>NC_060140.1:28345925-30845925 GCF_021461385.2 Schistocerca piceifrons | reverse complement strand
GGGAAGCGAGGCACGGCGCTGAAAGATTTGGAGGGACTTAACAGAACTTTGGTTGGGTGTGTATCCATGCTACATTGACATAGGAGAGGACAGGTCGAATCAAGGTTTTATGGGTCTGGCCAATAGTCGAAGGGAGTCAGAACGAAGTTCAGTCCGTTGGTAGTTTTAGTCTGTTGTGAGATTTCTGCTGGATGGTTCGCAGTTGAGGTTTCCATGTTAGTTACTGCTCTAAATGTGGAAAAATGTTAGTTAACGCTGAGGAGTAGGGAAAACAATCCTTTAATATTCGAATACAGTGCTTGACCCAATCACGTCCTCTAAATATCTACGCGTAACACTGCAAAGTGTTACCAAATCGAACGAGCACGTAAGTCCCTTGTAGAGAAGCCGGTTGGTCGACTTCGTACCACTCGCGGAATTATACGAAATGGAGCTCTTCTATAAAGGAGACCGCGTATAGAACACTTGTGCATGAGTGGTTTTGATCCTCACCAAGACGGAAAATATTGAAGCATATCAGAGGAGAGCTGTTACACGTGTTACCGGCAGATTCAGTCTGAACGCGAATATTAAGGAAAAACTTAGTGAACTCTAAAGGGAATCTGTGGTGGCAAGAAGACACCTTTGAGGAAATGCGGTATGTGTGTGTGTGTGTGTGTGTGTGTGTGTGTGTGAAAGCTTATGGGACTTAACTGCTAAGGTCATCAGTTCCTAAGCTTACACACTACTTAATCTAAATTATCCTAAGGACAAACACACACACCCATGCCCGAGGGAGGACTCAGACCTCCGCCGGGACCAGCCGCACAGTCCATGACTGCAGCACCTGAGACCGCTCGGCTAATCCCGCGCGGCGGAAATGCGGAGAACCGGCATGTGCGACGGATTGCTGAGGGATTCTACTGCCACGAATGTAAGGACGACAAAGACAAGACAAGAGAAATCAGGGCTCGTACGGAAGCATATGGGTATTCGTTTTTCCTTCGCTCCATTTGCGAGTGAAACACGAAAGGAAGTGACTGGGAAGTGGAGAGTGTACACTCCGCCATGCACCTTACGGTACTTCTCGGAATATGTCTGCGGATGTGGATCTACGTCGCCAAACAGTCCAGATCTTTTTACAGGCCAAAGTTAATCGCCTTCTCCTTCCAACGCGTCAAATTGTCTAACGCTTAAACTCGCGTGTCCCTTTTCCAGATGTCATTCCCAAGTACCTTCATCGTACGTAACTAGAGTTGTGCTCACCTCCTGACACCCACACACCACCTGTTACATGCTTTCCCCAATAATATTGCAGTCCATCGTTCCACTACCATTATTCGCAGCTTACAGCTGCCAGACGCTATTGAGACAGTCATACCTATCGACCGTCAACTTCGTGAGAGGTATTTCTGTGTCACTGTTTCACCAGGTGACTGTTCGTCTACAAATTATAGCAGCTGTCAGCCCGTTCTCAGCAACTAATTGATTATTAAAAGTCAGTGTGAACTGCATAGAAATTGAAACGTCCCCTTCGAAAAATTTATGAATTACTGTGCTGATAAACCTCTTACATTATTTGATTTTCAAACAGCTGAGCAGAACTGAACGTACTCAGACATTACCTGTTCTGATCAACACTAAACTGACACACAATATTTTTAGCGCAACGCAATCTGACTTTCAATAATCCCTACAAAAGAATGGCCCTGACTAACAATAACCTATACCTTTCAGGAATCAGTTACCCCACAAAAATCTTCGTTACTCGAACTACTGCAATACAGCGAGCGCCACTACTGCTAGCTAAATAAAAGATTCTAACTACTGAAGGCACTAACTACTGATAGGCATAGTCAGCAAATGAAGGATTTTGATAGACAACAAACAATGTATTTACCTTAATAATGTTCCAAAGTCATCAGATATATATCAGTTCATGATATTCAATCTTACAAATTTACTCTCTCTGATGGGCACACATCCATATCATCCGCTCTCAAAACTCTGCCATTTCTCCCCCCACATCCACCACTGCTGGCGGCTCACCTCCAACTGCGCAGCGCTACGCGCTGTTCACATCCAACTGCCCAGCACTAGAATATTCCAACAATGCAAACCAGCCACATACTGCACAGAGCGCAGTCAGTGATTTTCATACAGAGCGCTACGTGGCGTTAGCAACACAAAAACCTAAACAGCCTACTTACAAAATACTAAATATAAGAATGCGTGAAGCGTCGAAGCCGGAACAAGCTCTCCATCGCTATCCGGACACGAGCGCTTTGGCTGCACGTGTAGGCGCCTCACATCAGAAGCGCCGTCGCAGCGCTATTTGCATAAGATAATTTAACACCGGCGATACGAGGAAACGGACAAAAGCGGAGACGTACACAACTCGCGATGCCGGTATCTGTGTTTGTGTGGCGATAAGAGCCGCCACTGATCTCAGAGCAAAGCCACGCCCGCGTTTACTTCTGATAGCCGGCGAACCCGTCTGGCGGAGTTAGCTGCACGCCCATTCCAAGCTGTCTCGTGCCTCCACTTGATTTTCAGAACCGGAAACTGGAGGAAACGCCCAAGATGGAACTCATTTCCTTGTACGACGACCTAAAAGGAAAACAAAAGTTTCTGCTTTGAACACAGTCTGATAGTAAAAGAACGCGGACAGAGACGCTTTCTGCTGGAACTATTTAACTGTCTGACGGGAGACATGCAATAGCTTTCGTCGACAAAAATATTTTCATCGCATTTGACTGGAGGAATCGTTAACGTGCAAATAGAACCTCTCAACAGAAGTCCAAACTCACAGAGAGCTATGAACTGGAGGAATCATTGACACAGAAACAGAAGCACGTACCTACAACTTACGGAGAAACGGAAGCATTCGACCGGTGCCCACAACACACGAAGACCAAAGGTGTACACACCTTGTTGGACAGAGTTCAAGATGGGCTGAGTAGGACACGTTGTGTGGGGGAAGACACGAAATCACATGTACGTATAATGTGTATGAAACAAGTCTGATCGCCGGCCGAAGTGGCCGTGCGGTTAAAGGCGCTGCAGTCTGGAACCGCAAGACCGCTACGGTCGCAGGTTCGAATCCTGCCTCAGGCATGGATGTTTCTGGTGTCCTTAGGTTAGTTAGGTTTAACTAGTTCTAAGTTCTCGGGGACTAATGACCTCAGCAGTTGAGTGCCATAGTGCTCAGAGCCATTTCCATTTCAAACAAGTCTGATCAGATGAAAAAGTGATGGGGCAGTGCATTGTCTTGCTGGAATTATAGGTTCCCTTGGGACGAATGTTTCGGCGACAGTAGCAAGAGCCCTTCATTGCGTTTGTATATCGAGCGTTTGAAACGCTGGTGTGTTTGTTATATAACCTGCTGAGTGCAGCTAGTGACACTGGCTGAAACGTTTCTTCGCTTTATAATAATAATATAGAAAGTGATTTGCTGCATTTAAGTCCGTGTGTGGGCTTGTTGCATTCAACCACAGTCGCCTGCGACTGCTGTAACCACTGCATGATTCTTCATCACAGTCCCGCGACGGCGTTTTTCTCCGTTTTCAGATGCTCTCGCTACAGTCTTAACGCGGCAGCACGTGACGAAACGACCGTGGGTTGTTTTATGATCCGCTATACGAATCATACTGAGGAATGTAGTCTGATGTGAAAAAAGTGAGGGAGGGAGGGCGGCGGCGATGTGGGATGTGACGAGCTGATAGGACGTCGAGAGGTGCGAAAGCTCGAATTTCAGGATTTTGGGAAAGGTAGTATGTCTAGACAATGCTCCAATGAGTCTGGTCCCTTTTTCGCTGATTGGTGATTTTAGTCTGTCGGGTGGTTACTATAGGCGAGATAGTGTTTTATATAAAAAGTTATCCAGGGGTACTTTAGTGTCGTGCTCATAAAGGCAATGTTGTAGTAAATCTGTATCACAAAACAGTCGAAACGGTGACACAGTCGCCTGGTAAGTGTTGCAGAGTGCCTATCTAATAGACTTTCATTTTGAACATTTCATATAATTTTCTACTGAATTAAAGATTTAGAACGTTGTCACAATTTAATCATTAAGAGGTCTAACCTTAAGCTGAAGGTTTGACACAGTAAGTCCAGTATTAACGTTAGAAACTATGTACATGCCTTGAGGCAGAGTAGGTCACTGTGCGCTAATTACCCAATTATATTATCCAGCACTTAGTGACTTCCAACAAATTTTGCAGATAATTTCGAACATTTTCAAATTTTTTTCTCGTTGGCACTTCCCACGAAACTGTGAAGGAAAAAGAGTTTCTTGATTACCACATTTTCACTGTTCATGCAGTAACATTTCGTCATGAGACATTACGCTTTAATTTATTACTTCTTTACTACAGAATCTATCCGCAACACCGTACAGATAACACCACATATTTATTGCTGTATGTACCTGCAAGATTTCGTCATTTTACGACACATAGTTCAGGCAGTATGATTTCACAAAGATTGAGGTGCGTGAAAAGCTAGCTTTTAAATGAATTCCGATTCTTTAAAGAATTGTAGTAGGGTAGTGGGGCTGATCTAGACATTCGCCGGACTGTGAGAGGTGGCATGAGCCCCCTCTCATATTTTTATCTTACTCTGAGTAATTCGATTTTCCTCTCTAATTGCATGCGGTGAAAAGTTGCTATTCCTTCCCACGCAGAGTCTCTCATCACCTGGGTGGTCCGGTGCTGGCGGGTTCTGCTGATCTTCAGAGGGTTAAGCCGACGCGTGTGAGGGAGTCAAGTGGATGCCTTCCAGACGCCGACATTGTCATAAGAGCGGGGGCGACACGCCCACAGGGGCCTGACGGAGCGGCTGAGCTAGAGATTCCTTTACTTCACAGAAACTTAGTGAAAACACTTTCTGGCGGGCTACCAGCGAGGCCTGGGAATGACTTCCCAGGCAGTCTTAGCGGGCAAATTCCCGCGTTTTCTGCAAAATCATAACTGTGATTGGCTTGCTCACGTGATAGCTCCGTGACGTAGCAAAATCGGCGCAGAAATTGACGCCAAGTATCTCCATTGGCGGAACAGCAGTGCTTCGGCAATAGAGTGGAATTTTCCGCCGGTTTTCGAGTTGCTGATTGGAACGTTTAACCATGGCCACTGTTGTGGGGGTGGGAATGTTCTATGTTCGGATTGTACGGGTGCTCTTGAGAGGGTCGGCTCTCGCTTTTCGGTCGGAGTAGGTTACAAGGCTGAGCTCTCGCTGCTCTGGACAGCCTGCCTTCCGTTGGCTGTCTAATATACTTTCATTTAATTGTAACTGTTTGACGAAGTTTCTGACGTTTCGACTTCAACGTAACTTTCCAAGTACAGTTGGCAATTGTGCGTTCTGCGTACAAGCGGACTATGTTGTCCATCTTGAGCAGTTTTGGCTAAAGTTGACTGTATCTGAGTTACTGTGTGACTTCGCTTGTTAAAATCACTCACTGTGCCGTCAGTGATTGTGTGGCGGGCCTTCTTCGTCTCCCTCGGAGGTGTATTTGTGTTGCTAGGAAGTCTTTAGTCTGGAACGACCAGACCAAGAGAATTCGTTTCGGGCTATATTCGCTACATTATCATCACCACGACGGGATGTCGAAGCAACCAGCCTTCGCCTCCGGTATGCCAGATCGTGTCCTTGCAGTTAAGAAGACAGCTTGGTAATGTACGTCTGCAGCACTGGCAAATAAGGGAATTTTGCTATGTGACATCAGAGCTCAGCAGAGCGCGCCTGTTCCCGTCTTTTCTAACGTGGTTCTGCCTTGGGTGTTCATTGTCTGAGATCTCACTACTGTATAACAGCAGCAGTTAATGTTGGGTTGGCTGGGTGTTTCTTTCAAGATTTGAGTTGCAAGGAATTGGCTCCACATACCACTTGGTCATAAATGTCACAATCTAGTTTATGGAGAACTTCACCTTCACAGCATTTATGTGAGTATTCAATTTCACGTATTGTAAATGTTTCATGTGTTTTGTTTATTATTTTGAGTTTAGTCATAATAAATCAAATTGTTATTTTGTACAGAAGTTTCATTCTGTGGATCAGTAAAGCAACCCTTTATTTCTGACTACGTTAATGAAACTTTCCTTTATCAAATTAATTTCTATCAAATTAAATTATTGCAGGTGCCAAACTCTTTTCTACTCCACTTGCAGGGTCGATTACAGTCAGTTCGCGTTTCATCTTAATGCATGTGGAACAGCAAATGTGCAAAGAGGAGCCGCAAGGCACGCTGGTGGCAGGTTTCCTGCAGTGTCCGCGGCAACACGTGGCCGGGCCGGCCGCTGCGCGCACACCGGGGCGGCTGCCGTCTTTCGGGCGAGGGCGTTGGCGCCGTTATGCAACCGGAAGCGGGGTGTCGGGTTCGTTTCCCGTGGCGGGCGCGCGAGGCCACACGCGGGGAGGAGCGCGGGCTCCGTCGCCGACCTCCGTAACTCTCGCACAGGTGCAAAACCTAAGGGCAACGTCACGGGCACACACACGCAGGCAGGCAGGCACGGCGTCCACTACTGTGGAACTCGTTCACAGCTAATGCCAACGACCGAAAACGCAAATGCAGAACAGTTTTTCGAACCAGTAATGTGTTAAAAATCAGGCTCCGCCATAAAGTTTGCAATATTAGGCCTAAGATTTCCGGATTGAAGCGAGTACAGGATTAAGTGCAATGGCTGCAGTAAACAGTACGGGTGGCAGACGTGGAGGAGCTTCGGGGAGCACACACACTAGGAAAACATTCTTGGTTCTGAGTACATTTTCTACGTAACTTACAAAATACTTTTTATTCACTATATTCTTCATTCTTTGTTGTCTCCAACGCGTTATTATAATGTCGAGAGGCGTGGGTGTTCCCAAAACAAGCGAGTATAGAGCTGAAAGATATGAATCAAATGATCTAGGCTACAACGTATTTCATGCGAATAAAAGGAACGATTCGTAGTTGCGTTTTGCGTTGTAGTCATTGATTGAGTGATTGATTGAGGGAGTTATGGGTGTTTTGGTCACGACACCCATTGGCAAAATTACGACTTTAATCTTAATTATTATTATTCGATGTACTCCCAACCACCGATAGAAAAGTGACTAACGCTGGAACTATTTTAATACGGCGATGATTAAATTACATTTCACTTATATTTAGACACTATGTTAATTATTCTCAAGCAATTAATAACTCTTTCAAAAAGTTTCCAGGTAACAGAGTGTCATCACAGGGAAGGAACATACATTACGTGCAATGACTAAGTACCTCAGTA
Organism: Schistocerca piceifrons; assembly: GCF_021461385.2. Classification (NCBI taxonomy): domain Eukaryota; kingdom Metazoa; phylum Arthropoda; class Insecta; order Orthoptera; family Acrididae; genus Schistocerca; species Schistocerca piceifrons. The sequence goes on along the minus strand of NC_060140.1, from coordinate 30,838,684 downwards.
AATACACACAAACTATTAAGACACACAGAACTGTAGCAATTACGTTTTCTGGAGAAAACTTGTATGGGCGCACAAAGGTGGAGTACAGCTGAAGACATTTTGTTGAAGGAGAGCAAAGACTCAGGTGAAGAGACTGAGGAAAGCAGTAAAACAAATACTCTGATCACAATAATGGACAAATAGAGATAGAAGAAAAAACATGAAAGAGCTCATTCAATGTCCTTGTTGGCAGACGCCGGAAATGCGTAGCAACGCCAAAGGTAGACACTCACGCTAGCAAAACATCCCACTTTAGAGACAAAAAGAGTACAATAATGCCCGATCCTTTCCATAAGAGCTGAAGAAGATTTGTAATCAATGTTTACGTCGTTATACCCTTAAAAGACAGGTACAACCACTAGACAGGGTGACTAGATGCAGACGTAATACCAAACGAAACGTCTGCCTTGACAGAACGACAGAGAAACACGGCCTGGGCTTTACACAGCATTTTACTGTGGCCGTCAGCATGCCTTGTCTCAAAGCGGTGCCCTACTACAATGCTGACACAAGTCTGATAAGTTCTAGAACACAATGAGGTAGCACATTCTTCAGCACAGGGAACACAAAAAGCATTCCGAAGGTACGAAAAAACCAGTCTGTTCTTTAGGAGCAGTACTCGTATGTATCGTTCCAGTCGCACTGTTAGCGGGAGCTACGGATACTCAGCGGTGTCCCATCCACTGGAAATTAACAGTATAGAAACTGTGAATGTAATCTTATGGGGAAGTAAGTGAACGTAGACTGTACGATGCTGCAAATCCAGAACTGTGGCAAGTTTCACAGATCTAAAGGAAACCGCACCAAGTCCCCAAGGAATGAAAAACGCATACTAATTCGTATTACCAGCACATCGAAATAACTGCACAAGCATAAGTACTCTACTCTCCTACAAAAATATTCTGCAAAACTGCATTGCTGATCATTTCCCAAATTACGAGTATTGGAACTTAAATAATGCCAACTATTTATACACAGTCGACACAAAAGAGTTACATGTTTGCACCTGTTATTGTCCTTCAAAGTAGTCACCAGCGTTGTGTAGAACCCGTTGCCAGCGATGTGGAAGGCGTAGTGTACCGTTAGCAGAACCTGGTCTGTTGATGGTGCGAATGGAGCAGTCTACTGCCTGTCCAATCTCTGGAACAGTTCCGAAGCGAATGCCACGAAGTGGTTCCTTCATCTCCGGAATCGAATCAGAGTCACAAGGACTGAAGTCCGGGGAGTATGGCGGATGGTGCAGTAGTTCCCAGTCCCATAGACCGAACAGAGCAGCCACAGCTTGCGCTGTATGCGCCAGCGTATTGTCGTGCAAAATGATGGGTGGGTTGCCCAGAAAGTGTCGCCGCTTCTTTCGCAAAGCTTATCGCAGGTGATGCTTTAAAAACGAACAGTAATACTGTGCACTGACGGTCTGTCGCGGAGGCAGGATAACACTATCACAGTCGTACACGAGAATCACCATAGGGGCTTTCGACTTTCGCGGCGGCCCATAATGACGCCATTCGTTGGATTGGCGTTTCCGATTTGGCTCGTGCGATGTGGCCCATGTCTCCTGCAGAGTTACGATACCGCGTAAGAAAGCCTCTCCTTCGCGTCTCTAGCGCTCCAAATGCGTCTGAGCAGCGTCGTAATGCATCCAATTCTGCATTTCCGTCAAGTCATGCGGAACACATCGTGATGAAATTTTTTTCACGCCCAGGCGTTCCTTCACGATGCGAAGCACAATCGTATGCGCTAATCCGGTTTCGTGGGCGGGCTCACGAATCGTATGGCGTCGATCACTGTCCACTAACGCGGCAACAGCATTCACTTCTTCTTCAGAGACGCTAGGACGACCTGTCCGACGCATGTCTGCCTCAGTTTGCCGACCTTCATTGAAGGCTTATGCCCAACGTGCCACTGTTCTGTACGGCAATGCCGAGTCCCCGCACGCCTCTTGAAGACCTTAAAGACACTGTCGTGATGTACGACCTCTGGCACATTCAATCTTGATCCAGCTCCGTTGTTACTGTTTCGAAGAGATAGTGACAGCGTAACGTTAGACCGCTCGCTCACAAGTGACTGTTTCCCTCGATTGTGCGCGCGCCGGTGACGTGGGAAAAGGCGAGTACATTTCCTCGGAGGTAAGGTAGGTATGTCAACAACGTGTGCTATCATCGACAATAGTAGATTCCATTGCGTATTGTCTCCACAGCAGTGTCGCCATATTTAAGTTCCAACCTACAAGGTTCCGGAACTCCAGATGTTGGCGTAGCGGGTTGCGCATTCATATTTCCATCCTGATTTCGCGTCGCAGTGATAGTCTACTTTTGCTGTGCATGTTTCGGCGTAAAGTCAAGTGGCGGCACACTAGTCGGGAACGATAGAGAAGAGATGGCTGTGAGAAGACGTCAGCCAATCGCACGCTGATCGACCCCTCTCCAGGATGACATCGCGAGTGCAGCGGCCTCTGTGCGTAAAGGACATCAGATCAATAGCAGCTGCAAGATTAGCTACTTGGATAGAAGCGACAACTCTAGTTGCTTCGCGTGTAATCTCTGTATAGCACCGACTTGGAATTGTAGATACTGAAGAAGTTTGTTCATGTCGCCCTGTGCTTGCGACCCTTCTGTGTTATTATCGAAGTTAAGTATTATTTCTTTTCATTTTGTAACATAACTCATTAATAGGATTTTTTTGAATGTTGTCTAGCGATCCGAGTAAGATGGCTTCCTTGACACCTCATATTTGACGACGTTCTCGGAGACGTAACATTTGACGACAAGGCTGGACGTAATAGCGCAAGCCACTGTTGGACTTGAAACTTCGCAGTGCACACAGAATGAAGTGGAAAAATTAGTTTATTGCATAAGTTTTCTTCAAGAACTAAAGACTACAACACTTGCCAAGAAATCGGATGTAAGGATATACCAAAAAGTTTCCGTTCGAAAGTCGCACAGCGCAGAACCGGCACGCCAATCACGCAAAACCGCCGTGAGCACCGGGGCAATAACCCCTCCGACGCCACAGGTTGGAGGCGCCCGTTTAGCGAAACACCACCGTGTACTGTCCTGTGCGTTACTGCCCGCTGCACGCGAATCGTCGACCCTTCGACGCCTTTTTTGAGGGAGCGAAGGCGAGGTAATATCACAAGGAGAGATCAAGGCTGCAGGGCGAGCGCTCGAGTGTCTCCTGGATGCCCTTAGAGGATGAGGCTGACCTAGGTTGACCGGCGTCTTGTGTCGACCCGCGACCAGCACGGAACGTGGCGCACCATTGCACAACGGTGGTTTCTGATAGACGTGCTGTCCCACACACGTTCTTCATTCTCTGATCGATGTCTACCGGTGCTTTTCCTTTGGTAGCTAAGAAAAAAGCTGCAGTTCGTTGATCGTGTTTACAGGCATTTGGTAATAACGTCGGAGTAGTTCACGTTTCTTCCTTTACTGCGCGCACCTGGTAAAGACATGAATACCGCACTGATCATTTGCCTGCATTTAGGAGCCTGCACACCCACATTGGAGTCTTGTTACGTTGCATATACACTACAGCAACGCCCTGAAATGAAAACCATTTGATCGCACCTTAGATCTTCAAAGGGAAACTATGAAATATGCCACAAAAAACACGAACCTGGAAACGAAGCAAAATTTATATGAGTTAAATAATATGCTGACATTAAATGAAATGAAATAGGCAATGATCTAGCGAAGACAGCCACTCGAAAGGGTGAGAGATTGCAGGGCACTCTAACTTCTGATTCGGTATAGGGAATAAGATCTACAGCGATTTGACTTCATACATTGTGATGAAATGGTAGGCATCAGTTTAGGGTCTTGTTTGCGTGCTCTAGGGAAAGAAATACGGTAAGCTTTACCTGCGTTCAAAGGAACAGGGTACCGACTTAAACGAGTGTTGGTGGGGCGACAAAGCATGTTTTCTTTCTGGGGAACGATGGAGAGACATTTTCAGATGGCCATGCGCAGCAGTCGCATTGTGCAAAACACATTGGCTTTGGCGCCAGACATCCAGGTATACGGGCTAGCGCCGAAAAGTCGCATTGTAGGCCTTGTTAGCGAGCAAGCCACCAAAAGAAACGTAAACGTTCTGCAAATGTCCGTGGCACAGGGAAACTGGCGCCCAGACTCTGTTTCAAAACGTGTTTTGTCAATGCGAGTTTATGGGCATTCTTTGCAAACTTTGAAATGGACTCAACAGGGCAGATAACAAATGGCTCTTAGCACTATGGGACTTAACTTCTGAGGTCATCAGTCCCCTAGAACTTAGAACTACTTAAACCTAACCAACCTAAGGACATCACACACATCCATGCCCGAGGCAGGATTCGAACCCGCGACCGCAGCGGTCGCGCGGTTCCAGACTGTAGCGCGTAGAACCGCTCGGCCACTCCGGCCGGCGGCAGATAACAAGCTGTTTATGGAGGGCTGTGCTTCCACCCTGTATTGTGTTAGCAAAAGACATGGCAAACGTGTGGAAAAGAGGCCATGAAGCTGAATTTTGTTCCGTTTTCTGCCAATTAACTTTAAAGTCTCTGATTGGTCTAATCGGTTTGCAGTGCAAAGACCATTCTCCGAGCTTAGAATGCCGGGCTTGTGTGTAATTGGGGGAAGTCAAAAAAGAGAAACGTGCTTTTGGAACCGAGCTGAGGAGGAAACAGGGAGAAAGGAAGAAAGGGCACTCTAGTACAAGTGTCTTGTACTGGCGCTTCGCTAGTAAAGAACTTCAGGTCTCTACCTAAACGGTGAGACTTGTGTCCTTTGCTAGTGTGTGACTAAGAGCCTGTGCCACCTTCTGAACCGCCAGAAGTACCGCTTATATCATCACGGTCACAAAGAGTGACGCTTAGGTGTACTTATTTGTCTTGAGTCGGCCGTCTAAACATTTGACAAACCGACACGCACAGTCGTGGCACGGAGTCAAATTGGTTTGGCAGACCAGCAAACGGGTCCACCTGCACACTGGAATCCGTTGGGGTTTCAGAGGCTCTTAGGGAAGTACGTGCGCTCTGAATTAATCGAACGCGAGACCGCGTACTTGCATTTTTCGGGATCGCGCAGTTAATAACAGATTGCCGCCGTCCATAACTTCAGTCACCGAACGCATCGTGCTGTGCCGCCTTGACCAGCAGGATGGTAAAGTATTCGCTGCTGCGACATAGGGCTATAATATCTAGTTCTCAGCACACTGTACTTTTGAACCATATTTTTCTTATATTTTTGGTATGGTGGAATATAGATACTTGGTAGTGGCGTAGTTTGATGCCATAACCTGGATTCACGTGTAGGTAGTGAGGCAGAGCGAGTAGTGTTCTGGTTAGTGTCGTGTGTCGATCCCCAGCAGATAACTTTGTCCACCATAGATCCCATTTTAGTTAGGCTTTTGTTAAATAAATATTTTTGTATGATGTTTCTTTAATAATTTTGTTGTCTTGTCTTGTTGAAGATCAATAAATCGATTGTGAATTAGATTACAACTTCTCCCTGAGTTCTGATTAACGGTTCCTTCGCATTTTTATGGCAGTCTAGATGAGAAACATAAGGAGTAGCTTTTTCATTTGGTGTCTTTTACTTCATTTAACAGTAATCGTCTTTCAAGGGCACACTTGAAAATATTAAACTGTCGTCACCATACTTAATGCATACTTACAATGAGGAGCAAGATACCAGTGCAGAGGCCAATCTCAGTTACTGGATACTAGCAAAGGGAAATGTTACGGATAAAGACCTTACCTTTTGTTTGAAGCTCAGATTCCAAATATTCAAAGCCATAAAAAAGTAAGGTTCATAAGCCGCCTCATATTTAATTTTATTCTTCACTTGTATGCTGTATGCAAAGAAGCAAAAGGCAGTTAATCAGCGACAAAGGACGGCCAACCACTACTGCTTTACGTGGCAGTCCTCCTACATCGTAATAATGAAGAAAGGAGGCACGTCTTTAAAATGAATGTAACAACCTCCTGTATCGCCAAAAAATATTCGTAAAGGACTGAGGGATGGCTTTGTGGCCTTCAGACCAGATGGAAATAAAAAGCAGCTGAGTCTGCCAGGTGTCGCGACGTCTCCCTCTGTTTGGCGAAGTGTCGGGCACGAAGATGGCTACCTACAGAACAGCGCTGCCCGAAAGGGGCCTCTGTTCCTAACGGGTACACGAATAAGTATGTTACAAAGGCATTGTGTGTATCCAGACGTAGCGATAAGAGGAAAGAAAGACAGCAGAAAACTGGCTCCTACCTTTCAGGCCGCGCAGCCTCCGCAAGAATCAGTTAAGCTGCTACAGAGAAAAGAATGAAACCATCTTCCAGCCACCTGCAAAAATGAGAAATCTTGTGGGCAGCTTGAAAGCTAAACTATGCCTCCGTACACCTGGTGTGAGTAGCATTCGTAGCGATCATGGCAGATCGTATCTCCATAAGACACAGGACTGTGTCTCCCTGTTCAGCAAAGTGATATTCGTGTTTAATACGAATCTGCACTCTGCTGAACACACTTCAAAAGAGAATCGTACGTTTGATTACGAGAAGACATCAGTTATCACTTAGACGGATGGCTTCAGAGGCGGCACAGTTAAGGGGAGAAGTGAAGTACCAGTGACAGCGTTACTGGTTAATGAGGAGGACAGACTTTTCCGTCGGTTCAGCTTGGACTCCAGTGCTGGAAGTTGTACAGCGGGGGCTCAGAGGTGGGCTCCAGCCACCTGCATAAGCCTCCTCTCCAGCGACTGGTAGCGGATTTAAGGCCAGGTTCTCAATCAAAATGGTCGAAAATTCGATTTTTTAGTAATTGCATTTTTTTAGCGGTTTATATGGCTAGAATGTTGAACGAATAGGTTTTTCAATCCGTCCGTTACAAAAGCCCACTGCTCGAAGCCGCTGTGGGGCGCTCTCAGCCGGAGACGCCCGGCTCGGGGAGAAAACTTGTCGTGTCGCGACGCACGTAAAAAAATAATTTATATTGCGCTATGCATGCAAACATATTCTCTGGAAAAGCTGACAAACAACGTGTGCAGGCTGCCGAACACAACATGTCCATCTCAGCCAGATCGGCTTTTCCCGCCAAGACAAATGAAGGAACTGTTCTCCAGGAACAATCAGAGTTAGAGGAAGGTTTGACACACAGTCTTGGAATTGCAGACTAAACGTAAGTAACGAAAAGACTTTTTTTGGTCAAAATTAGTCAAAACATAACTTTACTTCGCGGTATTGGATTAGCCATATTGAATTTTGAAAATCTAACGGCAGATTCGTGTTCAGAGACATCTAAAATATATAACAACCTGTAGTTAATGGAAATTGAACTAATAATACATATACAAGTTTTTCCTAAATTTCAAACAGGTTTTTCTGTAGAAACGATTTTTCGAAACTACGTGCACGATAAAATAAAAACGGTTCAATCTATTAACTTCCACCTTTAACCCCGAAAAGTAAACACTTTTCTTGTGACCTTATACCTATCATAAATTAAATATGTTAACATTAACTATTTTTTGTAAAGTCACAATGAGTGTAACAGACCTAACTCAAAGTTCGAGTTCGCACCATACTGTTAAATTTAAGGTTATTTCGTTGTGGTTAGGTACAAGCCCCCGTAAATTTGATGTAGCATCCACTGGAGTTGTCGATTTTTGATTTCAAATAATTCCTGTGGCTACATTGCACGCAGTTTGCGTACTTCAATCTCTCAGGCCCTTGATCAAATCATAATTACGGGCACCATTTTTTTTGTTTTTGTAAAGAAAATCTAAAGTAAATTTCCTAATATGATCAATCATAATCCCCAAACAGATCCGTTGTATGTCTTTTCATTGTGGTAATAAAAATTTCCAAACCTTGCCTATTTTTTGCTGATTCGAATGAGCACCTAGCCTTAAATACCTTGCCCCGGTGCCTAGATGATGGCACAGACAGTCCCGTATAGTCTGAGCTTGCACTGTCCATCTTGCCCGATGCCTGAACCTTCATTAATGTCGCCCTGCACATCTCGGCAGAATTATCACTGACGGGGTTTGCAGCCATCACACCGTCAGCAGTTGCTCAGCACACAACAGCAATGTAGCCACAACAGTGCTAGTTGTGTCTTCATCAGCAACAGCTACACCTGCACAACTCGCAGTTACACAAGTCTCCTCTACACTTGTTTTACTTTATCATCAGTAACTTCACTTCATCATTAGTGACAACTGAAATTCCAGCCAAGATATACGCATTCTGGCAAGCAAACACAAAAAAAAGACCAAGAAAAGTGCGTACCGAAACGTCGGTATCCCCCAAATTTATAAAACCCCAATAAAGTTTCTTTTTAAATAATAAGGAGTATCTCTGACACGAACATGGCAGTTCATATTAGGCAAAGATTGTGCAACGCCGCATCCCTCAGTTGTTAACTGCCGGTTTTTTTTCCTTTTCTTTTTTTTAATCTCATTTTGTTCGTTGTAGGTCGTTGCATTTGTTCGGGGCGGACGTCCCATGACGCTTGTTCACGTCCATTGTCGGTCCATTAACTCAGTTTTTTTTATTTATTTTTTTTTTATTACACAGGGCAGCGAACCCTCTGACCGAACACGCTGACCCTTTGTGCAAGTTTCCCACGACAACCTTCGGTCGTTCTGCTTCTTTTCTCCCTCTTGGCTTCTCGCGTCCGAAACGTAGCAACTCCCCAGTACCGACTAATCCTTACTGTTGTCAGCGGCCGGCCACGGTGGCCAAGCGGTTCTAGGCGCTTCAGTCCAGAACCGCGCGACTGCTACGGTCGCAGGTTCGAATCCTGCCTCGGGAATGGATGTCTGTGATGTCCTTAGGTTAGTTACGTTTAAGTAGTTCTAAGTTCTAGGGGACTGATGACCTCAGATGTTAAGTCCCATAGTGCTCAGAGGCATTTGAACCATTTTTTTGTTGTCAGCGATAAACAACGATATCACATTTGAATACCGTACTTAGAGTTGGAAATTAACCAATCCGAAAAGCAGCCTGTACCTGCAATAACTCTGGCAACATATGCTTTGTACAGACACTATCTACTCAATAGTACGCGGACAGTTATTAGCGAACATTAATACGGGATGTGAGTATCTTTCACCTTTCTGTCGGCTTGAACTGTGCTGAGGATGTTCTCAGTGAAGTGTCTGAATGGCTGTGGAGGAATAGCAGCACCTTATTCCTTAAGAGCCGTAACCATAGAAAGTTGTTATGGCGTCCGGAGCGATGTCGACGTCGTAACTTACCCAAGAGGTCTTCCATTCGGCTCAGATCGGGATTGTGGGCAAGCCAATCTATTATTGTCCACACACCACACATTAACACCGCCTCCTCATTCCCTCACTGTTGGCACTGCACTTGATGGCAGATAACATTCTTCACCCATTCGTATTGCCTCGAGGTATTGCGCGACTGACCACTTCGAAACATTCGTTTCCAGTCATCCACTTTCCAATGGCGGCGTCCTTTGCGCTACCTCAAGTCGCTTATCACTGAGTACAGAAGTGTGCGGCTTTTGGGAACCTGCTTGACCACTGTAACGCATTCCCCTAAGCTCGCTAGCACTCTCTGTGCTGGCTGGAGCGCCGGCAGTACTTTAGAGCTTACGAGTGAGCCGAACCCTTGATTTTGTTCGGTTTGTACGGCCACCGTCCGCTACGCTCGACGCCCCGTGTCCATCAGTGTATGTCAGCCTGGACTTGGTCGTGTTTGCACTTGACAACGACAATACGGACAGTGGACATGGGAAGCTTTACTAGGGCTGAAATGTCGCTGACGGGTTTGTTAGTGAGGCTGCCTCCAGTGACTACTCACTGGGCGCCCGGCGCCCCTTGCTGACCTGTTTTGCAGTTGCAGCTCCTCTGCGGACTGCCGCAGCACCACCACTTACCTGTTCCCCGAGGCCTGTGTCGTTGGCGACTCACGGTGTTTATGCCCACATACACAGATTACATACTAATAGTTTCTCCTTCTGTAGCGTCCATAACGATCACTGCTTCTGAGGTCATTTTAGGATAAAATATGATCGCAATGTCCACGTAAGTAAACTTTCTGACGAGCTGTTATTCTGGGTAAGAACTGAGCCTCAACTATATTTCGTTGTTATTCATTCTTGCACTATTATGACGCTTTATTCAAATGGTTCAAATGGCTCTGAGCACTATGGGACTTAACTGCTGTGGTCATCAGTCCCCTAGAACTTAGAACTACTTAAACTTAACTAACCTAAGGACATCACACACATCCATGCCCGAGGCAGGATTCGAATCTGCGACCGTAGCGGTCACGCGGTTCCAGACTGGAGCGCCTACAACCGCACGGCGACGCTTTATTAAACATGTTTTTAGTATAATTTACGCCATTGTTCCCCTGGATTGTACAACAACCGATTCTGTCCACACAAATTATGACGGCGTGTCCCGCCGTTTAGTAGTTGTAAAATGGTTCAAATGGCTCTGAGCACTATAAGATTTAACTTCTAAGGTCATCAGACCCCTAGAACATAGAACTACTTGAAATTACCTGACCGAAGGACATCACACACATTCATGCCCGAGGCAGGATTCGAACCTGCGACCGTTGCGGTCGCGCGGTTCCAGATTGAAGCGCCTAGAATCGCTTGGCCACACCGGCCGGCTTAGCAGTGGTACACTAATCGTATTTTGTTATGATATACAGTGTGGTCAGAAAATGTCTGAAACGCTTGCAGGGAAGTTGCAGGGCAGGTTGTACTGTGATATGAATGTTAAGAAAGGAATTTGATACGTTGCGCCTTTTCCGAGTTATTTAGCATTGAAGTTAGCCAAACAGATCGTCGCGCGCGTAAATTCAAGTTTCAGCTAACGAGACAAAGCACTCGTTGGGCAACACCGCCCCTGGCAGGCCGCTTTAATGTGAGCGCGGGACGCCCCGATTGTCTAACTTCAATGCTAAATAACTCGGAAACGGAGCAACGTATCGAATTTTTTCTTAACATTTATGCCTCACTACGACCTGCCCTGTAACATCCCTACAAGCATTTCACACATTTTCAGACCACCCTGTATATCGTGTGCTGAAACTTTTGTATTAACAATTCAGATTTCTGTACCTTTCAGATTGAATTTTCTATACTACAGACCTGAAGATGGCTTCTAGATAAGCCGAAACTAGCAATAAAAAAAAATATGTCTGCGATCTTGACTAGGGTTTTTCTGAACGCACAGCTTTAACGCAAGAGATTGTTTATGTCCAAAGCTGCCCACTTCAAATAATAATACAAGTACTTGGAGGTGAGAAGGTACGGTCGGAAATGAATCACAAATATCTACTGCCATAAGCAAGTTACACATAACAGCAACAACCTAGGGCAGAGTGCTGTTCGAAGCAGAGAGCTCCAGTCTCGTGTGCCCGTTTCCCGACCAGTGGCGAACACCCTATGGGACAGGCGCCGGCAGGAACACGAGGAGGCCCCGTAGCGCCTAGAGCGCCAACATCTCGTCACTCGAAATCCTCACGACAATCCAGAGGCGTTTGGAAGAGCAGAAATAGGTTCCACATCCGCCGTTCCGCAACGTCGAACAGAAAAAGAAACAGTGTGGCGGCGTGTGGTACCAACACCGACTCGAAGGAAGGCCTCGGCGCTTGTTGGTGACGTCACGTCAGCTACGCACGACGAACGCCAGATCTCTTGCAGGCAGAAACGCCTGGGCGTGCTTATCACTATAAATCTCTTATTTTTGGACAAAATGTTTGGTATTGTTTTGGATTCTGCAGTTTTATTTAGGTGAAAGATTTTCTTACTATCGTATAGCTGCAAATGATCATAGTTCTGTATTACGGAATCCTGTCGAAACAAACGTAGATCAATATGAGAAGATGCTCTGCCCCATTGCAAACTTCTGAAATTTTACAGTCAAGTAACTATATTTACTTGATCGATTTTGTTATCAAAACTTACCCCAACCCCCTTACAATTAACTCGTTTCTTTTATTTATTTATTTATTTTCTTTTGACATCGTCACTTGAAATGCGAACTAATTTACGTGTGTAACTGTCCAACTGTTGCCGGTCATTAGATTACAGTCACTTTCAACGAAAGGAATTCTAAACAGGAAACAAAATAGTTTCATACATCGAAAATACTGCTGAGCTTAAATTTTTTTTAAACATGCACATTAGAAAATATAAATATTCCCCTCTTGCAACTGAAAGGAGAAACTTTATAAGATAAAAAAATATTATTTGATAAAGCAAGTATCTCTCTTTTGCCTCTTCTTCTGTCCCTCACCCCCTCCCCCAACGTGTACAATCGCAAGATATTTAATTAACATTCAGTGCTCCTCACCCCACAATCAACCAAGGTACCTAAACAAGAGCACCAATATGTTCACAGTTTCTTGTAAAAGCAGCCCAGTACAAACGTAACTTCCTCAGACTTACAAATAAGGTATAGAAGCACGAATTCTGTTGCTGCTGGACCACGAAGTTGTTTTTGTATGTCAATCCTTAAAACAAGTGGAAATTTAAGTGTAACGAATTGCACAATTAATTGATTGCAGAAATCTCTCAGAACAATGTGTGTTGGTGAACTACCGCCAATAGTTTCACATTTCCCTGTGTCAGTGAGGGAGACACCACCATTATGTGTATGCCTGCAACAGACTTGGCGTTCGCCGTGCCTAGCTGACGTGACGTCACGAACAAGCTCCCAGGCCTTCCTTTGAGTCGGTGTTGGTGGTACTGGGTGGCACAGTGAAGGTTACGGGGGCGGTCAGTGGCCCAGGGCCGGCCGGGCCTGGCTTTGCCGCGCGTCATCGCCGCCGCCGCCCCCGCCTGTGATCTGGCGTGCTGCGTGCTGCGTGCCGGCCGTCACGCCTCGCGCACTGTTTGTTTATCTTGCGGCACTGTGTGTCCCGCCAGGGCGCACAACGCACCAGACCAGGTCTCCTACCAGCCACTTTGTGTCTGTAGTTATACAACATGTTAATACACGCAGCAGCCACCGCAAATAAAGTGATAGCGTCAAATAGCGAACATCGTACGTTACTGCTACTTCGTCACGATATTCGGTTTCAGACTTCTCTCTTTGGTATCCATCTTCCGATAAGTGTAGACTGCACGCTCTCCACTTCCCTTCATCCTCTGGCCCATCCCTAGTCTTATGCTAACTTCGTCCATTTGTAATGTCATCCACCGATTATTGTTGTTCTTCTCCTTGTGTTTTGCAAAATTTGGAGCTATACATTCCGCAAATGAAATTAGCGACACAAAAATGGTTGTAAGTAGGTACACAAGGTTAGTGTCTCAGGCTTGTTTTTCTTTATACACACATCAAAAAAAAATTTGCATCGCCTCGGTTCCGAGAATTATGGAACCTGTACAGAAAACTGGAATAGAGATCGACATAAACATCATTTCCGCCCTTTTTATTGCTCATGGAAACCACACATTGCATGTTGTACCACCACATAGCGAGACCTTCTGAGGTGGTGGTCCAGATTTCTGTACACACCGGTACCTCTAACACCCAGTAGCACGTCCTTTTCCATTCATGAATGCCTGTATTCGTCGTGGAATACTGTCCTCAATTTCATCAAGGCACTGTTGGTCCAGATGGTCCCAAACCGCAACAGCGATTCGGCGTAAATCCCTGAGAGTGGTTGGTGGGTCACGTCGTCCATCAACAGCCCTTTTCAGTTGGTGGGTGACGTCGTCCATCAACAGCCCTTTTCAATCTATCCAGGTGTGTTCGATATGGTTCATGCCTGGAGAACATGCTGCCACTTTAGTCGAGCAGCCGCGCGGGGTAGCCGTTCGGTCTGAGGCGCCTTGTCATGGTCCGCGCGGCTCCCCCCCGACGGAGGTTCGAGTCCTCCCTCGGGCATGGGTGTGTGTGTTCTCCTTAGCGTAAGTTAGTTTAAGTCAGATTACGTAGTGCGTAAGCTTAGGGACCGATGATATCAGCAGTTTGGTTCCACAGTCCTTAGCGATCATAAACTACAGTGGTGTGGTCTGATCGAGGCATGTCATCGATAGTTCCTCTCTCTCTGTATCCCCTCCATGTCCGAACAGCATCGCTTTGGCTCACTCCGAGATCCCTGGAAATTTCCCTTGTTGAGAGCCCATCGTGGCACAAAGTAATACTGCGGACGCGATCGAACTGCGGTATTGATCGTCTAGGCATGGCTGAACTACAGACAACACGACCGCGTACCTCCTTCCTGGTGGAATGACTGGAACTGATCCCCTCCGTCTAATAGGCGCTGCTCATGCATGGTTGTTTACATCTTTGGGCAGATTTAGTGACCTCTCTGGACAGTCAAAGGGACTGTCTCTGCGATACAGTATCCACAGTCAACGTCTATCTTCAGGAGTTCTGGGGACTGGAGTGATGCTAAACTTTTTTGATGTTTGTGTTATTCCCCAGGGACCCACACCTAGTGACTACGTGGCTGGCGATCACTGGGCCCCGAGCTGAGTCCTGGCATTGCTTCCACTTACTTATGCCAGGCTCCTCACTATTATCTTTCCTATCTGGCCGCCCTCGGCTAGCTCTTGTTCTTTTCCGACCCTGACGCTATTAGGTTTCGAGGGCTAGGGGTCTCTCATTTTCCAGCCTATACTTCTCATGCAGCGTCTGACCCGGAGCGGGCGGCTGCAAAAGGCGTCCGTATCCCATGTTAGGGGCGGCCTCCAGAACTGCGGAAGGCAACAGAACACCACCGCAGATTATCTTCCCTGCATAATGCAGTCTGCATTTTATGCACAAAAATGGCTTCCCCTCATGTTAAATCAGTGTCTGGACGTAAAACAGTCCCCCATTCGGATCTCCGGGGGGGGGGGGGGGGGGGGGGGGGGGGGAGAGAACTTGAAAGGAGGCAAATAATCAAAACGAGAATTGGTACCCGGAATGTTGGAACTCTGCTACAAGCAAGAAAAGAGAGATGGAAAAGAATCATATGGACCTCGTAGGAGTTGCTGAGGTAAGATGGAATGGACGTGGAGAGTCAGTCAGATGAATATGTGTTTTACTACTTCTTGTTGTTGTGGTCTTCAGTCCTGAGACTGGTTTGATGCAGCTCTCCATGCTACTCTATCCTGTGCAAGCTTTTTCATCTCCCAGTACCTACTGCAACCTACATCCTTCTGAATCTGCTTAGTGTATTCATCTCTTGGTCTCCCTCTACGATTTTTACCCTCCACGCTGCCCTCCAATACTAAATTGGTGATCCCTTGATGCCTCAGAACATGTCCTACCAACCGATCCCTTCTTCTGGTCAAGTTGTGCCACAAACTTCTCTTCTCCCCAATCCTATTCAATACTTCCTCATTAGTTATGTGATCTACCCATCTAATCTTCAGCATTCTTCTGTAGCACCACATTTCGAAAGCTTCTATTCTCTTCTTGTCCAAACTATTTATCGTCCATGTTTCACTTCCATACATGGCTACACTCCATACAAATACTTTCAGAAATGACTTCCTGACACTTAAATCTATACTCGATGTTAACAAATTTCTCTTCTTCAGAAACGCTTTCCTTGTCATTGCCAGTCTACATTTTATATCCTCTCTACTTCGACCATCATCAGTTATTTTGCTCCCCAAATAGCAAAACTCCTTTACTACTTTAAGTGTCTCTTTTCCTAATCTAATTCTCTCAGCATCACCCGACTTAATTAGACTACATTCCATTATCCTTGTTTTGCTTTTGTTGATGTTCATCTTATATCCTCCTTTCAAGACACTGTCCATTCCATTCAACTGCTCTTCCAAGTCCTTTGCTGTCTCTGACAGAATTACGATGTCATCGGCGAACCTCAAAGTTTTTATTTCTTCTCCATGAATTTTAATACCTACTCCGAATTTTTCTTTTGTTTCCTTTACTGCTTGCTCAATATACAGATTGAACAACATCGGGGAGAGGCTACAACCCTGTCTTACTCCCTTCCCAACCACTGCTTCCCTTTCATAACCCTCAACTCTTATAACTGCCACCTGGTTTCTGTACAAATTGTAAATAGCCTTTCGCTCCCTGTATTTTACCCCTGCCACCTTTAGAATTTGAAAGAGAATATTCCAATCAACATTGTCAAAAGCTTTCTCTAAGTCTACAAATGCTAGAAACTACTTAGGAGGAGAAATAAAAGGAATGAATGGAGCAGGAATGATTTTGAAAAAGGAATTGGCTCAAAGTCTGGAATATGTGGCCTATGCAAATGACCGGGTTATTGGTGTACGGCTTAAAGGAGCACAAAAAGATTTCCTGATTGTCCAGGTGTATATGCCAACTTTAGAACATGAAGACCAAATTGTAGAGGAAACGTACAATGTAATAGAAAGAATAATGGACGAAAATAAAAAAAGGCTGCAAAATACTAATGGGAGACTGGAACGCCAGAAAATGATAGAGGTGAATGGCTAATTGACTTCTGCAGCGGCAAACACATGGTTCAACAACCACAAGAGGAGGCTCTACACTTGGAAATCACCAGGGGATAAATGCAGAAACCGGATCGATTTTATACTGGTAGAAGAAAGATACAGAAATGGAATCAAGAAGGTGCACACATTACCAGGTGCAAATATTAATAGCGACCACAACTTACTTATGGCAGAAATAGAAATAAGAATAAAAAAACTGAAGGAGGTCACGATAGTGAAGAAGTGGGATCTAGAGAAGATAAGATCCAACAAAGAACAAATTACAGAAATGCTATCACGTGAGTTTCTAAACACATTACGAGACAAAGAACCACCTGATAATGTCCACGAGTACTGGAATATACTGAAAGAAGGAATCATTAAAGCAGGACAGAAAAATATTGGATATGTAAAATGGAAAAGGTCAAAAAAAACCATGGGTCACACAAGAAATGATTTCCAAGATGGAGGAAAGAAGAAAATTTAAAAACAAGAACACTGAAGATGCAAAAAAGATATACCGAAGGTTAAATAATGAACTGCGAAGAGAAATAGAGCAGGCTAGGAAAAAATGACCAGAAGAGGAATGTGATGAAATTGAAGAACTGGACAGGAAGGGAAGATACGACTTATTATACAACAGGGTAAAGACTATGACATGGGAACAAAACAGAGCAGGAAGTGCTACTATGGAAATTTTGAGCAAAGAGGAAGAGGTAGTGTACAAAAATCGTGACGATGTCCTCCAGAGATGGGAAGAATATCTAAAAGAGCTATATGACACAAATAGCAAACCAGAAACTCTGGAACTTGACTCACACAACAGTTTAAATGATGACCAGAAAGGACAAACCATCATAATGGAAGAAGTAAAGTCTGCCATAGCTGCAATGAAAAACGGCAAAGCGGCAGGTACAGATACGATACCGGGAGAAATATTAAAATGCTTGAACCAGGATGGAATATGAGAAATATTGAGGTTGTGTAATAAAATATATGACAGTGGTGAAAGGCCTGAGGACTTTCTGACAACAGTAATGATTCCATTACCGAAAAAAACAAGGAACCAAGAAATGAGCGAGCACGGGACAATCAGCCTCATTTCACATGCAGCCAAAGTAATGTTAAGAATAATTAATATAAGACTTGAAAAAGTAATGGAGGAGAATCTTGGCTTTAGACGGAATACGGGCACCAGAGATGCAATACGGCTCCTACGAATCTTGGGAGAAAAGTTTATTGAAAAAGGAGGAGACCTATATATGTGCTTCATCGATCTAGAAAAGGCATTTGACAATGTGGTTTGGGACAAGCTGGCGACTATAATGAGGGAAAAGAGAGGGGACTGGAAAACCAGAAGACTTGTAAACTCATCGTATCTTAATCAAAAAGCCTAAGTTAAAGTGAGAGGAGAAAGTACAAACTGGGTCGGACTAGGAAAAGGAGTAAGACAAGGATTCTGTCTATCACCTCTTTTCAACCTGTACTTGGAAAATATGATTGGCCAATGCTCATTAGATGACAAAGGAGTAGAAACTGGAGGAAGAACAGTAGGGTGTTTGAGGTTTGCTGATGACATGGTCCTTCTAGCTACAAGGGAAAAGGAATTACAAGATTTGGTGGACACCATTGAAACTCATCATCATCATCATCATCAGCCAATTCAATCATTAAATGATGTGGCCTCTTCGAGTCGTGGATTCGTGTAGGCTTTCAGCAGTCTTCTCCAAGTGGGACGGTCTTGGGCAGTTCTCTGCCAGGTGTTACCGGCGATCTTCTTGATGTATTTGTCTCATCTGCCTGGTGGTCTTCCTCTAGGCCTCCGGTGCTCTCTCGGACTCCACTCCAGTACTAGCTTCGTCCATCTGTTGTCTTTTCTTCTTGCGACGTGGCCAGCCCACTGCCATTTCAAGGAACCTACTGTCTCTAAGATGTCATTAACCTTCGTCACAGACCGGATGTCATCTGCCCTTTTCCTGTCCTTTCTTGTATAGCCCAGCATTGATCTCTCCATGGCTCTCTGTGCTGTCCTAAGTTTCCGTTTTGTAAATGAGTTCAGTGTCCATGTCTCGCAGCCATACGTCATCACAGGAAGAATGCATTGATCAAATACTGCTTTCTTCAAATTTACTAGCATTTTTGATCTGAATACTTTTTAATTCTTCCCAAATGTTTGCCAGCCAAGCTTGATGCGTCGATAGATTTCTGGCCTTATGTCTCCCTTCATATTTATAATCTGGCCAAGGTAGACATATTCACTGACCTCTTCTAGTAGACTGTCCTTGACTTTCACATCTCCAGCTGGGACCCATTTGTTGGACATTACTTTTGTTTTGGAAACTAACTTAAAAAATATGGAATTAAAATTAACACAAAGAAAACAAAAGTATTCGCACTAGGAGGAAATAAGGAAATAAAAATTGTGCTGAATGGAGGAATACTAGAACAGGTGCAAAATTTTAAGTATCTTGGAAGCAGGATAGACACTGACTGGAAGTGCGCCATAGAAATTAAAACAAGGATAGCAATGGCAAAACAGGTGTTTTATAAGAAAAGGAGAATTTTCTGCAGCGGTCTGGACAGAGAACTCAGGAAGAGACTCATAATATGTCTTGTAGGGAGTGCTCTTCTATATGGCGCTGAAACATGGACTTTGAGGAAGAAAGACAGAGAAAGGCTGGAGGGTTTTGAGATGTGGACATGGCGGAGGATGGAAAGAATAAGTTGGATGGACAGAGTAAAAAATGAAGAGGTACTGAGAAGAGTGGGAGAGAAAAGACAGTTACTAGATGTAATAGAAATAAGGAAAAGAAATTGGATTGGGCATATATTAAGAAAGAATGACGGACTGATAGAAACAGTTTTAGAAGGTTATGTAGAAGGGAAAAGGAAGCGAGGAAGGAAGAGATAACACATACTGAATGACATGATGAACAGTACAACATAACAGCAGCCTTAAGAAGGAAGCAATGTATCGCAGAAAATGGAGAGGCGAAGGACCTGCTAATACAGCAGATAACTGATGATGATGTATTATATCGTTATATCACGTATCATTTCATTATAGTATAACATTACGATCGACCAAAAACTTCATTGCAAATATGACTTGTCGAATGGCGTACTTTGGTGAGTCTGAAAGACCGAATTTGAAGCTTTTAGCATCACGGTTGCTTTTACCTCTAATTTGATATCAGACGAATGTAACTCATATGATAGCTATGATTATAAAACTGTGTATATAAATGAGTCAAAACAGTTCTTTCTTTAATTATTTTTTCTATTTTGACAGTGCTGGATACCTGCTAAGCGGTACAGTATCATTTTGTATTTGATACATCTATTGTCTGGAAAGTGGCATACGAAAAGACGTGAAGACTGATCTGAACTCTGTGGACCGTCTCTTCTAGTAAATGTCATATATATTATTGAAGCTTTATCGAGTGCTGTCCGCTATGGCTAGGATTATTTCGTTTCGGCCGTGATTGCTAAAATAACACCAGCTGGATGTTGTTTCGTCGTTCTTGGAATTTTATGTACCACTATCTTGTAACACATTGCAGTATTTTGACTGAATAAAGTACGGCGGAGGGTTGTTCAGCTAGCTTCTGTGGCGGTTTGTCTCTCTGAGGCTGATAAATCTCTTAGAGAAACTCTGTGTCGCGAGATGGAAGGGCATCAGTTCATTTATGTTTATTCGGA
The DNA here is from genome assembly GCF_021461385.2 of Schistocerca piceifrons. Classification (NCBI taxonomy): domain Eukaryota; kingdom Metazoa; phylum Arthropoda; class Insecta; order Orthoptera; family Acrididae; genus Schistocerca; species Schistocerca piceifrons. The sequence continues at coordinate 30,818,561 of NC_060140.1, read as the reverse complement.
GCGGATGCCTTCGTTTCACTCGCTGCAAGTAGAGATTCTGTATTTGCACGACTAAATCAGTAGGACTCCTGCCGGTTTTGAGTAACGAATGACATTCAATCTAACACCAAAAAGGGAATGCTAATGGGAAAGAGTGCCATATAAAAGCCTGAAGCATGAGTGGGGAAGCTCTGAAATAAAAGTAATGTCTTGGAAAAAATTCCATAATTCCATTGTGGAACTTCACAGCATCCTACATAACACATCCAACAGAGATATGAGGTCGTAAAAGGGCATGAAGGAACGATTGTTGAGAGCTTCACTCATGTGGCGTAGTGAAACACTCGCAAGGCGACACAAACATAAGCGTTCTGCGCAGAAGGCACGTAGCCGTGGCATGTGGAAATGGACATTGATGTCGGAGCACAATGGAGGTGCATAGATTTATGCGTGTCTTTTCTACCCATATTTATTTCTGTGATGGCCACCTACGTATAAAAGGTTCTACAAATACAGAAAAAAAGAAGACAGCAGTGCTCGTGCACTACCAGGACCTCGCTGCAGACGTGTCATCCAACCCGACAAGGACAAGAATTCGTACCTCTTTTTCGGTTAGCGTCGTTTCACGTTCTACGAAGTCATAAAAATGACAGGAAAACAGAAATAAACGTCAGCCGGGTCGGCAGCAGGACCTTCGCGACATTAATCTCGCACCAAATCCTCATTAGTATTCGCACAAACGTTCGGACACAGCTAAGCCGAGAAGCTACGAGTCCGCCGCCCTTGACGGCTCCCGACCTCGCGGAACGCGCGACGCTGTCTGACCGATGGGAGGCGACTGCCGCCTAACGTTACATCTGCAGCGGCTCGCCCCATCCAAATGACGTCACGCCTTTAGATCAAACACACGTTCGACACTACGTTTCCGAGATTGGTGGCAGCAACGGGAATCTTTGGCGTGCAACGCTGTCTCACGAAACTGGCACACATACGTATCCAAACAAACAACAGTTTACTCGTGCATTTACATTTTAATGTGTTGCGTTCGTGCATAAGTCCGTAGCTTTTCTCCATAAGTTTAATAACTGCAACAGATACAAAGAAGAGGTTTTAGTCATCACTGGTACATTCTTCTTCACTATTTGTAACTGTTCGCCAACTTTGGGGTAACTTTTTTCTTCTACGACTGTAGAAATCACTTGGTTTTGAGGCGAAGAACTCTACGAGCGATGTTCGGAGCGCATTTTCATTCGGGAAGGAACTTGAAAGTTGATCGATAGAGAGCAGAAAAGGTGAAAATCGGACGGCGCAAGATCGGGTGAATAAGGTGGTTGCGGAATGACTTCCCATCCCGATTCCTGTAAAGTGGTTTTGGTCAGTCCACCAGAATGCTGGCGGGCATCATAGGGAGTAGCATTGCAGTCTTCCGGTCGTTGATCTTGGACTGCGCCTGCAAGACGTCTCATTTGCAGACAATACATGTCAGAAGTGACGGTTACACCTCAGGCAAACAATTCGTAATACACCACACAGTCGTTGCTCCACATGTTCCACCAGCTGCAATACATTATCTTCTGTGGATGTGCACAGGTCTTACGAGCAGTTGCTGCTTTGATTGGGCTGCACCATTCCTTTCTTTTCCTTCTGTTAGCAGAAGTACATCCTTTCTCGTCACCAGTAACGATACAGTATAGGAATGGTCGGTGTTGTTCACGAGCCAACTGATGACAAGGAAGCAGAGATGCACCGTTGATTTTTGTGATTTTGGCATACCGCATGCAGTATCCATAAGTAGTGGGCACCACCCAATTTTGATATTAAACAGATATGCAAATTAATTAAATTGATGAATTAACTACCCCAACCCTACCCCAGATGACGTAATGGGTATCCCCAACCGGCTCGTGGGTCTCCACCCAGCCCCCTCCCCTTCCCCCACCTACACTACTGACGGAATTTCGCATTTTTTTGGGATATTCAAAAGAAACTGCGGAAAACGTAAAAAAAATTGGGAAATGCTGCGTCCCGTGAGTCTGCTGACATCCCACACATCACCCCATCTGGGAATTTGTGACACATTCAAAATGGTGAATGGCCTTTCTGGGACTCGTACCGAGGGAAACTGTTCAGATGCAGTAGACAAAAGTGAGGTTATTGTACTTTATTTATTTTGGGTGGGAAAATGAAGTAAAGATCTGTCCTAATTACGTAATTAATCATAAATATCTGTCCTAATTACACAACTATATGCTTAGCGCTATACACGGAACGCCTGAAACCGCAATATAGCTCAAGAATCGACGATGTCATACAAGTGGTGTTATCCTGCTGGGGAAAGAAATTCACACCACCACTCGAAACTAGCGGCAGGCGCACTCAAACTCTACATAGGATGACCCCTTCACCTACAAACTGGCGGGAAAAAGGTTGGAGTGGAGGGCACTATCTGTATTTTTGGCGAGAATGCGTTCCACTGCCGAGGTGCTGGTGCTGGATAGAGAGGAGTTTAATAAGTGTATTACTTGTAAGCATACAGCCTAGGACTATGTATATCACTGTTTGACGTCAGAGTTCGCTACAGATGTCTCCCTCTGCACTGCTCGACAATCTCCCTACAGTGCTGCTGCTTGTAATTCGGGAAGCCCAATACAAATAAAATGCAAATACAATACAGGCAATGAAAAATGCATCACTGCTCTAACTGCACATCGAAATTATAAAAAAAAACAGCATTCATAAACTACCAGCCATAATGCCTATGTACTGGTGATTGAGAAAACCGACCCCAAAAGGTTGCACCAGAAGAGATGTGTGGTAGTTGCACGTATTCTCCTCGATACGCGGTCAGGAGCTAACCAAGCAGAGCCGTCTTACCTGTCCCCCAAACCACCCCTCATCTGTCCCTCTACTCACCATTGGTAGGGATACAGGCCTCTTCTACTATGTCACTGATGGTCCACAAAGAGAGCCATCAGTCACAACTAGACGAACGACACCAGAGCAGGACGCTTGCTGCACACTGTTACACATATTTCTAGGTAAGACTGGACCATCCGTGGAACAACAACGAAATTCCACAGAGCTCTCCAAAACGTTCGCTGCTTCGGACACAGGCAGCTGCTAAGCTGCTACTGCTGCTGCTTGAAGTCATACAACCCACCCCGGCAGGCAGGCGAGGCTGGTTGTAGCCACGGGTGATCAGCGTTATCGATGCCGACATACACAACAGGCCGCAGCGCCAGAGGGACACAGCACACAGCGAGATAAATGATGGCTATGCCGACAGCATGTTGTTTGTCTTAAAGAGCAGCTGTGGACCCTATGAAACACTCCCCCAGGCCATCATTATCCTGCCCTTGCCAGTGCTCACTGTTATGAGAGAGAAAATACCTACATCTACATCTACATACGTACACCGCAGTCCACCATACGGTGCGTGGCGGAGGGTACCTCGTACTACAACTAGCATCTTCTCTCCCTGTTCCACTCCCAAACACAACGAGGGAAAAATGACTGCCTACATGCCTCTGTGCGAACCCTAACCTCTCTTATCTTATCTTTGTGGTCTTTCCGCGAAATGTAAGTTGCCGGCAGTAAAACTGTACTGGAGTCAGCCTCAAATCCTGGTTCTCTAAATTTCCTCAGTAGCGATTCACGAAAAGAACGCCTCCTTTCGTCCAGAGACTCCCACCCGAGTTCCTGAAGCATTTCCGTAACACTCGCGTGATGATCAAACCTACCAGTAACAAATCTAACAGCCCGACTCTGAATTGCTTCTACGTCCTCCCTCAATCCGACCTGATAGGGATCCCAAACGCTCGAGCAGTATTCAAGAATAGGTCGTATTAGTGTTTTACAGATGAACCTCATCTTCCCAAAATTCTACCAATGAACTGAAGACGACTATCCGCCTTCCCCAAAACTGCCATTACGTGCTTGTCCCACTTCATTTCGCTCTGCAATGTTACACCCAAACATTTAATCGACGTGACTGTGTCAAGCGCTACACTACTAATGGAGAATTCAAACATTACGGGATTCCTTTTCTTATTCATCTGCATTAATTTACATTTATCTATATTTAGAGTTAGCTGCCATTCTTTACACCAATCACAAATCCTGTCCAAGTCATCTTGTATCCTCCTACAGTCACTCAACGACGACACCTTCCCGTACACCACAGCATCATCAGCAAACAGCCGCACATTGCTATCCACCCTATCCAAAAGATCATTTATGTAGATAGAAAACAACAGCGGACCTACCACACTTCCCTGGGGCACTCCAGATGATACCTTCACCCCCGATGAACATTCACCATAGAGGACAACGCACTGGGTTCTATTACTTAAGAAGTCTTCGAGCCACTCAGATACTTGGGAACCAATCCCATATGCTCATACCTTAGTTAGGAGTCTGCATTGGGGCGCCGAGTCAAACGCTTTCCGGAAGTCAATGAATATGGCATCTGTCTGATACCCTTCGTCCATGGTTCGCAAGATACCATGTGAAAAAAAGGCGAGTTGCGTTTCGCAGGAGAGATGCTTTCTAAAGTGGTGCTGATTCATGGACAGCAACTTCTCTGTCTCAAGGAAATTCATTATATTCGAAATGAGAATATGTTCGAGAATCCTGCAACAAACCGATGTTAAGGATATTGGTCTGTAATTTTGAGGATCCGTCCTACTACCCTTCTTATACACAGGCGTCACCTGCGCTTTTTTCCAGTCGCTCGGGACTTTACGTTGGGCAAGAGATTCGCGATAAATGCAAGCTAAGTAAGGGGCCAATGCAGTAGAGTACTCTCTGTAAAACCGAATTGGAATCCCATCAGGACCTGGCGATTTATTTATTTTCAACCCATTCAGCTGCTTCACAACCCCAGGGATGTCTATCACTATGTCCTCCATACGGGAATCTGTACGAGACTCAAACGGCGGTTTGTTTGTACGATACTCCTGCGTGGAAGATTTCTCAAATGCTAAATTTAAAATTTCAGCTTCCGTTTTGCTGTCTTCCGTTGCCAGGCTAGACTGATGAGTGAGTGACTGGATGTAAGCCTTCGACCCGCTTACCGATTTCACATAAGACCAGAATTTCCTTGGGTTTTCAGCAAGATCTTTAGCTAAGGTATGACGGTGGTAGTGGTTGAATACTTCGCGCATCGCTCTTTTTATAGCAGCACGAATCTCTACTAACTTTTGCCCGTCCTCATTCTCCCATTCTTTCTTGTACCGCGAGTGCAACTGCCTTTGCTTCCTGAGCATTCTCCGAATTGAGCTGTTAAGCCACGGTGGGTCTTTTCCTTACTGTAACAGCTGTATTCAACATCATTGCAGCTCTTATAAGAAAGTATCTATTAAAAAAAAGTTCAATCGTGACAATAACATATGTCTTGTTTCCACGAAAATAATCACATTCCATTTTATTTTAGTTTTATGAGTAAAATCAGTATAGTTTGAGAGCATTCATCAAGTTCAAATTCTAACTGTGGTGCATGAGGGCATTACATTTTCTTCAGAAGGTTGAATTATAAATATAGAACGGCATTTATACAGTCATTCTTTTACGTATGACTGCAGGATGCATATCACATCTCTCTCCTTGTTTTGTGACTTCCAACGAAATTAAAAAGAAAATACAGCACTGCCGCCGATTACAGATGACCACACTGCAGAATTCGAAGCTCTATAGTGATACATCTAACGGATGTATGAACTTACCTCACGTCTCCTTCCACTATTTTGCTGCAAAAACTACCAATCATTGCAGAATGTCCTCATTATTTCGAAACATTCATGGTAGTAAAGAAAAACGAGAATTTAAAATCCAAAGTACACGGTTTGAGAGCGTCCCTGGCGTCGATATCATTGTCAGTAAATAAATTGTCATGCACACCTGCATTACAAACATTTCAGACATGTGAAATAACATCACCGAACACAATCCTTCATGCCAACTGCTCACATGTCGGAAAAAGCATAATCATAGTTGTTTTGTATACTATGGCAGATCCCGTTTTACCATTGCAGCGGTAATTTACGCTGGCGTTCAAAAACCATAAACCAAATCGTACGAGCGTGCCTTGTAATAGAATCTCCTAACGCCACCTAGCAGAGACCCCTATAAGATTCTACAGATACATCGAAAACAGATACCGTATGCACGCAGACATCTGACATTATTCCTCCATAACTCGCCTCTACCGACCTGTGTGTGAAGTTTCTGTCACCCAGCAGACGATCATTCACAGTAGGAGCAGATTTATGTGTACTTTCATAAGCAATTTGGTCATCACAAAGCAGCCTGTTTCACGCAATCTACTCACTTGTCGGGAAAAACCCTAGGATTTCTAGATTCCGCAATGAGCTATAATTCAACTGCTGATTACTTTAGAATTAGAAGTTATGATGTATGAAATAACACAGGCCTTGCGATAATACATATTTTGAAACACACAATCATGATAATAATACAAACAGTCACGATTCCATGAGAATAGATACAGTCGATTTCTGTTAGTTTCATTAGTAAAACAGGTGTATTTTGAGAGCGTTCCATGTGTTCCTATTGCAAACTGTCATGCATAAGGCATTACATTCGTTTCAGATGTATGAAGTACTGATTCAGATCAACATCTATAAAGACATTTATTGTGTTCAAGAGCACTCCTCATAGTTATTTTGTAACAACCAGAGCAGGTAAGGAAATAAAAACGAACTATTTACATCCAAACTTAAGCCAGTCACACAACTCGATATCATAGAACCTCCTAACATTGCCCTGTAAGATTTTACCACGTCTCTCCCTTCTGATATATCAAAAAACAAATACCATCTGCATGACGACATTGAGCATATTACACTACTGGCCATTAAAATTGCTACATCACGAAGATGACGCACTACAGACGCGAAATTTAACCAATAGGAAGAAGATGCTGTGGTTCAAATGGCTTTGAGCAGTACGGGACTTAACTTCTGAGGTCATCAGTCCCCTAGAACTTAGAACTACTTAAACCTAACTAACCTAAGGACATCACACACATCCACACCCGAGGCAGGATTCGAACATGCGACCGTAGTGGTCGCGTGGTTCCAGGCTGTAGCGCCTAGAACCGCTCGGCCACCCCGGCCGGCGTAAATGCTGTGATACGCAAATGATTAGCTTTTCAGAGCGTTCACACAAGGTTGGTGCCGGTGGCGACACCTACAACGTGCTGACATGAGGAAAGATTCCAACCGATTTCTCATACACAAACAGCAGTTGACCAGCGTTGCCTGGTGAAACGTTGTGATGCCTCGTGTGAGGAGGAGGAATGCGTACCATCACGTTTCCGACTTTGATAAATGTCCGATTGTAGATAATCGCGATTGCGGTTTATCGTATCGCAACATTGCTTCTCGCGTTGGTCGAGATCCAATGACTGTTAGCGGAATATGGAGTCGATGGGTTCAGGATGGTGATACGGAACGCCGTGCTGGATCCCAACGGCCTCGTATCACTAGCTGACGAGATGACAGGCATCTTTTCCGCATGGCTCTAACGGATCGTGCAGCCAAGTCTCGATCCCTGAGTAAAGGGATGGGGACGTTTGCAAGACAACAACCATCTGCACGAACAGTTCGACGACGTTTGGAGCAGCATGGACTATCAGCTCGGAGACCACGGCTGCGGTTACCCTTGACGCTGCATCACAGACAGGAGCGCCTGCGATGGTGTACTCAACGATGAACCTGGGTGCACCAATGGCAGACGTAATTTTTTCGGATGAATCCAGGTTCTGTTTACAGCATCATGATGGTCGCATCCGTGTTTGGCGACATCGCAGTGAACGCACATTGGAAGCGTGTATTCGTCATCGCCATACTGGCGTATCGTCCGGCGTGATGGTATGGGGTGCCACTGGTTACACATCTCGGTCACCTCTTGTTCGCATTGACGGGACTTTGAACAGAGGACGCTACATTTAAGATGTGTTTCGACCCGTGGCTCTACCCTTCATTCGAACCCTGCAAAACGCTACATTTCAGCAAGATAATGCACGACCACATGTTGCAGGTCCTGTTCGACTGCTGCCCTGGCCAGCACATTCTCCAGATCTCTTACCAACTGAAAATATCTGGTCAGTGGTGCCGAGCAACTGGCTCATCACAATACGCCAGTCACTACTCTTGAAGCTGCATGGGTAGCTGTCCCTGTACACGCCATCCAAGCTCTGTTTGACTCAATGCCCAGGCGTATCAATGCCGTTATTACGGCCAGAGGTGGTTGTTCTGGGAACTGATTTCTCAGGATCTATGCACCCAAATTGCGTGAAGATGTAATCGCCTATCATTCTAGTATAATATATTTGTCCAATGAATACCTGTTTATCATCTGCATTCCTTCTTGATGTAGCAATTTTAATGGCCAGTAATGCATTTGTTATTCGAGAGTGTGTCGACTGCACTTAACATCCTGGATTGTAAGAATTCCCTTCTCTCTACCTACAAAGTACGCCTCCTTGGTAGCATAATTTATAGAACAGTTAGCATTCGAACCACAACCTTCCGCCGCTGACAGCTCTACACACATACATATAGACACTCTGCATGTACCTTACCAGTCTCGATTTCAGAATGTTATTTTCAACTGTGCTACAGCCCCGTAAATAGCGAAAACTCTTCTCTAAACGGTTCTATAGGAGATGTAAGCATATTTTAATTCCTCCTGCTAAAGAGCATAACATATCCGATGCAAATTATATTACCAGCATTTCATAACAAGGTTGTTTGGATTCTCCAGTAATAACAACTAACCAAGGCATCCTGCTGAGCCTATCACACCTCCTTTTATGCTCTTAAAGATCCACGATGACGGTATGTGATATCCCCAATTCCGCTATTTTGTGTACTAGATATCTGTTTGATGGAGGATGACAGTCCTTCGTGAGTTTTATTCTTATGTACGAGACAGAGCAACACAACAATTGGTCAGTATCGTATAGCGCTGTACTCGAATACACGCAGACACTGACAAACATATATTCTACAAATGGTTCAAATGGCGGAGCACTATGGGACTCAACTGCTGTGGTCATTAGTTCCCTAGAAGTTAGAACTACTTAAACGTAACTAACCTAAGGACATCACACACACCCATGCCCGAGGTAGGATTCGAACCTGCGACCGTAGCAGCAGCGCGGCTTCGGACTGGAGCGCCTAGAACCGCACGGTCACCGCGGCCGGCTATATTCTACAGATACAATGCATTTGCTCTATTTCCTGTATTTCTGTGTCTATATGTGTGTCGTGGCTGACTTCCATAAACATGACCCATTCCTCCCGCTGTTAGCTCCACCTTTGAACCCTACCCCAGATGTAGCAGATCCACCCTCTAGATACCGATCCGGATATAATGCGTGGTGGTTACACCTTCGAACCCTGTCCCAGATGTAACGCATTGTGGATCCACCTCAAGACACCGTTTTAGGTATAACACGGCGTGGATCCACATTCGAACCCTAACTCAGGCCTACCATGGTTCATGGGATCAATCTGTGACCCATCCATGGCGGGGAGGGGCGGGGAGGGGAGGGAGGTAATTGGGGGTGGTGAAGTCATGTGAGATTGCCACATCTACCCTCGAAGTCGAAATGGCGGGGGTAGCGGCCATCTTAATAAATTTGGCAACAATAGAGGCTTTACTAGCTTTAGCTTTGTCCCACTAGTATTTGAATCCCACCATCAGCTCTTACCAACTGAAATCGGGACTGGTCTGACCAGGCACGGTTTTGCGGTCGTCCAGTGTCCAACTGATACGGTCACGAGCCCAGGTGAGCCACTGCAGGCGATGTCGTGCTTTTAGTTGAGGCGCTCGCTTCGCTCATCTGCTGCCACAGCCCGTTAACGCCAGATTTCTCCGCACTGTCCTAAGAGATACGTTCGTCACACGTCCCACACTGATTTGTGCGGTTATTTCAGCCAGTGTTGCTTGTCTGTTAGCACTGACAACTTTACACAAACGCCGCTGCTCTCTGTTGTTAAGTGAAGGGTATCGGCCACTGCGTTGTCCGAGGTGAGAGGCAAAGCCGGAAATTTGGAATTCTCGGCGCTGTCTTAACACTGTGGATCTCGGAATACTGAATTGCCTAACAATTTCTAATATGGAACGTCCCATGCCACAATCATGTCGGAAACCTTTTCACACGAATCACCGGAGTGCAAATGAAAGCTCCGCCAATGCACTGCCCTTTTATACCTTGTGTACGCGGTATTACCGGCATTGTGTATGTGCATATCTGTATGCCATGAATTTCGTCACATCAGTGTACGGGTTACGCGCACTGCTCATGTTAAACAATGCAGCGTAGCCCACACATAGTTAGTGAACCCTTTGCTACTAATCCTGTACTGAGACATCTGTTTTCCGAATTAAACCAACAAGAAATATTCACTACCTGCTTGTGTTCTTTACATCTAAGGCGCTGAATCCAGCAAGGACTAAGAATTGTTTGAGGTCACTGGTACGTTAACGTATTGCAGTGAACGAAGTGTAGTTTTAAACACTCTGTTACATTTGCTCAGAGGGCTCCATGCCAATTTAACTCCTGCGTTCATATTGGTTCCTGTCCACATACTCACCGTCGTCGTCGTCGGGGTCAGCTAACCTTTCTGTGCAAACATTCAACAGTTTCTCTTATAACTTCTTTCTCAATTTGTGCTTTTTCTCTTCGATATATAGTTACAAATTATTTTAGTCTTTTTGCAACTAATTTTCCGCTCAGCTTTGAAACATGCTCTACGACGTTTCCCCATTCGTTACCTAACTTAAGTCTGCACTAGACGCTCTCATGAGCAAAAATGTGGTGGTCAGACGTGTTCCCTTGACTTATAGTTTTCCCAGTGAATAGAGGTGAAAGCCTCCTCAGTTACTGCTGAGTAGAGCTTTGGGGAAACGCAATATCTCTTACAGTAATTCGCAAATTTCGCACTGTCCTAAAGAAATCTGACAGAAGTTGTAGCACTGACGTACAATTTTTTTCGGTATAATTACTCAGGTTGGATCAGTTCTTACACACTGATGAGCCGAAGCGTCATAAGCACCTGCTTAATAGCGTGTTCGTCCCACGCAGTACGGCAGCTGTTATACGTGCCATGGATTCAGCAAGTCCTCGATAAGTTCTCAAGGTTCAAATGGCTCTGAGCACAATGGGAGTTAACTTCTAAGGTCATCAGTCCCCTAGAACTTAGAACTACTTAAACGTAACTAACCTAAGGACATCACACACATCCATGCCCGAGGCAGGATTCGAACCTGCGATCGTAGCGGTCACGCGGTTCCAGACTGTAGCGCCTAGAACCGCTCGGCCACCCCGGCCGGCAGTTCTCAAGGTATATGGTATCAGATGTCTACAAACAGTGCCCGTAACTTAAGAGCCGACGGCTAATGGACGCTTTCCAGATGTCTTCCATCGCGTTCGTATCGTACAAATTTGGAGGCCGAGACATCAATGTGAGTTCACTATCATGCCCCTCAGCTCACTGTAGCAAGATTGTCGCACTGACAGATATCTTACAGAAAGATGCCATCGCCGTTGGGAAGACGTGATGCAGGTGGTTGCATCAATTTCTATTAGTGCGGTCCCATGGAAGTCTCGTAACGTAACAGGACCTACTAATACCTTCGGCCTGCGCCTCTGGCGCGGTCCTTGTTTCAAAAACCAATTCTCTTGGATGGGGAAGCTTCTGACCACGACCACCGACCTGGAGTAACAACAGACGTGAATCATTCGACTGGAAGACACTTTTACACGTACTCACAGTAGAATCGAGACAGTCCCGTGAGCAATGCAATCGTAATGGACGATCATGCTGGGTCGACATGGAAGCAAGTATGTACGGCCTACTGGGGAGCCCAGTGTTCTGCGATGTGCGCTGGACAGTGAGCCCTGGAACACCTGCGCTGTGCTCACAAAGGTCTACCACACATCGCCGGCTCTGTAAGGAGCGTGCAAGCCTCCGACATGCAGTACTGCGATGGGGCGTGCTCATCTAACACCTTGTCGTGCACTTTCCTAAGACGCTTACCACAGTAGCACGTGTCCGCCCCTGGTAGCTGAGTGGTCAGCGCGACGGAATGTCATACCTAACGGCCCGGGTTCGATTCCCAGCTGGGTCGGAGATTTTCTCCGCTCAGGGACTAGGTGCTGTATTGTCTTTATCATCATCATTTCATCCCTATCGACACGCAAGTCGCCGAAGTGGCGTCAACTCGCAAGACTTGCACCAGGCGAACGGTCTACCCGACGGGAGGCCCTAGCCACACGGCATTTCTATTTACAGTAGCACGACAACATTCGCCCAGCTTCTACGTTTCCCAGGTGCCGGATCATAACAATCTGCCCTTCTACAAGGTCGCCTATGTGAGTCAGTTTTCCCATTTGCGACCCGTTTCGTTGCTATTCACAATATATATAAATGATCTTGTGGATGGCATCGGAAGTTCACTGAGGCTTTTTGCGGATGATGCTGTGGTGTATCGAGAGGTTGTAACAATGGAAAATTGTACTGAAATGCAGGAGGATCTGCAGCGAATTGACGCATGGTGCAGGGAATGGCAATTGAATCTCATTGTAGACAAGTGTAACGTACTGCGAATACATAGAAAAATATATCCCTTATCATTTAGCTACAAAATAGCACGTCAGCAACTGGAAGCAGTTAATTCCATAAATTATCTGGGAGTACGCATTCGGAGAGATTTAAAATAGAATGATAATATAAAGTTGATCGTTGGTAAAGCAGATGCCAGACTGAGATTCATTGGAAGAATCCTAAGGAAATGCAATCCGAAAACAAAGGAAGTACGTTAGAGTACGGTTGTTCGCCCACTGCTTGAATACCGCTCAGCAGTGTGGGATCCGTACCAGATACGGTTGATAGAAGAGATAGAGAAGATCCAACGGAGAGCAGCGCGTTTCGTTACAGGATCATTTAGTAATCGCGAAAGTGTTACGGACATGATAGATAAACTCCAGGGGAAGACTCTGCAGGAGAGACGCTCAGTAGCTCGATACGGGCTTTTGTTGAAGTTTCGAGAACACACCTTCACCGAAGAGTCAAGCAATATATTGCTCCCTCCTACGCATATCTCGCGAAGAGACCATGAGGATAAAATCAGAGAGATTAGAGTCCATACAGAAGCATACCGACAATCCTTCTTTCCACGAACAATACGAGACTGGAATAGAAGGGAGAACCGATAGAGGTACTCAAGTTACCCTCCGCCACACTCCGTCAGGTGGCTTGCGGAGCATGGATGTAAATGTAGATGTAGATAGAATGATTCCCCATCCTCATGTGTGCAGATTGATGTGAATATCGTAGTAGGTCGCACAAATTGTATCGTTCGTCCTTGAAACGCGCAAACAGCAGTTTTTGTAACAAGTGTGCCTTGTCCTGCCTGAAAAATCCGTATTTTTTCTCATCACTACATAATCATGTTGCTGTGGATTTATTTGAAATCTGTTCATAATTATTTTTTTACTATGCTGCAGATGATCTTCCACGCACGTAATTATGTTTAGTACGCGCTCCTTGGACAACTATTGTCCTTTACTATGTTTCACAGGAGACTAGATTTCTGGCTCCGTGTTCGACATGGATTATGACCTACGAGGCTCGACACCTGTTTCAGTATCACTTTCACTTGTTAAGCACGTATCGTTATCATTATAATCATCACGCACATTGTCCGCACAGTCGAACGCACACGACACCACACATTCCACTGACTCGTCTTGCAGAAACGCTAATATTTCATCTGCTACTTCTTTCCCACTCTGCGACATTCCTTAGGTTCTTTTCTGACGAAATGTCAACTTCGGCAACTGCTGTTTTAGGTATAACGCAAAGTTTGCTTTGTTTATCGGTGCCATTGCCCTGCTTTGTATCGACACCACTGTAGCACTGTTGTGAGTTGATAATCGACTAACCAGTTCAACACTCTCCGGAACCTCATGCTGCCCCCACCACTGAATACCTCCAGTCCCTGCCCCTGTTTCCATTGGCAGCAAATATTGTGGCTGCATGGTAGACAACATGAGGGGCGCCGAATACCGTAAACATCATAGGCGTTTTGCGACCTCACACTCTAGGGCTTCCTTGCCAGTATTTTCTGCGAGTTGGAACGCTTCAGACCAGTCCCTGCTGCAATTCTTCGGATTGAATGTCCATGATTTTGGTGAATAATTCCCGAAACCGTGGCGACATTTTCAGGGGAAACTAGAGCCTGGGGCCAACGTTCCCCGTTAGATCATCTGCCGTGCTGCCTGTCAGCTGTAATTCGGCGAAGGGCTCGCAAAAGGCTTTAGCATCGAATCCTTTTGCAACATTAAATCTGTTGGCGTAGGACTGTGTTCTAGCCTGAGGTATTCCAGTAGACGAAGAACACGTCGTTCAATGGCAGGCGTGATTTCTGCTGCTCCTTCACTATGCTAATCCCTTTCCACGTTTCAGCGGTCGAACTGATCCCTCTTAGCTGCGTCATACTTTTTATAGGCGCCACGTATTGCAATTACAGAGCTTTTCGAATTATTTCGAAACTTCTGCATAAAATTCTTACAACTTTCACGATAAACATACCATTTGTTGCACTCGTCCATCGATCTTAGTTTTCCAGGAAAGTAACTTTGAAACCAGATACTTCTTCACTAGACGCCCTATAAATACTCTTGCACTAGTGTGCTGTTTAGAATCAGGCTATTTTACTGGATGTTTGGAAACCGAAGACAAAATAAAACTTAAAAATGAACCAAGTAGTACCGGAGCAACCAAAGCGAAACTCTAGAGCGCTTCCTTCTCAACGTGAGCTACATCGGCCTGCGGCTAGAGCGCCCCCTTCTTCGGCTGCAGAGAGTTAACGTCTGCAGGTGTCGGCCGGTTTTCTTTCACTTCTGATAACCGCCCGGAATACTCTCCCACCTTCAGATCAAAGCCCTTGCGCCGAGAAAGCGAGCGGCAGTTGGTTAGCATAGTTCGGCCAACTCTTCCGATCGGATGGCATGGACCATTGAGCACGAAACGACGGCTCACGTGCTAGTGGGAATTCGTTCTTCACCCCTCCCCCCCACTCCCCTCACCTCTCTCTCTCTCTCTCTCTCTCTCTCTCTCTCTCTCTCTCTCTCTCTCTCTCTCTCTCAGAGAACATTTCATGCTGGGAACGTTTACAGTCGTCCTCGGCAATTTCCTACACTTGTATATGAGACAAAACATTATGGAGAACAAAAGATAGTGCTGAAAATTGTTTATTTTGTCTGTGTGTAAAGGTTGTGAATAAAGGTCAAGAAAACATCTGCAGACGCAATTCCTCATACTCGTTTCTTATTATCTATAGTTATTGGAGCCTTTCCAGTGTGCTTTAGTACACAGATTTTTCAACGGAGACTTACTGCTACAGTAAGTGTGTATCAATGTAAATAGTCGCTTAGAGCGCCAATACATCATGGATTTTCTTTGCAGATTATTAGAAGATGTACATAAGTACAAGTTATTCGTGACTTAATATTTTTTAATGTAGCCATACAAGCAAACATGTCCTCTTGAATTATTGGCTATTACTAGGACCGTCTACTTCTGTCTACATAAGCCAACGCACGAGCTATACATTTATAAAGCTTTATTCAATCTGGGACGCCTTGACATCCAAACTATCATGTTCGACAATTCTGGACGCACCCTCACATGGCGAGAGGCGGGAATACGTAGAGCAACCAGGAACATTGCCAAACGAGATAGTTTTGGTGGTCCAGGTGTCACGGCGTTGGGACGCATATTGTTGCATCGTTGTACTGACCTCGAAATCTCGAACACGGTACACTAACCGGTCAAGTTATTGTGATACTGTAGTCTTCCGCATGTACGTCTTTTCAATGATGCAAAAGACACTCACTTCAATTCTATGGACGACAGTGCGCGACCCCATCGAACTGCGCAGATGGAGCAGCCCTTGGAATGAGAGGATATTCGGTGTACGGACTGGCCTGCCGTTCCTCCGATGTAAATCCCAACGTAGACGTGTAGGGTGTGTAGGGGACGGATACTGCAGCACGTCCCACGCATCAACGACCGTCTATAGTGACGGTGGAGGGATGCATCGCCCTACCACCAGAAGTTCTTATCAGCCTTGTGGCCAGCTGGGAGGGCGCTGCGTAGCACGCACTGGGACCCGTGATGATCACACGCCCCATTGACAGCCGTTTCCCGCCTCGGGTGATGTCCAGGAGAGCATCATGAACCAAGGTGACTTCAGTGTAATTGTTGTTGTTGTTGTGGTCTTCAGTCATGAGACTGGTTTGATGCAGCTCTCCATGCTACTCTATCCTGTGCAAGCTGCATCATCTCCCAGTGCCTACTGCAACCTACATCTTTCCGGATGTGCTTGGTGTATTCATCTCTTGGTCTCCCTCTACGATTTTACCCTCCATGCTTCCCTCCAATACTAAATTGGTGATCCCTTGATGCCTGAGAACATGTCCTACCAACCGATCCCTTCTTCTAGTCAAGTTGTGCCGCAAACTCCTCTTCTCTCCAATTCTATTCAATACCATGTCATTAGTTATGTGGTCTACCCATCTAATCTTCAGCATTCTTCTGTAGCACCACGTTTCGAAAGCTTCTATTCTCTTCTTGTCCAAACTATTTAACGTCCAGGTTCCCTTCCATACATGGCTACACTCCATACAAATACTTTCAGAAACGACTTCCTGACACTTAAATCTATACTCGACGTCAACAATTTTCTCTTCTTCAGAAAGGCTTTCTTTGCCATTGCCAGTCTACATTTTATATCCTCTCTACTTTGACCATCATCAGTTATTTTGCTCCCCAAATAGCAAAACTCACCTACTACTTTAAGTATCTCATTTCCTAATCTAATTCCCTCAGCGTCATCCGACTTAATTCGACTACATTCCATTATCCTCGTTTTGCTTTTGTTGATGTTCATCTTATATCCTCCCTTCAAGACACTATCCATTCCGTTCAACTGCTCTTCCAAATCCTTTGCTGTCTCTGACAGAATTACAATGTCTTTGGCGAACCTCGAAGTTTTTAATTCTTCTCCATGGATATTAATTCCTACTCCGAATTTCCTTCACTGCTTGCTCAATATACAGATTGAATAACATCGGGGAGAGGCTACAACCCTGTCTCACTCCCTTCCCAACCACTGCTTCCCTTTCATGTCCCTCGACTCGTATATCTGCCATCTGGTTTCTGTACAAATTGTAAATAGCCTTTCGCTCCCTGTATTTTACCCCTGCCACCTTTAGAATTTGAAAAAGAATATTCCAGTCAACATTGTCAAAAGCTTTCTCTAAGTCTACAAATGCTAGAAACGTAGGTTTGCCTTTCCTTAATCTTTCTTCTAAGATAAGTCGTAGGGTCAGTATTGCCTCACGTGTTCCAGTACTTTTACGGAATCCAAACTGATCTTCCCCGAGGTCGGCTTCTACCAGTTTTTCCATTCGTCTGTAAAGAATTCGCGTTAGTATTTTGCAGCAGTGACTCATTAAACTGATAGTTCGGTAATTTTCACATCTGTCAACACCTGCTTTCTTTGGGATTGGAATTATAATATTCTTCTTGAAGTCTGAGGGTATTTCGCCTGTCTCGTACATCTTGCTCACCAGATGGTAAAGTTTTGTCAGGACTGGCTCTCCCAAGGCTGTCAGTAGTTCTAAAGGAATGTTGTCTACTCCTGGGGCCTTGTTTCGACTCAGGTCTTCAGTGCTCTAACAAACTCTTCACGCAGACTCATACCTCCCATTTCATCTTCATCTACATCCGCTTCCATTTCCATAATATTGTCCTCAAGAACATTGCCCCTGTATAGACCCTCTATATACTCCTTCCACCTTTCTGCTTTCCCTTCTTTACTTAGAACTGTGTTTCCATCTGAGCTCTTGATATTCATACAAGTGGTTCTCTTGTCTCCAAAGGTCTCTTTAATTTTCCTGTAGGCAGTATCTATCTTACCCCCAGTGAGTTCAGCCTCAGTGTAATTATTGTCCTTGAATAAAAGTGACATTCCCGTTCTTCTGATTGTGTGTTTGTCTTAGTTACCTCCTGTACCATACTGTACCAGCTCTTTCCATGTATGGTCCACGGTTCACGGAGCTATGTTACTTACAGTGATATATCATGCGAGAGGAACTTTCGTCATTAAGCCTTGCAAAAATACGTACTTAAAAGAGCTCTCTTCTGGACAGAGTGCGCGAAAACTCTGCCTGCTGAGGTACAAATCAGTGTGCGTCGGCTTGCGATGTGCAGCTGCCACGACATTCAGTTGTTTCTAACGCACACGAGGGAGGATTTAGTCTAAAGTTCGAGATCTCACACTGATTTCACGTGGCGGGTAAAGCGTGTCCGCTTTATAGACGGACGTCATTACATCTCTAGGAATACAGGTGTTGAGGATTTCCTACTCGGCGCAGTAATAGAGAGGAATAATTGCGGGGACTAACAGAATGGGTTCAAATGGCTCTGAGCACTATGGGACTCAACTTCTCAGGTCATTAGTCCCCTAGAACTTAGAACTAGTTAAACCTAACTAACCTAAGGACATCACACACAGTCATGCCCGAGGCAGGATTCGAACCTGCGACGGTAGCGGTCTCGCGGTTCCAGACTGCAGCGCCTAGAACCGCACGGCCACCTCGGCCGGCCGGGACTAACAGAGAGTGGAATATGTATGTCAGACTACTGAAGACCTTACATGTGACAGGCACGCAATTATAAGGTAGACTTTGGAGCAGCGGTGGAGGAGTTGAACGATGGAATGAAATCTGTAGGAGGACCGATGGCTATAAACAGAAAAAATGAACGCGGCCGGTTGCGGTCACGTGCTACAGTCTCCGGCTGGATGCCTGTTTCCGTGTGTGTTGAGCTGCCGTTCAGAATGCATTGTACGGACGACTTGCCCCATGTATAAATAGCAGCTGTCGCGCGGCTGCCTTGGGGTGTGCACTGATTGAGCCTGCCTGAAGATAGGCCGGCCTTCAGTAGAGAGGCAGCGGGAGTGGCTCTAAGTATAGCGTCGCGACGCCAGTAGACGTCAAGCGACGGCGCCAGGCGTCTGTCGGCGGTAGCGCTCCTCGCGGACAGCCTGCGTACTGGTGGCGGTGGGGGAGGATGGGGGAGGGGAGGTGACGCTGGCCCCGGAGCTGCCGGGTGTTGACCTCGTCCACCCGTCGCAGATACTGTGTAGCCTACTCATCTCCCAAGCCGCCAACTGAAGAAATAACCGCCGTACTTCATGATTTAACAATCAACAAGCCAGTGAAAAAAAATGTAATGTATGTAGCATCATATGTCCCACATATCTGTGTGGAGGAGGCAACATGTGATGACATTCCTAATATGGCTTTCACAATACCGCATTCACCGGTTTTCCACATAGTCTTCGGTAATTATTCCCGCACAAACACACCATGAAATCCTGTTATCTTGAATTTATTGAATTTATGTCTAACAAACTTATGAAGGTCTGCATTTGTGAGTGGCCGAACTGGTAGGACCGCCAATGTTTTTTTTTTTTTTTACTTATGAATAGCCCAAGACCCTTCCCGTACGGTTTCTAGTATAGTCCTTTTCCAATGGCTGCGGCTTCCATCTTCTCGCCTCTTCCAGCTGCGCTTGGGAGTTTCGCGCGTTCTTGACCGTTCGAGCTATAGCTGCAGCCCCAGTGGCTAGGGAACCTACCGCTGAGAGCGCGGAGAGGGCCGGGATGAGAAAAGGAATAAAACCGCCGGATGTCTTGGGTGTTAGTAGAACACGAGGTCCTTTAACCGATCCTCTTCTTCTTGTTCTGGAATGTTTCTGCTTCGCCCGCATCTCGTGGTCGTGCGGTAGCGTTCTCGCTTCCCACGCCCGGGTTCCCGGGTTCGATTCCCGGCGGGGTCAGGGATTTTCTCTGCCTCGTGATGGCTGGGTGTTGTGTGCTGTCCTTAGGTTAGTTAGGTTTAAGTAGTTCTAAGTTCTAGGGGACTGATGACCATAGATGTTAAGTCCCATAGTGCTCAGAGCCATTTGAAACATTTGTTTCTGCTTCATTGCGTTTTTAGCTGCATACATCGCTGTCAGGGTACAGTTCTTCAAACAATCCTTCTTGTTCTTTTTCTTACTGTTTAGTGTGCAACGTGCAGCGTTCATAACTTGTTTGTGTTGAATGGAAGAAAATGAGACCCATTGGCGGTTTTGCCTCTATTCCGGCATACAACACATTTAAATACGTTAGAATAACCGTTTAGAGTGAAACACATCGTGTGGTCAGCATCTTAAAATCAAATGGAGTGCAAAAAAAAAAATGGTTCAAATGGCTCCGAGCACTATGGGACGTAACATCTGAGGTCATCAGTCCACTAGAACGTAGAACTACTTAAACCTAACTAACCTAAGGACAGCACACACATCCATACCCCAGGCAGGATTCGAACCTGCGACCGTTGCAGTCGCGCGGTTATAGACCAAATGGAGTGCATGTCAACGAATTTAACAGAACGCTAAATGATGAAATAATGTGCTTACTTCAAAATAAACAGCCTATGCAGGAAAATGACATCTCTCAAGGAATTTACAGCGGCTGTGTACCCGTACATGCGAAAGACTATTAAGGTTTCACATATTTTACAGACGATATCATCAGGGATGGAGCACATTTTCCGACTGGGGACAGATATGGATGGAAATCCGTCGTGTCCTTTTCAACGGAAACATCCAGAAATTTGTTTTAGGCGAGATGCAGAACTCACGGAAAACCTAAATATGGCTGTCCGGACGGGGATCTGAACCGCTGTCCTGCTGAATATGAGACCAGCGACTCACGTTTGTGCCGTGTAGCTCTTATGCCGTCTCTTCCTCAAACTTATGATTTCTGCACTTTCAGTTAAGTACAGCCGCCTTATTCCATCCTTACTGGACTAGTCCAAGCTCCTCTCCTTCTCCCCACCCTGTGTAGCATTTATTGGGCCAATATACTGGGTGACACCAGAGCCAGTTATCATTAAAAGCTCAGTACTTCATGAAATAACGTGTGTAGAGAGATAAAAATTGACACACATGCTTGAAATGACATGGGGTTTTATTGGAAGAAAACAGCGCAAAACCACGAACAGATGGCGCTTCGTGTGATGCAAAAGCAATAATTATTATAACAACTGATGTTTAGCCAAAACTATTTTCTTATAACAAACGCTCAACATGTAGGCTGCCATTCATCAATAATATATCTAGTCGAGCGACGATGTTATGAACAGCACGGTACAGCATAACAGTAGGAGCGGCGAGAAACTGCGGTCGAATGATGTCTTTTAGCATCCCTAATAAAGTCGGATGGTGGCAGTGGTCTTGCGACTTCAGGGAACCCCACAACCAGTAATCACAGGTCTGGGGTCCTGCGAGGCCAAGCGTGGCGGAGCTGGTGGCTCAGTATTCGATCCTCACCAAACAATGTGCGCATGAGATCCTTCAGACGTGTAGCAGTAAGGGATGGGGAGCCGTCCTGCAGAAAAGTAGTACCTTCAAGCAGGTGTTTCTCAGCCACACTAGGAATGATTCAATCCTGTAACATACCGGCGTATCTCGCACCAGTCACGCTGACAGTTTGAAAAGCAGCACCCCACATTTCCTCGAAGAAAAAGGATCTGATTACGGTTGACGTGATAAATCCCAAACACAGCGTGCCTTTCTCCTCATACAAAGGAGTTTCCACATTCTAGGATTTTTGGTGGTCCAGAATCTGTAGCTGTGGGTGTTGACAGACTCTCGAAGCGTCGAGTGGGCTTAGTCGGTCCTCAACAGTTAGTCAACCAATAGTCATCTTCCTCCATTTTTTGAAGTGCCCATACTGCAAATGTTCTCCGCGTTACAAAATCGATGGCTAACAGTTCCAGATGACGCTGGATTTTGTACGAATAGCATTGGAGGGTACGACTTCGTGCTCTCCAAAGAATGCCGGTGCGACGTGCGACTTCGTCATGCGGTGATGAACCCGCTAGTCTGCATTACTTCCTGAGGTAGAAGCATTTAAGTCTGGTCACCCACTACCAGGCCAATCGTCTGAAAAACCGGTGGCTTCCAACTTCACGATCATTTTCTTCAAGGCATCGCTTGTCCCAGGTCCTCTATCCATTTGAATGCAGTCCTTATGGGGACACAATCGCAAAGCAGCAGCAGCGGAAAATCAACATACCACGACTGCTGGCGCACCTGGCTCCCTCCCCCACTATAGCTCATTTTAAATACTATTCTGATGCGGCGTCGCTGACACCTTACTGTCTCGCGCCATCTTTTGGAGAGGTTTTTGGCACTCCTTTTTTGTTTCAATAAAACTCCATGGCAAATCCAGGCAAGTGTGTCAAGCTTTACCTCCCTACTACATCATCCCTGAATTAGTGAATTTCCAAATGTTAACGACCTTTTGGGTCATCCTATACATAAACACCTCGTACTGTCGTTTTGACACAATATGTGGCCGCCATTTTTAGATGGGAAACCTGTTCGTTTCATCTCAGCTTGCGATGTTTGGGTGGGAATTTCCAGTTCTTTTCCCCCAGTGCACACCAAGAAGAACAAAAGTGTGTGCGAGGGAGCGCACTGCTACCGCAGATTTGTCATCCTCTATACCAATAATACGTTGATTCGACCCATTTCCTCCTATGGAAATATATCTTGATTTTCTCCCGCCCCAAAGCTCCATCACCAACTCCATGATCTTGAACCCAACTCCACCTTTCTTTGTGCAACTTCTCCGGCATGAATACTTGTAGAAAACGCTGCCCTATTCCTCTTTTCGTCCATACCTATGAATATCATATGTGTGTCACAAATTACAAATGTGACATCAATGACCTCACTATTACTCTCCTACCGTTCTCATTTGCACTCTCAGTACTCTGTAGCGTACAAAGCCAGTACATCTCTCCAGACTTCAACGTATACACTTACATCTTGAGCCCAAATTTATGACGAAAGCCTTACCGAGGACGACCATTCGCCAGATTGCTACCATTCACTGCACATCGTACTAGCAGCTGATCGTCATACAAAATTCATCAAGGATCCGATTACCGCTGCTAGCATTGTCCAGAATATTACGTCATACACATTATGTCACTGCCGCCATACGAACCTCACACACGGGTCGAGAGTGTTTCACAACATTTTTTTTATCAATTAACTAATGACTACTTCATTTTAAAGTTAATTCACAATTTAAACTGTAAGTGGAGATCATGGTCCGAAGTTTTGCTTCTACGAGTTTATCCATTCTTTCCTAGAATATTTGTTTCAGTATTTGGCAACCATGACGTATTGAACCAATAGTTCGGTATTATTGACACCTGTCAGCGCTTTCCTTTTTTCGAATTGGCAATATTACGTTGTTCCTGTTATATGAGGGCATTTCGCCTGCCTCATACAGTTTGCTTCCTAGCTACGTGAATCACTCAGTTAATAACGAGAGTGCACAACTGCTACGACGATGGTTCGTTCGGTACACTACCGACAACCGACAGATACCAAAACGGCTAGTGTTCTGCGAGGTGGTGGCACGCCTTCCCTCCTCCCCCTTCCCCTCCCCTTCCCCCCATCATCTGGCTTCCAGCGACTTCTGGTGGGAAGTGTCGTCATGTCGACGAGCCGCTCCAGCGGTCTCCGATTAATCACGTCGTTGTGTGCTGCGAGACTTCATGATGAACATCACAGAGTCAGGGGGTCAAACTTACAGATTAGTCATCTGTTTATCGTGCAGTGATTAATCAGCCTGTGTGTGTGTGTGTGTGTGTGTGTGTGTGTGTGTGTGTGTGTGTGTTTGTGAGGGAGAGAGAGAGAGAGAAGGAAGAGTTTTACATGGTAGTGAAGGACGATTAGAGGCTATAACGTGGCTGATGTTTTGTTTCGTTTCGTTATTTAGCGTAAGTTGTGATACGGCCAGAAATTTTCAAAGATGGGTCGATCGATGGTATCCTTGTGTGGCTCTCTTTGGAATGATACGCAGCAGGATGATAAAGTTTCGCTGAGGTCTTTGGCTGGCTAAGGTTTAAAAGGGCCCGCTTTTGCTTTAGTCAGTCACGCGTGAACTTGGCTATCAGTGGGACGCATTCTGCTTTAATTGGTGGTGAGTAGGCCAGCTAATTATTTGAATGGTACTCAGTCGAGCATTGTCTTATTATCTTTGAGTTTTGTGAAAAATGTTACTCGATAGTTTTTTTAAAATTTCCTTTTTATTTTTATTTGTGGAACGGAAACCCCCATTTGTGATTGGTTGGCAGAATTATTTTCTTAACCCTTGCACTAATATTTCATGAATTATGTATGCTACTGTCTTTTAACATCACAAGTTGCAAGAGAGTCACGGATTGAAACTGATCCAGGAAGTGTAGATACGTTTCTCTGATTTCCGTCAGTGATCAGAACACATTTTGTCCTTAGGCGAAACCGGCAGCCTAAGGACCAAAAGTTTTCTGATCGCTGACAGAAATAAAAGAAATTTATTCTTCACTTCCTGGATCACTGTTTTAATCCGTGACTATGTGGCAGCTTGTAGAACTAATGCCATGTTTGGCTTACGACAGACTCAAAAGCCTCTGTGAACTGAAGCAGCAAATCAGCACGGAGATACGAAGATGGTCATTGCTGGTTGAAACCAGTAATATAAGGACCAAAAGTTGTTTAATCATTGACAACAATAAAACAAATTTAATCTATCTTTTAATATCTGTATTGCTAATGGACTTTCGCTTTGTCCGGATGCATCTAGAACACTGTTTGTTAACGAGTAGTTAGCGAGTTTTCAAATTTTAATGAATTAATATAGGGAAGCGGGAAGAGGTCTCGTCCATGTATGACTGATTTTCACTGACATTTTCCGTCTTAATGTATCACGTACGCTTACAAAAGCCGCTGCTGGCATATGATGGTACTTAATTCTCCTCTCTTGAGGCATAATTAAGTCTTTCGACTGTCTGCAATTTTCAGCGTCACAGGGTAAGTCGAGGAGCAGTCCATCCAGTGAACACATGCACTACATTTCTGGGAACCTCTCTCTTCAAATACTGAACGAATGGTGTTATATCTTTGAGTCAGTGACGTATAGTCACATGTACACTTTTTAATATATTCATATACAGTATGTGAACTCTCTCGAGTATGAGCAGAGAGACAGTAACAGCAGAACTGGTCGACAGGGGGACTTCGCTGACTTCGAACGTGGAGTAGTCATTGGTTGTGACCCTCAGGAACGTTCCAAGTCTTCTAAAACTGCCAAGTCTACACCTGATGATGTGATTGTGATGTGGAGACGCGAAGGAACCACCACAGCCAAAGCAAGACCAGGCTCACATGACGCAGTGAAAACCGGGGATCGGGCAGCACTGCGGTTGTGAAAGATCGCGCGGAATGAGCCGCCCGTCATCTCGAAAGTACCAAAAATGGTTCAAATGGCTCTGAGCACTATGGGACTTAACATCTGAGGTCATCAGTCCCCTAAGACTTAGAACTACTTAAACCTAACTAACCTAAGGACATCACACACATCCATGCCCGAGGCAGGATTAGAACCTGCGACCGTAGCGGTCATGCGGTTCCAGACTGTAGCGCCTAGAGCCGCTCGGCCACTCCGGCCGGCTTCGAAAGTACCGCCAGCAGTCCAGCTGGCACGCCGAGCGACGAGGAACAGGGGACGACGGTCGAGCGGCTGCTCATGAGCCAGACGTTTCTGCAGTCGGGGCTAGGCAACGCTTTCGGTGGCGTAAAGAGAGACGCCAATGGGAAAGGGGATGACTGGAAAAAATGACTCGAATGATGAGTCACGATGTGCCATGTGGGACTCGGCTGCAACGATTTGGGTTTGGCGAACGACTGGATAGCATTACCTGTCGTCATGTGTAAAGCCAACAGAGAAGTACGAAGTACGTGATGCTACGATAAGGAGGTGTTTTTCGTCATTACGGTGTGCTCTCCTCACCGCACTAAAGAAAATGCTAACTGCGGAAGTATATGAACACATTTTAAAGCATTTTGTAATGCATACAGTGGAGGAACAGTTCGGACATATGAGCGTATCAGCTTGACAATGCACCTGTCATAAATCATCATGTGTGTGGCAGTGGTTTGTGGACAGAAACATTCTTGGCATGGACCAGCCTGTCAAGAGCCTCGACTTGAAGCCACTGGAACGTCTTTGGCAGGACTTCGCACCCACCTGAGCGTCCAACGTCACTACCCTCTCTGCTTTCCGCTCTTCAGCAGGAATGGGCTGCCATTCATCCCAGGGCGTTCAGACATCTCATTCAGAAAGCATCGATACGCAAGTCGTCGAAGTGGCATCGACTCGAAAGACTTGCACCAGTCGACATGTCTACCCGTCTGGAGGCCCTAGACACACGGCATTTCCATTCAGAGAGACCCAAGCAGAGTTCAAGACGCCATAAAGGCGAAGTGTGCACACAGTCCACATTAACATGTACTAATAAGGCGTCTGGGTACTTTTGATCATATGTTGTAGGTCTGCATGTTATACGGATTTCACCCACATTTGCGGTGAATGAATAATTTCTATAGGGGAGAATCAAGTCACATTAAAATTCTGAGTTGCATGTTGTACATTTTCAGGTGCTAACCATTTATATACACTGATCAGCAGCAGCATTATCGCCAATTACGTAATTGCTGGCATATTCGCCTTTGGCACGGATAACAGCGGCGGCGAGTCGTGATATGGAAGCGATGAGCTTTGGTAGGTCGCTCGAGGGACTTGGCACCACATCTGCACACACAAGTCACTTAATTGCCGCAAATTCCGCCGAGGGGAGCGATGAGCTGTGACGCCACGTTCAGTCACATCCCAGATGTGTTCGATCGGGTTCAGATCTGGCGAGCTGGATGAGGGGGCAGCACTGTAATTGAAACTCGCCACATTGTTCCCCGAACATACTCATTCACACTTCTGGCCTTGTGACATGGCGCAGTATCTTGCTGAAAATAGCCGCTACCGTCGGGAAGTATGATCGCTATGAAGGGGTGTACGATACTCGTTGGCCGTCATGGTGCCTTGCACTAACTACACTGGACCCATGGATGCCCACTTGAATGTTGCACGGAGCATAATGGACCCGCCGCCAGCTCGTCTCCGTCCCACAGTACAGGTGACAAGGCGCTGTTCCCCCGCAAGACGGCGGATTGTCGTGGTGTTAACACTGGGACACGCACAGGTGGTCGTCCCGGAGGCCCATCACTATTAGTGTTCGGTGCACTGTGTGTTCACACACACTCGTACTCTGCCCAGTGTTAAAGTCTGATGTTAGTTCCGCCAGACTTCGCCGCCTGCCCCGTTTTACCAGCCTACCCAACCTACAATGTGCGACATCTGTAATTAGAGGTGCCCGCTCAAAACCACCGCGTCTGGACGTAGTTTCACCTTGGTTTCGCCACGTGTTGAAGGCAGTCGCCACAACACTCGTCGAACACCCGACGTGTCGTGTAGTTTCCGAAATGCTGGCGCCGTGTCTCCAGGCCATCACAATCTGCCCTCGGTCAGTCTGAGACAGATAGCGGGCCTTCCACATTCTACACACTGATAGCACGCTTAGTGATATTACATACACTGCATGTGTCTCATTAACGGTCATTCCTCGCGAGGTGAGGCTGCTATCGTCTAGGTGGGTTTCTATCGATAGTAGATCGGTGATCATTATGTTCTGGCTGATCAGTGTAGTAGACTGAGATTAACTGGATCTACACCTACATCTACATACATACTCCGCAATCCACCATACGGCGCGTGGCGGAGGGTACCTCGTACCACAACTAGCATCTTCTCTCCCTGTTCCACTCCCAAACAGAGCGAGGGAAAAATGACTGCCTATATGCCTCTGTACAAGCCCTAATATCTCTTATCTTATCTTTGCGGTCTTTCCGCGAAATATAAGTTGGCAACAGTGAAATTGTACTGCAGTCAGCCTCAAATGCTGGTTATCTAAATTTCCTCAGTAGCGATTCCGAAAAGAACGCCTCCTTTCCTCTAGAGACTCCAACCCGAGTTCCTGAAGCGTTTCCGTAACACTCGCTTGATGATCAAACCTACCAGTAACAAATATAGCAGCCCACCTCTGAATTGCTTCTATGTCCTCCCTCAATCCGACCTGATACGGATCCCAAACGCTCGAGCAGTACTCAAGAATAGATCGTATTAGTGTTTTATAAGCGGCCTCCTTTACAGATGAATCACATCTTCCCAAAATTCTACCAATGAACCGGATACGACTATCCGCCTTCCCCACAACTGCCATTACATGATTGTCCCACTTCATATCGCTCTGCAATGTTACACCCAAACATTTAATCGACGTGACTGTGTCAAGCGCTACACTACTAATGCAGTATTCAAACATTACGGGATTCTTTTTCCTATTCATCTGCATTAATTTACATTTATCTACATTTAGAGTTAGCTGCCATTCTTTACACCAATCACGAATCCTGTCCAAGTCACCTTTGTCCTCCTACAGTCACTCAACGACGACACCTTTCCGTACAGCACACACCATCAGCAAACAGCCGCACATTGCTATCCACCCTATCCAAAAGATCATTTATGTAGATAGAAAACAGCGGACCTACCACATCTCCCTGGGGCACTCCAGATGATACCTTCACCTCCGATGAACACTCACCATCGAGGACAACGTACTGGGTTCTATTAGTTAAGAATTCTCACAAAAATATGGCGAGGTAGCTCGATTTCGGTACAAGTATCTGATCCCTCCATCCTATTCCACTCGCGAATAGTGCGTGGGAAGAATCATTGTCGGTAACCCTCTGTATTGGTTCTAATTTTTCGAATTTTCTCCTCCTGGTCGATACGCGAGATGTACGTGGGGGGAAGTAATATGTCGTCTAACTCCTCCTGAAATGTGCTGTGCGGAAATTCCAACAGTAAAACTCTCCGTGATGCACAAGGCATCTCTTGTAACCTCTGACAGTGAAGTTTTTTTTAGCTTCTCCGTAACGCTATCTCACCAGCTACATGACCCCGGGACGAAACGCGCCGCTCTTCGTTGGATGGCTCTGAGCAATATGGGACTTAACATCACAGGTCATTTGTCCCCTAGACTTAGAACTACTTAAACCTAACTAACCTAAGAACATCATACACATCCATGCCCGAGGCAGGATTCGAACCTGCGAAGGTAGCAGCAGCGCGGTTCCGGACTGAAGGGCCTAGAACCACTCGGCCACAACGGCCGGCTTGTTCGTTGGATCTTCACGATCTCCTCTATCAGTCCTACCTGATAGGGATCCCACATAGGTGAACAATACTCAAGAATCGGGTGAACAAGCGCCTTATAAGCGACTTCTTTCGTGGATCAGTTACATTTCGTTAACATTCTTCCGACGAATCTGAGTCTGGTGACTTCTTTTCCCATTATCTGTTTTATATGGATATTACACTTAAAGTCGCTCTGGATAGATACGTCTAGATATTTTATGGCAGAAGCTGTCTCCAGCTGCTTGTCATCAATAGTGTAGCTGTGCAGTAGTGGGTTTCTTTTCCGATGTTGTAAGACGTCGTGGTCTCCTGACCTTCACTGCTTACATATTCCGCCCTCACATTCGTATTCCACACATCAAGACGCTTCATTCGAACCCAAACTCGATAAGATAAAGTCAATGTTGTATGAATTCATGTAAACGATATGCAAATAAGTAATAAATCGCAAGTGGGCACCGTGGTTGAAATATTCTAGGCTGGCGTACACACATACGTTCGAGACACGACGGTCACAGGAGCTTTTAGTTCGAGAGAGGTAACCGCACGCCAGGAAGGAGGTCCCCACCCAACTACGTTGGTCGGTGGCCACCTGTGGAGTGGACAGCGTTCGCCCGAGGGAAAGGAGGAACGACCCCGTGTTCAGCTTAAAAGCAAATTCCGCTACATTGTGTGGGAGCGGCCAGCCTACGCATTCTTTACGCATAGCACGCAGTTTCAGAGATTTTCACAGGGAGACAGCAAACGCCAAACGCCGATACTACAGATTTCCAGATTGGTCGCCTTAAACGAAACGTCATGCAATGCTGAATGACAGACGATATTTCTGACGCCCTGAGCTGAAAGAGTAATGGAAGAGACCGAAAGATATACCCCTTAACGTCTAGCGTGGAGAGGCGCCGTTCCATTGTCGCTCTTGGAGTGAGGAACAAGTCTCTCCTCAGTACTTCACTGGGAGAGCACCTCTGTCGAGAGCGAATCAAAGTGCGACTCTCTATATTGAGTCCTTTCGATTAAGCCTTGTTCACTGTGTTGGCCGACACACTTATTGTGGGGTGTGAATGGACAGAGTTACAGTTAAACGCCTGCGACCGAATTTTTGAGTGGCATCGTGGTGGACTGGTTATCTGACCGGTGTACCACGTCAATAGTTAGACTAGGGGCGAATAGGAATCCTTGGCTTCATCAAGGCGTAGGGAGAGTTTGATGGGCGAAGGTCAATCCAGATAGAACGAGAGTTCTCTTATTTGTCAGCAGCGAGCGGCGCAGACAGCAGTCATCGCAGCTTACGGTATTGTGCGCTACAGCTATTCCGAGCCCCATATTTCCACCACAACAGTACACTTCACTGCATTTCACATGCGACAGCCTCGACCCTACCTAGCAACATTCTAAAGGATAACTATTCGAGTTGTGTAGGCGCGCCTCTCAGCCATTCTGCCAAGTCAATAACAATCTTAAACTTTGTATAGAAATTTCATTAGCGAATCCTGTCCTTGAGAAGTAACTTCACATTCCGAAAAGAACCAGGATATAACTTGTTCAATTGATAACTAAGAGTGCCATTGCGATTTCTCAGAATTTTTGCAAAATAAATAATAACTTTCGTTAGTTTCATGTTTTTCTTACACTAACTAGCACTACTCCAGTACCCAAGCATCCCACGAGTTACATAAGAAATTTTGTGAATTTTTGTGTCATTTTCTTACAGCGGACAACTCCGGAAGATATTTATTGCTGAAAGTTTTTCAGGCATTTCTCTTTAGAACGTTAGGAGCGTCTGTCTGACTTCTGTAGTAGTGTGGGGGTGGACACTGCATCTTGCAGGAGCCACAGGGTAAAGGGTACATCTCAGATTAATCCGTTGCGCAGAATAACAGAATCTCAGATCAACCCCACGCTCACAATGTATACGCAATATGTTCTTTGTAAAACGTAATTATCCGGGGCGAAGAGAAGTCAGATGTGCAGTATAAGGGCTTAAATCTACAAGAATTCGCTGCAGACATTAGCAGCAGCTAACTCGCAACGCGAGTGACGCGCGGGCGCACGGCAGCCGTCCGTCAGCACGCCGACGCCGACGCCGACGCCGGCGTAGCGGTGCGCGTGTGATGGCGACGCTAACTGCGTTTGCAGAGGCTGGCGCTCCGCCCTGTGTATGGCGATGTCTCGCGGGACAGCCCGAGCGGTTACGTCGGCGCGTGGGCAGCCGGCTGCAGGGCACCGACCGCTCAAACACACGCCGCCACGCACACGACGGCAGCCACCGGCCTTTAAAACCAGGTACGGGAACCGTTCAAAATGCTTGTGCCCCAGACTTTAGCGGCTAGGCAGGCGCACCGTACAGGGAGTACGGGACGTCTCACGTACCACACGACGGCAGAGTTCGGCGCAGGCAGGCTGTGCTGTGCTGTGCTCTGTGAGCCGCCCACGCTCCGTCCCGTTCTCCACACACTGCCACGTGGCGTGTCGGTTTGAGGAGATGTAGACGAGGAGTTAGGAACTGCCTCGGGTAGAAGTGCGAGAGAACCGTTGCACAATGTAGCGCTTGTGATTGCCGGGTCGGCAGCGTCTGTCACAAACTCAAAAGTGAAATGCTACAGAGCGGCGTAAGTGGGCGGAACACCAGACACCAACAGGATCTATCCCCTACTTGCCTGTACTGTACATCGTCCACGTTTGACGTCTGACTTCTGTATGGCACCAGAATGGCGCACAACTGATAAGGGAGGACGCATTTATTCTTTTTTCCCCAGTATACGACTGCGGATGATTTGACGTACATAAATCCAACACGAGGGATGGTGCACCTTCTCACTGGCCATGACCCGTATCCTGTGCATCTCCACAGGTTTGGCTTAAAACAGACTCACACTTGTGCCTATGGCTTCAGTCTGGAACCGCGCGACCGCTACGGTCTCAGGTTCGAATCCTGCCTCGGGCATGGATGTGTGTGATGTCCTCAGTTTAGTTAGGTTTAAGTAGTTCTAAGTTCTAGGGGACTGATGACCATAGATGTTAAGTCCCATAGTGCTCAGAGCCATTTGAACCATTTTGTGCGTATGGAGACTGCTACACCGAAACACACGATGCTCATCTGCGATGCCCTAGGACACGTAAGACCGAGTTTAGGAAACCAGGGCATAGGACAGCTAATACAACGCCAAGATGACTGCAACCCTATGAACAACATCGCAGACGAAATATCGCGAGCTCTATTTGCGGCATAAAAACAGGAGAGACCATACGCTAGAATAAGACAGGTTGCACATCGGACAGATCAGCAGTACGTAGTAAACGACACACAGACACGAGCAGAGACTAGGAATCGGATGCTGTAGCACACACAGGAAGTGAAGACGAGACAAGCATACAAACAGAGCGAAAGCAGGCGAAGGTTCTACAACGCTACGTCGAATTAATCTGAAAAAAAGAACCACTCCTCTCTTTGTAGCTGTTTGGCAGGCGTGACTGCGTCGAAGTATTAGCGAGCCCTCGCACCTGATGCAGCGCACTATGACATTTTAAAGCAGCTCCAAATCTCCACTGTTACCTTAAGTTCGGAAACACGGTATAACGTGACTAATCAATGCATTAAGTGTCAAGACGACACATTTTAACAGACGTAACCATACACACAGAAGGTATAAAGGGAAGAACTGTCGCATCACATCTAAATCAAATTTCCACCTCTTGTTTCTTCCATTAAATACACTTTTAATTGCAAATTACAATATATCCACAGCCTAATATGCATATTATTATAATTGTTATTATTATCTACGTTAGTAACAAGTTTCAAATGGCTCTGAGCACTATGGGACTTAACATCTGTGGTCATCAGTCCCCTAGAACTTAGAACTACTTAAACCTAACTAACCTAAGGACATCACACACATCCATGCCCGAGGCAGGATTCGAACCTGCGACCGTAGCAGTAGCGCGGTTCCGGACTGAGCGCCTAGAACCGCTAGACCACCGCGGCCGGCGCGGTTCCAGACTGCAGCGGTTAGAACCGCTCGGCCACCCCGGCCGGCAATAACAAGTTTAAACAAAATTTTGTTTATTTGTGTTTGTATATATATACGACCTGCTATATAATAATAGGCAGCAGATCTTTACTTGAGAAATAAATAAATAAACTTCTGTATAATGCCAAGCACCAAACAATACATATGTAATGATTCCAAGGTGGCAAAGTAGTTTTGATTATCCGAAATCAATACGTTAATAGGCCTACGTAAAATCTCGTTAGATTTCATCCACTTTGTAGGCCTGCGTATTCATTTCGACAGTTTATGATCGTGTCCAAATCTTCGTGTGTCAATAACACTCACTAACATAACCGGTTTACAACGTGTACAAAAATGTACAGAAAGCATCTGCTCTAAATATATGCATCTCGAACGCTTGTTTCAATTTATGCATCAATGTAAGTTTGCATTATCGCAAACTGACCACTACAAAGGGTTGGTTTGGGTTGGGTTGTTTGGGGAGGGAGACCAGACTGCGAGGTCATCGGTATCATCGGATTAGGGAAGGATGAGGAAGGAAGTCGGCCGTGCCCTTTCAAAGGAACCATCCCGGCATTTGCCTTGAGCGATTTAGGGAAATCACGGAAAACCTAAATCAGGATGGCCGAATGCGAGTCCAGCGTCTAACCACTGCGCCACCTCGCTCGGTCACCACTACAAAGAATTATATTAGCATAGCTTACAAAATAACGTTAGTGCATCCACTAGGGAATTCAGATACTGTTGTCCCACGCCAGTAATGCAGTTGGCTGCTGCAGACTGCGAATGATGGACACAAGTCATGTCTGCGTGTTAGTTGACGACGATGATGCATCTTTCGACTTGTCGGACACCCCACACGAAAACATGTTCGCAAGTCGCGTAATGAATAATGCTCCGTCCGCGACAACCAGTCACGAACTGGAAACAGCGATAGACTCTGTTGTGGATTCGTGTGTTGTTTTACACGGTAACGCCACCAACTTCAGCTTCGTGGACAGTCCGTTATGAAACGTGAGCACTTTAATAACACTTATGTGGAGCCATTCCTCATTGAGGACTTGATACCGCCTGTAATACTCATACGGAGCATTGGCTTCGGTGTGGGCATGTGTAACGTGTAAGCTACAATGTGTGTGAGCCCTGCGTTGTGGATCAGGTGACTCGCTTTCCTAAACTTAGGCATCGTTGAAAACAGCTTCACGTGTTTCACTCAATTACAACTGTTGTTGCCCTTTCCTCAAGCTGTCGTATTTTCACGTCTGTGAAATCATGTTTATTTTTGTGTGAGATACAGGATAACTTCGCGTAAGCCAATGGCCAATGTCTAGAAATAAATTACTAACACGACAGTTCGTTTACGGTGTAAAATTCATTTCATCATTCGCACATCTCCACTGCATGAGAGATGACTAGCAAACAGCCACAGGCCGTCTGTTTGACGAACAAGGGAGGGATTGGGGCATGTTAGGACACCGTTAATGCCAGCAATCAAAGATCTTTGATTGCGGAGAAGTAACATTCTCAGGCAGTGGTCTTAAAGGAATTTACTGAATAACAAAATTTTAATATAAAAAACTTTTGCTTGAAATATGCAACTGGAGCATGACGACTAGTTTCGGTTGTTCCCAACAATCATCTTCAGATAGTTCAAATCGTACAAACGAGTTCATTGAACATTGAAAAACGTCATTAGCAATAGTATCGCAATGACGCGCATTCTGATGTTGGACCAACGAGACTGCGACATCATCTCT
Source organism: Schistocerca piceifrons (assembly GCF_021461385.2). Lineage (NCBI taxonomy): Eukaryota > Metazoa > Arthropoda > Insecta > Orthoptera > Acrididae > Schistocerca > Schistocerca piceifrons. Next base: position 30,783,502 of record NC_060140.1, on the reverse strand, counting down.
CCATGATGCTTTTGACTATGTAGCGTCCTAGTCTTGTTGCGCCATAATACAAATGCATGTTTGCATTGCAGTTTCTAATAATGATGTTTTTCAATGCATATTGAACTCCTTTTATAGATCTGAACGATGTAAAGATGGTTGTTGAAAGCAACCGAAACTAGTCATCGTGTTCTAATTGTAAATTGTAAACTGCGGTCTAGACAATAAACGTTTTATTTATATTAAAACAGGTTACTCAACAAAAGAGATTTGATTGCGTAGAGGGTCTGGTCACTATTGGTTTCGAATTGACTTACGAGCAGAACCAAAGTGATTGAAACTGCTGAAAATTTCCACGCCCCGTCGACATCGTGAAAGTAGCCGCAGTCCGAGTACGGTAGGGAGATACTGTCGGGTCACGCCGAGCAACATTCTGCCCTACACTCAGTGCTTCCGTGAATTACAAAAAGAAATATTCGCTGCCAATTTCCCAAAGTTTTTTACACAACGAGGGAACAGTATTCTTGTGAATGGAGCTTACATATAAAGACAAATTTAGTTGTTACGTTTGTGTATTAGGGTTTCATCGTTTTTATAGTACCCATTGACTATACCGTTTAGACTCAATTTTTAAAATCGAAGAAAAGTTGAGTGCTAGAATATGGACAGCAAATGATTACTTTTGATTAGCTGATCAGTTGAAACTTACTTCCAGCTGAAAGTGCGGACAGCAAGAAATATTTCTAAATTCTGTGAGTAGAATACTTAGCGGAATCTTTGGTCTAATGGCAAAGACAAGGCAGAAGTTATTAAGAATGACAGAAATGGGAATAATATTCAGCTAAACTTCAAAGCTATAAAAAACACAGGAGGAAATGCGAATAAAAGTAGTCTTCTGATGTCGGAGGATCGCCTGCTACTAACGAGGAAAAGGCGGAGGGACATCGGTGTAACAGGGAAATCGGCAAAGAAGAACGGGAAATACGTTCCACTTGCCGCAGTAGGAGGTCGTAAACCTCTTACGTTACAATTTTGTACAAAAAAACACGCCGTCTTATCAAAGCATAGAATAATGTGCATCTATAACCACGGTTAAGGATGGCGCAGACTTTTCACTGATGTAAGTACAAAATTAGAAAGAAGAAGGAAGATTATGACTTCACATCTCGTCAACATAACAAAATTAGAAAACTTCTGATGTAGGAAGAAAATTAAGATGCTGCTACAACTTAATTATGAAGTAAGATGTAGTAAGGGGCACGCTGGGGGCTTTCAAGATGTCGCAGACACTGGACTCGTATACAAATCTAAATCGTTTAAGGCGAATATCGGGATGATTCCTTTGAACGGTCACGGTCCATTGCCTTACGCAAACTTCCTCAGTTCCTGATGACCCCGTCATCAACGAGCCGTTAAACTCTTAACCTTCCTTCCTTTTCCGTATGCAGCTGCTAGCTGCAAGAGCAATGACCGAAACCTTCTGTTAGGGCAATTAAGTGTAAAAGGGTTGCAAGATTAAGGGCCGGCCGCTGTGGCCGAGCGGTTCTAGGCGCTTCAGTCTGGAACCGCGCGGCCGTACTCCTGTATTTCCAGAAGGCTTTTGACACTGTACCACACAAGCGGCTCGTAGTAAAACTGCGTTCTTATGGAATATCGTCTCAGTTATGTGACTGGATTTGCGATTTCCTGTCAGATGTCACAGTTCGTAGTAAGTGACGGAAAGTCATCGAGTAAAACAGAAGTGATTTCAGGCATTCCCCAAGGTAGTGTTATAGGGCCTTTGCTGTTCCTTATCTATATAAACAATTTGGGAGACAATCTGAGCAGCCGTCTTCAGTTGTTTGCAGATGACGCTGTCGTTTATCGACTAATAAAGTCATCAGAAGATCAAAACAAACTGCAAAAAGAATTAGAAAAAATATCTGAATGGTGCGAAAAGTGGCAGTTGACCCTAAATAAGGAAAAGCGTGTAGTCATCCACATGAGTGCGAAAAGGAACTCGTTAAACTTCGGTTACACGATAAATCAGTCTAATCTAAAAGCCGTAAATCCAACTAAATACCTAGGTATTACAACTTAAATTGGAAGGAACACACAGAATATGTTGTGAGGAAGGCTAATCAAAAACTGCGGTTTATTGGCAGGACTCTTAGAAAATGTAACAGACCTACTAAGGAGACTGCCTACACTACGCTGTCCGTCCTCTTTTAGAATACTGCTGCGCGCTGTGGGATCCTCACCAGGTAGGACTGACGGAGTACATCGAAAAAGTTCAAAGAAAGACTGCACGTTTCGTATTATCGCAAAATATGGGAGAGAGTGTCACAGAAATGATACAGGATTTGGGCTGGAAATCATTAAAAGAAAGGCGTTTTTCGTTGCGACGGAATCTTCTCTCGAAATTCCAATCACCAACTTTCTCCTCCGAATGCGAAAATATTTTGTTGACACCGAGCTACATAGGGAGATACGATCACCACGATAAAATAAGGGAAATCAGAGCTCGTACGGAAAGATATAGGTGTTCGTTCTTTCCACGCGCTATACGAGATTGGAATAATAGAGAATTGTGAAGGTGGCTCATTGAACCCTCTGCCAGGCACTTAAATGTGATTTGCAGAGTATCCATGTAGATGTAGATGTAGATGTAGACCGCTACGGTCGCAGGTTCGAATCCTGGCTCGGGTATGGATGTGTGTGATGTCCTTAGGTTAGTTACGTTTAAGTAGTTCTAAGTTCTAGGGGGATGATGACCTCAGAAGTTAAGTCCCATAGTGCTCAGAGCCATTTGAACCATTTGAGCCAAGATTAAGATAAACGGTCCGTCGACGGCTAAGCCATCAAATACAGAGTATCATCTCAGACAGCATAAGGATGACGTGAGCATTTCAAACGTACCATCCGGGCACCTACCTTAGGCACCCTAAAGAGACTAGGGAAAACATATTCGGACGCAAAGAAAAGTATGTGATTACTGGTCCTCCCGAATAGCAGTCCTGTGCTTTAAACTACGGTGTCACCTCGCACCAATCAGCTACGATCCACGTCAACAGGTTAGAACAGAGGCCTAGGTATCAGGCGTCCCGAAAGTGCATTGTCACTGTGTGTGAGGGAACTCACGAAACGTTAAGTGGGGCTATTACTTGCGGCTAACGGCTGATGGCAGCTGGGGGTGGGGAGCGGCAGTCTGAGCAGACGTGGAGCTCTCGCAGACCTGGCCGGGGGCCGCGAGATGTGTCAGTCAGCGCCGGACGGCATTTGATAAAGCGACAAGCGCAGTAGGGTCAATGTAAGGTGAAGCGAAGACATCCACTTGTGTTCGACTATACTATTGGCCACAAGTCAATTGAATTCGTACTGCACTGTGGAATAAATCTTTCGAGTAATCTGAAGTGGACTGCTCATATAAAACTTGCTGTAGAAAAAGCAGGTGCTAGGCTGAGATGGACTAGGACAGTCTGTAGGGAAGCAGCCTACTCACGCTGTAGTATATTCACATCAGTCTTTCCATTGTGTGCCAGCCAGTCCGCGGTAACTAGCTCTGACGTCATGAATGTTGCGCAATACTTTAAAAAATCAACTAAATAACCTAAAATGTTTCTAGCAAGTCAGGAGTAATACTAAATTAATATGTGTTGAATATCAGTTCGATAACTTTAGCCATTTTCGAAATTTGGACGTTTTTCTGTAAAAATCATTGGCGCAACAGAAAAGAGCTAGAGACTTAAAAATTTATATTTAGATTCCTTTTTCATAATAATTTAATAGAAACAGTACTTTGGATCTCACAAATTAAGATTTTTGTTGAAATTCATAATTTTCTGGGTTTTGTCTTAAAAATTAAGGAAGCAAGATAGATTAAGTAGGCTAATAAATAAGGCTAGGATGTTTATACTTAAGTAGATTGGAGATCCGCTTTAATCATAAAGATGTGAGAAGTTTCATTTGAAAAACTATAGCGATAGCGTATTTCCAAAGGGCAAGTTCAGAGCTCGTCTACTGCGTGCAGTGTAATTAAATTAATTCTCTCGCCCAAAATATTTAACTTAGCCACGTCAAACTTTTATTATGATTACTTTATTATGATGCACATTTAAATTAAGAGCTTCATCGGCCATCAGCAAAAGAAGCTATGATTTATTCGGTAACTTAATGTGGTGCATTACTAGCCCAGCGGCTAGTCGGGAGAGCCGATTTGATCAGGCGTTCCCTTAGCCGTCCGCACCGCGGCTTTATATATAAGAACTCTGCGCGAGGAAAAAGGCCCCAGTTCTCTCCAGCCGCTGAATAGCACGCCATCTGTGTCGGAAGTCGCGTCGCGTCGGTATCATTGCTATAAACAGCCTCGGATGCCGTAGTAAGTTACTCGGGATACGCGTAACCATGAAATCATTTTCGAGTGAAGTGTTATTTCTGGGATGACTTTAATTATCGATCTTCAGTTTGCGTATGTCGTATTTTCACGTGCCGCCGCGGGACAAACATTCTACCATTATTTAGCGTGGCGTTTGATGAACCTAATCATCAAATTATGGCGAGCATTCATTTAAATATTTAATTTGGACAGTTATAGTGGCATCGGCGCATTAGACTCTGAACTGCTCTGTTAGTTAGATTGTGTGGATTCTTTTTTTTTCCATCTGTGACTTTCAGAATATAGAGAAAGTTTTTTTTTCACGATCGTTTTTGATTATAAATCCCAGACAATCTACTAATTCCTCAGAGCTATAAGCTGTAGCTATAAGTGTGTTTCTCAGATGAAGTGGGCACTAGGAATTCTAATTACAGGCTTCACGTTTTGATAATCACTTTCTGGTTGCCAATATTGTAGTTAGAGAGCCAGTGTTGAGAACGGCAAAACAACAGCATAAATAATAGGAACACTTATATAACAATTAATTCTAACCGCCGCCCCACATATGGTTAATCGGCCGTGAAGTGTTTCAACATTCAAACATTATTAATAACAATTATTCCACCGCCGCCCCACAAGTCCTAAGGAAATGTTAATCCCTGAATGAAATGGCTTACAAATACTCGTTCGACTGATTCTCGATTATTGCTCATCAGTGTAGGTTCCTTGGATTGTACTGAAGTGATGAAGATGATGCAACGAGCAGTGACTAGATTCGTCACAGAATTGCTTAGTGGACGCAAAAACGAAGATGCTGAACAGGGGGCAGCGCAGCCACTGCAGGAGATGTACTGTGCAAGGCACAGAGGTCTGCTGCTGGGACCACGAAGGCGCGGCTTCCGGCCAAACTCATCCCAGACGTGGGTCACGAAAATCGCCGGTACCGGTACATTGAAATTACAACTCACAGGGGCTCTATGAACTGTCGTTCTTCACATGTACCATTCACGAAAGTGGCGGGGAAGGGGAGATTAGGTAGTTGTACCAGAAATACTCTCCTCTGTACAGCGTAAGGTGACTTGCAGACCGTAGATATGCAGGGTGTTACTTTCAGGAAACATTCCTCACATACAAAGAAAACAAAATATGTTATGTGGACATGTGTCCGGAAACGCTTACTTTCCATGTTAGACCTCATTTTATTACGTCTCTTCAAATCACATTAATCATGGAATGGAAAGACACAGCAACAGACCGTACCAGCGTCACTTCAAACACTTTGTAACAGGAAATGTCCAAAATGTCCTCCGTTAGCGAGGATACGTGCATCCACCCTCCGTCGCACGCAATCCCTGATGCGCTGATGCAGCCCTGGAGAATGGCGTATTGTATCACAGCCGTCCACAATACGAGCACGAAGAGTCTCTACATTTGGTACCGGGGTTGCGTAGACAAGAGCTTTCAAATGCCGCCATAAATGAAAGTCAAGAGGATTGAGGTCAGGAGAGCGAGGAGGCCACGGAAATGGTCCGCCTCTACCAATCCATCTGTCACCGAATCTGTTGTTGAGAAGTGTACGACCACTTCGACTGAAATGTGCAGGAGCTCCATCGTGCATGAACCACATGTTGTGTCGTGCTTGTAAAGGCACATGTTCTAGCACCAGAGGTAGAGTATCCCGTATGAAATCATGATAACGTGCTCCATTGAGGGTAGGTGGCAGAACATGGGGCGCAATCAAGACCTCACCAACAATGCCTCTCCAAACGTTCACAGAAAATCTGTGTTGATGACGTGATTGCACAATTGCGTGCGGATTCTCGTCAGCCAACACATGTTGGTTGTGAAAATTCTGTTTACAATTTGATCACGTTGGAATGAAGCCTCATCCGTAAAGAGAACATTTGCAGCGAAATGAGGATTGACACATTGTTGGATGAACCATTCGCAGAAGTGTACCCCTGGAGGCCAATCAGCTGGTGATAGTGCCTGCACACGCTGTACATGGTACGGAAACAACTGGGTCTCCCGTAGCACTCTCCATACAGTGACGTGGTCAACTAACGTTGACATTAGGGTTATCGTCAACTGCACGAAGAAGTGCCTCGTCCATTACAAGTGTCTTCGTCGTTCTAGGCCTTCCCCAGTCGCGAGTCATAGGCTGAAATGTTCCGTGCTCCCTAAGACGCCGATCAATTGCTTCGAACGTCTTCCTGTCGGGACACCTTCGTTCTGGGAATCTGTCTCGATGCAAACGTACCGCGCCACGTCTATTGCCCCGTGCTAATCCATACATCAAATGGGCATCTGCCAACTCCGCATTTGTAAACATTGCACTGACTACAAAACCACGTTCGAGGTGAACACTAACCTGTTGATGCTAGGTACTGATGTGCTTGATGCTAGTACTGTAGAGCAATGAGTCACATGTCAACACAAGCACCGTAGTGAACATTACCTTCCTTCAATTGGGGCAACTGGATTTCAACTCAGCCAGGCGTGGAATCCAGCAACAAAAGCACTGCAGGAACAACGGAAACGGGGCACCACACCCGCCGAAGGCGGCATGCGTACTGACGCCCATCAGTCATCTCGTCAGAGCAAGCTACCCCCACCACCGCGGCCTGCAAATCCCTCGGTCCATGCGCCGAGTCAGTGGAGGGGAGAGGCGACAGGTATATATACCACACCACCCGCCGGCCTAGGACGTCAGTCAACAGGAGTGACCTGATGATGATGATGATGATGGCACGTTACGCCGTCGAAAATCGTTCTACAACGACCAGTCAACCCGGCTGCATGCCCGACAGACCTTCAAGCATCCCATTCGCCGGGAAAATCTACGAACACAACACTTGTTTCCAGCCGCGTGTTTTGAGGCGTCGTATCACGGACTGCGCGGCCGCTCCCGCCGGAGGTTCGAGTTCTCCCTCGGCCACGGGTGTTTGTGTTGTTCTTAGCATAAGATAGTTTCAGTAGTGTGTAAGTCTAGGGACCGATGACCTCAGCAGTTTGGTCCCTTAGGAGTTCACAGACATTTGACCATTTTTTGAACATTTACTTCCGCGCAAGTTTGAGAGTAATGTTTTCGAGAGTCGTTTTCCCGGTTGACTCTTGTCCTGTTTTATTGCTACGGTAATTATCAACGGCAACTGCTAATAACCAGTGGTGTACTCAACAGTGGTGAGCATATTCTATATCAGTGGGAATCTTTACTGAAAGTATTTAGGTAAGTACAGGGTTTTTAACGATTGAATTCCGAGGCGTGAAGTTTATCCCTGTCAGAGTGCGGCTGGCTGTACTGTGATCTGGCAGTACAGTATCGCAGGAGATTAGCTGGGCTCCGGCAGTAAACGTTTCCGGGAGACACGCGGAGCAGGGCGCCAGCAGTTGGTGGAATCGCGGCTTCCAGTGTGACTCCGAGGAACTTCCGGAGACGGGCGACAGGAAAGTATGGCGATTCGTTACTGCCTAAAACGTTCCGTTGCAGCGCGTTATCTTCCTCCCTCGCTCGTATTCCTGCAGTTCGTTACCCTCAGCGGACTGCGCCTAACGGAAACGTTTCGTTACTCGCCTGTCTTCTTCCCGGCACATTACTGCCGCCTTGGTGGTTCCCTACTCCTCCGACATCCTACCCTCGGCAGAGCAAGTCGTTATGACCAGGAGCACAGAGTACATTTCGTCCCTCACCACGTTTCCTTGTTAGCACAAACTTCCTGCCAGACACGGGTCGACTCGGCAGTATCCCTAATTCTCCAGTTCCTTCGTTTCACACGCTACGGAAGGCACGGGAAGCCTTTGGTGTCCTGCGGGCCCGACTCACATGTTTACTTAAGTTGGCGGGCGGCCCTGTCACGTGACAAGGCAGCACAAGTGAATGTAAACGTCTATACAAGTCAGTAACTGCAGCTAATTCGATGCACACTGCTTCACAGTTGCCAAGTAATTGAGGCACTGTTAAACAGGAACAGTAAAATGATGGACGACACGAAATGTAGTGTGTGCGTAACAGAAATGGAATGGTATATTTACAACGAAAGGTAGTACAGATTTCACCGCTTGGGAAAGCAGGATAACAGACATAAATAACGTTCGTTGTTTGACAGACACAGGTCAGACTTGCAACATTAAGGTCGAGATCGGCCTCTCAGTAGGGAAAGGGCCGTCTTCGGGCACTAATGCACATTTTGCACTTGTTATTCGTGCTGGCTACCATACTATTCAGGAGTCGTTGGTGGATATTGTCCAACCCCTCCCTCAAGGCGATTTCCAGTTCTTGCGCAGTTCGGGGAGGGGGGGGGGGGGTTCGTTGGGAACACGTCTTCCAAGATCATCCCAGCCATGCTTAGTTCAAATGGCTCTGAGCACTATGGGACCTAACTTCTGAGGTCATCAGTCCCCTAGAACTTAGAACTACTTAAACCTAAGTAACATAAAGACATTACACACATCTATGGCCGAGGCAGGATTCGAACCTGCGATCGTAGCGGTCGCGTGGTTCCAGACTCTAGCGCCTAGAACCGCTCGGCCACTCTGGCCGGCCCAGGCATGCTCTGTGGGATTAAGATCAAGGGCGTACGCAGGCAGTTCCGTACCTTCAGTATCTTCACTTTGCAGTGCGTCCGACACCTCAGCGGTCCTGTGTGAGCCCACGCTGTCGTTCATAAACAGAAAGCCGGGACCTACCGCGCCCCTAAACAGACGGACATCATCCAGAATAAGCTCCCTGCAATAGCGCTGTGCTGTAAAGGGACCGGGCGCCGAGATATGCAGCGGTGTTCGGCCAAGCCTAGGTCATAAAGAAGATGTTCATGAACATTCTGTGCTGTGTAACGTGTTCCCCTGTCTTCTACACTAACTGGTGGCCAGAATCACTTGCCACAGTGAAGCGGGATTCGTCGGAGAAAGTCAGTGTGGACCAATGTAGCTGACCCCAAGCAATAAGCTCCCTACAGCATTGGATTCTTTATCAGCGAAGGCCTGGTTGAAATGGGATGCATTTTACAGGCTTCCGAGCATACAAACCGGGCCGATTTTATCGCTGCAAAATGGTTCTGCCAGAGACAACGAGTACCAACAGCGGTTGCAGTGATCTGCCTAGGGGTGAGGTGTCTGTTCCTTTTCGCCACTAAGGCTAAGTATCGATGTTGAAGTGTGGCGGCCTCTCTAGGACCACCGGCATTCTTTCGTACAACATTTGCATCTTCAGAGGCCGTTTTCAATAGCGGCATTACACTTTTGGACGCGCCCATTACACTGGCCACAGTAGTAACATTTTGACCGGCTTCCAGCCCTCAAAGTTGCTCGTCCACGATTCTAAGCACTCGAACGACATCTTGCCGTACCGTACGGTATGTGGCACTAATCGCTTCCACAAGAATCTGCGTCAAACACCGATCTGCAGGAAGCGAGGAATTCATACACTGTTTCCCGCGTAGGCTTCTCTGCGCTATCATTGTTCGGTTGAGTCGTAGCAATTGGCGGTTGTTCCTTAGCAAGTATGATTTCTTGCTTAGCAGTTGTCAAGCAGTGTAAAATACCTTCAGTTCCACAAGAATTATTTACTAATGTTGATATGAAAATATGTGAAAATAAGTCCCAGGGGCAGCACAATGCAAGCGCCTCTCCCTCTCTCTCTCTCTGTCTTTCCCCCCACTGCCCTTCCCTCCTCCCCACGAAATTCTTCCCCACTCGAGCGCTACGGTTACCGCCGTGCAGCAAATCGTCCGGTTTTCTACAGCCCGTGGTGCTCAAAGCTGAGCTTCCAGCGTATCAGGGCCGGCGAGTGCCTGGGGTACAGCTGCACAGCCGTGCACACTGCAGAACTCCGTGGCTCGGCGCTGCAGTTGCCGTCCGCCGTGCGGCACAACAGCCGTGTCTGCTTGTGGTGGCGGGGCGACTGAGTTTGCAGTTACGTTTCGTGTCATAACGAGTTCAGTTCTTCAAACTTCAGCGACTACCATTCAGTCAGCGACTGTCCCTCAGTATACAGAAGAGAAAAATCTGTTCAGGAAAGAGAAACCACTCAAATGGCGCAGCCGCGATCTCGGTTACGCCAACAGTTTGATAGGATGGGAAAGAAGTACTTACACGTAGTTGGTACATCAGTAACGACGGTCGGTGAAAAAAAGTTACGGGCGAAGAATACTTGGTCACGTGACCGAATACGTGACGTGCAAAATTTAGTCGTTACTCTGAAGTGCCCCGTGCGAGTGGATGTGGTGTCAACACGGTGAGTCACCGTCTTACTTCGGAACTAATATCAGCAAGCACCTGAACAACGCATAGACTAGACTCGTCTTGGGAATGGTAAGGTGGAAGAGGGGTGGAGCGGTGCACGGGTGGGAGGGTGGGAGGGGTGGAGCACTGCAGGTGTGGGAGGGGTGGAGCACTGCAGGTGTGGGAGGCTGTGGTCTATGTAGAGTCGTCGAAACTGTAGGCGAACCGGCTGGTAGGGTCCTAGCTGGCTACCTGGTTGCCTACCTCACTGCACAACAGGCGCAGGCATAGCAGCGTGCGGGACTGTTTGTTGTAACGCACGTACTGACTGCTGCTGGCCGCTCTGAACTGTTCAGCGTCGTCTGCTGTAGACAACTTTGGTCGGTTGGTTGGCTGGATGATTAAAGAGACCAAGTACAAGGCCGTCAGACCCTGTTCACTCGCCGGCCGAAGTGGCCGAGCGGTTCTAGGCACTTCTGTCTGGAACCGCGCGACCGCTACGGTCGCAGGTTCGAATCCTACCTCGGGCATGGGTGTGTGTGATGTCCTTAGGTTAGTTAGGTTTAAATAGTTCTAACAAGGGAACCTCCCCATCGCACCCCCCCCCCCCTCAGACATTCTTTGTTCCTTGATGTCGCATATCTTGCACATGGACTACTCAGTTTGTATATTGTTTATTTTTTTTCATAGTTCCACACTACTTCTTCCTGTTTTCTCGATTGATCTGTGTTCAGTTTTTCAAGGCCTATCCACTGTGCCAACTTATAACTAAATCTGAGGGGGGTGCGATGGGGAGGTTCCCTTGTAAGTTGTAGGGGACTGATGACCTCAGCTGTTAAGTCCCATAGTGCTCAGAGCCAGCCCTGTTCCCTCAAACACACACAGTCTACATGACTGTACTTCAGAAATGGTCTCCTGCGCAAAACCCAGGGGAAGAACACCGCAAGGTCTACCACACATCAACGAAGGATAGGTAAGGGCCAAACAAGAATACAGCGGGGATATAGCAACAAAGACAGACGAGGTGCCTTGTCTAGGGAGCAACCAGAAGTCCCAGAAACCAGAGTGGACGTACATCGCCCACTCATCGTCACTTACCAGGGGTACGGCACTCAGAAATTGCCCCAGAAAGATTAGCAACACGGACAGGGCGAGAGAAGCACAGACAGACGCACGCAAGACGGGGGAAGAAGAGTAAAAGAGCAGGGAGGTTGAGGGGCAGCTGGACCACCGAGACCAGAAAGCGGCAGACCGGTCTGTGCAGAGGAGGCAACAGTGGTCTGCCAACCCCCCAATGGGCCGATAGGCTTAAGGGGCCCTCCCTTAAAGAGAATGGTCAAAGCCAGCTTCACGAATAAAATGTAAACCTAAGTCAGGCCTGGGGCATCGTCTCCTAATACCAGGGGTAGCCCGGGACAGTCCTACAAAATGTGGAGCACCGTCAAACGGGGGCCTCGAGTCGGAGGAGATGACCACGAGTCGGCCAAGTATGACCGATGCGGAGCTGGCAAAGGACGGTAGAGTCCTTGCGAGAGGCCTGCGTGGAGGACCACCACAGATGTGTAGTCTCTTTTATCAGCCGTCGTTTGTTTGGTGCAGTCAGAGTGTGTCTTCCCGTATTCCAAATTCATAAGACTTGACGGCGTAATACCGATCAGAGGTAGATACCTTTCATGCTACACATTCATACACATATAGATAAGCACTTGTGTGTCTCAGAGAACCTACAGTCACATTCCAATGTGGCTTATGATGCCTACGACTGTGTCCCAGCAACCTGTCTCTTCCTTTAGACATGTTGTGCTATTAAACTGTGTTCTCTGCAGTTCGATTCACTGCCGCTCTACCAACCTAATCTTTAGCATTACCCTATAGCATCCATTGCAAAACTCGCCTTCCTCTTTGAGCACCTTATTTCTTACGGTTATACCCTTCGCAACGCTTGATTCGACTACACCACATTTCGCGACCTGTGTTTCACTTTTACTGGTTTTCATCTTATAACCTACTTTCAGAATAGTATCCACCCCGTTCAGTTTATCTTCCAAGTCCTTCTGCTACCAGCGGCAGAATGAAAATATCATCGAAAAACGTTAAACTTTATCTCTCCTCCCTCAACTGTATACCTTCTTTCAAAGTTCTACTACATATTGCTTTTGCTGCCTCAATACGAAGACTGAATAACGTGGGGCTAGGCTGCAACCCACTCTCTTTCTTCTCAATTACTGCCTCGCTTTCCTGAGCCCCGTTCTCAGAATAGCATAATTTTTTCCTACACGAATCTTACGAAACTATCATGCCGATAAACTTAGAGTAATTTCATTTCATAAAAAGACTTATTAATACAGTCGTTCGCCCAGCACCACTGAAGAAGGAGCTAGGAAGGTGAGAGGGAGGGCTACCATAGACGTATATGATGTACCCTCCGCTACAGACCATAACTCGACTGACACAGCATAGACATGGATGTAGATGGTGTGAATTACGACGGGACAGATGAGCCCAGATTAGTCTAGCGCGTTATTCGTTTTATCTATAAGTATTAAAAGGATCAGTAAAACGCGGAAGAGAAGTGAGAACTCCAGCAGCGAATGTCCAGCGCTGCTGCACGGTGGCAGCAATCAGCGCGGATCAGGGCTGATCTGGCTGTTCTTCGCGTTTCGCTGTCCCTGTCAACACAAATTGACAACACGAATAACCCAGTAGACTAACTTCGGACCGCTCTGTCGAATGGGCATATATAATTACACTTTGAAAATACACTTCTGGACATTAAAATTGCTACAGCACGAAGATGACGTGCTACAGACGAGAAATTTAACCGACAGGAAGAAGATGCTGTGATATGCAAATAATTAGCTATTTAGAGCACTCTCACAAGGTTGGCACCGGTGGCGACACCTACAACGTGCTGACATGAGGAAAGTTTCCAACCGATTTCTCATACACAAACAGCAGTTGACCGGTGTCGCCTGGTGAAACGTTGTTGTGATGCCTCGTCTAAGGAGGAGGAATGCGTACCACCACGTTTCCGACTTTGAGAAAGGTCGGATTGTAGCCTATCGAGATTGCGGTTTATCGTATCGCGACACTGCTGCTCGCGTTGGTCGAGATCCAATGACTGTTAGCAGAATATGGGATCGGTGGGTTCAGGAGGCTAATACGGAACGCCGTGCATGATCCCAACGGCCTCGTATCACTAGCTGTCGAGATGACAGGCGTCTTATCCGCATGACTGTAACGGATCGTGCAGCCAAGTCTCGATCCCTGAGTCAACAGATGGGGACGTTTGCAAGACAACAACCACCTGCACGAACAGTTCGACGACGTTTGCAGCAGCATGGACTATCAGCTCGGAGACCATGGCTGCAGTTACCCTTGACGCTGCATCACAGACAGGAGCGCCTGCGATGGTGTAGTCAACGACGAACCTGGGTGCACGAATGGCAAAACGTCATTTTTTCGGATGAATCCAGGTTCTGTTTACAGTATCATGATGGTCGCATCCGTGTTTGGCGACATCGCGGTGAACGCACATTGGAAGCGTGTATTCGTCATCGCCATACTGGCGTATCACCCGGCGTATGGGGTGCCATTGGTTACACGTCTCGGTCACCTCTTGTTCGCATTGACGGCACTTTGAACAGTGGACGTTACATTTTAGATGTGTTACGACCCGTGGCTCTACTCTTCATTCGATCCCTTCGAAACACTACATTTCAGCAGTATAATGCACGACCGCATGTAGCAGGTCCTGTACGGGCCTTTCTGGATACAGAAGATGTTCGACTGCTGCCCTGGCCAGCACATTCTCCAGATCTCTCACCAATTGAAAACGTCTGGTCAACGATGGGCGAGCAACAGGCTCGTCACAATACGCCAGTCACTACTCTTTATGAACTGTGGTATCGTGTTGAAGCTGCATGGGCAGCTGTATCTGTAGACGCCATCCAAGCTCTGTTTGACTCAATGCGCAGGCGTATCAAGGCCGTTATTACGGACAGAGGTGGTTGTTCTGGGTACTGATTTCTCAGGATCTATGCACCCAAATTGCGTGAAAATGTAATCACATGTCAGTTCTAGTATAATATATTTGTTCAGCGGATACCCGTTTATCATCTGCATTTCTTCTTGGTGTAGCAATTTTAATGGCCAGTAGTGTAATTTTGCTTGTAACGAGAAACAAACTGACGCTTTCCATTGATGCAGGGCGTCGCATGAAAGACGTGACTAGCAGCTGGACGTTGCAAAAAGGAAATTGCGAATATCTGTCGAAACATCAGAGGAAATGCGCCACATGCAGTTCTTATCTATGGGATTCTCTTATCAGGATGAAAAGCACAAAACTTGCACACAAATTTCAGACTGCAGAAAAGGGCTCTAACAGTGATAGTAATTTATTAGTTGGGCTCATTAAAAGAACTGTAAGAAATCTGACATCCTTACTACATACACCAAGTGAATACATCTACAAAAGTGTTGTGTATATCAGGGCAAACATTACTAATCCACTACTAGTTCCATACTCAATCATGGAACAAGAGCCAGTTTTCACTTGCATTTACCACGAAGAAACAAAACAAAAAATTCAAAACAACATTTTCGATAAGGGAATAAAAATGAATAACAAATTATGAAGGATATGAAGGAGATTATTAAAATACATCTACTTAAAAATGTAGCTAAAACATGCTGTATAAGTAGTGTACACTACAAAATTTGAAATTACTTAGAGGACTCAAAATATGGTTTAATAACGATAGGGGACAGCTACAAAACCCTGTCACATTAAGATACTTATCACAATATAATGCTCTTATAAGCAGTTGTGCCACGATCTATAGCGCATGACATTAATGTCTTGTCATTCTCCTGAGCTGAACTTTGCTCATCACTTGGGATACTGACTGAGTTTTTCAAACGGCCTCTAGGGTGGACTAGGACAGGCGCATGTTCGTGGCCCTGGAGTCACCAGCGGGCGTCCACAGTGTGTGCGGCGTTGCTGTGCAAAACTATATTTCATGTTACGAGGTATTTGGTGCAAAGCGTGTGTGACCAAACGAGTGTTTCGCAACAGGGATCCCGTATTCAGGAGGACTGGTTTTACTCCGTCCCGCCATCCCGACGTAGGTTTTCCGTACTTTCCCTAAAACATTTCAGGCAGATGACGGCATCGTTCCTTCAGTAAAGCCACGGCTGACCACCTGTTCCGTCCTCATAAAACATACTGATATAGTCTGCGTACACGCTTACTGGAGCTATTTATATTCATTATATTATGCTGACAAATACTGCACCATTATGAGATCACCGAATGAAGAAATAAATAAATAAAAAAAAGTAAGTAAATCTCCAAATAATTTCGGATGGACGCCGAAGTGGTTTCATTGGTGAAGTAAGTCACATGTCGTTCCAGACTCTGGTTATTTCTGAGCTTTTGTTCCACTTCTGTGTACACGTCGATGAGGGATTACACGAATCCCATTCTTCTTCTTTATCCAAACTCTTTCACGAATACTATACAACAAAGAAATATCGCCGACCCCATGATCCTGTTGAACTTCTGGTTAAGTAGAAGAAAAGTGACCTTTCCGGAAGATCCATGTTATAGGTGAAGATGCTCTCCCAGAATGGCGATGGAAATAGTTTCTTCTTTAGGATTACGCTGCATCTGACTCCATTGGGACACTGCAAGGAAGTGAAAATATAAAGAAGACATGAAGATGCGGCCGAGGAAGATCGATAAGAGAGGCAGCAGTGAAACGACAGACAGTAAGCCTGACCCAGTTTCACACATCTGATATCGACCGGGCAGTGGCCCCTAGAAGACGCATTATCTCGGCCGTTATCACAGCTTGTCGCCGCACAGGCAGGTAGCAGTTAACACCTGTTTCTACAAACTGGTTTCGAGAGCTATGCAGTGCAATATGTTTCTAGGAAGACATTTCGGTACAAGGGCGCGTCCTTATTTTTCTAAACGTGTTCATAAACTAGTAACAGAAACCTTTGATAAAACAACAAGAAATAACGACAACAAATGAGGGCATACCACTTTCAACGAACACTTTAGTAACACCTCGCAAGACCGGAACGGGAACTTAAAAGTTAGCGTTTCCATTTGTGGACATAAATGAAGATTTTGAGGAAACTCAGGAAGTTATTCAATTGCAGTGAAATTGAGGTGCTCCATTAATTTCGTCTTCGCACATCATGCACTTACGAACACTCAAGCTCTGTTTCTGTATGTCTTAGAGTTCCTCCACCTGACATCCTGTATGAACCGCAGTAGATCGTTCACGACTTGAATACTGAAATCGACTGCCCGAACTTGGTGATTTTCTCGCTCACACAACAGGAATAGAGCCACCACTGAAGTGACAGAAACCATCGCTGTTGCTAAAATATTCCTTGTAGTTTTGGAATCCATGTGGTCTCGACTGGCGTGCTTCTTACAAACAGGACTCAGACCACAACTAGCATCATCTCTCCCTGTTCCACTCCCAAACAGAACGAGGGCAAAATGACTGCCTATATGCCTCTGTACGAGCCCTAATCTGTCTTATCTTATCTTTGTGGTCTTCCGCGAAATATAAACTGGCGGCAGTAAAATTGTACTGCAGTCAGCCTCAAATGCTGGTTCTCTAAATTTACTCTGTAGCGGTTCACGAAAGGAACGCCTCATTTCCTCTAGAGACTCCAACCCGATTTCCTGAAGCATTTCCGTAACACTCGCGTGACGATCAAACCTACCAGTAACAAATATATCAGCCCGCCTCTGAATTGCTTCTATGTGCTCCTTCAATCCGACCTGATAGGGATCCGAAACGCTCGAGCAGTACTCAAGAATATGTCGTATTAGTGTTTTATAGGCGGTCTCTTTTACAGATGAACCACATCTTCCCAAGATTCTACCAATGAACCGAAGACGACTATCCGCCTTCCCCACATCTGCCATTACATGCTTGTCCCACTTCATATCGCCCTGCAATGTCACGCCCAAATATTTAATCGACGTGACTGTGTAAAGCGCTACACTACTAATGGAGTATTCAAACATTACGGGATTCTTTCTCCTAGTCACCTGCATTAATTTACATTTATCTATATTTAGAGTTTGCTGCTATTCTTTACACGAATCACAAATCCTGTCCAAGTCATCTTGTATCCTCCTACAGTCACTCAACGACGACACCTTCCCGTACATCACAGCATCATCCACAAACAGCCGCACATTGCTATCCACCCTATCCAAAAGATCATTTATGTAGATAGAAAACAACAGCGGACCTACCTCACTTCCCTGGGGCACTCCAGATGATACCCTCACCTCCGGTGAACATTCACTATCGAGGACAACGTACTGGGTTCTATTACTTAAGAAGTCTTCGAGCCACTCACATATTTGGGAACCAATCCGATATGCTCGTACCTTAGTTAGGAGACTGCAGTGGGCCGCCGAGTCAGACGCTTTCCGGAAGTCAAGGAATATGGCATCCGTCTGATACCCTTCATCCATGGTTCGCAAGATATCGTGTGGTAAAAGGGCGAGTTGCGTTTCGCAGGAGCGATGCTTTCTAAAGTAGTATTGATGCATGGACAGCAACTTCTCTGTCTCAAGGAAACTAATTATTTTCGAACTGAGAATATGTTCGAGAATCCTGAAACAAAGCGATGTTATGGATATTGGTCTGTAATATACAGGCGTCACCTGCGCTTTTTTCCAGTCCCTCGGGACTTTATGTTGGACAAGAGATTCGCGATAAATGCAAGCTAAGTAAGGAGCGAATGCAATAGAGTACTCTATGTAAAACCGAACTGGAATCCCATCAGGACCTGGTGATTTATTTATTTTCAACCCATTCAGCTGCTTCACAAGCCCGTCATGTATCTAAATGTCTTGCTGATTTTCTATTTAAGAAAATTGTACTGTAGTAAAGCTGTCTTTGTCTACTGTTGGATGACGCGTTCTACACATTTAAGATAAATCATTAATTTACTCCTCTACTGACGCCGTTTTTTGTAAACCCCATAGCAGAGACACTGCCATAACTAAGGTGGCTGAAGAATTGAAAAGTGCCGTCGGCAACAGTGGGGCCACACTATGGACACTACTGGACTTCAGAGAAGCATTTGGTTCAAGCAACTTCGACACAGTCTTCACAAAAATGCGTCAGCTAACTTTTTCAGATAGTCCGATGAAGCTGTCTGGAAACTACTTGTTATCTGTGGGAATGGAATATTATTCTGGAAATAAGTTCCTCGGGAATGCCGGAGTCCCTGTGCGGTAAGAATTTTAAAATCATCAGCACGAGGCAGAAAGGGAGCTTGTGCAAGGGTATGTTCAGAACTAAAAAATGACAGATGCGTATCGAGGCAAATTGTTCGTGGTTATGAGGTCCGCATGAAACTACTCTCACTGCTAGGGATCTGTATATTGTGGCGTGTGCGCGGGCCACTTTTTTCTGACGCTGGTCGCTGTACTTTAGGCTGTGCATCTCAATGACAATCGATTGGCAGTATTATAGGCGTCCATTTGCGAGATCACTGTGTGGATGCTGCAGATCTGGGTAGTCGCCCAAGGCGCTGACTGTAGGAGCCACCTGACTCCGTTCACATGTGCACTCGTCCCGGCCACTGCTCGAAACATTTGTGCGGATCGTTTACCGCCAGCTCCTCCGAGTGTGTAAAAAAACTGGTGGTCCACTGTACTGAGTTGATCGTCTTCGATGACACCTGTCACAGCATAAAGAGATAGCTCAGAGTCGAATCAGATCAAGAAATGAAGACTTGTAAGTAGGCTGTTTAGGTCTTTATATTGGTAACGCCACGTAGCGCTCTGTATGAAAATCACTGGCTGTGCTGTCTGTAGTCTGTGGCTGGTTGGCATTCTTGTAATATTCGCTATTGTAGTGTTGGGCAGTTGGATGTGAACAGCGTGTAGCGTTGCGCAGTTGGAGGTGAGCCGCCAGCAGTGGTGGACGTGGGGAGAGAGATGGCGGAGTTTTGAGAGCGGATAATCTGGACGTGTGTCCATCAGAGACAGTAAATTTGTGAGACTGGATGTCATGAATTGATATATATATATATGACTTTTGAACACTATTAAGGTAAATACATTGTTTGTTCTCTATCAAAATCTTTCATTTGCTAACTATGCCTATCAGTAGTTAGTGACTTTTGTAGTTAGAATCTTTTATTGAGCTGGCAGTATTGGCGCTCGCTGTATTGCAGTAGTTCGAGTAACGAAGATTTTTGTGGGGTAAGTGATTCATGAAAGGTATACATTATTGTTAGTCAGGGCCATTCTTTTGCAGGGATTACTGAAAGTCAGATTGCGTCGTGCTAAAAATGTTGTGTGTCAGTTTATTGATGATCTGAATAAGTAAAGAGAGAAATGTCTGTGCACGTTCAGTTTTGCTCAGCAGTTTGAAAATCAAATAACGTAAGGGGTTTATCAGCACAATCATTCATAAATTTTTCTGAGGGGAGGTTTCAGACTATACGATATTTGGTGGATAGGTGGTACTGATGTGACTGGGCATGAAAGTTGGATGGGACTCGAGTGGTGTTTCTGACAAGCGACTAGGTACTCCACTCGTGAAGCAGTGTACTTTCAGGCAGATTTACGAAATCGAGTAGTGCTTGAAACGTAAGTTGTCATGAAAAGTGAAACTGGCATCTCGGTTTGGTGGCCAAAATTCATAAAACACGAATGGCTGTGGTGAAGGCGGTACGCCCTTACTTTTCTTCAATCCAGGCACTGTCCCAAGGGGTACTCTTTAGGCCGGTTAAGAGGGGGAGGGGAGGTGGGGGGGGGGGGGGGGGGGAGTCGCGTGAAGCAGAGAAACATGCGAGGCTGGGCGACTTACCTGCGGACTGCAGCGGGCAGAGGGCGGCGGGCAGCGGGCCACTCACCTGGAAGGAGTTGTCGCACTGGACCTCGGCGAGCGCCGGGTTGCCGTACAGCTTGAGCTCTTGCAGCGCGCCCTGCACAGTGAGCAAGAGCACCAGGTGAGTCCACATGGCGGCGGCCACGCCCACGCAGCAGCCAGCGGCCACCTGTTGCGCCTGCGCCTGCACCTGCACCTCACTGCCCGAGCGCAACGCGCGCCGCTGCCACTCGCATCCCCTGTGGCCGCCGACCGGCTGGCTACTGTCAGCAGTTCTCGTGCTCGGTGTCTGCTAAGCGTCTATTACTGCCATGCCGAGGCTATACAGTTTTAATTGTGTGTGTGTGTGTGTGTGAACGAAGGCACGCGTACTTTCCTCCGGCGCGCACTGTTTACAACTGTCCTACGACAGCAGTATTCTGAGGCTCTGCATTACACGGCGGCGCTGGTCAGTGTGCTGTGACTCGCGCCCGCGAGCCGCGTGCCGCCTCGCGTGTGGGGAAGCCCGCCTCCCAGACGGCGGACGTCGAGCGCCTGACTGCCACGGGCCGGCGGCCGGCGGCCCTTATAGCCGGCGCTGCGGCCCTCCCCCGCGCCGCGGCGCCACCGTCGCGCCTCCGCGACGCTAAATACCGGCCGCCGGCCAGAGCGGCTTCAGCTGGTAGCGCGGCGCACACGGCCGCGTCCACAGTACAGATGGGCAAACTCTTTCATCCTTGGGAACTAGTTCACTGCTGATCCTTCTTTTTTGGGAACCGTTCATTTTTACTCGTTCACCGTTCATCTGTGCTTGGTATATGCTTCTTATGAAAAACTGAAAACTAGTAGTGTAGGTGACTGAAGGATGGAGGGCACCGAGAGAGGGCACTTGCCTACCCCCTGGAGTATAGAGCTTTTATTCACTACAGAATTTTTACCCACTTTTAGAAGTAATTTCCGTGATTCTGCAGAACCTCTCGTTTAGCCAACTGTAGCGTTGTGTGGCTGATCGCAGGAAATAATATAGGGTGGCGCACGGAAAACTGGCTCCGGGTACAGACTGCTAGCCAATTACGGGCGATGTGTTGCCCGTTACGAGCAGATACAACAAACAGACAAGCATGTAATAATTAGGCAGTGAAGAAATGCAAGCAACAATGGCGAAACAAACGATGACGATGTGTAGAGAGCTGGAGAAGAGAACATGGAAATCTCACGCGACTCGCATGGGCTCTAGCACGTGTAGTCTTGTAAACCTGTTGGTACCTGTTTCCCAACTTAATATACCTCAAATGTCTTGTATAAAATTCTTCGTTTCGACTTCCACTACATAGCTATGCTACGTTGTAAACAATAATCGTTTACACCCTATCTATACTTCACGTTGTCTCTGAGTTCGTAGGCGAAGTAGACTTTATGGAAGCATAAAATAAAATGTGGTTTTCTTATCATACTTGCGTCACACGCTTAGTAAAAATTAGGTTTTTATGTTGCATTATTAAAGTTAATGCAATAATAATAATAATAATTAAGTTCGCAGTAACAAAGTTTTTGGTTTGAAAGCTCCTTCTGAACAGATGTTTTTGAGATAATAAGTAAATACGATTTTATGGCAATCTATGACTTTTCAAATGGAGAGCCACCGCTTTTCCTAATGAGCCAAAATGACCCACAACCCACTTTTTTTCCCAAAGAAACCAAACTAGCAGGTAATGCAAATTGGAAACAAATGTAATGTTTCGAATATGACAGATACACGAAAATCGTTTTATATGAATTTTCTTACACTAAAAATTAAGCAAATCATTGATAGTTTGTTGCTAAATCAAGTCGATGAAACCAAAAAATATATGAATAACAGAAAAAACTTGCCTTCTTATAAGTATGTCTTCTGCTGTCTATCGATATAATGAAGTGTGCTGATATGCCCTTTTGTTACCTGAAAAAAATGGTTCAAATAGCTCTGAGCACTATGGGACTCAACTGCAGAGGTCATAAGTCGCCTAGAACTTAGAACTAATTAAACCTAACTAACCTAAGGACATCACACACATCCATGCCCGAGACAGGATTCGAACCTGAGACCGTAGCGGTCGCGCGGTTCCAGACTGTAGCGCCTAGAACCGCTTGGCCACTCCGGCCGGCTTGGAACACATGTAAAAAGGGCGAACGCAGTGAACGAAACGAACAAGTGGATTCTGAACTAACTAGGAGCAGTCGGCAGCGGAACTGAGACAGGTGGTCATGCGAAGAACGACGAGTGCGGCCGAGGGAGACCGAGACTGAGACGAGCACGCGACCGAGGCTGGAACGAGAACTGCCCAAGTGAACGCCGCGACCGAAGTGAACTAGTGAACTATGAACCGATCGTTCCTCGTTCCCGTGAACTATAAGTAGACCACCGCGGCCGAAGTGAACCATGAACCGATCGTTCCTCGTTCCCGGGAACTGTAAGTAGACCGCCGCGACCGAAGTGAACTATGAACCGATCGTTCCTTGGATTTCGTTCCTCGGTCCTTTCGTTCACCTTGGTGAACCGTTCCTTTGCACCCGTTCGTTCGCGAACTACTCAGCTCTAGTCCACAGACGGGGACGCCGTATCGGGAGCGCACTGCTACCGACACGGGAGACAGAGGTATCGCTGAGACGCAGCCGGAATCAGTCAACTTGTGTCAGTCCCTGACAAACTGTAGGGTATCACGCAGTATCCGTACGGGGAATTAACGGCTGCGGTCTGGTACACCGGCCAAGACGAGAGTGGTTTTCAGGCGGTTCTCCACGCTCGTTTAGGCAAATGGTGCGCTGGTTCCCAAATTCCATTCCAGAGAATACGGTACACAAACAGTTACAGTACGACCACAAACGGAACCGAGTGTACATTACTCACAGACCGATGGCGCACAAGATTGCCCTCCCCCTAGTTACTCTGACGACTGTGACGCCTCGTACGGCGTCCCGTCTCGAAGATAAATGACAAAATAAACTAGACGGGATAAACGCTAGGAAAACAAAGTAATAAGAACAAGTTCTAGGAGTATGAAACGGAGTGGTCACGTTGCAGGCGGAGCCGGTGACGATTCTACTACACTGACGCGATCGAGTCTGATGATACCTTCCCACATCTTAAGGGGGGGGGGTAGGGCGTCAAACGGGCCGACTTGGAGCAGGAGAGGCACCACAGGACATTTCAGTTTCCACCGTCTATACTTTTACAAGTAAATTCATAAAACTTTGTCAGCATGACCAGGTAGGATTCAGGATTCACACTCGTAGCAGCGGAAGTTCAAAAACGTAACAAAATAATTTTTTTTACATGTGAAATTTCATCATTTTTTTCACTTACTATTGGCTGCATTTTTTGCTATAGGTACACTTTTCTTCACAAGTAAGAGAGACTGTTTGATGAATTTTGCACAGCATACAAGCCATACTTACAGGTTAGGTTAGGTTAGTGGTGTTTAAAGTCCCGTCGACAACGAGGTCATTAGAGACGGAGCGCAAGCTCGGGTTAGGGAAGGATGGGGAAGGAAATCGGCCGTGCCCTTTCAAAGGAACCATCCCGGCATTTGCCTGAAACGATTTAGGGAAATCACGGAAAACCTAAATCAGGATGGCCGGAGACGGGATTGAACCGTCGTCCTCCCGAATGCGAGTCCAGTGTGCTAACCACTGCGCCACCTCGCTCGGTATACTTACAGGTGTCTGAAACTCTAGAATCTATTTGATTTATGAAAAAATGAATGAGCTGTTACGTTTTAAACTTTGTGTTTAGAAAAAAATCAAATTTTCTAGTTAATTATCTCAATTTTTACCACAGTTTTTAATAGATTTGGAAAATTCTAGAGTTTCATACACCTGTTAGTATGGTTTGTATGCTGTGCAAAATTTATCGAAGAATCTTGCTTGTGAAGAGAAATGTACCTATAGCAACAAATGCAGCCAACAGTAAGTGAAAAAATGATGAAAATTCATATCTAAAAAAAATTATTTTCTTATGTTTTTGCAGTTCCACTGCTATGAGTGTGAATCCTGGATCCTTCCTGGTCATGCTGACAAAGTTTTATGAATTTATTTGCAAAAGTATAGACAGTGGAAATTAAAATGTCCTGTGGTGGCTCTCCTGCTCCAAGTCGGCCCGTTTGACGTCCTACCCCCCTTAAGGGGGTAGTTTGTGCTCGAGTCAGGATGGGGAAAAAGAAGAATCTACGACACCACAGATAAACAGATCTAGGTTATATGCGCTCCGCTTTAAGAAGAGATAGATTTTTTTTTTTTTTTTACTCATCTCGCAACTTGTTTGATATCATATCTCTTGCGCTACGTCTCGTACTAGTACTTTCGGCTGTATGTAGATACTGTCTGTGAAATATGTTTGCTATCAGAATAATAAATTAAAGCACTGCGCTTGATGCTGAAGTGTTGCTACATGAACAGCAAAAGTGATTAACTCTTTTCCTTTCACTATTCTCTGGGAAGTGTCAGCGGAAAGAAGTTCCAAAAAGGTTTGAAATCGTGTGTGAAGTTAGTTGCAAGTGATACACACAATCTC
The DNA here is from genome assembly GCF_021461385.2 of Schistocerca piceifrons. Taxonomy (NCBI): domain Eukaryota; kingdom Metazoa; phylum Arthropoda; class Insecta; order Orthoptera; family Acrididae; genus Schistocerca; species Schistocerca piceifrons. The sequence goes on along the minus strand of NC_060140.1, from coordinate 30,758,532 downwards.
TAACTTGAATATTTGTCTTACTGTGTTACACCTTTCACTTAAGATTGCACCTCTCGATGAGTTGACTATGACAGAATTTTAAATTTTTAAATTTGGTCGATAATTGTGCGAAATACAACCAAACTGTTGTCGTCCCTGGCAGCTGTCAGACAGGCAACTTGCAACTGGTGTCAAGGTGGCCGTTCCAGCTGCCAGATGGCAGCCAAGAGCACGCCCTCCATTTCAGTCTGTTCACGACTCCAGTGTTTTGCTTTTCGTGTCCCTTCCAGTTGCTGTCGACTTCTATGTTACGCCACTCGCTGGAAAACCCTCACCTTTTGAATGGTTTACTCATCGGAAGCCACTGACTCACTGCCCAAAACGAAAACTGTCAAATCAGTACACGCCGATTGTAGACTTCCCTTTCCAGAGTCTTCGGAGGCTTAATTTCTAAAACACCAGGTCCAGAATGAATCTTTTACTCCGCGCTGTATTTCCGAATCTGTCTGACAGTTGAAACTCGCGAGTCTGTGCTGGATAAACCAGACGTTACGCGCCCTGCTCGCCAGGTCGCCGGTTCAAGTCCCAGTCCAGCACACAGTTTTAATGTACCGGGATATTTAAAATACTTATTTAGCTTAGCAAAAGCACTCCATGCTATTTTCACTCTTATGTTTAAATCTCCTGCGATCCGTTCAGTCACTGCTTTCAGTTACACTAATAAAAGAGAGCCCCATCACCCTGTTTTATGGTTACATTGTTAAATTGTTCTAGTTTCTTTTCAATACGTTGGTTATACATCGCTTTGACTTTACGTACCTGAATTTCAAGCATATTTTCAAGCTACTTAATTTGTTACGCCATGGTCTAAAAATTATCAGAAAATATTGCATACGTTTTCAAAACGTACAGCATTGACTGGATTGAAAATTTTGCAGCAGAAATAACTACTAACTACACAGTGTAATCATTGGCAGTCAACCGTTTACAGACGCTCCGCTCTATAAAATGACGTGCCGGGAATGATCCATGTTCCACAAGCTGGCCGTAATGTCTACACCAAGTGTTTGCAGCACGAAGCTGCTTTTACACATAAAAGGCATACGGCATGAGCTATAGTGTCACGTCACATGATACCAGTTTAGGAATTAGAACTGAGCTTTCAAAAACAAGACATAATTACTGCAGGTGAAGAAATGGAGATTTTGGAAGAGAAGTACCTAACTGAAAGCGAAATACCAAGTGGGAAGCTCGTAAATGACTCCGTGAATTCCCTCGGATGTTTCAACATTATTCTTTAAAAAAAAATCAGTTGTATAGCATGTAATAATAATATAATCTACTAATTTTCTTTAGATTATTGATCATTTCCCTACATTGAGAAAGAAGCATCAGTGATTTGTTAACAAACTGTAAACTTCTGTCGCAAGTCTTGTTTGTTTGTTTAAGTTTCCATTTTTGACAGAGTATGGATCGGTATAAGTGATGATAAATGTATGGCACGAAATATCAGTAGACATTGTCCACGTTTTCCCATTGCTGTGAATATTCCGGAACGCCATAGCACCATACACACACACACACACACACACACACACGCACACACACACACACACACACACACACACACACACACACACACCTTTCCGAAAATTTTTGAACAAGATCTCAATAAGCGAATTGGACAATAGTTGTTTAAGTCGTCTTGTCACCTTTTCAGGCGCGATAGATGTTTACACCATCGAAAACGAAACCATACGCGCCGGCCGGAGTGGCCGAGCGGTTCTAGGCGCTACAGTCTGGAACCGCGCGACTGCTACGGTCGCAGGTTCGAATCCTGCCTCGGGCATGGATGTGTGTGATGTCCTTAGGTTAGTTAGGTTTAAGTGGCTCTAAGTTCTAGGGGACTGATGACCTCAGATGTTAAGTCCCGTAGTGCTCAGAGCCATTTGAACCATTTTGAAACCATACGCGGTGCTGATTCACACCCATCAAGTAAGCGTCTATTTAACAAATTGGGGACTCTTTCGCTGAAAATTCACTCTGTCTACTCCTTCGTCAGTTTTCTTGTTGACACTGCGCACTGTGTAAAATGAGAAACGAGAACTAACCATAGTTCAGGGAAACTGTGCATGTCCATTGCCGATTACCTAGTTCTAAAACAACACATATTTTGAAGTCCAAGATCAAAGGTTTCCTCGAGACAGATTTCTTTTCTTTGCAGGTATGCCCAAGGTTCGTCCACCGGTTTTTTCGGTGTTATAACTTGGTAATGTGGAAGACAATTGGACGTGTACTACTCATGTGCTGGGGAGCTGATACAGCGATGCTTATGTGGATATCTCATTATTTCCCCTGCTGTGTCAGACGAATGATGAGACTGTTCCGTGTAGCAGCTTACGACCGCCACGATCCCCGTTCTCTTCTCATTGTTACCAATGTGGCTGAAATATAGAAGTATTCTATTTCTGTTTATTGATTTATTGTTATTATTCTTTGTATTGAATTACTGTTCAGCGTGACGATAAACTTTATGTTAGGTTGCCAGTATTTCAGTGTGACACCTTTTTGTTTGGATATGTTTAACACCTCTTCTTGTTACGCATCTAGTTCCGACTTGAAAATCCAGAGTACGTTGCCCGAGATATGAAAACGATGGACAGCTTTTACAACGTTCTGGCGTTCGTGATGGTTTGCAAAATATAGTAGAAGTGCTGCTTGCTGTTCCTCGTCGTGTGTCAAGCTGTAGCAGCTCAAGCGATGACCACGCAGCCGTGCAACTGAAACACTTGGCCAATTCTCCGTGAGAGTTTTCTCGTCCTAGTAACCGCACCTCGGTACGGTCATAGGGTCTCGTTTACACAAAAATGACGCTGAGACGTCCCTGCCACTCTTACAAGGTTGGCCATCAACCTGCTGACAAGAAGGTCCGTTCGTCGTAGCTACCAGGAGCAGTCGACATCTCGGTGCGTAAGCACTGACCTCCCACTGTGACGTAATTAGGAAAATGGAGGACGCAGGTTGACAAACGACGAGCACGCGAGTCGGATAGCCCTGTGACATTACCCCCGTATTAGGCCTCGGAAATATGGGAGCCATTTCCCCGATGTCGTTTCACTGGCAACTGTTGCTATCAATTTCTCTCGCAGCAGTTTTTTTAGCTAGCGACGTTCGCTTCTTCCGTGCGTTGAAATTTGTTGTTCCGTCGCACGGACGAAACCTCTGGCACGAAAGTACATCAACCAATCATGTGCTCAGGTATTCAGGATTAGTAATCTTGGCGAAGGAAGGAGTAACCAGAGGAAAAGTTCTGGGACCAGGTACAGGCAAGAAGAAGTGAAAGAGACACTTTATCTGCGAATGTATTGCTATACTGACCATTGCAAGGCGAACAAATTGACTAAAACGACTTTTGTACGGGTTTGCTCCTACTAAGAAAGAGAATTTTCCCCTCTCCAGCAACTGTAAAAAATATTTATTTCAACTCACGTTGATGAACGATTGGTAGCGCTGGTGCTTTCCGAGGTCAGTGAAGGAATTCAAACATGTACTAGGGTGCTCGAAGTTCTCAGTATTTATGTGGTTAATAAATCGGATCCTGCGCCCGGGTTCCCGGGTTCGATTCCCGGCGGGGTCAGGGATTTTCTCTGCCTCGTGATGACTGGGTGTTGTGTGATGTCTTTAGCTTAGTTAGGTTTAAGTAGTTCAAAGTTGTAGGGGACTGATGGCCATAGATGTTAAGTCCCATAGTGCTCAGAGCCTTTTTTTTTAATAAATCGGATTAATTGAAAAGGTAATGCAGAATTTACCGAGGAAACACACTACAGTGCTGGGAAGAAATGCAACACGCTCCAGGACAAGGCCATTTTATTGACAAAATGAGGTGACAGGTAGTTCATCATTGCAGGAGTATGTGTTAAGACATTCAGACCCAACGAAATACGCAGGTCACAATAAAGAATGCCCAAAACAGTCGCATAAGTACAGAGTGTATCCCTTGGTGGCAACGCAAGTGTGTACTCTCGCATGTAAACGACGATGAAAGTGCCATGTGGCATTTTCCCGACCATCTCGAGTCTTTTATTGCGATTCAGGAATCGTTCTTGCAGTAACTGGAGAACAATTAAGTTCCCGCATCCTTATGTCCCTTTGCGTAATCGGTTGTGGAGAGATTTGGTGGTTTTACAGGCTAGGGAAGTTGTGCACCACGAAGAGAACGTCGCTTAGCGCCAACCGTATGAGAACATGTTCTGTACTGCTGAAGAGGCACACCATTTTCTTGTCAAAGAAATGGAAGTAGGACAGGATAACAGCCTGTCCAGCGTACCGCGCACGGTTACTTCACCCCGCAGAAACAGCAAATGTGACCATGAGTTGTCCCCCACACCATGAGGCCAGTGTGTCGCGGTCGAGCGCACCCACCAACAGGCACCTCACCAGGTCTGCATCCGTCACTCACGTACAGGCAGGACCCGCTGCCATCACTGAAAACACCATCCGTTTCACGACACCAGAGTAGTCGTTCTTGGTGGCGCCAGGTCATCTTAATCCAGCTGCAAGTGGACGGTTTCCAGTGGTCCCTGACTACGCCACAGGTGCAACATGTGCCTGGATTTCGTTCCTGGATGATATTCCGTTAGCCAACGCTGCTCCCGCAGTAAGCCGATCTTGACGTGCGTCTGAACTATGCGGACGCCTGGAGCCTTGTCTACAGGTGTGGCAGCGTTCCACAGACCACTGTGGAAAACAGCGACACACCAGCGATACACCGTGCCCAACATGTGCGGCAATCGGTCGATACGTCGGTCCAGCCTACCACTGGCTCGCAGTGTGAGCCCGTTCAAATGACTGGAGTAGTTCAAAAGGAATACGTAATCGTCAGTGGGGCTTGGTTGTACTCTAGAATGAATTTTGTGAACACTGTTCACCTCTGAACTCAGCACAGTTACTGCCAGTAGAGTCAAAACAGAGGGCGCACAGACACGCATCCCGAGTGACGTCTGATCGCCCAACTGGATCACTCGACGCCATAACCCGTCACTTTTCACCACATTATACACTGGTGCTGATGAACGCATTGCTTGAGGATGTTGCGTTATTTTCCCGGCAGTGTATCACTGGGTATGAAGGAATGACGTGCTCTGCAGGTTCCACTTTTAACGGAGCTCCAATTAACATGAACGATGAGTCTCAAATAATAGCACATTTTTCTCACTCTACAGAAGGTAGATGTTGACAGGCTTGAGTATTACTGAAACAATTCGATTCTGTACCTTCCCTTTAGTTATTCCATCTACCTATCCAATGTTCAACGTTCTTATGTAGCACCACATTTCAAAAGCTTCTATTTTTCTCCTGTCAGCCGGCCGCGGTGGTCCAGCGGTTCTAGGCGCTCAGTCCGGAACCGTGCGACTGCTACGGTCGCAGGTTCGAATCCTGCCGCGGGGATGGATGTGTGTGATGTCCTTAGGTTAGTTAGATTTAAACAGTTTTAAGTTCTAGGAGACTGATGACCATAGATGTTAAGTCCCATAGAGGTCAGAGCCATTTGAACCATTTTTTTTCTCTTGTCCACTTCCTCAAAAGGCTACGCTCCGTACAGAAAAGACTTGCTGACACTTAAGTTTGCATTCTATGTTGACAAGTTGCTCATTTTGAAGAACGCATTCTTTGTTACTGTCAGTCTGCATTTTATATCCTTTCTACGTCGGGATCGTCAGTTATTTTCCTGTCCAAATGGCAAAACTCATCTACTATTTTTAGTGTTTCCTTTCCTAAACTAAATCCCTTGGCATCGCCTGATTTAATTCCACTGTATTCCATTACCGTTCATCAAGTTTTGTTGATGTTCATCCTGCAACCTCTTTTCAAAACAGCACCCATTCCGTTCAGCCGCTCTTACATATTCTTTTCCTTCTCTGAAAAAATTACAGTGCCTTCTCCCCGAACTTTAACCCCCATTTCTTTACTGCTTGCTCAATGTACAGACTGCACAACATTGCCGAGAGGCTACAGCCATACCTCACCATTATCTCAAGCACTGTTTCTGTGGTGTCACCGCCAGACACCACACTTGCTGGGTGGTAGCCTTTAAATCGGCCGCTGTCCGTTAGTATACGTCGGACCCGCGTGTCGCCACTATCAGTGATTGCAGACCGAGCGCCGCCACACGGCAGGTCTAGAGAGACTTCCTAGCACTCGCCCCAGTTGTACAGCCGACTTTGCTATACGTTCTCATTTGCCGAGACGATAGTTAGCATAGCCTTCAGCTACGTCATTTGCTACGACCTAGCAAGGCGTCATTATCAGTTGCTATTGATATTGTGAAGAATGTACAGACAAGAGCTACGTTCAACATTGATGGATTAAAGTTAAGTGTTCCACTAAGTACCACCTTTTTTCTGAAGTCTGAATTCCTTGTCCTGTTCCAGACCTCACGCCAGCCTGCGTGAGCTTAAACGCGTGCCTTTCGGCTTCCTCTACCATTAGTGGGTTGGCTCTCATGCCAATCCACAACAGTTTCCCTTTCAAATCCTTTGACTCTTATAACTGCACCCTGCTTTCTGCACAACTGCTGCATAAGTTTCCGCTCCCTGTATTTTAGCCCTCCTACCTTCACTGTTTCGTAGAGGGCATTCCAGTCGACACTGTCAAAAACTCTCTTTAAATCTACGATTCATATAAACGTTGGTTTGACTCTCTTCGGTCTGTCTTGTAACATTAAAAGTTTACTTAAATGAACATCTCAAAAACGAACAATTTTTCGGACAAATGTCCAGTTCATATTTTTCTTTATTTGAGGGTTGTACCGATAATAACTATAAAAAGTGCCTATGATTCGTACAGTATGCCTGCAAAAGTGTTTACCATACGACCAGTGCGTCTACGAAAGTGTCTATATTACAGCCAGTGGGTATAGGGACTCATTGTACGTCGTGGAGTTTTACCGCAACCGCAGGTGATCCTATAAACAGAAAATGAACTAAAAAGTTAATAAATATGTTGGTGTCAGTAACTAGCCAGAAGAGAATGATTTTACGCAAAAAGGCATCCCCAGGAGTAACAAACAGTACCTCTGTCTTGTAACAAGACCTCGTGAATGTGATGAGACTGATTTCAAGGCCTTTCTTATATGAAATAATGGGGATACAATTTTTCATTTCTGATGAGATATAAATTCTGGTTACTATTACCTTAAACCTATCTGCTATAACTTTGAACGTAATTAGTTTACCGCGGGAAGGTGGATCGTTCTGAACGGGAAACTGTAATGTGCCCGAGGGGAACCGGATCACCGGGGCCCATCTCACGGCCGAATGACTTAATTAAAGTGCGGCCCTGACGGAGGAGCCCCCAGCTCATTGTGCGCCTCGCTATCTGACACAGCGGGCTCCGGTAACAGCCGGCGGAGCAGCTACATTCATCCATCTGCCCCCGAGCTGACACACGGCGGAAGGCGCTGGGAGAAAGGTGACGTAGAACTACCCGGGCGCACGCTGCTGGCCGTTTCTGCACACGGTCGCGAGTCGCGGAGTCACAACAGAGCCGAGGAGGTTCTGTTCGTGCTTGGCAGAGTTTAATGTGTGAGTGCAGGGGCCAGTGACAGAATTCTGTTAATTATATCAGTTCTAAAGCACTGCTGCCTAAGAAAAGAAATACGAGTGTACGGAATGTCAGAATATGTGAGCTATTTTTTTTTTCGATATCCGATCGGCCGTGTAATTAAAACCACAATGAAAGCTCTGCCCAGATGTGTTGCATAGTGCCTGTTGTATGCCCGTCTATCGCGTCATGTCGCACTTTTCAGTTCTGAGCGCACAGTGGGCACGTAGAGATGTTTAGAAACCCTTTAAAATGGGTGTCGCCAGATTCCATGCTGCCCCCATAACATAACTGTCGTGAGTTTCCTCCATCGTGACAATTCTCTGCTGCACACTGTGGCCGAGCTGTTCTAGGCGCTGCAGCCCGGCACCGCGCTGCTGCTACGGTCGCAGGGTCGAATCCTGCCTCGCGCATCGACGTGTGTGACGTCCTTAGGTTAGTTAGGTTTAAGTAGTTCTAAGGTCTAGGGGACTGAGGACCTCAGATGTTAAGTCCCATACTGCTCAGAGCCATTTGAACCATTTTTTGTACACTACAGGTGCAATGAAGACGCTTCTACAGCGTTGTCGATGAGAAGAGTTTGGTCACCCACCGTACGGCCCGGACTGGGCTCCCTCTGGTTTTCTTCTTTGGCTATAAAAGCAGCATTTTCGTACAGACAACGAGCCATGGACCGACGTAGGGAATTCGCGAAAACCTCATGCGGCTGGCTCCTGTGACGAGGTAATTGGAAAGTCGGCACCGTGCTGCGACAAATCTCTAAGTCGGAGCTACGACTACGTACAGAAGTAACTGGACGTTGTAGCTAAATGTTCTAAATTAAATATTTTTGATTTTCACTGTTTATTCCATTCCGCAGCCGATGAGAGGTTGAGAAAAAAGAAATAGCCCTCGTATAAATGACGTAATGCGTAACGTCGACAGATTCGTGAGGCTTTTCGCGGATGATGGTGCTGTACACAGAAAAGCTGCTCGTGAATACACACAGGAACGCCTTAAATGAAAGCTCGGTATCTTATTTTGGAAAATATGTGGCAGATTTTTGGGCCAAATGTAGAATAAACACCGATAAAGCAGAGTTAGTTAACGAAACAGCGGCTTTCCAAATGATGAAGGGCACTGGCACATCATGCCATTAGGATATTTTAACGATTTTTTTCTTCCAAGTATCTGTTATCGAAACGCCGAAATAACTCTCAGGATTTTGACTGGAGTATCTTGTCAAAGCAGTTTCAGAAAATTAAAGATGATAAAAAATAGTGAAGGTCCAGTATAGATGAAGCAGATTGTTAAACTCAGCTATTTCGTCGTAAGAATAGCACATAGCTGGTAAATTTCTCGTTGACACAATCAAAGAGTTTGCTTCGCTCAAAGCAAGGAAATGGAAAGTAAAACTACAATAGAAACACACGTCTTAGAAACGAATGTGTTTCCAGCGGTTAACGAAAGCCTCTTTTTTCTTATTTACAGTCAATAATTTATGTACTACTAGTAATATATGAAGAGCAAATAAAATCTCCTTTTTATTAAGCTGTTGTTGTTGTTGTTGTTGTTGTTGCTACTGTCTTCAGTCCGAAGACTGGATTGATGCAGTTCTCCGTCCTACTATATCCTGTACAAGCCTCTTCAACTCTGAATAACTACTGCAATTTACATCTCTCTGGATAAGCTTACTGTATTCACATGTTTTTCTTCCTGTACGATTTTTAGCCCCCCATTTTCCTCCATTTGTAAATCGATGATCCCTCGATGTCTCAGAACGTATCCTATCAACGGATCACTTCTTCCAGTCACGTTGTGCCACAAATTTCTTTTGTACCCAACTCTATTCTTGCCTCTCATTAGTTCTGTGATCTACCCATCTAATCGTCGTCATTCTTCTGTAGCACCACATTTCAAAAGCTTCATTTTCTTCTTGTCTAAACTGTTTATCGTCCATGCTATGGTAACACTGCATACAAACAGTTTCAGAAAAGACTTGCTAGTACTTAAATCTACACTGATGAGCCAGAACATTGGGACCACCTGATTACTATCTTGTTTGGCCGTCTTTGGAACGAAATACATCGCCGATTTTGCGTGTCAGGGGTCCGACAGTTTGTTGGTAGGTTTGTGGAGGTATGTGACATTAAGTGTGTACGCACAGGTCATGTGATTCGCGTGGACAACCATCCGCTGATTTGCGTACGCGGTGATGGCACCCAATAGCGACACAAATGAGTTCCACAGGATTTAAGTCACGCGAATTTGGTCGCCGAAACATCAACGTGAGTTCACTATAACGCTCCTCAAACCACTGTAGCACTGTTTTCTGGCTCCCTGACACGGACTGTTATACTGCTGGAAGATGTGACCGCCGTCGTAGCAGACTTCAAGCATGAAGGGATACACGCGGTTCGCAGCTGTCAGCGTGTCTTCGGTTACTACCACAGGCCCCATGCAAGAACAAGAGAATGTCTCCCGCGGCATAATACTGCTCCCATCAGCCTGCGTCCGTGGGGCGCTGCACGTTTCGAGCTGCCGTTCACCTCGATGTCGGCGTTTGTGCAGACGACCGTCGACCTAGTGTAGCAAAAATGTGATTCGCCGTAGAGCCGACAAATTTCCATTGCGCGTCGGTCGAATCCCGATGGTCCCGTCACCACTACGATCGTAATTGACGATGTCGTTGGGTCAACACAATGGGATGGTCTGCTACGAAGCTCCATGTTCAGCAATGTACGATGAACAGTGTGCTCCGAAACTCTTTCGCATGAACCAGCATCGTGCTCTTTCAGCAGAGATGCCACAGATCACCATATACCTACTTTACACAGCAGACAAACCTCTGGACCCCACGTTCTGTGAAAAGTCGTGCACGTGCAACCACGTAGCGCCTAGTGATACTTCCAAAGGCCTTTTACCTCTTTCCGTAGAAGCTAACGACAATCGGAAGTGAACATTCGACTTGCTTCGGTAGGGTGACACCCCTTCCATGACTGTTCCGCTTGCATACATCTTTTACTGCGTCACGTGCATATCAACGCCACCAGGCGGCATCCAACGTCGCAGTTGGCAGTCATAATGTTTTGGCTTGTTAGAGTGTATCTGACCGTGCACGTTTCACTTCCATACATCGTTACACTCCATACAAATACTTTCAGATGGGACTTCCTGGCGCTTAACTCTATACTCGATGTTACTAAATTTGTCCTCTTGAGAAAAGCTTTTCTAGCCGTTACACCAGTATACATTTTAGAACCTCTCTGCCGGCCGTCATCAGTTATTTTGCTGCCGAAATAGCAAAACTCATCGACCACTACAAGCGTCCCGTTTCTAGATCCAATTTCCTCAGCATCATCTGACTTAATTCGAGTACATTTCATTATTCTTGTTTTGCTTTTGTAGGTCTCCTTTCGAGACAGTGTCCACTCCGATCTACAGCTCTCCCAATTTCTTTGCTGCCTCTGACAGAATTACAGTGTAATCGGAAAATCTCAAAGTTTCTGTTTCTTAGCCGTGATCTGTAATACATACTCCAAGTTTTTCTTTTGTTTCCTTCACTGTTTGCTCAATGTACAGGTTCAATAACTTTGGGGACAGGCTAGAACCCTGTCTGACTCCCTTCTCAACCATTGGTTCCCTTTCGTGCCCCCCGTCTCTTGTAACTGGCTCTGAGCACTATGGGACTCAACTGCTGAGGTCGTTAGTCCCCTAGAACTTAGAACTAGTTCAACCTAACTAACCTAAGGACATCACAAACATCCATGCCCGAGGCAGGATTCGAACCTGCGACCGTAGCGGTCTTGCGGTTCCAGACTGCAGCGCCTTTAACCGCACGGCCACTTCGGCCGGCCTCTTGTAACTGCGGTCTGCTTTCTGTACAAGTACTGAACAGTCTTTCGCTTCCCATATTTTACCCCTTTGTTATAACTCAGTGTATAGTAGCTGCCATGAGCAATAAGACACAGATTACGTTTTAGTGCAACTGTTTTAACAAGTTACGCCATTTGTTATTTATTTGCTACGATGTTACATTTAATTTCTTGTATACAGTATGTTTCATCTAGATAGCTCATTTAACAAACATTGTATTATTAAATTTACGCTTAAAATAAAATAAAAAATTTTTTAACCTCTGTAGAAAAAATTGCAAAACCGCGTTTTTTGGGGGAGGGAAAGGCAGTGGGTGGCGCAGGTTTGGCTGTTCCGCAGGATCACCTCGCAACACAGATCACGTACCTGCCCCACCTCATTATGCTCGAAGCACGAGGCCCCTCGTACCTAGCACTCTAGGTGTGCTCATCCATAAATGAAAACATTCGCAAACTCCGCCACTGAAACAAACTACCTGTCGACAATTCAGTGCCGTCTTGCTTTTAAGCAGCAGCCCAAACGCTTCCTTCTGTTCTCCTTACAATGCGTTTTACCAAAACTTAACGTATGTGGCCAATTTTCCCTCTGTCAAACAGTGTAGCAAATGCTCCAACCTTCTCCCATTTACGCCTCTACTTCCTTACATTTCTCCTATCTTCAAGACGCGCTTCTTTTTGTTGCCATTCCTTCTCTCACATCCACAGCTCATAGTTTCGATCTGTACTCCTGCAAATTGTCTTTATTGCTGTACTCCCCAAGAACGAACATGTTTACGTCGTCTTTTCCTGCATTATAAACATCAATAATTGTTTGATAATGGTGTAAATTAATTTAACTTAAAACAATAGTATTGTGACGAGCATAAGGAGAAATATGTAGGCTGGAACATGGCTGGTTATATGTAGGAGATGCTGGTATTGCTAGGTTACACGAATCAATAAATAAAGCTAAAAATACCGGGTCATCAAAACGTCAGTATAAATTCAAAAACTGAATAAATCACGGAATAATGTAGATAGAGAGGTACAAATTGACACACATGCTTGGAACGACATGGGGTTTTATTAGAACCAAAAAATTCAAAAGTTCAAAAAATGTCCGACAGATGGCGCTTCATCTGATCAGAATAGCAATAATTAGCATGACAAAGCAAAGATGATGTTCTTTACAGAAAATGCTCAATATGTCCACCACCATTCCTCAACAATAGCTGTAGTCGAGGAATAATGTTGTGAACAGCACTGTAAAGCATATTCGGAGTTATGGTGAGGCATTGGTGTCGGATGTTGTCTTTCAGCATCGCTAGAGATGTCGGTCGATCACGATACACTTGCGAATTCTGGTGTAGCCAATAATCGCACGTCCTGAGGTCTGGGGACCTGGGAGGCCCAGCATGACGAAAGTGTCGGCTGAGCACACGATCATCACCAATCGACGCGCGCAAGAGATCTTTCACGCGTCTAGCAATATGGGGTGGTTTTTTTTTTTTGTTCTAATAAAACACCATGTCATTCCAAGCATATGTGTCAATTTTTACTTCTCTATTTACATTATTCCTTGGTTTATTAAGTTTTCAAATTTATACTGACTTTTTGATCACCCGGTAAATTGAAATGTAGCTCTCCCGTTTTAGTTCATGTGCTTAAGGTGACAACGTAGGCCAGCATTCAACTCCACGCTCACAGTGAGCTGCTGCGGTTACTGCCGCGACGTGCCTGTTGTTAACACCCTGGGTGCAGCTGTATGTATATTCTGAGAGGGCGACGAGGCCCCAGTAAACTGATGGAAACAGGCGTCCCCGGTCACGCCAGGCTGTATCGGAGGCGACAGCCGTTAACATTTTCGTGTCACTCCCTGCCAAGATACCGGCCCGTTACCCGCAAAGGGGTGGCACATATTTCAGGCGGGGAGTTGCGGTTTCCGGGAGCGCGTGTTTGGGGTGTACCCGGCAGGTAGCGGGCCAGGGCTGTGATGGCCGCCGACGATACGGCTGCAGCGGGGGCGGACGGCCCGCGTTTTGGGCCCGCTCTGTTTTTGTCGGACGGACCGCTATCTAAATAGCGCGCCGCACGGTAGCTTCGGAACAGGGCGGATAGGTTCCCCGGCCGCGCTTAATGCTCGATTGTTCGTCTGCCGCGGCGAGGGCCATCGCGATAGGAGCGCAGCGCCCGCTGCCAGCTGGTCGCGCAAGAAGCGGCGGTTTAGAGGGCGGCGTGTACCTTCAGCGAGGTGTGTGCGGAGGCGCCCCAGGGCACAACGGCGCTTCCTGCTCCGGCGAACCTGTCCGTGACCGGTTTTGCACGGGACCAGACTGACAAACACCCAAGTTACGGATGACAATCCTGAAGAACATACACAGGGTGTTCACAACTCCTCTTACGGGCTTCTACGGCCTAGAAGTTGTACAGGGGGTTATAGTTCAATTCTTGTATGTTGGCGGTTCGCGCATGCCCGCCCAGACGCGGGAGATTGCTGCGTTGCCAGTTGCAAACGACGCCAAGAGAAGTAGCGCCATAGTATAGTACAGTTCGCAAACTTACGTTTAGGGGGCAGCGCGCAGTTTATGAAGTAAAGCCACTACGGCCGCATTAACCCTTTCGCTGCTACACAGACGTGCTCCCCGCATTCCGCGCTGTGCGCGATTTTGTCATCACTGCACTGCTCGCCTGTGCAGACACCTGGTGTTTCGACTGCTTTGACACACTTATCTTTCGATTTCACAAAAACTATTTGGCCCAAAAATTTTACTTTTACACATATTCTTCAGTGATACCTTGATCCCTTAGATGACTTAATTTTGTTTCGATGTCCAATGCAGTTATTGTGCAGCATTAAATGTAGTAAATCATTGCACGAAATTTTGGAGAGATTGCAGAGGGAAAAGTCTATAGCGTATACTTTTCGTATGGTCGATTTTGTTGTCACTAGAAATTTCAAAAAATTACATTCAACCGAATAAAATTTGTGAAGTAAGACACTTCGATATTGTTTTTAAATAAAGAAAATATTTAGCACCGACCAAGGCTAAAACTCGGAACCTTTCGGTTAGCAGCCACACACTTTAACCATTACACTAACGCAGCTCCTCATGTAATAGGCCTCCTCGAGGACTTTAAAATATCACGCAAAATACCGACAAACACTTTTGGTATGACTATGAATTATTCACGTATCGTCGAAGTACAATAGGAAATAAACAATTACCGCTGTTCTTTATTGCGAAAAAGCGGTTAGTGAGAATCATATAAACACCTTTCCTTGCTATTGCCTTAATTAGGAGGCTTATTTCTTGTTTGGTTTAATTAATTAATAGAATATGAAGCAATTGGTATAAAGAATGCTTTTTCCAAACTTTGTATAAAAGAAATTCTGCTATCAAGACATTGCTTTTGTCCAATTACTTTATTTATGACTGAACGTTTCTAAAACTGAAGACACTCGTCCGTGCTCTGCACTGCAGTCGAGCTTTGGCAACGTCGTTCTCTGTTCATTGGCTGACTGCGTTTAGTGACGTCAGATGCGCAAAACAAACCTAAACTCGGCCGCCGTCGTAAATGACGCGCACTTTAGTAGTTTTGGTAAGCAACTCTTGTAAAATAAATCTGAAGAAGGGATCCCTTTCAAAGTTGTCGCTCCACGGTACGCACACCAACTCAGGAGAAGGCGCCGCCGTCACAGTCCTTGATGCAGTTATGACGTCTCACACTACTTTGGTCCGACTGCTACAACGGCCGCGAGAATCCGGTGCGCCCGCAACTGGGAGGAAGCAACCAGTGCAAGACTCTGCAGATGCACCGCGCTCTCCACTGTGGTGCGGGGGAGTCGTTCGCCACGTGGCAGCCAACGGCACTCCAAACACCGGCCGTGCCGCGCAGTTCTGCAGAGCACACGCGTCGCAGCTCGCGGTCTCCGCTGTGTGCGTTTCGTGGCGCGGGAGATCTAAAAGTGAACCACTCTTCAAAAGTATTTGAGACACAAGCAACACATTGCCAGGCATGTGTTTCATCTATCAAGTCCTCTCTACGACCACTAGAAGTCTGTAATAGGAACTGCGAACACCCTGTCTACTAAGTACGTCCTTAAAAATTGGAGAAGGAAATTTTAAAGCGAAGGAGTAGGAAACGAGAATACACACCATGTGCTGTTTTTGCACGAGAAAGTAATGCTAGCTGAGGATAAAGAGCACACGATGTACGTATTAAGAAAATTAGTGTACACACAAGGAGTAGGATGCGGACATGAATCTTCAAAAAGTCGATTATCGTAACAAGAGAAGGAGAGTATGGCTTACAATACGGGATGCGAATAATTAAAAAGTGGAACCTCACATAAGTAATAGGATGTCACACTGACAGCAGATTGAAGGGATGCCCGAGATGTACAGAACAAAATAATGAAAGAAAAGGTCGTAATTAGGCAGTTACATATGGTACTATTGGGTGACAGTATCTTTAAACTTACTCTTCGGCGACTGGTTAAGTTTTTTGTGGAAACCACTGTGCCATATGGGGCAGCAGCGTGGACACGGACAAAGAAAATAAAAGAGAAGTTCCGTACAACTGAAATGATCTATCGCAGACGTTGTCGCAATACCTTAATAATGGATAGTGTGAGGAATAAAGACAAACGAACGTCGGAACTATTGTAGATTAAACATTAGTACAGTGGGTAGCCAGCAAACACTTAGAGCGGTATGGCAAGATGAAACGTGTGGCGCCGGCCGAGGTGGCCGAGCGGTTCTAGGCGCTACGGTCTGGAACCGCGCGATCGCTACGGTCGCAGGTTCGAATCCTGCCTCGGGCATGGATGTGTGTGATGTCCTTAGGTTTAAGTAGTTCTAAGTTCTAGGGGACTGATGACCTCAGAAGTTAAGTCCCATAGTGCTCAGAGCCATTTGAACCATTTTTTAAACGTGTTGCTGGTAACAGAACGTCGCTTTATGCTGAGCTTGGAGGCTTCCAGCAAGGCACAAGATGCTTCGTTACATTTCCAGACGTCATGCTGGGACGAGAGCTCGAAAGGCGTCAGTCCTTTCCCCGACCGACACGTCTCAGTGTTACTCTGCAAATTCTTTCAGTGTCGGTTACAGTCGTCTTTTTACCGACCGATTTACACGAAGGTGTCAAAAGTGACGGGCTGGTGACGTGTCCACGCACACGTGGGTGCAGTGTCACGCACACAGTATACAAAGGTCAGCGCATTAGTGGAACTGCCATTTGAACTCAGGAGTTTCTTGTGAAAATGTTGCCCACCCAACGTGATTACGGCCGCACTACACCGATTAGCAGACTTTGAACGCGGAATGGTACTTCGAGCTAGACGGATGGGGCTTTCCATTTCGGAAAGCGTCAGGGAACTGAGTATTCCGAGAACCACAGTGTCAATAGTGCGCCGAGAATATAAAATTTCAGGTAGTACCTCTCACCACGGACAACGCAGTGGTCGATCGAGAGCAGCGGCGTTTGCGTAGAGTTTTCTGTCCTAACAGACAAGCAACACTGCGTGAAATAACGGCAGAAATCAGTGTGGGATGTACGACGAACGTGTCCGTTTGGACAGTGCGGCGAAATTTACCGTTAATGGGCCGTGGCAGCAGGCGACCGAAAGGTGTGCCTTTGGTAACAGCACGACATCGCCTGCACTGCCTCTCCTAGGTTCGTGACCATATCGGTTGGACACTGGACGTTTGAAAAACCGTGGCCTGGTCAGACGAGTTCCCAAAAAAAATGGTTCAAATGGCTCTGAGCACTATGGGACTTAACATCTATGGTCATCAGTCCCCTAGAACTTAGAACTACTTAAACCTAACTAACCTAAGGACACCACACACATCCATGCCCGAGGCAGGATTCGAACCTGCGACCGTAGCAGTCGCGCGGTTCCGGACTGAAGCGCCTAGAACCGCGAGACCACCGCGGCCGGCTGAGACGAGTTCCCATTTCAGTTGGTAAGAGCTGATGGTAGGGTTCGAGTGCGACACAGATCCCGCGAAGCCAAACCCAGGTTGTCAACGAGGCACGCACTGTGCAGTCTGATGATGGCTCCATAATGGTGTGGGCTGTGTTTACACGGATTTGGACAGGGTCCTCGTTAAGGTCGGCTACTTGGCGACCATTTGCAGACATTCGTGCGTTTCACCTTCCCATACAGCGATCGAATTTTTATGGTCGACAATGCTTCATGTCACTGGGTCACAAATGTTCGTGACTGGTTTGAAGAATGTTCTGGAAGTCGAGTGAATGATTCGACCATCCAGATCGCCCGACATGATTCCCGTGGAAAATTTATGAGACATAATCGAGAGGTCAGTTCGTGCACAAAATCCTGCACCGGCAACACTTTCGCAATTATCGACGGCTCAATGTTTCTGCAGTTGAGTCCAGGCCACGTCGAGTTGCTGAACTACGCTGGGCAAAAGGAGGTCCGTCACGATATTAGGAGGTGTTCAAATGGCTCCGAGCACTATGCGACTTAGCTTCTGAGGTCATCAGTCACCTAGAACATAGAACTACTTAAACCCAACTAACCTAAGGACATCACACACATCCATGCCCGAGGCAGGATTCGAACCTGCGACCGTAGCAGCAGCGCGGTTCCAGACTGTAGCGCCTAGAACCGCACTGCCACTCCGGCCGGCATTAGGAGGTGTCCCACGACTTTTATAACCTTACTGTATACACTGGTTATTAACTACGGTAATGATGTCTGTGACTGTGATTTGGGGAGTCAGTGGTATGGCACATGAGGGGCTGTGGACTGAGATTGCTGCAGAGATACCGGGTGATCAAAATGTCTGTATAAATTTGAAAACTGAATAAATCACGGAATAATAGAGATAGGTAAAAATTGACACAAATGCTTGGAATGACATAGGGTTTTATTAGAACCAAAAAAATACCCCAGTTCAAAAAATGTCCGACAGATGGCGCTTCATCTGATCAGAATAGCAATAATTAGCACAACAAAGTAAGACAAAGGAAAGATGATGTTCGTTACAGGAAATGCTCAATATGTCCACAATCATTCCTCAGCAATAGCTGTAGTCAAGGAATAATGTTGTGAACAGCACGATAAAGCATGTCCAGAGTTATGGTGAGGCATTGGCGTCGGATGTTGTCTTTCACCATCCCTAGAGATGTCGGTCGATCACGATACACTTGTGTTTCAATCCCGCGTCCGGCCATCCTGCTTTAGGTTTCTCGTGATTTTCCTAAATCGCTCCAAGCAAATGCCTGGATCCTTCCTTTGAAAGGGCACGGCCATCTTCCTTCCCCGTCCTTCCCTAATCCGATGAGACCGATGACCTAGCTGTCTGGTCTCCTCCCCAAAACAACCCAACCCAACCAATGATACACTTGCGACTTCAGGTAACCGCAAAGCCAATAATCGCACGGACTGAGGTCTGGGGACCTGGGAGGCCAAGCATGACGGAAGTGGCGGCTGAGCACACGATCATCACCAAACGACGCGCACAAGACACCTTTCACGCGTCCAGCAATATGGGGTGGAGCGCCATCCTGCATAAACATCGTACGTTCCAGCAGGTGTTTATAAGCGAGACTGTGGATGATGCGATTGTGTACATAACTGCGTACCTCCCACTCACCACGGTACCAGTTACAAAACCAGAATCATGCATTTCCTCGAAGAAAAAAGGCCCGATAACGGTAGATGTGGTAAATCCGACCCATACCGTGACTTTCCACGACAGTTCTAGGATTATCGGTAGCCCAAATTCTGCAGTTGTGGGCGTTGACAGACCCTCGGAGCGTGAAATGAGCTTCGTCGGTCCACAACACGTTACTCAACCAATCGTCATCTTCCGCCATCTTTTGAAACTCCCCCACACCGCAAATGACCTCCGCTTCACTAAATCGACAGGTAACAGTTCATGATGCCGATGGATTTTGTACGGATAGTGTGGTGTCACCGCCAGACACCACACTTGCTAGGTGGTAGTTTAAATCGGCCGCGGTCCATTTAGTACATGTCGGACCCGCGTGGCGCCACTGTGTGATCGCAGACCTAGCGCCACCACAAGGCAGGTCTCGTGATACGAACAAGCACTCGCCCCAGTTGTACGGACGACCTAGCTAGCGACTAGATGTACGAAGCCTTTCTCTCTCATTAGCCGAGAGACAGAATAGCCTTCAGCTAAGTTAATGGCTACGAACTAGCAAGGCGCCATTAGCCTTACAGTGATTGTAATTAAAGTCTCCTGTGTATAGTCAAGAGCGATGTACCACAATGATTGATTAAAGATAAGTATTAATCCAGCTACGTACTTTTCTTCATAGCATTAATTATGTAGCCTGTTCCAGTACTTCACGCCCGTCTGCGTTAGTCTAGCGTGCATTTTCAGCCACCTCGATCTACAAGGTGTTGGCCCAGCTGCCGACACATCAGATAGCATCAGAGGGTACGTCTCAGTGCCAACCAAACAATAGTGTATGGAATGGCGGTGCGACGTGCGATTGCACGATTGCTGACTTCTCCGTGCATAGACGAACCAGCTACAGTCTCCATTGCTTCCTGGACTGTGTCAGCAGCATTACGCCTTGTGCTCGGTCGGCCACTACGGGGTCTATCGTCTAAACAACCCGTTGCTTCGAACTTAGAAATCATTCTCGCCACAGCTGCATTTGTCAACGGACCTTAACCTGTTCGAATCCCCTTCCTATGGCGATAGGATCGTAACGCTGGTCTAGCACATTCCCCATTCTCATAATACAGCTTCAGCGCCTTTTCAGATAACGTCAACATGCTGCGACTGCTGGCGCATCTGATTCTCTCTCTCTCATTACAGCTCATTTTATACACGATTGTCATGCGCAGTCACTGACGTTTTGCTGTCCAGCGCCACCTGTCGGACACTTTGTGAACTTCGTTTTTTTTTTTTTTTTTTTTTTTGTTCTAATAAACCCCATGTCAGTCCAAGCATGTGTGTCAATTTTTACCTCTCTATCTACATTATTCCGTGGTTTATTAAGTTTTCAAATTTATACTGACTTTTTGATCACCCGGTACTTCGAAAAAGACAGGGGTCAGCTTTGGACACAACGCCAACAGGGCGAGGGGTAATGCGTCTGGTCAGGCGAGGTACAGAAAGCCTGCCGATCAGCACTGTTTTCCTGGCAGCGTTCGGTTGGGCCCGTAGCTTTTTGTTCCATGGGCTGTACGAAGGCAGAGCACGCCGCACGGGTGTGCTAAAAGTGCGAGGATAATGAAGAGCGAAGAAAGTTGCCCGTAGCAAGTAAACGGCCGCTTTACAACTAGGACGCGAATCAGTCAATACACACTTCGCAGAAGGCACTGTACTCATCGTACTGACCTCTCGGAAGACAGGTGAGATGGAAGCAGTTGAAGAGGTTCCTATCTCCTGCTGCTCTGCAGGATGCGACGCTATTCATTTTTGTATACTGTGTTTTCGGTATCAAGGAGAAAGCAATTCCATAAACCTGACGCCGTCCTCGGTGGTATGAGAACTTTTTCCGCAAAAAGGCGGGATATGTTCTTATTGGCTGTTCTTAAAAAATATGCAAGAGTTGGAGACTAGGATCTGGTTTTTCGGAAATTTTGTACGATGGAAAACAAGGGATTGGTGGACTAAAAAAGAAACCGATTATGTGGAACAGTTAGATAGAACGTCTCGGAAACGGCGTCGGTGGAGATCCGGCTGAGCTGAAAACTTGTTGCATCGGTTATTTAGTGGGAGAACAGACAGTTACCTCGTCGCCCAGGATTCGGCGCAGCTTCTTTCATTGGAGGATTATGCTTTGCGGCGCGGACTCTGCAGAGAGCAGGCACAAAATACGCGGTGGAGACTTCCTTCTTTCTTGGACTGAGAGGAAAAGACTCGGTGCTAAGATTTCGAAGAGTACACTCATTTGCAGCTGAGACTGGAGAAATAATCATCTTGGGGTTGAAGCTCCTTTCTTCCCTGTTTTCTTTAACAATACGTATGTTTTTGGATAGGTTCCGCCTTTAGCAAAACAGTTTTGTTTATCAACCCGAACATATTTCACTGCAGTTTCAGCATCTGCAATGGGCTTTTATTTTTCATCTGTTAAAGATAAAGAGTGTCCTTTACTGTTTGTATGCATGTAACTATTAGTTTTTAAATCGTAATTACAGATATTTCTAAAAACATATAAATTACGAATTCATACGTTTTTACCGCATGATGTGGTTTTTCTAATGTGTTGTGTTGTTGTGACTGTAGAAAATTTTAATTTTTATTCTTGCTTTTGTGAGCATAATAAGAGTCCAGGCTCTGTAGGCAAACAGCCAGCCGACATTAAGAAATAGTCCACCAGGACGTAGGGACAAGATAAGCGGCGGAGGCTGCCAAGTATGGCTTGTTGATCAAATAACTTAGTGTCTGACTTCCTGCCAGAGGAAGCAGCACGAATCAAACTTGCGCAGTGGAAGACGCAAACACCAGGGCGATAATACAGCAAGAGAGAGTGTCAGTCACGTGCGGAAAAGACTCGTGTGCAACCAAATTAAGTTGCGTGCAGCTAGAAACGAAAGTGTTGTGTGGAACCGAAGGCATTCTTGCACAAGCCGACCAATTAGAAACGAGAGTGTCGTGTGGAACCACAGGCATTCTTGTGCAAACTGATCACTTAGAAATGAAAGGGTCGTGTGAAACAAATTAACTCGTGTGCACCAGAGTACATGAGAAACGAAATAAAAGGCCAGGCAGCGGAATAGCTAGAAGCAGAGATTCAGATGCAGAGCCGGCCGCGGTGGCCGAGCGGTTCTAGGCGCTCAGTCCGGAACTTCGCGACTGCTACGTTCGTAGGTTCGAATCCTGCCTGGGTCATGGATGTGTGTGATGTCCTTAGGTTAGTTAGGTTTAAGTAGTTCTAAGTTCTAGGGACTGATGACCACAGATGTTGGGTCCCATAGTGCTCAGAGCCATTTGAACCATTTTTCAGATGCAGATTCAGAGCCAGTGCCGGCAGTTTGGAGATTCCGCAGCGAGACGCCAGCGGGGCCGAGTAGGCCCATAGCGGCCGATGCAGCTGATAAATACTTCAACTACGAGAAGACGGTCACAGACTCTGGTGGACACTCGCGAACTGCAGGTCAAGTAGGATTTTTAGAGTTTCATTGGAACGATGTTGAACAGAGGCTGTCAGTCTTTGTCTCAGTTGCTTAGAGAGATTTCAGTGCTATCCAAGAACAAGTGATTGCTTTGTACTTGTTTCTTATATGTACCGGCAATTACCTTTAAAGAAGCAAGTCCGAATAAATAGACAATCTTACTAAGGGGTTTATGGTCCAACATCTCACATAACTATATGTGAGAATAAACTTGATAGAAACTAACCAATCTTTTCTGCCTATTGCAATTCTGTAACCTATTTTCAGGAAACTTATTTGCTTCAAACCAAGGAGATTCTCTCCCTCTCATCTCCGATATAAAGGATGACAGCAATTTAAAACCAACCCGCTGTCTTTAACGTCCCGATTGCGTTACGCAGTTCACACTTACTTCATTCTGCCGGCCGCGGTGGTCTCGCGGTTCTAGGCGCTCAGTCCGGAACCGCGTGACTGCTACGGTCGCAGGTTCGAATCCTACCTCGGGCATGGATGTGTGTCATGTCCGTAGGTTAGATAGGTTTAATTAGTTGTAAGTTCTAGGGGACTGATGACCTCAGAAATTAACTCCCATTGTGCTCAGAGTCATTTGAACAGATGAAAAATAAAAGCCCATTGAATATGCTGCAACTGCAGTGAAACACGTTGGGTTAAAAAACAAAATTTGGTTTTGCTAAAAGCGGACCCTATCCAAAAACGTACGTATTGAGACTGGAGAGTTTGGGGCTTCAGCGACGAGGTGCAGCAGGGAGACGAAGTGGCGCTCTGAGAGGCGGTCTGTACGCAGGTGCCTACAGCAGGAGGTAGGCTCACTCCGACAGCTCGTTTGCCGCCTGTCGAGCTGAGGGAATACACTTCGACGGATACACAGGCGCAGCGATTGGGTTGCGCTAAACGCTCAATGACGCTGTAAATAAACACCTTCCTGTTCCACCTATGGAATGCAATACAGTAGCGGCTGTGCTTGGCTCAGATTCGACAAGTTCTTGCCAGGTATCCGCAGGTGTATGCTTCCACAAGTCCACGCAATTCCTGTAAATCGCTGACGGAGGGTTGTAGGCGCCGAGTTAGTTCCCACGCACTCCGCTGCTCGGCTCGCTGCGGCTCACTTCGTTACCGTCGCTCGCGCACGCCAACGCCACCAGCCCAACGCCGTGCCGAGACGCAGGAATGGAGGAAGAGGCAAGATTGCTGCTGCTGTGCAGCTCCTGCTAAATGCAGTCGAGAGCAACGGTTGCGGCAACAAGAAGAAGAAGAGGAAGCCTGTGGCACAATTACAGTGCTATAAGTGTCAAAAGCTGGGACACGTAGCCAGGGAATGCGACGGCGTGGTTGCGTGTGTTAAGTAAGCGAAACCGCACGACACACGCAACTGCACCAAACCGAGGGGTACTGCAGCGGTGTGCGTAAATTGTGGTGGCTCGCACGCCGCAAACGCGCGCAGCTGCAGCTATCTGAAGACGTGGAAGCAGCGGAAGTTGGCCACCACGCACGAAGAGGTGGCCCAACAAGAAGAGAAGGTGGTCGCCCCGCCCTCCTGCCTTAGTTAGGGGAAGCGGGCTGCGCCACCAAGACGACGTGGACGCCTTCCGCCGAGCACTGCGGGAAGCCAACGAGGACGCAATCACCGCGCTCAAATACGCCATGGCGGAGGAGAGTGCGGCCCTGAGAGCGGAACTAGAAGAGAAGCGTCGGGAGGTGACTCAACTGAGGGTCGCCCTGTACCTCGCGGCACCGACCCCCACCAGTACGGGGGTAGACGCGGCAACACAAACGACTGCCTCCCTGGCCGACGCGGCAACGCAAGCTGCTAGGGAGGTGGTCACGCAGTCGGGGTAAACCGCCGACAACAAGGAGACAGCCCCCTCGGAAGCAGTCGTCACTCCTGCCTCTGCGGAAACGCAGACCACGCAGGAAATGCCAATGGAAACCGAGGAAGAAGAAGAGCCGTTCGAGTTCCACCCCCTCCCCAACAAGAACTGTGTGAGGGAGGTGCTCACCAAGATCGCAGATTCCCTGCGCGACGGCAGCTACCCCCATCATGGCAATCCATACCCTTTCACAGTAGACAACATCCCTCCGCTGCCTCGTAAGTCCTCAGCTCGTGGTCGTGCGGTAGCGTTCTCGCTTCCCGCGCCCGTGTTCCCGGGTTCGATTCCCGGCGGGGTCAGGGATTTTCTCTGCCTCGTGATGACTGGCTGTTGTGTGATGTCCTTAGGTTAGTTAGGTTTAAGTAGTTCTAAGTTCTAGGGGACTAATGAGCATAGCTGTTAAGTCCCATAGTGCTCAGAGCCATTTGAACCTACCTCATAAACCATATCCATTCCACTGGGGGTACGAACCCTTAAAACAGAAGATTCACGGGAGGGAACTCGTCGGCGTGCAGGTCTGGAGCTGATAAATAAACACCCGATCTTCACCGACGAGGACTGGCGGTACATGACTGACCAAGCAGTCCTGTACATCCAACAACACACGCCGCCAGTGGACTTCTCCCGCCTGAAGAAGATAGAATTCGGGCAGCCAGGAAGCAGCAAGAAAAAGAAGAATAAGAAGCCGCCGGAAGCATCCGGCAGACAATTCTTCATCTACAGAAACCAGAGGCCAATCCAAACCGAGAAGGAAAACATTCCCAAGAGAGAGGATTCAGGAGGAACAGCTTATCCAAGCTTAAACTCTTATACCTCGGGACAAGGCAGGCCCGTCAATATACTGAGTGAGTGAGTTAGTGCCCAATAACGTCACAGACGTATTAAGATCGGGGAATTCACTATCACGGGCGAAGATAGCAGAACACGAGGCAGCCGTCACACGCTGCTGCTGTGCCAGCGGTCGCTACCGACCTCGGAGGATGGGGGTGCGCGGCGCGCAGTTCCTTTGTCTGCGGAGCAGAGACCGCGTCACAGCGGTCGGCGGGCGCCGGCCGCCGCCCCACATATCGTGACTAATGCGGCCGGCCGCGCGTCGCGGCGCCTGCCGAAAACGCTAATTGCCAATTACAGCGGGCCGCCGTTTAATTGAGGCCGCCGAGTGGGACAAGCCCGGCTCGCCGGCTGCACCAGTCCGAGCCGCCAGACGCCGCCAGCCGCTGCAGACTGACTGCGTCTGCTGCAGGCCGGGTCTCGGCGAGTTACTGCGGCGCAAGCTGCTCGGCGTAGTCGCCGACGAGCATTTGGCTCTCCGGCGTGTGGGACCCGAGATACGAGCTACGAGCTCTGGCACAAAACCCATTCTACACTGAAGAGCCAAAGACACTCCTACACCTGCCTAATGAAGTGTAG
This sequence comes from Schistocerca piceifrons, assembly GCF_021461385.2. Classification (NCBI taxonomy): domain Eukaryota; kingdom Metazoa; phylum Arthropoda; class Insecta; order Orthoptera; family Acrididae; genus Schistocerca; species Schistocerca piceifrons. Next base: position 30,732,706 of record NC_060140.1, on the reverse strand, counting down.
GGCCACCGCGAGCACGCAGTAGTGCCGCAACACGACGTGGAACCGACTCGAACGATGTCTGAAGTAGCGCTGGAGGGAAATGTCGCCACGAATCCTGCAGAGTATTCCATAAATGCGTAAGAGCACGAGGGTTGGAGTTATCTTCTGAACAGCACGTTGCAAGGCACCCCGTATATGCTCAATGTTCGTTTCTGGGGAGTTTGGTGGCCAGTGGAAGTGTTCAAACTCAGAAGAGTGTTCCTGGAGCCACTCTGTAACAACTTTGGACGTGTGGGGCGTTTCACTGTACTGTTAGAACTGCGCAAGTCCGACTAAATGCACAGTGAACACGAATGGATGCAGGTGATTTGACAGAATGCCTACGTACGTGTCACCTGTCAGAGTCGTATCTAGACGTATCAGAGGTCCTGTATCACTCCAACTGCACACACCCCATTACAGAGCCTCCACCATCTTGGACAGACCTCAACTGACATGCAGGGTCCATGGGGTCATGAGGTTGTGTCCATACCCATACACGTTCATCTTCTCGGTACAACTTGAAATGAGACTCGTCCGACCAAGCAACATGTTTTCAGTCATCAACAGTCGAATGTCGGTGTTGACGAGCCCAGGCGAGGCGAAAGGCCTTGAGTCGTGCAATCATCAAGGGTACGCGAATGGGCCTCCGGCTCCAAAACCCCATATCGATGATGTTTCGTTGAATGGTTCGCACGCTGACACTTATTGATGGCACAGCATTGAAATCTGCAGCAATTTGCGGAAGGGTTGCACTTCTGTCACGCTCCACTGTTCTCTTCAGTCATCGTTGGTTCCATTCTTCCGGCCGCAGCGATGTCCGAAATTTGATGTTTTACCAGATACCTGATATTCACGTTACACTAGTGAAATGGTCGTACGGAAAATCCCCACATCACGCTACCTCGGCTATGCTATGTCCCATCGCTCGTGCGACGACTATAAAACCGCGTTCAAACTCACTTACATCCTTATAAACTGCCATTGTAGCAGCAGTAACCGATCAATGCAATCCCTGCACCATAGGCCGCTGGAGTTTCAAAATCCCTACAGTGGTTTCTGACAGTGGCGTTCACATACAGAAAGAAAAACATGGCGGGGGACTGTAATCCATCATAGATCGGTCAATTTGCACTAAATATTTATAAACTATATACACAAACCTTCCTCGTGTGTGGATGTGTATGTTAGTGAAACCATTATCTAAACACCCCAAAGTACTTAATGTGTGCACGGACAGAAGTGAGCAGCGAAATTTATTTTACACACTGTGTTTGTTTCAACATGAGACAGTTAGATATCTCGAAAACGATATATCGCACGAAAAAGTGTTGTAGGTGAAAAGTTATAATATCAATAAAGGGGACAACTAACCACCTGTCTTGTGTGGGAGGGGTGAACTTTGTATTTTAAAATGGCAATGCACCTGTTTTATTGCAGAATCGTACTCTACGCCAAACAACACATAACATTTACTCACACCATTATTTTCCATTTGCAGTAGATGGCTCTGTAATCGATAAATATCAACTGTGCCTGTTTTAGCAGTTAAGAACTGACGAATTTGCTTCTACATTTCATTTTCCGATGTCATTGTAAACCTTCGTGTTTTAACAGTTCATATTTATCTTGGAAACTTACTTTAACATTTGTAAGATGGCAAGAACTATGCCCCTTACATGAAGTCATTAAAGATCACCTAACTCACGTTGAGCGAACAGCAGGGCTGAACAAAAATGACTGATAAGGCACAATGCACCTTGTAGAGGGTATAGTATGGACGTATTGGAATAATGAATGTCGGGTGATGTAAAGTAATTCACACGACATGAAAACTTTGTGGAAACGCGTCGATTTACTGGAGGCTAGTTTAGCCCAGAGAAGTATTCAGAGTTGAACGTGGCCAGCTGGGGAGCGGCGAAGGGAAGCGACAATAGGCAGCTTAGGGGGGCCCAAGCTCTGAGAAAGCGGTAATGGGGCGCAGCCTCCAGCTGCCTTAAGATGAGTGACAGTGAGTGGGTGGTTGACCCCATACTGGTGTACGGGGAAGCAGACGGAGAACTTGTACACCTGTTGATAAATGTCCATCGTCCCGTTTTCAGTGAAACATGCGACAAAGTAGCGCAAAGCTATGGTGGAGCGGTCAACAAAGGCCAAAATATGCGTCTTTGTGACTATAGCAACTTCATGCTGAATTCACAGTCCACAGAGTCTGAAGTAAATCAGGTGAAGAGCGACAGAATTAAATACGCCAGCCTCCGATGGGAACGTAGGACCAAGGAATCTGAAGTACTCTCCTGGGAGTCAGCATTCTGGAAAAAATTGTATGTTGTGCAGACGCTAACCTTAATAGATGGCCTGGGAGGAGCTAAATAGCAGAAGTTGAGAGGAAGGGAAATTTTGTGGGAATTTGTTCACTTCCCAGAGCAGGCATTGGCTGGCCCTGGGAAGCGACGCATAATTAATGCGACTTGTGCTGCAATTGGTGTAAGTGATTTTCCTGGAGGGGAAACCGAGGCGAAGAGCGGACTGGGAGAAGTCTCCGTAGTGGTTTTCTGCTGCCAGCTTGCCTAGAGTGCGGACGTGGCATTCTTGACTCAGCTTGCCTGAGAAAGAGTGAGCATCTCTGCAGTTTAGGAGTTAGCAAACGGAACGATTGAGCTTGGAGATAGAAAGTTTTCGTTGAGCTATGTACTGAGCAAGATAGCTAGGAGTGAATAGACGAGCGCAGCCTTGCAGCACCACGAGGTCGGCCGACGTCCTCACAACGACGACGCCCTGCCACTCTGAATTCGGTGATATTGCGCCTGCTCCAGCTTGAATTAGGCCACATTAATTTGTTGGATCATGTCGGCAAAGTTTCACGAGGATTTCATGGGCCGTGTATTGGGGAATTCTTCTCGCACTTTGCATTACGCCTGGGTCAGTCGATAAGAATTAATTTTGACTTATCGCGCTTTACTGCATGTAAACGCAATTTATTACCACTGCCTGATAGGAGAGTCATGTAATGTGATGATGGAAGGTCGGGAGTTAAAATAAATTTGTGCTAATCGACTGCATCTGTTTTCAATCAAGTAGTTAAAATCCCAAGTCATTTTCTTAGTTAATTTTATGTTCAACATTTGCATCCGGTGTTCAATAGCTGAATATAACATCAATGTGCATCCCTTTTTAATTAAAAGTGATCAATTCTGAATCAATTAATGTCAACACTGCCACCGCAGTTCAATCAGGAGTCACAGGGCCTTATTACTTCCTTTGCGTTATCCGATATTGCGGCAGTTTTGCACTGTCTGTTGATCTGTTAGTCAGTTAGCTGGGGTGAACAGACGGCAAAACCAGATAAGTGACGGGTGGGGTGTTACACATTATAGATTTGATTCTACAGTACAATACGGTTAGCCATTTCAATGTGTGGTTAGAAACTACGTTTAGTTGTTCGAGGAAAACGACGTAGATGTAATAGTTTTCTGTTCCCACCGGAAATCTCAGTTTCGGTAGGTCCCACGTGTCTCACTATTGGGGTGCCTCATTTCGGTGGGCACCCGTGGGAGGTGCGCGTGTCACTGTAACTTGGTGGACCTTCTGCCTCGTTGCAGCGGCTGCCGTTTGTATTCCGCCGGCAGCCGGCAGAGTTACTGTAGTTGTGTAGAAAGGCACGCCGACATCACTCACCCTCATGCTCTGCGGACTCATTACGATCAACCCCGTAGGGAACACGAAACTACGTTACCATACAAGTAGCTCATTTCCCATAAATGTCAATGTCTAGCCATACTGTTTTGCAAGACTCAAGTAATGTTTGAACACCAGTATCGACCTTTAAAACATAAAGGTCTAGGAGCCGTGGCGGGGCTCTCGCTTCGCCTTTAGAATTCCTGTCGTGTGATGTCCCTCTGGTTTGGGCCACGAAGGTCTTTGCTCGAGGTTGTCGATGGGGACGGGGCGCGTTGGGGAGTGGTGACGGAGCGACCAGGACGGTGTGAGAGGTCCGACCGGCGAGCTCTTGCGCCAGCGTGTTGGGCCAACACCGACTCACAGGAAGGCCCCGGCGCTTGTTGCTGACGTCATGTCAGCCAGGCACGGCGAACGCCAGGTCTGTTGCAGGCAGAAATGCCTGGCCGTGCTTATCACTATATATCTCTTATTTTTGGACAAACTGTTTGGTATTGTCTTGGATTTTGCAGTTTTACTTAGACGAAAGATTTTCTTACTATCGTAAAGCTACAAATGAAGATCGTAGTTCTGTATTACTGAATCCTGTCGAAACAAACGTAGATCAATGTTCAAAATGGTTCAAATAGCTCTGAGCACTATGCGACTTAACTTCTGAGGTCATCAGTCGCCTAGAACTTAGAACTAATTAAATCTAACTAACCTAAGGACATCACACACATCCTTGCCCGAGGCAGGATTCGAACCTGCGACTGTAGCGATCGCTCGGCTCCAGACTGTAGCGCCTAGAACCGCACGGCCGCTCCGGCCGGCTAGATCAATGTGAGAAGATGCTTTGCCCCATTGCAAGCTTCGGAAATTTTACACTCAAGTAACTATATTTACTTGATCCATTTTGCTATCGAAACTTACCGTAACCCCCTTACAATTAACTCGTTTCTTTTATTTATTTATTTTCGTTTGACATCGTCGCTGGAAATGTGAACTAATTTACATGGGTAAATGTCCAACTGTTGTCAGTCATTAGATTACAGTCGTTTTCAACGAAAGGAATTCTAAACAGGAAACAAAATAGCTTCATACATCTAAAATACTGCTGAGCTTAAATTTTTTTAAACATGCACATTAGAAAATGTAAATATTCCCCTCTTGCAACTGAAAGGAGAAACTTTATAACACTATAAAGAAAATTTATTTGATAAAACAAGTATCTCTCTTGTGCCTCTTCTTCTGTCCCCCACCCCATCTCCAAACGTGTACAATCGCAAGATATTTCATTAACATTCAGTGCTCCTCACCCACAGTCAACCAAGATACCTAAAGAAGAGCACCAATATGTTCACAGTTTCTTGTAAAAGCAACCCAGTACAAACGTAACTTCCTGAGATTTACAAATAAGGTAAAGAAGCAGGAATTCTATTGCTGCTGGACCATAAACTTGTTTTTGTATGTCAATCCTTAAAACAGGTGGAAATTTAAGTTCAGGAGTACACTATTTGTTAAGAAGTGTAATGAATTGCACAATTAATTGATTGCAGAAATCTCTCAGAACAATGTGTGTTGGTCAACTACCGCCAATAGTTTCAAATTTTCCTGTGTTAGAGAGGGAGACACGACCATTATCAGTATTCCTGCAACAGACCTGGCGTTCGCCGTGCCTACCTGACGTGACGTTACGAACAAACGCCGAGGCCTTCATTTGAGTCGGTGTTGGTTGGGCACGGAGTCCGGCGAAAGGGTTGCTGGACATGTTTGTCGGCCAATTGGAATCCGTGCCTGAATTCGAGTGTCGTCTTCGTGCGTAGCCTGGCCAGCGAGGTCTTAACGGCTGGTGTCCGTGACCACGTATCGTTGTTCTGCAACTTTTGAACTGTGGATTCAGCACGATTTGTTGAATTGTCGGTTTGATCGGAGAATACTGAAGTAGTGTGCGGGGTCGTAGATTCAATGATATATACCCGCTCACTGAATGGAGACGATTCATTTATGTTGAGATGATTGGTTTTGTGTTGCACCAAGGGTCTGCTATTATGAGTTTTAGAGCAGTGTCGTCACCGTAGTTCGTGGTAATTTTCCGTAGACACGCTCCGGCCGGCAAAATTTGGAGTGGGTGCACAAGTGAAAATATGAGGGAGATGGTAGCTTGCAGCGGGGTATAGTGACAGCTAGGTGGTAGAGACATGTCAAGATATTGCCATGTTTCCAGAATGAGATTTTCATTCTGCAGCGGAAGGCAAAGGTGCTGAGTTCGTGTCTCTGTCCGGCACACAGTTTTAATCTGCCACTAAGTTTCATATTGCCATGTGATGGAATATCAATGACGATTCATAAATTCGGCAAAGAAGAGATGTATGCGACAGGGTGGTGCAGAGTGGTGGTAGGAGGATAGAGGGAAGCTGAGAGGTTCACACACAAAACAGACCTGGCCAGTGGCTTCACACTGGTCACGATGACTATGTGTGTGTGTGTGTGTGTGTGTGTGTGTGTGTGTGTGTGTCTGTGCGCGACGCGAGATATTTGTGGCATTGGAACGCAAATGACTGCATTCTTTTCCTCGGAGGGACTGCACCGTAATCTCCGCAGGGGCCCAGCCTTCAAACGGGAGCGCCCGCTCTGGTGAGAAGGAGAACTGCCGTGGGAATCAGCCTGAGATGGCCGCCGCGAGATACCTGAAGATGTCGCAGCGCAGATAAGGCGGGTGCGTGTGTGGCTCACGCACGTCGCTCGCCTCGAGACGAAACGAATCGACGGTTCACAAGGTTGCGCAACGTGTTTGTCGCACTAGTCGCGGAGATCAAACACACACACACATACACGCACACACACATTAAGTAGAAACAGACCCGCCCCAAAAAAGTCGTAACGCCAAGAAGGAGTTGTGCTACATGAAAGGCAGCTGAAAGGCATGTTTATACGTCTCAGAGATGGTTGTTGTGTTGTGGTCTTCAGTACTGAGACTGGTTTGATGCGGCTCTCCATGCTACTCTACCCTGTGCAAGCTTCTTCATCTCCCAGTACCTACTGCAACCTGCATCTTTCTGAGTCTGCTTAGTGTATTCATCTCTTGGTCTCCCTCTACATATTTTGCCCTCCACGCTGCCCTCCAATACTAAATTGGTGATCCCTCGATGTCTCAGAACATGTTCTACCAACCGATCCCTTCTTCCAGTCAAGTTGTGCCACATGCTCCTCTTCTCCCCAATTCTATTCAATACCTCCTCACTAGTTATGTGATCTACCCATATAATCTTCAGCATTCTTCTGTAGCACCACATTTCTAAAGGTTCTATTCTCTTCTTGTCGAAATTATTTATCGTCCACGTTTCACTTCCATACATGGCTACACTCCATACAAATACTTTCAGAAACGAATTCCTGACATTTAAATCTATACTCGATTTTAACAAATTTTTCTTCTTCAGAAACGCTTTCCTTGCCATTGCCAGTCAACATTTTATATCCTCTCTACTTCTACCATCATCAGTTATTTTGCTCTCCAAATAACAAAACTCCTTTATTACTTTAAGTGTCTCATTTCCTAATCTAACTCCCTCAGCTTCACCCTACTTTTCGACTACATTCCATTATCTATACTGGACTCGCATTCGGGAGGACGACGGTTCAATCCCGTCTCCAGCCATCCTGATTTAGGTTTTCCGTGATTTCCCTAAATCGTTTCAGGCAAATGCTGGGATGGTTCCTTTCAAAGGTCACGGCCGATTTCCTTCCCCATCCATCCCTAACCCGAGCTAGCGCTCCGTCTCTAATGACCTCGTTGTCGACGGGACGTTAAACAACACTAACCTAACCATTATCCATCTTTTGCTTTTGTTGATGTTCATCTTATACCCTCCTTTCAAGACGCTGTCCATTCCGTTCAACTGCTCTTCCAAATCCTTTGCTGTCTCTGACAGAATTACAACGTCATCGGCGAACCTCAAAGTTTTTATTTCTTCTCCATGGATTTTAATACCTAATCCCAATTTTTCTTTTGTTTCCTTTACTGTTTGCTCAGTATACAGATTGAATAACATCGGGGAGAGGCTACAACCCTGTCTCACTCCCTTCCCAACCACTGCTTCCCTTTCATGCCCCTCGACTCTTATAACTGCCATCTGGTTTCTGTAAAAATTGTAAATAGCCTTTCGCTCTCTGTATTTCACGCCTGCGACGTTCAGAATTTGAAAGAGAGTATTCCAGTCAACATTGTCAAAAGCTTTCTCTAAGTCTGCAAATTCTAGAAACGTAGGTTTGCCTTTCCTTAATCTTTCTTCTAAGATAAGTCGTAGGGTCAGTATTACCTCACGTGTTCCAACATTTCTACGGAATCCAAACTGATCTTCCCCGAGGTCGGCTTCTACCAGTTTTTCCCTTCGTCTGTAAAGAATTCGCGTTAGTATTTTACAGCTGTGACTTATTTAACTGATAGTTTATTCAAATGTTTATTCGCATTTTATTCCATCGCTTAATAGTGGCGGTAGTTTACTTTAAATACACGCCGTAACAGTCGTGGGCGTTAGTTAAGTTTGAGACTGGATGTGGTGAGCTGATTTTAGTCAAGAACGCCTTTAAGGCTTCAGAGACGGCATTAACAACACCTCAATGAGTTTGAACGAGGCCGTGTAACAGAGCTACGAGAAGCTGGATGTTGTGTCTGAGATAATGCGGAAAGACTCGGCAGGAATATGGCAACTGTACATGACTGATGGCAGCCGTGGTCACAAGAAGACTGGGTCCCGGACGGCCGCGTGGCACTGCCATCGTGTTCGCCGTACGACTCTCGCGCATCGAACTGACTCTGCAGCAGCAGTTGCACCGCAGTGACACAACGAACTGCTACAAGTCGGTTATTTCGAGAGCAGCTCCGAGCCAGCGTACATTCCACTCACCCCAGCCTACCACCATTTCCGACTTCAGTGGTGTCAAGCGAGAGCTCATTGAAGGGCAAGATGGAGGTCTGTTGTGTTTTCTGACGAAATGTGTTTCTGCCTCGGTGCCAGTGATGGCCGCGGTTTTATTGGAAGAGGTCCAGTTGAGGGCTGCTATTTCGTATGGCCGCAAGAGCCCTCTGACTGCAAATTTGAACTTCAGTGAAGCTGTTCGACCTGTTGTGCTGCCATTCATGAGCAGCAACGTGGTTCCGCTCGCCCATATAAATTTCTTGTAACACAACGTGTTGTGCAGAGTGTCGACGTGTTGCAGTGACCTGTTCGATCACCAGAACTCAGGAAGCGCGGCATTAGCCGAGCGGTCTAGGCGCTACAGTCATGGATTGTGCGGCTGGTCCCATCTGAGGTTCGAGTCCTCCCTCGGGCATGGGTGTGTGTATTTGTCCTTAGGATAATTTAGGTTAAGTAGTGTGTAAGCTTAGTGACTGATGACCATAGCAGTTCAGTCCCATAAGATTTCACACATATTTTTGAACCAGAACTCATGTGGGACATCATCGGACCACAACTCCAGCATAAGCCACAAACAGCACTACAGCCCAAGTACAGAAGGCATGGAACTCCAGCCCACAACCTAATATCCAGCACCTGCACAACACAACGCATGCACGTCTGCATGGTTGCATTCAATCTTCTGTACTAACATGGTTGTAGAATTTTGGAACACGTATTATGTTCGAGTATAATGACTTTTCTAGAGACTAGGAATCTACTCTGTAGGAATCAGCATGGGTTTCGAAAAAGACGGTCATGTGAAACCCAATCCGCGCTATTCGTCCACGAAACTCAGAGGGCCATAGACACGGGTTCCCAGGTAGATGCCGTGTTTCTCGACTTCCGCAAGGCGTTCGATACAGTTTCCCGCAGTCGTTTAATGAACAAAGTAAGAGCATATGGACTATCAGACCAATTGTGTGATTGGATTGAGCAGTTCCTAGATAACAGAACGCAGCATGTCATTCTCAATGGAGAGAAGTCTTCCGAAGTAAGAGTAATTTCAGGTGTGCCGCAGGGGAGTGTCATAGGACCGTTGCTATTCACAATATACATAAATGACCTTGTGTATAACAGCGGAAGTTCACTGAGGCTTTTTGCGAATGATGCTGTAGTATATCGAGAGGTTGTAACAATGGAAAATTGTACTGAAATGCGGGAGGATCTGCAGCGAATTGACGCATGGTGCAGGGAATGGCAACTGAATCTCATTGTAGACAAGTGTAATCTGCTGCGAATACGCAGAAAGAAAGATACGTTATAATTTAGCTACAAAATAGCAGGTCAGCAACTGGAAGCAGTTAATTACATAAGTTATCTGGGAGTACGAATTAGGAGTGATTTAAAATGGAATGATCATATAAAGTTGATCGTCGTTAAAGCAGATGCCAGACAGATTCATTGGAAGAATCCTAAGGAAATGCAATCCGAAAATAAACGAAGTAGGTTACAGTACGCTTGTGCGCCCACTGCTTGAATACTCCTCAGCAATGTGGGATCCGTACAAGATAGGGTTGATAGAAGAGATAGAGAAGATCCAACGGAGAGCAGCGCGCTTCGTTACAGGATCATTTAGTAATCGCGAAAGCGTTACGGAGATGATAAATAAACTCCAGTGGAAGACTCTGCAGGAGAGACGCTCAGTAGTTCGGCACGGGCTTTTGTTGAAGTTTCGAGAACATACCTTCACCTAAGAGTCAAGCAGTATATTGCTCCCTCCTACGTATATCTCGCGAAGAGACCATGAGGATAAAATCAGAGAGATTGGAGCCCACACAGAGGCATACCGACAATCCTTCTTTCCACGAACAATACGAGACTGGAATAGAAGAGAGAACCGATAGAGGTACTCAAGGTACCCTCCGCCACACACCATCAGGTGGCTTGCGGAGTATGGATGTAGATGTAGATGTAATGTACAAGCATTTGGCTTTTATCTCGCGCTTAGCTTAACTTATGATCTTGCAATTTCAATCATTTAAATATCTTTTCTAGACAAATGTATTCCAGAAATTCCATTACTCTACATTAATTACTTTTTGATGTTGCAATTTTTTTCTCGTCACTGTACATAAGATTTTTTTCTTCTGATAGTTATATGGTAGTTTAACATTCATAACACAGTTTATAATTTCATTAAGTTAAACGCCAGTGTTTGCTTTAGAATATTAATATCTGCGGAAGAGACTCTAACCACAGAGTGCGACTATCGGTTATCGAGCAGAGAGTGATGGCTTGGGCGGCATTACATCTCGTTACACTCTTGCGCTCAGCCTGCCTTTACGCTAAGCCAGATACTACACCGACGTGACATGCTGTCTTTAATTTCAAGGACACCCGGAGTAGTGTCGCAGTGAACAACTGGTATAACAATCTCAGTTTCTCATACGCCATATAATGCCGACATAACTACCAAGATGAGCACGCTACACTGTTCTAACTCATTGTCGGCACACCTGAACTCTTTTCTTTCTTAATTCTTTCATTTAATACATCGCCGATCGTTAAAATTGCATCGTCAGCTGCAAAATACTAACACGAATTCTATACAGACGAATGGAAAAACTGGTAGAAGCCGACCTCGGGGAAGATCAGCTTCGATTCCGTAGATATATTGGAACACGTGAGGCAATACTGACCCTACGACTTATCTTAGAAGAAAGATTAAGGAAAGGGAAACCTACGTTTCTAGCGTTTGCAGACTTAGAGAAAGCTTTTGACAATGTTGACTGGAATACTCTCTTTCAAATTCTAAAGATGGGAGGGATAAAATACAGGGAGCGAAAGGCTATTTACAATTTGTACAGAAACCAGGTGGCAGTTATAAGAGTCTAGGGGCATGAAAGGGAAGCAGTGGTTGGGAAGGGAGTGAGACACGGTTCTAGCCTCTCTCCGATGTTATTTAATCTGTATACTGAGCAAACAGTAAAGGAAACAAAAGAAAAATTGGGATTAGGTATTAAAATCCATGGAGAAGAAATAAAAACTTTGAGGTTCGCCGATGACGTTGTAATTCTGTCAGAGACAGCAAAGGACTTGGAACAGCAGTTGAACGGAATGGACAGTGTCTTGAAAGGAGGATATAAGATGAACATCAACAAAAGCAAAGCGAGGATAATGGAATGTAGTCGAATTAAGTCGGGTAATGCTGAGGGTATTAGATTAGCAAATGAGACACTTAAAGTAGTAAAGGAGATCTGCTATTTGTGGAGCAAAATAACTGATGATGGTCGAAGTAGAGAGGATATAAAACGTAAACTGGCAATGGCAAGGAAGCGTTTCTGAAGAAGAGAAATTTGTTAACATCGAGTATAAACTTTAGTGTCAGGAAGTCGTTTCTGAAAGTATTTGTGTGGAGTGTAGCCATGTATGGAAATAAAACATGGACGATAAATATTTTCGACAAGAAGAGAATAGAAGCTTTCCACATGTGGTGCTACAGAAGAATGCTGAAGATTAGATGGGTAGATCGCATAACTAATGAGGAGGTATTGAATTGAACTGGGGAGAAGAGGAGTTGTGGCACAACTTGACAAGAAGGAGGGATCGGTTGGTAGGACATGTTCTGAGGCATCAAGGGATCACCAATTTAGTATTGGAGGGCAGCGTGGAGGGTGAAAATTGTAGAGGGAGACCAAGAGATGAATACACTAAACAGATACAGAAGGATGTAGGTAGCAGTAGGTATTGGCAGATGAAGAAGCTTGCACAGGATAGAGTAGCTTGGAGAGCTGCATCAAACCAGTCTCTTGACTGAAGACCACAACAACAACAACAACAACAACAACAACATCATGAAGGAGAGCGAATAACAAAAATTTACTTATTGTCTGTACGCAGTGTCGTTCGGATGTCAGAGGATTAAATTTACAGGTAATCTGGGGGCTGACAAAGCGCGCCACCTCTGACAGAAACAACATTTAAATATTACTGGGCATAGCGGCAGACCCAGCTTGCGTGACACAGGCGGGCATGTCGTCCCATGCTGCCGCAGCTCCTGCGCCAGAGTTCGTGAACCACAGTGGCTGTGCGACTGGCGGGGAATCAGTCTGCCAGCGACCAACGACCGGGTGTTCTCAGTGGGTGACCTACACAGCGTGCTGGCCAGGTCAGCGGTCGAGATAGGTAGGGGCAGCACGGGCAACGTGCGGTCGTGCCTTATCTTGCTGGAAGAGAACGTCACGGAGATCTCGAAGACACTGCACAACCACCGGTCGTCTGCTGTCCAAATTAGTGGCTGTGCGGAGCAGCCGTGCTCGTACTGTGCACCCAAAACGTCATCACGGTAGGTGCTAGGCCCGTAAACGATGACGTGTATAATCTACCAACCTACATTCCCCTCGGAGCCTCCAACAACGGATATTCACAAATGTAATTGAAACTGCCCAGTGTCTCACTATTGCGACTGTAAAAAATGGTTCAAATGGCTCTGAGCACTATGGGACTTAACATATGAGGTCATTAGTCCCCTAGAACGTAGGACTACTTAAACCTAACCAAGCCAAGGACATCACACACATGCATGCCTGACGCAGGATTTGAACCTGCGACTGTAGCAGCAGCGCGGTTCCGGACTGAAGCGCCTAGAACCTGGAAATAACTTGTTCAGTTCATAACTAAAAGTGCCATTGTGATTTCACAGAATTTTTGCAAAATAAATTATAATTTTCGTTTGTTTCATGATTTTCTTACACTAACTAGCACTGCTCCAGTACCCGAGTTTCCCACTAGTTATGTAAGAAATTTTGTGAATTTTTGTGTCATTTGCTTACAGCGGACGACTCCAGAAGATATTTATCGCTGTAAGATTTTCAGGCATTTCTCTTTAGAACGTTAGGAGCGTCTGTCTGACTTCTGTAGTAGTGTGGGGGTAGAAATTGCATCTTGCAGGAGACACAGGGTAAAGGGTACATCTCAGATTAATCCGTTGCGCAGAATGACAGAATAGCACCAATACGCTGACAAGCTCTGCAGTCTTTTTCAGTATATTGCGGGAACCGTCAATGCCAATATCAGACCACCACCATTATTGTACAATAAACAATGAGCGCGCGAGGGACCCTGGAACTGGAACCAGGGGTGGTGCCCCGAGTGTGTGGGAGACAGACGCAGCTGGGGTCGCTCGCGGGGCGCGCGGCCGGCGCCCCAGTAGCGGCTGCCGGTTTCTCCTGTGGAGACAGCGCGGCCGCGCCGGCTGTGCCTGGGCGCCGCTGACAGGATTCAATCAGCGGGCCGCGGCGCGCCCTTCCTGGCGGCTCTGGGGCCGTGTGTCTGCGGCTAATCAACTGCCGGGCCCGCTTCCTGCCCGGCGGGCCGCCGCCTCTTTCAAAACACCGGCTGCGCGCTGATCGGCCATGCTGCCGCGCCGCCAACACCTCTGCACCAATTACCCCCGCTAAGCGGGAAGGGCTAGAGGACAAATGTAAGGCCATTCTCACTAGGGATAACGTAGATACTGCCTACAGGAAAATTAAGAGATCTTTGGAAAGAAGAGAACCACCTGTATGAATATCAAGAGCTCAGATGGAAACCCAGTTCTAGGCAAAGATGGGAAAGCAGAAAAGTGGAAGGAGTATATAGAGGGCCTATACAAAGGCGATGTTCTTGAGGACAATATTATGGAAATGGAAGAGGATGTAGATGAAGATGAGATGGGAGATATGATACTGCGTGAAGAGTTTGACAGAGCACTGAAAGACCTGAGTCGAAACAAGGCCCCAAGAGCAGACAACATTCCATTAGAACTACTGACAGCCTCGGGAGAGCCAGTCCTGACAAAACTCTACCATCTGGTGAGCAAGATGTATGAGACCGGCGAAATACCGTCAGACTTCAAGAAGAATATAATAGTTCCAATCCCAAAGAAAGCAGGTGTTGACAGATGCGAAAATTGCCGAACTATCAGTTTAGTAAGTCACAGCTGCAAAATACTAACAAGAATTCTTTACAGACGAATGGAAAAACTGGCAGAAGCCGACCTCGGGGAAGATCAGTTTGGATTCCGTAGAAATGTTGGAACACGTGAGGCAATACTGACCCTACGACTTATCTTGGAAGAAACATTAAGGAAAGGCAAACCTACGTACCTAGCATTTGTAGACTTACAGAAAGCTTTTGCAAATGTTGGCTGGAATACTCACTTTCAAATTCTAAAGGTGGCAGGGGTAAAATACAGAGAGCGAAAGGCTATTTACAATTTGTACAGAAACCAGGTGGCAGTTATAAGAGTCGAGGGGCATGAAAGGGAAGCAGTGGTTGGGAAGGGAGTGAGACAGGGTTGTAGCCTATCCCTGATGTAATTCAATCTGTATGTTGAGCAAGCAGTAAAGGAAACAAAAGAATATTCGGATTAGGTATCAAAATCCATGGAGAAAAAATAAAAAAATTGAGGTTCGCCGATGACATTGTAATTCTGTCACAGACAGCAAAGGATGTGGAAGAGCAGAGAAATGGCTCTGAGCACTATGGGACTTAACTGCTGTGGTCATCAGTCGCCTAAAACTTAGAACTACTTAAACCTAACTAACCTAAGGACATCACACACATCCATGCCCGAGGCAGGATTCGAATCTGCGACCGTAGCGGTCACGCGGTATTGGAAGAGCAGTTGAACAGAATGGACAGTCTCTTGAAAGGAGGATATAAGATGAACATCAACAAAAGCAAAACGAGGATAATGGAATGCAGTCGAGTTAACTCGGGTGATGGTGATGATGAGGGAATTAGATTAGGGAATGAGACACTTAAAATAGTAAAGGACGTTTGCTATTTGGGGAGAAAAAGAACTAATGATGGTCGAAGTAGAGAGGATATAAAATGTTGACTGGCAATGGCAAGGAAAGCGTTTCTCAAGAAGAGAAATTTGTTAACATTGAGTATAGAGTTAAGTGTCAGGAATTCGTTTCTGAAAGTATTTGTATGGAGTGTAACCATGTATGGAAGTGAAACATGGACGATAAATAGTTTAGACAAGAAGAGAATAGAAGCTTTCGAAATGTGGTGCTACAGAATAATACTGAAGATTAGATGGGTAGATCACATAACTAATGAGGAGGTACTGAATAGAATTGGGGAGAAGAGGATTTTGTGGCACAACTTGACAAGAAGAATGGACCGGTTGGTAGAACATGTTCTGAGGCATCAAGGGATCAGAAATTTAGCATTGGAGGGCTGCGTGGAGGGTAAAAATCGTAGAGGGAGACCAAGAGATGAATACACTAAGCAGATTCAGAAGGATGTAGGTTGCAGTAGGTACTGGGAGATGAACAAGCTTGGACAGGATAGAGTAGCATGGAGAGCTGCATCAAACCAGTCTCAGGACTGAAGACCACAACAACAACAACAACAACAACAACAACAACAAGCGGCCGACTGTTTCCGTAGTGTGCAGCGGAAGCGGCACTGTCGCACCGACCGCCGCACGGATATGAAACTAGTGCGTTCTATGCGCGAAGCAAGTTGATTTTTTTATACCACACCCTGAACATTGTCTACTCGAAACTCACAAAAGGTCCAAGACATAGTCGCCTATATTTTTCTCGTGTAGTTTTGACGTAAAGAGAGATAAAAAGTATTTTCGTCAGGGACAGAGAATCGTCATGATATGAGCCGTTGTTGACATGGAAGTGACCGCGATACTGAATATGTAATCGGGTCAACAGTGAAGTGGATAGGGTGTCATTCTTAAAGAAAACAAATCTTCTAACGGAAAAGCAGTTTCTAATGGACTTCAAGAGAATATTACAGGACCATTACTTTTCACAGTATACACGACGAAGAGTAAAAGAAAGTGGTACACTTTCCTGGTATGGTGTAGGATTCCGCGAATGTCGTAAGTAGTGCTCAAGGGAACTGCACCATGAATGCTGCAGGGCTGTCCATAAATCCGTAAAAGTACGAGGGGGTGGAGAGCTGTTCTGATAAGCAAGTTGCAAGGCATCCCAAGTGCTGTTCATGTCTGGCGAGTTTTGGGGCCAGCGCCAGCGTTTGAACTCAATAGTGTGTTCCTCGAACCACTCCGTAGTAATTCTGGACGTGTGGGGTATCGCATTGTCCTGCCGGAATTGCCAATGTCCGTCGGAATGCACAGTGGACACGAATGAATGCAGGTGATCAGGCAGGATACTTACGTACGTGTCAGCTGTCTGAGTCGTTTCTAGACCTATCTGGGATTCCATATCCCTCCAATTGCAGCCGGCCGCGGTGGCCGAGCGGTTCTAGGCGCTTCAGTCCGGAACCGCGCGACTGCTACGGGCGCAGGTTCGAATCCTGCCACGGGCATGGATGTGTATGATGTCCTTAGGTTGGTTAGATTTAAGTAGTTCTAAGTTCTAGGGGACTGATGACCTCAGATGTTAAGTCCCATAGTGCTCAGAGCCATTTTGAACCCTCCAATTGCACACGCCCCACACCATTACAGAGCCTCCACCAGCTTGAACAGTACGCTGGTGACATGCACGGCCAATAGAACCTTGATGTTGTCTCCATACCCAGACAAGTCCATCCGCTCGATACAAATTGAGACGAGACTCGTCCGCCAAGGTAACATGTTTCCAGTCATCAGCAGTCCAATGTCGGTGGTCACGGAGCCAGGCGAGGCGTATAACTTCGTAGAGTGCATTCATCGAAGGTACACGAGTGGTCCTTCGGCTCCGAAAGCACATATCGATAATGTTTCGTTGAATGGTTCCCATGCTGACACTTGCTGATGGCCCAGAATTCCAATCTGCAACAATTTGTTGAAGCATAGCTTTCGAAGGTACACGAGTTGTCCTTCGGCTCCGAAAGCACATATCGATAATGTTTCGTTGAATGGTTCCCATGCTGACACTTGCTGATGGCCCAGAATTCCAATCTGCAACAATTTGTTGAAGCATAGCTTTCGAAGGTACAAGAGTGGTCCTTCGGCTGCGAAAGCACATATCGATAATGTTTCGTTGAATGGTTCCCATGCTGACACTTGCTGATGGCCCAGAATTCCAATCTGCAACAATTTGTTGAAGCATAGCACTTCCGTCACGTGGAACAATTTTCTGCAGTCTACTTTGGTCCCATTCTTGCAGGATCTTTTTCCGGCCGCAGCGATGTCACAGATCTGGTGTTTTACGGGGTCCCTGATATTCACGGTACACACGTGAGATGGTCGTACGGGAAAATCACAACTTCATCGGCACCTCGGAGATGCTGCGTCCCATCGCTCGTGTGCCGACTATAACACCACGTTCAAACTAACTTAAATCTTGATAATCTACCATTGTAGCAGCAGTAACCGACCTAACAACTGCGCCAGATTCTTATTGTCTTACATAGGCATTACTGACAGCACTGCCATATTCTTTATGTTTACATATTTCTGTAGTTGAATGCGCATGACTATACCAGTTTGTTTGGCGCTTCAGTGTATGAACGACCTAGTGGGTATCATTCGAAGTTCGATGAGGCTTTTCGTGTATGTTGCTCTTGTATATAGCAAAGTCGCAGCGCTAGAGAAACGTAGCGAAATGCAGGAAGACCTGCAGAGGTCCAACGCCTGGTGCAAGCACAGGCATCTCAGACTCAACGTAAACAATGCAACGTACTGTGCGTAAAGAAGCACAGGGGCTCGGTACTGCGTGATTGCAGAACCATCACAGGAAGCAGTCGTATCCACAAAACGTTGATTGTTTATGCACACGGAGTGGTTTAAAGTGGAACGACCGCATAAAACTAATGGCAGCGTCAGACTGAGATCCAATGACAGAATTCCCAGGCAGTGTAGTTCATCCACAAGGGAGGTGGCTTGCAAAACTCTCCTTCAACCAAATCCCAGAATTCTCGCGGGATCCTTGCTAGGTAGGCTTCGTAGAAGAAACAGAGAAAATGGAAGTAAGAGCGACGCGGTTCGTCACATTTAGTGGCCGCGAAATCGCCACGGAGGCGCTCAGACATCTGCAGCGATAGACGCTGCAGGAGAGGCGTTCTGCACCACTGTTACAGTTCAGAGAGCGTGCGGCCCTGGAACAGCCGACTCCTGCGCGTAGCTCGCGAAAAGCTAAAATGAGACAGACTCGAGGTCACAAGCAGGCTTATCGACAATCGTTCCTCCGGCGGATAGATCGCGTCTGGAAAAGGAGAAGATGGAAGTGGTACACAAATTACCCTCCACCACACACTGAAGGTGCCTGAAGGAGCATAGACGTAGCCGCAGAAGGCAGTGCACCAGTCAGCAGGTGTCCGACGAGCACCAACTGCTAAAATTATCCCACACACACCAACACGACGTAATTTCTTCAAATGTTTTTTATTCCAGTCTTTGATCACAATCTCGATTCTTTTGACGATGACCGGTTTCAGTCCGTAATGACCATGCGCAGATCTTTTTTACACCATGTTCTAAACTGATAAGGCGATATTGGCATCGTCTAAGTCACTTTAGGACATGGTGTAAAAAAGATCTGAGGATGGTCATTACGGACTGAAACCGGTCATCGTCTAAAGAATTGAGATTGTGCTCAAAGACTGGAATAAAAAAAAATTACAGTATTGGATCACTGTATACGCGACTATGTCGCAGTTGGTGATGTGATTTCTTGTTGGATAATGGCGCACTGCAGCGTTAAGAAAAACGTCATTGGAGAAGCCATACTTAAAGACGCCATTCAGAACACACAAGTCACTAATTTCGGATTAACCGAATGCCAAATTCCTACGGAGAATTAAGAGCTACAGCCAGGGAAGCGGGCGACAAAAATGGTACGAGGCCTCAGAAGTCCAGAAGAGCTTACAGATATGTGGCACGCTTCCAATCCGTCAGTCGTACGTCAGCTTCCGATCTTCAGCTCCAATAGCCCACTGCTGATATTCGGTCACGGCTCCTTCCAGAAATATCTGAGAATCAGCTCTCTCACACCATCCCCGCTGCGTACGTGCCGTGTAGAGGTGGCAGTGGCCATATCTTATTCGCTTGGGATAATCGGCATGAGTCTACAGAGGTTCGTTTGCGATATCAGCTGCAACTGTAATATCCGTTGCTTACTCGAGTATCGTCGCTGTTGTTGGACAGGAACTGCAATGCTTACAAACTGTTACACGTATTGTCAAGTTGTGTGCCCGCCATTAGTTTGGAGCTTTCAGTGAAATGTAAAAAATGTTATGTCGAATTGGTAACAAGCGTTAAGACTTTTTATTTGATTGCATTACACTGAGGAGACAAAGTGTCATGGTATACTAACTAATAACGTGTCTGACCTCCTTTTGCCGGACTCAGGAAGTAGTTAGGCCCTCCCCCCCCCCCCCCCCCCCCCCACACACACACACACAAATGTTGAATTAAGCTGCTTATATAGCCGTCCATAATTGCGAAACTTGTGCCGCACCATTTTGTGCAGCAACTCACCTCTCGATTCTGTTCCATAAATCTTCGATGGCAATCATGCTGTGCGATCTGGGTGGCGAAATCATTCGCTCAAATTGTCCAGAATGTTCTTGTAAGTATTCGCGGACATCGGCTGGTTGGAAACGTGAAGTCCTTGAGTGGCTGCAAATGTCCTCCTAGTACTCGTAGCTGTACGTACACGTTTCTTATCCATGATAGGTTGAATTGGACCAGAGGACGTAACCCATTCCATGTAAACACAGCTGACACCATTTTGGAGCCACCACCACCACCTTGCACAGTGCTTTGTTGACTTGTGTCCGTGACTTGGTGAGGTCTGCGCCATCCTCGAGCCCTACCATCAGCACTCACTGTTATATCCTAGCCAGTAATGGCACCCGAGCGCGCTGCCAAAAGGTTGGCAGCATCAAAGTCCGGACGCCGTCCGCATAAGCAGCGCCAGCGAGACAGCAAATCGCCGCAAGTCTGCGCGCGCCACCGCTGGCTTCTCGGTTCTTAAGCGCTGGAGTCGCGAGCGCTAGGACAGTTCTGTATTCGCCGCTCAGTTGTATACTCGCCACCGAATTGTGTACTTGCTAGTCAGTTGTGTGTTCATCGCAGCAGAGTTGTTGTTTGTCGTCAGCCGACGCTGACCTAGCCGCTCCGACTCGAACTAGACAGATTTCTGTAGACACGGAGTTCACTATTGTGTTTCTGTATCTTCGTCAATAAAGATAAGTACCGACTTTTATTTAATCAGAGTGTTTGGGTTTTCATCTTTCTGTTCACTGTTCCAGCGGACCGGTCGGCCCGCTATTAAAAGTGTGGCGGTGACTTCGTAAGCCGTTTCTACCGCGAATTGTTTGTCGCTACGAACACCGCCACAAAACTCACCTACTGAAATCGGGTCTGAGCTGACCGGGCACGGTTTTTCAGTCGTATGGGGCCCAACCGATACGGTCACGAATTCAAGAGAGGCGGTGCAGGCGCTGTTGTGCTGTTAACAAAGGCACTCACGTCGGTCGTCTGCTGCCGTAGCCCAATGACGCCAAGTTTCGCCGCACTGTCATGACGCATACATTCGTTGTACGTCACACATTGCATTTTGAGGTTAATTCACGCAGTACTGTTTGTCTGCTAGCAGTGATTACTCTATGCATACGAGGCTGCGTTGTCCGTGGTGAGAGGTAATGCCTGAAATGTGGTATTCTCGGCAAACTGTTGGCACTGTGGATCTCACAACATTGATTTACCTAATTATTTCCGAAATGGAACACCGCATGGGTGTTACTCGATCTGCCATTCCTCGTTCAGAGCTTGTTAATTCCCATCGTACGGCCATAACCATGTCGGAAACCTATTCACATGGATCAGCTGAGTACGAACAACAGCTGCGCCAGTGCACTGCCCTTTTACATCCTGTATAAACGATACTACCGCCACCTGCGTACGTCCACATCTCTGTCCCATGACTTTTGTCACCTCAGTTAGTTAATGACGTAACAGCGTAACTGTAAGAGCCCCTCTCAGCGGCCCGTGAACAACCAAGTGAGATCACCTTCCAGCACACAGCCTGCGTCCGCAGCTCGTGGTCGTGCGGTAGCGTTCTCGCTTCCCGCGCCCGGGTTCCAGGGTTCGATTACCGGCGGGGTCAGGGATTTTCTCTGCCTCGTGATGACTGGGTGTTGTGTGATGTCCTTAGGTTAGTTAGGTTTAAGTAGTTTTAAGTTCTATGGGACTGATGACCATAGATGTTAAGTCCCAAAGTGCTCAGAGCCATATGAACCATTTTGAACACAGCCTGCTCATACCGAAAAACACGAATGCGAGCCTCCGAGCCCAATGTCCCCATTGGATGGAAAGATCTTCATTGACGTGATAGTTTAACACACTGCAGAGAAGTTACGCATTACGAATTGAGAGAATGACACACGGGGCGTCATCTCGTATGCGTACAACACTTTCTCTCCTCTCGAGCTAAACACCACTAATGAATACGTACTTTGCTACCAGAAGTGTATTCTGTTTATTCCGTGTCGAACGGTAGCGCGTTCAGTGGCGTGAACAACCTGTAGTGAGAGGGAGGTGGGGGCGGTAAAATAAACTAAGAATGGGAAACAAGCCTCAGATTGCTTACTTCAGGTATGCGCTTGTTACTAGCCTTGTGCACACGAAAATCTGATATGTGGAACGAGAGAAGAAAACTAATTGGCATTTTCTTTCTCTTCTGACTTTCCAGAAATGAGAAACTTGTTACTACAATACCTTATTCATTTTTCTCCCTTTCTTACCTCCACCATGTGCGGTGTAGTGCCATAATAGCGCTACTTGCCGTAACGAACAGCCGCAGTATTTCGTCATCCCGCACGTACGGTGTATCAGCTTCACCGTGGGGGACGCCTCGGCAGCGTCGGGGCGATTAATGTACCTGACACCATTCAACGACCAGCCCGCTCTGGTGCGTATAAATGCCGGCTACGGGATGGCGCATCGAGTAAGTGAGCCAGCGAGCCGTCGCTCACCGCAGCGTCAGGTCCAGCCCCGCCTGGGGCCGCCATCGCTCTGACACGACCGTCTGCGGGCAGAGGGGGGATGTTCAGCAGCAGTGGTGAAGGGTCGACGTTCGAACCCAGCCCCTGCCAGGCCAGGCGGCCGTTCGCCGCACAGTGAGGCAGTGAGGCGGGCCATCGGCGTTTTGAGGCCTCGGCCACGCAGTCCCGCCGTCGAGCCGAACTCTGACTAGCGGTTACTGGCCACACCTCATCCACCCACCGTGCACCATCGACCGTGGTCACGAATCTTCCGTAAAAAAAGGATAAAAGTATTCGATCGCCTTCGAGCTGTTGGCGATGAGTTTTGCTGTCCATCTGCCTCCACCAAAGAGACCTGGCATCCTAACAGTGTAGTTGAAGTCGGAGCCTGGCCAATGACGATCAAGTGTGGAAAACGAATAAAAATGTGTGACAAATGTCTGTATGTATTAACTTTCGTAGATAAAGTAATGAATCAGTGACTGCATATATACCTGTTCTATGCAAGCCATTCTATGGTTTCCAGTAGAGGATCCACACCGTACCAAAATCGTATTCTCACTTTCTTTATTCCATATCTAGATTGTACAAGAAAGAAGAAAACTGTCTTGAAACTTCTATAAAAGCCCGAAGTTCTCTAATTTTATTTTCAGGGTCATTACTTGAGCTACAGTTTGGTGGAAACAACGTGTTTCTTGACTCGCTTCGGACAGTTGGTCTCGCCATATTGTGGTTAAGGCTCTACATTTTCGCTGAGACACTAAACACTGACAAAAAAAAAAAAAAAAATCCGTGACGTAATATGCTGCCCTCGTTTGAAGCATTTCTATCTTTCCCGCTCATCCATCTTGGTAGGGATCGCAGCCTGACGAAGAGTGCTGAAAAATAAGTCGAATAAGTGGCCTCGTACCTAGGATGCACCCTGTGAATTGGAACCTGTCATCTAGCTGTACCTAGGATGCACCCTGTGAATTGGAATCTGTCATCTAGCTGTACCTAGGATGCACCCTGTGAATTGGAATCTGTCATCTAGCTGTACCTAGGATGCACCCTGTCAATTGGAATCTGTCATCTAGCTGTACCTAGGATGCACCCTGTGAATTGGAATCTGTCATCTAGCTGTACCTAGGATGCACCCTGTGAATTGGAATCTGTCATCTAGCTGTACCTAGGATGCACCCTGTGAATTGGAATCTGTCATCTAGCTGTACCTAGGATGCACCCTGTCAATTGGAATCTGTCATCTAGCTGTACCTAGGATGCACCCTGTGAATTGGAATCTGTCATCTAGCTGTACCTAGGATGCACCCTGTGAATTGGAATCTGTCATCTAGCTGTACCTAGGATGCACCCTGTGAATTGGAATCTGTCATCTAGCTGTACCTAGGATGCACCCTGTCAATTGGAATCTGTCATCTAGCTGTACCTAGGATGCACCCTGTGAATTGGAATCTGTCATCTAGCTGTACCTAGGATGCACCCTGTGAATTGGAATCTGTCATCTAGCTGTACCTAGGATGCACCCTGTGAATTGGAATCTGTCATCTAGCTGTACCTAGGATGCACCCTGTGAATTGGAATCTGTCATCTAGCTGTACCTAGGATGCACCCTGTCAATTGGAATCTGTCATCTAGCTGTACCTAGGATGCACCCTGTGAATTGGAATCTGTCATCTAGCTGTACCTAGGATGCACCCTGTCAATTGGAATCTGTCATCTAGCTTTAACACAGTTAAATTTTTCCCACCTTAACTCATGCCAACTCATGAAACTCAAAAGTTTTGTGCAAGAGCAGCATTCTGCGTCCGAGAGCGTACATTCTCAGAAGAGTCAACCAACATATTGCTGCCTCCTACGTACGTCTCGCGAAAAGACCCTGAAGATCAAATTAGAGAGACTAGAGCCCACACGGGGACTTACCACCAACTGTTCTTCCCGTGAACCATACTCCACTGGAACAGGAAAATGGGGAAGGGACAGAGGTACACGAAGTATCCTTTACCACATACGATAAGGTGGCTTGCCAAACATAGACGTACACGCAGAAATACATGAAGAAAGTTGTGAATTATTACAGTGACTGATCGCCGTTTGCGTAGTCAAACAATCGCGGAATCTACCGCCTACATGCACGACAAAATTATGTTCATTAAATTGATGAGCCAAAACTTAAAACCACTGCTCCATGCCGTGCTTCGGATCGTAAAACAGCAGCTCTATGCGGCATGGATTGGTCAAGTCCTTGGAGGGTCTACCGACGTACATTGCATAAGATCTCTATGTACAGGTCTCGCAGTTTCCGCAAATTACGGGAGTTATGGAGCTGGCGCCCGATAGCGTCCCACATGTGTTCAGTCTGACCCAGATCAGGCAGATATGGTGGCCAAAACGTCATCCCGAGTGCACTATAATGTATTCGTGAAACGGACAGTCTTCCTGCGAGAAAATGTCTCTGTATGTCCATATTTTTAGAAGTGGTTGCCGGACTCGACTGTTAGATACAGGATATCAAGTTAAACACCTTTCAGCCGTCTAGTTTCCAAACTTATTTTATTTGGCTACCAGTTTCAACGTTTGACTACGCCATTTTCATGTCCCTGACCGACGTGCCGGCAGATGATGATTGAAGTGATCGCTATAGCAAAAATTCTACTAATACCTGTATTGCGGAGCCCTGTTTTGATCAGAACCGAGTTAGAATCTTCCTTCACGTCTATCAAGGGCCTCAAGATGGTGTAGTAAAACGCTGAAACTGGTAGCCAAATAAAATAAGTTTGGAAACTAGACGGCTGAAAGGAGTGTTAATGTGACATCCTGCGGGAAAACGCTGCAACCACTGGAGAAGACACCAAGCGTTAAGGGATGCAGGTGCTCTGAAATAATGTTCATCTACCTCAGAGCTGTTGTGGTGCCTTACGTTACTACCACAGGTCCCATGCAAGCCCAGGTCAGTGATCGCTTGGTTGACGGGGTACAGGTCAGGGTTATTCTCGATGATCTGGTGTCCACTGCAGGCGTAATCAACGGTGTTGTTGCGTGAACAGGGATACACAAACAGGTCATCTACTGCGAAGGCCTATGTACGACGCTGAGCGCCGAGCGGTATGCTCCGAAACACTTGTTTCCTTCTAGACCCGCGCTATGTGATGTGGCGAGGACGTTCGACACCTCGTCGCCTGTTCGCGTTTTCACTGCTTCCGCAGTTTCTCACGACTGTAGCCTGTCAACAGTCGACCAACTTTTCGATTTCCGAAATGGCCGCTCCCAGGTCTGTAGCCTTTCTCAAATTACTTATTACATGCGCGTGTGTCTCTGATGTTAAATCTCTAGAACCAGATTTCCAGGAAACTCATACCATCCCTAAAGAATTCTGAATCAAGCGTGCGTGATGGGATAGCAGTTCCAGAGGAGTCAACCAATAGGACCTAACGCAACTACCAAACCATCCCCCACACCCTGCTGGTTCTGCCATAGCTGCCACGTTGTTGGACACATAAGCACTCATTCTGGTCGCCATGGGTGTAGGGATTAATTACGAAGTCGGTGAGTCTTCGAAGATATTTACTGCATTCATAGTATTCATGTTCTCCTTACAGAGCTTTTGTTTTATAAGTATCCCCCCCCCGCAGATACCTTATTTATTACTTCATTCAGCAGGTGCCATATTTTCTTAGTTTCTGACAATATCACTTAGTATATCAATGCTGTTATTTGACATCTTCACAGCCGAGGCCCTTTAGTACGACACAACCTGGTGTACCAATTTCTCTACGTGCTCACACGTATGTCGGAAGTTTTTTTTTTACGGTATGTAAAAATTCACGGTGTGTCAAATGGCTCTGAGCACTATGGGACTTAACATCGGAGGTCATCAGTCCCCTAGAACTTAGAACTATTTAAACCTAACTAACCTAAGGACATCACACACATCCTTGCCCGCGGCAGGATTCGAACCTGCGGCCGTAGCAGTAGCGCAGTTCCGGACTGAAGCGCCGGCCGCGGTGGTCTCATGGTTAAGGCGCTCAGTCCGGAACCGCACGACTGCTACGGTCGCAGGTTCGAATCCTGCCTTGGGCATGGATGTGTGTGATGTCCTTAGGTTAGTTACGTTTAAGTAGTTCTAAATTCTAGGGGACTGATGACCTCAGATGTTAAGTCCCATAGTGTTCAGAGCCATTTGAACCAACCGGACTGAAGCGCCTAGAACTGCTCGGCCACCACGGCCGGCCATGTCCTGTCAGGTAGTAAATCATGCCTCCAGATGGATTTAAATGGTTAATTAGTATCCTCTCCTTAATGCTCTGAAACTGTCATACACTCTGCGACCTGTGGTGGTATTGTCCCACTCTCTCCTTTTCCATACACTTCGTGTAATTTTAGCTCTAATATGCTTGTTATTTCCTGTGGAGTACTTTCTGACACCCTGTGAAGGTTCCCCTTGCGAAGCCAGTAAAGAGAACCTCTGAATCTGAAAGTGTGCGAACAGTTTTAGCGGCCCTAACACTGATCCCTGAAGAACGCCGGTTGCTGCCTTCTCTTCTGTCTCTCTCCATTAACAGCGAGGTACTGATTTCTGTAAGCAATGCCACGTCTCGTGCCGAACTGCAGTCGGGCTCACGCTTGCTTATGCAAGTTACATAACCGGTTTCCGAGGCGAGATTCGGTGGCCCGAGTTTAACGCCTTTCTCAGGTCGAAGTCGTTAGCAGCCCGATTGATGGCGGAGCCCTGTCGCGGGCGCTAATGGGGACAACATAATCGTCCGTCTGCGCCTCGCAGCACGTGTGTGGGGGGACGTGTCGTGGAGGGGGACGTGTGTGGGTGCCTGGCGGGGCTCGGAAGACCTGTCGGGGGCAGCAAGTGTGAACGTCACGGAAAAGAAACCGAGGGTGTTCAGTTAGTTTAGAAATAGCTAGCTGTCTTCGAGGACGCAGCCTCGTGGGTTGTTAGACTCTAAATGTGCGCTAATTAACGTGTCGCCGTCGCCACCCACGGGGAGTCGACTAAGCGCTGATTGCCGACCCCTCGGAATTTATAATGGGCGCCACTACTCTCATGGGCACCTCGGCCAGGGATGTCAGTCAGGTGGAATATTTCACCGTGGTAAAGCAATCAGAGTTGCTTTTGGAGATCTTTCAGCGGTAGAGATATGAGAATAATTTACATCCTTTACGTCAGGTCCAAAACAATCTGCATCAGGGCTAGTGCTCCAGTTAATTAGATCTATAAAAGTGGTTCAAATGGCTCTGAGCACTATGGGACTTAACATCTGAGGTCATCAGTCCCCTAGAACTTAGAACTACTTAAACCTAACTAACCTAAGGACATCACACACATCCATGCCCGAGACAGGATTCGAACCTGCGACTGTAGCGGTCACGTGATTCCAGACTGAAGCGCGTAGAACCGCTCGTCCACACCGGCCGGCTTAGATCTACAGAAGGAAGGGGACTACACGTGAGAAAACGTTGCGACCAAGCCTCTGACATAACAGGAGATTTGAAGATGTGTTCCAGGAATTCAGATTGGAACGCTGTACACAACAGATAATGAAAACGTATTTTGTAACATAGACAAAAGCTACTTACTTCGAAATTAGTTGACCTAAAACTTCACGTTTATAGATTAAATGTTCCTAAATTCCGGCTACAAACAGAATTAGCAAATCCCACAGAATGTGCATCAAGGGACTTGGAGGATTATAGGGTAAAAATCATCAAACAATCAAAATGTGCATGTGTTACCGTGGACGACGAAGAGTTTAGACACGGCGCACAAGCTCGAATTGGGGTAGGATAGGGAAGGAAACAGGCTATGCCCTTTCAAAGGAACCATCCCGGCATTCACTTAAGCGTTGTGTTACCGTGGACGAAGAAGAGTTTAGACACGGCGCACAAGCTCGAATTGGGGTAGGATAGGGAAGGAAACAGGCTATGCCCTTTCAAAGGAACCATCCCGGCATTCACCTTAAGCGTTATTAGAGAAATCGCAGAAAATATAAACCTGTGTGGTCGAATGGGAGTTAAACGCGCCGTTTACCGGAATGCGAGTAAAGTGTCTTCCCATTACGACATACACGTATTTTCGAAAAAAAAAAAAATATTTCAGCAACAACATGAAAGATATTTGGATAACAGTCAAAAGTGAGGCAGTGAAGTGGGCTCAGGAAAATGAGAAAATTTTTAAAGTTAGTTATAAATTGGTCAAAGTAGTCCCGCATTGTACATTAATGATAGATATTATTTAAGTGTGAGTAGTAACAGTCAACAGATTACGGTTTCCAACAAAAAACGTTCTAAAAAATTTAATACATTTCAACTCTCATTTTTTTTCGAATATTCGTCGACATACGCAGTTTTGTAAAACACTGGAGTCAATTTTCGATAGCACTGGCTTTCGAGATATCGGTGGAAATCGCTTGCTAACTCTCTAGTGTGAGACCGACTGCACGCGGTAACTGCTCGCGGAATTACCAGCGACTCGTCGCTCGTGTGTGGCGGCGCTTAATGAGATCGTCGCCGACCCAACTACTCGTTGTGTCTGACCAGGGGGTGCAGCATCATACTCCCTGCTATGAACCAAAGAAGAAACACAGAACTAAGCAGTGACATTTTCAGCGTCACCACTCAGACGTATAGCATAGCTTGATCGACAAATCTGGCAGCGAGAGGAATCTACGTGAATATTAGCATCTCAAATTGCAGTCATCTCAAGCAATTCAATACCACGGTGGCGAGAAGCCACGTAAATGTGGGCGCACGGTACTGGTACACAGGTTACTAAATGCACTGACACAAAGATGATTAGGGTAATCTACCTTATTTGATGATACGTAGACAGAAATCGTATTTCATTCCATTAATGAGACGCCTACAACTCAAAAGGAAATTTGTTATGTTGCAAAAATAAATGTTAATGCATGAAATCCGTTCATATTGCATTACAATTTGTTTGTAAAAAGATGTCATTTCTTACGATATGTGCCCTGAAAACTTGTTTCAAGACACCAGGCTAGTGCACTTAGTTCTTCGATCAGTATCTATAAGAGCGACTACAGAGAGTACTTGGCATGGTACTTAGGAGCAGCATGTATAACGTGTAGTATTCCGGTTTTCTTGTAGTTGCAAGACTTCTTATAAAATTCATGTTTCTGCTACACACAGAACTGCGATAAATAGCCCAGATGTCAGCTTTGGAAAATCAAGTTATTCTGGACATAACTACTGCGTCGAAGATCTCCATATTCAGTCAACATACATGGCCGTTAAGAGTTTATGTTACACTTTCGTAAAGACCACTACCTGACGTTTCCTTTCCAACTGCAGTCGCAAACGGAGCAAGGGAAAAACGACTGCCTATGCGCTACCTTACGAAACCTAATTCCTCTTATCTTGTCTTTGCGGTCCTTAAGCGAAATGTACGTTTGCAGCTGTAGAATCCTTCTGCTATCACTTGCAAATGCTTGTTCTCTAAATTTCGTCAACAGTGCTTAGAGGAAAGAACTTCGTCTTCGCTCCAGAAATTCCCATTTCGGTTCACGAAGCATATCCGTAACATTCACAAGATGACCGAATCTGGCAACATGCTTCTGAACTGCTACTCTGCCTTCCTTTAATCCGACCTGATGGCGATCCCAAACACTCGAGCAGTGCTCACGAATGAGTCGTCCAAGTGTTCTACAGGCGGTCTCCTTTGCAGCTGAACTACACTCCCTGAAACTCCCCCCCAATGAACGGAAGTCAACCGTTCGCCTCTCGTGCTACTGTCCTCACGTGTTCACGTATCACTCTGCTTACTGTTCACTGGCTTACCTTTCGGCTGCTGTCGTTGCCGCGTGCTCTGACTGCATGTCACGCTTTTCTGAAGAGTTCGCTGAATGAGGACAAAAACATTCTCCTTACTCCCCATTGGACTCGTCTCAAACTGATGCTAGGCAACGGCTCGGGCCACATGAGACGCCCCTCTATTGTTGACGACTGCGTGGCGTCACGATTTGTTTGTTGGCTATAAGACGCAATGCGAAAAAAACAATCATTTCACAAGTAAATAAACTAACCAGATATTATAGCAAGGCTATAACTGGCCTGTGGCAACCGGGGCAAGAAGGAGTGAAAGTGAATGAATAACGAGAAATTAAATGGGAAGTAAAAGTGGAAATTTTTTATAAATTCGGTTAGTAAAGGGAAGTCTTTAGCTATTCTAAAATAACTAAACATTTTTAATGTAATTCTGAGGTTAAGGTGAGAGAATCATTTACCTCGTTCAAATATCAATCTTCAACATCAATTAATTGAATCTATAGACCCAAAGGGATAAGACTTGAGCTAGTGTTTTTGCCAATGCTATCTTGAGTGGTTTGTACGAAGGTGTAGAGAAAATAACAGAATGACAGTCTGAATATAGGCCTTACGGGCGCTGTTAAGATGCTAATCGGAAAGCAGACATTTCAGAAGATTTACAAATTTTTTGATCTCAGCATGCGATGAGAAGCGTTATGTTGAGTTGGCAACGGGTTAAGGGCGCTGCAGATATCTATGAGAGGGAGGGGCCCGCTCCAGCGCGTCTGGTCGAAATGAGGCAGAGATGCAAGAGATGCTGCACGTAAATGAACGGGTATTTTGAACGTAATATAGTTATGTTGTTAAGGGCAAACGGAGCTGATGAATGAAAGCACATTTGGATTTAAGGTCCCCTTGATGACGCCGTCATCTTGAAATGGGATTGAGTGAAGATGGGTAAGGAAATTACCCGTGTCATTTCATGGGAACCATCCTGACATTCGCCTTAATCGATTCGGGGAACATAAATCTGGATGGTTAGTCGGGGGACATGAACTGCCGGCGGCCAGAGTTTGAGTCCAGGGTGTGTCTGGCCACTGTATTAGACGCCTCGCTTGATGATGTGCAGACGACGGAGTGCATCTCAAACAGAAGGCCAGCGGGCAGAGCAGAGGAGGGAAAGCCACCCCCCAACAGCGAACATGCCGAGGAATGCATTGTCGTATTCAGCCTAAGCCTTCTGAATAAAGACTGAACACCTCCATCCGATTGTTTAGAGAACTAAACTCCCGTGTATAATCGGTGTTTCACGCGCCTATCTGTTCAAAAAATGGTTCAAATGGCTCTGAGCACTATTCGACTTAACTTCTGAGGTCATCAGTCGCCTAGAACTTTGAAAGAATTAAACCTAACTAACCTAAGGACAACACACACATCTATGCCCGAGGCAGGATTCGAACCTGCGACTGTAGCGGTCGCTCGGCTCCACCTCTGTTACGGCATCAAATTTCCTGAACTATGTGTCGTACAGTGATATAATTTTGCAGGCAGATTCAGTGGTGTAAGCGAACAGAATTGTTAGCACTGTTGTAATAAATTAAAACGTTATATCTGATGTTGAAGTTTTACTGCATCAGCAGAAATGTAGTAAGCGATAAGCTTGTTCCATTTCATTATTTTGTGTGTGTGTAAGGGGGAAGCGGGAGGGGGGAGGGAAGGGTTTTTAGAAATGAAAAATTTCTAAAAGGTAAAGTTTGTTGGAAGTCGCTACGTGGCCTCGTTCTGAAATAGTGGATGAATAAAGTGTGGCTAATTCGAGCGCTGTGAATTACGTTGCTTCAAGACATTCAAATCTCCGGCCGGGCGTCCACATACAGTGTTTGCGTGGTTTTCCTAAATCGCTCCGGGCAGAGGCCCGGCTGTTTCCTTTGAAAACGGCACGGTCGATTTCCTTCCTCGCCCTTTGGTAACCCGAGCTCGTGGTCCGTCGTTAATGGCCGTGCTGTCAACGGGAAATTATCTTCCTTTGCTTCAAGACTTACTCGTATACACACTTTCTGACTTTAATACTCGACTTCTTGCGTTAACCCATTAACATAAGATTATACTTTGAAAATGTCGACTATGACAGCATTATAATTTTTATAATTCGGACAATAATCATACGAAATATTGAAAAGCAAATTTTCGTTGCCACTGGAAGACATTGGACAGACATCCACAGCTGGTACCGGGTGACCGCTTTAGCAGCGTAGAGAGAGTTGGCAGCAGCGCGGAAGCCGTGACGGTGGTCCACCATCTCCTCTCATTCGGCAGCAGTGCTCGTTATTCGGAGACCCCCTCCCCTCCCGCCGCGAATGTGAAACAGTGCTATGAGCAATACCGAACTCCCGTGCTTCACTCGTCACAGTTCGTCCTCCTTCGAGTTTCCCGATTGTTGTTCTCCGTCTGAAGTCGCTCAGACGTTGTTCCCGGGCCGCGTTGTGTTTGAAGAACACGAGCACAGCGCGTGCTGACTGTTCGCTGGTGGGCACGCACTGTCTTTTCCCGTGTCTTCGACTGCCTCGTCTTGCGCGACCAGCCCCATTCGGCGCTGTAGTCATGCAGACGTCACCTCGTGTGACGTCTAGATTTCTGTGCACGATCGAGAGGTTCAAATGGCTTTGAGCACTATGGGACTCAACTGCTGAGGTCATTAGTCCCCTAGAACTTAGAACTAGTTAAACCTAACTAACCTAAGGACATCACAAACATCCATGCCCGAGGCAGGATTCGAACCTGCGACCGTAGCGGTCTTGCGGTTCCAGACTGCAGCGCCTTTAACCGCACGGCCACTTTGGCCGGCACGATCGAGAGGCCTCTGGCAAAACGCTCCTACACTTTCTTTCACTCTTTAGCAGTTGTTATTATTTTACCTTACTTTACCCATCTCGACCTCGAGCACATCTTTCAGCGCACACTGTTGACCATGGGAGTCTGCAGGACACGTATATTCGCTTACTGACCCAACGACGTCACGAGCTTCGAT
Source organism: Schistocerca piceifrons (assembly GCF_021461385.2). Lineage (NCBI taxonomy): Eukaryota > Metazoa > Arthropoda > Insecta > Orthoptera > Acrididae > Schistocerca > Schistocerca piceifrons. The sequence continues at coordinate 30,699,379 of NC_060140.1, read as the reverse complement.
TTCAGTGGGCACGGGATCATTGTTGCTGGACGGTGCGTCAATGCGATCGTCTCGTCCGGTCGGAGGAATCACTTTTCTTATTACATCAGGTCGACGGCTGTGTCCCGATACGCCATCACCGAGGCGAACGGCTTCTCAAAACATGCATTGCACCACAGACGCAGGCCCGACGGGACAGTATTGTGCTATGGGGAGCAATCGGTTGTCCTTCCGTGGGACTTTTCGTACTAATCTAAGCTTGCATGACAGATGTGGACGGGAGCGCGCTTGTGGACCATCTGCATCGCTTCGTACTTGTTGCCTTACCGACGGCGATGGCACCTTCCAGCACGAAAACTGTCCGTGCCAGAAGCCCCAAATCGCTGTACAGTTATTTAAGGTGCGTGACAGTGGACTCAAGTTGATATCTTGGTCACCGTATTCGCTCGATGTGAACGTCAAGGGCCGGCCGGTGTGGCCATGCGGTACTAGGCGCTTCAGTCTGGAACCACGTGACCGTTACCGTCGCAGGTTCGAATCCTGCCTCGGGCATGGATCTGTGTGATGTCCTTAGGTTATTTAGGTTTAGGTAGTTCTAATTTCTAGGGGACTGATGACGACAGATGTTAAGTCCCATAGTGCTCAGGGCCTTTTTTTTTTTTTTTTTTTTAATCTCAAGGAACATATCTGGGACGCCAGCAGCTCCGCGCCCAGAAACAACCAGAGCTTCATTTAAGGGAAGTGTGTGACGTGTACCTGGACATATGGCGCCACGTACCTCCGGAAACTTAAAGAGGACCTGTCGGATCTAGCCACGCAGGATCGCGGCTGTACTCCTTTCTGGATGTGAACCAACACGGTCAAGAAGATGGTCATAATGTTTCGGTTCATCAGTGTATGTACAGGTACTACTTTTTTAGAGCTTCGTTTGGTTGTGTCTTTTAACTATGGAAAAATATTTAGTAACATTCTCTGCACAATCCATCGAAACAGATGAGTAGCTACAAATGTCATTTACATTCAGAGAAACGTGAACGTTAAAATTTGGTCTGCTTGAACATCTTGACTTATGATGAATAAGAAAATCAGAAGCTTGTTATTTTCTTTCGTGATTTACGGCTCAAGCAGCTGGTGAAAAAATTTCGTAGGGCAGTTCGATATCGGTTCTCTGTGTAGTGCTTCGCACAACTGTGAAAGAAAACTTGACGGAGAAATAACAGATCGTTAACTATGACCACCGGATTAAGCCTAGGGATATTTGTATGACCAAGTGAATAATTCGGATTGTTACTGAGGGTTTTGCGGACACCTCTAGCCGCACGGCAACATGTATTATCAATAAATGTATTCGCAATTGCGAATATGGAGAATCATCAGTTGTACAATACAATGACGACATTGAAAATTTGTGCAGGACCAGGATTCCAGCCACAACTTCCCGCTCGTCGCGATGGGTCGCCTCGCCATTAGGCTATCCGAGCACGCTCCACGACCACATGTGTAGTCAACGTGCGTCTGCAACCTGCACTCGTACATCCATTATTGTACGGATGCACGCGTGTTCGTAGGAACACTGCACTGTAGTTCCGAACAACGCAGACACTGCATTATAGTAGAGTGTATTATCGTCTTGAAATATCATCTTCAATTATTATTCACAGGTCTATGTAATCCCCGAGTGCTCGGCGGCTGTCAATCAAGAGCGCCTTAGACATGTATTAGCAGTCATGGAAAATACTACGAAAACAATAAGCCGGTAGCGCTCCCCGCAACATCACGTGTCTTTTTATGTGGTGGCTACAGAGTATTTGTTCCCAAACTTTTTTGCGACAAACACTGTTTCCATGCATCGTAAGCAGCAGGAAACGTGAGTAATTTTATGTGCTGCCACTCCAGTGATATGGAAAGTGACTTACAAAGTGGCACCTGGCAGCACGAACATCGCGGTTACGCTCCAGTTGTGGCGTCGAACTCATGACCCAGCCGTGGCCCATGATCCACTGCAGGAAATGCACAACCCGCCCGATTGGGACAACGGCAGTTTGCATTTCGCCACTAAGCCTTCGTTACGCTGATCCCTGAGCACGCGGTTACTTGAAATCCCTGCACCTGGACTTTCAGTTTGGGACACTAGTTTAGACCGTGGTCTTACTTTGAATCCGAGTTGTGAGGTTATGGTAGCTATATGAAACTATTTCATGACGTTTGGCTGCGGGAGACATCTTCGGAGGCTGAACGCCAGTTGCCTCTCAGATCCTGAATTTCAACTGAAGTAAACAGCGGCTCTGAAAGTGGTTCAAATGGCTCTGAGCACTATGGGACTTAACATCTATGGTCATCAGTCCCCTATAACTTAGAACTACTTAAACGTAACTAACCTAAGGACATCACACACATCCATGCCCGAGGCAGGATTCGAATCTGCGACCGTAGCGGTCACGCGGTTCCAGACTGAAGCGCCTAGAACCGCAAGGCCACACCGGCCGTCTTGTCGTTTATCGTCTAGTAAACTCATAAGAAGGTCAACAGAAATTGAAAAACGATTTAGTAAAGATATCTGAATGGTACGAAAATTTGCAAATGACCCTAAACAATGAAAAATGTGAGGTTGCCCACGTGAGAGCTAAAACGAATCCGTTAGACTTCGGTGACACGACAAATCAGTCAAATACCTTAAGGCCGTAAGTTCAACTAAATATCTAGGAATTACAACTACAAACAATTTTGTGGGGAAGCCTAAGTAAAGAATGCGTTTTATTGGCATAACACTTAGAAAATGTAACAGATCTAGTAAGGAGACTTCCCACACTATGCTTATCCGTCCTCTTGTGGTGTACTACTGCACAGTCTGCGATCCACACCAGATAGGATTAACTGAGAACGTCAAGAAAGTTCAAAGAAGAGCAGCATGTTTTGTATAATCGCGAAATATGGGAGAGTTTGCCACGGACATGATACAGGATTTGGGATGGACAGAATTAAAACAAAGACGTTTTTCGTTGCAGCGGTCTTCTCGCGAATTTTCAATGACCAACTTCCTCCTACGAGTGCGAAAATATTTTGTTGACGCCGATGTACTTAGGAAGAAACGATTAACGTAATGAAATATGGGAAATCAGAGCTCGCACGGATACATATGCAGGTGTTCGTTTTTTCCGCGAGCTGTTCGAGTGTGGAATAACAGAGAATTACTGCGAAGGTGATTCGATGAACCCTCTGCCAGGCACTTAAGTGTGATTTACGGAGTATCCACGTAGATGTACAAAGTTTTTTTAAGCCGTTCGTGTTGTGTCATCATTACCATGAGCGTGGTTCGGAGCAATGCGCGAGAATTACTTTGCTGGAGACCGGTGTGTTGGATTAAGGGGGGGGGGGGGGGGGGTCGAGGTGCGGAACTTCACAGACTGTTGTCGGTGCGTGAACTGCGCCCCGCTCTGGATCAGTCGTGTCGGTGGTGGGCGTCGTCACTTGTTACAGAATTGTTTATTAACAAGAATATCCGGGTGACGAACAGAGTAAACGATCGCGATGGCAACGGCTAATTGTTGCGGACAATCAAATTATTAAATGTGTCACCGAATCTGACTACGAGAATCATCTCCTCGTAGAATAAATTTTGACCAAAGTATCGCCAAGGACGATCTCATTACTATAAAGTGTGGCTAGGGATTATCTGGCTACTGTACCAACAAGTGATAAGTGTGACTGTAATTGAAGACTGCCGATATAATTTTGTTTGTACACGGTTCTGTGGGAAGACTTCCAGGCCGCAATAAAACTTGGCATCCCTTAAAACACAGGATGTTGTCATTACTGTAGATTATGTCGTCACTTTCCTACAACTTAACAGCGCTACGACCTGATGATATCGTCTGCTGCGAGAGGGGCATCTGTAAAAATGTCGGGTAGGGCTCCTCTAGAGGACTTTTGCCATGTGAGGGGGATATGCGTATCTCCAGCCACAATCCACGCGTGTACGGCTTGTCTGTTACATCCAGACACCGGGGCACGTAATTGCTAACAAGAGAGGAGTGTTTTAGGTTGATATCACACATTGTGAGGGAACGAAGAGTAATTAATACTGTAATGGAGGAAGACTGCACTGTAGTTCCTTCTCTAGATTGTCGCACAGATGACAAAATGGTAAATATCGATATAGATGACAGAGGGATAGAAAAACAATTAAAATCGCTCAAAAGAGGAAAGGCCGCTGGACCTGATAGGATGCCAGTATGATTTTACAAAGAGTACGCGAAGGAAGTTGCCCCACTTTTTGCAGCGACGTACCGTAAGTCTCTAGAAGAGCGTAGCGTTACGAAAGATTGGAAAAGGGCACAGGTCATCGCCGTTTTCAAGAAGGGACGTCGAACAGATGTGCAGAACTATAGAAGAGAGAGAGAAGACCGAACAGAGAGCAGCGCGCTTCGTTACAGGGTCATCTAGTAATCCCGAAAGCGTTACGAAGTTGATAGATAAACTCCAGTGGAAGACTGCAAGAGAGACGCTCAGTAGGTCGGTACGGGCTTTTGTTGAAGTTTCGAGAACATACCTTCACCGAGGAGTCAAGCAGTAGAGTGCTCCCTCCTACGTATATCTCGTGAAGAGACCATGAGGATAAAATCAGAGAGATTAGAGCTCACACAGAAGCATACCGACAATCCTTCTTTCCACGAACAATACGAGACTGGAATAGAAGGGAGAACCGATAGAGGTATTCAAGGTACCCTCCGCCACACACTGTCAGGTGGCTTGCGGAGTATGGATGTAGATTTAGAAGTTCGGGATGTAAAAATTGTGGAGGGAAACGAAGGACTGCTACAATAAGCATGTTCGAATGGATGTAGCTCGCAGTAGGTAAGTTGAGAGCAAGAGGCATGCACAGGATAGAGCAGCTCGGAGAGCTGCATCAAACAGATCTTCATTCCGACGACCAGAATGATAGTTCACGAGAGCTCAAAATACGCAGTGCTTAAAGAAGTTTGAACAAATGGATTTTCGGTCTTCAGTGGAGTTATAACCTGGCAGGAAGATTGAAATCAGCACACACTCAGCTGAAGAGTGATAATTCAAACCTAAAAGAGTTCCGTAGGTCTAGGCTTTGACTAAACTATTTCTCCGCATTATCTTTTCTTCAACGATCGCTAGTCCCACAAGAAATGCAGGAGAAAAGTGACGTTTGCAAGGTATGAGATGTACTGGCGGATCTCAAGCTGAGTGAGTTGGGGGCGGGGAGCAGGGGGTAATAGTGTTACTGGGATAGCTCAGTCAGTACGACACTTGGGCCGCGGATGGAAAAGCTCTCACGTTCCAATTCCTGCCCGGAAAACATATATAATCTGCCAAGAAGTTTCAAATTTGTGCAAAGAACAGCAAGTGAATTAAGATGGTTTTTCAGTATTTTCCAAGACAACAGAACTGAACTGAAACAACAGAACTGAAAATAGTTCACGTTAATACCGTAAAAACCATTGTATGGCGTCGTCGCAGTGGTCAGAATTGCATTTACGGTGTAGTTTTCCTGCGAGGCAACTCTCGCTGCTGGACACGGGAGAGTCAACACGAGCAGTGCTCGGCGCCAGAGGGTGGCGCCACGTGTACAGTGTCGGCAGCGGGCTTGCTAGCTGGCGCCAGCGCTGCCGCGGTCCCGCGGGAGCCGAGCTCCGCCCAGCCGCCCACGCACGTAGCCGCGCGGCCGTTAGCCCGCTTTTTGCATACGGAGCGCGGCGTGGCGGCGGCCGCGTTTTACGCCCGGGGACTGACGCAGCGCGCTTACGGCTACCGAGGGACGCCGCGCCAAACTGTCCCTACCGTACACCTGTCGGTCGCACCCCACACACTGCTACAGATGGCGTCACACCTATTAACTTTCACGACGCGCACAAAATTTTGGTAAGCATCCAAAATTTATAACAGCGGACTGAACAAAACTACGTGACTTTCAAGAAAATAATTGTAGGTGTTACACCACATCATTTACAGGGTGACAATTATTGATCTACATGAAAAAGAAATCGCAAATAGTTGCAAAGTACGGTGTGCACACACTTTATTCGACATGCAAACGACACTACAGATATTCGTATTTAGGTTGGGAGATGTTCAGTACGCCTGCCATCGTTGGCAATGATGAAACTTCCTGGCAGATTAAAACTGTGTGCCGGACCGAGACTCGAACTCTGGACCTTTGCCTTTCGCGGGCAAGTGCTCTACCAACTGAGCTACCCAAGCACGACTCACGCCCCGTCCTCACAGCTTTACTTCTGCCAGTACCTCGCCTCCTACCTTCCAAACTTAACAGAAGCTCTCCTGCGAACCTAGCAGAACTAGCACTCCTGAAAGAACAGATATTGCGGAGACATGGCTTAGCCACAGCCTGGGGGATGTTTCCAGAATGAGATTTTCACTCTGCAGCGGAGTGTGCCCTGATAAGTCACGTCTCCGCAATATCCGTTCTTTCAGGAGTGCTAGTTCTGCAAGGTTCGCAGGAGAGCTTCTGTTAAGTTTGGAAGGTAGGAGGCGAGGTACTGGCAGAAGTAAAGCTGTGAGGACGGGGCGTGAGTCGTGCTTGGGTAGCTAAGTTGGTAGAGCACTTGCCCGCGAAAGGCAAAGGCCCCGAGTTCGAGTCTCGGTGCGGCACACAGTTTTAATCTGCCAGGAAGTTTCATATCAGCGCACACTCCGCTGCAGAGTGAAAATCTCATTCTGGATTGGCGATGATGTGGCGCAGACGAATACCGAAATTCTTCTGCCTGGCCCGCTGAAGTGTCGGAACATCGATGCTGTCGATGACCTCCAGAATGACTGTTTTCAGTGCAGCAATGATTTTGGGGCTATTGTTGTACACCTTATCTTTAATACAACCCCACAAAAAGGAGCATGTGTTTAGACACGGCGAATACGGCTGCCAATCGAAGCTCACGCCAGTGGGTACGCCAGAGCCAGAATGCTGTTCCCGAAGTGCTCCTCCAGGACATCAGATACGCTCCTGCTTCGAAGGGGTCGAACTCCGTCTTGCATGAACATCTTGTCGAGATCACAGTCATTTTGGATAATGGGGATGAAATCATCTTTCGAAACGTTCACGTACCGATCGGTAGTCACAGTGCCGTCAAGGAATATCGCACTATTCGGCGACTCAACACTGCACACCACACTGTCACCTCTTGAGCATGAAAACGCTTCTCGATCACGACATGGTGATTCTCAGTCCCCCAAACGTGCCAGTTTTGCTGATTTACGAACCCATCCAAATGAAAGTGGGCTTCCTCGTTAAATCAAACCATACAAATTCCCGTCATGTTCCGAGGCCACCGGTTGCCTCTTCAGCAGCTTGCAGGAGGCAACAAAAGGTTGATTTTCTATATTTTACACGTTTATTGACCGAAATTAAAAGCCTAAAACGCTGTTATAATGTACCCATTCTTCTTTTTCTTGTGCCTTTGTCCAGCATTTGCACAAGGTCGGCGTGGGTACGAACGGATCTGTCGCGGCTATTTGAAGCCGTGGTCGGATGCCCTTTCTTTCGCCACGCCGTTAATTTTAACTACCTGAAACCCGAAAATATGTTACTACCCAGACTTTGTTATGCAGTACTTCAGAATGAGAGCGCTTATGGAGCTGCGACACATTCTGCACATAATTTCACACCTTAGTAACCATGCGTGCCGTACCCGTGACTCGAATCTAAGACACACTCCTGAAGAGCGAACATTCGCCTAACGGGACTCGCGCTCAAGACCTCTGCGTCAGTAGCCTATAGCGCAAACCATTGTACCGCATACATAGCTACCTTATCCTGCCGAAAATTATAAATTGTACGACCGACGAGAAATTTCAGATGTGATAACTGATGAATAGTGGTGCAATTTGCAAATTAGTGTGGAGTGATTGTTCGCACTCTGCATCTGGTCTGGCCATCTCATTCTTACGGGGTCCACGCCTTCTCGCCATCACCGACTTCGTCCATATCTTTTCTTTTTTCTTTTCCTTTTCGTCATCAGTCTTCTGACGAATTCCTCCCCTGTGCCAACCTCTTCATCTCAGAGTAGCACTCCCAACCTTCGTCCCCAATTATTTGCTCTCTTCCTCTACAGTTTTTGCACTCTACACCTCCCTGTAGTACCATGGAAGCCGTTCCCTCATGTCGTAACAGATGTCCTATCACCTTGTCCCTTCTCCTTATCAACATTTTCCACGTATTGCTTTCCTCTCCGATTCTGCGTAGAACCTCCTCATTCCTTACCTTATCACTCCGCCTAATTTTCAACAGTCGTTAGTAGCACCACGACTCAAATGCTTCGATTCTCTTCTGTTCCGGTTTTCCTACAGTAAATGTTTCACCACCATATCACTACCATACAATGCTGTACTCCAGACATACATTCTCAGATCTTCCTCAAATTAAGGCCTATATTTGATATATATATGCCCCGTATTTATGGGGCAGAAATGGAAGTGACAGGAGTGAGAATTCCAAACGCTCAGGCGTTTGGAAAAAACTAGCATTTTGTCGTAGCGTGCCCGGCGAGACACGAGCGTTTTGTGCCAGCGTAGTTCCCAGGCGGCGGTTGGCGCAACCGAAAGCGTGCACCACGGTAATCAGAGAGTTGTGGGATCGGATCCCTAAGTGGGAACTTTTTATCCATCTTCAATTTTGGCGTTACTTAAACTGAAAATAAACTGAAATAATCCTTCGTCTGTTGTAGTTATTAACATTTTCGTAAAATGCATCCAAAGGAAAGCTCAACTAAGAATTGGAACTGGAAATAAATTTCCAGGAAAGAATTGTAGGGCGTACACAAGGATTAATAATTACAATATAACGAGCATTGTTTCTGTGGATTTGCAGTCCAAGTAACGTAAAACCTGAAAACAAGGGAGACAAACGTTCCCACATACAGAGTCGATCTCATGACTCGCTGATCATCATTCTGTACTCTCTAACGTGGCTGAAAGACACATAAATGAGTCGTCCCTCGCCGGGCCCGCAACAAAATTGCTATTTTTTCTACACGCTTGGGCATCTGCAGCTCCTACTTCCGTCACGTTCATTTCCAGCAGGACCTTCATGTCCAGAAATTCAGACGAAATCGGTGATGTGGAATAAGCGCGGTCGCCTTGCTAGGACGCTCAGACTGGAGATAGCTGAGTTCAGTGTTTCACTTCCGTGTGTTTTCTAGGAAGCGCTCCACAGCGTAACAGTTTATTTTAGTGGATGGAAGGAACATGTTCGTGTACTATATATAAAATAACTACAGTTTAATTTTGTTTGATGTTTCTGAATTATGTACTTGGTTGTATGAGCCATTGCACGTAGCAACTGAAATACACTACTGACCATTAAAATTGCTACACCACGAAGATCACGTGCTACAGACGCTAAATTTAACAGATAGGAAGAAGATGCAAATGATTAGCTTTTCAGAGCATTCACACAAGGTTACCGCCGGTGGCGACACCTACAACGTGCTGACATGAGGAAAGTTTCAAACCGATTTTTCGTACACAAACAGCAGTTGACCGGCGTTGCCTGGTGAAATGTCGTTGTGATGCCTCGTGTAGGGGGAGAAATGCGTACCATCACGGTCCCGACTTTGATAAGGGTCGGATTGTAGCCGATCGCAATTGCGGTTTATCGTATCGCGACATTGCTGCTCGTGTTGGTCGAGATACAATGACTGTTAGCAGAATGTGGGTTCAGGAGGGTAATACGGAACGCCGTGCTGGATCCCAACGACCTCGTATCACTAGCAGTCGAGATGACTGAGATCTTATCCGCATGGCTGTAACGGATCGTGCAGCCACGTCTCCATCACTGAGTCAACAGATAGGCACGTTTGCAAGAAAACCACCATCTGCACGAACAGTTAGACGACGTTTGCAGCAGCATGGCCTATCAGCTCGGAGACCACGGCTTCCCGGCGGAGGTTCGAGTCCTCCCTCGGGCATGGGTGTGTGTGTGTTTGTTCTTAGGATAATTTAGGTTAAGAAGTGTGTAAGCTTAGGGACTGATAACCTTAGCAGTTAAGTCCCATAAGATTTCACACACATCTGAACATTAGACCACGGCTGCGGTTACCTTTGAGGCTGCATCACAGATAGGAGCGCCTGTGATGGTGTACTCAACGACGAACCTGGGTGCATGAATGGCAAAACGTCATTTTTTCGGATGAATCCAGGTTCTGTTTACAGCATCATGATGGTCGCATCCGTGTTTGGCGACATCGCGGTGAACGCATATTGGAAGCGTGTATTCGTCATCGCCATACTGGCGTATCACCCGGCGTCATGGTATGGGGTGCCATTGGTTACATGTCTCGGTCACCTCTTGTTCGCATTGACGGCACTTTGAACGGTGGACGTTACATTTCAGATGTGTTACGACCCGTGGCTCTACCCTTCATTCGATTCCTGCGAAACCCTACATTTCAGCAGAATGATGCAGGACCGCATGTTGCGGGTCCTGTACGGGCCTTTCTGAATACAGAAAATGTTCGATTGCTGCCCTGGCCAGCACATTCTCCAGATCTCTCACCAATTGAAAACGTCTGGTCATTTGTGGTCGAGCAATTGGCTCGTCACAATACGCCAGTCACTACTCTTGATGGGCCGGCCGAAGTGGCCGCGCGGTTCTGGCGCTGCAGTCTGGAACCGCGAGACCGCTCCGGTGGCAGGTCCGAATCCTGCCTCGGGCATGGATGTTTGTGATGTCCTTAGGTTAGTTAGGTTTAACTAGTTCTAAGTTCTAGGGGACTAATGACCTCAGCAGTTGAGTCCCATAGTGCTCAGAGCCATTTGAACTACTCTTGATGAACTGTGGTATCGTGTTGAAGCTGCATGGGCAGCTATACATGTACACGCCATCCAAGCTGTGTTTGACACAATGCCCAGGCGTATCAAGGCCGTTATTAGGGCCAGAGGTGGTTGTTCTGGGTACTGATTTCTCAGGATCTATGCACCCAAACTGCGTGAAAATGTAGTCATATGTCAGTTCTAGTATAATGTATTTGTCCAATGAATACCCGTTTATCATCTGCATTTCTTCTTGGTGCAGAAATTTTAATGGCCAGTAGTGTATAATAAATAATTAGGAGACCATCAAACAGTGAAGCAGATGGTGATGAGCGAAATTTCTTTTATAGGAAATGCGACACAAAACGCTGAAATGTGCTGTGTACACGTAGTTACAAAGATATATCGCCGCGCAGAAAGATTTCTGTTTCCGTACTGGCGAGTGACTATATCCGTGAATGCTCTTGCAACTTAACTGCGTCAGAGATGACGGCAAGTTGGATGTGTTTGGAAGTGGGCGTGTAGTCCGAGCATCACTTGGGGGGTGGGCCGACTGACCGGGCACTTGCAGGTGGCCCTTCTGCAGAGGATGCTAGGTACAAGTGCTTGCAGTCGGTTCGCAGCGCACTGCCGACTGGAACAAGACCCGCCTCTTCCCCAGCAGCCAGCTTACAGCTTGCAAGAGAAACCGACACGTGATGGGTCAACGCATCGCACGAGTGGCAGAAAGTTCACGGCGAACCGCTGGAAGCGCCATATATAGCCTTATTGCTTATTTTCCTCAACAGTAATGACGATAATAACCATTAGGCGTAAAACTATTTTCACACACGAAAGTGTTAAATGGTTCAAATGGCTCTGAGCACTATGGGACTTAACATCTGAGGTCAAAAGTCCCTTAGAAATTTAAACTATTTAAACCTAACTAACCTAAGGACATCACGTACACATCCATCCCCGAGGCAGGATTCGAAGCTGCGACCGTAGCGGTCACGCGGTTCCGGACTAAAGCGCCTAGAACCGCTCGGCCATCGCTGCCGGCCGAAAGTGTTACGTGGATAAGGTTGGCAGTGAGATTAAACGTTCCGTAGAGACTCAAAGTCAACCAATGTCCGCCTTTCAGGGAAGTACCGCGACTGCCACAGCAGCAGACAGACGTCTTTACATAGCGCCATCTGCCCCCTTTCACCTCAACAACGCCCGTCTCAACGCGTCTGTCAATCTGAAGTGCCGCCGTTTGTCACATGGTGGATTTGTGGGCGACACTGGCATTTGTTTAGGGTGTGAAATGTTTAGGGTGTGAAATGTTTAAAGCAGAACGGGTATCATTTTTTTCTTTTTTATATTCGGTGCTACCTCTCCGACTGACCTTCGACTGTCATCTATTGATGTACACTGATGCACGAAAGAAACTCGTATAGGCATACATATTCAAATACAGAGATACGTAAACGGGCAGAATACAATGCTGCGGCCGGCAACGCCTGTATAAGACAGTAGGTCCTAGGTACGTGGCGCAGTTGTTGGATCGGTTACTGTTGTTACAATGGCAGGTTATCAAGATTTAAGTGAGTTTGAATGTGGTGTTATAATCGGTGCATGTGTGGTGGGACACAGCATTCCGAGGTAGCGATGAAGTGGGGATTTTGGTGTACGACCATTTCAGGAATCCGGTAAAGCATTAAATCTCCGACATCGCTGCGGGCGGAAAGAGAGCTTACAAGAACGGAACCAACGACGACTGAAGAGAATCGTTCAACGTGACACAACTGCAACCCTTCCGCAAATTGCTGCAGATGTCAATGCTGGCCCATCACCAAGTGACAGCGTGCGAATCATTCAACGAAACATCGTCGAGATGTGTTTTTGGAGCCGAAGGCCCACTCGTGTATTCTTTAGCTTTACGCTTCGCCTGTGCCCGTCAACACAGACACTGGACTGTTGATGACTGGAAACATGTTGCCTGGTCGGACGCGCCTCGTTTCAAATTGTATAGGTGTGAAGACAACCTCATGAATACATGGAACCTGCATGTTAGCGGGTACTGTTCAAGCTGATAGAGGCTCCGTAATGGTGTGTGGCGTGTGCAGTTCGGGTGATATGATACTTCTAGATACAACTCTGACTGGTGACACGTACCTAAGCATCCTGTCTGATCATCTGCATCCATTCATGTCTATTGTGCCTTCCGACAGACTTGGGCAGTTCCAGTAGGAAAATGCGACACGCCACACGTCGAGAATTGCTACAGAGTGGCTCCAGGAAAGCTTTTCTGAGCTTGAACACTTCCGCTGGCCACCAAACTCCCCAGACACGAACATTATTGAGCATATCTGCTATTCCTTACTATGTATTGTTTAGACGAGATCTCCACCCACTCGTGTTCTTACGGATTTATGGACAGCCTTACAGGACTCATGGTGCAGTTCCGTCCAGCAGTACTTCAGACATTAGACGAGTCCAAGCCACGTCGTGTTGTGGCGCTTCTCTCGGGGGCCCTACACGACGTTAGGCAGGTGTACTAGTTTCTTTGGCTCCTCAGAATATATGTCTCAAATCATTGATGTATATGTTTCATGTCATTAATGGTTTAATTGAGCCAAAGGTATTCTAAAGAAATTTATTAATGTACATATTACTTAAGCTGTTTCCTGTTTGGCTTGATTTTATGTTTATGTTATAAGTCGACAGACTTCAGTGACCACTTCAGGCTCCCACTTGTGAAGAAATGAGTTCATAAACTGAAACATTTATAATTAAATGTTCTTATTTGTGATGGATACAAACAATACTATACTAAGGTATACAGCTTATTTTGACATAAACTATAACTGAGAGGTGGAGTGAGTACATGATGTGACGACCGTTTTCAACTGAATTTCTTTACTTGCAAAGTCTCTGTTGTGTTCGTGTAAGTATTATTACCTCCATTGTGATAGGCAATTTGTACATACGAAGTATACATCTTCAACAATTTATTCTTTCAACTTCATTTTCTATTTATCGTTTACTATACTGCTGAATACTTACAATTGTACAGACTCAATTGGTCTTTCTAAGGAAAACAGGAAAGCTTACGTGATTTTTTTTCTACGCTGGTCCCTTACATTGATTCCTTGTTATCGATTTCTTGCCTATTCCATTTTACTGTTTATTACTTCGTGTAATTTCGGTATTCGTTATGTCATTTACATTTTGTTTCTGCTCTTTGTGAATATCTACCCTTGCATTCATGTCTAGATACATTAATAGGATGTCTTTATGTAGAACTTGTATACTGTTTTCCTTACATGCCACTCTACTACGTACGTTTTGATGAAATATATATGCGACTTAAGTGTAGATAATAACGTTTGGATAGGCTGGCTGTCACTATGAATTTTCTTTTCTTTCAACGTAAGGAATCTGATGATATATCTTGATCGTGAAGTTAACTTTAGCCTAATTACAGCAAGCACCGAGGCGTTTAAACAAGCATTCATCCTGCAGTCCGTATGTGAACGGGATGGGAAGATGTAGTGCGGTGGAAGTACGCTCTCTGTCACGTGCTTCATTGTGGTTTGCAGAGTACAGATGTAACTGTAGAATGTACAGCATTTCTGTTCATATTGGAAGCGTTGTTCCGTTTCTGCTTTGGTCCGTATTTCAATTTATAGTGATGGTAGAAGACGCAAAGATAGTATAAATTCTTGCAGTTCATTCTCAAAGACAGCGTTTGACTTAAATGATGGCGTAAAGGACGACCCGATACCTTACGAGACTGTAAATGTCGATACATTTGGTACACTCCAGGTGTCGTTACATTTTCAGGTACTGGTAACGATACAAAATATTCACTCAAAGCTGCTGTCGAGAAGCCCGTAAGTGTAATACGAAAGACTCTATGTATGTTGGAGCTTTACTTCAGGATATTCCTACTTCTCCATAAATCGACAGAACTTTTTAAGTTATCACTCTTCTGACTGGTTTGATGCGGTACACGACGAGTTCCTCTCTCACACTAACCTCTTACTTGCACCAAACGTGCTTACTTATCTGTTGGATGTATTCGAATCTCTCTTTCCCTACTGTTCCCTCTAGTACTATGGGGGTTATTTGGTATTATATTGTCCCTTATTCTTGTCAGTGTTTCCCGTTCTCTCTTTTTTGGCCGATTTTACGGAGAACCTCCTTATCACTCGCTTTTGAACATTCTTCTTTAGCACTTTACCTCAAACGCGTCGATTCTCTTACGTTCCGATTTTCCGACTGTCCATGATCCACTAGTATACAATGCTGGTCTATGTTTAATACCAGTAGTCTTTTCTTGGTCAAGATGCCCTCTTTACAACCACTGGTCTCCTTTCTATGTCCTCCTTGATTCGTCCATCAGGGGTAATTTTGCTTCCAAGGTAGCAGAACTTCTTAACCTCGTCTACTTTGTCATCCTCAATTTTGATGTTTAGTACCTCGCTACTCTCATTTCTGCTAAGTCTAATTACGTTTGTCTTTTTCTGGTATATTCTCCTACACACATCAAAAAAACGTTTTGCATCACATCGGTTCCGAGAGATCCGGAATCTGTACAGAAAATTGGAATAGGGATCAACATAAAAATCAATTACGCCCTTTTTATTGCTAATGAAAACCACACAGTGCATGTAGTACCATCATACAGCGAGACCTTCAGAGGTTGTGGTCCAGAATTCTGTACACGTCGGTACCTCAAATACTTAGTAGAACTGTCTTCTTGCATTGATGCATGCCTGTATTCGTCGTGGCATACTATCCACACGTTCATCGAGACACTGTTGGTCCAGATTGTCTCACTCCTCAACGGCGATTCGGCGTAGATGCCTCAGAGTGGTTGGTGCGTCACGTCGCCTATAAACAGCCCTTTTCAATCTATCCCAGGCATGTTTGATGGGGTTCATCTCTTGGAGAATATGCTGGCCACTCTAGTCGAGCGATGTTGTTGTCTTGAAGGAAGTCAGTCACGATTGGGGGCTCGAAATGTCCTCCATGAAGACGAATGCCTCGCCAGTATGCTGCCGATACGGTTGCACTATCGGTCGGAGGACTGCAATCACGTATCGTACAGCCGTTACGGCGCCTTCCGTGACCACCAGAGTCGTACGTGGGCCAGACATAATGCCACCTCAAAACAGCACGGAACCTCCACCTTGCTGCACTCGCTGGGCAGTGTGTCTAAGGCGTTCAGCCTGACCGGGTAGCCTCCAAACACGTCTCCGACAATTGTCTGGTTCAAGGCATATGCGACACTCATCGGTGAAGAGAACGTGATGCCAATCCTGAGCGGTCCATTCGGCATGTTTTTGGGCCCATCCTTACCGCGCTGCATAGTGTCGTGGTTGCAAAGATGGACCTCGCCATGGACGTCGGAAATGAAGTTGTGAAACATGCAGCCTATTGCTCACAGTTTGAGTCGTAACACAACGTCCTGTGGCTGCACGACAAGTATTATTCAACACGGTGGCGTTGCTGTCTGGGTTCCTCCGTGCCATAATACATAGGTAGCGATCATCCACTGCAGTAGTAGCCCTTTGCGGTCTGAGCGAGGCATGTCATCGACAGTTCCTGTCTCTCTGTACCTCCTCCGTAGCCGAACAACATCGACTTGGTTCACTCGAGGAGACGCCTGGACATTTCCCTTGTTGTGATCCCTTCCTGGCACAAAGTAACAATGCGGACGCGATCGAACCGCGGTATTGACCGTCTAGGCATGGTTGAACTATACACAACACGAGCCGTGTACCTCCTTCCTGGTGGAATGACAGGAACTGATCGGCTGTCGCACCCCCAACGTCTAATAGGCGCTGCTCATGCACGCTTGTTTACATCTTTAGGCGGATGTAGTGAGATCTCTTAACAGTCAAAGGGCTGTGTATGTGGTACAATATCCACAGTCGATGTCTATCTTCAGGAGTTCTGGGAACCGGGGTGATGCAAAACTTTTTTTGATGTGTGTATTATCCACATATCAGCTGCGGCGTTCGAGGAAGGCTTAGACAGTATCACTCACTTCATTTAATCTGTTCGTTGTGCCTAACAGCTCTCAAGTTCTTCACTCGCTTCGGCCGAGGGCAGTAGAGGTAACGGACGGCCGGCATACTTTGTCGCCACGGAGCCATCTGGCGGGGCCGTCGCGCGGAGCCGTATCTCAGCGGGCCCGTAATCCGCTGGCGCCACTAACATATGGGCGGCCGGGACTTAGCGCTCTTCCCTACACACACGCGAGCGCGTGCTATGCCGTGCTCTCGCCACTGTGTGGAACGCGGGGCACTCACTCGTGTTGCGTGTGTGTGCCGCGCGCGAGGCTGCGATCGGCCCGTACATCAAAATTAATGGCCGTGTTTGCCGATGCCGCGACCTGGCGTGGCGCGAGTATTTTTCGAGATAACGCGCTCTCGTCGTATTTGCACAGAGCCGGCGCCGCGCTCCGCACCCCGCAGGGCGCGCCGCGCATGCGTGTGTGTGTGTGTGTGTGTACGTGCGTGTGCGTGTGTGCTGCTTGCTGTTTGCAGACACCGGCGGCTGCCGCGACTCGTGACAGCGTTCCTGTCCCCTCGGACATCTCTCTCCGTGTCTCTGTATCCATCCATTTTCTCCTCCAACACAGTCGGATGCTGTTCGCACAATTATGGCGATGCTACAAGAGAACGACCTTTCTATGACAAAAATGACATATCTTATAGGGAACGCCGTTCCTCTCTAAGTTTTACACTCTTTTGTAACATTGTTATGCATATGCGTCGTTCAAAGCAAGAAAAATGCAGTGGCATTTTGGCGCGGAGACAGCTACCCCGAAGCATAGGTTCAGTCGAGTAATCAGAAACGGTTCCTTCCTTTGTTACTTCTCCTATTGTGTGACTTGTTTCATGCAGTTCTTCTTGCTAGTGTACCTCGAAGAAACCTTCCCATCTCTGCATTATGCCACGACCTTCGCTCGCTTCAACTTTCGTGCTGTATTCGAGCCTAGCTCACCATCTACAATTAGTCCCTCTTCATCCCCTAAAAAGACTCCTCCTTCCGTTACCAAAGTGGCGATTGATTGACGTCTCAGGATCTGTCCTAACAACAGATCCTCTCTTTGTGCCATACATTTTTATTCTCTACAATTCGATTTAGTACCTCATTTATTTTCCGATCTACCTATAGAATCTTGAGTATATTTCTGTAGCGCCACATTTCAAAAGCTTCCATTATCTTCTTATGTGAACAGTTTATGGTCAATGTTCCACTTCCGAACAAGGACAAGTTACATATCCCTTCAGGAAAACTTCGTATGTGCTTACATTCATATACGGCGCTAAGAAATGTTTCTTTTGCAAGAACACTTCCCTCGCTGTTGCCAGCCTACGTATTATATTCCCTCTAATGCGGCTGTAGTTACTTTGTTACCCAAATAACAAAATTCACCAGCTCCTGTTTGTGTCTCATTTCCTAATGTAATACCGTCAGTATCAGCAGAACTGATTTGAGTGCTTGCATTACAGTTTTCATAACTTTGTTTAAGCCTATCTTGTAACCTCTTTTCAATGTACTAGAAATTCCGATCACTTTATCTTCCAAGTCCTTCAACTACTGTTGCCGTGCACCTCGAATGAACAGCAGGTACTGTACAGCAAACAACCGAGATCGCGAGAATGGCTACTGGTCACGTGAGACGAGCGTCGCGTGCGTGTTTTCGTAACTCAGACATGCTTTTCGGCAACTTGAAACATCAGCTGAAGGTGGCTTTGTCCGCAAGCAGTACAAACTGTTGGAAGTGTGGCGCTCCTGCAGATCTGAAGCATGGATTCTAAATCGTTTGGTCCCAGTGCTCGCAGACGTTGGTCCGTTGGTTGGTTGGTTGTGAGTAGGTTTTGCACTACCAGTATACTACCACTGTCTGCCGCTATGTTGTAGAGTATACTTAGGCTACGAGGTTTGCTAAGCCTCAGTGTACTGCAACACTCAACACGAGAAAACGTTCTACAAGTGTTGCATCGATTGACACAGTTACAGAGTGACGGTGGAGAGTTAATGTTCAGACTATTTATTACGGAATCAATGACATACAATACCTATGTGTCGTTTGGAAGAGAGCCTACGTCAACTAGAATATCTGACGAGTATCAATGTGAATTCGATAGAAATTTCAAAGAAATTATCCAAAGTCCAATCACGAAGCTATGAACAGATGGACTAGCTGCGGCCGTCGAAAACTGGTGGCAGTGTGTTGTTTGCTGGCGCTCGGCTCCAGAAGCACACGTGCCGATTACCTCGGCAGTCGAGTCTGCTTGTCGGGGCGTGTAGTGCTCATGAACACCCGGCAGGTGGAATCGTATCGAGCAATGGTGTATTTACGCTGGCGTGACAGGCGATGCAAAGCAGGGCGGCAAAGGGGTGTCACTCTGTAGGAAACTGCAGCGACAGCCCCGGCCGTGTGTCATCTGGCTGCTTAGCGCCTAACGAGCAGGCAACCCAAATGACATGAGTGGGCCGCGTGGAGCCTCTGTGCCCGGTACGGTACGGCAGCGCTCCACACTGTATTCTCCGAATTGCAAATTTCGTGAGGCAGCTGATGTGTGGTTGTAGACAGATCTCCTCCTACACTTTTCCAGCGTGGAAAGAAGACCAGTATTTCTGTGCTCATGACCTTCAGCTTTATTTAAATGCAAACGGCGCCTCCGTTGCAAATGACAGCCTCTGCTACAGGCGACCCTTCACTGAAAGCACTGGCCAGTGTCCTGTCGTATTATAAGAACTATTATACTACCTCCTTGACTCATAACACTTCCCTAAAAATTAAGATACATGAGCATGTCGTTCTGTAGAGTTGGATGTGTTGGGGGAGGAGACCAAACTGCGAGGTCATCAGCGTCATCGGATTAGGGAAGGAAGTCGGCCGTGCCTTTTTCAAAGGAACCGTCCCAGCATTTGCCTGAAGAGATTTAGGGAAATCACGGAAAACCCAAATCAGGACGGCCGGACGCGGGATTGAACCGTCGTCCTTCCGTTCTGCAGAAGACTAAATCAAAAACTAGCATTATCTCCCAGTTATGGTTCTCTCTCTGCTGTCGTTTCTGAATCAGTTATGACAGTTGAATTATGTCATGTTCTTCTTCCTGTAAGTACCCAACCCCCTCCTTTTTTTTCTCTCACAGTCATTGCTGCCAGGGCCTCCAGTTTAAAACTACACTCCTGGATATGGAAAAAAGAACACATTGACACCGGTGTGTCAGACCCACCATACTTGCTCCGGACACTGCGAGAGGGCTGTACAAGCAATGATCACACGCACGGCACAGCGGACACACCAGGAACCGCGGTGTTGGCCGTCGAATGGCGCTAGCTGCGCAGCATTTGTGCACCGCCGCCGTCAGTGTCAGCCAGTTTGCCGCGGCATACGGAGCTCCATCGCAGTCTTTAACACTGGTAGCATGCCGCGACAGCGTGGACGTGAACCGTATGTGCAGTTGACGGACTTTGAGCGAGGGCGTATAGTGGGCATGCGGGAGGCCGGGTGGACGTACCGCCGAATTGCTCAACACGTGGGGCGTGAGGTCTCCACAGTACATCGATGTTGTCGCCAGTGGTCGGCGGAAGGTGCACGTGCCCGTCGACCTGGGACCGGACTGCAGCGACGCACGGATGCACGCCAAGACCGTAGGATCCTACGCAGTGCCGTAGGGGACCGCACCGCCACTTCCCAGCAAATTAGGGACACTGTTGCTCCTGGGGTATCGGCGAGGACCATTCGCAACCGTCTCCATGTAGCTGGGCTACGGTCCCGCACACCGTTAGGCCGTCTTCCGCTCACGCCCCAACATCGTGCAGCCCGCCTCCAGTGGTGTCGCGACAGGCGTGAATGGAGGGACGAATGGAGACGTGTCGTCTTCAGCGATGAGAGTCGCTTCTGCCTTGGTGCCAATGATGGTCGTATGCGTGTTTGGCGCCGTGCAGGTGAGCGCCACAATCAGGACTGCATACAACCGAGGCACACAGGGTCAACACCCGGCATCATGGTGTGGGGAGCGATCTCCTACACTGGCCGTACACCACTGGTGATCGTCGAGGGGACACTGAATAGTGCACGGTACATCCAAACCGTCATCGAACCCATCGTTCTACCATTCCTAGACCGGCAAGGGAACTTGCTGTTCCAACAGGACAATGCACGTCCGCATGTATCCCGTGCCACCCAACGTGCTCTAGAAGGTGTAAGTCAACTACCCTGGCCAGCAAGATCTCCGGATCTGTCCCCCATTGAGCATGTTTGGGACTGGATGAAGCGTCGTCTCACGCGGTCTGCACGTCCAGCACGAATGCTGGTCCAAGTGAGGCGCCAGGTGGAAATGGCATGGCAAGCCGTTCCACAGGACTACATCCAGCATCTCTACGATCGTCTTCATGGGAGAATAGCAGCCTGCATTGCTGCGAAAGGTGGATATACACTGTACTAGTGCCGACATTGTGCATGCTCTGTTGCCTGTGTCTACGTGCCTGTGGTTCTGTCAGTGTGATCATGTGGTGTATCTGAGCCCAGGAATGTGTCAATAAAGTTTCCCCTTCCTGGGACAATGAATTCACGGTGTTCTTATTTCAATTTCCAGGAGTGTAACTGTGTATACCAATTTTCAGGCATATGAAATGAACTGATCACATGCAGTCAGGTATAGGAAAGCCACGTCGTAGTCTTCGCTTCACTGGAAGGACATGCGAAAACAGAGTCAGTCCACAAAGGGAAGCGCTTTTTTGTGCGCTTTTTTGTGCGCTGTTTTGTGCGTACCATCTGAGAATACTGGTCATGTGTGTCGGACATATACCAAATAAGAATAACAGGGGGCATTCAAAGTGTGCAGAAAGGTCGGTCGCCCGTTATTTTGACTCACTGTATGGTGTCTTGTAAACTTTGGATTTCCTGAATTGGCAGACTTTTGCACATAGACGCCAAGCAGCAGGGAGTACATATTCTTTTTCGACCCTCCTGTTTCCCATCCTCCCGTGGCGCGGTCACGTGGGAGTGCCACATTAACACGTGAGGCGAGGTGACGATGAGAAAAAGATTGAATAATCAACGAATGGATAACTTTCTACGAGTCGGGGCGTAAAATGTCAGAAGTTTGAATGTCGTAAGGAAGCTCCAAAATCTGAAAAGGAAAAAGCTAATGCCCACTCTATATATAGAGGAGGTTAGTGAAATGAAATGGAAGGAAGGCAAGGGTTTCTGGTCATATGAGTACAGGGTAATATCAAGAGCAGCCGAAAATAGTGTTATGAGTAGGAAGGGAGAGCTGATAGTGAGTTGCTCTGAACAGTTCAGTGATAGGGTCGTCCTCATCAGAAGAAAGGATTACGGGAGAGTATGGGCTTGGTAGTTCGAAAGAGGGATGGTTCAAATGGCTCTGAGCACTATGGAACTTAACATCTGAGGTCATCAGTCCCCTGCAACTTAGAACTACTTAAACCTAACTAACCTAAGGACATCACACACATCCATGCCCGAGGCAGGATTCGAACTTGCAACCTAGCGGTCGCGCGGTTCCAGACTGTAGCGCCTAGAACCGCTCGGCCACACGTGCTGGCCATGAATGAGGGAGGAGAAAGGCTAATCGAGCTATGCAGTAAATTTCAGCTAATAACAGCAAATACTCTGCTCACGAATCACAAGACGGGGAGCTATACTATAGCTATGAGCCTACAAAGGCCATGAGATAGGGCAAGATTTCAGTTACATTACATCATGCTCAGGCAGAGATTACGGAAACCAGGGACTGGATTGCAAGGCGTGCCAAGGAGCAGACGTAGACTCAGTCCAGTAGTGACGAAAACACGCTGAAGCTTAAGAGACTACTCAGGAAGAATCAGTGCGCGAAGAAGTGAGATACGAAGATACGTTCTAACATCTCTGAGGCTATAGATACTGTGATAAGGAACAGACCAGTTGGCAGTTGAATTGAAAGCGATTGGACGTCTCTAAAAAGCACAATCAGAGAAGACCGAAACAAAAACATAAGTACGCAGAGCGTAAAAGCGAAAAAACCCTGGATAACAGAAGAAACACTTCAATTGATCGATGAAAGAAGGAAGTACAAAAATGTTTAGAGAAATTCAGCAATACAGAAATAAGTCACTTACAAATGAAATCAATAGGAAGTGCGGGTAAGCTAAGGCAAAATGGCTGCATAAGAAAACGTGAAAAAATTGAAGAAGAAATGACTGTGGGAAGGACTGACTCAGCATATAGAAAGGTCAAGACAACCTTCGTTGAAATTAAAAACGAGGGTGGAAACATTAAAAACGCAATGGGAATTCTACTGTTAAGTGCAGAGAAGAGAACAGATAGGTGGAAATAGTGGACTGATGACGTGACAGAAGACGAAACACGATGTAGATAGAGGATCCAGTATTAGAATCAGAATTTAAAAGAGCTTTGAAAGACTCAAAATCGAGTAAGGCAGTAGGGATGTATAACATTCCATCAGAATTTCTAACAACATCGGGGGAAGTGACAACAAAACGCCTATTCATGAATAGAATGTAGGAGTCGGGTGGTATACCATCTGACTTCCGGAAAAACATCATCTAAACAATTCCGAAGACTGCAAGAGCTGACATGTGCGACAATTATCGCACAGTCAGCTTAACGGCTCATACCTCTAATTTGCTGACAAGAACAGTATACAGAAGAACGGAAAAGAAAACTGAGGACGTGTTAGATGACGATCAGTTAGGCTATACGAAAGGTGAAGGCACCAGAGTGGCAATTCTGACGTTGCAGTTGGTAATGCAAGCAAGACAGAAGAAAAATCGAGACACGTTTACTGGATCTGTCGACCTGGAGAAAGCGTCTGACAATGTCAAATAGTGTAAGATGTTCGAAATTCTGAGAAAGACACGTATAAGTTATGGAGAAAAACAGGTAATATACAATATATACCGAAACCAAGAGGCAACAATAAGAGTGGAAGACCAAGAAAGAAGTTCACGGATTAAAAAGGATGTAAGATAGGGATGTACCCTATTCCCTTACTATTCAATCGATACATAGACGAAGCAATGACGGAAATAAAATAAAAGTTCAAGACTGGAATTAAAATTCGAGGTGAAAGGATATCAATGATAAGATTTGCTGATGACATTGCTATCTTCATCGAAAGTGAAGAAGAATTACAGGCTCTGCTGAATAGAATGAACAGTCTAGTGAGTACAGAATAGGAAAATCAAAGGAAGACGAAGGTAACGACGAGTAGAAGAAATGAGACAGCGAGAAATTTAAAATCAGGGATAGGGATCACAAAATAGAGGATGTCAAGGATAGCAAAATAGTCCATGACGGACAGTGTAAGGAGGACATAAAAAGCAGGCTAGCACTGAAAAACAGGGCAGTCCTGGCCAAGAGAAATTTACTAGTATCAAACATAGGCCTTAATTTGCGTACGAATTTTCTGAGAGTTTACTTTTGGAGCATGGCATTGTATGACAGTGAAACATGGACGGTGGGAAAACCGGAAAAGAGGATAATCTAAGCATTTAATGTGTGGTGCTACAGAAGAATGTTGAAAATTGGGTGGAATGATAAGGCAGTAAATGAGGAGGTTCTCCGTAGCATCGGCGAAGAGAGGAATATATGGAAAGCACTGACAAGAAGAAGCGACAGGATTGTTGGACATCTGTTGAGACATCACATAATAACTTTCACAGTACTAGAGGGAACTGTAGAGGCTAAAAACTGTAGAGGAAGACAGAGATTGGGGTACATCCAGTCAGGATGTTGGTTGCAAGTGCTACTCCGAGATGAAGAGCTTGGCGCGGGGGACGAATTCGTGGCGGCTGTCATTAACCAGTCTGATGGAGAAAAAAAAGAGAAAAAGTTCAGCAAGACCCTCGGTGCCACACCCACGCAACTTTGTTGAGCATGTCACAAATGTACGTGCCGAAACTTAGGCACCAGTCTGGCGGCTGCTCTAGCGCCTGAAGGTAGGCAAATCCCACCCAAAGGGGTATGTAAGTGTTTGCCTAACCCTAACGCGCTGGAGTCTCCACCAGGCAGATTCGGCACGTTTCTAACGTAGTCAGCAAGGCACCGAGGGTGTTGCCCAACTGGGGGGACTTAGAGGGACCCCTTGTGTCTTATTCAGGGACAGTACAAGCGGGGGAAAACGTGAGACTTGAAGAAACAGAAATAACCTTTGCTGTTACGGATCACGATCAACTTTCGTCGAATAGTTTTGAACGTTCCCTAGTGGTTGCAACCTGCACACAAGAACAAAAACTGCAGTCGCGCAGAATTCCAAAGAGGTGCGATTACGTTCAGTGGCGATGCAGCCCCACAATTTCCTCAGCCAAGGGATGAAACGTCCGAGGATCTCAAAAGTTGTCAGGAACATCTTCCCGTTGCGCATCACACTGCGAACTGTCGTTTTCCACCGCGAAATGAGTGGGAATCAGAGGCCAAAGGAAGGAGTGGTTTCATTGACACCCTTTATGCAATCCGCTAAGGCCTTGTCGTGTCGATTCTGAGCGGCAGTTTGTCTCAAACGTTTTTGTCTCAAACGTTTTTGTCGGTAACGCTTAAGATAACTGCGTGACTTCATTCATAGAGCTGCGGTTCTGACCTACATCGCAAAGGCGTCAAAAGAAGGGTTTAAATGTGCATAAGAGGGGCTGTGACGACTTTATCATGGTCTGACACATCCACGGTTGCGTTAGACAGAATTTGTGGTGAAATTTGGCGCGAATGTGACACAGTGAATCCACGTTACAGCTCGCACGAATGTATGAGCTGTTTTCTTTTTTTCGCAGAGTCGATACCTAGCTGTTTGAGGCGACACCGAGCCCGAGTGTGACGTCGCAGGAGCCGCGCTCTTGCACCATTACAGAGGATGGTGGTAGGCACCTTTGAGGCATATTTCAAACGTATGGATCACAATGGGAGACAATTACGGTTTTTCGAAAGTGTGATCCTTTAATTCCTTTGAGCAGTGTATCTACTGGCGTCTAAATTAGCATATGATCACGTTATTTGGTGAAAGTTCGTTGGCACACATGACAAAACGTAAGCGTTTTTGATTGTGTTGTTCCCGGAGGGAGTCTGAGAGATGTTTTACGGAAATGGTGTCTTCCCGTTTTCAGCGGTACCGTGTTGCGCAAGGGAACACCAGTCCTAACAATCTGTCCTTGTACTTGTTCGAGAGCCAGTTGTTACGGCGCTGAGTGTAGAACGCGTGAATTGTTGGAAGTTTTGGCGCCGACAGAACGTGGCGGACCCTGGTTGACGGACAGAGAACTACGTGAAACGGTCGCGCAGCTGGGCGGATGCTGAGGGCCTCGCAAGCGGGCAGGGCAGGTTCTGAATAGACTTCAGTCCGGAACCGCGCGACTGCTACGTTCGCAGGTTCGAATCCTGCCTCGGGCATGGATGTGTGTGATGTCCTTAGGTTGGTTAGGTTTAAGTAGTTCTAAGTCTAGGGGACTTATGACCTCAGATGTTAAGTCCCATAGTGCTCAGAGCCATTTGAACCATTTGTTTGTTATGTCTAGGTTCACTGATTCCAATCCTGTTAAATAGAAATTTCACATTTCTGAACATTTAAAGGAAGTAGCCAGTCCTTGCAATACTGAGATAAAACTAGCAATTTCTTAGTAAACAGTCGGGGGTCAGAAAGTGGCCTGACCCGCTACACAGCTGCAGGCAATGGCGCTCGCGATGTGCGCGTGTGCAGCGGTAAGGCGGCGCCAGACACGCGCTATCCTGCTAGCCCCGAGCGTGCGCCCCTTCGAACTGGGCGAGCATTCGTCTGCACTTGCTCGTGAACACCGTTCGCACGTCGGCCTCCCTCGCAAACATTCTTCGACGAGCAGACTAATTATAGTGTCCGACTGCCAGCTTCATTAATATACCACCACAGGAGACTGTTCGTATGTCAGACCTAGAGGCGCGCAGATCGTTCGATAGCGTCTCAGACAGGATCAGTAGTATTGCGCTGTGGTGTCCACGAGGGCGTTTCAAGTACCCCCATGTCCCAAGGGTGTTGGAATTACTCTTCCGACACAGCGCGCTAATGACGGGGAGTGCACCGCGTTGCAGATGGCCCGCGGTCCGCCAGCGGGCCTCTGTGTCGCTTTCCGGTGCCAAACGGTAGCGAGGTGTTTGGCCCGCCGACATCTAGGAGGAACCTGATCTCTTAGCCAGTCATTCAACGCTCACAAGAACAGATGCACTCTCATTTCATAATTACAACCGATACAGTCTTTCTCCGTAACAGCGACCGCTGGACAGTTGACCGTAAACACTGCAACCAATCAAATAGCCGGGCGGAGTGGCCGAGCGGTTCTATGCGCTACAGTCTGGAGCCGCGCGACCGCTACGGTCGCAGGTTCGAATCCTGCCTCGGGCATGGATGTGTGTGATGTCCTTAGGTTAGTTAGGTTTAAGTAGTTCTAAGTTCTAGGGGACTGATGACCTCAGCAGTTAAGTCACATAGTGGTAACAGGCATTTGAACCAATCGAGTACCAACTCCGATGATAAGAAATAAAGATGTGGAAGCATTGCGAAAGGATTTTACGTGAAAAACGAGATGGTTTGTCTCTGGAGAAAGTAACTAATAGTTTAAATCTAGGTACTAGGAGATGAATACAGGGTTGGGTTGTTTTTGGGGGAGGAGACCAGACAGCATAGTCATCGGTCTCATCGGATTAGGGAAGGAAGAGGAAGGAAGTCGGCCGTGCCCTTTCAAAGGAACCATCCCGGCATTTGCCTGGAGCGATTTAGGGAAATCACGGAAAACCTAAATCAGGATGGCCGGACGGGGGATTGAACAGTCGTCCTCCCGAAATGAATACAGATTCAGTAGGCAGGAAGGGGCGGGGTAGGAGCATTCGTTTGGGGTGTGACAGACTGGATGTGTTGCAGTACGGATGGACCTCATACATTATATCGAGATCTCGGAGAATGAGGTTTTAACCCCCCGCCCCAAACTGTCGTGGCGAGTTATGTCGAGTTTTTGGTGTTGAAAGGAAGAGTGCCGGTCTGAGTGGCCGAGCGGTTCTAGGCGCTTCAGCCTGGAACCGTGGGACCACTACGGTCGCAGGTTCGAATCCTGCCTCGGACATGGATGTGTGTGATGTCCTTAGGTTCGTTAGGTTTAAGTAGTTCCAAGTTCTAGGGGACTGATGACCTCAGAATTTAAGTCCCATAGTGCTCAGACCCATTTTGAAAAGAAGAGTGTATATCCTGTTATGAATGCGTCAGAGGGTCTGTGTCATAAATTAGCGAATACACTGATGATGAGTTTGTGAAACGTAAATTTTAATAACTACTTGTGACGATTTATTGATTTCAGTTATGGAAACAAATAAACTTGTCATTGTGCATGTTATTGCAATATTGTCACATATGCCATGCTACAATACCTCTCACTCATTCTAATGGGCTTTGTTACAAATTTGCCGCACTTCCTTCGTTTGTAGTTTTCAGGACTGCAATCGATCACCGTTGTCTGAGACAAGCGCCTTGTCAGATATGCAATAGGAAACACACCCAGTGAAAATCCATGTATGTAATTGGCACTGACAAGGAGACGGCACGACGGTGGGGTCGGGGATTTGTCCGTAATTTTGTGTGGTGAAAGAGGACACCTAACACCTCACGTGGTTAAAATATTAGGACGCACTACTCGGAAAATCCCGAGAAAAATCGATCCAAAGGTTCTTAGGTGCAGTATGAGTATAAAATGTTAGTCCATTGCCAAGCCCCCGTTTGGTCTACATGGTTAGCGTTCGGACCTTTATGCCAGAGGTCTCGGGTTCGATTCCTCCTCCCGCACTTTTTTTTTCTTCTGTTGCTTGCAAAATTGCAGCGCATCGTTACAGAAGAATCGTGAAATTAATTCCCGGGAAGATTGTATAAAAATTCATTCTATAATTCACCATCAATTATCGTCACCAATATTCCGAGACGATTCAGTATTCTTGGTTTGCCTCAAAATTATCAGAAACTCAAAACATTTCCGTAAATTTTAATGGGGCATGTTTTTGTACAGGTTTATTGCAAATGCCCTGCGATTGTAAAAAATCCGCTTTCATATGTTGCGCAAGATATCGCAAAAACTATTGCTTTGTTTGTTTACCACGGTAATTACCACTGAGGCTCTTGTTTATAATTATTATATGTATAAAAACTGAATGTATCCCAAGCGACTTTGCTATTCTGATTAAAAAGCCAATGTTCCTCCTCATATACTTTACAATTAAAAGTGGAAAACCCACCGCCATGCATACAAGTCGTTGAATTTGTTCGTGGCGGACGTGGGAAGACACTCGTTCAGGTTGTTCGTTGACTCGTTTACTCAGTTTTTTTATTACAGAGGGTGGCTAAACGCTCTGACCGAACACGCTGAGGTACCGTGCCGGCTAACATCTAGGCCAGACGGCGCCCCGGCAATGCACTAACGTTTTATACTCATACGGCACTTAAGAAACTTTGGATCGATTTTTGCCGGGATTTTCCGGGTAGTGCGTCCTAATATTTTAGCCACGTGAGGTGTTAGGGGTCCTCCTTCACCACACAAAATTACGGACAAATCCCCGACCCCACCGTCGTGCCGCCTCCTCGTGAGTGCATTAATATCACTTGTACGGAGGAGTAGCTTCGGTGAGAAAACAGGTGCAAAGCAGCAGCAGTTGCATAGTTCTCGAGAGTACTCGACCCCCCCCCCCCCCCCCCCCCGACAGCGCACGTGCTAGTGAGACTGTCGCGGGTCCCCAGCCAGTGGGGTGTGTATGTATGTGTGTGTGTGTGTGTGTGTGTGTGTGTACTTTGTTGCGCTGAGGCCTTCCGCTCCGGACATAGTGAGCTGTTGTCCCGGCAGACACAGAGAGCAGAGGAGAGAGACATTTCCAATTACGAGCCGTGATTAAAGCGCCAGCCTTACTGGCGTTTCTGGGGCGGCGCCTTCCGGACTGAGTCTCGGATCTGCGCAGGCGCCACTATTCTGGCGCCACTGCCCCGTCTGCACGGCTGCTCCAGTGGCGGATGGCGGGGAAGCGTTCGTCCGCCCACTGCAGCAATCCAGTCCTCTGTCGTAGCACGGAAGCCTTATTTCCACCCCGTTTAATGTATGTGGTGAAGTGGACTGCTAAGGCAGCCAGTCCACAGTGACGGGTAGCCGAAAGAAAGGCACGCGTACACACACGCCGACTGGCGTGAATTCTGGAACAGGATAAGTAGTGAATTGTAATAAGAAAAGTATGCAACTCCTCGAATACTTAACTTTTATTCTTTGTTGGTTTACAACGTTCTTGATGAGACATTTCATACGATAACTATCAAACTATGTAAGGCTAATGGCGCCTTGCTAGGTCGTAGTCATGGACTTAGCTGAAGGCTATTCTAACTGTCTCTCGGCAAATGAGAGGAAGGCTTCGTCAGTGTAGTCGCTAGCAAAGTCGTCGTACAACTGGGGCGAGTGCTATCCCGTATCTCGAGACCTGCCTTGTGGTGGCGCTCGGTCTGCGATCACACAGTGGCGACACGCGGGTCCGACATGTACTAAATGGACCGCGGCCGATTTAAGCTACCACCTAGCAAGTGTGGTGTCTGGCGGTGACACCACATGTGGCAGTGGCTGTCGCAGCAGTACCTAATCGCACACTTCACATTTCAGATGGATTTGTACAGAATAGGACAATACCTCACACGGAAGTCAGTGGCGACACGTAACAACATATTCTCAGTTGCCTCAGAAGCGGTACATTTGCGGACAGTCGTTTGCGGGACTTTCTTTTTTGCTTCTATTATGACGTATTTTCATACTTTCACCCATGTCAGTTTTAGCTGATGAGCGGGAGAATAGAAAGGAAAGGGTGAAGCAGAAGAGGAAAGTCCAAACCGTATTAGCGCCGACAGTGGTCCTGCAAATTTCGTAATCAAACATACAAGGTATGACGGCTTAAGTGCAGATATTTCCACTTATATTTGGTACCTTAATATGTACCCAGATAAGTGTGTTTTTGTTTTTGTTCTGTATCGAACAGCGTTCCCACAAACACATAACGAACTTCACGACCTGACGTTTTCTGCACGGACATGCTGCACCACTAAGGAGACTACGCCTGTCAGTGTAGACTGACCGTTTTGTGTCCACATTTCAAAACCTGATTTGCTGCTCTGGGGAAAATAAGTATTAACAGCTTTCTCTTACCACGTGTACCTAACCAACCTAAAAACATACTATTAATAATAACTGTAACCAAACTGCAAATGCTGTAAATAGTGATGCAATGTTTTTCAGTACACCGTCCTTAGTCAGCAATATAAATTCCTGCAGTTATAGCCGTTAAGCCCAGTACATGCATGGGATATTCATAAGCAACCCCACTGTTCTCACAAGACTATTATGCCAAAACTGCAAGACGTAAAGAAAACTGGCACACATCGCTGGATAGTCCATCGATATGCAGTGCACTAGGAGGCAGACATGTCAGAACACGAGACAAATCTGGAAATAGAAGCTGGATGGGTGGAGTGGAAATCCCCGTATTGCTGGGAAGCAGCTCCGAAACGAGCAGAGCCAATTCAGGAATTCTTGGTTCATATTTGACTTACTCGCTGGGAAGTCAATCCTAGCGCCGCCAAAGGCAGATGTGAGGGTGCAGGAATGTCGATATCCGAAAACATACTGAACTCCACAACTCCTGTTGTAATTACAACCAAACCTAGTACATAAATGACTTCTGCATGAGGAAAAAATGTGGATATTAAATACATCCAGCACCCCTAAAACAAGGGATACCTAAAGATGAGTGTTACTATGGATCGTCTCGAGCGGTCTGAACCAAACCTGTTACACATTTCACTTCCTCGGGCAAAAAAAACTATACAAAAGTACGTGCGTGGGTTAAATTTTCAACCTACATCCAGTAATTCGATACCACTTGCTGACAACATAGAACTCACCTTTGTTGACTTTAAAAATTCATACGAGTGTGACCTGTGGTCTAAGGATGGCGCCGCTAGGATTGACTTCCGGCACAGTAGCTCAGCATCATCGGTCAGAGGGTTCGCTGCCCTCTGTAATAATAATAATAAAAAAAACCGGAGTGAATGTGATCCATGTGTGAACTTGGACAGGTGTCACGGGACCTCCGCCACGAACAAATGCAACGAAAAATAACGAACAAAATGAGATCAACAAAAGAAAAGAACATTTAAATTTATGGTAAGGACTATGGGACCAAACCGCTGAGGATATCGGTCCCTAGGCTTACGCACTACTTAACTTACGCTAAGGACAACATGCCCGAGGGAGGACTCGAACCTCCGATGGGGGTGAGCGGCGCGAACCGTGACAAGACGTCCCAGGCCGCACGGCAACAAAAGAAAGGCAGCGTTTTTGATTAGTAAACTAAACGTCCTCGGTGCCGGGTTTGAAACCTGCCATAGCTTAAATTTTGATTTATAATTAACATTGGCGGTCGAAGACTTCCGGTATAAGAAGCCACCTTCATTCTGCCAACGGCATTGTCAGAGATGGTGGATTAGTGAACAGAGGTTCAGGGCACTCTCTTGTCATTGGGGTGGGAAACTGCCCCTAAAGGCGAAAGAATCAGCAATGATCAATGGCGCGAGAATGCAAAAAGCAATGGACACCACTGCATTAAAGACACATAAAAGATATCCACAAAACATGTGGCCTGTAACTGAAAAAGTGTTGATATCTCCATTGGCAAAAGATTCCGGAACCGTCCCCCATTCAGATCCCTGGGAGGGGGCTGCCAAAGAGGTGGTGACAACGAGAAAAAGGTAGAATAAGCAGCGAAAGGATAACGTGCTATGAGTCGGGGCGTGGATTGTCAGAAGCTGGAATGTTGTAGGGAAGCCAGAAAAATCTGGAAAGAGGAAACGCAAAGGCTTCATCTAGACATAGTATAGGTCACTAAAGTGAAATGGAAGGAAGAGAAAGATTTCTGGTCAGATGAGTATTGGGTAATATCAACAGCAGTAGAAAATGGTTTAAAAGGAGTAGGATTCGTTATGAATAGGAAGGAAGGGCAAAGAGTGTGTTACAGCGAACAGTTCAGTGATAGAGTTGTTCTTGTCAGAATCGACAGCAGACCAACACCGACAACGATAGTTCAGGTATACATGCCGACATCGTAAGCTAAAGATGACGAAATACAGGAAGTATACTAAGATATTGGAATGGTAATACAGTACTTAAAGGATGAAGAAACTCTAATAGTCGTGGACAACTGGAGTGCAGTTGTAGGGGAAGGAGTAGAAGAAAAGGTTACAAGAGAATATGGGCTTGGGACAAGAAATAAGAGAGGAGAAAGGCTAGTTGAGTTCTGTAATAAATTTCAGCTAGTCATAGCGAGTACTTTGTTCACGAATCACCAGAGGAGGAGGTATGCTTGAAAGAGGGCGCGTGATAAGGGAAGATTTCAGTTAGATTTCACCATGGTCTGACAGAGATTCCGACAACAGATACTGGATTGTCAGGCACACCCAGGAGCAGATATAGACTCAGATCACAATGTAGTAGTGTTGAAGAGCAGGCTAATTCAGTCCGAAAGAATCAGTACGCAAAGCAGTGGGATACGGAAGTACTAAGGGGTGACAAGATATTTGAAGTTCTGAAAGGCTATAGATACAGCAATAAGGCAGTACAGTTAAAGAGGAATGAACATCTCTAGTAAGACAATCACAAATGTTGGAAAGAGAAATATAGGTACAAAGAAAGCAACTGCAAAGAAACCATGGGAAACGGAAAAAATACTTTAGTTGATCGATGAAAGGAGGAAGTACGAAAAAAATGTTCACGGAAATTCAGGAATACAGAAATACAAGTAGATGAAGAATGAAATAAACCGCATGTGGATGGAATCTAAGACGAAATGGCCACATGAAAAATGTGACGAAATCGAAAAAGAGACGATTGTCAGAGGGACTGCTCAGCATGCAGGAAAGTCAAAACAACCTTCTGTGATATTAAAACCAAGGGTGGTAACATTAAGAGTGCAATGGGAATTCAATTAATAATTGCAGAGGAGAGAGCGGATAGGTGGAAAGAACACATTGAAGGCCTCTATGAGGGAGAGGATTTGTCTGGTGTGATAGAAGAAGGAACAGGAGTCGATTTAGAAGAGATACGGGATCCAGTAATAGAATCAGAATTTAAGAGAGCTTTGGAAGATTTAAGATCAAATAAGGCAGAAGGGATAGACAACATTCCATCAGAATTTCTAAAATCATCGGTGTAAGTGGCAACAAAACCACTATTCACGGTGGCATGTAGAATGTACAAGTCTGGCAACATACCATCTGACATTCGGTAAAATATCATCCACACAATTCCGAAGACTGCAAGAGCTGAGAATTATCGCAGAATCAGCTTAACAGCTCACATGCATCCAAGGTGCTGACAGGAATAATATAAAGAAGAACGGAAAAGAAAATTGAAGATGTACTAGATGGCGAGCAGTTTGGCTTCAGGAAAGGTAGAAGCACAAGAGAGACAATTAATTCTGACGTTGCTGTTGATAATGGAAGAAAGACTAAAGAAAAATCAAGACACGTTCATAGGATTTATGGACCTGTAATAAGCGTTAGACAATGTAAAATGGTGCAAGAAGTGCGAAATTCTGAGAAAAATAGGAGGAAGCTATAGGGCGAGACGGGTAATATACACTACGTACAAAAGCCAACAGAGAATAATTAGAGTGGACGACTAAGAACGAAGCACTCGGATTACAAAAGGATGTAAGACAGGGATGTAATCTTTCCCCACTATTGTTCAATCTGTACTTCGAAGAAGCAATGATGGAAATAAAAGAAAACTTCAGGAGTGGAATTAAAATTCAAGGTAAAAGGATATCAGCGATGCGCTTCGCTGATGACATTGCTATCCTGAGTGAAAGTGAAGAAGAATTAAATGATCTGCTGAACGGAATGAACAGTCTAATGAGTACAGAATATGGACTGAGAGTAAATCGAAGAAAGACGAAAGTAATGAGAAGTATAAGAAATGAGAACAGCGAGAATCTTAACATCGGGATTGATGGTCACGAAGTAGACGAAGTTAAGGAATTCGACTACGTAGGCAGCAAAATAACCAAGGACGGGCGGAGCAAGGATGATATCAACAGCTGACTATCACTGGAAAAAGATGATTCCTGGCCAGGACAAGTCTACTAGTATCAAACGTAGGTCTTGCTTTGAAGAAGAATAAGTCTGGAGCCCAGCATTGTATGGTAGTGAAACATGGACTGTGGGAAAAGCATTTGAGATGGGTGCTAGAGACGAATGTTGAAAATTAGGTGGACTGATAAGGGAAGAAACGAGGACGTACTGCGCAGAAGCGGAGAGGAAAGGAATATATAGAATAAGGTACAAAATGACAGGACATCTGTTAAGACATCAGGGAGTGACTTTCACGGTACTAGAGGGAACTGTAGAAGGCAAAAACTGTAGAGGAAGACAGAGATTGTAACACATCCAGTAAATAACTGAGGACGTAGGTCCGTAGTGCTACTCTGAGATGGAGAAGTTGGCGCAGGTGAGAAATTTGTGGCGGGTCGCATCAAAACATTCAGAAGACTGATCACCCACACAAAAAAGAGTGAGATAGATTATCCCTGCTCTGCACAGGCTGTAAATTCAATGACAAATTGTCAAATCTAGTTACATACACCCAAATAAATACCAGGCACTCACATTGCAAGTGATGTATCTCGGTGAAATTTCACTACCATTCGAAATAAGAACAGGAGTCACGCAGGGGGACTGACAATCAGCTGAGTGCTTTAATTGCATCTTGGAAAAAATCTACATGGGATGGGGAGAGTTATTACAACAATAAGTTACTATGAGAAACTACGAGTATAAAGGGATGAAAATGAACTATCGTGCTTTTGTAGGAGACAAATATCCCAATAATTGAACGACAAAAAGGAAAAAAAAACCTCGATCAATGAAAGTCGAAAAGACCTAAAGGAAATGACTGTTTTGTAACAAATATCGAAAACACAGAAACCTTTACTATCAGATATAAGAATTCAGGCAGAAAAAATGCACAAATATCTTCAACGGTGAACAAACGAAAGAACAGAGCGTATAATATAAATATTCTGGGAGGAAAGAGAAAGAAATGCCACCGGAAGTAAGAACCACGTACTGTAGGGTACTTACTTATTTCCGATGGAGATTCTTTTCTTCTTTCCTCCAGTCCTTTTTTTTTCACTCTACTGCTTTCTCTGCTCCCCATTGAAGATTCTTACCCCTTTTACTTTTCTCTTTCTCTCGCTTTTAATTTCTCGAATCCATATTTTTCTTGGTCACTTGGCTCAATGCCGATCCACGGACACCACGGAGCAGAGTATTAAGTACTGCAGAGTGGCTCTGAAGTCGGCACGTTTCTGCCGAAGACAGTTTGATACTGATTGCTCAAGGATGGATTCATACAAGAAGTTAATACTATAAAGCGTTTGTTACAGATTTCACTACGCTTTTAAAGAAAACATGTAAATAACATTACTTTGATTATACGCTACAGATTTGGTCCCTTCTCCAGTTTCGTAGAATACTGACGTGGCTGGATAGGCAAGCCTAGTAATAAGCTAGCTGACTGTAAGTGAGGTTGAATGAGGCCACCTCTCTACAAACCGGCCCGGATGAGATGGCCTTGTCAGTTGTCGGTCTGAGAGGGCGGACGCGCGTGCAGGAGGACAGTGTATTGGTTCTTTATTTACGTGACCATTGCGGCTCTCCAACCCCCGTTCTCGGTACCAGTAATATCGTACTACTTTTCTGCGAAGTAACAGACATATTTTTGTGACAATATTCACATTTGGTTTTATTAATGTATAGGTACTCCGATGTATCGATGTGTTACAGTGATATGGTTCTTGTGTGTATTCATTTCTGTGAGACTGTCATAATCTTTGGCTTACTTGTAACCGTTATGGCGCGAATGCGCACAGAGTAGTCTTTGTTTCACTTTGCAGAAGTTAAGTTGTTATTTCGCTTTGTAAAAGAACAGTCAAGTCTTGTGTTTGGTTAAAGTGGAAATTAAATATATGAAGATTGATAAGAAACTGTTTTCTTGATGATGTGACAATTAAGAAGAAGTATATGTGAATTTACAAGAAGTTTAATAAAAATGTGGATCGTGAACACCTAGTCAAAAATTATTTCTACCATACCATTGTTCTGATCTGGGATTGTCTGATCATTAAGAATTTCCTGAAAAACGCATTTGTTATGTCTTCAAATATTGATAAAATACAGATCTGGACCTTCTAGCAGTCAAAGTGGAATCACCCTAGAATCAACAAGATGAGCCATAACAACTTCGACGAAATCTACGTGGGAATCCATTCAAGGTAAGTGCCAAAATTAATGACTTTTTTACAGTGACTTCATTATTTCCATTCTGACGATACCATCCACAATCAATAACTTTGTTGTTGCCCGATAAAGCGAACATATGCTGCGTGAGCAACATTATTAATCTGATTTCTAACCTACTCCGCAAGTGGTGGTATTGGTAGAACAGCGAATGAAATTTTCGTCCGGAATACAGGTTCAGGTCTTCCACGATCTTCCTACATCACTTATGGTGAATGCCAGTATCCTTTTTTTCAAAAGTACACTACCGGTTTCCTTCCCGTATTCGATGGATTTCGTCGTTGATGTGGCGAACTGCCACAGAGCGTGTTTCGGAGACACGGGGGAGAACTTCCCTGCCATCGGCCGGCCAGTGTACGGCAGGCAGGCGCAGTTGTGCTCCGGCTGTCGGCTGCCGCTCTTCCAGAGCGCTGGTCTTGCACTGTCGCCGAAGACAGAGGTGGCGAGGACGGTGGGTTGAGCAGCGTGATGGATACATGCCTACACCCGATTATTGAGAAATCGAGCAATAAATCACAGGGACATCCTATCAGAAACCCAAATACACCCGGGCGATCGACAGTGGTGCGCATGCAATGATAATTGTACTAGAGAAATTAGTGAAGCTACGCCAGCACATTTACAAGGACGTTGTTAAATAACACTTTCAAAGACTCGCAAAGACATCGAGCATAGCTACAGTCTAGGAGTCACATGATATCTCAGCCAGCTGTAGTAAATGATTGTACCGCATAACTAACATACAAACACAACCTAAATTACAGCAAATTATGCGAATGTGTCAGAATGGCGATTTCTGCAGCCATACGCTCGTTGTGAGTGCAGTACGCTGTAGGGCTGTCTGCCTCTGTAGCCAGTGCTGAGTTCGGCTGACTGTTGTGCGGGGGATCCGGATCGATTCCCGGTTTTCCTTTCTGAGAGGACTGCAACAGGTTGGCAGTTGAGGTGCTGCTTGACCAGTTAACGACGGCACCGGGTCTGCTAGCCCTTCTATCCCGTATGTCAACGGCGCTATTGGCTTAGGATGATGAGGCGGTCGGTATGGTCCGATCTGCCCGTCTATGGCCAAAACGGCGGTGATGTCAAAAACGTGTCCTGTTTTCCAGTATGTCATGTGTTACTCTCTAGCTTGATTAGTTAGTTAAATATCCGTTTCATCATTAACAAACGTTACATTGCATTTTCTGAAACCACCACTAAAAAGAACACCAAAAGAGGTTTCTTACGAATATCCCTGTAGTTAAATACGTTGTACGCAGTATGCACTTCCATTGTTTCTGAACCAACCAACTGGCTTTGGTCATCCTCTGAGGTAGGAAAGAGACGCTCCTCTCAACAGTTTATTCTACATACATACGACTGCCCTGCAATTCACAATTACGTGCCTGTCAGATGGTTCATCAAATCATCTTCATGCTGTTTTTCTACATTTCCAATCTGGAACAGGCGCGGAAAAAACCAGCACTTGCGGCGTGCGTGCTCTTATTTATTTTATTGTGTTATGTTGATCACTTCTCCCAATGTAGACGGGCGCCCAAAAAGATATTTTCGCATTTGCAGGAGAAAGCCGGTGGTTGAAATTTAATGAGAAGGTCCTACAGCAACGAAAAACGCGTTTGTTTTAACGATTGCAATCCCATTTCGCGTATCTCATCCATAACACTGCCTTCCCTGTTTGTCGATAGTAAAAAGCGAGCTGCCATTCTTTGAACTTTTCGATCTCATCCGTCATTCCTATCTGACGTACATCCCATATCACGCAGCAGTACTGCAGAAGAGGCGGACAAGCTTAGTGTACGCCGTTTCTTCAATGGCTTTGTTGCATTTCCTGAGTCTGTAAGTAACGATAAATTGTACTTGTGTGTGTGTGTGTGTGTGTGTGTGTGTGTGTGTGTGTGTAGCCGTCTCGCGGTCGTCAAGTGATGCAAACTGGGTGGCAAGTCGGTCACTCGATTCTTTAACTTATGTGGGGATTCAGTAAAACTGCTAAGAGTTTCAACGTAACATCTGGCAGCAAGTTAAAATTGTAACTTTGCGAGCGTGGGACTTAGAATTATTTCCGATCCATTCAATAATAGTTTCTGGTAAGCCTGGAATAACAATATTACATAATTTGTTTAACGAGCTATTGAACTCTAATTATGTGCGTTAGCTAGCCGTTTATGAATAGTTGATCCGCAACGGGATTTTATATTAGGTGCATTTGCAATGAATTTGTGACTGAGGGAATCTGCCTGCACTTAAATCACCTGTACGTAAGTTCTGCTGTACGTATATTCTCATATTCTGTTTATTTAAAGCTATGTCTAAGAACTATTAGTAAGGCCGCCATGCTCTTAATTTTTCATTTATGAATAATTAATCAGTTAATCAGACCTCAAAACATCGGTGTTGCCTGCCTTTATTAATGCTAAGTGGTTTGTCAGAATTATTTGTCATTAACCACTTTTTTATATTTAATTCGCAGATTTACCATACGTAGAATTTTGAGTGTACGATCACTTGCGCGACCTATTTAGTTTCAACTAGCATACGTGAAGGCAGAAATGTGAGAGTGTGCGACCCACCCCTAAGACAGACAACGAGCAAGCACCAGTTAGGTTACACATTTGCCCAATCTCCGTACGTGGATAAACGGTCCCTTTCCTTGTCTGTGTCACTGAGGTACAGCGAAGCGAGTGTGCCGGTATTGTTTATCAAAGGAAAGTAGATTACAATCA
The DNA here is from genome assembly GCF_021461385.2 of Schistocerca piceifrons. Classification (NCBI taxonomy): domain Eukaryota; kingdom Metazoa; phylum Arthropoda; class Insecta; order Orthoptera; family Acrididae; genus Schistocerca; species Schistocerca piceifrons. Next base: position 30,659,493 of record NC_060140.1, on the reverse strand, counting down.
CAATCTTATTTCTTCCACACAAACAGACGCATAAAATGCTAGAAGTCTGAAAAAAAATGAAGACAGACATGGGTTGGTTGAAGCTCGACTTGTTGAGTTCTGGAAGTGGAATGAAGAGAGGATAAAGGACATATTGGTTTGTGAATAGTGGTAAGGGAAATAGTGAGTTATTACGAATGACCAAACCATGGAATTATTTCCTTGAGGACTGAAATGAAGCTAACGCTAATCATTGTGAAATTTTGAATACCCACAACACAAGATGATAAGGAGGCATCAGCATGAATAAACTAATCGAGGAACTTATAAGTGTGTGCAAGACGATGGAAATTTCATCGTCTTTGGCGATTGATGCAGTATCAGTAGACAGGAAAGCAAAGAGAAAATTACTGCGAACTAAGAACTGAGATAAAATATACCGAGTTTTGCTGTGAGTTTCAAGCAGGTAAAAGCCTCATGCTAACTCACAGGAGAAGAGGATTACCAGACATACATTATCAACAGGACCACAATGTGTCCAGCGATAAAAAAATTGGGAACCAATTACTGTTCTACGTACAGCGTTGTCTGGATGTGGACTTAGAAATTAACGCAGTAGTAACGAAAATTAGGCTAAATCGAAAGCAACCCAACTACGGAGAAGAGAAATATTTGGAACTCATACGTATGTGTGCGCGCGCGTGTGTGTGTGTGTGTGTGTGTGTGTGTGTGTGTGTGTGTGTGTGTGTGTGTGTGTGTGTGATGACTTAGATAAAATAAGCAGAATATTATAAGGGAAAAAATCAGATATGGTGATACCAATGTCAATGGTGAGATAAAAAAGTTTAGCTTAGCGATGAGAAAATGAAAACCACCATTGCTAAGGACGGTGTGGGATAGCAGCCGTATAGTCTGCTTAAAAACGAAATTAGCTTGATAATCAAATTAAATTTATATCAGTGGTATCATTTGTACTTAGAAATCGGATTATAAAAGCGGTTGCATAGGTAATAGTCATTTGGCGAGCAAATTTCCGACGCTGGATTACATTCCGGAATTAATGTTTCCATGGAACGTAACTTAATTCTGTCGGCCACGAGCTCATATTAGCACATTCAAGCGCTATGAATAAGTAAAGAGTTGATCACTGAACGTACGCTGGATATGTTGCGTTACGAATTTAAAGTGCGGGAAGTTTACGGATGTGGTAGACTACAGATTGAAACCTATAAATTCTACCACTTTAAGTACAAAAGCATGAATTGTGACAGCATACATCAAATACCGAGCGAGATTAGTCTTGGCAAGTGACAGAAGCTGATTGCCACCACGTCTGAGAGGTTAACTGAGCTTCTAATGTATCCCTGTGGATGTCAGAACGGTCTGCATCGGTTAGACTGAGCGACACTCAGGTAACTCCCCATGGGCTCATAAGCTTCAATAAAAACTGCAGCGCATCGGATTAGTAACAGGAAAGGAGGTGGCCCTAGTATACACGAGGTATCGGTGTTGCACCTCACGAAAGGAAATAAAAAGTCGATCATCGAACTATGAAATGGAACACTGGACCAAATTAACCCCTATTTAGTATAAAGTTATTTTCTAACATATACGTGAACAAGAATTAATTGTAGGATCATTTCAACTAGAAAAATACAGAGAGCATGAAGACTGACAATTATTAACATAGAATAGTTCTAATGTAAAGATTAAATGACCTGGCAAAGACCAGGTAGGTTAGACGAATGAAAAGAAACTGGCATCTTACAAATGAGTTATGGGAAGATAGTTCCGCGGTGGATACACAACGATTGTCTGTCTCCCCCTGAATGGTGAAAAACTACGACTTGGAAAAAAAAAATCACTGATCGAGTCACTAATGAGCCCTCGGGAAGTTCAGGATTCGCAGAATGCTCTGTAAGTTTCATACTACGGTCGCCGTTTCTCAGCATGCTGTGTATACAGTTGTGCAAAAAGTTGTAAGCACCACGCTCTGCAGCCGCCTGCAATACACCGGCTGCTGATTACGGCAACATCCCTTCTGTACATCTGCGGCGATCTTCTCGTCCTTCGAGAGATGAGTGCCTCACTCAACATCTCCAGACAATGTGTGCTCCTCAGAATCCTTAGACGAAGTTCTCTCTTCCCAATCGCTATCCAAGTGCTCCTTGCCGAAACATATTACTCTCTTCTCGCTACCAGATTGAACAATTCCTGTGCACCAATGAGAAAGGGCTTGCAATAAGGTGGACAATGAAGCATCCTCTACCAGGCAGTCCGTAGGGGTTTCGAGAGTATCTTCGTAGATCTAATATCAAGCAGATAGTCCTATGTGTGCGAAAAATTGGAGCTCCTGAAGGCATAAATCACGATCTCAGGCGGTCAATGTTGCACGAGCAGTTACTGTATTCTCGTCACACACAGCGTTTGGAAGCCCTCAGGCGATAAGACCACCATCATAGATTCAGCCACTGGATTGTAAGACAAAGTACTCAAAACACACAATTTATATTTTATTTACGAATAAATCGTGATGGTTCAAATGGCTCTGAGCACTATGGGACTCAACTGCTGAGGTCATTAGTCCCCTAGAACTTAGAACTAGTTAAACCTAACTAACCTAAGGACATCACACACATCCATGCCCGAGGCAGGATTCGAACCTGCGACCGTAGCGGTCTCGCGGTTCCAGACTGCGGCGCCAGAACCGCGCGGCCACTTCGGATTGCAGTATATCGTGATTATTTGCATATGAGGGCAGGAGGTTTTGTAGGAATGAGCGGTAGCTTCATTGAGCACCACCTGCGAAAGTGTCAATAGTTAGTTGGGTGTCATAGGACAGAACGACCCGTATCTCAACAAATATGTTTTATCGAGAAAAGTCCGTCTACTGTCTGTGTTTCCCTTTCTCATTTACCCATGTATATTTAAGAGCGAAGTTTACACGTTTCAACCGAGCCTTTCCACCGCGGGCTGCTGCAGTTTACGCAGCACTCTCAGCACCTGTTTGTCGGATCCAGCAGAGCTTCTCGCGCAGACAGTCCAGTGCTAACGTCGAAACGCAAGCCCCTGGTCGTGCTGGGCGGTAACCTTTAGGCAGCAATGCACCGCAAAGTCAATTGCGGCGTTTGCAAATGACCCGGGTGAAGCTGTTTAACCCATCAATCTAAATAAATCATGCCGAATGACGCTGGCGTGCCGAGTGATCCTCACCGCACACCGTGGTTAGCGCTTCATTTACGAACTTTTAATGGAAAATTGATCGAGAAAGTAATTTAATTATCATCGCACGGGTACTAAATTATGTAAAGGACGACCTGGCACCAGACGCGGGGCGTTGAAAATTTCACCGTGACGACCTCTGAGTGCCGAAACGCCTGCCTCATCGTCAAACAAAATACTTCAGAGATTCATTAAGAATTGAGGGTCTATGTGTAATGCATTATCATGAATTAAGAGACTATTTGTGATGCATGTTTGCACTGGAAAGCAACGGAATACCTAAACTGTTCAGTAAAATAAGGACAGCCGGTACCAACCCTATGCAAATTATAGGTTTGTGTGCAGCATTATAACGATACAGAAAAAGCTAGGGAAATTGTTCTTGCTTTTCACCGTACGTGTATTACATTTCTGATTTCTACTGTCTGATTGATCCCCGCCCTCGGGATAAAAGTGATATAAACCACACACTTTGATTCATCGACCACCCCGTAAGCCCTCAGAATCATCAGTCGTAGATTGGTTTAACATACCTATACGACCGAATCCTACCTTGCTGCTAATTTCAGCTAACTGGAGTAGCCATAGAGGGTACTACAGACCCCTTCACTTGGGGGGAAGTTCCCGTCGCACCCCTCTAACATTTAGTGGTAAGTTGGCCCATTCGGTAGCCCGTCAAAAACTGAACACGGATCAAGCATGCAAGCAGGGAGAAGGCGTACTGAATTGCCGAAAAAAGAAGAAAAACAGAAACAGTGAACGGTCCAAACTTAAACTATGCAATATTCACGCTCGTGTCGTGGCTGTGTGGTCACGGTGTTGCACTGCGAAGGTGGAGATCCTTCAAGTCTCACTCGATGCAAATTTTTTCCCAGAATTACGAACTACCCTACCGGTCATTGACGTGACTCTTCACTGTATTCAAATGGTTCAAATGGCGCTCAGCACTATGGGACTTAACAGCGGAGGTCATCAGTCCCTAGAACTTAGAACTACTTAATCCTAACCAACCTAAGGACATCACACACATCCACGCCCGAGGCAGGGTTCGAACCTGCGACCGTAGCTGTCGCGCGGTTCCAGACTGAAGCGCCTTCAACCGCTCGGCCACACCGGCCGGCACTTCTTCGCTGTATTCAAATTTGTGAATGTGTCGTGATCTAATGTAAGTTTACAACAGCGACGTGTATCGAAGGACCTCCAGACGTATGTACCTCCTCCTTATTCTGCACTCATACTACATGTTACGCGTCTTGCGTTGCGTTTTGGAAGTTTTGAATTCCTTCGTTGTAACATAGTTCACACCCGTTTATTTGTCTTTTTCACTTCTGTAAGCGGTCTGTGCGGCGTCTCGCCTGCTCTCACTATCCATCACAGAAAATCAGTCATGTGGTAAGAACGTACTGCCGTCGCAAGTAAATATGAATAGTGACAGCAGCCGAGATGCCCTATAGACCTCTCACAGAAATGAAAACATCCAATAAACGGGTGTGAACTATGTTTACAACGAAGGAATTCAAGAGTCAAAACTTCCAAAGCGGAATGGAAGAGGCATAACATCTGGTCTGTGTGTACAACAAATTGGAGGTACGTGCTTCTGGAGGTCCCTTCATCACACGTCGCTGACATTACGCCACGAAACAGACGCTGATTTGAATAAGACGAACAGACACGTCAATGACCGGCGTTAAAGTTGGTAATTTTGTGAAAAAACAAAAAAAATTGGACCCAGTGAGATTTAGAACTGGATCTCGCGGTTTGCGGTGCAACTCCTCGCCCCCACAACCACGACACGGGCGTGGTTGACATTTCTCAATACTGCGTAGATCAATTTCGGTCTATTCACTGTTTCTGTTTTTCTTCCTTTTTCCACAGTTATTCCTGTTTTTACGCTTGATCTGTGTTCAGTTTGTGACAGGTTATCCAATGGGCCAACTCACCACTAAATATGAGGGGCGTGCGACGGGGAGTTTCCCTGGTGCACATCTCTGTAGCATTAACGGAAAACCACGAGTTGGACACTACTTGCGGATATAAGGCCAGGAGGAAGCGCAACGAACCACCTCCAAACGACAGCCTAAAAAAGTATTAAACTTCTTTTTATTTCTGAGTTTGCAACTATGGACCGCAAAGAACATAAGACTACTCAGCTTTTCTTCCCCTCTCCTCCCAGAACCTCTTCATTCATTCACCTCTTTTTATTCCCTACCCCTAGGAAATGATCCATCTGAGCCTTCTGTTTGGTGGTTTCTCTTGAAATGACTAAAATTTATGCAGGTTTGTTTTTGTTACCTACTTCCTTTCTTCGATCGAATTGGAGTATTTCAAAAAAATTGGGGAGCATCTTTTCTACATTATGGGGATGAAGTTCTATCTGACTTCAGGGACAGTCAGTGAAAAAAAGAAAACAATATTCCTGAAAATATATCTACGAAAAAAAAAAAATTGGACGAAACGTTCGACGCCAGAAATATAACGACACGTGGTACTGGAGCGTTCTGGCAGTTGGCCACTGGTTCAAGGCGACTTGTGACTACGAGTGAACGCCAGTGAGCAACTGAGCAACGCGACAGAGTCGTCGACATTAGCTGGGCGGCGCGTAGAACGTCAGCGTGATGTGTTTATAAATTTAATTCAGCACTTCTTTAATATTTTCGCCAAACACGGAAATCGACTAAGCACATATAGTCACGGGGAGTTTGATCTCGTTTCTATGCGAGCTGCTTTTTGTCTAGTGTCATTTCGATGACTGAAATTGGGATACACTTATAGAACTGAAGGATGTTGTCATTTTCTGCCCAAAAACACTGTTCTCGATTTATTTGTACAGCTGGCTTTGCTACCATGTGTGTGATTTGCATCCGGTCATACCGTCTGAAACATTGCACGGATCTGCAGAATTTCGGTATATCTCGCCTAAAGTCACTAATGGACACAACCATTCAATGCATGTTTCCACCGAAGGTACTTGCGCCTTTGGTAATTTTACTTTTACTTTCTGGTTATTTGGTAGTCGTCCAAGCAATATTTTTCGACCTATCATTTCATCTTCCATTTACTCTTTTATATCTGTGCCATGGGACAGCCTTGGGAGAGCCAGTCCTGACAAAACTCTACCATCTGGTGAGCAAGATGTATGAGACAGCGAAATACCCTCAGACTTCAAGAAGAATATAATAATTCCAATCCCAAAGGAAGCAGGTGTTGACAGATGGGAAAATTACCGAACTATCAGTTTAATAAGGCACGGCTGCAAAATAATAACACTAATTATTTACAACGAATGGAAAAACTAGTAGAAGCCAACCTCGACGAAGATCAGTTTGGATTCCGTAGAAATATTGGAACACGAGAGGCAATACTGACGCTACGACATAACTTAGAAGCTAGATTAAGGAAAGGCAAACCTACGTTTGTAGCATTTGTAGACTTAGAGAAAGCTTTTGACAATGTTGACTGGAATACTCTCTTTCAAATTCTGAAGGTGGCAGGGGTAAAATACAGGGAGCGAAAGGCTATTTACAATTTGTACAGAAACCAGATGGCAGATATACGAGTCGAGGGACATGAAAGGGAAGCAGTGGTTGGGAAGGGAGTGAGACAGGGTTGTAGCCTCTCCCCGATGTTATTCACTCTGTATATTGATCAAGCAGTGAAGGAAATTCGGAGTAGGACTTAATATCCATGGAGAAGAATTAAAAACTTTGAGGTTCGCCAAAGACATTGTAATTCTGTCAGAGACAGCAAAGGATTTGGAAGAGCAGTTGAACGGAACGGATAGTGTCTTGAAGGGAGGATATAAGATGAACATTCAACAAAAGCAAAACAAGGATAATGGAATGCAGTCGAATTAAATGTGGTGATGCTGAGGGAATTAGATTAGAAAATGAGACACTTAAAGTAGTAAAGAAGTTTTGCTATTTGGGGAGCAAAATAATAGATGATGGTCGAAGTAGAGACGATATAAAATGTTGACTGGCAATGGCAAGGAAAGCGTTTCTGAAGAAGAGAAATTTGTTATCATCGAATGTAGAAGTGTCAGGAAGTCGCTTCCGCAAGTATTTGTATGGAGTGTAGCCATGTATGGAAGTGAAACATGGACGATAAATAGTTTGGACAAGAGGAGAATAGAAACTTTGGAAATGTGGTGCTACAGAAGAATGCTGAAGATTAAATGGGTAGATCACATAAATAATGAGGAAGTATTGAATAGGATTGTGGAGAAGAGGATTTTGTGGCACAACTTGACTAGAAGAAGGGATCGGTTGGTAGGACATGATCTGAGGCATCAAGAGATCACCAGTTTAGTATTGGAGGGCCGCGTGGAGGGTAAAAACGGTAGAGGGAGACCAAGAGATGAATGCACTAAGCAGATTCAGAAGGATGTAGGTTGCAGTAGGTACTGGGAGATGATGCAGCTTGCACAGGATGGAATAGCATGGAGAGCTGCATCAAACCAGTCTCAGGACTGAAGACCACAACAACAACATATCTGTGCAAGCAGTTCTGCTTACTGAGCGGTTGCTTTAGATTGTAATTGCTTTGTGAGTCGGTTTAACGTCTGATGATATCTCCAGCATTGTAAGACGAAATGTTAGGCAACGAAACATAGCTTGATCCACGGCCTAATTCCCGTATATAGACACAATACTAAATAAGTTATCAGACGCCCCCATACGTCAACGGATGAATGAGACATTCATTCCGCGAGGCGAGAACCTTCCGAAAGTAGGGAAGATGAATGTAGGGGTGTAACAAGTGTTATTTTGGCACGGCGCCTTCCCTCCAGCGCGCCCGCTGGAGAGGCGTGTTGACAGAGATTAACAGTCAACACGAGCAGGCCGGGGACACTGTGCTGCCCGCGGTGTGATGCTAACCAGGCCGGCAGCCACAAGAGGAGCGTCCGCTAATGGGCTGCACCGCCCCCTCCCCCCTCCCCATCCATCCTTCGTGCCTTCCGCCAGGACAACAGACGGACCTGTTGCATAGGCAAGAGCGCCACCGCCTCCGCCTCCGGGCCTGCGGCAGGTGTTACTGCAGACACTGGCGCTATACGGAAGCCACTACCACACAGAAGTACGATAAATAACACCGCTGGCAATGTAAGTTACAGCACTAAGAAGGAAAGCAAATAGCGACATTCTACTCACTGTGCATATACCGGATGATCAAAAAGTCAGTATAAATTTGAAAACTGAATAAATCATGGAATAATGTAGATAGAGAGGTACAAATTGACACACATGCTTGGAATGACATGGGGTTTTATTAGAACCAAAAAATACAAACGTTCAAAAAATGTCCGACAGATGGCGCTTCATCTCATCAGAATAGCAATAATTAGCATAACAGAGTAAGACAAAGCAAAGATGATGTTCTTTACAGGAAATGCTCAATATGTCCACCATCATTCCTCAACAATAGCTGTAGCTGAGGAATAATATTGTGAACAGCACTGTAACGCATGTCCGGAGTTATGGTGAGGCACTGGCGTCGGATGTTGTCTTTCAGCATCGCTAGAGATGTCGGTCGATCAACATACACTTGCGACTTCAGGTAACCCCAAAGCCAATAATCGCACGGACTGAGGTCTGAGGACCTGGGAGGCCAAGCATGACGAAAGTGGCGGCTGAGCACACGATCATCACCAAACGACGCGTGCAGGAGATCTTTCACGCGTCTAGCAATATGAGGTGTTTTTTTTGTTCTAATAAAACCCCACGTCATTCCAAGCATGTGTGTCAATTTTTACCTCGTTTATTAAGTTTTCAAATTTATACTGACTTTTCGATCACCCAGTATGTAATCGTGATTATACAGTGACGTCCGAAATTAAAGCAACAAACGAAAACTTTGCAAGTTTGCGCAACAAACAGTACAGGCCTGATGGCGACGGGGTACGCTGTGAATGATCTCATCACTCTCACGTTGAGACAATAACGCCCTTTCTTCCTGGAGAGCTGCTCACAGCCTTGGAGAGTGGTTGGTGGATGCTGAAGTGATGGAAGCCGTGTCCCTACTGCATCCCAGACCTGCTCTATGGGATTTAAATCGGGAGAGCGAGCTGGCCACGCCATCCGTGTAATATCTTCCGTTTCCAAGAAAACATCGACCACCCGTGCTCTATGAGGACGAAGCATTATCGTCCATCAGTACGAAGCCTGGGTCCACACCACCTCCCGACAACAGCACATGTCACGAAGAGCGATTCGAGTGGTAACCGTAATCTCTGTCCACATCATTGGGGATCGTCCTCAATATCTGTTTCTTTCCGCAATGTTTGGGTCCAGAAATCGTCTTTCACGTTCCCTCCAGGTGCGAATCCATCGAGAATCACTCTTCAGTCTAAACTGAGGCTCATCGGTGGAAAGAACATTGGTCTACTGTTCGACCGCCCAGGTGGCACGTTGATGACTCCCCCCTAGAGATTCCCTTCTTTGAAGACACGTCAGAGGTACACATAGAGCCGGTCTCCGACAGTAAAGACCACTCTGCCGAAGCTTTCTGCACACCGTTTGCCTCGATACAGCACGTCCAGTGGATGCTGAGAGCTCACGTGCCAGTTGCTGTCCAGTACTGATACCGTCGTGCCCTAAGGCAAATAACGGACCTACTCCTAAAGTCACACGTCGCTGCCCTGTCCTACTCTTCGGAATACAGTTTCGGTCTCTATACACCAGGGCTGGGGACGAGAGCCGCCCGCACGGTTGCCCGCGGGCATCGTGAGCCGCGAGGGCAACGCTGAGCAGCTGTGAGCGCACGCAGTGCGGGTAGCAGAACTGTGCGGCGTAGCTGGCCGCTTGGCTATGCACACTGCACGGGTACAATCGAGCCGCTGCGAGAGAGCTTCGCACACGCAGCTGAGTCCGGACAAGCTATATAACGTACGTACTGCTGGTGGAGCACACATACGGCCGAGGTCGTTTCACGCGTATGAACTCGGCTCTGGTACACGGTTATCGAGAGGCCAATCATACGTGTCACAAGGTGCATGTGTGGGACGTAAGTGTAAAACGTGCTTACCCGAAGTTTGTGTATCCTGTGCCATGCAACGGTTGGCCATGTACGGCTGAAACACAGTTTCGAACCATTGTAACACATTCAACTTTCATGACCACGAATAGGATACAGACGTAAAGGATTAAGATACTAACTAATCTGTATTGTAAATGTTACGTTATATTTACACAGACGTGTGTAATTCAGTACGAATAGGACATAGGCATTAATTTACATCATCCTGGATGTTTTTACAGTGATTTTGAACTAGCATCTCGATATTTGGTGCGAAACTGCTGGTCATTAGGCGCACTGCACCAGTCAGATGAACTAAGCTTCGATTTTGTGAGTTTCATTATGGAGGAAACACTTTCGCACAAGTATGTTGTTCCAAAAAACTATACACAGGAGCAGCTATTTTAAATAACAGTGCAAATTGTTCACGTGAGAAATATTTGTAGAAGCTTTCCACGGTTTCTGCAGTGCGAAACTGCTTCTTCAGCACACGATTGCATTGAACGTCAGTGAGTTCCAACTGAATTTCGGAAGGCGCATTTTCAACGTTAAATGCAAAAGGAGTTGCAAAAAGGTTGACATCGCATTCCAGTCGATTTAAGTCCTCGAATCTAATATCAAAAATGCCTTCGAGAGACTGTAGCACAGTTACAAACCCATCAAAATGGTCTTTGAACCTCTCCGGTTTCAAATTGTTTTCACTAACAACTAGTGCAAAGCTCGAGAAGTGTACACACGTCATTTCTGACAGTTGCTTTTCCCACAAAAGAAGTTTTGTCTTGAATGCCAGAACAGTGTTAAGCACTTCTCTAATTACCGTATTTCTACCTTGCTAAGCTACATTCAAGCTATTCAAGTGCTTGGTTATGTCAGTTACAAACGTAAGGTCTAAAATCCACTCTGGGTCGTCCAATTCCTTCACCGGTTTTCCTTTCGCATCCATGAATGACGCTATATCTTTACGTAAATTAAAGGTTCAAATGGCTCTGAGCACTATGGGACTCAACATCTGAGGTCATTAGTCCCCTAGAACTTAGAACTACTTAAACCTAACTAACCTAAGGACATCACACACATCCATGCCCGAGGCAGGATTCGAACCTGCGCCGTAGCAGTCACGCTGTTCCGGACTAAAGTGCCTAGAACCGCACGGCCACCACGGCCGGCTCACGTAAATTAAAAACTCTTTCTAAAACAACATCTCGACTCAACCAGCGAACTTCACAAAAATATGTGTGTATGTGAAATCTTATGGGACTTAACTGCTAAGGTCATCAGTCCCTAAGCTTACACACTACTTAACCTAAATTATCCTAAGGACAAACACACACACCCATGCCCGACGGAGGACTCGAACCTCCGCCGGGATCAGCCGCACAGTCCATGACTGCAGCGTCTCAGACCGCTCGGCTAATCCCGCGCGGCACAAAAATATGGAATATCGCAGTATTCACACTCGAGAAGTGCCAGAACGAATTGTCTGTGTCCCAAACCGTGCCATCTGAGAATGTTAACTGGTTTTATAACCACGTCCGTGATGCCAACTAACCTGTGGCACATTCTGCAGGCAAATCAACACGGTGAAGAACTCAGTGTATTGCTGGTGGTCCCCGCTCCACACCGACGGCTTTCAACTTTTTCCGTATCAAAGCCGCGGCACCACACTTATGACCAACCATTGCAGGAGCCCCATCTCTTGCAAATGATGGAAGTTTTGCCCAACATAGCTCGTATTTCTCTATTATATGTTCTACGCACGAAAATATATCGTCAGCCGTTGGTGTGTAATGCATTGGCACAAAATAGAGGAGTTCGCCAACGCCATTAAACTGAGGATCAACTCCTCGCAAAAAGACTGCAAGTTGAGCGACATCACATACATCAGTGCTTTCGTCCAATGTTAATGAAAAGGAAACCAAATCTTTGATCCTGTTTCTCAATTGATATTCCACATCGTGTGCCATTTCTTCACTGCTCCTGCAAAGCGTTCTCCACGAATGAGGAACGGTTTCAAAAACAGGAAGACTTTCTGAGCACAAAATTATTGTGGCAGCAACAAGAGATTCTTTCACAAATTCTTAATCGCCGAAGGGCAGTGGTAGTTTAGCTATTTTAAGAGCTACATGATAGCTTGCTGTGGATGATGAGGTTTACGTCCTGTAAATACGTACAGGAAAAGGTGAAAATGCCGGAAAATGCAGATAACATATTAATAATAACAGCCATAATGTAAACGAATGTCATAATTATCTACGTGTATACGTACGTCTTTCTCCTTTTTCTGATTCAGTTCGTTAAATTTGGCTTTTCTTTCTTCGTTATTCAAACCGACTATATCCTTCTCGTGAAGCAGTTGATAATGTAGTTTCACACTGTTCTTCTTCCTTGAAGACAATGTTGCATTACAAATCAAATACTGAGGTCCACTTTGCGTGCCAACAAAACAGTACTCTACTTCGAACTTTGGATGAACAAGTATGGGTTCAAAGGACTTTCGTTTCAACGATTTTAACTCCTGCTCAGCCAGCAACGCTGGATAAAACGCGCAAACAAAATCTATGGATATACAGGCCGCCACCTCCGTATGCGACGTTTTCACCGTGACGTCACCAGCCAATGAGAAGCCGTCCACTGCTTATGAAAGCGGAAGCCTCACTGGTCCCCGACAGTCAGTTTTACCCCTGACGAACATGACGGAGGTAGTCATCGAAAGCTTGGGATTTTATCCAAATCTGACGTGGCAAGTAAACCGAGCGCTTTTTATGCGAGGACTCCGTCGCGAAAGACTTCGCAGTCATACTACCTCGTTTCAGTGGTGCCATGACGTTATGGTTGCCACGGTCGACCGTTAACCGGACATCTGGTTCACAGTTGGGATGATTGTGTCGTTAATTAGACACAGGACGGGGAAATAGCGGTTTGTTGACTTAATTTTGGACACCAGTGTATTTGCAAGTGTTTTGACGGTGTAAATGGGCCACCTCTGGCAACAAGTATGCCTCTAACCGAGCTGAGCGTTGAGGAGGAAGTGGCTGCCAGGGACACGTCATTCCTCTATATCGGAGCCATCAACTGCTGAGGCGGTCCAGTGGTGTCGTACCAGTGTCTCGGCGATTCGTATCCGCGTGGGTGAGACATCTGGAGAACGTGCCGGCCAGGCCGGATCAGCACTCGGACACAGTCCGTGCCGAGATGCTGCAGGGCAGTACAGGAAACTCGCGGTCTTGGGCTCTCTTGCTGGAAGACAACGTCACAGAGGTCTCTACAGCGACCCCTACACTGACAATAATATTGTGCAATATGCTGACATTCTCCATAGACAGCTCAGTAATATTGTCACTTATATTCTCAATAGCACTGTGCAATAATACCGTATTGTATTGTATGTTATTGTATGTTAACCGGGGACCTAGAAACGATGGAGAGGCTCCGTCCCCGCCACAGCCGCAGTGGTCCACAACCCCACGACGACTACCGCAGTCCACTTCACCCCTCCGCCGCCCCACACCCAGGGTTATTATGCTTTTCGGCCCCCAGTGGACATCCCCCCCAGGGAACGTCTCACACCAGACGAGTGTAACCCCTATGTTTGCGTGGTAGAGTAATGGTGGTGTACGCGTACGTGGAGAACTTGTTTGCGCACCAATAGCCGACATAGTGTAACTGAGGCGGAAAAATGGGAACCAGACCGCATTCGCCGATGCATATGGAAAACCGCCCTAAAAACCATCCACAGACTAGCCGGTTCACCGGACCTCGACACAAATTCGCCGGGCGGATTCGTGCCGGGGACCAGGCGCCCCTTCCCGCCCAGAAAGCCGTGCGTTAGACCGCACTGCCAACCGGGCGGGCAGTAATACAGTAGTTTGGAATACCTGATGATAAAGTCGTTGCTGCTGTAATAATTCCTCATCGATCATCTTCGACAATGCTGAACGCACCCTCATATGGAGAGAGGTGGGAACATGTAATGCACCCAGACACATTGTCGATCGTCTTCGTGGCCCAGTTGTTATATTGCGAAGACGGGAGGGAGGGGGGGGGGGGCACGAGGTTGCATCGACATACTGACCTCCAAAACTCTGACACGTTATTATGAGGCTCTGCTCGTTCCTCGTGTGCGTCTTTGCAGGGGTGTATTCACTTTATTTTCTTTTTCTTCTTATTGGATGACAGTGCGCGGACGCGTGGAACAGTGTAGGTGGAGCAGCTCTTGGAACGAGAAGACATTCGGCGTTCACCCAACTTAAATCCCATCGAGCACGTGTGGGCCGCATTGAACAATGTACTGCAGCACGTCCACATCCACCAACGACCGTCCACCAGTTGTCAGACACGTCGGTGGAGGAAAGGAACGCACTACCACAAGAAGTCCTTAGCAGCGTTGTGGCGTTGTGGGCACACGTTGCAGAGCGTGGTCGCCACACGCCCCATGAAGAACCAAGTAGTGTTTAGGGGACCATCACGAGTGGGCGTGATTTCAGTGTGTTTCTATCACTTACTGCTGTATTGCACTGGAACAGTTCTTTGTGTGCATGGTCCAGGCTTCATCGAGCTACAGTACCTAGCAGTGACACACGAGTGTATACAGAGAACAGGGGCATCTTGTGACACTTCCTTAGGGCTCTCCTGACTACATATTTCTCTCTGCCACACCTTCGCCGCCTAGGGCAACGTATTACTTGAAAGTCCTGCGGCCGAGCACAGAGATATCTGAGAGCCTATTCTTTCGTTAACAGCCTGCAGTGCGGCACTCTGACAAGCATTCATTTTCTGGGAGTTTAGGAATAGTGTATGTGCCTGTTGCTGGTACGTACAGGGCGAGCGGTTTGTTCCTCACCAGTAGGTACTGCTGCTCGTGTAGGACCACCAGCAGATTGAGATATTCCTCCGCTGCTCTTTGTATGAGTGCCATCAATTCTGTGTGGAGTAAATTATCTTCCAGTGGCAATTAATGTACGATCAGAAGGTATAATCAAACATTTGTGCGATCATTTGTTATTGCAGCATTTCTCATACTTTTATATCTTACAATTCTAGGAACTGGTTTTGCTATACGGTTAACTGACGGAAAATTGGTCCCTCAGGAGGGAGTGATATATTTTGTAGCAACACTTATCGCAAATCCAGACGTTTACATTTTATTTTCACCAGCATTCACATACTTTACTTCAATAACGTGGGAAAATTGCGTCGTTTGGACAATGAGCAATAGTTAATGCTGTACTACCAATTGGATTGATAGGATTTGTTATATGAGCTCATCATGTACTCACGAAAGGCACACTTTGCATCAGCAAGAACAATTATTGTCGTGAGAACAGGATTTAAGATATTTAGATGATTTGCAACACTCTACGGAAGAAAGTTCAAGTTTATTGCTTCATTACCATGACCACCCGATTGGATTTTCCTCTTTGGATCTGGAACATGATCAGGGTTAGTATCAGCAAATTCGCTCTCGATATTTTTATTCCTAACACTTACTTTGTAGTTACACGCTTCCATTATATGTTGTCTAAAAGAGTTGTTGTTGTGGTCTTCAGTCCTGAGACTGGTTTGATGCAGCTCTCCATGCTACCCTATCCTGTGCAAGCTTCTTCATCTCCCAGTACTTATTGCAACCTACATCCTTCTGAATCTGCTTAGTGTATTCATCTCTTGGTCTCCCTCTACGATTTTTACCCTCCACGCTGCCCTCCAATGCTAAATTGGTGATCCCTTGATGCCTCAGAACATGCCCTACCAACCGATCCCTTCTTCTAGTCAAGTTAAGCCACAAACTTCTCTTCTCCCCAATCTTATTCAATACCTCCTCATTAGTTACACTCCTGGAAATGGAAAAAAGAACACATTGACACCGGTGTGTCAGACCCACCATACTTGCTCCGGACACTGCGCGAGGGCTGTACAAGCAATGATCACACGCACGGCACAGCGGACACACCAGGAACCGCGGTGTTGGCCGTCGAATGGCGCTAGCTGCGCAGCATTTGTGCACCGCCGCCGTCAGTGTCAGCCAGTTTGCCGTGGCATACGGAGCTCCATCGCAGTCTTTAACACTGGTAGCATGCCGCGACAGCGTGGACGTGAACCGTATGTGCAGTTGACGGATTTTGAGCGAGGGCGTATAGTGGGCATGCGGGAGGCCGGGTGGACGTACCGCCGAATTGCTCAACACGTGGGGCGTGAGGTCTCCACAGTACATCGATGTTGTCGCCAGTGGTCGGCGGAAGGTGCACGTGCCCGTCGACCTGGGACCGGACCGCAGCGACGCACGGATGCACGCCAAGACCGTAGGATCCTACGCAGTGCCGTAGGGGACCGCACCGCCACTTCCCAGCAAATTAGGGACACTGTTGCTCCTGGGGTATCGGCGAGGACCATTCGCAACCGTCTCCATGAAGCTGGACTACGGTCCCGCACACCGTTATGCCGTCTTCCGTTCACGCCCCAACATCGTGCAGCCCGCCTCCAGTGGTGTCGCGACAGGCGTGAATGGAGGGACGAATGGAGACGTGTCGTCTTCAGCGATGAGAGTCGCTTCTGCCTTGGTGCCAATGATGGTCGTATGCGTGTTTGGCGCCGTGCAGGTGAGGGCCACAATCAGGACTGCATACGACCGAGGCACACAAGGCCAACACCCGGCATCATGGTGTGGGGAGCGATCTCCTACACTGGCCGTACACCACTGGTGATCGTCGAGGGGACACTGAATAGTGCACGGTACATCCAAACCGTCATCGAACACATCGTTCTACCATTCCTAGACCGGCAAGGGAACTTGCTGTTCCAACAGGACAATGCGCGTCCGCATGTATCCCGTGCCACCCAACGTGCTCTAGAAGGTGTAAGTCAACTACCCTGGCCAGCAAGATCTCCGGATCTGTCCCCCATTGAGCATGTTTGGGACTGGATGAAGCGTCGTCTCACGCGGTCTGCACGTCCAGCACGAACGCTGGTCCAACTGAGGCGCCAGGTGGAAATGGCATGGCAAGCCGTTCCACAGGACTACATCCAGCATCTCTACGATCGTCTCCATGGGAGAATAGCAGCCTGCATTGCTGCGAAAGGTGGATATACACTGTACTAGTGCCGACATTGTGGATGCTCTGTTGCCTGTGTCTATGTGCCTGTGGTTCTGTCAGTGTGATCATGTGATGTATCTGACCCCAGGAATGTGTCAATAAAGTTTCCCCTTCCTGGGACAATGAATTCACAGTGTTCTTATTTCAATTTCCAGGAGTGTATATGATCTACCCATCTAATCTTCAGGATTCTTCCGGAGCACCACATTTCGAAAGCTTCTATTCTCTTCTGATCTAAACTATTTATCGTCCATGTTTCACTTTCATACATGGCTACACTCCATGCAAATACTTTCAGAAACGATTTCCTGACAAATCTACACTCGATGTTAACAAATTTCTCTTCTTCAGAATGGCTTTCCTTGCCATTGCCAGTCAACATTTTATATCCTCTCTACTTCGAGCATCATCAGTTAATTTGCTCCGCAAATAGCAAAACTCCTTTACTACTTTAAGTGTCTCATTTCGTAATCTAATTCCCTCAGCATCACCCGACTTAATTCAACTACATTCCATTATTTTCGTTTTGATTTTGTTCAAAAATGGTTCAAATGGCTCTGAGCACTATGGGACTTAACATCTATGGTGATCAGTCCCCTAGAACTTAGAACTACTTAAACCTAACTAACCTAAGGACATCACACAACACCCAGTCATCACGAGGCAGAGAAAATCCCTAACCCAGCCGGGAATCGAACCCTGCTTTTGCTCATGTTCATCTTATATCCTCCCTTCAAGACACTATCCATTCCGTTCAACTGCTCTTCCAAGTCCTTTGCTGTCTCTGACAGAATTACAATGTCAAAAGAGTAGTATCTGCATTTCTGCGAACGGTTACTCTGTGATGTCCTTTATTTACAGGAATTACTGTGTACAATACAGAATGTGCGAGGAAAAGCAAAGCTGACTTTTGGACGAGCGATGCATTCTAAATCCATTTTGTGGAGAGAAAATCTGTGTCTAGGAAATGTACGAGTATTATATTAGAACTCGGACAATCTGCTCTGGAATCGAGCAGCAGAGTTTGCAAGGTTTCAGAGCAGCGGTGGTTCATTTCCGAACGTTCGCCTCCGGAGCCGTTTCTGTTTTGTTGGTGGCGGCGGCCTCGTCCAGACGGCGGCACCCCCGCCGCCCCCGCGGCTGCCTGCAGCGCGACGGCTAATCTCGGCGAGTTAAACGCGCAGGCGGCCGGCCAGTCACTCCCGCCCAGGGCGCGTACGAACACACGCCGTCCCCCAGTAATTAACTCAGTGGTGCGGCTGTAAGGGCCGCGAGCCGTCGGCTCGAGTCACCTGGCCGCGTGTTTGCCTCGACAAAACGAAATTTTAATGGAATCCCGACCGCAGGAGCTGGAAGTTTAATTACTCCGCCACTTTGCCGAATTTGCGCCGCGCGGCCGGTCGGCCGGCCAGCTGTTAAGCCTCGTTCCCCTCTCTGCCCCGGACAGGGAGGCGGAGGAAGAACGGCAGCTGCAAATCAATTCGCGCGTGCGCGTGCGTGAGTGCGACAGCCGGAAGGGGAGCCCGCGATTCAGTTACGTGGCCGGCCGGGCTCCGCGCTGCCGCCGCTGCCGAGGGCCGTCGCCCAGGTGCCCGGCAACACACGGGGAGGCGGGCCGAAAAACCTGCCGCCACATACTGCGTCACGTTGACATCTTCGCACCTCTGTACATTTTTCCCGTTTTGTTTCTCAAGTACACAAACAAACTCACTCTCTTTCTCTTTCTCTCTCTCCCTCCACACACACACACACACACACACACACACACACACAAAGGTGTTCCACCACGAACCGGACGTACTTTACGAATTCGTACTACGGAAGAATGGAAGATTCCTAAGCGAACTGGACACGTAAACATTACCTGTTCTGTGGTTCAAATGGCTCTGAGTTCCATAAATCTTCTGTGCAAGCTGCTCGAACGTATAGTGAGCCAAAGATTGTGTTGGCTCCTTGAGCCTCGGGGCCTTTTGGCTCCATCCCAGGACGGCTTTTGTCAACTTGGTATGCCTGGAGTCTATCCGAATGCCCCTTTGTCAACGTCGCCACCTTGTTGCGTCTTTTTTGACCTGGCGAAAGCCTATGGCACCACTTGGCGTCACCATATCCTCACTACATTACACGAGTGGGGTCTCCAGGGCCCACTCCCGATTTTTATGCGGAACTTTTTGTCGCTCCACACCTTCAGTGTTCGAGTCAGTGCTTCACACAGTTTCCCCCATATCGAAGAGAATCGGGCTCCGTAGGGGCAACACATCGGTGGGTCTAGAGTCTCGTGTAAAATTAATGTAAGAGGGTAAATTTTCATATTAATTGTTCACTGTTATTTAATATACAGGCAGTCCAAGCGTGACGGCAATCGTTGTAGTTTTCCGTTCTGTCTGAATCTGTGACTGGGTTCTGAACTTCTGCAGCCAGTGTAAAAAAACAACGATTCCAGGAGGGTACGCGTATGCATTCTCTGGAATGTCAGTTTTTTGAACAACAGTCCAGATAAAGCATGGTATAAATAATCATCAGCTTCCATTTAAACTATATATATTTATTCTTTCGTACATGAAAACTGTGTACAAATTTATTAAAATACTATTGATACAGTTTTAAAAAATTAAAACAGTTACTTGTAATGAATCCTCACTAAACATTTTGCGTGGAGGGCTACATTACACTTTAGACTTCATGCCTTGCATGCGCTGTCCACATCGTGTCTTCTTGTGTGGTTTTGTTATACAGTGGCCCTCGTTACCATTACCTCACTTCTTGTGTGACTCTCTTTTCGACGACACAGTTGGCTAGAGGCATTTTCATAAAACGTCAGAAAGTATCAATGTGTCACAGTTAAACCTCGTGTGAATACAAGAACATCTTAAATTTCTTCTCTTCTCTTCTATCTCAATAGTTGCCACAGCAATCACTACCAATGCATTGTCAATATCACTTTTTGTTACTAGTTTGTATTGTGTCTTCAACAATCTTTTCATTCAATCAATTGACTCCACTCTTGTATTCGTTTTCAAGACAAACACAATATAGTTATATGAGAACACAGGCTTTCTCGGTGAATCTCGATGATAAAATCTTCTCGGGTTACAGCTGAGTCAATGCGTTCTTCTCCAGCAACGTTTCAGGAGTTTTCTTACTTGCCATCTTCAGGCGAAGATGGTAAGTAAGGAACTTCCTGAAACGTTGCTGGACTAAAACGCATTGACTCGGCTGTCAACCCGAGAAGATTTTATCAACAAACTAGTCGATCACTTCTTATTCAAAAAATGGTTCAAATAGCTCTGAGCACTATGCGACTTAACATCTGAGGTCATCAGTCCCCTAGAACTTACACCTACTTAAACCTAACTAACCTAAGGACATCACACACATCCATGTCGAGGCAGGATTCGAACCTGCGACCGTAGCAGCAGCGCGGTTCCGGACTGAAGCGCCTAGAACCGCTCGGACACAACGGCCGGCCAACTGTTCCGTGGAGATGACGTATTTCTGCTGTTTTTCGAAGAGTAACTTTTAAAAATGTTGAGTGGAATACGATGTGTGGAATTCTAAAGGTGGCAGGGGAAAAAATATATGGAATAAAGAGAAACCTACAACATGTAACGTCGAAGGACATGAAGCGAAGGCGTTGGTAGAGGAGGGAAAGAGACGTGGTTTTATCCTATGCTCGATGTTAATCTTCATACTGAGCAACGACTTAAATAAACCTGCGGAGAAATTTGGAAAGGCCATTATGGTTCACAAATAAAAATCAAAACTTTGAAATTGCTGATGACATTGTTACTCTCTCTGATAACGCGATGAATTAGATAGTGTCTTGAAAATAAGTTACAAGGTGAGCATTACAAAATAAGTTACAAGATGAGAATGAAATATACTCTAATCAAATCAAGCGATATTAAGTGAATTAAATAAGGGAATGAGACGCTAAAAGTAGTCGATAAGTCTCTCTATTGGGTAGCAAAATAACTGATTATGGCCGAAGTAGAGGTAATGTATGCAGATTGACTATAGCAAGGAAACCATTTACCAAAAAGAGGAGTCTGCTATAACCTAATAAAAAAATTAAATGTTAGGAAGACTTTTCTGAAGGTGTTTGTATGGAGTGTAGCCTTGTACGGAATCGGAACTCCAGACGAGAAGAGAATAGGATCTTTTGAAATGTGGCTCCACTGAATAATGCTGAAGATTGGGTGGGTACATCAAACAGCTAGTGAGAATGTACTGAAGTGAACTGGAGAAACAAGAAATTTATGGTGCATTGTGATTAAAAAAAATAAAGAGAAAAGTCAGTTAATACAGTATGACACATAATGAGCCGACAATAAGCCCTCAGTTTGTATTGTGGGTGAGTGAGTGAGTGTGAGTGTGTGCGGGGTGGGGGAGGGTAGGAGGGAGGGAGGGAGGGGACTGTAGGGGGTGACCAAGCCTTGACTATCCAAGCAGATACGGGTGTGGGTTGTAGTACTTATTCGGAGACGAAGAGGTTTGCTTCGCATAGACTACCGTGGAGTCCTGCATCAAACCAGTCTTCCGACTGAAAATGACTATTTACGTTTATTGTAATTAACCTGTTAGGGCTGACGACTTTGTCACCGAAAACCTCGTAGCATCTGGGAGTCACTTTAGTTGTTTTCTGCTCTCAAAATTCCTCAGTCCTTTGCGTGTGTGCTTGCGCTCCTCTGGCCCTTCCCACTCGTCACTGCCAGTAGAAAGCGTCATCAGTTTTGACTTCTATTGCTGAAACGTCGTCTTTGGTGTTATAAACCAGGGCAGGGCCGCTGCGAGCTTTCTTAATCGATAGAGAGATGTACACCATTAACAGAATCGTGCGCCGGTGCTGGAACGCACATGACGTCAACACTTACGCGAAACACTTTCCTGGTGTTCTGTAACTATTATTTATTTCGTCACAAAACAGTTTTTACCTTCTAGTTCATCGTCAGGTGACAAGTAAATGCTAAATCTTCAGATAAAATGACGTGCGACTTCCACAGATATTACTGATGTAGGCCGAGAAGCTATATAAAATGAGATACAGAGTGTACACAAAGTAAGTATAATTTTTTTAACACCGCATGGCAATCGTTGATAATACAGTTGATCGGCTGATAAGGGGAATGCGACCGTCGTAATGAAGATCCGAGACCTATTAGATCCGACGATGTACCGAAAACTAAGTGCAGATCCCACGCAGCGTATCACTCGGAATACGAATCGATTAATCAAGGCGTCTTGTCTGCCGGCGAACATACAGAGAAACCTGCGCAACACAGAAGCCCTACCACCTCGGCTGTATGGATTACCCAAGATCCATAAGAACAACGTTCCACTGAGACCGTTCGTTAGCGCTCCTGGCTCACCAACGTACAAACTGGCAAAACACTTGGCCTCTCTGCTCCAGCCATACGTGGGGAAGACCGACACATACATTAAGGACTCAGGACATTTCATTGAGAAGCTGAAGGAACTGAAACTTGCACCAAACGACATACTGGTCACCTTTGATGTTGTTTCGTTATTTACGAAAGTGCCACTCAGTGACGCTCTGGAGCACATCGGTTCCATGTTCCCGCAAGAAGCTCTTCCATGCATGTCTCACCACGAGCTATTTAACGTGGAATGGTGATTTCTACGAACAGCTGGAAGGCGTCGCCATGGGTAGTCCTCTCAGTCCAGTGGTGGCCAACTTCTTCATGGAACAATTCGAAGCACAGGCACTGGACTCGACGACTTGCAAACCTAAAGTGTGGTACAGGTACGTCGATGATACTTTCGTGGTGTGGAGCCATGGTGAAGAACAGCTCGGTGACTTCCTAAGGCACTTGAACAGCCTCCATGCCAACATAATATTTACCATGGAAGTAGAAAGAGACAAGAAACTGCCATTTCTAGATGTGCTGGTCACAAGGGACGGCGAAAACCTGGGACACAGCGTGTATCGAAAACCGACACACACGGACCGATACCTGCACAAACTGTCAAACCACCACCCGAGCCAGAAAAGAGGCATGATTAGTACGCTCGTAAGGAGAGCAGGACGAATATGTGAACCGCAACACCTCAAACGAGAAATGCAACACCTGGAAACTGTTCTGAGGAGCAATGGGTACTCCACAAATTACATTAGAAGTGTAACAGAGCCAAACACTCGGCGAAGTGAGGAACCAGAAAAAGAAATGTCGGGTACGGCCTTTCTGCCATACATTCCCAGAGTGACGGACAGAATCGGCCGTATATTGCGCAAACATGGCGTAAAGACGATTTTCAAACCGACAAGGAAGATCAAAGAGTGTCTTAGATCGGCGAAGGAGAAAAGAGACCCACTTGCAATGTCGGGAATATACCGTATACCATGCACATGCGGAAAAGTTTATGTCGGAATGACTGGACGATCAATTAACACCAGGATCAAAGAGCGTAAGCGACATTGCAGGTTGGGGCAGGTGCAGAAATCGGCCGTGGCAGAGCACGCACTGAATGAGACCAACCACGTAATAAAATTCGCCGACACGGAAGTTCTGGCTGTAGAGAGGCACTATCACACGCGCTTGTTTAGAGAAGCAGTAGAAATACAGAAAACACGCGAACAGTTTCAACAAGAAAGAGGAAAGCCTTAAAGTAAACGGATCCTGGCTTCCCGTACTGCAGCGAACGACCGTCGCAGGTAGCAAGAGGAGAACCGCACCGGAAATGACCGCGGAGAAGCCCTCGGACGTTGGCGCGCCAGGTACATATAGTCTGCGGCCGCGAGCTCGGCTCCAGTTCACCTCCGGCAATGGAGGATGAAGCTTTGACAATGCCAGCCACTCGTGCTGGCGAAACGTCAGAAAAATCATTAGATGAACGTCGGCCGAAGAACCCGAGACAGAAGCCAATAGGCAGTTTGTCAGCTTCCTGTTTCCTTAAATAACGTAATTATCGGGCGAACGGTCCGGATACTTCGATGATGTCCAGGATACCGAGCAGCATTGGGCATTTTAATCACAATAGCCGTACATCAATATGATATAGACCTTTTCCGCAGTTGGTAAACGGTCCATTTTAACACGAGTAATGTGTCACGAAGCAAATACCGTCCGCACTGCCGGAATGTTACGTGATACCACGTACTTATACGTTTGTGACTATTACAGCGCAATCTATCACAAAGCGAAAAAAGTGGTCCAACTAAAAGATTCATATTTCTTTAAGTACTAAATGAATATGTAATGAAAAGCGGGGGTTCCTATTTTAAAAAAAACGGAATTGGTATCCGTTTTACATATGGCAGCGCCATCTAGCGGGCCAACCATAGCGCCATGTGGTTTCCCCCTTCAAGCTAGACGAGTTTTGTTCATTGTAGTTTTTTCGTTTGATATTTCGTGAGATATTTGGCCTGGTCACTATCAATGGACCACTTTGTACACACATCAAAAAAAGTTTTGCATTACCCCGGTTCCCAGAACTCCTGAAGATAGACATTGACTGTGGATATTGTATCACAGACACAGTACCTTTGAGTGTTCAGACATGTCACTAAGCCGGCCGGGGTGGCCGAGCGGTTCTAGGCACTACAGTCTGGAATCGCGCGACCGCTACGGTCGCAGGTTCGAATCCTGCCTCGGGCATGGATGTGTGTGATGTCTTTAGGTTAGTTATGTTTAAGTAGTTCTAAGTTCTGGGGAACTGTTGAGCTCAGAAGTTAAGTCCAATGGTCCTCAGAGCCACATGTCACTGAGCCCGCCCTAAGATGTAAACAACCATGCATGAGCAGCGGCTATTAGACGGAGGGGGTCCGACACCCGATCACTTCCAGTCATTCCACCAGGAAGGAGGTACACAGATCATGTTGTCTGCAGTTCAACCATGCCTAGACGGTCAATAGCGCTATTCGATCCCATCCGCATTGTTACTTTCTGCCAGGATGGGCTCTCAGCGAGGGAAGTGTCCAGTCGTCTGCCCGAGTGAACCAAGTCGATGTTGCTCTGACATGGAGGAGACACAGAGAGACAGGAATCGTCGTTGACATGCCTCGCTCAGGCCGCCCAAGGCCTGCTACTGCAGTGGATGACCGCTACCTACGGATTATGGCTCGGAGGAACCCTGACAGCATCGCCACCGTGTGGAATAATGCTTTTCGTGCAGCCACAGGACGTCGTACTACGACTCAAACCGTGCGCAATAGGCTGCATGATGCGAAACTTCACTCCTGACGTCCATGGCGAGGTCCATCTTTGCAACCACAACACCATGCAGCGCGGTACAGATGGGCCCAACAACGCTCAGGATTGGCATCAAGTTCTCTTCACCGACGAGTATCGCACGTGCCTTCAAGCCGACAATCGTCGGAGACGTGTTTAGAGGCAACGCAGTCAGGCTGAACGCCTTAGGCACACTGTCCAGCGAGTGCAGCAAGGTGGGTGTTCCCTGCTGTTTTGGGGTGGCATTATGTGGGGCCGACGTACGCCGCTGGTGGTCACGCAAGGTGCCGTAACGGCTGTACGATACGTGAATGCCATCCTCTGGCCGATAGTGCAACCATGTTGGCAGCATAAGGGCGAGGCATTCGTCTTCATGGGCGACAATTCGCGCCCCCATCGTGATTGACTTCCTTCAAGATAACGACAGCGCTCGACTAGCATGTTATCTATACATGAACACTATCAAACATGCCTGGGATAGATTGAAAAGGGCTGTTTATGGACGACGTGACCCACCAACCACCAACGCTTATCGCCATTGAGCAGTGGGACAATCTATACTAATAGCGCGTTTATGAACCTGTGGATAGTATGCCACGACGAATACAGGTATGCGTCGATGGAAGAGGACGTGCTACTGGGTATCAGAGGCACCGGTGTGTACAGCAATCTAGGTCTCGCTGTATGGTGGTACGACATGCAATATGTGATTTTCATGAGCAATAAAAAGGGCAGAAATGATGTTAATGTTGATCTCTATTTCAATTTTCTGTACAGATTCCGGAACTCTCGGAACCGATGTAATGCAAAACTTTTTTTGATGTGTGTACATAAGCATTTTAAGTGATCATTCCTCCCCTGCTCCATACCTGAATATAAAGGGATGTAGCCGCAGTAACTGGTACATCTGGAAGTATCCGTTTCCCTGTATTTCATAGTGTTTTGCAAAGTGTAGGTGTAAATGCAGATGTAGATTTATACTATCGAAGCCCTTTTTTTAACGAAGGTAAGATACAAATGTCTGCCCCGCGGAAGCGTTCCGAATAGAGCACAGACTTGTGGTGTCTCCTCATAACTGCACGTACTACCGCTTTCTAACGGGTCAGCTTCTGAAGTTCTGTAAATACAAGCACATCCACTACTGAGAAAGAGAGACGGCTAACAGAGTGACGGGGAGCAGTGAGTAGAGGAAATGAAGACGAACATCGGGAAATTCGAGGAAATGTGACAGACGGAAGGGAATGTTCGCCCCGCTGTGTTGGCTCTACCAGCCACCCAGCGAGTCGAAATCTATTGGAAAGTCAATTTTGCACGTCTTCCACAGGGCGTCGCCTTGTTTTGGAGGGGTTTCTCATCCGATCGCTCTCTCTCTTTCTTTCTCTTTCTCTCTCTCGGATGTCTTTACTGCCTGCTGGCCACCATACTCTCCATTATTGACGTCCTGCTGATCAGCTTGTGTTATAGAGGCGGACGCACAACTGTCGGGACAGAACAGAATTTTTGGAACGGACGCATCTCACTGGCTGTCTCTGGGTGGCTCTCCACGAAACCACATTTGTCGTTCAGGGCAGAGTCAACAGTCAGAATACTCCGAAGAGTTATTCTGAAAGTAAACCCCGTTGACTTGCACAAAAAAATGCATATATATTTGAAGATTGCTTTTATTACAATTATCTTAAAGCTGCCTCTGTCAGCTACTTTTATATATAACTGCTACGCACTTTAAGGACCCTATTATATCAGAGAACGATATGCCCTCGTTGTAGATTTCTGCCGTCTGTGAAGTCAGCTATGACACTCTCCTTTAACTCATCATCTTCAACCCATTGTGACCATAGCTGTTCTTTCAAGTTCGGTAACAGGTGAAAATCACTGGTTGACAAATCAAGTTTGTACGCAGGACGATCAAACAGATCACAGTTAAAACTGTTAATCAGCGTTTGTGTACGTGCGATAGAAGGTGCTCGGCCATGCGTTCGTCTGGTGTCAGATGTAAACCCTCAAGCTTTTTCCCAATCTTCTTGATGTCCAGCATATTAATTCTGTACTTGAAGCAATGATAAGTATGAATTAGGGAGACGTGGAAAGCTTACCCTCACGAGAGCATCATGTGCTGAGTACGTCATCGTTTCGGTCAAAGTTTTTATAAAATTCTACCTGGTGAAGCAACTAAAGCCGATCGTGACGAACCTTCAACAGTTGACAGTCTCTCTGCTTATTCAGAACGCGGGTGTTAAGTAAACTTATATTCCCAAACGTTCGCAGTGGGTCAGATATATGACACCATTGGCTAACGTCGCACAAGTAAAGTTTGCTATAAGCAGTTTCTACGAAATTCCTGTGTTCGTATCGGTTCGGCGATATCTCACGGAATGAAATTAGTTGGCGACTGGAAAGCGTAAATAAGCCGCTGCAGCATTACTTGATAGGAAACGGGGGCGCGGATTAAGGACTGTCGATATATCGCTCCCAATATAGAAGGCTGTGGCCGGTGCCAGCGCAGTCGGCGGTCTCAAGTATTGGGAAAGTTGCTCAAAGCCGCGCTGCTGCTCGAAACCCGCTGGACAGAGAGCGGTGGGTGTCTCACTCAACACCTGTGCGACATTTCTGCGGGGCGAAGCGAGCGCTCCTTCTCAGCTGGCAGCTCATTTGGTGGCGCGTGTCTTTGCCAGGGTGTTTCGCTTAACGCACTGAAGACAGTCGTTTGTGTGGTCTCATGCCAGCTGTGCTCCGTCACTAAGAGGAAGTTATATGCAGTGAGAGTCCCGTTAAATTTCCCATTGTCCCTAACAGAAACCCTAGTGTATGTTACTGCATTTTCCGTTGTTTCTTGGTGGGTTACTTACCGGACAACTAAGATTTTTTTGTATGTATTTAGTATAGCCTTGTATACAAGTGAGACGTGTGCGAAAAAAGAGTACAGATAAGAAGGCAAGGTAGGAGTTTTTGAAAAGTGGGGCTACAGGAGAGTGCTGAGGATCAGATGTACAGATCCGATCATTTATGAAAAGGTAGTGAATCGAATAGGAGAAAAAAGGGCTTCATGGGACAACTTGGGATCGGTTGATATGCACATCCTGCGCCACCAAGGGATAGTCAATCTGTTAATGGAGGAACGTGTGGAGGGGTAAAAACTGTAGAAAGGGACCACGACTTGCATAGAGTTACCGAGTTCAGACTCTTATCGCTTACGGTTGTCAAGTAAGAATGAAGAACCTTGCACGGGATTAGGTTTCAATGCTGGGCCATCAACAAGTGTCGGCGTGCGAGCCATTTAACGAAAAATATTCGACATGGGCTTTCGGAACCGAAGGCCCACTCGTCTACGCACGATGACTGCACGACACAAAGCTTTATGCCTCGCTTGGGCCCGTCAACACCGGAATTGGACTCTTGATGACTGGAAACATGCTGTCCGGTGGGAAGAGTCTCGTTTCAAATTGTATCGAGCAGGTGGACGTGTACGGGTATGGGTACGGAGACAACCTTATGAATACATGGACCCTGCATGTCAGCAGGGAGCTAGTGAAGCTGGTGAAAATGGTGTGAGGCGTGTGCAGTTAGAGTGATATGTGACTCCTGATACGACTCTGATTAGGTGGCACGTACGTAGGCATTGTGTCTGATCACCTGCATTCATTCGTGTTCACTGTGCATTCCGTCGGACTTGCGCAATTACAACAGAATAATGCGATACCCCACACGTCCAGAATTGCTACAGAATGGCTCCAGGAACACTATTCTGAGTTTAAACACTTCCGCTGGCCACCAAACTCCCCATACATGAACATTATTAAGCATATCTGGGATTGCCTTGCAACATGCACTTCAGAAGACATCTCCACCCCGTGATACTCTTACGGATTTATGATCAGCCCTGCAGGATTCATGGCGTCAATTCCCTTCAGCACTACTTCAGACATTAGTCGAGTTGCGGCACTTCCGCTTGCTCCCGGGGGCCCTACAGGATATTAGGCAGTTGTACCAGTTTCTCTGGCTCTTCACCGTAATTACTCTGCACACAATACTGTGTGCCGAACATGGGGTTTTAGTGTGTTTCATCATTACTGTTATTTCATATATTTTCCCTTACATTCATCAGCAGCGCAGTCTGGAGACAGGCGGGTGAATGACGTTTATGGATTCCATTCGTAAGTGAATTTCGACAATTGTCCATGCAGAATTGTTAAATCGAAAATAGTAAGAATTTTAATTTCTTCTGTAGTCAAATGAGAACTGAAGACATCTTTTGCAAAACCTCTGCCACCATACAGTACAGTGACGCGAAACATCCAGTTTGTTAGGTGACAGATTTTGAATTACATGCGCGTTACGGAGACTACTAAGAATCTGCACTATATTTACAGTCATTCACCTTCCGAAATGCTTCGCCACGGTGACCCAGACTCAGGACGAGGCGGGAGAACGAGTCGTTTGTTTCTGGAAGTGGCGTTTTCGGCCGCCCGGTGCCGCTACGAGACCTCCGGCAGGAGTCGAGTCCAGATCGAACTGCCGCCGCCGCCGCCGTCGCCGTCAAAGGGCCGCCGTCCGCTCCGGTGAACAGCCAGCCACCCGCCCACAACCCGCAGCTGGCGTCGGCGCTAATCTGCGCGCTGGAGCGCACTGCGCCGCCTGCGTGTGTCCCTCTCTGCCTGCTGTCCGGTTCCATTTCTCGGCTGCTCTGTTTCAATCACACAGCCCTCGCCGTGTGATTGTCTCGTACCGATATAAGAGCAATGCTCGCCCCAGCTGCACCAGATCTGTCTAAAAGCCTGTACGGAAAGGTCTCAGGAAACGATAAGTAAGACACGGTGTAACTGCGCTTACTTTTTCTGGGTTCAGTCGATTACATAGAATACATCTCGGCCTAGCGCCTACGAGTATCGGCCACCTGCACAACAGATCCGTCAGACGGGTCCCGGATCTAGTAGGGGCCAGCCTGTGGCCCGTCAAGCGGACAGACAGGAGGCGTCAGATAACCACCTAGAGGTCACCAACTAGTATATCACGTGACTGGAAACAGTGCGCGGAGTATTCCGCCGAGGGCCCATTTAACGCCGAACAGAGACCGTAGGAGGCAGTCTTAAGCGAGTAAGCCGCTGGACCGAGCGCCTCCGGGGCATTCGTGAGGACGCATCGCAGTACCCCGCCAGCTACACTACTGGCCATTACAATTGCTACACCACGAAGATGACGTGCTACAGACGCGAAATTTAACCTACAGGAGGAAGATGCTGTGATATACAAACGATAGCTTTTCAGAGCATTCACACGAGGTTGGCGCCGGTGGCGACACCTACAACGTGCTGATATGAGAAAAGTTTCCAACCGATTTCTCATACACAAACAGCAGTTGACCGGCATTGCCTGGTGAATCGTTGTTGTGATGCCTCGTGTAAGGAAGACAAATGCCTACCATCAGGTTCCCGACCTTGATAAAGGTCGGATTGTAGCCCGTCGCGATTGCGGTTTATCGTATCGCGACGTTGCTGCTCGCGTTGGTCGAGATCCAATGACTGTTAGAAGAATATGGAATCGGTGGGTTCAGGACGGTGATACGGAACGCCGTGCTGGATCCCAACGGCCTCGTATGACAGGAATCTTATCCGCATGGCTGTAACGGATCGTGCAGCCACGTCTTGATCCCTGAGCCAACAGATGAGGACGTTTGCAAGACAACAACCATCTGAACGAACAGTTCGACAACGTTTGCAGCAGCATGGACTATCAGCTCGGAGACCGTGGCTGCAGTTACCCTCGACGCTGCATCAGAGACAGGAGCGCTTGCGATGGTGTACTCAACGACGAACCTGGGTGCACGAATGGCAAAACGTCATTTTTTCGGATAAATCCAGGTTCTGTTTACAGCATCGTGATTGTCACATCCGTGTTTGGCGACATCGCAGTGAACGCACATTGGAAGCGTGTGTTCGTCATCGCCATACTGGCGTATCAACCGACGTGATTGTATGGGGTGCCATTGGTTACACGTCTCATTCACCTCTTGTACACATTGACGGGACTTTGAACAGTGGACCTTACATTTCAGATGTGTTACGTCCGTGGCTCTACCCTTCATTCAATCCCTGCGAAACCCTACACTTCAGCAGGATAATGCACGACCGCATGTTGCAGGTCATGAACGGGCCTTTCTGGATACAGAAAATGTTCGACTGCTGCCCTGGCCAGCACATTCTCCAGATCTCTCACCAACTGAAAACGTCTGGTCAATGGTGGCTGAGCAACTGGCTCATCACAATACGCCAGTCACTACTTTTGATGAACTGTGGTATCGTGTTGAAGCTGCATGGGCAGCTGTGCCTGTACACGCCATACGAGCTCTGTTTGACTCAATGCCCAGGCGTATGAAGGCCGTTATTACGGCCAGAAATGGTTGTTCTGGGTACTGATTCCTCAGGATCTATGCACCCAAATTGCGTGAAAATGTAATCACATGTCAGTTCTGGTATTGTCCAATGAATACCCGTTTATCATCTGCATTTCTTCTTGGTGTAGCAATTTTAATGGCTCATAGGGTACGCCACCGAATCGTCCTCCCGGGGCAACCGCAAGGCTCTGGGCCATTTAGAGTCGAGGTGTGGCCTACAACGCGGCATCAACAGACTGGACTTGTAATTAATACTGCTTGTTAAATGAGGCTACAATGTACCCTCCATCCTCTCATACGCTGCGGACCTTGGCTACCAGTGATTACCGTCCAACTCCAGAAAGAGTAACTGATCTACCTGCCGTTATCTGGGATTACGCTGACAGCCATGAGTCTGATTTCAGTTGGTTTAAGTACTTTTCAATACCAGCCGTCCTACAGAATTAATTAGTTAATGTATTAACTGTTGCCATTATTAGAAGTGGCCTTCTGTCAAGAGTTATTGTTTTCTCCGTGCGTTTAGCCATACATTATTTGTTCTTGTTGTGATTCGGCCTTCTGCCCAACTATTTGTACCTAATTAGGCCTTCAGCCCGCAGTCACCCATCAGTGTGTAACGTTCTCTGGCCGCACACACACTATTAATAAACTAAAATTTAATTGTACTATATACGCCGCTATGAAGCAATTTGTATATACTGTAATTATTTAACAAAAAAATATTATTTAATTTTGTGTAAAGGACATTCGTTATTATTGTAATATTTTCTGTAGTAATATTCTCGATGTATTTATGATTGTAATATTTCTATACTCATAATGTAACTACGAAATGTGTCAATATCTGCGATAGCAAAAATGTAAAATACAGCCGCAGATTGCAAAGAGACATTAACGGTTGATAGTGATATAAATAGGAATACATAGAGTGCATTCTTTGTCGTCTTCTTCGAGAGCTGAGAGAGAGAGGAATCCGTGACGTAGCATTTTGTGAATGGGTAGACTTCATCTGTCTGTATCTAGATTTAGCCGCCGTTAGAGGAGAAATTACAAAAATTATTGTTGTGGTCTAAATACATTATAATTTATCAAAAGTGTGTATTATTAATGTAAATTAGCTTGCCCATGTCATCTATAATATTTCTTTAAAGAATTTTCAGCATTTTAGCAATTATCGCTGGTATTGCTGGGCTGTGCCGCGACCGAACGATTTGCAGCGGCGGCACATTTAAAAAATTGTTCCGCTAAGAAAAATTTAACCAAACCCGTAAATCGGGAGCAGATAAAAATTAGCAGTGAATTAAGAAAATGTTTTTCTTTCACAGCGATCCTGAGACTGACGGAATTTATTACTAGTTTCACATTTGTGCATTCATAGGCGGATAGTTAACGTTGAAATTTAACAATTTGTTGGTTCTTTCAAATAACTTAAATGTATAGTGAAGTGTGTTTTATCAATGATAATTAAACGTCGGCTTGGCAATATTTAACCATTTTCTGCTAATAGAGACAGTTTTGTGTTCCATAGCTAACGCCGGGAAAGAATTCAGTAAATATTTAAAAAAAAACCACTGCATTTAGAAAATGTGTGCCAAGGCCGAATTATGTAAAAGATTTAATTCCCAACTAAATATTCTTAATTAGTTAATATGAATTTATCAGCATGAGAGGGTTGACTAAGTTCACGTAATTTTAAATGTACTTAATTCTGTCTAAATGAATTTTTATTACCACACGTAAATAAGGGGTTCTACAACAAAGTTCGTACAGAAAGAAAGAAAGAGCAAATAACTAATAACAAAAAAAACAATTTTTAAAAAAGTTACTATTTACTTTTTTTTTAATTTCATTAAATTGGCGCCCAACGTGGGGTTCGAATATGCAGTGGCTACAAAATACCCATGAGATAACTAGGGAATTATTGTAGTCGAACTTTGTTGGAGTTCAATTACTACTTTTTTTCATGTATTGTATGTATTGCCTAACCAATATTATGTGGTAATACCTGTATATGATTTTTTGCATGAGAACACTATATACCCAGAAGCAAGCTGAAGAAGAGAGCTCATTATATCGAAAAATTAATTACCTACCACAATACCAGGGGGCAGCTGCACCCAAGATAGATCACCAAAAGGTAAAGCTACAGTGTAGTTGTCCTGTGGGTAGTAAAGCAGCCTCACTGCAGTGTTCTCGGATCATTAGTGGTGTGCTTGTTGTTAGTGTTCTTTTTAAAAAAATAACAGGACATTTGAGTAGTTAGTCATTGTAGTATATAATAAGTGTGTTTCAACAAATGACCATTGCTTGTGTGATTATGTCAGTGAAACCTGAGTGTTAGGATATTTAGTTCAGATTTTGTTTCTTTTGTTGACTATGGTTAGATTGCGTAGTCAGAAAGATATAAACATGGATAATGAACAACAGTTAGCAAGCAATGATACCGAGTTAGAAAGTGGGGCACGAAGTAATGTTAGTGGCGTGGTTCAGGAAGTACAATGTGAGAATCTGGGGGCAGAAGGGCAAGAAATGTTGCCACTGCCAGCCAGTGATTCAGTTGAAAGTAGAAATACTGTACCACCCACAAGCACTAGACACGGACCAGAGAGTGGTGAGGTGTCAGAAGTGCAATCATTAAGAGTTATGTTCGAGCGCATGCTCAATTTCCAAGCGACGTTTGTGCGTGAACAAGCAAATCGTGACCAGAGATTGGTAGCTGAATTTGCACGTATGCAAGCAGAACGCGATAGAGAACGTGATGCTAAACAAGCAGAGCGTGATCGACGCCAGCATGAGAGAGACTTGCAGTTAATGCAATCTTTGGAAGCAATGCAAAGTGAGATTGTTAGTTTGAGACAAAACTATGAAACCATACCCAAAGCGGTGCAAGAACTGAGCGAAAGAGTAGATAATATCCAAGTGGCTAACGCCAGTATCGTAGATGAAATCAGTGTACTGGCTAACAGGATGGAACAGTTAGAAATTGACGCAAGTCAAGCAATTGAGCAGAAAATGTCCGAACAAGTGCACAAAATTGAAAGCCAATTTATTAAAAAAATAGACGAGAAGGTGCACGCCGCAATTGAGGCCAAAGACGTGGGCTCCAATGCGGAAGTGCATGACCTAAAAAGGGCGGTGCACACTGACATTCCGCTGGGACAGCGGAAAGTCAACCGTCGTCTTGCGGAGCTGCAAAATAGCAAGCTGCACGGCGACGCACAGGCGTGTGAAAGCCAATTTATTAAAAAAATTGACGAGAAGGTGCACGCCGCAATTGAAGCCAAAGACGTGGGCTCCAATGCAGAAGTGCATGACCTAAAAAGGGCGGTGCACACTGACATTGAAACAGGCCCACCAAGCAATAGTAGATGGAAAAATGCCAGGGGGCCGTGGAACGCTAATACCTATAACGATGCAAACCGAACTTGGCCACAGAACCAGAGGCCCAGTCCGGACCGGCAAAACAGTGAAAGATATGACAATAACTGACCTTCACCACAAAATGCGCCAATTGCGCAACCGTGGCGGCCGACGCAACACAACTTACACACAGTGGAGGTCAGCGACACAGAGCAGCCACACCCATCCACCAGTAATAATCCAACAAACTAGATTCAGCCGAGATACGCTCTCCATCGTCGGCTGAGGTTTGGAGCGAGAGCAGCCCGACACAGAACAAAACATCGAGAATCTGTATCCTCAGGTATAATGACGGGGTACAGATGGGACATGAATTAATAACTGAACCACCCACGTGCATAAAGGAGCACAAAGACGAAGTACAAGCGATAATAGAGATCAAAATTAACAATATTGATGTGCAAGCAATCGTAGATACAGGTGCTACTGTCAGTGTCGTGAGTATGGACTTATTCAGAGTACTGGGGAAGGAAAAGCGTATGCTGACTTTTCCTGTGAACAATTGCAAAGTCACTGGAGCCATCAGTGCACAGCGACAAATAATTAAACTCCAAAATGCCTCTGAGCACTACGGGACTCAACTGCTGAGGTCATTAGTCCCCTAGAACTTAGAACTAGTTAAACCTAACTAACCTAAGGACATCACAAACATCCATGCCCGAGGCAGGATTCGAACCTGCGACCGCAGCGGTCTTGCGGTTCCAGACTGCAGCGCCTTTAACCGCACGGCCACTTCGGCCGGCCATTAAATTCCAAGTGCGGGTAGAGATGTATATAGGGGGAGAAGCCATAGCGTGCTCGTTCCTGGTAGTAAAGGGTTTAAAGGTAGCCTGCATTTTGGGGGTAGATTTTTTGAGAGAAAGGGACGCAGTAATCGACCTTTCTCGGGGAAAATTAAGTTTGATGAACGCGGGTAGGAGGATAGAATTGTCCATGCTCAGATCTGAAGAGGTACCTGTGCCTAATAGTAATGCTATTAATATAAAATGTAGGAATCAGTGGATACTACATTTAGACAATCATTCTCTAGGACAAAATCTCTATTATCCAGACGTACAAGGTGATCAATTAAAAGCAAATGTGGACGCACTTGTGAACAAAGTATCACAGTCCGAAAATTTGAACTCAATGCAACAGCAGGATTTGGTACAGTTATTATCTAACTACGCAAATGTATTTTCAGAACGACCAGGAATTGTTAAGGGATATCAATACAATATCGAGGTGAAGCCTCACAAAACCTACTGTCGAGCCTCATACTCCATTCCTTAGTCCAAGAAGGAAATAGTAGCTATCTCTTAGCAGATCCCCACTCAGGGATAGTACGGGGACTGTATCCGCGTAAGGATGTGAAAATATTCCTACAGTAAATGACTAATAGTCCTGTGTGTTATGTGTAAAAAGGTACGCCATTCTTTTGAAAATGAATGAACATTAATGATGTGTGATCTGTAGAGATAATGCACTAGTGTAGAAGTATTTAACTAAATATGATTGACTTTCTCTTTTGTTTATGAATATTTGTGTTATGTCTTCTTTTAATTAGTGTTAGCTTAAACATGCTCTAAATGTCTGCACAGATAACCTGATTAGTGCAATTATTTATAGTGTTGAATTGTGACAGAGATCAGTCAGGAGGAATATTTTAGTAGTGATTAGTTTGTGTACTGCACAATATTCTATATGTGTGTCAAACTTGAAATATTTCTTGGTACAATCTTTTCTATTATATATATATATATATATATATATATATATATATATATGTGTGTGTGTGTGTGTGTGTGTGTGTGTGTGTGTAACTGTCAGATTGACAAATTCGAACCCAGAATAATATCAATAATATGAGACCCTGAGAACTTTATTATCAAACCAGTGTTATCAAAGAGAATAATGCACCCAGTAGTGACCCGAGGGCACCATGGGAGGCAAACTTATTGCAAATTTAAGTAGCGCAAAGTTACCCACAAAGAAGCTTCAATTGAAGCATGTGCAGATCCAATCAGTTAAAAGAGCTAGCCTGATATAGTCCAAGTCAATTTTAGCCTACAGAGACTACACTGTAGTTACGTAGGACCTTGCAAGTAAAGTGAGACATAATTTCAAAGGAGTTATTGAACAATATGCCTGAATCCGGCTGGAATGCACAAATAAAATCTACTCGAACATAAATATAGATGATTTTTGGGCAAACTAATACGAAATTTTAATATTTGTTACCATGTACGCAATTATCACACACCTTGGTAAAGAGCGAACAAAGAAATTACGAATGTGCTGTTACAAAAAATTGCACAACGGACATAGTAACTGAAAAAACTTAAACAAAAGTGTATGGCAGAGACAGACAGTGACTGTTAAACCTGCAGCAAAACGTCACGAGGTTGTTTTGAACAAGCAATAAGAAACTGTATCATCGCCGTGTGTGCAAGTGGGCAAGGAACTAGCACGACACGAACAGTGAGCCGATAACAGACGGTGGACCAAGTTAGTGTCAAACTATAACTCTTTGTGTGTCAAGGGACGCCAGAAAAGCGCATTGACTACAGAGATACATTTTGTCCTAAGGTGAAAACTTGCGTGTGACTAATGACAAGTCATGACATGGTGAAAAAATATTGTGTGCCGATAAAACGTGTTACTGTGACAACAAAACATTGTGCAAACCAGACTAGTGAAGGCCTACTGAGTAATAACTACCAATAACTGTGTGCGTTCTTTCCCACAGCAGGAAAAATGCCCATAAGGATAGTACACTGTTTGTGAACTTGTTGCATGTTTGCTGGAGCACGGTAAGAAGATGTCTCACGGGCGAGCTGATATGCAACGCGCATCCGGCTACCTCAGCCATGCAGCGGCCGCAACAGCCCGTAGCAGACCAGACAGCCACACGCCTCTCCGCGCCGTAGCTGTCAACACCGGGGGCGGTGACCTACACGGAGCCGACGCGCCGCGCCGAGCGCCGCTCAACTATCATTCCGCACCGCTCACCAAATACAGCATTATTGACATATTCCAAAATATTTACGCAAACTCATAACATGTCAATGAACTCGATTTTTTTATAAACAGTGAACATTTATTATGTATATCTGTAAATTGACAAGAGAAAATGAACACTAACAAGATTTGCAACACGTAGGTAGTGGGAACATTATGAAAAGTGACGTTGTGCTTAACGATTTCAAAAAACTAAGTGATATATCCTAGGACAAGTGACCTTGCAGTATATCGCAAAAATGATCATTATGAGTTGTTAATCACACACAACAAACTTTCGTTGAACTGTATGTGACTATTATATTATGTAACCGTTGATGACAAACTGCTAAATCAATTCAAAAGAATGACTGTTAAAGAGACAAGATTAATCATGAACCAACTGGGATGGCTGGGCTCCGGCACAGTTTTGCCCAGGTTTCCTGTCTGCCTTCGCCCAAATGGGGGAGCCATGAACATATATAACCCTGGGACTAATTAAAAGAGCCATTCCATAAAAAAATACAGAACTGTAAAGAACGTTACTGGCACCATTGTGCCAAAGTATAGAAACTCTTTGCCAAATGCTGCCAGGGGGCAATGTAACGTTCCCTGGCCGCACATACACTATTAATAAACTAAAATTTAATTGTACTATATACGCCGCTATGAAGCAATTTGTATATACTGTAATTATTTAACAAAAAAATTTTATTTAATTTTGTGTAAAGGACATTCGTTATTATTGTAATATTTTCTGTAGTAATATTCTCGATGTATTTATGATTGTAATATTTCTATACTCATAATGTAACTACGAAATGTGTCAATATCTGCGATAGCAAAAATGTAAAATACAGCCGCAGATTGCAAAGAGACATTAACGGTTGATAGTGATATAAATAGGAATACATAGAGTGCATTCTTTGTCGTCTTCTTCGAGAGCTGAGAGAGAGAGGAACCCGTGACGTAGCATTTTGTGAATGGGTAGACTTCATCTGTCTGTATCTAGATTTAGCCGCCATTAGAGGAGAAATTACAAAAATTATTGTTGTGGTCTAAATACATTATAATTTATCAAAAGTGTGTATTATCAATGTAAATTAGCTTGCCCATGTCATCTATAATATTTCTTTAAAGAATTTTCAGCATTTTAGCAATTATCGCTGGTATTGCTGGGCTGTGCCGCGACCGAACGATTTGCAGCGGCGGCACATTTAAAAAATTGTTCCGCTAAGAAAAATTTAACCAAACCCGTAAATCGGGAGCAGATAAAAATTAGCAGTGAATTAAGAAAATGTTTTTCTTTCACAGCGATCCTGAGACTGACGGAATTTATTACTAGTTTCACATTTGTGCATTCATAGGCGGATAGTTAACGTTGAAATTTAACAATTTGTTGGTTCTTTCAAATAACTTAAATGTATAGTGAAGTGTGTTTTATCAATGATAATTAAACGTCGGCTTGGCAATATTTAACCATTTTCTGCTAATAGAGACAGTCTTGTGTTCCATAGCTAACGCCGGGAAAGAATTCAGTAAATATTTTAAAAAAAAACCACTGCATTTAGAAAATGTGTGCCAAGGCCGAATTATGTAAAAGATTTAATTCCCAACTAAATATTCTTAATTAGTTAATATGAATTTATCAGCATGAGAGGGTTGACTAAGTTCACGTAATTTTAAATGTACTTAATTCTGTCTAAATGAATTTTTATTACCACACGTAAATAAGGGGTTCTACAACAAAGTTCGTACAGAAAGAAAGAAAGAGCAAATAACTAATAACAAAAAAACTATTTTAAAAAAGTAACTATTTACTTTATTTTTTTTTAATTTCATTAAAAGTGGAAGGGACTCTGTTTACTTGCAGGCAATAAACTTTTTTTTTTTTCACGTCTTGAGAATCGTTCCTGTCCGCTGACAGCGAACACTGCAAAATACTTGTTGGGTCTGCAGCCGGAACAGTCATCTTGACAAGTTATTTCTAGTTATTGGTCCAAAATTAACCCAAGGTACGGCAAAGGGGTGTCGATGGTATGTTCCTGTTTTATGGTGTTTCGTAATGTTGCTCGTTTTTAACTGAAGTAGACAGCAGCTGTCTGCTGCGCCCTTAACTTTACTTTCTCTTTTCGGTACCGTTCGCTAGACGTATCGAGTTGTCGATGACGGGGCGGATGTTGGTTGCGTCGATTCCGGTGTTGGATGAGATCACCGTATCGTCAGTGAATTGCAACAGTGGTGTTTTGGATACTTTATGCCACTTTGTGTTGTGGGACAGCAGCGACAGTTTCTCTCGCAGGAGCTTTAATTGTCCTTGTACTAAATGGCCATTTATAGTGCGTAGTTGATGGGATGTTGACGGTAAACACTGCCGGTGGGCAATGTTATAGCAGTGGTATCCCGGCTGTCAGTAAAGATGCCCACATCCACTTGCGGGCATCCGCCAAGCCACACCCCCTCTGTATAATTTGAACGCACAACGTACACACAAATACAAATGGCTCCCCCCTATCCGGAGGACAAACAAAGCTGACTGAGAGAAAGAGATGCCACTCTTCCATATCACAGGGCAAGGCTGGGCCTGACGTGTAACGTAAAAAGTAAAGATACAGCGAGCAAGAAACTGGAAGGGTCACAGACCGGTGGTCTCTAACCTCAGTTACAACTAAATTCCACATTTTAGCGAAAAGGTAGCCCATGCTTATTAAATTGTGTCTAGATGTCTGACTGGTTCGGCTATAGACTCGCAGAGAATATAATCGATTAGTAAGGTAAGACAATCGTAGATATGAATACATATAGAGCGAAAGAGATATTTTCTACAGTAGACACCGCAATCATTTCTTCTGTTATCTACATGAC
The DNA here is from genome assembly GCF_021461385.2 of Schistocerca piceifrons. Lineage (NCBI taxonomy): Eukaryota > Metazoa > Arthropoda > Insecta > Orthoptera > Acrididae > Schistocerca > Schistocerca piceifrons. Next base: position 30,618,352 of record NC_060140.1, on the reverse strand, counting down.
GTCACTAAACGCAACAGACTAGTACTGTGCTCGAATAGTAAGCGCAGAATTGCCCCATTGATGAAAATTCTGGGAAGTGCAAACTCCGTGTTGCAACGCGCTTTCTGAAAGAAAACTGAAAACAGATGATGCAATACGTCATCTCGCTATTAAATAAGGTGAAAATGTTAAAAGTAATTATAATGGTGTCACCAAGTTAAAGAGCGAAGAAGTGATGTTCTTAACGAGACAGTGGAAAACATTCACCGCAGAAATCGTCCGCAATAATGAAGAAAAGATCATACGTGTAAGGTACAAATCAACAAGGAACCTCCAGAACAATGAGCACAAGTGTGAAGGAACGGGTTGCTCTTCCTAGAAACACTCGGTACAAAACTGATAGCCAGAGACTACGAACAAAATATACAGGACACGGCACAGAGTATTCTTTCGCTTTACGTGCAACAACTACGTGTTTGGACGATGGTAATCTCGCAAGCACAGGCTGACAAATTAATGTCAATAGAGCGCTACCATGCAGTTTCACTGTCTAAAAAACTGCAACTGCCCGTTGCATGACTGTGTCAGTCATGTTTCGGAGCTGCAATAAACTTATCCTTGCTACATTAACGCCTCAGGGTTACTTTGTCAGTTTTCGTGTCTACTGTTACAACAAAGCTGTTTAAAAAACACAGCGAGGAATGCTGTTGCTTACCGCGCTACAGCCCTCGTATTCCCTGTGGCACACTGAAACGCATCTGTTTCTACATTAATACCCCGCAAGCGACAGTACGGTGCGTGGTGGAGGGTGTTTCTGGGCCACATTCGTTTTCCAGTTGCGAGTGTTTACACGCAAGGGCGTCCGCAGAAATTTTCGCGAGGGGGAGGGGCCAAGATTCTAAAATTCACTCTTTTGATTTAATTGGTTCAGTTAGGCTGAAAGCTAGTCGTTGAGATGAAGTACAGGAAGCTTATTGTATCTCAAACAAAGGACAGTCATTCCTTTAGAATATTGTGGAAGGAATTTTCACGTCAGTGTGTTGGACGGATTCCTTTCTACAGCTCGTTAAGGTCTGTAGGAAGGAGTAGCAGAGAAAACACTGAGGACAGTATGTCGACACGGTTCTCTAAATGTTCGTGACCATTTTGACTGCAGAAGAGTGTTAAAGTCACTGTATTTTCCGTAGCGGTCGCTAATGGTAAGTCTGCATTTTAATAGTGTTGCAAACAATCACTGCTATAAATTCGTGACAATTCTGTAATGAATAGAAAACCTGTGCTCAGATTTGAGATGAGGGCGGATGGCCCCTCTTGCTCTCCCCCCCTCACCCCTTTCCCCACACTGCGGGCTCGTGTGGGTGCGTGGAAAGAATGAGTGTCGATGTGTGAGCTCTAACACTTACACTATGTGATCTAAAGTTGGCTGAAAATGATTACAAGTTCGTGGCGCCCTCCATCGGTAATGCTGGAATTCAGTATGGCGTTGGTTCACCCTTAGCCTTGATGACAGATTACACTCTGGCAGGTATACGTTCAATCAGGTGCTGGAATGTTTCTTTGGGAATGGCAGTGCATTCTTCACTGAGTGCTGCACTAAGGAGAGGTATCGATGTCGGTCGGTGAGACCTGGCACGAAGTCAGCGTTCCAAAACATCCCAAAGGTGTTATATAGGATTCAGGCCAGGACTCTGTGCAGGCCAATCCATTACAGAGACGTTACTGTCGTGTAACCGCTCCGCCACGGGCGTGCATTACGACCAGGTGCTGGATCTTGATGAAATATGCAGTCGCCATCCCCGAATTGCTCTTCAACAGTGGGAAGCAAGAGGGTGCTTAAAACATCAATGTAAGCCTGTGCTGGGCTTTATAGTGATACGCAAAACAACAAAGGGTGCAAGCCCCTCCATGAAAAACACGACTACACCGTAACACCACAGCCACCGAATTTTACTGTCAGCACTACACACCCTGGCAGATGACGTTCAACGGGCATTCGCCATACCCACACCCTGCCGTCGGATCGCCACATTGTGTACCATAATTCGACACTCCACACAACGTTTTTCCGCTGTTCAGTCGTCCAATGTTTACGTTCCTTACACCAGGCAAGACGTTTTTTGGCATTTACCGGCGCGATGTCTGGCTTATGAGCAGCCGCTCGACCATGAAATCCAAGTTTTCTGATCTCCCGCCTAACTGTCGTAGTACTTGCAGTGGATCCTGATGCAGTTTGGAATTCCTGTGTCATGGTGTGGATAGATGCCTGCCTATCACACATTATGACCAACTGTCGGCGGTCTGTGTCAGTCAACAAACGAGGTCGCCCTGTACGCTTTTGTGCTGCACGCGTTCCTTCACGTTTCCACTTCACTATGACATCGGAAACAGTGGACGTATGGATGTTTAGGAGTGTGAAAATCGCGTACGGACGTATAACACAAGTGACGCCAAATCACCTGACCACGTTCGAAGTCCGTGAGTGCCGCGGAGCGCCCCATTCTGGTCTCTCGCGATGATTAATGACTACTGAGGTCGCTTATATGGAGTACCTGTCAGTAGGTGGCAGCACAATGCACCTAATATGAAAAACGCATGTTTCTGGGGATGTCCGGATACTTTTGATCACATAGTGTATGAGCTTCTCAGCGAGGCATTTGCGGACCTTTCTCGGCACTTACGTATACGGGCGTTTGATAGTATACCTGTGAGGGCACGTGACACAGCTGACGACGATTCGCCCACTGGACGCGCGCGCTGAGCTCGGCGGTCCACGTGCTGCTGTTCGAGGCGAGCGGGCCCGTCCTCTGCCTCCCCTTCATTCACAACACAAACCCAGCACAAGAACACACCACAGTTGTGCACACGATACAGAAACACACTAGACACTTCACAACGGGTCGGATGGAGGCAGTGTCAAACCACATGCACTAGGACCTTGCCAAGGGCGTCCACGCAGGATTCCCGCATCAGCTCCGCTACACTCATACCCTGACTGTGGGACTACTTAGGCAGAAATTTTTTGTTTCTCGTGCGACCTAGCCTCGTGCGCTGCCACATCAAGCTATGAGAACACTTGACACTAACTGTGTATGGCGCGCCGTTTGTATCTCTGCGCGACAAAAAAATGGCTCTGAGCACTATGGGACTTAACATCTGAGGTCATCAGTCCCCTATAACTTAGGACTACTTAAACCTAACTAACCTAAGGACACCACACAGTCTGGAACCGAGCGACCGCTACGGTCGCAGGTTCGAATCCTGCCTCGGACATGGATGTGTGTGATGTCCTTAGGTTAGTTAGGTTTAATTAGTTCTAAGTTCTAGGCGACTGATGACCTCAGCAGTTAAGTCGCATAGTGCTCAGAGCCATTTGACACCACACACATCCATGCCCGATGCAGGATTCGAACCTGCGACCGTTGCGGTCGCGCGGTTCCAGACTGAAGCGTCTAGAAACCGCTCGGTCACAGCGGCCGGCCTGCGTGAAAAAACCGGGATGTACATGTAAGTCTTAACATCGACATAATCGTAGCTACCGACTTGTAATATAGTGAAAATTTACTTCGGGTAAACAGAAGTATACGTGATTAATTTTGTTGTGAAGCTACTCACACAAACTTCAGAATGTAGGTACATTTCTAGTTGTAGCAAAGTTACCGCACTGTGAACATAACCTGAAAATCTATCAAACTGCACAAACCTCTCCAACCTGAAAAGCAGTATGGTAACTTGATGTAAATGTAAATTCATTGGTTGAGTGTTCTTTTTGAAAACAAAAATGTATTTTCATACCGAAAATGTTAAGAAAATTATCTAGACTTTTTTCTATGCTCCCGTATGATGAATACTTTCTTAGTCATATTGCTTAAAAGCAGAGTTGGTTTTTTTTTCTTTTCTTTTATTTTAATTTCTGCATTTCGCCTTCTCGTTGTTCGTCTTCCAAGTGTCCATAATATTTTGCATGGAAATCTATCTTAATGTTCTTGTAAACTGAATTTTTTCGTCATTTTCAAAGTTTTAAAGCACATGAATACAACAATAAGCGTATCAAGACACCGTCGCATACAATAAACTAATACTAGCCAGCCTACACTGATACGTAAGGGCTAACTGGGTAACTTCAATGGCAATTAATTAGAGAACGGCGCCATGTCTCGACTCTTTTTAGCAATTATTTCTCAGCACAGCCTACCCTCCGTCACCCTTAAAAGCCATCCAGACCACTCGTTCTCCGAAACTGTGAGTCGGCCGGCAGCGCTCGTCATGTGCACCAGGCTCGCCCTGTGCCCTCTGGAGTGGGGGCGTTACTGCGGGGGAGTATTTTGGGAGTCGGCAGTCACGGGTCAATGCACTGGTTGTCCCTGCACGGGAAGTTTAGATAGAGTTAGCAAGTTTGTTTCCTGCGCTGCTGCAGATACTAGCTCACTAGTTGGTCTGTTTACGAGGCAGGAGTGGCCGTCTAGTTAACCTCAAGTGGCGTGTAGGCGTGTAGCAAGAGGCTGGGTGGCAGAGCGTGGTGCCGTCAGCTAGCCGGGGGGGTTCACAGAAAATAGTAGGCTCAGTTTTGCTCCAATGGAAATTGAAGTGTGGAGATCTCGTGTGTGCCCTTACCGTTTTAACTTTAGGCCGTGGCCGTGTATCGTCTATAGATATGGTATGAACCGGTTGGTGACGGTGTAGCCACTGTGAGCAGTGCTCAATTCCTAATGCAGTGACCAGATCAGAGAGCCTTTCGAAACTACACTAAAGAGCCAAACAAACTGGTATAGGCATGTGTATTTAAATACAGAGATATATGAACAGGCAGAATACGGTCGGAAACGCCTATATAAGCCTATATAAGCGTCCGGCGCAGTTGTTAGGTCGGTTACTGCTGCTACAATGGCAGGTTATCGAGATTTAATTGAGACCGAACGTGGTGTTATTGTGGACACACTAGCCATGGGACACAACATACACGAGATAGCAATGAGATGTGGATTTTACGGTACGACCATTTCCCGAGTGTGCCATGAGTATCAGGAATCTGGTAAAAGATTATAGCTCCGACGTCGCTGCGGCCGGAAGACGATACTGCAAGAACGACGACTGAAGAGAATCGCGAAATGTTAGTTGGCGGCAGTAAAATTGTACTGCAGTCATCCTCAAATGCTGGTTCTCTAAATTTCCTCAGTAGCGATTCACGAAAAGAGCGCCTCCTTTCGTCCAGAGACTCCCACCCGAGCCGGCCGGAGTGGCCGCGCGGTTCTGGCGCTGCAGTCTGGAACCGCGAGCCCGCTACGGTCGCGGGTTCGAATCCTGCCTCGGGCATGGATGTGTGTGATGTCCTTAGGTTAGTTAGGTTTAACTAGTTCTAAGTTCTAGGGGACTAATGACCTCAGCAGTTGAGTCCCATAGTGTTCAGAGCCATTTGAACCATTTTGAACTCCCACCCGAGTTCCTGAAGCACTTCCGTAACACTCGCGTGATGATCAAACCTACCAGTAACAAATCTAGCAGCCCGACTCTGAATTGCTTCTACGTCCTCCCTCAATCCGACCTGATAGGGATCCCAAACGCTCGAGCAGTACTCAAGAATAGGTCGTATTAGTGTTTTATAAGCAGTCTCCTTTACAGATGAACCACATCTTCCCAAAATTCTACCAATGAACTGAAGACGACTATCCGCCTTCCCCAAAACTGCCATTACATGCTTGTCCCACTTCATTTCGCTCTGCAATGTTACACCCACTCATTTAATCGACGTGACTGTGTCAAGCGCTACACTGCTAATGGAGTATTCAAACATTACGGGATTCTTTCTCTTATTCACCTGCATTAATTTATATTTATCTATATTTAGAGTTTGCTGCTATTCTTTACACGAATCACAAATCCTGTCCAAGTCATCTTGTATCCTCCTACAGTCACTCAACGACGACACCTTCCCGTACATCACAGCATCATCCGCAAACAGCCGCACATTGCTATCCACCCTATCCAAAAGATCATTTATGTAGATAGAAAACAACAGCGGACCTACCACACTTCCCTGGGGCACTCCAGATGATACCCTCACCCCCGATGAACATTCACCATAGAGAACAACGCACTGGGTTCTATTACTTAAGAAGTCTTCGAGCCACTCAGATACTTGGGAACCAATCCCATATGCTCGTATCTTAGTTAGGAGTCTGCATTGGGGCGCCGAGTCAAACGCTTTCCGGAAGTCAAGGAATATGGCATCTGTCTGATACCCTTCGTCCATGGTTCGCAAGATACCATGTGAAAAAAGGGCGAGTTGCGTTTCGCAGGAGAGATGCTTTCTAAAGCGGTGCTGATTCATGGACAGCAACTTCTCTGTCTCAAAGGAATTTATTATATTCGAACCGAGAATATGTTCGAGAATACTGCAACAAATTGATGTTAAGGATATTGGTCCGTAATTTTGGGGATCCGTCCTTCTACAGGCGTCACCTGCGCTTTTTTGCAGTCGCTCGGGACTTTACGTTGGGTAAGAGATTCGCGATAAATGCAACCTAAGTAAGCTTTATGCCTCGCCTGGGCCCGTCAAGACCGACATTAGACTGTCGATGACTGAAAACATGTTGCCTGCTCGGACGAGTCTCGTTTGAAATTGTATCGAGCGTATGGACGAGTACGGGTACTGAGACAGCCTCACAAACCATGGACCCTGCATGTCAGCAGGGGACTGTTGAAGCTGGTGGAGGCGCTGCAATGGTGTGGGGCGTGTGTAATTGGAACGATATGTGACCACTGATACGTCTCGATACGACTCTGACAGGTGACACGTACGTAAGCATCCTGTCTGACCACCTGCATCCATTCATGTCGACTGTGCATTCCGACAGACTTGGGCAGTCCGGCAGGACAATGCGACACCCCACACTTCGAGAATTGCTACAGAGTGGCTCCTGGAACACTCTTCTGAGTTTAAACACTTCCGCTGGCTGCCAGACTCCCCGGACATGAAAATTATTGAGCATATGTGGGATGCCTAACAATGTGCTGTTCTGAAGAGGTCTCCAACCCCTCGTACCCTTACGGATTTATGGACAGCCCTGCACGATTCACGATGTCAGTTCCCTCCAGCACTACTTCAGACATTAGTAGAGTCCATGCCACGTCGTGTTGCGGCTCTTCTGCGTGCTCGCGGTGATCCTATACGATATTACTCAGGTGTGCCATTTTCTTTGGTTCTTTAGTGTAGTTTGGTTGCTGTAGGACACTTATTAGTGGTGTGCTATAGAAGCAGTGACTACTGTAACCTTGTCTTCCGGGCCACAGCATGGCAGTGTATGCGTCGCGGTGGAGAGAAATGGTTTAGGGCAGCCAAGGAACGGTTACGGATAAGTGCGCGGGGCAGCAGGTGGAGTGTTTCGCCTTGCAGCGCCGAGACTGCACGGGCTCTGGCCGCGACCACGACCGTCACTACGGGAGACGCCGCGGAAACTCCGACGGCTGACGTGGACGAATGTCTGCCAGCACCAGAACCGGTAATGTACAACGGCTCCCACTTCTTATACTGCGGCTATTACTAGGAGCTAAGGTAGCACAGTTACGCCCTCATTAAGGCAGCATACGTTTAAAACAAGGTGGCCTTCGTAGCCGAGCGGATGCCGGTGTGGTAGCTCAGCATGTTTCCTAACAGGACTCGCCATCGAATAAATGTGAAAGACATCAATCGGTATCTGCACAGAACCCATGACGTAAAAACGACGAAACACAAAAAAAAGTTGCGTCGCAGCCTTCGGTGCAGGAATACTCGGATTCGATTCTCGTTAGCCCCTCAACTTTTTAGAGGTGCAGGGAGGTCTGAAGCTGCGCCCACGCCAGATAAGTGGCTGCCCGAATAAGGAAGCAGCGGCATCGTGAGGGTTGAGCTGCTGGCGGTGGCGCCCGGAGACGTGCCCTTAGCGCTAGGATTTCACCCGGAACAAGTCCCGCCCATTCACCCCCTCCACGCCTATCCATAGTGTAAGGGCATCCCCTAAACAGCCGTCAGTTCCACAAACTGGAAGCTACATCAAAGTTGTTATCGTCTCAGTCCAACACATGTTACACTGTGATGAGATTCAGTAATGATAAAAAAATTTAAGTTTTTCTGGATAGGAATATAATATGAATGTGCATTATTAAAGAAATAAAAGTATTTATAGAGAATTGAAAGCATCGCCAGCAGTAGAAAACAAAAAATAACGTGATGTTATTTAAGGGCAATAAGGACAAATTTTCATTAACTAATTCACTTATTATAATACGTTTATTCGAGGGCAACAGCAGAGCAAACATACAGTGAGAAAACAATGGTCTTTAATCTGTGATGTCGGTAGTAAAGCCACGGATGCAGTCGACTAACTCTGTTGTCTAAAATCAACGTTATATAGAAATAAGTCAAAGTAGGGTTTTATTTTGCCGGCCGCGGTGGCCGTGCGGTTCTAGGCGCTGCAGTCTGGAACCGCGGGACTGCTACGGTCGCAGGTTCGAATCCTGCCTCGGGCATGGATGTGTGTGATGTCCCTAGGTTAGTTAGGTTTAAGTAGTTCTAAGTTCTAGGGGACTGATGACCTAAGATTTTAAGTCCCATAGTGCTCAGAGCCATTGGAACCGAAGTCGTTTTGTTTATGTAGGCCCTCATAGTAGCTCACGAAAATTAAAGTAGAAATGCCTAATGAAAGCAGTAAGGTAATTGCTTATATGCCAAATTTCGTTAGTATTTGCATGGGTAAAGGGTGAATTTTAACTTGTAAATTCTTCCAGTGCCATACCTGCGCATTATTAACGAGGTTACAAAGAATTGTGGCTGTTGCTGTGTGATTAGTGTCCTATATGCTGTTGCAAACGTCTCAGGAAAATAATCTGTCGTTATTCTCTGTCCTGTCTGTTTTTAACCAAAAGATTTATTAATTTCTTAAATGTCATTCAAACCTTTTTTTAAAAGTAATAATGATGATGTGTATGTTTGTCACATAGCAGTTATGGAGGAAATAAATGCTGCAGTGTTTCACGGCTGTAAAACGACCTTCATGCTGTGCTTCTTCCACCCCTAAAACTTTTCAGCAAAACTATTCAGTGAATAACACGCAAAAACAGCTTGGATCGATCTAGCAAGAACAAAGTTATTTTGATGCCATCTGGAAGTATAGTGAACACTGGTGTATGTTTCACATATACTATCTGAGTTCTGAAACTTAAGTGTCAAGTATAGTGTGGTTCCTCTTTCTCCGAGAAAATTATTCTTTGAGAGTAAGTTTTTCCTGTTGTAGCTTTGCTTTTTCTCACATAGAAGTATGTTTCTGCATAGGCTATTCATCTGAATACTGAGTTCTCGTATTTAAAGAATTCAGTGCTAAATTGTCTTCTCTTATGTTCGCTGTGGAAGTTCCTGGCACAGCTGAGGCCAATTGTCCACGTTTCTTGTAATGTGTCTTTTAACTACCTGGGAAAATTTAAGACCTAGCAAGATATTAATGTAACATTCACTCCAAGTGCAGCCGAACACGGTAAGCCACGTGGGTCAACTGAAACGGTGCCCAGGCGCCGAACAAAGACCGGGAAAACCGGGGGTGAGTGGGCGGGACTTGTTCCGGTGTGAAATCCTGGCGCTAACGATTCCTCGCCTGGAGGGTCTGCCCGTACGTCCCACGGTCCACTGTGGCTGCTCGCGCTGCCTCGCAGGCAGCACTCGACCAGTCGGAGCAGGCCTAGGGCCTAAGCCGTGAGTGCGGTTACGTTCACGTTTAAAACGGCGAGGGTTCGCGGCTCACAACTTATATAAGATGGGGCAAATAAAGGTGGCCCGCACAACAGAGTTCCAGGGTACAAAGAAACACAGAAGAGCGGAGATAATGCACTACTAACCTGATTATTGCAGATGTTGAAAGCCATTGGGCACTTTTGTGCCTGGTCAGCAAGCTGCCGAAAGCGGGTCGAAGCAGACTGCTGGAATTCCTGCAGTCTCATCCGAAATGTGTTACAGACTATGAGGGTTTTTGCGACACACCCACACGAAGTAATCACACGCTGAGAGATGAGGTGACCTGGGTGGCCAGTCAGGACCGCGACCAGACTGATCTCAGCTAACAACTCTGTGAGGCGTGAAGATTGTGTAAATGGGCTCCGAGATTCGGCCCGCAGTTGCTCCATCCTGTTGGAGGTAACTGTAGGTATTTTACTCCTCCGTTAATGCCGACACAAGTAGTTTCAAAATGTTGGCAATGTAACACGCCAAAGTCAGCGTCTGTTAGTTATTTCAGTCAGCATTTGTTAGTTATTTGGAGCTCCAATGTTAGGCGGGTCATGGAGCCCCTCAGGAACACAGCGGCTAGGGCGGGGAAGAAGTCCACCGCTCACTCGGTGTGCTTGCCGGGAGGCCTTGTCTGGGATGTGGAAGAGGCTCTTCCAGTGGCTATCGAGAGTGCGGGGTGCAGCGAGCTGCAGATTGTTGCACATGTCGGCACCAACGATGCCTGTCGTAGGGGTTCCGAGGAAATCCTTGGCTCCTTTCGACGGCTGGCTAAATTGGTGAAGGCGGCCTCCATCTCTCGAGGAGTGGAAGCCAAGCTGACGATCTGCAGCGTCGTACCCAGGGTGGACCGGGTCCTCTGGTTTCGAGTCGAGTGGAGAATCTAAACCACAGGCTATGTCGACTCTGTGACGAAAATGGTTGTAGAGTCCTCGACCTATGCTATGTGGTGGAAGGTTGTAGGACGACCCTCGATAGATCAGGTGTGCACTACACACAGGAAGCAGCTAAATGGGTAGCACAGTACTTGTGGCGTGCACATGGTTTTTTTTTTTTGATTAGGTTCCTCCCCACGGGAAACAACCGATGGTCTGAAAAATTAGCGGTTCATGACCCTGATGTGGTTGTGCCAACTGTAAAAATTGTTAGTTCGCCTAAACAGGTCATTCTAAAGGATTTAAAAATGCTTAATCTCATGTTAGTAAATTGTCGAAGTGTCTGCAGCAAGATCCCCGAGTTAATCTCCGAAATAAACAGTAGCAATGCCAATATACTATTAGGTACCGAAACCTGGTTGAAAGCAATGAAATTTTGAACTCGGACTGGACAACGTTTAGGAAGGATAGGACTGATGCTACGGGAAGTGGTGTGTTCATTGCAGTTAAAAGCTGTTTAAACGCAGTTGAGATCGATACTGGGTCTGACTGTGGAATAGTCTGGATGAAGCTGTCAATCAGACAAGGATTGACCATTGTATTAGGATGTTTTTATAAATCACCAGCATCCGCAACAAACGTCGCAGAACGTTTCAGGGAAAGTCTTGAGTACATAGGAAGTAAATATCCAAATTATCCATTAGTTGTAGGTGGAGACCATCCATTAACTAGGAAAATTACACGTGTATCACGGGGACAGAAGCAAAGACTCGTGTGAAGTTATTCTAGGAGCGCTCTCAACATACAACCTCGAGCAATTGGTTGGAAAACCAACTCGATATGGGAACATATTAGATATCTTGGCGACAAACAGACCTGATCTTTTTGAGGAAGTTAATCTAGAAGAAGGTATTAGCGACCATAATGTCGTAGTGGCTTCTATGTCAGTGGAAGTTGCAAAGAAACCAAAGAAAATCGTAGAGTTTTCTTGTTTGGGAAAGCAAATAAAAGTGTCATTAATGACAATGAGGGATCCTTTTAACGAATTTGAAAGAAATATTTTAATTGCAGAATCTAAAAATAACGCCAAAAAATTTTGGTCGTACGTAAAATGTATGAACGCTACAAATAATTCAATACCTTCTCCTGCACACAATAAGGGTAATGTAACTGATGATGACAAACAGAAGGCAGAAATTCTAAACCTAGCTTTCAAAAACTCGTCTACGGTAGAGGACTGCAACACCATTCCCCCGTTCAGTTATCGAACAAACGAAAGGGTGGCTCACATAGTGTTTAGTGTATCAGGGATTGTAAAACAGTTAAGATACTTGTCTGTATGGGACCCTTACCAGTTGAGTCTGATTCAAGAGATTGAGAAGGTTCAAAGAAGAGCGGCAAGATTCGTGACTGGTACATTTAGCCATCGCGAGAGCGTTACAAATCTCACAGAAGGTTTGAAGTGGGACACACTTGCAGATAGACGGCGCGCTAAACAGAAGGGGCTCCTCACTAAATTCCGAAATCCGATCTTCACCGATGATGTAGAGCATGTATTATTACCACCAACTTTCAAATCGCGCAATGATCACCCTTCAAAGATAAGGGAAATAAGAGCGTTCAGACAGTTGTTTTTCCCTTGCGCGATCCGCGAGTGGAACAGAGCGGGGGGGGGGGGGGGGGGGGGTATTTTGAAATTCGATACAGGGAACGTTGCAGTCATAGCAATCGGACAGCATTTTGAGCGCATGTAAAGGATAGTAAACATGAAGTGAGCAATGTAAATGAAAAAATGGAGGTGCTATATCAAGCTCCAAAAAATCTCTATCTCAACGTGCTCGAAGAAATTGAAATATATGCTCATCAAAGGAAAGACCCAGACTTACTAATTAATGAGCAAAGTGATTTTATGCACAGCAGTTATTCTGAGATTTTTAGAGACCTGTTTTAGGCTTACTCTTGAAAGCCGGCCGAAGTGGCCGTGCGGTTAAAGGCGCTGCAGTCTGGAACCGCAAGACCGCTACGGTCGCAGGTTCGAATCCTACCTCGGGCAAGGATGTTTGTGATGTCCTTAGGTTAGTTCGGTTTAACTAGTTCTAAGTTCTAGGGGACTAATGACCTCAGAAGTTGAGTCCCATAGTGCTCAGAGCCATTTGCACCATTTGAACCTTACTCTTGAACGCAACAACACGCTCCAGTCAGAACGGCCCTCCGCGTACTGGCGGCGAGGTGAAATGGGCGCGGCGGAAGAGGACTCGACGTGGCGCTGTATACGTTCTGACGTAGGGAAATCCTCTCCACCACCAATCAATACGAAGAAGAGGAAGCGCACATTTTGGAAAGAATATGTACATGTTTTAATTATATTTTAAGTGTCTTTATAAATTTTTAAAGTAGTGTAAATTATTTCAGTTCATGGTGCACTCGAAAAAGATTATTCACATGTTATTTCTTTAAAAACTGTCTTCTTATTAAAAAGTATATAAGCCATTAATATGTATGGTGAAAAAATAACATCTTAGTACATATGCACAATTCTTTCAGATAGAGGGCACTTTTTACCAATCAGGTTTCTCCAAACTGTGAGATAAGGTTTTAACAGATTAAAATTACTTTAGTTATGACTGCGAACCAATAGTTGTGTACTGACAGGTTACTCTGTAACTGCAATATATGGTATATTGGCATTTAATACATTCCAAAATTTCTTTTTCTAAACTAAGATAGTTCTATCAGCAACTATATCTATCTAGTTAATTATATCGTTAACTTTATGTAACAGATCTGAAGATGGGCAGCTAGCCTGAAACCGGTCACCGAAAATAAAAAAAATTGCGATCAAAGACTGAAATGCCATACTTTTATTTAAAGAACAATCGCGGCAATCTCAACAAGACAATCATGTCTAGCTTTGATAAATCTTTTGCCCGTTACATTTTTTGTGGTTGATGAAACCGAGAAAAAGTTTTGGAAAGGTCTGAAATAATTTTTACTGTTTGTTGGGAGTCGGTGGGTGCTATAGTTTCTGCTAGGCGAGAGCAGTTCCGTGCGGTTGGTCGGCGCGACGCTGTTTGCTGTGCGCTGCGAGGAGTTTTCCGCTGGGCCCGAGGCGGTGCAGCGGAGGCAGTGAAGACCAAACGTGCAGCGCAGAGCTCGAGCTAAAAACTGTTAATTTTGGCACTCCGAAAGTATGTGGAAATTGGGGAGGAGGAGGAGGAGGAGGTCTGTATGTTATGGGAAAGAGTACTGAGGAAGCACAAAGCAGTGAGACGAATGTCCTTGTATCGTGAAGAAGAAAGAGCATATAAAATTTTAGTTACAAAAGATTTGGTCGATGATGCGGAGAAGTTTATGGCATTTTTCATATTCACACTCAAGTAGTTTCATTATTTTCTTTCGTTAATTGAAGACAAACTGAGAAGTAATTCCTGTACCCGAGTGGCAAAAAATATATTACATTGGACATAATAAAGGACATCTACATCATACTCCACAAGCCACGTAATGGTGTGTGGCGGAGGGTACTTTCGGTATCACTATCTGACCCCTCCAACCCTGTTCCACTCGCGAATGGTTTTATTCGTTTTCTTCCGATTTCTGACCAAATTAAGTCTTTTCATTTGATTTTTCCAATCGGCGCAGGCAAAATTCCACAAAATTTGCTTTTAGAAAACCAGTTCGATAAGATGCTCATCTTCTGAGGCAGAGAAGCGGTCAGCAGACATTTCTGGTGATTGTTTCTATAGCAACTCTGCTAAAACTTGTCTGTTGCTGCCAGTGCGCGCGAAGAAAACAGTGGGTCTGTCGTCTCGCTGGTGCCCAGTTGGACCACCCCCGCTCCTGTGGCCAAGTAAACAGCTGCGTCGTGCGGGACACACTCCTCCCGAAGCACGCGAGCGTTTCTCGCAGCCGGAGCCCGCTACGGCCCTGCGCTGTCCGCACCCTAGGAAAAAGGTCTCGCGTGTTTGAATTTTCGAGTGAACAGCGGAGTTTCGCACGCGTTTTCCGCAGCTAGGAAACCGCAGCTTTAGTAGTCACGCACGACACCACTACTTTCGGCGGTAAGCATTTGTGGGGATGGTAGCAGGAATTGATAACGTCGAGGCATAACTCTGAACGTCCAGAGCAATTTCAAGCAAATGTGGTAGTTTCTATCTGGAAAAATGAACTGCTGGGGAAGATACCTTCTAGCACCCTTAAGGATCTAGTAACGTCATTAGACGATCAATGAAAAATGATTTAGACGTGATATCCGCATGGTGCAAATAGTAGCCACACTAGAAAGAGTAAGGTGCTACGGATGAGTACTAGAAAAGTACCGAAATTTCGGTTACCCCACACATCACACGAATGTGAAGTTCGAAGATTCAACTAAATACGCGTGGATTACAGTTGCAAACAACATAAATTGGAACCATCACATAGAATATGATGCAAGAAAGGCGAACAAAAGACGGTGTTTTAGTGGCAGAACGCTTTAACAAGACTTAACAAATCTGTTAAAGAGATTGCCAACACTACGCTTCCGTCCTGCTCAGCAGTTTTGCGGCGCGGTATGGAATCCTTGTCAGAGAGAGGAGATGGAAAAAGTCTAAAGAGAGGCAGTTCGTTTTATATTATCACGAAATAGGGGAGCGAGGGTCAGGGATACGATAAGCGAGCTGGTGTGGCAATCGTTAAAAGAAAGGCGTTTGTTGTTGCGGTGAGAGTTTTTCGCCAAATTTCAATCAGTATCTTTCTCCTCCGAATGCCACAGTATTTTATTGATTCTCAATCGCATAGTAAGAAGTCAAATTCGTAATGGGGATCACTACTGTCAGCTGCAGCGCACATCGAGCGGAATCAGCGGCGACTTGCGAAAATCTGTAAGGGACAGCGATCTGCTGCAAGGACTGCCTCTGCACGCCTCACGGCCGATCCACCCGCCCACAGAGCGAGATCTGTCCGTCACACTCCTGTTCGCTACTTGGAGATTACCACGTGGTAGTCGACAGTGTGAAACGTCTCTGTGAAGTCGAATTCGGTACAAACTATTCATTTTACTACCTGATTTTAGCTCAATTCATGAACTCCTCCAGAAAGACTGAGCACTCAAATAATGCCTATTGATTATTATACAGGGCTATTACAAATGATTGAAGCGATTTCATAAATTCACTGTAGCTCCATTCATTGACATATGGTCACGACACACTACAGATACATAGAAAAACTCATAAAGTTTTGTTCGGCTGAAGCCGCACTTCAGGTTTCTGCCGCCAGAGCGCTCGAGAGCGCAGTGAGACAAAATGGCGACAGGAGCCGAGAAAGCGTATGTCGTGCTTGAAATGCACTCACATCAGTCAATCATAACAGTGCAACGACACTTCAGGACGGTTCAACAAAGATTCACCAACTGGTAACTCCATTCGGCGATGGTATGCGCAGTTTAAAGCTTCTGGATGCCTCTGTAAGGGGAAATCAACGGGTCGGCCTGCAGTGAGCGAAGAAACGGTTGAACGCGTGCGGGCAAGTTTCATGCGTAGCCCGCGGAAGTCGACGAATAAAGAAAGCAGGGAGCTAAACGTACCACAGCCGACGGTTTGGAAAATCTTACGGAAAAGGCTAAAGCAGAAGCATTTCTTAAACAGGAGATTGGAAAACCGATGGATCGGTCGTGGTGGAGATCATGATCAACAATTCATGTCATGGCCTCCACGGTCTCCCGACTTAACCCCATGCGATTTCTTTCTGTGGGGTTATGTGAAAGACTCAGTGTTTAAACCTCCTCTACCAAGAAACGTGCCAGAACTGCGAGCTCGAATCAACGATGCTTTCGAACTCATTGATGGGGACATGCTGCGCCGAGTGTGGGAGGAACTTGATTATCGGCTTGATGTCTGCCGAATCACTAAAGGGGCACATATCGAACATTTGTGAAGCCCTAAAAAAACTTTTTGAGTTTTTGTATGTGTGTGCAAAGCATTGTGAAAATACCTCAAATAATAAAGCTCTTGTAGAGCTGTGAAATCGCTTCAATCATTTGTAATAACCCTGTATATGTGTTTTTAATGTAGGTTTCGGTTTTGTTTTGTGGGAATCGCTGAATTGGTCATCGTCTGCTGGGAGCAGACGATGTTGCTTCTCGTTCGAAGGAGAGCACGGGATGACCAACTTAGGTCTCCAATACCTGAACAGAGGTTTACCCATCTTAGTCGAGGGCTGTGTCGAAGGCTGTCTGTGTGTGATGCTGGTGACGGAGGGCTACCCCTCTGGTAGGTTCCTCTGCACGAGGAGCTAGGTAATATGGAAAGAGAAAGCGGCACTCTTCGGTGAACGCTTGGTGAGTACGGATCCTAGCTCTTAAGAGGGCTTTCAGGTGACAGGAATCAGATGGAGTTAGGACCTCGTTATGTTTAACCGGTGAAATACTTAAGAACTTTAGCTTATCTGAAGCGTGTGAAGCGAGTTATTTTTTTAATGATCTTTAATCTTATATTTTGTGGAAATTGCTTTTGTCTGTGTGTGTCGATTTTGTGCCACGTGTTTGGGTAATCAATGACCCTTCTGGTTCACCACGGCACCGCAATAGGCTTTATTTTCACAGTTTGGTTGTTTAATGAGCTACAATTTCTGCAAGAATATCTGTTCTTTCGTGCGCTTTCTACAAAGCAGCACAACAGTTTGATTCGGAATGCACCACGGGCTCTAGTTCGGCCGTTTGCAAGCAGCAGACGCAGTTAGTATGTTAAATAATTATCGCACAGCCTTGTGTATTGGTTAAACCTCTGTCCAGAATAGTGCATGCGTAGAATCGTAATGCAAATCTCACTCAGATATTTTTTTTGTATTAATGCAAAGGAGATAATAGAACATTGTCTCCCACCCCCGTCTTCTGTGCTTCTTCTTTCTGTAGTTAAATTGTGCTCTGTTTCATTCTCACGTAATTCTTACTTAAATATTTCGAGTCAGGCACCAGTTATGTGTAGTTAGAATGTGCAACCAAATATTTTGTTACAATAATTAATTTACATGAAAGATAAATTATTTGGTGTCGACCTTACCCCCCTTACTCCGATTTCCAATCCTGAATTAATCAAGTTGCTTGATGCGCGACATGGAGCGCTATTTATCTGGCTGCTTAAAGAAACTTGCGTACTTGTAACTAAATTATTAAAGTAATTAAACTAATAATTTTCCACCTCTGTTTTTTTCTAAATGGTTAGGAAGGGCTTAGGCTGGTGGCGACCCCGAATTCCTGAATTTTTATCATTATTTGTGTGAGAGAAGCAGCTAGAAATGCGGGATAACGCATATGGCTCGATGAGAAACGTCGTAAACATAGTAATACGTTACAAGTGGAACCGCCAAAAAATTGAATGTGGCTGTGTGAACCATTTGGTAAACATTTAATCGTGAACTACACAGTAACCATAGTAGATGTAGATGAATATCGCCGTAGAGTTCTCCACTACACCGCCATGCGCCAGTCGCTCACCATTGCAATAATTATTCCTCTGTAGACCCTTGGAGACGCCTAAAGCAATTGGAAAAAACGTGCTCGCTTAGAAACGCGGAAAACTTCTGTCACCGAAGATCGGTAATAGTTCTTGCTATCTACAACGTAAACAGTATTGAAGTAACAAATGAATAAGAATCGCTGCCGATATAAACCGTAAAGCGAATAATGTCGTTCGCATTGCAGAAAACGCTGTTAGTCCGTCGCAAATTTTGTGTAAGAACTCTGTCTGCATCAGATTCACCTTTAATTATTACGGTTATTTTCGATGTAACGTAATATCACAGCCCGAGGGTGTGTCAAGGTTCGCATAACAGGTTGTGTGCAGCACTTGTGATTCGCAGTACGTTGGCAGTCAACCCGCCTGCAGCCGGTGACGGGAGGTGCGGTTCGCGGTCCTGGGCCCGCGTGCTCGCTGATATTAATATCGCGAGTCTCGGCTCAACCGCCACGAGTACTCATTCAGCAGCGTGCCCCAGCTTCCATTGCTCCCGGTCTATATTTATACCGGCTGAATGGAGCCCTGCGCTGCTCTGGCAGGTTAAAGACGCGCCGCGACATAAATGATAGTGGAGGGCGGGATGGGAAGGGAGGGGGGATGGCGCCAAAGAGAGAGCGGTAGGAGGGGGAGGGGGGGGGGGGGACTGGTGGTCGCGCAGGTCCGTCGCGCCACGCGCAGTCACTGGCGGTGAAGCGAGCGAGCTAAACGCCGCAACGTGGCAACTACAACCAATATTTGAACAGCCACAATGGCGGTCTCCGGGGAGTTCTTTCTCTAGCAACTTGTTCTACCTCCAAGGGGACTCCTGTTTGTTCGTTAGACGTCCCGGAACATTTAAATACAACTAGGTGATGGAATATCTGGAGCTACCATTACGATGTACTTGTATGTAGGGCCTTACACCATAGTCACCACTGTACTTTCGTATCTTTCATAAACCTAACACAAAAATTAGAATAATATGAAATACCAGAGACGCAGTAAGTCGATGGATTACATCTATCTACATGGCATTAAGCAACGGGCATGAATTCCATGCCCGATTACAATACAAACAGACGGATATCGTATGCCACGGGATTCTATTGAATCTTCTCTTATTTCTGATACAAATGGATTGCCACAAGATACAAATTTTGTTCTTCTATAAATTATACAAATACAGAAATAAACACCGGTAGCAATCCTCACACTGAAAAGGTACCTAACGAACTTTTTTAAAACATCAAAAGATGCTTCAAGGAAGAAGGAAGAGCATCAGACTTTGACAAGTATCAGCACTCTCAGTTCAGTGCCTCTCGTAGAACACCGCAGCCTATAAAAATAATCTGCCGATTGACTGACGTAGGTGCCGATAAGTTTCTGGCACTACAGGAATGTTACGACCTTAAATGCAGTACCCACTCTCTACAACTAATTAAACACCCTAGTTTATCTACCTTTCGAGTATTTGACATTACTGGCGTGATTATTCTGTATATTTCTATGACCTGATGAGTTACCAAGTCATTTTTAGAGGGAAGTCAGTTTGCAGAGGGACAGACGCTTCTGACTGGTAGCACTCGTCTAGCATCGCGTGTTGTTAACCTCATCTCGTCCAAAACGCCTTTCTCAGAATTTTTGCTGCAGAAAACATACGTTGGCTTACTCGCAGTATCTAGACATTCCAGTGACCGATCTTACGGCGATTTTCTGCTTTTGATAACTCTGTACAGAACTTTATAAATTCTAACGTGCGTTCGGCATTTTCAGCTTTTCGCCGCGCAATGAATAGTCGATTAAATTTTGGCATGCGACTGGATCTTAGAACACTTCAGCATCCCTGAAACCGGACTTCAGTTCTTCCCAAAAGAGTGGCTACACAGTGAGGGCCTTTGCACGCGACAGCTTTTTTTCTGGGACATCCTAGTACATACCGTGTGATCACATCTTCACTTTAAATCTACAAAGAGGGTCGTTACTCAGTTACAATTTCATGTCGGTGCTTCTTAAAACAGCTGCGACGAACTTCAGTTTGTATAAAGCATAAAATCCTCTTGATACAATTTATGCAAGATATCAATGAATTTGTGAGGATCACATCGTCTATTTCTCTGTGATGTTTCCCTTACGTGTTAGTTCTTCGTTCCACATAATTCACACTGACCTTTCGAGTCGGTATAGAAGATCAGTGTACGGCACAATTTGATGGCGCAGGTTGCCGAAGCTTCACGTTGTCCATAGTTCGAGTAAAATGACTCGGATAGATTGGTGCAGTGGTGGAGGTGGTGAGGGGGGGGGGAGGAGAGGGGATTTAGCTGGCGTGCAGCTAGCCGCATTTGACAAGCACCTGCAAAACCAGGGCAGCAGCACAGCAAGATCACGTGGCGCCAGAGAACGAACACGATTGTTTACCAGTGGGTGAGTGGTCTCTTCCAGTTCCTAGTATGTAGGATTTTCATATCTTCTTTGATGTCAGAACAACGCAATCTGCGTCTTCCGAGAGGTTGAGGCTGTTCTGTACACACTCGGTGCATTTTTCTTTTTAACGAGGCTCAAAGCACGAATCTGACTTCAATGAAATCTCCTAACATTAAATGTGGATACGATATGTGTCTCTCCAAAGAAAATAATACTTTGTATTTATTACTTTTCTCTAAATTGCTGTGGTTTATCTTGTATGCCTCCGACTGTATTGTTTCAAAATTTTCCTGTCAAATATTTTTTAGTTCCACCTGATTTTGTTACTCCAAATCTCACAAGCGCACAATAAATATGATAAGCCATTTCTTATGTCCGCTTTTTAGTATGTAGAGCGGTGCAAAATAACACCTAGGTGCGTTGAGGTCACTGAGGAACAAGCCAAAATGTACGTTTTCGAGCGAGATTGGTGGCTCTCCTAAGCATCCCCTCATGGCAGACAGTTACATAACACGCAGCAGGGTGCATAAATTCCCTGGCATTTGCATCGCGTCACCACCATGTAAGACGGCCAGCTGTTGCACACAAAAGCCAGCTATCGCACACAAAGTATCAGCACTGCTCAGTCGGTCTCCAAAGGAGGCAGCTGAGAAAGTCTTCGACAACGCGAATCGGCATCTGAATCTGACGCTAAAACTAGGGCTAGATAATTGTAGGGAACGTATTGTGATATTTTCGTGCCTCGTGGACAAGGGCCTCTCGTTTCGATGTCTCGTCGCACGTGCGACTTGTGTATTGTCCCTTACTGTGCTTCGCTTTGTTCGTCCAGCACCACTTGTTGCGTCTTGCCAGAATTACTTCATAGTTCCCCGAGGAGGCTAAGTACTTCTTCGCGATGTTTTTCTCTCCGTACAATAAAAGATAGTTCGCTTTGTTACCGTGCTGGTGGCAGAGAGGGGGAAATTTGACGGAAAATAAATTTAAAAAGGAACGGTACGGCCGGTAGAGTACTGCATAATGGACGCGGTGCCCGGTGCGAAATTGTGTTAGCTCGCGGATTGGCGGTGCGGTTGCAGTGTTCCGGGTCCCTGGGGTACAGCGGAGCGGCAAACACGCGAAAAACTGCTCAGCCCCGCGTGATGGAGTGGAAACGTACACCGCCCTAGTCTTGTTTGTTTTATTACTAATTGTCCTCCAAATAACGGCCCCCGAGCGCCCGTGGTGTACGGGCGACGCGGCTCGCGTCTCCTCCGCCTGCGGGGAGGACAGCGTGGCGTCGCTGCTTCGGTGAACTGCGCGGCCGGCTGGTTGAACGGAACTGATAAGGACGAGGTGGCAGTGGCGGGTGCGAGCCAAGTACAACGGCTGACTTCAGGCAGGTCTTTAAATAATTCTTACACATTATTTTTTCTTTCCTTTCTTTACTGCAGATAACAAAATACATAAATTCTCTCTTTCCTGTTCTAATGATGTAACAGAGGCGTCACTAACGATGTGTGCAGAAAAGTACGAAGTTGCCAGAACAGCTGTAAGGAAAGGTGACTAAATATCGTGACACAGAGTTGTTTCAATAACAGAAAAAGATATACTTGCTAGATAACAGGTGGCCTACTAAATTTTACAACCACTTAACAAGCAAGCAAGAGATGCAGCGAGAACGAAAATCGTAGGTGTAAAGACTTGGATAAAACATTACCAAGACTTTAGACTGAAGAAGAAAAAATGAGATAGCTACAATGCGAAAAAAACGGAAATAGCTTCTGCACATGGGAGATCATATTACAAAGAGCTACACGTCAAACACCTCGAAATAGATGAAAAGCAGGAACGATGGATGGCCTCCCCACGTCCACATTTGCATGGTGACTATTCAAAAAATCTGGCAGGTCTTCCTTGGTTAGTAACTAAAAAGAATTCCGCCGAAAATGCAGCTATTTCTTTCGCCTGTATTGTTAATCATTTGTAACTTTCAGAGAAGTGTCACACGTGGAGAAAATTGAGTAAAACACACACATTTCTCTGGGTGCTATGTTAAATTTTTCTTCTTTTGCCAAAACTAAGGGGAGTTTACGAAGTCTGACCTCACTAACACGTGGCGCAGACGCAGCTGCGAGAGAATTCTCAAAGAGTGGTTTATTAATTTTATCAAGTTCGGAACTGAGGAAGAAACATACAGTAAGTAACATCTTTGCAATGAAATAGCAAATACTGAACAGTACATAAATAACAATGGAGTTGAAACTTCCTGGCAGATTAAAACTGTGTGCCCGACCTAGACTCGAACTTGGGACCTTTGCCTTTCGCGGGCAAGTGCTCTACCATCTGAGCTACCGAAGCACGACTCACGCCCGGTAGTCACAGCTTTACTTCTGCCAGTATCTCGTCTCCTACCTTCCAAACTTTACAGAAGCTCTCCTGCGAACCTTGCAGGACTAGCACTCCTGAAAGAAAGGATACTGTGTAGACATGGCTTAGCCACAGCCTGGGGGATGTTTCCAGAATGAGATTTTCACTCTGCGGCGGAGTGTGCGCTGATATGAAACTTCCTGGCAGATTAAAACTGTGTGCCCGACCGCGACTCGAAGATATTGCTTAAGTTCCTTATGTATTCTGTATTTACATTGACAACTGTCTCTTCATTTTTTTTAAGTCGGTTGTGTATCACTCTCCATGTTTCATACCTCTTGATGCAGCCTTGTCTAATACTAATTTTATCTTATTTTATTAGTTTTGTTTATTAATAGAAACTGTTATGTAGGCATGCTATTCCTATTTTGTGCTAAAGGTTTTCCTGTCAAATCCATTGTTATTTATTTACTGTTCAGTTTTTACTATTTCATTGCAAAGGTGTTACTTACTGTATGTTTCTAATTCAGTCTAGATGTGTTACTTCTCTTCCAATGTTGTCTGCTAACATTTAACTTCTTTGGTGATAATACTCAGTAAATGTCTGAAGATGGCTTTGTAAGCCAAAAACTGCTTAGCAATAAAAGTAATATTGTAGAACAAAAGCAAACTGATGCTTTTCATTTATTATAGTGTTGTTCTACCAAGAACCGACGGAAAATTCTTTTAACTGAGGAAGAGTATGGTCAGCATCTCACGAAGAAGCACATCCTCTGTTCAAAATAAACGTATATCGACTTCTCTTATATCGTTCCAAAACACATAGCATTTCTCGTTACATCAGCCATTCATCGGAAAAGTCTGTAATTGTTGGAATAACAGGCTAGATAATGGAATTTGCGTAATAACCACACGGCATTTCTTTTCTGCGTGCTGTCTTTTGCCAATATCTCATTTCGATATCTCAAACCGTTGATGAAATACGAGGAATCTTTTGCATATTTCACTCTACGTGCCTGGACATGAACAGGGTAGCTGCGGAGAAGCGAGGCAGCAAGAAGTTGTTGTGCTTGAGAATCAGAAGCCGTCTCCAATAGCAAAGTGCCATTCCATAGACGAGAGTGGGATCTCACAGCGCCAGCAATGGCATCAACACCTTTCTAAATAATAAACGCACTGACCGTTGCGAAGGACTGACTATCTTCAGTACGTGAGTCCACAAGGAATAGCGGTGCAGTGGGAAGGGTCTTCGACTCAGTAGCCTCATTATGTTTTATGTTTCGTCGACTTCGATGGAGAGGACGATTGACTCATCCTGAGGAAATCCCCCAACGATTACCAGCGTCTCCCATGGCGCGCTCCTTCCAATTGTGGGCCCCCTTCACAACTGGAAGGAGAGGATGATTGACTCATTGTAAGGAAATCCCCTATGATTGCCAGCGTCTTCGATGGCGTGCTCCTTCCAACTGGGGGCCCCCTTCACAAGGAGTGATTGTTCACACCTCAGGTTACAGCTCCCGAACACCTGACAGAGGGACCAATTGGCAATTTGGGAAGGTTACAGCTCAGGAAATCACCCCTCCCTGGGCCTGGCCTGTACCAGGGTGTACACGCGAACCCTACCTGTCGACCTGGGACTGGGAATTACGCGTTACCCAGTCACCTTTTACGCGTCAGACGCGTGGGCCAGCCTTCAGGAGCGCACAGGGAGGAAGAAGAAAAAAAAAAAAATAAAATAAAAAAGAGGATCCAGGAACGCTGAAGAGGAGGAACGAGAGGAGAAAGGAAACAAAGAAAGGGAAAGGGAGCCAAAAAGAAAGTTGAGACTGTTTGCAGGTCAGCGACAGGACTCAGAACATTCCCAATAATACCCCAGACATGTTCCGCAAGGGAGGGGAAAAAGAATAGCAAGAGGATAGAAATGCAGCACGGAAGGGAAAAAGAGTGGAGAGCCCCCTGGGTGGCTCTGAGCTGATGAATACTCTCAGATCAAATAACAACAATATTGCCAGTGGAACACCTTAGTTCGCTGTTATAATTTTGTATTTATCAAGTTATTACTAAACAAAACTTGTCTTTTTAAACGGCACTGCGATTTGGTGCTTAATATGCCACTGTATGGTATTTAAGTCGACTCCATGGTCAGACATCTAAAAACAGAAAGCTAAACGCACACAAAACACACAGAGGTTTGAATAATGGTTCGCTTTAAATAACGTCAGCAGACGCAGCTGAAGATGTCATCTTGTCTATTCCGCAGTAACGCAGTCAGTCATGACGAGTAACTGCGGACATGCGTGGTGAACAACTAGGGTCTAAGTACGTGGGTCCGGAAGGAGAGGCTGTCTGGGAGACGGACGACCGGAGACAAAGGAGTCGCTAATGATGGCCAGTTTGTGACTCGGCGAGTTGTTCCCTAATTGGCCAGAGGCAAGGCCGAGCAGGAACTCGGCAGGATAACTTTCCCCAGGCGCAGACTGCACCAAGGTCGGAACACTGGACCCACATTCGTGGGACTACGTATGGGTTTCACGTAGTTTACCTACATGCCGGGACGATCTCTGTGGAAACGAATGCTCTGTAGTAAACGACTAAATAACTATATTTATCATAAAGTAGCCTAGTTACAAATAATGCCAAATCTGTTTTCTAGAATTATTCACGAAGTTTATGACGTCAACTTTGATGCATTGCAAGCACACTTTTTTTGAGCTACACAATCACTTCAACAATTTCAAAGTCAGCTGCATAAATCCCAAGGAGGCAATCACAATAATGACCCGCTGCAAGTAAATCTGGTTTGGTATTGTTTTTCCGTATAATTTTTTTAAAATGATTGTAGCTTTTAAATTTGGGGCCATTTGTCTCCATAATTTTAAGTAACATGTTCGCCATTGACTGTGCCATTTATCATGACTTCATAATCACTATTTACACTTTAAGCCATTTTCAAGTTGTTAAGGTGCAGAAAACACAACTGTCAACTTTATTAAAACGAATAAAAAAGCATGGAACCTTTATGGTTCATGTAAGCATTCATCACATACACCATCGATATACAACAGATGGAAATAAATCTCATGAAACTGCATTCGTTTTTTCTACACACACCAGTAATATCCACTCTACTCACTATAATTTAAAAAATTCGAGAATGCAGTCCAGAAAAAAATCCAATTGTGTAAATCTCCATAATGTTTCGCAACCAGTTTCTTTACATCTTCAGTCTTTAAATGATACACAGTACCCAAGAGAAACGTTAGTTTGAGAGAGGACAAGTTACTCTCTCACCTATTTTTTGGACACAGAAAATTATTAAAGATTTTGTTACATCCTGATGCACCTCGGTGAGACTAGAAAGTTAACAACCTGAGCAGATGCTGACTGAGCCTGGTAGGGCACTGAAAGCACGAGGTATTTTTATGGTTCTTAGCTCGTAGAAACGGCAAGTTGGGAGTTGAAATAAATTGGCAGCGAGCCCATCCCTCAGTAAATCTTGCCGGACAGGCTCACAGCCATACAGGGCAGACAGGACTGGCCCTTGTCGAGAAAGGTCTCCAGGAGAACAATGCCGCAATACCTGCTGTAGCGCCAGCAGAAGCCTGGTCTCGGGGCGATGGTCTGAAGGAACGTGCCTACACAGTGGAGTCGTAAACTGGGCATTGTGTGAAGAGCCACACACAGTAAAAAATATACAAGTTATCACGTTTGCCGATAGTTCAAATAGGCCTGTGAACCACTTCCATTAGCTGCTCGGTTGTATAAGAAACTCTGGCGTCTGAGAAACTTTTAGAGATAGAATCTTTATTACACCTCATAGCTAGGACTATGGATGGTGTCTTGAAGGGAGGGTATAAGATGAACATCAACAAAAGCAAAACGAGGATAATGGAATGTAGTCGAATTAAGTCGGGTGATGTTGAGGGTATTAGATTAGGAAATGAGACACTTAAAGTAGTAAAGGAGTTTTGCTATTTGGGGAGCAAAATAACTGATGATGGTCAAAGTAGAGAGGATATAAAATGTAGACTGGCAATGGCAAGGAAAGCGTTTCTGAAGAAGAGAAATTTGTTAACATCGAGTATAGATTTAAGTGTCAGGAAGTCATTTCTGAAAGTATTTGTATGGAGTGTAGCCATGTATGGAAGTGAAACATGGACGATAAGTTGTTTGGACAAGAAGAGAATAGAAGCTTTCGAAATGTGGTGCTACAGAAGAATGCTGAAGATTAGATGGGTAGATCACATAACTAATGAGGAGATACTGAATAGGATTGGGGAGAAGAGGAGTTTGTGGCACAACTTGACCAGAAGAAGGGATCGGTTGGTAGGACATGTTCTGAGGCATCAAAGGATCACCAATTTAGTATTGGAGGGCAGCGTGGAGGGTAAAAATCGTAGGGGGAGACCAAGAGATGCATACACTAAGCAGATTCAGAAGGATGTAGGTTGCAGTAGGTACCGGGAGATGAAGAAGCTTGCACAGAATAGAGTAACATGGAGAGCTGCATCAAACCAGTCTCAGGACTGAAGACCACAACAACAACAGCTAGGACTAACGAGCTCCAAGGCACAGGTGATTTAGATAAAGATCTTTAAGATTGTATCTGTTTGCTTGTCGCCAAGGCAAGCGACACGACTTTGGAGAAAATCAGCTCTTCCGCCTCTGCGAAAACTTAAAAAAGCCAGTAATTGTCCGTTTCGTTTTTTTTCCAGAGATGCAGGTTTTTTAGCTCCTGTCCTGGTTCGACATGAGATTGTGCTATGGTGTGGGAGAGGAGATTTAGCGCCTCTAGAGCCCTTTGATTGGCTCAAGATGGAGTGAAGCAGTGTCGTTCGTGCACTTTGCGGGAAAAGAGATTTTTTTTTTTTCTGGAGAGGTGTGAAGCACTTGGGTGATGGACTTTGGTCTGGTAAAGGGTCTGGCATGTGTGGTTGGTACTGGGGACCTCTCCTGAGACTGACTTCATTTGCGAGTGGTTTAGACTGGGCAGCCTGTGGTTAAGTTCTTACTGTCCCAACAGTGTGACTTCAAACGTATCAGACTGGTCGTTTGCCGAGGCACACTTATTCGTTTTTGGTTTACCAGTCTTGACTTTTGGTATCCTTGTGCGCTCTGTCGTATAAGTGAGCCAAACTGGTCCTTGGTACGACCAGCGAACGGGTGTGTGACACACTGAAATCTGCCGTGATTTCAGGGCTCTGGTAGAGAGTAAATTGCGATCCGTCTGCCTGATCGCTAGACGGTGAGATTTTTGCATTTCTTTCGTGGCCACGATCGATTCACAGCTGCCGCCTCCACGTCTTACCTCCGCCGCACATATCTCGCCAGCTGCAATTTACATCGCCACACGAAGCAAACCGGGTAACGTACTGCCGCTCCGGCATTCTCAGGGCGTACAGATCTCAATCGCCACTTGCTCTCAGCTGCACCTATATAGAAAACTTCAGTAGATTTGATCAATCAAAGTCTGCTCAGCTTTAGATCAATTGAGATTGCGTAATCCACATTTTTAGGGCCAGACTTCAACCGTCTTTGCCAACCCATGATCCTTGTCCAATATAGTCTTAAACCACCTGTTAGTTGTTTATGGCATTCAATCAATAACATGTTTAGCACAATTTATGTATGTTTTATTTTTAGAAAAAATAAATGTTGTTTGAACCCTAAAATTATGCCAACACATTCAGTCACTTGATCAGTCCCCTCCAGCGTTAACTCTCAAGTCAAATCCAACTGCCATTATACTGTCTTCGCTCTGCCGCCATTCTCGCTGTCATTTTAACAGTTCCGGGGTGCTGCCATATAGAAACCATTGCTCAAAGTCTCCTTTTTTGCATCTGACAACGGGGCTCGTAATCATTAAGCCACAATCTTCTGAACAGGGCACAAGTGACTAGCAGTTGAAGTGCAGCCCTTCGCTTCCATAGTCACGTTCTTACAACAGTTTGTGTCGGTGTGGCAACTGCTACAATGGGTCGTGTAATGGTGGTCTTTACATTGACGGTGACCACGTCCAGCAACCGTGAGAACCTTGAAAGTTTTTTTACACACTGATGAACTCACATACACACGAACATTTCACACAAAGATACGCACAATGTTCGCCTAGACAAAACATCTGACAAAAGATTGGAAAACGGCACTGTTAAGAAACAACACCTTCACACTGCATGGACATTTATTATTCGATCGGCGTTCGGGAGTAGCGCATCATCAAGAATCTGACAAGGATATAATAAAGATAATTAGATTGTTACATAATATCGTAATCGTCACATCCGATAGTAAAAAGTAATACTAAAAGTGAATTAGCATTAATCGCCGCCAAACTGGCATCATGTGTACTGCCACGCGACTATCAGCGTTTATTTTGATAGTGACAAAACTGAAACAGTGTACATTAACATGAAAAATGCAATATTTTCACTAAACCCAGCTGCCTGACAAGGCGCTAATGGGAGGCAAAGTAATGTTGAAAATTGTAATGATGTAAATACAGGTCGACGTGTGAGTAGCACGAGGTAGGATCCTGCTGCTGCTGCTAGCTCCAGCAGATAGCCAGATGTAGTGGATCGGTGAGTCTGGCGCTCTGTCTCTGCTGTCAGCAGCTGGCAAACTTCAGGCGTACCACCAGCACTACGCCCTCCCAGATACCAGATTCAAGTTGGTGGACTAGTCCTCATTCCGGTCCAACAATTAACGATTTGCACATAATTTAAAGCTGCTATTTAAGAAAACGTCGTGTATCAAGCATATGGAATCTGCGCAGTGCCAAGCAGCCAAAATTATAAGGAAACGAATGACTATCCGAACTGAATGGCAATCAGCCCAGAAAACCAAGGACCACACCACTATAGTGCGAGGCTGATTCGGTGACAGCGATACAAACAAACGAAATGAGGTACCTCGAACAGAACGGCCTCCCCCATGACAGCCAGCATGGCTTCAGAAAACTTCGATTACACGAACACAACTCACAATTTTCACACCTTGACTGCTTGAAAGCCATGGATCAAGATGATCTGGTATTGTGGTGTGCGTACTGTAAGACCTTCGGTACACACACCATCGGATTATTTGACTTGTCGCTCTAACGAAGTAGGTGAGTGTCAGCTATATGTCTCGTGGTCTTATCGTGGCGTGTTTATCTTCTGCCGTTAGGTCAGACGATAGAAATGCCACTTGCACGCTTAGAGTAGCAGATTGACGGTGACCAACTTTCAACAGAACTTGATTAATTTTCACACACATTTATTGAAGTAATAAAACTTGATTCTGGATGCTGTTTACAATTGACAATCTGAAGTTCCTTTGGTCTTGGTACGTTAATCTTATTCTCACATGTATCTCTGATACTTGACAAAGTAGCTATACATTTATCTTCATGGCTATGTACAGGGATATGATAATCTTATTAGGCGCAGACTGAAACTTGACTATAGACTGGTACAGACAAATGTAGAACTCGTACAGACTGGTACAGACTAATGGAGACTGACTGATCGGAGGTCTGTACACTCGTTATAATACCTCGCGCGTTCAGGTATCACTGCGCGGGTGTGATCCGCGAGGAGAAAAGGTTCTACATTAGCAGAAATCTCATTGGCTGCATTACATATTAATACGCGGATCGGCGGAAGCAGAATTTGGTCCGTCTCTAAGACAGCGCCATCTCGTAGTGCGGAGACGGACGAGCGCTGCGCCTGCGCTGTTGTGCTTAGCGGGGCGCGCTCTAGTGGGAAAGTTGTGTACGCGCTGACTACGCGGAACTATGTACACAACAGGTATGTACCTGTGTTCCTTGACTTCCTCAAAGGATTTGATTCAGTCCTACACATACGTTTATCAACGAAAGTACGATGGTATGGGGTATCAACCGAAAATTGTGGCTGAATTGAGGATTTTTTGGTAGGGAAATGCAGCATGTTAGCTTGCATGGAGAGTCACAGATAAATGTAAAAAGAGCTTCAGGCATGTTCCGGGGTAGTGTGTCGGAACGCTCGCTGCTCATGTCGTACATTAATGACCTTGCAGACAATATTATCCCCATTCTCTACACAGATAACACGGTTACTGGTAATGAAGTACTATCTGAGAGAAGCTGCGCAGATATTCAGTCGTATCTTGATAAGATTTCAAAGTGGTGCCAACATTGGCAACTTGTATTAAATGTTCACAAAAGCAAAATTTCGGACTTCGCACAACGAAAACACGTGGTAACCTACGACTACAATAGAGCTGTCAGCGACACACAATAGGAATCAACTCAGACAAATATCTGGCGTAAGAAGTTTTAGGGACATGAAATGAAATCATCTTGTAGCCACAGTTGTAGGGAAAGCATGTGGCAGACTTCGATCGTTGGTTAAATACAAGGGAACCGCAATCAGTCTACGAACGAGATTCCTTACAAATCTGTCTTGCGACCTGGCCTAGAATATAGGTAAAATTTGTCGCACGCGTCTCAGATAGGATTGACATGGGATACTGAACGATGTCCGCACGTATGTTTGTCCCGTGGGAGAGCGTCACAGGGATACGGAAAGAAGCGAACTGGCAGACGCTTCAAGAGAGACGCAATCTATCCTGAGAAAGCCTCCGTGGCCACGTATAAGTGATGGAACTACGAATATCGTACAGAGCGGACGCGTCGCTCACGGAGTTACTGCGAGGGCGAGATGCCGCTAATTGCAGCGCGCACGGTAGCGTTTAAGCAGTCATTCTTACCGCGCTCTGCACGTGGGTGGAATGAGAAGTAGCCTTGAGAGGTACCCTCTGTCACGCACTTCACTACGGTTTATACAGTGTGGATGCAGATGCAAACAAACATTCAGGGACGATGGAGTATGTCAGCTGTGGTCTGGAAACAACAAAGTCCAAATCTTGGAGAATACGAAAAATTCGCAATCTATTGTTTTATGCGACAAACCAACAATGTTTTATTATTTATCTAGTTACAATATTGTAGAGTAGATAAACATCGCTTATCTAGTTTACTATTATTATTATTCACGTATGGGACCGGTAGGATCAAGCGAGGTACAATCCAACAATGCCACATTTAATTTCTCTGTTTACAAATTTCTTTCATCCTTTCAGAATGAAATCTCTTTTTTCATCAGACCACGTTGTTCCAGTCCGTTTTTCCTCTGACCAACTTTCCAAGCAAATATCGTTTGCCTGAATGTTTTCTATCGGTAACGTCTGCCTGAGTTATACCAGCTCCTTTAAGGGGAGCCGGAACGATGAAAATGACAAAATTAATGTTTTTTGGTTTTTTCATTATAAAATTATTTGGAGTTTTCTGAATAAAACAAATCAAGTTTCACCCTTCTAAGTGAATTCTAAGTGTGTTTTTTATCACTGCAAATTTGACGCGCTGCGTAAACGGTTGTAGCGACTTGGTGTGTCACCTCTGACGGCTCCGCTCGCTTGCTGCAAGCAGGGTATCTTTCCGGAATTAGACAGTGTTTTGTTTTCCAACGCTGTATGGCTTTATATCTGTGACAAGTGACTGTTCATATCGGTAACCGTAAATACTATACCGTGTGTGTTGACTTGTGGAGTTTGCTTTGTGTTGTTTAGCTGTTCAATTTTGCGTATTTGACGAATTTTGCTCGTACCTGTTTTAAGTATTTGGTTTGTGGATGTCAATATGTCCCGTTTCAGCAATAGATTGTTTAAGAAAAGGCGCAATGAGTGGAAGAAGAAATCTTTTCTTGTTTCGAAGGGAGATGCTGCTCAGACTGCTTCAGCGACTACTCCAAATAAATGTGATAGAGCTTCTTCCAGCAAAAAACTTTGTGACAGCAAAGAAAAATTTGAAAACTATGAAAGTGACGGTAATGATGTGAATGAAATAATTAACATTCCCTTGCTCTATTATTTTGAAACATAACGTATTATGCCAAGTTTGCAAAGAAAGAGGACTGGAATTGAAAATAACTTCAAACATTGGTTTGGCATGTAAAATATTATTGAAGTGTAACAAAAGTGCTGCAGAAGTTTCGTTTTCTAATTCTAACAATATTCCTCGTAGTGGTAATAGTGGAAAGAAGGTGTATGATATAAATGTTAGGCTAGTGTATGGCTTGCGTTACATTGGCAAGGGCAGTGTTGCAGGGACAATGTTATGTGGAATTATGAACTTTCCCAAACCAACAACCAAGTTTGGATTTTATAATGAATTGGTGGGATCTTCTACTGAAGACATTGCTCAAGCAACAATGAAGAAAGCAGTTGAAGAAGCTGTGACAGATAATGCGAATTGTAGAGATTTAACTGTTGTTTTAGATGGATCATCGCAACGTATAGGTCATAAATCTCTAAATGGAGTTGTGACAGCTACGAGTGGAGACAGTTGCAAAGTAATTGATGTTGCTATTCTCTCAAAACATTGTAGATGTAAGGCCAATACCAAGGACGAAGATAGTGAAAGTTGTGAATCGAATTTTCACGGCACGAGTGGAGCGGTGGAAGTAGAGGGAGTGAAAGCAATTTTTTCCAGGAATGGTATAATGTACGATACACTAACTATCTAGGAGAAGGTAATTCTAAGGGATATAAAGCTGTAGAGGAACTCAAACCTTATGACAATGAAATTCAAATTAAAAAACGGGAGTGCATTGGACATGTGCAGAAGCGCATGGGAGATCGCTTGCGCAAACTGAAGCAGACATTAGGATCCCAGAAGCTTAGTGATGGTAAGACCCTCGGAGGAAGTGGAAGATTGACAGATGAAGCAATTGATAAGACTGCAGAGGTATTATGGGTGTGCAATTAGGCAAAATACAAGAAGCATTGAGCATATGAGGAGAGCAGTATGGGGATCATTTTTTCATACTGCATTAACAAATGAGCACTCACAACATGCACTGTGCACCACAGGTGATGACTCATGGTGTAAGGACCAATCAGGAAAGGAATATGCCCATAAAAACAGTTTGCCAAATGCTGTAATTTATGTAATCAAGTCCATATTCAGAGATTTATCACAGCCAAGTTTATTGGAAAGGTGTTTACATGCGAAAACACAAAATCCAAATGAAATGTAAATAAATTAATTTGTATTAGGATTCCCAAAAAAGTGTTTGTACAGATAGAAACATTGCATTTTGGAGTGCATGATGCAGTGGCAACATACAATGAAGGAAACATTATCAAATGTGATGTGTTGGAACGTTTAGGTCTCCAACCAGGACACAACACCATTTCCACAATGCGCCTAATTGATGAAGAAAGACTAGGAGGTGCAGGAAGAAGAGACAAATGCCTACAATATGCAGCAAAAGGGATGGAAAGACCAGTGAAAAGGAAACTAACACTGGAAAAGAAGAGGATGCTGATAATCCATCATATGGGGCAGGAATGTATAAAAAATTTGGAAGCCATTTCCCATAACTTTAAAGTTTTGGTATTTGAGGAGCTTTTTCTCAAAAACTGCTAACAGTATATCAATGAAATTTATACACAATATTGTTTACTTATTTTCCTTCCTTTTTATAACAAATTGTAAAAAATATTGTATAATTCAAGAGTTATAGAAGAAAAAATGAAAAATTTTAGAGAAAAATTAAGCATCTGTTTAAAAAAATTGTAAAACAAAAACCAGTAAATATTTCTTAACATGGCATTAAAAATTTATAGAGAAATATTCACTGAACATGTAGTCCAAATTTCAGAGCAATATGTTTAATGGTTTTAGAAAAAATGTTCCTTCTATTTGCTAAAATTAACATGGGGGAGATGGATAGTTCCGGCTCACCTTAAGACCCTCTGTAATCGCAGCGATCCATTTAATTGGCTCAGTTTTGGCCCTACGTCTGCTATCGTAGAATTCTGCTATTTGTTTCGTCAACCAACTGGGTGCCATTTTTTTATGTGCCATAAAATTTAAGTCTTCGTTTTCTCATTTCCTATGTATGTCCGTGTATTTATTATAAAGTTTGTTATTTACGTAGTATAGTAGAGTAGATAAACCAGACCAGCATGTAGGCGCCGTCTGCACACGTGTTCTCGTGTGGACCGAGGTAGTAGACGAAGCGACAGAGAGAACGCAGCACTCAGGAGCTTCACGCTGCACTTGTGAAGGGGCATCATCGCAGATTTACAGTGAACTTGGGGGACAGGCCCGCACACGCTTCTCCCCAAGTTAACTGCAGCTACGTAGACTCTCTTCGTGAGAGACAAATCCCCGCACTTTACTGGCAGATACATGCCCGCTGGCCTCCGCGCATGCGTGAAGTTCGACACAAGTGGGGATGTGCAGCGGTGTCTGGCGCTCCCTGCGAGGTGGGCAGCGAGAGGAGAAGATCCGGTTTCGCGCGCGGATCGTTCAACTCATTTGTTCTCGTGGCAGGTCGTGTGGGGTGGTCTGTATACGAGACACCAGTGGCGCTGAAGAGGATCTCCTGATAAGAACATTTGTTACCTCTGGCACTGTTCACCAGCGCTCAGGTGTTTAGAGCGGCAGAGGCAGTATTTTGTGTCTGTACGTCACACCTGGGCAGAACCTGAGACACGGGCCGTGTATCGTGTCGGGGCCCTGCCATGTCGACACCACAGACGTAACTGCCGGTCAGACGGTGTGTGTCTCCCAACAACGCGGAGAGTCTTGTCTCTCACGAAGAGCAGATAACTTGTGGAAAAACATGCACAGACCTGTCAAATAATCATTTTCAGTGTGCCTTTGCAATTTCACTGCAAATCTGTGATGATAACCCTTCACGAGTGCAGTGCGGAGGTTCTCAGCGGCCCATAAATGGCTACAGAGCGTTCCGCCTCTTGTGAAGCATGCTTCATCCTGCTTCTGAATTTAGCACGTTGTCCGGGATGCGCAGATAAGGAATGTCATTGCAAAAATGTGTATACTCGGGTTCAAATATAACTATAAATGTAAAATATTCCAGTTTTCGTTTATATTTTCCGGCTCACTCGTTTCTGGAAAGCGGATCCCTATCTCAAATTGGTACACTCTCTGAAAGTTCATGTCTTACCATGGAAACACCTGGCGTAAACCAAAATAAAAAATAAATAGATAAATACAGGTCATGCTATAGTTACATGTTGTTGTTGTTGTTGCGGTCTTCAGTCCTGAGACTGGTTTGATGCAGCTCTCCATGCTACTCTATCCTATCCAGTACCTACTGCAACCTACATTCTTCTGAATCTGCTTACTGTATTCATCTCTTGGTCTCCCTCTACGATTTTTACCCTCCACGCTGCCCTCAAATACTAAATTGGTGATCCCTTGATGCCTCAGAACATGTCCTACCAACCGATCCCTTCTTCTGGTCAAGTTGTGCCACAAACTTCTCTTCTCCCCAATCCTATTCAATACTTCCTCATTAGTTATGTGATCTACCCATCTAATCTTCAGCATTCTTCTGTAGCACCACATTTAGAAAGCTTCTATTCTCTTCTTGTCCAAACTATTTATCGTCCATGTTTCACTTCCATACATGACTACACTCCATACAAATACTTTCAGAAAGGACTTCCTGACACTTAAATCTATACTCGATATTAACAAATTTCTCTTCTTCAGAAACGCTTTCCTTGCCATTGCCAGTCTACATTTTATATCCTCTCTACTTCGACCATCATCAGTTATTTTGCTCCCCAAATAGCAAAACTCCTTTACTACTTTAAGTGTCTCATTTCCTAATCTAATTCCCTCAGCATCACCCGACTTAATTAGACTACATTCCATTATCCTTCTTTTGCTTTTGTTGATGTTCATCTTATATCCTCCTTTCAAGACACTGTCCATTCCATTCAACTGCCCTTCCAAGTCCTTTGCTGTCTCTGACAGAATTACAATGTCATCGGCGAACCTCAAAGTTTTTATTTCTTCTCCATGAATTTTAATACCTACTCCGAATTTTTCTTTTGTTTCCTTTATTGCTTGCTCAATATACAGATTGAACAACATCGGGGAGAGGCTACAACCCTGTCTTACTCCCTTCCCAACCACTGCTTCCCGTTCATGTCCCTCGACTCTTATAACTGCCATCTGGTTTCTGTACAAATTGTAAACAGCCTTTCGCTCCATGTATTTTACCCCTGCCACCTTTAGAATTTGAAAGAGAGTATTCCAGTCAACATTGTCAAAAGCTTTCTCTAAGTCTACAAATGCTAGAAACGTAGGTTTGCCTTTCCTTAATCTTTCTTCTAAGATAGGTCGTAAGGTCAGTATTGCCACACGTGTTCCAGTGTTTCTACGGAATCCAAACTGATCTTCCCCGAGGTTGGCTTCTACTAGTTTTTCCATTCGTCTGTAAAGAATTCGTGTTAGTATTTTGCAGCTGTGACTTATGAAACTGATAGTTCGGTTATTTTCACATCTGTCAACACCTGCTTTCTTTGGGATTGGAATTATTATATTCTTCTTGAAGTCTGAGGGTATTTCGCCTATTTCATACATCTTCCTCACCAGATGGTAGAGTTTTGTTTAGACTGGCTCTCCCAAGGCCGTCAGTGGTTCCAATGGAATGTTGTCTACTCCGGGGGCCTTGTTTCGACTCAGGTCTTTCAGTGCTCTGTCAAACTCTTCACGCAGTATCATATCTCCCATTTCATCTTCATCTACATCCTCTTCCATTTCCATAATATTGTCCTCAAGTACATCGCCCTTGTATAGACTCTCTATATACTCCTTCCACCTTTCTGCTTTCCCTTCTTTGCTTAGAACTGGGTTTCCATCTGAGCTCTTGATATTCATACAAGTCGTTCTCTTATCTCCAAAGGTCTCTTTAATTTTCCTGTAGGCAGTATCTATCTTACCCGTAGTGAGATAGGCCTCTACATCCTTACATTTGTCCTCTAGCCATCCCTGCTTAGCCATTTTGCACTTCCTGTCGATCTCATTTTTGAGACGTTTGTATTCCTTTTTGCCTGCTTCATTCACTGCATTTTTATATTTTCTCCTTTCATCAGTTAAATTCAATATTTCTTCTGTTACCCAAGGATTTCTACTAGCCCTCGTCTTTTTACCTACTTGATCCTCTGCTGCCTTCGCTACTTCATCCCTCAAAGCTGCCCATTCTTCTTCTACTGTATTTCTTTCCCCCATTCCTGTCAATTGTTCCCTTATGCTCTCCCTGAAACTCTGTACAACCTCTGGTTCCTTCAGTTTATCCAGATCCCATCTCCTTAAATTCCCACCTTTTTGCAGTTTCTTCAGTTTTAATATACAGGTCATAACCAATAGATTGTGGTCAGAGTCCACATCTGCCCCTGGAAATGTCTTACAATTTAAAACCTGGTTCCTAAATCTCTGTCTTACCATTATATAATCTATCTGATACCTTTTAGTATCTCTAGGGTTTTTCCATGTATACAATCTTCTTTCATGATTCTTAAACCAAGTGTTAGCTATGATTATGTTGTGCTCTGTGCAAAATTCTACCAGGCGGCTTCCTGTTTCATTTCTTAGCCCCAATCCATATTCACCTACTATGTTTCCTTCTCTCCCTTTTCCTACACTCGAATTCCAGTCACGCATGACTATTAAATTTTCGTCTCCCTTCACAATCTGAATAATTTCTTTTATTTCATCATACATTTCTTCAATTTCTTCGTCATCTGCAGAGCTAGTTGGCATATAAACTTTTATTACTGTAGTGGGTGTGGGCTTCGTATCTATCTTGGCCACAATATTGCGTTCACTATGCTGTTTGTAATAGCTTACCCGCATTCCTATTTTCCTATTCATTATTAAACCTACTCCTGCATTACCCCTATTTGATTTTGTGTTTATAACCCTGTAGTCACCTGACCAGAAGTCTTGTTCCTCCTGCCACCGAACTTCACTAATTCCCACTATATCTAACTTCAACCTATCTATTTCCCTTTTTAAATTTTCTAACCTACCTGCCCGATTAAGCGATCTGACATTCCACGCTCCGATCCGTAGAACGCCAGTTTTCTTTCTCCTGATAATGACATCCTCTTGAGTAGTCCCCGCCCGGAGATCCGAATGGGGGACTATTTTACCTCCGGAATATTTTACCCAAGAGGACGCCATCATCATTTAATCGTACAGTAAAGCTGCATGCCCTCGGGAAAAATTACGGCTGTAGTTTCCCCTTGCTTTCAGCCGTTCGCAGTACCAGCACAGCAAGGCCGTTTTGGTTATTGTTACAAGGCCAGATCAGTCAATCATCCAGGCTGTTGCCCTTGCAACTACTGAAAAGGCTGCTGCCCCTCTTCAGGAACCACACATTTGTCTGGCCTCTCAAACAGATACCCCTCCATTGTGGTTGCACCTACGGTACGGCTATGTGTATCGCTGAGGCACGCAAGCCTCCCCACCAACGGCAAGGTCCATGGTTCGACGAATGTAGGTAGTTTCGATCTGTTTTCCATACTCTGCTATTCACATTTGAAGCCAGACTTCTCTTGATTCCTTAAAATTCGCTGCTGTGATGTAGACTACTTCAATAATGTGTTTGTGAGCTTCCATTATTACTACCGCGACCGGGGACGGTACTGACGTGCAGGGAGATCTGTGTGATTTCACTCCATGTGACACCCGCACTCCAGAGCCCCTTACAGCTACATCTGGTTTTAATAACACGACACCATACCTGTCATGTTTAAGTGAAAAAGTTTGTGATCTGAACATCAGCTGTTGATGCCCCCCCACCATTTTACCTTCTTACAAACTGATGCCTTTCTTTTCTCACATCCCGAAGTATCTCTCTGCAAATCTATTTGCATTTCTCTTTCTAAGAACATAACTTTCGTACACATTATTGATCTTTAGACCAGGATTTTGTACACTTGCTCCCATTGTTATTATTATCAATACTGTTGTTGATAATTCTTCTATTCCTAACGTTTCGCCCAATACTACGTTGGAGATCTTCAGAGGTATGGCTGGTCCTGCTTAGTCCTGAGTCCGGCAGGACTCAGCAGGACCAGCCATACCTCTGAGGATGTCCAACGTAGTATTGGACGAAACGTTAGGAATAGAAGAATTCCATGGACCATCAACAACAGTACCATCCGGTCGTGAAAGCCTTCATTGTATGATTATTATCAATAGTCGTAACGGTAGTAGTATTTATTCTAGCCACTGACGTTATTCGAAAGAGCGTTACCTATCGCACCATGGAATTACCAGTACTGTAGTCTTCTCACCATCATTATTAATCATGCTATACTTATCACTATTTAATTATAGTGTTATGCAAGACATTCATCTTTCTTTAACTCTGAAGTGATCTAATCTGGTCAGTTTAAATATACGAACAAATAAATAAAAACGATGTGTAGCAGGAAAATATTCGAACTCACTCT
The DNA here is from genome assembly GCF_021461385.2 of Schistocerca piceifrons. Classification (NCBI taxonomy): domain Eukaryota; kingdom Metazoa; phylum Arthropoda; class Insecta; order Orthoptera; family Acrididae; genus Schistocerca; species Schistocerca piceifrons. The sequence goes on along the minus strand of NC_060140.1, from coordinate 30,578,201 downwards.
GTATCGAAGGGGAGCACAGCCGACGTACAGTCTTCCGTTATCTTATTGCAAGAAATCGGAAACTTCCGATACAGAAGACAGCAAACTGCCTGACAATGACCGAAATGTTGTGCCAGTTGTCCAAATTACCGACCGTGCGGGCCAGAGGTGGTGGCGTTGTGTTCCCACTGCGACCGCATAACGCCACGACACGTACTGGGACCGTATCACGATGAATAATGCAGTCTGGGAGAATGCTGGACATCTGCCACACTTGCCCCTTCGCCAGGTAGCGATCCCTCAGGTAAGGGACGCCCTTCCTCATACTACTTCTGTCCACTTTCAAACCGCCGTCTCCAAATCCTACTCGATACAGCCAGTACGTAAGGGACCTTCTTCTTCCACATCTTGGCGAAATACAGAGCTTCTTTTCCGATATCGAAATATTTATAACTTTTCGGAAACGAAAGCAATGCCGACGATTATGTCAGTATGTAATTAGTTCTGTCAAATATAAATATACATCCCTCTGTCTGTACGGTAGCTTCCTTTCACGCTTACTGATTGCGATAGAAACAGTCCATCGCCATGGGAGCAACAACAAAGGAACGATGTAAACAGAATGTGAATGTACGCTAATCATTTATTTTTGATCACTGCACTTGTGCCTACTTCAATTACTGCAACTGCATTCCCAAAAGACAATAAGGAAAGAAGAAATGGGTATGTGAATGTTTGAAAAGAAGAACGACATACTCCATATTAATTTACTCTCTAAAATGCGATATCCCTTGCTGCGAAACATTAGTTAATAAGGTGTAGCGGGACAATGTTCAAAACATGACTGAAAATACGTTCACTAAATAGAGATAAGAACATCTGTGATTGACATGTCACCTAAAGTCGACGTACAATTTTAAAATGTTAGAAATAAGGAAATGAAGTAATACAGAATGCTACGCTTGTAACGTACGTTGTTGTTCTACATTGTTTAACTCTGGTATTTACAGGGTCACATAGAAAGCATCCTAGGTTTTGGAGGGAAAAGCCGTAATTGTAATGTTCTGCACTACAACAGAAACAAGAAGCACAACTTAAGGAAAAATAATGTAATGTGTGTTCCATCTCACAAGCGACATTGAAGCAGATAGTTCCTGTGACTTAGTATGGGCAGAGGCTATATTTGACAACCGGAATAAATTAATAAGTCTCCTTTTACCGACCCCCGGTCTCAGATGAAACAGTTGCTGAACAGTTCAAAGAAAACTTGAGTCTCAGCACAAATAGGTACGCTACTCATACAATTATAATTGGCAGTGACTTCAATCTACCTTCCGTATGTTGACAGAAATACATTTTCAGACCCTATTGTAGATAGAAAATGACTTCCATAACTGTTCTAAATGCTTTTTTAAAATTATTTTGAAGAATTACTTCACGAGGCCATTCAAACTGTAAATGGTTAGGAAAGCACACTTGACCTTTTAGTCACAAATAATCCTGAGCGTCACGACGGATGCAGGGATTAGTGAACACACAATCATAGCGAGGCTCAAATCCGTAACAAAGAAATTCACCAAAACTAAAAGCGGAATATATCAATTTATAAAAGCAACCAAAAATTCGGTTGAGGTCTTTCTAAGAGACAGTCCCCTCACTATGTAACTTAAGTTCAAAGAAACAGTATCAACAGCACTCGAGAGATTCATACCAAATAAATTAATAAGACCCAACACGACAAAACACGACAGAAAGCTGCTGCAGGAGCATCGAAAAAGGCAAGTATAATATGAACGAATGCAAAATCTCCAAGATTGGTGAAGTTTTACTGAGGCTCGAAATTTGGTGCGGACTTCAATGCGAGATGCATTTAATAGTTTCCACAATGAAACACACTCTAGACATGTGGCGGAAAATCCAAAGAGAGTCTGGTTCTACGTTAAGTAAACCAGCGGAAAGCCTCAGTAAGTACCTCTATTGAGCGACAGCAATGAGGAGGAGGTGGTGGAGGAGGAGGAGGAGGAGACAAGGGACCCAATCCTTCGGAGCAGGTAAAATCGTGGCAAATGTCCGCACACCATCTGGAAACGTTCGCTCCCTCGGACCCTGCAGACACGGACACTCCAGTGGTGGGGTCTGCACCCCGCCGCGCACAGTGCGTCCCTCAGCCGCTGCCTCCAGGGAAGCCCCAGCAGCGGGCGCACTGTCCTGCTGGATACTCGCCTCGCCGCCCATTTGAGACGAGGCCGCACGATCAGGCACGACGGAGCGAACGGTATGCCTGCCCTGTAGGTCCTGCCTTGTGTCGAGTGCGGTGCTGCTGGAACTATCGATTCCTCACTGGCATTGGATCCCGAGCGACGCGAGCAGCAGTACCAGAGGGTGATGGGCCGCACATCCAACAGGCTGCGACCTTGTTGCTATCGGATTCCGAGCCACTGCGGTCGACGAAGCGTAACAAGATCTTATTACAAACAATTACGACTCAAATACCATTTCTGAATCAGAAACCTGCTGTCACAATCTTCCGTTTCGTAAAGCTTGCAGGTGGCATTTCCACTTCCTAATTTATGCTAGCGAGCTGAAATGCAAATCATTTGGGTATCCAAACAAATTTACACTTCACGCCACAGGAAAATCATCGAACATCCCTATTTTTCAGAAGTTATTATTTTATTTAGACGACCAGTTTCGGTACCCCGTTAATGCCAACCTCATGCGTAGGGAATCAGAGACATGGATACGTGCCTAGCCAGAGCCACCAATTCAGTGAATTTTTTGTGCAGTTTGTACTTCGAAGACTTTTCATCTAGAGTTGCTGTCATGTCTTCGAAGTACACACTGCACAAAAAATTCACGGAATCAAGGTATGATGACTCCGGTTATTTATGAATCGATATATCTGTTTCTGTATACATGAAGTGCATAACTGCCTGATGATGGCATTAAAGGGGTGCTGTAAATGGTCATGTAAATAAAATAATACCTCCTAAAACATGCAGCTGTTTGGTGAGTTTTCTTTGGTAAATAACAAGCGAAAAGTTATTTTAACATCACACCTTGTTACGCGAGGATATTTTCGCACAATTCATCAACTTGGACGAACACATAAAGCAGTAAAATAACAGACGTCACTGAGATGGTCGAATCTGATGTCGTTTCTCGAAGTAAGAAATGAGAATTCATGTGCCCATTTTTGACGACAGTAAAAACTGACTCATTTCTTGCGATTGTACTCAGTTGGGAAATCAACGGACACCAATCTCTTTCCTCAGGGCTCCAAAAATATGGAAATCTTATGGGGAGAGATCGGGATTGTGGACGACCCAGATGTTGCGACGGTTGTTTCGACTTCGCTGCAGAAGTTTCGCTGGGGAGGCCTTACGCGTCCTCTATACAGTTTCGATCTTTCCCCACGTGTTTTCCATATTTTAGAACCCCGACGGAAGACAGTCGTGACATCAATTTGTATCGGAGGAAGAGATGCACGGTTCCGTAGCGAAACGTAAACATTTTTCCAAGAAGATATTGACCGTCTTGTCTCACCGTGGGATAAAACTATGTCGATTAATACGATTACTTTTGAAGTAATGAACAGTTTACATACTTTTTTACGTCTGTCTCGTTTTCAATCGCCGGCCCCTTATAGATACAGAACTAAAACCACGAGCTACTACGTAAAGTGAGTGTAGTTATGTGTCAAATATAGTTTCACTATGTAATTTAGTTTTCTAGTATATCAGTGTCTCCATTTCCCTTTCACCTGTGACCCGACCTGAGGAAGTGCTGCTCTAAATCTGTTAGTATCCTTATCATCGCAACTCAGCGTCAAGTCTTGTTACGTGAGCAGTATGTTACACGGAGAAGTTTCGGTCCGAGACAGTCAGCACACTGACAGCCACAGAGACCAGTAACGTCTTCGACTCACACAGCTGTCGTTCTGTAGCGTAACAAGTGAGCATTTGTCCACCCAGCGACGTGATGCCCAAAACTGGGTAATGGCTTGAGGTGGAACTCCATCGACATCATGGACGTTTCTCATCTCGGACCTAAAGCACTACCGACGGTTTTGATACCTGAGTACAGCCAATACTGTCAGCGCTGCTAATAATAAAGAGTCATGAAACGGTAGGCATTACACCGTGATTGTCCGCCACACATACACATATAACGCGTAGTAAATGAATATGCTATTTCTCGTCTTCGGCCGAATATTTATTATTGTTAGACAAATTTTGTTGGCTTTTTAAGTCATTACACAGTGTTTAACTAGAAAAAGGTGCCACGCGTTTAAAAATGGTAGCGTGTTCACATTATCATCTTCCGTTTGTTTTGGTTTACAAATTTATCAGCTGTCGTTGACTAATTGGTGCACATACCGGTAAGGCGGGGAATGCGCAGAGATATGACGTTGGCCAGCCAATAAGAGCAGTTAACATTGTGAATCAAAACGAAGCGAAACGCGCAATGGTACAATGGTACAGTTTTTTCCTGCTAAAGACACTGATTAAGGACTCGAAAGGCCGAGATGACTTGTGGAAGAAACAGACAAATTACTGCCTCAATGGACAATTGGCGCAGTCGTGTGGTAAAGTTATGGCTGTGATATTCACAACGAAGCAGATGATGCTATTTTTTTTGCTCGGCCACTCTCTAAAGCCATGCCCCATTTAGACATAGCGTAAGTCCACTGAGTATCTTTAACATGTCACCTCGCCGCAAATCCTGTCAGCCGAGCAGCGTTTGGAGAAGGACGCTGGGTCCGCAGCGCACACGGATGGGTTCCGAACCGGATGTTGACTCTTCTTCAGGTTCGCAAATTAAATTTGGTTTTTTTAAAGCCCAGCTTCTGCAAAATGCTATGCATCTTTCTCTTTCTATTTACTCGAACATGTTTCGGCACCAGTGTGTCATCGAGTGCGGATCTCGATTTATTACTTGTAAAGATATTATACGAAGTTTCTGTTTTTCTCTGTTATAGGCATAAAAAGTATAACATCGGCAACCGAAAAAAAAACGTATACGACGAGAAATTAGAAAAAAATAAAAAAACACGCAAGCTACAGTCTGTGGACGTAGACTAATTTAAAAAACCACGAACTTTGTGTAATACGTTTAGAGAAATAATTCAAGACGCACAAGAGATGACATATAGGTGTCGAAACGTGTTTGGGTAAACAGCAAAAACAAATTACATTGTGTGTTACGGAAGCTGGAACTTTAAAACAAAACTAAAATATGTCTTTGCAAAAACAGAAATAATGTCTGATGGGATAGCAGCAATCAGTGATTGTACGATGTTAGTTATAATCCGTCTCGATTGCAAAATTTTTTATTCATATGACCGGCTTCGGTTAATCGAGAACCATCTTCAGATCTGATATTTCAGTTACAGGAGTAACCCGTCCAGATCCAGCAACTTTCACATGCTGCATCACATGCTGACACAGCATGTGAAATTTGCTGGATTAGGACGGGTTACTCCTGTAACTGAAATATCAGATCTGAAGATGGGTGTGGATGAACCGAACCGGTCATATGAATAAAAAATTTTGCAGTCAAGACGGATTATAAGAAACATTGTAAAAATATGTCTGGTTTGATCATGGGTGAGTCATTAAAAGCAATGGTCGATTAAGATAAAAAGTAAGAGTGATCAAAACGTTTTACATCGCATCTCACTCTCAAAACATGTACTCGACCAGTGTACAACCGAGCACTTTGGAACGCTTCAGTGCCGATGATCAGGTGGAACGATGCGGCCGTTTATACTACTCGTAGGTCCGATGTAGTTTTTGCCGGCCTGCTTAACCAGAGCAGGGTGGGAGGGAGGGTCCGCCGCGGGGTACCTGGAGGGCGCGCTGCACGCCGGACCGGTTGCGGCGCTGCAGGGCGCTGTTGGCGGGCAAGTAGGCGGCGCGCTGATCGCCGTCGAACCAGCCCAGCACGGAGCCGATGACGAGCACCAGCGCCGCGCCGAACACCGCCACCACCACGGCCGACACCACCTTGGAGCGCGTCGACACCACCATCGCCATGGCGACGGCGACAGCTGGCGAGCGAGCACGAGCGCGCGCCGCAGCGGCCGGACGCGGCGAGTGGACCGGCGGGCCGCCGTCGGCGATCGGCTCTTTTTAAAGCGGCGCGGCCCGCGGCGTCTTCGCCTCCTCCCGCCTCCCGCTCTTCCTCCACCCCTTCCTCCTGCTCTCTGTCTCTCCCTCTCTCTCCCTCTCTCTTTTCTTCCAGCTGCTACAGCTCCGCTACACCCACCGCCCCCTCCTCCCGCAGCCAGCTGGGGCAAAGGCCGGCAAACGGCCAAGCGGCGCCACCCCGAAACAACGGCCGGAAATAATAAGCGGGCAGACACTGTGCGCCGGTGACGTCACAGCGCGCGCCGCCCTTATACGTCGCCGTCCCGCCTCGCTCGTATTTTCCTTCTTTTCATCGCGTCTCTCGCAAACTCGGAAGCAGAGGTTTGTCTCTTTGTAAACGAGTTTCACTGCCGGTGCGTGTAACAGACGTCGCTAATAACTCCCTTTCAACAGTCCGATCCGCGCGTTGTCACCCGTTAGGGCGCACGTCCGGTACAGATTTTGCGCAAGTCTAACTTTCGTTGCCAGTTGCACGCACACTGGAATATTTTTTTCTACCCTACTAAGATATGTTGTTTTAAGCAGTCTGTGGCGCGTTTCGACGTCCGGTTTGTATCAATGAAGACTGTTTTGTTTGTTTACGCTACTCGAGCATTGTGTACTTGCAAAAGACGTGGCTGTGCCGTCATCTGTAAGGGACACGCGATACTGCAAGTAGAACGCTGTCTGCCACTCTGCCGGAGGCGAAACTGAATAGCAATACCAGAACGGTGCCCAGTCTGTAACGTCGGCTGCAGAAACTGGAGGCGCTACTTCACCTTCGAGCACGTCTTCACAAGAGTGATTTCGATGCGGATCCTCGCCACACCGGTTACCGAACACTGATCCTGCGTATCCTAGTTACGGTGACCACACTGATACGGAGAACCATTTCTGCGTGCTGGTGTGAAAGTGATAGTTTGCTCCGCTGCTGCCGTTCTGTTTTGTCTTTCGGCGTTTTTGTCTTCCTTTCACGAGGAAAAGCATCAAAAGGAGGGGTCCAAAACAGAGGTACGAAAGTGCTGAAACGTGCACGAATACAAGTGCTAACTTCAGTGTGTTCTTCGTTAAGGTGGATTACTTACATGGTAACGCTACTACACCCGACGGCTCTCTACCTAGTCGAGTATTCGAGTCTCTACGAACCGTGAGAAGCTGAATTTTCCCGCCGGTGCATTCCGTCATTTACTGCCTACGAGTGGAAATTCGGAGGGGGCGAGTCAGTTAGCATTCAGAGGAGGCGGCACCTTCTGCGTCCCGGCGCCACTGTGCGGAGCAAACGACGCATCTCTACCGGCTAGCGGCGGCGCAAGCTGGCGGCGCGTCACGGAGCGCGCCATGGCGTCGCGACGCGGCGGTTCCGGGGCGGCGGGCGTCCCGCGTAGCGGCTTCGGAGGGACTGCCGCCGCGCCGGGCAAGCGCGCGCATGCGCACCGCGGCCGCCGGCCGGCGCACCAGGTGCGCAGGTGGCAGCCGCCGTCCCTAGCGCTACCGGGCTACCAGCGACCTAAGAAAGGCCTACACAACTTGTGGCAGATGTCCAGGTCCTTTTCTTTTTTCTTCAACATATTCGCTTCGTAAGGTTAGATGGCCTCGGACAAGTACAGTAAGGGCAACAGCTTCAAAGGGTGCGGGGCAAAGTTAGGACATCCGGGGACCAAGCAACAATCGGTATTGGTAAAGTACCGGAACTTCAAGCGCTGATAGAAAGCACCCAAGCTGAAATCGCTATAGGTACGGAAAGCTGGCTGAAGCCAGAGATAAATTCTGCCGAAATTTTTACAAAGGCACACACGGTGTTCAGAAAGGATAGATTGCATGCAACCGGTGGTGGCGTGTTTGTTGCTGTTAGTAGTAGTTTATCCTGTAATGAAATAGAGGTGGATAGTTCCTGTGAATTATTATGGGTTAGGTTAAGAGCTGGCTCCTTTTACCGACCTCCCGACTCAGCAGCATTAGTGGCAGAACAACTGACAGAAAATCTGAAATACATTTCACATAAATTTCCTCAGCATGTTATAGTCTTAGTTGGAGTTTCAATTTACCAGATATAGACTGGGACACTCAGATGTTTAGGACGGGTGGTAGGGACAGAGCATCGAGTGACATTATACTGAGTGCACTATCCGAAAATTACCTCGAGCAATTAAACAGAGAACCGACTCGTGGAGATAACATCTTGGACGTACTGATAACAAACAGACCCGAACTTTTCGACTCTGTAAGCGCAGAACAGGGAATCAGTAATCATAAGGCCGTTGCAGCATCCCCGAATATGGAAGTAAATAGGAATACGAAAGAAGGGAGGAAGGTTTATCTGTTTAGCAAGAGTAATAGGAGTCAGATTTCAGACTACCTAACAGATCATAACGAAAATTTGTGTTCCGGAACTGACAATGTTGACTGTTTATGGAAAAAGTTCAAGGCAATCGTAAAATGCGTTTTAGACAGGTACGTGCCGACTAAAACTGTGAGGGACGGGAAAAACCCACCGTGGTTCAACGACAAACATAGGAAACTACTGCGAAAGCAAAGAGAGCTTCACTGCAAGTTTAAACGCAGCCAAAACCTCTCAGACAAACAGAAGCTAAACGAAGTCAAAGTTAGCGTAAGGAGGGCTATGCGTGAAGCGTTCAGTGATTTCCAAAGTAAAATTCTATGTACCGACTTGACAGAAAATCCTAGGAAGTTCTGGTCTTACGTTAAATCAGTAAGTGAATCGAAACAGCATATCCAGACACTCCGGCATGATGATGGCATTGAAACAGAGGATGACACGCGTAAAGCTGAAATACTAAACACCTTTTTCCAAAGCTGTTTCACAGAGGAAGACCGCACTGCAGTTCCTTCTCTAAATCCTGAAAAATGGCTGACATCCGAATAAGTGTCCAAGGAATAGAAAAGCAACTGAAATCACTCAACAGAGTCAAGTCCACTGGACCTGACGGGATACCAATTCGATTCTATACAGAGTACGCGGAAGAACTTGCCCCCCTTCCAACAGCCGTGTACCGCAAGTCTCTAGAGGAACGGAAGGTTCCAAATGATTGGGAAAGAGCACAGGTAGTCCCAGTCTTCAAGAAGGGTCGTCGAGCAGATCCGCAAAACTATAGGCCTATATCTCTGACATCGATCTGTTGTAGAATTAGAACATGTTTCTTGCTCGCGTATCATGTCATTTCTGGAAACCCAAAATCTACTCAGTAGGAATCAACATGGATTCCGAAAACAGCGATCGTGTGAGACCCAACTCGCTTTATTTGTTCATCAGACCCAGAAAATATTAAATACAGGCTCCCAGGTAGACGCCATTTTCCTTGCCTTCCGGAAGGCGTTCGATACAGTTCCGCACTGTCGCCTGATAAACAAAGTAAGAGCCTACGGAATATCAGACTAGCTGTGTGGCTGGATTGAAGAGCTTTAGCAAACAGAATACAGCATGTTGTTCTCAATGGAGAGACGTCTAGAGACGTTAAAGTAACCTCTGGCGTGCCACAGGGGAGTGTTATGGGGCCATTGCTTTTCACAATACATATAAATGAACTAGTAGATAGTGTCGGAAGTTCTATGCGGCTTTTCGCGGATGATTTTGTAGTATACAGAGGAGTTGCAGCTTTAGAAAATTGTAGGGAAATGCAGGAAGATCAGCAGCGGATAGGCACTTGGTGTAGGGAGTGGCAACTGACCCTTAACATAGACAAATGTAATGTACTGCGAATACATAGAAAGAAGGATCCTTTATTGTATGATTATATGATAGCGGAACAAACACTGGTAGCAGTTACTTCTGTAAAATATATGGGAGTATGCATGCAGAACGATTTGAAGTGGAATTATCATATAAAAATAAATGTTGGTAAGGCGGGTGCCAGGTTGAGATTCATTGGGAGAGTCCTTAGAAAATGTAGTGCATCAACAAAGGAGGTGGCTTACAAAACATTCGTTCGGCCTATACTTGAGTATTCCTCATCAGTGTGGGATCCGTTCCAGGTCGGGTTGACAGAGGAGATAGAGAAGATCCAAAGAAGAGCGGCGCATTTCGTCACAGGGTTATTTGGGCGTTTCGTCACAGGGTTATTTGCTAACCGTGATAGCTTTACGGAGATGTTCAGCAAACTCAAGTGGCAGACTCTGCAAGAGAGTCTCTCTGCATCGCCGTGTACCTTGCTGTCCTGGTTTCGAGAGGGTGCGTTTTTGGATGGGGTATCGAATATATTGCTTCCCCCTACTTATACCTCCCCAGGAGATCACGAATGTAAAATTAGAGAGATTAGAGCGCCCACGGAGGCTTTCAGACAGTCGTTCTTCCCGCGAACCATACGCGACTGGAACAGGAAAGGGAGGTAATGACAGTGGCACGTAAACTGCCCTCCTCCACACACCGTTGGGTGGCTTGCGGAGTGTAAATGTAGATGTAGATGTAGTACTTCCCCTCTCCCCCACTACAGTCTTCTTCGCGAACCGTGGATCTTGCCAAGATGGGGTGACTTCGTGCCTCACTACACACATAGCCCTATCGTAGGTGCAACCACAATGGAGGTTATCTATCGAGGGGCTAGGCAAAGCTGTGGTTCTCTGAGAGCGGCAGCACTTTTTCAGCATATGGAACGGAATGATGAAATGGCATTCTTACCCGGGATGTCTCATCTGGGGTACTCGGCCGTCTGGTGCAAGTCTTTCGATTTGAGGGCGCTTCGGCTACTTGCGCGTCAGCGATGATGAAATAATGATGAGCACAACGCAAACACCCAGTCTCCGAGCGGATTAAATCTCCCACCCGGCCGAGAGTCGAACCCAGTACCCTGCGTTCCCGCCATCCACACTGACCACTCAGCTACGGAGTATAAACAAAATTAAGGCGAGTACAGCTCAAAATGGCTCTGAGCACTATGCGACTTAACTTCTGAGGTCATCAGTCACCTAGAACTTAGAACTAATTAAACCTAACTAACCTAAGGACATCACACACATCCATGCCCGAGGCAGGATTCGAACCTGCGACCGTACTGGTCGCTCGGTTCCAGACTGTAGCGCCTAGAACCGCACGGCCACTCCGGCCGGCTCGAGTACAGCCAGTGGTGTCTGAAGTGCAGATGCGCACCAGGTTCGAACTCTTACGGGGATCGGCGGAATGCTGCGAGTAATGAAGATAATGGACAAACGCCACTACATCAGTAGTGTGTGGATAAGTTGAGAATTTTGGTCCGAAGTGAGGCGTGCTAGTGTAGTCTGTTCAGTTACGACGATGACCAATGTATACTGATGGCGCTGTGGTCGGCATACCTGCCTAGTAAGACGGAGACCCGATTTCGAATTCTGGCTCGGCACCAATTTTCAACTTTCCACCATTGATTTCAATCAGTGCCCACCGGCAGGTAATGTCTTTAATTCTTTTGTACCTCTTCAGTAGTTGCCGGAGCAACAGTCTGAATGATTGACTGATCTGGCCTTGTAACATCAAACAAAACGGCTTTGCTGTGCTGGCACCGAGAACTACCGGAAAAAGGGGAAACTATAGCAGCTATCTTTCCGATGGGCATGTAGTTCTTCGGTATGGCTTAATGACGATCGTCTCTTCTAGGGTAAAATAGTACGGAGCTAAAATAGTCGCCCTTTGGGATCTTCAGTTGGGAACTACTCAGAGGGATGTAATTATCGGGAAAACCAAAATTGGCATTCTAAGGTTGGGAGTGTGTAACGTTAGATCCTCTAATCGGGTGAGTAGGTTGGAGAATCTGAAAAGGGAACTTTTTAGATTGAAATAAACATAGTGGGAATTAATTAAGTGCAGAGGCAGGAAGAACACTTCTGCTGAGGTTAGTTAAGAGTTATCTATACAAAATAAAATAGGCGTTATCCAGGAGACCGTGTAATAGTGAATCAGAAGATAGAAATGCGGACAAACTACTGTGAACAGCGTACTGAACGCATTATCGTCGCCGAGATAGACACAAAGCCAACGCCCATCAAAGTAGTACAAATGTATATATCTATTAGCTCTGCAGATGGTGAAGAGATTGAAAGAATGTATCACAAGGTACAGTTGAAGGAGACGAAAGTTTACTTGTGATGAGAGGGTGGAATTCGACAATAGGAGATAGAAGAGAAGGAAAAGCGCTTGGAGAAGAGGGACTAGGGGAAAAGACTGGAAGGGGAAGCTGCCTTGTAGAGTCTTTCATCGAGTACAGTTTATTAATTGCTAATACTTTGTTTAAAAATTATGGAAGGTCCCATACTTACAAGAGACCTGCAAAGTTTCAGATTACGTCGTGAGACGGCGGACATTTCGAAACCACATTTAAAGGTAGAAAACTTTGATAGGAGCAGTTCTGGACTCCAACCATTATTTATTGGTTATGGTCTGCAAACCAAAACTGAAGAGATTACAAAAAGGTAGGAAGTTAAGGAGATAGGTCCTTGATAAACAGAAAGAAACAGAGGCTGTCGAGAGTTTCAAAGGGAACATGTTGCAACGTTTGGCTGAAACAGTGATAAGGAAGAAAGAACACTAATTTATAGCGTTGAGAAATGAAACAGTGAACAACGCACAGGATGAAATAGCAGAAGTAACATAAATATAAAATACGACAAATGAAACTCGCAAACGAAATAGAGGCGTCTAAAAAATTATAGCGACACGAAGAGCAAAATCGCAAAGCTGGTATTCCTAGAGGAGAAACGCATGTATGACTATGTTAAAGATGTATGCAGCCCACGGGAAATTTAAAGAGGACTTTTAAGAAAAGAGAAGCAAATGAATGAATAATAAGAACAGCTCAGATGGCAAATCCTATTGAGTGAAGAAGGATATACTGAAAGATGGAATATGCAGAAGAGAAAAGAACTTGAGGACAACATTACAGAAAGAGAAAAGGAAGTAAATGAATATATGACAATGCGGGAAGAATTTGACAGACCGCTGAAAGACCTATGTCGAAACACGGTCCCTGAAGTGCACGACATTCCCTCACAGTTACTGAGATCCTTGGGAGAGTCAGCCATGACAAAACTATTTCACTTTGTATGCAAGATATATCCATAGAATTCAAGAAGGATATAACATTTCCTGTTCCAAAGAAGGCACGTGCCTACAGGTGTAAACGTTACCGAACTATCAGTTTAGTAAGTGATTGATGCACTATATTTACACACGTTACTTAAAAAAAAGAGTAGAAGAATGCTAGAAGCCGATATCGAGGGGTATCAGTTTGGGTTCCAGAGAAACGTAGCAACACGCGAAGCCACATTAGACCTTCCACTTACGGTAATATAATGGCGTGTGACGAGGGCCTCCCGTCGGGTAGACCGCTCGCCTGGTGCAAGTCTTTCGATTTGACGCCACTTCGGCGACTTGCGCGTCGATGGGGATGAAATGATGATGATTAGGACAACACAACACCCAGTCCCTGAGAGGAGAAAATCTCCGACCTAGCCGGAAATCGAACCCGAGCCCGTAGGATTGACAGTCCGTCGCGCTGACGACTCAGCTACCGGAGGAGGACTCCACTTACCGTGGAAGATAGTCAAAAGAAAGGCAAACGTAGGCTTATAGAATTTCTAATTATAGAGAAAACTTGTGACTGTGTTAACTGCGATACACCTTTTGAAATTCTGAAGGTAACAGGGGTAAAATACAGGAAGTCGAAGGTTATTTACAACTTGTGCAGAAGTAAGACTGCCGTCATAAGCACCGAGGGACAGCAAAGGCAAGCAGTTGTTGAGAAGGGGCGAGACAGTGAAGTAGAGTCAGCAATGAATTTGAAGGAGCAGGTGAATTGAGTAGATGGTATCTTGGCAAGATTTTGAAATGAACATCAACAGAAGCAAAACAAGGGTAATAGAATGTAGTCGAATTAAATGAAGGATGCTGGCAGAATTAGATTAGGAAATGAGACACTAAAAGTAGTTGGGGAATTTTGGTATTTGCGCAGCAAAATGATTGACGATGGGCAAAGTAGACAGGATATGAAGTAGAGACTGGTAGTAGGAAGAGAAGCGTGTCTGCGGGAGAGAAGTACGTTAACACTGAATACAAATTTAAGTGGTACGAAGACTGTCCCAGTGCATTGCGTGGAGTGTAGCCTTGTACGGAAAAGTGACGTGGACGATAAAATTTCAGAAACTAAAAAAATAGAATCTTTTGAAATGAAGTGGCACAGGAGGATCTGACAGACTAACTGACGAGGAGGTACTGGATCGAGCTTTTGTTAAAATGAGAGTTTGGCTGGTAGGAGACATCCTGAGGCCTGAAGGAGCCGTCGATTTGGTGACGGGAGAACGTGAGTGTGCGTGAGAAGGGTACAAATTGTAGTCTTGTCCAGACGGCAGTAACTGAGCAGAGGGGAAGTAGTTTGCGCGTGGAGAGTTCCATCAGACCAGTCTTCGGACTTAAAACACAACAACACCTACAACATAAAGAAAAAAGGCCCGCAAAATATTTCAAGAAGAAAATCTTATTGAGATATGGGCTACTTTGGCCTTCTGCAGTCACCTATCTCTTAACGTTACGACTTGCGTCCCATGCTTTGTAAGTAGGCTGTTTAGGTTTTTATATTGGTAACGCCACGTAGCGCTCTGTATGAATATCACTGACTGTGCTGTGTGCAGTCTGAGGCTGGTCGGCATTGTTGCAATATTCGCCATTGTAGTGTTGGGCAGTTGGCTATTAACAGCGCGTAGCGTTGCGCAGTTGGAGGTCAGCCGCCAGCAGTGGTGGATGTGGGGAAGTGAGATGGCGGATTTTTGAGAGCGGATGATCTGGACGTGTGTCCATCAGAAATAGTACATTTGTAAGAATGGATGTCATGAACTGATATATATATATATTATGACTTTTGAACACTATTAAGGTAAATACATTGTTTGTTCTCTATCAAAATCTTTCATTTGCTAACTATGCCTATCAGTAGTTAGTGCCTTCAGTAGTTTGAATCTTTTATTCAGCTGGCAGTAGTGGCGCTCGCTGTATTGCAGTGGTTCGAGTAACGAAGATTTTTGTGAGGTAAGTGATTTGTGAAAGGTATAGGTTAATGTTAGTCAGGGCCATTCTTTTGTAGGGGTTATTGAAAGTCAGATTGCGTTGCGCTAAAAAATATTGTGTGCCAGTTTAGTGTTGATCAGAATAGGTAAAGAGCGAAATGTCTGAGTACGTTCAGTTTTGCTCGGCTGTTTGAAAATCAAATAATGTAGGAGATTTATCAGCACAGTAATTCATTAATTTTTCTAAGGGGACGTTTCATAGCTTTTAAATAACACGTTCGCAGTCGTCTTTCTCAAAGAATCACGAACTTGTGCAAACACACGTGGCTACGGTCGGAACCGGAATACGAGAGACTGAAAAGGAGAGAATGAGCGCTTTCCTTGATATCGATTTGTAATACCGTGAAATTTCGGTTCGCATCACGTATTCCGATACGAAAACAATACAGGCGTGAAGCCAATCGACAGAAGGCGATCGCATGCACTGAGTGGTCCGTCTGGAAAGCGGCAGGCGAAACTTCGTTCTCCATAGCGCCGACTCGACGGCGCACCACCGCAACGGTGGTGAACCCGTCTCTGTCGGCGGAGCTACACAGTAACAACACAAGCCGATTCTCCTGCTTTCTTCGTCCAGAAACCATAAACGTCACTCTGAGAGAGTTCGGATCCCTGTCTGTCTAAGTCGATCGAGGTTTCCCGTGATTTTCCTAAACCGCTTTAAAAAATAAATAAAAAAATAAATAAAGAAAGAAAAAAGCCATGATGAAGCCTCTGAAAACACAAGAACGATTTCCTTCTTCCGTCCTTTTTGCGTATCTGCGTCTATGTTCCGTCTGCATAACGTTAAACAGTAGCCTTGCTAGCCCTTCCAGTAAATGTCGTAGACAGGAATGGGTAGCTGAACGCTGTCGCTGGTATGCTGGCGGAATAAACGTAAAGTTTTCGGAACGGCCGGAGTTCTGACTGTATTACACGTTTTTGTGATGAGTGGATTCTGACAGCATGCACTCTTGAGTGACATTGTCGCACCGCAAAACGACGGTTACAACCTACTCTGTCTACTTCTGCGCACAGATCGCAATCTAAAGAAGTTGGACGTATTTCGGTACGGTACACTGCATGTTAGGAGCAAGCCGTCGACTTTACACATTCACACAGACAAACAGATACACTTCTAACAAATCAAACTTTCTTATTTTTGTCTCAGTTCATTACCCGAGTAATAGAACGCTAATACGTCCACTTCCCCGGTTCCAGTGACGACTAGGGAGGGGAAGAGAGAGGGAGGGGGTTTACTTGCCGGTAAAGCAAAAGACATAATCAGTTGCCTTTACCGAAACATTCCCAACTGGGAACCGTCTTCAACCACTCTCCGCTCCTTGGAGTTTGGTTGAAAAGAAACGACTTCTTCAGTGGGAGAGATGCCACACAGCTCGACCTTCCTTACAATAGAAAATGAAATGCGAATAAAAAAATAAAACACCAACATCCAACACATATTCCGAGAGCCTCCACACGGCGCATAATTAAAGGTTCCCTGCGCCATTGTTCGTCGTTGCCTTTCCTGTACAAGTCGCAAATGGATCCATAGAAAACCGCTGTCTACATGCCCTGAATTCTTTGAACTGATCTTCTCTGTCCTTACGCGAGACGTACTTTGGTGACAGCGGAATCGTCCTGCATTCGGCTGCAAATGCCGGGCCTCTAAATTTTCTCAGCAGTGTTCCGCGAAAAGAGCGTCGTTTTTCCTCCAAGAGCGTCGTTTTTCCTCCAGTAGTCGGCAGCTCGTGGTCTTTCGGTAGCGTTCTCGCTTCCCGCGCACGGGGTCCCGGGTTCGATTCCCGCCGGGGCCATGGATTTTCTCTACCTCGTGATGACTGGGTGTTGTGTGTCTTTCATCATCATTTCATCCTCATCGACACGCAAGTCGCCGAAGTGGCGTCAACTCGAAAGACTTGCACCAGGCGAACGGTCTACCCGACGGGAGGCCCTAGCCACATGGCATTTCCATTTTCCTCCAGTAATTCACATTTGAGTTGACGGAGTATTTCGTTAATTCGCACTGGCTGATCGTACCTGTCACAAATCCAGCGGCATGCCTCTTAACTGCTTCGATGTCTTCCCTTAAACAAATCTGGTGGATATCCCAAACACACTTGCAATAATCAGTAACTGCTCCCGGAAGAGATCTGTACGCGGTCTCCCTTACAGATGACTTACACTTTCCTAGAACTCTCCAGTGTTTAGTAGACGGGACTATGTGAAGCAGCGCACGACTAACACTACATTCGAACGTTACAGGATTGTTTGCCTACCCATCTGTGTTAATTAATTTTTTTTTTTCCAAATTCATCGTCAGCACACGGTGAATTGTAGTATTATAAACACCGAATAAATTTCCAACCGCCGAAACCGCTGAATTCATTTATTCATATAGATTATCGGTTTCGGTAATTCACTGTTGCCGTCTTCAGATCTGAAAAGATGCGACTGAAAATGCTAGGATACAGCGACTAACATAACAGCACACATAATTATGTTCAAGATTTGCAGTACGTGGAATAGCGACATACTTGTGTTTACATAACCGCACATCGCTCTTGTAAACACAGGTATGTTGTTATTCCATATACTGCAAGGCAACGGCTATGCCGCAGTGGATACACCAGTTCTCGTCAGATCGCTGGAGTTAAGCGCTGTCGGGCGTGGCCGGCACTTTGATGGGTGACCATCCGGGCCGCCATGGGCTGTTGCCATTTTTCGGGGTGCACTCAGCCTCGTGATGCCAATTGAGGAGCTACTCGACCGAATAGTAGCGGCTCCGGTCACAGAAAACAATCAAAACGACCGGGAGAGCGGTGTGCTGACCCCACGCCCCTCCTATCCGCATCCTCAGTGAGGATGACACGGCGGTCGGATGGACCCGATGGGCCACTTGTGGCCTGAATACGGAGTGCATATACTGCAGACCTTTAATATAATTAGTTGCTGTATCCTAGCATTTTCGGTCCCATCTTTTGCAGATGCGAAGGTGGCAACAGAGAATTGCCGAAACCGATAAGCTATATGAATGAACGGTTTTAGCAATCTTGGAAGCTGGAAATTTATTCAGTGTTCTTTTTCCAAATTTGGAGTAAATCGACGACACTTTCTGTGCATTACAGTATGATCAGTAAACAGTCGCAGGTTGATATTCACCCTGTCCGACATATCGTTTATACAGGGCATCCCAAAAATGTTGCGACAAACTTCGAGGGGTTGTAGAGGGTGTCTCGAGAAATAAATCTAGAATAGGAATCCGTGTCCAGGAACAGCATCCAGCGAAGCTACAGGGCGCCGAAGTTACAGGCGCCGGCGCCTGCGGCTGGACCAGCACTTCTGCAGCAAACTTGACTTCGTACACTGACGGACCGTAGGCGTATCGCACTGTTGTTTGTCAGCCAGTGATTGCGACCCATTGGCGCGATCGCCAGTGGAGAAGATACAGCTAGCTGCTGCGTACAGAGGCCTTGTCTCCCAGGAATTCTATGGTCCGTTCCCATCGTGGCTCAAGGTTTCAGACACAGGTTTCCATCTGCAGTTTACTATTCTGCTGTATACCGAAAAACACTGGAGATTGTAGATGTTTCCAGGAGGAAAGTAAACTGCAGATGGATACCTGTGCATGAGCATCACATTCACAGGAGACAAGGCCTTTCTACGCCGTAGCTAGTTCTATCGTGTCCTCTGGCGACAGTGCCAATCAGTTGCGATCACTGAATAACAAACAACACTGTCACACGTTCCGCCTACTGCCCATCAGTGTACGAAGCCACGTTTGCTGCCGAAATGGTGGCCTAGCCGCAGGCGCCGGCGCCTATAACTTCGAAGCTCTGTAGCGTCGTTGGATGATGTGCCCGGTCACGGGTTCCTATCCTCGATTTGTTTCTGAAGACACCCTCTACACCCCTCGAAGTTGTCGCAACATTTCTGGGACACCCTGTAAATTTGAGCGCAGCCCTATAAAACTCTCCTTGGGCTAATCCTGTTATACATTCGCCTTCTGTGCACAGTGAGCGTGCAGGAAAACCTTACTTAAATAGCCTTCGAGCCACTTACGTATCTGAGAATCTATTCCGTATGTTCGGACCTCCATTAACGGTCTGCAGTATGGTACCGTGTCGAACGCTTCCTGGAAAACTAGGAATATTAACCCTGTGTGTTGTTTTTCGTGCAAACATCTGTTATGTAACTGTGGACTTACAGCCACACTTCAGAAGGACAACATCCAGGCAGATGTGGCATCTTCTCCTGAGCTCTTTGCATTATGCTGTGCCACACCATATCAGTGTTGCCAGCCCCGCAGGCGAAACCGCGCGGAGAGTGACAAAGCGCATCTCACGAAATAGTTGGTACGTTGTACGTCTCCCAGCTCTGCAACGTAGGCTTTATTACGCCCGTTGCCGTCGCAGGGTTATGAACGGCTCGGCGTGAGCGAACGGCACTATTGACCACCGCCGCGAGTGCGGCGAACGAGTCGCCACGATTTATCACCGCCTGTCAGGCTGTTTTACGAGTAGCACGCCCCGCGACGTTTTGTTTATTTAGCAGCCTGGGAAGCGCTTCACGCGTGAGGGGGACCCGATATTTTACTCTTTAGCCGTGTCCCCCGCAGAGAGCTGTCCTGTCGTACAATGCATCACCGTGATGCGGCCTGACGAACGAAAGAGAGAGAGAGAGAATGGTCGCTTTAAACCTATAAACAGCAACGTTGCCGGGCGAATAAATCTGGTTAACAAATGAGACGTGAATGAGGCGAAGAGTCGGCAGTTTAATAAACTGTGGGCAGCGCGTCACAGTGTCCAGTGCCAGCTAGTCTGTCCGGATAATGAACGATTACCGCTCGATACGGAACGGGTGTTGCCAGCGGCGAATCCACCGTCGGCGCCGCAACAGGTCTCGTATCACTGCACATCGGCAAAACTGTCAGGATTCACGATGCAAGCGCTGAAAGATATCTAATAGTGCTGAGATTATACTGCGGTGCACAACATTCTCTGATAGGCATGTGACTGCCTGAATGTTTTTTTCTTTCCTTCCACTTACTAGTTTTGGCTGGATTTTACCTGCTATGTAAGCCCTGTCTTCGATTTGAAACGATATAGCTAATGTTGATGTGTACGCTTTCTAATTATTCTCCATCTGTCTTCTACAGGCTGTCCCACGTATCTTCAGCACCCACAAACAAACTTTTACGCGAGAAGTAAAATAACAAACGTCTCAAGCAAAGGGCGTTTAGCTAACAGTGGGACATTAACAAGCACGACTGCCTTTCTTCTAATTTTGTTTGTTACGAAGATATGACCAGCACTACAACTTTTTTAATTAGCACCCTGTATTTTTTATTTGGTTATCCTCTTCCAATCCTCGTGACCTGTTCGAAAACGTCCTATGGTGTACCACTCTCCGAAGAGTGACGTCATTAAAAACGTAGCACAAAACTGACTTCGGCTGTCCCGTACTGTCACGCGGTACAGGCAAACAGCGTCGTTCGCTTGCTGGAGTTAACGGTAAACGAGAAAGTGCAGTCCCAGTAAACTTGATCACCTGAAACGAATAGCTTTTCTACGTTATCTTCGTTACTACGCCGTGTACTTTCATAGTAGTTCAACTGAAGACGCTTGGCTTAATATCTCGCCCCTCCACATTCGATTGGAACAGGGATCGCTAATGTGTATTACAACGCGACGTACCCTCTACTATGCGCTCCACACAGGTTTGCAGAATATGAATGTAGATGTAGACAGAATGCACCATCTGTCAAAGAGAAGAGAAACAGTCTCAGATATTCCGTAGGTGTGCACTGTTTAATAAGAAGTGAACACTTCAAATCTCTAGCATTAAACACGTTTCGTACTGACAGGAGTGTCGCATTTTAATATGACAAGGTGCATTTACATTGGCCATTACAGTCGACGGGGGCTCACTAATGACAAGCTGTATTGTTACGAGGCCTATTGGAAAGTAGGGTCCGATCGAACGTGGAATGGAAACCACAGTGATCATCCGACGAAGCTTTGCACATATGTGTTGGGCAGTGCCACTAGTATGCACGTCGATCGCGTCACGTCACTCTTTTCAGATCTGAGAGCATAGTGACCACGTAAACAGGCCTAGAAAATAGTGTCTGCCACCAAATATGAGGGTCTGATGTCACGCAGCCGACATAACACAACTGTCACGCATTTCCCTCTTCATGACAGTTCTCGGATGCACTCTGCAGGGGCAATGAAGATGCTCCTGCGGCGTTTTCGGTTGGGAAGTATTTGATCACCCATAATACAGCCCGTAATTTGCTCCCCCTGAGTTTCATCTCTGCTCACATAAACCGCTGACTATGAAGAAGACTTTTGGCACAGACAACGAGCTGCAGATCAGCGTAGAGAACTGGCGGCAAGCACAGGCTACGCCTTCTATGACGAGTTGGTACAACGCTACGACAAATGTCTAAGTCGGAGCGGTGACTACGTAGAGAAGTAGCTGGAAGGTGTAGCTAACAGTTGTAAGTAAAACATTTTTGATTTGTACAGTGGTTTCGTTTCGTGACCGATCGGACATAGTTTCTGAATAGCCCTCGTAGCAGGGCCTGCTTAAGGGCCAGAGAATAAAAGCCGGTCGCTGTGGCCGAGCGGCTCTAGGCGCTTCAGTATGGAACCGCGCTGCTGCTACGGTCGCAGGTTCGAATCCTGCCTAGGGCATGGATGTGTGTGATGTCTTTAGGTTAGTTAGGTTTAGGTAGTTCTAAGTCTAGGGGACTGATGACAGCTGTTAAGTCCCATAGTGCTCAGAGCCATTTGAACCATTTGAACCGGGGCTTGGGACATCAAGCAGACATTTCTGCCAGAGGCGCCAAAGTGTAGATTTGTATGCATTGCGTATCACGGGTAGTGGCGAATTCTGATACGGATGAAGGAGTATTTGGGAGAAGGGGGGAAGGCACCTAACGATATGTGAGGGAAAAATTATTCTTTAAGCTACACTGATTGTTAATCTTCTTGCCACGTACAGAGTGCAGACGAATGCTGTGGCGCAACATATTTAGAAAGCAGTACTGAATGCGGGAAGAGGTCCTAAAACAGATCTATCCGATTTCAATGCCCACTCGCAGTCTGGGCAGCTGAGATGGCGTCACAAAAGGCGAACCATTATCTGCAATTATAATTGAAGGTTACTACGTTTTGTTCAGGGATGAGTCACGTACCGTATCCCCTGTAACTCACACACACTATCAAACCAGAAAGTGCCATGGATCATTATTCCGTTTCTGTTTGCACGGACCTAGATTTTACTTGGGAGAAATAACCCAAAGCTTTCGGATCAAACGATGTGCCAGACATGATTGGTTGTAATAGGAGACCAACCTCTGAAATCATCTTCCATGTTAACTCTTCCACGGTCGCACATTCTGTAGCGCGTGAGCGAAGTTAATTTGCTTGCATCGTATTAGAATTGTGATCAAGTGACTATATTCAGTTCTTAATAAGTTTATTTTTGGGATAGGGGAAAAAACTTTGGTGATTAGTGTTCGTCCTACTGCCCTTACGCGAACTGTTGAAGATTGGATTTGAATATTTGACGATTTTGTTCGTCTCCAACAATGCGTACACCAAGTCAAAACAGAAACTGGTTGTTGTAGCAGTTTTTATACATCTGGTACATCTTACAACCGTAAGACATCGGGTACATCCAGAGCTGATAAGATATATTCCACTGAGCGTAGGAAAACAACTAAGTTGGTGGTAATTTTGCTTTCTGAAGTTGACAAAGAGAAGTATTAATTTCGTGGAAAAATTAGTTTGTTGGTTAGCACATTTCCCACAGGCAATAAAAACTTTATTTGATGGTGTGTTTACTTTCATGCCCCATGAAACGCATAAGAGACATTTCATCGAAATTAAAATTTATATTTCACAGCAAACAAACTTTAGCTAGTGTAGCAAACTACCACTGGATGCAAGGGGCGTATGGATGTAGCAGAATGTATTGCTATGAAGGCAGCAGCTGTTGGTAACTATAGCACTCTATGAATGAGAAAGTACATGGGCATATGGTAAGTTCATTGGTAGAGGCAAACAGAAATCGTAACACAGGAAGTACAAAGCTCAGAAGAAACTGGTGATACGCAGAGGCCGGATGAGAACTTTATCGGCTGAAATGATAAAAGTACGATAGCTTTAATTGCAAACAAAAAACAAACGCCGATCGAACAGACCGTCGTATCATCCTCAGCCCTTAGGCGTCACTGGATGCGGAAATGGAGGGGCCTGCGACAAACGCACCGCTCTCCCGGCCGTCGGCAGTTTTGGTGGCGCTGCTTGTCAGTCACGTAGCTCCTCTATCGGCCTCACAGCGGCTGACTGCACCCCGCTGGCCAACACAACTCGGCAGAACCGGGCGGTGACCCATCCGAGTGCTAGCCAACACCGACAACACTTAACATCTGCGATCTGACAGGAACCAGTGTTACCACTCCTGGAAGGCCGCTGGCCTCGATGGCTTTAATTTCACGAGCAAAAAACTGTGGGACGACGAAAGTACAGCAGCAGTGGCGGAACGAAAATAGGCACTAGAGGTGTACAGGAGGCATGCCTCATACGAAATTACATTAGTTTGAATTGCGAGACTGCTAAAGCAGCTAAAGAGGAAGGAGTGGCTAGACATTTGCTATTCATTGCTGCAGTGCATACTGTGGGTGATTACACAAATTAAGTGACGGTAATAGCACTCTACACACACTGCCGACATGTACTGTACCTCTCGATCTGCATACACCTCTACATCCATATTCTGTATGCCGCGTGAAGATTTGAATGGAGTATGAGTACTTGGGACACAACCACCATTATTAGTCATGACTGGTGCATGGGATAAACCACTAGCGATAGTTTCCATTTAAATTTATATGTTGCTTGACGTTGGAGTTTCAACAATAACATCTCCGTGATCCACAATGCCTCTGTCGTAGCGGCAAGCACTGCAAATTGTTGATTGTCTCAGTAACGCTCTCTTGTGTAGTAAACAAACCCACAACAAAATGCGCTGTTGCTTGGATCCACTCTTTCACCTCTACTAACTGTTGAGTTACACATAACAAACTCGTAACTACCACTTCCATGAGTTACCTACACTTCCTTTAGATTGTGCTAATGAATGTCAGTCATCATCTCCCGTTTACAGTATTACCTTTCTGAGGTTGTTCTACTTCAAATCGCGCAAGACGCGTGCTCTGAGATATCATATAGTTGTGACTGTTTCCAGTGAATTCCCGCAAATCCTGTAAATGAACAGTAATGAAATACTCCAAGACAATGGTCATTTACTAAACAAACCATCAATGGTTGAGTAACTGTACTGTATGCTGCATCTGACTACAGAAAGGCACCTTCTAAAGATATCATAGGTTGCTCCACATATATTACCACCTTCCAGCTCCAGACAACTTACTGCGGCAGAAACACATTACCACCATCCAGCTCTTGATAACGTATGGCGTCCCACAACCTTCCAGCACCATACACCATAGGTCCCCCTACATATATTACCACCTTCCAGCTCTGCATGACACTTGTTGGTCCACATACATTACTATCTACCAGGTCTACACACAATAGGTTCCACTACATACGTTATCACCTTACAGGTTTAGACAAAATACATTGCCCAAATTACAATACCATCTCTCAGCTCTAGAAAAATGTATGATTATATATACATTACCACTTTTCAGCTCTAGACAACGAACAGTGCGTTAGACACATTATTCGATTGTACCTCTAGAAAACACGTAGTCCCCACATACACTCCTGGAAATGGAAAAAAGAACACATTGACACCGGTGTGTCAGACCCACCATACTTGCTCCGGACACTGCGAGAGGGCTGTACAAGCAATGATCACACGCACGGCACAGCGGACACACCAGGAACCGCGGTGTTGGCCGTCGAATGGCGCTAGCTGCGCAGCATTTGTGCACAGCCGCCGTCAGTGTCAGCCAGTTTGCCGTGGCATACGGAGCTCCATCGCAGTCTTTAACACTGGTAGCATGCCGCGACAGCGTGGACGTGAACCATACGTGCAGTTGACGGACTTTGAGCGAGGGCGTATAGTGAGCATGCGGGAGGCCGGGTGGACGTACCGCCGAATTGCTCAACACGTGGGGCGTGAGGTCTCCACAGTACATCGATGTTGTCGCCAGTGGTCGGCGGAAGGTGCACGTGCCCGTCGACCTGGGACCGGACCGCAGCGACGCACGGATGCACGCCAAGACCGTAGGATCCTACGCAGTGCCGTAGGGGACCGCACCGCCACTTCCCAGCAAATTAGGGACACTGTTGCTCCTGGGGTATCGGCGAGGAACCTTTCGCAACCGTCTCCATGAAGCTGGGCTACGGTCCCGCACACCGTTAGGCCGTCTTCCGCTCACGCCCCAACATCGTGCAGCCCGCCTCCAGTGGTGTCGCGACAGGCGTGAATGGAGGGACAAATGGAGACGTGTCGTCTTCAGCGATGAGAGTCGCTTCTGCCTTGGTGCCAATGATGGTCGTATGCGTGTTTGGCGCCGTGCAGGTGAGCGCCACAATCAGGACTGCATACGACCGAGGCACACAGGGCCAACACCCGGCATCATGGTGTGGGGAGCGATCTCCTACACTGGCCGTACACCACTGGCGATCGTCGAGGGGACACTGAATACTGCACGGTACATCCAAACCGTCATCGAACCCATCGTTCTACCATTCCTAGACCGGCAAGGGAACTTGCTGTTCCAACAGAACAATGCACGTCCGCATGTATCCCGTGCCACCCAACGTGCTCTAGAAGGTGTAAGTCAGCTACCCTGGCCAGCAAGATCTCCGGATCTGTCCCCCATTGAGCATGTTTGGGACTGGATGAAGCGTCGTCTCACGCGGTCTGCACGTCCAGCACGAACGCTGGTCCAACTGAGGCGCCAGGTGGCAATGGCATGGCAAGCCGTTCCACAGGACTACATCCAGCATCTCTACGATCGTCTCCATGGGAGAATAGCAGCCTGCATTGCTGCGAAAGGTGGATATACACTGTACTAGTGCCGACATTGTGCATGCTCTGTTGCTTGTGTCTATGTGCCTGTGGTTCTGTCAGTGTGATCATGTGATGTATCTGACCCCAGGAATGTGTCAATAAAGTTTCCCCTTCCTGGGACAATGAATTCACGGTGTTCTTATTTCAATTTCCAGGAGTGTATGTTACCATCTTCTGAGTCTGAACAACATAGGTAAACCCACATACTTGACCATCTTCCAACAGTAGACAACTAACTGTAACCCACACACAGCACTATCTTTCAGCTCTAGATGTGATATGATGCCCCATATATTGCCAGCTTCCAGCTTTTATCAACATATTCTGCTCCACATGCATTACTATGTCTGAGTTCTAGATAACAGACAGTGCCACATATAAATTACCACCTTCGTTTCTAGATAATATATGATGTGTCACATGGCATCGCTAGTTTCCAGTGCCCACTTTCACTACCACCTACCAACACAAGATGCCCTACAGTGCAATACACACCATTACTATCAAGCCTAGACAACATATGGTGCCACATATGTATCTCTTCCATCTTACAGATTAGACCACATGTAGGACCCTGCATACAATGTTACCTTACAGCTATGGAGAACATAAAGCGCCCCACATGCAACTTCCAGCTCTAGGCAAGATACTTTCCCTAACATATATTATCATCTTCCACCTCTGGACTACATCTGTTGCGCCATACACATTGCCACCTTCCAACTCTGGGCATTGTATGTGGTCCCATACACATTATCATCTTCCATTTCTAGGTAATGTATTTTGCCCATATATATTACAACCCTCCAGCTCCAGACAGCATACAGTAACCCACATAATTACTACCTATCACCTCTAGACAAAAAGGTTGCCAAAATTACATTACCACCTGTCAGCTCTAGGCAATGTATTGTAAGCCATGTACATTACCACCTTCCAGCTCCAGACAACATAGAGTAACCTACACATATTACTGTCTTGCAGCTCTAGACAACACATGAATCCAGTGTACAATAACATGTCCAGGTCTGGAAAATATAGGTTGATCCACATGCTTCGCAATCTTCGAACTCCTGATATCATATGGTCTCCTACATACTTTACTACCCTTCAGCTACAGAAAACATAGGGGCCCCACACACTTTAAAACCTTCCAGCTCTAGACATTATACGTTACCCTACGTATATAGCTATCTTCCAGGTTTAAACAACATAGACTGCTCCACATAATTTACAACCTTCCTATTCTAGAAAATATAGAGTGCCCTACATTCATTACCACTTTCCAGCTCTAAAATGGCAACATATCGTGGCCCACACACATCACAAACTTCCAGCTCTCAACAACAGTGACTGACATACATTACCAACTTTCAGCTCTAGATATCATGTGGTGCCCCCACATACATTACTGCCTTCCATGCCTACACAATATAGGTTGCCCCATATACGTCACAACCTTCCAACCCTAGAAAACATAAGGTGCCCTACATATATTACTAACTTGCAGTTCTAGACAACATCTGGTGCTCATATACATTACCATCTTCCAGCTCTACAAAATATGAGCGGTGTTCAAAGGAAAAGTGATGAAACAATGATGACAGTATAACTGAAGACTTAATGCAAAGTAATCAGCAGAGGCCTGGGACAGCTGTCTCACTCTTTCATGAGTTGAAGGATTCTCTGTTCCCAGAATTCCTGTGGTTGTGACAGGAGCCATTCCTCCACTGTCCTTCAGTTTGTCGTCATAGTTGAAGCACTTCCTTTGGAGATTTTTGTTTTTAGCAGTCCAGAAACATAGAAGTCGCAGGGTAATATGTCTCTGCGGTAGGGTTGATACTCAAGCTGCTCACACTTGAATTTGGCCATTACACTCTGATAGACCTTGGAGATGTGTGGACACACTTTATTCTAGAGCCAAATCACCCTCTCCATGAACATCCTTGGACGTTTGTTCACGACAGACTTGTGTAGGCTACAGTGTATCTCACAGTACAAATCACTGTTAATGGTACTAGAATGAAATTTACACTCTACAGCGGAGTGTGCGCTAATATGAAACTTCCTGGAAGATTAAAACTGTGTGCCGGACCGAGACTCGAACTCGGGACCTTTGCCTTGGTAGAGCATTTGCCCGCGTAAGACAAAGGTCCCGAGTTAGAGTCTCGGTGTGGCACACAGTTTTAATCTGCCAGGAAGTTTTTCACTGTTAATGGTTTTTACGTGCTTGAGGAATCTAGTGAGTGTCAGGCTTCCGATATCGAAAAAGGTACTGAGCATCAGATTCCGTGCTAAGGGCACAGCTTTGAATTTTGTAGGGACACACTGGATACTACATTCATGTTCCTAGATGTCTCACTATGTTATCTCAAAGTGGCACACAAATTTCAACTTGGTTGATTGTTACAACTTTTTGTAACTTTTCATTTGAACGCTCCTTATAGTTTGCCCAAATTACACCTGTCACCTCTATATATTACTTCCACCCAGTTCTAGACAACAGACAGTACCCTATTTACATCACTACTTTTCAGCTGTAGAAAACAACTGGTTTCCCTCATGCATTACTACGTTTCGTACCTAGACAACATAGGTCGCTCCACATACTTAACAACCTTCCTTTCCTTCCAATTCTAAGCAATGTAAGGTGTCGTACATAGGAACTTGCAGATCTAGCCAGCAAATGATGTCCCATGTACATTATCATCTTTCAGATATTTACAACATAGTTTTCCTGAAATACTTTACTTCTTTCCAGTTCTAGACAATGTATAGTGCCCTACATACATTGCAACCTTTCAGCTCTAGGCAACATATGGCACTCCACTTTCCAGCTTTGACACTATATACTGCCACAAATACATCACCAAAATTCATCTCTAGACAACATATGATGTCCTACGTACATTACCACATTCTTCTATAAATAAAGGCCGGTTTGGGTGGCCGAGAGGTTCTAGGAGCTACAGTCTGGAATCGCGCGACCGCTACGGTCGCAAGTTCGAATCCTGCCTCGGGCATGGATGTGTGTAATGTCCTTAGGTTAGTTAGGTTTAAGTAGTTCTAAGTTCTAGGGGACTGATGACCTCATAAGTTAAGTCCCATAGTGCTCAGAGCCATTTGAACCATTTTTTTAAGTCCCATAGTGCTCAGAGCCATTTGAACCATTTTTTTAAGTCCCATAGTGCTCAGAGCCATTTGAACCATTTCTATAAACAAGGCAGTTTGCCCCATATACATTACCACATTCATCTGTAGACAATATAGAGTGCCCTGCGTATATTATCATGTTCCAACTCTAAACATACTGTACCGCTTTCAATGCGTCGCTTGTTTTCATTTCTGTTTGTTCCCAGTAAGATGCGGCATCGCAGTGTTGCCATGTCTTCGAGATATAAAGGTATTTTTGCTTGTCTTTAGGATAAGAAGCAATACGTCCACGTACCCTGCGTTATCGACGAAGTGGTGGTTTCTTTCACCACAACGGTGCCATGGTACATCTTTTTGATGAGTCATTAGATGTGTGGCATTGTTTTCATAACTGTTAGATGTTTAATACTGAGGTTTCTGAGTATTGCACGTATTTCGGTTATTTTCCGATGTAAATAGTATTCCTGTGAACACTTCCTAAAATTCTGGTGAATTGCAGCACCCTCGTCCGCCCCTGGTAGCTGAGTGGTCAGCGCGACGTAATGTCATACCTAACGAGCCGGGTTCGAGTCCCGGCTGGGTCGGAGACTTTCTCCGCTCAGGGACTGGGTGTCCACAGAGAAATACACTCAGTTGACGTCACTTTCCCTTTATTCACCCGATTCTTAGCGTGGCGACTTCTTTTTGCTCCCTAAAGTCAAACACAACACGATCGGACGGCACCTGTCATCGGCTCAGGAATCTGCAGCATCCTTGTAAAACCGGGTTTTTGGGGTGTAGACATCAGAGTAGGAACAAATGATTCCAGAATTGGCTCTAACGAATCTAACAGTACATCAGTTTAAATGCGAACAATATGAGAAACAGAAAAGTCCCGTAGAGTAGTAGAGATTCTCTCAGAACACATGGGAGAGGCAGCCATGAAAGAACTATACGACCTGGCATGCAAGATATATGAGATGGGCGAAAAACTGTCAGACCAAGAAGAATCTGCTAATTCTCAGTACAAAAAAGCAGGTGCTGACAGGTGTGATATTACTGCACTATCGGTTTAATAAGCCATCCTTGCAAAATACGAACACGAGTTATTTAGAGAAGAATGGAAAAATTGGTGGAATTCAACCTCGGAGAAAATCAGTTTGGGTTCCGAAGATACGTAGGGAAACAGGGGGAAATGTTGACCCTATGTCTTAATAGATAGATTGAACAAAGGGTAACCTATGTTTATACCATTCGTAGATTTAGAGAAAGTTTTTGACAACGCTAGCTGGAGAACACTCCTTTAAATACTCACAGGAACAGGGGTGAAATATAAGGAGCGATAAGTTACCCAGCCTGTTCTGATAACACTCGAAGACCATGAAAGCTGTAGCTGAGAATGGAATGAGACAGAGTTGTAGCTTCTCCACGATGTTATTCAGTCTGTTCTAAGAGCAAGCAGTAAAGGAAACCAAGGATAAATTCGGTAAGTAAACTTCAGACAAGAATTAAAAATTACAAGGTTTGCAGTGCCATTGTAATTCTCCCAAACATGACAATGGAATGGAATGAGCAGTTGAACAGAAGGAATAGTGTCTTGAAAAGCGGCCATAAAATGAACATCAATAAAAGCGAAAGATGGGTAATGGGATGTACCGGTAGTCGAATTTCGTCAGGTGATGCTGAGGAAATCAGATACCACGAATAGTCGATGGGTTTTCCTATTCCGGCAGCAGTATAACTGATGACGTCCAAAGTAAACAGGGTATCGAGTTGCAAAATCCCCTCGCTTCTGAACTGATACTGTTATTACTCAGCTTAGCCGCGAGTCCGTAGAGGGTGGGAGGGTGGTATATGTGAAGTACAGTATGACTGGTCAGCATTTCCACCCGGAATTTGCGAGTGTAAGTCGGCCCTTCCTTGATCTGCCTCGGTGGGTCGTGTTGTCGGATTTCCTCCTACCTATGCGCGGTGCAGCTCTCGTAAATGTCGTCCCGTGCAGATTATTCATGGGAGCAACGGATGTCTCTGTCGGTGGAAGCTAATTATCTGAAATAGCTGTCGATCAACTTTGGAGTATCTATTTACGCGAAATTAACATTTAGAATGCCGTAATATAACTTTTATTCCTATTAGATCAATAATGAAACACTCGTGTCACAAACTGCTCGTAACCGAGAACATGGCTACCATCGAACAAGACAGGAAGAGCTCTTAACGCCGACTGCCGACTTTGGCGCGCAGTCCGTATCTCTTACTAGTTTTCGTCATAGTTCGTGGATTTCCGATCAAGTTCGTACTTACTAAGATATGCATTTGTTAATGAACGGGTGTGAATTTTAACCAGGCAAAATTATGATAAATAGTTTTAAACATCCAGAGTATTCATGTTGTCATAAATGACTTTAATTATTAAATATAAATAAACAAAATCGGTGACTTTGGCGCCAAGATGACGGTACTTCCCGTCACGTATATTTCCCAGGCTGACGCTTGTTGCTACGGTCCAGCGCCGAGCCCCACCCCACTACGCGCGACATGTGATCGCTTCGTCACCTAGCCAGCCAGAGTGGGAAATGCTCTCCGATTCATAGCCGGCTACGGACTACAGCACTTCCTATCGTGAATACATCAATGAGAGACAATAATTTATTAAAACTGGTAAAAATGTCATCCTCACGTAAGAGGCACCTTACAAAGTGCAGACTGGCCATTGCAAGAAAAGCGTTTTTGAAGGAACAATTCTCTTACCATCGAATATAAATGTAAGTGCTCAAAAGTATCTCTGAAGATATTCGTCTAGAACGTAGCCACGAATGGATGTGAAAAGTGGACATTTAAGAGTTAGACAAGAAGAGAATAGGAGATTAGACGGGTAGATCGAGTAACTAATCAGGGGATAATGAATCGAAACGGGGAGAAAAAGAAATTCGTAGCGCAAAGTGACTAAAGGAAGAGGCTTCAAGCAGCAGTGGAGGATAAAAATCGTAGAGGAAGTCCGAGACATGATTATAACAACAGGTTTAGAGGTTCAAATGCAGTAGCAACTCAGAAATCAAGAGGCTTGTACACGCCAGACTAGCGAGGGGAGCCGCATAAGACCTGAACGAAACGCATATAAACAGTAGAACGATTAGTATCAGAACAGGTTTTTCTAGCAGCATTGTTGTAGAACTGAAAAAGGCTGCCCTGGTAGCGGTATTGATCCGTGTGGAGGGCCAGCGCTGCGCTAGGAGAGAGACGTGACTGGCCGGGCCGCAGGTGCGGGCCGTCACGCGGCTTACGGCTGAGGCTGGAGCCGCTCCAGGCTGAGTGACGCGCAGTCCAGCTGGCGCCAGCAATAGCGGCCCCGAGTGCTCGCACACATGTTAGCCTCTATTAGCCCGTCGTCGCCTCCACTCAGCAGGCTACACAGCCGCATTCTGACCACAAAGTGGGCGCCCCATTTGACACGTAGTCCTCGTTTCATTGCCTACTTGCTGGGGTCTTCCGCGACTTACCTAGAACATACTTCTTACGCAATCGTATGCCGTATAACGGATGGTGACATATACTACTTCTAACCACTAGCAATTGGAGAGAGCGAGAAAAACAATTGTCTGTATCCTTCCATATCAGCCTCGTTTTCTTTTCTGTTGTCTTCGATGTTATTAAATGCGATAGATATTAGTCGTCTTCGAATTCCCATTTTTTTGACGAAGCATGTTCTTAAATCTCACGTGTGATCGAGCCTACTGGTAACAAACCAAAAAGCACACCTCTGAATGCGTCGATATCTTCCTACAATCCGACCTGGTGGGGATACCAAGCGCTAGAGAAGTATTCGAGAATAGGTCAAACAAGTGTTCTTTACGTGATTTCCTTTACAGATGATCTACAATCTCCTATAATTCTCCCAATAAAACGGAGTCGACCGTTTCCTACAACCAGCCTTACAAGTTCGTTACATTTTACGCCGCTTTGCAACGTCGACCGTTTCCTACAACCAGCCTTACAAGTTCGTTACATTTTACGCCGCTTTGCAACGTTACGGCTTGATATTTAACCAGCGTCACAATGTGTAGTAGGACTCCACCAATACTGTATTCGAACACTACAGTACTGGTTTTTTTCTACTCATTTGGATTAATTCACATTTTTCCTCATTCAGAGCAAGCTGACATTCATCGCACCAAATACAAATTGTGTTCCAGTCATCATGTGTTCTTATACACTTACACTCGATGACGACGTTTCTGCGTTCCGTACAACGTCTTCAGCAAACAGTCGCTTTTTGCTGCTCGTCATATTCGACAGATAATTTATGTGTATAGAGAATAAGAGGAGTCCTATTAGACTTCTGTGGGGTATTCACGGCGATGCCGTTGTCTCTGATGAACAATCGCTGTCCACGTTAACGTACTGGGTTCCTTTACTTAAAAAGGCTTCAAATGGTTTAAATGGGTGTGAGCACTATGCGTCGCCTAGAACTTAGAACTAATTAAACCTAACCAACCTAAGGACACACACACACATCCATGCCCGAGGCAGGATTCGAACCTGCGGCCGTAGCAGTCTCGCGGTTCCAGACTGTAGAGCCTAGAACCGCACGGCCACTCCGGCCAGGGCAGATGTAGCGAGTTTGGAGCCAATTTATAATAGTACCATCTTAGAACGTCACTTTGAAATTTTGCCTTGTCAAGTTATAAACAGTTTGCCTGCAAAATCTACAACACGTGTGATGTGTTACTATCAATAGTCCTACCTATTACCTTGAGTAATTATATTCTGTATTTACCACTTTTCATTATGTACTTAAGAGATTATTCTCAATCCCCATACTCCAGACCGTCATGTAAGATTTATCAGATTTGCATTGGCACAGGTTGCCACTACTACGTATGAAATATTAAGAATTTAAAGGTTCATTTTATAGTAATTGTAAATTGACTAACCTTACTAGCTCTTTTAAATAGAAAAGATGTTTGAGCTATTAACATATTCGGTGGATGGCGATGGCGTAGTGCGAAATTAAACTCGCTAGTTCAAATGTCGCTAGCGACATACTTTCTTACTTATATTTCAGTTCAATGTTTATTAACAAATGGAAATTTTACTTGACAAATACTGGATCACAATTTTCAATAAAAATAACATATTTTTATTTTTAATTGTTGTTTTGTTGAAGACGCTGCTATTCATAATAAATTATTTGGTAAAAAACTCGGAATGCCAAATAGGGAAAAAAATATTTTTTATCTCTTGAGGCTGAAGAGTATTATTGATGTGTGTATATATATATATATATATATATATATATATATATATATATATATATATATATATATATATTCTTTATTTTACAAGATGACATTTCGCTGCCTGTATCAAATTTTAATTTACTTTTGTTTGACCAGTAATTAATGACCAGGATTGAGGTGGTGAAGATCGGAGGATGTTGCTGACACTCAAGAACAGGAAGCTAAACGGGACGACATAATTTGAAACGAGACTGCATTCTAGTGCCGGAAAATGAAGGTTTTAATCCGGGGAAGAGAGGGAAGAACAGAAGAAGATACCAGATGACGACAGTAGACCACAAGCAGAGCGCCGAAGAGTGAAGAGAGAGGTAGGAGCGCTATGAAGTCTAAACCTGCCAATAACGAAATGTTATAAATAAAAGAAAAAAAATTACTACTACCGAGATTCAGACCAAAAATGCCACGATTACTAGTACTAGCACATCATGATTCGCAGTCAGGTGCCGACAAATACTTAATAGTCTGCAAATGTCTTATTCGTTTCATCAGCTAACATTTTCTTCACCCGACTACAACAGTTCTTTTATTTTTACTCTGTTTCTCACAGTATGCCACGTTCATGTGCACTCTGCATGAATTGCTTTCTGTGTATTTTCGATCTCTTCCCATTGTCAAGCAGTGCACGTACAGTATCAAGCTGTAGGAAATAAATAAATGGTTATAAAATAATGTTGTCTGAGCAGTGTCATTAAGTTTGTTGCATTGTCATTTTGTCGTCAATGCGCACACGTATTTCGCATTGCTAAGTATGAAACTACTGTCCACCCGAGAAAATCTGATCAGTACGACCCTTGTTGAGACTCGATCTAGACAGCGCTCCACGCACAAGGCAAGCGCTGCCAACGGGAGCGATGCCGCAGTTAGCAGCGAGAGACGACCAGCCTGGTCTCGGCGCTCTGGCACGTCGCCTATGAGTTGTAGCCGAGAGCGAGGATGGACCTTGGAAGGAAGCAGGAGTGTCAGGCTCGAGACAGGTTGTAAGTAGGCTGTTTAGGTTTTTATGTTGGTAACGCCACGTAGCTCTCTGTATGAAAATCACCGGCTGTGCTGTGTGCAGTCTGTGGCTGGTTGGCATTGTTGTAATATTCGCTATTGTAGTGTTCGGCAGTTGGATGTGAACAGCGCGTAGCATTGCGCAGTTGGAGGTGATCCGCCAGCAGTGGTGGATGTGGGGAGAGAGATGGCTGAATTTTGAGAGCGGACGATCTGGACGTGTCTCCATCAGAAACAGTAAATTTGTTAGACTGGATGTCATGAACTTTATGACTTTTGAACACTATTAAGGTAAATACATCGTTTGTTCTCTATCAAAATCTTTCCTTTGCTAACTATGCCTATCAGTAGTTACTGACTTCAGTAGTTAGAATCTTTTATTTAGCTGGCAGTATTGGCGCTCGCTGTATTGCAATAGTTCGAGTAAAGAAGATTTTTGTGAGGTAAGTAATTCATGAAAGGTATACGTTATTGTTAGTCAGGGCATTTCTTTTGTAGAGATTATTGAAAGTCAGACTGCGTTGTGCTAAAAATATTGTGTCAGTTTAGTGTTGATCAGAATAAGTAAAGAGCGAAATGTCTGAGTACGTTCAGTTCTGCTCAGCTGTTTGAAAATCAAATAATGTAAGAGGTTTATCAGCACAGCCATTCATTAATTTTTTTAAGGGGACGTTTCAAGGTCTGTCAGCAGCGCCTGCCCCGCAGTTGAGGCAGACACTGACTGTGACGTCGCCAGATTACGACGATGCACCGACCGACCGGTTTAGACGCCACTGCTGGGCGTAGCTTCTGGACCTGGCTGTCGCAGTCTGTGCGTGATGGAGGGCCTGCTGCTCAAATACTGTCTCTACATTTCTACATTAGTCCGAGTGCGGGAACTCGCAGGTCGTTGAAATGGCTCTAAGCACTATGGGACTTAACGTCTGAGGTCATCAGTCACCTAGACAAAGAACTACTTACAACTAACTAAAGTAAGGACATGACACACATCCATGCTCGAGGCAGGATTCGAACCTGCGACAGTAGCAGCAGCGCGGTTCCGGAATGAAGCGCCTTGAACCGCTCGGCCACAGCGGCCATCAGAACTCGCAGAACAACCGATACGAGAACTATGAAAATCCTCATCAGTTGCGTTGCGAGATCAGAGTGATGTGAAAGAAGAGCGTGGCTGGCTGTTAGTGCAACACAGATTATAGGAACAATCTTTTTCCATCGAAATGTAGCTTCTGATACGAATGTATCTGAACTGAACCGGCACTTCACGTTGCTTACAGCGATAATTGAACCACAGACAAAAGAGAGACTCATTGATTACTACATGGAGGTAAACAAATGTAGCCACGAAAATTTCTATCCGAAGCAGGTTACCGTTAAAAAAAAACCATCATGCGTATCAGATCAACATCTACCGGACATGATGGCATCACAGTCCCAAAGACGAAGCTTATCATTGAACAATCGTCTATGAGAGATATATCCAAGCACTCCTTAACCACAAGAGTTTCCCCTGACGCCTGAAAACACGGCTAGTTAAGCCGATACTGAAAAGGATGTTTGTACACCAACCCCCGTTTACAAACCTGCTTGTATTCTTCCTGCACTGTCTAAGTCCTTAGAAGTATCGTACATCAGTCAAAAAATAGATTCCAACTTAACAAACAAGCTTTCTGTGCATTTGTTAACGTCACAATGCCAATGTAACTACATACTGGCCATTAAAATTACTACACCAAGAAGAAATACAGATGATAAATGGGTATTCATTGGACAAATATATTATACTAGAACTGACATGTGACAGCATTTTCACGCAATTTGGATGCATAGATCCTGAGAAATCAGCACCCAGAACAACCACCTCTGGCCGTAATAACGGCCTTGCTACGGCTGGGCATTGAGTCAAACAGAGCTTGGATAGCTGCCCATGCAGCTTCAACACAATACCACAGTTCATCAAGAGTAGTGGCTGGCGTATTGTGGCGAGCCAGTTGCTCGGCCGCCATTGACCAGACGTTTTCAATTGGTGAGAGATCTGGAGAATGTGCTGGCGAGGGCAGCAGTCGAACAGGACCTGCAACATGCGGTCGTGCATTATCCTACTGAAATGTAGGGTTTCGCAGGGAGGGTAGAGCCACGGGTCGTAACACATCTGAAATGTAACGTCCATTGTTCAAAGTGCCGTCAGTGCGAACAAGAGGTGATCGAGGCGTGTAACCAATGGCACCCCATACCATCACGCCGGGTTATACGCCAGTATGGCGATGAAAAATACACGCTTCCAATGTGCGGTCACCGCAATGTCGCCAAACACGGATGCGACCATCATGATGCTGTAAGCAGAACCTGGATTCATCCGAAAAAATGACGTTTTGCCATTCGTGCACCCAGGTTCGTCGTAGAGTACACCATCGCAGGCGCTCCTGTCTGTGATGCAGCGTCAAGGGTAACCGAAGCCATAGTCTGCGAGCTGATAGTCCGTGCTGCTGCAAACGTCGTCGAACTGTTCGTGCAGATGGTTGTTGTCTTGCAAACGTTTCCATCTGTTAGGGATCGAGACCTGGCTGCACGATCCGTTACAGACATGCAGATAAGATGCCTGTCATCTCGAGTGCTAGTGATACGAGGCAGTTGGGATAAAGCACGGCGTTCCGTATTACCCTCCCGAACCCACCGAGTCCATATTCTGCTAACAGTCATTGGATCTCGACCAACGTTAGCAGCAATGTCTAGATATGATAAATCACAATCGCGATAGGCTACAATCCGACCTTTATCAAAGTCGGAAACGTGATGGTAAGCATTTCTCCTCCTTACACGAGGCATCACAACAACGTTTCACCAGGCAAGACCGGTCAACTGCTGTTTGTGTATGAGAAATTGGTTGGAAACTTTCCTCATGTCAGCACGTTGTAGGTGCCGCCACCGGCGCCAACCTTGTGTGAATGCTCTGAAAAGCTAATCATTTGCATATCACAGAATCTTCTTCCTGTC
The DNA here is from genome assembly GCF_021461385.2 of Schistocerca piceifrons. NCBI lineage: Eukaryota > Metazoa > Arthropoda > Insecta > Orthoptera > Acrididae > Schistocerca > Schistocerca piceifrons. Next base: position 30,539,596 of record NC_060140.1, on the reverse strand, counting down.
GGTTAATTTTCGCGTCTGTAGCACGTCATCTTCGTGGTGTAGCAATTTTAATGGCCAGTAGTGTATGTTTATACAAGTAGTCAAATAACTTAATGTTAGTATGAATAATATATTTATGGCCATTTCATTTTGCACACAAAATACTTGACAATGAACGGAAGATGAAAGCAGTAACGTAAATAAATGGAAAAGAATTGCAGTTCGAGTGTTTTCGCTGTGTGTTTTACGAAATTTACTATTACTGCGGATAATCGCAACTAAAAAAATCTCCAATAAAAAAATCTCCGCTGTGCTAACCCCGAAGCCAAGTTTTGTGTTAAAGCGAACAGCGCTTACTCAGTTCGGCCCGCGCCCTAATTCTGTGTAAGCTTGCCGGTTGCAGGACCGGAACGCACCGAACAGCAAGCCAGGCGAAGCGGACCGGGCCGGGGGGCTGCGGGCGCCCGCCCACAATGGGCCGACGGAGTCATCGGCGCGCCCCGTCAGGTCAGCGCGTTTTAATCCAAAGGGGAGGCGGCTCTGGCGTGGCGTGGCCAGCTCGCGCAAAGGTCAGCAGTCACAGCGCCGGCGGCGCTACACGGCTCAAAGTAATTTTCAGGAGAGACATCCTGAAATTCGGGTGATGCTGAGGGAATTAGATTAGGAAATGAGACACTTAAAGTAGGAAAGGAGTTTTGCTATTTGGGGATCAAAATAACTGATGATGGTCGAAGTAGAGAGGATATAAAATGTAGACTGGCAATGGGAAGGAAAGAGTTTCTGAAGAATAGATTTAAGTGTCAGGAAGTCGTTTCTGAAAGTATTTGTATGGAGTGTAGCCATGTCTGGAAGTGAAACATGGACGATAAATAGTTTGGACGAGAAGAGAATAGAAGATTTCGAAATGTGGTGCTACGGAAAAATGCTGAAGATTAGATTGGTAGATCACGTAACTAATTGAATAGAACTGGGGAGAAGAGGAGTTTGTGGCACAACTTGACTAGAAGAAGGGATCGGTTGGTAGGACATGTTCTGAGGCATCAAGGGATCACCAATTTAGAACTGGAGGGCAGCGTGGAGGGTACAAATCGTAGAGGGAGACAAAGAGATGAGTACACTAAGCAGATTCAGAAGTATGTAGGTTGCAGTAGGTACTGGGAGATGAAGCAGCTTGCACAGGATAGAGTAGCATGGAGAGCTGCATCAAGCCAGTCTCAGGATTCAAGACCACTACAACAACATCCTAAAATTCAACTTACATTAGAAGTTAAGAATTTTCTCATTTTCAGAAGCACCTTCTTTGTTATCACCAGTCTGCGTTATGTGCCCCCGGCACTTCTCCCGTCGTTATTTTTTCCCCTAAATACCAAAACGGGCTTACTAATTTGAACGTCGGGTTTCCTGATGCAATTACGGCAACTACGTCTAACTGTCACGTTTCTGTTTTTGTTAGTGTTCATCTTACAACCAGATTATCCATTCAGTTCAGCTACTGTTCCTATCCTTTGCTGTCTTTGACAGTCTTAGGATATTTATATTTTTTTCTCCTCGACTTCAATTTTCTTTCCAAATTACTGCTTCGCTTCCTTTGCCGAGTGCCGAATGTGCACACGCGCGACAGGCTACAGCCCCGCCACAGTCCCTTCTGAACTAGTTCCTGCAATTCCTGTCCCTCGACCGTTACGACAGCGCTCTCGTTTCTGTACGGATAACCTTCTGCGCCCAACATTTTACTGCTTCTGCTTTCAAGATTTCACCAACGGTATACGGTGACAAATATTCGTTCCATGTTTTGTGATCCTCCGACAGGGGGACGGCGTAAATGTGAGCTAGGAAACGTCCGCTCGCCAGTAGGGGTAGGACGGAGCACGGGACGGCGGCGGCTGCCAGCAGAGTGCGGGCTGCAGGGCCCGCTTCCGGCGCGCGATGGCCGCGACGGCAGCCCGCCAGAGGAAATTGCCCGCTCTCTTCTGCCCTGCCCCCTCTCCACCGGCCTGCTGCTGCCACCCACCGTCATCTCCTTCCGTGGGGAAAACTCCCCACTGTACGACCGCGTTCTGCTTGTCCGCCTAGTTTCTCTGAGGCGCCCAGCTCACCACTAAAAGAAACACACCGATGCTAGCCCGCGCGGTAACCCTTTAAGGAGGCGAATACTCCCTCACACCCCCCCCCCCCCCCCATACACAAAGATCCTCCTCCACTCCCCTCTACCCGTGGGTCTGTTCTCTCTCTCTCTCTCTCTCTCTCTCTACCGAGCGAGGTGGCGCAGTGGTTAGCACACTGGACTCGCATTCGGGAGGACGACGGTTCAATCCCGCGTCCGGCCATCCTGATTTAGGTTTTCCGTGATTTCCCTAAATCACTTCAGGCAAATGCCGGGATGGTTCCTTCGAAAGGGCACGGCCGATTTCCTTCCCCATCCTTCCCTAATCCAAGCTTGTGCTCCGTCTCTAATGACCTCGTTGTCGACGGGACGTTAAACACTAATCTCCTCCTGCTCCTCTCTCTCTCTCTCTCTCTCTCTCTCTCTCTCTCTCTCTCTCTTTCTCTGGCGGATACATCATCTGACGACACCGATTCTGTTCGGGCAGCTCTCATTGATTCTCGCCCCTTCCACATCCTACTTTTGTACTCCGCAAGCCACCGAACGGTGTTTCGTGGACGACACAGAGTGTACCACTAAAATTCCGCCCCCCCTTCCCCCCTCCCCGCCGTGCCTCTAATTACATAGCAAGAGAGAGTTGGCACGCCTCCTTGCACACGATAGTATGTCCAATTCCTGCGCCTCTGTCATCGTGCCAGGCGCTCACTCGTGGAAATGGTCTGTATCTACTCCCGTATCTGACCGTGGGGCCTCAGTATTTCGGCCGTTTGGTTGGTTTGTTTGGGGGAGACACCAGACAGCGAGGTCATCGGCCTCATCGGACTAGGGAAGGACGGGGAAGGAAGTCGGCCGTGCCCTTTCAAAGGAACCATCCCAGCATTTCCCTGGAGTGATTTAGGGAAATCACGGAAAACCTAAATCAGAATGGCCGGACGCGGGATTGAACCGTCGTCCTCACGAATGCGAGTCCAATGTGGTAGCCACTGTGCCACCTCTGTCGGTATTTCGGCTGTCCACGATGCACAAAGTCTATTTCGCAGCCGACGTCCTTCCTATCCGAGCTCCTGTTGGGCCACTAATGACTTCGTCGCGACGGGAGGATAAATAATAATTTCTTTCCTCCTTTCTTCCATTTCGTGACATACTCAGCCTGTGTGTGTGTGTGTGTGTGTGTGTGTGTGTGTGTGTGTGTAAAAAAAGAAAAGGCTCGTTAACGTGTTTCGTGGCAAATTTATTTAAACCTGTTGAATTAATGAGAACTGACACTGAAATTCAACGTCTCATTTTAATATCTTGATGATGAAAAGAATGGGGGACAGCTAAGTAAGAAACATTATCCCCTGTCTTTCGACTGTTGCAACCTTATGACTACTGCCGTTTTAGGACGAAATTTAAATCTACAAATTTACATTTATTCACAATTTTATTTAACGTTAAACATAAAAACACAGAATATCAATGAATATTATTTTGTTTTCCACTAAAGGATCAATGTCCCCAAAGTTACCGCACTGTCAACATAACCTGAAAATCTGTCAAACTGCACAAAACCTCTCCAACCTGAAAAGCAGTATGGTAACTTGATGTAAATGTAAGTTCATTTGTTGAGTGTTCTTTTTGAAAACAAAAATGTATTTTCATACCGAAAATGTCAATAAAATTATCTAGACTTTTTTTCTATGCTCCCGTACGATGAATACTTTCTTAGTCATATTGCTTAAAAGCAGAGTTGTTTTTTTCTTTTATTTTATTTTAATTTCTGCATTTCGCCTTCTCGTTGTTCGTTTTCCAAGTGTCCATAATATTTTGCATGGAAATCTATCTTAAATGTTGTTATAAACTGAATATTTCGTCATTTTCAAAGTTTTAAAGCACATTAATACAACAATGAGGGTATCAAGACACCGTCGCATACAATAAACTTAGACTAGGCATCCTGCACTGATACTTAGATGTTCATGCCCCTCACCGCTTTGAAGTTCCCAACCTGACCATCACGCTACTTTTCATCCCTTTAAAAACACTCTCCAATTTAAGGGGAGACTCCGCCCTAAACAAGTCTGCGCGTTCCATCTAAACAACAGAATTGCAAACAAGCAGTTGAATCTCAGCTCCTGCTAACAAAAGGTTAGACATAATTTCCAGCCTAAATGCCTTGGTGTCACACTAGATCGGTCTGTGACATATAAAAAACACTTGGAAAAGACAAGCCAAAAACTAGAAACCCGTAACAACATCGTAAAGAAACCAGCTGGCACAACATGGAGTGCCGACGCATCCATTCTACATACTGCAGCACTTACGCTGGTGTGCCCAGTTCCCGAATACTGTGCTCCAGTGTGGCAACACAGTGTCCACGCGAGGAAGCTGGACGTACACCTGAACCAGTCAATGAGGATTATTACTGGCACATTAAAATCCATCCCGATCCCCTGGCTGCACACCATCAGCAATATCCAACCACATGAATTACGACGCCAAGAAGCAACAAATCGAGAATGGAGGGAACTACACCATCCCGACTACACACAAGACCTCCCAATTCATACAGTCTTAAACAACCCTCCCCCAGACCGCTTAAAATCTCGCAAACCACTGTGGCATAATGGGAGGAACGATAATAAGTTCGACATTAAAGAAGAGTGGCACAAGAGGTGGAATGCTGCAACAATAGCATATCGAGGCATCCAAGACCCAACTGCCAGACTACCAGGATCTGCTGTGTAGTGAGTGGACAAGGCTGAACAGAGTAAGAACTGGCCACGCCAGAGGCAACGCTATGATGCAGAAGCGGGGACTCCCAAATTTTCCAGCCTGTGATTGTGGAGTCCAAGAACAAACTGTTCAACATATTGTTAGAGGCTGTCCTCAGAGGAAGTATCGTGGACCATATAGTAACTTTATTAATGTGCTGTTAGTTGGCTTCAATCATTAGATATTCAACTACGAATAAATATATCTGCCTTTTTAACTTGCAATTGTATCAGTCAAAGTAGTCAGTAATATTAAGTTAGTAATTTTCACAATTTAAAAATGTGTATACACTTTGTGCAAAAAGTAAAACTAAAGTTCCGGGTGATAAAAAAGTCAGTATAAATTTGAAAACATAATAAACCACGGAATGATGTAGATAGAGAGGTAAAAATTGACACACATGTTTGGAATGACATGGGGTTTTATTAGAACAAAAAAAAGTTCACAAAATGTCCGACTGATGGCGCTGGACAGCAAAACGTCAGTGACTGCGCATGACAATCGTGTATAAAAGGAGCTGTAATGAGAGAGAGAATCAGATGCGCCAGCAGTCGCAGCATGTTAACGTTACCTGAAATGCGCTTTTGGTGAAGCTGTATTATCAGAATGGAGAATGTGCTAGTTCTGCGTTACGATCCTATCACAATAGGAAGGGGATTCGAAGGGGTAAAGATCCGTTGACAAATGCAGCTGTGACGAGAATGGTTTCGAAGTTCGAAGCGACGGGTTGTTTAGACGATAGACTCCCGTAGTGGGCGACCGAGCACCAGACGTAATGCTGCTGAGACAGTTAAGGAAGAAATGGAGAATGTAGCAGGTTCGTCTATGCACGGGGAAGTCTGCGCTCATGCAGTCGCACGTCGCACCGGCATTCCATATACTACTCTTTGGTTGGCACTGAGGCGTACCCTCCGATGCTATCCGTACAAAATCCATCGGCATCATGAACTGTTACCTGGCGATTTAGTGAAGCGGAGGTCATTTGCGGTGTGGGGGAGTTTCAAAAGATGGCGGAAGATGACGATTGGTTGAGTAACGTGTTGTGGACCGACGAAGCTTATTTCACGCTCCGAGGGTCTGTCAACGCCCACAACTGCAGAATTTGGGCTACCGAAAGTACTAGAACTGTCGTGGAAACTCCATTGCACGACGAGAAAGTCACGGTATGGGTCGGATTTACCACATCTACCGTTATCGGGCCTTTTTTCTTCGAGGAAATGCGTGATTCTGGTTTTGTAACTGCTACCATGACGGGTGAGAGGAACGCCCATATATTACAGAATCGCATCATTCCCAGCCTGGCTGATAAACACCTGCTGGAACGTACGATGTTTATGCAGGATGGCGCTCCACCCCATATTGCTAGACGCGTGAAACATCTCTTGCGCGCGTCGTTTGGTAATGATCGTGTGTTCAGCCGCCACTTTCGTCTACTTGGCCTCCCAGGTCCCCAGACCTCAGTCCGTGCGATTATTGGATTTGGGTTTACCTGAAGTCGCAAGTGTACCGCGATCGACCGACATCTCTAGGGATGCTGAAGGACAACATCCGACGCCAATGCCTCACCATAACTCCAGACAAGCTTTACAGTACTTTTCACAGCATTATTCCTCGACTACAGCTATTGTTGAGGAATGATGGTTTTGAGCATTTCCTGTAAAGAACATCGTCTTTTCTTTGTATTACTTTGTTATGCTAATTATTGCTATTCTGATCAGATGAAGCGCCATCTGTCGGACATTTTTTGAACTTTTGTATTTTTTTGGTTCTAATAAAAACCCATGTCATTCCAAGGACGTGTGTCAGTTTGTACCTCTCTATCTACATTATTCCGTGATTTTATTGACTTTTCAAATTTATACTGACTTTTTGATCACCCGGTATATGTAAATACTTAACTAGATATACATGTAAAATTAAACTTTATGTACTTGTCAACATTTGCTGTTGTTGCCATACGATAAATAAAAATATATAAATAAACCCTAAAACTTCAAGTTAAAAAAAAATTTAATGGCTGTTTCACACCTTTGGAGTGACTACTCTTCGATCCCAAAACTATTTGGCTGTATTCAAATTGCAAGTCTAACAAAGAAATGTTTGAAATACTGATTGTGTAAGGGGCTGTGGCACACCGAAAGATGGCAGAGATATTTTTGATTTCTATCACCATCAAACAGAACCAGCTGTACTCCGACCTTGGCATTAACTCAAACTGGGAAAAACAAGTTGCAAGATTTCAAGGAAAACTGAAGCGAAACAACTGGCAGCCAGTCGCTGTAAATCAATTACTTTCCCTGTTGATTGTGTAAATATAAATTCAGGGCATACACTGAAGTCCTGATCAGTACAGTCAACAGGCTAAAGGAAATAAGCATTAGCTTGGAATCAGTTATTCGTATCACTGCACCTCCTCATGACTGTCAGCAAGTATTTTTTTTTTTCAGAAAATTCAAGAAGAAGCCTATCCTGTTCTTGAAATTACAAGAAGAAGACTCATACAAGCAGGAAGGCAAAAATGGTGCCGGTGAATTTTAATGGGGATGTGTCTTGTAGCAACATTCATTATTGATAAAAAGTTAAAATCCATTTTACCGTAAGTTTGTTTTTCTAAGCTGAGTGCCACCTTTTTTTCCCCTTAATTATTAACCAACCAGAATAAATTCTTTAGAGGAAGTAGTTTCGATGCATCAGTATTACCAAAAATAAATTTTGTTTATTCTATCATCACATTTGTGTGTTGATAATTAAAGAAAATTTAAGGCTGAAATTTTAAATAAATACACAAAACGAATTATGAATATGGCTCATAAAATGTATGTACAGAACCGCTGAACTGTGTCTTGTGAACATACATACAAAATGCGGCATATGAAAATTCTGGTGTGAGTAGCAAAGGTTAGTTTTCAAGAATACCATTAATATAATATTAAAAATTCAAAACTGGAAAACCAGGGAAGCTATGGACTTCGAAACTTGTGTACTATATCTTTACATAATAGACGATTTTAAGATTTGGTTTCTATCGGCGAAGTAAAAGAAAAATTAAATTTTAGGGTGGTGTCTTCACTAAAGGACACCCCGTATATACTGTATGTTCGTATCTAAGGCTACGCCGGAGCTAATAAGGATCACTCCTCTGAAGGCAGCACATTTGTTTTCACTTCTGCTACGCTACCAGCCGGCCGCGCTGCGCTACGTAACGACGCCTGACCGTTGACCGCCCCATTTGACTGCGAGCGCCCACAACACAGGCGGCGAGCGAGCGTGGGCGTTCTTGCCCACCTTTTTTTTTTTTGTCATCAGTCTACTGACCGGTTTGATGCGGCCCGCCACGAATTCCTTTCCTGTGCTCACCTCTTCATCTCAGAGTAGCACTTGCAACCTACGTCCTCAATTATTTGCTTGACGTATTCCAATCTCTGTCTTCCTCTACAGTTTTTGCCCTCTACAGCTCCCTCTAGTACCATGGAAGTCATTCCCTCATGTCTTAGCAGATGTCCTATCATCCTGTCCCTTCTCCTTATCAGTGTTTTCCACATATTCCTTTCCTCTCCGATTCTGCGTAGAACCTCCTCATTCCTTACCTTATCAGTCCACCTAATTTTCAACATTCGTCTATAGCACCACATCTCAAATGCTTCGATTCTCTTCTGTACTGGTTTTCCCACAGTCCATGTTTCACTACCATACAATGCTGTACTCCAGGCGAGCATCCTCAGAAATTTCTTCCTCAAATTAAGGCCGGTATTTGATATTAGTAGACTTCTCTTGGCCAGAAATACCTTTTTTGCCATAGCGAGTCTGCTTTTGATGTCCTCCTTGCTCCGTCCGTCATTGGTTATTTTACTGCCTAGGTAGCAGAATTCCTTAACTTCATTGACTTCGTGACCATCAATCCTGATGTTAAGTTTCTCGCTGTTCTCATTTCTACTACTTCTCATTACCTTCGTCTTTCTCCGGTTTACTCTCAAACCATACTGTGTACTCATTAGACTGTTCATTCCGTTCAGCAGATCATTTAATTCTTCTTCACTTTCACTCAGGATAGCAATGTCATCAGCGAATCGTATCATTGATATCCTTTCACCTTGTATTTTAATTCCATTCCTGAACCTTTCTTTTATTTCCATCATTGCTTCCTCGACGCACAGATTGAAGAGTAGGGGCGAAAGTCTACAGCCTTGTCTTACACCCTTCTTAATACGAGCACTTCGCTCTTGATCGTCCACTCTTATTATTCCCTCTTGGTTGTTGTACATATTGTATATGACCCGTCTCTCCCTATAGCTTACCCCTACTTTTTTCAGAATCTCGAACAGCTTGCACCATTTTATATTGTCGAACGCTTGTTCCAGGTCGGCAAATCCTATGAAAGTGTCTTGATTTTTCTTTAGCCTTGCTTCCACTATCAGCCGTAACGTCAGAATTGCCTCTCTCGTCACTTTACTTTTCCTAAAGCCAAACTGATCGTCACCTAGCGCATTCCCAATTTTCTTTTCCATTCTTCTGTATATTATTCTTGTAAGCAGCTTCGATGCATGAGCTGTTAAGCTGATTGTGCGATAATTCTCGCACTTGTCAGCTCTTGCCGTCTTCGGAATTGTGTGGATGATGCTTTTCCGAAAGTCAGATGGTATATCGCCAGACTCATATATTTTACACACCAACGTGAATAGTCGTTTTGTTGCCACTTCCCCCAATGATTTTAGAAATTCTGATGGAATGTTATCTATCCCTCCTGCCTTATTTGACCGTAAGTCCTCCAAAGCTCTTTTAAATTCCGATTCTAATACTGGATCCCCTATCTCTTCTAAATCGACTCCTGTTTCTTCTTCTATCACATCAGACAAATCTTCACCCTCATAGAGGATTTCAATCTATTCTTTCCACCTATCTGCTCTCTCCTCTGCATTTAACAGTGGAATTCCCGTTGCACTCTTAATGTTACCACCGTTGCTTTTAATGTCACCAAAGGTTGTTTTGACTTTCCTGTATGCTGAGCCTGTCCTTCCGACAATCATATCTTTTTCGATGTCTTCACACTTTTCCTGCAGCCATTTCGTCTTAGCTTCCCTGCACTTCCTATTTATTTCATTCCTCAGCGACTTGTATTTCTGTATTCCTGATTTTCCCGGAACATGTTTGTACTTCCTCCTTTCATCAATCAACTGAAGTATTTCTTCTGTTACCCATGGTTTCTTCGCAGCTACCTTCTTTGTACCTATGTTTTCCTTCCCAACTTCTGTGATGGCCCTTTTTAGAGATGTCCATTCCTCTTCAACTGTACTGCCTACTGCACTATTCCTTATTGCTGTATCTATAGCGTTAGAGAACTTCAAACGTATCTCGTCATTCCTTAGTACTTTCGGATCCCACTTCTTTGCGTATTGATTCTTCCTGACTAATGTCTTTAACTTCATCCTACTCTTGATCACTACTATATTGTGATCTGAGTCTATATCTGCTCCTGGGTATACCTTACAATCCAGTATCCGATTTCGGAATCTCTGTCTGACCATGATGTAATCTAATTGAAATATTCCCGTATCTCCCGGCCTTTTCCAAGTATACCTCCTCCTCTTGTGATTCTTGAACAGGATATTCGCTATTACTAGCTGAAACTTGTTAGAGAACTCAATTAGTCTTTTTCCTCTTTCATTCCTTTCCCAAGCCCATATTCTCCTGTAACCTTTTCTTCTACTCCTTCCCCTACAACTGCATTCCAGTCGCCCATGACTATTAGATTTTCGTCCCCCTTTACATACTGCATTACCCTTTCAATATCCTCATACACTTTCTCCATCTGTTCATCTTCAGCTTGCGACGTCGGCATGTGTACCCGAACTATCGTTGTCGGTGTTGGTCTGCTGTCGATTCTGATTATAACAACCCGGTCACTGAACTGTTCAGAGTAACACACCCTCTGCCCTACCTTCCTATTCATAACGAATCCTACACCTGTTATACCATTTTCTGCTGCTGTTGATATTACCCGATACTCATCTGACCAGAAATCCTTGTCTTCCTTCCACTTCACTTGACTGACCCCTACTATATCTAGATTGAGCGTTTGCATTTCCCTTTTCAGATTTTCTAGTTTCCCTACCACGTTCAAGCTTCTGACATTTCACGCCCCGACTCGTAGAACGTTATCCTTTCGTAGATTATTCAATCTTTTTCTCATGGTAACCTCCCCCTTGGCAGTCCCCTCCCGGAGATCCGAATGGGGGACTATTCCGGAATCTTTTGCCAATGGAGAGATCATCATGACACTTCTTCAATTACAGGCCACATGTCCTGTGGATACACGTTACGTGTCTTTAATGCGGTGGTTTCCATTGCCTTCTGCATCCTCATGTCGTTGATCATTGCTGATTCTTCCGCCTTTAGGGGCAATTTCCCACCCCTAGGACAAGAGAGTGCTCTGAACCTCTTTAGATGTGATTAATAAAGCGTTACTTGCTCGGAGTGTTCTAATTAACTGCATTATAACTAGTCACCTCAGTGTCCAAGAAGTCGGACACAACAACAGGGGACTGCGATACTTGTATGCTGAGAGAGGCTTCTGCGAAGCCAACGAACACGACAGCTAAAAACCTGGTTGTGATGGCACTCTGATCTGTAGCTTAGCCCGAGGTGTGGGTTAGTCGCAATGTGGCAGTACGTTTGAGATTTGACGAAGGCAACGGATGTTTAAAAAAAATCAAGTACGAAGTATCTCGGGATCCGCAGAAATGTCAACGCGTTCCATTTCCACACATGTGTCACAGACTCGAGACCGAGGACAGCATGATGGGGTGGCTAAAACTTGTGCTCAGACCACGTGCGGGGAAGGAGCGGCTCAGTCGGTCACGGAATCCGCGTCGACAGCTTCCCTCGCAACTGCGGACGGAGTGCGGAGTGGACGAAAGGGAGAGCAATGGCGCGACCTGGTGGGTGGAGGGGGAGGCAGAAGGGGAGGGGTGGGGTACAGTGCAGGTGCAGAGGCAGGGACTGGGGCAGGGCAGCTCATCAGGGCTAACAGGCCGGGCACGACCCCTGGGGGAGGCATTCGGCGGCGCCGGTGTGGGCGCGTCCGCAGTAAACGCCGGGCACGGCCGACTCTGCGCAAACTCTGCGCGCCCCGCTCACAGCTGCGGTTGGCCGAGCTACCCGGCACCCAGCCAGGCCTAGGACAGCGGCTAAACGGGCCGCAAACGAAAGGGGCGGCGAAACGAGCGAATAACCCCGATAAACAGAGGTCCGGACGCAAACGGTTTCCCCGACACGACCTATTATGACGGAGTACAAAGACACCTTATGACATAATCCCCGAAGATGCGAACTGTACGAGGGGGGACCCAAAAGAAACCGGACTCCGAGGGCACTGCCACTTGTAGTGCAGGGTTCTCACGCTAGATGGTGTTAGTAGAAACCTTCATGAACCAGACGGCGTCAGCGTAGAGCTGAACGTGCAAGTGTGGTATTGTGTTTCTCTGACTGTTGGCGGGTTACCTCTGCGAAGTCGTTATGGCAACTTTAAAAGAACAAAGAGTGTGTGTGAAATTTTGTTTCCTGCTTAAAAAAAACTGCAACGGAGACACACCAAATGCTTCAGGAAGCTTTACAGGAGGACGCTATGAGCCGCGCACAGGTTTTCGAGTGGTTTTGGCTCTTTAAACGTGGTGAGATGTGTGTTGGAAGACCAAGCTCGTTCTGGACGCCCTTCAACATCGCGAAATGAGGAGAACGTTGAAAAGGTCCGCCAAAAGATCAACGAGAATCGTCGCCAAACTATCGACCAAATTTCAGCAGAGACAGGAATCAGTTGGAGCTCGTGCCAGCGGATTTTGAGTGACGATTTGCACATGAGACGTGTTGCTGCTAAATTTGTTCCGCGCTTTCTCACACGGGAGCAAAAAACACCATCAGCATGAATGTGTGTCAGGAGTTGAAAACAGAGATTGCACGTGATCCAAACTTCTTGAACAAAGTCATTACAGGGGATGAGAGTTGGTGTTACGGGTATGACCCAGAAATCAAGCAAGCGTCAAGCCAGTGGAGGACTCCCAACTCTCCCAGACCGAAAAAAGCGAGGCAAGTGAGGTCAAATGTGAAGACGATGATCATTGTCTCTTTTGATGTTCGTGGAACTGTGCACCGGGAATTCGTACCCCTGGCCAGACTGTTCACCAGCACTTTTACTTGGATAGATATTGCAGATATAACTCAACACGTCGCTCTTAATGGAACAGAATCGACAGGTAAAGGTAACTTCCGGGGCACCTCAAGGAACTGCGATAGCAGCGTCACTGTTTACAATGTATGTAGCTTGAAACGTCGCCTTAGAAGAATTATACATGACTGTGACTAAACTGACACAAAATATTTTTTGGCGCAACGCAATCTAACTCTGAATAATCCCTACAAAAGAATGGCCCTGACTAAATTAACCTATACGTTTCACAAATAACTTACCCCACAAAAATCTTCTTTACTCAAACTACTGCAATACAGCGAGCGCCAATACTGCTAGCTAAATAAAAGATTCAAACTACTCAGGGCACTAACTACTGATATGCATAGTTAGCAAAAGAAAGATTTTGATAGATAACAAACAATGTATTTACGTTAATAGTGTTCAAAAGTTTATATATATATATATATATATATATATATATATATATATATATATATATATATATATCAGTTCATGATATCCAATATTACAAATTTACTCTTTCTGATGGACACACGCCCAGATCGTCCGTTCTCAAAATTTCGCCATCTCTCTCCCCACATCCACCACTGCTGGCGGCTCACCTCCAACTGCGCAACGTTACGCGCTGTTCACATCCAGCTGCCCAACACTACAATGGCAGACAACAATGCAACCCAGTCACAGACTGCACACAGCACAGCCAGTGATTTTCATACAGAGCGCTACGTGACGTTACCAACATAAAAACCTAAACAGCCTACTTCCAAACTAAGCCAGAAGCGGCGGAAGCTCTTCAAAAAGTCTGTTTTCAGACGAGAAAGAAGGAATGGTGGTGACATTGTCTGTTTATGGAATGACCTGCACACGATTACTGTAAGGTCCAGCCTCCTACAGTTGAGCTTGAACGTAAATAAATGTAATTAAATTGATGAGAAATTGCTACGAACCATCAGCACTATCCCGAGCGACTTTAAATGGAATGACCACAGGAAAAAGTAGTAGGAATAACAGATTCCGCACTGAGACTCGTAGGAAGAATGGTAAGGAACTGTAGCTTACCCACGAAAGAAGTGGCTTGCAAGGCGTTTGTCCGCTCGATTTTTGAGTATTGTTCATCAATCTGATGAGACCCGTACCAGGCAGCACTGACAGAGAGAGAGACAGAGAGAAAAGATCCAACGAGGACCGGCGCGTTTCGTGACTGTACCGTTTAGTCGGCACGACGGCGCTGCTGAAATTCCAGTGGCAGACGCTACAACAGAGGCTCACTATTCTAATACCGAGAGAATATTTTGCGGGAAAAGTAGGGAAACGTTTTACTCTGTCTTAAATACGTCTCGCGAAATGAGCACCATCAGAAAAATCGAGAAATTAGATTCAAATCTGAGGCTTACTGACAAGCATTCTCCCAACACGCCACTCGCGAGTGGAGCACGGAAGGGGGGATTACTTAGTGGTACCATAAATACCCTCCACCACATGCTGTCAGGTGGCTTGCGGAGCAGTGAATAGGCCAGCCGTAGTGGCCGAACGGTCTAGGCGCTTCAGTCTGGAACCGCGCGACGGCTACGGTCGCAGGTTCGAATCCTGCCTCGGGCATGGATGTGTGTAATGTCCTTAGGTTAGTTAGGTTTAAGTAGTTCTAACTTCTAGAGGACTGATGACCCCAGATGTCAAGTCCCATAGTGCTCAGAGCCATTTGAACCATGTTTGAGTATTGAATATCCCCACAAAAAAAACCAACGGGTTCAAGTCGGGATCTTCGGAAGACACCACATCAGCGTGCGACGATCGGTACACTATTTTTGAAGATTTGTTCCGTGTATTCACGAACAGACACATGGAAGTGTGTCGGTGCACCATCGTACATGTAACGGCTTATGCATTTCTTCATCATAAGACACGTCACCCAATTGACCTAAAGCTTGAGATTCATGAAATGAACGTATAGGGGCGCAATAAGTCTGCCAAATAGGAAATATGGACCCGTCAACCAATCAGCAACGACACCTTTATGAACTTTGCCTAAGGAATACGTGAACGTAAATTTAAAGACAACAGATGCCTAAAAAACCGAAAAGTGCCCAAGTGGAATTCGGGCTCTTTCAGGCACTTCCGCCCCCGAAGGGCACAAGACATCGCCCACAGCAGGTGCGTGCGGCTATCGACCGAAACATCAATTTCGCTAGCTCCCGAGATGCTCCACAAAAAGATTTAACATTTAGGCATTCCAGCCAATCGGAATCACAGAAAGAGGAGCACAATTTGGGCATTTTGATTGGCCATTGTTTGCTCCTGCTACAAGGTGCAGATTCCTGCTGGGATCGTTGACAGCTTGTATGCAGCGGATGTCGGAAAACGGCAGTCGGCATGGGACATCACAAGCTCTTCAACCCACCTCCATAGCCGACGTCGCTTAAGCACGCTTGTGCGATGTCGATTGACTCGGAGGTAAGCTGATTAGAATCCTGCTGGTGGATGAAATTTCCGCTGCGAGAATTTGGCCATCAGCGGGAGAAGAGGCGGCGGCGTACAGCCCCTGATCACTAGTCTTCCCGCCATTGTCCTGAATAAAATCTCTCCGTGGGGTCTCACGAAGTGAGGGCATGTGAGACTGTCGATGGTGATCGTGGGACGGAGACGTTAAGTTCAGCGGCACATCGCTGCTATTCGACAAGGCTAAGTTATGTGCCAGTACCGGGTTTCACCTCCTTTCTCTCACCGTCATCATCGTACACCACAAACATAATAGTACACTATAAATGATCTATTATACTCCTACACTCCACGAGTACATATAATACACAGCTCTCTCATATTCGCAAGAGGAGGGGTCATTGTGCGTAGCGGAAGATATCCCTTTCTGGCTGAGTGGCCGTACCTAACCCTTTGGAAAGAAACGATGATTAAATCAAGACGTTAAGCTGCCGACAGGCGTTGATATACATCAATGTGGACAGTTGAAAATGTGTGCCCCGACCGGGACTCGGACCCGGGATCTCCTGCTTGCATGGCTGCCGCTCTATCCATCTGAACCGCAGATGGCACAGAGGATAGTACGACTGCAGGGATTTATCCCTTGCACGCTCCTCGTCAGACCCACATCCGTAGTGCCCCTGCCCATTACACTCATTACTCGCGGCAGACAATCTTACCGAGAATATCATATATTCATATACATCTAACCCTTTTGGGTCTCCCGGCCAACGATGACACGTGACTTCACTTTTTTACCAACCTTTCAGCCAGTCATGTACGCGATTCATTTAGAAATATTAGGTACCGACCGGCCCATCGTCTTCACAGTAGCCATAAGAACGGGTAAACGAGCTCGGCCAGGGAATGACATGTTTTTCAAACTGTTCTGTAACAAGCGACTGATTCCGGTCAACGACTGTCTTCCAGCACTGCTTGGGCTGACAGCAAGTAGAATGAACAGATGACGACTATAATAGAAACGTAGAAGTAGTTTCAAACTTTTTAGAGAGTTGTACTTCATCGTTTACATAATCTCTGCCATATAAGCGTCTTTACGACCTATTCAATTTCCAGTCGACTTTTTGGGATTCCATCTCGTTGTTTTGACTTCCGCTGTTAACTCAAGCTGCGCTGGAGAATAGTCTTTGATCAAATCCTGTCGCTTGTTAAAGAATACGTTCAACAGCAGCTTATAGAGTGACGTGATATAAGCAAAACGTTTTAGGTCTGGACTGATCCTTATGAATATGACTTAAAAATACAATTTACTTTTCAACCCGTCACATCTATTGGTGTTACATCTATGTGATTCTGAGGCATATACACCGATCACACAGAACACTTTCATCACCGAACGGCGCATGCAGTATCAGTGGGCGTGGGGAATGCGCGCGAGCTTTTTGCGTCTGACCGAGGGCAGACTGTGATGGCCCGGAGGCTCGGCATGAGCATTTCACAAACTGCACGACTAGTCGGGTATTCGAGGGGTGCTGTGGTGAGTGTCTTCAACACGCGGCGAAACCGAGGTGGAACCACGTCCAGGCGTCATAGGGATGGGCGGCCACAGCACTCATTACAGATGTCGGACGTCGTAGGCTGGGCAGGACAGGCGGCGAACTGTGGCGGAACTAACTTCATACTTTAATGCTGGGCAGAGAGCAAGTGTGTGTGAACAGATAGTGCACAAAACTCTCTTAACGGTGGGCCTCCGCAGCCGACTACGCATGCTTGTGTCAATGTTAGCACCACGACATCAGCAACTACGACACATATGGGCACGTGACCATCGGCACTGGACGTTGGCGCAGTGGTATAGCGTTGTATGGTCTGTCAATGGGAGAGGGCGAATCCGTAGTCTTGCCGGAGAACGGCTCTCTGACACATGTACTGCGGGACGGAGGCAAGATGGAAGCGGCTCCATTATGCTCTGGGGAATGTGCACGTGGGCATCCCTAGGTCCAGGGTCCAGTGCAGCTTGTGCAAGGAGTATCGTACACTGGTTGCAGACCACGGCGATCATCTATCTCCACGGCAGTGACAATCTTCAACGGGATAATGCGCCATGTCACAAGGCCAGGAGTGTGATGGAGTGGTTCGAGTAACACAGTGGCGAGTTCCAGTTGGTGTGCTGGCCTCCCCAAATCGCCAGGTGTCCACCCGATGGAACAGATCTGGGATGTGATTGAGTGTGGTGTCAGAGCTCATCGCCCCTCGCCTCTTTCCCCTCGGGCACTCCGGGAACTACGTGACTTGCGTGCGCAGATGTGATGCCAAGTTCCTCCAGCGACCTACCGAGGCCTCATTGGTTCCATGCCACGAAGCGTCGCCGCTGTTATCCGTGCCAAATGTGGACATACCGGCTATTAGGTAGGTGGTCATAGTGTTCTGAATCATCGGGGTATAACTGTTGTTAGCTAATAGTATGCTGTCTTCGCTCTGTTCTATCCGTAGATATTGTGTGTGATACACGTACGACTGAGTAAGCAGCCTGTGGTAATTGAAAACCAATGCTTTGGGCTGCCCATAACACTTCATACACATAAATGATCTACGCCTTGTTGCATGTATACTCGTCCGAAAATCGTAGTGTTGAGAACAATACAGCGCGACTAGTTACAGTTATTTGTAAAAATGGTTCAAATGGTTCTGAGCACTATGCGACTTAACTTCTGAGGTCATCAGTGGCCTAGAACTTAGAACTAATTAAATCTAACTAACCTAAGGACATCACACACATCCATGCCCGAGGCAGGATTCGAACCTGCGACCGTAGCGGTCGCTCGGCTCCAGACTGTAGCGCCCAGAACCGCACGGCCACTCCGGCCGGCTAGTCATTTGTATTTCCAGTTAACGTTACTGAATGGCAACTATATTCACAAAGACTGAATTCCACTTCTATAATTACTGTATTAATTAAAATTTGTTGATGCACAGAGCAATAAAAATCAGACATGGTAAAGTAATTGCAGCTGCTTGTAATGGAAATGAAGTTATGCTGTCACCATTCTTTCCAGTTTTTAGTCACAAAACACTGGAAACATACTGTGCAAATAAAAATCAATTAGAAACCGTGAGATAAGCTTCAGAACCTTTGCAAAAGTGGTCTTGGAGAAGAAATTACGTCTATAACGGAATTCTTGAAGAAGAAAGGTTATTGTGGTAAATTCAGTCTTTCGCAGATGTACTTTATGGGACCATACTGGTTGGTTATCTCAGTTCATTTATTCATGGCGAAGATTCCCCATGGAAAAAAGTGCAACATAAAGCAAAGTAGACATCAGCTCCATAATGTATCAGTTCCCTCTCTGAGATTGTGATAGGTTTTTGTGCAGGGGGTCTTTGTGATAATCTTATAGCCTCTCCTTGGAGGAGGATAGATGTATCTATATGAGATAGAGAAATCTGATATGGAATCGACTTAGTCGAAAGATACTAGCGAAAAGGGAAATATTTCATATCCACAGCTGGCCGCTCGGAGTGGCCGAGCGGTTTAAGGCGTCATGTCACGGACTGGGCGGCCCCTCCCGCCGGAGGTTCGAGCCCTCCCTCGGGCATGGGTGTTCGTGTTGTTCTTAGCATAAGTTAGTTTACTTAGTGTGTAAATCTAGGGACCGATGACCGAAGCAGTTTGTTCCCTTAGGAAATCACACACATTAAAAAAAAAAAACCATATCCATCACTGTATTCTCGCCTATGATAAAGGCCCAAGTAGATAAATATTTTTTTAAATAATTTTCTTCATTTTCACACTTAGCGCAGTCAGAACAGTTGCTCAAAGCGACGTCCTGCACATTCTACACAGCTGCGATATTTTGGCACAAAGATCTATATTCGCCATTCCTACAACCACAATGTTGTTCGAACTGTCACAGAGAGCGAACATTGTTTTCAGGTGGTTCTCTTCAGCCTCGACGAATGCATCAGACCGAAGACGTTTCGCAATAAAAGGAGTTTGTTTTGTCTTCCATGCTTTAATCTCCGCTGATACACTACCATCATTCTGGAGCTGAGTGGTGATGAGTTTCTTCTTCTCTAAGTTTGTGGGAGCATGAGTGTTGACGCAATGGCGCACTAACTTCTTTGAAGTAAACGTCATACTGTGGTTAGGGTACCGATGGACATCGCTTGCGCTATAAGCTCTAAGCAGGAAGCAGCTGTTCGTTTCCAGGGACTGGTTGAGTCCGTACCAACCACCAGGCAAAGTGCTACGAAATCGCAAATATCGCAAACAAATCTGATGCATTCACTTTATTCATTTTGTTGCTTCCAGCGTGTCATGTTCTCAGCTGATGCCTACTGAATCGAATTTCCAAAAACTTGTTAAGCTGAACGAGGATTACAAGTACGGTAACCTGGAAATTATCGTAGGCAGGGCGTGTAAGAAAAGCTTCCAGGGATTACGGACCCTTTTATCAATTCGCACTATCCTTGTCGAAGTAATGTAGGAAATTCACGACAATTTTGTAGAACCAGCATTTATTTTATGTCTGCACTTCATTTCTTCTGATTTACTGATCATATGGCCTGGGTTCCAGCTCTTCTTGTTGGGCTTCACTTTTGAATCGGATCCGTTAGATCCATCTCATACGACTGAGTCTCATTGTCGAGTTATTCGCTGCTTCTGACTGGCCGTGTGTGACGGCAGCGAGCCAAAACGAAAGAAAAGAGTCGTTTGTTTTCGATCAGAACCTCTGTACTTTGTGTACCTGCATTTTCCAATGTGCTAATCCTGTCATTTAACCTAGAATGCACGGCTTCATGTTGGATCCGAATACGCATGTTGGCGGGTGACAGAAATCGGTGATCTTCTACAGCAGTCTCACCAACTTGTGATGCAGGCAGAAAGGCAAAGAAGTTAACTGTAACGACAGGACAGGTAGCTGGGTGATGCATACAGTGAGGTTGGTTAGGGCGAGTGCTCTTTCTCTCTCTCTCTCTCTCTCTCTCTCTCTGGGCAGCTGCGCTCTGCACAATTTCCGGCATTCTTTGGGCGGGACCAGGTAAGGACAGGTGCTTTTGGCGGTCATTTTGTAACGGAGCGTCTAAGGGTATCGCTGTGATTTGTCAGTTAGTCTGGAACCGCGCGACCACTACGGTCGCAGGTTCGAATCCTGCCTCTGGCATGGGTGTGTGTGATGTCCTTAGGTTAGTTAGGTTTAATTAGTTCTAAGTTCTAGGGGACTGATGACCTCAGATGTAAAGTCCCATAGTGCTCAGAGCCATCTGAACCATTTTGTAAGAGTTAGTTTTCTGTTTAACAGCTTCATTTTCAGTTTTTAGATGTTATAGGGGAAACTGACAGCCATCTCAGACGTTAATTTGCTATTGTCGCAAAAAATGGTTCAAATGGCTCTGAGCACTATGGGACTCAACTTCTGAGGTCATCAGTCCCCTAGAACCTAGAACTACTTAAATCTAATTAACCTAAGGGCATCACACACACCCATGCCCGAGGCAGCATTCGAACCTGCAACCGTAGCGGTCGGGCGGTTCCACACTGTAGCGCCTAGAACCGCTCGGCCACTCCGGCCGGCTAGTGTCGGAAGTACTTTGCGTGTAGGTCGACTTGTTACCACGTAAAGTGGTAGTACAAAGGAACCACGACTTTGCTTATTAACTCATCGAGCAAGTTAACAGCCAATGCATCAGATAAACTCAAGGAAAATACATGCACTAAACGCGGTATTGAATTTCATAATTGTTTGTTTGTTAGTGTCCGCTGACGAAAATGTAAATCTTAAACGTTTCTGTAGGATCGCGAATGTTCATATATCCGGATCCATTCAGATTGTAATGAATGACAACAGCTGTTAGGGAACCACTTATTACTCACGCTGAGCTACTTTTCACAAGTCGGAACACACGTATTTGCCGTGTCATGCCGCGCGACTACGAGCTTGTGACAGCCGACCGACCGAGACTCCCTTCGCGCAGCGTCCCCACCCTTGCCATAGCCTGCCGACCACTGTGGGCGGCACTCTCCAGTGGCTCGGTCGAAGGTAGCGAACCAACACTGTGTGTTTCGTGTTTCTTCACTAAATGTGGGAATATCCAGTTGTAAGTCATTTTACGGTGGAGTAGACGGGTCTTTCTTCTCCATAATGCCACACGTACATCCATGTTCTTCTCAGGTGGTGTACTGCTTCGTGCATTATTGATAAACGAATAGTACCGGTGCTGATTATTACACATCGAATGAGTACTTATACATGTGGAAGACGTCTGTTCATTTGTCGTCATGCTATATTTAAAGGAGGTGTTTCTGCTCCTTCGTTATTTTATAATCGTGGAATGCGGTGTCCGTTTTGCGCCAATAAACCATTATTCAAAAGTATTCCTTATGGTGACCTCTTTCGTGATGATTATTTTCCTTCCAACATCGATGCTGAAAATGAATTGTTATTTGCAGATACATTTGCCATTTCGATGCTATCATTAACTTCCTCATTATAACGGTAAGGCCGTCGTTACCGGATCTGATTGCCTCGTGTCTCCGGTTCACGCTCAGAATGCGAAACTCCTCCTCTTTCTAAAGCTACGTTTGATGGATTTGCACCATATCATATATTGTATTTCCAGTAGATTTCCCCACCATGTTATAGTTCTGGGTGGAGATTTTAATTTGCCGGATATAGACTGGGAGACTCTAACGTTCACAACGGGTGGCAGGGACAAAGAATCCAGCGAAATTTTTTTAAGTGCCTTATCTGAAAACTACCTTGAGCAGTTGAACAGAGAACCGACTATTGGCGATAACATATTAGACCTTCTGGTGACAAACAGACCCGAACTATTTGAAACAGTTAATACAGAACAAGGAATCAGCGATCATAAAGCGGTTACTGCATCGATGATTTCAGCCATAAATAGAAATATTAAAGAAGATAGGAAGATTTTTCTGTTTAGCAAAAGCGACAAAAAGCAGATTACAGAGTACCTGACGGCTCAACACAAAAGTTTTGTCTCAAGTACAGATAGTGTTGAGGATCAGCGGACAAAGTTCAGAAGCATCGTACAATATGCGTTAGATGAGTATGTGCCAAGCAAGATCGTAAGAGATGGAAAAGAGCCACCGTGGTACAACAACCGTGTTAGAAAACTTCTGCGGAAGCAAAGGGAACTTCACAGCAAACATAAACATAGCCAAAGCCTTGCAGACAAACAAAAATTACGCGAAGCGAAATGTAGTGTGAGGAGGGCTATGCGAGAGGCGTTCAATGAATTCGAAAGTAAAGTTCTGTGTACTGACTTGGCAGAAAATCCAAAGAAATTTTGGTCTTATGTCAAAGCGGTAGGTGGATCAAAACAAAATGTCCAGACACTCTGTGACCAAAATGGTACTGCAACAGAGAATGACAGACTAAAGGCCGAAATACTAAACGTCTTTTTCCAAAGCTGTTTCACAGAGGAAGGCTGCACTGTAGTTCCTTCTCTAGATTGTCGCACAGATGACAAAATGGTAGGTATCGAAATAGACGACAGAAGGACAGAGAAACAATTAAAATCGCTCAAAAGAGGGAAGGCCGCTGGACCTGATGGGATACCAGTTCGATTTTACACAGAGTACTCGAAGGAACGTGCCCCCCTTCGGTGTACCGTAGGTCTCTAGAAGAGCGTAGCGTTCCAAAGGATTGGAAGAGGGCACAGGACATCCCCGTTTTGAAGAAGGGACGTCGAACAGATGTGCAGAACTATAGACCTATATCTCTAACTTCGATCAGTTGTAGAATTTTGGAACACGTATTATGTTGGAGTATAATGACTTTTCTGGAGACTAGAAATCTACTCTGTAGGAATCAGCATGGGTTTCGAAAAAGACGGTCGTGTGAAACCCAGTTCTCTCTATTCGTCCACGAGACTCAGAGGGCCATAGACACGGGTTCACATGTAGATGCCGTGTTTCTTGACTTCAGCAAGGCGTTCGATACAGTTCCCCATAGTCGTTTAATGAACAAAGTAAGAGCATATGGACTATCAGACCAATTGTGTGATTGGATGGAAGAGTTCCTAGATAACAGAACGCAGCATGTCATTCTCAATGGAGAGAAGTCTTCCGAGGTAAGAGTGATTTCAGGTGTGACGCAAGGGAGTGTCATAGGACCGTTGCTATTCACAATATACATAAATGACCTTGTGGATGACATCGGAAGTTCACTGAGGCTCTTTGCAGATGATGCTGTGCTGTATCGAGAGGTTGTAACAATGGAAAATTGTACTGAAATGCAGGAGGATCTGCAGCGAATTGACGCATGGTGCAGGGAATGGCAATTGAATCTCAATGTAGACAAGTGTAATGTGCTGCGAATACATAGAAAGATAGATCCCTTATAATTTAGCTACAAAATATCAGGTCAGCAACTGGAAGCAGTTAATTCCATAAATTATCTGGGAGTACGAATTAGGAGTGACTTAAAATGGAATGATCATATAAAGTTGATCGTCGGTACAGCAGATGCCAGACTGAGATTCATTGGAAGAATCCTAAGGAAATGCAATCCGAAAACAAAGGAAGTAGGTTACAGTACGCTTGTTCGCCCACTGCTTGAATACTGCTCAGCAGTGTGGGATCCGTACCAGATAGGGTTGATAGAAGAGAGAGAGAAGATCCAAAGGAGAGCAGCGCGCTTCGTTACAGGATCATTTAATAATTGCGAAAGCGTTACGGAGATGATAGATAAACTCCAGTGGAAGACTCTGAAGGAGAGACGCTCAGTAGATCGGTACGGGCTTTTGTTGAAGTTTCGAGAACATACCTTCACCGAAGAGTGAAGCAGTATATTGCTCCCTCCTACGTGTATCTCGCGAAGAGGCCATGAGGATAAAATCAGAGAGATTAGAGCCCACACAGAAGCATACCGACAATCCTTCTTTCCAACAACAATACGAGACTGGAATAGAAGGGAGAACCGATAGAGGTACTCAGGGTACCCTCCGCCACACACCGTCAGGTGGCTTGCTTAGTATGGATGTGGATGTAGATGTAGATGTAGATGTATCTGCTGCGTCATCTCGTTGTAGCTTTATAACAGAATTTTCAAGGGAAACATTTTGTACTCTTGTATTGTTCATTGTATGTTCAGCCATTTCAATATCTTCGCACGTTATGGGATATACAGTACCACAATCATATGAAATAGGTCCATTTGCACCACTGCTAACATACGTATTCAACCACGACAATATAAAATTAACATAGAAAAATGCTACACCTGTTTGTATAGGAGTCTTATCTCTGCAACTTTTCAGCTGGCGTGGGTGCTTGCTCAGACAAGACCCTGAAGGGTGTTACATGCAACATCCAGCATGTAGGGCACTTTCCACTCGTCTCCTATAGGATGCCTAAAGAATGCTGCTTTCTCGGATAGCTTTACAACTATTGAAGCAAATCACATTAATGGTTTTGTTACAATGACAATACTTAACTTTCGTTTACGAGAACGCGTCACAAGCGATTGGCGACACGCAAACAGTCAGTGTCTTCCGCTGTATGCGACGTGGTTCCTCGCCCGGGTCTGCCAGGGTCCGTCTTCTGGTGTCCGGGCGACGCTGGCGGGAGCGGCGCCTCTGTCCTCTTCTTGCTGCGAGGCCGCTCCCGCTGTCGTGACGCCTCACAGCCCCTCTGCTCTTGCCTCCTTTATCTTCGTGTCGGCGCATATTTACGCCGGAACAAAGCACCTACACGGCGGAAGCTGACCGGGGCCGGCCGACCGACCGAACGAACGAACGCCAGACGACGAATCACGAATCAACGCAAAGTGCCACGATTCGATTCAATGTCGTCCGGTGTTCGTTACGTCGGTCGGCCTCGGTCGGCTTCCTTCTTGTAGCTGTTCGACGTTGTAAGTAAGATGAGGACCTGTCAGGGTCTTGTCTGAGCAAGCACCCACGCCAGCTCAGAAGTTGCCAGAGGCCATTCACAGATATCGTCTGCGTAAAATATTAAAAACCGTAATAGATGTCGCGCGTATATATATATACGGAGCAGTAGGGCCTCTGTATAGAATGTCATCGGCATCTGTGAATCGTGATTCATCTCTTGAACATAGTAGAGCTGTAAGTATGCTTTTCAGTAATGGCTATTGCATCTACATTGTTCACAATACGCAAACGGACTGTGAACGGGTGTTTAGATTTTGATATATTGCATCTTCCAGTGACTAATACTATCAAAGAAAAATGTGTAACAAAATATCGTAATGATGAATTTGAATGTATGGTAGATCGATTTCAATTACGTGATGAACACTTTTTTTCTGATTCACGGTATACATTACTCAACATTCGCGATATTCTTTTATAAGCTACAGAATGTGGTTCTTATTTTGCGTCCAACAGTGGAAAAGCATGAAAGAAAATATGCCATTTATTAATGTGTCATCTCCACGCTGATGATTTACGTATTAACTATAACGATTTTAAATGCCATGTAAAGAAAAAGAAAAAGGATCAAATGTGTGGGATTTCCTAAGGGACCAAACTGCTGAGGTCATCGGTCCCTGGACTTACACACTACTTAAACCAACTTATGCTGAGAACAACACACACACCCATGCCCGATCGGGGTTTCGAACCTCCAGCGGGAGGAGTCGCACAATCCGCGCGGCGCCGTACAAAAATGTTCGAAGTAGATAGCAAATACGGAACATTTCTGATTTGCGAACAATGTATAGCAACTGTCTGGTGTAATTATTCAAATAAAATTGTATTTATTTTTTCACGGTGTTATTTGACTCGCTATCTTTATTTATCGAGTGAAGGAACGAGTTATTGTTTTCCTTTGGATGTCGACCCCTCATGCTTTCACGTGCGCATCCCGAAACTTTAGTCAAAACGGTATTACGAAATGGCATGCACACCAAGAAAAGTGCAGTCTCCCTGTGTTAATGTCCGACTCTTGCACTGGTTCAATATTGGGGACCTTTTATTTATCTAACTGAATTGGTTCGTGTTCGTCAAAATCAGCTTTTATTTGTTAATAAATCGTTTATGAAAATTTTAAGAAAATTACCCCCGACAAACCATTATTCAAAATTAAAAATGTTTTCATTATCCGTTGTTTACGCAAAATGTTTATTCGAGTTCTTATCTGTTGCTTCTCTTTTTCCAAGCATCTGTAGTTTGTATTGCAATTACTTTTGTGATAATACGTCTTTCAGTATCTGTATTCTATATGCTAAAAAAAAAAATGTCGTGTGGCTAGGGCCTCCCGTCTGGTAGACCGTTCGCCGGGTGCAAGTCTTTCGATTTGACGCCACTTCTGCGACTTGCGCGTCGATGGGGATGAAATGATGATAATTAGGATGATGTTTCCATTTTATTAACACTTACATCTATTGGAAATTTTTCTAGTCGATTCTGCCTTATGGTTTCTCAAAGACATGTCTGTGTTTCTATGCATTTTAGTGCATTTTCTTACATTTGACGTCAATTTCGTTTTTCTTTTCAGTTGAAATTCTGAGACGAGTTCTACTCGTTTTTCTTTCCAGCAGATTTATATGAGTAATTATTCCTGTCAGATTGTCGAAGTATTGAAAAATCGTTTGCAAAAGCCACACAGTTTACGCTAATCCCAATGATTTCCATCCCAGATTTACTGCTACAATTTTTTGATTTTCCAGTCCCAAATTCTTCATCCTTACAATTCCTAAACCATAGTCGAATAATGCAAGTGACAAGCCTTCCCCTGCTCTATCACCAAAAATTATTTCAAATAGCTGAAATATTTCTCCTATAAGTTTCACTTTATATATCGTATTTGTTAGAGGTTGTTGAATTATAGTTGCTAACTTTGCATTAACACAGAGCACGCTAGAGCTTTCCCCTGTTGTTCCTGTGTCTACAGAATAAGCTGCTTTCTTGAAATTAACAAACGATTCGCACACTGAGGTGGCAGGAGTCACGGGACAGCCTCTAACGTCGTGTCGGACCGCCTTTTGCGCGGCAAAGCGCAGCAACACGATATGGCGTAGCATCAACAAGTCGCTAGAAGCCCCTGCAGAAATACTCAGCAATGCTGCCTCTGTATCCGACCATAACTGCGAAAGAATTGTCGATGCAGGGTTTTGTGCATAAACTGACCTCTAGATTATGTTCCATAAATGTTCGGTGGGATTCGCGTCGGACGATCTGGGTGGCCAAATCATTCGGTCGAACTGTCTAGAATATTCTTCATATCAGACGCGAACAGTCCTGGCCCGATGACAAGCGCATTGTTATGGGAGCATCAATTCCGTGAATTGGTGTAAATGGTCTCCAAGTAGCCGAATATAACCAGTCCTAGACAATGGTCCGTTCAGTTAGACCAGATGACCCAGTAAATACACACCACACCGTTATGGAGTCACCACTAGCTTGCACAGTGCCTTGTTGACAACTTATGCCCACGGCTTCTAGGGTCTGCGGCACACTCGAACCCTACCGTCAGCTCTTTCCAACTGAACTCGGGACTCATCTGAGCAGGTCACCGTTTTTCAGTCGTACAGGGTCCAAACGATATCGTCGCGAGCTTAGGGGATGCGCTGCAGATGTCATACAGTCAGCAGATACATTCGCGACGGTCGTCTGCTGCCATAGCCCACTAACGCCAAATTTCACCGCACTGTTGTAACCGTACGTTCGTCGCACACGCCGCAGCTCTCTGTCATTAAGTGAAGGCTGTGCTGTCCTTGGCGAGAGGTAATGCCTGAGATCTGCAAGTCTCGGCACACTCTGGACGCTGTGGATCTCGGAATACTGGACTCCATAACGATTTCCGAAATGGAATGTCCCATGCGTCTATCTCGAACTACCATTCAGCGTTCAATGTCCGTTAATTGCCATGGTGCGGCCATATTACATGAGAAACCTTTTTACATCTCAGTCTCCGCAGTACAAATGATTGCTTCATCGATGCCTTACTCTCTCACACCTCTTGTACGCCGTACTGTCGCCATCTGTTTCTCTGGTTTATGTGCAATCTCTATCCCATGGCGTTATCACCTCCTTGTATGTTGGCTGGTTAACTTTCTGTGATGAATTACTAATTTTAAATTAAAGAAAACTGTTTCGTGCAGGATCTTCCAAATAACTGATTACACTGTGATTTCTACAGGCAATGTGATGTAATCACGCAGCGCTGGGTTGTTGCGCCTCGCCTTGCCAGACAACCCGCTCACGGGAGGTTGCCAGGCACCGTTGCCGACGCAGCGAGGTGTCGCGATGTGGAGTCGCCCGTTGGTGATTTCGTCGTGAATTCGGATCGGAGCGGCTAACAAAGCCAAAGCTGCTCGACTGTGGGGGCGGAGGGAGGGGAGGGAGGTGAGAGCTACCGCCGGCAGACACACAAGAGGGTGCGCAGGTTGGGGTGGGGAGACACCACCCTGCCTCATTAACGCGCTCTCTGCGAAATTAATAACGCCGAGAGGGAGAGAGAGAGAGAGAGAGAGAGAGAGAATGTGGGCTGCTATTAATTTCGTATTTTACTGCTAATAGCAGAAAGTAAATCACAAAGGTGCTGGTTTAAAATTGTGTCCTCACTGTACAAAGGAAATTATTTTTGTTTTGTTGGCAACTTTTCTTGGTACAGTTTCACAAATATTGGCTAATCTCCTAGCTCTTTGTGTCAACCGTTCAATGATCTTCACGACAATTATAAATGACTGCTGTATCAAAGGCACACAGAATCTGGGACACCTTTTAACTCAGTTTCAATACATAACCACCTCCATGCAAACCACTAGTTCATGTGACCGAAGTACCACTTTTCTCACGTGACATTCTGAAAGCCTTGGATCAAAGCAGACAGGAAGGTGCACCACACACATCTACGCTTATTAACCATATGGAGTATAAAGAAACTCGATTGAAGATTGAAGACACAGCATGGTACCTTGGTTGAAGAGTCACCGACAGGTGATAGCAATAACTTTACCTATAATCCTGCTGTGTTGGGACACTTGCTCTTCATGTCTTATACAGGATGTTACAAAAAGGTAAGGCCAAACTTTCAGGAAACATTCCTCACACACACAAATAAAGAAAAGATGTTATGTGGACATGTGTCCGGAAACGGTTAATTTCCATGTTAGAGCTCAGTTTAGTTTCGTCCACCTACGCTCAATGGAGCACGTTATCATGATTTCATACGGGATACTCTACCTGTGCTGCTAGAACATGTGCCTTTACAAGTTCGACACAACATGTGGTTCATGCACGATGGAGCTCCTGCACACTTCAGTCGAAGTGTTCGTACGCTTCTCAACAACAGATTCGGTGACCGATGGATTGGTAGAGGCGGACCAATTCCATAGCCTCCACGCTCTCCTGACCTCAGCCCTCTTGACTTTCATTGATGGGGGCATTTGAAAGCTCTTGTCTACGCAACCCGGTACCAAACGTAGAAACTATTCGTGCTCGTATTGTGGACGGCTGTGATACAATACGCCATTCTCCAGGGCTGCATCAGAGCATCAGGGATTCCATGCGACGGAGGGTGGATGCATGTATCCTCGCTAACGGAGGACATTTTGAACATTTCCTGTAACAAAGTGTTTGAAGTCACGCTGGTACGTTCTCTTGCTGTGTGTTTCCATTCCATGATCAGTGTGATTTGAAGAGAAGTAATAAAATGAGCTCTAACATGGAAAGTAAGCGTTTCCGGGCACATGTCCACATAACATATTTTCTTTCTTTGTGTGTGAGGAATGTTCCCTGAAAGTTTGGCCGTACCTTTTTGTAACATCCTGTATAAATGACATTCTAGACAATGTTAACAGTAACCTCAGACATTTTGCAGTTGATGACGTTACCTATAATGAAGTACTGTCTCGAAAAAGCAATATAAATATTCAGTCAGATTTTGAAAAGATTTAAAAGCTGTGGAAGAACTGTCAACTTGCTTTAAATGTTCAGAAATGTAAAATTGTGCGCGTCACAAAACAAAACAAAAAACTTAGCATCCTGTGACAAGAATATGGTTCAAATGGCTCTGAGCACTATGGGACTTAACATCTGTGGTCATCATCCCTCTAGAACTTAGAACTACTTAAACCTAACTAACCTAAGGACATCACACACATCCATGCCGAAGGCAGGATTCGAACCTGCGACCGTAGCGGTCACACGGTTCCTAGAACTGCACGACCGACGAGAATATCAAAGAGTAACATTTAGAATCTGTCAATGCCTACAAAAACTCGTTGTTTGTAGGGACATGTGTTGTATCCATCTTAAGAACCCCTGCCAGGTAGGTCACCCTTCTGACATATGTACCAAGTTACGTACATCGAGGTGACAGCAAGAGCCGTGAGACTTCGGTGACTTTCCCCTAATGCCACCAACAGCGGCAGCACTATTGCGCCACGACTCGTAACGTCTGCCAATTGTCCACAACAATGACATCACCCTGCTTGCGGAGCCAGAGATGTGGACCCCCGTTGTCGTCAATCACGCTGACTCAGCGCAGTAATCCGCATCGCTTTATGACTCGCAACGCAGCGAGTCAGCGACAGTTTATCTGGCGTCCCAGCAGAGTTCGTCACAGGTGAGCCAAGAGGTCAGGATTCCTCAACAACC
Organism: Schistocerca piceifrons; assembly: GCF_021461385.2. NCBI lineage: Eukaryota > Metazoa > Arthropoda > Insecta > Orthoptera > Acrididae > Schistocerca > Schistocerca piceifrons. The sequence continues at coordinate 30,508,526 of NC_060140.1, read as the reverse complement.
GGCAGTTTATTATCGGTACCAAGTGGCTGTCTGCACCAGATCTCAGACAGAGGCTCCAGCTATGCAGACTGGAGCTCGAGCTATCAGCAGTCACGAGAGAACTACCGCCAGCCCAGAACGTGCTGACAACAAGCAAACCGCCCACAACGCTGGAGACCACCACAGCCTGGGCAGCGCCGTCGTTACCCACTTTGTCTCCGGACATTTGTTCACTTGCGGAAGTGTTTGTTTATGGAACTTGGTTCTCAGCCTGGACACATTCTTACGTACCGGATGTACATTTGTGTAAGTGTTGCAGTAAACAATGTTCAAGCACTTGTAATTATTTGTGCGTAGCAGTGTTGCTGAACATTTACGAAAATATACAATGGACCGTTCACATACGCTCAGTCGTATGTAAACTAGGTGTCAGACTTCAGTTCATTAGTAGAATACTACACTACTGGCCATTAAAATTGCTACACCAAGAAGAAATGCAGATGATAAACGGGTATTCATTGGACAAATATATTATACTAGAACTGACATGTGATTACATTTTCACGCAATTTGGGTGCATAGAACCTGAGAAATCAGTACCCAGCACCATGGGCATTGAGACAAACAGCTTGGATGGCGTCTACAGGTACAGCTGCCCATGCAGCTTCAACACGATACCACAGTTCATCAAGAGTAGTGACTGGTGTATTGTGACGAGCCAGTTGCTCGGCCACCATTGACCAGACGTTTTCAGTTGGTGAGAGATCTGAAGAATGTCCTGGCCCTGCGAGCCGCGGTGGCCGTGCGGTTCTAGGCGCTGCAGTCCGGAACCACGGGACTGCTACGTCGCAGGTTCGAATCCTGCCTCGGGCATGGATGTGTGTGATGTCCTTAGGTTAGTTAGGTTTAAGTAGTTCTAAGTTCTAGGGGACTGATGACCTAAGATGTTAAGTCCCATAGTGCTCAGAGCCATTTGAACTATTTTTGTGTTGGCCGGGACAGCAGTCGAACATTTTCTGTATCCAGAAAGGCCCATACAGGACCTGCAACATGCGGTCGTGCATTATCCTGCTGAAATGTAGGGTTTCGCTGGGATCGAATGAAGGGTAGAGCCACGCGTCGTAATACAACTGAAATGTAACGTCAATGCAAACAAGAGGTGACCAAGACGTGTAAGGAATGGCACCTCTTAGCATCACGCCGGTGTGGTACGGCAGTATGGCGATGACGAATACACGCTTCTAATGTGCGTTCACCGCGATGTCGCCAACACGGATGCGACCATCATGATGCTGTAAACAGAACCTGGATTGATCCGAAAAAATGACGTTTCGCCATTCGTGCACCCAGGATAGTCGTTGAGTACACCATCGCAGGCGCTCCTGTCTGTGATGCAGTGTCAAGGGTAACTGCAGCCATGGTCTCCGAGCTGATAGTCCATGCTGCTGCAGACGTCGTCGAACTAATCGTGCAGATGGTTGTTGTCTTGCAAATGTCCCGATCTGTTGACTCAGGGATCGAGACGTGGCTGCACGATCCGTTACAGCCATGCGGATAAGATGCCTATCGTCTCGACTGCTAGTGATACGAGGCCGTTGGGATCCAGCACGGCGTTCTGTATTACCCACCGATTTCATATTCTGCTAAGAGTCATTGCTCCTCGCGTTGTTCGAGATCTAATGTCGCGATACGATAGACCGCAATCGCGATAGGCTACAATCCGACCTTTATCAAAGTCGGAAACGTGATTGTACGCATTTCTCCTCCTTACATGAGACATCACAACGTTTCACCAGGCAACGCCGGTCAACTGCTGTTTGTGTATGAGAAACTTTCCTCATGTCAGCACGTTGTAGGTGTCGCCACCGGCGCCAACCTTGTGTCAATGCTCTGAAACGCTGATGATTTGCATATCACAGCATCTTCTTCCTGTCGGTTAAATTTCGTGTCTGTAGTACGTCATCTTCGTGGTGTAGCAATTTTAATGGCCAGTAGTGTACAAATGAGACTGCTTACAAACACTCGTGAGACCCATCTTAAAATATTACTGAAGTGTGTGGGACCTGTACCAAATGCTGTAGGACCAACCAAAGATAATGAACTTGTGCAAAGTATGGCAGGTCGAAAGGTCGTGGGTTTCTTTGGGCGTTATGGAGATGCAGAAGAAACTAAATTGTAAGAGACTTGAAGATAGACGGAAACTGTTCCGAGAAAGCCTACTTAGTAATTTCCAGAAAGCAGCTTTGAGTACGGAGTCGCGCAGTGTACTACCAGGCGGTTATGAGGTGCAGCTGCTCAAGGGCGGCCAGCGTGCGCTGTAATTGACGTGTGGCAGCGAAACTTGATAAGTATTCTGATGCGTTAATGTGGAACATATTTCCACTGGTAAAAAAATTATTTCCAATTTCGGCAACCAGGTGCAAATTTGGCGCTGCGAATGCAGGGAAGATGTACACAGATGTTCCCATATGTAATGGATTAGGAATGGGACATGGGCAGAAAAGGTCAAAAAGTAAGGAATGCATTAAGCTGATTTTATTATTAACCACTAATTGCACAATTTGTTCATTATGAGCACCTGAAACGTCGACGAGATGCTGTAGAACGGTAGGTTTCCACCTGTGGCCAAAATTTAAACTAATTTTTTCCAGCGTAAATCGGTTCCTCATTAATGTTCTAACATATGAGAACGCCATCACTATGAAGAGGCGGTCCCAGGCGACACGGCAGCCACCCCTCCCCCTCCCCCCCCCCCCCACTCCGCACGCATAAGACGGGGGGACTGGCCACGCTGCTATGAAGGTACGGGAAAAGCTGCTATGAAGATGACGTATGTGGCACACGACGTACTGCCACAGATGACGCACTGTCTGTCCTCACAGCTGCAGAGAGGGCCGCCATGAAGGGGGAGCACGTCGCTGTCCACTGCCAGCTGCAGCAGCTGTGGGGTGAGCTGAGGGCTGCCAACAAGGAGATGTCTGCCCTGACACTCCCTCCCCAAAGGGGCGGAAGGTGAGGGTGGATGGGGATATGTGGGGGGCTGAGGTGGTGCCTATTGAATGAGAAACGCCAGCTCATCCTCCTGAAGGGGAGGTCGACTACCAGCAGATGCAAGAACAGGAAAACGAAGAGGCACCTACCACGGCAGCCCCGAAGGAGGAGGCCGCGACGGTGGAGGATGCTCGGTTGCCACTCCCAGGCAAGTGCAGCACGCCGATGGTCCTCAAGCACATTGCTGAGTCACTTCGCAACAATTCCTATTCCCCAACTTCATAATTCCTATCCCATCAACCCTCCTGAATTACCTAAACCTTACATGCCTCAAAAGCCAGTCGACTTTGGTGGCTCACAAAGAACCCTTTACGGTCTTATCACCGAGGAGGTGAGGCTTACCAATTCACACCCTGTTTTCACCCTTGACGATTGGTGACACACACTCAGTGTCGCAGAAGACTGCATGGAAGAGAGGAAGGATCCAGTTACCGCTAACTTGCTAGTAAACTTGTTTTTTCTTTGTTTCATATGACTCCAGGACAATTCTTCTTATCAGGCACCTACAACACCAGCCCCAAAGGAGCAGGAGGATGTGGACTTATCTGCACAAACTCCTACACAGATCAGACCAAGGAAAGGTCTAACATTTGTGGCAGTGGCAACAGCATTAGCATCTGTGCCAAGTTTCGTTGCCATACGATAGTTGAAGTCCATACTAGACCCCTACGATTAGTTGCACTTTAATTACAACCACACAGCACAACTGCCTCTGTACTGCTCCCACTGGGATTGCAAGAACAAGACTTAACTATAGATCTGATTCATTTAATCTTTCCTTGGGATAGACGAGACTCAAATTTATCGACAATAATGTTAGAAGCTGAAAAAGGGAATTAAAATTTGCGCCAGGGCTCGGACTTGAACCCACGTCTCCTTGCTTATTGGTCAGGTGTGCTGTCCGCTACACCACCCAGCATTATACGAAACAGCTGTATGGACTACCGTACTCCAATGCTTTCCTAACACAAACCTCAATTCACGTCTTGAGCTTATTTCCCCTTTTTAAATTCTCGTTATTCCAATGCCAGAGAGCCTTGGCAAGATTTAAAAAGGGAAAAGTAAGCTAAAGACATGAACTGAAGTTTGTGATAGGAAAGGCATTGAACTAGTCCATGCAGCTGTGTTACCTACACTGCTGCGGTTGTATAACGACTAGCACACCTGCTATTAAGCACGCACACCGGGGTTCGTGTTACGGCTGCGGTACAGATTTTAATTCGTTTCTTCAGCATCTAACATTATCATAGATAAGATTAAATTAATAGCAGCATGTGTAGAGGCGTTTTAAACAATACTATTTCTGCATTCGATACTGAATGGAATGAGAAGTAGCGTAAATAACTGGTACAATGAGTAAGGATCCTCTGCCATACACCTTGCAGTGCTCTGCATAGTATGGATGTAACTGTATACATATCAAGTAATAGCCATTGAGAATAAGGGTACTGATTCAACCTGTGTCAGTGGATTGAAGAATATACCCAACAATGAAGCAGCTGTAATTTCACGTAATCAGATTAGTAAGAAATTAAGAGATGAAAAAGGTGTCAAACTAGGTGATGACATTTCAGTAACCCTACTCTCAACCAACGTTGTCGGATGTTTTCAAATACTGAGACGGCAAACAAAAACAGAGCACGTATTAATGAAACATAGCTATGTTTTTCTGTGTCATTGTCCTGATTCCTTCTAATGGAAGTAAATACTGACGAAAAGTGATGGAATTTAACAGAGCGAGTATTAAATTATACATCATCAACACATAGAAAAGGCAACAATGCCGAGTGACAAATGTGGTATCACATACGGATGCCACCCCACGGGAGTCAAAGTGGGAAGCAGAACTGCGAATTTCCGAGTGATCCGTAAGATGGCGACAGCGGCTGTGCAGGGTCCGGTAGAACCAGTGGCTCGCGCCCGCTGAGCCACGCCTCCAGCTGCTCTGGACCACGAGCGCCCTCTGCCGCTGCCACAAGGCCCACTCAACCTCGCTACGCAGACGACGAGTTGTCACGGGCTCCGACACCATTGTTCGTGTTTAGTTCAGTGAGCTTCAGTCTGGACTCCGTCTCTTGCTGCAGTTAAGCAAAGCTTCTGTTAACTGTGGTAACTTGGTCACTAATCATTTCGAATCGTGTCCAGATTTCCTAGGACGACAGTTCCAGCACCAATCTGTAGCTCACCTCTCCTTACTGTTGTGTGTGATGTCTGCTTTTGTTAAGCTGGACAGAGATTTCGAAGTGAAGATTATCTGTGCCTGAGAGTAGTACTATTTCTGACTCTAGGAGAGGATGAAGAATTAAATACAGGACAAATGCGAGTCCGACTGGCTATGTAAAGAGTGCGTACAAATTTAATTACGTGTGAAGATGTTGATGCTGACTTTGATGATGCTGCTGCTGCTGCTGCTGCTGATGATGATGATGATAATAATAATAAGGATAATAATACTATTAACAATAATAAAATTTTCGTTTGGCTCACTGGCCTGGTGCAAGTCTTTGAAGTGGATGCCACTTCAGCGACTATCGGGTCCCTAACCCGCCCTAGTCATCCAGCGGTGTAAAGAGGGACCTACAATTAATCGTGGAATTTGCAGATACTTGTTTTATCTGGCGACTATTTACGTCGCTGAAAGGTGAAGGCTACGTTACAATGAAGAGTGAAAAATCCACGGTCCTACCGAGATTCTGTCACATCATCTCTCGGTCTCCAAGCACGCGTTTTACCGCCTTTTGTTAACCAATGACCAAGAATAAAATACGGACCAGGGGTTCGGAAGTCTACAGAATTGTCTGCTTTTTTGTTTTTGTTTACGATTTGTCGGTTTGCAGGCATACACTACACAGCTTTCTTTGATCTTCGTTTTGAATAAAAATGCCTTAGAACATGCTACTCAAAAAGGAATAAAACAAAATCGGAGTTAATTTTACATTGCACCGATGACACTTTTACACACGAAAAAGATTTTTTCCCTTTCCACTGGTTGCCTGAAACAATTTTTTAACATTTTATTAATTAAAAAAGACGAGCCCAACAATGTCACAATCACGAAATGAACTGTGTAACAATACTCATGAGAAGGGGCCATGACAAGAATTCCACAAGGACCGGTTAATTTTACCGATACCTCGACGACGAAATACAAGGTTGAACATATTAGCGAAAAAGTCGCGATACCGTGGTGGGAACGAACACTTCCAACATGCAGTGGCCTGGGCCGCGCGGGATTAGCCGAGCGGTCTAGGGCGCTGCATAAATGGTTCAAATGGCTCTGAGCACTATGGGACTTAACAGCTGTGGTCATCATTCCCCTAAGGCTACTTAAACCTAACTAACCTAAGGACATCACACACAGCCATGCCCGAGGCAGGAGTCGAACCTGCGACCGTAGCAGTCGCGCGGTTCCGGACTGCGCGCCTAGAACCGCGAGACCACCGCGGCCGGCTAGGGCGCTGCAGTCATGGACTGTGCGGCTGATCCCGGCGGAGGTTCGAGTCCTCCCTCGGGCATGGGTGTGTGTGTTTGTCCTTAGGATATTTTAGGTTAAGTAGTGTGTAAGCTTAGGGACTGATGACCTTAGCAGTTAATTCCCATAAGATTTCACACACATTTCAACATTTTTTTGCAGTGGCCTGTGGAAGGCGAGTGGGTCCCTGGCACCCCCTCCTCCTACAGTGTAAGGAACATAGTGGTCCAATAACAGTGCGGTGGTATCTGACTGTGCTCTCGGAAAGTAGTAGTCGTCTCCACGCAGTAGTGTACCAGCAACGGACAAAAAACAATTATCGTTCCTAACTTGTTAGGATCGCTAATTGTTTTTTAAGGCAGTGCCAGTTCTGTTCCTGATCATGACCGGTGAATCTATGTTTTAACGTGTCTATGGCGGGACAGAAACTACACTGATCTGCGACACTAAGTCCAATACGAAATAGGCGCTCATTGGTGGATGACAGGCTGCGTACCACTCGAAATCATGCCACCGCCACAAGTAGAAAGGGAACGCTGAGATAAAACCACACCGTCTTTCCAGAAGTTCGGCGGCGATCCCCGTTCAACGGACGCCTTACAGTCAATCCCTTTCCCACGCATTAACATAAATGTGGCAGTGGGGGCTACCTCTGTAGCATATCATCTTCCAAATACCTGACAGCAATATAAAATTCACGGACATGTTTTAACTGGAAATTCACTAGACCGACATCGACAGGTAGATCCAGTCTGCCCGGCCGCAGACGGTAAATTCACGAGACGTGAATGTGTGGATTGCGTGAAACGGAGTCAGCACGGAGCCCAAACAAACACAAGCGCTTCCCTCTGAATATCGAAACTCCTAAACAACCTAAGTAACGCGCACGCACGTATCGTATCGAAAAATATGATGCTTCCATAAAAACGATGAGACAGCTGGTTTAGTTTCTGTGCCAACGTTGCCGGAAGGCGAGAGATCTAAAGATGTATGTAATACGCGTTGCACAAGACAAGGGCATGCAGAATGCGAACTTTCTGAAGCAGGTAAATGTAACGCTGTTTATTTCCCATTATTGCTCCTTGTATATTCTCCATAACCGACTTCCAAATAAGTGTAGCCATTTGGAGTAGATAATGACCAATAATGACTCCCAGAGATTTACGTTTATCGACCACCGTCGCCAACGAAATAACATATTGTCAAAACCCGGTAATTTCTTAAATCAAAATTCGCCTTCGTTGATGTGGGCATCAGATGTGAAAGACATCAAGCGTAGCCTTGAGCAGTGGAATCTCAGCAGGAGAACGGAGTAACAACATCACATCGTCCGCATCTGCACACACCGAGATAGTGTCTCCAAAGAACGTCCATTTTTATAACTGAGCGACGATTCTTCGAATAAGGGGATCAAGTGATAGAACAAACAACGACATTGAAAGTAGGCTACCCTAAGGAAAACTCCTACGGAGGGCAATCGGGGGTGTCTGTTGGCCATTGACGGCCACCGAAACTTGTATATCTGTAAACAAATTAGACAAAACTCTGCGAGCGTCAGTTGTGGACCAAACGGCTTCCAGTGGCTGAAACAGGAAGCCACGGCTGACTTGGTCGAAGTCAAAATCCAAAAATGCCAAAGCACCATGAACAGAAGTAACAGTTGCCACCGATATAACATCACGATATTCGGCTGCCGGGGTCGGAACAGTACGTCCAGGAATACAGCTCTGATGGTCAGTAACAGCTTTCTCCAGCAACGCAGACAGCCTGCTATTCACCGCTCTACAATCAAACTTTAGTAATGCAATCGTTCGACCGGAAATTTTAGAAATTAACTTTCCAAATTTCAAACGAGATGAGCACAGACCTGCCTCTCAACACTCGTTCTAAAGCAATGTAAAATAGCTCCCATCAAAGGCCTAAATCGCTAGACAACAGACGTTCCCTCGGCCGTCCGCTATATAAATGCAGCCCGAGAGGCAGTAGTAAGGTTCACTTCGCATTCAGCTACGGTAAGATCCATGTCTGTCAACCGTCGGATCGCGCTCTGCCTCGGATGACGTCAGAGCGGTACTGTGACAAACGGATAGTGAACTCGCGAGGACTGTACCCCGTCCTGGATCGCTTAGAATTCTCTAGAGTAACTGTTAGTGTGCCGTCTGTGTGAATTACAATACCGCGTGGCAAGTGGTGGCTTTATTTCCTTTTTTATGGCGAGCATTAATTTTGAACATTTATTGCAGACTTTCGTTGAGTAATTTTGGTCAGGGCGAAAGACAGTCTGATAGGAATGTACCATAGAGGTTGCCTCTGAACTGCTAAATCTGCTGTCAGAATAGAAAGACTTGTTTTCAATCGAAAATAGTGAATTTCCTAATGTTGTACGTTAGAAACTTCGCGCAATACAATTTAGATTGGAACTTTATACTTTTATTTAAAATCGTAGTCGTGATGCCGCAAAGAAATAGGACGACAGAAACTTTTCTTTCAGTGGGCTGGACCAGAATGTGGCCGTGCAAACTGGAAACTAAGGTCAGTACGTTTCCCTTCGCTTTCTGGCTGACCACAATATTAGTTGCCAGGCTCGCGTGGGGAAAACGGCGAACAAACAAATGATTAACTTTTACCCGCAGCCCCAAAATATACGCAGATATTGTACGCAAAATGTGTTGTCAATTGAAAGTGTAACGTTGTTCCTCTTTCACATTTCTTTTGCAGAATCCAGACATCGACTGTTTTTCCTGTGATATACTCAAAGGCTGTGGAAGGAAAATGGGTGATGTGTAGTTATTTATTTATTCCTTTGCACATTCTATCCCAATCCTGATGTATCCTCTGGCGTTTGAGTTGAGGGTGGTAATGTGTGTGCGTGTGTGTGTGTGTGTGTGTGTGTGTGTGTGTGTGTGTGTGTGTCTCCGTGAGTGTGCTGTCTGCTACATGTGAGCGCGGATGTCACGGATTCCGCCAATTCCAACATACTTGGGTGTTGAAGTCAGAGGCGCGATCGGAACCGCAGACGCAGTGTTCCATGGCTGGCTACCCCTGGAAGTCCAGCTCTGCCTCCACAAGGACAGGCTGGGTCTTCGCGGGGCCCATGTTACGCACTGGGGCGCTGACTGTGTAGGCGTGAGGTTGAGGTTTGTACGTGCTCCGAATTATCTCAAGAATGTTGGTATTCTATGTGAGATTTTTAAGATAAATTAGCTATTAATCTGTTTATTTCACAGGAAATGCTCTTAGAAACTTGTAGAAATTAAAACACTATAACACAGTTACACATCCAGAAATAACGCACGCAGCTGAAACTATCTTCAAAACAACTAATACAGCAGAAATTGACAGAATACTAAAAATAGAAAGAAGAATAATTAGGACATGTATAAATAAACAGTATAAAATAAATGGACATTGGAGAATAGCATCAAATGGAACAGTATATAAGAAAATAGAACCAGTCATGAGCACGATCAGGAAGAAACGCATCTCATTCTTTGGACATCTGATGAGAACTCCAGAAAGCAGAATTAGTAAAAAAAAAAAAAATAATACAAAAATTGTGGAATAGCAAGAGCGACATTAAATGGATCACAGAAATTAAGGAAGATATAAAAGAACTTCAAATTACAGTAGATGACCTAAAAAACAAGACAGAGAAAAGCGGAATACTGCAAGACCCGCAAACCAGACTACAAATGAAAATCAATAAAAGGAGTACAGGAAGAGTGCTCAGATGAAGAAAGAAAGAAAATATCTGAAAGGATGAAGAAATATTGGGCAGACAGAAGAGCAAAACACTTTTCATATAAGAAAAGACTCTAATAATTATATTACCTAAATATCATATTAAGTTATTGTTGGGCCAAATTGTATCCCTGTGTAACAACTTGTTTACAACTTTGTATTCTTGACTAGAGTGGTCCAATGAAGGCCATAAAATAAATAATAATGACGAAACTAAATTGGAAAATTTGTTTTGTTATTTCCTGTTGGGATTTTCAGCTGGGAAAGGTTGTGTTAGTTAGATTGGTAACGGCGGTGAAATCGTGCGTGTGCGTAGAGAGAAGTTTGAATTATTTAGTGCGTGTGGTAGAACAAGTCATACGATTTTATGTGCGTGTGAAATATTTTGCTCGGACAAACACGATTGAGTAATGGATTTGTGTCTCCAGTAAACCTCGTTGCCGGGGTCTGGACAGACAAAGTGAAGGATGCGTGCTTACTCCATGTTAGTTCAAGTTAGGACGCCTAGCGTTAAGGTGAAGTAATCGCGTGTGGAGCAACTGTTGGGCAGACGAGCACGATTTTATGGTAACTGAGCCACTGCCTCTGAGAAGCGGGCCACGTGGCCACCAGCGTGCTTACACCGCATTTCATGGGGTTCTTCTCGTGTGCAGTTATAATTTTTACAGCTTGCGAGTGACTTCTTGCTAACTCCCAGGAGCTGACACACGGTGAGTAAATGCGACTGCTCTCACAGCCTCTAGACGGGCATGGCACAAGGCAGTATGAAGCGCCGTCCGTAAGACATGCAAAGAATGATAACAGGCAGTGCACAATGTGGTGTACTTAAAAAAGAGTAGTGTGAAAACTGTTCAGCCAGGGTGGCAAACTAGGTAAGTGAGGCAGAGCAGAATTGGCCTTCTAGTCGACGCACCAAAGAATGTGCGAATGCGTCTCCCTCGACTGTCACTTTTAGGGTTTATAGCATGTGATAGAATTTGTTTAATTGGGATAAAGAATTTTTGTTGCATCTCTAAAGTTGACCATTGGAAGTAGATTATTGTTCTGGGTTCTAATTCTTTGGTTATATGTTTTATTAATAGTTTCGAGCCAGAAGAAATTTCATTGCATAAATTCAGTACGAGTATTTGGGAATGTCAGTGAGGGTGCGAGAGAGAGTAAACAATACCAATCATCTAAGACTGAGGGCACGTCCTGCGCAGTATTTCCTTGTGTAGTCACGATATATGAGACCCTTTGTTTGTATTTGAAAGAGTTCGGTAGTAACTGATGATGAAATTACATTAACTTGTAGCGAAAATTTCATGTCCCATCCAAGATTAGATTATTATTCTTACACATTGTTTTCATGCAAAACGTAGGTAGTTTTGAAATTGAATAAATGGCTATGTTTCAGGACAAAATGTGATTGGTGTCGGTATTATCTGTCCCCTGGTCACAACTGATCCTTTCCGGTCACTTTGTCGCGCCATTCTGATATTGCTCTCGGTCCCAGAATTCATTTGGAAGTACGTAACATTTCTGAATACATAGGTGGGATGTTGACAACCTGCAGTGCACATTTACTGAGTGGTGCACTGAGCTTTACCATCATTGCTTGGTTTGTTTTACTTCTTAACGTTATCCCATGCACAGCTAAATTAATGCCCACCGTAAGTAAGCGGGATCAGGTAGGGCCGATGTTTTCCCGCATAAATGTCAGAATTTTCACGTGACCGCATCACTGAGTGGACCTCAGAGGCCTTCACTGTGCACATCTCCTATCTACGGCTCAAATGGTTCAAATGTCTCTGAGCACTATGGGACTTAACCTATATAGAGCATATGCTCCTAGGCACATTAGAGTGGAAGACTCATTGCGCCTATATGAGATGATACCGACGAATGAATTGACAGTTCCCTATTATAAAACCAGTAATTGTAAACAACGACATCATTCCACCGGAAGAAGAAGGGCGCTCACCTCTCACAGTACAGCGGCAAATAAATAATAAACTGAAATACCATGCCTGATGCTCAAGTTTTAGTGCATGAACAGCTAAAATTAAGTAAAAAACGTTTTTTTTCTCATTGTTTGTGTGAGTGTGGGGGAGTGGGGAGGGGGGGGGGGGTGCCAGGGGAGGGAGATCAGCGAGGAAGTTTATCGAAATGGTTTGTCGGAAGTCTTTAAGTTCTTTCATTCTCAAATATAGTCTGAATAATTTGTGCTTCGTGAGTAAACTGTCTCAAAACATTTACACAATTTATAACTTTAAATCTTGACTTATTGGTATAAACCTTTAACGTAAGATTATACATCTTAACAAGTAGAGTATGATAAAATCCTTAATTTTTAAATTTGATCAATAATTACATGTAATACCGAATATCGAGTTTTGTTGCCTCTGGAAGCATTCGTGGAGGCAACCTACACCTGGGATCGGGTGACCCTTTTAACCATTTAGTGCTATAGATAGATACTTGCACCAAACCCCACAATCCCCACACTAGCACTACATGCAGTACCTAAAATGTGTGGTGAACATGCTACTTTCTGTTTGTCTCTTTGCTGGAATGGAGCCGTCCTCCGTCTCCCCTACCCTGTGCTGACTTCTCTCGAGAGCCACCTGGCTCTCACGCTGACGACGCACCACGTGCTCGCCCAACAGTTTCACTCGCCGCTGATCCAAGGGCTCTCTCTCTCTCTCTCTCTCTCTCTCTCTCTCTCTCTCTCTCCGCGACGGCAGCTCCTTGAGTCTGAGCGTAGTTGCCTCCACATATTTTGATTACCTCAGCTACATTCTAGTACTCTGTCCTTGTCACCCGTGAGACATGTGGGAAAGAACCACACAATTTCAAGAGATCATGTAGCACACAAACGCTTGGGTATTCTCACTTGGTACCCAAATCTAAAAGCGCTACATACATATACAGGGTGTTACAAAAAGGTACGGCCAAACTTTCAGGAAACATTCCTCACACACAAAGATAGAAAATATGTTATGTGGACATGCGTCCGGAAACGCTTACTTTCCATGTTAGAGCTCATTTTATTACTTCTCTTCAAATCACATTAATCATGGAATGGAAACACACAGCAAGAGAACGTACCAGCGTGACTTCAAACACTTTGTTACAGGAAATGTTCAAAACGTCCTCCGTTAGCGAGGATACATGCATCCACCCTCCGTCGCACGGAATCCCCGATGCGCTGATGCAGCCCTGGAGAATGGCGTATTGTATCACATCCGTCCACAATTCGAGCGCGAAGAGTCTCTACATTTGGTACCGGGGTTGCGTAGACAAGAGCTTTCAAATGCCTCCATAAATGAGAGTCAAGAGGGTTGAGGTCAGGAGAGCGTGGAGGCCATGGACTTGGTCCGCCTCTACCAATCCATCGGTCACCGAATCTGTTGTTGAGAAGCGTACGAACACTTCGCTGAAATTTGCAGGAGCTCCATCGTGCATGAGCCACATGTTGTGTCGTACTTGTAAAGGCACATGTTCTAGCAGCACAGGTAGAGTATCCCGTATGAAATCATGATAACGTTCTCCATTGAGAATAGGTGGAAGAACATGGGGCCCAATCGAGACGTCACCAACAATGCCTGCCCAAACGTTCACACAAAATCTGTGTTGATGACGTGATTGCACAATTGCATGCGGATACTCGTCAGCCCACACATGTTGATTGTGAAAATTTACAATTTGATCACGTTGGAATGAAGCCTCATCCGTAAAGAGAACATTTGCACTGAAATGAGGATGGACACATTGTTGCATGAACCAGTCGCAGCAGTGTACCCGTGGAGGCCAATCAGCTGCTGATAGTGCCTGCACACGCTGTACATGGTACGGAAACAACTGGTTCTCCCGTAGCACTCTCCATACAGTGACGTGGTCAACGTTACCTTGTACAGCAGCAACTTCTCTGACGCTGACATTAGGGTTATCGTCAACTGCACGAAGAATTGCCTCGTCCATTGCAGGTGTTCTTGTCGTTCTAAGTCTTCCCCAGTCGCGAGTCATAGGCTGTAATGTTCCGTGCTCCCTAAGGCGCCGATCAATTGCTTCGAACGTCTTCCTGTCGGGCGGGACACCTTCGTTCTGGGAATCTGTCTCGATACAAACTTACCGCGCCACGGCTATTGCCCCGTGCTAATCCATATATCAAACGGGCTTCTGCCAACTCCGCATTTGTAAACATTGCACTGACTGCAAAACCACTTTCGTGATGAACACTAACCTGTTGATGCTACGTACTGATGTGCTTGATGCTAGTACTGTAGAGCAATGAGTCGCATGTCAATACAAGCACCGAAGTCAACATTACCTTCCTTCAATTGGGCCAACTGGCGGTGAATCGAGGAAGTACAGTCTATACTGACGAAACTAAAATGAGCTCTAACATGGAAATTAGGCGTTTCCGGATACATGTCCATGTAACATCTTTTCTTTATTTGTGTGTGAGGAATGTATCCTGAAAGTTTGGCCGTACCTTTTTGTAACACTCTGTGTACATACCGTGTTAACAACGGTACACTGCACGTTGCAGGGTACTTTGTACCACTGCTGGTCATTGCCTTTCCCACTTCGATTGCAACTGCAGCTATGACAAAATGGGTACCGGACGCCTCTATACGATTCGTAATCGCCCTCGTTTTGTCCTTATCTACGAGATTAACGTTGAATGTAGTGCCGTCATTTGAAGCCTGTCTCAAACGATTGTTCTCTAAACCACCCCAATAGCGTTTGGCGAAGGAATCGTTTGCTTCCTTTCTCGCGGAGAATTTTTGTAACGATCGGGTACTGATCGAACAGACCGGTAACACATGAAGGACGATGCCTCTTACACAGTTTCAATGTCTTTCGTCAGTCCTACCTACCTGTGGTCCCAAACACTCTAGCAGCAGTCGAGAATGGGTCGCCTTCGCAGGCACGCCGCACTTTGCCAGAGACCTGTCAGTAAACCGCCGTAGGTCACCCGCTGTCCGTACCGCTAAGCGTATGCCCTCGTTGTGTTTCGTGTCACCTCACAGTGTTGTGCGTAGGTATATAATCGACGTGACGAAGTTACGTAACACCGTATTTCAGTATAACAAGATTACTTATCGTAGTTATCTGCATTACGTTTATTCCTATTTCAAGCAAACTGAATCTCAACGCACGAGATAGACATTCTGTTCATCTCATCCTGAATCTTCTTGTAATCACTAAACAACAACATTTACCCATTTATAGCAGTGTAATCAGCAAATATTCTTAACGCGTCATTCGTATCGTGTGCGTACTTGAAGAACAGGAGCGATCGTATGTGTGTTGAGTCAACTAATGGGGAAGGATAGGCTCTCCTGTTGGCCTGTGGCCGAGATCCACGCGATATGTGACAGCCGTGGCTGTTGAGCGTACGTGTGACGTAGCGTTCGTAGGTGACTGTAATTGCTGTGTGTATTCTGCTGCGTCACGTTTATGCTGCAAGATGGCGAGATGAGGGAGAGGTTGCAAACTGGGAACGGCACATTGCATACTGACTGAAGTCATCCAGCGGTTTCAACGGGATTGTGGTGTGTGCCTGGCACAGTATTTGTCGACATACCTGCCAGTCAAAAATGATGATCCCACTGAAAACGTGAAAACGCGGCAACTCTTAAATGGACGTCAGTCCCGGAAGAAAAGAAAAAGTTACACCTAACCCACTCCCTATCAGACGGACGGATCACCTCAGTGTCTCACGAGACACTGCGGAGAGGTTTGGATTTTAGCGCAGGACACTGGCGCGAAGTCCGGCGATCGACATCTTCACGTTGCCATCTCTCTTCTTCTTCCTGGCCCAACACTGGCGGTATTCCTCCACCACCAGGATTCGAATCTCAAGTCGAGCGGGCGTTAGGGACCATAGCTGTGGGGAGGCACGTTCTGTGCCCGACAAAAACTCCCAACTTGCGGTGACGTTCTCAGTTCAGTGATACTGGAACTGAGACAGACGAGTACACAGGGTGGGCAACACAAAACTGGCCTGCAGAATATTTGGTATTCCTTAAGATAGGGAACCCAACCTACATCGCTGGGAGATTGTGTAAGTTGGTTTCCCTATCTTAAGGCGTACGAAATATTTTCCGCGCTAGTTTTATCTTGCTCACCCTCGCCAACAACCTATTCTGTACGCTGAACCATGCTACATCCAGCGTTGTGAACGTGTCGCTGTAAGCTTGCATGGGAACATGAGGAACACTTTGTGTACTCCTGTGCCGCATGCTGACGGGGAACACTTGAGTGCGCGTGGAGGCCGCGCAGGGAATTCCCGAGTGTCACGTGACTGATGGCGCGGCGGCGCCTGGCGGCCAGCGTCGGTGGGGTCGGTCACTGGCGCCGGCGCCGGCGCCGCCAGGGCAATTAAGCGCCCCGCGACGCCACGCGCCCGAGTAATTGCGGCGCGCCCGCCGGCGTCGATTTATGCCACCAATTAAACAACGTCCGCCGGCGTTTATTGGCCAGAGAGCGGGCGGACGCATCCCCGAAGCGAAACCGATGGCGCTGACCCGCTGTGTCGGCGACGCTGCAGAGGTCGCCGCCTCCGCCTCCGCCTCCTGCTGCGGACAGTGCCGGAAGGAACACGTCGACGGCGTTCGGCGGAGGGGCGGCTGAGGTGAGGTGCTGCTGCGAGACCTGTACTCGCCTCGTAGACCATCATCGGGTTGTTCGCGTCATAAAAGTGGCAGTCTGGCGTTTCAGTTCGAAGCGGTCGATGTCACTTCAGTCGTTGTAGTTTCCCCACTGTAGGGTCACCTTTCATAACGGTGTTATGAAAATGGATATCGTTTCAAAGTGTTGTCAGGTACCCGTATCCATACCCACATCGGTACTCCGACGGTACGTGGCGGAGGTTACCCCATAGCACTACTAATCACTTCCTTTCCTGTTCCACTTGCAATAGACGAGGGAAAATTGACAGCCTATATTACTCGGTATCAGCCCTTACTTCCCGTGTCTTATCTTCGTGACGGCCGGTTTGGCCGAGCAGTTCTAGGTGCTACAGTCTCGAACCGCGTGACCGCTACGGTCGCAGGTTCGAATCCTGCCTCGGGCATGGATGTATGTGATGTCCTTAGGTTTGTTAGTTTTAAGTAGTTGTAAGTTCTAGAGGACTGATGACC
Organism: Schistocerca piceifrons; assembly: GCF_021461385.2. Taxonomy (NCBI): domain Eukaryota; kingdom Metazoa; phylum Arthropoda; class Insecta; order Orthoptera; family Acrididae; genus Schistocerca; species Schistocerca piceifrons. Next base: position 30,491,150 of record NC_060140.1, on the reverse strand, counting down.
TCAGAAGTTAAGTCCCATAGTGCTCAGAGCCATTTGAACCATCTTATCTTCGTGGTCCTTACTCGCGATGTGTGTTGGATTCGACGGAATCGTTGTGCAGTCAGCTTCAAATGCGGGTTCTCTAAATTTTCTCAGTAATGTTTCACCTTCCCAATAATGTTTCACCTTCCCTCCACGCATTCCTATTTGAGTTCCGAGGTATCTCCCTAACACTTACGGACCTGCCAGTAACAAATCTAGCTGCCGGCTCTGAACTGCTTCTATGTCTTCCTTTAATCCCACTTGGTACGGATCCCAAACACTGGAGCAGTACTCAAGAATAGGTGGCGCCAGCGTCCTATATGCTGTCTCCTTTACAGCTGAGCTACACTTTTTCAGAATTCTCTCAATAAACCTAATCTGACCTTTCCTACCACAACCCTCACCTGCTCATTCCATTTCATAACGCTTTGCTATACTACGCGCAGATATTTAAACGACACGTCTGTGTCACTGCTTTTCCTACTTATCCTCTTTAATTTACACTTTTCTGTACATAGAGCTAGTTGTAATTCATCACACGTATTAGAAATTTTGTCTAAGTCCTAGAGTCACTTAACCTCGACATCTTACTCTACACCACAGCATCATCAGAAAACAACGCCACATTGCTGCCCACCACGTCCGCCAAATCGTGTATGTATATGGAGAATAATAGCGGTCCTATCACACTTGCCTGAGCCACTCCTTGTCTCTGATGAACACTCGCTGTCGAGGACAACATCTGGGTTCTATAACTTAAACTTAAGAAGACTTCGAGCCACTCACATACATGTGAACCAGCTCCATGTGTTGGTACCTTCTGTAACAGCCTGCAATGGGGCACCTTGTCAAAAGCTTTTCGAAAATCTCGAAATATGAGATCCGCCGGTTTCCCTTCATCCATAGTTCGCAGTATATTATGTGAGAAAAGGGAAAGCCGAGTTTTGCCGAGCGATGTTTTCTAAAGCCGCGCTAATTCGTAGACATAAGCTTCTCATTCTCAAGAAAATTTATTGTATTCGAAGTGAGTATATGTTCGAGGACTCTGCAGAAAACCACTATTAAGGATACTAGTCTGTAAATTTTGCCGGTCCGTTCTTTTATCGCTCTTACATACAGGAGTACCTGCGCTTTCTTCCAGTCGCTTGGGACTTTGCGCTGGGCCAGAGATTCACGATATATGCAAGCTAAGTATGGAGCCAATGCCGTAGAGTACTCTTTCGAAAACCAAATTGGGATTCCATCCGGAGCTGATGACTTATTTGTTTCCCTTCCTTTCCTGATATCACTTGTTTATCAACGCACAGATAAATAAAATTCTTTATACGTGATTTAATATCTAAATTTTCCTCTAAGCTTAGTGCTCCTTTGATGTAGCTATTTAATTATAAAATCACCTTAAAGAAAATGAATTGTACAGAACCCTCACTCCCCTGACGACCACGTGGAATGCACGTGTTGTGTTGCTGTGGACCCGTGAGGGCTGTTCACGTGATTACGTCGCACGACGCAGGCCATCGCACCAGAGGGAAGCGACACAAACCCATAGTCGGTCGGGACGGTAACAGCGAAGAGGCAGACGAAGGATTACGTGGGAGTGTGCGAAAAAAAAATTCAACACTTAAGATAGAATGTCGACTGTGTAAGGAGACACAAGTACTGCAAGTACAATAAAGAAAAAAAATTTAACAGAACGTCTGACATAATTAAGCAAAACGTGGTGCAATCGATTCAAGTTCTACACAGGGTGCCTACAAATATTGCGCAATATTCGAGGAGTTGTAGAGGGTGTCTTGAGGAACAAAACGAGGATAGGAATGTATGTCCGGAAACGTCATCCAAAGACGCTGCTGAGCGTCGAAGTTATGACTGCCTCGATCGCGTGTAGAAGATGCAGCTAGCCGCTGCATTGAAAGGCCTTGTCTCCTATGAATGCGATGCTCTGTTGCCTCGGTGGATGACGCTTCCGGACACAGATTTCCATCCTTAGTTTACTTTTCTCCTGGAAGCCTCTAAAATCTATATACAGGAGAAAAATAAACTGGAGATGGAAACCATTCACCAGTACCGTCATCCATTAAGGCAACAAGGCATCCACTTCGTAGGAGACAAGGCCTGTGTGCGCAGCTCCATGTTCTCCACTGGCGATTGTATCAATCAGTCGCGATCACTGAATAAGGAAGCACACTGTGGTTCTTTCTACATACAAAGTAGGACTGCAGATAATTTTAAAAACATAGGGAATCCGACATAACGATATTAAAAAAATGTCACTAACTGCTCCTGAAATATAAAAGGAAGTATTGATATACTGACGGAAAAGATATCGACGTTCAGGCCTACGAAACTACCGGCCACACATTTAAATATACTGCCGGTTTTAGAGCTGTGTATTTAAGTATCGATTTATTATTATATTTTCGGTACATCAACAAGATCAACGAGCTAGCAGGCTGCTTATCCCCTTACAGAAAGAATTGAAAGGAAAACGATGCACATTAACGCTTGGAGATAACCACTTTGCTATCAATGGTAACTGATAAAGGTTCTAGGCGCTCAGTCCGGAACCGCGAGACTGCTACGGTCGCAGGTTCGAATCCTGCCTCGGGCATGGATGTGTGTGATGTCCTTAGGTTATTTAGGTTTAAGTAGTTCTAAGGGACTGATGACCACAGATGTTTAACTGATAAAGTGGCACAATAAAAGATGACCGATGGGCCCGTCGTTTCGTTTCGCCACATATCGGATTTGTCTTGAACACTTCACGTGCACTTTCCTGTTTTTCCATTTCTGCAAACGCCAGCGACCTAGCATTTCTAGTGTAAAAATTGAGTGGTGAAGTTAAACGTTGAAGTTTCTGTCGGTAGCGCCGAGCGCCGATTATGTCAGAATTTCCCCTCCCACATCTCCAAACACCGCAGAGACCAGGCTTGTCATTTAGATTTTTGATCATCAGCAACTGTTTCTGAAGAATGCCGATGTGAAGTAGTAGCACACTAGTTGTGTTAAAAATTGTGTTTTAACGCAACCGATGTGCTACTTCTTCACATCGGAAATCATGTTGTTCTACTCACACCGCCACCCTCCGCCCCACAGTGCAGATAATTTTAAAGACATAGGGAATCCGACATATCGATATTAAAAAAAGTATCACTAACTGCTCCTGTAATATTGAAGGAAGTATCGATATATTGACGGAAAAGAAAAATGGTTCAAATGGCTCTGAGCACTATGAGACTTAACATCAGAGATGATCAGTCCCCTAGAACTTGGAACTACTTAAACCTAACTAACCTAAGGACATGACACACATCCATGCCCGAGGCAGGATTCGAACCTGCGACCGTAGCGGTCGCGCGGTTCCAGACTGAAGCGCCTAGAACCGCTCGGCCACACTGGCCGCCTGGCGGAAAAGATATCGACGTTCTGGCCTATGAAAATATCGCCCGCCACCTGAACATGCTTCACACAGTCAAAGAGTAGGACTGGATATGATGGAAGCTCAAGACTCCCTCATAAAGGGAAAGCGAAATTATGTTCTACTACAGTTCCAAAAGATCACTTTCAAATATTTACCGAGGACTAGAAAAAAGTACAATATAAAATGAAATATCGGCAACCGATAATGCCATTTCCATATCAAGATACCGGGAAGGAAAATATCACCGATATTTATCGATATTCTATGGAAAAAATATTTATATATCGATATTTGATCAGCAGCCCTAATACAAAATATGTTTGCTGCCGAAAGAGCGGCCTAACGACAGGCGTCAGTCTGGAACCGCAAGACCGCTACGGTCGCAGGTTCGAATCCTGCCTCGGGCATGGATGTTTGTGACGTCCTTAGGTTAGTTAGGTTTAACTAGTTCTAAGTTCTAGGGGACTAATGACCTCAGCAGTTGAGTCCCATAGTGCTCAGAGCCATTTGAACCATTTTTGACAGGCGTCAGCGCTTTCAACTTCGACGCTCTGTAGCGTCGCTGGACGACATTCGTGGACACAGATTCGTATCCTCGATTTGTTCCTCGCGACACCCTCTACATCAGCACTGAAATGATCCTTGGCTTGTGATCGCAGTAATTATGTGTGTATGGTGTCTGTTCTTTCGGACATGTCCACCGTGGTGGATCGTGACAGCCGTGAAGAATAAAATTTCAATGAATTACAGACATCAGCTGTGCACGGGACGTTGGTAAAATCAATGGGGAGAGTTGAAAATGTGTGCCAGACCGGGATTCGACCCCGGGATCTCCTGCTTACTATGCAGACGCTCTAACCCCGAAGCCACTGAGCAATTAGCGTGGCTGCGCGGACTTATCCCAAGCACGACCCCCCCCCCCCCCCCCCCATGAAGATTCACATTCTCGACTCGCTCCAAGAACTACGAAAGTAGTGCTCCCTGCCAATTAATCGCAATGTTCGTGGCAAAGCGTATTCCCGCATGAGTTGGAGCGTATGTGTGCATCTACATAGAAATGATCCTTGGATAGTGATCGCCGTAATTATATGTGTATGGTGTCAGTTCTTTCGGACAGTTTATTGAGACCAAAACTGTATCTCGGAGACATGGCAGGACGTATCATTTGTGACATCAGAAAGAAAGGAGCGTTTTTTGTCTGTAAGGGCACGACGGTACCACCTTTTTCTCTCTCTCTCTCTCTCTCTCTCTCTCTCTCTCTCTCTATTCGTTTAGTCGTTTCCGGCTCTTCGTGACCCCATGAACCACTTTTTCCTGTCTTACACTTTCTCCCGTAGACCTTCCAGGTTGGAACACATTGCTTCTGTGATGCCATCGATCCATCTCATCCTCTGACTTCTTCTAGTTCCTTCAGTCTTCCCCAGCATTAATGTTTTTTTTCCAGCGAGGCATGCCTTCGCATTGTGTGTTCAAAGTAGGTCAGCTTTTGTTTTAACATTCGACATTCCAGGGAGAATGATTTTATTTGCTCCAATATTGATCTGTTGGTTCTCTTTGCAGTCCATGGAACTCGAAGAAGTTTCCCCCAACACCACAATTCGAAGGAGTCAATTCTTCGCCGTTCAGCCTCTCTAATGGTCCAGGTCTCACATCCATACATCATAACTGGAAAGACCATAGCCCTCACAATAGGGATCTTTGTTGCTAGTGTTATATCTCTGGACCTTATAACCTCGTCAAGGTTTGACATCGCCTGTCTAACGAGCAACAGGAGTCTCCTATGGATCTCATGGCTGCAGTCGCCATCAGCAGAGATCTGGGAACCGAGATAACTGAATGTGGTCACTACCTCCATGGTTTCTCCTGCCATATCCCACGAATTGGTAGGTGTAGTAGCCGTATTTTCGTTTTCTTCACATTCAGCCTAAGACCGGCCTTTTCACTTTCGTCTTTCACCTTGAGTCTTTACATTTATTCTACTTCCTTACTACTGCACTACAATTGGCATCCGACCACGCAGCATCGACTGGAAATGATGTGTCGAGGCAAACGGTGAACAGAATGCTTCTGCAGAGCGGGCTGTACTGTCGGATACCTGCTGTATGTGTACCACTGACGTGTCTTCAGAGATGGGAACGTCTAGAGTCGTCAACATGCAACCAGGACAGTAGAACAGTCAGCCAACGTCCTTTTGACAGATGACTCCCGACTTGGAAACGGAAGATATTACACGCATGGCGTGCCCTGCTCGATCTCCCGGTTTGAATGCCATAGAGCATGTCAGGGATGCACTAGGGAGACGGGTTCCATCACGTCAGCATCCACCAACCACTCTCCAACAAGTGCAAGCAGTTCTGAAGGAGGAACGGGCGTTATTGCGACAATATGAGATTGATGACGTCATTCACAGCACGCCCCGTAGTTGTCAGGTCTGTACTGCTGCCAGAGGTGCTCACACCGAATACTTAGCACATTAAAAATTGTAATAACGTGTGTGCAAATCCGTTAAATTGGAAAAAAAACGAAGAGCACTTATCTACCGTTACGCATGTTGCAGTTGTGTACGTTCTGTATTCTTTACATTGTTTCTACTTTACTATCGCCTGTGTATACTGCTTTGTACCAAAATATAAGCAACTTTGCAAAATTTCCGTTTGTTGCTTAGTTTTGGACACCAGTGGACGTATTTTTGGTACTGAAGAATTACCTGCAGTTGCCATTCCATCTCTGCAGTCTCGTCCTCCCGCTATTACGCTCCCGCATAACTTGTATGACGGTGATGAATGCTGACGAACCAGCAGCGCGACTGCAGCGTAAGAGAATTATCGCAGCTGCCCACAGGGGACGCTAACTTAACTGCTGGAGACAGACAGACTCCGCCTCGCCAGCAGACACCTGCTTCTCCCGGAGTGACGTAGCAACCAGCAGGTCCTCCTTGCCTCTATGACAATCCCATTACTGCCCCCACTCCCTCCTCCTGTTTCCGGTAAGCCTGTGCGAGCTCGCGGCCCGCGAGCGGATTAGCGCACTCGCTCCCTCGCGACACCCACGCTGCAGCAGCGCCTCTACAGCTCACGCGGTCCGTTTGCGCGGCTCTTCTTCCAGAAATCGGAATTAAGAAACCGGGGACGGCATGCAGAATTTTGTGCGTATCATCTAAAAGAACGGCGCACATAAGCTAAGTGACGCAAGAATAATAACAAAACATAGTAATCGGATACAGCGGATAAATCTGTGCGAACAGCTGGGGTTTTAATTACGTCCCACGTGTGAATGTATCACTCTGCTGTGTGCCCCGAGAACAACTGAAACAATAGCACCAATCATAATCGCGGAACAAGATCCACACTTAACGAAAACATACAGAGAAAAAAATAATAAAATCTGTGTGCGCCGTCCAGGTCCGCGCGTAGATTTTTCGTCAAGATGTCTGTGGAGTTAGTCACTTCTTACGCGTTTTCAGTCTCGTATATCTCCTGTCCTCGCAGTGTGTGGGAGTTTCGCCTGAAGTGTATAAAAATGGGGTTGGGTTGGGTTGTTTGGAGAAGGAGACCAGACAGCGAGGTCATCGATCTCGTCGGATTAGGGAAGGACTGGGAAGGAAGTCGGCCGTGCCCTTTCAAAGGAACCATCCCGGCGTTTGCCTGGAGCGATTTAGGAAAATCACGGAAAACCTAAATCAGGGTGGCCGGACGCGGGATATAAAAAATGGCTCTGAGCACTATGAGACTTAACATCTGAGGTCATCAGTCCCCTAAGACTTAGAACTACTTAAACCTAACTAACCTAAGGACATCACACACATCCATGCCCGAGGCAGGATTCGAATCTGCAACCGTAGCTCCTGGAGTGTGGGTAGTATATACAGCACAGTACAGTACTGGGTGGTGTTACGGTGATAGCAGAGAGAGAGTGGAACTCAGTGCTCGGCGCAGCCTACTCCTCTACGAAAGCACCGAGGGGTTCGGGAACGGACCCAAGTTTCAGTTCTGAGAGCAGGGCAGGGGGACGGCGTCACCCTTCCTTAATGTCTCTCACCCTCCCATAACACAGGTAAAACTCACCGTCACCTCTAGTTTCATGTGCCACTGATGCGTACTGTTTTAATAATAATGCAATATACTGTATAACATGTTTAAACAATAACAAGTTGTTTAATTACAGTAAAATATATAACATGTTTTAATATAATAATTCGTTTACATCAGTTCATAGTATGTACCAGGTGGTTATAATTGAACTTTCCCTATTTAACACGTTGTAACACGGAAACTAATTACCGTACGGGCACCACAAAAAAAAAAAATGGTTCAAATGGCTCTGAACAATATGGGACTTAACTGCTGTGGTCATCAGTCCGCTAGAACTTAGAACTACTGAAACCTAACTAACCTAAGGACATCACACACATCCATGCCTGAGGCAGGATTCGAACCTGCGACCGTAGCGGTCGCGCGGTTCCAGACTGTAGCGCCTAGAACCGCTCGGCCACAACGGCCGGCACGGGTACCAAACTTGGTACCATAATAAGGACATGCCGAAGAGAAATAATGCAAAATCAGTTCAACTGAAACACTTTTAATGTGCTGCTACGGTACATCATACCATTACATACCACTACTGCCCATAAGAGTCTGAAAACGGAGGATTGCATTTGCACAGCAGAACGAGGCGTGTCCGTAGGCAGGCTGCACTTCAGATCGGTACATGTGTGCCGGTTCCCTGGTAGACACTGTCCTTCAGGTGGCCCCACAGCCAGAAGTCACAGGGAGCGAGACCAGGTGGTCGTGCCGGTCAAGCATTTGGAAACGATCGGCTGGTAATTCGACCGTTTCCAAATGTGTTTCGGAGAAGGAGGTGAACTTCTCGACCGATGTGCGGTGGGGCCCCATCTTGCATGAAAACTGTTGAGTTCAATGCGGCTCTCTTCTGCAGGGCGGGTCTGACATGCTGGCGAAGCATACTGCAGTAGCGCTGGCCAGTCACACGGCACGTCTTTGGTCCTTGAGAAGCAACATATTCAAAAAAGAATGGGCCAATGATCAACGAAGCCGTGAAGCCACATCATACGGTGACACGTTCACCATACAGAGGAACTTCATACTCAGTGACTGGAGGTGAAGATAACTCTCGGCAGTTCTGTGTGTTCACTCACCCGTCAGAGAAAAATGAGCTTCGTCTGTCCAGAGGATGGTCGAGGACCAGCCCTCGTCAACTAAGATCCTTGCGAGAAAGTGGAGAGCGAAGTCAACATGTCGTTGTGGGTCTTTTAGTGCATGCTGCTGTACAATATAGCTCTTGTACCGATACCATTTCCGAATGGTTCGAAGCACCTTCCACACAGTGGACCACGGGATGTTCAACTGTCGTGGCAAAACTCGCGCTGCCTGACGAGCGGGAACTACGCGCAGCGTTGTCTGCCATAGCAATAGCGATTTCATCAACCACTTGTCGTGCAACAGGTGGTCGGGCTATTCCCGGAGCGTCGCCCAGTTCTCCAGTTGATTCGAACTTCATCATGCTCCGCACAGCCGGTGGAGACAGAGTATTCTTCCGTAATCCTTTCAGCCGGCGATATTCTCGAAGCGCAGCTGCAGCATTACTGTTGTTTTGATAACAGAGCTTCACCAGTAATGTCCTGCTCCTTTTGTCCAAGCTAATGTTGACACGTCAGCAAGTGCACTGCGACTGGTTAGGTGTCTATGAATTACGATGACTGATCACGGGACCTGGTGGCCATAGTTGGAACTGGGCGATGGCGCTGTGACGCATGGAAAGTATGCACCCCATACTCTGCACATTAATGGTACCAAGTCTGGTACTCGTACGGCAATTAGTTTCCGGTTTATAACGTGTTACATATGCAACGTTTAATTCTAGCCACCGGGTAGAGCAGCGTATCGACCAAGAAATTGAAGTTTGGACAAATATAGCATTTGAAAAGCATTCGTCCGAAAATTTTATAAGAACATGTCATATGCAATTTATTTAAGAACCTCGAAAGCAACAGCTTCCAGATCGTAATTTACGCGATATAAAACCGAAGCATGCATCATCAGTATTTCCCGAGTCATTGCGATCGTGAACACTGTTCCACAGGTGATGATTCCGTGAGCGGAACGTTGTTTCCTTCAGTTGTTTCCACCAATATTCAGCTTGCGAGTGTTTCTGCCTTCTCTTTGTTTTCTGTATTTCATGCTGGCGCTCTTTTTGCCTTTCTGCCTTCTCTTACTCGACTTAATGTGGTTTGGGAGTTCTTTCTGCGGACTCACGAACGGTCTCTGACACGATGTTGACAACAAGTAGAGTCAGCCTACGAATGTGCGCGTGCACCTGGCTCGAAAGTTACGTGCCAGGCCGTAAGCACATCCACGTGAGCACTTTCTCACGCCAGCAGCCGTAAAATCTACTGTGTTAAAGGTGACTCGTAGTTTCTGGACTGCTATGGCATATTATTGGCAGTCATTTTTCACGCTGCTTTATTCTCCGTAAGTAAGCTGTAAAATTTGAAAACTGATAGACGTGAAGATGTGAATTCTTTTACTAAAGATTTTTTTTTTTTAATTCCTAGCAGATTAAAACTGTACGCCGGTCCGGCACACAGTTCTCATCTGCCAGTATGTTCCACGTCACTGCACAGTGCACAGCACACACTACACGTACCAGTGCGGAGTGAGAACTCATTCTGGAAAACATTATGCGCAAGATCTATGGGGGATAACATACCATCTTCGAATTTCCTGGCTTCACCGTCTGGATGACATATGGAGGAATATTGATTCGGTTTTCAGATAGGAAAAAAAAGAAAAAAAACGGGAGCTACCATCATTAAAAGGTAGATATCGTCATAGTGTCGACATCAGCCTAAAATGTGTGTAGCGTCTGCAAAGAATTTAATGAATACACAAGTACGCAGGTGTGTGGGATTAGGTCCCCTGAATGAAAAGTTTCTGGTTTAGCCTTGACCTGCTGCCATTTGTACAGCCATTTACTGTAGCTATGTTACACTACATTAGGCGAGGTTTCACCGACGAATCGAAGCTGGCGCCCAAGCAGACTGTGCGATTCGACTGATTCCTTTTGCAAAAGGTTTTATTTGGGCTGCAATTAATGCTCAGTAAATGGCACAATTTGTATGTGCACCATCGGATTTTTCGTAGGAAAAAAAAATAAATAAATAAACACGTTTTTCTGTGAGGTTTTTAAGTCTCGCCACATCTTTATGTTAAATTTTTACTAATCCATTCCAACACTGCACCAAGGCACACAAAAGGATAAAGTCAAAAAGATTTTCTTTTTATCTAGTAACCTTCATCCTTTGTCAAGACACAACTTAAAGTGGAGCTAAACGTAATACGAAAAGTAATTCTTAAGTGAACCTAATGCGCGGAAACGGTTTAAAGTCAATCAAATAAATGAAAAATCTATTCTTACCACAAACTGAAAACTCTGTTTCAAAAGTCTACCTTCATTCGGATTTTACGCGCAAGGACACTTTTTTTCTTTTTTCTTTCACGCGCCACTTCTATGTTTCAGTCTTGTGCGAATCGGTTCAAATTATGTAAGAAGATAGTAAATATATGTAACAAATGGTCGTCCAGTTGTTTTGTGAAGGCTTTTTCCGTCGCATGCCGGCCGCTGTGGCCGAGCTGTTCTAGGCGCTTCAGTCTCTAACAGCGTGACCGCTACGGTCGCAGGTTCGAATCGTGCCTCGGGCATGGATGTGTGGGATGTCCTTAAGTTAGTCAGGTTAAGAAGTTCTAAGTTCTAAGGGACTGATAACCTCAGATGTTAAGTTCCATAGTGCTCAGACCATTTGAACCATTTTTTCTCCGTCGCCACGATTTAAGCAACATGGTCCGAAATATAATAAAGAAACCTGTACCGCACCAGTCGTCGCGCGATTCAACAGAAATCTACGTCGGTTGGCAAGCTATGGCGGTCTAACGTCAAAATTATTGGAGAGTAAAACTTGGGAACCAGAATTAAAAATGGTCCTACCAGAGTACAAAAAAGACGAGTATATTCTGGACTTATATGGCAGCTTCAAACACATTTAAATGGACACATCTTCACGTATTCGCACTTTTTGAAGAGTTAACGCTACTTCCACAGCGCAGTGAGCTGCAAGGTGTTGGGATACCTGCGTCTTGCAGTCCATAGGCTGAAGTCCCTGACCCTCTGCCCAACATCCAAAAGATTCGCCAACCATGGTAAACAATATACATATAACGTCACACAGCTGAACAACATACACCTAACAGCAGGGTGTGACTCTTTCCGAATTTACAAGCCTGTGGTTGCAAACGATGAACTGTTACCCAAAATTCTCAAAAAAGTCGTCCATTTTATTAAACCGTGAAAAAAAAACTTCTACACCTAACAATATGTCGCATTAAACGGAAGTATCTAAAACAAGTTGCAAAAACAAGGTGCAAATGCAATGTAGCATAAAATAAATTACAAGAAGGTTTTAAATTTGTGAATTACTATTTATGAACTTGCTGTTAAGATATCTGTCGCTTTTACAAGTGCTGCGTATATTTTCCATGAGCTTTTCACCTTGGTCGGCCGCCATATTTGAGAGAGCAACATTAGGCACGGACCGTTCATTTTTGAAATGAGTGGAAAATATTTTAAAGCCTTAGAGCGCATCAGATTGGATACAGCAGCATCCAGCTGATTGTATGTTTCCTCTAGATAGTACTAATTTGAAAACCATGCCTTTGCCCATGCAGTTGCGATGAAGTCACAAGTAGCTTTGAACCGATGTCTCCACTTAAGGAGGAGGAAATAAGCAATATGTGCAGAGATTGCCCGTAAATTCCACCTAGCACTATGAAGGAACATTTGATTGGAGGTCTTTCTTTTAGCCTCCTGACAGAAGTTATAACCTTCACAGAGTAGAAAAAGAAACCTAAAGTCATCTCTCCATACTGGGATTTCATGCACTGAGAGTCTTTTCTGGGCCAGAATAGTTTCTTTGTAATTTTTCCTATCCTGCTGAAACATCTTCAGTGGATTGGTAGTTGATGCAGGGAGATGGTGATTTATTCGGGAACAAGGAATCCATCAAGTGACCTAGGTCCAGGTCGAGGATATGATGTCGGCACCCTATGTAATTCAGCCTCCACTACATCTTTGTGTCCCAAATGTCTCTGGATTCTATCAACCCCACTACTTTTCTGCCCCGTGTCGACTGCTGTGGCATCCGAAATAATCATTTTGACACTTCTCTATGCATTGTATTCATCCAAGAGGACCTGCAACCCGGTAAAGATGTTCTAAACTGATCCGCTATCACAAGCCAAGAATTCCTCAAACAGAACATCTTATAGTCACTATTGCCAGTTCTCTTCCCATCAAAATCCATGCAGAATTTATCTTTATCATAGATTTCTTTGAGCCTGTTCTTGACTACTTCTGAATACTTCATCACTCGACGGCAAAACCACGATTGTTATCGTATACGTGTACATCTATTCCACCTTCTGCCTATTTTTGAAGATCTTTCGATGCTTTTCTTGTTGACATGGACACTTTTGACACCAACTTGGCTGCAGATGATGTAGCTTGATACTTTCTTTTCATAGCAGGACAGTTTTCCGCAATATCATTTTCAGTGCTGCTGCCGCCACCCTTGTCTCCTTCAGTAGTTCTATTGCTATCATTACTTAAATCTTGCATTTGGTTTGTTAACTGATCTGATGAGTTTCTTTGATGATAGTTGTCATGGTACCCAGTTTCTCAGTAGTGTATCCCACTCAGCCTCCTGTTTCTATTTTTTTACTGTACAGTTCTTCGTCTTCCCTGTAAACCCAGTTTCTACTCGGTTTTGTAATATCGAAAATATGGAAACAGGAATTACACAAGATGATCGAATATATTCCCCCTTCTATATTTTCCGAACTAGAAAGAAAAGAAAAGCTCAACTTTTTCCAGAGCTTCAGTAATTCTTGTGACATCGTCTTTATATGACCAGCACGTTCTCCGTACAGTTGCAAAAGTCTACCGACGGCGTCTCTGTACAAAGGTATTTTGCACAGAATCTCATTCATTTCCTTTTTCATTTCTGGTACGTTGGGACGGCGCCTTGTAGTAGTTGTCACATCTCTCGTCCATATCTTTCCCGCCGACTCTACTACCGATTCGCATCATTTAGTTTTATGACTCGTTAAAATGATACCTGAGGAAGCACTACTCCAGACAAATGTAATGTGTTATTTTCCTATACCACATAAGTGAAATTATATTGGGTGTGGGAGGTCTCTACGTGGTGAGGCCAAAATAATATAAAAAAATTAAATTGTAGGCAAAATTTCATCAAATGTAACATTAAGAAAGTTCACATTTTGAAAAAATCAAAGTCATAACTCTAATGATGTAATTAAATGAGTTTTACGGGAGGGTAAAATTTCTGGGTGTGGATTTCTTCCCGGGGGGATGCTAAAATGTTTTTTTCATTTCTGGGGGGGGGGGGGAGAATCGATTTTTTCCCCGAAGGGACTATTTCTCTCCCAAACCTACCCCCTGTTCATGTACGGTGAGTGGTGTAACAACAAACAGACACAAATTTATGTGCTTCTAGAGAGTGGGATGCGTCTACAGTAGGAAATATCCGAGAGTGAGGGTGCATCTATAATAGAAGTATGTCAGAGTGGGGCTGCTTGCATCCTAACCTTTAATGACACGTTATGTCATATTGCTGGACGTAACAAATGCCACACTGGATGACATTATGGCATGTGTAATGTTATACGACATGACATCATGTATCATGTTACTTCACTTGACACGAAGCATTATAGCACCTGACATAGGCATTGGTACTAACAACTAAAAAGCGACGAATACGTCAAGATGTTTTGATTTAAATGTCTCGGAAGGTGCCAGATAAGTCGAAAAGCTAGTTCCCTAATAATGTGGTTGTGTATGTGACTGAAAGTAAGGACTCTTCCGGAGGTACTTCTAACAAAGAAACGATTCTGGTAACTGGAGTCGCAGGTTTTCGCTAATCATGTCTTTTGCGTTCTTGTGCTGCTATTTCCATAGAAACTTTCATTCCCTAACACACATTTCTTTATATATAACCGAGACGTTAAATACCTTTTTATAGATCTAGCTTAATTTTTTTTAATATATCGAAATATTTCCTTAAGAAGTTTGATCCTCTGTTTCACATCCTAAGGAGCTGAATTTCCCACAACAATGAAACACGAATTTTTTTTTTATTTCTGACAGAGAAGCCAAGTATAAATTTTCATAGATAAAGGTTTAAAAATGCTGTCATATCGAAATATTTTATAACACATTTAATTCCCTGTTTCATCGCCTTAAGGATGAAATTTTCAAAAACATTGAGCACGTATTTGTTTACTCACAACTGAGAACTCAAACACTAATTTCCATAGATGTAACTTTCAAAATACTTTAGGAGTTCTTTAATGAGTAATTTTCAAAAAAACTTCACCCAATACGGGTTAAATTTTCAAAAATTCTCGAACACGTATTTCTTTATTTCTGACCGGGAAATCAATTTTCGTAGGTTTTCAAAGGTGACTTAACAGCAACACATTCTCAAAAACTCTCCATCCCCTATTTCACCCCCTTAAGTGCGAAATTTCAAGAAATTCCTCATTAAACGACGCCTACTGTATAAGATCAATACGCTCTCCAAATTTCAAGTTTCCATCGTTAGCGGTATGGGCTAGCGTTGATGAGTCAGTCAGGACGCTGACTTTTGTACATATAGATAAACGAAAACTGTTTCCTTAGTCCAGAATTTCAAATAAAAACACCTTTCAGCCGTCTAAATTTCCAGTTCAAATGGTTCAAATGGCTCTGAGCACTATGGGACTTAACATCTGTGGTCATCAGTCCCCTAGAACATAGAACTACTTAAACCTAACTAACCTAAGGACATCACACACATCTATGCCCGAAGCAGATTCGAACCTGCGACCGTAGCAGTCGCGCGGTTCCGGACTGAGCGCCTAGAACCGCTAGACCACCGCGGCCGGCAAATTTCCAGTTATTTTTTATTGTATAGAGTAGTAGTTTCGGCGATTATTACGCTATCTTCAGGCCCCCTCACCGACGTGTAGGAAGATTCGCACCCCTGGTCCAATCAAAATAGGGGCCAGTATTCATTGAGTGGTACCTGTAGATTTTTGATACAGTGTTCCCCTTTTGATTATTACTTGTCGGCAAGTGATGATCGAAGGAATCACTGTATCAAAAAGCAACAGGTACCAGTTTCTCTTTAGTTAACTTTCGCACCGAAGGGAAGAAGGCAGGGAAGGGAAGGGAAGTACGGGAAGGAAAGAACAAAGTGCTATTCGGAAACAGGCAATTCCATTTCATTTTATTTCTTAAATTTATTTATTGTTTTTATTTATTTATTTTATATTTTATATCTTTTATTTCTTTTTATGGAAAAGAAAATTGAGGTACACCTATCAAATGAAAGAAAATAAACATTTACTCCACAAACAACCGTCACCTGATTTGTAATTGTTGCCGGCCACGGTGGTCTAGCGGTTCTAGACGCGCAGTCCGGAACCGCGCGACTGCTACGGTCGCAGGTTCGAATCCTGCCTCGGGCTTGGGTGTGTGTGATGTCCTTAGGTTAGTTAGGTTTAAGTAGTTCTAAGTTCTAGGGGACTGATGACCACAGATGTTAAGTCCCATAGTGCTCAGAGCCATTTGAACCATTTTGTAATTGTTACTTTAGTCATCATGTTGCCTAATCATCGTGGCGTTTCTTCTCGCACCCTTTGTTGGGTCACCATTTTTCGTCCTAAAGTCACCTGCATTACATCATGTTCATCATCATCTTCCACAATTGGTGATCCAGCTGCTCGGTGGATTGTGTAGTGCACTCCAGAGGCAGTTCCAAAAATATTCACTATATTTTGGTTCCTAACTGTTCCACAATGTCGTTCCTGTATACAGTTCCAGAAATCAAGTACCATCACTGGAAAAGTGATGGACTGCATGGATTCGGATCCACATGATGGCGTTGGTCCAGGTTGGCGGATGGTACGCTTCATCTGGATGGAGTAGAGTTTGAGCAGTCACATGTGTCGATCTTACCCAAAGTGGAAAAGCCAACACCTGTCTGATGAAGTACCAGACCACGGAGGTCTTTCCGCAGCTAAGGCGGTATTCGTGCGCGTCAGTCACATTACACTGTACGCAGATGCGGGATATCGTCATATGGGTTTTAAGTAGATGTTCCTGTGTGATCTGTTTCCTATTGACTGTCACATACCAAGTGGACAGGATGTCAGAGGCAAGTACCGCTGCGGGAACTGTCCCCCCCGCCCCACGACAAGACATCGCGTGTTGGGGTGTTTCCTTTCCTCAACATTCGGTTACCGCCTGTGTTTCAGGGCGCAGTAGATCTCCCACGTAGTCGCCGAGCGTAGAGCCAGCAATGTGGCGCGTGTGTGAGTTCGAAATAGAAACGCCCAAGGTAGAAGTGCGGTGCCGCGATGTATAGGACGTGATGGAGGCTGCCGCTAAAGCTTCCAGCAGCAAGTTCGTGAGGCTGGTCATGCCAGCAATGCCGTTATTGTAAATGTGAACTAACGAAAAAGGCCTTTGTTCTTTCGCGAACCATTAAAAGCCCTGTCCTCCCCCCGTCCTTGGGGGTGGGGTGGGGTGGGATGATGAGCACATTCCTGTGCTAAAGGAGTACCGACGAGTCGTCATAATGCTGTGGGCCCCTGGGTTCGTAATTGGAAGCGCCTGGGCGATGCACAGGATGCGCGCTGCTGCGTAGACATTGGCAAACTGCGTCCTTCGGAGGATGTTCAAAGCCCGCAGCTGATGATCTCCTAGCCGTGCACCAATCTGCTGGAGGAGGCGCCTATAATTACGGATCGTAATACGCGCACCCAAGCATCTCATCTGGTTGCTACAAGAGGTGATACTGTCAGGTAGCCATCCCGTCCCGATGTGCACGGCTACCGACTTTTCGACGTTAATGTGGCTACCCGAGGCTGCCCGTATAGCATGATCCACTCCATGGGGTTCCTCGTATCATTACCACTACATAGTACCAGCATCAAGTCGTCCACATATGTGGTGCATCGGAAGGTGTCGGTATCGAGCATTATTCCAGCCAGTGTATGGCGAAGGCCGCAGAACAAGGGTTTCGCCGAGCGGCGAATCTGGATGGCCGCTGTTAAAAGAACATAAAGGAGCACCCTCGACGACACGTCGTGTAATAGGAGCATCATCACTTCGAAAAAGTTGTTTGGATATCGCACCCTCCGGAGAACTGCTATCAAAAGTGAGTGGTCAAATGGGGTTCAAGTGGCTCTGAGCACTATGGGACTTAACTGCTGAGGTCATCAGTCCCCTAGAACTTAGAACTACTTAAACCTAACTAACCTAAGGACATCACACACATCCATGCCCGAGGCAGGATTCGAACCTGCGACCGCAGCGGTCGCGCGGTTCCAGACTGTAGCGCCTAGAACCGCTCTGCCACACCGGCCGGCGGAGTGGTCAACTCGGTCAAATGCTTGACTAGTCGATGGATGCCAGAGCACCTGGTATGCGCCGAACCTTCACCAGCGTCATCAAGTCCCTGTATCGGCATACCGCTGTGTGTATGTTGTGGGGATTCTCTAACGATGCTTGATGCTGCGAAATTACATACTGTATCCTGCTCCTGAAATGCTAAGCCATTAAGCTGGTGAAAATTTTAATGTCGATATTCAGTCGCGACAACGATCGGTAATCACGGATAAGGGACCCAAAATTCGATCTACGAACAGGCACAGAGTCCTTCTAAGAAGTTTAAAAGAAGTCGTACATCTGGAGACATCATTTCTTGGCATATCTCTGTCCACCACGGCACCAAGGTCCGATAAAATTGCAAAGGGAGGCCGTGTGCTACTGGGCTCTGTTTGGCCACGCCTCTGGCGATGGCATCACACACTTCGTCTGCCAACACGTCCCCAGCCAAGTCCATTTCCGATCCCTGCGGTTTGGATGGCGTGGATCAACCTCGAGACGTCCTCGGTGACCGCCAGATCCTGTTGCCTCGCCGAATACAGTCGAGCACGATGATCATCAAAAGCCTTGGCTGCATCTTGTTTCCCGACGTCGATAACGCAGACCAGCACCTGTCGCTAGCGAGAAGTGCCTTTTATCGTTGTCAGTCTGCACGAGTGCGCCACATTGGGAAGATGTGTCTAACGACTCGCAGTAGCTAACAAAGCAACTGGCCGCGCACGGCTGCAAGCAGGCGTCCGTGCCTCAGCCAGCAGAGCTCAAAGCGGCCGTTCAGCGTTTCGTGCTAGGAAGTCACTGAAACCTCACATATAAGTTAACACTTCATGTTGGAAGCTATCTTTGAGGTTACTTTTCTCCTGTTTCTTACATTATTCTTTGTGAAACAAAGAAAATGTTAACAACTCTAAACTGAAGAAAAATACTTATTGAATTCTGTATATTTTAAGAAAATTTAGTTGGCACTGTTTAGACCAACAGCAGTCAGGCGGCGTTCCTGGCCAGCGCTCCGAGCGCCGCGGCGAGTTCGTTCTGAATGAGGGACACCAAGAAGACGTGGACAACCCACTGACAGAGGAGAACTGCAAAGTGCTCGATACACCATCGCACTATTATGAGCTGGAAAAACGATCACTGGAACATCGTTAGAACAACAAGCACAAAGACGGCGTGATTAGCGGAAACCTGACTTACAGGGAAATAGAGCAGTGACAAAATCTTTTATGGTCAACATCACCAATTAGTTGGTTCGATCAAATCTTTTAATGCAAGAGGAGAATTATTTTCTAACACAAAATGCCGGACAAGATTGTTGCTCTAAAACAAAAGTGGTTTCAAGTTCGTGACATGGAACATTTCTAATTTCTCAAGGCAGTCATTTCTCGATCAGATATGACTATCTTCATTACAGTAAATGAAAAATTTCGTTACGAGTTCTCAGACTTTTCAAGCCTTTGTACGTTGAAGACGGATTTCGATTTATTTGTAGGGCCGTTCTCGCTTGTGGCTGCTGATCTGCCTCCTATCACCTCCAATTTGAGCTGATAGACATACAGTGTAACACATGGCTCAATGACCTGCTGGTGCAATCCAGGAATTTACAAAAATCTTAGAGAATGTTACTCCAAGAGTCATAACCGCAACTGCGCGGACGAGTAGGTAAAGTTAGTTTAATGTTTGGCCCAGCGTATGTTTGCGAACGGTTTTTTTTCTGTTACATAGTCGAGAAAGTCCCCCAACGTTCGAGTCTAACAGATTTTGCATCACGAACCATAGTTCCACATACATTACATACTAGTTTAGCGCCTGCTGTTTCGCTCGCGTAGTCTCTATGGTCTGCACAGATTTTTTTTTAATTTTCTGTAATCAATTTTTTATGTTCTTCACAAATTGCAATTTTGAAAATAGAACTACAAAAATAAGTGTTTGTTTTCTCAGTCTGAAATAAAAAAAATACGTTCTTCAGCATTTCTGATATTCAACAATTAAGGGAATAAGAAATTGGGTGAAATATTTTTTGGAACTAATTAATTATTAAAGAACTGCAAAAGTATTTTTACATCTACGTCCATGAAAATTAGTATTTGACTTATTGGTTATAAATTTTTAAAAAAAACGAGTTTCAGTATTTTTGGGAACCCAGCTCCCTATGGAATCGAAATAAGGGATGAAATTTTTTATGAAATTATTTCGATATGAAAACATTTTCAAAGCTAGATGTATGAAAATTTGTATTTGGAACTTTTGTTGGAAATTTAAAAAGTAGTGGATGAAGATTATTAAGAGAGTATTTTGTTAAATGAAACAGTTTTTAAAGATAAATCTATGAATATTGGTATTTCATTTCTCTGTTAGATATAAAGAGATATATGTTTGAGGGTGAAAGTTCCTATGGAAATATCACCACAAGAACGCATAAGGCATGATTAACAAAAATCTTACACTCCAGCTACAAGAATCGCTTTTTGCTCAGAAATACATTCGGAAAAGAATATGATTCTATGGCATTAATTATCGTTAAAATTGTTGGATTATCAGAAATGCTGAAGAACGTATTCTTTTATTTCAGAATGAGAGAACAAACACTATTTCTTGTAGTTCTATCTTCAAAATTGCCTTAATAGCGAGATTTTTCAAAGAGCCTTTCATTTTTCATTCCCTTTAGGAATGGAATTTTGAACAATCCCTTCTTAAACGAGACCTTCAGTACAAGATCCACACCCTCTCCAAAGTTCAAGTTTATATAGTGGCCGTTGACGAGTCAGTGGATCAGTTTGGCCCTACCTCATGACCTTAGGGATTACATTTCCAATACAGTGAGACACATGTTTCTTAGACTTCCAACACAGACGCCAAATACCAATTTCCACAGATTTAGCATTAAAAATTCTACCCCAATGAAATATTTTTGTACAACATTTCACCCCGTATTTCATCTCATTACGGGTCGAATATCCAATTTCTAACAAAGAAGCAACACACAAATTCTCATAGATCTACATCTACATCTACATGACTACTCTGCAATTCACATTTAAGTGCTTGGCAGAGGGTTCATCGAACCACAATCATACTACATCTCTACCATTCCACTCCCGAACAGCGCGCGGAAAAAACGAACACCTAAACCTTTCTGTTCGAGCTCTGATTTCTCTTATTTTATTTTGATGATCATTCCTACCTATGTAGGTTGGGCTCTACAAAATATTTTCGCATTCGGAAGAGAGAGTTGGTGACTGAAATTTCGTAAATAGATCTCGCCGCGACGAAAAACGTCTTTGCTTTAATGACTTCCAGCCCAATTCGCGTATCATATCTGCCACACTCTCTCCCCTATTACGTGATAATACAAAACGAGCTGCCCTTTTTTGCACCCTTTCGATGTCCTCCGTCAATCCCACCTGGTAAGGATCCCACACCGCGCAGCAATATTCTAACAGAGGACGAACGAGTGTAGTGTAAGCTGTCTCTTTAGTGGACTTGTTGCATTTTCTAAGTGTCCTGCCAATGAAACGCAACCTTTGGTTCGCCTTCCCCACAATGTTATCTATGTGGTCTTTCCAACTGAAGTTGTTCGTAATTTTTACACCTAGGAACTTAATTGAATTAACAGCCTTGAGAATTGTACTATCTATCGAGTAATCGAATTCCAACGGATTTCTTTTGGAACTCATGTGGATCACCTCACACTTTTCGTTATTTAGCGTCAACTGCCACTTGCCACACCATACAGCAATCTTTTCTAAATCGCTTTGCGACTGATACTGGTCTTCGGATGACCTTACTAGACGGTAAATTACAGCATCATCTGCGAACAACCTAAGAGAACTGCTCAGACTGTCACCCAGGTCATTTATATAGATCAGGAACAGCAGAGGTCCCAGGACGCTTCCCTGTGGAACACCTGATATCACTTCAGTTTTACTCGATGATTTGCCGTCTGTTACTACGAACTGCGACCTTCCTGACAGGAAATCACGAATCCAGTCGCACAACTGGGACGATACCCCATAGGCCCGCAGCTTGATTAGAAGTCGCTTGTGAGGAACGGTGTCAAAAGCTTTCCGGAAATCTAGAAATACGGAATCAACTTGAGATCCCCTGTCGATAGCGGCCATTACTTCGTGCGAATAAAGAGCTAGCTGCGTTGCACATGAACGATGTTTTCTGAAACCATGCTGATTACGTATCAATAGATCGTTCCCTTCGAGGTGATTCATAATGTTTGAATACAGTATATGCTCCAAAACCCTACTGCAAACCGACGTCAATGATATAGGTCTGTAGTTCGATGGATTATTCCTACTACCCTCTATTTCGCCTCCACAGGGAGGAAATTTCCAAAATGTTGAAACGTATATTTTTACTTCTGATCGATAAACCAATACCAATTTTCTTAGGTATGGCTTCAAAACCGCCTAACTAGGGTCGTTTTTTCAAGAAAATTTCATCCCCTATTTCACAGCCGTAGGGATAAATTTTCGATACCTTAAGTGTTTGTATAGTTAAAAAGACGATGCAAATTCAGACTTAATAATGATGAGAATGAAATTCCAGAAGCACTGGTAGATAAGGTCTGCAGCCGAGGGTCAACGAATAAAGGCTGTAGACGGGAGATAATGTTATTTCAGTGGAGGGGGTTAAAGCTGGAGTGAAAGCAGTGCAACAGGAAGTTGCAAAATCGTTTTCAGAATGTCTGCAGTGGTGCACAATTCCCCAGTATCTCCTCTCAATGAGTTCCAAGTCTTCATTTAATGCCGAAAAACTCGAGCTGCGCTTTGTACTTGGTAGATAACCTACACTTTCCCAACATTCGATGGTCATTTACCTATAACACAATCAGTTTTGTGTATAATCGATGTTTCAACGGATGCTGCAGGAGCACAAGTCGGTAAAAGAAACAATATCGTGTATCAGACAGTTTTGACCAGAGGATTCGCAGGAGTCGTAAATGAGGTTTTGTTTGGCAACAAGTGAAGCAGTTTTGTAATTCATTATTTGCAAGAAACAGTACATGCAGCGTTTACAGAATCACGTTCCAAAAACAGAAGTTACTATGTTGCAATAGGTTATCCACTTATTTGTCATCGAAGTGCAGGTGTGGTGTTTCAGTGATGCGACTGAAACATAACAGGAATAAAACACTATGTATACTTTACAAGGGCGACGTGTGGATGCGCCACTGCAGTAAACTCGTATCAAAAGCACAGCGATCACAATATCTAGACGCTGACCACAATCTGCTTTCTTCACTGAGTTTTAATCACTTCCCTAAAACTCTTCACTAGAAGTTCGATATGAAATAAGTGATGACAACACCGCAACTTCTGTTCTGGAAAAAAAGCTTAGTGATTACTGTACGGGCTGATGCTGCGTTCCTCTACTTGCGGAAGGCGTTCGATACAGTTCGGCACTGCTGTTCAGTGAGCAGGATAGGAGCTTACGGAGTAACCTGGCTGGGCACAGCACAGAACTCAACAAGTCGCTCGTAACGGCATAAAATCCAGAGATGTAATTTTGCGGTACCCAGAGACTGTGATGGAACTTTTATTGTTTACAATACAAAGGGTACTAGGAAAGTTTTGCAATTCGACGCAACTATAAGTCCCAGGAGGCTGGTTGTTGCTGTGTTCTGAGAATACTTCATAATTGAACTGTGGCCGCTGTGCCAAGTCTGTGGGCGCAGTCGTTCATTAGCAGGGTTAGTTTGAAGGGCTTGCAGCAGCAACGTGGTCACCAAGTGAGATTCGGGCAGTTCTGCGGTACGACTTCGCTCGTGGTTTAAACATAGACCAGTGCTTTGACGAAATAACTCTTGCATTCGTCGATGTGTGTCCACATCGTACAATTACATTCAGGTGGTACAGAGAATTCCAAAGGAAGCTTCATTCTGGAGGACGCTGAGAGGATTGTAAGGCCACGGTCATCGGTTATCGAGAAAATAGTTGGTGCTGTAAGTAAAATGCTAAACGAAGACAGGTGAGTGACCTGTAAGCAGATAGAGGATACCTTAGGGCTAAATGCGCCAACAATTCGTTCGATTCTGCATAATCATTTGCAAGTAAAGAAACTTTGTTGCCTCTGGGCGCCTCACAGACTGAAGGAAGAGCAGATGATACGACGTTTGACATGGTGCCAGGAGAAGTTAAAGAAGTTTTCTAAGGGGCAGTCTCAGCATGTGCGTAACATCGTGACAGGTGACAACACACTTGGCTGTACTATTACGACGTGCCGACTAAGACTCAAAACCAAGTATGGATCTTTGAAGATGACGACACACCCGTACCTGACAGAAAATCCCCATCAATACAAACTAAAGAATGAAATTTCATTCTGGAAACCTCCCCCAGGCTGAGGCTAAGCCATGTCTCCGCAATATCCTCTCTTCCAGGAGTGCTAGTTCTGCTAGGTATGCAGGAGGGCTTCTGCAAAGTTTGGAAGGTAGGAGACGAGGTACTGGCGGAATTAAAGCTGTGAGGACGGGTCGTGAGTCGTGCTTGGGTAGCTCACTTAGTAGAGCACTTAACCGCGAAAGGCAAAGGTCCCGAGTTCGAGTCTCGGTCCGGCACACAGTTTTAATCTGCCAGGAAGTTTCATATCAGCGCACACTCCGCTGCAGGGTGCAAATTTCATTCTTAGGGAAACTGGTTCAAGGATTGGTTTCGGAGGATGGATAGGGGTATTCAACGTGGCGGAAATTACTTCGAAAAATTTAAATAAATAAATCCTAGTACATATAAATGATATATTGGACAACGTCAGAAGCTCCGTGAGGCTCTTGATGCCGTATTCTGTAAGGAGGCAGCGACGCCACAAGAGAGCAGTGTATTGCGGAAAGACCTACAGAAGGCCGACGGTTGGTGCAGGCACTGACGGTCGACATATGCGGAGATAAATGTAACATACTGCGCATAAAGAGGTGAGGAAATCCACTATTAAACTATTGACGACAAGGCGCTGCGAACGGTACCTACCGTAAAATATGTGAAGCGAGCCACAGTGGAATGTGTGGTGTCACCGCCAGACATCACACTTGCAAGGTGCTGCGGTCCGTTAGTATACGTCGGACCCGCGTGTCGCCACTATCGGTGATTGCAGACCGAGCGCCACCACACGGCAGGTCTAGTCTAGTGAGACTCCCTAGCACTCGCCCAGATGTACAGCCGACTTTGCTGGCGATGGTTCACTGACTACATACGCTCTCATTTGCAGAGACGACAGTTTAGCATAGCCTTCAGCTACATCATTTGCTACGATCTAGCAAGGCGCCATGTTCAGTTACTATGCCTTCTGAAAAGATAATATTGTAACTCATGTACCGTCAAGAGCGACGTTCATCATTAATGGATTAAAGTTAAATATGAATCTAATCACGTCCGCTTTCTGAATTCTCATTCCTTGTCATGTTCCAGACCTCACGTCAGTATAGGCCTTCCCTCCTCACGGCAGACTGCGTGAGCTAAAACGCGTGCATTTCGGCCTCCACTCGTAACACGGTGTTGGCTCTTCTGCCAACATAACAGAATGTCTACACGAAACAAATAGCAGGGAACGCTGGTGCCAGGTAGAGATAATGGGAATAATCTTAAGCAGAGTGCATTAGAAAACACTTGTCCGACCGATACTCGAGCATTGCTCATCAGTGTGGAAGCCTTACCAGGTGGATTTCACAGTAAACAGACGAGATCGACAGGAAGGCGGCGAGTTCAGCCACGGCGTCACTTGCTCGGCTGTAGAGTGCTAGGGAGACGTTCGACAACTTCAGTGGCAGACGTTGCAGGAGAGGCGCTACGCATCAGGAAGAGCTCTATTGCCGAAATTCCGAGGGAGTACGTTCCGAGATATGTCAGAGGAACATTTCACTTCCTTCTCTACATAGGTCTCGCGAAGTGACCAGAACGAGAAATACCGAGAGATTAACTGACAATCATTCTTCACGCGCGCCATCCAATCATTCTCCAAAGAAACAGGGAGAACAAATGATGGCATCGGACGTAGCATCCTCCACACACCTTAAGGGGGCTTGCGGAGTACAGGCGTAAATGCAGACGTGAGGCGGCGTTGTTTTCTCGGCGAGCCGCGCCCCTGCAGTCTCACAAGGGAACCTCCCCATCGCACCCCCCTCAAATTTAGTTATAAGTTGACACAGTGGATAGGCCTTTAAAAACTGAACACAGACCAATCGAGTAAACAGGAAGAGGTTGTGTGGAACTATGAAAAAATAAGCAAAATATACAAACTGAGTAGTCCATGCGCAAGATGGGCAACATCAAGGATAGTGTGAGCTCAGGAGCGCCGTGGTCCCGTGGTTAGCGTGAAAGGTCTTCCCTCGAGTGAAAAGTTTAATTTTTTTATTTTCAGACAATCATTATCTGTCCGTCCGTCCGTCCGTCCGTCCGTCCGATGTGATCACTTTTTTGGAGTGATTATCACATCCACAAGAAAACCTAAATCGGGCAAGGTAGAAGAATCTTCTTACCCATTCGACAAGTGTACAAGTTAGGTGGGTCGACAACATATTCCTGCCATGTGACGCACATGCCGTCACCAGTGTCGTATAGAATATATCAGGCGTGTTTTTCTGTGGAGGAATCGGTTGACCTATGACCTTGCGATCAAATGTTTTGTTTCCTATTGGAGAGGCACGTCCTTTCGTCTACTAATTGCACGGTTTTGCGGTGCGGTCGTAAAACACAGACACTAAACTTATTGCAGTGAACAGAGACGTCAATGAACGAACGGACAGATCATAACTTTACGAAAATAAATAAAGTAAACTTTTCACTCGAGGGAAGACTTGGACCAACGACCTCTCGTTCCGCAGCTGCTCACGCTAACCACGGTACCACGGCCCTCCTGAGCTCACACTATCCTTGATGCTGCCTATCTTGCGCATGGACTACTCAGTTTGTATATTTTGCTTATTTTTTTCATAGTTCCACACAACTTCTTCCTGTTTTCTCGATGATGTGTGTTCACTTTTTCAAGGCCTATCCACTGTGCCAACTTATAACTAAATGTGAGGGGGGTGCGATGGGGAGGTTCCCTTGTGAGCGACACGGCGGCCGGCCCCCTCCCTGGCGCTGGCGCAGGTGTCCACCAGCCCCCCCCCCCCCCCCCCCTGTTTCCTCGGCGCCGCCTGTTCCGATTACACCCCACGTGTGGGCGGTTACTGCTGCAGCAGCACCAGCAGCCACCCACAGCCTAACCTCTTCCTGGCTACAATCGATTCTTTCCACAGTCCTGAGAAACAGATTAGATCTCCATCTGTGAAGGCGACATCAAACATTAAGTAGTATCAGGCCTCGGCAGAAAATAAATATTTAAATAAAAATCAGCACTTAGTGTACAACATTTTAAATAGGTCTAAAAAGCACAAAATAATTTCTTCTAGACCCATACAGAGAATCATCAAAATTTGTGACTACGAATTATTAATAGCTCTGAAAATACTTGTAAGCGAAAAAGTGGGGTGCATGCATAGACAGTTGTAAGAATTATTCATGCATCACCTATGTATTCCACGTGCCACGCATTTTTTTTAAAGTAATTTCGTAGTTATTGTTGTAGTTGTTGTTGTTGTTGTTGTTGTGGTCTTCACTTAAAAACTCAAAATCACATATTTTCAAGACTAACTGTATAGATCGAGGAGAAATAATTTTATACTTTGTAGTCCGATTTAAAGACGTGTTATGTTAAAAATGAATTTTTATTTAAATATTTATTTACTACTTCCCAGTCCCGTGTGCGTGTGAAATTCTTTTTATCGATTTCAAACATTATGAAGAGATTAAACAGAGGCATGTGGAAAGTTTCAGGTATATTTCAGTTTCTCTTCAGCTGATTCAGCCACTGTATTGCTTCCTCTTATACAGATCTCCCGAAAAGACCACGAGGATGGAGCAAACACGGCGGCTTTCTATCAACCGTTCCTCCTGCAAAACATTCGTGCTTGGAACAGGAGAAGGGGGAAATGGCAGTGGTACACAATGAACCCTCCGTAGCACACCAGACAAGAAAGAGAGTTAATGTTGCAATGTCATCCACCTTTGAGCGATGCTGAAAGTTTCTGCTTGGAACAGGAGAAGGGGGAAATGGCAGTGGTACACAATGAACCCTCCGTAGCACACCAGACAAGAAAGAGAGTTAATGTTGCAATGTCATCCACCTTTGAGCGATGCTGAAAGTTTCAAGTTTCCATCTCATCATGAAGTTAGTTTAAAACCACTTGCAAAATTTGTATCGAACAGACAAACAAGGAAAAAATCTATTAAAAATGTAAAAAAATAGTTTATCCAGAAATATTAAATTAATCCATAACTGGTAATGACTCATCACAAATACCCCGCAGCACGTCATTTCCCACATTTTGAAATGTCTGCTATAAAATCGTAGTCTGCTATTAGTTACACGGTCCCCTCCCGGTAGTTGAGTGGTTAGCGCGACAGAATGTCAATCCTGAGGGCCCGGGATTGATTCCCGGCTGGGTCGGGGATTTTCCCCGCTCAGGGACTGGGTGTTGTGTTGTCCTCATGATAGTCATTTCATCCCCATCGACGCTCAAGTCACCGAAGTGGCGTCAAATCGAAAGACTTGCACTCCGCGAACGGTCTACCCGACGGGAGGCCCTAGTCACACGACATTTACATTTTATCAGTTCCACGGATGTATAATCCTCCAAATTTGCCTCTACTAGTGATGAGGACATATTGATTCAGAAAAGCACTTTGTCGACGTTCGGATATGTCAGCTCAGCTGCCCAAAACCTATGCGCCAAACGGACTGGCGCATGGTGTTTTTTTTTTTTTTCTGGGAACTCTTCCTATTGCTCACCCCAAGTGATGATAATTTCTGGACTTTTTCGACACCAAATTGAATCGTATTTACCCTTTTCACAAGAAAAAACAGTACCACGATTTCTTCGTTTCGCCAAAAGTAAAGCCTTACACAAGTCTCTGATTTATCTTCTGATATGTAAATACATTTGTTTAGGTTTCTGTCATCTCATTATTTGCTTTGTGGTGATTAAAATAAAATTTTATGTTTGATCACTATAACAGGTAAGTTATTTCCATGTTTTACTGTAACACAAGATATATCGCAGAACCCGTAAGAGTAAAACTCTCTTCACAAAAAAAGAGCTGTTCACGGACCAGCTCTCGAGACTTTGAAGGAGGACTTTATTGGCAGGTTTTCAGCGGACACATTACTGCCGGGTCTTAAAGTGTCAGCCCCTACACAAAAATATCTCTTTGGCGAGCAAGGCTTTGATGCGGAGCCAAATTGCGCCAAGGCGAGTGAGTCCTGAGAGGACCCTAGCAGACTGATTAATGAGTCTGGTCGTTACAGAAGGTTCGTAAAACACGCCCAAGGACGTGCTTGTCACCCAGGCACCCAATCACAGTACTCGAGCACTATGAAAGCCTACAGTACATAGCATACGAAATATACGCCGCGAAAATTCAGTGTGTGATAATCTCTTCGTAAAGGCTGGGCGTCCACTATCGATATAGTCTAGATACTAAGAGAAACGTGTATAGAATAATCAAAATTATAAACGCTAAATTCTGCATTGAATTTAGAGGCATCACTAGGTGCAAATGTCATCTTTGATTGAAAAGAAACTTCTTTGGAACTATGAAAGTAGCATCATTTAGTTTTGCATCGTCGTGGTCCGCTGTTAATACCCTAATCTACAAATTCACCATTAGTGCAGCAACTGAATTTAGTCGGTAGGAAAGACGCATTGAATTTGCTGGAATAAATGGTACTCTGTTAAAAATAGTTGTTTTATATCAGAGTGAGTTTCTCCCAGGAGGAAGTGGCAAAACTCGTATCGAACACGTACACAAAACCTGAGAGTTTCGGAAGAGTTCTCCCTTCTCAGTAGCCGCGAAGCCACGGTGGTTCAGATGGGTTTATAACAGGCAACAATAACAGTGGTACTTTGATGAGTTTTCTTGAATCTTTCGCTTACTGGCTAGGTCATTTACTTATTCAAAGTGTCGTGCTTACGTGCCACCACCTCATCCTCCCCTCCTTCCCCACCCCCACTCATTTGTCCCTCCCCATCCCATCCCTACAACTGCTGGGGCTATTCTAGTCCAATGGGCTTTCATTTTCTCATGTATATAAATCAGACAATCCTGGCGGGTGCCCAGACGTCTTAATTTCCTTCCCTACGAGTACTGGCGCTACAAGCGACTTACTCCCGTAATTATTTTCCCCACGTAGTAAGCCATATGTGGATCAAGTCTGGTTGTAATTTCTTCACGCGCTCGAGAGCTATGCTCTAACTTCACCCTTTCCTATCGCAGTCCCCACGCCTAGAAGTTATAAATAATCACGGCAAACCGAAGGCAACAGATTTGACACTCACTCAGTTCGTGAACTATACTGCAAATGGTTTAAATAGAGTATCATCTTCCCAGTGTGTTCGATTGCTTGATCCGTCAGAAGTTTATTATGTCTCTGTCGGGCACTTTTCGTTGGAAGTAGAACGACTGCAGTTCCAGTTTGTTGTCTTGCTTCGAATACAAATTATAAATAATTTTGCAACTTCAATTTATGCGACTTTTAATCCAGTTTTACGCATTTCTATTAGAAGAATATCAGCTCTCTCCTTTCCTTTTCGCGTGCCTCTATTGGCATATACATACTTGAAGTAATACTTGAATGCTTGCACAGTCGTGGACAAAACGAGCGAGACTCCTCGCCTTTTAGTTCTGCTGATCCGCACAGCTTTAAAGTCTGCTACACAGCATAACAGGCAAGGCGACCAAGTGCTACCAACATACTGTGCACAGGCGTGAAATTGAAAAACTATCCGAACTTTGTCACACTGTTTTCAATTATGCGTAAGACTATATTAATGCTGATTAGTGTGTTAAACGGACATGTAAATATAAGATGTAAATGAAAGAAGAAACGCTAATTAGCATGAACTGTACTAACAAAAATGAATTTCAGCTTATCGAGATAACATAATTGTTTTAGTAAGACAAAGTACCCCAGATGATTACGAATTAGCAAAATACTATGCCCATTCGGCCGCGAAACGGTCTGTGTCAACGTTCAGACCAGTCATGCTGGATTACCGTTGCTGACCTACCATGAAAGTGTGCAAATTTAGCAATGCCTGAAGATTCATAACGAAATTCAGTTAAAAATCATTCAGCGCCACACTGAAGTCAATTCAGTTATTGACAGAAGCGGAAAAAGTAGGCAGTAACAAGTATGAAATTCTAGAAGAGTTTCATATTGACATCCACAGTGCGCCAGTACGGAATAAACGTAGCAATAAAACGTACTGTGGGTGCGACAGTTTCTTAAAAGTGCTTTACTGATAGTCCATCTGCCTCCATCGAGATTAGAACCGAAAACAAACCAGACCTCCATTGCAGTAGCGAACACCTTTCCCTAAGCTAGCAGACAACCCAGGCAAACAGCCCTCTATTATTACCCCCAGACAAAAATAAGCCGGCAATTTCACGATGAAAATGGCAAAATGATCGGCAGTTTCTGTTCCCTAGATCTTTCTGGACTCAAAAATATGAATTTTCTATCTTTATGTCACCACTTATGCTGGCTCTGAGCACTATGGGACTTAACATCTATGGTCAGCAGTCCCCTAGAACTTAGAACTACTTAAACCTAACTAACCTAAGGACAGCACACAACACCCAGCCATCACGAGGCAGAGAAAATCCCTGACCCCGCCGGGAATCGAACCCGGGAACCCGGGCGTGGGAAGCGAGAACGCTACCGCACGACCACGAGATGCGGGCTACCACTTATGCGACAATCATTCAGAATGTGTATCGAAATAACAAAATACTGTTGTTAGCGAGTAAATTTAGTAGCATAATTCTGCACCACCCCAGGAATTGAACGGCGATATAGCTGCCAATACAGGCCTTAATTTGAGGAAGAAATTTCTGAGGGTGTACGTCTGGAGTACAGCATTGTATGGTAGTGAAACATGGACTGTGGGAAAACCGGTACAGAAGAGAATCGAAGCATTTGAGATGTGGTGCTATAGACGAATGTTGAAAATTAGGTGGACTGATAAAGTAAGGAATGAGGAGGCTCTACGCAGAATCGGAGAGGAAAGGAATATGTGGGAAATACTGATAAGAAGAAGGGACAGGATGATAGGACATCTGCTAAGACATGAGGGAATGACTTCCATGGTACTAGAGGGAGCTGTAGAGGGCAAAAACTGTAGAGGAAGACAGAGATTGGAATATGTCAAGCAAATAATTGAGGACGTAGGTTGCAAGTGCTACTCTGAGATGAAGAGGTTACCACAGGAAAGGACTTCGTGGCGGGCCGCATCAAACCAGTCAGTAGACTGATGACAAAAAAAAAAAGCTGCCAAACGTCTTCTACAATGTTTCGAATTCTCTATTAGACCTGTCACAGCCAGAAAACGTTTATTAGCCGAAGTGTTCCGTAAGCTAGCTAACAATGGGAATGCTCGCACTTCTAAAACGTTTGCATTTGCTGGGATCTGAATTACTACGTGCATAGGCAAATGGATTTTATTTGCATTCCTGTAAACATGATTTCGATCGAAAGCGAAGCTACGATTAATATGCTGATGTATGGACTGCATCTAGAACATTTCGAATAAAGAGTAGGGGGAATTATTTATGCGGACGTCATCTTCAGTAACTGTCGAAGCTATTTTCGTTGATAGGATTTCGTCACCTAAATCGGTAAAAATGGAACCCTACTAGTCTCACTTTCTTGACCATCTATCTGTCTACCTAACCCTTAAAACCCTTTTACCTCGAGTACGGGTAGACATAATAAGCGGAAATGTATCGCACTTCCTGCGGTATAAGGTCCCTTGGTGGTGTAAAAAAGTGAGCTCCTATGTCTACGAAATCTAAAGATACGGCAGTTTATGTAAAGAAAATTTACGCGACAGGTCAAGAAATGGCTCTAAGATCTACGAGACCAAACTGCTTAGGTCATCAGTCCCCTAGACCTAGAACTACTTAAACCTCCCTAACCTAAGGACATCGCACACACCCATGCCCGAGGTAGAATTCCACCCTGCGACTGAAGCAGCCGCGCGGTTCGTGACTGAAACCCCTAGAACCGATCGGCCAAAACACCCTACGAAACACTTTTCACCTCTTGTATAATGATGATATATACTGTCTAGTGAGGATAGCAGGCCGCGGTGGCCGTGCGGTTCTAGGCGCTCCAGTCCGGAGCCGCGCTGCTGCTGCGGTCGCAGGTTCGAATCCTGCCTCGGGTATGGGTGTGTGTGATGTCCTTAGGTTAGTTAGGTTTAAGTAGTTCTAAGTTCTAGGGGACTAATGACCACAGCAGTTGAGTCCCATAGTGCGCAGAGCCATTTGAACCATTTTTTAGTGAGGATAAACTGTATTCGCCAGCAACTCAGATCGTTTGATCATGGAACTTTTACGAGCCTACATTCAAATATTGTTAGAAGTCGTCTGCAATATCGAGTTATAAACACCCTAGGGACGTCGTATGCGATATCCACTTCTGAAGACGATGGCAAGTATTGCAGTACTCTAACAAGTAGTTAAGAATTCGTTGTTATTGGTCCGTGCATGACACTTTATTTCAGTATCAATTTAAAGCAACTAGGTTTAATCAACACTTATATAGTCTTACACACGATTGAAAAAGACTGACAAAGATCGGATAGTTTTTCAGTTTCACGCCTGTGCACCTCGTCGCCTTGCCTGTTATGCTGTGTAGCAGACTTTAAAGCTGTGCGGATCAGCATAACGAAAAGGCGAGGGGTCTCGCTCCTTTTGTCCTCGAGTGGTCAACTTTAATAGTGTTATTAGCTGTTGTGCTATCTGCAAGTTTAACCGGTGTAAGCGTCAGGGTAAATGGCTCTCGGACTAACCTGAAGCACCCGCAGGTTTTAGAGCAAACTCCGACGCAGTCCACAGCAGCGTACAGCAATCATCTGTACTTTATTCTGCACGCCCCACTATAGAGGAGTCATTCAGCGGTCTCACCGTGAGATACGTTAGAGGACAACACAATCTGTGCTAGAATTCCTAAAGAAAGAAGGCGCTGATGCAAAATGTTTTAATATACTGGACAGTAGGTGCACTGACTTACAGTACCTCAGGGACTGTTATTTTTGTTAAAACTGATTAAGAAACTGCTCCGAATCTATTAATTCCAGAGACAGCGGTGATAGTTCACTCTCATTGTTTCACTGTGTCCGTATGAGGGTTCCAAATGTCCAGAGCGCTATATCTACTTCTGATGTCAGTCTGTACGTCTCGTTGATTAAAATCCAATCCTTTTGTTAGGCTTCCGTACCTCAGTAGACAAAAACGCAAAACTTATAGGACCACAAATTTGTTTGCGTGCCCATCCTCCGCAGAAAGCACAGAAATACTTGTTCTGTAAATAAAACTGCCTTTTTGCTGCAACTCTATTTATTTTCCCAGACGCGTTTCGCCTTCTTCTTGCTTTACAACATCATCAGTGTGATCTATAACGATACAGTTTTATTATTTTTAGATTATCAAACATTTAACGACGCGATTCTTTATATAAAGAGGTAATTACTTCTGTTTGCTGTGATCTGCGTTTCCTCTCATCTGGTCTGGAAGTTGCACTACCACTTTATTACCGACACGTAAGCACAATTTTGTATCCCGAACTTCTTCACACCGTTCACCATGTTGCTCCTTGTCTTTTGTTGTTTACTATTGATCTTTTGCCAATAGAAAAAACGTAACTAAATCACAATATTTACGTTGTTCAAAGCACAGAGCCCGAAAAAATAGCTATATCGAGTGGCAAATGAATAACAGTAAACCACAAAAAACAAGGAGAAACATGGCGAAGAGTTGAAAAAGTTCGGATTACAAAACTGTGCTTATGTGTCGCTAATAAAGTGGTAGTGCGACCTCCAGACCAGATGAGAGGAAACA
This sequence comes from Schistocerca piceifrons, assembly GCF_021461385.2. Lineage (NCBI taxonomy): Eukaryota > Metazoa > Arthropoda > Insecta > Orthoptera > Acrididae > Schistocerca > Schistocerca piceifrons. The sequence goes on along the minus strand of NC_060140.1, from coordinate 30,456,236 downwards.
CAGATCAGAACAGACAGTAAGTAATTACCTGTTTACATAAAAAATCGCGACGTTTGATAATCTAAAAATAACAAAATTATATCGTTTTATCCCACTGATGATGCCTTAGAGCAAGGAAAAGGCTAAACCCACCTGGGAAAAGAAATTAAGTTGCAGCAAGAAAAGGCAGTTTTATTTACAGAACAGGTACTTACAGGATCACTTTGCCGTCCGTCTGTCTGTTAAGATCCCTCTTTCTCGAAGAACAAGTGAAGAAATCAACTTGAAACTTGTGTCCAATACTAATATCAACGGTCGCTTAGCGGTGTATTTAGTTTAAGCTTCCAAGTCAATGCAATCAAAGATACGGCCTTATATACACTATGTGATCAGGAGTATCTGGACACCTGGCTGAAAATGAATTACAAGTTCCTCACGCCCTCCATCGGTAATGCTGTAATTTAATATGGTGTTGGCCCATCCTTAGCCTTGATGACAGCTTCCACTCTCGGGGGCATACGGTCAGTCAGGTGCTGGAAGGTTTATTGGGGAATGGCAGCCCATTCTTCACGGAGTGCTGCACTCATGAGATGTATCGATGTCGGTCGGTGAGGCCTGACATGAAGTCGGCGTTCCAAAACATCCCAAAGATGTTATATAGGATTCACGTAAGGGCGCTGTGCAGGCCAGTCCATTACAGGGATGTTACTGTCGTGTAACTACTCCACCACAGGCCGTCCATTATGAACATATGTTCGATTGTGTTGAAAGATGCAATCGCCGTCCCCGAATTACTCTTCAACAGTGGGAAGCAAGAAGACACTTAAAACATCATTGTAGGCCTGTGCTGTAATTGTGCCATACAAAAGAATAAGGGGTGTAAGCCCCTCCATGAGAAACACGACCACGCCATAACACCACCGCCTCCGAATTTTACTGTTGGCACTATACACGCTGGCGGATGACGTTCACCGGGCACTCGCGATACCCACACCCTGTCATCGGGTCGCCACATTGTGTACCGTGATTCGTCACTCCACACAACGTTTTTCCACTGATTAATCGTCCAGTGTTTACGCTCCTTACACCAAGCGAGGCGTCGCTTGGCATTTACCGGCCTGATGTGTGGCTTATGAGCAGCCGCTCGACCACGAAATCCAAGTTGTCTCACCTCCTGCCTAACTGTCATAGTACTTGCAGTGGGTCCTGATGCAGTTTGGAAGTCCTATCTGATGGTCTGGATAGATGTCTGCCTCCTACACATTACGATCCTCTGCAACTGCCGGCTGTCAGTCAACAGACGAGGTCGGCCTGTACGCTTTTGTGCTGTACGTGTCCCTTCACGTTTCCATTTCACTTTCACATCGGAAACAGTGGGATGCTTAGGAGTGTGGAAATCTGACGTACAGACATATGACACAGGTGATACGCAATCACCTGACCACGTTCGAAGTCCGTCAGTTCCGCGGAGAGCCCCATTCTGCTCTCTCAGGATTTCTAATGACTGCTGAGGTCGCTGATATTGAGTACCTGGCGGTAGGCGGCAGCAAAATGCACGTAATATGAAAAACGTATGTTTCTGGGGGTGTCCAGATATTTTGATCACATATTTTGACCCTCGCAAACTCACTCACAAAAAGCGACAGGTGCTCTATCTATACATATGCTGCGCCGGATGGTCAAGTGACAAAAGGCGTGCGTCGAAATCGATAGTTCGTGGGCTCGAATCTCAGTCGGGTCACGGATGTTTCACTCCAAGTTTGAACCCAGCCTTCATCTCTCAACCTCGCCAGAAAAAATGTGTGTTTCGGATTCCTCGTTAATGTGTAGGTCCCCGTTCCCCGTTTAGATAAAGTGGGGTCGCGAAGTCTCCGATCTGGGGTCCAGTAGAGAGACTTGTACAGGACCATTGAGAGACGCGAAGTTTTCTATACTCTCTGCATACATAATCAGATTTGTACAGCAGCCATAGAGCGTAGCTCCTGCTCGAACTTGTCCGGTGTTTCTTTTTTTTTTGCTTCATGTGGTTGGGTAGGAGTTTGGCGAAAGCCGTGTACATGGCGGGGAGTATTGTTTTGTTGATCTGTAACTTAAGATACTGAGAGACTGCTACTATTTATCCCTTACAAACCACACATAATACGGTTCACGTTCCATTAACGCGGCTGGTCAGAAGACAGGACTTTCACAAGACATATCTCCACGTGATGTGGAAATGACCACTAGATGTCAGAGGAGGCGGACCCGCCAGTATGAAGGCAGGCGGGTAGAGGAGAAGTAACATCGAAATGGGTCAGTGAGGAGGCCTGAGCGTCTACAAGCATGTGGCGTCAGTAAGAAATCCGTGAAGGACATTTCAACCCTTCTGATGCTGCCCAAGTCGATTGTTGCCCTGTGACTGCGAAGTGGAAACGTGAAGCAACCGAGACTAGGCAGCCGGCCGGAGTGGCCGAGCGGTTCTAGGCGCTACAGTCTGGAGCTGCGCTACCGCTACGGTCGCAGGTTCGAATCCTGCCTCGGGCATGGATGTGTGTGACGTCCTTAGGTTAGTTAGGCTTAAGTAGTTCTAAGTTCTAGAGGACTGATGACCTCAGAAGTTAAGTCCTATAGTGCTGAGAGCCATTTGAACCATTTTGAGACCAGGCAGGCCTCGTGAGCTGACGGACAGGAACCGTCGCGCATTGCGGAGGGTGTTTCTGCGACATCACTCGTGAAATGCGAAGTAGTATGAACTGTTGGACTAGAACAGTGGCTTTCCGTAGGGATGATGCACAATGGTGGTGCAGTTCCTCACATGACACGACCACTGCTACGACTGAGGTGGTGTGAAGAGTGAAGCCACTGGTCAGTCACTGGCTGGCAACGAGTGATTTCGAGTAATGAATCACGTGCAGTAAAGCAGCAGTTCGGAAAAGATAGCTGTTGCCAGCATCACAATGCTCCCTGTCATAAAGCAGCTTCTGTGTGTTGTCGGCCTGTGGACAGTAGCACTCCTGGAGTGGACTGGCCTCCCCAGAGTCCCGACCTCAGCCCAGTGGAATACCTCTGGAATGAGTTAGATCGTCGACATCGCTCTCTGGTTTCGGCTCTTCAGGCACAATGCGCTGCCATTCCTCCACACGCTTTGACACCCCAAGGAAAATGACCCGAGCCGTTTTCGAGCCGTAAATTGTCGATCCACGCAATATTAACCTCCACTAATAAATGTGTTGATGCATCATTTAAATATCGCCGCAGAGGAGAGAAACCAGAGGAGTACCGTGTGGTGACGGACAGGCAGCGGGTAGTTTAAGGCATCTGCCGGCGTGCTGCACAGTTCACGGCTTCGTCTTTAGTGCCCCCAGTGAAGCCACAAGTAGGTAACGTAATTGTGCGCCTGACCGCAACGCAGCACCTAATCAAAAGGGCGGCGGTCTGGCGCCAGGCAGTTGGCGCCGCTGCACAAAGAGTAATTAGCCGGGTGAGGCCGCCACCCGCGCCCCTACCCTTTCCTCCCCCGCCGCCTCCACCCCCACCTCTGCCGCTATAAATCGCGTTAGCGCTCTCCGCCGGTCTGCGCTACCGGTAGTTGCGCCGCAGTCTGCGATGACGCTTCTCTGCAGGCAGCTCTGCTACGCAGCCGACCGTCCGTCACAGTTGACGAAGCAGCCGCTGTGGCAGAAAGCGGCAGAAATTACAACGCAGTAACAGACACACTGCGCTTCTTCCCTGAATTTCTGATCTCACTGGAGCACGTACAATCGAGATAACTTCTGAACATTTATGTACCCACATAGACTGACGAGAACAGAAGGCTTTCACCTGGAGCCAGCTTTTTCAACTTGCCACGCCCCCTATCCAAACGAAGCAAGTCGCATTCTGCTCCGGCCTGGGAAAGGCGGCCGGCGTGTGGCGCTGGCGGCACCTGCCACCAGGTCACGCTCAACGCCCTCTGTGAAGTGTGAAGCGGTGCCCCGCCGACTGCAGGCTGCGCCGCTTCCGGCCACTTACGCATCTCACCGCAGTGTCGTTATACCGACCTGCATCGGCGAATGATAAATACCAAGCGCTGAATTTCGACCTGATTATGCGACTGATATGAAAGAAGTGGATCACCCGCCAACTTTGACCAATGGCGTCAAGCAGAAACGTAAAATAAATATGGTTTCAAGATGACTATCATGACGTCAGATTCACCTGTTCCAAAGGCGCGAGGATATGATAGACACCAATTACGGAATCGTACAAATGGTTAATAATAAATGGTCAAGGTAACTGGGTAAAGGTGAAAAATAGAGATTTTTGGTCATGTACCAAAAAAAGTCTAAAATAACAACTACTAAATCGCGAAAACAGTAAAATGTACAATCTAAAACAGCAAGAACAACAGCATAGAACTGCTGGTACCAAAAATACAAAAAAAAAAAAAATAATCACTGTCAAAGAAAAGCAAAAGAAGTAGCTCTGGTGGAATATCAAAATGGCTCTGAGCAGCTGAGGTCATCAGTCCCCTAGAACTTACAACTATTTAAACCTAACTAACATAAGGACATGACAGACATCCATCCCCGAGGCAGGACTCAAACCAGCGACCGTAGCGGTCGTGCGGTTCCAGACTGAATCGCCTACAACCGCTCGGCCTGGTGGAATATCATTACCATGCATTTTATACAACTCTACTGCTCAACTGTAAACCAAATATCGCAGCTATTAAAAAAAAAGCGATATCAAAAACATCATTTGTTCATTGTCACTCAACAGAAAAACAGGTACTAACAAAGACAGCCAGTGCTCTCGGCAATCAATGAAACGCTATATTGAAAACATCAAGTGACGTACAAAGCTCAACGGAAAAGCCCGATACCAATAAAGAAACCGAAAAACTTACACCAGTGCACAAAACGAGTAACAGATACGAACAAATAAAAATTGTAGCAATTAACAGAAAAGAAAATAATACTTCCCACTTATACAGAATGGTGAAAAAAGTAAAATACTTTGAGAGGTGGTAGTATTCATCGAAGCAAGAAAAGTAAGTCCAATGAACATGTGTCCTACTTTCCGACATAAACTCGTGTTTATAGGGAGGGCTGCGTAACGCTTAGTCACGGATACTAGCACAGTCGTTGCACCGGCGCTTCGTGAAATGTGACAGCAGGGTATTTTGTCGTCCTACTCACAGTACTCACCCACCAGTTGTCAGTTGTGTGGTTCGAGTCGTCTTGTAGGCTACGTTAGTTTTCATTGTGTGTCAGTGTCTTACTCTACAGTACTGTCAACGCAGAGTTCGTATCATGGTGATTTACCTACTTCCAAAGACGGATTCAGTTGCGTGTTTACTGTTATTGCGATGTTTGTACGTACAAACAGTGTAGTACATTTACATTTTCTCTTCCACTACTTGTTAACTATGGAACGGCACTACTCGACAAGTGAAATGACAGGTATGATATCGTGCTATGGTTTAGCAAATGTACATAGCCTGCGAGCCTGTTCCCTGTACCCCGGAAAATATTTATATCGCTGAGTGCACTCTGTTCGGGAGACTTCAGCGTTTGAGCGAATGTTCGGTGGAAGAAACCGCTGGATCACTGTGAGGCGATTAGCAGCAGCAGAACGCACACTCTTATCTGGTGTTGTGACTTTCCATAACCATCATGTATGGGTACATCTACATCTACATTTATACTCCGCAAGCCACCCAACGGTGTGTGGCGGTGGGCACTTTACGTGCCACTGTCATTACCTCCCTTTCCTGTTCCAGTCACGTGTGGTTCGCGGCAAGAACGACTGTCTGAAAGGCTCCGTGCGCGCTCTAATCTCTCTAATATTACATTTGTGATCTCGGGAGGTATGAGTAGGGGGAAGCAATAATTCGATACCTCATCCAGAAACGCACCCTCTCGAAACCTGGCGGGCAAGCTAAACCGCAATGCAGAGCGCCTCTCTTGCAGAGTCTGTCACTTGAGTTTGCTAAACATCTCCGTAACGCTATCACGGTTACCAAATAACCCTGTGACGAAACGCGCCGCTCTTCTTTGGATCTTCTCTATCTCCTCTGTCAACCCGATCTGGTACGGATCCCACACTGATGAGCAATACTCAAGTATAGGTCGAACGAGTGTCTTGTAAGCCACCTCCTTTGTTGATGGACTACATTTTCTAAGGACTCTCCCAATGAATCTCAACCTGGTACCCGCCTTACCTACAATTAATTTTATATGATCATTCCACTTCATATCGTTCCGCACGCATACTCCCAGATATTTTACAGAAGTAACTGCTACCAGTGTTTGCCACTCCCTGCACCATGTGCCTATCCGCTGCAGATCTTCCTGCATTTCGCTACAATTTTCTAATGCTACAAATTCTCTGTATACTACAGCATCATCCGCGAAAAGCCGCATGGAACTTCCGACACTATCTACTATTGTGAAAAGCAATGGTCCCATAACACTCCCCTGTTGCACGCCAGAGGTTACTTTAACGTCTGTAGACGTCTCTCCATTGACAACAACATGCTGTGTTCTGTTTGCTAAAACCTCTTCAATCCAGCCACACAGCTGGTATGATAATCCGTAGGCTCTTACTTTGTTTATCAGGCGACAGTGCGGAACTGTATCGAACGCCTTCCGGAAGTCAAGCAAAATAGCATCCACCTGGGAGCCCGTATCTAATATTTTCTGGGTCTCATGAACAAATAAAGCGAGTTGGGTCTCACACGATCGCTGTTTCCGGAATCCATGTTGATTCCTACATAGTAGATTCTGGGTTTCCAAAAACGACATGATACTCGAGCAAAAAACATGTTCTAAAATTCTACAACAGATCGACGCCAGAGATATAGGTCTATAGTTTTGCGCATCTGCTCGACGACCCTACTTGAAGACTGGGACTACCTGTGCTCTTTTCCAATCATTTGGAACCCTCCGTTCCTCTAGAGACTTGCGGTACACGGCTGTTAAGAGGGGGGCAAGTTGTTTCGCGTACTCTGTGTAGAATCGAATTGGTATCCCGTCAGGTCCAGTGGACTTTCCTCTGTTGAGTGATTCCAGTTGCTTTTCTCTTCCTTGGACACTTATTTCGATGTCAGCCATTTTTTCGTTCGTGCGCGGATTTAGTGAAGGAACTGCAGTGCGGTCTTCCTCTGTGAAACAGCTTTGGAGAAAGGTGTTTAGTATTTCAGCTTTACGCGTGTCATCCTCTGTTTCAATGCCATCATCATGCCGGAGTGTCTGGATATGCTGTTTCGAGCCACTTACTGATTTAACGTAATACCAGAACTTCCTAGGATTTTCTGTCAAGTCGGTACATAGAAATTTACTTTCGAATTCACTGAACGCTTCACGCATAGCCCTCCTTACGTTAACTTTGACATCGTTTAGCTTCTGTTTGTCTGAGAGGTTTTGGCTGCGTTTAAACTTGCAGTGAAGCTCTCTTTGCTTTCGCAGTAGTTTCCTAACTTTGTTGTTGAACCACGGTGGGTTTTTCCCGTCCCTCATAGTTTTACTCGGCACGTACCTGTCTAAAACGCATTTTACAATTGCCTTAAACTTTTTCCATAAACGCTCAACATTGTCAGTGTCGGAACAGAAATTTTCATTTTGATCTGTTAGGTAGTCTGAAATCTGCCTTCTATTACTCTTGCTAAACAGATAAACCCTCCTCCCTTTTTTTCATATTCCAATTAACTTCCATATTCAGGGATGCTGCAACGTCCTTATGATCACTGATTCCCTGCTCTGCACTTACAGAGTCGAAAAGTTCAGGTCTGTTTGTTACCAGTAGGTCCAAGATGTTATCTCCACGAGTCGGTTCTCTGTTTAATTGCTCGAGGTAATTTTCGGATAGTGCACTCAGTATAATGTCACTCGATGCTCTGTGCCTACCACCCGCCCTAAACATCTGAGTGTCCGAGTCTATATCTGGTAAATTGAAATCTCCACCTAAGACTATAACATGCTAGATGGGTAGATGTAAATCCCCAAGCAATTAAAGAAAGAGGGCGTCAACACCGATTCTCAGTCAACGCATGGGCAGGCGTACCTGGCGATAGATAAATAGGGCCATACGTGCTAGCGTGAAGTTTAACTGGGGCGCATTATCTGGACTTTCTCATTAACGTTTTTCCTACCTTGCTGGAGGCTGTGCCACTGCAGCAACGAATACAAATGTGGTTCGTACATGATGGTGCACCAGCACACATTCGTCACAACGTGCGCGAACATCTGATGCAGACATTTCAGGACTGCTGAATTGGGCGGGGAACCCCTCACCTTGGCCTGTTCGTCCCCCAGACCTCTATACCCTAGACTTTTAGTTACGGGGACACTTGGAGGAATTGGTGTACGCCTCGCCAATCAACGACGTGCGGACACTACCGGGTCGCGTCTTCAACTCGTGCTACCAGGTAAAACAGGTCAGGTATGCTTCAAAGGGAGCCTCATTCCTCAAGCCGGCGGGGAGAGAGGTGCACTGTCATAAATGGACGCCACGTTGATCATCTCCCGTAAACACGTGTTTGTCGCAGAAAGCATGCACGTAAGTGTCCTTTTTTTTTTTTTTTTTTTTTTTTTTTTTTTTTTTTTTTTTACAATCGTATTGACGAACTAGGATCACGTTAACAACTTCAGTTCCTCTTCTTCCTTTGTTATTGTTTCCTATTTTTCCAGTATTCCCTCATTTCCTCCCCATGAAGTCTCTTCCTTTCTTCTGTCCATGTTGTTCCCGATTTTTTATTTCTTCTGCTTTGAAAGCCTTCCAAATTTAGTATTCTGTTTTTAAAACGGTTTCTTTCTGCTATTTCTGACTCTCTGATGTTGTTTCTTTCAAGATCTTTTCTTACTTCTGTAATCCATGCTATTGTCGGTTTCTTCTTCCAGAAATATAGGAGTATTTGTTTCGTTAGTCTATTTCCATCCATTCGGTAGAGATGCCTAAAAAAGGTTAATCTTCGTTTGGCCATTACTTCAGATATTTTCTCTATATTTTTGTAGATCTCCCCAGTACTTCTTATTTTCCAACCATCTGTCCATGTTTAGTGTATTCAGTTTTCTTGTTTCGATGAGTACTTCCATCTCTCAAACTACTCAACATTTTTACCCATATTTTTATACCCTGTATATCGCACTTCAAACAGATGCCTAGAATCAAAGCCAGAAAAAGCAAAGGAAAAAATACCAAAAACATACAACAAAATAAAACAGAATAAGATAAAGTAAAACGTAATTAAACCTCAAACGAAAAACAATAAAACTCGTCAGAATGACAAAAAATGAAAGAAAAGTCAGTGCCATGAGCGAAACGAATTGAAGGAAAAGCTCCACATCCTCATCCACTTAGCCGGCCGAAGTGGCCGCGCGGTTCTGGCGCTGCAGTCTGGAACCGCGAGACCGATACGGTCGCAGGTTCGAATCCTGCCTCGGGCATGGATGTGTGTGATGTCCTTAGGTTAGTTAGGTTTAACTAGTTCTAAGTTCTAGGGGACTAATGACCTCAGCAGTTGAGTCCCATAGTGCTCAGAGCCATTTGAACCATTTTGAACCTCATCCACCTAACCACTAAACCCTGACACCCGTTTCGTGCACAACATACCTAACAGGGGATTCATAACAAAAAGAGATAAACAAGCGCATGTACAGCTGACAGATTGAGCCTCAACTTCTCTAACCGAGCCCCTGGCAGGATTGAGTTTCGCACATTACCGCGCCGTCCCCTCGTAATGGGCTCAGATGTTTGTTCAGCTCCTGCGTATAGAATTTTGCCCTTATTCGTATCTGCCGGACCGGAACCCACAGTTGTCGCTGCGTGGGGATGCCCCATCGGACGGACTCTGCCGGCTGCTGCTGCTGCTGCTGCTGCTGCTGCACTGCTGACACGTGTCACTTTGCTTCTGATACTAAATGACGCAAACGCCTCAGACTCCTTTCGTAAATAGTGGCTCGATAGCTCACAGGCAAAGTGCCACAATACGCATCCTAAGACTCAGTCCTAGGATTTATATCTGTCACCTGTAACATCTTCCACCTCTGACAATGTTTGTAGGTATGAAAAATGCCGACTTGCACCGTGGTCGCGTGTTGATGACAAACTGTTGGTCACCGTTGACTGAGGTGAGAAAGTCGTGGGATGGCGAACAGAAGGTATAAGAGGGCAGTGCACTGGCGGAACTGTCATTTGTGCTCTGGTGATTAACGAAGGTAATAGACTCAGGTCGCTGAATTGTAGCGTGTAATGGTACTAGAATTACGTAACCATTACGGCACCTCACCTCAACCCCTCGATACCAGCAATATTCTACTGTGTTTCTGTAAAATAGTTAACATATTTCTGTGACAACATTCAGATTTGATTTCATTAATGTAGAGGTACTTCGATAAATCGACATGTATATATTGCAATGATATTATTGTTATGTGTATTCTTTCTTTTGTCACTATGATCATTGACGTACTTGTAACTCTGATTTTTGGGCGCGTAAGCGGTTATTAGTCAAGCTTTGGTCGTCATGTTGAAAAGACGCAAATTGTAGTCAGTTTATGAAATGTGAACATTAACAGCGAGGAAGATATTTTCGAGTATGTTTTATAATGTTTTATATTGTGAAGTGATGTTTTGGAACGAGTTACGTGATACTGCAACAAAAATAATAAAAAAGAAGTGTCACTTAAATTCGGTGTGCTGATTACTTTTTACATCACCATTGTCCCAACTTGCAAAAGTTTAATCTTCAAGAATGGTTTATGAAACACATCTATAAAACTTTTGAATATCGCAGAGTAACACCTAGGCCTCTTTGTATCCGAGCTTGGAATCATTACTACCTAGATTTTCGACGATTGAACCATGAGTTCACAACGAGACCAGCGTGTGAAACACGAAAAGATGAGTGCCTAGTTTATCCGATATTTCAAGAAATGACTTTATTGACTGTGCTCTAATGATACCTGCCACATAATATAACTTTGTTGTTGCCCGAAAATACAATATTTAGCAGCGTGAGCAACACTACAAATCATAATTAATTTTTGACCTTTGTTGTGGCAGGCTTGTTAGAAGCTGTAGGTAGAAGGGACATTCCATTTCGGAAATATTTGGAAATTCTATTTTCCGAGATCCACAGTGTCACGAGTGTGCCAAGAATACTAAATTTCAGGCACTACCTCTCACCACGGACAACGGCTTTTACAAAAAAAAAAAAAAATGGTTCAAATGGCTCTGAGCACTATGGGACTTAACTTCTGAGGTCATCAGTCCCCTAGAACTTAGAACTACTTAAACCTAACTAACCTAAGGACATCTCACACATCCATGCCCGAGGCAGGATTCGAACCTGCGACCGTAGCTGTCTCGCGGGTCCAGACTGTAGCGCCTAGAACCGTTCGGCCACTCCGGCCGGCCTTTACATAACGACCGAGAGCAGTGGCGTTTGCGTAGTATTGTCAGTGCTAACCCATAAGCAACACTCCGTGAAATAACCACAGAAATGGATGTGAGACCTCCGACGGACGTATCCGTTAGGACTGCGTGGCTAAATGTGGCGTTAATGGGCTGTGGCAGCAGACGGCCGAAGCGAGTGCGTTTGGTAACAGCACGACATCGCCTGCACTGCCTCTCCTAAGCTCGTGACCGTATCGGTTGGACACTAGATGACTGAGAAACCGCGCCCGGTCAGATGAGTCCCGATTTCGGTTGGTAGGAGCTGATGGTAGTGTTCGAGTGTGCCGCAGACCCAAGATATATGCTATTTCAGTCTTTCTCGGCGTATTCCACTGATGAATTCTCCTCTGGTTATCAACCGAGTGGTGGCGTCGTCTTATCGCAACGTTTCAATGAGTTTCGTCATCTTCGCCAGAAGATGATGGGTACGAAACTCATTGAAACGTTGCAACAAGACGACGCCACCATTCGGCTGATAACCCGAGAAGAATTCATGAACACACCCAAGATGTTAATAAGGCACTGTCGAAGCTGCTGGTGACTCCATAATGGCATGGGTTGTGTTTACATGGAATGGATGGCTCCTCTTATCCAACTGAATCAGAAGATGATGGGTACGAAACTCATCTGAACCACGATCTCTGAAGACCTCGCTGTATGGTGGTACAACATGCACGGTGTGGATTTCATGAGCAATAAAAAGGCAGATATGATGTTTATATTGATCTCTATTCCAATTTTCTGTACAGGTTCCGGAACTCTCGGAACCGAGGTGATGCAAAACGTTTTTTATGTGTGTAATTGTCATCATATGACTAAATTTTCACTACTGCTATTTCGGCTGTAGAACCATTTTAAGGCGTGAGGTAAAAACTGAAACTAATAAAACATTAGGAACGCCTTTTATGGACTGAATTTCTGTGCAATACTCGTGTCATTCTGAATTTATAAAAATGTTTCCAACGATAGGTTGAAAAAGAAACCTGTTCCCCATCCTTCATATGGCACTGGCACACCAAAGATTATATTTCTCATACAGTGCTTCTTACCTAAATAACAACCTATGAAGTGGTACAGACGAATATCAATGTCCACGTCTGAACACGATTAGTGCTTACCACAGCACTGTGCTGGCCAGCATTATCACAACACAATGCGTTAAATTGTGTCTGCCGTTCATGACGTTAGCTGTGGTCCAGATTTCAGTTCACATTCAGATCTTGTGATGAAACGAGTGCTATATAAGTCTACATATTCAACATTACGACAACATGTCATTCAGACTTGTCTGACACTGACTTCGCAAATAATGCTCCGTAAATTGTGTTTATAAAATGTTATCACATTATGTCATTCACTTCGTTATCAACTCATTTTATTGCTTCCAGTTTTCACCTTGTACTTGAAAATGGCAGTTCAGCCGAAATTGCAATAGTGAAATAAATAAAATTTACGCTCAAATTCCGGCAATGATTTGATTTAAAAAGTATATTATGAATGTGGTCCCCAACCAGGGAAAAATCACCAGCTATATACACTCCTGCAAATTGAAATAAGAACACCGTGAATTCATTGTCCCAGGAAGGGGAAACTTTATTGACACATTCCTGGGGTCAGATACATCACATGATCACACTGACAGAACCACAGGCACATAGACACAGGCAACAGAGCATGCACAATGTCGGCACTAGTACAGTGTATATCCACCTTTCGCAGCAATGCAGGCTGCTATTCTCCCATGGAGACGATCGTAGAGATGCTGGATGTAGTCCTGTGGAACGGCTTGCCATGCCATTTCCACCTGGCGCCTCAGTTGGACCAGCGTTCGTGCTGGACGCGCAGACCGCGTGAGACGACGCTTCATCCAGTCCCAAACATGCTCAATGGGGGACAGATCCGGAGATCTTGCTGGCCAGGGTAGTTGACTTACACCTTCTAGAGCACGTTGGGTGGCACGGGATACATGCGGACGTGCATTGTCCTGTTGGAACAGCAAGTTCCCTTGCCGGTCTAGGAATGGTAGAACGATGGGTTCGATGACGGTTTGGATGTACCGTGCACTATTCAGTGTCCCCTCGACGATCACCAGTGGTGTACGGCCAGTGTAGGAGATCGCTCCCCACACCATGATGCCAGGTGTTGGCCCTGTGTGCCTCGGTCGTATGCAGTCCTGATTGTGGCGCTCACCTGCACGGCGCCAAACACGCATACGACCATCATTGGCACCAAGGCAGAAGCGACTCTCATCGCTGAAGACGACACGTCTCCATTCGTCCCTCCATTCACGCCTGTCGCGACACCACTGGAGGCGGGCTGCACGATGTTGGGGCGTGAGCGGAAGACGGCCTAACGGTGTGCGGGACCGTAGCCCAGCTTCATGGAGACGGTTGCGAATGGTCCTCGCCGATACCCCAGGAGCAACAGTGTCTCTAATTTGCTGGGAAGTGGCGGTGCGGTCCCCTACGGCACTGCGTAGGATCCTACGGTCTTGGCGTGCATCCGTGCGTCGCTGCGGTCCGGTCCCAGGTCGACGTGCACGTGCACCTTCCGCCGACCACTGGCGACAACATCGATGTACTGTGGAGACCTCACGCCCCACGTGTTGAGCAATTCGGCGGTACGTCCACCCGGCCTCCCGCATGCCCACTATACGCCCTCGCTCAAAGTCCGTCAACTGCACATACGGTTCACGTCCACGCTGTCGCGGCATGCTACCAGTGTTAAAGACTGCGATGGAACTCCGTATGCCACGGCAAACTGGCTGACACTGACGGCGGCGGTGCACAAATGCTGTGCAGCTAGCGCCATTCGACGGCCAACACCGCGGTTCCTGGTGTGTCCGCTGTGCCGTGCGTGTGATCATTGCTTGTACAGCCCTCTCGCAGTGTCCGGAGCAAGTATGGTGGGTCTGACACACCGGTGTCAATGTGTTCGTTTTTCCATTTCCAGGAGTGTAGAAATGTTAAAAACAAATGCATGTATTGTTCGACGTATGCATGGGAGAAGCAATGACAGGTTCAAGAGTGGGATTTATATTCATGTTCAAACGATGTCAATGACAAGATTAGCTGGTGACACTAGTATCCTCACTGAAAATGAAGAAGAGTTATAGCATCTTTTGAACGGAACGAAGAGTAAACCGAAGAAAAAATTAAGCAATGAACTGAGATTAGCGATATTCTCTGCATCAGAACTGGAGGCCACGAATTAATTCTACTATCCTGATGGCAAAATAACATAACGGACAAAGCAAGTAGGTTATAAAAAGCATACTAAGACCGAGAAAGTGCGTATCCTGGCCAAAAGAAGTCTACTAGTGTAAAATGCAGGTCCTAATTTGAGGAAGAGGTTTCTGAAAATGCAGTTCTGGGGAACGGCATCGTATGGTAGCGGCTCATGGACTGTGGGAAAACAGGAAAAATAAGAATCGAAGCGTTTGAGATGTATTGGTACAGAAAAATTTTGAAAATTAGCCGGACTGATAAGATAAGGGACGAGGAACTTCTCTGTAGAACCGGCGATGAAAGGTGTGTGTGGAGAACACTGACAATAAGTAGGGAGAGGACGGTAGGACATGTGTCAACACATCAAGAAACAACTTGCGTGGTACTGGACGCAGCTGTAGAGGGTAGAAACTGTAGGATGGCTTGGGAGAGGAATTCGTGGCGGACCGAACCACACCAGTCAGAAGACTGACGAGAAAGAAATATAACTCTTCGCCATGCACGACACAGTGGCTCGCGGAGTACGTATGTAGCTGTTTTTTAAGTATATGTTGTTTTGTAGGGCGGGCAACCACAGCCAAACTCCTCTCGGCTAGCACGGTCATTGCCGCTCCCATCACTTAAAAAATTTTTTTAAAATATTTTTAAATTTTAACTACCGCTTTCAGCAGATGACGGTACATTGGACGTGAATGGTGGGGAGTGACTACAGGGAAATGTTCACCGTTACTATGCTATAAATAGCGGATATTGCCTGAGGGCCGGCCGGAATGGCCGAGCGGTTAAAGGCGCTACAGTCTGGAACCGCACGACCGCTACGGTCGCAGGTTCGAATCCTGCCTCGGGCATGGATGTATGTGATGTCCTTAGGTTAGTTAGGTTTAAGTAGTTCTAAGTTCTAGGGGACTTATGACCACAGCAGTTGAGTCCCATAGTGCTCAGAGCCATTTGAACCATTTTATTGCCTGAGGATGCACCGATAAGTGGTGCGAAACCGGTCGCAAATTTAGTAAAAATCATTCATACAGCCAGTGCGGAATTTTCTTTGGAAAAATGTTTTAAGTATAGCCCAACACCAGGTCACCGCACAGTGATTTTCGCCAAACAGTGCAGGGGCTAGTTTTCCAGTGAGCGATCCGTCGGTGCTCTGAGAAACAGGATGAGCGTTAAGCCAAGCCACAAAGCCGGTCCCGCAGGCAGGAGGGGCATTTGTAAGGCGTCAGCCGCTCTTCTCTTAAGCTGTGTTCTACACGTGTGCTGCTAATGCGCGAGAAGTGTGTGTCCAAAGCAGTAAGTCACGCTTCGGAACCCACCCGCTTCACGGAATTCCTAGTTTCCGCGACGTGCCCTCTGGCATTGTTTTCGCAGTCTGCAGAGGTGGTTTTCTACAACTGCATCTATTTTTCCGGTTTGTACCGGAAATTAATCTTCTGAATGGGTCTGTGATCATGTTGTTATTTTGTGAATGATGCTGTCTAGACAATATACAATGCCTGACAAAAGAGTGACGCACCGAGTAAGGAACAAGAAACAGAAATTAAGCAGCATCGATTCATATGGTATGTGATGTTATTTCGGTAGCTATAAAATGGAGTCAAATGTACAGAGATGGATGGTGGATAGAAAATTCTATGCGATAAACTGCCTGGTCGTCAGCGTCGTTTCTCAAAATGGTGGTACTGGGGTACGAGCAGTTTCCCCTTCTTAAAACAAAGAGCCATAATAATAAGAAATTTCACATACAATTTGCAGTATGTGTTTTCGTAACATTGTCGTGCATTAAAGTTTGACAGTTCGTGCAGGTATCGTTCCGTGTGTTTCGGCTCTCGACACACGCTATGTGCCAGGTTCTCACCATTCCTCATAACCATCACATCTGCAAAGCGTAACTGTTGGTCCTTTTCTGTTTCCATTGTAAGTTTTATGTTGGTATGGAGACTGTTCAGGTGTCTAAGGCAGTCGCCGATCTCTTCCTCTTCGTGGGTTCACACGACGAAGATGATGTCAACCTACCTATACCTTTGCGTTGGGTTTACAAGGTGCGAAGTCCAGCGCCTTTGTTTCGAAATGTCTCACGAAGAAATTGGCCACCACTGTATTAAATGGAGTACCTGTGGCGACGTCTTCCAGCTATTTGTAGAAACTGCCACACATCATGAAATAGCTCGCGACAAGAAAAACACGAAAGAGTTTGGTGATGTCATCCAAGGAAATCGAATCACCCTCCACAGAATCACAGAGTGGCACTTCGGTAAACAAAGGAAACAACATCAAAGTTGACCAGGAGGGTGCTCGGTCCATGTTTTAGTTACTTTAGCTGCTCACTCAAATGTTCCAAGACCTTCATGTATGTGTGGCTTAAGCAGAGAGACCAAGTGTGTCACCTGTTTATACGTCGATGAGCCAGGAGTGCTTACTATCGGTCGTAGTTGAACATTATTTTTACGGATTTTTGGTAATCCATACAGCCGAAATGGTATATCTTTTTCGAAGCTCAAGTTCCTCTGTGCGTGTTTGGAGAGAGAAGACGTTTTCATTAACCGATTCGTGTTCCGTGTGATCTGCTGCATCGGAGCTGTGCCTAGCTTTCGGTACATCTTTCGATCTAATTTCTCCCGAATCTTCTGTTCGTAAGCTTCGTTCTTCATTACAGTGGTCAGATTTTCCTTGTCTGCAGGAAGTACCAATGTACTCTTGTCGCCGTTAAGACTCTTGATACCTTTTAACTTTTTCGGTTTGCAAGCTGGTGATTTCGATCAGTAGAGTATCTTGGCGATTTCAGTGCGTGTTGCCTCAGCTTTTCACAAGGAAGGGTCCGGATGGTCACTTCGGTGTTTGCAATTGTATCCTGCACAGGTAAAGTTTTGGGTATGACAATGAAATTCTCTCCTTTTTCAACAACGTACCGTTCCTGTGATGTCAAAGGTCGTTCACAGAAGTAGACCACTGTGCGTGCAATGTTGGGAATGTACTTGCCGATCGTTTCCGCATCCTGCAAACTGTTTCTTCTGGCGCCTGAGTGGCGACACACGAGGACGCAGGGCGCGCCGCTGTGCCGCCACAGTTCTGTCGACTGCTGCCAGCTGTGACTGACGCCACAGCCAACGGCTCCTGACAAACAATGGAAGAATGGGTGGCCGTCGGTGGCCGCCCGGCGCAGCGCAGACGCCGCTCCGCCGCTGAAGCCGACGCTGCTCGGTCGCGCCTCGAGCACACACCCGGCATTTCGTGCTGCGACGTTAGCGGCAACCCGCGCATGGGACGGTAATTCCCCGGTCCAACTCTGACCAATGCTGCCGTGCGGGGTGACGCAGAATGTCTCTGGCAGTCCACTAATTACTCCTGGATGGCAGGCACAGATTTGGATGGGTTACAATGTGCTCGGCGCACAATATAACACAGCAGAGGTAGCATTCTGGATTGCAAAAGGTGGAACAATTTTGGTTTTAAGATACGTTGTACGTATTACTACTCTCGTGAAAAAATCCTTGTTTCACAACTTGTTCCCGTTGTGCGTATGCGGCATCTTGAAAAAACCGCTAAGAAATGCAACTTTTTTTACTTGGTCTTCAGCAAACTTGCTTCCAGTAAATGTTAGGTAAAAACATACCATCATTAATTTTAAAGAGCATTAAATTTCCTGCAAGTTTAAAAGATAACATTTTCGAAAATTCCGAGCAGTCAGTGAAATATGAAGCTGTTAAAATCTGCAAAAACACGAAGAAATCTCAAAAAGTTAAATATATTAGTGGTTTCGTTTTAATAATTCTTTTTCGTGTTTGTGCACAATGCATAATAACCACTGCAGTAGAGGATTTAATTTTCTTCAAGATTCATGCAAAATATTTGTAACTACTCTCTATGCACGCCGGGAAATGTTGCATTAACAATTTTAGTGAAAGTGGACTCGAAACTGAAAATATCATCCTCAGTCAAAAATAGTGTTCATGAACGTGATGTCATCCTTACTCCAGCCTCTAGTCGGTGTACAGGGCATACCGGTTATAAGTTTACATATTTTTGTGTATGGTGTCTTAATATGTGCATGCATCATCATGCATCATTCTACTGGTTGTTTCTTCTCTGTGGCAAACAGTCTCCCAAGAAACTTAAATGACTTGATCTTTTCTGCGCGGTCCTAATAGTACCACTAAGCGAACTAAACCTGCCAATATAGACTAAACGTTTTCCGTCCACACTTCATATTGTTTATTATACATTGTGCACAAAACTGCACTAAAAAGAAGTTATTAAGGCGGAACCACTGGCGTATGTATCATTTGCGATTTCTTGACGTTTTTGCAGATTTTCACAAACTCGTGTCTCAACAGCTGTTCCGAATTTTCCAACATGTTTGTATTTGAAACTTATTGCAAATTTAACGCATTTTAAAAGTGAAACTTGCATATTACTGAACACGGACTGAAAAAAGTTATATTTCTTAGCGGTTTTTTCAAGAAGAGGGAGAAACTCTCGGATTTTTCACGAGGGGGGGGTGACATTTACAAGATACCTGAAAATCAAAATTACTCCACCTTTTCCAACCCAACCCC
The DNA here is from genome assembly GCF_021461385.2 of Schistocerca piceifrons. Classification (NCBI taxonomy): domain Eukaryota; kingdom Metazoa; phylum Arthropoda; class Insecta; order Orthoptera; family Acrididae; genus Schistocerca; species Schistocerca piceifrons. The sequence continues at coordinate 30,437,059 of NC_060140.1, read as the reverse complement.
TCTTCCAGAGTTGTCTCCCGAAGGCTAATACGGCGGTCCTCCCTCGTGGCGGCAAGACGTGGACGACCGGAACTGTGACGTCGAGTCCGGCTGCGCACATTTTTCCCGTGCAGACCGACATCGCGCCCTGTTTGTTACACCTGAACCCCCCCCCCCCCCCCACATGTCTGGATACAGCACGATTCGACTGGCCCGTCAGATGGAGGCGTACAATGGGGCCCCTTCGGAAATTGTTAGGTCCTGATAACGCTGTCTCATACGAGTACGCGACATCTCCGTGTCCTTCACAGTGATCGCTCAACATGTGACGCTTTTCGAGCGTCTTCTATACCCAGACAGGCCTGGCAGCAACAGTAAACGTGAACAACACTAATGCACACCTATAGCGGCCGTCCCACCTGTTACAGAGAATTGCAGACCTTGATCACTTAGATATGCTTGTGGACGGAGCTATTTTGACATCCGACCAAGTGTTTGTGGGCTTCAGTTTTTTGTCAGGTGGTTTACAAATGACTCCAGAGGTGATACAAACAACTGATGAGTGAATCGTCGGAGCGACTGGGGCTCGAATGCTGAATCTTCCACTTTACTGCTTGACACTTACCTATCTCCTTAGTCACAACGGCGTAATAACACATTCCTCAGTACAACCGTGGCTGCTTTGGCTTGTAACTGTCCCCCTCCTTCGGAAAAGACGTACAGACTTGAAGTCGCAAGGGAGTTTTCAGTCCAGCCACAAGACTGGTGCTGTAATCCGTACGATCGTATTTCCTTCCTCAATATTACGAGAAACTTCTGGTTTCATCTGTTCTTGTTGCTCAGTGTGTTATCAAACAACGGATGAAGTTTAACGGATACTTGCTTTGTTCATATTCACAGCCTCTTCGATTCTGACACGCCTAACGCGTTGCTCCTTCCTAAAAATGCGATGCAACTCTTACAACGAGCAGCTAACTTACGACGTTTCCCGGTAACGCAGATTCCTAAGAGAAATACGAGCACTACACAACATGTCCGGGACCCGAGAGCAACAGAAGACATTAAGGAAGAAGAGGGATGTCTTGGATAAAGAAGAGCATAAGGCAGGAATGCTGTCTTCTTCCTTTACTATCCAATCTGAATGTCAAGAAAGCAATAAAGAAAATAAAATAAATGTTCATAAGTAGGATTAAAATTTACGGTAAAAGGATACCAACGATAAGTTTCGTTGGATGACAGAATAACTAAACCTACTGCAGAGAATAAAGTATTTATTTAATCGTATGGTGATTTTACACTATATACAGTTGATATAAGGCAAATGATTTTGTACAATATATATGTATATGATATAAGACAATATTAAACCTTAGAGTCTGTGTTTTTCAACCAGTTAATTAAGCTGGGTGTGAGAGTGAACAAGTCATCGGGAATTCCAGGGTATGAATGAAGTTGACAGCGTTGGACTAAATATTCAATTGTCTGCTCTTCTTGATTACATTCACGCGTTGGTGAACTGATTCAGCCCTATTTGTACCTGAAGTAGCTACAACAACCATGTCCAGCCCTTAACCTGTTGAGGCGGCACCAAAGTTTCCTCAGTAGGTCAAAACCTTTTGCTTCTTTGTGGCATCAAGGTGATGGGCTCTTGTTCCAATGTTTTTGTTGACCATTCATGCTTCCAGCTTTCATTTAGATCAAAACCATCCGGGATGAGTTGTCCTGCAGTAAGACTTGCTGGTCTTCTTGATCGCAATCGTTGCTGTGGCGGATGACAGAATTCCTGGTGCAGTGGTAGAGAAGGTGCTGCATAGATTTTCTTGCCCTCCCTCAGTAGAACTTGTTTCCGCCTTAAGTGAGGTGGAGGGGTGTACAGGCAACCAGGGGCATGGGGTTGATTTGATGGAACCAGTAATGCAGCGCACTGTCGTTAAGTTCTGTGTCTACCTTCTTCACGTGCACACTTTCCAACCAGACAGGTGCACAGTACTCGGCAGCAGAGTACACAGGACTGATGCCAGTTAAACGCAGATAGTCAGCAGAGGTTCCCAGCTGGTACCATTGAGCTCGTGTAGTACGTTGTTCCTTGCAGCAACTTTATGAGAAAGCTTGGTTATGTGCTCTTTGTAGCTCAGGGTTCTATCTAGAGTGATTCCGAGATATTTTGGGAAAGGATTGTACCTCAACGTTTGTCCATTGAGCAGAACTCTTGGTTTGTAGTTCGCAGCACGATTCGCTAGATGGAAACAAGAGACTTCAGTTACTGATGTGCTTGGGATCAATATCCAGGTCTTAAAGAAAGTTGACATCTTCTCCAGATCCTCCGTAACAGTTCGTTCACCATCTTCGAAATTACTGCTCTGTGCTACCAGTGCAACGTCGTCAGCGTAGATAAAGTTAGTTAGGGAATAAAGTGTCTACTGACAACAGAATAACGACTGCGAGTAAACCGAAGAAAGTGTAAGTGTTGAGGAGAGGATGAAATGAGATTATCATCAAAACTGGTATTAGCAACTTATTTGCTGACTAATGTTCATTCTGCTGTGGTCAAGCAAAATAACGCACGACAGGTGACACAAGCAACCAAGCAGACCAGTACAGTCGAGGGTAGCACTCTTCACTAAAGCAAGGCTAGCTTGCAAGCGAGTCGTGGACTGTCATAAAATCCACAAAGAAGAAAATCGAAGCCTTCTAGTTGTTACAGAACGACGTTATAACCAGACCTCGGATTTGTGGTAAAATCCTATTTCCTTCCTCATTAAATAACGGCAAAAAAGGTGTACATACACGAATTACGACAATTTATCATCGAAAACGCTAGTTTTATTGCATAAAAAACACCTAATTTCAGGTCAGTACCTGATTGTACCTACATTTTAAAAATACAATTACATAAAATTTTGTATGACTAACATTCTCTCGTGATCTTACTAGCTAAAAATTACGCAAATATTTCATCGAAGATTGTAATTTTATAGTACCTAAGACACCTAATTTCATGTTAGAACCTAATTGTACCTCATTTTTAAAAATCCTAGAAATATCTGATTTCATGTTAGAATCAGACTGTATCGAATTTTAAAAAAACCACAGATAAACGTTAGTATCGCTTACTGAAGAATAGTATTGGGAACAGAAAGGTGATTGAAACCAGACGTCAATGACAACGAAATCGTAAGTTCAGATAGTAATGTTTATCATAAGGAAAGGTTAGTCACCAATGGTGGCGGCGTGTTTATTGCAGTAAAAAATTCGATCAAATCTAGCGAGGTTATCGCGGAATCAGAACGTGAATTATTCTGGGTGAAACTGAGTGTCAACGAACGGTAAAAAATAGTGATCGGATGCTTTTATACACCACTGGGCCACGATCTGTAGTTGTAGAGCACTTAAGACAGAACTTGCAGAATATTATTAGTAACTTTCCTGGTCATGCCGTTGTAATAGGGGGTAACTTCAACTTGGCAGGTATAGATTGGGTGTGTTAAGCCATCAAAACTGATGCCAGAGACAGGGAATCGTGTGGCGTTGTTCTGGATGTCTTGTCCGAAGCCTGCCTCAGTGGCCGAGCGGTTCTAGGCGCTTCAGTCTGGAACCGCGCGACCGCTACGGTCGCAGGTTCGAATGCTGCCTCGGGCATGGATGTGTCTGATGTCCTTAGGTTAGTTAGGTTTAAATAGTTCTAAGTTCTAGGGGACTGAGCACTATGGGACTTAACATCTGAGGTCATCAGTCCCCTAGAACTTTGAACTACTTAAACCTAGTTAACCTAAGGACATCACACACATCCATGCCCAAGGCAGGATTCGAACCTGCGACCGTAGCGGTCGCGCGGTTCCAGACTGAAGCGCCTAGAACCGCTCGGCCACCATCGGGCGACTGGGAAAGATCCACCATGGTGTAATAGCCGTGTTCGAAAAGCACTACGAAAACAAAGAATACTTCATCTCAGACTCAAGAAAAGTAAAAACCTAGCTGACAGAAGAAAAGCTGAACGAAGCGAATATGAGCGCAACGAGAAAAATGAGAGAAGCGTTCAATGAAAGTAAAAAGTTGTCATTGTCAACCGACCTGAGTAAAAACCGTAAAAGATACTAATTTTACTAAGGTGTGAAGCTCCTCTTTCCGTTCATTCGACTTTGTGATTCAAACACTGGGCTGTTTTGGAAATCAGCCCTATGCAAACACAATTATTTTATTTTTATATTTCCAAAACAACCCAGTTTTTAAGCCGTAAGAGATTTTGGTCGTATTTGATATCAGTAAGTGGATCAAAATCATCTATTCATACTCTCAGCGACCACACCGGCACCGAAACGGAAGATAACAGAGAGAAGGCCGAAATACTGAATTCATTGTTCCGAAGTTGTTTCACCTCGGAAGACAGTAACACTGTCCCTCTTTTCAATCGTCGTACGAACGTCGAAATGGAAGATATTGAGATAACCGATTGCGGAACTGAAAAGCAGCTACAATCGCTTAGTAGCGGAAAGGCTTCGGTAAGATTCTATAAACATTTCGCGAAAGAACTTGCTCCCCTTCTACCCGTTACTTATCGTAGATCGCTTGAGCAACGAAAGGTACCTAACGACTGAATAAAAGCGCAGGTCATTCCCCTTTTTAAGAAAGGCCGTAAGACAGTTTCTGCAAACAGGGAACCTGCGAAACTCAGCTCGCTCTTTTCCTCCATGAGATCCACAGATCAGTGGACAACGGCGCTTAGGTTGATGCCGTGTTCCTTGATTTCTATACGGCATTTGACATCGTCCCAAATTAAAGTTAAATGAAAAAAAATACGAGCTTATGGAGTATCGGAGCAGACTTGTGATTGGATTCAAGACTAAACATAATATATGGAGTACCACAGGGAAGTGTCACAGGACCGTTGCTGTTTACAATGTATATAAATGATCTAGTAGAAAGCGTCGGATGCTCTTTAAGGCTATTCGCAAATGATGAGTTGTCTATACCAAAGTAGCAAGGCCAGAAGATAGTAAAAATTAGCAGAACGACCTGCAGAGAATTGATGAATGGTGCAGGGTGTGGCCGTTTACCCTGAACGTAAACAAATCTAACATATTGCGCATACACAGGAAAAGAAATCCACTACTGTACAGCTGCACTATTGTTGACAAACAGCTGGAGGCAGCGTCTGCTGTATAACATCTACGCGTAACTATCCCGAGTGACCTTAAGTGGAATGACCACGTAAAAGAGATAGTGAAAAGCAGACACCAGACTCAAAATCATCGGAAGAATATTGAGGAAATGTACCTCATCCACGAAGGAAGTGGCTTATAAGGCACTTATTCTCCCGATTGTTCAACTACCTGGGATCCGTATGAGGTAGGACTGATAAGGAAGATAGAGAAGATCCAACGAAGGGCGGCGCGTTTCGTCACGGGATCGTTTAGCGTTACGGAGATACTAAACCAACTCCACTGGCAGACGTTACAAGAGAGGCGTTGTGCATCACGGAGAGATTTCCTAATGATATATCGGGACAGCACTTTTCAGGAGGAGTCGGACAACGTATTACCCACCCCACATACATCTCGCGTATTGACCACAAGGAGAAAATTCGAGAAATTAGAGCCAATACAGAGGCTTACCGGCAACCAATCTTCCCACGCGCTATTCGCGAGTGGAACAGGGTTGGAGGGGTCAGATAATGGTACCGAAAGTATCTCCCACCACACACCGTTATGTGGCTTGTGGAGTATGACATAGATAGATGTGTATGTATGACTAAAACTACTCTTATGGTCTTCCCGTTTACTTAGAAAGCAGTAACTGAATGATAACTGGTTCCTTTGCATGCGTGGACACCAGTCGTAAACCGAGCGAGGTGGCGCAGTGGTTAGCACACTGGACTCGCATTCGGGAGGACGACGGTTCAATCCCGTCTCCAGTCATCTTGATTTAGGTTTTCCGTGATTTCCCTAAATCGTTTCAGGCAAATGCCGGGATGGTTCCTTTGAAAGGGCACGGCCGATATCCTTCCCCATGCTTCCCTAACCCGAGCTTGCGCTCCGTCGCTAATGACCTCGTTGTCGACGGGACGTTAAACAACCCTAACCTAACCTAACCTAACCTAACACCAGGCGTGAGTCAGGCGACGTCAGCACAAGCCAGGCTGTTGCAGCCCGCCCTGCTGCTCAGAGTTTTGTCGCTCGCTGTGGACCGTCAAATCGGCCGGCAGGGCATGGACTGCAGGAGCCTCGTGGTCTGCCTCCGCCTGTCGGAACGGCCTGCTTAAAACACCTGCGCTGTCCTCAGTCAGTCGGTCAGCGAGCTGCTTGAATATAGTGAAACATTTCACAGCGACAGTGTGTTTGTGGAAAGTCAAGCATGCCGAAAGCAGCCAGCTCCAAATCATCTCCGATTCGTCAGTCGTTACAAGAATTTCCTGATTTCTCTACAGACGGAAGACTTATTCACTGCAATGTGTGGAACAAAGAAGTAAATAAAGAGTTAACCTTTTACCTGTTACACCCACTCAGAGAACAGTGATGCCACTGTTTTCGCCAAGTTAACTTGGACCAGACACAAGCGAATGCAAAAATATTATTTCGAAACCCTTAATGTAGTTTAATGTAGTGGATCTCGTACGTAAATTCTTCCACAAAGTATTTCTCATTTTTGTTTTTAGGTACTTTCTGAACAGAGGTCGCATTTAAGTCAGCATGTTGCAGAGATTAAACAACAGGCAAATTTAAAAAATAAATCAAACTTGAAACAAGAGTTTGTAACTAAACAAAATGCAACAAACAAAATTGAATTTCATCTTTATCTGTGTCGAGCCATTGTTGTAGCAAACATACCATTCAACGCAGTTGAAAATAGCCAGTTCAAAAGTTTTCTAGAGAAATACTGTCACCGCAGAGTTCCATCAGCATCCACACTGATAAAGAACTATATAGATACTTTATATGAAAATACGCAGAGCAGGATATGTGAAGATATAAGCGAGTCACACATGCGGATATCTGGCGATGAGACAGTTGACAGAGAAGGTCGATATGTGCCTAATTTGATTGTTGCAAAGTTGGATCCCGACACTCGCTCTGTACCTTATCTGATCTGCAGCAAGGAGCTAAATAAGACTAACCAGGAAACAGTTGCTCACTTTGTTAATAAAGCCCTTAGGTTACTGTTCCCTAACAGTCTAGATGAAAATAAAGTGGTTGTAATTTACACTGATGCAGCCGCATACATGACTGCTGCTGTTAAATTGTTGAAAGCATTTTACCCAGCCGTGCTGCATATCACATGTCTTGCCCATGCCATAAATCGTGTAGTGAGACGATAAGTTTCGAATTTCCATAAGTAAATGAGCTAGTCTCAACCATCAGAAAGGTTTTTATTAAAGCACCTACGACAATCCAGTTATATCGAGAGGAAGTTCCCAAGGTACCACTTTCACCAGAACCCATACTTACTCGCTGGGGAACTTAGCTAGAGGCCGTGGAATACTGAGGCGAGCATTTGGAAGGCGTTAAAAACATTGTTCTTAAGTTGTGGGAGGAGGTAGTGGGCATTACTTCAGCTAAACATCCTCTAAAGGACCCAACAATTTCCAACGACATTGCATTCATAAAATGTCATTATGCATGTTTGGTCCCTATTATTAAAGATCTGCTGTGTTACGGGAAACCAACTGCGATTGATAGAACAGGTGACAAAAAGAATCAACCTGGTCCCAGGTTCTATTCGTATGCAGTTAATGGGAAATTGAAGGCAGTGCTGCAAAAAACCCAGGACTGACCACCCTCGGCACAGTGGCTGACATCTTATAAGGTAAGTCAAGAGGACAAGAGTGTGCGGTTTCATTGCGCCTAATACCGTTATTTAAACATTCTCCGGTGACATTGTTGACGTGGAGCGCTCATTCTCGGCATATAAGGTGCTATTAACAGACAAGGGATGCAGTTTCTCAACGGAAAATCTGGAGTGTGTGTTAGTTATTTACAACGACTATAATTATGGACATGGACAATAATATAATGTTGATTTGTGCCCATCTGTTTATCTCTCTCGACAGTAAAACTTAAGATTTTGGCCACCTATTTTCTAATTTTTATAACCTATTTTTGTAAGTGGGAGAATCTATTTTAGGTACCTAATATAAGATTTTCAATATCTAAAAGTCCGACGTCTATTTATAAGAAAGTACACGAATAACATAACAAATGTGCCGATTCTACAGTGAATCTGCGGAGAAAGGACTATGTCTAAAATACTAACTAGATGATAGGTCGTGTATTGAGACAATAAGGATAATGGTCCACGGTTATAGAGGAAGGCGTAGGAGATATGGCAGGAAGACGGATAATCCAATAAACTGACGATGTTGCGTACAGATGCTACTTTCAGATGAAGGAATTCGTGGAGGGCTGCATTAAATCTCCAAAGACCGTAAAAATATTAAGTAGTGTTGATGACTAGAAAGGGTACTACATACGCTATATTCGGTTTCTACAGGGTGTTACAAAAAGGTACGGCCAAACTTTCAGGAAACATTCCTCACGCACAAATAAAGAAAAGATGTTATATGGACATGTGTCCGGAAACGCTTAATTTCCGTGTTAGAGCTGATTTTAGTTTCGTCAGTATGTACTGTACTTCCTCGATTCACCGCCAATTGGCACAATTGAAGGAAGGTAATGTTGACTTCGGTACTTGTGTTGACATGCGACTCACTGCTGTACAGTACTGGCATCAAGATCAGCCCGTAGCATCAACAGGTTAGTGTTCATCACGAACGTGGTTTTGCAGTCAGTGCAATGTTTACAAATGCGAAGTTGGCAGATGCCCATTTTATGTATGGATTAGCACGGGGCAATAGCCGTGGTGCGGTACGTTTGTATCGAGACAGATTTCCGGAACGAAGGTGTCCCGACAGGAAGACGTTCGAAGCAGTTGATAGGCGCCTTAGGGAGCACGGAACATTCCAGCCTACGACTCGCGACTGGGGAAGACCTAGAACGACAAGGACACCTGCAACGGGCGAGGCAATTCGTGCAGTTGACGATAACCCTAATGTCAGCGTCAGAGAAGTTGCTGCTGTACAAGGTAACGTTGACCACGTCACTGTATGGAGAGTGCTACGGGAGAACCAGTTGTTTCCGTACCATGTACAGCCTGTGCAGGCACTATCAGCAGCTGATTGGCCTCCACGGGTACACTTCTGCGAATGGTTCATCCAACAGTCAATCCTCATTTCAGTGCAAATGTTCTCTTTACGGATGAGGCTTCATTCCAACGTGATCAAATTGTAAATGTTCACAATCAACATGTGTGGGCTGACGAGAATCCGCACGCAATTGTGCAATCACGTCATCAACACAGATTTTCTGTGAACGTTTGGGCAGGCATTGTTGATGATGTCTTGATTGGGCCCCATGTTCTTCCACCTACGCTCAATGGAGCACGTTATCATGATTTCATACGGGATACTCTACCTCTGGTGCTAGAACTTGTGCCTTTACAAGTACGACACAACATGTGGTTCATGCACGATGGAGCTCCTGCACATTTCAGTCGAAGTGTTCGTACGCTTCTCAACAACAGATTCGGTGACCGATGGATTGGTAGAGGCGGACCAATTCCATGGCCTCCACGCTCTCGTGACCTCAACCCTCTTGACTTTCATTTATGGGGGCATTTGAAAGCTCTTGTCTACGCAACCCCGGTACCAAATGTAGAGACTCTTCGTGCTCGTATTGTGGACGGCTGTGATACAATACGCCATTCTCCAGGGCTGCATCTGCGCATCAGGGATTCCATGCGACGGAGGGTGGATGCATGTATCCTCGCTAACGGAGGACATTTTGAACATTTCCTGTAACGAAGTGTTTGTCACGCTGGTACGTTCTGTTGCTGTGTGTTTCCATTTCGTGATAAATGTGATTTGAAGAGAAGTAATAAAATGAGCTCTAACATGGAAAGTAAGCATTTCCGCACACATGTCCACATAACATATTTTCTTTCTTTGTGTGTGAGGAATGTTTCCTGAAAGTTTGGCCGTACCTTTTTGTAACACCCTGTATAAGGTTGGAACACGGCGATATCATGGATCTTAGTGAAGTGGCGAAAGACGTATAAATTGTTTTATGCTCTCTGTAACGGAATTCTCACACCCGCTTCGTGTTGAACGGCTACATGCCACTCGTAATTCTGGAGTAACGCGAGCTGAGCAGGGTTGTACGTCTCACTAGGTGGGCCTCGGTGGGAAGCCGTGCTGGCGCTAATCTGCTGTCGAAAGAACGGCCACAGCCACAGCCTGTATGGCCGAAAGACGCTGTATCCGTTCCTTTCCCCCTAAACAAACTCGCGCGTGCGCACACACACAAGAGCACACACACGTAAACCTCACCTCATACCGGAGTTTCTGCAGCTCAAGACTGAAGCCCCCCCCCGCAGCTACAGGTACGGCCCCACGCCCTCTTGGGAATGCGTTGTGAGACAAATCGCGCAACTTTCTGCTCCGTACACTTCCCCATCACTTCTGGGAACTACTAGTAGTGTACTATCAAACAAGCAAGGGTCGCCAGCCACTACCTGAACAGGGAACAGGGTTCAAGTTGCCACTACTGATGTTCCATTAACCAACGCGCTGCAGCAACGTAATTCCTTCGAAAAGTACTTTCACATCCGGCGACTGTATTGTAAAACGAACACAGCAAACTGTCACAACGCCGCCCTAACAACCAGTCTCTAGCATCTCCTCAAGAAACAATACATTATAACTGTCTGAAGTGGAAAAACACACACAAAAATACCACTTGTTTCCGGTGGAACATACGGAATTTATTTTCTACCATAAGATCTCACCAAGTAAGCTACGCACATGTCAACACTATTTCCAGCTGGCGGGTGTCTCAAAGATCTTCAAAACGTGAGCACGGCCTCCCCCCTCCCCCTCGCACCATCCGGCCATGGGAAACCAAGGAAATAGCCACGTCCAGTGATAAACAGAAAACAATATTGTGCCATCAACGAAACCTTCCAGTAGTTTTAGGCCCATGAGAATTCTGCCTATACACATCGTGCATTAGCTGCCCCTACCGATGTCATTTTATGCAACCCACAATTCTACACTACTCGGCATTAAAATTGCTATACCACGAAGATGACGTGCTACAGACGCGAAATTTAACCCACAGGAAGAAGATGCTGTGATATGCTTTTCAGAGCATTCACACAAGGTTGGCACCGGTGGTGACACCTACAACGTGCTGACATGAGGAGTTTCCAACCGATTTCTCATACACAAACAGCACTTGACCGGCGTTGCCTGGTGAAACGTTGTTGTGATGCCTCGTGTAAGGAGGAGGAATGCGTACCATCACGTTTCAGACCATGATAAAGGTCCGATTATAGCCTATCGCGATTGCGGTTTATCGTATCGCGACATTGCTGCTCGCGTTGGTCGATATGCAATGACTGTTAGCAGAATATGGAATCGGTGAGTTCAGGACGGTAATATGGAACGCCGTGCTGGATCCCAACAACCTCGTATCACTAGCAGTCGAGATGACAGGCATCTTATCCGCATGGCTGTAACGGATCGTGCAGCCATGTCTCCATTCCTGAGTCAACAGATGGGGACGTTTGCAAGACAACAACCAACTGCACAAACAGTTCGACGACGTTTGCAGCAGCATGGGCTATCAGCTCGGAGACCATGGCGGCGGTTACCCTTGACGCTGTATCACAGACAGGACCGCTTGCAATGGCGTACTCAACGACGAACCTGGGTGCACGAATGGCAAAACGTCATTTTTTCGGATGAATCCAGGTTCTGTTTACAGTGTCATGATGGTAGCATCCGTGTTTGGCGACCTCGCGGTGAACGCACATTGGAAGCGTGTATTCGTCATCGCCATACTAGCGTATCACCCGGCGTGATGGTATGGGGTGCCATTGGTTACACGTCTCGGTCACCTCTTGTTCGCATTGACGACACTTTGAACGGTGGACGTTACATTTCAGATGTGTTACGTCCCGTGGCTCCTCCCTTCATTCGATCTCTGCGAAACACTAAATTTCAGCAGGATAATGCACGACCGCATGTCGCAGGTCCTGTACGGGCCTTTCTGGATATAGAAAATGTTCGACTGCTGCCCTGGCCTGCACATTCTCCAGATCTCTCACCAATTGAAAACGCCTGGTCAATGGTGGCCGAGCAACTGGCTCGTCACAATACGCCAGTCACTACTCTTGATGAAGTGTGGTATCGTGTCGAAGCTGCATGGGCAGCTGTTCCTGTACACGCCATCCAAGTTCTGTTTGACTTAATGCCCAGGCGTATCAAGGCCGTTATTAGGGCCAGAGGTGGTTGTTCTGGGTACTGATTTCTCAGGATCTATGCACCGAAATTGCGTGAAAATGTAATCTCATGTCAGTTCTAGTATATCTGTCCAATGAATACCCGTTTATCATCTGCATTTCTTCTTGGTGTAGCAATTTTAATGGCCAGTAGTGTATATCTGGCCTGCTCGCTCATTTTTGTACGTTTTCCTTGGGTAACTCCGTAGTCGTCACCTCCAGCGAAAACAAGTCCTACAAAAGCGTCTGTTCGCTTTTTTTCCCTATGGGACTAATATAGGCTGCGGCAGAACCGACTAAGCAGTTTCTAACGATTACTGCTGGGCTTGTGGTGGGGGTATGCAGTTGCAAGTGGTCTGCCTTTGTACAGTCGTTGACCACATTTCAGTAGCCAACACGGTCTTGACCGGTGCACACCGCGGTTTTGCCGTTCGCGCTTACTATGAAAACATCAGATCTGTGATCGCTACACAACGAGCTTTTCGGCGACAGTTCAACATTCCACGCAACACTGCCGTTCCTAATGCAAACACAATTCGGTCCTGGGTTCGGCAGTTGGTGGAAACTGGTAGCACACTAAGGATAGACTGATATACGTGGCTGACGCAGGTCCATCAGAACGCCAGAAAATGTGCAGCAGGTGAGAACAGCAGTTCAACAATCGGCACAAAGTTCTTCTCGACGACATGATGTCGCATTGGGAATTTCAGACCGCAGTTTGAGGAGGGTTCTGCAATGCGATTTGAAGTTCCATCGTATCAAATTCGTGATTGCTCACGAACTACGCCAAACAGACTACGCCAACCGTCAAAACCTGTGTGGGAAAATGCTTGCTCAGATCCCTCCAAATGCAGCTTTCTTCAGTAGTGACGATGCATCTCAGTCGGTGCGTGAAGAAGCAAAACATTCACTACTGGGCTGAACATAACCCCAGAATTATTCATGAAGACAGCAAAATTCTCCTAAAGTGACAGTATGGTGTGCCATATCACAATTTGGGGTGGTAGGCCATTACATTTTTTTTAGGAGGAAGGAGTGACCGAGACAGCGAATTCCACACGTTATGTTTCAATATTGCAAAATTTTCTGCAATCCAGAATGGACCAGATTGTTGAAGAACATGGACTGGGGGGATTATGGTTCCAACAGGATGGAGCTACTGCTCACACAGCTCGAATTTCAGTTCATGTTTTGAGAGAAATGTTTCCGGGGCTCCTCGTCTCTTTGAGGAGTGATTGTGGATGGCCTGCGCGGTCGCCAGATTTGAGCATTTGTGACTACTTTCTTTGGAGATACCTGAAGGAAAAGGTTTTCAAAAGCCACCGTCACACCCTACCAGAGTTAAAAGAGCGGATTACTGACGAAGTGAATGCCATACCTCGTGATGTGTGTGCAAGAGCTGATCGAAACTTCAGCGTTCGTCTACAGCAATGTATTGATGCTAACGGCCGCCATCTTGAGGACATTATTCTCAAAAGTAAATGAATGTAAAATGGTATATTCTATTAATTTAGTAAATAAAAGCATTTTTTTCTCTATACATCCAGATTTACTTTTTATTGCCCCTTATAACTGCTTAGTCGGTTCTGCCGCACCCTGTAGTTTGGATGTAGTGAGTGAGAGTATATGAAAATCTCGCGCGTGGTTTTTCAAGGCCAGATATTGATTTGCGGGTCCCAAAAAACGACATCCGTAGGGGCAGCTGAGTCACCCTGTGTAAGGGGCAGTGAGACGAAAACGAGACAGATGCAAAAAGGCAAAGACTTTTCAGTTTTATAAGAGCCAGTCAAATGAAAACGAGACAAATGAAATAAGTAAGAAAACTGTTTATTACTTCGAAAGAAAATAAAAAAGAAGCTGTCGGAAAAATTGTCAAAAAATAACTTTCTAAGATCACGCAAAGAAAAATCAAGCACATACACTATGTGATCAAAAGTATCTGGACACCCCCAAAAACGTACGTTTTTCATATGAGGTGCATTGTGCTGCCACCTACTGCCAGGTACTGCATATCAGCGACCTCAGTAGTCATCAGACATCGTGAGAGAGCAGAATGGGGCGCTCCGAGAAACTCACGGACTTCGAACGCGGTCAGGTGAGTGGGTGTCACTTGTGTCATACGTCTGCACGCGAGATTTCCACATTCCTAAACATCCCTACGTTTTTACGATGTGATAGTGAAGCGGAAACGTGAAGGGACACGTACAGCACAAAAGTGCACAGGCCGACTACGTCTGTTGACTGACAGAGACAGCGGCAGTTGAAGAGGATCGTAATGTGTAATACGCAGACATCTATCCAGATCATCATACAGGAATTCCAAAGTGCATCAAGATCCACTGCAAGTACTTGGATTTCGTGGTCGAGCGGCTGCTCGTAAGCCACACATCACCTCGGTAAATGCCAAGCGACGCCTCGCTTCGTGTAAGGAGCGTAAACATTGGACGATTGAAGAGTGGAAAAACGTTGTGTGGAGTTACGAATCACGGTACACAATGCGGCGATCAGATGGCAGGGTGAGGGTATGACGAATGGCCGGTGAACGTCATCTGCCAGTGTGTGTAGAGCCAACAGTAAAATTCGGAGGCGGTGGTGTTATGGTGTAGTCGTGTTTTTCGTGGAGGGGCTCGCATCCCTTGTTGTTTTGTGTGGCACTATCACAGTACAAAAATGTTCAAATGGCTCTGAGCACTATGGGACTTAACAGCTATGGTCATCAGTCCCCTAGAACTTAGAACTACTTAAACCTAACTAACCTACGGACAGCACACAACACCCAGCCATCACGAGGCAGAGAAAATCCCTGACCCCGCCGGGAATCGAACCCGGGAACCCGGGCGTGGGAAGCGAGAACGCTACCGCACGACCACGAGATGAGGGCACATGCCTACATCGATGTAATAAGGACCTTCTTGATTCCCACTGTTGAAGAGCAATTCGGGGATGGCGATTGCATCTTTCAACACGATCGAGCACCTGTTCATAATGCACGGCCTGTGGCGGACCGGTTACATGACAATAACATCCCTGTAATGGACTGGCCTGCACAGAGTTCTGACTTGAATCCTATAGAACACCTTTGGGATGTTTTGGAACGCCGACTTCATGCCAGGCCTCACCGATCGACATCGATACCTTTCCTGAGTGCAGCACTCCGTGAAGAATAGGCAGCCATTCCCCAAGAAACCTTCGTACCTGATTGAATGCTTGCGAGAGTGGAAGCTGTCATCAAGGCTATGCGTGGGCCAACACCATATTGAATTCCAGCATTACCGATGGAAGGCGCCACGAACTTGTAAGTCATTTTCAGCTAGGTGTCCGGATACTTTTGATCACATAGTGTTAATATCGTGTTCGTATCACAGCAAAAAGACAACCAGCATTTATGCTCCAAGATGCCGTAAGGACCATTTCATACCAGATAACACGTACAGCTGATAATGGCAAATAACGAAACGGGCTGGTCGTGAACTTGTATTGTATCGCTATTAATAAATAAATAAACAGTTCAAGAGAAAACTTGAATAAAATTCTGGACGGGCTTACGTATCCGGTATTACCTGAACAGAAGAACCACACGGGTGATGGAGAGACTACCCTGTCAATCTGCAGAGCTTTCTCGTGAAGCTGGGGCCTGCTTGGGCTGTTAGGGTGCACCTACACAGGACAGTACCCCACAGGGTCAGGGACCTCGCGCTCGGAGGGCGTGTCGTGGGTCGTGATCGTGTCCGGCCCTTCCAACTGCACCTGCAATCCTCTGGTCCGGCTGCGCTGACGTCGACACCCCGCTCGACCTCCGAGCTCGCCAGCTGCACGCATTCCTCCAACTCCCTCCAAACGGTCGCGCCCTTTCCTTGCACGAAGTGGTCGCCCTCGCCCTTTTGCATGCAGGACATTAACGAATGCTCTTACAAGCTCTTGCTCCATGTTTTACACTCCGCGACCAACCTAAAACCTTAGTTTATCACTACTTTGTTACGGCGAAAGGTCCCGCGAGATTAACGAAGGGAGCAGCGAACTCCTGTTCACAAAGTCGTTAAGGGTTTCATGGCCACTTGTTGACTAGAGTGCCTGTTGGCTTCTGTCTCGTGTTCTTAGGCCGACGTTTCTTTATATACCCACATGTGGAAAAGACTGACACGTACCTAAAGGACTCAGAACATTTCATTGAGATGCTGAAGGACCTAAAACTTGGACCGAACGCCATCCTGATCAGCTCTGATGTTGTTCCTTTGTTTACCAAAGTGATGCTCAGTGACTCTGTGGAGTATATCGGTCCCACTTTACCCCATGACATCACAAAGCCATTTCGTGAATGTCTCTTTTGCTCATAATCTTCGGTCTACATACGGAGGTCGCATTTCCCTTAACGGCAGGCAGTACAACTTTGCTCTTGTGGTGTTAAGATTCTCTATAGCTTGTAACTCTTCTTTCCTCAGGTTGCAACAGATATGTGGGTCGCAGAACCACAGAAGCGAGATGCAATACCTGGAACACGTTCTGAGGGGCAGAAGGTACTCCACTAGCTACATAACAAGTGTCACAGAATCAAACACTTGGTGAAGTGACACACCGAAAAATAAATATCGGGTATGGCCTTCCTGCCGTACGGACAGATGGACAGAATCGTTCGTGTAGTGTTTCTTTGTTTACCAAAGTGATACTCAGTGACTCTGTGGAGTATATTTGAATTTATTACTACTCTACTACCAACTATATTCGTGACTCATTTTGCAGGCAGTATTCACATACCATTGAATGTACTAGCACAATTATATGTATGACGTCAAATACTGAGTGCGTGAAAAACAGCCGCATCATGCGTGACGTTTCAATTTCTTACTTCATTACTACTAAGTCTCTTCGCAACATACCTCGCAGACAGTATGCAAGTATGCCGCTGAATGTACCTACAAAAATAAGTCATTGAAATACACACTGTTCGTGGGATATGATATCAGACACTGGTATGCGTGTACAAATATGTGTAAAATATGTCGAATATATGTGAAATATATTTGACATGTGCGTACGCGGGCAAAACCACAGGTAGAGAGGTCATCCTAAACTGCCGAAACAATTTCAAGCAAATTTGGTGCGCTTATTACTTAATATCAGGAAAGAAATGCTGTGGGGGTAAGAACCACCAGCATCCTACTGGCGAGGGAGAGATAACGTGGAGAAAGAATGGGTGAGGAAGAGGACAGGAACAAACAGGGGGAACGAGGAGATGGAACAGGTAGGGGGGAGGATGATATACACAGGGGGAAATGGAGGGGAGAGGACGAGATGGACAGAGAGGGAGGGGAGAGGAGGAGATGATCAGAGGGGGAAGGTGGGGAGGGGGAGGGGGGGTAAGGAGGAGGTGGACTAAAATGCAACCGGAGTAAATACGAGGGAGAATCGGAAAGTAATGCACAATAATTTTTTTCTCCCCAGGTGTTACAGCTGGAATGCTGAAATTTCGCGGCGATATAGTTTGAAGTTTCTGCTACGGAGCCCTGAACAACGAAACCAACATGGCGCGCATGTTCTTCTCGTCAACTTGTGAAGAGCCACGAAGTGTAGTTCTATTTTTGTGGGTCAAAGGGCATAAGTCGAATGAAATGCAGAGGGACATTGGATTGAAGAGTTCCTAGACAACAGAACGCAGCATGTCATTCTCAATGGAGAGAAGTCTTCCGAAGTAAGAGTGATTTCAGGTGTGCCGCAGGGGAGTGTCGTAGGACCGTTGCTATTCACAATATACATAAATGACCTTGTGCATGACATCGGGATCCGTGCCAGATAGGTCTGATAGAAGAGGTAGAGAAGATCCAACGGAGAGCAGCGCGCTTCGTTACAGGATCATTTAGTAATTGCGAAAGCGTTACGGAGATGATAGATAAACTACAGTGGAAGACTCTGAAGGAGAGACGCTCAGTAGCTCGGCACGGGCTTTTGTTGAAGTTTCGAGAACATACCTACACCGAGGAGTCAAGCAGTATATTGCTCCCTCCTACGTATATCTCGTGAAGAAACCGAGCGAGGTGGCGCAGTGGTTAGCACACTGGACTCGCATTCGGGAGGCCGACGGTTCAATCCCGTCTCCGGCCATCCTGATTTAGGTTTTCCGTGATTTCCCTAAATCGTTTCAGGCAAATGCCGGGATGGTTCCTTTGAAAGGGCACGGCCTATTTTCTTCCTAATCCTTCCCTAACCCGAGCTTGCGCTCCGTCTCTAATGACCTCGTTGTCGACGGGACGTTAAACACTCACCACCACCACCACTCTCGTGAAGAGACCATGAGGATAAAATCAGAGAGATTAGAGCCCACACAGAGGCATACCGACAATCCTTCTTTCCACGAACAATACGAGACTGGAGTAGAAGGGAGAACCGATAAGAGGTACTCAAGGTACTCTCCGCCACACACCGTCAGGTGGCTTGCGCAGTATGGATGTAGATGTAGATGTAGACATGAGTGGAGTTTATGAAGACGACTGTATGGACTGCAAGTAATGTCTCCAAGCGATGTACATTCTTCTAAGAAACTTAGTGATTCGCCACGCCCCGAGAGGCGGATAACATTTGCAACCCCGCATAACGTCGGAGCCATTGAAGCAGAAACTGGGAACCTTTAGCATCAGTTCATCATTTCCTGTGGTGTGGTGTACGGTACTCTTGATGACACGTTGAAATTTCGTAGAGTTACTGCTCGCTGGGTGCCTAGGAACGTGGCAGATAACCACAAGGGCCAGCGAGTGACGACAAGCTCGGATCACTTAATGCGTTACCCAGCAGAATGGCGTGACTTTCTCAAGGGGTTGCGGACGTATCACTACACCTAGCAGGCCTCTGCGAAGTGGAAATACGGTGGTTCCCCAGTACGAAAAAAAATTCAAAGTGACTCATTCTGCTACGATAGTGATTGTGGCAGTGCTGTGTGATATGCACAGTGTGTTATTGGTGGACTTCGCAGAACACGGGACCTCTGTGGATGCTGCAGCACACATCAAAGCTTTGGCTAAGTTACGTTTGCCCTTCGTCACAAACGCCACAACATTAATGCTGACGATGTCAAGCTACATCGTGACAGTGTTCGCCCCTATGTTGCTGCTCCAGTTTGCGAGAAAATCGTCACATTTGGGTGGGAGGTGCTCCGGCATCCACCATACTGTCCGGACATCCAACCGTCCGACTTTGTTCTGTCGGAGCTCGAGAAGAAATTCCTGGCCGGTAAACGCTTTGCGACAGATGCAGATGGGAAATCAGCTGTCTGTAGAGGCTGTACGATGAACAATCCGGACTTCTACGAACAGGGCATATTGAAACTGCTGTCACGATTGGAGAAATATGTTGAGAACGTTGGTGACTGTGTAGAAAAGTTGGTGAAAGATGTAAGTTCATTTTCACATTTTGTTTTGTTACGCATTAAACTTTTTGGTGATAAAACTGTTGTGCGTTACTGTCGGATCTTTCCTCGTACATAGCCGAGTAACTCCAGATACTCGCAAGGGAACCTCCCAACGCACCTCCCTCAGATTTAGTTATAAGTTGGCACAGTGGATAGGCCTTGAAAAACTGAACACAGATCAATCGAGAAAACAGGAAGAAGTTGTGTGGAACTATCAAAAAATTAGTAAAATATACAAACTGAGTTGTCCATGTGCAAGATAGGCAACATCAAGGAGAATATGAACTCAGGAGTACCGTGGTCCCGTGGTTAGCGTGAGTAGCTGCGGAAGGAGAGGTCCTTCGTTCAAGTCTTCCCTCGACTAAAAATTTTACTTACTTTATTTTCGCAAAGTTATGATCTGTCCGTTCGTTCACTGACGTCTCTGTTCACTGCAATAAGTTTAGTGTCTGTGTTTTTCGACCACGCCGCAAAACCGTGCGATTAGTAGACGAAAGGACGTGCCTCTCCAATGGGAACCGAAAACATTTGATCGCAAGGTCATAGGTCAACCGATTCCTCCACAGGAAAACACATCTGATATATTCTGTACGACACTGGTGACGGCATGTGCGTCACATGACAGGAATATGTTGTCGAGAATATGTTGTCGACCCACCTAACTTGTACACTTAGCGAATGGGTAAAAAGATTCTTCTACCTTGCCCGACTTAGGTTTTCTTGTGGGTGTGATAATCACTCCCAAAAAAGTGATGAAAACATAAGAGTTTGTCACATAAACTGAAAATAAAAAATTTAACTTTTCACTCGAGGGAAGACTGGAACCTAGGACCTCTCGTTCCGTAGCTGCTCTCGCTAACCACGGTACCACGGCGCTCCTTGACTCCGATTGTCCTTGATGTTGCCTATCTTCGCATGGGCTACTCAGTTTGTATATTTTACTGATTTTTTCTCATAGTTCCACACAACTTCTTCCTGTTTTCTCAATTGGTCTGTGTTCAGTTTTTCAAGGCCTATACACTGTGCCAACTTATAACTAAATCTGTGGGGGGTGCGATGGGGAGGTTCCCTTGTCAGGAAATATAAACTATAAACAAGACCCCGGACAGTATCGAGAGAGATTATCTGTTTCAATCGAAACGTAGTGTGATGCAGCATCGCCACGCTATATTACAACGTCTTGATAAACAAAAGCCTGTCGGGATTATCCGAGAGGTCTGAGGCGCTGCAGTCACGGACTGTGCGGCTGGTCCCGCCGGAGGTTCGAGTCCTCCCTCGAGCATGGGTGTGTGTGTTTGTCCATAGGATAGTTTAGGTTAGGTAGTGTGTAAGCTTAGGGACTGATGACCTTAGCATTTAAGTCGCATAAGATTTCACACACATTTGAACATTCTGATAAACAAAAGTCTCCTGCTCTCGGACGAGCAAATGCAATTCATTTTCTTCTACCGCAGTCACAAGACTCTACGAACGTGTGTCGGCTCTAGTTGTCGACCGCCATGCAACCGCTGGCGATCAGCACACTGGGCCACAGAGTCCTCTCTCTGTCGCTTCTTCGCACGTCTCGCGATTTGTAGCTCACACCGATTACGACGCGCAATCTCCCTAATGCACCACCACCAGGGAGTGCTTGGCCGGAAGCTGGTGGGGTGCCGCTACGTCGGATTCTACGTAGCCGATTCCAACAGTACTGGGAATATTTCCTCGTTGGAAATTCCGCTGCCTCTTACGTGGTGAAACGACACGATGTCTCCCGAGGGCGTAGCCACTGAGGGACAGGGCAGAACAGTTGTCTCTCCCTCCCACAACCAAAAAATACTCCCAGTGCTAAAACACTCTACAACCCGAGCTCGCATCTCGTCTGGTCAAAAGCGAGCATCGTGCAGTGGTTGAATACCAGAATTAGTGGGGGGGCCAGCTCATGGAAGCTGTCCCCAGCACCGTTCTGACTTCCACAGACCGTTGGCAAGGTGGAGGGTATGTCCTGAACGGTGACGTGGCCACGCAGTCCCACTTGCAGGTCGCCTGTCTAGCGGCATCCGAGAGCAACAAAAATTTAGTTTTAAGTATTTCATACAGTTATTGAGAGAATTTAAAAAGTTAAGATTCTGTCACAATATGTTCGTTGAAAAGTGTAACTTTGAGTTAATGGTTTAAGAGCCTAAGTCAATGATTACAGTTAGACGCTGTGTACATGCCTGGAGGCAGCGTAACTCACAACACGCAAAATACCCAGAATATATATGCATCCAGCATCTGAAAATGAGAGCACTTAGTTTTGCAGATTTTAAAGCTTTTCAAAACCGTTTGCCTCTGATACAACTCACAAGGAATTAAGTTTAAGACTTCCTGCATTTTCGCTGTTCATGCAGTATGACTTGAGCATCAGGCATTATTACTCCTTTAGTACTGACTCTATCGGCAAACCATGCTGCACATACTATTCACGTACACAACTGACTGCACCTGCAAACGTACCTCACTGCACCACACACAGTTAACCAGACAAGACGTCATAAACGTTGTGATGCGTGATCGGATGTTTTATACGTAAGAGTTTCATTCTTCATACAATCTGGGGTTGCGGCTACTGGTAATTTGTAAAAAGGAAACAAAAAACGAAATTCCGTATTAATAATGATACAACAGCCCTTCCGTTACAGCGTAAACCTGTTATTCTAAGAACGTAATACATCTTGCATCATTTTTCCAAGGCCAACAAAATATAGGTTAGTGCATTGAGTTTTCTTCTGTCTTACTTCCACTACGCCAGAATGGAAACTCTGATATCTCAAGTTTTTGCGAAATCAAATTGATCGTCATCAAGCAAATCGTCTACTTTATGTTCTATTTCTGTGCTTTTAAACATCTAGATTTACTCTCAGATTAATATACACTAAAGAGGCAAAAAAACTGGTACACCTGCGTAATATCGTGTAGGGCCCCCGCGAGCAGGCAGAAGTGCCGTAGCACGACGTGGCATGCACTCGACTAATGTCTGATGAGGGAATTGACGCTATGAATCTTGCAGGGCTATCCATAAATCCGTAAGAGTACGAGGGGTTGGAGATCTCTTCTGGGCAGCACGTTGCATGGCATCCCAGATATGCTCAATAATGTTCACGTCTGGGGCGTTTGGTTGCCAGCGGAAGCGTTTAAACTCAGGAGAGTGTTCCTGGAGCCACTCTCTAACAATTCAGGACGAGTGGAGTGTCGCATTGTCCTGTTGGAATTGCCCAAGTCCGTCGCAATGCACAATGGACATGAATGGATGCAGGTGATCAGATAAGATGCTCACGTACGTGCCACCAGTCAGAGTCGTGTGTAGACGCATCAGGGGTCCCATATCACCCCGACTGCACACGCCCCACACCATTACAGAACCTCCACCAGCTTCAACAGTCCCCTCCTGACATTCAGGGTCCATGGGTTCACGAGGTTGTCTCCATACCCGTGCACGTCCATCCGTTCTATTCAATTTGAAACAAGCAGGCAACATGTTTCCAATCATCAACAATACAATGTCGGTGTTGACAGGCCCAGGCGAGGCGTAAAGCTTTGTGTCGTGCAGTCATCAAGCCAGTATCGATGATGTTTCGTGGAATGGATCGCACGCTGACACTCTGCACACTGAAATCTGCAATAATTAGCGGAAGCATTGCATTTCTGTCACACTGTAAGATTGTCTTCAGTCGTCGTTGGTCCCGTTCTTAGAGGATCTTTTTCCAGCCGCATCGATGTCGGAGATCTGGTGTTTTACCGGATTCCTCATATTCATGGTACACTCGTGAAATGGTCCTACGGGAAAATCCCCACTTCTTTGCTACCTCGGAGATGCTGTGTCCCATCGCTCGTGCGTCGACTGTAACACCAGTTTCAAACTTGCTTAAATCTTGATAACCTGCAATTGTAGCTGCAGTAACCGATCTAACAACTGCGCCAGGCACTTGTCTTATACAGGCGCTGCAGAACGCAGCACCGTATTCTGAATACGCATGCCTATACTAGTTTCCTTGGCGCTTCAGTGTATATGGCGTTTGAAAAAAAGTGTCTCATGTTTTCAAAAAGAGGCAGTACTTGTCGAAACTAGAGGAATAGTTCTGGTAATCGTATGTCCGGAAATGAATACCTTTTGAGATAGGGGCCATCCGTCTCTCACTCTTATCTGCCTGTTACCTAGAAGCAGACACTATAGTTATTGCTGTGTGTGGTCACGATGGATGTTAACAGATCCTTCGGCCCTTCTTCGCAGTGAATTATGACCTCTTTCAAATACACCTGACTCCATGCATTGCGTGCATTAGTCACACACCTCTGTAAACCTTCCCCATTGCTGATGGCTTGGGCATATACCAATGCCTTCAAGTATCACCCTAGCCAGAGATCAGTTCCGGTAGACAAGAAGGCCATGCTAACAGATCTCCTCAATAAATCCATCTCCTACGAAATGTTGCAGTTGCTACTGTATCACGATACGTAGAAAATGAGGTGGCGCTACGTCAGACGTAATGCACAGTCATCGTCTTTCTGCAAGGGTAACCATCAGCGTCCCGCAAATAACAGCCGCGCAGGCAGCACAGTTAATTGCGAATACTACACAGTACTCGTCGAAAGTGCAACGACTCAAATCTCGACTTATATTGAATTTTGGACACACTATTACAGGAACTTTTCTTCTAAGAGAGCTATTTTTTTTTTCAACCTCAGATTGTGTGCAAAATTAAAACCACAGTAAAAATCCGATGAAGCTTTGCACAGATATGTTGCGCAGTGTCTCTAACATGCCCATCGATCGGGTAATGTCGCACTTCTGAGTTCTGAGTTCACAGTGAGCAGACGAAGACGCATATAGCAATAAAATTTGCCGGCAAGTGTAAAGTGTGTGCTGTCGTTTGAAGAGCGTTTCCGCCTGATTTCACGCAGCCCACAAAACGTATCTATCACGCATGACAGCAAAATGCGATGATGTTGCAGGAAATCATTGCGTGTTGCAGGAAATCATTGCGGCTACAACAGAGACGCACCTGCAGCGTTTTCTATGGAAAATATGTGGTCACCGGCCGCACAGCTCGGACGTCGCTCTCTCCGACTTCGATCTCTCTGCTCGCGTGAAACTAGCATTTCAGCACAGACAACGAGCTGCGGACCACGGCAGCGAATTGGTAGAAAGCCCAGGCGGTTGCCTTCTACGACGAGGGTATTCTAAACTTGCTACAACGCTATGATAGATATCTAAATCGGGGCAGCGACTATGTAGAACATAGGCAGAAGGTGTAGCTAAATGTTTTAAGGAAATCATTTGTGAATTTCACTGCGATTTCCATTTCGAGTTCGATCAGAGGCGGAAAAAAATATAGCCCTCCTAGTTTTGACCAATACTATGTCCTGTACTGACGCGTGACACGTATTTTCAAACTGCCTGTACGCCCGCGCGTTAGGGATGGGAAAAACCGACCGTTTAAAACGCTTACAGGTATTTTAGTGGTGAATAATCGGTATTCTTAGGTATTTATTTGGTCTCGGTTATAATGGATGTACTTATTTCTTACGCCGGCCGGAGTGGCCGTGCGGTTCTAGGCGCTACAGTCTGGAACCGAGCGACCGCTACGGTCGCAGGTTCGAATCCTGCCTCAGGCAAGGATGTGTGTGATGTCCTTAGGTTGGTTAGATTTAAGTAGTTCTAAGTTCTAGGCGACTGATTACCTCAGAAGTTAAGTCGCATAGTGCTCAGAGCCATTTAAACCATTTATTTCTTACTATCAACCAGGTAAAAAAGCGAAGTATGAGTTGGCCATATTAGCAGTGCTAAAAATTTTCATTTCTAAATAAACATTTTTCAAAATAAATATTTTTAAAGAACGAGTAATTATTCTTAAAATTTGTGTTGCTTTGAAATATTGCGTTATTATAGAAAATCGGAAAAGCGATTGGTGCTGTTCTACTAATAAAGCCGACCGAAACGAACAACAGACATATGGCACTGGTATAATATTGCTGAGACAATACTGTACCTGTGACGATGTGGCAAAGTGCGAGGCTTACCCATCTGGCCTAGTGTTAGTTTCTCTCAAGGGAACCTCCCCATCGCACCCCCCTCACTTTTAGTTATAAGTTGGCACAGTGGATAGGCCTTGAAAAACTAAACACAGATCAATCAAGAAAACAGGAAGAAGTTGTGTGGAACTGAAAAAAATAAGCAAAATATACAAACTGAGTACTCTATGTGCAAGATAGGCAACATCAAGGACAGCGCGAGATCAGGAGCGCCGTGGTCCCGTGGTTAGCGTGAGCAGCTCCGAACCGAAAGGTCCGTGGTTCACGTCTTCCCTCGAGTGAAAAGTTTAATTTATTATTTTCAGACAATGATCAAAGTTCAGGCACTCACACATAATCAACTTCGCTCTCCAAAATTCCAGGACATGTTCAAATATGCTTGGACATATGCAGGATTTGACGGTCTACACACGGAAAAATTTGAAAACGTTAAATACATATGCTTTGACAGAGCACAGGGAAAACTGTGCGACTGTGAAACTGTTGCATTCATTTGTTGCAGTTCATGTGACAAACTCTTATGTTTTCATCACTTTTTTGGGAGTGATTATCACATCCACAAGAATACCTAAATCGGGCAAGGTAGAAGAAACTTTTTACCCATTAGCCAAGTGTAGAAATTAGGTGGGTCGACAACATATTCCTGTCATGTGACGCACATGCCGTCACCAGTGTCGTATAGAATATATCAGACGTGTTTTCCTGTGGCGGAATCGGTTGACCTATCACCTTGCGATCAAATGTTTTCGGTTCCCATTGAAGAGGCACGTCCTGCTGCTGGGGTCAGAGTATCCTTAATGTTGCCTATCTTGTACATGGACTACTCAGTTTGTATATTTTGCTTATTTTTTTCATAGTTCCACACAACTTCTTCCTGTTTTCTCGATTGATCTGTGTTCGGTTTTTCAAGGCCTATCCACTGTGCCAACTTATAACTAAATCTGAGGGAGGTGCGATGGGGACGTTCCCTTGTCAGTGTTGTCGTCGGACATGAGTTGTGTTACAGAATGTCACCATCCCTAGTGTGGCGGTATCAGTAAAGTGCATTGCTGCTTTTGCTTTAAAAGATTAAAAATGGGAGGAGCCATAACGAACTTGCATATTTAACTTAATATTTTCATTGTATATATCTTGAGACTAATAGAGACAATATTTTACAGTATTTTACGATTAGAGAAAGTCGGTTATTTCACAAACTGATTACATTGAGCGGTTTTAATAGTCTAGTTAACTGGCTGGCTTTAAAAAACGATGCAGGAGAAAACCGTTAGTTTCAGCGATAACGGCCATCCCTATCGCGCATGCACACAGCCACCAACGTGCGGCCGGCTGCCGGTGCGGCGTGACGTCACACGGTGGCGCAGCGCTACAGTGGTCAAATGTTCCGCACGGTTTACGACCGCGCCGGTGTTCACGCCCGCACCTGGCGGGCTATTGGCGCGCCGGAGAGTGGCCTATTTGCCTCTGCGGTGTTCCCGTCACACCGGCGATTATTTACGACAGCTTTTCAATTATCTGCGTAAACTGGCGCCGAAGTAACTCTGCCGAACTGCATTCACGGCAGAGGCCTCTGTAGTTTGAAACTGACCAGTTGCTCACAACGGGGCTGTATTAGTTCGGCGACTCTCGATTCTGGTGTGGAACATTTACACTGCGCCCACGCTTTGTAAATACGTGTTCTCCGTATCCTCCCCTTCCTCCGCTGAAAGCTCTAAATTAGTAACGAGAGCCCTAAATACGAATACACGGCTACTGGCTGACGAGCAACCGCAACGCACTTCCGTCACGCATTGGTGTTCGTCCGGAAGATAACCTGCTTGCTCCCTTCCTTACTTTCATCCCACACAAACAATAAATTTGGTCACCCAATGTTTTAACCACTCTTTGGAGCGTACTGTATGATTATAGGATATAGGTAGGAGAATGAAAAATGAAAAATACTTCTATCATAGCGCAAGAAAAGGCGAATATATCTTGCGCAGAGTGAGGGATGTAAAAAGCAGGGAACTAGCAGTACAACTTATGTGGCTGCTTCAAAGACATTTAAATCAAAACAGCTTCACATATTCGCGCTCCTTTATTTGTTAGTATTAGAACCCGTGTCATATGATATAACGCATCCTGTCAAGTAAAGTAACATGACACATGTTGTCATCACCAGGAACAAATCCACCCCCCAGAAATTTTAACCCCCGCAAGAACTTTTTTTACCTATTACATGTATGTTCTTCAGCCGTATGATATTTTATATTGTTTACTATGGCAGGCGAATACTCTGCATTTTGGGCACAGGATCAGGGATTGTAGCCTATAAATCGCAAAATGCAAATGTACCATCACTTTGCAGCTCACTAGCTCAGTGTGCTGGGGAAACGGGGTTAAACCGCAGAAAGCGCGAATATGTCAAGATGTTTTGACTTAAATGTCTTCGAAGCTGCCAGATACGTCGAAAAGCTTCTTGCTTTCTTTTACATTCATCGCTCTTTTTTGTGCTATGATTCTCCCATGATTTTGATATTAGACTTCCATAGCTTGGCAACCACTGTAGATTTTGTATTGACTCGGCCGAAGAGTGATACCTTGCAGAATTAGAACTCCCGGAAGAATGGTATGCAGGAGAGCTTCTGCGAAGTTTGGAAGGTAGGAGACGAGGTACTGGCGGAATTAAAGCTGTGAGGACGAGGCGTGAGTAGTGCTTGGGCGGCTCAGTTGGCGCTGGCACGGTAGCTCAGCGTGTTCGGTCAGAGGGTTAGCTGCCCTCCGTAATAAAAAAAACTGACTTAATGGATCCACGACGAACTGAAACGGGTGTCTTGCGACGTCCGCACCGAGCAGATACAACGAACGAAAACGAACAATATGAGACCAAAAAATAAAACAAAAATAAAATTGGTAGAGCACTTGCCTGCGAAAGGCAAAGTTCCCGAGTTCGAGTCTCGGTCCGGCACGCAGTTTTAATCTGCCAGGAAGTTTCATATCAGCGCACACTCCGCTGCAGAGTGAAAATCTCATTCTTAGCTACACTTAAAATCATCATATATTTTGCTTGTCGTATTATTGAGTAAGGTCTGACATTATCAGGTTAACTGTTATAAAATTCCGTCCACTGGTTTGCAAACAGCCTTCTTGTGGAGGATCTGTGACTTAGTTCACCTACTGTTGCGCCATCACATTCAAACTAAGGTTTGTTAATGGCGTGTATTAGGCGAAGATGACTGGGGAATCGTCCGAGATTAACCGTCATTTGAATAATGACATTTATAACTTTTTATCCATATCAGTTCCTGAAACCAGTGCTTCGGGGATTCTTTGCGCTGTAGTCACTCGCTGCCAGTATTCGAAGACATCGAAGCCGCGTCTGTCGGTAACACATTTCCTGGTGGCTGGGCCGTGCGGTGAGGCTTTCAAGTGCTGTTGGCGCATCGGCTGACGTCACGTCCTGCGAACGTGTGAGTCTCGCGGGACATCTGGGGACCTGTTTGAATGTCGACTTGACGCCGCGAGGTTATCCTGGACGGAAGTTCGCCGGCAGCGTTTATAGTAGACGTTCATCTATTGCAGGGTCATCTGCATGTGAAGCGGAGTTCGAGTTGGAGTTTAAACTGAGCATTGACGGGAAAATGTTATGCTTGCCAGCCCGTATAATTCACCGTCGAGATTAAGAGCGTGTGCGCGATTGAATGGGCTGCCTGCTTTAGTTAAAGGGCAGCAGGAGGAAAGAGCACGGCTCGTGTCATCTGGTAATCTGGCCGAACGTCACAGAACTGTCTGGGGATTTTCATCGTGCCAAGGGAAGGACAGCGCAAACGAACAAACGGTGAACGTTACAATTTGATACCAAAACATTTATCAGCTTGGGTACTTACCTACGCCACCGATTAATCTTGTTTATGAGTGTCACGGAGTTTGAGAGCATTCTGCTCATATCTATGTTGCGACTGTTACATTCCATGCACGGATGCTTTCCCGATTTCTTGCATTTTGGTTTCGGCTGAGTCTCTTTAAGTTTTGCGTATTGATCCAGATTTTATAAGGAAATATGCGTATATGAACAGGCCCTTTGCTTTGCTCGGTATTTCTCCTTTACACTGTTTAAAAGTTGGTTCTTGGTATAATATTTTGTACAGTATGAATGAAACGGGCAGAATACTGGTGTAATGTTCTATAATACATTCTAGAATATTACACCTGTTTTGTGTGTGTTTCAGTCGTATTATATTTTACAGCTCTGCTCTTGATTAAGATTAGTGATCTGTTGCCCTGAGTCCGCCGCTCGTGGTCGTGCGGTAGCGTTCTCACTTCCCGCGCCCGGGTTCCCGGGTTCGATTCCCGGCGGGGTCAGGGATTTTCTCTGCCTCGTGATGACCGGCTGTTGTGTGATGTTAGTGACCTCAGAAGTTAAGTCCCACAGTGCTCAGAGCCATTTGAACCATTTGTTGTCGAGAGAGAGAGAGAGAGAGAGAGAGAGAGAGAGAGAGAGAGAGAGAGAGAAAGGATATTTAGGTTAAACCGTGATTGATGCCAAGCAAAACGTTTTTGAAATCATGTTGTGTCAAAACTATTTTAATCTTTTGTTGTCTAATATTCGTACAAGCATTGATAAAATATTATTATTTTGAGAGAGTCCATGCCCTCTTTTGCATGTCTCCTCTCATTTTCATCAATTTTATTAATGTTCTATGTCATTGCTGTAACAGACCGAATAAGGCTATTGTAATGAATTTGTACTGAGAGTTAAAAAAATTATTTTCACTTGATTGAGTTACTTCCCTGGGTGACTTGTGCAAGGCAAGAATCGGAGGACGCGGCACACGGCATTTCTGGTTGGGGGCTGCACTTCCCTGAATTCTGAGGGGTTCGTACAATAGGCTGAAGCGCCCAGCAGAACGACTGACGTCAGTCGAGTGTCGCCTACTGTATGCAGGGCGAAACGACCTGCGAGACGCCTGACTGTCGCCGCAGTTTGTGTGTTTACCGTTCCGGCGCGTCCGGAACGAAGATTCCTGGCACCGACTGACTGCATTGTCCTCGTGATTCTGAGAATACTTCTGGACTGTGCCCTGCTGGGTGCGACTGTCTGGCGCCGGATGGCCAGTGGTCTAGGCAGGTTGTTTTCGTAGCCGGTCAAACGGCAAGTTCAGTGCCCTCAGCTGAATAGCAGAGGCACGATTGATCAACGTAAGGCTAGTTGGCGTCATAAAGCCCTGCTCGAACTTGGAGGAAACGGTCGTTATTGGCGCTAATGATGTTCTAAGACAGTGTGGGGGAATTTTGGAATTAGAACTGAATGCTGATTCACAGTTTTAGATGAGAGTAGGGCGTAGAGAAATGTAGGCTTGGCTCTTGCGTTGCACGGGCAGGGGATTGGGGATCTGATCTTCCTCAGAGTCGGACGGTTTTGCGTCTGGGTCGCTCTTTTTCGGAAGAACTTAGAATTCTCGGACAGCCTTCGCGGCCAGGGGTTGACACAAAGTCGCTGCACGGCAGAAGTCGGCGCCTACACCATCAGGACGCTGCCTGCCCTACATCATCAGGACGCTGCCTGCCCTACATCATCAGGACGCTGCCTGCCGACGATGTGCTGCAGGTTTCAGTACTGGTACAGTATTTTGCGGCTCCGGCATTGGAGGACCTTATCAATTTTATACTGAATCCCTCAGCAGCACGCGCGCTCGCTTTGCTACAAGTCCACCTTGCTTGTTTCTCCATGTGATCCCATTTCAGCTCTCACTACTAATTGCGATACTGCTATATACTCGGGAGATTACTATTTGATTGATTAGGACCTCCAGTCACTATCGTCTATCTATTGCCCCTTGTTCTCGAACTAACTCTTATTCTCATAATATTTCGGTATACCCTATCTTTTAACCTCCTGTGTGTGTCGACACTCATGTGATTTTATGTTCTGATATATAATAAATCTCATTGCGATATTTAATCCGCATATCATTTCGCAGATATAGGCAGAATCCCATTTCCTGTTGTTTAATATGATAAAGTTCTGAGTTTTTAGTAGATTACGATTTTTATTAAATTACTGTGAGTGTGCACTCCTTATTTTACCAACTAGCAGGATCCACCATCATAATCTTCCGTTACCGTTGTGCGCATAATGAAGTAGCTCTGGTGGAGAAGGAGGGGATCGAGTGCATGTCTCGTTCTTCTGCGAGATTCGTCTGAATTAAAGAGGTACACACTCTTCTCCACCCCGGCGCCTCGCAATTTGAGTCACAGTTGAGAGAAGCACTTCATTTAATGTAACGTGTTTTATTTCTGTTACGTGGAATTTAAATTAGTTACTCAGGAAAGTGTTCTCCATCCTTGAGAGTAGTACACAGTGGCTTGTTTTATTTTGAGACCTTTGTTGGCCTTGTGTCTCGTGTGCGTTTCGATTACCGGAGAGTGAGAGTCCCTCTGTGTGTGTCGCAGCCAACACGGCTCACAGAGGCCACTGCATCTCTTGAGGACGCATCTGTTATCAGCAGATGGATTGCACAAAGGAACTCTGTTTAACTTCATATTTACATTGTACATGTCGTAAAATTAAAATAATTGTTCGTTTGCTGGCCTTTATAGTTCTTTAAACTTTTAAAGCTGGTTGTTTTAATTAGTTATTTGACAGAATTTGGAGTCGGCCGGTGTGGCCTTGCGGTTCTAAGCGCTACAGTCTGGAACCGCGTGACCGCTACGTCACAGGTTCGAATCCTGCCACGGGCATGGATGTGTGTGATGTCCTTAGGTTAGTTAGGTTTACGTAGTTCTAAGTTCTAGGGGACTGATTACCACAGATGTGAAGTCCCATAGTGCTCAGAGCCATTCGAACCATTTTGAACAGAATTTGGTAAGAGGTCTGTACATGTTTATGTCTCAGTGTGTGCGTCTGATGCCTTCCACTGCCGAACTGAATATTCCGTCCTGTGGTAATTTTCAGATAGCTCAGTCCACAATGTTTCCCTTTATTGTGTATCGATATGAGACATTCGTGTTAAAAGAGCCACGATACCGGGTGAATTTGCGTTCATATGGAGGCGGACACAACGGTTTTTTTCGTGCGGGACAGAGAATGGAGGAACGGAAGCGGAATGTAATCTGTCTTCCGAGACACATCCTAACTTGTGTTCCGGCACACATATGTGCAGCGCAAAGCTACGCTTGGGAATGTCGCTATTAAACAGTCGCGTGACATTAGTTACTGGAATCATTTTGCTTGGGACAGAATGGAAATCCTGAAACGCCTATCCCCGGACTCGACGCGGCGACCCTCTGTCAGATGGCGTCCATCCATCTGCTTCCACGCGGCGTCTACCTTCAGCAGGACAACGCAGCGCCCCATCGCTCCCGAATAGTGTTCGTGCCAGGAGGGTTCTGGTCAGCACCCCACGTACAACGGGGTGCTTATGTGAGCAGCCTGGGTAGCACGACGTCAGCCCAGGGTCAGGGCGAAAGGGGGCGCTACAGGCAAGGTGGTGGCCGCGTGGACTGTGACTGTGACTACAAATCACTGACGCGCCTTCACTGTCTGACCGACAACTTTCTGCTTCCAGGTTTTTGTTTCTGACTTACGGAAGGAAAGGACAAGCCGTGTCTCAGATAGGGATGGGTTCAGCCGCCTACTGCAAACAGAACAGTCACTTTCCTCACGTTTAGGAGTGCTCCCTTAAGGGTACCTGCTGTATTAGTCTACTGTGTGTGTGTGTGTGGGGGGGGGGGTCATGTTTGCGTTTGGTAATTTGGTAGACTGCCTAAATGACGTAGTAAATGGAATGATTATGGGTAGTATTGGTAGTACTGGTAGGGAAAGAAACAAAAA
Organism: Schistocerca piceifrons; assembly: GCF_021461385.2. Taxonomy (NCBI): domain Eukaryota; kingdom Metazoa; phylum Arthropoda; class Insecta; order Orthoptera; family Acrididae; genus Schistocerca; species Schistocerca piceifrons. The sequence goes on along the minus strand of NC_060140.1, from coordinate 30,403,484 downwards.
CGAAGGTTTTTTTTTTGCTTAGTTCTTTGTTGTGCACGTGATTACAACTGTGTATTTTACACTGAAGAAACAAAGAAATTGGTACACCTGCCTCATCTCATGTAGGGCCCCTGCCAGCACGCAGAAGCGCCGAAACACGACGTGGCACGGACTCGACTGATGCCTGCAGTAGTGCTGGAGGCAGCCGACACCGTGAACACTGCAGGGCTGTCCGTAAATCCGCAAGAGTACGAGGGGGTGGAGATCACTTCTGAACAGCACGTCGCAGGGCATCCCAGATATGTTCAATAATGCTCATGTCTGAGGACTTTGGTGGTCAGCGGAAGTGTTTAAACTGAGAAGAGTGTTCCTGGAGCCACCCTGTAGCAATTTTGGACGCATAAGATATCGCATTATCCTGCTGGAATTGCCCAAGGCCGACGGAATGTACAATGAACATGAATGGATGGAGGTGATCAGACAGGATGCTTACGTATGTGTCACCTGTCACAGTCGTGTGTAGACGTATCAGGGGTCCCATATCACTCCAACTGCACACGTCCCACTCCGTTACAGAGCCACCACCATCTTTAACAGTCCCCCGCTGACATGCCCGGTCCATGGATTCACGAGGTTGTCTCCACACCATTACACTTCCATCCGCTCGATACAATATGAAACGAGACTCGTCTGACCGGGCAACATGTTTCCAGTCATCAACAGTCCAATGTCGGTGTTGACGGGCCCGGGCGAGACGTAAGGCTTTGTGTTGTGCAGTCATGAATGGTACACGAGTGGGCCTTCGTGTCCGAAAGCCCGTATCGATTGTGTTTCATTGAATGGATCGCACGCTGAGACATGTTGATGGCTCGGCACTGAAATCTGCAGCGATTTGCGGAAGGATTGCACTTCTGTCATGCTGAACGATTCTCTTCAGTTGTCGTTGGTCTCGTTCTTAGAGGACCTTTTTCCGGCCGCACCGATGTCGGAGATCTGGTGTTTTATCGGATTCCTGATATTCATGTTACGCTCGTAAAATCGTCGTACGGGAAAATTATCCCCTTCATCGCTACCTCGGAGCTCCTATGTCCCATCACTCCTCCGCAGACTACAGCACCACGTTCAAACTCATTTAAATCTTGACAAACTGCCATTGTAGCAGCAGTATCCGGATTAATAACTGTGCCAGACACTTGTCTTATTTAGGCGTTCCCGACCGCAGGGCCGTATTCTGCCTGTTTATGTATCTCTGTATTTGAATGCGCATGCCTATACCAGTTTCTTTGGCGCTTCAGTGTATATACATAGAGAATACAAATTGCGCCTTTTTATGTTATCAAAGCAATTACGATTATCTAAATTGAAGGTGCACGGGAAGGAAAGGAAAAGAAAGGGAAGAAACTAATGATCTCAGCTGCATCGAGACTTTATGTAGAATCGGCAGTAACGAATGATAATTTGTGCCGGACCGGAACTCGAACCAGGAATCTCCTACTTATTAGGCAGTTGCGTTAACCACCTCGCCATTTTTTATTTTTATTTCTTTTAATAACAGAAATTTGGTGAGTAGGTGACATGTACAGTTAACTTACATTGAAATAACGGTCATAAACATGAGTATGATACAGTTTAAAAGTAGGAAATTAGAATGAATTAGAGAATGCTCAACAGAAGTAACTGAATATTCGTGCAAACGGGAAATACATTTTACAAAAAGCTGGCAATAATGGTCATAGTCAGCTGCAGGCTGGCGGAGACAGGGCGGGCTGGGGTCGAACCCTGAGTCCTGACACAGAGCTCCTCCCTTCTTTTTCATTTAGTGTTCTGTAATACCAGTGGCACGAAACGATGGAATACAGAGGAAAAACAGAGACGAGAAAACAAAAGCACAATAAGGACAGCAACTGCTGCTGGAACTGTCGAACACCCTGTCTCAGAAAGGTGACATTCAGCACGTTGGCAAAGCGTTCTCGAAATCGGGGCAGATGCAAGAAGGACCAGTAAACCGTTGACGTAAACTGACGAAAAGACATAGCCTTCACCAGCAACAATAAAACGTATTAGACTTTGCAGCTTCAACAGAACGAGTGAGGAAAGCCAATTGTTTCCGTAGTCAAAAATAATCTGCTACGTGACCACAACATGAAGAGGAGGCCTCTGTCATTGAGAGAACCTGGCAGGTTAATACTGCCTCACACAATTTTCCAGGAAATACGCAGTGGTAACTAGTACACGGGACTGGAGCAGGGAGTCCTTTCGCAGTGGATGAACAAAAACTTGGTTGTGAGCACCGGCCGCTGAAATACGTCAGCCCCCAAATGGCTCACGGCTATGTAGAACTCTCGAACAGGGGCATCAAGACTCGCTGGGCGCAGTAAGGTGAGCAGCCGAGACGTAATGGTATGTAACTCCCGAGTAATTGTCAAAATGCTGAATCGAACATATATAACAGGCGGCTTCCTCTTACTGTGAGAAAGGCCCAATCCGCCGAGGGAACGGGTCTTCGTCTGAGTCACGTATCACTGCCTGATCATAAAACGCTTCCACAAAAAGCGACCAGACAACAGCTTTAGTTTTAGCCGTCACAGTGGGAAGTGGGGAAAGTCGTGCGATATAATAGGCCTTCCACAGCACGCAAGTATCCTTCTGAAGAAGGCCAAGAGAGCAACTTCGTGTTCCAGTAGTGCCCCCTGAATCTTATCAGTAACCGATTTTCAACTGAGAGTCGCCATTTGGAGCGGAACACTACCGATGACAACTCCTAGTGATGGGTGACGACCCGCAACAGCGGCCCACGTGATTACTGCTCCATCGAAAGTCCATAAATTGAGAAATTCACCTCTGCCCTCGTGAAGTCGCGCTTCCGAGACACGGCAACAATCAACGGTGATAGCCTTCAGCAGAGGCATTTCTGCACATCGACGCAAAAAATCATCACATCACCAGCGTACGCGGGAACCGAGGGGTCCTTCCAGAAAGCGTCCAGTCCTGAAGCTGGGACGCAATCTTCCAAAGCAGCGGCTCCAGAAATGAGACAAACGGAGACATCACGAGCCAACTCCACTGTGGCACTCCCCGACGAATGGGGGTATCAGTTGCCACACGAAAACATGACAAGCTACCTGTAATAATTAACACAAAAGTGATCCAGAAAATTTATGCTCACCAAATGTAAAGAATAAATAAAACTGATGGCACAGTGGTGCCGAAACATGTTTGGGTACTGAGAAAAACGGTGTTTTGCGTAACTGGCGGACCTCACATCTAGAAATAAAAAGTTTGAGGTTTTCCGAAGACACTGTAATTCTGTCAGAGACAGCAAAGTAGTGTACATTGTCTTGAAAGAAGGGTATAAGATGAATATGAACAAAATCAAAACAAGGATAATGGAGTGTAGTCGAATTAAATCAGGTGATGCTGAGGGAATTAGATTAGGAAATGAGACACTTAAGTAGTAGATGGTTTTCGTTATTTGGGGAGCAAAATAATTGATGATGGAGAGGATATACCTGTAGAATGTAGACTGGCAGTGGCCAAAAATAGCATTTCTCAAGAAGAGAAATTATTAGCATCTAGTATACATTTAAGCGTTAGGAAGTCTTTTCTGAAATTATTTGCGTGGAGTGTAGCCTTGTATGGAAGTGAAACATGGAAGATAAACAGTTTAGACGAGAAGAGAATGCACGCTTTTGAAATGTTCTGCTCCAGAAGAATGTTCGAGATTAGATGGGTAGATCACCTAATTAATGAGGAGATACTCAATAGAATTGGGGAGACAAGAAATTTGTGGCACAGTTTGACCAAAAGAAGGGTAGGTTGATAGGACACATTCTGAGACATCAAGGGATCACCAATTTAGTACTGGAAGGAAGATTTTGAGCGAAAAAATGTAGAGGTATCAAGATGGATACAGTAAGCAGCAGGTAGCAGTAGTTATTCGGAGATGAAGAGGCCCGCACAGGTGCGTCAACCAGTCTTCGGACTGTACACCACCACCACCACCACCACATCCACAACAACAACAACAACAACAACAACAACAACAACTTTTGATTGAGGTAATTACGTTTTCTGGTGCTATGTGATATATCTGTACCTTTTTCTTTATTTTTACTGCAACATTCCTGTGTTTCACCTTACAAATCAACAATTTTCGAATAAAAACTCACTTAAGCATTGAAAATTTACGTTTTAGCTATAAATACTGTTTATTTTTAAGTAACAGACAAGTGGATAACTATATGGAAGAAACATGTTCCGTGCATTACCTGTCCCAATATATAGCCTCATTCAGTTTCTAGACGGTTCACAGCGTCCGATTTTTGGGGAAACCTCGTAAGACACACCGCATACGTAAAGAAAGCGATCGTTATGCGGTAACGCCCGGTAAGTATTAAACACACTTGAAATACAGATAAGTAGAAAAATTGCGGTAGTATACGGTTAGTTATGATAGTCTACGGGTAGACTTACAACTCTAGGGAATGCGAGAGCCGCTGCCTACTTCTTCCAACAGTACCGAGGACGTCAACGGGCTTAGCGTCCCCGTACGTCAGACGAAGCACCGTGCGTGCTATCACTCCATCGAACACTACAGAGAGATTAGCACTCTAATCCAGGCCGCTGGCGCTAAGTTTGGTGGTCTCCAAGTATACACCGCCACATCTGTAGCCCACGCCAGCCAAAAACTGGCGCGAAAATGTTTTCAGCAACCAGGTTCCGGACACGTTACCTCCGAGCCGAGTGCCACAGGAGACATGTGCATTAGCGACTTCGACAACGTTGGGGCGGTTACTACTCGTTTTTCTTCGTGAAGAACACATATTTCACTCCAGAAGTTCGAGGTGTAGACAATTTGTTTCACGGTCAAACGTAGAACTGTATCTTTTAGGTTTATCACTTAAAAAATAGAATAACTACACTGTTTCTATATAAAAACAAAGACGGAATGTGCGGCCCTGGCCGGCCGCTGTGGCCGAGCAGTTCTTGGTGCTTCAGTCCGGAACCGCGCTGCTGCTACGGTCGCAGGTTCGAATCGTGCCTCGGGCATGGATGTGTGTGTTGTCCTTAGGTTAGTTAGGTTTAAGTAGTTCTAAGTTGTAGGGGACTGATGACCTCAGATGTTAAGTCCCATAGTGCTCAGAGCCATTTGAACCATTTTTGCGCGGCCCCCATAACTGAGAAGATCAGCACGAAACGATTGAAGACCTCTTTTGCATCAATATAATCACGTGTACTACACTGAATTTCTGCCAACTTCCCCCGACATACGATAAAAAATCATGCTGGCACAATGCATGTAATATTATCGTATACTCAAGGGCGTACCCAGGATCTGAACTAGGGGCGGGGGGGGGGGGGGGGGGAGGGGCGGCGGCAGGTCATACTAGTCTCCGGAAACAAGGACTCGAGACAACATACAGCACTTCTTATTAAATAAAACAGTAAATCATGTAAAGCTGTTTTTAATAAACATTTTAAATACAATAATGCCCCCCCCCCCATGCCCCTCGCTGGGTACGCCCATGCGCATACTTCTTTCGTGGACATCATAGTACAGTATATAAGAAAAGAGCTGCGATTGTTTTAAAAGGAGGGAAAACGAACGCAACAACTAAACACAAGCAGCGGCGCGAATGTTCACACAAATCCACCCACGTAAGCCCAAGTTGACCATTTATAAAGCACAAGCAACAGGCTTCGTCTCACAATGAGCATGCTCTGTGGTGCTGAACAGGAGTTTCGGTTGCCCGACGGTAGGTGGCTCTGCGGTGCTGCGTGTCGCGTCTCCGTCGGCCGCAGAACGAACTGCGCTGCGCTTCCGAAATCTCAACAAACAGGGACTGTGTGCAGTGAGAGCGTTTACACGTGGCAGCGCATCTTATTACTTCGTACATACCGCTGCCGGGTGGAAGAGTCATTCCAGATGCAGCTGCGCTAGCAATGTCACAGTGTTATAACTCACACACTGTGATAGCTATGTTACTGTAACTTTTTGATCGCGGTATTCTTCTTCGGATCGATCAGTTTGAACTCTAATTACATCCTAATTTTAGTTTGAATTATATGAGCAATTAATTCGGATACCCTTTTCACTAATTGCTCAATATTTTTCGTTTGTTTATTACGTGACTGATATGATGTTGAAATGAAATCTCATTAACATTTTGAATAAATCGAGACGGACTGTAAATTAGATGTGTCACGATTGAAATTTTGTGCTGCAGAGCGAACCCGTTGCTGTATAAACACTTGTAAACAAATAAATGCCTGCTTTATTCGCACGAAATAAAAACTGACTGATTCTAAAGTATTCATGAGCAGAATCAATACTATTTACTGCTGACAAACTACAGGGAGCGATAGTTTACAATGAAATAGAAAATACACAAAAAATATTCAGTGAATATCAATACAGTGAACAAAGCAAAGGCATACTGCGTATTTTATGATCTGGACGGTGGCATCTTGCATGTTCGATTTTGATAAGGACAGTGTTCACTAACCAGGAAAAAACAATTTCTCTCTTGTATGTTTTAAAGCGAATTCTCAATACCGCCGTGAAACAATTTTTATCGGGTGCAAAGAGACTCTCCACCCTATTTTTATGTGAAAGAGGTTCGGCTTGGGGATCTAAACCCTCCACGAAGTGACGTAACTCCACTGAACGCTCTGCTAGTTTGAACCATTCGGCCACTCTGCAGCTGTCTGTCGGACAGAAAAAAAGGGAAAAAAACAGCGCAGGGTGAGCGACAGGACGTCCGAAGTCTGAAGGCTCTCACAATCCATCCGACAGGAGGACCTGCAAGGCAGCAAACAATTGGACGTCCAAATTTATTTAGAGGATGTAATTTAGATTTCCCCGGTCTTATGAACACAGTTTTTGGAGGAAGCGGATGGATGACTAACAAATGTTACAGCTTCATACGCAGATTAGGAGCATTCATAAACAGAGGTTCTGTATTCGATGATTTCTGTTTTAGGGACATTAGGCCGCTGTTCAAACCATATTACTTTCTCCAGCGTTTCGTCTCCTAATGATGGAGACGTCATCAGAGGGTATAAAGTCTTACGTAGCTGTTACGTAGGCGAAGAATTTCAACAAGCCATAGTGCTTATGACGTCTCCACGATTTTAGGCAGTAGTCTCATGGTGCCGTAGAAGGAACTTAAATACAGACGAACAAATTTTTATGAGCTGATATAAAGGTAATGATATTGTGAGAAAACTATCTAGCGGTTAATGTTTTGACAACTGAACTTCGAAACGTTGTTCAACATAGTTATTAAAAACCTGGGAAACTAAAACGATCAAACTGAATGCAATAAAGCAGTAATGTATAGATTTCCCGATTAAAACCGACAACGAGATAGAAACTGCTGCGCTGAAAATATTTGGTTTCGTTTTCAGTTGGTTCAAGTGGCTCTGAGCACTATGGGACATAACTACTGTGGTCATCAGTCCCCTAGAACTTAGAACTACTTAAACCTAACTAACCTAAGGACATCACACACATCCATGCCCGAGGCAGGATTCGAACCTGCGACAATACCGGTCTAGCGGTTCCAGACTGTAGCGCCTAGAACCGCTCGGCCACCATGGGAGGCGTTTCGTTTTCTTTCTTGGAGACAGTTTTAACTTAGCAGGGCATTTACGCCATTAGACAAACTGCTTCATCCTTGTAAGTTATATTCTTTCCCCTTACAAATAATTTTAAACAAAAATTATGTACGTAACACTGTTTTCTGTCTCGCAGCCGGTTTTAGCAAGAAAGTTGTATTCATGGGTTATCAGCTCACTATTAATACGCTACTAATACATCTTAGTCTTACGGGATTTTGCAACCTTATTCGTTCACAGATTAAAACTATACGAAATATTATCCTTGAAGCTACTACCTTCGTATTTTCCCAATCAGAATTCTGTTTGCAACAGCAATAAACAAGGCTCTAGCTGAGAGAGAGGGGACTGAGGAGATGGACTGAGAGAGGGTGGTGGAGATTTAGGGACTGAAGTGGTGAGGGGGGGGGGGGGGGAGTAGGAGAGGAAGTGACGGAGAGAGGTATGTGAGGGGGACATTGAGGGAGAGGAGCAGATGGGGTAAAAGGAGACTAGGTCGTATGTCAAATTCCTATACATATTTAGCAATTGCGATGCATTGCCAGGTTTGCTAGTACACAATAAAGACCACCCTCCCCAAATCAAATCGCGTATAAAATTGTTAATGATTCTATCCTCACTCTCTTTCCTTGCCATATATGTAACACCGACTGATTTCGTACACTTTTCACAAAAGTGACACCACACGCCCATTCGCTTCATCCCTGATTTCCCCTCTGCACTGTTGCGCTTTTACCAACACTGTAATTCGCCTGTTTAGGTTTTTGTGTTGGTAACGCGACATAGCGCTCTGAATGAATATCACTGACTGTGCTGTGTGCAGTCTGTGGCTGATTCGCATTGTTGAAATATTTCTTCTTGTAGTGTTGGGCAGCTGGATGTGAACAGCGCGTAGCGTTGCGCAGTTGGAGGTGAGCTGACAGCAGTGGTGGATGTGGGGAGAGAGATGGCAGAATTTTAAGGGCGGACGATCTGGACGTGTGTTCGCCAGAAAGAGTAACTTTGTAATACTGGATTTCATGAACCGATACATATATTATGACTTTTGAACACTATTAAGGTAAATACATTGTTGGTTCTCTACCAAAATCTTTCATTTGCTAACTATGCCTATCAGTAGTTAGTGCCTTCAGTAGTTAGAATCTTTTTATTTAGCTGGCAGTATTGCGCTCACTGTATTGCAGTAGTTCGAGTAACGAAGATTTTTGTGTGGTAAGTGATTCATGAAAGGTATAGGTTATTGTTAGTGTCAGGGCCATTCTTTTGTAGAGATTATTGAAAGTCAGACTGCGTTGCGCTAAAAATATTGTGTGTCAGTTTAGTGTTGATCAGAATAAGAAAGAGCGAAATGTCTGAGGACGTTCAGTTTTGCTCATCTGTTTGAAAATCAAATAATGTAAGAGGTTTTTCAGCACAGTAATTCATAAGCTTTTCTAAGGGGACGTATCAACATATCCTCCCCTCGCAGCATTATACCTGCGTATTCGCCACGTCCTAACGGGGCGGTGTGTCCTTGGCAGGAAATCGGCCGAGATGGACGGAAACCCTTCCCTCCCCCCCCCCCCCCCCCCCACGCCATCTCATGGCCATTCGCCGCCACCGTGCAGTCCTGGGCCGCGGACCCAACTGACGACCGATTTCCGCCTAATTCAGTTCCGCTTTCGCTGGAGTTGCGCCGTGCCGTCACCCTGCCACCGTCGAGAGTTGAGAGTTTCGCAGTGGATGTGTACAAGGAACTCACCGCGCCGCAGAGTGAAGGACAACTCTCGAACTGTGACTTAACCTAGTAATAGAGAACGAACTGATCACTTCCAAGTTGTATTTCAGTCCATCTGCACATTGCATACGTAGGCAGGTGAATTAAATTTGGGTCGCATGCTGTGAAAGCGAAAAACTAGGAGCTATGAATATGCAGAAAACTGATCTCTGTCAAAGTGCAGTGGGCCTGCCGCTGCTGCTTTGTGCATCTACCACAGCACATGACGTGACGTGGTTTTTTATTTGCCTCTATCGTAACGCCTCAGGTCTCTACAGGCGAACCAGAAGTTCGTCGAAAAAATTTCACAGGCAGTTCAATGATATTTTGGTATCTAGTGGCTCGGTACAGAGAAATTAATTTCGTTTCATTTGTTACGTGGTTTGGAGAACACGAGATAGGAAGACACGTCTCAGGAATGCAGTCACGTGGGTTCAGTTGGGGGACAGGACTGTCAAGTTTGGGTCAGTACCACGTAATACGCCTTTCACCGCTGTCAATGATAATGAGAGAGATTTACGGTATAGATATAAATCTTCCTAGCCTTAGAGTCATAGTTTCGCTGATGAGCCCACCTTTCAAGATGGTAATACACTGGTACACAGCGCCCATGTGACACATTTCTCTGCGAAGCAGGAATCAACTGAGTACAAGTTCAAATGGCTCTGAGCACTATGGGACTTAACTGCTGTGGTCATCAGTCCCCTAGAACTTAGAACTACTTAAACCTAACTAACCTATGGATATCACACACATCCATGCCCGAGGCAGGATTCGAACCTGCGACCTTAGCGGTCGCGCGGTTCCAGACTGTAGCGCCTAGAACCGCGCGGCCACTCCGGCCGGCTGAGTACAAGTGTTAATGTGTTTGCTTAATATGAAGAGTATCTGGCAGTGTCCGTGTCTGCGGTGACTGGGTCTGTTTTAGCGTCTTTTTTGTCGCTGTGATAATGATGATGATAACGATAATGACGGTGGTGATGATGAGAGGGAAAAGGGAAACCCGGCGACTGCAGGCGGCGTGCTCCCCTCGAAGAGATTCAACAAGGCCGCATGGACTATGGTTCCCAACCGATATACGGATCACCATCCATCCACATACTCCTCATTCAGCGAACCACGGCGGAGTATTTTTGAATTTCATCCAGAAGCCGACCGGGGTGGCCGAGCGGTTCTATGCGCTACAGTCTGGAACCGCGCGACCGCTACGGTCGCAGGTTCGAATCCTGCCTTGGGCATGGATGTGTGTGATGTCCTTAGGTTAGTTAGGTTCTAGGCGACTGATGACCTCAGACGTTAAGTCCCATAGTGCTCAGATCCATTTGAACCATTCTTTTTTTTTTTTTTCATCCAGATCTCGGCGCGTAAACTCTGGTGATGATCAAGGTCCGTACATCACCTCGTCAGAGTTTTTCGGCGAAATTTCTTCCTGCCCCAGAATTCGAAAAGCTTTTTTCCGATCCGAGCGTCACCGCATAGGTATGCGTTAGTGACCTGAGCTACGTCCGCTAAAGGGAAAATGAAGGAGCAACGGAGGAAATGAAGTCAACGGGAATTCAGAACTGCAGTTTGTATATTCTTTTTATACAGCGTGTCCGAGGAGAAATGGTCATTATTTAGGGATATAACACGAACAATTATTCGAAACAAAAATGTCCAGTAAACATGGGCACTAAAACGCACACCTTAAGTGTTCATCTTCGATACTGTGTAACAAATCTCTTCTACCGCAAGTTCTTTGCTTCCCGTATTTTATCAGGAGCTATTATCGACTAAAACAAGAAGAAATTGTGTAGTAGATATGGGATCTAAATTGCATATCTTAAGATCTGTTACCCCTTGTTCCACACAAAAGTTGTGTTTCACAGTTCTCATAGCTCTTAAGGTATGGACTTCGATGCCAATGTTTACTAGATACTTTTCTTCCTTGTTTCTGTGCACACTACCTCCTCCCAAGAAGCAGTGTCGAAGACGAAATGCTAATAGCTGTTAAGATGTTTACTAGTCTTTTTTTCTTCGAATGACCATCCGGTCATATCTCTAAATATTACCATTTCTCCTGGGACACACTGAACATTATAAATTAGAAAAAATCCTAACTAGATACCTAATTGCAATTCGCTCTGAATGACGTAAGTTGTTTTATTGTAATGCGCACGGTTAGTTTGACAGAAGGAACAATTAGATTTGACGTTCGTTTCTTGTCCTCCTCCTCGTCATCCCCTGCATGAGTCGATAACTCAAGTCGAGCGAGGTCGGTCGGCCGGCCGTTTAGGCACTGAACTTTTTCTCAGGAGGACCAGTGATCAAATCCCTGTCCAGCCTACCACATCCACGTCAAGATTTTCCGTTCTCTCTCTAAACTCCATAAGGCAGATGCTGGGATAATTTCTTTAGATAATAGTAATAATAATAATAATAATAATAATTCCCGTGGAGGCCCGGGGAAAGAATATGCCTCCGGTATGTTCTGCCAGTCGTAAAAGGCGACAAAAAGAACAAACCACTAATAGGGCTAACCCCCCTTTTAGTGTGATTACTTGGTTCAGGACAGAACTAAAGAAGCCTCGGACAAGCGCCGTCATGGTCGGGGACGACGCTTGAACCCTATGTCCGCCCACAATGGTAACGACACTGCTAGCCAACTGGAAAATGATTCAAATCCAAATAGAGGTGTTTTGCAGGATATGCTTCCTGCAACCACCCTAGAAGGAAAACAAAGACAGAGGATGAGATGGTCAGATGAAGTTAATCGACACCTCATGTTCTGTTATTACCAAGCAACAAACCTGGGAACCAACACAACTGGATACAGATCACAAGTATACACAACATTTATTACCAGATACCCAGAATTAAAATTTTTAACAGAACAACGACTAGCTGATCCATACCCAACACAACAAATATACAAAAGAAAACAGGAGAAAAAATTGAAAAATACATCCAACTGGCTGAGGAAGCCAAGGACATGTGGCATCCGGATAAAGTTGACATTATACCAATTATACTATCAACTACAGGAGTCATACCACACAATATCCACCAGTACATCAATGCAATACAGCTACATCGAAACTTACATATACAACTACATAAATCTGTAATTATTGACACTTGTTCAATTACCCGAAAGTTCCTAAGTGCAATATAACATATACCGTACAGTTAAAAGGAAGTGACGCTTGATCAAGGTCCGCGTCACTTTCCATTTTTAACCAGACTTAACGTCTGAGAAAGTAAAGAAATAATAATAACAGTAACAACAGACGGCCGAGTTCCCACCCCACTGATTCCCAATTCATGCTTCAACTACATCTCTGATGACCTCGAAATCGACGGGACGTTCGGCCCCAGTTTTCCTTCACTGACTCTAGAGACGAGCGTCTACCCAGCTCAATGACCATCTGTTGCTGTCAACAGTTTTCAGTAACAAAACCTATTGTCCAATACTGTCCGTACTATCGATCGGATAGCGCAGTCACCAGCACACTCGGGAGGACGACGGTTCAAACCTGCGTCCAGCCATCCTGATTCAGGTTTTCTGTGATGTCCCCAAATCGCTTGAGGCAAATGCCGGCGTGGTTCCTTCGAAAGGACGCGGCTGCTTTTTCTCTCCATCCTTCCCTTGTACGACCCGTAGTGACTTAGTTGTTGATGGGACGTTAAACACTACTAATCTCCTCCTCTGTGTGTGCAGAGGACATGGCTGCCGTTTTATCGAGCAGATTTTGTAGTTAAATGTGCAAGAGACGTTAATATCGGTGTGTTTGTCTTTCAAATACGAAATCAAATTGTATCCATAAATACTACGGCGCGTGGAGAGAGGGGGTGGAGGGGGGAAAGATGTCCAAATTAACTAGAATTTATTTCCAGTGGATGACTGCTGCAGGTTCTACCTTCGCTAGGACTTAAAGAGCGTTGGCCACGACTCGTGGGAAGCTGAAAACAGATCAGCTGCCTCCTGTTAATAATACGCACTAAATGACCCAAAATAATGACGTCCGTTATGCTTGTCTGAAAGTTAAACTAGATGCCAGGAATACGATTAAGATTTTGATTCCTATAACGGCAAATTTATTGTTTGACAAACTTCACATGCTTATGTATTAAACTGGAAAAAAAAATGGAAATGAAGACCCATGCTTCTGACAGAACGTAGGGGAACGATGCGGGAAACCCTCACCGGCAAGGTCCTACCTAATTGGAGGTGATTTGCCGTTGTCTTCCTCCAAACGTAATAGGGATGAATGATGATGATGAAGACGACACAACAACACCCAGTCACCTCGGGCAGGTGAAGATGCGTGACCCCGCCGGGAATCGAACCTGGGACCCCTTGCTCGAGAAGCGAGAACGCTACCGCGAGAACTTAAACTGCAGGGTGACAATTACTGAAGTATAAGAAAAAAAAACGTAAATCAGTTACAAACTGCGGCGTGCATACTCTTTATTCAACATGTAAACGTCCTACATGTTCCATATGCCTGCCATCATTGGCGGTGGTGTGGCGCAGACGAATAGCGAAATTCTGCATGACCCGTTGAAGCGTCGATGACCTCCTGAATGGCTGTTTACAGTTCAGCAATGGGTTTGGTGTTATTGCTGAACACCTTGTCTTTAATACGGCCCCAGAAAAAGGAGTCGCATCTCTTCAGACGCGGAGAATATGGCAGCCAATCGAGGTCCATGCCAGTGGCCTCTGGGTACACCAGAGCCAGAATGCTGTCCCCAAAGTGCTCCTCCGTGTCATCAAACTCTGTCATGCTTCTATGGGGTCGAGTTCCGTCTTGTATGAACCACATCTTGTCGAAATCAGAATCGCTTTGGATAATGGGAATTAAATCATCTTCCAAAACTTAACGTACGGTTCGGTACTCACCGTGTCATCAAGGAATATCGCGCCGATTATTCCGTGACTGGACACTGCACACCTCAAAGTCACCCGCTGAGCGTGAAGAGACTTCCCGATCGCGAAATGGACATTCTCAGTCCCCCAAATACGTCAGTTGTTCTTATTGACGAACCCATCCAAATGAAAGTGGGCTTCGTCGCTAAACCAAACCATACGCACGTACTAATTCCCATTATACCCCACGGCCAACCACTCAGTTTGAGTGTCCTAACGCAAACCGTTCAGAAGTTATGACAAGTTTTATTTCAATAGTTGTCACCCTGTAGCAGGCAGCAGTGAACCGCAACTTAGGTCCATAGTCTGAAGTTAGCAAATGTAACTGATTTAAGTTAGCTTCACTATCTGCAAAGCGAAAATCTATAACCTCATTAATGGTTTGCCCAAAGTCTCGCAACAAATTACGGTAAATGAAATAGCTTCCCAATAGATCACTAATTTCATCAGTTGTTAGAAACTAGTTGATAACCTGAAGTACACTGTGTATGGACATCCAGAAGCCACGATTGTGCGATTACTTTTCAGAAGCCTCGTGATTAAGTGGTGGCAAATATTTGCCAGCCTCCCTCAGCTGCCAGTCGTCCGTGACCCGCCAACCTGCCCACTCTGGAGAGAGCCGACTCATCAGGAATTCCAGACGCCCTGCTGCGGAGCTCTCTCGCTCATGAAATTACGAGGAGAATAAAATGGGCTCCAAGGGAGCGACGGGTAGCGAGGAAAGCGCGCTGTCCCCGATGAGCGACGTGCAGCAGTACCAGTAGCAGTCCGCTCGAGAAAACACGGTAATGCGGGGCCAGCGGTACGCAGCTATGGCGTGTTCCGTAGCAGACCTGGCAACTGAAAACGTCTGTTGTTACCTCTCGGCTGGGTACTGGTAATGGTGAAAGCGAGACGACTGATGTGACAACTTAGTGAAAGAAGCTATGTACTGACTAATCTACATAGCATCCTTGCTCGCCTCGTGGATCGACTCATACTGTCAGCTTCTGCACGATCATTCTCGTCCCAAACTCTAAACAGTCTGTAACGATATTTTCTGTTTTCTTTGGTTCATAGCTTAAAGTTTGTTACACACATAAAATGATAAGTGGTGGACAACAGAAGGTTCAAAAATGGCTCTGAGCACTATGGGACTTAACTTCTGAGGTCATCAGTCCCCTAGAACTTAGAACTACTTAAACCTAACTAACCTAAGGACATCACACACATCCATGCCCGAGGCAGCACTCGAACCTGCGACCGTAGCGGTCACGCGGTTCCAGACTGTAGCGCGTAGAACCGCTCGGCCACTTCGGCCGGCGACAACAGAAGGAAAATGAAACTAGAAACAGACGAAAATACGATAGAATATATAAAACTGTGCAAGGCTCTGTGAATCAGTATGAAAGAAGACATTAAGGTGTGTAAAGAAGATACGCCAATTGTCTGTCTTGAAAATAAATGTAATTTAAAGATGGCCAAGCGGAAGCTTGTGATCAGAAAGAAGAAGCTAATAGCGTTAGACAAAGATCAAGATCGTATTATTGATAACAAAGAACTACTCTAATATATAGAGAATTTTCATAGTAACCATAACAATAAGTTCGATGGTGATACCTTAATTCTAAGCGAATTGGACGCTTTTGTTTCCCAAAATCCAAAGATACTCTCCTCAGAAGTCAAACGTGGTATAGACAAGATGAAAAAAGGAACTGCTCGAGGTGGTGATGACCTCTCAGTCGATACGTTGAAGCTGATAGATGAGGAATCTATAAAACATTTAGCTGAAACATTTTCAACTTGTTTGGCAAGACTGGAATAAAGCCAAAATAATTCAATAACATACCGAAGGCAGTACTAAAGATATAAAGAACTATCACTGTATTAGCCTCCCGTCCATACTGTATAAAGTTTTTCTGGAATTATGACTATCAGATTGAGCACTAGAATTGAGCTGGCTCAACTCAATGAGCAATCTGCGTTCCGCTCAGGCTTAGTACAGTTGATCATATCATCAATCTGCACGAAACAATTAGTAGAACAAATAGTACCGCTTACGTCTTTCTCTTGCCGTTATAGATTCTGAAAAGACATTCAATTCGATCGGTGACTCATTATTTCCAAAACTATTTTCAGCAGTCCTAGAAATAGTAATGTCTAATTTCGATTGGAAAACAAAGGAAATACAAATTCTGGGTTTGCTGATCATATTGTCCTATTTGCAAACAGTATAGAAGAACTTCAAATCGGTTAGTGAAGATATATTAGTTACTATTGGCCAATGCAAAATGCCAGTAATAAATTATGGCTGTGAATCATGGATGTTAAATGAACTCATTGTTGGGTAACTAATAGAACCTAAAGAGGAATGGAAAGATCAGTGTTGATTTCACAAAGGAAGACAATGAGAAAGAAGTTGATATCAGTGACATAACGAAAAAAGTGAACATCTCGAAATGACAGTGGACTGGTCATGTCTCTCAATGAAAGGATGGCAGTTGGTCAAAACAAATACTAGATTATATGAAGGTGCATGTATGTTCGCAACATACCTCCTAAACCACTGGGCCGATTTCAACCAAATTTGGTACACACATTACTTCCTGTCTGGAAAGAAATACTGTGGGGTTAAGAACTAGTAACCTTTTATTGTAATAGAGATGATGACGTGGAGATACAAGCGAAGAAGAAGACATGGACAGATAGAGAGGTGGGAAGGAGGGTTTACTCCTGGGTTCCTGGTGTGGGTAGTCATCATGTACGACTTCAGGTCACAGGTGATTATTGAAGGACTTCTGATGGCGTAACGGTACGTCACGGACATTCTGAGTCCTCATGTGTTACCTCTCATGCCACAGTCCTGTGATGCAATGCCATTTTTAAACAGGATGATACTCGTTCACATACACATACAGTCGCTATGGACTGTCTCCACGATGTGGAACTCTTCTGACAGCAATTTCTTTTAGACTCCATCTAACCACCTAACGTATATGGGGGTTCCATGCAATATCACGTTGCCTGTTCTTTGTGTTCCATACCTCTATCGTCCTCGTGTAGTTTTGAAAGTACTCTTTCGACGTTCTCAGATCAAATAAACAAAATTTTCATCTAAATGCAACAATCACTGTCAATATTTGATGAAGCTGGAATTTAGAGACCTAAAATCTGTTACTACTCGTTAATAGGACATTGCTCGGGAGGGATACCGTCTGACTGCAAATGCTGCGCTGGAAAAGCACACTTAAAAGGGTCACTTTGATGCTGAGGACCGCTGATGACAAACAATGACGTCCGGTGATGGGGGGGAGGGCTGCTGCGTGGTCTGGGATGATTAGCGCGGGGAATCCCCGGGAGTGGGAACGACGGAGGGCGACTCCCCGTTCTCTCTTTAGAGGGCACTGTCGGCACCGGCCGCCATTAAGGCCACAGTGGCGCGCCGGCACGATGGCAGAGAGGGTGATGCGCCGCCGAATTTTGCATCGGATGTTTCTAAGACAGCTACTCTAAGACGTCGTCAGTAAAGAAATAGTTTTCACCGCGCTTACATAAATATAAACACGTCAAGATGGGATGTACTCTCAAAAACTCGTGTTTTGAGACGTAATATATTGGCGTCGCGTTTCGGGAAAGGGCTGTCATTCATATCGGTGCCTTACCCCATAAACGTTAACACATGTGCTAGCAGCGCTGCTGTCGCGTTACGTGACGAGTGTCGCATGAGCTTAGGTAACTGCGTGAATCCAGTCCGGGAGTCAACTAGGGGTATCCATGCGTGTATTAAATCGTTGCTTTACACGAATCTTGTCTGGATGTCACCTGTTATGATTCCGTCTTTTAAGAACAGTGGCTATTTCACTTCATTCAACACTTCATTGACGCTCATTTTTTCTTCATGTTTGCTTTCAGGTAAGTAGTATACCAACAAGATTAATGGGTTCCTGTAGTCACGTCCTAGTTCATGAACCACGGGCAACGTACGAGTGGCCAAGTAAGTGGTCCCGACAGTAAATTTGGAGAGGATATGGAGGCCAACAAGAACGGGAAACAACTCTTGGATTTCTGTGCCAGTATGGGATTAGTAATCACAAACTCCTTTTTTAAATATAAGAACATTCACCGGTATACTTGGGAAGGCAGGGGAACCAGATCTGTCATTGACTATATAATAACAGATCAGGAATTCAGGAAGGCTGTGAGGGACACACGTGTATTCAGGGGATTCTTTGATGACACTGATCATTATTTAATCTGCAGTGAAATTGGGATTGTGAGGCCGAAAGTGCAGGTCAGGTCCATATGTAGGAGGATAAGAGTGGAGAAACTTCAGGATAAGGAAATCAGGCACAAGTACATAACAGCGATCTCAGAAAGTTACCAGCTAGTTGAATGTAGTCAATTACAGTCATTGGAAAAGGAATGGACAAGGTACAGGGACACAGTATTAGAAGTGGCTAAAGAATGTCTTGGAACAGTAGTGTGTAAAAGTAGGATGAAGCAAACAGCTTGGTGGAATGATACAGTGAAGGCAGCCTGTAAAAGGAAAAAGAAGGTGTATCAAAAATGGCTACATACTAGAACTCAGGTAGACAGGGAAAGTTATGTTGAAGAAAGAAACAAAGCCAAACGGATAATTGCAGCATCCAAGAAGAAATCTTGGGAAGACTTTGGAAACAGGTTGGAGACTATGGGTCAAACTGCTGGAAAACCATTCTGGAGTGTAATTAGCTGTCTTCGAAAGGCAGGTAAGAAGGAAATGACAAGTATTTTGGACAAGTCAGGAAAACTGCTGGTGAATCCCGTGGATGCCTTGGGCAGGTGGAGGGAATATTTTGAAGAGTTGCTCAATGTAGGTGAAAATGCGATCAGTAATGTTTCAGATTTCGAGGTAGAATGGGATAGGAATGATGATGGAAATAGGATCACATTTGAGGAAGTGGAGAAAATGGTCAATATATTACAGTGCAATAAAGCAGCTGGGGTGGATGAAATTAAGTCGGAACTCATCAAATACAGTGGAATGTCAGGTCTTAAATGGCTACACAGGATAATTGAAATGGCCTGGGAGTCGGGACAGGTTCCATCAGACTGGACAAAAGCAGTAATCACACCAATCTTTAAACATGGAAACAGAAAAGATTGTAACAACTACAGAGGTATCTCTTTAATCAGCGTTGTGGGTAAAATCTTCTCAGGTATTGTTGAAAGGAAAGCGCGAGTATTAGTTGAGGACCAATTGGATGAAAATCAGTGTGGGTTTAGGCTTCTTAGAGGTTGTCATGACCAGATCTTTAGCTTACGGCAAATAATGGAGAAGTGTTATGAGTGGAACAGGGAATTGTATCTATGCTTTATAGATCTAGAAAAGGCATATGACCGGGTCCCTAGGAGGAAGTTATTGTCTGTTCTACGAGATTATGGAATAGGAGGCAAACTTTTGCAAGCAATTAAAGGTCTTTACATGGATAGTCAGGCAGCAGTTAGAGTTGACGGTAAATTGAGTTCATGGTTCAGAGTAGTTTCAGGGGTAAGACAAGGCTGCAACCTGTCTCCACTGTTGTTCATATTATTTATGGATCATATGTTGAAAACAATAGACTGGCTGGGTGAGATTAAGATATGTGAACACAAAATAAGCAGTCTTGCATATGCGGATGACTTAGTTGTGATGGCAGATTCGATTGAAAGTTTGCAAAGTAATATTTCAGAGCTAGATCAGAAATGTAAGGACTATGGTATGAAGATTAGCATCTCCAAAACGAAGGTAATGTCAGTTGGAAAGAAATATAAACGGATTGAGTGCCAAATAGGAGGAACTAAGTTAGAACAGGTGGACGGTTTCAAGTACTTAGGATGCATATTCTCACAGGATGGCAACATAGTGAAAGAACTGGAAGCGAGGTGTAGCAAAGCTAATGCAGTGAGCGCTCAGCTACGATCTACTCTCTTCTGCAAGAAGGAAGTCAGTACCAAGACTAAGTAATCTGTGCACCGATCAATCTTTCGGCCAACTTTGTTGTATGGGAACGAAAGCTGGGTGGATTCAGGTTATCTTATCAACAAGGTTGAGGTTACGGATATGAAAGTAGCTAGGATGATTGCAGGTACTAGTAGATGGGAACAATGGCAGGAGGGTGTGCACTATGAGGAAATCAAAGAAAAACTGGGAATGAACTCTATAGATGTAGCAGTCAGGGCGAACAGGCTTAGATGGTGGGGTCATGTTACACGCATGGGAGAAGCAAGGTTACCCAAGAGACTCATGGGTTCAGCAGGAGAGGGTAGGAGGAGTCGGGGCAGACCAAGGGGAAGGTACCTGGATTCGGTTAAGAATGATTTTGAAGTAATAGGTTTAACATCAGAAGAGGCACCAATGTTAGCACTGAATAGGGGATCATGGAGGAATTTTATAAGGGGGGCTATGCCCCAGACTGAACGCTGAAAGGCATAATCAGTCTTAAATGATGATGATGATGATAAGATTAATGTCATTTTGATTTGATCTTCACTTTGACTTTATTTGTGATTTATATAATAGTAATTGATTTGAGTTTGACTTTATGACATGTAGTTTGCATGGGAGGGGAGAAGGGGTAAGGAGGCCCTGCCCCAACCCACGCACCAATCGCACTTGGAGGCCTCACGTCACAGGCAATAGCGTTCGTTGCCATTGTAATGCGTCCATAGTGGTACAAGTAATGTAGACTCAGCAGCAACGACATTTTATATTTTTACCATTACTCCAGGTATTGTATCTCCAGCATTATATGTGTGAAATCAGTTTTATATCAACAAGAGAACTTGCGATGCTCTAAGAGCTGCCTTTTTATACTGTACTGGTACTTCAGGTACTAGTAGAATTATCAGCTGCAATTATATGTATGCATGAAATAATAATAATAATAATAATAATAATACTTAATCCCTCTGTCTATAGTGCAATGCTGTAAATGATCACGCATTGTTTTCTGGTAATAATAACAAATATATCAAAAAAGTTTTATTTATTGACGTAATACATACACTTTTTACTGAAGAATTTTTTAAAGCTTTTAAGATTTTTTAATTTTTTTTTCAAATCTTTCTTAAAAACAAAATATGCAACTCAGACGTAATTCTCTAATTTCTCGACGAGCTAGATATTTTGAACGTAGCTCAGATCTGGATGAAACTGCAATGTTAGCTCGTTTTCTTATCTGGTGTGTGGCGGAGGATACTTAGCGTAGAACTGTCATTTACCCCTTTTCCTGTTGCAGTTGCGAATAGTTCGTGGGAAGAACAATTCCTGGTAAGCCTACGTGTTAGCTCGAGCCCCTCGAATTTTCACCTTCGCCGTCTTTTCGCGAGATATACGTAGGGGGAAGCAGTATATTGGTTTAGTAGTGGGAAATAAACCTGAGATTTATGAAATGTCTGTGTTGCAAGCTCATCAAAATGCCTGAAATCGATTGTAAAATTTGCCACACACAAGACTAAATGCGGAAAATCGTTATTTAAATAAAATAAGTTTTTTAATATACCACATTTTTAAATAGAACTAAAAACTATAAAACAATTTCTGTTAAGCCTATGCAGATCCGTAAACCTCCACAAATAGTCCTGAAAATTTAAGAGTATAAATTTTTTGAAGCTGTGAAAGTACTTGTGAGATTTGAAACCAAGAAAGTGGGGTGCTTGCAATACATAGATGATACCTCAATAGTACATCTCCTTACTGATCTACCACTTACTAATTGATACTTGAATAGCTCAGCTCCTTAGAGTTATATGTAGCATGTGCCCTATGTTTTACATTCTTTCATAGCTATTAGAAATACACAGTCACAAATTTTCATGACTATGTGTGTTGGGTTAGGAATCTATATGGGTCTACAAGAAATTATTTCTCATTAGTACCAATTAAAAAGGTGGCAAATTAAAAATACATTTTAACTCAGTAATTACCCAGTCCTAGATCGTATTATTGCACATATATGCACACAATTTTTTTTCTACGACACTGGACTACATTTTTCCAGAAGTCAATTAAAATAATTCCTGCATCCCTTGCGGCCATGGTGGACAGCAAGCAGGTTTTCGTCGATGACGAGGAGGCTGCCGGAACCGCGAAGCCCTCTCCCCCTCCGCCCCCACGTTCTCTTTTTAGGCACCCCCCGCTTCCCTCCCACCCTGTTGGGATATTTGGTGGAAAAGGATGAAACCCTGCAACATCCTGTCTGCTCTTCGGAGTTGGAAACAGAGAAAGTCAACGATTTACGTAAGAATAGAGGTCTGTTGGCAATGAAGATACTAAAGACAGAAATGATCACGGACTGTTGACCTTTCTCCTGTGCTATTCAGTTAACTGGTTTTGGGTGCATGTGATAGGGAGAGAGCTCCCAGTGGGTGGGGAAAAAAAAAAAAAACTGTGAAGCGCGTCATCTGAGGGCCGCGTGTGCTACCGTCCATTTAAACCGCGACCGCAGTTTTAGCTCCGGTCTGTCTGGCTTGTTTCCACCACTCGTCTGATGCAACTAACACACAGATACGGAACATAAATCAGAAGGGGCGATGGATGCCATCAACACGTGCAGCGGTGCAGTTTATCGCGTGGTCTCATGAAACATCGCAGCCATCACTCAGCTGCGTTCATACGACCAGCGGCTCACGATTTTTACTGTCACTGGGAGTATTTGATGTTGTTAATCGTTGCCGATCGCATCTTCAGTATCGGAACTGCTCTCTCTCGTGCTAAGCATTTTTCCCACCTCTCGTGTATCTGCACGCACACAGATATATTCCAGCAAGCCACTGTACAGTGAACCGCCAGTGTCAACGACTCCTGTTGTATTCCACGTCCGTACTGAGTAAGGGAAAAATTGCTCTGTGCCTGTGTAAGCGTTCTAATCTGTGTTTCCAGTAAACTCTCTCCCCCTCCCCCTCCACCGCCAGCCTCAGATTCCTTGAACAATCGAACGCCCTTTAACGTGATGCTTCTGATGTCGGTAATTTGCGCTCCGTTTTAAGAAAAGCTACTTTTTCACAGATCACAAGGTTTATGAGATCATATCGCCGTAACCATATGCCGCATAAAGACAATTTTGCGAATAGCTTCAGTGGTATATATGGACACTGTATGCAAAACTCAAAATACGATGCTAATAATATAGTCAGTAATAAACTAAAACGTTATGCCTGATGCTCAAATTTTACTGCAAGAACAGTAAAATACAGCAAGAAACAGGCATTCTTTCCTTTCATTAATTTGCGGGGGTGTCACCAAGAAAAATTTTAGTGAAGATGTGAGATTATGTGTAAAGTTTTGTAGGAAATCGCCGAGTGTTCCCGTGCTGAGATACTGGATGAATACAGTCTGCCAAATTTGCGCGCCGTGAGTTGCGATGCCTCGAGACACGTACGTACTTTCCAACGTTAATGCTATACTTGTGTTAATTCAAGCCATATGATTGTCTTAATTAGTGGATTATGATAGCGTATTACATTTTCAAATTCCATCAATAATTATATGAAAAATGCTGTAAATCAAATTTTTGTTGCCCTTAGGCGTCGTTAGATAGCCAACCAGCAACCCAGATTGTGCGCTTCTAGTCTAGTGTTATTCTCACAATCGCTACACGAGTTGCTCGAAATGGCAGCTAAACTATCGCGTAGGATTTTTCAAACAGTACTTTTTTTAAATTTACTAAATCAGTTTTTGCCACAACATTGTCGCCTGTGCACCAGAGATTGCGATGTAAGTTTTCCGATCCTCTCTGTTGAACTGAGGGGGGGCTGCATCCCCGGGCACTGAGTTCTTCACCTGCGTGCTGTCACGGCCATTCGATAGAGGCGATAGAACTGGTCGCTCTAACGCCTGTTCGGCAGTTAGCTTTGCAGATGCACCACACCTTCTCGCAAACTTTCGAACAAATTTAAGTTTTCCGTTTGTCTTACCTATTGCAGATTAAACATCCACATCCTATTCCACACCGCTTGTGACTAGTACCGTAAAATATTTAAACTGTATAACTTGTAATCAAATACTAAACTGTTATTTGGATTTGTTATAGACGTTACATTGTATTTATCCACTTTGAGATAAAACTCATGTTCGTACTGTCATTTGTTTTGGAGACAGTGTGTTCATTTAACAATATGACAAATAGCGAAGGTATAGCCACTGAGAAATTCATTGAAGTATGCACTGGATATCGTATTTAATAGTGGTAAGTGACACGAGTAAAATTCTACAACACATGCTGACACGTTCCAGTACACATCTCTCCGCTAACAAGCTGTCTGCGAGGTAACCGCGAGGCAAGGAGCTCCCACTGACGTCAGGGTGACGTGTACCCTCCAGCTGGTACACGTGTGAACTTTCCGTCCGACTCCCCTTCCTGCTGCGCTCAAATTTCACAGAAGGCTTGCCTTTAGAAGAAGTACACTATTACTTCAACACTTTGCACGTTACGATTTACTGTAGCGCCTGTTACAGGAGATGTGTCCACGTGTCATCGTCAGACTTGGATGCAACATCACACTCCTCTGTGTAATGTTACCAGTTCTTCCAAGCACACCAAGGTCATCACGTAATTCTTGGCAAGATGACTCGCAGCTGCCCTCTTTCAGCCTTGTCGACGAGAGTGCTGTTGAGAGGAAAGTCCCTATGGCTGATGTCAAAGGATCTTCGAACAGAAGATACGGGCCCTGCTCGGATTGTCAGCACCTGTCAGCGTCTTACAGTTTCGATAAAAATGATCATATCGGAAGCAAATTTATATTAGGACTATACAGTCAGTGGCGGCTTGTAATCACGCCTTCCCCATTACCATCCGCATTCACTGGACCGTTGCTGCTTCTACTATCGTATACTTTCGCCCGTGTGAGTTTGGATAGGTTCTACCATACTGACCAACATTTTATGATGAGATGCACGAGTTTGTTGTAAACAGCGAGCTTTATACACTTACTGCATTATCCTAGGCGTCTCACGGAGCAGTAAGAAGAACAAGAAATTTTTCACCCAAAGGCACCGTACGGGAAATTCCTCCTCACGTTGCAGGAACAAATTCTGTGAACCCATCCACGCGCTCACATTTCTTACAAGGGAACTTCCCCATCGCACCCCCTCAGATTTAGTTATAAGTTGGCACAGTGGATAGGCCTTGAAAAACTGAACACAGATCTATCGAGAAAACAGGAAGAAGTTGTGTGGAACCATGAAAAAAATAAGCAAAATATACAAACTGAGTAGTTCATGTGCAAGGTAGGCAACATCAAGGATAATGTCAGCGCCGTGGTCCCGTGGTTAGCGTGAGCAGCTCCGGAACGAGAGATCCTTGGTTCAAGTCTTCCCTCGAGTGAAAAGTTTAATTTTTTATTTTCAGACAATTATCAAAGTTCAGGCACTCACACATAATCAACTTCGCTCTCCAAAATTCGAGGACATGTTCAGATTTGCTTGGAGATATGCAGGATTTGACGGTCTACACACGGAAAAATTTGAAAACGTTAAAAACCATGTGTTTGGACAGAGCACAGGGAAAACTGTGCGACTGTGAAACTGTTGCATTCATTTGTTGCAGTTTATGTGACAAACTTTTATGTTTTCATCACTTTTTTGGGAGTGATTATCACATCCACAAGAATGCCTAAATCAGGCAAGGTAGAAGAATCTTTTTACCCATTCGCCAAGTGTACGAGTTGGGCGGGTCGAGAACATATTCCTGTCATGTGACGCACATGCCGTCACCAGTGTCGTATAGAATATATCAGACGTGTTTTCCTGTGGAGGAATCGGTTGACCTATGACATTACCATCAAATGTTTTCGGTTCCCATTGGAGCGGCACGTCCTTTCGTCTACTAATCGCACGGTTTTGCGGTGCGGTCGCAAAACACGGGAACTGTCCGCAGCTGCTCACGCTAGCCACGGGACCACGGCGCTCCAATGCATACACTATCCTTGATGTTGCCTATCTTGCGCTTGGACTACTCAGTTTGTATGTTTTGCTTATTTTTTTCGTAGTTCCACACAACTTCTTCCTGTTTTCTCGATTGATCTGTGTTCAGTTTTTCACTGTGCTAACTTATTTTTCAAGGCCTATCCACTGTGAAAACTTATAACTAAATCTGAGGGGGGTGCGATGGGGAGGTTCCATTGTTAGTGGACAGTTTTTGCACGGTTGTACAAACACGAGATGACAAACGACGGCGATCGTTTCGTGGCTCGTAACTGCGCTAGGGCGCGCTCTGGGCGAGAAGAGACGGCCGGCAGGCAGCACGTGTCGGAGGTGTGCTGTGGGCCACCCAGCGCCGGCCGCGCCTCGTCGTGGTACAGTACTGTGCGGCGCGCGGAGGCGCCATTCATCACGCGCCATTGTTCGGGCGCGTCGCTCCCCACACCCAGCCAGCGGACAGCCTGTTGCTGCCTCCTGCCCTCTGCGTCCCCCATTATACCGTGTCTCAGGGTGGGCACTGGCCTTCTATGAGCAAAGCGCCGTCTTCTCCTACCGCTTTCACTGAACACGTTCCGTTATCACACCTTCCACGGCTCCACAGCAGCATCCGCGCCAGGTACTCGATCGCCGCTTTCTTACGTCCTCGTCCGCCGAAACCTAGTGGATGTGACAGTCACAATGTACACAGAAAAAACGCTTTCAATCACCAATGGCCGGTAGAAGGCCGGGAAGATTTTACACACTCACATGGCGACGAATTTTTAAAAAATGTCTGCGTCGATGAAGAGTTGAATCAGAAACAAACTGAAAATAATTACATTCCGGAACTAATTAAACGTGGGGCACACGAAAGATGCACGAAAAAGGAAAACATACTGCAGTACAAGACGTTCGCTTGTGTCGCCACATAAGCGGCTTATAATCAAATCCCTTACCTGTGGAGTACTGTCTCGGTTGTGCGACGAGATTCGTGATTTCCTCTCAGAAAGTCCGTAGTAATTGACGGGAAGTCATCGAATGAAGCAAAAGTGATATACGAGGGCTCCCCAAGGACATCTATATGAAGGATTTAGGGGACTATCTCAGCACCGGTCTTAAATGGTTTGCAAATGATGTTCTCTTTTACCTTCAAGTAGTCTCCAGAAGATCAAAACTAAATCGAAAACGACTTACATCAGGTCTAAGCATGATGCGAAAACTAGCGACTGGCCCTAAACGATGAACAGTGAAACTACGAGCCCGGACAAAGAAAATCTGTTAAATTTAAGTTACACGATAAATCACACAGATTAAAAGGTTGTTGATACTGCTAAATACCTACGGATTGCAATTGCGAACAGCTGAAACTGGACCCACCACAAAGTTTGTGGAGGAGGCTGATCAAAAGTCTGTTTTACTGGCAGTGCACTCACAAGGGGAGCGTCTCTAGTCATCACCGAGTTCGTCCAGGTCTGCGGTACCTGCAGGGCTTGATCAGGAATGAAAGCGACAGAAGTAGGGCGCCAGAGCGTCAGACGTGTAGAAGGAATACCACTTTCGCCGGGGGCCTTGCGAGGTCTGAGCCACTTATGGCAGCGTAGTCTGCTGCGGAAAGAATACAAGTCGGTAATCAGATGGTCGTGTGGTCGAGTCCCCCTATAGAGATCCCTCTATAGAAACATGTTCTCAGTTTCCACGTTACTTATACTACCTATAAACCGAAATAATGCTCAGTGTGCTGTATTTGTTAATATTTTCATACAACCCGTGAAAACGAAAGATAAAGGAAAATGTGGAATTACAAATAAATTACGAGGAAGATATTGCACTTGACGATTATTAGAGTTGATATACCAAATAGTTGCTTATTGTAAGTAATATTTATTTACGACAGACTGTTTCGGCTTTATCGCCATTTTCAAGTACGCCTAGATTGATATAATGTCCAATTACGTCGTTAGTGTACTGTTTTGTAACTGTCAATACTTTAATAAGATCGTAAATTATGTCACGATGTTGAAAATAAAGTGTTACTTACAACGCGACAGCAGTTTTACAGTTCCACTCTTACGACGCTATATCTTTTTCAAGTATTCAAATACCTACTGCACTTCATTGTCCACTAGGACTCTGCAAATAGCTTTCCAAGAAAGAAATGTAACGCAAGCGTACTGCATTTCGGTATGTGTCGCTTACTTCCAAAAATTACGACGAGAGTGAATCTTTCTAAATCACGTGTTTTTGTACAGAATTTTTAAAACATCCATGTAACTGTAAAAATGTGGTATTTGCCACTTCTGGAAGATGCCGAGAAAATTTCTGCAACCCTTTTTTTTCGTGAATATCACATCAACACGTGGTAGTCATAAGCTGTAAAATATAACAGAAACATACACGTATGTAACTCTATATACGAAGCCCTCGTTTAAGTCTTACAATAGTTTCCGGAAAGTTTATTTGCAATCGAAAATTTTCCTGTGCCCTTGCTCTTCATGTCTTTTATGGATATTATAGTGAACATCGTACATCGAACGTTACTTCAGTTTATTTTCCATGAAGTATCGTAAAAACTGAAAATAAAAGTGGTTTACTCACACAGATTCGAGCTCACGGCCCATCGGAATAGCGTTCTTCCTACTGCGCAAATCACTGTCTGGAAATCACGCTTAGATAAATAGCTCACGGCCACGCCAAAAATGCTGTTTTTCTAAGCGTTTGGGCACCTGGAGAGCCCACTTCATTTCTGGCGATGCCCGCATGCCCTGCGTATACCACAAATTTGGACGAGATCGGCGATGACAAGTAGACACGGCCGCTTTGTTGGCCGCATTTTGGGAGTCACTGCTCGAGTATGAAGGCAGACAGTGGAACTAGTGTGTTATATATGTGTTCCACGTTTTTAAGAACGAACTTGGATGTTTTAACTTGGGTGTGTGTTGTTTTACGCCATCAGTTTTTATACACAGTTGCGATCTTCAACGTGAAACATACGGTGCTTTACAACAACAAGAGTTATTATGCGGCGGTATTGTTGCATTATCTGAGAGACATGCAGACAAGAATTTACTCTAAAACAGTGTGTTTAAAGGAACAGTTAAAAACTATGGTTGTACGAGTATCAGAAGTCTGAGCAATGTAATTGCTAATAAAATCCAAATTACACGCTGCAAATATGGATTTCTGGAGGCATTCGACAATGATATTGTGAAAAGAAAAAGTTAGAGACGAAGTAATCACAACCAGAATAAATTTTCAAAATTCAGTTATTGATAGTTTACCACGATAATAACAATGGTGCCGTCATGTAAACGGATGCAATCTGAAAGCCGTGCAAAATTCTGCAGTGGACTGAATACCTGATGGAAAGAGAGAGGAAGGGGCGGCCAACTAATACTGGACACAGCGGATTCAGCCATTTATTGAGGAGAAGAACATTTGTCAAGATTTATGGAGCAAAATCAAGAAGTAGAAAACAGAGTTACAGCTAGTCCCTTATCACAAGTACTGGGGAAACGTGTAAACATTTTAAGCAGAAATAAAAATAAGATTTGCAATAGGCTTGAGCGTCCCTGAGGGGGGGGAGGGGAGTTCCCGGTCCCACGCCGGGCTCGTCCCCAGGTAGCGTGTTCGGCATGGCTCTGCAGATATGCGGGGTAGATGGGAAACAAAATACCACCCGCGAACCATCACAGAAATCAAAATGCAAAGGCAGGCAGCTGTCTCCAAACTGGGCGACCTTTGGTCAGCGTCTGTTCCGTACTTTAGCATCGGCTGAGAAAATCCTCCAGGGCTGACAACCGTGGCTGTAAACCAGTGGCTCCCAGAATAAGAGTCACCGCAAACATAATATTATCAATCATGGAAGAGCTTAATGTGCGCAACGACACAGTCGGATTCTGGGGAGTCTGCAGCATTACCAGAGATGAGTCGGAGCGTCTTGGAACCTCAAGAAAGACGAACTATAGAAAACCAAGTTACATAGCTACACACTGCGTAAATTCTCTTCTAATAACTGGAATATTATAACATCTTACAGAAACCTTCAAGAACCATAAAATTCTTGTTACGGCCCTACAAGAAACCGGATTTATGGATGAAAAAAATTTTAATTCTGATGCCTCCAGAATATATAAAGGAAAGACAGGAAAAAAATAATGAAAAAGAGATGGCACTTTGGAACTGGCTTCATAATAGACTCCATTGTCAACTTTGAATCAGAAACTCAAAGACTCTCCACACTTGTCTTCCAATCTGCTAATGAAGTACACACCATCGTGAATGAACATGCTCCCATAAATGAAGTCATTAGAAAGCGTAAAGAAAGACTGGAAAGTTTTTAGTACCAACTTGATGATAATGTTCAAAAAATTCCGGAAAAACACAGTGTCCCACTTATTGGGGATTCAATTGCCCATATAATGAAGGAGAAACAACACCCAAAAAAAATGATTGGGAACTACCCAGCACATAACAGAACTAACCGAAATGGCCGCAGACCGATAAAATTATGCCAAGCAGACATGATCATGAAATCCACAGCATTTGAAAAGCTACCTCGAAAACAGAAAACATGGGTCTTACCAAACCCACACATAGGTGAATTTCCAATCGATCATGTGGCAATCAAACTGAACCATAAAGAAAAACAAAATGTCAAAGTTCTCATAAGAGGTGACATAGCTTTTGATCACTACCTTCCTAAAATAGAACTCAAAATCATACACAATAGGAAAAACGGAACCAACAACCCCGAAAGGATCGTTTAAAAATAAATTCTAATAAGTTAAGCCGAACATTTAGCTCTTACAACCAAAGCCAAGAAATATACCCGGTGGTCAGAATAATCTGTCAGACTCCTTGAACTAAGGAGAAAAGCATGGGAACAGTCGCAGTCACCGAAAAATGAACATAACAGACAAAACTTCTTCAACATAAGAAAATTAGGGAGAAAATATATCAAGAGAATAAAGAAAGCCCACGAAGACTAACTCCTTGTTCAGATCAATGAAGACGTCATGTAAAACAGTACATTGAAATTTAATAAGACTTTTGAAAAAAAAAAAATAGCCAGGTCCAGTCCATCGAACCTAAAGTTCAAAGACAAACACGGAAATATTGCCCACAACAACAGGGGAAAATATTGGCAGAATATTTCAGAAACCTTTTCAACTGTGAGGAACCCACAGAAGAAATGGAACTTAAGACACCAACAATCACCAACGATAATTCTGGAGCTACAGACGCTTATTTAAAATCTCAAAAACTATAAAGCCTCCGGAGAAAACCAGACGACCACAGCTGAACTCCGGAAAAATGCCATGAATTCTCTCCAAAACATCACTGAAGAAATTTGGATAAATGAAAATATCTCTGATTAATGGAACACGTCTCTCATCCACCCACTCCATTAGAAAAGATCATTAACTGACCCGAGCAAATAGAGGGATCACACTCCTAAATGTAACGTACAAGATATTATCTGAAGTCCTAGTAAATAGGGCAGAATCCAATTAGACATTCAACTTGGAGAATACCGAGCGGGTTTCAGGAAGACAACATCCTTCTCAGAACATATCCTAAACCTCAAAACTTCATGGTCTATGAAAAATCAAGAACAAAATCATATGTTATCACTTGCATTGACTTTCAGAAAGCACACGACTCAATGGACCGGGAGTCCCTCATCTCTATGCTAAAAGAATTAAACCTAGACAACAAAGACCTCAGCAGTTGTCCCTTAGGAATCCACACATAACTGAATAGTTGACAACAAAACCACAACCCTAATCAGAGAAACTTTTACGAACACAGACTCCAAACTGAAATTCGTTGGACATCTCTCCGATCGTCTGAGAGACTGGTGTACGGCAAGGAGATGGAGTCTCCCCACTGGACTCTCCCCGAGTAGAATCCGAGTGGGAACAAAAAACAAAGGCATCGAAGTCAGTTGTCAAGCCTTTGCAGATGATATGACACTAGTAGACGAGATCTGGGAAGAAGCCAGAAAACAGAACCTCGACCTTATAAAAGAAAAGCTGGTTTGATAGGTCTCAAAATCTTTTTGGAAATGACCAAGAAATGTCAAACATAAAAAGCCCACCAACACATATTGAAATGAGAGAACAAAAAACAGCTCGTCAAGGAATTCAGATACCAAAGAGATTGGATCAGCTGCAATGTTTTCGAGAAGAAAAGGAAGTGAAATTGAACTGGCCTTCCAATTCACCATCTAAGAACGCGGACGTTTAGGGATCAGTGAAGGACGACATGTTAGTGGAGAAGGCCGGAATTTACAAAATACCTTGTCAATGTTATATGGCTTACATAGGACGCAGCAAACGCACTATGAAAGAACGTTGCACTCACCTTCTGCAAACAAGCTAGTCCCCTGTTGCCAAATAGTGTGTTTCCTCTGGGCACCCAACGGAGTATGACAGAACTATGATTCTGACCGCAGTAACACCATTTTGGGACTACGCTACTAAAGAATCCGTGGAAATACGCCTGGCCGAAAATCTACGATAGCGGCTACGAGTTGGACAGAGCGTGGAACACCGTCATCACATCCACAGCGGCCCCGATGAGCGGAAATGCAGAGGGCAGCTGAGTTCTGCGGTTCCACCGGCGAGGGCGCTATCGTCGGGAAATGCGGTCCGACTGTCAACATAAATTATGATCCTATGTTGCCGAGCAAAGCAGCTCTTCCTCAGTCTTCGATGACTCTCATGAAGAAGAGTGGCAGGTGCCCAGTCGAGATATCGTGCAATGAATTGGACGACGACCGGCTGCAAGCCCGAAATTTGTTTGAACAAACTAAGTCACATCGAAAATGAAATCCTTTATCGAACCACCGAAAAAATCTGAGACACAATGAGGAAAATAAGAATTGATTTTTATGGACGCGTCCTCAGGATGAAGCCAAATAGATTAACAAAAAAATTAAGATTAACCTTGCAACGACCGAACCAAATTGGTTTAAGGAAACTGAGGAGGACTAAAGAGAACTCCTAACTGCACAAGACACCCCTCCCCCCCCCCCCCAACCAGTCAGATGGCCAGCCGGAGTATCCGAGCGATTCTAGGCGCTTCAGTCTGGAACCGCGCGACCGCTACAGTCGCAGGTTCGAATCCTGCCTCGGGCATGGATGTGTGTGATGTCGTTAGGTTAGTTAGGTATAAGTAGTTCTAAGTTCTAGGGGGCCGATGACCTCAGATGTTAAGTCCCATAGTGCTCGGAGCCATTTGAACCATTTGAACATTGTCAGATTACCGCCTGTTGATCCGGTCAGGGAGTACCCTAACACTGAGGACGCCATGCAGTTGGCGAGGTTGGAGCAGCCGACTATCCTGACCACTGGCTTGCGACATGTGGTTCGAGTGGGTCATGAAAATGACGGTAAGGTCACCTACACGGTGATGGAGGCTGCAGACGGAATACAGGTAATGTCAATGAATCTCCCCACCGACTTCGGAGCCCTGCCGGACTTGCTAAAGAAAGCTTTCGAAAGACGAGGAGAAAAATTCGACCTTGATGACATTTGCAATCAATCAGCCTTGGACGTATCGAGTTCGACTGGACAAAGAACTG
Organism: Schistocerca piceifrons; assembly: GCF_021461385.2. Taxonomy (NCBI): domain Eukaryota; kingdom Metazoa; phylum Arthropoda; class Insecta; order Orthoptera; family Acrididae; genus Schistocerca; species Schistocerca piceifrons. Next base: position 30,369,733 of record NC_060140.1, on the reverse strand, counting down.
GCCAGACGATCATTTTCACACATATTTTCCGTAATGACTAAAATAACCATTGGGCAACTAACACTCATAACAGTAGACTATTGATGCAGGATCTGCGCAACGAGGAGGAGGAGAAGAGACTGGACGTACTCTGCCTGCAGGAGCCGTGCTCTGAAGCTGGGAAAACAGCATTTGCAGCCACAACATGACAAATTGTTAGGAGAGGGGGATGACCCGAAACCGGCAATAATAATAAAAAATGAAGTTTTGCGGGTAACAACTCTCTCTCAGTTCTCCAACAGTTACTGCGTCGTGAAATTGCAATCTCCCGTGGGAGTAATTACTCTCGTAAACATGTACTTTCAATATGGAGATAACATCGAGCAACATCTAGACCATCTGAGAAGAGTAATCACGGCGTTGCGGGGGCGAAGAGTGACCATAACTGCCGACATTCATGCAAAATCCCCCATATGGTACAGTGGAACAAGAGATGCAGAAGGGGAAAAAGCAGAAGAGTCAATCATGGCTTTGCAACTTGTGGTGGCCAACAAGCCTAGCAACCCTCCTACGTACACAGCGGTAGGGGGACGAGGTACAAATTTAGACGTGACATCAGTCACACCAAACGCCGTCAACGTCATACAAAATTGGAAGGTTCAAGAAAATGCCACCACAAGTGATCATAATCTTATAACTTTCACCTAAGGTAACAGAGTGTGCCATTGGGCCATGGTGTGGAAGGTACAAATGAATTACAAAAGTGCAGATTCGGAGCGCCTAGATCGGGAGTGCGACGTTCCTGCATTGTTAGAAGGTGGCACATACCAGGACATAGACGTGGACGAGAGAGTCGAGGAGCTGGTGAGTGCGATAACAAGAGCAGTGAAATGCTTCAAATGCCTCTTAGCACTATGGGAGGTCATCAGTCCCCTAGAACTTAGAACTACTTAAACCTAACTAACCTAAGGACATCACACACATCCATGCCCGAGGCAGGATTCGAACCTGCGACCGTAGCAGTCACGCGGTTGCGGACTGAAGTGCCTAGAACCGCACGGCCACCGCGGCCGGCAAGAGCAGTGAAGGCAGCAGTAGCAACTAGGCGGAAGGCCATGGCCGCCTCTCCCTCACCATGGTCAGCCGAACTGGAGGATATGTGTCAGTCTGTTAGACGGCTAAGGAGGCACTACCAGCGTAGTGTCATCTGGTGGGAACGGCAAAGATGGTTGCTGCCACATCGCGAGGCAAAGGAGAGGCTCCAAAAGGAACTACAGGCGGTAAGGAACGTAGCTGGGAAAGCTATGTTTTGAATCAACTAGCCACAGACCCATGGGGAGTACCTTATAAGTTAGTTAGTGAAAAAAATCCGCTCTCCTATGGAGCTATCAACAGGCAGGCATGGGGACAGGATGAGGGAATCTCGGCAGGAGACTGCTGAGATCCTCCTCCGATCCCTGCTGCCTGATGACAGTGCGGATGGGGAGACTGGAGGACAGCGCCAATTAAGAAATGAAGACCTTGGAAAATACATCAATAATACGGCAGCCTACCCCTTTTGTGAAGAGGAAGTAGCTGCCCACATAAAAGTCGTCGAAGAGAGGGAAAGCTCCCGGGCCAGACAGCATTGTGGCGGAGGTGGTGCAGTTCTTGGCCCTGCAGCTAGTAACACCACTCACTCATCTGTTCAATGAGTGCCTCAGGCAGAAAAATTTCCCAAAGATCTGGAAAACTGCAAATGTCGTGATCATTAAGAAAGGACCTGACATATCCAGCTGAAACAAAATCTTACAGACCCATCTGCCAATTGGACTTTTTTGGGAAGATGTTAAAGAAATTTCTGGCTGACAGACTGGCAGCACACCGAGTGCTGTGCAGGTTGTGTAGCAGACAGTTCGGCTTCAGGCCTGGGCGATCGGCATCTCTTGCAATGGCCCTGGCGGCTGAGGTCTGTGGCTCAACCCCGTGCAAGTACGTAGTTGGCATCATGGTGGACATCAGTGGCGCCTTCGATCACCTGTGGTAGCCTTCGCTCTTCTCCTGTTTGGAGGGATAAAGTGCGTCCAGGGCCGCTACAGGTTGTCTGAGGAGCTATTGCGAGGATCGGGAGGTCTGGCTATCATCCCCTAGCGGAAGAGTGGGAAAAACAATAACAAAGGGATGCCCCCATGGTTCCGTATTAGGCTCCCTGTCCTGGGGCATCCACATGAAGCCACTGTTAGACAATCTACAACAAAGCGAAGAAGTGCTAGAGGTGATACACTACGCGGATGACCTCCTCCTGTTGGTTGGCGGCCGAAGCCGAGAAGACGTAGAGCCCAAAATCTAAAGGGCTATAGGTAAATTACAACTATGGTGACAAAATACAAAGATGACCATTTCACCGAGCAAGTCTACATATGTTTTGCTGAAAGGACAGCTGATAAGGAATCCCACTGCGAGAATTGGGGGCTCACCAGTTCTCTGGTGACGCGAGATGCGCTACCTGGGAATCATCATTGACGAAAGGTTGAACTTCGGAAAACACATTGAAAACGTAACTCAGAGAGCCCTGAAAGTGCCTAACAATTTTATCTCCGTAGGTCAAAAAAGATTTCTTCCGCGTCATCTCATAAAGCTATATCATAACAGCATCTTAACATCAATAGTGGGTTACGGCTCGGGAGTCTGTGCGCACATTCCCACGACGGTTGTGCCTGCCATGACAGAACAGTATAGAGGAACAGGATACTGAGGTCTGTGGGGACCTACAGGACATCTCCGGAGGAGGGGAGGGGGCTATCACTTGTAATGGGGCTCTGGCGTCTGGACATCAAAATTAGAGAACAAGCAGCGTGGTACTGGGCCAAACAAAGGGGATATTTGAAAACGGGGGACATACTGGGTGTTAGGGTTGAGGACAAGGGTGCGATAAAAATAAGAGGTGAAGAGTTGTGGCAGGAATCATGGGAAGCGGAAGAAAGTGGCCGAAGATAGTTTGAATTTTTACCGGGTGTGAAGGAACGACTAGGTATAAAGTACTTCGAACCAACCTGGAGATTGTTCCATTTTCTCACTGGACATACCTATGTCGGTTTGGGAAGAGGGCTACGCCCGCGTGTGACTGTGGTGCATCGGGGGGTACCCCCGAAACTGTGGTTCACGATTGCCCCCTTTTCAATGATGTAGCAACCACACTACGAGACGAATTACCTAACAATGACACTTACCACTTACTGAGACGTGAAGACACATTTCAAAATCTAAACAGTTTGGCAAAAGAGGTATGGCGGAAAGTGTTGAGGGACGTTAATTAACTATTAATCCGTGATTAATAACCAACACCAAATGCGTCCAGTACCCTAATCCTATACCGCCTGTGCGTGAACAGGCCGACTTACATTATAGTTCGAAACGAGCAGGTCTGTGGGGTGTGGGGTGCGATAACACCAAATCAGGACATGCACTGAACGTGACATAGAGTAGAACTTAGATAGTAGGGTTTGGAATTAAAATATGAACCTGCAGTGATAGACATCCTCGGCCTGCATAGTGTCAGGGGCACGTTCATCGGGATTAGCTCGGAGAGCGAGGCTGCATACTAGGTTTGTATACTTTCTTATAGTATATACAGGTAAATGCAACTAGGGCAGATCAATCAAACAACATCTGGCATGAACACAATTAGTAAATGTTCAAATCTACGTATACTTCCTCAATACTAGCAAGCTTTAATAAAAAATTATAGGTGAAGATGAAATGGGAGATATGATACTGCGTGAAGAGTTTGACAGAGCACTGAAAGACCTGAGTCGAAACAAGGCCCCCGGAGTAGACAATATTCCATTGGAACTACTGACGGCCGTGGGAGAGCCAGTCCTGACAAAACTCTACCATCTGGTGAGCAAGATGTATGAAACAGGCGAAATACCCTCAGACTTCAAGAAGAATATAATAATTCCAATCCCAAAGAAAGCAGGTGTTGACAGATGTGAAAATTACCGAACTATCAGCTTAATAAGTCACAGCTGCAAAATACTAACACGAATTCTTTACAGACGAATGGAAAAACTAGTAGAAGCCAACCTCGGGGAAGATCAGTTTGGATTCCGTAGAAACACTGGAACACGTGAGGCAATACTGACCTTACGACTTATCTTAGAAGAAAGATTAAGGAAAGGCAAACCTACGTTTCTAGCATTTGTAGACTTAGAGAAAGCTTTTGACAATGTTGACTGGAATACTCTCTTTCAAATTCTAAAGGTGGCAGGGGTAAAATACAGGGAGCGAAAGGCTATTTACAATTTGTACAGAAGCCAGATGGCAGTTATAAGAGTCGAGGGACATGAAAGGGAAGCAGTGGTTGGGAAGGGAGTAAGACAGGGTTGTAGCTTCTCCCCGATGTTGTTCAATCTGTATATTGAGCAAGCAGTAAAGGAAACAAAACAAAAATTCGGAGTAGGTATTAAAATTCATGGAGAAGAAATAAAAACTTTGAGGTTCGCCGATGACATTGTAATTCTGTCAGAGACAGCAAAGGACTTGGAAGAGCAGTTGAATGGAATGGACGGTGTCTTGAAAGGAGGATATAAGATGAACATCAACAAAAGCAAAACAAGGATAATGGAATGTAGTCTAATTAAGTCGGGTGATGCTGAGGGAATTAGATTAGGAAATGAGGCACTTAAAGTAGTAAAGGAGTTTTGCTATTTGGGGAGCAAAATAACTGATGATGGTCGAAGTAGAGAGGATATAAAATGTAGGCTGGCAATGGCAAGGAAAGCCGTTCTGAAGAAGAGAAATTTGTTAACATCCAGTATTGATTTAAGTGTCAGGAAGTCATTTCTGAAAGTATTCGAATGGAGTGTAGCCATGTATGGAAGTGAAACATGGACGATAAATAGTTTGGACAAGAAGAGAATAGAAGCTTTCGAAATGTGGTGCTACAGAAGAATGCTGAAGATTAGATGGGTAGATCACATAACTAATGAGGAAGTATTGAATAGAATTGGGGAGAAGAGAAGTTTGTGGCCCAACTTGACAAGAAGAAGGGATCGGTTGGTAGGACATGTTCTGAGGCATCAAGGGATCACCAATTTAGTATTGGAGGGCAGCGCGGAGGGTAAAAATCGTAGGGGGAGACCAAGAGATGAATACACTAAGCAGATTCAGAAGGATGTAGGTTGCAGTAGGTACTGGGGGATGAAAAAGCTTGCACAGGATAGAGTAGCGTGGAGAGCTGCATCAAACCAGTCTCAGGACTGAAGACCACAACAACAACAACATGTTTGCTGACACACCTGTGACGCTGCAGGCCGTAGGGATTATAAAGTAGCAATAAAGTGACGCATTGTAATTCTGTACTGGCTGTAGTTCACTTGTAAAAACTGTAAATTAGCTGCAATTACGGTGGTATGTAACACTTAAAGACCCACTAATCATGTAAGGTGGTGGGTTGCATATGTACAATTAAAAAAAAAAATGGTTCAAATGGCTCTGAGCACTATGGGACTCAACTGCTGAGGTCATTAGTCCCCTAGAACTTAGAACTACTTAAACCTAACTAACCTACATCACACACATCCATGTCCAAGGCAGGATTCGAACCTGCGACCGTAGTGGTCGCGCGGTTCCAGACTGTAGCGCCAGAACCGCTCGGCCACCAGCGGCCGGCACAATTAAAAAGATTTGTGAATAAAGAAAGGGTAAATAAAAAAGTTACAAAGAAGTAATCAAATGGAAGAAAGAGAGGTTCCTTTCTTTGATACTTTCTCTTTGGAGAAGATGTCTCAGCCAGTGAGCCGGAGGCTGAACAGAGACTGCTTTCCAGGGCAGTTGCCGGGTCTAGAAGTGCAGTCGGAATGCCGCACGCCGGTGATCAGTAGTAGCAAAGCAGTGGCGCGTCAGCCCGGCCTCGTCCGGCTGGCGACCCGCTGCTCCACTGGTTTACAAGAGCAGGGAGTTGGCTCAGGCCCACCTGCTGACTGCTGACACTTCCTTCGCCGACGGTGGTGATGTGGAGCCTGCGTCTTAGAGTGTGAAGCCGAGGTAGGGGTCTGAGTCCACGTGTAGCTGCAGCCTGGTTAGGAACCGTGTAACCATCACAACGCCACCCATTTCATGATCTTGAGTCAATGTTTGGAAGTACAGCTGGAGAAGCCAGTTTCCCGACGCACGAGATAACGCCTTCGAGTGACTCCGCGGCGCCGGCCGCGTCAGTTGCCTGTGTGCGGCGTGGAATGAGTGCTCTCTTTCGCGATACGCTATTCTGGTCAAGGTATTTCAAAAATATTTAGAATAGAAGGCGAACGCATAAGCGCTTCCTCTTCTGTCACACGCTAACAACGAGCCTAGCGCTCTGATTTGCCGGTAATATCACGATGTAGATTTTTCTCGGGGACATAAAACAGAACAGCAGTGCATTCTAGTGGAAATTTTCCTCCTCTCTGATGATTCAACACATCAAAGAACGGCAGTAAATCAGAAACGAGGAGTTCTTGGAGACATTCATGGCCTGATGCGTAGGTTGGGGGAGGGGGGGGGAGACGAACAGTTCTTCCAGGAATTCGGGATCCAGTTGTAGTGCTGTTAAGACCGGTAAGTGTTCTCACTTTGGAGTCTTCTTTTAACCGAGACTGGCATTGTGTGCACTTCAGGAACGTCGCGATAATGTTAGATATTGCTTAATGCTATATTTATTATTCTTATTTTTGTTATTTCAATTCTTTCGTGATTACGAATTGGATTCTTATTACATTTGGTCTTGTGTTACAATGTCTTGCTCGTTGTTGCCAAGTTCCACATCTCTGAATAGCAGCTCTCCTTATTCCATGGGCAAAGGATGGTTTGTTTCTATCACGTCATCTAAAATTGATTCGGTTGTGATATTTAGAGGTAACATCACCTCTACACTATACTTCACAGTACGCTACGGGCCAGTCGTGTCTGTACTTGTGTAACTGAGACAGTTTAATGGTTCATGTGATGTTTTCTACGCGCAGTTTTTCTCCACGTGCGTAGATTCTTGTGAAATATAAATGTGCAGTATCTGAATTCCTTTGGCTATTGTTCCGGTAGCTAGTTGACCTGTTTGATGATGGATCAACAAGTGCCATCAGCATACTTACTCAGGTGACTCGAAAATAGTGTTAGAAACTGTGTGGACAGGTTCTTTACACCATACGAGGAAAGTTATTAAGGGAAGTTGATATTCAGTGGGTTTCCATATACACTACTACTCTTGTCTGTACACCGTTTGACGGATTTTATCCTACAAGCCGTAGTGTTGCCAGGGTGACTTATTCACATTCGTATGTCGTCTTTCTTCAACGTGTCCACTGTGCACATGTACTACAGGTAGTACTCAACTGAAAGTGCTCATTTAATAAGCAGCCAGACATGATTTTTTAAGTACGGTCGCGCGAATAATAACGGACACAAGGCTGCACGGCTGTATCAGAGAGCGTGTCCAGTCTGAAAGCCGATTCATCGACCCTTAGGTGGTGCGTAAAGTCGCGTTGCCGACACAGGATCCGTAGCACCACATACTACGGGTCGAGGAAGACCACGGATTGCTCGTATACCGTATCAGAACGTTCTGCGGGGTGTCGAAGAAGAGCCAGGTGGATCCCATGCAGCTGTGGTGATCTTTATGTGGGCACCACCAAAAGGACTGTTTCTAAACGTTTGGAAGAGCACAAGGGAAATTGTAGAAGAGGAGAAACGGAACGATCACCTGTTGCGGAGCATGCTTTCCAGCCAGGGAACCACAATATTCGTTTCGAGGAGACGGAAGTACTAGCGGCCACAAGCCGATATTACGAAAGGCTCTACAGGGAGGCAATCGAAATCGCTAAACACCCAAATAATTTCAACCGAAAGGAGGAGGGCGTGAAATTAAACGGTATATGGATGCCGGTGTTAAAGAAGATGTGTACCACACGTCCACTACTGGGTGATGGCAACGGCGATCGACGGCGACGGACAGCGGCCAATTGCACTGACGTTTTCGAAACACGCGACGTCACGCCGCGGCGCGGGAGCGCGCGGACATGGAATTTAGCGGCAGTCAGTAGCGAGCCAGTGGGTGTGTTGGACCTTCCATCGACCTACGGACCCCCTTGAAGATGTCTCCCGCAGTCGGAGACGAAACGTTGGGGATCGACACAGAATTCATCAACCGACCACGGCATAACAGCCCGGATAATTATAATGGACATGTAACGAGCCTGTTAACTAAGACTGTAAAAAATATATTTGAAACACCCTGTACATGAGACATGTCACTTTCAACAAATTCATTGTATAAACTCGTGTTTATCTCGGGAACCCACTCACTGGATACGTTTTATTTTTCCTACCCTCGGAAGATACTCGCAAATAATTTAATATGATCTGCCCATTAATAGGTCAGTTTCAAGTAGCTTGCCCTAGAAATACTTATTCGCTATAAGCAGATACGTTTGACCAACTTTCCGTCCCTATAACTTTTCACACAAGAGCTCTCTCTCCTTCTTCCCCTGCTGCTTTTGTCGACATGCCAAGAGCCAGCGCAAACGCCAACTTCTAGTACTCTCCTACCACCTCCCCACCCCTCTCAATAAAAAAGAAGTCCCGTCGACCTACAATTATCGCCCAGTTACAACCAACTAGACCACTTCGATAACACTCACACTCTACAGCGGTACAAAACGCCCAAAATTCCCTCTCCTAACTACCATTTTACTCTGCAACACCTTCAAATGTCAATGAATATGCAGTGATTCTTTTTAAAATCTCGAAATTTCTGCCCATGTTTTTTATTTTAATTTTATTTCATTTTTTATTTCGAAAACGGAACACGATCAGTTTACTTTTTAAAACCACGAACGACAACCATTTGTTTAATTATTTTAAAAATAAATATAAATTTTCCACTTTTTAAGTCTTCAAACGCATTCGGTTGAAGAGTAGGATGTTTGTACCACCGACAAACACCCCTCCCCTCCACCCCCCCCACCCACGCCTGCCACCATTCCCCCGCATCCATCTTCCTCTCACACTTCCTATCAGTGTAAGGCAATGGGGTGGAACAACAATTAAGCAAAAAATCAAACTGACGTGTTTACTCAACATGAATTGTGTTCAGTACTGCTGTGAATTAGAGAAGTGTGCTACGAGTGTGGACTTCGAATGACGTATTTCATAATGTAGTAGCATAACAATGACCGAAGACTTCACCGACAATTCAGTATCGTGTAACGGTAACCAATTACAAGGCGGTAGCTCAGCAACGGTTGATTGACCGGTTACCGGCCAATGAAAAGTGTTTTGCTGTAGCCGCTGTATCCGCTATCTGTTTTGAAAATCTTATAATCAGTAAGGATAATTGTATTTAGAACGACGTAACAGTTGGTTTAACACGAAATATGTCAAAACAGTCAAAACAAAAGTGAGCACAGTAGATACGAAACCGGTCGATCACCTTGCGAGATTGAAATTCACATATTTCTGTGTGTCACGTGTGTAATTTTTGTGCACCCTAATAACAGCAAATATAAAATTACATCTCATAAGCAATATACCTCATGTGTTAGACTGTTCTTGAGCGTCACAGACAACGTGGTGAGAAACTGTTTAACGAGATTTATGGTGCAGGTACAGGGCGCGCTGAACGCAGCACACTTGATGAGCCGAAACAGTATGACCACTGCTTGACAGGTAGTTTGTTTGTCTTTGGAACGAAATACGTCACTGATTCTGCGTATTAGGGACCCGAACGTTTGATGGCAGGTTCAAGGAGTTACGTGGTATTACATGTCTACGCACACGTCATGTAATTCGCATAAATAACGGACCGCCGATTTGAGTACACACCGACGGCGCCCGATAGCGACCCAGATGGGTTCCACAGGATTTACATCAGGCGAATTTGGTCGCCGAGACATCAGCGCGGTTCTGGCTCCGAATCGCGGAATACTGTCCCAAGATAACATCGCCGTCGGGAAAGACGACAAGCATGGGATGCAGGTGGTCCGCAGCTGTCAGCGTGTCTTCGATTACTGCCACGGGTTGCATGCAAACGCAGGAGTGTGTCTTCCACAGCATAATGGTGCATGTTTCGAGCCGCCGTCCACCTGGATGACGGCATTCGTGGAGACGACTAGCGACCTAGCGTAGCAAAAATGAACTATAGGAGTGGGCGCCTGTGGAGCCCCATGCACAACAATGCACATGAACAGTGTGCTCCGAAACACTTGTACGTGCACCAACACTGTGCTCTTCCGGCAGAGATGCTGTAGATTACCATCTATTGTACATTACGTCCTGTGAATACTCGTGAACATCCAACCATTTGGCGGCTAGCGGTAGTTTCACTGTCCTTCTATCCTCTTTCCGTAGATGCTCACGATAGTAGCACGTGAATATTCGTCCTGTTCCGCCGTTTCCGAGATACACGTTCAGTAGCTCTGCGTAATAATGATCTGGCCACTGGCAAAGACGCTTATCTCAGTGGAGTTCCCCATGCCTCGCTAGTGTGATCCCCCGTCCGTTTCTGCTCCGCTTTACGTACTTTTGTTACCGCGTCACGTGCTCGCAGAGCCACCAGCCAGCAACCAACGCCACGGTGGGCAGTGCTCATAATGTTTCGGCTTATCAGTGTAAATACAAGTTAAGTGCTATTTGCTTGCGGCACAATCTTGCAGTTAATGTCTATAATGTCTAGGACAGCATGCAACAATTCACAGTAAACAAACAAACAGAAACAAATGACGTGTCAGGCATGTCACACACAGCCACAGATATCATCAGAGAGATACGGAAAGAAATATCCACAAAAATATGTTGAGTATTTGGTAAATGGAAGTATTTTCCGAACTTACACTTACTAAGAACAAGTTATTTTGCTGTGACTAACATCAATCTCTATATTACCAAACCGTTTGCAGTTTTTTTTTAAATTTTTTTTAGTGAATCATAGAAGTACGAGTTTTGCTCTGCTTTAGATCACTGAGTGAACTGCTGCAGCCATGTGGTGGTTAAGCCTGACTGCAGACAGTGCGCTGATACCAAGAACAAGGTATCGTATACTGATGCAGTAAGCATTCAGTGAAAAGCTCAGTAAAGGTGTAACTTTCCTCGTAATGTAGCTGAGAGTGTAGCGCAAGGTGTCGGGGATTGTGGGACGTGTCCGCTGGCTGGACGTGAGCGAGCCCGACACGCCGCACAGCAGAGCGCAGCGCGTGGCGGAGGGTACTCACGTCGAAGGCGCCCTTGATGAGGGGCCCGGCCTGGCCCACGTAGAGCGTGGAGGCCGAGTCGAAGACGAGCTCCAGCGGCTGGCGGCGCGCGGGGGCGGTCTCGTGCTCGCGGCAGTTGAGGAAGAGCGTGACGTTGTCGGCGGTAACGCGCAGCGCCAACCGCCCCCACCGCCCCCACAGCGCCGGCACCACGAAGCTCGCCGCCGTCTGGGACACGAAGTGCAGCGACGCGTCCGTGTACACCAGCGACACGTTCGACTGCGCCGCGCCCGCGCCCGAAATCTGCCGAACACAAACGGCACGCACTGAAGATGGGACGTAGAGGTCGAAACACGTCTGGGTCGTGAATAAAAATACCGAAAAGATCTGGATTTTGCAGAAGGCGCTGCAGTAAAAACCAAAATACCGAGGCAAGTTGGCGATGTTAACCATTAACCTTACCCAAAAAATTTATTTATGGAGACCAAAAAAAAATAAATAAATAAAAAAAATTGTTCGAATGGCTCTGAGCACTATGGGACTTAACATCTCAGGTAATCAGCCCCTAGACTTAGAACTACTTAAACCTAATTAACATAAGGACATCATAAACATCCATGCCCGAGGCAGGATTCGAAACTGCGACCGTAGCGGTCGCGCGGTTCCAGACTGTTGCGCCTAGAACCGCTCGGCCACTCCGGCCGGCATTTATGGAGACAGTCGTTTCCTTTGCATGTATTAAAAATTGCATTTTACCTAGTTATACAAGGTTTTTATCTTAATAGAATTACAGTTATTTTGCCAATATTCAAAGCTAGTGCGAAGGTATCATGTTGCTCCGGTACCGTGGCAAGATGATTCTGATTATAAGGCGTGATGACAATGGGCCTCCTGATGAAAGTTAAATACCTGTCTTAACCTTGCAATGCGTGGTAGAATACGTTAGTTAACTGGGCAAATAATGTAATTATTGAACAGTATTTAATGCGAGGATTGCCGTGTTGAAAATTAATTTTCCTCTAGATCACTGTTTTTGATAAACAAAAAGAGACAAATTTTCTCTTGCAGAGTTTGTGCTGTCTTCATCGCATCAGGTGTAGCGCCACTAAGACTACTCCAACTCTTCTCCTAGAGGGTCAACGTAGGCTCTCATCACGCAGAGGACGCTGCATTGCACCAAAGTCTCTCTGGAAGTTTATCTCTGTTCTTTCTGACCCAAATTCTGTGATTATTTAGGAACAGACATCATTTTTGTAGGTGATATTATTAAAGACAAGCACTCTGCTCTTTGTGACTTTCATGTTGTTTCGTACATTTCTGGAGTCTAAAGCGAAAAACACTTCTGTGACGTTCTGGCTCAATGTAAATATCATTTGCTGAAGGCATGATCTTTCTTAAGTTCGTCAGGAGATTAATTTGGGGTCCTGTGGGTTGGCGTCTAGATGCTGTGGCGTAAACGGGGACATTCTCACTATCGCAAGAACACGACCTGTAGTTTCCACCGCATCAACGTAAGGGGATCGTAAGTTTCGATCCCATGATCTTTGTACCGATTAACTGCATCACCGACTGTAGCTGCCTTTATATAACCAGCTTTCAATCGATGACGAAGTCGTCAGTTTGCGACAATCAATGTGCTATCTTACAATTTTTTGTCTTTTGGAATACGATTAACAAGAATACCGCATGGCTGTGAATCGAATATTATCTGTTTACTCGTCCATGATAGAGAATGCAAAATATCTTACCAGGTATTCCTGAAGAACTTACGTTGAAAGTCTAGAAAACTGGAACACGTCAAACAATGTGCACGACGCCTATACAAGGCACACTGAACTGGCAGCAGCTGCTGCACTGTGCCAGTTTTCAGTGTCTTGCCGTGCACAGTGTTCGCAGGATGCGTGTGACAATTATTAACTTACAGTAAGTGCTCGTCAACTTGCCTCGGTCTCCCAAAAACGGATACCCGTCTCTGAACAAAATATATTGCAAACGCCGGGTAACTACAGACGGGAACTCGGCAAAGTCGACTGCTCTGACGTGGTCAGGTCCTGCCGCCCGGTGCTCGGGACTGAGCATAGGTGGCGCCGCAGGGGGAGGTAGTTACGTACAATTAAGCAGCAGAAGCCGCTGGCTCTCAAAATTAGCACATACTTTTATTAATTAATGAGCGCGAAAAGTTGTATTTTAGTTTAATGTTTGCTTTAATGGCGACTAAGAGGTGACCAGAGGTTAACACACGTTGTTTGGCAGACAGACGTCAGTTCTGGCGCTGTAAGTTTTCCGATTTGAGCAAAGACCGAGGCAGATGGCTGATGAAAAGTAGCCCCCCCCCCCCCCCCCCCCCCGGCGGCCAACCGCTCGTCCCTGCACCAGACACTTGCTATGAAGGTTTCGCAGCGCTGTCATCGTTGGTCCTTTTCTTGCAGAATCTTTTTCCGGCCGCAGCGATGTCGGAGATTTAATGTTTTATCGGATTCCTGATATTCACGGTACACTTGCGAAATGGTCGTACGGGAAAATCCCCACTTCATCACAACCTCGGAGATGCTGTGTTCCATCGGTTGTGCGCCGATTATAACACCACGTTCAAACTCACTTAAACCTTGATAACCTGCCATTGTAGCAGCAGTAACCGATCTAACAACTGCGCCGGATACTTGTCTTTTATAGGCGTTGCCGACCGCAGCGCCGTATTCTGCCTGTTTACATGTCTCGCATGCCTATACGACTTTCTTTGTCGCTGCAGTGTATGAGAAATGTGAGTAGCCGGATGACCTTCCCTACACAGAAATCATACCGATTGACAAGAAACGCAATGCCAAGAAATGTGAGGATTTTAGAACCATAAGTTTGACTTCTCATGCGTCAAAAGTTCTACTAAGGGTGATAAATACAGGACGTTCGGAAATTCCCCTTACAAACTTTTAGAACTTGTAGAGGGGAGTGAGTACATAATATTTTGAACTGGAACCCACGTCCGGAAACGTACCGTTTCCGTACTCAACTATTTGGAAACGTTGGTAAGGCGACCACGTTTACAGGTAACTGATAAGGCGTGACACAGCACGTCACTTGTTTTACCCAAAGAATTCGCTCGTGCACTCGATGACGCGTTCTCCTCAACATGATGCAGTGCGGCCTCTGCCTGGAGCACGACAGTCAAGGCTGCTGACGGTGAAGGTATCCTTCCTCGAAGCCGTTACGTAATTGTGGCGAAAAGGGTATTCGAATGAGTAGGACGTCCTGCAGAACAGGAGAGGAGCAGCTGTTCCGTCGGGACCTTCGCCATTCAGAAGGATCGTGTCGGCACATTCTGCAAACGTGTACTCGACCATATTGTTCCAGCACTCACAGACAGGTGGGCGAGGTTCCAAACTCGTCACGGAGGTAGCATACACGTCAAATGACATCAACCGATCCGACGTAACCGCCCGCCACCGGGACTACTCTGCCGCATATCTACTCTGCAGGCCTGTTTTCAAACAGCCGCAGCACGAAAACGCTACGTTTACGGACCTGAGTTCTTGTTCAAAATATTATGTACTCACGCCCCTCTACAAATCCTGGAAGTTTTAAAGAGCATTTTCCAACACTGTGTGGAAGACTTCACGGAAGACTGAAAAAAAGTGTTGCAGAGGAACCGTATAGATTTAGAAGAGGAGTGGGTGCAAGAGATGCAACTGGGCTGTTGAGAATTATAGATTGAAAGGAGAAGTTTATACTGTTTTTATTTAGTTGCAGACAGCCTTTAACGGACATTCTAAGGAAGAATGGAGGGAATCTAAGGACCTATACCCACGACCGAAAATACGACTACAGACTGGAAATAAGGTGACAGAGGAAAGGAGAACTGGAAGAGGAAGGCTGTGAGGCTGCTGCATCTCTCCAGCACTGTTTAACATATATTTGGAGCGTATTATTCAGATATGTTTGAAACGAGAAAGAAGAGCGCATGTTAGTGGTGGAACGACAGAATTATTCGATTTGCGGTGCTACGGTGTTATTAACATACAGCGAAAGAACTATGACTGAAATGTTAAAAGAATTAAGTAAGACATGTGACGAATTTGGAGTTAAATTAATAAGAAAAACATGATAAGTGCAAGAAAACTAAGAACAACTATGAAGTTAGGACAGGTACATACAGGGCGTGTTGTTGTTGTGGTCTTCAGTCCTAAGACTGGTTTGATGCAGCTCTCCATGCTACTCTATCCTGTGCAAGCTTCTTCATCTCCCAGTACCTACTGCAACCTACATCCTTCTGAATCTGCTTAGTGTATTCATTTCTTGGTCTCCCTCTACGATTTTTACCCTCCAGGCTGCCCTCCAATGCTAAAAATTTGTGATCCCCTGATGCCTCAGAACATGTCCTCCCAACCGGTCCCTTCTTCTTTTCAAGTTGTGCCACAAACTCCCCTTCTCCTCAATTCTATTCAATACCTTCTCATTAGTCATGTGATTTACCCATCTAATCTTCGGTATTCTTCTGTAACACCACATTTCGAAAGCTTCTATTCTCTTCTGGTCCAAACTATTTATCGCCCGTGTTTCACTTCCATACGTGGCTACACTCCATACAAATACTTTCAGAAACGACTTCCTGACACTTAAAATCTATACTCGATGTAAACAAATTTCTCTTTTCCAGAAACGCTTTCCTTGCCATTGCCAGTCTACATTTTATATCCTCTCTACTTCGACCACCATACCAAACTCCTTTACTACTTTAAGTGTGTCATTTCCTAATCTAATTCCCTCAGTATCACCCGATTTAATTCGACTACACTCCATTATCCTCGTTTTGCTTTTGTTGATGTTCATCTTATACCCTCCTTTCAAGACACTGTCCATTCCGTTCAACTACTCTTCCAAGTCCTTTGCTGTCTCTGACAGAATTACAATGCAATCGGTGAACCTCAAAGTTTTTATTTCTTTTCCGAATTTTTCTTTTGTTTCCTTCACTGCTTGCTCAATATACAGATTAAATAACTTCGGGGAGAGGCTACAACCCTGTTTCACTCCCTTCCCAACCACTGCTTCCCTTTCATGTCCTTCGACTCTTTTAACTGCCATCTGGTTTCTGTACAAATTGTAAATAGCCTTTCGCTCCCTGTATTTTACCCCTGCCACCTTCAGAATTTGAAAGAGAGAATTCCAATCAACACTGTCAAAAGCTTTCTCTAAGTCTACAAATGACAGAGATGTAGGTTTGCCTTTCCTTAATCTAGCTCCTAAGATAAGTCGTAGGGTCAGTATTCCCTCACGTGTTCCAACATTTCTACGGAATCCAAACTGATCATCCCCAAGGTCGGCTTCTACTAGTTTTTCCATTCGTCTGTAAACAACTCGCGTTAGTATTTTGCAGGTGTGACTTATTAAACTGATAGTTCGGTAATTTTCACATCTGTTAACACCTGCTTTCTTTGGGGTTGGAATTATTATATTTTTCTTGAAGTGTGAGAGTATTTCGCCTGTCTCATACATCTTGCTCACCAGATGGTAGAGTTTCGTCAGGACTGGCTCTCCCAAGGCTGTCATTAGTTCTAATGGAATGTTGTCTACTCCCAGGGCCTTGTTTCGACTCAGGGCTTTCGGTGCTCTGTCAAACTCTTCACGCAGTATCATATCTTCATTTCAACTTCATCTACATCCTCTTCCATTTCCATAATATTGTCCTCAAGTACATCGCCCCTGTATAGACCCTCTATATACTCCTTCTGCTTTCCCTTCTTTGCTTAGAACTGGGTTTCCATCTGAGCTCTTCATGTTCATGCAAGTGGTTCCTTATCTCCAAAGGTCTCTTCAATTTTGCTGTAGGCAGTATCTATCTTACCCCTCATGAGCTAAGCCTCTACATCCTTACATTTGTCCTGTAGCCATTCATGCTTAGCCATTTTGCACTTCCTGTCGATCTCACTTTTGAGACGTTTGTATTCCTTTTTGCCTGCTTCATTTACTGCATTTTTATATTTTCTCCTTTCATCCATTAAATTCAATATATCTTCTGTTACCCAAGGGTTTCTACAAGCCCTCGTCTTTTTACCTACTTGATCCTCCGCCGCCTTCAGTACTTCATCCTTTAAAGCTACTCATTCTTCTTCTACTGTATTTCTTTCCCCCATTCCTGTCAATTTTTCCCTTATGCTCTTCCTGAAAATCTGTACAACCTCTGGTTCTTTCAGTTTATCCAGGTCCCATCTCCTTAAATTCCCATCTCTTTGCAGTTACTTCAGTTTTAATCTACAGTTCATAACCAATAGATTATGGTCAGAGTCCACATCAGCCCCTGGAAATTACAATTTAAAACCTGGTTCCAAAATCTCTGTCTTACCATTATATAATCTATCTGGTACCTTTTAGTATCTCCAGCGTTCTTCCATGTATACAACCTTCTTTCCTGATTCTTGAACCAGGATTAAGTTATGCTCTGCGCAAAATTCTACCAGGCGGCTTCCTCTTTCATTTCTTAGCCCCAATCCATATTCACCTACTATGTTTCCTCCTCTACCTTTTCCTACTCTCGAATGCCAGTCACCCATGACAATGAAATTTTCGTTTCCCTTCACTACCTGAATAATTTCTTTTATCTCATCATACGTTTCATCAATTTCTTCGTTATCTGCAGAGCTAGTTGGCATATAAACTTGTATTACTGTAGTAGGCGTGGGCTTCGTGTCTATCTTGGCCACAATAATGCGTTCACTATGCTGTTTGTAGTAGCTTACCCGTACTCCTATTTTCTTATTCATTATTAAACCTACTCCTACATTATCCCACATGATTTTGTACTTTTAACCCTATATTCACGTGACCAAAAGTCTTGTTCCTCCTGCCACCGAACTTCACTAATTCCCACTATATCTAACTTTAACCTATCCATTTCCCTTTGTAAATTTTCTAACCTACCTGCCCGATTAAGGGATCTGACATTCCACGCTCCGATCAGTAGAACGCCATTTTTCTTTCTCCTGATAACGACACCCTCTTGAGTAGTCCCCGCCCGGAGATCCGAATGGGGGACTATTTTACTTCCGGAATATTTTACCCAAGAGGACGCCATCATCATTTAATCATACAGTAAAGCTGCATGCCCTCGGGAAAAATTGCGGCTGTAGTTTCGTCGTGCTTTTAGCCGTTCGCAGTACCAAAACAGCTATGCCATTTTGGTTAGTGTTACAAGGCCTCATCAGTCGATCATCCAGACTGTTGCCCTGCAACTACTGAAAAGGCTGCTGCCCCTCTTCAGGAACCACACGTTTGTCTGGCCTCTCAACATATACCCCTCCGTTGTGGTTGCACCTACGGTACGGCTATCTGTATCGCTGAGGCACGCAAGCCTCCCCACCAACGGCAAGGTCCGTGGATCATGTTAGTGCTTTCAAATATTTGCGTAGCACTATTACGAAGACATGAGATGCAAAAGAAGGTGAAAACGCATATAGCATTTGCCAAGGGCCATTTAATAAGAAGAGGAGGCTCCAATGTGTTTGCATGGACAAGGAACTAAGGAAGGGACTGGCAAAATGTTTTATGTGGATCAAGGCATTATGCGGACTGAGACATAGACACTAAGGAAAAAGGAACACAGCAGAACAGATTTCAGATGTGGATTTGGAGGAGGTTGGAAGGGATAAAATGGATAGGCAAACTGAGGACGTATTAAGAAGAGTGGGGGAAGAGAGAGAAATATCAGAGGTAATCAGGCAGAGGAATCAGAATTAGCAGAATTGGCTTGGGCATTGATGAGAAGAGATTGTTTACTGATGAATGCTGTGAAGGGAACCGTGAATGGAAGAAGAAGAAGAAGAAGAAGAAGAAGAAGAAGAAGAAGAAGAAGAAGAAGAGGACGGAGAAGATACTAGATGGTAGATAGTATAAGAATAAAAAACAATTAGAAGAAAAACGAAGATGGGAGCAAATGTGTCGAGAGCTTCATCTGAAGCCCTACCCTAGGGCAGAACACTGATGACGATGAAGATGACGATGAACATACACACGGAATTGAGAACCTAAGACAAGCTTCCGAACAGTGGTAGTGAATTGATGGAATAATCGTGGCGTAAACGTGACGTATAATGTTTTACTTTAGACAGTGTATCCGCCCGAAGCCCGTCCTTTTAAAGAACAGTGTTTTGTGATTCAGTTTTCACTTTGGGAGATAGTATTACAGTCTTAAATATTCTCTCGAACGAAGAAACAATGCTATAGTAGTTGCATGAATCGTGCGAGTTTTTACGTGAAAATGCAAAAGTTTAAAAGTGAAATGATAATTAAATGGACACCCTAGCTGCAAACAGGCGTTTATGTGCTTCATTGGGGACATGTTGAAAATGTGTTGAAAAAGTGTCCGCGAAACCGCAACCGACGAGCGATGTCGGCGTTGAGAGCTCGTGTTGGCTGAGGTAGCCCAGACGGCCGACGACACGCAATTGTTGAAAAATGTCAATATCTTCGCAACACTCATCTAGAACTGAAATCAAACTGAATTTCAGTAAGACTCGAGCAAGACGGGTTCACCACAAAGAACAGTGATATCGCATTTGCACGAAACTCAAAAATCTTTTCATCAGCGAATGTGATGCAGTTTTGTACAGTATCTTAACCAGTGATGAATCTTCGATACATAATTTTGAACCAAGCATCAGAGCATGGAATGATAACACTGTGAATCGTCTGTCAGTAATAAATTCAAAACACAACCATCAACTCGTAAGGTCACGTTAACAGTCTAACAGGGATTAGTGATCATGATGTTGTCATTACGACTATGGTTACGAAAGTTAAAGAGTCGGTCGAGAAGGCTAGGAGAGTACACTTACTAGAAAGAGCAGATAAGCAGTTGTTAGCATCCCACTTAGTAAATGAATCGACTTCATTTATTTCCGGTACGATGGACGTGGAAGAATTACGGGAAAATTTTAAACACACTGTAAATCACGCATTGGATAAGTATGTGCCGAAAAAGTCAGTTACGGACGGAAAAGACCCACCGTGGTTTAACAGCGCAATTCAGAGAATGCTCAGGAAGCAAAGGCAGTTGCACTCGCGGTACAAGAAAGATCGGGAGAATGAGGACAGGCAAAAGTTGGTAGAGATACGTGCTGTTGTAAAAAGAGCGATGCGCGAAGCTTTCAACCACTACCACCGTCATACCTTAGCAAAAGATCTTGCTGAAAACCCAAGGAAATTCTGGTCTTACGTAAAATCGGTAAGCGGGTCGAAGGCTTCCATCCAGTCACTCAGTGATCAGTCTGGCCTGGCAACGGAAGACAGCAAAACGAAAGCTGAAATTTTAAATTTAGCATTCGAGAAATCTTTCACGCAGGAGGATCGTAGAAATATGCCGCCGTTTGAGTCTCGTACAGATTCCCGTATGGAGGACATAGTGATAGACATCCCTGGGGTTGTGAAGCAGCTGAATGGGTTGAAAATAAATAAGTCACCAGGTCTTGATGGCATTCCAATTCGTTTTTACAGAGAGTACTGCATTGGCTCCTTACTTAGCTTGCATTTGTCGCGAATCTCTAGCCCAACATAAAGTCCCGAGCGACTGGAAAAAGCGCAGGTGACGCCTGTATACACTCCTGGAAATTGAAATAAGAACACCGTGAATTCATTGTCCCAGGAAGGGGAAACTTTATTGACACATTCCTGGGGTCAGATACATCACATGATCACACTGACAGAACCACAGGCACATAGACACAGGCAACAGAGCATGCACAATGTCGGCACTAGTACAATGTATATCCACCTTTCGCAGCAATGCAGGCTGCTATTCTCCCATGGAGACGATCGTAGAGATGCTGGATGTAGTCCTGTGGAACGGCTTGCCATGCCATTTCCACCTGGCGCCTCAGTTGGACCAGCGTTCGTGCTGGACGTGCAGACCGCGTGAGACGACGCTTCATCCAGTCCCAAACATGCTCAATGGGGGACAGATCCGGAGATCTTGCTGGCCAGGGTAGTTGACTTGCACCTTCTAGAGCACGTTGGGTGGCACGGGATACATGCGGACGTGCATTGTCCTGTTGGAACAGCAAGTTCCCTTGCCGGTCTAGGAATGGTAGAACGATGGGTTCGATGACGGTTTGGATGTACCGTGCACTATTCAGTGTCCCCTCGACGATCACCAGTGGTGTACGGCCAGTGTAGGAGATCGCTCCCCACACCATGATGCCGGGTGTTGGCCCTGTGTGCCTCGGTCGTATGCAGTCCTGATTGTGGCGCTCACCTGCACGGCGCCAAACACGCATACGACCATCATTGGCACCAAGGCAGAAGCGACTCTCATCGCTGAAGACGACACGTCTCCATTCGTCCCTCCATTCACGCCTGTCGCGACACCACTGGAGGCGGGCTGCACGATGTTGGGGCGTGAGCGGAAGACGGCCTAACGGTGTGCGGGACCGTAGCCCAGCTTCATGGAGACGGTTGCGAATGGTCCTCGCCGATACCCCAGGAGCAACAGTGTCCGTAATTTGCTGGGAAGTGGCGGTGCGGTCCCCTACGGCACTGCGTAGGATCCTACGGTCTTGGCGTGCATCCGTGCGTCGCTGCGGTCCGGTCCCAGGTCGACGGGCACGTGCACCTTCCGCCAACCACTGGCGACAACATCGATGTAGTGTGAGGACCTCACGCCACACGTGTTGAGCAATTCGGCGGTACGTCCACCCGGCCTCCCGCATGCCCACTATACGCCCTCGCTCAAAGTCCGTCAACTGCACATACGGTTCACGTCCACGCTGTCGCGGCATGCTACCAGTGCTAAAGACTGCGATGGAGCTCCAAATGCCACGGCAAACTGGCTGACACTGACGGCGGCGGTGCACAAATGCTGCGCAGCTAGCGCCATTCGACGGCCAACACCGCGGTTCCTGGTGTGTCCGCTGTGCCATGCGTGTGATCATTGCTTGTACAGCCCTCTCGCAGTGTCCGGAGCAAGTATGGTGGGTCTGACACACCGGTGTCAATGTGTTCTTTTTTCCATTTCCAGGAGTGTATAAGAAGGGTAGAAGGACGGATCCTTAAAATTACAGACCAATATCCCGAACATCGGTTTGTTGCAGGATTCTCGAACATATTCTCAGTTCGGATATAACGAATTTCCTTGATAAGTTGCTGTCCATGCATCAGCACGGCTTTAGAAAGCATCGTTGCTGCGAAACGCAACTCGCACTTTTTCACATGATATCTTGTGAACCATGGAAGAAGGGTATCAGACGGATGCCATATTCCTTGACTTCCGGAAAGCGTTTGACTCGGTGCCGCCGGCCGGTGTGGCCGTGCGGTTCTAAGCGCGTCAGTTTGGAACCGCGTGACCGCTACGGTCGCAGGTTCGAATCCTGCCTCGGGCATGGATGTGTGTGATGTCCTTAGGTTAGTTAGGTTTAAGTAGTTCTAAGTTCTAGGGGACTGATGACCTCAGTAGTTAAGTCCCAAAGTGCTCAGAGCCATTTTTTTGACTCGGTGCCCCACTGCACACTCCTATCTAAGGTACGAGCATATGGGATTGGTTCCCAAATATGTGAGTGGCTCGAAGACTTCTTAAGTAATAGAACCCAGTATCTTGTCCTCGATGGAGAGTCTTCACCGGAGGGGAGGGTATCATCTGGAGTGCCCCAGGGTAGTGCAGTTGGTTCGCTGTTGTTTTCTTTCTACAGAAATGATCTTTTGGATAGGGTGGATAGCAATGTGCGGCTGTTTGCTGATGATGCTGTGGTGTACGGGAAGGTGTCGTCGTTGAGTGACTGTAGGAGGATACAAGATAACTTGGTCAGGATTTGTGATTGGTGTAAGGAATGGCAGCTAACTCTAAATATAGATAAATGTAAATTAATGCAGATGAATAGGAAAAACAATCCCGTAATGTTTGACTACTCCAGTAGTAGTGTAGCGCTTGACACAGTCACGTCGATTAAATATTTGGGCGAAACATTGCAGAGCGATACGAAGTCGGACAAGCATGTAATGGCAGTTGTGGGGAAGGCGGGTAGTCGTCTTCGGTTCATTGGTAGAATTTTGGGAAGATGTGGTTCATCTGTAAAGGAGACCGCTTATAAAACACTAATACGGCCTATTCTTGAGTACTGCTCGAGCGTTTTGGGATCCCTATGAGGTCGGATTGAGGGAGGACATAGAGGCGAGCTGCTAGATTTGTTACTGGTAGGTTTGATCATCACGGGAGTGTTACGGAAATGCTTCAGGTACTCGGGTGGGAGTCTGTGGAGGAAAGGAGGCGTTCTTTTCGTGAATCGCTACTGAGGAAATTTAGAGACTGACTGCAGTACAATTTTACTTCCGCCAACTTACATTTCGCTGAAAGACCACAAATATAAGATAAGAGAGATTAGGGCTCGTACAGAGGCATATAGGCAGTCATTTTTCCCTCGTTCTGTTTGGGAGTGGAACAGGGAGAGAAGATGCTAGTTGTGGTACGAGGTACCCTCCGCTACGCACCGTATGGTGGATTGCGGAGTATGTATGTAGATTTAGATGTTTTGTGGTGCCAGTGGTCCCATATTCGGTGACTTTTGGAGGGGAAATGCACTATCAACAGTCTGTGTAATTCACTGCACTGAGAACGAAGCCAAGCCTTCGATGAAGAGGATACATCCGAGATGGCGTGCTTCTTCTTAAAAGATAACACTATTACGGCACAATGGAGTCTGAAAACTATTGCCAAAGTGAACTAGGAACTCGTATCTCGTGATCCTTATAAACCTGACCTTGCTCTAACGGAGTTTTATCTGTTAGGCCCGGTGAAAGAAGCTTTGCGTGGCACCAAGTTTAATAGCAAGGAAGAGTGAAAAGGTTACCGGATCGAGGTAACGAAATGTACACTGAGAAGATAAGAAGAATCGTAAGAAGATAGTACGATTGCCAAGAAGGCGATGGAGATTGAGGGGAAAAAACTGACAAAAAATTTTACTGATTTGGTACACCACGCTTGCTGTACGGCTGGTTTTTTGTTTACTTATTGGATGAGCCTCACAAGAAGCTGGCAGGAGGGACTCCAGGGTACAGCTGAGACCTGAGAGGTGGTGGTCGTCGCGAGGCAGACTCGCAGCCACGGCGCGGCGCGGCGCCCTCCCACTCTGCTCGCGCTGCAGACTCGCCGACGCCCACGCCTCGGTCGTCACAGTGCTATGGCGATGAATGAGCGCGTTCTGCCGAAGTTAACAGGCGGGATGTGCATCACACTGCACACACCTGTAATCAGCTGGGTTGGTTCCAGTTGGAGTAGTTGCAAGCTGCTGGCTCCTAAATTTTACTGCCAATTTGCGCCATTTAATGTCCCAAGCCAATGATTCGGACGTTCCTGAAGTTTCCCCTATTCATTCTTGCAACCAACTAGGGTGAGAATGTGTTATGATACCTATTATACACAGTCGAGTCAAAAATGGTTCAAATGGCTCTGAGCACTATGGGACTTAACATCTATGGTCATCAGTCCCCTAGAACTTAGAACTACTTAAACCTAACTAACCTAAGGACATCACACAACACACAGCCATCACGAAGCAGAGAAAATCCCTGACCCCGCCGAGAATCGAACCCGGGAACCCGGGCGTGGGAAGCGAGAACGCTACCGCACGACCACGAGATGCGGGCCAGTCGAGTCACATTAATGTGACCAGCACCTGTGTTTGATGTAGACGTGCGATAACCACTGGCAGCCGGCAGCACTAGCAGTGGAAAGGACGTACAGCGTGTCGGGGGAACGCGGAAAGCAGGCCAGTCAATGTCGTAATGCGCAAACAGATCGATTTACAGTGAAGAGAGGGGGAAAAAAAACAAAAAAAGGAAACTGGTACACGCAACACGACGCGGCCTGGACTCGACTGCTGCCTGAAGTAGTGCTGCGGGCAACTGACACCGTGAATCCTGCAGGGCTGTCCACGAAGGCCCATACGAGCGGGTGGAGATCTCTTCTGAACAGCACGTTGCAAGGCATACCAGATGTAATAAATAAGTTCGTGGCTTGTGGAAAATAATTTGATGCTAAATCACAGTAAGACTCAGTTTTTACAGTTTCTAACTCACAGTTCAACAAGAACCGATATTTTGATCAGACAGAATAGGCATATTATAAGCGAGACAGAACAGTTCAAGTTCCTAGACGTTCGGATGGATAGTAAGCTGTTGTGGAACGCCCATGTCCAGGATCTTGTTCAGAAGCTAAATGCTGCTTTATTTACTATTAGAACAGTATCTGAAATAAGTGACACATCAACACGAAAAGTAGTATACTTCGCATATTTTCATACGCTTATGACGTATGGTATTATTTTTTGGGGTAATTCTTCAGATTCAAAGAGGGTATTTTTGGCTCAAAAACGGGCTGTTCGAGCTATATGTGGTGTAAGTTCGAGAACCTCTTGTCGACCCTTATTCGAAAATCTGGGAATTCTGACATTGCCCTCACAGTATATATTTTGTTTAATGTCGTTTGTTGTTAGCAATATTAGCCTATTCCCAAGAGTTAGTAGCTCTCACTCAGTAAATACTAGGCAGAAATCAAATCTGCATGTAGAATGCACTTCCTTGACTCTTGTGCAGAAAGGAGTGCAGTATTCTGCTGCATCCATTTTCAATAAGCTACCACAAGAACTCAAAAATCTTAGCAGTAGCCCAAACTCTTTTAAGTCTAAACTGAAGAGTTTCCTCATGGCTCACTTCTTCTATTCTGTCGAGGAGCTTCTGGAAGAGCTAAAAAATTAAGCAAATTCCAGTGTTACATTGTTGATTTTCTTCATTTAAACTTACGACTTGTCACCTGAATATGTTTTTTTTTATATTTCATTTTATCTGTTTCTAATATCGTGTTATAATTTCATGTATTGTCTCGTTCCATGACCATGGAGACTTCTCCTTAATTTGGTCCCACGGAACAATAAATAAATAAATAAATAAATAAAATGTTCACGTCTGGGGAGTTTGGTGACCGACAGAAGTGTTTTAAACTCAGGAGAGTGTTCCTGGAGTCACTCTGTAGCAATATTGGATGTGTGGGGAGTCGCATTGGCCTGCTGGAATTGCCCAAGCCCTTCGGAATGCACGATGGACATGAATGGATACGGGTGATCAGACAGAATGTTTACGTACGTGTCACCTGTCAGAGTCTTATCTAGACTTGTCAAGGGTCACATACCACTCCAACTGCACAAACCCCACACAATTACAGATCCCCCATCAGCTTGAACACCTGCTGACATGATCCGTGGATTCATGATGTTGTCTGCATACCTGTAGGAGTCAATCCGCTCGATACAATTTGAAACGAGAATCGTCGTCCAGGCAACATTTTTCCAGTCACCAACTGTCCAATGTTGATGTTGACTGACACAGGCAATGAGTAAAGCTCATGTCGTGCATTCATCTAGAGTACACGAGTGGCTTCGGTTCCGAAAGCCCATATCGATGATGTTTCGTGGAATGGTTCTCACGCTGAGAGTTGTTGTTGGCCCAGCATTGCTATCTGCAGCAATCTGCTGAAAGGCTGCACTTCTGTCACATAGAACGATTCTCTTCAGTCGTATTTGGTCCCGTTGTTGCAGGATCTTTTTCCGGCCGCAGCAATGTTTTACCAGATTCCTGATATTCACATTACACTCGTGAAACGGTCGTCCGGGAAAATCGCCACTTCATGGCTACCTCGGAGACGCTGTGTGCCATGGCTTGCGCGATGACTGGAACACCACGACCAGACTCACCTCAATCTTGCGTGTCTACATAGACACTTGCCTTATAAAGGCGTTCCCGACCGCAGTGCCGTATTCCGCCTGTTCACATACGCATGTCTATACCAGTTTCTTTGGTGCTTCAGCGTATCTTACGTCGCAGAGGGCATGATCACTAGCTTTTCGGACCAAGGGTGGGACAATTCCTGAAAGGACTAAGTTTGGCGGCAGCAGTGGCCGAGCAGTTCTAGGCGGTCCGGTCTGGAACCGCGTGACGCTACGGTGGCAGGTCCGAATCCTGCCTCGGGCATGGATGTGTGTCATGTCCTTAGGTTAGTTAGGTTTAACTAGTTCTAAGCTCTAGCGGACTGATGACCTCAGATGTTGAGTCCCATAGTGATCAGAGCCATTTGAATCATTTTTTGAAGGACTAAGTTTGTAAACTGTTAGGATGCTCCCATGGTTACAGAATACTTCTGTGGCAAATGACACTATCCGAAACGGGCGGCGGGTGAACTGTGATGAACCGCCGCCCGTAGAAGACAGGTGTGAACGACGGCTGCGCAAATGTGTACGAGTGAACAGACTTGCAACTGTTGAGAAACTGACCGCCCAAGTGAACCGAGGGGCTTACCAGCAATGTCTCCTCAGCGAACGTTACTGCGTACGGTCCTCGGCAGCAGGCGGCCGGTTCGTGCCCCGGTGCTGACTGCCGTTCATCGGAGACGAAAGCTGATCGTCCACTGAGCGGCCTTTCCAAATCAGTCACGTTTTATGCTCCATGGGACAGATAACCGTTTGCTTCTACAGTGTGAAACGTCTCAAAGTGAACAAGGAGGCAGCCTCATGGTCTGGAGAACGTTTTCGTGGCTTTCCCTGCATCCAGTCAAGAAGGAAAAATGGAGCAGTACACGCGTGAATCTATCTTTGGGGACTATATCGACACCTGCGTGGAGTTTATTTTTCCTCAGCACCACGGCATCTACCAGCAGGACAATGCGACATATCACACAGTTCAGAGAGTACGTGCTTGATTCTAAGAGCACAAGAATGAGTTTGCTGTACTCCCTCGGCCACCAAAATTCCCCGATTTAAACCCAATACTAATATATGCGACTATCTCGATCGGGCTGCACGCGCCATGCTTACTCAGCCGAGAAACGTAAGCCACGTGTCCACGGCCCGGCTCCGCATCCCTGTCGATGCCTTCCAGAACCTCGCAGACACTCCCCCCTGCACGGCTCGCAGCCGCCGGCGCTGTTGAGGGCGGCTGTTCGGCTGTTGACAGGCGGCCACTCAAGTGGGGCTGCACAGTGCTGAGATTATCAACACAGATGGATGTCCGTCACTTTGCGTCTTGTTTACATTCACTTCTATCGAAGTAAAGCAGTCGGCAATCCGAGATCGTTGTGAACACCACGGTGCCCTAGTG
Organism: Schistocerca piceifrons; assembly: GCF_021461385.2. NCBI lineage: Eukaryota > Metazoa > Arthropoda > Insecta > Orthoptera > Acrididae > Schistocerca > Schistocerca piceifrons. Next base: position 30,341,438 of record NC_060140.1, on the reverse strand, counting down.
GGCATGGTGCTGTTGGAGGTGGTATGCCGTAGCCTTCCTCCGGGCTTTGAACTCACTTCCTCAGCCATATGCTGGGGGAACAACAACTTAACGTGCGTTGCGAGCCGCGGTATATCTCGACAATTTTCGCATCGACTTACATGAAGGCCCCAATCTGAAACTTGGTTAAGAATTGCTTGGGTAAGTAAGATATATTATGCGAATTTTTCGATGAAATCAAGGAAAACCTGTTTCTAAACTAGTTACAACCATTTATTTTACGTTTAAGCTTCTGCTTTTCCAGAGGTGAAAGACAAGGTGACAAATAGAAATCGTTGACAATGGACCGAATCCGAGAACTTTGGACTTTAATTCTGGCACTTTACCACTGAGCCATGCAGCCGACTAAAATAACACATTCAATTACAGCGGTGGGAGTTATCGCTACATGTTGCGAAAAAAAAAAAAGGAAAAGCGGAAGCGTAAACGTAAAATAAATTGTTATAACTGGTTTGGAAACAGGTTTTCCCTGATTTCATCGAAAAATTCCCATACTACATCTTATTTACCCAAAATGGTTTAAATGGCTCTGAGCACTATGGGACTTAACTTCTGAGGTCATCAGTCTCCTAGAACTTAGAACTACTTAAACCTAACTAACCTAAGGACATCACACAATCCAGGATTCGAACCTGCGACCGTAGCGGTCGGGCGGTACCATACTGTAGCGCCTAGAGCCTCTCGGCCATCCCTGCCCTGCCGGCCTTATTTACCCAAGCAGTTCTTAACCAAGTTTCAGATTGGGACCTTTATGTAAGTAATCATCACAATAGTACCTTCTTTGCTTATTTCTTGCCCTCTGGCTTCGAGGGAATTACTTTCTTAGCTTGAATTGTTAAGACAAAGAGATGGTTAGCCGTGATCGACAGAACGAATCTTCGTTAATACTAATTTGAATTTCAGGTAATGGATTAAAGCGACAGTTTTAGTCCTGTTAGTGACGTTCTGTGCGAAAGATTGTGATACGAAACTTCACTCGTATGTCACGTCTTGAAGAACATTCAGTAACAGTCAGGTAATAAGTTCGTAAAATGTGGGCTACTTTCTGAAACTAGGTTGTTCGTACGTAGGAGGGGAAGAAAACGCAAAGATGAAAATATTATTATAACAAGAAAAGGTATTTATTACATGCGTGCTTGAGCAGGCGGCCTCCACTAAAAGCAAGTCATTACCAGACTTGAACTTGAGCCGTGTGGCGACGTCGGCACCTTGTACCCGGCTGCCTCCAGCGCCATCTGTGCGTATGTGGGGAGCTACCGCTCTCTGGCGGAGGGACGGTCGACGTGACAGTCGGTCGGTTGCTTCGGGTGGCGGTGGGGGGACGGGGATAAGCACACGAGGCGGAGCCTACTTGTTTTGGGTTAGCGTGGCCAGCTTTCCCTGTGTGCCCGTGTTCCAGCAGCGGGCCCCGTGTGTTGGCACTGACGGTTTAGATCTCTGCCACCCGACCCTAGTGCATTCCGACCGGACTGTTTGACGCATAGTTTGACCACACATTTGCCCGACTTGCTTGCCACGCTTGGTCGAAGAAGCGCTTGGGGTTTGCCGCTGACTGTCTTTATGGTGTGCGCTCTCTGACCTTTCTGTGACACTCGATCCGACCGGTCGCACTTGTTTGTGCAGCACCTGTTTAGTGATGGTTGACTGCTTGGTGCCCAACCTCCGCCGTCCGTTTTGCAGTCCTGTTTTTTTTAATGTCTACACTACTGGCCATCAAAACTGCTACACCACGAAGATGACGTGCTACAGACGCGAAATTTAACCGACGGGAAGAAGATGCTGTGATATGCAAATGATTAGCTTTGCAGAGCATTCACACAAGGTTGGCGCCGGTGGTGACACCTACAACGTGCTGACATGAGGAAAGTTTCCAACCAATTTCTCATACACACGCAACAGTTGACCGGCTTTGCCTAGTGAAACGTTGTTGTGATGCCTCTTGTAAGGAGGAGAAATGCGTACCAACACGTTTCCGACTTTGATAAGGGTCGGATTGTAGCCTATCGCGATTGCGGTTTATCGTATCGCGACATTGCTGCTCGCGTTGGTCGAGATCCAATGACTGTTAGCAGAATATGGAATCGGTGTGTTCAGGAGGGTAATACGGAACGCTGTGCTGGATACCAACGGCCTCGTATCACTAGCTGTCGAGATGACAGGCATCTTATCCGCATGGCTGTAACGGATCGTGCAGCCACGTCTCGATCCCTGAGTCAACAGATGGGGACGTTTGTAAGACAACAACCATCTGCACGAACAGTTCTCCGACGTTTGCAGCAGCATGGACTATCAGCTCGGAGACCATGGCGCTGCATCACAGACAGGAGCGCCTGTGATGGTGTACTCAACGACGAACCTGGCTGCACGACTGGCAAAACGTCATTTTTTCGGATGAATCCAGGTTCTGTTTACAGCATCATGATGGTCGCATACGTGTTTGGCGACATCCCGGTGACACACATTGGAAGCGTGTATTCGTCATCGCCATACTGGCGTATCACCCGGCGTGATGGTACGGGGTGCCATTGGTTACACGTCTCGGTCACCTCTTGTTCACATTGACGGCTCTTTGAACAGTGGACGTTACATTTCAGATGTGTTACGACCCGTGGCTCTACCCTTCATTCGATCCCTGGGAAACCCTACATTTCAGCATGATAATGCATGGCCGCATGTTGCAGGTCCTATATGGGCCTTTCTGGATACAGAAAATGTTGGACTGCTGCCCTGGCCAGCACATTCTCCAGCTTTCTCACCAACTGAAAACGTGTGGTCAATGGTGGCCGAGCAAGTGGCTCGTCACAATACGCCAGTCACTACTGTTGATGAACTGTGGTATCGTGTTGAAGCTGCATGGGCAGTTGTACCTGTACGCGCCGTCCAAGCTCTCTTTGACTCAAGCCCAGGCGTATCAAGGCTTTTATTACGCCCAGAGGTGGTTGTTCTGGGTACTGATTTCTCAGGATTTCTGCACCCAAACTGCTTGAAAATGTAATCAGATATCATTTCTAGTATAATATATATGTCCAATGAATACCCGTTTATCATCTGCATTTCTTCTTGGTGTAGCAATTTTAATGGCCAGTAGTGTGTTTCTTAACTTTCGTCATGTGTGCTCAAACCTCTCCGACGTAGGCAAACTACAGACTCTATTAAGGCTCTCAAACTAAAAAAGACAAATACCGCAGGGAGATCATTTTAGGTTAAGTGTTATTGGTGTTTAACTTTAAAAGGAGGGTCTTGCGAGCTTGTGTATGTGTTGTTTTCAACTCTTCAGCTTTAATTTATCAAGAAGTGTGCTCCCCTTGCTAGTAGTTAACACGTGTCCTATGGAAGCATTAGTTTTAGTTAGTAGTTGCCAGAGTAATGCATCGGACATACGGAAGTGCTTGTTGCTTGTTGGCGTGGCTAACTCAGATTTTGCAGCTTTCTATTTATTCAATGTTGAGGTAACCGGTAGCCTCTGCGTTGCACACAGGAAAGATACTTTGCACTGTTTGCCACGATTGATTAATATGATTTTTTTTCAGATTAATGTTTGTATTTTGGACTGTTAAATTTCTCGTGTGTGCTTCTGCTGTACCCTTGAGTCTTTTGAGATGGGCGAATCAACCGATGTTTCACCCCTGCTTTATTTAAGAGAGGTTTTATGAATGTTACAGTTCAGCCAGTGTTAACTTCGCGCCTTGCCGCCGCGGTTCGGGTGCCCGAGGTCTGCCTCGCAGTGTAATGTGCCGTCTGTGGGTTGCACCCTCATCTCATAATTTATTGTCTGTTTTCTAAGGAACCTCTGTGAGTAAATTGTTTTGCCTGAAATATTTGAAGCGTGTAGAGTATATGTATTGCACTGTTTTAATAGCAAAAGATTAATGCATCAAGCAAATAAATTGCGTCTGTAATCCATTGAGAACATAAAGCGAAATTTTGGATTCTCACTGTAGGCGAGCTTTTCATGATGTCTCACTGCTTTAAAAGAGAAAAAAATTGGTGAACTGTATTGTGGTAATAAACTTTCTGTAGCTATTATATACACTGAAACGGGAAAGAAACTGGTGTAGGGATGCGTATTCAAAAACAGAGATACGTAAACAGGCAGAATACGGCGCCGCGGTTGGCAACGCATGTGTAAGACAACAGGCGTCTGTGCAGTTGTTGGATAGGTTACTGTTGCTACATCGGCAGCTCGTCAAAATTTAAGTGAGTCTGAACGTGGTGTTGTAGTCGGCGCACGAGAGATGGGACCCAGCATCTGCGAGGTACCGATGAAGTAGGAATCTTCCTTTACGACCATTTCACCAGTATACTGTCAGTATCAGGAATCCGCTAAAACATCAAATCTCTGACGTCGCTGCGGCCGGAAAAAGGTCCTGCATGAATGGGAGCAACGACGACTGAAGAGAATCTTTCAACGTGACAGAAGTGCAATTGTTCCGCGAATTGGTGCAGATTTCAATGCTGGGCCATCAGCAAGTGTCAGTGTGCGAACAATTCCACGAAACATCATGGCTATGGCCTTTCGGAGACGAAGGCCCACTCGTATACTGCGCGAAACAAAGCTTTACGCCTCGCCTGGGCGCGTCATCACCGATATTGAACTGTTGATGACTGGAAACATGTTTCCTGGTCGGATGAGTCTTGTTTCAAATTGTATTGAGCGGATTGACTCCTACAGGTGTGGAGACAACATCATGAATCTACGGATCCTGCACGTCAGCAGCTGTTCGCGCTGGTGGAGTATCTGTAATAGTGCGGGGAGTGTGCAGTTGGACATGTGGGACCCCTGATACGTCTAGGTACGACTCTGGCAGGTGACACGTACGTAAGCGATCTGTCTGATCACCTGCTTCGATTCATGTCCATTGTAGATTGCGACGGACTTGGGCAATTCCAGCAGCACAATGCGACACCCCAAACATCCAATATTTCTACAGAGTGGCTCCAGGAACACTCTCCTGAGTTTTGCCGGTCACCAAACTCCCCAGACGCGAACATTATTTAGCATATCTCGTATGTGTTGGAACGTGCTGTTCAGAAGGGATGTCCATCCGCTCGTATGGGCCTTTATGGACAGCTCTGCAGGATTCATGGTGTTAGTTGCCTCCATTAGTCGATCCATGCCACGTCGTGTCGCGGCAGGTCTGCGAGCTCGCGGGGGCGCTACACAATATTAGGCAGATGTAGCAGTTTCTTCGTTCTTCAGTGTAAAAGAAACAAACGATGTTCAACTTGCTCCCCAGTCCTTCCTCTAGCACCTTTTGATGGTGTCCTCCCATTAAGGGGGGTAGGACGTCAAACGGGCCGACTTGGAGCAGGAGAGGCACCACAGGACATTTTAATTTTCACTGTCTATACTTTTACAAATAAATTCATAGAACGTTGTCAGCATGACCAGGAAGGATTCAGGATTCACACTCATAGCAGTGGAAGTGCAAAAACATAACAAAATAAATTTTTTTTAGATATGAAATTTCACAATTTTTTCACTTACTGTTGGCTGCATAGGTACATTTTTCTTCACAAGTAAAAGAGATTCCATGATGAATTTTGCACAGCATACAAACCATACTTACAGGTGTATGAAACTCTACAATTTTCCAAATCTATTAAAAACTGTGGTAAAAATTGAGATAATTAACTACAAAATTCGATTCTTTCCTAAACATAAAGTTTAAAACTTAACAGCTCATTCATTTTTTCATAAATTAAATAGATTCTAGAGTTTCAGACACCTGTAAGTATAGTTTGTGTGCTGTGCAAAATTCATCGAACAGTCTCTCTTACTTATGAAGAAAAGTGTACCTACAGCAACAAATGCAGCCAATAGCAAGTGAAAAAATGATGAAGTTTCATATCTAAAAAATATTATTTTGTTATGTTTTTGAACTTCCGCTGCTACGAGTGTGAATCCTGAATCCTTCATGGTGATGCTGACAAAGTTTTATGAATTTACTTGTAAAAGTACAGATAGTGGAAAATAAAATGTCGTGTGGTGCCTCTCCTGCTGCAAGTCGGCCCGTTTGACGTCCTACCCTAAACATTTAAGTAACGTCTCTGTTAGGCTGTATCAGACCCACTTCCCTTCCGCTACGAGCCTGCTCTGGTCAACTCGTCCGTGAGCGTCTGTACTGGAGCCACGAGCCTCTTGCCACCGCACTCCACTGCCCACCAGACCAGACCAGCTGCCTCGACCGCGAGGACAGCTCGCGAGCCGTGTGCACCTGCTGGCCGCCCCTGGTCTGTCGATACGACAGTGTAACCGGCCAAGTCCAAGCGGCACCCACTTGGGGAAACGTTGGCTGCCGGTGTTCGAGTGACAGTGTGTGTTAATTCCACTGACTCCGCTGTACAATCCACGTTGGTATCCATAGGATAAGATAAAGGGATATTACGGCACAGACAGACATACATACATAAAGTCATTTTCTGTCGCGTAATACGTAAAAAGGAATACGATAGAAAGCTCGCACTAGTGGCATAGCCTATTGGTAAACGAGATGAAACTTATACTCGCACTAGTAGCCATCGTAAGGAAGCAGCACGGCGCTGAAACGGAAGCCCGTGTTCGAGAGGACTGGACTCACCTGGACACCCAGCTGGACGACCGTGTCCAGCGGGTTGACGACGGCGAAGAGGAAGCCGCCGTCGCGCGTGTTGGGCCGCACCGTCGCCACGATCGAGAACTCGGGGTACAGCTTCTCCGGCATGAACAGCCGGTAGGGCGACTTGATCTCGGAGCCGGGCCGCAGGCCGAACGCGGGGAAGCCGTCTAGCCCGTTGTCGAAGAACTGCGTCTTCTGGTCCTGGAACGGGATCTTGATGGCCTGGAGGATGTCGTGCTCCTGGAACGAGTCTGCGGACAGACAGAAAGAGACGGAGCGTCAGGGGCGCTGGACGAGCACGTGACGACGTAGTGCTGGAGTCGCGGCGAAGGAGCGAGGGGAGCAGTCGCAGAGTCCCACTGGGCTCTATTTTGCGACCACTTCATTCCTTAAATATGCGAATGACATTCCACTTAACATACATCAAGGCAATTATTACTTTTTCCATACAACTCACGAGTTATGTAATGGAGCTAGAGAAAAAGCAATAAAGGAACTGTATGCAATGCTTTTCAAAGAAAGAAAGAAAGAAAGATAAAAGAATCGTCAGAACATATTCATTCGCACGTTGTTGTTGTTGTGGTCTTCAGTCCTGAGACTGGTTTGATGCAGCTCTCCATGCTACCCTATCCTGTGCAAGCTTCTTCATCTCCCACTACCTACTGCAACCTACATCCTTCTGAATCTGCTTAGTGTATTCATCTCTTGGTCTCCCTCTACGATTTTTACCCTCCACGCTGCCCTCCAATACTAAATTGGTGATCCCTTGATGCCTCAGAACATGTCCTACCAACCGATCCCTTCTTCTAGTCAAGTTGTGCCACAAACTCCTCTTCTCCCCAATCCTATTCAACACCTACTCATTAGTTATATGATCTACCCATCTAATCTTCAGCATTATTCTGTACCACCACATTTCGAAAGCTTCTATTCTCTTCTTGTCCAAATTAGTTATCGCCCGTGTTTCACTTCCATACATGGCTACACTCCATACAAATACTTTCAGAAACGACTTCCTGACACTTAAATCTATAGTCGATGTTAACAAATTACTCTTCTTCAGAAACGCTTTCCTTGCCATTGCCAGTCTACATTTTATATCCTCTATACTTCGACCATCATCAGTTATTTTGCTCTCTAAATAGCAAAACTTCTTTACTACTCTAAGTGTCTCGTTTCCTAATCTAACTCCCTCAGCATCACCCTACTTAATTCTTGTACATTCCATTATCCTCGTTTTGCTTTTGTTGATGTTTACCTAATATCCTCCTTTCAAGACATTATTCATTCCGTTCAACTGCTCTTCCAAGTCCTTTGTTGTCTCTGACAGAATTACAATGTCATCGGCGAACCTCAAAGTTTTTATTTCTTCTCCATGGATTTTAATACCCACTCCGAATTTTTCTTTTGTTTCCTTCACTGCTTGCTCAATATACAGATTGAATAACATCGGAGAGAGGCTACAACCCTGTCTCACTCCCTTCCCAACCACTGCTTCCCTTTCATGCCCCTCGACTCTTATAACTGCCATCTGGCCTCTGTACAAATTGTAAATAGCCTTTCGCTCCCTGTATTTTATCCCTGCCACCTTCAGAATTCGAAAGAGAGTATTCCAGTCAACATAGTCAAAAGCTTACTGTAAGTCTACGCACGTATATTAACAAAATTTTGAGCTGGAAAAACTTATTACTGAGGTAGTCAAACAACTAACTTCAGTTACGTATGGGATAGGTGTAATTCCTAGTCTTAGCAACAAAGGAAACGAGAGAATTGGCACTGAAAAGGGATATTTCACTTCGCAGCGGAGTACGCGCTGTTTTCGAAAACCTGCCGGCAGACTAAAACCGTGCTCTGGCGCGTGTCCAGGTAGCTCAGCCGGTAACAATATTGTACCAGATAGATGAGATACCTAGACTCCCACGCAGTTTTAATTCGACAGAAACTTTCATATTAGCCACATTTCCACTCATTAATGTCTTATGACACATTTTCTGTAGTGGTTCATCAAACGGAATGATGTTCATCCACAATCATCTTGCATACATCTCTGGGCATTTAGTCGCTTCTTCACACTATGTGTATTACTTGAGTACATTCGTCATAAATACCGTATCACAATTTGGCAATGATAGTCGTATTCACAGCTATAACACTCGACGGAAAAATGGCTTATTACTGCTGGTTGGATTCTTCCATAATCTGATGAAAGATCCCTACCCAAAGACTAGAAAGTTGTGTAGCTCACACCAATATTAAAAAAAGGCAAAAGGAGCAATTCGCTAAATTACAGGCCCATATCATTAACGTGGATAAGCAGCAGGAGTTTGGAACATATCTTGTGTTCGAACATTATGAATTACCTCAAAGAGAATAGTCTATTGACACTTAGTTCCCACGGACTTAGTAAACATCGTTCGTGTGATACACATCTAGCTTTTTATTCACACACAGTGTCCAGTGGTATAGACAAGAGATATCACACTGATTCCGTATTTCTGGTTTTCAGGAAGGCTTTTGACAGTGTACCAGACAAGCGGCTCGTAATCAAATTGAGTGCTTATCGAATATCGTATTAGTTGTGTGACTGAATTCGTGATTTCCTGTCAGTTCGTAGTAATTGACCGATACTCATCGACTAAAACAGAAGTGATTTCTGACATTCCCCAAAGTAACGGTATAGGACCTCTACTCATCCTGTCTAACCTGAGCAGCCGTCTCAGGTCGTTTGCAGATGATGCTGTCGTTTATCGTCTAAAAAAGTCATCAGAAGATCAAAAGAAAGTGCAAAAATATTTAGAAAAGATACCTGGGTGGTGCGAAAATCGGCAGTTGACCGTGAATAATGAAAAGTGTGAGGTCATCCAGATGAATGCTAAAAGGACTCCGTTGAACTTCAGTTACACGATAAATCAGTCAAATCTAAAGGCCGTAAATTCAACTAAATACCTCGGAATTACAATTACAAACAACTTATATTTGCAAGAATACATGTTGTGGGGAAGGCGAACCAAAGACTGTGTTTTACTGGCAGAACATTTAGAAAATGCAACGTATCTATTAAAGAGACTACGGTTGTCCGTCCTCTTTCGGGGTACTGCTGTGGGATTTGGTGTTCTTACCAGACAGGATTAATGGAGAACATCGAGAAAGTTCAAAGGCGTGCACCACGTTTTGTATTATCGAGAAACAGGGGAGACAGTGTCACGGACACGATACAGGATCATCATTAAAACAAAGGGGTTTCTCGTTGCAGCGGGATCTTTCACGAAATTTCAATAACCAACTTCATCCTCCAAATGGGAAAATATTCTGTTGACGCCGACCTACATAGGGAGAAACGATCGTCATAATAACGTAAGGGAAATCAGAGCGCGTACGGAAAGATATAGGTGTTCGTTTGTTCAGCGCGCTGTTAGAGAGGGGAATAATAGAGAATTATTGTGAAGGTGCTTCGATGAACCCTCTGCCAGACACTTAACTGTGATTTGAGTCCACGTTGATGTAACACGCAGAACTAAAGTATTGTGAGCACAGCCCGCCGCAGGAATGCCAGCTGCTGGCGTTAACGGCAGGTGACGCGTAAGCAAAGTACACTCTGGGGCAAATAAAACGACGCACCACGACCGAGATATGCACATTGGTCACAAACTGATATTTATACGTATATCGAGGGAAAATGCAAAGCTGTAGAATTTGGCGGCCGATGGATAGATGTGTGACGCTGCGATGCAATTTCAGCGTGCAGCTGGCAAGGATAGTAAATAGGGGACACATGGATATTAATTAGTCTTTGCGGATTTCATTCCGTCTGCCCAATGGAACAGTAACTCTGCCTCGCAGACAGGTGCGTGAGCAATATACGCAGATGTTAGCGTTTGAGAGACGACGTGTAGATGGGCTCAAAGTAATCGGCGCATCGCTCGACATTTGAATAGAAGCGATGTCACTAATCGGTACGGGTGAACCACGGCCGAGCACAGCGTCAAGAAGGGAGCGGCTGAACGAGAGAGAGAGAGACGACAGGCCGGCGAGGGTGGAGAGGCACTCGAGCGCGCTAGATTCGTCGTTATCGTCGATCTGACGTCCAACCGGTGACCACAGGGGCCATTGACAGGCGGCTCACAGCTCTAGGCGCCCCTTTGGAAACGCCTTCGATTGCCATCACAGCCCGCATGGATCCTGAGGTGCTGTGGGCCTGCGACCGTGGCGCGGTGCGTCTTTCTAGCAGACGTCTGGATGGCGGCATATCCGGACAAAATACCGGAGTAATGCGGACATTCACATGTGTTTGCCGCAAATCTACCGACACCACCTTCACCGTGTTCAACAATGGCGCGAAACCAAAAATTTGTCATTCTTTCTGTGCACCCTGTGTAAACAAAGAGGATTCAGCGGATAAATGAGTGTTCCTAAGGCGTCGCGTCCAGATTCCTTCATCATTTCTGATAATTTCGTGAGGCTGGCGATCATCTTTCAGACTACCAATTTTTGTATACGTACGAAGTAGACGAAGTTTTCCGCAGCTGCACAGTGGGATACTGCTGTGATTTCATTCGACAAACTAAACGTGAGTTTCGATATGTAGCTAAAATGAAAGCAGTGCCCGAGAGAATTATTTATTAAGCACACTGCAAAGTGTCAACTGTAACTATTGCTCCATAAACTTACGCTACCTAAGAATGTGGTATTAAAATGCATTTCAGTAAGTTGTATGCAAGGAAAGAGGTTTTTTTTTTGTGTGTGGTACGAAGATATGCATATAGTGTATAGTGTTGGTTGACACACATTCTGAAGCCAAAGTGTTTTCTGCTTGTTCACGTGTCAGACAACGTGGACTATTATCTGAACACTCTGCATCATCATACCTTTTTTGGTGGGAATTTCGACTTGTTTAACATAGCAGATAACTGTAGAGTTTCAGAAAACCGCCTGCAGGGTACAAACACAAACACAATTTCTGTTAAACAGAGACCAACAAACAGTGCAGAACCATGTAAACAATTATTATGAACATCGACAAAACGAAAGATAAACTTTAAAAAACCGTTAAACACTAATCCACTTCAAGGGCGCATTAAATGTTAGGTACACAAAAAATAAACAGTTTTTTGTTAATAGTGCGTCACATTTACTTCTAAAGCCTTTAATTATCGACCTCAGCGACGAAGAATTCACCTTTTCTTTAACACAAGTTTCATACTCCATTACACTTTATTTATTAATATAACTTAATATCAATGCTGCTAACGTTTCTTCAATATAGTTAATAATTTTAACCATGTAATTTGCGGGAATTTATTGGCTTTCGAAGCTTTTTAATACATTACTTGTGAAGACATCTTACGCCAATTTCTGAACGTACTCATTCGCTTTTAAGCAGGACCTAACGTCGCCTGTCCATATTTTTTTTTTTTTCAACTCTCTCTATCCTGTCGTTTAGCTTCAAGTATTTCTTCCTGCTCTTCTTTCCATCGAAATTAAACTTCACGCACATGCACTCGGTGAGCTCCGCTTCCTTCTTCTATAACGGGCGAGCAAAAAGTATCCTTTGGAAGGCTTGCAGACCAGAATCGGTACGCCAGTCAGGCAAAATATCCGTGAACAATGAGACAATCAAGCCGCCGACGCACCACGTTGAAGACTCCCGTCTGGTAAAACACCGTGTGCTGCTGTGTGAAGAAGTCCGTAACTGCCTGCCAGACATTCTGGTCCCACAGGAATTGCCCAACCCCCCAAGGCCTTTCTTAGCCAGCGTCTCCCATTTGAGTACGCGGAAGTTCGGCCTTACGAAATTTGCGATATGGTGACATGCATTATCATGACCGGCCGGAGTGGCCGAGCTGTTCTAGGCGCTTCAGTCTTGAACCGTGCGACCCCTACGGTCGCAGGTTCGAATCCTGCCTCGGGCATGGATGTGTGTGATGTCCTTAGGTTAGTTAGGTTTAAGTAGTTCTAAGTACTAGGGGACTGATGACCTCAGAAGTTAAGTCCCATAGTGCTCAGAGCCATTTGAACCATTGTTTTTGCATTATCAGGGAGCAGCAGCACCCCGTGCTGCGGTCAACTCCACAGAAGGTAGTGTTCGACAGAATTTGTGCCCCACAGACATTCTTCATTACCCGAGGGATATCTACCGTTGTTTGTTCTTCGTCAACCAAGAAAGGAATAACGGCAAGTTGGTCCTGTTTGCACGCATCCGGTAATAACAGCACCATGGTTCACGTTTCCGCATTTACCGCACGCAAGTCGGAGAGTCACTAATGCCACTCTAATCCCTTGTCTACGTGACGGTTCTTATACAGGGTGTAAACGGTATAAGGGGCCAAAATTATACAGATGGTACATCGCGGCGTGCTTGACAAAAAAGGCTAATGACATTTTCTTGTATCATGTACTTTATTGAGATGGCAGTTATAAGGGTCGAGGGACATGAAAGAGAAGCAGTTGTTGGGAAGGGAGTAAGACAGGGTTGTAGCCTCTCCCCGATGTTATTCAATCTGTATATTGAGCAAGCAGTAAAGGAAACAAAAGAAAAATTCGGAGTACGTATTAAAATCCATGGAGAAGAAATAAAAACTTTGAGGTTCGCCGATGACATTGTAATTCTGTCAGAGACAGCAAAGGACTTGGAAGAGCAGTTCAATGGAATGGATAGCGTCTTGAAAGGGGGATATAAGATGAACATCAACAAAAGCAAAACAAGGATAATGGAATGTAGTCTAATTAAGTCGGGTGATGCTGAGGGAATTAGATTAGGAAATGAGGCACTTAAGGTAGTAAAGGAGTTTTGCTATTTGGGGAACAAAATAACTGATGATGGTCGAAGTAGAGAGGATATAAAATGTAGACTGGCAATGGCAAGGAAAGCGCTTCTGAAGAAGAGTAATTTGTTAACATCGACTATAGATTTAAGTGTCAGGAAGTCGTTTCTGAAAGTATTTGTATGGAGTGTAGCCATGTATGGAAGTGAAACATGGGCGATAACTAATTTGGACAAGAAGAGAATAGAAGCTTTCGAAATGTGGTGGTACAGAATAATGCTGAAGATCAGATGGGTAGATCATATAACTAATGAGTAGGTGTTGAATAGGATTGGGGAGAAGGGAAGCTTGTGGCACAGCTTGACCAGAAGAAGGGATCGGTTGGTAGGACATGTTCTGAGGCATCAAGGGATCACCAGTTTAGTATTGGAGGGCAGCGTGGAGGGTAAAAATCGTAGAGGGAGACCAAGAGATGAATACACTAAGCAGATTCAGAAGGATGTAGGTTGCAGTAGGTACTGGGAGATGAAGTACTTTGCACAGGATAGAGTAGCATGGAGAGCTGCATCAAACCAGTCTCAGGACTGAAGACCACAACAACAACATGTACTTTATTTTTGTATTATTAAAACGTAATGTTCGTAGGATAGGTAGTATACGCGTTTCTGTTTACGTAGTCAACCGACAGTACACGGCGTACCGAGCTTATTGCCTACAATGACGGGGCGGCCAGACAAAGGCAACGAGCCCACCACAGGATTGAAATCATTAGACGTGTACAACGACGTCGTGTGATAATCAGGTGGTACCGAAAAAAGGAATGTAAACGGTTTTTGGGTTGTCAAGAAGGTGTAATTCGCTTTTCGTGAATTGAATACAACCAGTCTGTTTCTCAACAAGTCGATAACGAAGGTCGTAGTAGTAATGACAAGCTAATATCAAACACAATGTATTTCCATTAGTAAAAAATCAATCAATCACCAAGTAGATAGTTGTGCGTAAGTTACAATCACTGTTTCACCTTTTTACGGCAATGTCATAACGAATACTAAATTCGCATTATTTTGCTTCTGTACGACAACATCGTAACGAAAACAAAACCCATTACTTCGTTTCGTCTTACACCAATACTACAGTAAATGTTCGAAATGACCACCAGTCGCTTCTAAACATGCTTCATTACGAGGAACCCAGATTCATCGCACTCGTTCACACACATACACATTGGCCTTTATGGTATTGGCAGCATCTAAAATCTTCTGCGTCAATTCGTCCACATTATTTACTGGCTCAGCATAAACAAGTTCCTTCATATGGCCCCAAAAGTAAAAATCCAGTGGATTTAAATCAGGGCTGCGTGCTGGCCATCGACGTGGACCCGAACGCCCGATCCATCGTCCTGGAAATCGACTATCCAAAAATCTGCGTACTCTGTGACCGACGTGGGGTGGAGCACCATCGTGGGGGAACCACATGTTATGACGTTTGCCTAACGGAATGTCTTCTAACAACGTTGGTAAAAATGTTTCCTCAAGGAACGTTTGGTAATAATTACCACTCAAACGTGCAGCTAAAACATAGGGCCCGATAATGTAATTGTCGAGCACACCCTGAAAGGGTACAGTACCACCCGACATTGAAAATAGGTACAACATACTTCATTATTTTTGTCAGAACAACGCATTTTTTTTGTAAAATAACTCAATTTCAATTAATACAGCGAAGCCGGATACCAGTGTGGGAAAGAATGACAATTTATTTATTTAATTGATCACATGTGCACTCCCACAAACTAAATCCCTACATCCAGTTTGGTGAGATCTGTGAAATGAATGAATGTATGGTCGTCTGCTAACCGCAGATAGTGAATGTGAATATATGATCATCTTTGAGTCGATCCTTTGGCCACCTTTGGTGGGACCAAAGAGATGAAATTTACCAGAGCCTTGAGCGCCTGAAATGTGGCTGACCAATACGATAGCAAGGTGCTTCCCCCACCTCGACAGAGATGGGAGAGAACCTCAGGAACGGCCATGTTTCAGCACTCTGCCACTGGATCTTGTGCTGTTAAGACCTGTTTTAGTTGTGCTCCGTAATGACGATAGAGTGGAGACATGGTATGCATGTGGAATATTTAAGAGTAGTTTGACATATTAATTTCTCTATTTCAGGAACTTTTGTGGGGAGAATTAAATGTCAGGCAGGTAATATTAATGGTATTGTAGTAATCTTCAAAAGTGACCAACGGTCACAATGAAACCACGTGTAGCAATAAGTTGAAATACTTCCGTGTGCTTAAGTTAAGCTGAATTGCTAGCGTGTGTACAATAAGTTGAAATATTTAAGAAATAGCGTGTGTACCATAAGTTGAAATATTTAAGAAATGGCGTGAGCAGGACTTGAAATTAGAGACGAGTACTTCCACGTGGTGAGTACTGTGTGAGTCTCAATCTGTGTATGAGACAAAGGATAAAGAGAAGTACTCGTCCATGGTATCAGTTGAGGACTCGCGTGTGTGATGTTCTTAATATTACTTTGCGTGATATGATTCCGTGTGACGCTTGATTCAAACTCTGAGAGAGAGAAGCAAGGTGAGTCGGCCGTCTATCCAGCAACGTCACTTGGCTTGCATTGCACAGGAAGACGTGCAAATATCTCCAGAGTTCATAGTAGGAAAGTAGAATTACAAAGTGGGGCAGTGTCGTGTGAAACTGGGATAAATACTAATTGAAGTGGGAAAGCTGAAAGTGATAGTGTTGTGACTATTTAGTGTTTTATATTTCTTATTGCAGTGTGATGTATGTCATTTAATTTGGGTATGTGTGGTTTGCACGGGAGAGTAGCGAGGTAGTTTCAAAAGATTAGTGGGTTATGCTTGTTCCTTCGGTACCGCTCGGTCTGGAGGAAAGTTTAGTGATGATGATTGTGAGAGTCGAAGTGTGAGGTACAATAAAAGATCCACCATTCTATCCAGAAAGTGCACTGTAGCGTTAAAAGTAATTACGAGACCATAATATAGAGATTCACCATTGTAAAGCCATGCCCACTGGGCGGAATTTCTTGTGTGTTATTGTTGTAGGTTGTAGAATTTGTGTGTTTAGGTTAGAGAATTTATCGGAATAAATAAGATAGTGAAAAGAAAAAGATTGGTGGACTTTTACTTCGAATTGTATGTTGTCATAATGTCCCGAATTTATAATGTGTGCGGTGGCCACGTGTTGACAAAAGCCGTTAAATAAAAGACAAAAAAGAAAATGTGGTATTGCCAGTGCGTAGTGTACAGTTAGAGTTCTGTAAATTATTGATAGTCAGATGCGTGTTTCCGTTGCGTATTAATCATATAGGAGGATAACTTGTAACTTAAATTGTGAGTACGAGAGTTCATGTTACTCGATAAATTAAGAATGAATCCACTCGCTTGGCAGACCACTCATCTTGCAGGCCTGACTGCTTGATGCCACAGTATGAGCAAGGCATGTGGGTGCCTCTCAACCCTCCCACATATTTACGGAAAATCGTCGCTGAAAATGAGTTGCCACTACGTGGCGAGGATTGTGTACACTCCAAGTGTGCATGTTACGGAAATTAGTTATTCCGTCGCGAGTGAAACACGCTTCATCGGTGACGAGTATTTTGTTGACAAAATCATGCTGCGCACTGTGTAACAAAAAACACTCCGAGGATTGACGTCGTGGAGGGAAATCTTGTTCTTCCAATGCTTGTACGCGTTGAATGTGGTAAGGCCGCAGACGCTCCTCTTGCAAAGTGCGATGAACGACAGTGTGCGATACACCCACGTGGCGGGCGATGCTTCTAGTACTCTGAGAAGAATCATCCTGGATGCGGTCCAGAATTCTTTGCTCAGCTTCCCATGTACGATCGGCTCGTTGTGGGCCTCTGTCTTCTGCGCGGGACAGTAAAGAGCCAGTATCTCTCAATTTAAGGAAATTAAATACGTACTCGTCAGTTGCATTCTGTCATGATGTAACAAAAACGGAAGGTGTATCAGAACAGAAGATACGTTTCGCATACGGACGAAAATTTACAAAGGTGCAGATAACTACTGTACTTTATTAAGATGTAAATGCATAATAATCGCATACAAGTAGAGAATTACAGTGACACAAACCATTGGTGCACAGCAGCAAATGTCTTTCGTGCAGGAAGTCGTCGTTGTGGGAAGCGTTCTCGATAAATTCGTACAGCTGCCCTCGCAACACCTTTTGCCTCGCCTTAAATTAAATGCATATCGCATAGTTCATCTTTAGTAAATCTCCTTTCCATCCTAACAGTTAACAGAGTTGCAATAACATCTGCACAGGTCACTCGCCTATTGTCGTCGCTCGGTGTATTACAATGACGCAGCCACTGAATCCGCAGTTGCCTATGTGTTTACGATTTACGCTCGCGATGTCAATACGCGCAGCGGGCAATAACAGGAACCAATTGCTTACGTACGTGCACGGCCAGGTATCTAGTTTTCCAAAACCATTATCCTGAGACGAACTGTTTTTTTTTTTTTCTGTGACACCCGTAGGAAATATACAAACATGTTACTAGACTTTTTTGTCAATCATTGCGAGATGTGCCATCTGTATAACTTTGGCGCCTTAAACCGTTTGCACCCTGTATACCAGCATCGGAGTCGCGCTTCGTTGCATGTACACTGCAGCAACGGTGCCATGCAGCATTCCACCAAATAGCTGATTCTCATAACTTACTTCCACCCTGTGCGCTGGTCAAGTGTATGTATGATTGTTGTTTAGAAAGAAACGGCACAAGCCATTGCGTTAACTGTAAGTTCATGTGATAGAAAATGAAATAATTTGTATTCGTTTTAAATACGTACGGAAGTTTGTCGAGCTGCGTAAAAATAAATAAAAACATTTATAAACTAAGATATTAATTGAAGCCAGTGGTTACCGTACCCGACTGTGGCTGGGCCCGTCCTAAAAAAAAAAAAAAAAAAAAAAAAAAAAAAAAAAAAAAAAAAAAAAAAAAAAAAAGTTGGTTCAAATGGCTCTGAAGACTATGGGACGTAACATCTGAGGTCATGAGTCCGCTAGAATTTAGAACTACTTAAACCTAACTAAGGACATCACACACATCCATGCCGGGGGCAGGATTCGAACCTGCGACCGTAGCAGCAGCGCTGTTCCTGACTGAAGAGCCTAGAAACTCTCGGTCACAGCGGCCGGCGCCCGTCCTCAAAACTGGCGACAATGTTTCTTTCAGACCTCATTTGTTATTAGTGTTAATATTACTAAATGTGCGAACGTGCAACAGTTCACCGGCGTAGACGCCTAATCTGTATTAATGACGCGGGAGCGAGCTGGCAGGTCGTTTGAGTAGCGCACACCTCACAAGGGAACCTCCCCATCGCACCCCCCTCAGATTTAGTTATAACTTGGCGCAGTGGATAGGCCTTGAAAAACTGAACACAGACCAATTGAGAAAACAGGGAGAAGTTGTGTGGAACTGTGAAAAAATAACCAAAATATACAAACTGAGTAGTTCATGGCAAGATAGGCAACATCAAGGACACTAGGACCGCAAGAGCGCCGTGGTCTTGTGGTAACGTGAGCAGCTGCGGAACGAAAGGTCTTTGGTTCAAATCTTCCATCGAGTGAAAACTTTAATTTTTTATTTTCAGTTTATGTGACAAAACTCTTATGTTTTCATCACTTTTTTGGGAGTGATTATCACATCCACAAGAAAACCTAAATCTGTCAAGGTAGAAGAATCTTTTTACCCATTCGCCAAGTGCACAAGTTAGGTGGGTCGACAACATATTCCTGTCATGTGACGCACACGCCGTTACCAGTGTCGTGTAGAATATATCAGACGTGTTTTCCTGTGGAGGAATCGGTTGACCTATGACCTTGCGATCAAATGTTTTCGGTTCCCATTGGAGAGGCACGTCCTTTCGTCTACTAACCGCACGGTTTTGCGATGCGGTCGCAAAACACAGACACTAAACTTATTACTGTGAACAGAGACGTCAATGAACGAACGGACAGATAATAAGTATGCAAAAATAAAGAAAGTAAAATTTTCACTCGTGGGAAGACTTGAACCAAGGACCTCACCTTCTGCAGCTGCTCGCGCTACCACGGGACCACGGCGCTATTGAGCTCATGTTTACCTTGATGTTGCCTATGTGGCCCATGGACTACTCAGTTTGTATATTTTGCTTATTTTTTCACAGTTGCACACAACTTCTTCCTGTTTTGTAAATTGATCTGTGTTCAGTTTATCAAGGCCTATCCACTGTGCCAAGTTATAACTAAATCTGAGGGGGGTGCGATGGGGAGGTTCCCTTGTGAGTACCCGTATTAAGCAGGCGGGAGCGACAGCTCGCGGCAGCCAGCTGTGTACGCCTCAGACATTACTACCGGCAGCCGCTGCCGCGCTGCGTGGGGTTAACGCAGCTTCGCGTATCCGCAGATCTCCGGTGTCCGCAACTTCCCGTGTGCGGATGGATGTCTTCATGTCTCCAGACACGACCATCGACCTCGAGTGGTTCATCACACCAGGCGACACGCTTCCAGTCCCGTGGCCACTGCTCTCGCCTGACGGCGTCGTTCGGTCCACTCGGGAACAGATGAGACACGGCCGTGACGCTGCCGCCTGTGCCACTTTACAGAGCGGGCGGCTCTCCGACTTCTCCACTTTGTGGTGAGGCGCGGACGTGCGACGTGCCGCACGTTGTCGCCCTCTCGTGGCTTCACTTCCGTACCGGCTGTAGGCACGCGGACAGCCGTCCAGCGCCGCCTTTCCGGTAGTTCGTTCCCATGCTCCGGGCCGTAACAGCTGACCGTCAGTGAATTTGCAGCCCGTACTGTGGCTAGAGCTACAATTATTTCATTTTCGACTCTGTTCGGCTGAGATACACTGAAGAAGGAGGAGGAGAAGAAGAAGAAGAAGAAGAAGAAGAAGAAGAAGAAGATGATGATGAAGAAGAAGGAGGAGGAGGAGAAGAAGAAGGAGGGGGAGGAGGAGGTGGAGGAGGAGGAGGAGGAGGAGGAGGAGGAGGAGGAGAAGAAGAAGAAGAAGAAGAAGAAGAAGCAGCGAAGCCGGCGCACCACGAAGGATTTGTCTCTAAGGGGCTGAAAGTGGTGGGTGTGGTGCACACGTACTGACAACAAAATCACGATTTCAGAAAAAGTGGATGGTTCATTCGAGAGAAAGAGGTTCATGAATAGAGCAGTTACTCGGCTTTGCGTTGATTGACAGACTTGTAGGACGTCCTCCTGACGGATATCGTGCCAAATGCTGTTCAGTTGGCCGTTAGGCCGTCAAAATTCCGAGTTGGTTGGAGGACTGTGTCCATAAGGCTCCAAACGTTCTCAATTCTGAAGAGATACGACGACCTTGTGGGCCAAGGTAGGGTCTGGAAAGCACCAACACAAGCGTTATAAGCTCTTAGCGTGAGCGGACGGGTATCATCTTTCTGAAATGTAAACACACGATGGCTTGCCAGCAGGGCAACAATACGGGGCGTAGAATACCATTGACGTATCGCTGTGTTGTAAGGGCGGCGCAGATGACAAACAAACAGGGCCTCCTGTGAAAAGCAAGGGCACCCCAGACCGACACTAACAGTTGTCGGGCTGTACTCCGGCGTCGCCGGACACGTCTTCGGTGGTCATCGGGGCTCAGTTCAGATCGGGACTCATCACTGGAGACAGTTCCCCTGTCCAGGCCCAATGTGCCTGGCGCCACTGCAAACGGACTTGCTGATGTCTACGAAAACATTGTTTCTGAGCACGTGCGTCGCCTCGAGTTGGATTTCTTTGCCGGCGGCGACGACGTGTTTCAGCACGTTAACCATTCGTCTCACAAGATCAGAATCTAGCTCCAGTAGTTAGGAAACCGTGATGGTGCCCACGAAATTCAACTTATTTGAACCGAATGCAACACACCTGAGTTGCAGTTTCGCGCCCGCACACCACCAGCCGTAATTTACAGAAATCACCACAGGCCTCCAGAAACCTACAAGGGACCTGTTGAATCAGTGCCACGTAGAATTTCTGCGTACTCCAAACACGGAGCCAACGCGTTATTAAGCAAGTGGTCGTAAATGCTGTCGTCCCGTCACCGTGTATGTCGCACATTAAATTTTATCTGTATATCTTTTTTATGTATGCCAAAAAAAAACATATTTTGTATAATTTCTCTCGTGCTGTGAACATAAAATGAGTCTTCGTTTACGAAAAGAAAATCACTACTCAATGCAATTGACACTGTCACACATTTATATCTAAGACGCCGAAAATATGTGAACTTCGCACTTGTATACCACCTTGTGTGTTTACTGTTAACTGCGACAGGTACACTTGTTAGGTGGTCATAGGGAAGTTGAATTAAAGTGAACCAGGAACCCCTCATTTCATTACTAGCAGCGTGCTGAAGAAAAGCAGCCGCGAGGCAGTTGCAAGAGCTCTGCGTTACGGGTTGCGTGCGATATTTATGAATTATTTGCTTCTGACTGATATTCATCTGTCATTAAAATGTACTGTAGTGAAAGGGAGTATATGCGTTATAACTTTAAAAAGTATTGAAGACACATTTTTGAAGACATTTTCTAATATTCAATATTTGGGTACTTTATGGCCCAGTAAAGGAAATCAGCTTGAATTTCTGGTCATAGTCACAGTTGTTGTTGTTGTTGTTGTTGTTGTCTTCAGTCCTGAGACTGGTTTGATGCAGCTCTCCATGCCACTGTCCTGTGCAAGCTTCCTCATCTGCCAGTACGTACTGCAGCCTATATCCTTTTGAATCTGCTTAGTGTATTCATCTCTTGGTCTCCCTCTACGATTTTTACCCTCCATGCTGCCCTCCAATACCAAATTGGTGATCCCTTGATGCCTCAGAACATGTCCTGCCAACCTATCCCTTCTTCTAGTCAAGTTGTGCCACAAACTCCTCTTCTCCCCAATTCTATTCAATACTTCATCATTAGTTATGTGATCTACCCATCTAATCTTCAGCATTCTTCTATAGCACCACATTTCGAAAGCTTCTATTCTCTTCTTGTCCAGACTATTTATCGTCCATGTTTCACTTTCATACAGGGCTACACTCCATACAAATACTTTCAGAAACGACTTCCTGACACTTAAAATCTATACTCGATGTATACAAATTTCTCTTCTTCAGAAACGCTTTCCTTGCCATTGCCAGTCTACATTTTATTTCCTCTCCACTTCGACCATCATCAGTTATTTTGCTTCCCAAATAGCAAAACTCCTTCACTACTTCAAGTGTCTCATTTCCCCCCATGAACCATAGACTTTGCCGTTCGTGGGGAGGCTTGCGTACCTCAGCGATACAGATGGCCGTACCGTATGTGCAATCGCAATGGAGGGGTATCTGTTCAGAGGCCAGACAAACGTGTGGTTCCTGAAGAGCGCAGCAGCCTTTTCAGTAGTACTGCGAACGGCTGAAAGCAAGGGGAAACTACGGCCGTAATTATTTCCCGAGGGCATGCAGCTTTACTGTATGGATAGTCACAGTTGTAATAACTGCAATTCCAAAGAAAGCAGTTGCTGATAACTGTAAAAATGATCCAACTAGCACTTCAATAAGTCATGGTTGAGAATTACTAGCACAAGTTCTTTGCAGAAGAATGGACGACAAACTGGGGAGAAGCCGACCTCGGTGTGGATCAGTTTGGATTCCAAAGAACTGAAGGAACACTCGAGCCACTACTGATACCAGGACTTACTTTACTAGATAGGTTAAGCATTTGTAGACTTAGAGAAAGCTTTTGACATTGTTGACTGGAATACTCTCTTTCAAATTCTGAAGGTAGCAGGGGTAAAATACAGAAAGTGAAAACCTAATTACAATTTGTATAGTAACCAAATGGCAGTTATAAGACTAGAGAGGCATGAAAGGAAAGCAGTGGCTGAGAAGGGAGTGTGACAGAGTTGTAGCCTATCCCCAATGTTACTCAGTCTGTACATTGAACAAGCAGTAAAGGAAACCAAAGAAAAATTTGGAGCAGGAATTACAGTTCACAGAGATCAAATAAAACTTCGAGGTGACGATGACACTGTAATTCTACCAGAGATGGCAAAGGACTTGGAAAAGCAGCTGAACGGAATGGAATGTTGAGAGGTGGCATGAGCCCCCTCTCATATTTCTATCTTAATCTGAGTAAATCGATTTGGGGAAGTATAGCCAAATATGGCCATTACAAGGCTAGTGTTGAGAACTCAGAAGATATGAATATTTACCTCTCTAATTGCATGCGGAGAAAAGTTGGTATTGCTTCACTCGTGGACTTCCCACGCAGTGTCCCTCGTCACCCGGGTGATCCGGTGACAGGTGGGTTCTGCTGATCTTGAAAGGGTTAAGCCGACTGGTGTGAGGGAGTCGACTGGATGCTTTCCAGACGCCGACATTGTCATAAGAGTGGGGGCGACACGCCCACAGGGGCCTGAAGGAGCGGCTGGGGCTAGAGATTCCGTTATTTCGCAGAAACACTTTCTGTGGGCTACCAGCGAGTCGTGGGAATGACTTGTGTTCCCAGGCAGTCTTGGCGGGCAAATTCCCGCGTTTTCTGCAAAATCATAACTGTGATTGGCTTGTTCAGGGGATAGCTCCGTGACGTAGCAAAATCGGCACAGAAATTGGCCCCAAGTATCTCCATTGGTGGAATAGTAGTGCTTCGGCAATAGAGTGGAATTTTCCACCGGTTTTCGATTTGTTGATTGGCACATTTAAACATGGCCACTGTTGTGGGGGCGGGAATGTGTTCGGCTTGTACGGGTGCTCTTGAGAGGGTCGGCTCTAACCTTTCGGTTGGAGTAGGTTACAAGACTGAGCTCTCGCTGCTCTGGACAGCCTGCCTTCCGTTGGCTGTCTAATATACTTTCATTTAATTGTAACTGTTTGACGAAGTTGCTGAAGTTTTGACTTCAAGGTAACTTTCCGAGTACACTTGGAGATTGAGCATTCTGCGTACAAGCAGCCTATGTTTTCTGTCTTGAGCAGTTTTGGCTAAAGTTGACCGTATCGGATTTACTGTGTGACTTTGCTTGTTAAAATCAATCACTGTACCGTCAGTGATTGTGTAGCGAGCCACCTTCTTCTCACTCAGTGGCGCATGTGTGTTGCTAGGAAGTCTTTATTCTGGAGCAACCAGACCAGGATAATTTGTTTCGAGCTATACTCGCGACTTTATCATCACCACGATGGGACGTCGAAGCAACCAGCCATCGCCTCCGATGTGCCAGATCGTGTCCTTGGCAGTTATGGAGACAGCTTGGTAATGTACGTCCGCAGCACCGGCAAATTAGGGAATTTAGCTATGTGACAATCAGAGCTCAGCAGAGCGCGCCTGTTCCCATCTTTTCTTACGCGGTTCTGTCTTGGGTGTTCATTGTCCGAGTTCTCATTACAGTAGCAGCAACTAATGTTGGGTTGGCTGGGTGTTTCTCTTAAGATTTGATTTGCAAGGAATTTGCTCCACATACCACTCGGTCATAAACGTCACAAGCTAGTTTACGGACAACTTCACCTCCACAGCATTTATTTGAGTATCCAATTTGATGTATTGTGAATGTTTCATGTGTTTTGTTTATTATTTTGAGTTTAGTCATAATAAATCAAATTGTTATTTTGGACAGAACTTTCATTCTATGGATCGGTAGAGCAACCCTTTCATTTCTCACTACGTTAATGAAACTTTCCTTTATCAAATTAATTTCTATCAAATTAAATTATTGCAGTTGCGAAACTCTTTTCTACTAAACTTGCAGGGTCGATTACAGTCAGTTCGCGTTTCTTCTTAATCCATGTGCAACAACAGAAGTCGGAGCCAGAAAAGGGGGGCTTAAAGTATCACTTCCACATGAAGATTCTAGAAGAATTTAGTGTTAAATACACTGCTAGCCCCGGCACCTCGCACTGTGGATTGATAGGAGCATACAAGCTGAATGTCGACAAAAGCAAAATGGGAATAATGGAATGTAGTCGAATCAAATCAGTGATGCTGAAGGAATCAGTAAATGAGACCCTTAAAGTAGTAGATGAGTTTTGCTATTTGGGCAGAAAAATGTCTGATGATGACCGAAGTAGAGAAGATATGAAATGTAGACTGGTATGGCAAGAAAACCATTGCTGAAGTAGAGAAATTTGTTAACATCGAACACACAAGACTTTTCTGAAGCTATTTGTCCGGAGTTTAGCCACGTATGGAGGTCGAACATGGACGATAAACAGTTTAGACAAAAAGAGAATAGAAGTTTTCGAAATGGGGTGCATACGGTAAGCAGATTCAGAAGGGTGTAGGTAGCAATAGTTTTCGGAGGTAGAGAGGCCCGCACAGAATAAAGAAACATTGAGATCTGCCTCAGACTAGTCTTCGGACTAAAGGCCGCAACAACAAGAAGTCACAGTTAACGCCCCGTGCGGGAAGATATCAGGAGGCGTGCAACACTGAAGTCTGTCCCTTGTGTGGCACACGTGTTGCAGTTGTGAGCAGTGGAACAAATGAGTGCAGGGCTTTCCAGCGTGCTGAAGGTGTCGGGTACAGCTGTGTCGAGGGCACCACGGCATTACTCGTCGAGGCAATTCGATCTTAGGGAAATTACGAAAGAGTCACGTCAAGACCGTTGACGTGAGGTTGGAAGGGGTTTCTTTCAATAAAATGATGATTAGGGACCCTGGGTGGGTCAGCCAAATGTCGGGGGGTTTGACAAGAATGCTTTTACTTGTTCACTTTTCCTAGTGGATCAGGTCGTTGGCTCTGGCTGAAGGCTTGCTATGAGACCCAACCTGTTAATTAAAACTACCCCTTCACTGATTTTGATTAATATTTAATAACTAAATAGTGTTCAGGAAACTGATTACTGTCCGCAGCTCGTGGTCGTGCGGTAGCGTTCTCGCTTCCCGCGCCCGGGTTCGATTCCCGGCGGGGTCAGGGATTTTCACTGCCTCGTGATGACTGGGTGTTGTGTGATGTCCTTAGGTTAGTTAGGTGTAAGTAGTTCTAAGTTCTAGGGGACTGATGACCATAGATGTTAAGAGCCATTTTTGAACTGATCACTACCAAACAAACAAGGATAGCATTGAACACATTTATTGAACAACAATCTTCCTGACATAAAACTGAACAATGACATACATTTATAAATGATAAAATCAAGCTAGTAATGGCAATGGCCCTTAAATTCCCAAACTAATTCTTAAGGTCGGATAACGCATCTGTACTTGTTATTTTCTACTCTCTCCCCTTGTCAGACGGCATAAAATATGTCAGACAAACCTACTGCAATTAACAAATTCTCAATAAGAGCGTGGCTGGAAAACTAAGCTCTGGTGAAAGTGCGGCTCAAGGAAATTGCTCTGCTCCTGTCTGCTTCCTTTGAGACAGTATTCCCAACCGTAATTAGCGGAATCAGCCTGTCTCTAACAGTAAAACATGACAGTTCTCCTAAGTGAATACTAGTGTCAGTTCCAGCTGGCAGACTTTACAAAGTTCTGCACTGCACACTGGAAAGAATTTACTCTCCTACAGCAGAGCCGAAAGCACGACGTCCGCTCGCTACAGGAGCTAAGACAGCTCCAAAAGCTCCCCTCTGCAAAAATCGGCACCCCCACGCTATTTTTCGAGCTGGCCAATCCCGTAGCTCTAGACCAGCACAGTTCCCTCCCACTATTATTTCCTGGCTTCTTCCAGCCAATTAAAACATTCTGCGCCTTACTGCGCCTAGAATGTTCTGGAACAAACTGAAACTCTGTTCAAAATTTAACCCACCGATCGTGTCTCTCTGTTCGCCCTCGCGCAGGGAAAGGTCATTACACTAGCTTAACCGCATTTCTCTGAAAGCCCCAGAAAACGTTAAGACTCGTGGGAAGGCTCCCTTAGGCGCCAGCTCATCTCGACATAGCGGCGTCGGCGTCGGCGTAACGTCCAGCGCCAACGAGGCGCCGTCCCTCGAAGCCCTGCCTGTGTTGTCCGTGCAGTGGGTGCCTACCTGCTCCGGCGGCGCGTGTCCCCCAGTGGGACGCTTTCGTATGCCGACTCCTAATGGTCGGTTGTAAACTTCCGCATCCCTCTGCCCTGCCTTTGGGCAGTGCCGCTCGTCCGCTCCAGCCAACTCCATGAAAATATCACCTGAACCCCGACTTCATGCAACATGCGAATACGCGTCTTATGCCGTCTGATACTCCCTATATTAATTTCAATAGGCTGATTGCCTGATAAATAACATAATAACCGATATCTAACTTGCCTTTGCAACAATTATTACATTACAGTAAGGTGCAAAATACTGCTACCTTACAAGGAGAGAGGAAGAGACTTCCTTATCCACTACACGGTTTTATTTATCGAAAGAAAAAGATAGGTCAGAAAGCGACACATTTAAAAGCAGCAATCAGGACGAGCTGCCGCAGCCAGAATAACTGCCGACGGCGTCAGTATAACCGCCTTTGAAAATATTCGTAATTTAGATACACAAAACTCAGGCCAAGTCTCAGTAATTAAAGAAAAGACATCACAATGATAGATAAGTTGATAATAAGTACAATAACAATAATAAGTTGGGTTCTTATAGTGAAACATCATGCACGAGCTGTTACGAAGGTGCATGAGGTTCAGCAGAAAGTTATAACGATGCCAGTCTTGGGGTCGGCTTCCAGAAATAAAGGACATAGCTCGCGGTGTAGTCGAACTGCGGCGGTCACAAGCAGAGAAACTATTAACTGAATTGTTCAGCTGTAGAAGATCCGGTCCGTAAAACACGCACAAGAAAAGTCTGGTGAAGACTTTTCTGTGTTCCGCGTGTTATTTTGGTCTTATAATGATGAAGATTACGTGTATCTGATTAGTGTCCGTCGATTCTGAACTGGACTGGAAGCAAGGCTAAGTAAAATTGTAATACACACTGGCGGAAAAATATCGTAGCAGCACAAAATAATCGTAGAGCAATGAAATTTCGATAATACATTTGTCTAGGTAACATGTTTAAGTCATTAACGTTGTAAGACCACAGGTTAATGTACGTGCGAAATAAGCGATTGAAAATATGAAATTCAGGGACGTTAATAAACTGTTGTAATCGTCAGAAGAATGCTGAAGAATAGATGGGTAGGTCACGTAACTAATGAGGAGGTACTGAGAAGAACTGGGGAGAAGAGAAGTTTGTGCTATGGTTCAGAGCCATATGCCGAACACGCTGCCTCTCGGCAGCGCCACGTGACCGATCGCAGACCGGTCTTCCTGCGACTGTACACTCGTGACCACCGCTAGCAGCAGTCGTGTACATTCGCTGCAATCCTGCCAAGTCCTCTTGCAATTTCGCGGAAGGAACATCGAGCTTTTCGTAGCTTTATTACTTGACTTAGTGAGCTGTTGATAATGACGTATTCTTTGCCGAGTCTCAAAGGTAACTGACGCTCAGGAGCGTTACAGTGTGTATTTAAAGCTTACCTGATGTGTAACCACGTATGGCGCTACTAGTGACTGGCGCGAAATTTGGACAGACGTCATCTTTCAGATTTGGGAACACGCCACCCAACTTTCCTCTTTTTCCCACAACTGCGTCTTCGTGTTGGGAATTATTTTTCCGTCCGTATTTCGGTATTCGTCCCGGAAAAATGCAACCTCAACCTCATTAATTCATTCAACATCACAGATGCTGGGTAATGATGTTGTAGCTTAGACAACATGTACTGCATTTTCTACACCAGTTTCAATAGGCTAGTGCAAAATCGTAACTTTAGATGTTATACGGCATGTTCCCGTGATGATGTTACAACCTGTCACCGATGATGGTGAAGGGTAAGTTTATCAATCTGAGGTAAGGGACTCTGGTCCGGAAACTACTGGTTCAAGATTTATAATCCAAAATCGCTCTTATACCTCTGACAGTAGACCTGTGCTGATGCATGCTGTTTGTTTCTCTTATTCTGGAAGGCGGTAGGCTTGGATCAAAAAATGAAAAATGTCCGTTAAACATGGGCGTTAAAATGATTACTTTGAGAGCTATCAGCGCGTGCTTATCTTTACTACTAATAGTAGATATGGCTTCGTTCTAGCGTTAAAAGCCGCGTGTGATTAGCCGATCCGTCTAGGGCGCTGCAGTCATAGAGTGTGCGGCTGGTCCCGGCGGAGGTTCGAGTCCTCCCTCGGGCATGGGTGTGTGTGTTTGTCCTTAGGATAATTTAGGTTAAGTAGTGTGTAAGCTTAGGGACTGATGACCTTAGCTGTTAAGTCCCATCACATTTCACACACGTTTTTTTCCATCGTTATAAACAATTTCGGTAAGTTAGCTACGTTTGATATGCTGCAAGGCATCACCTACATGAACCAATATTTTTGGTCATGAACACGTGACAATTTTTTGCGATAGCCTACTTAGAAATAATTATCACAATAATTATGACAAATATCGAAGAAACAGACACTTCTGTCATGAAGCTGTGGTGTGAAACTATAAGATACGAAAAAAAACAATTTTATGTGCCAATTAATTTCCTCAGAAACGAATGAGAAGTACTGTAGCGTGGAAGAAAATGGTTCAGATGGCTCTAAGCACTTTGGGACTAAGCACTATGGGACTTAACATCTGAGGTCATCAGTTCCCTAGACTTGTAACTACTTAAACCTAACTAACCTAAGGACATCACACACATCCATGCCCGAGGCAGGATTCGAACCTGCGACCGTAGCAGCCCCGTGGTTTCGGACTGAAGCGCCTAGAACCGCTCGACCACAACGGCTGGCTGTAGAGTGGGGAAAACGCAGAAAACCGAATGTGCTTTTTAATATTATAAGGGTAAAGAAGGGTATCTTACGAAAAACTAACTTCAGGAATCGATGTAGCTTTGTTTGATTAACATGCGGTATTTTTCTATTGCAAGAAAATCGGAAAACTTTTTTTCTCGGACTGGTATCAGCCGGTGTGCGGCTGAGTGCGCACGGGCACCAGCATCGCGGCAGGTTGCTCGCCAATTCGGGAAGTCCTTTGCAGCGCCGCTTTCGCGTCCGTCTGGTCACACAGGACAAGTGCGCCACCCCACACGTCCTCTTCGGACGCAAGTCGCCCTGCGAGTGCGGAGGAATGTCTGGAAGACGGTCGGACCGCGCCACTGGTGCTAGCGCATGCGCAGACTGCCACAGCGCCCACGTGTCGCAGTTCGCAGCCTCGCACACAGATGGCAGCAGCCGTGTCGGGACGGCACCCGCGTTACGCGGCGACCTCTGATCCCGCATAATTAGCGCGCGTAATTAACCAGATGACGCGGAACAGAGCGTACACAGCCGAGCAGCCGCGTGAAGACTCCATTATTGTAATGACCGGGTAATGGAGCCGGCTGCGGCCGTGCATGCATAACAATACAGCTGCGGCGGGGGCCGCTCGTGTGAGCGACCGGCTCAGGTGGAGGCGGCGTGTGTGAGCACGTGAGTGCGTGGACTGTGGTGTGGGGCACCGGGGAGGAGGGAACAGCCTGTGGCGTGGGGGCTCCCCACGGCCTCTCCACAGGGGGCATGGCGCGCGAGACGGATGAGAACTCTGTGTGTAGCAGCTCGCTCCTCAGCTCACTTCTCTCGTTTTATTTCTGGTTCGAATGAAGCACGGGGAAGACCGTGTACTAACAGACAGGTGCACGCTATCACGGAGGGGCCAGAGCAGTAGACCGGGAACTTGTGCTCTTGCCGCATCCACGATTCAAAAGCAGTATTCACGCTTCTTCACGTCGAAATTAGAGGAAATTCGAATACTGTTGTATCACGAAATTGTCTGCGACACTAGCTAACTGTACTCTCCTACAGAATCTGAACACAAGCTGTTTTACAAGTTGTTAAAATGGGTGGAAACGCGTGATGCCTCCGAAGAGGCGTCTGGTCGTCGAATATCTGGTCACAAGCTGTAACGCGTCGTCCCTCAGAGCAACAACCACACACTGTCCGTGACACTTTGTTCGTAACTCGGCACTTTAGGTTAATGGACCTGGATTGACACTGAGAGACAGCCTTTCTCATTTGAAATGGTTCAAATGGCTCTGAGCACTATGGGACTTAATAAATTGCTGTGGTCATCAGTCCCCTAGAACTTAGAACTACTTAAACCTAACTAACCTAAGGACATCACACACATCCATGCCCGAGGCAGGATTCGAACCTGCAACCGTAGCGGTCGCGCGGTTCCAGACTGTAGCGCCTAGAACCGCTCGGCCACTCCGGCCGGCTGTTCATTTTAATGTCGAAATCTTATCACATCAATAAATGGTTACTGAAAACTGAATTCACGATGGAAGACTAAAGAAATAGTTCGAATTGTACAGAGGAAAAGAAAATTAATTTTATCTGAGGATTATACAGGTTGTGTTCAGAAAGAATATGCGTATTTCCAACGTTGTATTTATTGAACTGTAAGATGTAGACTTGGGACACATATTTACGAATGTCTCAAGTCCACATTGCAGACGCTCAATAAGTCCTCCACCAGCATCGCGAACGGTACTGTTTGATACTCGACTTCCTCTTGTGCTCAGGTAAGCATGGCTACCACCACCACTGTTACGGCAGTAGGCGTTCAGTTCTTCAACTCTTGTAGGTTCTGTAGTATTGTCGTCCTTAATAAAGCCGCGCAGTAAAATGCCGCAGGACGTCAAATCCGGTGACCTTCGAGGCCAGCTGAGAAGTGCTAAGTTGCCGGACGTGCCCTTAGCGCTAGGATTTCACCCGGAACAAGTCCCGCCCATTCACCCCCCCCTCCACGCCTATCCATAGTGTAAGGCCCTCCCCTAAACAGACGCCAGTTCCACAAACTGGAAGCTACATCAAAGTTGTTATCGTCACAGTCCAACACATGTTACACTGTGATGAGATTCAGTAATGATAAAAAATTTCAGTTTTTCTTGATAGGAATATAATATGAATGTGCAATATTAAAGAAATAAATGTATTTATAGAGAATTGAAAGCATCGCCAGCAATAGAAAACGAAAAATAACGTGATGTTATTTAAGGGCAATAAGGACAAATTTTCATTAACTAATTCACTTATTATAATACGTTTATTTGAGAGAAATAGCAGAGCAAACATACAGTGCGAAAACGATGGTCTTGAATCTGTCATGTCGGTAGTAAAGCCACGGATGCAGTCGACTGACTGTTGTCTAAAATCAACGTTATATAGAAATAAGTGAAAGTCGTTTTATTTATGTTGGCCCTCATAGTAGCTCACGAAAATTAAAGAATATAAGAATGCCATAAAGTTGAAATGCGTAATGAAAGCAGTAAGATATTTGCTTATATGCCATATTTCGTTAGTATTTGCATGGGTAATGTGGTGTCACCGCCAGACAGCACACTTGCTAGGTGGTAGCCTTTAAATCGGCCGCGGTCGGTTAGTATACGGCAGGTCTAGAGAGACTTCCTAGCACTCGCCCCAGTTGTACAACCGACTTTGCTAGCGATGGTTCACTGACAAAATACGCTCTCATTTGCCGAGACGATAGTTAGCATAGCCTTCAGCTACGTCATTTGCTACGATCTAGCAAGGTGCCATTACCAGTTACTATTGATATTATGGATAATGTACCGTCAAGAGCGACGTTCACCATTTACGGATTAAAGTTAAGTATTCCACCAGCTACGTCCGTTTTTTCTAAAGTCTAATTTCCTTGTCCTGTTCCAGGCCTCACGCCCGCCTGCGTGAGCTGAAACGCGTGCCTTTCGGCTTCCTCTAGTATACCGGTGTTGGCTCTCCTGCCAACCCACAACAGGTAAAGGGTGAATTTTAACTTGTAAATTCTTCCAGTGCCATACCTGCGCATTATTAACGAGGTTACAAAGAATTGTGGCTGTTTCTGTGTGATTAGTGTCCTATATGCTGTTGCAAACGTCTCAGGAAAATAATTTGTCGTTGTTCTTTGTCCTGTCTGTTTTTAACCAAAAATTTTTTAATTTCGTAAATGTCATTGAAACCATTTTTTAAGCATAATAATGATGATGTGTATGTTTGTCACAGAGCAGTTATGGAGGAAATAAATGCTGCAGTGTTTCACGGCTGTAAAACGACCTTCATGCTGTGCTTCTTCCACCCCTAAAACTTTTCAGCAAAACTGTTGAGTGAATAACACACCAAAAACAGCTTGGATTGATCTAGCAAGAACAAAATAAATTTGATGCCAGACGGAAGTATAGTGGACATTGGTGCTTGTTTCATATATACTGTCCGAGTTCTGAAACTTAAGTGTCAAGTACACCGTGGTTCCTCTTTCTCCGAGAAAATTATTCTTTGAGGGTAGGTTTTCCCTGTTTTGGCTTTGGGTGCTTTCTCTCACATAGAAGTATGTTTCCTCATAGGCTATTCATATGAATACTGACTTTTCGTATTTAAAGAATTCTGTGCTAAATTGTTTTCTGTTATGTTTGCTGTGGAAGTACCTGGCACAGCTGAGGCCAATTGTGCACTTTTATTGTATCGTGTATTTTAACCTTCTGGCAAAATTTAAGACCTAGCAAGATATTAATTTAACATTCACTCCGAGTGCAGCCGAACGCGGTAAACCGCGTGGGTCAACTGAAACGATGCCCAGGCGCCGAACGGAGACCGGTAAAACCGGGGATGAGTGGGCGGGACTTGTTCCGGTGTGAAATCCTAGCGATAACGATTCCTAGTTGCCGGCCGTTTGACGACCCAGGTAGAGATTCATTCAGGTATTCACGCACTTGGCGACTCCAGTAACAGGGTGCCACATATGGTTGAAAAATAAAGCTGTCCTCGTTAAGCCTCGGAAACAACCAGTTTTGTAACACACAGAGGTACTGTTTCTATCAAAGAACAATGGACCGTAAAGAGATGAGTGTGTTATCGCACGTGGGTAAATTTCGTATGTGTTCAGTGTGTGCATGTGGTTCCGTAGGCCCCAAACGCGAACACTGCGTTTCTTTATGTTGAGTGCAATTCGCACACAATGTCAAGGGGAGGTGGGGTACAGAGTGGTGCGCCAACTGCAGTCGTGGGAAGGCTGGACAGGAGCAGAAACGATTAGCAAACAAGCTAACGTAACAGACACGTTTACTTAATTTGTATTTTCCCGAGTGTGCAAGAAACATGTGAACTAGGAGAGGGTAACCGGAGTAAGCAGTGGCGGCTCAGCTTCCCGCAGAGTGGTGGCTGCGGCTGCGAGGGGCTGTGCACGCCGGCAGGGGCCGCTCCCGAGGTTTGGCGGCTCCTGCGTTTGCGGCCGCCCGCAGTTCAGGATTGTCTGAAACCGCGTCACGTGACATTAGCAGCCGTTGTGGGCCCAAGAGTTACTTGTGCGGCATAGCAAGTGTTGTGTATCTTCCAAGTAGAATAATGCCTCAGTGCTGTGCTTTTGGCCGTTCGTTTCGAGGCGAAAAGGGCGGAAAACTATACAGAATTCCTTTCAAAGGGAGATATTCAACGAAAATGAGAATACTGGTCGCAATGGGAAATGTTGCAGCAACTCAGCCATTCAGTTAATTTTATTCATCTCTGGCCTTTCGTCTTTCTCTCCTTTTTACATTTCTGTTTCTTAGTTTCCAATCCATTCGAACAGAAAAAAAAAATTCAGAAGAGCTGATAGGATGGTTTAATGGCAATTTAATTACAAAAAAGAAATCTTAGAGGTAAAAGTGCAATTGTTAGCACATAAAACGAAATATAGTGAGTGGCATCGCACAAAGTTATCGTGACTGGTAAGAAATTTGACCTGATTGACTGTACATTATGGTTTAAACTCATATTTACCATGTTCACAATAATAAACTGTACTTTGTTCCACATGATGTAATGAAAAAAAAATAAATAAATAAATAAATAAAAAGTGCCCTAGACAAGGACCGAACCTACGACCTGTCATTGAGTATCTATTAGCGTTACCAGGAGCGTGTTATTACTGTTGCGACCTGGCCCCTTATCTACATAGTATTAATACAAATACAGTTCTTACTGTTTCCTTCAGCCTACTTCTGATCGTAGGTCTAGTTTTATTCTAATACATTTTAAAAAGACTGTATTCTCTTGTACTTTCGTAATCATTCTCCTAATGTTATAGAACACTTTGCAGACGAAATTTTATGGGATACATCTGCCAAAAATATAAACCATGCATAACGATATAGGCACGTTTATCAGTTCTATTTACTGAGGTACCGCGCATATATATTTGTATCTAATGCTTTATTTCGTACAACAAAAGAGACATTGGGCGAATTTTCTTAGTACCGAGCAGCAGGAACAAGAAGTAAGTCGATGTAAAGTTTTAAATTAGGGATGGATTTTCCTTGCACTTGCAAACTAATATTGGTTCCCTTTCGTCCTGCTGACTATTGGATAGGATCAATTTAACGCTAATTACGAAAACAGGTGTTCAAACTTGATACCGCAACAAGAACTGCGAAATCTGCTTTCGCTATTAAGAAAGGGCAGCAGGGGAAATACTGTGTTTCATACCTTTCGACTCATTTAGCTTAAATTTGTTGAGATTTTTTCTGCTAAATTTCCAACATGTTCCGTTTGAAGCCACTGATCAGTTTTAGCAGTGCATTAGACGGTTCGGTGTACTTCTTTAATATACAGGGCTACATGCCCTGCAGAAAATGTACACCAGCGGCGCAGTGGGTCCAAAATGGCGGCCACTGGCAAGTAGGCCGTACTTTCCCTATACACAGCTTTAGGTAGGCCAGACCCCGCGCGACCCTTGTCGGCGTCGGACGGAAAAATGCCATCCTGTTAACAACGTTGATACTCGGTGAGGTGGTATCGATAAGTGATACCACTAAAGTGGACAGTCATTTTATCACTGAACACGAAGCATCGTGAGTTATCATTGTGCATTATCATTGCCAAGAGCATTTTGAAGCTCGTCAGAAAATGCTACACATTTGCACTTGTCATGACATACAGCCTCAACAGCTGTATCTTGTACTGTTTGATAACCAGCTGATGCCTCAAAACACAGCAAATTCTCTTCAGTTAAAACTTTCGGGCCGAGGTCGATGTATAAAATTTCCACCTAACGTTTCGTCTCCATCTGCGGGAGACATCTTCTGAGGTCATCCGGCTACTGCCACTGACGCTGCAGGTACTCTCGCATTTATAGAGCTCATAGAGGGCACCACCATTCGTCACGTGATGCCGACGGTATGCCTGTCTTTAGAAGTCGTCATCATTCTCTATTAAGAGTAATCGATTGTCATTCTTCTGGCACAACGTCGACATCCATATTTTGTCTAACTTTAAAACTCCCTCTTTCTATTAAAACTATTATGGTGTTTGTGAATCTCTATTGCTTCTCTATACATGGGCTCATGATAATGGGATGTTCGTGCTAGAACGCTTGTCTCATTAAATTTAATTTCGTGGTTCCCATCTCGAAAAACATGCTCAGCTGGGAGATGGAGACGAAACGTTAGGTGGAAATTTTATATATGGACCACGGCCTCTCACAATGAGCCCGGAAGTTTCAACTGAAGAGAACACCGGCCGTGAAAGCCTACATTGTTGTTCTTGTAAGTGGCTGCAACTGCCAACTGGCGCGACGAGTTCATTTCGTTGGACTATGACGGAAAGCGATTTGAATTCATGTGAAATATGAGGGCTGCCATGACTCTCTCTTTTACATACACATGCTGTGTCTGCAAACTGTCGATACCATCTTCGAATGTTCGATCCATATGGAGGTTGATACTGTAAACACGCAATTGCACCTCGCATACTCGAGACCACAAAATGATTTCTGCAGTGCAGTAGCCCTTTCGCAACATGTGACGCTAACCGAGCAGTCAAAAGACAACCGACAACAAGTGGCATTGAATATAAACTAGACACTACATTCGTTCCTCCCATAACAGAGCCCTGATGAGCGATCGACAGTTTTGACAAAAATAATACTTTGTAATACTTGTACTCTTTTTAAAACACCCTGTATTTTAATATTTAAAATACGGTGCACCTTGGTGAGGGGTATATAGGATGTAGTTCAAAAGACTGAGAAAATTTTTAGCCATATGAAGAGAACTTTAAGAAACAAGAATTTCATTTATTAATTTTTAACCATATGTAGAAGTTGTGCGGCATCCACCGGCTGTTAATGAGAGAGGTGGCAGAAGCCCCCTCTCATATTTCTATCTTACTTTGACTAATTCGATTATCCTCTCTAACTGCATGCGGTGAAAAGTTGCTATTCTTTCACATGCGGACTTCCCATGCAGCGTCTATCGTCACCCGGGTGGTCCAGTGACAGGCGGGCTCAGCTGATCTTGAAAGGGTTGAGCCAACGGGTGTGAAGGAGTCGAGTGAATGCTTTCCAGACGCCGACATTGTCGTAATAGCGGCGGAGACACTCCCGCAGGGGCCTGAAGGAGTGGCTGGGCTAGAGATTCCGTTACTTCGCAGAAACTTAGCGAAAACACATTCTGGCCGACTACCAGCGAGGCTTGGGAATGACTTGTGTCCCCAGGCAGTCTTGGCGGGCAAATTCCCGCGTTTTCTGCAAAATCGTAACTGTTATTGGTATGCTCATGGCATAGCTCCGTGACGTAGCAAAATCGGCGCAGAAATTGGCGCCAAGAATCTCCATTGGTGGAATGGTAGTGCTTCGGCAATAGAGTGGAATTTTCCACCGGTTTTCGAGTTGCTGATTGGAACGTTTAACCATGGCCACTGTCGTGGGGGCGGGAATGTTCTGTGTTCAGTTTGTACGGGTGCTCTGGTGGGAGTCGGCTCTCGCCTTTCAGTCGGAGTAGGTTACAACACTGAGCTCTCGCTGTTCTGGACAGCCTGCCTTCCGTTGACTGTCTAATATAGTTTTATTTGATTGTAACTGTTTAACGAATTTGCTGAAGTTTCGACTTCAACGTAACTTTGCAAGTACAGTTGGCAATTGAGCGTTCTGCGTACAAGCGGCCTATGTTGTCTGTCTTGGGCAGTTTTGGCTAAAGTTGACTGTATCGGAGTTACTGTGCGACTTCGCTTGTTGAAATCAATCACTGTACCGTCAGTAATTGTGTGGCGAGCCTTCTTTGTCTCCCTCAGAGGCGCATTTGTATTGATAGGAAGTCTTTAGTCTGGAACGGCCAGACCAGGACAATTTGTTTCGGGCTATACTCGCGACATTATCATCACCACGACGGGACGTCGAAGCAACCAGCCATCGCTTCTGATACGCCAGATCGTGTCCTTGCAGTTAAGAAGACAGCTTCGTAATGTATGTCTGCAGCACCGGCAGACTAGGGAATTTGCACTGTGATAATCAGAGCTCAGCAGAGCGCGCCTGTTCCCGTCTTTTCTAACTTTGTTCTGTCTTAGGTGTTCATTGTCTGAGTTATCACTATCGTAGCAACAATTAATGTTGGGTTGGCTGGGAGTTTCTCTTAAGATTTGAGTTGCAAGGAATTGGCTCCACATACCACTTCATAAATGTCACAATCTAGTTTATGGACAACTTCACCTTCACAGCATTTATTTGAGTATTTAATTTGATGTATTGTAAATGTTTCATGTGTTTTGTTTATGATTTTGAGTTTAGTCATAATAAATCAAATTGTTATTTTGGACAGAACTTTCATTCTGTTAATCGGTAGAGCAACCCTTTCATTTCTCACTAGGTTACTGAAACTTTCCTTTATTTATTTAATGTCTATCAAATTTAATTATTGCAGGTGCCAAACTCTTTTCTACTCCACTTGCAGGGTCGATTACAGTCAGTTCGCGTTTCTTCTTAATCCATGTGCAACAGCGAAAGTAGGAGTTAGAAAAGTGGGGGCTTAGAGCATCATTTCCGTATGAAGATTCGAGAAGAATTTAGTGTTAAATACACTGCTAGCCCCGGCACCTCGCAAATTGAATGTTGTTGACAACATATCGGTTCGAAATTTATCATAGGTGCCATTCTTGCTCTGGGTATTCCGTTATCGTTCGCTGTAGAGAACAGAACCTGCGGACTATAAATCTGAAATTAATACTACGAGTAAATGAAGAATTTTGGCGCTCAACAGAGAAGAGAGGTGGTCTCTGACTGCGATTCGTTGCTGTGTGATTTACTATGTGGCGCTCACAAACTTTCAGTAAATGAACCGTAATGATAGAAAATTGTGACAACTCGCACGGCACTGCAACATGCAGGGCGTTCCGAGGAGCGCGCACTCCCGCGGCAGACTTGGCTCGGCGGCTGCTGCAGCGCCGGAACAGCAGCGCGGCTGTCGTCAGTTTCAGTGCTGGCCTCTGTGCGCTATCGTAGTGCACCCGGAAAACAGGGTGGAAACTCAGTCCATGCCTGGTCACTCTGTGCTCATTAGCTTGAAATATTGGGAAATGTGCAAGCCCTAGAAAAATATAAAAAATCTCGTCCCATTTGACCTGAAAAACAAACTTGTGCAAAGGCTTGTACTTTCAATTGTTGATTACAGCGATGTGGTTCTCTGGCCTTTCTCAGGAAACCTCGCGGCACCTGGAGCTGGTGATGAACACCTCCGTACGATATACCTATGACGTTAGACTCTTCGATCTTATTTCACCAGTTTATAGACACCTCAGTGGCTACGTACAAACAAGTGCAGAGATTTTCATGCCTTCTGTCTTCTCCGCTGTCTTATCAGCGTACACTGTTCCTCAAATCTCTCCTCTACCTTAACGATCTTGTCGGAAAAACACAGCATTAACACTCATTCCCATGAGAGCAAAATCCTTTCTGTCTTACTCGATCGTTCAGCTGTTTTTACGAAGTCCTTTTCAGAGGCAGCAGACCCGCGCTGGAATGCAGCAGAGAAAGAAATGACTTCTCCAGCTTCAAAAGGCTGCTAACAACATACTTACTAAGGTATGTGAGCCCCCGTTAACCCAGTACAAATAAGCATCCTTCTTTCCAACCGTATCTTTCTCACTTCTAAACGGCCTTAGCTGATGCAGTCTACCTACAGTTCTCTCTCTGAAAACGTGCTGTCTCATAAATATCGGTGCTTCTCGAGCTGTAAGTATATTTCGTGTCTCCTGCTGTCACTATCATTATTAGTCGTATTATTAGCAGCAACAGATCCAACAATACTAACGTTAACAGGTCTCACTACTGTTTCTCACGAGGTCGCTAGAGACATTTAAATAACTTTTAGTTCTATTAATAACATTTTATTATTATTTGTCATTTAAAATGATTTTCTTTTCTCGAATAACTAACTTAAAAAATACTACGTGTGTCAAACTCTCGTCCGATGTATGAGAAGGCCTGACGGCCTTACTGTGACCAGGTTAGATAAATTTGAAGAAAACACTGTGGAAATGTGCACAGTTCGTTACGGTATCACTGTCGTGGCACGTGAATACGAGTGGTATACCATTCAGTGCAGACACTTTCTCCAGTGTGCACTGATGCACCAAGACTAAGGGCAACTTTTTTTCAGAGTGTGGTTACGATCGAAACAGAATAACTCGTTTCGGCCATTCTGTAACGTTTCCACGACTGCCTACTGTGGCTGAATCCGTACATTCGGCTGGCACCTATACACCGCTTCACTGCTGTGACGTACGCCAGCGGTGGAGTTAAGGTCCGCGAGTTTCGTATACAACGATGATCCAGAATATTGTGACCACTGCTCACCCCGAGACTGGATTCTGCGTGTGCGTTGCTGAGGACTCGTGTGACGCTAAGGAAAGTGCATAAGCGGAGCAAAAACGTCATTATGCTGACGATACGCACCGCAAATGGGGAAGATTGTAACGGCCAGTCGGCTGGGAACCAGCATCTCGGAAAGGGCAGAAGTATTCGGCTGTCCGAATCGTACTGTTGTGAGCATCTGTGGACAAAGTGTTCGACATCCGCGACTCATAACAGAATGTGAGGGTCAGAGGCTCGCCCGCTCTGTAAGGCGGGACAGACGGCGACAAGTGGCAGATCTGGCGACAAAGTGCAGTTATGGTGCATCACGAGTGTTTCGCAGCACACCGTTCGGATCGCACTGTCGAGCACAGGGCACCGCAGCAATGCCCCTCCGTGTCCCCACGCTGACCTAACGACCGTGTCAATTAACGATTACAGCGG
Source organism: Schistocerca piceifrons (assembly GCF_021461385.2). Lineage (NCBI taxonomy): Eukaryota > Metazoa > Arthropoda > Insecta > Orthoptera > Acrididae > Schistocerca > Schistocerca piceifrons. The sequence continues at coordinate 30,300,008 of NC_060140.1, read as the reverse complement.
GCAAGGGATGATCGAGACTGGTCCGGTGGGTCAGTGGAAACGTGTCGCTCTATTAAGGCAGGTCGATGGTCGTGTGAGGATACTCCATACTCCAGGCGAACGACTGCTCAAAGCACACCCCGCGGCACGGACGCGTGTCGGTCAGGGCAGTGCCCACCACCAGAGCTGTGATCTACGTCACGACTACTGCTTCACACCTGCATCCCTTCATGTTTGTCTACGTCACAAGGCCAAATCAGTCTACAGTGGTTTCCGGAGGGCGACGTCTTGGCCACCGAATCCGCCTGACATGAACTCGATGGAACGCTCCTTGGACGCTGTCGGTCGCCAGCTGCGCGTCCGCAAACCACCGGACCGTAGTTTACGGGAACTGCACGACCTGTGCGTGGGTACCTCGCGTCACTTACCTTCCGAGGATTTTCCGAATACGTGTCCCTCAGAAACGCTGTGTGGTGTTCGTGCCCGAAGTGGTCCAGCACGCTGATATTACGGCACAAGAGCTTGTATCCCTCGTGGCAGGGCAAGTCACGACACTACTACATCGGCTCCGCCCCAACAGTGTGCTACGCATTCATCTGTAACTCGCGGAAGAATGTGTGTTAGGAGTGTTTAGAAATGACGGGAGAACACGTCACAACAGCGACAACCGAAGGTCTGAGGGTGTGTGCCGAATGGTACTTCTCGCTAACGCTAGGTTATCCAGCGCTCATTTTCTGTATCAGTACATGTTCACGTAGATATAATTAACGTTCACTGAAGATTTTCTTCTTCTGTCGTGAATGATAAAGACAGTTTCAAATCACTTGGCCCAGTCCTCATAGTGTGCTTTACACAGAAACGTTGCGTTGCGAAACACTTTTTTTGACGCTGGCGTTGCAACACTTGTTTCGTAAATGGCTGGCTACACGGCGACGTCAGTGTTCACTTTAATTTGGGCACTTCGTCAGTACAGAAGCACCATTTTAATGGCTGACATGAAGTTTGTGGCAAGTACTTTGGTAGTGGCGGAGTTCACGTTTGTCTGCTTCAAATGAATACAAAGCAAAGCGAAGCCTCTGACTGAACAACGATAACACGTCAGCTTTGGTGTTTAGATTTTTGTAGATTACTCCGGAAGCTACTTCAAGCATCTAAGAATAACGTCACGACAATGCACCCATCTGAACAGAGATTAAGATTCTGTAAAGAAAGAAGATAGATTAACATGTAGAGCATTTGCGTCGAAATTGAAACTGGAAAAGACACAGCGTCTTCTTTTTTTTCCTTCGTCTCTACAGTATACATATCGCGTTCCAGAATGCACAATTGCTAGATGTGCCGCAGATGTTTCTTGTGTCCCCTATCTTGGAAGATTGTCATTTCTGACTTTCGGACATCGAGCTTCTCACCCGTACATGCTAAATTTTCTATTCCTATTGTCAGCCCGATGTTGTATTCTTTAGGTAGGTTCCATTTTTAAGCAGATGCACCCGTAATGTACTCATTCTCTTCAGAATGCCTCCATATTCGCCTAAGAGCATGTAGATCAGCTTCCAAATGTGGCGATAATTTTTTCAGTACTTTTTCATGTCGCATTTACTGGAGCGCCGGCGACGTTAGACATACGCGCAAGTCGGAGTTTCGTCTCGACAATGTTGTAACGTTCCGAAACTGAATATTTTCCCCAACAAATTTCGTCACTGCAGAGCTGTGTATATGCGAAGCCCACAGGTTCTGAAACTCAGTTTCGCAACGTGGTCTCTCAACGTAAAGAAGACGTAAGCCGACCTCTCACGGGACGTGTTCCCCACCGCGAAGCACGGCAGACGCTATGTTCGCCGCTCTAAACGAACGTGACTCGCCCCTCAGCCCCGACCGCAGCGCTCTCCGGAGGCCGTTCCCGGCTGCGTCTGGCGCCCCAAGTCACACGGTTTGCTTACGAAGGTGGACGCGCGTGAAACAACTGCGTTAACTGCTTTAGAGACTGTCGAAGGAAGGCGATGAAAATCGCGAAGATGCTAGACTCGGCGGTCGGTGGAACACCACGAATTGCTGGTAGAGGAACGCTACATAATGTTGTACAACGATCTGAGACAGGTATTAGTCCAAGTTATTCGTTAACTCAATTGAATCTCCATCTCGTTTCAGATTGTAAAATGAATATACTTGAAGTATAGGGTCTAATGGTTAATACTCTCTATGTTGCGTTGACTATCATCAGTCTGAAGATGAGATTTTTCGGAGCTGCTCAACATAACTGGAAGATATATTTACCGGCAACATGCAAGACACGAGGCAGTCTATAAAACAAAGAGATTGGTGTGTGTATTTTACACATAATTTCATACCAGCAAAAACTTGCAGTGTGTAACTTACATATACTTTCTGCCGTAGACGGGTAGATACATTAAGATTTCTGGTCACTAGGGATAAATTCCAGTCGTAGGCCTAAGCAACAAGAACTGCAGCAAATACGTTATTTATAATAAGTAATATGGACTACTGCAGGTATTATTTCTGTTAAATTGATAAGAAAGACCGTGAAACTGTTAGAAAACAATATGTGAAAAAATTTGGAACCTGGTAGACTTGATCCGGCTACCTGTCGCTATGGAGTTCACGAAGCTGGCAACTACACTACGGCTTCAACATAGCTGCAGTAGTCAAGTCGTACGGTCTACACTGTGTAATGGCTGTATCCACAAATGCCACGAAATGAAATGTCGTGTGACGGGGGCCTCCCGTCGGGTAGTCCGTTCGCCTGGTCCAAGTCATTCGATTTGACGCCACTTCGGCTACTTGCGTGTCGATGGGGATGAAATGATGATGATTAGGACAACACAACACCCAGTCCCTGAGCGGAGAAATTATCCGACCCAGCCGCTAATCGAACCCGGGCCCTTTGGATTAACAGTCTGTCGCGCTGACCACTCAGCTACCGGGGGCGGACCTATTTGATAGTTAAAGATGACAAATGGCACGCAAAACGACACACTTTTGCTAGATCACCACTCTGCCGTTACACTGAAACGGTATAATTTCATAGCACGCAAGTTAGAAAGGAAAGATCACCAAATACGGTAAGTCTTTAACTAAATGCTTCAAATGGCTCTGAGCACTATGGGACTTAACTGCTGTGGTCATCAGTCCCCTAGAACTTAGAACTAGTTAAAGCTAACTAACCTAAGGACATCACACACATCCATGCTCGAGGCAGGATTCGAACCTGCGACCGAGCGGTCGCGCGGTTCCAGACTGTAGCGCCTAGAACCGCTCGGCCACTCCTGCCGGCCTTTTACTAAAGATATTTTATTATAACAGATCATACCTAAAACGATGCGTTTTCGTGACATCCTCGAGGTGCTGATGCTTTGGAAAAGATTGTATTCATTCCAAGTCCTCTGTAATTATAAAAAAAGTGATGCCATATGGCGTCAGCTAAGTTCTGTTCGTGTCTTAAAACCGATGCTGCACGTCGTTGGCCACGTTCCTCTCAGCGTGACAAACATCTGACATCCCAGGTTCTTCATTTCGGGCTACGGGGTGTAGTGGAACGTGGAAGTGCACGTTGTGACGTCACCAGCTCGCCGCCCACGCATGTCTTGGCGTCTCGTGATCGTGAGAGAACGGCTTTGACGCTCAGCCCCTTAATGCCGAACGTCGCGAATTCGCGTCATACCAGTGTCGTGCTAGTAATGCTCGGAAGGTTAACTGTTTGGCAGCACCGGCGCCGGCAGGTGCTGCTGCTTCTGCAAGAAGCCGCCAACGCGTCTCACTAGTGGTGCACTTTCGGGTACCCCTGCGGCAACAAGATTTGTGGTTTTCGCCACTTAACAAGAAATTTAAGGGAGTAACCGGTAGTGGTTCGTGTGTGCCCTGGCCGCTGTGGCCCTCCGGTGGGAGGCTACCCTGCAGACAGTGGTCGCCGCTGCCGCGAGGCCGCCTCTCATAACAGGAGAGGTTAACGAATCCTATCTGCGGCTCGTAATTGAAATATTGTGTCCGGCGCCCGACTGGACTAATTTACGTCCCCGCGAGCCAGCCGGCGGCGACACGCGATAAAACTCCTCCCGGCCCGCCTCTATCCGCGCCGTAGCGAGATGCCGTCTGACCGCCTCCACGTTGAGCTGGGCCTGTTACACGCCTCGAGATAATTACCAGACTCTTCTGCCCCCTAAGATACGCTCCAATCTCTTTTTATAATAAGCGGAGTAATTCTCTTAAGTGGCCTGTCAGCATTAAGCCAAGAAGTATTACGAAGCTTCTGAATATGCATTAATCTTCTAGGAGCGCACACCCCTTTGTGCCTCGCAAGCCTTCGAAGATAATTTCATTTTAGATAACAGTGATAACGCCACTGCGATTCGATGACACATACTTGGCTGAGCGTGAGCGTCTCGCTTACTTCGCGTAGTACTATAACGACACAGATTTTCAGCGTGGGCCGGTCTCTGTGGCCGAGTGGTTCCAGACGCTTCAGTCCGGAACCGCGCGACCGCTACGGTCGCAGGTTCTATTCCCGCTTCGGCCATGGACGTGTGTTATGTCCTTAGGTTAGTTACGTTTAAGTAGTTCTAAGTTCTAGGGGACTGATGACCTCAGATGTTAAGTCTCATAATGCTCAGAGCCATTTGAACCATTGTTTTTTTCCAGCGCGGCACTGCAAAGATGATTTTCTTTGTCCTTATCCGCAATAGAAGGCGTCGTGTCTACCTATCCACTGCATATTTGACAATATGGCGTACAAATGAGGACCGCTGTACGCTACTCACTATGATGTATGGTTAAGTTTCACATCAGACCCTCTACCACGTGAAACACAACGAAAGAGTGTAATACAGCGACCCTACCCAGACTGCCCACGTGTCGAACACGTGCGTCTGCGCGATGCCCTTAACTGAGATAGAGAACCGACGTAGTTAATACGGTAGTCCACCACCCACATTAAACATTGTGCGCCCATGTCGTGTAAGCTGAGTGCTATCGTTCGGGAAACATAAATAACTTTAGAAAGTGTCGCCTGCAGCCGTACTAACTGTGCTGGTGATCTTAATTTTATGACAACTACGACAGCCGCACGCACAACCACAATAACGTTGATCATTATTTTAACACTCACACGTGCAGAGACTTTTTTAGCATAACGCGCCATCAATGATTTTATTGTGCATATAATTCTTCATGGTCTAAGACCGAAATGTACAGTTGTACGATGAATAAGGGCAGAAGAACGACACCCGCTGTCAGCCCTAAATCATTTGAACATTCTGAATAACTAACTCGCTGGTGAACTTGTTGTCGGGTTATGTATTTTATTTCCAGTTCCGCCAAACTTCAAATGCAAATTAACCCCTTGTTATAAATTCAGAGGGATAGGCGACTGTATCAGGTTCAAAAATCGTTCAAATGGCTCTGAGCACTATGGGACTCAACTGCTGAGGTCATCAGTCCCCTAGAACTTAGAACTAGTTAAACCTAACTAACCTAAGGACATCACAAACATCCATGCCCGAGGCAGGATTCGAACCTGCGACCGTAGCGGGCTTGCGGTTCCACACTGTAGCGCCTTTAACCGCACAGACACTTCGGCCGGCACTGTATCAGGTACCTGACGTACTTAGGAAAGGTATTTCGGAATCTTATTTCGGTGTGGTAATTCTGATAAGATTTAATTACTTCGTCAATATCGCAGCAGCCATTAAGTTCGGATAAAATTTCAGATGACTCTTTCCTTCCTACACAGGGAGCTGCATCATACGAAGTCGACTTCGTTTCGACAGTGTAAGTGGTGCTTAAGGCATTTCGTAAGTTCATGCACCGATTCCTGTATTCATTGGTTGATACCTCTGTCACCTTCTCCCTTCTGTGCAAGTGGTATCTCTGTATCCAATAGAATTCGGGCACACACTGTGTGACGTTTGTACTCGAGTTATTCTATACTGTTACCCCCTGGAATACCGCGGTTTGTGAGTGGTCGTGGTGCATAAAGCCACAGTACTCGGTAGGACGTGTGTCAGCGGCCTGTGTAGGACAACGCGCAGCGCGCTCTTCAGACACTGGGAGGTGAGGCGGACCAGGATCGAAACTTCGCGGCTTACGGAGGAGCCTTGTTCTGGTAAGTGGCCAGCCTGGATGTGCCTCTTAGGCGGTTTCCCACGCTCTTTTAAGCGAATGCTGTGCTACTCCCTGAATTCCGCCGCAGAGAGAGGAATACACAAAGTTAAAAGACGCTAAGACACACAGCAAACCTTTCACGAGTCACAAGTGGATGGCACGCACGCCTTCCCTCACTACGATTACATTGATGACTGGCGTCAGGTGACCTGGGTGACAATCTGAGCAGTTCTCTTAGGCTGTTCGCAGATGATGCTGTAATTTACTGTCTAGTAAGGTCATCCGAAGACCAGGATCAGTTGCAAAGCGATTTAGAAAAGACTGTTGTATGGTGTGGCAGGTGGCAGTTGACGTTAAATAACGAAAAGTGTGAGGTGATCCACATGAGTTCCAAAAGAAACCCGTTGGAATTCGATTACTCGATAAATAGTAGAATTCTCAAGGCTGTCAATTCAACTAAGTACCTGGGTGTTAAAATTACGAACAAGTTCAGTTGGAAAGACCACATAGATAATATTGTGGGGAAGGCGAGCCAAAGGTTGCGTTTCATTGGCAGGACACTTAGAAGATGCAACAAGTCCACTAAAGAGACAGCTTACACTACACTCGTTCGTCCTCTGTTAGAATAGTGCTGCGCGGTGTGGGATCCTTACCAGGTGGGATAGACGGAGGACATCGAAAGGGTGCAAAAAAAGGGCAGCTCGTTTTGTATTATCACGTAATAGGGGAGAGAGTGTGGCAGATATGATACGCGAGTTGGGATGGAAGTCATTAAAGCAAAGACGTTTTTCGTCGCGGCGAGATCTATTTACGAAATTTCAGTCCCCAACTTTCTCTTCGGAAAGTGAAAATATTTTTTTTGAGCCCAACCTACATAGGTAGGAATGATCATCAAAATAAAATAAGAGAAATCAGAGCTCGAACAGAAAAGTTTACGTGTTCGTTTTTCCCGCGCGCTGTTCGGGAGTGGAATGGTAGGGAGATAGTATGATTGTGGTTCGATGAACCCTCTGCCAAGCACTTAAATGTGAATTGCAGAGTAATGAAGTAGATGTAGATGAAGGGCATCCGGTGACAAAAGCGAAATAATGAACTGAAGATCTGCCAAATTCTCAAAGAAAGTGGACCCAATTCGAGGAGGGGTAAACGCCGAGGAGAAATAAGAAAGAAGGACATTGTGTAGGAAGTCTGCGCGTCCCTTAGGCTGTTTCTTAGTATCGTTGGGTCGCCGCACTACATGATACCCTTAATACTTGTCGTTATCTCGAGAGGCGACCAACTCCTGAAGTGATATTGTCCTGAGTTCCGAAAGATTTGAGGAGACGTGGAACGGGACAGAGTGCTGACGAAGAGACAGTGCAGAACGTTAGAGGTTTCGTTTCCCGACGTACTCTTGTCGGTCTCTTCCGCTACACGACTGGTTCTTCCCAGCGTCTCCTCCCAGTGTGCGGCAGCCACCTACCGGGACGTCACCGACCGCTGCCTCGCTACCCGAGAGTAGGTCGGCGGCTCCACAGCCGCGACACGGCAGGCATCGCCCCGTAGTCGGGCGCCCTTTCCGGAGACGACGGGTCTAAAAATAGCGGCGCGCGATACACGGCAGGGTAACTACAGAGGCAGACAATGCGCGCGGCACACAGGGGCAGCCATCTCGCGGATTGTGCAGCACAAAGCGGCTCGCTGCGCGCCGCTCGCTGCCGCCGTGTCGCCAAAGGGCCTGCACGCTGCCGTCACGTCTCTTAAACAGCAGCTCGACGAGTCTGAACTGTATGCAGCTCCATCTGGTAAACGGTGGCTGACTGCTCTAGTCAGCCGTCTCTCGTACAGTCACGTTACTGTGACCTCCTGGACAGCCACTTTTAGCAACGAGTCGTGCAGGAAGACAGTCAGCGAGCCTCTGGAAGGCACCGACAGGGGTGTGGGGTAGATGGGCATACTCGTTCATCCTTGGGAACTAGTTCACTGCTGATCACTCTTTTTTGGGAACCGTTCATTTTTACTCGTTCACCGTTCATCTGTGCTTGGTATATGGTTCTTATGAAAAAGTGAAAACTAGTAGTGTAGGTGACTGAAGGATGGAGGGCACCGAGAGAGGGCACTTGCCTACCCCCTGGAGTATAGAGCTTTTATTCACTACAGAATTTTTACCCACTTTTAGAAGTAATTTCCGTGATTCTGCAGAACCTCTCGTTTAGCCAACCGTAGCCTTGTGTGGCTGATCGCAGGGAAATAATATAGGGTGACGCACGGAAAACCAGCCCCGAGTACAGACTGCTCGAAAATTACGTACGATGTGTTGCCCGTTACGAGCAGATACGACAGACAGGCAAACACGTAATAATTAGGCAGTGAAGAAATAACAAGCTAATGCAAGCAACAATTGCGAAAAAATCGATGACGATGTGTAGAGAGCTGGAGAAGAGAACATGGAAATCTCACGCGAAGCGCATGGGCTGTAGCTCATGTAGTCTTGTAAACCTGTTGCTGGCCGTTTGCCAACTTAATAGACCACAAGTGTCTTGTATAAAATTCTTCGTTTCGACTTCCACTACATAGCCATGCTACGTTGTAAACAATACTCGTTTACACCCTATATATACTTCACATTGTCTCTGAGTTCGTAGGCGAAGTAGAGACTTTATGGAAGCATAAAATAAAATGTGGTTTTCTCATACTTGCGTCACACGCTTAGTAAAAATTAGGTTTTTATGTTGCATTATTAAAGTTAATGCAGCAATAATAATAATAATAATTAAGTTCGCAGCAATAAAGTTTTTGGTTTGAAAGCTCCTTGTGAACAAATGTTTTTGAGATAATAAGTAAATACAATGTTATGGCAATCTATGTCTTTTCGAATGGAGAGGCACCGCTTTTTCTACTGAGCCAAAAATGGCCCACTACCCACTTTTTTTTTTTTTTTCAAAGACACCTAACTAGCAGGTAATGCAAATTGGAAACAACGAAATTTAAAAATAATTAGAGCCTTCCTAAATGTAATGTTTTGTATATGAAAGATACACGAAAATCGTTTTATATGAATTTTCTTACACTAAAAATTAAGCAAATTACTGAAAGTTAGCTGCTAAATCAAGTCGATGAAACAAAAAAGTATATGAATAAAAAAAAGCATGCCTTGTTATATGTATGTCTTCTGCTGTTCATCGACATAATGAAGTGAGGTGATATGCCCTTTTGTTACTTGAAAAGACGTAGCTATTACAACGTAATTTTTATGTAATTTACGTAACTATAAAATACTTTTTGATTACCGGTCGTGAACGCTGAATAGCCAGAACCAAGCGCAAGAACAGTTTGGAAGACACGTGAAATGGGCGAGCGCAGTGAACGAAACGAACAACTGGATATTGAACTAACTACGAGCAGTCGGCAGTGGAACTGAGACAGGTGGTCATGCGAAGAACGACGAGTGCGGCCGAGGGAGACCGAGACTGAGAGGAGCACGCGACCGAGGCTGGGACGAGAACTGCCGAAGTGACCGCCGCGACCGAAGTGAACTATGAAAGTCCTCGGTCCTTTCGTTCATCTTGGTGAACCGTTCCTCTGCATCCGTTCGTTGGGGAACTGCCCATCTCTAGTGTAGGGCCGTGCCGGCTGCAGTGCAGCGGCCAGCTGGGGCACGCTCCGCGGTTGAGGATCCGTGGCGCCAGCAGCCCCATCTAGGTGCTCACACAGATCCTACATTTGGTTTAAATCCGGGAAGTTTGGTGGCCGTGGGAGCACAGAAAACTCATTCTGATGCACTTCAAACCTCGCACGTGCACTGCGAGCTGTGTGACACGTTGCGTTGTCCTGCTGCTAGATGCCATCGTGCTGAGGAGAAACACTTTGGTGGATGGGACATGGACCCCAAGGATAGATACAAACTTGTGTCATCCATCGTGCCTTCCATAATGACGAGGTCATCCAGACAGTACTACGGAAACATTCCCCGGACCGTAACGGTCCCTCCTCACGCCTAGAGCCTTCCGACGGTGGTTGTAGGGCGTTTCCTTTGAGGCGTTTCACGCAGTGGACGCCAACCGTCTATCATCTGTAAAGGCCACCCGTCGCCACTCTTCCTGACACGCTTTATATACCCCACTGCCAGCGCTGCCACCTCACGTCTGTGAGTGGTTGCTGCACGTTGATGTCGAATTTAGGCGGTTTTACATGACGATTACTGGCATACACCTTTGCTTTTGTGTTGGTAGCACACTGATCGATTTCCGAGTTTGCTCTGCTGTGCCGGCTACACATACGTCTTTGCCGGTAGTCTTTCGAGAGAGTTTGTCTCAACCAAAGAATAGCGAGGGGGTCATCTGCTTACTTGTTTTCGAGACGAGGAAGTGACAGATGGGAGTGTAGCAGTCAGCTGGAGTGTGTTCGTTGTTGCGGTCACGAACAGGCAGCCACTGCTGGTCAGAAAGGGGTCACGAGAACTTGTACGTGATGGTCAGACGTTCTCTGGTGCACTTCGCTTTGGCACTGTTGTGGATAGAAGGAGTGACATCAGCATGAAAGCGGTAATGAGCGTCCCTCCAATAAGGTCCGCCCGGTGTTGGTAAGAGGCGAATTTGTTGAACGCTACCGGGCCCAGATATCAGGGCACGCCGCAGCAGTTCCGGCTTCCGGCTAGGAGACCGGTACGAGCGAGTCCAGGTACAAAAGGTACGAAGACAAGCAGTGTCACCGGAAATGGGGATAGCCCCGCAGCTCGGAATTTGGACGGCTGTTACTAGCGAGGCCTTCGTGCAGAATATACTCTGAAAAATGGCTGAGTGTCAGAGAATCTTAAAGAGCTTACAGCTCTCTGAGATTCGACAACAGTTAACAGTAAAATATTAGTGCAGATCCGAATGCATCTGCGATCTCAGATAAATGAAGCACACCCAGTCACACAATAATATTTCAATATCTTTACAATTGGAAATGCAAATGTAATCCCATGCTTCTTGACGGAGTGTAGGGGAACGATGCGGAAGACCCGCACCGCCGTACTGGGCAAGGTCCTAGTGGAGGTGGTGTGCCGTTGCCTTCCTCCGACCGTAATGGCGATGAATGATGATGATGATGACGACACAACACTGAGTCATCTCGGGGCAGGTGAAAATCGCTCACCCCTCCGGGAATCGAACCCCGGACCCCGAGCGGCGGACATCTTTAAAATTACAAAAGTAATATTTCGCAGTTAACATTCCACAACGAACCTCTGAATTAACAACTTTTAATTGTGTGATGCGATTTCAACATATGGTATCTCAGATAATAGCATTACACGATGCCTATCATCCCTGAGAGCCGTGTATCTGTATCTAATTTATTTATTGGTTTACGACCTCTTTTGTATCTGTCTCATTATACAAATGTTTGTCAGAATATCATATCCGCCAGAGTTACATAGTAAAGGAACAAAGCATAACTGTCTCATATTGTCACATTTGTATAGGTTACTATTTTGCCAGTAACTTTATTTAAATGATAATTGCAAGTGCTATTAAAAAACTGTGGTAATTTGTAACTAGTCAATGGCAGAGGTTAGCCGAGATCCAAAAGACGCTTCTGTCAAGAAGGCATAAAAAACTATTCAAACTATACTTAAGCACAATCTGTTATCATGAGCACACTTGTGCAAGAATGCTGGTTTATTTATTTGTGAACAAACTATTACTTGTATTTATAGTAAATGATGTGGGAGTGATTGGGGAGAAGAGAAGTTTGTGGCACAACTTGACCAGAAGAAGGGATCGGTTGGTAGGACATGTTCTGAGGCATGAAGGGATCACCAATTTAGTATTGGAGGGCAGCGTGGAGGGTAAAAATCGTAGAGGGAGGCCAAGAGATGAATACACTAAGCAGATTCAGAAGGATGTAGGTTGCAGTAGGTACTGGGAGATGAAGAAGCTTGCACAGGATAGAGTAGCATGGAGAGGTGCATCAAACCAGTCTCAGGACTGAAGACCACAACAACAACAACAATGTGGGAGTGCCGGCCGGTGTGGCCGTGCGGTTCTAGGCGCTTCAGTCTGGAACCGCGCGACCGCTACGGTCGCAGGTTCGAATCCTGCCTCGGGCATGGATGTATGTGATGTCCTTAGGTTAGTTAGGTTTAAGTAGTTCTAAGTTCTATGGGACTGATGACTTCAGCTGTTAAGTCCCACAGAACTCAGAACCATTTGATGTGAGTGTAACCAAATTTTTATCATATTTCCTTATTTAAATATTGTTGTACTATATTAGTTTAGTTTGTGAAGTGGTCAGCTTGAATCAAATCATATTTATAGACCATAAGGAGGACGTATTTTCGGTAAGGATGGTTTTCAGCCAATGCGACAGTAGTGCAAGACAACAGGAGTGAAGCGGAGACTGGGACTTCACGAGTGAAAAGCTCAAGGGGGCAGTTCCAGGCACGCTGTGGCGGGTTCTGGAAGAAGGCAGGCCTGTTTAGATGGTTCAGATGGCTCTGAGCACTATGGGACATAACTTCTGAGGTCATCAGTCCCCTAGAACTTAGAACTACTTAAACCTAACTAACCTAAGGACATCAGACACATCCATGCCCGAGGCAAGGATTCCAACCTGCGACCGTAGCGCTCGCGCGGTTCCAGACTTTAGCGCCTATAACCGCTCGGCCACAACAGCCGGCGCCTGTCTAGAGTAAAGTGTCCAGTCCAATCGTATGGATGACTGTTTCTGGGCGTTGAACAGCCGCTACATCTACATCTACATGGAAACTCTGCAAAGCACATTTAAGTGCCTGGCAGAGGGTTCATCGAACCATCTTCACAATTCTCTATTATTCCAATCTCGTATAGCACGCGGCAAGAACGAACACCTATATCTTTCCGTACGAGTTCTTATTTCCCTTATTTTATCGTGGTGATCGTTCCTCCCTGTGTAGGTCGGTGTCAAAAAAATATTTTCGCATTCGAAGGAGAAAGATAGTGATTGGAATTTTGTGAGAAGTTTCCGTCGCAACGAAAAACGCCTTTCTTTTAATGACGTTCAGCCCAAATCCTGTATCATTTCTGTGACGCTCTCTCCCATATTTCTCGATAATACAAAACGTACTGCCCTTCTTTGAACTTTTTCGATGTACTCCGTCAGTCCTATCAGGTAAGGATCCCACAGCGCCCAGCAGTATTCTAAAAGAGAACGGACAAGCGTAGTGTCGGCAGTCTCCTTAGTAGATCTGTTACATTTTGTAAGTGCCCTGCCAATAAAACGCAGTCTTTGGTTAGCCTTCCCCACAACATTTTCAATGTGTTCCTTCCAATTTAAGTTTTTCGTAATTGTAATACCTAGGCATTTAGTTGAATTTACGGCTTTCAGATTAGACTGATTTATTGTGTAACCGAAGTTTAACGAATTCCTTTTAGCACTCATTTGAGTGACCTCACACTTTTCGTTATTTAGGGTCAAGTGCCACTTTTCGCACCATACAGATATATTTGCTATATCGTTTTGTAGTTTGTTTTGATCTTTAACTTGTGAAGGGACTTCATATTTCCAGAAGTCTGAACGTGCTCCAGGGTAGTACTGTAACCATCGCCGCTTCTTTTACGGAACTGGAGATAGGCGGAGTATGAGTTACTATTCTTCATACTGGATGTGTTAATTTGTGAATCATCATGCTGAACTCTGAACTGTTTTGAGCTGGCGAAACTTTCGTGCATTGTGATCACAAAAAGGACTTAGTCTTCACGAGGCTTTGATGGCTTTTTAGTCATGGGATTTTTCTACCATTGTTGTGTCGCTGTCAAAGTTAACTTTACTGCATTTGATAAGCGTATTTTCGGTCTGCATTTTAATTGAATATCGATGGACCACTTCCAGTTTATCTGAGATGTCCTTTCTTGAATAAACATTATTCGACATAATTCTCGGTCATCAACATTACTTAGCGAAGTTATAACAGAACCCACGTTATTAAAGTAATAATTTAACTTGTTCTTTGTGTGTATTTTAGTAATTCGCAATCCTAGTCAATGCTTACAAGGGAACCTCCCCATCGCACCCCCCTCAGATTTGGTTATAAGTTGGCACAGTGGATAGCCTTGAAAAACTGAACACAGAGCAATTGAGAAAACAGGAAGAAATTGTGTGGAACTGTGAAAAAATAAGCAAAATATACAAACTGAGTAGTTCACGGGAAGATAGGCAACATCTAGGACACGGGGAACGCAGGAGCGCCGTGGTCTGGTGGTAAAGTGAGCAGCTGTGGAACGAAAGGTCCTTGGTTCAAATCTGCCATCGAGTGAAAAGTTTAATTTTTTATTTTCAGTTTATGTGACAAACTCTTATGTTTTCATCACTTTTTTGGGAGTGATTATCACATCCACATGAAAACCTAAATCGGGCAAGGTAGAAGAATCTTTTTACCCATTCGCCAAGTGTACAAGTTAGGTGGGTCGACAACATATTCCTGTCATGTGACGCACATACCCTCACCAGTGTCGTATAGAATATATCAGATGTGTTTTCCTGTGGAGGAATCGGTTGACCTATGACCTTGCGATCAAATGTTTTCGGTTCCCATTGGAGAGGCACGTCCTTTCGTCTACTAATCGCACGGTTTTGCGATGTGGTCGCAAAACACAGACACTAAACTTATTACAGTGAACAGAGACGTCAATGAACGAACGGACAGATAATAACTATGCAAAAATAAAGAAAGTAACATTTTCGCTCGAGGGAAGACTTGAACCAAGGACCTCTTCTTTAGCAGCTGCTCACGCTACCACGGGACCACAGCACTCCTGAGCTCACGTTCTCCTTGATGTTGCCTATGTGGCCCATGGACTACTCAGTTTGTATATTTTGCTTATTTTTTTGCAGTTCCACACAATTTCTTCCTGTTTTCTCAATTGATCTGTGTTCAGTTTATCACGGCCTATCCACTGTGCCAAGTTATAACTAAATCTGAGGGGGGTGCGATGGGGAGGTTCCCCTGTTAGACTATTTGACTACATGATTACAGTTACAAGCTAACATTTGCAGCAAATTAGCTGCAGGGCACGAAAGCAGACGTGCGTGGATAAACCCTACGACTACATTGGGATATTCTCTTTAAACAGAGTCCAGTATAGTCGAAGTGCCTATGGTACGAGAAATATCGAGCAAAATCGCAACTAGTTTGCTTATAAGGGCTGTTGTT
Source organism: Schistocerca piceifrons (assembly GCF_021461385.2). NCBI lineage: Eukaryota > Metazoa > Arthropoda > Insecta > Orthoptera > Acrididae > Schistocerca > Schistocerca piceifrons. The sequence continues at coordinate 30,284,761 of NC_060140.1, read as the reverse complement.
AGGAAGAGCAGTAACAGTTACGTACTGCGCAACCCACTGTAAGGGATAGATAGATAGATAGACAGATAGATAGATAGATAGACAGATAAATAGAGAAATCTATCTATTCGTGAGTGCAGCAATGAGTTACTGACTACGATATAAGGACTTCCACACGCCGCTCCCCTCTACTTCTCGGCTCAGTAACAGGAGGTAACGCGTACTTTATGACTTGGCGTGTTACCCTGGAGCGCAGTGTGACTACTTAGGTCCTCTTGTCGAGTGTGTAGCAGACCGGCACTGGCGACTAGGACCAGTGTGTGGCGCACCTAGCTATCTTTATGAGCTAAATCGAACTCGTCATCGGGTGTAATCAGTCGGTACTTCAGTCACCAACCAGGTATTGCGCTTTTCATACCGATTTAAAACGTGTATTTACAAATCAATCTTTGTGTACCTACGCGGAGAGCAGCATGTGTATCAATTTTACCAGGTGGTGCAAGGGAGCAAGCTTGAGACGTAGCCCAATGCCTAAGTGGAAGTACTCAAACTAAATATTCTTGTACCTAATCTAAACAATTTTTTTCAACGACAAAACCATGTCTGCTCGTAGCAGGTGCCCACAAAGAACAACTTGTTGGATTGGTGAACTACTTTCGCGTCAGACAGGGTAAGTCACTTCGAGAGTTTCAAGACGGCGGCTACTCGGTATTTTTTTCATTTGTTTCGTGGTGTTGTGGCAGTGCAGTGCCATTTCGACGCAATATGTAAAATTAATGGATGAAAGCATTCGTTTAAATTTCTTTCTCGCTAATCTAGCAGATTTTAAATGAAACACAATGTTTCGTTGCGCTATGCAAGAGTGCGTAACTCTAGAATCACAAGTGAGAACAGTGACCTTGCATTTTGTTACTCTGAGTCTTATTAATTTTTGAAGGACCCATACAATTTGTCAGACGCCTTACACTCTTTGGAATTTGTATCTCGTATAATTCTGACGTGAAAACGCCTATTCGCTCGTCGCTCGAACTTTCTAGTGTGACAAAATATCGTGATATGTGGATCGCTAATAACTACGAGACCAATAATGCATAAACAACGGTTGAGCGCACTACGCACCGGTCATGTCTATACGTGTTTGCCGAGCAGTATTTGTTTTGCCTGTGACGTCGTCATAACACTGCAGGGACATGAGCGTGAACGTTATGGTTGGTTGATTGGGGTTGAAGGGACCAAACAGCAAGGTCATCAGTCCCTTGTTTCAAAGGTGGTCCATTCGGACGGACTTACATCTCAGAAGAGTCATGAAGATAAAAGGGAAAAGGCTAGAAAACGTAAAAGTGCAGTCGTGTTGTCAGTGGTGAAAACAAAAGTAGAGAAGTCAGCAAGTGGGCAACCCCAAGGCTATGCTATAGGCAGGAAATATCCCTCCTCTGATGCAGTACAGGCAAGACCACCTGCTATTCAAAAGCGTTAAACCGCTAGAAAGTAAAAGTGCGTATTGTAAAAGGAGACCAACCAAATGAAAAACGCGATATAAACAGTGTAAAAAGGAGAGAAAAGAGGTTCTTGGCAGGGAGGGAAGTCAGGAATCTCCAAACACAGCTTACAGTGGGAGACACCCCAACTCTCACCGCCCAGCCCCTACTCCAGAGGGAGATTAAAAACCTCAAAACCGAAAATAAAAACCACTTTCACGGAGGAAACTGAGATCCAGTTCAGCCATCTGGGGATCGTCAACCAACATTAAGGGAAGTCTGCACTTAGTACGCAGAGCCAAAAGAAGGGGGCATCCCATCAAAATTTGGGCTACTAACTGGAAAGCCCCACAACCACAAAGAGGGGTGGCTCATTACGCAAAAGAAAACCATGGGTCAGCTTGGTATGACTGATGCGGAGATGACACAGAGTGGTCGAGTCCTTTCGGGAGAGGCGGAGGGAAGAACGCCACGGGACAAGTACCTCCCAAGAGTTGGCCCATGATTGTGCAAAATGGCATTTGATACGAAGCCGTAAATCCGCCGCTGGAGGGGTTACAGAGAAGGGGGGGTAAGCGACCGCTCCCCCTGCCAAACGATCAGCAAGCTCATGACCTGGGATACCCACATGGCCAGGGACCCACAGGAAGTCAACAGAACAAGTAGCATGCTGAAGATCAGCGAAATGGCCATGGATGGCCGAGGCCAAGGGTTGGCGTGAAAAACACCGATCAATAGCCTGAAGGCCACTCACTGAGTCCGTACATAACGAAACGCGGTTGAGTTGGGACTGTTTAATAAAGGTAAGGGCCAGGGAAATTGCCATCAATTCCGCATTAAACGCCACACATGCAGTAGGCAGGAGCTGATTTTCCATGCCAGCAGAGGACGTGAAGGCATACCCCACACGATCAGCAGATTTAGACCCATCGGTGTAAAAAACAAAACCATCTCGAAACTCCCATAGAAGTCGGCGGAGAAAACAACGGAACACCATCGAGGGAACTGAAGTTTTCGGACCTCGGCGGAGGTCCAACCGAATCCGGCGTCGAGGAACTAATCAAGGGGAGGTGTGTTGGGGAGGTAACGTGGGATACAGGACAAAGAAGGAAGCTGAAAATCACGCCGAAGAGACGCAAGGCAGGGTCCAACCAGTAAACACGCCCAAGGGTGGGAATCAGGTGGACGACGTCCTTGGTCAGCGAACAGGACAGAATAGGAAGGAAGAGGGGAGAGGAACGGACAGCGATTGCATAAAAATCCAGAAGCTGGGATCGCCGAACAGAAAGGAGGGGATCCCAGCTTTAACCAGGAGACTATCAACAGGGCTAGTAGGGAAGGCACCAGTGGCCAAACGGATACCACGATGGTGGACCAGATCCAGTAGGCGCAGTGTGGAAGGACCAGCCAAACCATAAACTTGACAACCATAGTCCGAGCGAGACAGCACTGAAGCCCAATAAAGGCGGAGAAGAGTGGAACGATCCGCATCCCAAGGAACCTGTCATATTGGAATTGGTACTTTTACATTCTACTTAAAATGTGAAGTTATTTCGCCTGTTATATATCATCATCATCAACCAGTTCTATCACTTGATGATGTGACCTCTTTGAGTCGGTGTGCGACGTAGGATCCCTACAGATTCTTCCATTTTCTCCTTTCTTGAGCTTCCCGTTGCCAATTCAGTCCGGGTGTAATTCTGAAGTGTCTGTTCCACGTGTTTGGTGGTCTTCTCCTTGGTCTCTTTTGGTAAATTGGGCTCCAATCTACTACTTGTTTTGACCACCTGCCATCTTTTCTGCGATCAACATGACCAGCTCATTGCCATTTCAAGGTATTCATTCTTTCCATTACCTCACTAACCTTTGTTGTCTGTCTGGTATATTTCTTTCTATCTTTCTTTGTGTAGCCCAACATTCCTCTTTGGCTTAATATTAGTTTTCCAGCAATATATTCATTTAATGTCCATGTCCCACAGCCATAAGTTATTACTGGCAGTATATGTTGGTTTAAGTTATTGAAAGATATTTTCTGCTGGTCAGCCGACTTCTTAAAGACTGAAGAGCATGTTCCATAAGCTTGCCAGCCTAATGTAATAGTGCTTTTAGGTCTCCTTTTATATTTAGAAGTTGACCACATAGACATATTGTGTGACCTTTGGACGATGCGTACTCCCAACAGTCTTATATTATTCCAGTCTCCATTCATTCATAATGATCATGGTTTTATCATAATTCATTTTTAGATCTACTTTAGAGCAGACTAACGCAAGTTAACTACCCAATATTCGAAGTTTTTCTACACTATTTGCAAATAGAATGATATCAATATCAATCCTCAGGCTGTTTCATCTCTTTCCCTGTATTTTACAACTCAATTTAGAGTTTGTTTTCAGGACTGCTGAAAATAGTTTCGGAATCACCTTGTTTTACAGCCTTTTCGATTGGAAACACGTACGTTTCTTCAACAACACTAAAAAACGCTATGGAAGTTTCTTATATGATATACAAGACATCAATACACGCCTGTTTCTTATTCTGTTAGAGCCTCAAATACAGCTGGGTGACGGAACGAATCGAATGCCTTTTCAAAATCTATAAAGGTAAGGCAAAGAGGTAGATGTATTCATTTGTTCTGCTAGTTGTTTCGCGTCGAATGAGCATACGATTAGTTGCACTAAACCTTGCACGGAACCCAGGTTGCCCAGTGGGTTGAGTCAAGTCGTTTAGTGCTGTATATGATAGCCAAAATTTTAGTAAAAACGTTGTAGCCTACAGTATGGAGAGTAGGCTGCCAGGGCCATACTCCTTCGTATCTTTAGCACTACCTTTCTTATGTACTAGGACCATGTTGCCTATATTACAATGTCTGGTAGTTTCCTCTGTGCAAACAGCTTCAAAATATTTTACAGACTCCTCATCCATCAGCTTTAAAACATCGACTGAGAGGTTATCACTATCTGCACGAGTTCCTCTTTTCATCTTGTCTATAGCGTGTTTGATTTCTGAGGGGAGTATTTCTGGAATTTGGGAAACAGAGGCATTCAATTCGTCTGGGATTAAGGTAACACCATTGACTTTACTGTACAGGTTACTATAAAAAATCTCAATATATTGGAGTATTTCTTTCTTTCTGTAATTCGGCCGTGATCTGCCTCTAACGCTGTTAGCTGATTCTTTCCAATTTCAAGCTTCGGCTTGGCAATCTTTAAACTAGATTTATTTTCAAGACTGAATTTTACCGAATCTTCTTCATACTTCTTGATGTGTTCTTTCATGCTTTTACTTAGAGCCTTCCACAGGTCTGTATATTCTCTTATCTTTGTTTCTTCTTTCATTTTTCTTATAGTGTCCATCAAACGCATCGTTTTATTTATCAGCTTCTTCTGTTGGTTTTGAGATTTGCATTCCTTCAGCTGTTGTGATAGTGCCTTCGTTACTGCTTCTGCTTCACATTCTTTTAATTTTCTCTTAATTTCTTCTTGAAAATCCTATTTTTGAAATTTAAAATTTTTCTTTCTCTTTTCTTTTAAAGTTTCAGTCTCTAATCTTTTGTATTCAATTCAAATCTTGCTACAATAAACGACAATCACTGTTTGTACTGAGCCTGTTCAGCTTGGACACAGCTTAACGTTTTGAGACCTGTTGGTAAGAATGACGTCTATTTCGTTTTAAATACACACATCCAGCAACAAATATGTAAATCACTGTGAATCACTTGTCGCACACTAGCCGTTTTCTGCGCTTTTGCGACAGATTAGAAGTGCGGTACAGTATGGAACTATAAACTGGACCATATTTCTCGCCAGCTGTTCATTTAACAGACTCGTAGACTTAAGCTGTGGTGTTGTTGCAGGGCTCTGCTCTGCTTTCTCAGGCGGGCGGACATGGAAGCTAATGAGTAAAAGGGGCCGTCCCCAGTCACCTGTTCCTTGTCTTGTTGGCTGGCCCGGCGGTGCAGCGACAACCATTAGTGGGGAAGGAGAGAATTCGTGCAACAAATAAACGACACACGTGCACCTCGACAGCTGCTAGCGTAAGCAGCAACTTTGGCAGCAAGTTCGGTGCTTTGTGCGGCAAGACCACGAAATGGCTTAAATATCAACCGTATCCGGCGACTCGATGTAGGCGTTTCAGTTTCACCCACACAGATCCACTGTGCTCGTATGTGCGTTCGGACACAAATTATCGCTAAAGAACAGTTTGTAATCAACTCCGTTTCATCATCGTCGCCTTAAGGTATTCGCTTCAGCATGCCGGGTCCCGTTCTATACTTTCATCTGTACGTCTACACAGCATGTGAATACGAATTTCAGTTGTCGCTTATCTGCTTTCATGTACGGAATTGGAGTTGTATCTTCATTTTTAACAACGCTACTTGCACTTCATGAAAGCACATCATGAGGATACGTATTGAACTACATACTACTGAAAATGATTTGGTATGTGTCAATGCACTCCGAAATGTCTCGGGTACATGTGACTTGACTTTGTTCAATGCACGCATCCTGTAACAAAAATGTAAAATTTTCTTCACAGTTGCTGAAGTGGTCTTACGTTTGTATCTAATTTGTATTATGTTAGCAGTATCTTGGATATAAAATTATCTAAAGACACAACGCTACTTAGCTACATTCTGTCTCTGTGCCCATTTTTACATGCACTGTTGGAGAATTTTTTATTTTTGTGACCCATCGTCATTAATGCTTCTTGTCAGAAAGCGACTCTGGAGCCGACGTAGCTAACGCACACCTATGTGATGTTCCTCTACCGGCTCGAATGTTGGCGGTACAAGTATTTAGCCAGGAAGGGAAGAAGAAGTGGTGCTGGGAAGTTGCTGATCACCAGACATTGAGTCTCGCTTCCCGAGCACGGGGTCCCGTGTTCGATTCCCGGCTGGGTCAGGGATTTTCACCTGACTCGAGATGACTGGCTGTTTGTGTTGTCCTCATCATTTCATAATCATTCGCGCAAGTGGCGAGACTGGACTGAGGAAAGGTTGGGAATTTGTACGGGCGCTGATAACCGCGCAGTTTAGCGACCCATAAACCAAACATCACCAGACATTGAGCCAAGTTCTTGCATGGAATTCCAAACCTTACCGCTGTGCCTCATGGAGTGTGCGACACTTTTGGCGATCCGCCCGTCAGGTGGGGCACTGGGGACCTCCATTAATGACGTTTAAAATTTGGACCCCCCTCCCCCATTGGTGAGGTGTAATGGCCCCCCAACTTCTCATCCCCCTCACGTGAGGTTTACCACATATAGTCGGGCAAAGCTACATAAAAATGAAATTTAATGAAATTACATTTTTTTGTCAAGTGTATTAAACAGTGTTCTTAACACGTGATTGAAAGCACTTTATGTCGTGTCAACCCTAAGTAGTATTCAGACGGACAAGCAGACAGAGGAAGATGGACAAACAGGCTTCACTGTATTATTTGCAAGTTTCCCCTCAACTATACGATTATCTAAATTTTAAATCTCACGATGTATGTAATCAGTAATAGAACACTTATCAGTGAGCGAGCTTCAGCTTAGCTTCCTCCTTGCTCGCTCGTGTGTGTCGACATCTCGGCGTACCACTTAACATCACATTGTAAAAGTTTTGATACAGATTCATGCTGAGCACAATGAAATTGACTTTATACGCGTTGCAGAATATCACGACTGACACGCAGTGATTTCGGCCGGCGCGGCAGCAAAATGTGACGCTTGCGCAACAGTTGTTTCAGGTCGTGGGATCCCCGGCATGCACACGTGTAATGCACGCAGCTCAGTTTAGAGAGTGCGCTTTAATAGTCTATGCTACTGATGAATTGCACGAAAAATATCCATTATAATAATGGGTACAACCAGAATTAAAAAGCTGACGCGAGATTTTCATTGGCCCCCATTTAAATCAGATTTGGTGAGATTTTGCCGGACTTTCCATTTTAAGTTCACTGGGCAGCTTTTGGTGTCCGCTAAGAGCAGGCTCACCTTGTCCCCTCTCTCATCATCAGGCTACACAAGCACGACACCGCATTACAGTCTGCTGTGCTCAACACAGCGCTTAATATCCAACTCACGCACACTGTGGGGAAAGGGGGGCATTATTGTGCTCTCCGGAAGAAAACCGTTACGACTGTGCGACTGAACGACCCGTCAAAGTCTCTCAGCTTGCAATGCCCATCCTCTCTCTCTTGCCTTTCCTACCGGCTACCTTCGACTTCCACTTGTTCATTCCATCTCCTGATCGTCGAAAAGTAAACAACAAAGAGTTTAATTTAACGGCAAAGGAATCAGATCGGTCTTCCGTTCAGGTAGGAAAATTAAAGAAATGTTGCGACATCTTAAATGTAACCTCAATCTTTGCCTATTTGAGGTTCATAATATCCGTTGTCAGTGTGGCAGCAGTTACATGGGGCAGTCTATACGGACTACTGCCCATCGCATTACTGAACATCAGGGTCATCTTAAGTACAGAAATTCTTTTAACATCAGCGGTGGCCGAGCACAGTTTGATAAATAAACACAAGTTCATGCTTGAACATGAAGACTCTACCTCACGCTTCGGTCTATTGGGACTCTGCTGTTCTTAATATATATTAATGACTTGCCATTCTATATTCACGAAGATGCAAAGCTGGTATCTGGTATTTTTGGTCGATGATACAAGTATAGCTATCACACCCGACAGACAAGAATTAACTGGTGAAATTGTAAACGATGTTTTTCAGAAAATCATTAAGTGGTTCTCTGCAAATGGGCTCTCATTAAACTTTGACAAAACACAGTATATACAGTTCCACACAGTAAACGGAATGACCCCATTAATATAGACTTCGATCAGAAATCGGTAGCTAAGGTAGAATATTCAAAATTTCTAGGTGTATGCATTGATGAGGGGTTGAACTGCAAAAAACACAAAGAGGATCTGCTGAAACGTTTGACTTCAGCTACTTATGCTATTAGGGTCATTGCAAATTTTGGCGATATACATCTGAGTAAATTAGCTTACCACGCCTATTTTGATTCGCTGCTTTCATATGGCATCATATTCTGGGGTAACTCATCATTGACTAAAAGAGTGTTCATTGCAGAAAAGCGTGTAATCAGAATAATTGCTGGAGCTCATCCAAGATCATCCCGAAGACACTTATTTAAAGAGCTAGAAATCTGCACTGCAGCCTCACAATATATATATTCACGTATGAAATTTGTTATTAACAATCCGAAAGAATTCAAAAGTAATAGCAATGTACATGGCTACAACACTAGGAGAAAGGATGATCTTCACTATTCAGGGTTAAATCTAACTTTGGCTCAGAAGGGGCAAATTATTCTGCCACAAAAGTCTTTGGTCACTTACCTAATAGCAATGGAAGTCTGATAGATAGCCATATAGCATTTAAAAGGAAATTAAAAGAATTTCTTAATGGCAACTCCTACTCATTAGATGAATTTTTAGATATAGTAAGTGGGTAATTTCTCAATGCCAGAAAAAAAATAAAAAAAATAAAAAATAAAAATAAATTAAAACTAAAAATAAAAAAATAAAAGTATTGAGTGTCATGTAACATTTTGTGTAATTTAATATCTTGTATAGACACCTTTTATTAACCTGACACGTTCCACATCATTACGAAGTGTCGTATTCATGATCTATGGAACAAGTACTTACATAACCTGCTATTAGGGAAGCGATGGAAATTACGATGTGTGGTTTCAACTTCAGCTAAGCCTATGCACTATTGACAACGCACGGAAACGTACACTTGGCAAAGAAAGACCACAGAGGGAGACTTTGCACCGTTCACCGTCTGATAGGAGCGGTGTCGCTGCAGACGAGTACGGACAGCGGCCGCAAACTTATATCGCACTAGACGGAGCGCGGAAGCCCCACACCCGGTAACACCGTTCCGTGACTGGCACTGCTTCGAGGCAATCCAGTGGCCAGTAAACTTTTACTTGTTCTTCCTGTACAGTATTGGATCTGGTGACCTGTTCGGTCTCTGTCCGTATTTTTGGTGGTCTTCCTGCACCTCTTCCGTCTCTGGGTTCGTATTTGAGGAATTTTTGGGGGATCCGGGCGACATTCATCGGTACTACATGGTGTTTGCAGGGTGTTCTGTCGTTCTGTACTGTGTTGATGATTGGTTTCACTTTAATATCATTAGGACATCAGCAGATCTTCTCCTGCCCCATGGTGTGTGGCCAGCTGCTGTTCTCACGAACCACATGTAAGACGTCATGATCTCCCGACCTTCATTGCTTACATATCCCTCCCTCACAATCATATTCCTCACATCAAGAGGCTTCATTCGAACCCAAACTCGATAAGATAAAGTCAATATTGTATGAACTCATGTAAACGATAGGCAAATAACAAGTAATCGCACCGTGGTGGAAATACTCGAGGCTGGCGTACACACATACATTCCAGACACGATGGTCACAGGAGCTTTTAGTTCGGGAGAGCAACTGCACGCCAAGAGGCCGGTCCCAACCCATCTACAATGGCCGGTGACCACCCATAGAGCAGACAGCGTTTGCCCGAGTGAAAGGACGACCCAGTGTTCGGCTTAAAAGCAAATTCCGCTACACTGTGTGGGAGCGGCCAGCCTACACATTCTTTACAACATAGCATGCAGTTTCAGAGATTTTCACAGGGAGACAGCAAATGCCAAACGCCGATGCTACAGATTTCTGAATTGGTCGCCTTAAACGAAACGTCATTCTCCCGTTTTAGAAGAGCAATGCTGATTGGCAGACGATATTTCTGACGCCTTGAGCTGAAGGAGTAATGTAAGAGACCGAAAGATATACCCCCTCACGTCTGGCGTGGAGAGGGGCCGTTCTGTTGTCGCTCTTGGAGCGAGAACACGTAACGAGAGCGTGCACGCTCGTGCGTGAACTCGAGAGAGCGAGGAACAAGTCTCTCGTCAGTACTTCACTGGGAGAGCACCTCTCTCGAGAACGAATCGAAGTGCGACTCTCTAGATTGAGCCCTTGCGATTAAGCGTTGTTCGCTGTGTTGGCCGACACTTATTGTGCAGTGTGAATGGACAGAGTTATAGTTAACCGACTGCGAGCGAATTTTTGAGTGGCATCGCGGTGGACTGGTTATCTGACTGGTGTACCACGCCAATAGTTAGACTAGGGGCGAATAGGAATCCTTGACTTCATCAAGGCGTAGGGAGACTTTGATTGGAGAAGGTCAATCCAGATAGAACGAGAGTTATCTTATTTGTCAGCAGCGAGCGGCACAGACAGCAGTCATCGCAGATTACGGTATTGTGCGCTACAGCTATTGCGAGCCCCGTTTTCCTCCACAACAGTACACTTCACTGCATTTCACACGTGACAGCCTCGACCGTACCTAGCAACATTCTAAAGGATAATTATTCAAGTTGAGTAGGTGCGGCTCTCAGGCATTCTGCCAAGTCAATAACAATCTTAAAAAAATGGCTCTGAGCACTATGGGACTTAACATCTATGGTCATCAGTCCCCTAGAACTTAGAACTACTTAAACCTAACTAACCTAAGGACATCACACAACAACCAGTCATCACGAGGCAGAGAAAATCCCTGACCCTGCCGGGAATCGAACCCGGGAACCTGGGTAACGATCTTAAACTTTGTATAGAAATTTTATTAGCGAATCCTATCCTTGAGAGGTAACTTCACATTCCGAAAAGAACCCGGAAATAACTTGTTAAGTTCATAACTAAAAGTGCCATTGCGATTTTTCAGAATTTTTGCAGAAATAATTAATAATTTTCGTTATTTTCACGTTTTTATTACACTAACTAGCACTACCCCAGTACCGAAGTATCCCACTAGTTACGTAAGAAATTTTGTGAATTTTTGTGTCATTTCCTTACAGCGGACGACTCCAGAAGATATTTATCGCTGTAAGATTTTCAGGCATTTCTCTTTAGAACGTTAGGAGCGTCTGTCTGACTTCTGTAGTAGTGTGGGGGTGGAAATTGCATGTTGCAGGAGCCACAGGGTAAAGGGTACATCTCAGATTAATCCGTTGCGCAGAATGACAGAATAGCACCCACACGTCACCACAGACACATCTTGGTGCTCACTAGCCTCCGTTTGTCATGTCTACGGAGTGTTCGAGCTTCGCTGCCATACAAGATTGTAGGTTTGGGGCCAGAGTTGGATTAGTTTTCTGCTGAACAGGAGAGGGTCTGAACATGTAATTTATTATTCCTCCGGGTGGCCGAGCGGTTCTAGGCGCTACAAAAAAATGGTTCAAATGGCTCTGAGCACTATGGGACTAAACATCTGTGGTCATCAGTCCCCTAGAACTTAGAACTAGTTAAACCTAACTAACCTAAGGACATCACACACATCCATGCCCGAGGCAGGATTCGAACCTGCGACCGTAGCCGTCCCGCGGTTCCAGACTGAGCGCCTAGAACCGCTAGACCACCGCGGCCGGCTAGGCGCTACACTCTGGAACGGCGCGACCGTTACGGTCGCAGGTTCGAGTCCTGCCTCGGGCATGGATGTGTGTGATGTCCTTAGGTTAGTTAGATTTAAATATTTCTAAGTTCTAGGGGACCGATGACCTCAGAAGTTAAGTCCCATAGTGCTCAGAGCCATTTGAACCATCTGTCTATCTCGATTCTGTCACGGGTATTTTGTCTGTCCACTGGTAAAAGTGGGGACAGGGTGAGAGGTAACATGCTTGTCTAATTCCTTGGTCGATGTGTTTCTATTCGGACAACTGTTGTCCAGTTCTCACTAGCTGGATTCCTTTTATGTTGTATGATGAGCTATTACATTCTACCAGGATTTTCAAAATTTTCTTCTGTCGGGCGTATCGACAGTTTTTTTCTTTAAATCAATAAAGACCAATATTCAATCCTTTTCTTTTTTCAATAAGCATTCTGAATGTCACGTATCTATCTCCAGAATCTCCTGTTCTTCCACGAGTGGTTCATAAAATGTTGATGTGGCAGTGAATTTTATAAAGCAAAGCAAGAAAATCTCCACGATTCGGTACTTATGGGACCGTTCGATCGCCATGGCGTCCTATGCCAATGGCATCATTGGATGCGGTGTGGAGGGGAATCGGGCACCCCAGCGCCGTTGACGCCTTCCTAGACCTCGGAGCCGCTACTTCTCGTTCAAGTACCTCCTCACTTAGCGTCACGAGGCTGAGTGCACCCAGCTACAGTCTTCCCTCCGAGGAAAAATCCTTGGCAGTACCGTGAATCGAAGCCGGTTCCCCCCATCACACACACTGACTAATGATCTAGAGAGGCGAACAAATTTTATAACTTGACCATTAATTACTATATTTTTCTTTTGTTTATTAGGCTACCTGCGTGTCTTTGTGATATTCAGCACTAAACGCTGAGCTACGGTAGTGACGGGAAGTGATCCCAGAAAGCACGAGACGCGGAGGTTATCGAGCAGCAGCGATGGGAAGGCAGCCAGTGGGGACAGAGGGGAAGTAGCGCCGCCGGGGCTTCAGCTCAGGTCGATACGCCGACGTCAAAACAGTCGGCGCGCACTGGGGGAGCAGTGTGTGAACAACAGGTGGCGGCCCCTCTGCCTGCCAGCTCATTACGGCGAGTGCCGACTCGGCGCGAGGGCCATTGTCGCGTCGCAGCCCCGCCTCCCGCCCTGCGGCACACGAGCGCTGCACAGTCGCAGCCGCCGCCGCCCCCGCACATCGCGCGCGATACGCTGATCGGCTGCAGCCGCTCCCTCTGGAACCCGAGGCCGCACCGGGATGCGTCCTGTCACGGTCGCCAGATGTAACGTAGCTCTCCTCATATTTGATGGAAACAATTTAATCCGGGCCGCAGACGACGAACATCGCGGAGGAGAACTGACACCGTTGCACTTGAATCTATAATTTTTAATTTGTAAAGTAGTGGAAGCAAAACTAAAGAATAACTAGATTCAAAAAGTCTATATTTAGTGAAATGACTCTTCCTATGCAACACTCAGATTTCGATTTTCAAATGACAAAGAAATGAAACCGTGTGCGGGACTAGGAGTCATATCCGAGATCTTTGCCTGTCGTGGGGCAAGTGCTCTACCAATTGAGCTGGCGTAGCATGAACCGCGACCCATTCCTTCCGCCACTACCTCATCTCCTACCTTACAAAACAGAAGTTATCCTGCGAAATCTGTAGGACTAACACTTGTGGAAGAAAGGATATTACAGAGACATGCCTTAGCCACAGACAGGCAATGTTACCGGTCCGACACACAGATTTAATCTGTCACCAAGTTTCATATCAGCTTACACTGCACTGTTAAAGTGAAAAATTCATTCCGCACAAAGAAATGTTTTCAATAGTGTTGATTACTTACACTTCTTTCCCATTAGCAATCAGAGAAGCACAAACTACTCATCTGTGAAGTCAATAAAATTAGGTAGATAGGTGGGTCGGTCGTAACGCCCTGGGCTCGCAGTATGTGGAAGACAGAGATTGATATCCTCGTTGGGCATTTCATGTTTAGCTATTTATGGAGTGTCTCAAACTCTCTTTTGGGAATTGCTGGATGGTTCCTTTGAGGCGGAAGCATGTGATTTCCTGTGCCACCCTCCTCCTGACTCGAGCTTGTGCCCTAATGACCTGGTCATCAACGGTGTGTTACACCTAAGAATACCAACGCAATTTCCGTAACGCGCATTAGCAACGAAGATGTTGGAAGGGGGGGGGGGTACTTCATGCCCACCATAAAAAACTTGGAAACAGATGCGATAATTGCTGTGGACATATTTCTTAAAGAGATACTTATGTGTACAGGGTGACAATTATTGAACTATATGAAAAAAAACGGAAATTATGTGGTGTCACCGCCAGACACCACACTTGCTAGGTGGTAGCCTTTAAATCGGCCGCGGTTCATTAGTATACGCCGGACCCGCGTGTCGCCACTGTCAGTAATTGCAGACCGAGCGCCACCACACGGCAGGTCTAGAGAGACGTCCTGGCACTCGCCCCAGTTGTACAGCCGACGTTCATAGCAATGGTTCACTGACAAATACGCTCTCATTTGCCGAGACGATAGTTAGCATAGCCTTCAGCTACATTTGCTACGACCTAGCAAGGCGCCGTATTCAATTGATATTTATTATGTGAAGCATGTATCATCAAGAGAGATGTTCTACAATTGTGGATTAAAGTTAAGTATTACATCATCTACGTACTTTATGTGCAATTCTCAAGATATTGTCCTGTTCCAGACCTCACGCCAGTCAGCGTGTAATTAAACGCGTTCATTTCGGCCTCCTCTAGAAACACAGTGTTGGCTCTTCTGCCTACACTACAAATTAGTTACAAACTACGGCGTGCACACACTTTCTTCAACTTGTAAATGTCACTACAGATATTCGGATTTAGCTTCTGACATGTTCAATATCCCTGCCACCCTGCAGACGAATAGCGAAATTCTGCATGACCCGCTAAAGTGTCGTAACATCGATGCTGTCGATGACCTCTTGAATGGCTGTTTTCAGCTCATAAATGGTTTTGGGATCTACATCTGGTCTTTGATACAGCCGCCGAAGAAAGAATCGCATGTGTTAAAATCCAGAGAATATGGCAGATAATCGAAGGCCATGCCACTGGCCTGTAGGTACTCCAGAGCCAGAATGCGGTCCCCAAAGTGCTCCTTCAGGACGTAAAACACTATCCTGCTTTGATGGGGTCGAGCTCTGTCTTGCATGAACCACATCTTGTGGAAATCAGGGTCACTTTGGATAACGGAGATGAAATCATCTTCGGAAACGTTCACATACCGTTCGGTACTCACCGTTTCATCAAGAAATATCGCACCGAATATTCCGTGACTGGACATTTCACACCAAAAATTCACCCGTTGAAACGAATAGACCTCTCGTTCACGAAATGCGGATTCTCAGTCCCCAAAATGCGCCAATTTTGTTTTTTGACGAACCTACGCAAATGAAAGTAGGCTATGTCGCTAAGCCAAACCATGCAGAGCATACTAATTCCCAACATGCCCCCCGGTCAAACGTGCTGTTTGAAAGTCATAACGCAAACCGTTCAAAAGTTATGACGATTTTATTTCATGTAGTTCAGTAATTGTCACCCTGTAAGTAAGGTACTGAACCTGAAAATAATGAACGTAGGTTGATTCTTACAAAGAAGAAGACAGCAACCAGCCACTATTCATACTGCTATTTATTTAGGTAAATAGCGCCGTAACCGGTTTCGAACTGGGAAGTTCATCATCAGACGGCTGCTCACATGATTTGCAAGATACACTTTACATAACTTGTGTTTGGTTCTTTGCACAATATGGTGATGTACAAATTATATAAGTGCTGCATATATTTTGGAATATTCGAAAAATACAATCCTGCAACTTCGCAAAAAAATCTCGCGGAGCCTCACATATTTATTTACTCTGTATTTCATCAAAATGGTTCAAATGGCTCTGAGCACTATGGGACTTAACTTCTGAGGTCATCAGTCCCCTAGAACTTAGAGCTACTTAAACCTAACTAACCTAAGGACATCACACACATCCATGCCCGTGGTAGGATTCGAACCTGCGACCGTAGCGGTCGCGCGGTTCCAGACTGTAGCGCCTAGAACCGCTCGGACACTCCGGCCGGCTGTATTTCATCGTTTGGAGGTTAGTTATGTTCACATAGGGCGCTTCTAACGCTGTTTTCTACCGTAGAGCACCAACACACCAAGAATATTTCGCCACGCTCGAAGAATAAAAAATCGAAAAATGACGATAATGTAAAGTGTATCTTGCAAATCATGTGAACGGCCGTGTAATGATGAACTTGCCAGTTTGAAACCGTTTACGGCGTTATTTACTTAAATAAATAGCAGTATTAACAGTGGCTGGTTGCTGTCTTCTTCTTTGGGTGTAAGAATCAATCTACATTAATTGTACACAGCCACGGTATCACTACGTCAGTTTTAGACAAAATAGCTGAAAATGATAAATAGGACATGTAATGTCTCTTGCAGCGGTCTCTCCACGATATTTTCAGAAATTTTTTATAAATTATATAACTCAGTACATATCTCGAAATATCTCTTATCTTACCGATTCCTAAACTTTAATATACGATGATTATCAATGCAGAGTAGTTTCAAGCCCTATTATTTCTTGGAGCGTGCATTTACTCCATGGAATAGCTTCTCTGCTATGTTTTGTCTTATGAAAAGAATGATTCAGATCTTGCGGATTAGCCGTGAAAGAACGAAGATGTTATATGTATGTATTGTTGAGCTAGTCGCCATCTTGATGAGATTCTGTATGAGAAGGAGTTTAATACATGAAGTGTGTTCGCGTATTATTTAGCTGATTATTATTGACAGTGTCTGCCTACTACGCTGTGTTGCACGGGATCGGTGGGGAACGTCTGATTTACACTGGACGAACCTGCCGTTTTGTACGCTCAAGATATCCAGTTCATTACTTTCAATAAATAGGCTAACACGGTCTTACTAGCAGATCTCCGGGGTTCCGCATGTGATCATCGAAAGTTAATAATTATCACAAATGTTTTCAGGAGATCGACTGACAATTTTCGTCGCACCGAGATTTCGAAATTGCTTCACTGCCTTATGGAATTTAAGTTAAGCTCAATTTAATCAGGATAGAACAGTACTGAACTGTGTGAATGTGATAAGCCTGCATTGTGAATGAAAATTCCCTTAAAATACGCATGTTTTTTACTATCCTGATCAGTGAAGATAAATCAGGCCGGTGTGAGAGAGGTTTTTAAATTTTAGATCCCACAAAAAAAATTATTAAAGACATTCACTGCGGATAGCGACATCTATCAGTAAGTCTTAGATTCATGGGTTACATTTCACTGAAAAATTAAACAATTATGGACTCTTGTAGAATAATTCATTAAAATCTATAAATACTTTTTCGGAATTTTAAAATATAAAGTAACCGACTAGGTAACAGTATTTTTCGAGTGACCACGAAACCCTCCCTCTCTCGTGAGTTGAACCCTCCATTCCTTCCTTTCTACCAAATAAAATCACTAACATTGTCCTGTGGTTCTCTGACGAAAGCGAGGTTTAACACAAGAAAAATAAAAGCAGTTTATGGCACAGTTGGCTAGAAGCCTCCGTAGGTCCTAGGACCCGTAAGTACAGAAGTACTAACACGGTCTGAAATTTCCGGAATTGTTCGAATATAAATGCACTAATGGCTTTAATTTTTCTATTTCTCGAAGAAACTTTCGGATGTATAAATTGAATCTATTCATGTGATAAGAAGAATGCTGGAAAAGTACCACTAACTAAAGAACATAATTATCAAAGAAGAGGCATAAGTATTACAGACGACGACGTTTACGAACGAACTAGTCTTTCGAGTAAGTGAGCAAATATTCAGTTAACAATATCAACTGAATCATAATAGGCACATTTGCATGCACTTCCACAGCTCTTCTGGAACTTCATTCTTAGTACTTGTAGATTAATAGTTTTTCTGTGAATATTACATGCAGTAGCGGATGGGGTAGCCGTCTGTATTATCGTTACTTTTCAAGTGTAGATAGAAACCAATGTGTCAGCAAACCACTCTATACAGTGGAATAATAGTATCTCTCAGTAACATAGACATTATAGGTAGAATTTTACTACGGAAGTGAATAATATTACTGAAAAATCGGACGAAATAATGCAGTCCGACGCAATTGATATTGAGTCGCCAACGGAAACTACGGCGACACAAGAAAGCGCTGAAAGTAGGGCAGGTGACAACCGTGTTTAAAAGTCAGTACAAATAAAAAATAATGGTTTGTAGAAAATAGATGATACAATGGTAACTTCGGACCAGGGGATCATCTGGACCGACGTCCAAAAGTACGTTCTCGCACGACGGTACTTATCGTAACGATTTACGTGAGTTACATCTCTTTCCTAGACCAGGAAATGTCCATTGAAAGGCAACATCATCTGCTTCCTAGAATCACTCACAAAGCCAGCTCGCTGCACTCAGCGTTTATGGGCACCAATTCGTCTCTCTCCCTGTTCTCCGTCGCCTCCACGACAGCCCGTCGGGTACAAGTTCTCTACAGGTTGCACATGCAGTTATAAGAACATTCTGTCCCCAATTTCCGCATGTAAAAAGTCATAATTCACAGGTACCAAATGTAATACTGTGGAACACCGAGATCATGATCTAAAAATATGAACGTTAATCTGATTGACAATGTGGCGTGCGTCATCTCTACATGACTACATGATTCCAAGGGCGGTACCTCATCTACCTCTACATCTACATCCATACTCCGCAAGCCACCTGACGTGTGTGGTGGAGGGTACCTTGAGTACCTCTATCGGTTTTCCCTTCTATTCCAGTCTCGTATTGTTCGTGGAAAGAAGGATTGTCGGTATGCTTCTGAGTGGGCTCTAATCTCTCTGATTTTATCCTCACGGTCTCTTCGCGAGATATACGTAGGAGGGAGCAATATACTGCTTGACTCCTCGGTGAAGGTATGTTCTCGAAACTTCAACAAAAGCCCGTACCGAGCTACTGAGCGTCTCTCCTGCAGAGTCTTCCACTGGAGTTTATCTATCATCTCCGTAACGCTTTCGTGATTACTAAATGATCCTGTAACGAAGCGCGCTGCTCTCCGTTGGATCTTCTCTATCTCTTCTATCAATCCTATCTGGTACGGATCCCACACTGTTGAGCAGTATTCAAGCAGTGGGCGAACAAGCCTACTGTAACCTACTTCCTTTGTTTTCGGATTGCATTTCCTTAGGATTCTTCCATTGAATCTCAGTCTGGCATCTGCTTTACCGACGATCAACTTTATATGATCATTCATTTTAAATCACTCCTAATGCGTACTCCCAGATAACTTATGGAATTAACTGCTTCCAGTTGCTCACCTGCTATTTTGTAGTTAAATGATAAGGGAACTATCTTTCTACGTATTCGCAGCGCATTACACTTGTCTACCTTGAGATTCAATTGCCATTCCCTGCACCATGCGTGTATTCGCTGCAGATTTCCATTGTTACAACCTCTCGATACACCACACCTGTGGCGTATCGGTTTTAGGGGAACTAGGAGTGGCCGCGGGAAAATCGTTGCATCATTTAGACTTGTGCGTCAGTGGTCCCTGTTCACAGAGTCGACCACAGACACAAACCGAAACCTCACACAGTGACCGCAGGGCGCCGACTGACCAGCTGAGGTATTGTTTTTCGGGGTCAGTATTGCAGATGGCTACTGATGACGGTCGCCGACGGAGAGATTTATCCTAATGAAGAATGGCTGCGTTTTGGGCACGAAAGGCAGACCTATTCACGGAGTTTGGAGAAATTTCATCAGTTACACTACCTGTTCAAATGTATCCGGACACCTTTACGTAACGCGGAATAGAGGACTATATGTACTGAAAGGTGGATCCGCTAGTATAAAAGGAGGCGTGGACTACTGTCTAGTCGGCAGAGAAACCATAACAGCAGAATGGGTGCGTCACGGGAGAGCTGCGTGGACTAATTATTGGACATCAGCTAAGTAACAAATCCATCAGGGATATTTCAACCGTTCTCAAGGTGCCCAAGTTGACTGTTGGTGATCTTATTGTGAAATGAAAACGTGAAGGAACAACCAGGAGCACGCTGAACTCATATACTGGCGGACAAGGACGTCGAGTATTAGGGAGTGTGGTTGGAAAGAACCTCACGAAATCAGTAGCAGGGGTCCAGAGCGCTACCAGGGGTCCCTCTAGCACAATTACTGGGCGTGGGAAGTTGAAAAGAATGGGATGCGATGGTCGAGCAGCTCCTCATAGTCCGCACGTTTCTCCAGGCAGTTCTAAGCGACGCTTAAGACGGCCACTGGACAGCGGATCACTGGAAGCGAGTGATTTGGGGTGATGGATCACTCTATACCCCGTCGCTATCCGATGGGAATTTTTCGGTGTGGCAAATGCATCACGTGCTGTGCCGACAGTGAAGCACAGAGCAGGTGGTATTACGACACTGGGCTGTTTTCGTAGACTGGGACGTGGCCTACTTATTGTACTGAAGAAAACGCTAACTGGCAAAGAGTATGAACTTATTTTACAGCGTTGTGCACTGCGAATAGTCGAGGAACAGTTCGGCAACAACAGTTGTTTGTATCAGCGTCACACCGCACCCTGTCGTAAAAGAGCATGTACTAATCTTGCCCAGAAAGTAGCGCATCGCATTTTCTTCCTAGCCGAAAACAATGCTATGAATGTGAAACGTTACGTACGTATTATTTGAAGTCTCCCGAGTCAGCGTGCCAAGTTTCCGCCACTTGCGACTGATAACGTAGCTGCAGGACAGTTTCAAAATGGCGTCTGTAGGTGATGCACGTTACAAGCATGGTGCTGTCACTGCAGAGAAGGAAACTGTGGGGAATATTCAAAAACGCTTGTGCAAAGTCTATGGAGCATCTTTTGTCGCTGGACACGGAGGGTGAGTCATCAGAAGGCCATAGCACGGGATGGAGACTACGTGGAAGAATAGGGTGTGTAGACAAAACACCGTTCTTGCGTGTGTGTAATTCTCATTATGTTCAATAAAGAATAGTTGAAGGAAAAAAAATGCGGTGCTTTACCTTCTAGGCAACCATCGTATGAGACAGTGGTTTGTGGGCAATAACGGTCTTGTAATTGGCTGGCATCCCCAGAGTCCCGATGCGAACCTAATGTACGACTTCTGGCTTGAGTCAGAACGTCGACTTCTTTCTACACCCCAGAGTCCAGCACCTCCGCCTTGTACGGTTTCGGCTTTTGAGGAAGTCGGGCTGCGATTATTCCGCAGACATTCAGATACTCCATTGCAAGTTTCCTCAGCAGATTGAAGTCGTCATAAAGGCGAAGGATTTCTGCACAATAATACGTGTATGGATACTTTTAATAAGATAATATATGCCAGTGATATTAGTATATACTTTATAGTGTTTGTGGTATAGCAGTTGCTAACACTGCATCTAAAGTTCTGCCACTCTGTGAGCAGATGAGATGCTTTTCAAGGAACCTCACACAGTTGGCTGATGGGTGGCGGGAATGTACGTCTTACGTAATATTCTTAGAATTTAGTTTAATTCATTCCTTCGTTTCCATCATTTCTCATCTTAGCTACTTGTTTCCCTTCGCCTCTTTCTGCAAGTGTAATATAACTGTACCGCAATATACAAGTTCTAAAATTTCAGAGTTTTGTAGATTCACGTTGTTAACAAGTGCAAAATCGAGTATTAGAGTATTGTTTTGCGCATTTATAAGAAAATGAAGAATTTCAAAGTGATAAAATCTTAGTTCTATTTAAGTCTAATCGGAAATTTTTTGAACACCTACATGTAGTACAGAAATGTTTTACAATGCTCACATACTCTGTGGGACGTGGTGTTTTGGCAACGTTTCCGGGGGTTACGGCCAGGCTAGAGGCTACACCCGTGGCATATTTTAATTTAATGACTTACTGACGGCGTCGATAGCTGCCTATAGGCACATTCAAAGTGTGGTAGTTTATTTGTAACACGCAACGGATCGCCGCGATGCTTCCACGCACGTCAAACATTCCCACGCGTTGGAGTGCCTCGTGAGGGGCATAACACGCTGTTCCTCGCTAAAATCTCGTAGTCGGCGTCGAAACAGCTGTAGAACAGCCTCGGGCTACGACTTGAGCACACGTAACATCGGTAGGTGTGAAAGACGCTACGTTGCTTTGAACTGAATCATACATCTGATATTACTGTATTTGTTTACACTTAATTTTTAATCGTAACTTTTGCGTGATAACAGCAGAAATTCCAAGACATAGCAGTAAGAAAGGAAGGGCATTACTCGATGGAGTCTAACGACTACGTTCACTCCTTACCTCTGCATACGCTCATACCCTACGCACAAAAGGTTAGGATGCTGCGTTCACTACACTACGTTTGTAGTGTTGAGAGAATGACTGGTAATATATCATTTTGGAAGCTGTTATTAATTTATTTCTGTTGCCACTTATGATTAGAACGGGACTGAAATGTAAGAAAGGCAGACAACATGTGAGCCTGTCACTGCAGCTGAAAATTTGTGCCTCGTCGGGTCACGAGCCGAGTTCTTTTGTTTATCATCGTCGCTGCAAGCAGTAGGCCAGCTGTGCAACTTCCAAACCCCGTCAATAGGAACTCATACTTCCAATGTTACCATTGGTTCCCTGTTGTTAATTCCGAACGAGCTGTCCTCTCGTGGGGTTTCTAGGAATGGTATAGCACTAGCACAACTACTTGCTGCACAGGCCCGACAGTACCACTAGATCGTGGAAACGTATGCAGGTACAAAATTACAGCTGCCACAATTACCGAAAGGATGCAAATTATATTTCTGTTTTTAATGTTTCATTGGGTATAAGGTAAGGCACCAACTTTGGATCGTTCGTATTGACCTCACTACATTGAAGATAACGGAAATGAGGATTGTTGGATGGGGACGTGAGGCTCCAGAAAACGAGTCCAGTTGTTACGTAACAGGCTTTAGGTTAGAGGACAAATCCTCTACAGTTCCACCGTCAGGGTTGGTAGCCGTGTGGCAGGTGACAGGCGTCAGTTTCCACGCTCCTGTATGGTTAAGTAATAACATTTAGATTACTATAAATTACTTGTTAAATACGTGTATTTGTGTGTTTTTTAAGCTTACTGTTAAAGATATCGCTTTTCTTCTGTATTACTCCAGAAAACGATGGTAGACGGTGAGGTCTAATCAGAATAGAAAGTTTCTTCTAAAGCGAATTTAATTTGCGCAAACTGTAAGTAAACTAACTACTAGCGTAAAAGTTTAAGATCTACGCGACTTAATAATGAATGGGTAAAATTGTTGGAACGAGAAACAGAACAGTTTAAACTGATTCCCTAAGTCAACTGAGCCGCAACGTAAACAAAAATACCGCTAGAAATTGACCTCACTGACCTGACTGAACTAATTTACAGATACTGTAGTTGCATGAGTGCTGAGTTCTTGTTGTAAGCATAAATAATTAACTTTCTTCGTTTTGTCATACACCTGAAGAGCCCTGATTTTTTGCGGCTCGTAAATAACGAAAATTCGTTTAGTGTTACGGGATTTAATTCTATTTTTATGCGAATTACCTGTGTTGCAATTCGTTATACGTGTGGATATTGTCATAGGCTAATCAAAGAGGAAATGGTATGTGTAGAATGTGGATTGGAATTTTACTGAGGTGACTGTAGTGGGGAATGAACGGCGAACTCAACGAGGCTCTTCCACGGAATCTTAGGCTCTGCAAGAAATATGACAGGAGGCAAAGATTAATGTCCTTCCGGCTTAATTAGAACAAGCGAAATTTGAGCTCGACAGGTTGCAATAGTAAATAGTTGTGGGAGCTGGGTTAAAGAAACAAAGAGCAATGGAGGAAAGGGGAACAGCTCATCACCTTCATCTATACATGAGCTTATAGTATCGAGCAAATTTGACTCGCTACCTGGAGGGAACGAGTCTCATCCAGCTATAGGACACAGTAGGATGCAGCAAAGAAACTAAGTGTAGGTCGCTACCAAAACAGAATAGGAAGAAGGTTCTTGCTGTTACGCAGTTGCCATGGGAGGGACGTAGGCCAGATGGTACAGGGCGAATTAGGAAATGGTTAGCAGGTCACAAGTATTGTGAAGCCAAGTGCTAGTCTTAGCCACACAACAGAAGAAAATGGGAATTTACGTAACTATTTTGGCTAGGAAGATCAGGTTAATATAGTTGATGGAGCAGGGAACAGTCTGGCTAAGGACAGGGGTGATCTGGATAAAATAGGAGTAGCAACTATACACACAAATGCGAGTTTTCTGGAGGTCGTTCAGCGCCATGACCACCCTGGGTCGACACTGCTGTGAGCCGTGTATCTACTGACTGAAATGCAATCTCACACTAGCGCAGCGCGTGTTGCCACGGTTGGGAGATGGAGATACGCGAGGGAAAGGTAAGTTGGCTGAGCTTCTTGAAAAGAGTTTAAGGGGGGGGGGGGGGGGGGGAGAGAGAGAGAGAGCGACCACCACACGAAGCAAGCTCCCTGAGGTTGCTGGTGTCAGACAGGTTACCGGTTTTAGGTTGCAATTACGATTCAGGCACCCTGTTATGAAAGGTGTCAGAATAACAGAAGCCCACCGAAATGCTCAAGAATTCACAGAAAAGTAAGGTTAGCTAATTTTAGAGGATTGAAGAGCATCTTGTCTGTTTGGGCAATTTAGAAATCTGAAGAGATAGACATCCTGTGCCTATCTTACAACCACATAACCACAGAGTTAGATAAATTGCATATAAAAGATTTCACTCTAGCAAGTTAATCATGGAGAATTAATATGAAGAAAAGAGAAGTTGTTACATAGACTGTATTAATACAGAATACTGGTTCAAAAACACTGAGACGAGTAGATATGTTAGAAACAGAAATTTCTGCTTGTGAATTAATACTGAAAATATTTACTTTTAATTGTAACTGTGTATAGATCACCTCTGGGGAACTTCGAACTATGTCTGAGGGATTTGGATTCCTTATCGTGTTACCAGTCAGACAGTTGCAAGGATTTACTAGACTCCGGTGGCTTCAGTGTAGATTTTCTAAAGGATTCTGGTAGGAAAAATGATCTGAAACCTTACTTCGATCTTACAATTTGAACTCAGTAATTAACTTCGCAACATGAGTGGATAAAGGCAGTGGGAACCACAACTGTCAATTTTTTCTTTGGTGAAACTCCAAGCAAGAAAATAATTGTTTACCTGGAAACATATACTCCCTCTAATCATGAGATGCACAAAAAGTTACGAAGAATAATATGGTGCGTAACAGAATTGATACTCCTTAGTGGAAATCAGCATAATTAATGACTCCAGGACAAATGATTGTACGAATAGTTTGCAAGTGATGATCTGGCATGAAATATATAGTGAACCACATGCTAATATAACATTTACGCTATTTCATGATAAATTCATATCATTATTTGAAAACAACTAATCGGAGAGGAAATTCAACAGCCCCTTAGAGAAAGGAAAAAGGTACAGATGCTGCAGTAGCTGAATACTACAAAATAAATTCAGAAATACTAAGAAAAGATATTAAAAATGAATGAAAGTGCACGTAACGTCCATAACAAGATAACATCACTACCGAACGGAATGGAAGGGCTATAAATGATCAATCACTGATAGCAAAGATATTTAATAATCAATTCATAAATATAGTAGACAGGTATAGGAAATAAAGTTCAGGAGCAAATCAGAGCGGTAGGTCGAGAAAGTAACCTTCACAAAATTTAGTCATTAGAGTGTATCATCAATTTCCCCTTCTGAAATTAAGAAAATTATATACTCTCTCCCCCCCCCCCCCCCATGAACCATAGATCTTGCCGTTGGTGGGGAGGCTTGCGTGCCTCAGCGATACAGGTAGCCGTACCGTAGGTGCGACCACAACCGAGGGGTATCTGTTGAGAGGCCAGACAAACGTGTGGTTCCTGAATAGGGGCAGCAGCCTTTTCAGTAGTTGCAGGAGCAACAATCTGCATGATTGACTGATATGGCCTTATAACACTAACCAAAACAGCTTTGCTGTGCTGGTACTGCGAACGGCTGAGAGCAAGGGGAAACTACAGCCTTAATTTTTCCCGAGGGCTTGCACCGTTACTGTATGGATATATGATGATGGCGTCCTCTCGGGTAAAATATTCCGGAGGTCAAGTAGTCCCCCATTCGGATCTCCGGGCGGGAATTACTCAAGAGGACGTCGTTATCAGGAGAAAGAAAACTAGTGTTCTACGGATCGGAGCGTGGAATGTCAGATCCCTTAATCGGGCAAGTATTTTAGAAAATTTAAAAAGGGAAATGGATAGGTTAAAGTTAGATATAGTGGGAATTAGTGAAGTTCGGTGGCAGGAGGAACAAGACTTTTGGTCAGGTGAATACAGGGTTATAAATACAAAATCAAATAGGGTTAATCCAGAAGTTGGTTTAATAATGCATAAAAGAAATAGGAGTGCGGGTAAGCTACTACAAACAACATAGTGAAAGCATTATTGTGGCCAAGATAGACACGAAGCCCACGCCTGCTATAGTAGTACAAGTTTATATATCAACTAGCTCTGCAGATGACGAAGAAATTGAAGAAATGTATGATGAGATACAAGAAATTATTCAGATAGTGAAGGGAGACGAAAATTAATTACTCATGGTTGACTGGAATTCGGTAGTGGGAAAAGGAAGAGAAGGAAACGTAGTTGGTGAATATGGATTGGGGGTAAGAAATGAAGGAGGAAGCCGCCTGGTAGAATTTTGCGCAGAGCATATACAAAAGAAGGTTGTATACATGGAATAAGCCTGGAGATACTGACAGTTTTCAGATAGATCAAACCAGTTTCTGGACTGAGACCACAACACACAACAGCAGCAACAACAACCCAGGAGATTGAACTATTACAGTTTCTTTCTGGGGCTACGTTATCGGTTTCTTGCAGGCCTCTCGACTCTTGCTATTATATGTTTACTTTATAAACGTGTTATACGAGAGAACTCGGCTTCCTTCCCTTACTACACTCAGTTCTTGCAGCAAAGAAAAATACGCTGATAAACCAAAACATCGTGACACCTGCCTACTGCGACGCTGGATGCCGCCTGATGGCGTTGCGAGCACGCGCCGTGGTTACAAAAGTACGTAAGCGGAGCAGATACGGACAACCCTAGGGAAGATACGAGCTGCAAATGAGGAAATCCATTCAGATACGTCACTTTGACAAAGGGCAGATTGTTATTAC
This sequence comes from Schistocerca piceifrons, assembly GCF_021461385.2. Classification (NCBI taxonomy): domain Eukaryota; kingdom Metazoa; phylum Arthropoda; class Insecta; order Orthoptera; family Acrididae; genus Schistocerca; species Schistocerca piceifrons. The sequence goes on along the minus strand of NC_060140.1, from coordinate 30,257,536 downwards.
GCAGAGCCTGTGAAAGAGTATCTTGAAAATGACGAAGCTGGTCGAATGTTCACTTGCTCTAAGCCTCCAAACCTCACGCTCTGTGAAGAGTAGTGAATGTCCAAACACTTAGCTCCTCGTGGTAGTTTCACTGTCCTCCCACCTCTATAGGTGGGAGGACAGTGAAACTACCACGAGGAGCTAAGTGTTTTGACATTCACTACTCTTCACAGAGCGTGAGGTTTGGAGGCTTGTCTGCTCCGTAAAGTAGCATAGATGGTGATCTGTGGCATCTCGGCCGATAGAGCACAGTACTGGTTCACTCAAAAGTATTTCGGAGCACACTGTTCGTCATACATTGTTGAATATGTAGCTACACACAGGATCATCCCTACCTGTTCACATGTCGGTACAAGGACATCGTCAGTTACGATTGCTGTAGATACGAGGCCATCGGGTTTCGACCGTCAATCAACGGAAACGTCTCGGCTCTTCGAATAAATGACATTTTTGCTTCACTAGGTCGCTGTTCGTCTCCACAAACGCCGTCATCGAGGTGAACGGCGGCTCGAAACGTGCGGCGCACCACGGACGCAGGTTGATGGGAGCAGTATTATGCTATGGGAGACATTCTTTTGCACTAGCTTGGGATCTGTGATAGTAATAAACGATGCGTGATGTCTTCCCCGACAGCGATGTCATTTTTCAGCTCTATAATTGCCCGTGTCTCGGAACCATAACCATTCTATAGTGATCTGACTACCGTTATAGTGAACACACCTTGTCTCGGCGACCAAATTCGCTTGATCTAACTGCTATGGAACCCGTCTGGGTCGCCATCGCGGACTGCGCACATCAGCGGCCCGTTATTACACGAACTGCATGACCTGTGCGTAGACATCTAATGTCACGTACCTCCAAAAACCTACCAACAAACTGTCGGATCCTTGATACGCAGAATCAGTGACGTATTTCCTTCTAAACAACTAAGCAGGTGGTGATAATGTTTTGGCTCATCAGTGTATTTTACATGCATAAATTACGTTTATCGAATTACGCTCGCTGCGGCATCGCTACATTCGAGGCAACTTCAGAAAGTAGGTTACACATCATTACGGCAGACCCAGTGGCTTTTCTTGAGTGCTGCATACACTTCAAAAGTGACAAATATACGTGACACTTCTTTTTCCTACATAATCTTCAAGTCTCTGTAAACAACGGTAGGAGTGTTCTACGAATCGCTCAGTTCCTCGACGAGGGAAAGACGCGTCTTGGTGGCGGAGCCATTCTAGAGCCGCTCTGTGAGCGTCCTTGTCGGAAAGTCTGCGACTGATGCGAGGCAGCTGCTCGACCCTGCCCGTGTTCGACGTCGGTGGCCTTCCTTCCCGATCAGCATCTGCATCACGTTTGTACAGCCCTGCTCAGATCACTGGTGCCCTGCCACTGCGGCTGCACGCGACACTGCATCTGGTCCACATAGTGGCCGAATTTCGCTGTGAATCTGTGTGCAGTTTAGGCGATTCGCCTACGAGAGTAGTACTATCCCGCGCTGTTCGACGCTGGGCTATGTTCCCAGCTACGGCGCCATTCCACTCCCACAGTGTGGTACACGTATTATCCGTACCGCAGCAACGAGGTGTCTGCCGGAAACGCAGAATGTGTCACGTCGGCCGAGGGAGAGCTGTAGTATTTAATGGTACACGCCCACACAGTCATAAAGGACGATGAATGCAGCAGTCTGTCCCCGGTGGCAGAAAGTCGTGGAGGGTGGACAGGTTCCAAGAAAGGGAAATTCCTGGGCAACGATTTAATAGCTGCCTTCTCTAAAGTAGGGATCACGACACCTGCGCACACTAAAATCAGTTGTAACAGCTTGGGAGGGACGTTTGCACCTGCCCCTGGGGCCAAGAGGTTGTGGCATCCCTCAGGAAGCAACGTGGGCAATGATTTTATCACTGCCTTATCAACGAATTTGTTAGGACGTATTTATGACAGGTTCGCAGAATGTTTACCTGCTAGATACAACTTAGATTGGACCACGATGAGATTACTGAAAAGTTTACAAACGGACAGTGGCAAATCTTAGGACAACATAATGAAGTGTGGATTCTGCGTGAATCCACTGAAAATAGACAACGAAACATCTGCGTCACTGATTACGCTGCGATTCTTGCAATATCTGTGTCAGCCTTTATGCTGCCTTCACTCATGCAGGTGTTGTTCAAGACATAAGAAAGTGCTGTAGCAGTTGCTAGTTTCTGGGTAAAGGCGGTTGGATTTAAGTATTGGGTGCATGTGGATATTTGTAAATTTCACCTTATATCCATTCCGTTTAACTGCTCTTCCAAGTCCTTTGCTGTCTCCGACAGAATTACAATGTCATCGGTGAAACTCAAAGTTTTTATTTCTTCTCCATGGGTTTTAATACCTACTCCGAATTTTTCTTTTGTTTCCTTTACTGCTTACTCAATATACAGATTGAATAACACTGGGGATAAGCTACAACGCTGTCTCAGTCCCTTCCCAAACACTGCTTCCCTTTCATGTCCCCCGACTCTTATAACTGCCATCTGGTTTCTGTACAAATTGTAAATAGCCTTTCGATCCCTGTGTTTGACCCCTGCCACCTTTAGAATTCGAAAGACAATATTCCAGTCAACATTGTCAAAAACTTCCTCTAAGTCTACAAATGCTAGAAACGTAGGTTTTTCTTTCGTTAATTTATCTTCTAAGATAAGTCGTAATGTCAATATAGCCTCACATGTTCCAACATTTCCACGCAATCCAAACTGATCGTCCCCGAGGTCGGCTTCTATCAATTTTTCCATTCGTCTGTAAATAATTCGTATTAGTATTTTGCAGCCGTGTCTTATTAAACTGATAGTTCGGTAATTTTCACACCTATAAACAACTGTTGTCTTTGGGGTTGGAATTATTATATTCTTCTTGAAGTCTGAGGGTGTTTCGCCTTTCTCATACATCTTGCTCACCAGATGGTAAAGTTTCGTCAGGGCTGGCTCTCCCAACGCTATCAGTAGTTCTAATGGAATGTTGTCTACTCCCGTGGCCTTGTTTCGACTCAGGTCTTTCAGTGCTCTGTCAAACTCTTCGCGCAGTATCATATCTCCACTTCCATCTTCATCTACATCCTCTTCCATTTCCATAATATTGCCCTCGATTACATCGCCCTTGAACAGACCCTCTATATACTCCTTCCACCTTTCTGCTTTCTCTTCTTTGCTTAGAAGTGGTTTTCCATCTGAGCTCTTGATATTCATACAAGTGATTCTCTTTTCTCCAAAGGTCTCTCTTATTTTCCTGTAGGCAGTATCTATCTTACCCTAGTGATAATGCACTTACAGTCTTACATTTGTCCTCTAGCCGTCTCTGTTTCGCCATTTTGCACTTCCTGCCATTCTTATTTTTGAGACGTCTGTATTGCTTTTTGCCTGCCTCATTCACTGCATTTTTATATTTTCTCCTTTCATCGATTAAATTCAGTATTTATTCTGTTACCCAAGGATTTATACTATTCTTCATCTTTTTAGCTACTTGATCTTCTGCTGCCTTCACTATTTCATTTCTCAAAGCTACCCATTCTTCCTGTACTGTATTTCTTTCCCGTGTTCTTGTCAATGGTTCTCTAATGCTCTCTCTGAAATTCTCTACAACCTCTGGTTCGTTATTCATCCATATCAAATCTCCTTAAATTCCCACCTTTTTACAGTTTTTCAGTTTTAATCTACAGTTCATAACCAATCGATTGTGGTCAGAGTCCACAACTGCCACTGGAAACGTCTTACAATTTAAAACCTGGTTCCTAAATCTCTTTCTTACCATTATATAATCTATGTGAAACATTCCATTGTGTCTATGCCTCTTTCACGTATACCACTTTGTTTCACGATTCTTAAACCAAGTGTTAGTTATGACTAAATTATGCTCTGTGTAAAATTCTACCAGACGGCTTCCTCTTTCGTTCCTTTCCCCCACTCCATATTCACATGCTACTTTTCCCTCTCTTCGTTTTCCTATTATGGATTTCCAGTCCCCCATGACTATTAAAGTTTCGTCTCCCTTAACTATATCTTTTTATGTCATCATATATATCTTCGTCATTTTGTATATGTAACCGTGTATTCACCTGACCAGAGAAGTCGTGTTCCTCCTGCCACCGGACCTTACTAATTCCCACTATATCTAATTTTAAACTATCTATTTCCTTTTTCAAAATTTCACACCTACCTGTGCGGTTAAGGGAGCTGACATTCCACGCTCCGATCCGTAGAACGTTATTTTTGTTTCTCCTGCTGACGACATCATCATGAGTAGTACCCGCCCGGAGTCCGAATGGAGAAGTATTTTACCTCCGGAATTTTTTACCCAGGAGTAAGTATACAGTAAAATTGCATGCCCTCGGGAAAAATTACGGCTGTAGTTTCCCACTGATTGCAGCCGTTCGCAGTACCAGCACAGCAAGGCCGTTTTGGTTGATGTTTGAAGGCCACATGTATCATCTAGACGTCCCTGCAATTACTGAAAAGGCTGGTGCCCCTCTTCAGGAAAAACACATTTGTCTGGCCTCTCAACAGATATCCTCCCCCCCCCCCCCCCCCCTCGGTATTGTTGCACCTCCAGTATGGCTATCTGTATCGCTGAGGCACGTAGGACTCCCAACAAAGGCGCTGTGCATGGTTCGTGGGGGTCACAGATGATTTCGTGAGGTTTCCCTCGGTCATTAAGAGAACGCTAGATCCGGAAGACCCTTCCCAAATATTCTTACTAGGTGAACCTCTCAACCTCACTCCGATCCTAGTAACATACTTAGCTAGTAGTAAGAATAAAATTCACAAACAGTCGACTCAGCTCTCATGAGCAGCAAATGTAGGTGAAATAATACACAGTCTGCGCCCTGCGTACATGAGTACGATAGGTCGCTCGTTTCCTGCCGCCTCGCGGTGCAGAGTGGTCGCCGGCTACGCAATTAACGGCGACCGGACGGAGGGGGCGTGGCAGCCCAGTGGGTGTCAGAGGCCGCTTCGTTAAGCGGGGCGCAGCGCTCAGCGGGCCAATTAGGGGGGCGCCTTCCCACACCTTTCCCCCTGGTCTCCCCCTCCTTCACACGTCCTGCACAGACTGATTGCTAGCGTAGACTAGGCATCGCGGAACGACTCGCCCGCAGCCCCTGCTCTGTGTCCCCCTGTACCGGGCTGGCTGTCCTCCTTGAACTTCTGTCCAACAGCCTGCCTGATCTCCATATCGCCGTCACACGTTGAAATAATATTCTGGGCTGTATGACGCTTCTAATAATTCCCGCAGACCGGGCATAATGCCTTAGGAAAACACAGTGACCGTCTTCAGTTTTCAGTGAAGTATATTGCAGGCTTAGGTCAGGAAAGACGATAATTGTCAGTTTCAACTTATTACCAGGTGATCATTAAATGATTTTAATACGTTGAATACTGGATCCAATAATGTAAGAGCATGTATACTATCGGATCGTAACTATGTAGACAGCTATTAGTGGACATTAATATGAACTGTGTCCGCCCTTGAACTCTGCTCGGGAGACTTTCAGTCAGCTCTCTTGATGCCCGCAGAACACTGGCAGCCCATTCTTCAGGAACCGACACCAGAGTAGTTAGTGATTCTGGACGCTGGTGTCTGGGGCGAAGCCGACTTTCTGACTCGTCCCAAGGATCTTCCATTCGCTTCAGGTCGGCGCTCCGGGCAGGCGAGTCCACTTCAGGAATTTTGTTGTCTACAGTTTTATGGCTTTATGGTACTATTTGCGAACTGTTCCTGTAATGTATGCAGCACACAATGCTCTAAAAAGTATTCATAGCTTTCCTAAGTTAGCGTTTTCTTGAATGAGATTTTCACTCTGCAGCAGAGTGTGCACTGATATAAAACTTCCTGGCTGATTAAAACTGTGTGCCGGACCGAGACTCGAACTTGGGACCTTTTCCTTACGCGGGCATGTGCTCTGCTGTGAGGACGGGGCGTGAGTCGTGTTTGGATAGCTCAGATGGTAGAACATGGTAGAGTTCGAGTCTCGGTCCGGCACACAGTTTCAATCTGCCAGGAAGTTTCATATCAGCGCACACTCCTTTGCAGAGTGAAAATCTTATTCTGGAAACATCCCCCAGGCTGTGGCTAAGCCATGTCTCCGCAACATCCTTTCTTTCAGGAGTGCTAGTTCTGCAAGGTTCGCAGGAGAGCTTCTGTAAAGTTTGGAAGGTAGGAGACGAGGTACTGGCAGAAGTGAAGCTGTGAGGACGGGGCGTGAGTCGTGCTTGGGTAGCTTAGTTGGTAGAGCACTTGCCCGCGAAAGGCAAAGGTCCCGAGTTCGAGTCTCGGTCCGGCACACAGTTTTAATCTGGCAGGAAGTTTCATAGCGTTTTCTTAACCACAGCAAACATCCGCACATCGTTTCGCTGCTTCCTCTGTACTTCACTGTAAGCACTGCACATAGTGGCAGGTAACGTTCTCCAGGCGTTCGCCAAACCTCAACCCTTCTATTGGATTGCCACGGGGTACAGCGTGGTTCATCACTCGCTTCCAGTCATCCACTGACCAGTGGCGTCGCCCTTTACACCGCCTCGAGTGTCGCTTAACAATGAATGTGCGGTTTTTGTGGGGCTTCTCGACCACTGTACCCCATTCGCTTTAACCTCCTACGCACATTCATTGTGCTAACTGGAACTCTGGTACCAATCTAAAAGTCGCTAGTTGTTCCTTCTGCTGATTTCACGAGATATTCTTTACAATAGCCCTCGTCAATGCTCTACGGTCACTATGCGTCACTCTGTGAGGTCTGCTCTGTCTCGATTTGGCTGTGGCTGTTTAATCGCGTTTGTGCTTCGCAATCACAACAGTCGATTTCCGTAGCTTTAGAAGGACTGAAATATTCTTGACGGGTTTTTTACTAACATCACATCGAGTGACTAGTCCACGTTCGAAGTGACTGAGCTCTCCTGCTGGACCCGTTCTGACGCCAGCTCCTGCTCCTCTACCGACAGCCTCCTTGCATACTGGCAGCTCCCTCTCTCGTGATACTCAGCTGTGACTTATGCATTACGTAGATGTCTGAACCCTTTTGATCAGGCACTGTATGTTCAAAGTCAGAGTGACCGTCCATGTATATCCTGCTGAAGAGTTACTATCTAACGCGTTCAGATCCTCTGATGATGACTCGGTGATGAGTCGATAGCAGGCGCTCGATCAAGCCCGCCTATCGTGAGACAGGCCAGAGACTCAACGAGCACCGCGGCGGCAACGACAGCGAGTATTTAGATCCCCGCCGCTGACTGGAGGGCATCAGCCACTCACTCACTGGCGCACTAACTCGCTCTCCAGTTTGGCATCTGTCATTCATTCGCAGAGCGGGCTTACGCTACAACAGCACGTAGCGTCAGACTATAGCAAGATTACCGATATTGTCTGTTAGAGAGCTATCATGGATGAGCTTCTATCACAAGACATGGACTCTAAAGTTAAGTAGCAGATATCTGTTCACGTAAATAAAGAACCCTTTAATCCACGTGTGCGTTTGTGTTGTAGAAAGAGGATACTGGCCACCCACAATAACATACTCCCACTTGCTTCCTACAGTACAAGACACGACGCTGAAATGTACAGAGTGTAACACTTCCTATAGTTTGCGATCAATTTTTGCTGGTTACAGAGATATCACTGTTACGAGGTATTCCAAACAAATATTCAGAAAAGTTTTTAAGGAAAGGGAAATTAATTAGTTCGGAGTTCATTTTCATAAATTTCACCTCCGACTTTAATGCGCTCTCGAATTTATTCAGAACGTCACGTCTATGTCTGTTACAGTTGCCTTGTCGTTCTTTTGTGAGGGCAGCACTGTCCACGATTTTGACGATCAGTTCACCTGTTGTGTTTACTTTCTCTTCCTAGAGCTCGTCTCTCAGCCATCCCACGTCTATGGGGATCTCGGTGGCCACGAAATGTTGCCGTTTCTGCCTGTCCATCTTCCGGACAATGTTAGGTTGAGATGAGATGAGATGTCACCTGAACACATTAGTATGCAGGGGCCTCCTCGTGCAATAAGACATACCCATGCTTGTAGCCAGAAGAAGCTCTCCAAACGATCCACACAGGGTTGTTTCAAAGAAAACAGTGCATTGCAAAAACATGCAGTAACATAAGTGGCCCAGTCACGTGACTGTCATACCACACCATACATAAATGTCCTTTAAAATCTGTCTCCGCAATTGCAGGTGGGTTTTCGTCGGTCCACGAAATGAGTTACGAGTGTTATTGACAACCTAACGTGTGAAAGTGCTTCATCAGTACACAGTATGAATGGGATTACTCGGTGATTTTCGATTGGCAACGACAAAATCCCTGTTGTCCACCCTCATCCCTGGTGTATGAAATCCAAGGAAACATCTTGTCTTAGGATGCATGAGGGAGTGCGGTAAAATGTTATATGTCGTTGTAATTCATATACTGAAAAACGTCTGTAACAGAATCTTTGTAATTTTCTAATGTATTAATACTCACCTGAACAGCGTTTCTAAGGCTGATAGTCTGTATGGAATGTGAAACTTCGTTATAAGGACGTTAATGAACTATCTCGAAAACAAATTAATTTGTTATGAGCAATATCTGAAATGAATTCAGGAGCGAGAGGGAGAGAGACAGTTGAAGTTAGAGGAGTCAGTGAGAGAGACGGCGACTTGTGTTCTGAACGAAACTGCAGCCACGACGGTGTCTTACATTTTTTAGGGTTTGTACTTATAATAGTAGAATAGTTGAAATTCAGCGACGTAATTGTTGAAGTAAGCAACGGACTGAACAAGTAGTAGTAGTCCGTATCTTCTGTAGTGGAGGCCAGCGTGCACTACAAATACAAGTGTTGCGCAAATCAGTATGAATGACGGGAATTACACCTGTCTGCGAGGAGCAATATTTCTAAAACAATTGTGGGGAGTGGTTTCGTGATTTACTTGTCTTTGAGGAAACAAATACAGAGATATAAGCTACAAAATTTCAGTGTCCTAGTACGCATCGAAAACTTCAGTTCTCAAGTCCTCCTGCTCAGTGAGGAAAAATGCCCGCCGACGTCGGTTGTTTGGACACAGGAAATAAACGTAAGAAATGAGAGTAGTCTTCGTCTATTGGAATTAAAGGCGCCCAATAACCTTGTTGAGCAGTGCACCGACGGACGAAGACAGTTTCACTGGAAACGATGCAACGCTCGCAAGGACTGTGTTCAGCGGCCTCGAGGTGTTATACGAGCATGTGCGTACTGACGGGTTTGCAGCGTGCTGTAAACTATCTTGCTCTCACAACACAGAGGATGTTTGAAGTCAAAGACGGAGTCCGTGTTTCTTATTGACTAAAATGTGGAAGACATTGCAACATATGGAAACTGGATGCGTTTGCAGCATTGTGGAGCGTTTCCAAAACAGCTGTCCAAAGGCATTTAAGCTCAACTTTCACAGTGACTGAGAACTAGATGTCTCAGTGTTCCACTTTACAGAGGCTGAGGGGCTTGATTCCTCATGTTGAAGCCATGTACACGATCACTGTTGCCGTGCTGCCCATTCCCGCAAGGTGTTAAGACCCCCGAGACCCTCCCCATCTCTAACATGTGCTCTCAGTCAATCGTTATCTGGTAATAACAGCGTACCAATGGGCGGATGGCATGGAAAACACACCGTCGGTATAGGGCGAATTTACTGTAATAAGCACCACTGCTGACTTCGCCATCAAGTTTAGCAATTTTTACCAACTTTTCCGTAATTTCAGCGCCAACCAATGACATGACTACAAGCTTCCCAATTTCTTTACCATCGTTAAAAGACTCATCCACTTCTTTGCGAGTACCATATACTGGATTGCGAATATACACGGTGAGAATTATTAAACAATACGACATAAAATCATCATACCTTCTGAACGGTTTGCGTTAGGACTTTGAAACTGTACAGTTGGCCGCAGGGCAGGATAGGAATTATAATACGCAAGACTGTTAGGTTTAGCGACGAAGCCCACTTTCATTTGGATGGGTTCGTTTATAAGCGAAACCGTCGCATTTAGGAGACGGAGAATCACATTTTGCAATCTAGAAGTCTCTTCATCCTCAACGTGTGACTGTGTGGTGTGGAATGTACAGTCACGGTATAGTCGGCGCGATATTCCTTGATAGCAAGGTGACTACCGAAAGGTAAGTGAAAGTTTTGCAAGATTTCATCCCCATTATTCAAACTGACGCTGATTTCGACAAGATGTGGTTCATGCAAGACGGAGATCGACACCACCGAAGCAATAGTGTGTTTGATGTCCTGGTGGAGAACTTTTGGGGCGGAATTCTGGCTGCGGAGCACCCAGAGGCCACTGGCATGGGCCTCGATTGGCCGCCATATTTTCCGGATCTGAACACATTAGATTCCTTTTTCTGGGACTGTATTAAAGTGTACAGCAATAGCCCCAAAAACATTTCTTAGCTGATAACAGCCATTCTCGAGGTCATCGACAGCATCGGCGTTCTGACACTTCAGCTGGTCATGCAGAATTTCGCTATTCTTCTGCGCCACCGTCGCCAATGATGGCAGACATATCGAACATGTCATAACCTAAATCCTTATATCTCTAGTGACGTTTACAAGTTGAATAAAGTGTATGCACGCTGTAGTTTGCAACTAATTTACGTGTATGTTCATAAAGTTCAGTAAATGTCACCCTGTAGACAGATGTCTGTGTAGTATGTCCATTCATTGTTAGTCCTCAGACATATACACCGAAGTACACCAGACAGCGTCCTATACCGATGCACTTAGGTTAAAAAATGGTTCAAGTGGCTCTGAGCACTATGGGACTCAACTGCTGAGGTCATTAGTCCCCTAGAACTTAGAACTAGTTAAACCTAACTAACCTAAGGACATCACACACATCCATGCCCGAGGCAGGATTCGAACCTGCGACCGTAGCGGTCTCGCGGTTCCAGACTGCAGCGCCAGAACCGCGCGGCCACTTCGGCCGGCGCAGTTAGGTTATCTACATATTTGTAGCTTTCCGATGCTCAAGCAGAATTTCCCTATGTGGTAGGGAGCCACAGAGTATTCACGCATTCATAGAATAAAGGTGGATATTGAAAGACCTCCATGCACTGTGCTAGACCAACCTCCTGAAACACTTTTGTCGATTTAACCTGCAACTGACCAGAAGTAGGAGGGTACTACATCGGCTGCATTCCACGTCTCGTGAAGGAACAGAGCTTCAACTGCTCTCAGTGACGACTGCTCCGCACGTCTTATTCAGGGCACCCATCCAATAGGACAAGATTTCTCCAGCTGCGTGACTGTCGAGGAAGTTAGCACCGCTTACCGATGTATAACAGATCTGGGAGTGCGGTGGTTGTATAACACACAGTTATGAAGAAACATGTGGTTTATGCATGATGGAGCACCAACCAGACGGAGTTTGCAGTATTTTACGTAAATCAACTTTGCTATCAATTCTGAAGTATTATTCTAGTGTCTGACGTCAGTAACAAGAAGGTATTAGGACAGAGAAATGAATAGAACATAACCAACACACTCCTACGGCTACATAGTTCTGCACTTAAACACACTATAATGTTTAAGCTATGTGGTTTCCAAAATATTAGTCATCCGGAGTGAACGCTCTTAATACTCTGATGCTGGCTATGTATCTCCAGCCTCTAACGTACATCCAGCCTTCACGTTTTCCATCCCACTCACAACGGCGACAAACTTTAAGATGATCAAACTACTTCCTTCTACACAAATAAAAATATAGATTCTTCGTGATACACGCATAATACACTTCTGGAGGTGGATAGTGCCTAGTGCTCACATCCGATTACAGTTCAGAAATTATGCTACGCCCGCATCACTCCTATTAAATGTTCACCAGCAGTGGGAAATACACTGAAGCGCCAAAGAAACTGACATAGCCATGCGTATTCAAATACAAAGCGTATGGAAACGGGCAAAATTCGGCTCTGCGGTCGGCAACGCCTATATAAGAAAACAAGTGTCTAGCGCAGTTATTAGATCAGTTGCTGAGTCTACAATGGCAGGTTATTAAGCTTTAAGTGAGTTTGAACGTGGTGTTATAGTTGACGCACAAGCGATGGGACACAGAATGTCCGATGTAGCGATGAAGTAGAGAATTTCCCGTACGACCATTTCAAGAGTGAACCGTGAATATCAGGAATCCGGTAAAACATTAAATCCCCGACATCGCTGCTGCAGGAAAAAGATCCTCCAAGAACGGGACCACTGACGACTGAAGAGAATCCTTCAGCCTCACAGCGGTGCAACTCTTCAGAAAATTGCTGCAGATTTCAGTACTGGGCCATCAACAAGTGTGGGCCTGCGAACCATTCAACGAAAGATCATCCGTAAAGCCTTTCGGAACTGGAGGCCCACTCATGTACCCTTCATGATTGCACAACACAAATCCTTTGCCTCACCTGGGCCCGTCAACACCGACATTGGACTGTTGATGACTGGAAACATGCTGGTAGGACGAGACTCGTTTCAAATTGTATCGAGCGGGTGGACGTGAATGGGTATGGAGACAACATCACGAACCTACGGACCCTGCATGTCAGCAGTCTCGATACGACTCTGACAGACGACACGTATGTAAGCATCCTGTTTGATCACCTGCATCGATTCCTGTCTATTCTACATTCCAAAGGACTTGGGCAATTCCAGCAGGACAGTGCGACACCTCACACGTCCAGAATTTCTACAGAATGCCTCCAGGAACACTCTTCTGCGTTTAAACGCTTCCGCTGACCTCCCAAAACCCCAGACATGAACATTATTGAGCATATGTGAGATGCCATGCAACGTACTGTTCAGAAGAGGTCTCCACCCCCACGTACTCTGATGGTGTCAGTTCCCTCCAGCGCTACTTCAGGTATTAGTCGAATCCATGCCATGTCATGTTGCGGCTCTTCTGGGTGTTTGCGGCGGCCCCATACGATATTAGGCAGGTGTACAAGTTTCTTTGGCTCTTTAGTGTACATCTTATGAGGAAACAGACAAATGTATAGCAGCGGCGTTTGACATGTTAAATCGCACTCCATCCTGCACTAACTACGTAAAGAGGACAACTTTCATGCAGATGTACACGCAGTACATCACGTACTGCTGCCAGTGACTTAGAAAAGGAGTTGGAAACATTTTACGTAAATCACTTGTGCTAACAATTGTGAAGTATTGTCACGGTGTTTGGTGTCCATACCAAGAAGATACTGGAAAAAGAGAAATGATTGTTGAACAAACACATTCCAAGGGCTACACGATTCTGCACTTAAACATGCCATAATGTTAGAGCTGTGCAGTTTCCAACCTATTAGTCTTGCGGAATGCAACGCTGTTAATATTGCAATGTAATACATATATTTCTAGTGCATGATATACATTCTCCCTGGATGTTTCTCTATGATAAAGTATGGTGACAGGCTGTAAGGTGATAAAACTACTACCTTGAACACCAAAGAAAACATCTATTCCCTGTAACACAAACACCACATAGCTTTCCACAGGTGTATGATGCCTGCTGTTGATGAAGTTCAAGCCCGATTACAGTTTGGAAACTATATGTTGACAATATGCCTATAAAATGATCTTCAGCAGCCGAAAATACATATAAAGAGACAGTGACATTTTAGGAGGAAATGGTCACCACAATCAGTAGCTAAAGGAAATGTAACATGCATTTCACAGTTTACCACCACTCTTGGTAACCTTCCTTTTGCACACAGAGGTCATAGTCTGATGTTAGGTTGTATTGTTCATGTGTGGGATAACATTGAGGTTTCCGCCTTGACACCCCGCCTCTACATTGCCTCCTCTTTTCACTATTCAGATGTGTATTTATGTAGTGTCAATCTACTCTCATCCTCCAGAACACTCAGCTTTATCGATTTAGTTCAGTGCATATTTCATGGTATTATACCTTAATTTTATGTATTCTGTCAGTTTGCATGCTTTTTACAGGGTTTTCGTGATTTTACATATTTCGTTATATTTCCCTCAATTATTATCTATTTCACGTCAATCTTTCTTGATTATTCTAGGTTTTCCCTGAATTTTACAGTATTTCATATTTTCGGCAGTTTTCACATGTATAAGGTCATACTGCTGACATACCCATGTGTTGTTTGATTTTATATGAGAGTATTTGAACGTCTTATACACAAACCCACTGAAAGATCCTAAGATGTGTCCTCTTCCCACTGATCCACATGCATACATTTCGGATAGGATGATCATGAAGAGGATAGTAACAATCACTACATGAGATTCGACTGGTGTAGATGATATGTGTATTGGAAAATTGAAGTGTGGAAACAATTACGTGTACTGCTTTGACCGATCAGAGAGGCTGACTGCAGACTCATTTAGCAGTGCACTTGATGGAAACAGTTTAGCACCTTACACATACCTCGAAGCATGGTAGAAAAACAAAATGCATGACTGTATACACAACTGTAATCATACACTGCTTCGATGTCTTACAGCAAAGAAACGTATAAAACTCCTTATGAAAGAACAGCACAAGAACCCTCTCCATGTGACTGATGGTTCACATGATCTCCCTCCAGCACAGGAAACAAAACTTTACACATGTCTACAGAAGTGCCTTAGATCACTGCTCACCCGCTCCAGTGCACCAATACAAGTATGTTCAATAGGATCAACACATGTGGTCGACGTACCATGCAGATTGTATTGGTTTCCCTGATACATCAGAAGAGAGAATTGTGGTAATATCTTATTTAGTTACTGTGTTCTGTACCACGTAACGTGAGTGAAGTTTTTATAATTTGTAGTTTTACTCCATGGGATGTTACAAAAATAATGAGGGGAGACAGAGACACTGTGTTGGAAATGAAGACTCGGTCACCATTACACTGTCGTATTTCTGGTGTGGTAATCATAGGAACACAATAAAGGATATTAGGACATATACAGTGATATATATAGACTGTCATTTGATATCAATGAATTGTATATGTTATGCTTCTGAATTTATTTTTGCAGTCCACATACACTCTGCATGGTTGTGAATTTCCTATCTGTCAGCCTTCTAAATAATGGAACAGTGCTGTCAGAATGTGATAGGGTTTCCAGAGAATTAGCAGGGGTCTGTAACATGGCAGCGGACATCTCATACTCATTGAAATCAGGTGGATTCAAATGCTGTAAATCGAAGAGTGGAGCATTAGTGAGAATACGACAGGTAAGCAAAACTCTGTCGAAAGGAGAGTTGTGAGCTCTATATCATTTCTTCTAAGTATTGTGGGCAAACATATTACAACATCTGATGTACATCTCATGAAGTGATCGCACTGAGAAAATAGGGGCTAATACAAAGGTTTCTACACAGGGACAAGCAGCAGCAGAAGTTACATCTTTTGTTTTCTCGATAAATAAGAGAGAACATTCTTCCATGAATTTTGTGGATGGACTAACATCTTAGTAGAGAGACTAAATTAACATTTACGTCTATATGCTTAGTTTGCAAGCCATCATACAGCTTGTGGCAGAGGGATCCCTAGACCACTACTAGTTATTCCCTATCGTATTCAACTCACAAACAGAGTGAGAGAAAAATAATACCTATATGCCTCCCAGGAGTGCTAATTTCTCGTATCTTATCTTCATAATCCTTACACGAAATGTACATTGGTGGCAGTAGAATCCTTCTGTGGTCAGCTTCAAATGCCAGTTTTCAATAGTGTTCCTTGACAAGAACGTCATCTTTCCTCCAGTGATTCCCATTTGAGTTCATGTTTCAAAAACACATGTCAGGCCAAAAAAATGGTTCAAATGGCTCTGAGCACTATGGGACTCAACTGCTGAGGTCATTAGTCCCCTAGAACTTAGAACTAGTTAAACCTAACTAGCCTAAGGACATCACAAACATCCATGCCCGAGGCAGGATTCGAACCTGCGACCGTAGCGGTCTTGCGGTTCCAGACTGCAGCGCCTTTAACCGCACGGCCACTTCGGCCGGCCATCTCAGGACATTTTGGTTTGCAGCAGGGATGAGTTAGCATATTGTTCAACACCCTAGTACCTACCGCAGTGACACTTAAGGGGCCCGGTCCTTCTGAGAAGGGTAGGACAACTATTGCGAGTATGGAATCATTAACAGCTGTTCAGCGTGGCGATGGTGGGTTGTCGGCCAGAATGGTACAGCCAGGCAAAGATCCTTGACCCAGTGGCAGCTATTCACCTGTAGTCTCTAGTGCTCGATTAATAGCGAAAGTATTCACTACACATATAGCAGTTACTGACGAATCTGGATGGAACTGCTTTCTAGTACTCAATCAATGGCAACTCAAATTGTTTAAATAAACAATATTCTGCACTAAGTACAACATAATAAACACTTATATCCATCCTCTCTGGCAGTCCAGCACATACTGAAGCTCCCTCACAAGTGGAGATATCAAAGTGAACACACAAAATTTGAAATTCCCGTTAATAAATCGTGGTTGTTCGCCATTTTTTTAATTTCGCACCAAAATTTTAGTTTTCCACCATTTACAGGGGTGTCGGTAGTGGAGGGAGCGGAGGGGAAAGTGATTCACGTGCCAGATGGCAAAACCATGACATCAGTATGTAGGCCACAGAGGGGGGGGGACTCTGAATGTATACAATTCGCACTAACAAAGTGGGGAAGTATCGCCATTGCCCTACTACTGACGCATTGTCCGATTTGTGATGACGACTGATCATAATCCGGGAAGAAGTACGGGCACATGTTACACCTGCTGTGTCATTAGGGACCACTGTTAACAACCTGCTTGCAGCAGGATTAAGATCATGTGTAGCCGGGCTACCAGCGATACCAAGAGACTGCCAAGTGTGGCTACTCTGGTGTCGTGATAGAGTTGACTAGGGGGTCAACTGTCGCTCCTTTGTCTTCAATGATGAGAGTAGATTCCGTCTGTATGTGAGTAATGAACGTACACGTGGTAGAACTGGTGAGCTGCCAATTATACAGGGTGATTCAAAAAGAATACCACAACTTTAAAAATGTGTATTTAACGAAAGAAACATAATATAACCTTCTGTTATACATCATTACAAAGAGTATTTAAAAAGAATTTTTTTCACTCAAAAACAAGTTCAGAGATGTTCAATATTGCCCCCTCCAGACACTCGAGCAATATCAACCCGATACTCCAACTCGTTCCACACTCTCTGTAGCATATCAGGCGTAACAGTTTCGATAGCTGCTGTTATTTCTCGTTTCAAATCATCAATGGTGGCTGGGAGAGGTGGCCGAAACACCATATCCTTAACATACTCCCATAAGAAAAAATCGCAGGGGGTAAGATCAGGGCTTCTTGGAGGCCAGTGATGAAGTGCTCTGTCATGGGCTGCCCGGCGGCCGATCCATCGCCTCGGGTAGTTGACGTTCAGGTAGTTACGGACAGATAAGTGCCAATGTGGTGGCGCTCCATCCTGCTGAAATATGAATTGTTGTGCTTCTTGTTCGAGCTGAGGGAACAGCCAATTCTCTAACATCTCCAGATACTGTAGTCCAGTTACAGTAGCACCTTCCAAGAAAAAGGGACCAAAAACTTTATTGGCTGAAATGGCACAGAAAACGTTCACCTTAGGCGAGTCACGTTCATACTGAGTTGTTTCCCGCGGATTCTCAGTGCCCCATATACAGACATTGTGACGGTTGACTTTCCCGTTAGTGTGGAAAGTTGCTTCATCACTAAACACAATCTTTGAAACGAAAGATTCATCTGTTTCCATTTGAGCAAGGATAAAATCACAGAAATCGATTCTTTTAATCTTATCAGCTGCAGACAGTGCTTGAACCAATTTCAGACGATAAGATTTCATAACTAACCTTTTTCGTAGGACTCTCCATGTAGTTGATTGTGGAATTTGCAGCTCTCTGCTAGCTCTGCGAGTCGATTTTCCTGAGCTGCGAACAAATGCTTGCTGGATGCGTGCTACATTTTCATCACTCGTTCTCGGCCGTCCAGAACTTTTCCCTTTGCACAAACACCCATTCTCTGTAAACTGTTTATACCAACGTTTAATACACCACCTATCAGGAGGTTTAACACCATACTTCATGCACGCTGAACAACTGTCGTCGATTCACTTCTGCCGTACTCAATAACACAAAAAGCTTTCTGTTGAGCGGTCGCCATCTTAGCATCAACTGACGCTGACGGCTAGTCAACAGCGCCTCAAGCGAACTAATGTACAACTAAATGAAACTTTATAGCTCCCTTAATTCGCCGACAGATAGTGCTTTTGTCGTTGCAGAGTTTTAAATTCCTAAAGTTGTGGTATTCTTTTTGAATCACCCTGTAGACTGTTCTCACCTACGACAGCCAAACCCATCCCAGGCTCCATGGAGTGGATGGTTAACAGTTACAATTCGCGGTCACATTTGGTGTTGTTGCAGGGTAAAGTAACCAATGTCCGCAACATTGCACAGACTTTTATCCTCGTGCTACCGGCATTTATTTGACAGGATGGTGGTTGCTTTTTCAGCGGGACAACGCTCTTCTTGGTATATAACTGCCGTGATCAGCAAGACCACCTGATGGCTCGCCAGTTGAGCACGTGGGAGGCATGATGAAGCGGGAGCTTACTCGTTCTCCATGGTCTTGAAGAACCATTGCTGAATAAGCACAGAAGGTGCAAGATGCTTCGGACAATCTAACGTAGGTGGCGATTCGGCACCTTTTCGGTAGTTTGCATGCGAGAACACACTCCTGCATTGCTGCCCCAGAGGCCATGTTTACACGACCATGCGGGCAGCCTTTAATGTGACATATGCGTTTTATTTGGTCTGCAATAAAGTGACCTTTTCCTTGAGAGTGTTGCATTTTTCTTTCCGGGAGTGCGTAAGTTGATGGCAGCACAGCGTGGAAGGTGTTTAGCAGAGAAAATAACGTCGTTGATCTTGGTGTTAAAGAAAAACCTGCCACATCTACGGTAATTATTAATGATTCCGTAGCTTATTGACGGCTTGTAGTAAACTGTAGCATAAACTACGAGTAGTATTTGCTGTACAAAAACACAGGCTGAACTCAGGAAACAATCCCGTGGCAATCCATTCAACATACAGCAATTCTCGCAGTCTCGATTGTGTAAATGATTTGTCAGGAAACATCGATAGATAACGGAGCATTACTTGAAGAACGCTGAGTAAAGTAAAGTCCGTGTAGCCTAAGGAAACGACCCTGCCACTAACATCAGCAATACGCCTAGTAATTAGCTGGGAAGAAGAAACAATCTACAACGTGACGAGCATGAAAAAGCTTGGCCTTCTCTTTGCTGCAAAGAATAAATGGGAAAGAAACAAAAGAAGACACTTAGCTTAACTGTGGGCTAATACTCTACAACGAAAGTTCAATCACTAAAGTTAACGAAATTCCGAGAAACAACTTAAATTTATTTAGCAGTATTTCGCTAAAGTTGTTTGCTGTATCGACGGAGAAAAATTAATCTCCTTGAGAAACAAATTTTTAAACTGCAGGTAGAGCTAGACCGAAACCGGGTTAGAGCTCGATTTGTAAGGAGCTACATCTTGTCTATTCTTCTATATGGCTCTGAAGGATGGACACTAAATGTGCCAGCAGCAAGGAAGATCAAAGCCTCTGAGATGTGCACCTACCGCAGAGTAGTTGAAATACCAGGGACAGCAAGAGTAACTAACAACGAAGTACTGCGAAGAATAAACGAACAACAAAAAATCGTACTGCTTTTAAAAGAAGAAAAACTGCATACCTCGAACATAGAATACGGAACAGAAGGAAGACCGAGGGCAAAAGAAGAAAGGTCGGAAAAGATTAATTTGCTTAAATATTGGACACGGTCACAAATAGCAGACCAACTACTGCATACTACGGTTCATAGACTAAAGATGCATCGTGTGGTCTGACAAATACACTATGTGATCAGAAGTATTTGAACACCTGGCTGAAAATGACTTACAAGTCATCGGTAATGCTGGAATTCAGTATAGTTTTGGTCCACCCTTTGCCCTGATGACAGCTTCCACTCTCGCAGGGATGCATTCAGTTAGGCGCTGGAAGGTGTCTTGGGGAATGACAGCTCATTCTTTACGAAGTGCTGCACAGAGGGGAGGTATGGATGTCGGTCGGTGAGGCCTGGCACGAAGTCGGCGTTTCAAGACATGCCAAAGGTGTTCTACAGAATCCAGGTCAGAAATCTGTGCAGGCCACTCCATTACAGGGATGTCATTGTCGTGTAACCACTCTACCACAGGCCATGCATTATGAACAGGTGCTCGATCGCGTTGAAAGATGCAGTCGTCATCCACGAACTGCTCTTCAACAGTGGGAAGCAAGAAGATATTTAAAACATCGATGTAGGCCTGTGCTGTGATAATGCCACGCAAAACAACAAGAGGTGCAAGCCCCCTTCATGAAAAACACGACCACACCATAATACCACCGCCTCCGAATTTTACTGTTGGTACTACACACGCTGGCAGATGACGTTCACCGGGCATTCGTCATACCCACACCCTTTCATTGGGTCTCCACATTGTGTAGTGTGATTCGTCATTCCACACAACGCAGGTCCGAATCCTGCCTCGGGGATGGATGTGTGTGATGTCCGTAGGTTAGTTAGGTTTAAGCAGTTACAAGTCTAGGGGACTAATGACCTCAGATATTAAGTCCCATAGTGCTTAGAGCCATTTGAACCATTTGAAGACAATGTCAGCCTGTACGCTTTTGTGTTGTACGTGTACCTTCACGTTTCGATTTCACTATCACTTCGGAAACAGTGGACCTAGGGATGTTTAGGGGTGTGGAAATCTCGCTTGCAGACGTATGAGACAAGTGACACCCAATCACCTGGCCACGTCTGTGAGTTCCGCGGAACGCCCGATTCTGCTCTGTCACGATGTCTAATGACTAATGAGGTCGCTGATATAGAGTACCTGGCAGTAGGTGGCAGCACAATGCACCTAATAACGTATGTTGTCGGGGGTGTCTGGATATTTTTGATAGCTTAGATATAACAGTTTATATTATCTGCCATCTGTAAGAGTGTTAAATATTAACTATGGTTTTTCAATTTGTGGAAGTCCTGTAACAAAGGCGTTGTGTTCGAAATATATTTTCTGGTGGCAGTGTAAGTGATAAAAAGTGTGCCGTATATAACCCATGTAGTGAAAAATGAGGTTCTGTCCAGGATCGTAGTGTATGGGTGGGATACGGGGACCGAATCGTGAATGAACAAGCTATTGACTGTAGGGGGAAAAGACGAAGTACGCGATGGGACGTCCTCAACTTCCCCGAACAATGCACATCACATGAAACAAAAGCGACGGTTCTCGGACCATGTGGTCCGTAGAGCCAGTTTTACTGTGTAACTGAGGCGAGCAATTATCTGTACTAGCAGCAAAGGCTTCTGGAGTAATTTCGAAGTGCGGAACACGACATCTGCTGGTAACGATTTCTGCAAGTGAGCTGCATCATCCGGATCTGCTGAGAGCAACGTTAGCCCCATCACGACGATCTTTCTGGATAATGAGGAGCATGCACAACTAGTCATGATCACCACACGTATGCAGTCATCACACAAACCGCACAAAAATCACATATCGCAAATGGACATATACTCTCTTCCTGCTACACTGGCCAAACGCAGAATAATTTGCTCAAAGTGTCCTCACCAAGTGTGGAGACCTCCGACAGGACTCCGACTTCTTTAAATGGCACTTTGTAATTTGTAGAATTTGGTAGTAAACACCCTGAGCGCTGAACTGCGCGATTTAGGACAGGACGTTTCTTTACTGCCTACTACGTATCTATAGTGAGAGTATTTCTTACGCGAAGAACAAGTTAAGCGCATTTTGTGCCTCTCATTCAGAGTATTACGAGGCGACTCCGACCTTACAATTGAAATCAGTTACGGCGGCAGGATCGACTGTGAGAGGAGCACAGGAAGGGGTGAAACATGGCGACCCCGCAGCCGTCTCAAAGTTGAATGAAGTTCATTTCCACCTGACAGTCTTCTCGAGAGCGGAATTCCCGGCGAACAATTTGCACGGACGGAGATGGCGCTTCCAGATCAATGCGGAAAGTTGGGGGAGCGAGTTAAACAGAGGGGCAGAGGCACGTCGCGCAGCCGTGCTGTAGGCTGCTCTGCCCGTGGTCAACAACGGCGGCAGGGAGGACGCGTGGCCCGTAATTAGGATCAAAGTGCGGCGCAGGCGGCAGGAGCAAGCGGCCAATCAGCCTGTGAGGACGCCAGTCACCGGCCAGGGGCGTCGCGGGCACAGCAATCAGGGCTCCCTGTTCTGTTCTCGAGATCTTTCCGTAAACAAGTGAAAGACTCGCTACGAAAACCACAACAGTACTTCGGCACTGGTATTACCATTGCTCGGAGAGGTCACAATTCAGACACACTTTTCAACTTCTAGTGATCATAGCTTGCGAGTTTAGCACTGACTCCATGCATTTGCAGTGAACTGCAGATACGAACTGCACTTGTATTTCAGTTGAAACACACACACACACACACACACACACACTGAGAAACAATTGTAGTAAGTTGAACTTTTTACACGGGCTGCGAGAGGTGGAGTAAATACGAAAGTAGTGGCTGATCGGAAACAAACAAGACTAGCAAATACTCTAGAAATTCACGTACGGCAGACACTCTCCATTTGTCGGACTCACAAGAATTTCCATGTCGTAGCCAGTGGGAGGGTCATCAGTTCCTACGTTTACATGACTACTCTGCAATTCACATTTAAGTGCTTGGCAGAGGGTCCATCGAACCACAATCACACTATATCTCTACCATTCCACTACCGAACAGCGCGCGGAAAAAACCAACACCTAAATCTTTCTGTTCGAGCTCTGATTTCTCTTATTTTATTTTGATGATCATTCCTACCTATGTAGGTTGGGCTCTACAAAATATTTTCGCATTCGGATGAGAGAGTTGGTGACTGAAATTTCGTAAATAGATCTCGCCGCGACGAAAAACGTCTTTGCTTTAATGACTTCCATCCCAATTCGCGTATCATATCTGCCACACTCTCTCCCCTATTACGTGATAATACAAAACGAGCTGCCCTTTTTTGCACCCTTTCGATGTCCTCCGTCAATCCCACCTGGTAAGGATCCCACACCTCGCAGCAATATTCTAACAGAGGACGAACGAGTGTAGTGTAAGCTGTCTCTTTAGTGGACTTGTTGCATCTTCTAAGTGTCCTGCCAATGAAACGCAACCTATGGCTCGCCTTCCCCACAATGTTATCTATGTGGTCTTTCCAACTGAAGTTGTTCGTAATTTTTACACCTAGGAACTTAGTTGAAATAACAGCCTTGAGAATTGTACTATCTATCGAGTAATCGAATTCCAACGGATTTCTTTTGGAACTCGTGTGGATCACCTCACACTTTTCGTTATTTAACGTCAACTGCCACCTGCCACACCATACAGCAATCTTTTCTAAATTGCTTTGCAACGGATACTCGCGTGACGGGTAGAAATGGATATGGGTGTGGCCTTGTCACGTCTTTTCAGATACAAAAGTGACGCTGAGAACATTCTTGCGCACGTCAAGCTTTCATTTTTTTTCATTATGCTAATTTCTATCCACCACGGACCTGGCATTTATCAGAAACAGTTACGCTCCAAGAGCGACAACAGCAGATGCAGTAGGACCAGCATCTATTGCTGCAGGAGCTGCTCAAGCAGAATGCGGAACTGACTGGCTCTCACGCTGAGCTGCTGAAAGACCGTCTAGACTGAGGGCTTTGGCTGCTGACAGACCACACGCCTGCACAGAAGTCTCCCACTCTGCCCTCCCCTCCCCTCCCCTCCCCCTCCTCACCCCTCCGAACTCCAAACACCGTCCCCTGTTTCTGACGAGCCTGCGTAAAGGTGGAAAACTACATTGCCGGTTCTTGCAGCAAGGCTAGGTAAGGCATAACGTCCATCCAGCTGATAAGGCACCCTTATTATTGTCCAACAGCGCACGAAATCGTTCAAAATTTGTAACACACTAGTGAGCACGAAAAACTGAGCTTTGTGGAACTCTGTCAGCTGCTCGCGCAGTATTTTTGACAACAAACCCACGTGGCGGTCGCACGCTTGCAGTCAGACCACCACCACAAACACCCGGGAAGACGAGCTGCAAAGTGTCCAGCGCAGGAGTCGCTTTGAGAGTCCCCAGTACACTACGTTATATGCGGACTTAGGAATGTGATCGTGCGATTAGCACTCGACCCCGAGGTGCAGACTAGGGCACTGGCCTTGTCCGACCCTGCTTTGTCTGACGTTTCCCAGATTGCTAAATCACGTGATCGTACGGCAGTGGCAAGGGACGTACTTTCCGACAATTGGCAAGTGGCAGCAAACTGCCCCCTCTGCCAAGCGACGTCAGCTTCTGCTGCCGTCCTCGGCGGGTACAAGTAAAACCCAGATCAGGTGGCTGAACTGTCAACTTTAAAGTTTTCTCCTTATACGATTGCGAAAGCTTGTAGGGCTCCTCCCATTCTTGATCTTTTAAAGCAAATGGGTCACTGTACTTCACTGATACCGCACTTCGTAAAATACTTCGAGACTAGTGATCGTGCACAACTCATGTCCGACGACGACAGTGAGCAACTATCGTATAGAAAAGGATGGGGCAAGTATAGCACGCTGCAAGTACACGCGTACCATCCAACAGGCCACGCCGTACGGTGATAAGTACAGTATTCTCTCAGCAATGCTGTACCAGTTCTTATGGTTGCTCGTTTCTGTCGGTATTGTTATCAAAGCATCACTGACCGCTTATAATAACGCAATACTTAGAGGCAACCGGAATTTTACGAATAAAAATTACTCGTTTTTTAAAAAAAGATTTATTTAAAAGTCAAATTATAGCACTGCTGTCGTGGGTAGCTGATATTTCTGTTTTTTTTAACCGGTTACTAATAAAAAAATAAAAACCCTATTGTAGCCGAGACTAAACAAAAACTGAAAAATACCAGTCATTCAGGACTAAAACCCCGCTAAAAGAAAAACTCGGAGTAGGTATTAAAATCCATGCAGAAGAAATAAAAACTTTGAGGTTCGCCGATGACATTGTAATTCTGTCAGAGACAGCAAAGGACTTGGAAGATTAGTTGAACGGAATGGACAGTGTCATGAAAGAAGGGTATAAGATGAATATCATCAAAAGCAAAACGAGGATCATGGAATGTAGTCGAATTAAGTCGGGTGATGCTGAGGGAATTAGATTAGGAAATGAGTCACTTAAAGTAGTAAAGGAGTTTTGCTATCTGGGGAGCAAAATAACTGATGATGGTCGAAGTAGAGAGGATATAAAATGTAGACTGGCAATGGCAAGGAAAGCGTTTCTGAAGAAGAGAAATTTGTTAACATCGAATATTGATTTATGTGTCAGGAAGTCGTTTCTGAAAGTATTTGTATGGAGTGTAGCCATGTATGAAAGTGATACATGGACGATAACTAGTTTGGACAAGAAGAGAATAGTAGCTTTTGAAATGTGGTGCTACAGAAGAATGCTGAAGATTAGATGGGTAGATCACATGACTAATGCGGAGGTATTGAATAGAATTGGGGAGAAGAGGAGTTTGTGGCACAACTCGACTAGAAGAAAGGATCGGTTGGTAGGACATGTTCTGAGACATCGAGGGATCACCAATTTAGTACTGAAGGGCAGCGTGGAGGGTAAAAATCGTAGAGGGAGAGCAAGAGATGAATACACTAAACAGATAGAGAAGGATGTAGGATGCACTGGGTAGTGGGAGATGCAGAAGCTTGCGCAGGATAGAGTAGCATGGAGAGCTGCATTAAACCAGTCTCAGGACTGAAGACCACAACAACAACAATCCCTAGGTTTTTCCTATCTCTGCTTCAAGTGGTATGATAGAAACAGCGTATTCCACTGCATAGTCAAATCTCTATCTCAACCCGTTAGAAGGATGTGTTGTTAGTAATCAGTTCATAGTAGCCACGACATACTTTGGGCTAGCTGCTCTCCCTGTTTTTGGATTTGAAATGGTTGACAGCGACCATTTACTGTCGCAGTCAGACCCCTTTCAAGATTTGTACATTCCCTTTGCCACTTGTGACGAGTTCAAGGCCAAGTTGCGCCGTTGGCAAAAAGTCGGCGTCGTTCCTCCTCTTTTGCCAAGATAGTGGTCCACCCATGTTGTGGTGATTCAGACGCCAAGATGGCGTCGTGCACCTTTACAGCGATTTTAAACACGCAGTGAGTTGTCGACTTGTATTCCATTCCAAGTAGTGGGGGAATTCGTGGTGAAGCTGTCAAAAGCGACTACTGTTCTGTCGACGTCGATTTGCGTGAAAGATACCGTCAGTTGCCATTGGACGCTTGTCCTCTGCGTTCTTTGGTGCTCAACAACCCCCCCTCCCTCCCCACCCTTCTTTGGATTCACCTGTTTAATCGCTTGGAATTCGGTCTGCCCCAGGAGTTTCTCAAATATCTTCGGAACATACTGTGTCAACTACGTCAGTGAGGCAATCTGCAGGCGGTTTTCCAGCGCCTTCTGGATAAGTGCATTAGTTGCAAATTTGAAAAAAAGTAGTATTTTTGCCCTGAAGTGCATTTTTAGTTAATCTGCTTCGCACAGATAAACTTACCCCCATGGACATCGTACTGTAGCAACTACGCTACACAATACTGAATAAATATACCCACCCTATTTTGCAATTTTATTTAAACACTTCAATAGTAATTTTAATAATAATAATAATAATAATAATAATAATAATAATAACATAACATCAACAGATACGAAGAAAGTAAATTGGGAAAAAAAACACTACATGGCAAGCACCTGTATCATCTAACACAGCCACACATCGATCAAGACGCATCCAACACATGGCTAAGAAAAGGCAATATATACAGTGAGACGGAAGGATGCACGATTGCAATACAGGATCAAACAATAAACACCAGATATTACAGCAAGCATATTATTAAAGATCCCAATACCACAACAGATAAATGCAGACTTTGCAAACAACGAATAGAAACAGTAGATCACACAACAAGCGGATGTACAATACTAGCAAATACAGAATACCCCAGAAGACATGACAATGTAGCGAAAATAATACATCAACAACATGCCATACAACATAAACTAATAAAACAACATGTTCCCACATACAAGTATGCACCACAAAATGTACTGGAGAATGATGAATACAAATTATACTGGAACAGAACCATTATAACAGATAAAACAACACCACATAACAAACCTGACATCATACTCACCAATAAAAAGAAGAAATCAACACAACTAATCGAAATATCCATACCCAATACAACAAATATACAAAAGAAAACAGGAGAAAAAATTGAAAAATACATCCAACTGGCTGAGGAAGTCAAGGACATGTGGCATCAGGATAAAGTTGACATTATACCAATTATACTATCAACTACAGGAGTCATACCACACAATATCCACCAGTACATCAATGCAGTACAGCTACATCCAAACTTATATATACAACTACAAAAATCTGTAATTATTGACACTTGTTCAATTACCCGAAAGTTCCTAAATGCAATATAACATATACCGTACAGTTAAAAAGGAAGTCGCGCTTGATCAAGGTCCGTGTCACCTTCCATTTTTAACCAGACATAACGTCTGAGACAAGAAAGAAACAATAATAATAATAATAACCCCTTGGAGGCCCGGGAAAAGCATAGGCCTCCGGTATGTTCTGCCAGTCGTAAAAGGCGACGAAAAGAACAAACCACTAATAGGGCTAACCACCCTTTAGTATGATTAGTTGGTTCAGGACAGAACTAAAGAAGCCTCGGACAAGCGCCGTCATGGTCGGGGACGACACTTGAACCCTATGCCCGCCCACAATGGTAACGACACTGCTAGCCAACTGGAAAATGATTTAAATCTAAATAGAAGTGTTTTGCAGCATATGCTTCCTGCAATCACCCTAGAAGAAAAACAAAGACAGAGGATGAGATGGTCAGATGAAATTAATCGACACCTCATGTTCTGTTATTACCAAGCAACAAACCTAGGAACCAACACAACTGGATACAGATCACAAGTATACACAACATTTATTACCGGATACCCAGAATTAAAATTTTTAACAGAACAATGACTAGCTGATCAGATCCGTGTAATAATCAAAAATAACAGGATACCCCAGTCAGAATTAGAAAACATCAAACAACAAGTACAACAAATATTGGAACAAAATAATGTGCAATCAGAAGAATAAGAAAATACAGTAATGGACTCAAACATACCAGAGCAAACAAACAAAGAACAACACACATCAATTAAACAATCAGAGGAAAACGAAATCTTAAGACAGCCACCAGAACAAGCGCAAATAGAACACGAAGTGACACACATGCTAGATATAGAAGAAAAATTTCAGCTGACATATAGAGAATACAAAGACACAAATACAGACATTAGACCATTCTTGCGTAGACCGCCAAATAACCCACAAGTCGAAACAACAATAAAAACTATCAACACAATCATACACAACAAAATAAATGAAAACACAACGATGGAAGAGTTACAACTACTGGTTTATATAGGAACACTCACTACACTAAATATACACACTAGGCAGAGATCAGAGCCAACCAACACACAGAAGAAACCCACAAAACCAGCATGGCAACACAGGCTACAGATCAGAATAGAAAAACTGAAAAAAGACATCAGACAGCTAACATAATTTATAAGAAATGAAATATCAGAAAAGAAAACGAAAAGGGTTAGGTAAGATCTCACAACAAGAAGCGATAGAGCAATTAGATGAAAAGAAACAGAAATTACAAGCATTGCCCAAACGACTTAGAAGATACAAAAAAAGTGAAAATAGAAGGAAACAAAACCAAACATTCAACACAAACCAAAAGAAATTTTACCAGACAATAGGTAACGCACACATTAAAATAGACAATCCACCAAACATAACTGACATGGAACACTTCTGGAGCAACATATGGTCAAATCCAGTACAACATAACAGGCAAGCACAGTGGATACAAGCAGAAACAGACTCATACAAGATGATACCACAAATGCCTGAAGTGATAATTTTGCAACATGAAGTCACACAAGCAATTAATTCTACTCACAATTGGAAAGCCCCTGGAAAAGACAAAATAGCAAATTTCTGGCTAAAGAAGTTCACCTCAACACATTCACATCTAACTAAATTATTTAACAGTTACATTGCAGACCCATACACATTCCCTGATACATTTACACATGGAATAAATTATCTGAAACCTAAAGATCAAGCAGACACAGCAAACCCAGCTAAATGTCGCCCCATAACATGCCTACCAACAATATACAAAATATTAATGTCAGTCATTACACAGAAATTAATGACACATACAACACAGATCAAAATTATAAATGAAGAACAAAACAGCTGTTGCAAAGGAGCACGAGGATGTAAAGAGCAACTGATAATAGATGCAGAGGTGACATACCAAGCTAAAACTAAACAAAGGTCGCTACACTATGCATACATTGATTACCGAAAAGCTTTTGACAGTGTACCCCACTCATGGTTCCTACAAATATTGGAAATATACAAAGTAGATCCTAAATTGATACAGTTCCTAAACATAGTAATGAAAAATTGGAAAACCACACCTAATATCCAATCAAATTCAAATAGTATCACATCACAGACAATACAGATTAAGCGTGGAATATACCAAGGAGACTCATTAAGTCCTTTCTGGTTCTGCCTTGCTCTGAACCCACTACCCAACCTGCTAAATAATACAAATTACGGATACAAAATTACTGGAACATACCAACACAAAATCACACATTTGCTATACATGGAAGATCTAAAACTACTGGCAGCAACAAATCAACAACTCAACCAATTACTAAAGATAACAGAAGTATTCAGCAATGACATAAATATGGCTTTTGGAACAGACAAATGTAAGAAAAATAGCATAGTCAAGGGAAAACACACTAAACAAGAAGATTACATATTGGATAACCACAGTGACTGCATAGAAGCGATGGAAAAAACAGATGCCTATAAATATCTAGGATACAGACAAAAAATAGGAATAGATAATACAAATATTAAAGAAGAAGTAAAAGAAAAATATAGACAAAGACTAACAAAAATACTGAAAACAGAATTGACAGCAAGAAACAAGACAAAAGCTATAAATACTTATGCTATACCACTATTGACCTACTCATTTGGAATAGTGAAATGGAGTAACACAGACCTAGAAGCACTCAATACACTTACACGATCACAATGTCACAAATATAGAATACATCACATACATTCAGCAACAGAAAGATTCACATTAAGCAGAAAGGAAGGAGGAAGGGGATTTATCGACATAAAAAACCTTCATTATGGACAGGTAGACAATTTAAGAAAATTCTTTATAGAACGAGCAGAAACTAGCAAAATACACAAAGCAATCACTCATAAATGCATCGGCTACACCACTGCAATTTCATAACCACTTCTACAACCCTTTAGATCACATAACATCAACAGATACGAAGAAAGTAAATTGGAAAAAGAAAATACTACATGGCAAGCACCCGTATCATCTAACACAGCGACACATCGATCAAGACACATCCAACACATGGCTAAGAAAAGGCAATATATACAGTGAGATGGAAGGATTCATGATTGCAATACAGGATCAAACAATAAACACCAGATATTACAGCAAGCATATTATTAAAGATCCCAATACCACAACAGATAAATGCAGACATTGCAAACAACAAATAGAAACAGTAGATCACATGAAAAGCGGATGTACAATACTAGCAAATACAGAATACCCCAGAAGACATGACAACGTAGCAAAAATAATACATCAAAAACTTACCATACAAAATAAACTTATAAAACAACATGTTCCCACATACAAGTATGCACCACAAAATGTACTGGAGAATGATGAATACAAATTATACTGGAACGGAACCATTATAACAGATAAAACAACACCACATAACAAACCTGACATCATACTCACCAATAAAAAGAAGAAATCAACACAACTAATCGAAATATCCATACCCAATACAACAAATATACAAAAGGAAACAGGAGAAAAAATTGAAAAATACATCCAACTGGCTGAGGAAGTCAAGGACATGTGGCATCAGGATAAAGTTGACATTATACCAATTTTACTATCAACTACAGGAGTCATACCACACAATATCCACCAGTACATCAATGCAATACAGCTACATCCAAACTTACATATACAACTACAGAAATCCGTAATTATTGATACATGTTCAATTACCCGAAAGTTCCTAAATGCAATATAACATATACCGTACAGTTAAAAGGAAGTCACGCTTGATCAAGGTCCGCGTCACTTTCCGGTTTTGACCAGACACAACGTCTGAGAAAAGAAAGAAATAATAATAACGTAACGATTTCATCCATAAGGTGACGTGAATTAATATATTTTCGTTATTAATCAAAGTTCATGTAAATAAGAGTATGCAGAAGGCAGTGGGCAAGCATACATCGAGCGATCGGTGCGACCGGTATAGAAGCGGGAAGCCGGACTGGGAGACGTGGGTGGATGATATTGCAGTATCGGCGTCAAGAGAAAATAGTCACACTTGTTCTTCTTAACCCTTCAGGCCAAGAAAAAAGTATTTTAAATGTAATGTAATCTAAAGCACGTAATTCAGGGCAAGGGTTAAGAAGAGATCTCCTCTCTTACATGCTATTTTCTTTAATCAGTTTATAAAATGAGTAACTATGTGATTACTCATCGGCACAGAGATACGAATACAGTGGAGGGGAGCGCTAGTTTCGGCGTTGGTTCTTTCACTCTGGAGAGCCGCTCTGGGCCCCTCATGATGGACAGACCCATATCTGACCGCTCCGATGAAATGCCAACTTTATTCGGTCAGTAAGTAGTTTTAGAGTACAAATGGCTCTCCACGCACTGCTCCCAGTGTCTTGAACAGCAGTTGAGTAGTGACTGGTTATTGTGCAGTTTAATACGGCAGGAAAAGCGTAAGAGAGGCAGTGATTTTGATTGTGTGATATGAAGTGTCATTGGAGCTGTGATGAACTTTAGAACAGCGGTAGAGCTGCGTATCACAGTCATGACGCAGTCTCATCGTCATGGGTAAGTGGTTTCTTGCACGGCTCGGCGCTGGTGTGAATTTCCGATAAGTCTTCAAGGTTTTACTGTCAAGGTCTTACTGTACGCAAGATGGCCACAGAGTTGACTGCAGTTAAACGAATCTAAATTTATTGTGTAACGTGGTCATGTCCAGGCGAGCGGGTGTTTGTTGCAGGTGCATCATTAGAAGTCCCGCGTGGCAGTGCAAAATTAATTGTTTCACTCTGACTACAATCGGTATCTAAATTCTATGTACGCAGACTGTTCTACAAGGGGATAACGTGTGAGTATATTGTATTGCTCTGAGAGACAGAGCCTGATTCAATCTGAAGATAATTTATGAACATAAACGGGAGACGTGGAATCGTAAGATGTGTAAGGGAGACTCTATCCTGACACTGTCATGTGTGTGTTCTCGGATTAACTACAGGTGACAAACATTGCTGCAGCAGCAATCCCTTGCAGCTGTAACATTTGGAGGACACTGGGCCTCTGAATTATATTTTATTTATTATGGTAGGTCCATATTCTAATTTCCTGCAAACCCGTTTCATTACAATACTATTTAGTGATTTGTTACTTCCCATGATTAGTTACAGTGAGCAGCATCGAGATCGGGAGAGCAGGACTATCTTTGAGAGCCAAACATCTTCGAGAAATATAAAGGTCGTGGTCTGTGGTGCTTAGGACACGTAACAAACCCATTGCGCGCCCCATTTACTACAAACTATTTGGCACCAACGCTTTCAAGTGACTAACCATTGGCACCGAAGCATTAATAATAGTACGCAACTCATGTTATATCATATTCCAACATTCGGTTTAGTCGTAATGGTAGTCGGGTGGAATAAACTACTCCACCGACCCTTCTAACTGCCAAAATGCACATCAAAGTTATCATCAACCCAACAACCTGAAGGAGCTTCAGTTATTTTAACGTACGATTTCTGTCATGCTACATACATTCCCCAGGCAGCGCAGACAGACCATCCCCTTAACTGGCTTCGCCAAAAGGAGGTTGTATTGAACTGTAATCTCTTGTATTGAACTGGGGACCTAGAAACGAAGGAGGTGCTTCGTCCCCGCCGTAGCCCACAGTGCTACACAACCCCAGAACAGGCTACAGCAGTGCACTCACCCACCGCCGCCCCACACCGAACCCAGGGTTACTGTGCGGCCCCCAGTGGACACCCCCACCCCCTCCCTCCTTCCTCCTTCCTCGGAAACGTCTCATTCGAGACGAATGTAGCCCCAATGTTTGCATTGTAGAGTAATTCTGGTGTGGCGTACGTGGTGACAGTATTTGCGCAGCAACTGCCGACATAGTGTGACTGTGGTGGAATACGGGAACCAGCCCACATTCGCTGAGAAAGATGGAAGAGCGCCTTAAACCACAGGCTGGCTGGCACACCAGACCTCGACACTAATCCGCCGGGCGGATTCGTGCCGGGGACCGGCAAGTCTCCCACCTGGAAAGCAGTGCGTTGGACAGCACAGCTAACCGGGCGGGCTAAACGGACGTCAAATATCTGTCATCTGTGGACTGCAACAGGCTTCTAGGGCCCACAAACAGTATTTGTACTCCATGCTTGACGTCTTTTATACCGGGTAAGCCGTTAACCTACGTGTGAAACGTCCCAGTGTGTCACTGGTGCGGTCCATGACAATCCATACGGTACCGACTAGGTCGTTGATCACTTTTTTTGTGGAGCAAAGTTCTATCATCAGCAACCAAAAGCCACTGATTTCATTATTTGGCTCTTGTTCGAAGCTACAGGACAGGACTACAACTGCAGAGTTGGGCACGCTTTCTCAGTAATTATTGCCATGTAATTCGTTACTAGTCCACAAGTCAGCATTCTAATCAAATGCATTAGACGGTTGCCAATGGCGCCCTGTCTCTCGTTTTCGCGTTGGTCCATACCCTGCAGCTGACACTGATGCGCTTCCCTTCGATGGCACCGGATTTCACGGTTTTCTTGCCATGATGTCGGAGGGTCCCCATGTTTCTCACGGAGGAGCAAAGCTGTGTAGTCTGCAGTCGTCATTTCAATTCCTCGCATTCTCCAGCTGCGGCACGCGTATCGAGGCTGTGGCCTGGCGACACGTTCTCTGGACGGCGATTGGCCGTGACGTTGTGGGGCTGCACAGACTTTACACGGAACCAGGCTGCGCCACTGCACCAGTTTTCCTCTTTGACAGTCGCGGTGCCTGTTGGGATAGGCTGCACGTCGGTTTTGCAGGCTCATTTTGGGAAACATACACTCGTTGGTTGTGGATGCCTTGTCCACTTTACTGCATGTAGCCAAAGTGTCCCCCATGACGTCGACAGCAGACATTCGTACATTGTCATACATTATTGCTTCCAAGAGTTCTGCTCGGATCCTCGTATCCGATAATTGTCAGCAATTCGTGCTATGGGAGTGTGAGGATTTTTGAATTTGCATCTGACTGCCGTCCCATTCCACCCTGCTTCTGACAGACATCTGGAGCTGTTCGTGCAAACATCCAAGGCCAAAATCCTGAAATATGTCTACCAGTTCTAGGACTATGCACTGTCTCCTTCTCTAGCCATGTACCGGGTGACGCCGGCTAGCGTCTGGAGTCCAGCAGAACGTGTGCACGTGTGTCAGGCGCGGCCCATCTCGGATTTCTTACACACCTGGTCGCACGCCTCTAAACGTCGTAACCCAGAAAAATCTCACTTGAGGATGGTCTTTCGGACGGTAGCAGGTGTGGCTGACGGGTGTAGAGGTGGACCACAGAGGGTGGCATTTGTATGCGGTGTTGTCGGTACGGAGCAGCTGACGCGTCATTGTAATCCGTTGCTTCCGCGACCTGTTGGACCCAAAACGCTGCAGCCTCGGTGCCATCTGGGCGAAGGGGTAGATTGACGCCATTTTCCCGGCAGGAGGCTCCAACTTGTGGAAGTATGACACACTCGCTGCAGCTCCCTTCACGCCCTCTGCCATCCTACTCTTGCCCTCGGAATACGGAGCAGACGGCGATTGCTTCCATGACTTCCTATGCTGTGCATGGATTTGGAACCTCTGCCTTCCGTTTCCCATTCGTCCGTGGATGACTCCTCGCTCCAACGCGGTAAGGAGAAAAGACATATCCGTACCGAGCGGAGAGAATCCGACCCGGCTTGGAATCGAACCAGGATTCCACGATGAGGGGACAACAACGCTAATCAAAAGTGATGCCGACGGCATTAGAATAAAATGTGGACTTCGGGAAATTATTGAACAGCGTTCAACTGACGAAGAAAGATAATAAACAATTTGTAGTTCCATGCAGTGCACATTTTATAAAATTTGTACGTGCATTAATGCCAGCTGT
This sequence comes from Schistocerca piceifrons, assembly GCF_021461385.2. Taxonomy (NCBI): domain Eukaryota; kingdom Metazoa; phylum Arthropoda; class Insecta; order Orthoptera; family Acrididae; genus Schistocerca; species Schistocerca piceifrons. The sequence continues at coordinate 30,221,986 of NC_060140.1, read as the reverse complement.
CCTGACGTATCTTCCTCCTACCTGCAGCAGCGTTCGCACATCGCAGTCAAAAGCAGCCTCGCTAAATGCCTCCCACGTTCTAAAGCCACGACGTCTCTCTGTCACAATCATCTAAACTTATTAACAAGGAACACCGCCAAACAGCCGTGCAATTTGCGAAGTTATTTTATTGCACTTTCACAACCAGTTTCGGCAGTTCAGTATGCATCATCAGGCCCCATATGCACCTCATGTACAAACTCTCAAACGCTTCGATATTAGCATACTGGAGCCACCGGTTTCTGGATGTCGTGAATTCGTATTTCAAGTACTTCCTTCGAAGGCTTGACAGCAAGTTCGTCGTCATTTTGAGTCGTAAAGCATCTCAGAACCTATAGGAGACGTGCGAAGCTCAGCGGATAAAATACGACGGGTTTGTGACTGATATTAGTGTAGAACTCTGCATTAATTTGAGGATTCTGTAAGCATTGTATTGATCAAGTTGAATCGTACTATACAAAACACATGAAACAATAAAAGCATATTGGCAAACACGATAAAGTTCCAGAGGTAAAGAGTAAATACCTTTTTCAAAAATTAATTATTGTTCGATATTTCGCATTATATTCTTCAAACCAATAAATATCTTGCATTACACAGTTTGTAAAATTGTCTGTTTTATTCCCCTGTCTTCAAGCAATGTACACAAGAAATTTTTTTCAAAATCGGTTCAGGGCTTAAGTCCTGAAAGCGTGAAAGAAAGAGTTACTTTTGCATTTATAATATTAGTGTACAAGTACACATTTATTGTCCAATTAAATTTTTTCATAACAGAAACGACATGTTTACAGATTACAGTTTCAGATTCCACATAAAATTCCAAAAGTTTAAGTAACCAAATGCAGATCGGAAAAATATATATATATATATATATATATATATATATATATGTGTGTGTGTGTGTGTGTGTGTGTGTGTGTGTGTGTGTGTGTGTGTATCTCCATTATTCCGTGGTTTATTAAGTTTTCAAATTTATACTGACTTTTGCATCACCCGTATATATATATATATATATATATTTGCATCACCCGTATATATATATATATATATATATATATATATATATATATATATATATACGGGTGATGCAAAAGTCAGTATAAATTTGAAAACTTAATAAACCACGGAATAATGGAGATAGAGAGGTAAAAACTACACACATGCTTGGCATGACATGGGGTTTTATTAGAACAAAAAAAAAAGTATTGCTAGACGCCTGAAAGATCTCTTCCGCGCGTCGTTTGGTGATGATCGTGTGCTCAGCCGCCACTTTCGCCATGCTTAGCCTCCCAGGTCCCCAGATCTCAGTCCGTGCGATTATTGGCTTTGGGGTTACCTGAAGTCGCAAGTGTGTCGTGATCGACCGACATCTCTAGGGATGCTGAAAGACAACATCCGACGCCAATGCCTCACCATAACTCCGGACATGCTTTACAGTGCTGTTCACAACATTATTACTCGACTACAGCTATTGTTGTGGAATGATGGTGGACATATTGAGCATTTCCTGTAAAGAACATAATCTTTGCTTTGTCTTACTTTGTTATGCTAATTATTGCTATTCTGATCAGATGAAGCGCCATCTGTCGGAAATTTTGTGAACTTTCGTAGCTTTTGGTTCTATTAAAACCCCATGTCATTCCAAGCATGTGTGTCAATTTGTATCTCTCTATCTACATTATTCCGTGATTTATTCAGTTTTCAAATTTATACTGACTTTTTGATGACCCTGTATATATATACACTCCTGGAAATTGAAATAAGAACACCGTGAATTCATTGTCCCAGGAAGGGGAAACTTTATTGACACATTCCTGGGGTCAGATACATCACATGATCACACTGACAGAACCACAGGCACATAGACACAGGCAACAGAGCATGCACAATGTCGGCACTAGTACAGTGTATATCCACCTTTCGCAGCAATGCAGGCTGCTATTCTCCCATGGAGACGATCGTAGAGATGCTGGATGTAGTCCTGTGGAACGGCTTGCCATGCCATTTCCACCTGGCGCCTCAGTTGGACCAGCGTTCGTGCTGGACGTGCAGACAGCGTGAGACGACGCTTCATCCAGTCCCAAACATGCTCAATGGGGGACAGATCCGGAGATCTTGCTGGCCAGGGTAGTTGACTTACACCTTCTAGAGCACATTGGGTGGCACGGGATACATGCGGACGTGCATTGTCCTGTTGGAACAGCAAGTTCCCTTGCCGGTCTAGGAATGGTAGAACGATGGGTTTGATGACGGTTTGGATGTACCGTACACTATTCAGTGTCCCCTCGACGATCACCAGTGTTGTACGGCCAGTGTAGGAGATCGCTCCCCACACCATGATGCCGGGTGTTGGCCCTGTGTGCCTCGGTCGTATGCAGTCCTGATTGTGGCGCTCACCTGCACGGCGCCAAACACGCATACGACCATCATTGGCACCAAGGCAGAAGCGACTCTCATCGCTGAAGACGACACGTCTCCATTCGTCCCTCCATTCACGCCTGTCACGACACCACTGGAGGCGGGCTGCACGATGTTGGGGCGTGAGCGGAAGACGGCCTAATGGTGTGCAGGACCGTAGCCCAGCTTCATGGAGACAGTTGCGAATGGTCCTCGCCGATACCCCAGGAGCAACAGTGTCCCTAATTTGCTGGGAAGTGGCGGTGCGGTCCCCTACGGCACTGCGTAGGATCCTACAGTCTTGTCGTGCATCCGTGCGTCGCTGCGGTCCGGTCCCAGGTCGACGGGCACGTGCACCTTCCACCAACCACTGGCGACAACATCGATGTACTGTGGAGACCTCATGCCCCACGTGTTGAACAATTCGGCGATACGTCCACCCGGCCTCCCGCATGCCCACTATACGCCCTCGCTCAAAGTCCGTCAACTGCACATACGGTTCACGTCCACACTGTCGCGGCATGCTACCAGTGTTAAAGACTGCGATGGAGCTCCGTATACCACGGCAAACTGGCTGACACTGACGGCGGCGGTGCACAAATGCTGCGCAGCTAGCGCCATTCGACGGCCAACACCGCGGTTCCTGGTGTGTCCGCTGTGCCGTGCGTGTGATCATTGCTTGTACAGCCCTCTCGCAGTGTCCGGAGCAAGTATGGTGGGTCTGACACACCGGTGTCAATGTGTTCTTTTTTCCATTTCCAGGAGTGTATATATATAACGCTATTGCGCTCTTATGAATCTGTTAAGTAGCGGAACATATATACTGCAAAGTCGCGGAAGTACTGGTACATTCGAGGGTTGGATTCCCTCTCTTCTTCATCGAAGAGTTTCACTGCCTGGGCTACTCTCAGGGTGCACCTTCGACGTGGAAGATCCCCGCCGTTTCCCTGTCGTGTCGTCTGCTTGCCGTCCATACTGCCTGCCGGTGCTCGCCGCCGCTTGGTCGCCGCCTTCCGGTCCTCGCCGCCGCCGCCGCCTCCGCCGTCGCCGCCTGCCGGGGCTCGCCGCCCCCGCCTGGTCGCCGCCTGCCGGTGCTCGCCGCCGCCGCCGCCGCCGCCGCCGCCGCCTGCCGGGGCTCGCCGCCGCCGCCGCCGCCGCCGCCATCCTGTGCCCGCCGCCGCCGCCATCCGGTGCTGCCTGGTCGCCGCCATCGCCGCCGTCCTGACCCTGGTCTACGGCCGTCTTCGTCTTCATCCGTCTTCGTCTTTGTCTGTCCCCAGTTTCTGTCCTTTCCTCTTCGTTCTGTTCGTTCTTGTTTCTCTCTCCCGTCATGTCCGCCCCCACCACCACTGTCACTACTACCACCACCGCCATTGTCTATACCTCCCCTTCCGCCGCCTCCACCACTATAACTTGGTGTGCCCAGTCCCACCCCCCTCCTTCCATTCCGCCTCTCCTCACTCTCCCTTCACCCTCTATCTTTGTCGCCCCCTCTCCCGCTTCTTCCTCCCGCTCCTCTCGTTCTGATCCCTTCCCCCCACTCCCCCAGCCTGTCACTGCAGCTCCGGCTCGGGTGGTGGCCCGTCGGGCCACTGCCCACGCCCAGCTCTCCCCGTCACCTTCGCCATCACCACCGCCGCTGCCACCATCATCGTCATCGCCGCCGTCGCCTTCGCCTTCGCCTTCACCGTCACCATCACCGTCACCATCTCCGGCGCCGACTCCGGCCCCGGGACCTGCCCCTCCCCGCCACATTCCCATTGTTCCCGTCCCCCACACCTCCTCCTCCGCCGTCAAGCGCCCCTGTGGCACTCCTGCTTCCTCTGCTTCCAAAAAGGCTGCGCCTCGTCCTCCTTCCCCCACCCATGATGCCATGGAAGTCTCCCCGCCTAGCCCTGCCCCCTCATCCTCCTCCTCTCCCCCTTCCTCCTACCGCTACCTCCTCTCCCGTCCTGATCCCTCTCTCCTTGAAGCCCGGAACCTCACCCTCTTCCTTCGCCAGCATTGTCCTGGTGCCCCCATCTCCCTCCTCACTCCTCGCCGAGATTCGGTCCTCATCTCCTCCCCCAGCCCAACCCTCCACACCTACCTCCTTTCCCACATCCCTGTCACCCGCTTTGGCCCTCATGCCTCTCTCACCCCAGCTCCTTCACCACCTCCCTCCCGCCAACCCCAACCTCCGCGGCGCCCGCCAACTCTCACCGCCGTGATCACTCGGCTTAGTCCAGTGATCACGGAGGAGGAGGTGTTGGCGGAGCTCCAGGCGCATCCCCATTTGGAGGTGCGTGCGGTTCGCCGCATACATAACGCTGCCGGCCCCACCCGCCTTATGCGGGTTTTTTCTGAGCACGCCCCCTCCATTGACCGTCTCCTGAAGGAGGGTGCCCTCCTTTTTCACCAGCGGTACAAGGTCGACCCTTCCCGTTCCCCTCCTCAATCCCTGCGCTGCCAGAGGTGTCTGCGCTATAACGCGCACCCCACAGCTGAGTGCCGCGAGGCCCCCACCTGCCCGCATTGTCGGCAAGCGCACTTTCTCAGGCAGTGCCCTAACCTCCAATCCCCTCCTTCCTGCAATACCTGCAATCACCCCCATCCCACCTACTCCCAAAAGTGTAAAGCCCGACCCCCTCCGACCACTCCTGAACTCACCGTCCCTGTCTGTCCCCTGGACGCCCCCACCCCTCCTGGCAATTCCCTTCATCCCCCCCCCCACCACTGAGGACATCATCGGGTTCCTTACCATCGTCCTCCAGAATGTTCATCCCTTTCAGCGCCCACACACCCTCCAACAGATCTCCCTCGCCGCCCGTTCCATATTCCAACTCAAGATGTATGCCACCTACTCCAACAACCAGGCCCATTTCACCTTCTCCCACCTCGACACCCTTGTCTAAATCCCTATCATGGCGCGACAGCAACGTATCCTTTTCAACAACATCCGCTCCCTACCCGCCAACAGGAACCTCTTCCTGCACACCCTTGCCACCCACCGCGTGGATGCCTTCCTCCTTAATGAAACCTTCCTCCAACCCCACCACACCATTCACACTTCGCCCTACCTCCTCCACCGCTCCGATAATCCCCTCCCAATTGCGCGTGCCGGAGTTGCCATTGGTCACCACCGCCAGATCCCCGTTCGGCTCCAACCTCTCCTTCCCGACCCCACCGAACACCTGATCCTTAGTCTCTTCTTCCCCGGCCTTACCGTTACCTGCGCCACCATCTATGTCCGCCCCAAGGCTCCTCTTCCCTTCGACTTCCTCTCCCACGTCGATCGTACCTTTTCCTCCTACATGATCGCCGCCGACCTCAACATCCATAGTCGTTCCGCTGCCCAGTTACGGCGATGGCATCGGTTCCTCTCCACCCTTCAAGGTGACCTCGTCCCCATCCCCCGGCATACCCGTCCTGAATCCAACTCCACTCCTGATGTTATCCTCTCCTCCCCCAACCTCCTTGGCCGCATAACGGTGGATGTCCTGGAGCCTATTGGTAGCGACCATCTCCCTGTCCTCCTCACCGTTTCAGATGGTCGTCGCCCTCGCCCCGACCCTCGTACTGACCCTCCCCCTAAGTATGTCCACGACTATTCCCGAGCCGACTGGAATGCCTACCGGGATACCCTTTCCACCCAGGTCGATAGCCACCCTCTCACCTACCACCACCCTGACGATGTCACCCATGCCGCCTCCTTTCTCCAGCAGACCTTGTCTGAGGCCGTGGAGGCCCGCGTTCCTACTGTCGCCATCCACCCCCACCGTCCTACCTTACCCCCACAGGCCGTTCTCCTCCTCCGTGAATCCCGTCGTCTCTACCGTGCCTTCCTCCGCACGCGTGACCCGGACACACTACAATGCCACCGGCAACTCCAGCGACACGTTCGTAATTTGCTCGCGGCTAAGAAACGCCGGGACTGGCGACAGACATGCACCCGTTTAAATGCAACCCTACCAATCAACTCGTCCAAGTTCTGGACGGCCTTCCGTCGTCTTACCGGAACTAAACCCTCCCCCTACTATCCTCCTCTCCACGATGATCACCCCTTCCCTGACACCCTTAGTCAGGCCAATCACTTTGCCTCCTACCTCTCTGATGTCTTCTCCATCCCCGACGATCCCCAGTTCGATTACTCCCTCTTCCCGGATATCCGCGATCGAACTGACACCTCTGTCCCTCCCCTCGCTCCTGGTTTCCAGTACTTGGACAACATTACACACACGGACCTCAATGCCCCTATCACTACACAGGATCTCATTGTTACACTCCGCACCAAACGCAACACCGCTCCTGGTCACGATCGTGTCACCTACCGTCACCTTCATGAAGCTCCTGTCTCTTTCCTCTCCACCCTGGCCAGGCTCTACAATGTAGTCCTGTCCACCGGTTACTACCCCGACCTGTGGAAAACCTCCCGTATCCTCATGTTCCTTAAACCTGGCAAACCGCCATCCGCCGTCTCCTCCTACCGTCCCATCAGCCTTACCTCGGTCTTCAGCAAGGTCCTGGAATCTATCCTCACCCGTCGCATCCACCAGCATCTCCGCCAGCACCGCCTCCTTCCCGTCACCCAGTGTGGCTTTCGGCCGTCCTTCTCTTCCGACGACCTTCTCCTTCACCTCACTCATCTCCTTTCGGAACAGCTTAATTCCCGCCGCTCCGCAATCTTCCTCTCCCTGGACCTCGAACGTGCATATGACCGCGTATGGCATTCCGGTCTCCTCTTCAAGCTCCAAACCTTCGCCCTTCCCATTAACTACGTCCGTCTGATCGGCTCCTTTCTCTCCCGCCGTCCTTCCTATGTCACCATCCATAACTCCGATTCCTACACCTTTTTCCCCTCCGCCGGTGTGCCCCAAGGCTCCGTCCTCTCCCCCCTTCTGTACTTGTTGTACACGGCGGACATGCCGCCGCCGTCACCCCCCGTCCACCTTCTTCAGTTTGCCGATGACACCGCCTTCCTTGCCCTTGCCCCCACCCTACAGCGCTCCCAACGCCTTCTCCAATCCCATCTTGACCGGTTCACCGCTTGGTGCAACCAGTGGTTGCTCAAGGTCAATCCTTCCAAAACCCAGGCGATCATTGTAGGCAAAACCACCCCTTCCTTCCGCCTCCTTGATTTCTATCTCACCGTCTATGGCCGTCCCATCGCCCTCACTCCCACCCGTAAGTACCTTGGCGTCACCCTCGATCGTCGCCTCTCCTGGACTCCCCATCTCCAGACAATCCAAGCCAAGGCACGTTCCCGCCTCCGTCTCCTCAAGCTCCTTTCCGGCCGTACGTGGGGTCTGGACCCCTCCACCATCCTCCACACCTATAAATCCCTCATCCGCCCTATCCTTTGTTATGCCCATCCAGCATGGATCTCCGCTCCCCCTACCTTTTATAAATCCCTCCAAATCCTTGAGCGCCATGCTCTCCGCCTCGCCTATCGCATCCGTCTCCCCTCCCCCACGCGGATCCTCTACTATCTCATCCCCTTCCCCCACCTCCTCCTTTTCCTTGAAAGGATACGGATCCTGTACACCTCCCGCAAACTCGATCCTCCTCACCCGCTCGTCTGCCCGATCCTCTCCCACCCCCGACCGCTGCCGCGCCTGTATTCGCACGTCCCACCCGGTCTCCAACTCTCCACCCTCCTTACCCTCTCCCAAGGTGGCTTCCGCCAGCTCCCCCTCCCTGATGATGCCCTCCTCCCTTCCATCTACCCCTCCTACCAACTTTGATCCTCCCGCCCTCCTCCTGTACTTACTCCTCCGTGCACCCTCCCTCCCTCCTCTCACTTTTCCCTCCCTCCTCCTTTTCTCCCCCCCTCCTCCCCCGGGCCTCCCCTCCCCTGTTCCTCTCCTCCTGCCCCCGACTCCTCAGCCATTGGCATCCTTTTTCTCCCCTCTCCCCCACCTCCCCCTTCTACCCCTCTTGGCAGGTCCCCGGACTCGCACACGTTACGTGGACATTCGCGCGCCGGAGGTCGCCGCCATCAGTGTTTTGTGTGTTTAGTGTTTAGTGTTTAGTGTTCACCGTCCCCTCCATCGTTCACCAGTGCCATCATCATCTTCAGTGGTTGTGCGTCGTCTCATCAGCTAGCAGTGTGGATTATCGACGAGTGTGAACGGCTCCGTGATTGTCTCTATGTGTCTCCTGTTTTATTGCCCACCGCTCTGTGACTTATGTGTCTTCTCACTGTTTTTGCTGCTTGTGTCTTCTATGGCTGAAGAGCAGCGTAGTGTGCTGCTGACAGCCTGCCTGTTGTACAGGTTTTAAAATAACAATAAAGTAAAAAAAAAAAAAAAAAAAAGGAAGTACTGGCCGAAGCCGGTGTGTGCGGTCCTCCTACGGCTTGTTGAGAGGACACGCTCTGTGGTGCCGGCCTTTGATGTAGCACTGACTCCGTCACGGCCGCAGGACATTAGGAGGAAGAGGAGCAAATATCTGGCACCGTAAAAGGCTTAATACAGTAGTTAAACACGAGGGAGCACTGCCGACTGGCTCAGGGCGAGGTAAATAAAATCTGCCAAAGGGGGGAGCGTGTGCAGTGCCGCTGAGCGGTGTTTGCAGACGACCGCGGTTTCTTCACACGGGAAGCCACGGCCGGCTGATGACCGCGGCGCGCCGGGCGCTATCCAGACACAACGTTTCGTGACGATGGTCCAGTGGACACTGCACTGCGACGCGCGGGCAAACAGCGCCAGAACCGGCCGAGGGCAGGAGTCTGTCCGCCGCCGCCATTGTTTGCCTTATCTCGCCGACTCGCACTTTCTATCTTCCCTTCCATTTATGAACTCCGGTGATTCCACAAATGTACGGAAGAGACACCTTGAGGCCGACAGACTAAGCCGGTAACGTGGAGAACCAACTGAGTAACACAATTCATTACAGTTCCCTCACAATACTAGCATAAACGCAAATACGAGAGCCCCTTCCTTTTACAAAAACTAATAAAAGACACATTGTCATCTCTTACAAAAACTGAAAAAAAAAGATTGTTTGGTACTCCAATGTTTGTATCCCAAACATAAGGTTTTTGGAATAACTGAACAGTTTCTTCAAATGAAAATCAGGGGTCACGCAAAAAGAAGTCGTTACGCGAAAAGTCAGGTGAATACGGGCAGTGAGACATTAATTCCATGTCTTCCTCTGTCAAACGACCAACTTCTTGACGTACTGTTGGACACCTGCCACTGTCAATATGAAAAGTAATGCCGCACTTTCCGTTGTTCCTCCTAATTTCGTCAATGAACTGTGTAAAATTACTGTACACCATCTAGCGAACAGTACTACTTGATCCTCTAAAGTAGTGACAGACAACTCCATTCCCCTACGTGGTTGTTATAAAATCACTGTCACTCATACCACAATCAGCTGATTTCGATTCTTCACTATTTTTACGTGCGTTTCCGTATACTCGGAAATTTAAACCTTCACCGTTTGTCGAACTATACATATGTCATTTTAATCCGTAACCGCAGTCGTAGAGAATAAGACTGAGAACATCGTTTTTTGCTCGCTAACATCGTGACATGAAATTACTGGCACAGTGCATTATGCGAGTAAATATGAAAGACACCGCAAAGAACGACGCTCTATCTGGCTTGATTCGACTTCGTCCAGCATACAGTAAACAACCCTTCAAAGATGTACCGACAACCGTCACCACTGATAGTATCTATCGATATGTGCCGGGGATGTGATGCGCCACTGTTTACTATCTTCTAACGAGGAGTTCAAAATTTTTGTCGTACGTGTATTCCACCTCACACACAAATATTTTCACGCTTCTGTAACGTCATATAGTACACTGAGCTGACACAAGCCATGCGACACCTCCTAATTTCGTGTCGGGCCTGCTTTTGCCCAGGTAATGCAGCAATTCGACGTCGCATGTTCACAACAAGACACTGCAATTCCCCTGCAGGCTGTCTCTATGTTGTTGTTCTGGTCTTCAGTCCAGAGACTGGTCTGATGCAGCTCTCCATGCTACTCTATCCTGTGCAAGCTTGTTCATCTCCCAGTACCTACTGCAACCTACATCCTTCTGAATCTGCTTAGTGTATTCATCTCTCGGTCTCCCTCTACGATTTTTATCCTCCACGCTGCCCTCCAATACTAAACTGGTGATCCCTCGATGTCTCAGAACATGTCCTACGAACCGATCCCTATTTATAGGCAAGTTGTTCTGTAGCACCACATTTCGAAAGCTTCTATTCTCTTCTTGTCCAAACTATTTATCGTCCATGTTTCACCTCCATACATGGCTACACTCCATTCAAATACTTTCAGAAACGACTTCCTGACACTTAAATCCAAATAGCAAAACTCGTCTATTACTTTAAGTGTCTCATTCAATAATCTAATGCCCCAGCATCACCTGATTTAATTCGACTACATTCCATTATCCTAGTTTTACTTTTGTTGATGTTCATCTTAGATCCTCCTTTGAAGACTCTTTCCAGTTCGTTCAACTGTTCTCCCGGGTTATTTGTTATCTCTGACAGAATTGCAATGTCATCGGCAAACCTCAAAGTTTGTATTTCTGCTGCATGGATTTTAATTCCTACCCAAAATTTTTCTTTTCTTTCCTTTACTGCTTGCTCAATATACTGATTGAATAACATTAGGGAAAGGATACAACCCTGTCTCACTCCGTTCCCATCCACTGCTTCTCTTTCATGCCCGTAGACCCCAATAACCGCCATCTGCTTCTGTACAAATTGAAAATAGCCTTTCGCTCCCTTTATTTTACCCCCGCCACCTTCAGAATTTGAAAGAGAGTATTCCAGTCAACATTGTCAAATGCTCTCTCTAAGTCTACAAATGGTAGAAACGTAGGATTGCCTTTCCTTAATCTTCCTTCTAAGTCGCAGGGTCAGTATTGCCTCACGCATTCCAACATTTCTACGGAATTCAAACTGATCTTCCCCGAGGTCGGCTTCTACCAGTTTTTTCATTCGTCTGTATGGAAGTCATGTTAGTATTTTCCAGCCATGACTTATTAAACTAATAGTTAGGTAATATTCGCACCTGTCAACACCTGATATTACAATACGGTAAATGAGAGAATTAGCTGCAAACAATCTAATAGGGCTAGTCAGATTGTCTCCTTTGTCATTAATATAGATCAGGAACAACAGAGGACTTACAACACTTCCTTGGGGAACGCCGGATATTATGCTTTAGTCGATGACTTGCCGTCTGTTACTACGAACTGTGAACTCCCTAACAGAAAATCACGAACCCAGTCGCACAACTCAGGCCATATTCCATAGGTACACAGTTTGGTTAGAAGACGCTTGTGAGCAACACTCGATAGTACTCACTATTTCCTGAGTATGAAAAGCTAGTTGTGTTTTACATGAACGATGTTTTCTCAATCCTTGCCGGCTGTGTCAATAAATCGGTTTCATCGTGGTAATTCATAATGTTCGAACACAGTATACGTTCAAAAATCTTACTGCAAATTGACGTTACTGATTTGGGCCCGTAATTCAACGCATTAGCTGTACTCCCCTTTTTGGGTATTGGTGTGACTTGAGCAATTTCCCAATGTTTATGTACGGAACTTTCTGTGAGCGAGTGGCTGTATATAATTGCTAAATATGGAACTATTGTGTCAGTATACTCTGGAGCGGAGGACTTGCCTTTATTAAGTGATATAAGCTGATTTGCTAGACCGAGGATATCTACTTCTATGTTTCTCATCTTGGCAGTTGTTCTTGATTGGTGTCCACTAATATTTACTTCGTCTTCTTTAGTGAATGAGTTTCGGAAAACTCGTGTTTAATAACTATGCTTCAGTGGCACTATCATCAGTGACTTCATCGTCGTCATCGCACAGTGAAGGAATTGACTGCATTTTGCCACTGGTGTGCTCTATATACGACCAGACTCTCTTTGGGTTTTCTGCCACATTCCGAGACAGAGTTCCGTTGTAGAAATTATTAAAATCATCTCGCATTGTAGTACGCGGTATGTTTCGAACTTCTTCAAATCTTTGCCAATCTTGGGGTTTTTGCATTATTTTAAGTTTGGCATGCTTTTTTCGTTGCTTCTCCAACAGCGACCTGACACGTTCTGTATATCATGTGGGATCAGTACCATCATTTATTAATTTATGTGGTATATATCTCTCAATTGCCGTCAGTATTACCTCTGAAATCATTCCACATCTTTTCCGCGCTTACATGATGGGATCAGAAGGAGTGGAGACATCTTCTTAAAAAGACGTTAAGAGCACTTCTATCAGCTTTTTTAAATAGATGTATTTTGCGTTTCTTTTGATGGTTGTGGGTGTCACTTTATTCAGCCTAGCAGCAACTGCCTACTTGATACGCCCTATTTATCCAGGATTATTTGTTCCTAAGGGGTCAAGTATGCTATCGCAACCATTTACGCTTCGAATGGGCTCATGAACTAATTATTAAATACAATTTTCTGGCTTTAAACATATAATTTTTTCCAGCATATCAAGGGTAGATTGAAAGCACCACCGGCAATAATTTTATGAGTGTGATACCTATTTGAAATGAGACTCAGTTTTCATTGAATTGTTCAGCAACTATATCCTCTTAGTCGGGGGGAGGGGGCAATTAATAGTTTAGTCCGATTGTCAGGTATAACATCTACCTATACTACACTCCAGGAAATGGAAAAAAGAACACATTGACACCGGTGTGTCAGACCCACCATACTTGCTCCGGACACTGCGAGAGGGCTGTACAAGCAATGATCACACGCACGGCACAGCGGACACACCAGGAACCGCGGTGTTGGCCGTCGAATGGCGCTAGCTGCGCAGCATTTGTGCACCGCCGCCGTCAGTGTCAGCCAGTTTGCCGTGGCATATGGAGCTCCATCACAGTCTTTAACACTGGTAGCATGCCGCGACAGCGTGGACGTGAACCGTATGTGCAGTTGACGGACTTTGAGCGAGGGCGTATAGTGGGCATGCGGGAGGCCGGGTGGACGTACCGCCGAATTGCTCAACACGTGGGGCGTGAGGTCTCCACAGTACATCGATGTTGTCGCCAGTGGTCGGCGGAAGGTGCACGTGCCCGTCGACCTGGGACCGGACCGCAGCGACGCACAGATGCACGCCAAGACCGTAGGATCCTACGCAGTGCCGTAGGGGACCGCACCGCCACTTCCCAGCAAATTAGGGACACTGTTGCTCCTGGGGTATCGGCGAGGACCATTCGCAACCGTCTCCATGAAGCTGGGCTACGGTCCCGCACACCGTTAGGCCGTCTTCCACTCACGCCCCAACATCGTGCAGCCCGCCTCCAGTGATGTCGCGACAGGCGTGAATGGAGGGACGAATGGAGACGTGTCGTCTTCAGCGATGAGAGTCGCTTCTGCCTTGGTGCCAATGATGGTCGTATGCGTGTTTGGCGCCGTGCAGGTGAGCGCCACAATCAGGACTGCATACGACCGAGGCACACAGGGCCAACACCCGACATCATGGTGTGGGGAGCGATCTCCTACACTGGCCGTACACCACTGGTGATCGTCGAGGGGACACTGAATAGTGCACGGTACATCCAAACCGTCATCGAACCCATCGTTCTACCATTCCTAGACCGGCAAGGGAACTTGCTGTTCCAACAGGACAATGCACGTCCGCATGTATCCCGTGCCACCCAACGTGCTCTAGAAGGTGTAAGTCAACTACCCTGGCCAGCAAGATCTCCGGATCTGTCCCCCATTGAGCATGTTTGGGACTGGATGAAGCGTCGTCTCACGCGGTCTGCACGTCCAGCACGATCGCTGGTCCAACTGAGGCGCCAGGTGGAAATGGCATGGCAAGCCGTTCCACAGGACTACATCCAGCATGTCTACGATCGTCTCCATGGGAGAATAGCAGCCTGCATTGCTGCGAAAGGTGGATATACACTGTACTAGTGCCGACATTGTGCATGCTCTGTTGCCTGTGTCTATGTGCCTGTGGTTCTGTCAGTGTGATCATGTGATGTATCTGACCCCAGGAATGTGTCAATAAAGTTTCCCCTTCCTGGGACAATGAATTCACGGTGTTCTTATTTCAATTTCCAGGAGTGTATTTCGCCGGAACTCTCTACTTCAGTTTTACTACAAGGTAAACTACTTCTGACAGCAATAAATACTCCACCAACTATAATTAGTCTATCCTTCTTGAACACTGTTAGGTCGTTTGAGAAAATTTTCGCTGAACTTATTTCCTACTTTATCCGCTTTTGTGTCCCTATAACTATTTGAGCTTCAGTGCTTTCTATTAGTGCTTGGAGCTCTGATTCTCCCCCAAAACAGCTACGACAATTTAAAACTGCAATACCGATTGTTTCTACAACTACATTACTGTGTTTTACCTGCCCCCTTGTAAATGGATACCCTTTCTGTAGTTTCCTGTGACCCTCTAACCTAAAAAACCGCCCAGTCCCTTCCACACAGCCCCCGCTACCTGTGTAGCCCCTTCCTGTGAGCAATGGACCTCTGACCTATTAAGCGGGATCCGGAAACCCACCACCCGATGGCGCAAGTGAAGGAATCTGCAGCCTACACGGTCACAGAATCCCCTCAGTCTCAGATAGAGACCCCTCCCTCCCACTCTGCTCTGCAACAAAGGTTCACATTTGGTTCTATCAATGATGCTACAGATAGAGAGCTCCGCCTTTATCTCGCAAGAAAGACTGGAAGTCTTTATCATTTCCGCTAGGCGCGCGAAACCGGAGAGAATCTCGTCCGATCCAAAGCGACACCCGTCATCGGTACCGAAATGAGCCACTACCTGCCGTTGGCTGCACCCTGTACTATTCAAGGCAACTGGAAGTAACCTTTCCACACCCGGAATTAGTCCCCCCGATATGGACACTGAGTGCACACCGTCTTCCTTCCTCTGCTTCCAGCCATGTTCCTCAGGGGTCCCATTACGCACCTACATTTGGTGATCCCAACTACAAGCAAGCCCACCCTCTGTGAATGGCCAGACTGCGGGCCGAGAAGCTTACTTTGGGACTGCACCCAGTTTAGAGACGTCGTCAACCACAGATAATTGCGGGAACTTGTTCGTCAAACGAACTGCTGAGGCCCTCGGAAAGTCTTCGCTGCCTGCCACACTTTGGAATGATCTCCCACTCGACCACAGCTGAGGGATCAATCTCAGTGCAGGCAGTACCAGGGGCGGCCACAGCAGTGGACTGTGGGGGGGACACGTGGGACGTACTCGACGTCCCCTGCATCCCTGCGTCCGTCCCCTCACGGTGTTGCCCCTTGGCAGCAGCCTCAAGCCACCACCGCCTAGAGCTGTGAGAGCAGCGTCACCAACTCATCTCGCATCTGTACACAGCAATCACAGTACCTATCCATTACTGAAGGCGCTCCTGTTTGAAGCCCGTTAAAATATGCAACAATAAACGAACGGTGTACTCGCCTTATTACCAGCAGGACCTCGAGGTGCTATCTCACTGACGGTCTAACCGTCACTGAGCTACGCTAAGTGTCAATTAGTGAGAGAGCACCGGGATTTCCTGCTGCTAGTAAGGCGAGTACACCGTTCGTTTATTGTTGCATATTTTAACGTGCTTCAAACAGGAGCGCCTTCAGTAATGGATAGGTACTGTGATTGCTGTGTACAGATGCGAGATGAGTTGTTGACCTTTCGCTCATAGCCGCAGTCTGTGTTGGCTTCCGTCACACAGCTTGAGGGCAGCACTGTGGGGGTCGAACACGGGTATGTGATGGACGTCTAGAACGTCCCACGTGTCCCCCGGGCGGTCCACTGCTATGGCTGACCCGGGTACTGCCTGCACAGATTGATCCCTCACCTGTGGTCGAGTGGGAGATCATTCTAAAGTCTGGAAGGCAGGGCCTCCCTGGTTCGTTCGACAAATAGGTTTCCGGCGTTACCTTTGCTTGATGAAGTCTCTAAATTAGATGGAGTTGTCCACCCAGTTCGAGAGGAAGCATGGGGCGCCTCAGGAACATGGCAGCCAAGGAGGGGAACGAAGCCAGTGTGCACTCTGTGTCCATACTTGGGGGAGTTATTCCGTACGTGGAAAGGGTGCTTCAGGATAACATGTAGAGTACAGGGTAGAGACAACTGCAGGTGGTGGTCCATCTCGGATCTCGGTACCAATGACGTATGTCGCTTTGGATCGGAGGAGATTCTATCTGGTTTCGGGCGGCTGGCGGAAATGGTAAAGACTGCCGGTCTTGATTGCGAGATCAAGGTGGAGTACACCATCTGCAGCATCGTCGACTGTGGTCCTTTGGTGCAGAGCCGAATGGAGGGTCTGAATCAGTGGCTAAGGCGGTTCTGTGACCGTGTAAGCTGCAAATTCGTTGACTTGCGCCATCGCGTGGTGGGTTTCCGGGTCCCGGTTAATAGGTCAGGAGGACATTGCTCACAGGAAGCGGCTACATAGGTAGCGGGGGCTATGTGGAAGGTTTCTTAGGTTAGAGGCCCACAGGAAACCACAGAGAGGGCGTCCATCTAACAGGGGGCAGGTAAAACACAGCAATATAGTTGTAGAAACGATCGGTATTGTGGTTTTAAATTTTCGTAGCTGTGTTGGGAAAGAATCAGAGCTTCAAGCCCTAACAGAAAGCACTGAAGCTCAAATAGTTATAGGTACAGAAAGCTGGCTAAATCAGAAAATAAGTTCAGCCAAAATTTCAAACGACCTAACAGTGTTCAGAAAGGATAGACTAATTGCAGTTGGTGGAGTATTTATTGCTGTCAGAAGTAGTTTACCTTGTAGTGAAACTGAAGTAGACAAAATGGTTCAAATGGCTCTGAGCACTGTGGGACTTAACTTCTGAGGTCATCAGTCCCCTAGAACTCAGAACTACTTAAACCTAACTAACCTAAGGACATCATACACATCCATGTCCGAGGCAGGATGCGAACCTGCGACCCTAGCGGTCGCGAGGTTCCAGACTGTAGTGACTAGAACCGCTCGGCCACCACGGCCGGCTGAAGTAGACCGTTCCAGCGAAATAGTATGCTTAGATGTTATATCAGCCAATCGGACAATTGCCCCCCCCCCCCCCCCCCCCGACTCAGAAGATGTAGTTGCTGAACAATTCAAAGAAAACTTGAGTCTCATTTGAAATAGGTATCCCACTCATAAAATTTTTGCCGGTGGTCCTTTCAATCTATCCTTCATATGCTGGAAAAAATTATACGTTTAAAGCCGAGTAGAGAGGCATAAAACGTCATCCGAAATTGTACTGAATGCTCTCTCAGAAAACTGTATTTAACAATTAGTTCATGAGCCCATTCGAAAGTTGCGATAGCATACTTGACCTCTTAGCAACAAATAATACTACACAAGTAACGAGTATCATGACGAATACAGGCAAGGCAATTGCTCTAGGCTGAATACCGTAACAACCACTACCGTCAAAAAGGGACGCAAAGTACATCTATTTTAATGATTTCAGAGATGGTATTGACGGCAATTGAGAGATATATACCACATAAATTAATAACTGATGATACTGATCCCCCATGGTACACAGAACGTGTCAGATCGCTGTTGCAGAAGCAACGAAGACAGCATGCCACATTTAAAAGAACGCAGAATCACCAAGACTGACAAACTTTTGCAGAAGTTAGAAATATAGTGCGTACTTCAATGCGAGATGCTTTTCATAATTTTTACAACTACACTACGTCTAGGAATGTGGTAGAAACCCAAAACAGAAGTAATATCCGGCGTTCCCCAAGGAAGTGTTATAGGTCCTCTATTGTTTCTGATCTATATTAACGACAAAGGAGACAATATGAGCAGCCGTATTAGACTGTTTGCAGCTGATGCTATCATTTACATCAGGTGATGACAGGTGCGAAAATTACCTTTCAGTTTAATAAGTCACGGCTCCAGAATACTAACACGAATTCCCTACAGACGAATGGAAAAATTGGTAGAAGCTGACCTCGGGGCTGATGCTGTCATTTACAGTCTTCTAAAATCATCATATCACCAAAACGAATTGCAAAATGATTTTGCCTAGATATCTATATGATGTAATTCACATGAGAACTAAAAGATGTCTGCTAAATTTTGATTACGTCATACGTCACACAAATCTGAAGGCTGTAAATTCAACTAAATAGTTACGGATTACAATTACAAATAACTTAAATTGCAACAACCAGATAGATAATGTTATGGGTAGAGCAAATCAAAGACTGAGATTTATTGGCAGAACGCTTAGAAGGCGCAACAGGTCTACTAAAGAGGCTGCTTCCACCACGCTTGTCCGCCCTATTCTGGAGTATCGCTGAGAGGTGTGGGATCCGCATCGTGTGGGACTGACTGATGACATCGAAAAAGTTCAAAGAAGGGCAGCTCGTTTTGTATTATAGCGTAATAGGTGTGATAGGGCAACAGACATGAAACGTGAATTGCAGTGGCAATAATTGCGATGGGATCTTGTTACGAAATTTCAATGACCAATTTTCTCCTACGGTTGTGAAAACATTCTGTTGGCACCCAGATACACATGGAGAAATGTTAGAAACGATAAAAGAAGATAAATCATGATCGCACTGGAAAAATTAAGTGCTCGTTTTTCCCGCGGGCTGTTCGAGAGTGGAACAGTAAAGAGACAGCTTGAAGGTGGTTCATTGAACCCTCTGCCAGACACTTTATTGTGAATAGCAGAGTAATCACGTAGATGTAGATGTAACAAAAACAGACAAAGTCTATGCGATACGAGGGTCAATACAAGCGCCGATAGCAACGGCGCTACTGTACAATACATTGTTATTAAAATAATTAGTTGCGCCTGATAAGCACTCAGACACACGCAATGAATCACAAAAATAAACTAGTAACTACAGAGATAAATGAAAATAAGTCGCTCCTATTTGAAGCTCGTAAAAATACGTAACAAACGGACGTTGCACTAGCCTTATTAGCAGTAGGAGCTCGAGGTGCTCTCTCACTGACACCATAATCGCAAATCCATTTTCACATCTATAAGATAGGGCAATGGAATCAATATTGTTAATGCTTCTTTTGATAATAATTGAGAATTGTCATCGAACTTACTCAGACATGCTGCCAGTTCTGTTTTGGTGAAATCTATTCTCGGTATGTTGTCTTCACGTAGTCCAAGAAATTCCTTCGTTCGCTGAAAATGGTCTTGAATCCCAGCCATTTACTTGTCGGTTCTCCAGTTCAGGAAAATAGTTGCCGGCCGGTGTGGCCGTGTGGTTGTAGGCATTTCAGTCTGGAACCGCGTGACCGCTACGGTCACAGGTTCGAATCCTGCCTCGGGCATGGATGTGTGTGATGTCCTTAGGTTAGTTAGGTTTAAGTAGTTCTAAGTTCTAGGGGACTGATGACCTCAGAAGTTGAGTCGCATGGTGCTCAGAGCCATTTGAACCATTTTGAGCAAGGAAAATAGTTACTGACAGAATTTATTACTGGTGATAAGTGCTGACGTATTCCATTTGTGAATGAGCATTTTACACTGCTGGCATCGGGCATTATTGTCAATTCTGGGAACATGCCTTGAACTTCAGCCCTGCGTTGGCAAAGCTCCAACTTCCGAAGAAAACTGGCAACTTTATCATGTACCGTCCAAATATTCCCGATATTTCCTTACAAGCTGAGGTTAAGTGCCTCGATTTCCCAAGATATGGCACTTTGGCATGTAAGCCTTTCTCCTTTTCCGTCCTCGCCCTCTCCAGTAACAGAGTACTTTTTCGGTGGAGCTCAAGTAATCTATGCAACACCTTGCCAAGTGACAGCCTTCGAACTTCTATGTGGAACAAGAGCACACCGAATTTCGCTCCAACCTCTTTGCACAACTCTTTGAGAACTCTTGTGTTAATTGCACTACTTTGGATATGGTTTACAATCTTCACTACCTGAGTGAGTATATTCAACAAAGTAGGTGGAAGTGTTTTCACTGCCAAAGCATAGCGATGTACAAAGTGATGGCTGAATGTTGCATTTGCAGCAACTTCTTATTTTTAGATTGTACGTCATTTACACTGATCTTTTTAGGAATACTGTTCAGTGGCAACAGAACTAGAGATAATGAAGAAACTTACACACCTTCTAACATATTTTACTGACTCATCTATGTACGTCGAGTAGAAAACGAAAGGCAGTGCTATTAATTAGGTATTTCTTTCCCAAAAGTTAGCGCTTGATTTGGAGAAACTTCTCTCAACTGTTTCTCTTTCTCGTTTCAATCCGAAATACGCTGAGAAGGAAGTGAAATCGGAGGTCCTTGTTTCGTACCGAATGATTTAGTAGGCGAGGTAACGACTGTCTATCGAAAGACGAACACTGAGCGAACGGGTAACTCGGTGGAGTGAATAATGAACTGGCGCAATTGTAGAGGCAGTTGGCCAGCTGCAGCTAGTTGTCACCGCCTGCTGCGCGCCAAGTTTCAATAATGTCCGCCACGTACCGTCATGCTTTAGTGCTCATGTTTGCTACTTTTAGAATTACCTACCGATCTCAAAGTTGTAAGTCTAATGAGGTAGCGAAACTGATTTTTTGGTGCAATTCAGTTACGTGACTGAATCGTAATCTAATCCTTTGTATTTTCTGCCCCCACAAAATTTTGTTTTACCCCTCGGGGGGGGGGGGGGGGGTAATTACCCCCAGGTTGGAAACTGCTGGCCTAGACAACCATTTAAGAAACAGCATATGAGCCGGCCGAAGTGGCCGTGCGGTTAAAGGCGCTTCAGTCTGGAACCGCAAGACCGCTACGGTCGCAGGTTCGAATCCTGCCTCGGGCATGGATGTTTGTGATGTCCTTAGGTTAGTTAGGTTTAATTAGTTCCAAGTTCTAGGGGACTAATGACCTCAGAAGTTGAGTCCCATAGTGCTCAGAGCCATTTGAAACAGCATATGAATGCTGACTGAAATTCTGAATATCCCCTTGCCCTCTTACTACAGGGGCTTAGTCGGCAACATTTTAAAAAATGTTTATTTGGTTGGTTACGTTTACAATTCGTTCTAAAGTTTAGCGTCACAAGCATAGTAGGCTTGTAATAAGAAAGCCAGAGAAACAAAACGATTTGACTGTCAATTTTCGACGTTAAAATCTGACAGAGTGTATGATATGAACTCGAAACGGTTAAGACAGACTAAGTCCGTAGCCTAAAAAGGCGAGACAATATTCGAGTCTCGCGCTGCGCGCATACGTTGAAGTTCAGCTGGTTTCTGCAGACTATATTATTTTAAAGATCGGGCAGCAGCAGCCAAAGTTCCACAGACCGAATAAAATCTTCCGCACTGACTGTTAAAATACTTTAATGAGCCGAGAACAGATCCAGGCTCCACGTCGCACATGTGGCTCCTAAATACCGACTCATCAGTACAGTTCACGCTTCTATGCTGTCTGCTGCAAGAAATGGAAATGCCGTGTGGCTAGGGCCTCCCGTCGGGTAGACTGTTCGCCTGGTGCAAGTCTTTCGAGTTGACGCCACTTGCGTGTCGATGGGGATGAAATGATGATGAAAGACACACAACACCCAGTCATCACGAGGCAGAGAAAATCCCTGGCCCCGCCGGGAATCGAACCCGGGACCTCGTGCACGGGAATCGAGAACGCTACCGCACGACCACGAGCTGCTGCGCGGTATTCCGCGGTCCTCTCTAGTTTAATCACAAGCCTCCCCTTTTAGGGCGCTATCTGTTTCTGTCTTCACGATGATCGATGGGACTTGGCTCTAAGCAATCACTTTGGCGCGCTATGACTGTTTAAAGAACAGGAGGAGGAGGAGATTAGTGTTTAACGTCCCGTCGACAACGAGGTCATTAGAGACGGAGCGCAAGCTCGGGTGAGGGAAGGATGGGGAAGAAATCGGCCGTGCCCTTTCAAAGGAACCATCCCGGCATTTGCCTGAAGCGATTTAGGGAAATCACGGAAAACCTAAATCAGGATGGCCGGAGACGGGATTGAACCGTCGTCCTCCCGAATGCGAGTCCAGTGTGCTAACCACTGCGCCACCTCCCTGGGTGTTTAAAGAACACATCACCTGGACACGCATTTCTAATAATGAGATACCTGCAGTGATTTTTTAATAAAAGTACTGTAACAGCCCGTAAGGGAGATTTGATTCAACTTTTTTTTTAGGGCAGTTCGAGGTTGTTTCCCGGCTTGATAGACCACAAATGTTCTACATCAAACTGATCGCCTCGACCTTCCCTACACAACTCTGACACATTTTAAGCTGCTGCTGTTTCCACGCCAGAGTGTAACTTGAGCTAGCGAACCCAGCTACGTTTCACGTCAATTTTCTTGTAAAATTTCTCTTTTAAATTTTTCGAACATATAGGCCACTTCGGTACGGTCTCTACCGGCCTCTTACAACCCCAACAGAGCTTACCCATTTCGTGAACAGGGGCGCTCTGTCACGCGGGAGTCGGCACTGCCTTCTGCGGGAAGATAAACAAATCCGCTGACAGTGGGGAAGTGAAAGAGGGCCGCAGAGAGCTGAGCTGCCGGCAAGCCGGCCCCGCTGTAAGAGAGCGGCGTTCCAGTTGCAGCGACTTGTGCGCGCCGCCCGGTGATTGCCCAGTCAGCGGGAAAAGGCGCGGCCCTGCGCACAGCCGATAAGGGCAGCAAGGACGGCGAAGGGCTAAAGCGATTTGCCACGCCGGCTGTCAGTTCTGGCTCTACGCCCTCCGCGCACACATTCAGAACTGTCTGGGAAGGGCCAAGTAATGGCTACGTCCACGGCGAATTGTGTGCTACGGGCGTTACCGCGTGGCCCCAGGCGTATTTCTCTGCTGCAGACGTTGTCACGCGCTCTAAAGACGCGTACAGCAGTTTCAAATTCGCAAGTATCTACGGGCTACCTACGAGACAATAAAATATGCAACTTTTAAACCGCTTTATGAGAAAGGTGGTAAATAATTATCGTCCAGTTTTCTTACTGACGTCTTTTTCCAAAATATTCGAAAATGTGATATATTGGAGAGTGGTAGTATAGTTAAGTAGAAACAAATTACCTAGCATACCGCAGTTTGGATTCCAGAATGGTTGCTCCACTGAAAATGATGTTAATACATTCATCAACCGAATATTACGAGTCTTAAATAACAGTTTTAAATAACCATATATCGCCATTTCGTAGCTATTGTGATCTTTCCGAGACGTTCGACTGTACAGATCATATTAACTCTTACAAACAAAATTAAGTTTCATTTAATTCATGACTTTACACAACAAGTAGTTTGAAGCACAGTTAACAAACAGAATGAAAAAAGTGGTGCTGATTAACTTATACAATATTGGAATGGTTGAGTGACTGGGCAGAAATCACAAATGGCGTTCCACATGGTTCAATTCTGGGTCCACTCATATTCCTTATCTATATATGTAAATGACATTCTGCTTAACATTCAACAAAATAATTGTTACTTTTGCAGACGATACTAGTATTATAACAAATGCCACTAGAGAGAAACCAACGGAAGAGATTGTTAATGATTATTACAAAGAATTACGTTGTGGTTCTATTAAAAACATACCATTCATTTTGAGGAAACGCTCTGTATTCAGTTAACACAACAAATATAGTTAAACTAACATCTGGCGTAGCTCATGAACAAGAGTCAGTAAATCGGTTAGAATGCACCAAACGCCGGCCGGAGTGGCCGAGCGGTTCTAGGCGCTACAGTCTGGAACCGCGCGACCACTGCGGTCGCAGGTTCGAATCTTGCCTCGGGATGGATGTGTGTGATGTCCTTAGGTTAGTTAGGTTTAAGTAGTTCTAAGTTCTAGGGGACTGATGACCTCAGAAGTTGAGTCCCATAGTGCTCAGAGCCATTTTTTTGAACCAAACTTTTGGGCGTACACATTGATGAAAACTTGAACTGGAAGAATCATATTACTGAGCTTCGTATAATTGTATAGTAATGGGAACAAACGAAAAAACCTCGTGATATATTTCGCATATTCGTACTCTATAATGTCCAACAACATAATTTTCTGGGTAACTCATCACTTAGAAAGAAAGTAATAATTGCACAGCAGCTAGCAGTAGGAGTTAATACGTGGTGTTCACCCGCAGTCGCCATGTGGGCAGCTCTACAAGGAGTTAGGCATTTTAACTGCACCATCGTGATGAAAATATTTGTTGATGAAATTCATCATCAATAATCCATCTCAATTTGAGGAGGATGATAATTTACACACCTACAACTTTAGAGAAAAAATGGCCTTATTAATACCATTATTAAAACTGTCAGTGGCTAGGAAAGTAGTTTAATATGGAGCGACAAAAAAATTTTGATCGTTTGCACAATAAAGTAAAATGTCTGACAAGAACCAAACTAAATTTTAAATCTAACTTAAAATCATTTCTGCTGGACAACTCTTATTTCGTGGACTAACGTGTGTTCAATAATTGGTAGCCTCTAAAAAAAATTAAAAACTAGTTTTCAGATGTATATGCCTGAGTAGGACTAAAAAATAAAGTGCTCAATGAACTAAAAATGTGCTAACGATAAATGTACATGTCCTGTAAACTGATCATTCTACATCATTTCGATAAAAGGATTAATCGAACTATCTGTGGAACATGTAGCTAACTAACTACTTAACTTGCATAACTGACTAAGAGAGCAGGGCAGTAGGGCAATGTCGGTACCTCAGCCTTACCGCCTGCTTCCAAGAGAGACGAAGAATTCTGTTGCGTGTTTTTATCTTCATTGCTGACTATTGCGCTGGTCTACATCGGTCGGTTTTGTAGATGCTTTGTTGCTGAACTTCAACGTAACAGAAATTACATTGGGCATATATTTAAATTAAAAGGCTATTATAAAACATGATTTACGTGTAATTTCTTTAAAACAGTGGTAGTAATGAAGTGGCAGCTGTCACTTCTAGGCTGACGTTGCTGACGAGTGCTGGACGTTGCTGGACTAAAAGCAGTTACGTGGGATCCAAAGAGGTAGAATACCGTAGAGAGGCGAAACCACGTCCAGAGTGGAGCACGCTGAACAAACCTCCGCCCTGTTTTCACAAGTCAAAACAAATGGAAGGGCGGGGGAGGGTGATACCTGACAGTGAGTAAGAAAATTACGAGATTACAACTGTCAGCCTCAATTAACAACACAACCTCTGAGTATAGCGCACTAACACTTTAAATACACAGTCTCTTGACAACGGCAGTGGCTTTCATTTAAATGCTGTAACTCCAGATGGTCACTAGCACAGCACTTACAAGTAAAAGATGCGGTCTGTAAGATTTAGTGTAGGATCTGCCATCGTGTGTTTTAGTACACGCTTTTCTACACAAAACTTTCAAAAAATAACAAACATTTCAGAGGTGAACGTTCCACGGAACGTTCAAATTACGATGGAGAGGCTGAGGATGGAGCAGACTCGGGGTTTAAAGGGATCAAGGAAGAATACCTGTGTTCGGACGTCAACTTTGGTGTACTGTGAAGTGATTGTGTGATTAATACGCAGCTCGTATAGTTCATCTGCAGCCTGAAGCGCGCGATATTTTAGTGTGTCAGTTACATGGACGGCGTGGTTAGCAACAGTGAGGGTTACGGAAGCAGAGGACCGTGTCTCTGCTGCTGTTTTCACTCGCAAACAGCGAGAAAACGCGTCTCGTAATAAAATGTCAATCTTCATAACGAGAGTAAACAAACGCGACAAGTGAGTTCCGTAAGAACAGCTGCAAACCGGTGAAACAAGTAATCTGTGCATTCGACGCTGTAAATAGACGCATCCGACGTGCAACCTGCAGTCAAATGAAAACGAGACGGAAAAAGTAGTTGGACCGTTTATTTTTCAAAATTGATGTCCATAACTGTTAGTACAGTTATCCCACCACATGGAAAGATGTTTGTGGTTGCCTGCCTAAACATGATTGTGTCTAGACATGCATCTCTTCGTCCAAAGGAAATCGACGGCCACGAATTTCTTTCTTTTGGGCTGCAAAAGTATGGAAATTGCGTGGGAAGAGATTGGAGATGTATGGAGAATGTGTAACTGCTTCCCAACGGAACTTCTACAGCATAGTCCAAATAGCATTGGCGGCATTTGGGAGGAAATTAGCCTGTAAGAGAACGATACCGTCCGTCAACATGCCTGGGCGTGTAGACTATGTGGAGCGGTTCGATTTTTGCAAAGTGTCCATATATATCACGGTGCGCTAATTATGCTGGCGCGCTCCAGACAGTCAATGAGGAGCGGGCTCTTGCAGTCAAAGAAAACGTTATCGTGATTATTACTTTTCAAACAACAAACATTTTACTTACTTTTTCTCCCATCTGTTTCGTTTCCATTTGACTGGTTATAATTAGATGTCTGTTTCGCGAATGATTCTTAGCCGAGGTTTCGGCACCATACCACTCGCGTTTCTCTCACATGACGTCCTAAAGACAACCACCAATTCACGGAGGTAGATACAACATTTTCTGACTTCGGAAAAATACTACCAGGCCTCTGCTTATTACCGAAAGGACGGTTATGTAAGCTACGAAACAGAATTTGTGACGGGGCTGCGAATTTTTTGGCAGAGAGGAAGCAGCATGTTATCTTAGAGGAGTGATGATGTTTGGTTTGTGGGGCGCTCAACTGCGCCCGTACAAAGTCCAAATTTTTATGCAGTCCATTTTTTTACAGAGTCCAATATAGCCACCGTCATGAGTGATGATCATGAAATGATGAGGACAACGCAAACACCCGGTCCACGGCAGAGAATATCCTCAACCCGGCCGGGAATCGAACCCAGGACCCCGTGATCCAGAGGCAGCAACTCGAGCCTCTACACCACGAGCTGCGGACGTTGACTTGGAGTAAGAGGCTTAGACAGAAGTGAAAGGAACTTCGGGTTGCCCAAGAAAGTGTGTCGAGAGCCTTGTTGTTCATGTTTTATATTATTGACCCGTCACACAATTTAAACTTTTAGGTCAGACTTTACGTAGGCGACGAAGTTGTATTAACGGCAAAGTGCCTGAAAATGCTGTAGAAATATTCATTCAAACATTGCTAAGATTTAAAAATGGTAAGGAGATTGGCAACTTGCTTTAAATGTTCTGAAATGTAAAATGATGCACTTAAAAAACGAAAAAAGCTAATATCCTACGGCTTCAGTATCAGTAATTCACTATTAGAAACGATCAAATCATACAAATACCTGCGTTTAAATGGAATGGTCACCTAGGCTCAGTCATAGGTGAGCGAGATGGCAAACTTCGGTTCAATTGCAGGATACTGGATTAAAGCACTGTCTAAAAAGGAAACTGCTTACAAATTACTTCATCATCCCGTCTCATTCTATTGCTCAAGGAAGTGGGACAGTCACATCTTTCTATTTGGAGAAGGCCTGGAGAACATTACCTGTCATGATGTGTAGCGCCAACAGTGAACTACGCAGAAGGTGGCATCAAGGTGTGGGAGTATATTTCGTGGTTACGGTGTGCTCCCCTTAGTGCGCTTCAAAAAACCCTGAATGCGGAAGCATACTAAAATATTTTAAGGCATTGTGTATTGCGTACAGCGGAGGATCAGTTCGGAGACGATGACTGTTTCAGAGACAGTTTGTTTCAGCATGCCCTATAACATAGCAGTATCTGTAAGGCAATGGTATGAGGAGAATAACAATCCTAAAATGGACTGGCCGGCCCAGAGTTCCGATTTGAAACCACTGGACCACCCTTGGGATGAGTCAGGAAGTCGGCTTCACTCCAGACTCCAGTGTCTAACGTGAGTTACTTCGCGGACCAATTAGCACTGACAAGAGATATAGCAGGTACAGAAACAAGGGCGGGACGAGTGATTACAGGATTGTTGGATACAAAGGAGAGTGCCACTGAGATCGTGAAAAATCTTTGCCGACTGCCGAAGATAGCCTCAAATGAAAACTGACCACTTAGAAATTCTAAAGAGAATCTATATATGTTTTACAGCCTCGTTCACATTGGAGGCATTGCACGCATTGAAGAAAGCACTAAGACGAGATCAAACAACAACACGGGATGCAGGGACTTTTCAGAGGTCATCCTTCTTAGGTTCCGTAGGTGAATTTCAAGGGAAGAAGCCCTAGTATGAGATACTATACCAAGTAACCTCTGCTATGGACTTCTTATAATGTACTGCAAATGTCTGTTTAAGACTAAGCCTTTCCGTAACTGACAGGGTTAGCAAGTTTTATAAAACGTCGAGTCATTTAATAAATGTGAACCAGAGTAAATGTTCGTTCGTTCCCATCTAGAACAGACGCTATATGGCGTCCGTAAGCTGACTGTCTATTACTCCGTGATTAAGGAAATTAACAGTGGATCAGTACTGATCTGTTACAAGAACTCCAAGTAATTTCCTCGGTCTCGAAGTGAGTTTTAAAGTCGTCTGTCAACCTGCTCAGGAGAAAAGCTTGCTGTTTCTGCAGAACAGCCAAATTACTCTGAAGAAATTTAATTGGAAGGGGAGGGCGGGTGGCGTGAGGTCGTGTCAGAAGGCGTCTGGAGGTGGCTGGAAGAGCCGCTCATTAGCGGAGGCGGCGGCGGGGGGCCGACTGACGCCGGTGTTCTCGGGGGCGGAGGGGCGGCTGACGCCAGTGTTCTCGGGGGCGAGGAGCGCCCGCCGTCTGCCCCGCTGTGTTCTGCTCTGCCAAAGTGTCGCTTCGTCTCGTCTGGGGGCGACCCTACAGCACTCCAGTGGCGACCCTGCCAGGACTGTGTGATACGAGCTCGTATACCGTCCGACGTCCTATCAAATGCACGTGGACGCCTCTGTGTAATGTGGGGACGATCTCTAGACGTCACGAGAGGCGACCAGTCAGCACATAATTGTGTCGTCAGCTGAGAAGCAGCAGCAGACTGAGTCGGTCAGGAGAACTCAGTGACGTGGTCTAGTCACTGGATGACACCCGACTAACAAAAATCCATCACGAACATTTCAACCCTCCTAAAGCTGCCAAAGTCCACTCTTGGTGATGTGATTGTGAAGCGGAATGTGAAGGCACCACCACAGCCAAACCAAGGCCTCATGTACTGACAGATAAGAGCCATCGAACATCGCGGAAGTTTGTTGTAAAAAATCGCGTGAAATCAGCGTAAGTACCCGCCTGTGAGTTTCAAAATGCTACCAGTAGTCCAGCTAGCACGACTGTGAATAGGGAGATAAGACAGACTGAGGTAAAATGGCTCATGAGGCAAACATTTCTGTTGTCAGTGCAAAGGAATGCACGAGGTGTTGTACAGAGCGATGCCACTGGGCAGTGGATGACCGGAAACGAGTAGTATTGAGGGCTGAAGCACGCTGTACACTCTGGCAATCCTATGGATCGGTTTTGCATTTGGCTAACGCCTAGAGCACGTTATCTGTCATCAAGCGTAGCGCCAGCAGTGAAGCAGAGAGATGATGGTGTTAGGGTACAGGGATTTATTTCGTGGTTAAGATGTGATGCTCTTACTGCGCTTAAGAAAACTCTGAACGTGGATTTTAAAGCATTGTGTTTTGCGTACAGTCAAGGAACAGTTCGGAGACGACGACTGTTTGTTCCAGCATGAGAATGCATCCTGTCGTAAAGTAGCATCTGCAAGGCAATTGTCTGTTACGGAATAACAATCCTGAAATGGACTTGCCTACCCAGTCTCTATTTGAACCTAACGGGTCACCTCTGGAATGAAGCAAAAGGTCTACCTCCGTCCAGACCGGTGGTCCAACATCAAGATTTTCTCTGGTTTCTGCCCACGAGGGAGAACGGGCTGCCAATCCTCCACAGCAGACATACAGACATCAGTGTCCGCAGAAGAGTTCAAGCTGTCATACAGGCGAAAGGTGGATATATCCCACATTAATGTTCACTAATAGGTGTTGGGATACTTCCAGCAGATAATGCATTTCCTGGCAGACTGTTTGTCATAGCCCAATTAGGAGCACTGCAAATGGTTCAAATGGCTCTGAGCACTATGGGACTTAACATCTGTGGTCATGAGTCCCCTAGAGCTTAGAACTACTGAAATCTAACTAACCTAAGGACATCACACACATCCATGCCCGAGGCGGGATTCGAACCTGCGACTGTAGCGGTCACGCGGTTCCAGACTGAAGCGCCTAGAACCACACGGCCACACCGGCCGGCAGGAGCATTACCCTAAAACTAAAGGACGTTTTGATGTGACGAGTAGCGTAACTTTACATCGTGTCAGAGAAGTTCCAGATAACTGACAGTAGTACGTCACCAACATCGAGCAGGAACTGTCATTTATCATCAATACGTGTTAACTACGTGAACTCAGTCACTTGAAAAGGACATAAAATGAAGAAACCTGGGTCGTAATTAAATAAACAACAATACAGTCAAATGGTGGCGTGTTCATTTCAAAGAAATGTTATTTACTGATTAGTTGTACGATTTTAAAATGTTGTGGGGGGCGGGGGAAGAGATCCTTTGTAGAGCGCTGTTCGTAGTGTAATAAGGTTTCCGAATGCAAATGAAGTCCGCCCTATGTAAATTTACTGACAGATAATCTTAGTTTATAGAAATGAACAAAGCTCCAGTTCGTAAACGATGTATCATGTTGGATGGGGAGCCAACGAATACTCATGATGATGAATAATCAGGCCAACGTTCAGTTCTGACTGTCGAATTGAAATCAAGGATTGAAGAAAAAAATTCTTCCGGGTAGGTGTTTAACTAGGGTGGACTGAGCTTTTTCACTTTCGTGAAATTTCACGATGGTTATTTACGAAATTCTTAATGGTTATATGGGCTATAGGACAGTGTGCTCCAGGTGGGTTCGTTGGCTTTTGAGAGATCAACACTAAACACAACGAAAGGGAACTGCACGGACTTTTCTCACTTGGTACGATAACGGCGGCAGGCGGGCAGATTCTGAACCTCGTTGTTACTGGTGAGGGGGCCATGGATTCGTACTAAAGTCCACAAACATAACGCCACTCAGTGGAATGATATCACAAAAATCAAAAAAATCCAGACCAATTCTGAGCGCCATAAAGGTTACGGGCACAGTGTTTTCGGGTCGAAAGGGCATCCTACTCATAGACTTTGTGTCTACATGAGAGAACACAATTGCAGACTCTCAACTATTACACTGCGCCGTTTAAAACAAACGACGTGGATTGCTACCCAGCGGCGATGTGCTGCTTCTTTTTGTCGTAATAGCCAGTGTATACCGCCTTTCGGGGCTGGATTTTGTGGGATTTGATGCTTATACTTTATTCATTTGAACCTGCATATTGTATTCATTGCTTGGTGTCCCTTTACAATTTTCACCCTCCACATTTCCCTACAGTACTAAATTGTTGATCCCTTGATGTCTCCGAATGTATCCCATCAAACCAGCCCTTCTTATAGTCATATTATGCCACTAATTACCCTATTCTCTTCAGTACCTACTCACTGGTTACGTGATCTACCGATCCAATATTCAACATTCTTCTATAGCGTCACATTTCAAAA
This sequence comes from Schistocerca piceifrons, assembly GCF_021461385.2. Classification (NCBI taxonomy): domain Eukaryota; kingdom Metazoa; phylum Arthropoda; class Insecta; order Orthoptera; family Acrididae; genus Schistocerca; species Schistocerca piceifrons. The sequence goes on along the minus strand of NC_060140.1, from coordinate 30,190,152 downwards.
GCTTCAGAGATGGAGAGCCTTGCACAGGACAGATTAGAGTGGAGCGGAGAGCTGCATCTTACCAGCCTTTGGACTGAGGACCACTACTGCTTTTTTATTTATTTATTTAATGTTTCTTTTGGAAGTCATTGGGCACATAATCAGGTCCAGCACACCTCCATACATCTGTTTTAATTTCTACGACTCAGGATGGGACCCTAAAACTGTGCCACTCTGCTGATTGCACCACTCCTACGTTCTCTAAATGCCAGGAATTTTTGTCACCGAAGATTAACATTATAATAACTTTTCTCGTGTGATATTCGATCTGTTGTTCCAAACATTGCGAAGTTCCATTATTCTTGTACATCGTGGTGCATTAATAATCAGTCTCAGGCATCCGTTATTAAGTCTTTGTACCGGTATTATGTTAACTTTGCTGGCCATTCCATACAACAACATTTGTGAAGACGTTCGACTCCAATGAAGTCGAATATCGTGCACCCACTTAGGTGCACAATGCATGACGTCCAGCCACTACGTGTATCAGAGTGCTACAGACATGATCTTCCGTCTTTTCTCTTCAAAGTGAGATCAGATGGCGACGATGCGTTTGTCGTGAGCAGGGATATTTAGGTTCGATATTATTTAAACAGATACAGTCGAGACTGCTCAAGATGGACACTGAAGACGTTTTCACATAAAAATAAAAACGTGAAGAAAGATGCTGAGGTATGCTCCGCGTCTCAAGTAGCAGAGGTTCCACATACACAAAAAGACGTTAAGAATTTCCTAAAAAATTCCTAAAATTTAGTGGGGGAACCAAACTGACAATTGCCTTACAGCCTTGCTGCTTGAAATTCAAATACACACAACTGCTTAAAATTAGCGGGATGACAGAAAAACGCTCTCATGGAAAAGTCGCACACACACATAGAAAAACACTCAAAAGTCGATAACTGAAAAAACTATAGTCTCGCCTACATACCGAAAAATCATTTGTAACTCACTGCATACCGCAAAGAAAGCTTCGAATTACACAGAGAGAAATATCCGAACAACTTTGAAGAAGAAACACCTGTCAATATCACACCACTTGCTACAGATGTTCAACTAAATTCAATTAAATACCTAGATATTACAATTACGAACAATTTAAATTGGAAGGAACACGTAGAAAATGTTGTGGGGAAGGCTAACAAAAGACTGCGTTTCATTGGCAGGACACTTAGAAAATCTAAGAGACCTACTAAGGAGGCTGCCTGCACTACGCTTGTCCGTCCTCTTTTAGAATACTGCTGCGCAGTGTGGGATCCTTACCAGATAGGACTGACTGAGTACATCGAAAAAGTTCAAAGAAAGGCAGCACGTTTTGTATTATCGCGAAATATGGGAGAACGTGTCACAGAAATGATACAAGATTTGGGATGGACATCATTAAAAGAAAGGCGTTTTTCGTTGCGACGGAATCTTGTGACGAAATTCCATTCACCAACTTTCTCCGCCGAATGTGAAAATATTTTGTTGACACCGACTTACATAGGGAGGAACGATCACAAAGATAAAATAAGGGAAATCAGAGCTCGTACTGAAAGTTATTGGTGTTCAGTCTTTCCGCGCTCTGTACGAGATTGGAGTAATAGAGATTTCTGAAGGTGGTTCGATGAACCCTGTGCCAGGCACTTAAATGTGAATTTCAGAGTATCCATGTAGATGTAGATATAAGAACTTCGTCTGTACGGTATAAAAACACACACAGACACATATTGAAAAACATCGATGAATTGGGCAAAAAAAAAAAAAAAAAGAAAAAAAGACTGCGAGAGAAAACGTAATTGAAAATTGTCCTAATTACAACGTGCTAAAAGACAATAGCGAAACAAAATAGCATGATACGAAAAAAAAAGAAAAGCTCATCATTTACAAATTGTCATATGGTGAAATATTATTAAAAAACATTGATAAGATGCTTCTAATTGCAATACATGAAAGAGCCGCCTGCCACGAATCTAAATAAATCACGCACAGCCGCTGACGCTGGCCCTAAGCTCCAGCCGCCACTCTGTTGTTCAACTGAAGGCGCTGTACGGCCTGTGGTGGGCCCTCATGGCCACTAACCGAACTAGCGCGGTGCTATTGTACCAGCCTGCTGCGGCCCGTAAAGCGGTCCCTGCTCAAGCCTTTGTCTCACTACCTGCTCTCGGCGCAGATGGCCCGCATTGTCCCGGCTCGGGCGAGTGTGTGTGTGTGTGTGTGTGTGTGTATATCTCTCCGCCACTTCTGCGTATGTCTGCCTGTTCCAAATTATCCAGCAAATGCCCCATACCTCTTTACGACCTGCCTGGATTCTATCTTTTCTCCTAGTTGGAAATAAGCGGATCTCCTGGAACGACTGGAGCGCCTTAACAATAGACGACTCACCAGTGACGTTCCCGAATATGTTTTCAAGTGTGTCTGAATCAGAACAAAACGTTTCTCTGTCAAAGACAGTACTGACTGCTTCCACGAAAGGGATGCTTCCCATCACAAAGGAGTGTGGACCACACCAGGATATGAAGTACGCGGTTACTGGATACAAAGTAATTTATCTTATTGTCAGAGGTGATAGCGATCTCCTGGGTCCTTCTAAGAAGGGTACATTCACAAAGCTTTGCAGACGACTGACTAGAAGACAGCAAGTCTCTGTATACCAGGAGAACTAGGACTATAGCTTTGAAAGAAAACAAAATATTTCACTGTAAAAGGGGATACTGACCCCTTCCAGCGGATGATCCCCCTCAAAGGAGTCTGGTCTACCGCAGGCCGTTACTACCACAGTGGAAATTGTAAGTTTTGTCTGAAACATGTCGATCTGTCTCCTTAGCGATCTATCATCTAATTCTAAGAAGGAGAAAACCTAGTAGAGGCCAACAGGTCTCTGTCAAAGATAATGGGAACTCTTGCACGTCATCAGTAGAGAGGCTCATAGACTAACATGTTGAGACAGGTAAACTTGGGGGCTTGCTCCAACTTGCCGGTCAGAGCTCCTGCAATCTTATTGGATATAAGGGGAGGTGCTTGACGTTATATAAATACTAACCCTCCACAGTAATCTTCATCCTGACTTAGTCAGAAGTTGTGATTGTTTGCCTCTTCATGGTCACTATGAAGCGTTCCTCATCTGCCTGCAGTGCCGGAAGCAAACGCTTCAAACTGGATGGAATCCCAGAAGGGATTCTGAAAGTGTGCCATCCTAATAGTCTGCGATACCACTCCATTAAATGCAGTGCAGTGTTGTGCTATGAGCTCATGCATCTCTCCAAACAATCCACTGCTGCAGAGAAGACTAGTATCGTCTATATTTGGTGAAGAAATGGAAGGGTGTCATTGCTGTGTGTTTTGCGGATTTCACCGTGAGTGCTATATGAGACAAGTTTTCTGAGATGCAGTTTAGAGGCTTACATATAGTACTCACCCAAGTAGTACAACTCAATACACACACACACACACACACACACACACAGACGTTCATGATCCAATCAACGGAGGCTTCAGCTATATCAAGCTTCCTGGTTACGTAGCTAACAAGATGACACTTATTAATGTCAAAAATGACGATCAGTATTGCTTTGCATGGTCAATCCTGGCTTGCGAAAGAAATTACACTTAATCCGCAACGTACATCTCGATACGGTGGAGGTATTGATGTTCATGAGTTTTAGAGCTTTGACATATCGAGTTCCCCATGAAAACTAAGGACATACCTAAATTTGAGGCAGACAACACCGAAGTGTCACTTGATGTCTATATCCTGGATAAGTGCAAGTCAGAAGATGGTAAATATTTCGGACAGAGCATCAGACCTGTCAACTTCTCGGAATTTGCAGGTCAGTGTAAGATGGATGTGGACATGCTGTTATTGTCAGATGAGGAAAGTAAGAAGAGAGACAACTATCATTACTGCTGGAACAAGGTCACCTCCCACATCCTCTCCTCTCAACAGAGTAAACACGGGCAAAAGCAGCATATTTGCTTAAAATATCTGAATGCCATTTCCACAAGCGGCTTTTTAGCAAAGCATCAAGTTGATTGTTCTAACAGGAAACTGGTACACGCAGCAAAGCCTACCAAGGAAAACAAATTCTTAAAGCTTAAGAATGCTCATCACCAGCAGCGATGGCCCATTGCAGCTTACACTGATTTTGAATGCCTCCTCACTATAACTAGTTTTATACAGTGAAAGTGGCTGTTTAATACTGAAAATTCCCTTCGTAATTTGAGGCAATACACAGAGAGTCATATACATACAATCCTGTAAGTGTCAAATTATTAATTATTTATAAACCTTCCTGAGTAGTTATATGTTGGCATTATAATCTATTTCACTACTCTCATTGCTCGTTTTTCAGTTTTAAACGACTGACTGTCTTGGGAAAACTCGCATTTCCCCATAAAGTCACATCATACCCAGCTGTCCGTAAGCATTTTTAGGGCATAACAGAATTTCTCAATCTTTTCTTCAGTAGTTCAACCTTTTTTTTCGTCGTAAAAGACTGTGTAACCAAACACATAGAAATGTCTCGCAAGTCGTTTGTTCAGTCCTAAGCCACAAGAATTTGAAGATTATACTTATTATATTGCTTGTGACTATCTCTCAAGCTCATGCAACGTCTTTTATTTAGAAGCGCGTGTTCTCGAGTCTGCCACTGAATAAGGTCACGTGTGTGGCAGGTGTGCGTGTCTACAGAGACGAGTGTGGAAATGGGTTGATTACTCTGCACCGTTTCCGCCCACGTAGTTTTGCGGTCTTTTCTGTTATGTAAGAACTGACACGCACCCAGTGCTTATGCCACCGAACTTTCCCCTGTGAATGTTACACGACGAATCGTCACAAAACAGTGGGGTGCGGCTGTCAGAAACAACTCGACTGCAAACATATCTCGAACGACACCAGTTTTTGCTCGTTTTCATCGGTCGACAACGCCGATGAATATTTCATACAACAGCCTGTCTCGCGCCGTGGCTGCCTTTTTAGGGAAGGCTTAAGATACGTTTTGTAGTGTTGGCAGAAGAGCCAACACCGTGTTGCTAGAGGAGGCCGAAATGCACGCGTTTAATTACACGCAGACTGGCGTGAGGTCTGGAACAGGGCAGAGAAATAAGACTAGCAAAACAGGAGGTACTGGTAGAGTACTTAACTTTAATCCATAATTGTAGAACATCTCTCTTGACTGTACATGCTTTATAATTTCAATATTAACTGGTAATGGCGCCTTGCTAGGTCGTAGCAACTGACGTAGCTGAAGGCTATGCTAACTATCGTCTCGGCAAATGAGAGCGTAATTGTCAGTGTAGCATCGCTAGCAAAGTCGGCTGTACAACTGGGGCGAGTGCTAGGACGACTCTTTAGACCTACCGTGTGGTGGCGCTCGGTCTGCAATCACTGACAGTGGCGACACGCGGGTCCGACGTATACTAACGAACCGCGGCCGATTTGAAGGCTACCACCTAGCAAGTGTGGTGTCTGGCGGTGACACCACACGTTTCCCACTCGGACAGTAGCGACACACAATTCCACGCGGGAGCAGACAAATCTCCTGTCGATTTACCAGTCCGATACTAACTCGACTACTACTTGTTTGCACACCCACCATGATGCTACAGCGTTTCGCCGCAGCCCCAGTGCACGCGGGAGAGAACTATGATGCATGCGGTTCAAATGGCCGTGAGCACTATTGAACTTAACATCTGAGGTCATCAGTCCCCTAGAACTTAGAACTACTTAAACCTAACTAACCTAAGGGCATCACACACATCCATGCCCGAGGCAGGATTCGAACCTGCGACCGTAGCGGTCGCGCTGTTCGAGACTGAAGCGCCTAGAACCGCTCGGCGACACCGGCCGGCTTTGACGCATGTGCTCACCATATTTATTTGCTGTCTTTGTCAGTCATGGATGTGTAAGTGGCGTGAGCATATGACACTTATTTCCCTTTAATGTATACGGCCTTCCCGTATTACTTCTACGTTCTACCTATGTCACTTTATCACTGGAGTTTTCCGTTCTTGAGAAGTTCTGTCTGAAAATATGTTGCTGCTTCTTATTTCCCATTGTTTACTTCAAAATCATTTCTTTTTTCAAATTTCCAGATACCATTTTGCGCTAAGCTGTCGTAACTCAGTAACCTAGCGTAGACTGTTACCGTACAATTAGCAGTACCAGAGTAACCGTTTCTCCTTTCAAAAACCTGCGATTTGTTCTGGCAAAGTGTTCGCTTAGTTATCGACATCCGATTACTCTGCCTGCAGACATCAACAAGATGGCAACTAGATGTTTGAAAAGTACTTAGTAACTACACGCTTTCTCATGAAGCTTCCTGCTCAACTCATCGCATCGTTTCGCTAGACTGTAACTAATGACAGATCTGTATTAATTTTCTGTAAATCTGCGTCCATAACCGAGACCACTAACACACACCTGGGCGGTGGTGATCTACTTCAAGGTGAGCTGGCTCGAATTCTGATGTGGAAACTTTTCAATTCCATTACCTTAGCCGGCAAGGTTCAAATGGCTCTGAGCACTATGGGACTTAACATCTGAGGTCATCAGTTCCTTAGAACTTAGAACTACTTAAACCTAACTAACCTACGGACAGCACACAACACCCAGTCATCACGAGGCAGAGAAAATCCCTGACCCCGCCGGGAATCGAACCCGGGAACCCGGGCGTGGGAAGCGAGAGCCCTACCGCACGACCACGAGCTGCGGACAGCCGGCAAGGGCTATGCACAATGTCCCGCATTAAATTCCAAACCTCTCCAGTGCTCTGACTGGTTTGATGCGGCCCGCCACGAATTTCTCCCCTGTGCCAACCTCTTCATCACAGAGTAGCACTTGCAACCTACGTCCTCAATTATTTGCCGCATGTATTCCAGTCTCTGTCTTCCTCCACAGTTTTTGCCCACTACAGCTCCCTCTAGTACCATGGAAGTCACATAATCCTTTCCTCCCTGTTTTTGCGTAGAATCTCCTAATTCCTTATATTATCAGTTCACATAATTTTCAGCATTCGCCTGCAGCACCACATCTGAAATGCTTCGATTCTCTTCCGTTCCGGTTTTCCACAGTCTATGTTTCATTACCATACAATTCTGCTCTCCAAACGTACATTCCCAGAAATTTCTTCCTCATATTAAGGCCTGTGTTTGATAATAGTAGCCTTCTCTTGGCCAAGAATGTCCCTTTTTTCCCGTATTAGTCTGCTTTTGGTGTCCTCCTTGCTCCGTCCGTCATCGATTATTTTGCTGCCTATGTAGCAGAACCCCGTAACTTCATCTACTTCGTGATTATCAATCATGATGTTAAGTTTCTCGCTGTTCTCATTTCTGCTACTACTCATTACTTTTGACTTTCTACAATTTACTCTCAATCGATATTCTGTGCTCATTAGATCGTTCATTCCGTTCAGCCGATGCAGTGATTGTTCTTCACATACACTGAAGATAGTAATGTCATCGCAAATCTTAACACTGATATCTTTTCACTTTGAATTTTAAGTCCACTCGTCAACCTTTGTTTTACTTCCGTCATCGCTTCTTCGATGTACAGATTATGCAGTAGTAGTGAAAGACTACATCCCTGTCTTACACTCTTTTTAATCCCAGCAATTCGTTCTTGGTCTTCCACTCTTATTATTCCCTCTTGCGTTATACATTACCCGTCTCTCCCTAAATTTCTCAGAATTTCGAACATCTTATATCATTTTACTTTTTCGAGCGCTTTTTCCAGGTCGACAAATCGTTTGAATTGGTCTTGATTGTTCTTTAGTCTTGTTATCAACCGTAACAACAGAATTTACCTTGTCTAAAGCCAAACTGACCGTCGTCTAACACATCCTCAATTTCTTTTTCATTATTCTGTATATTATTCTTGTAAGCAACTTGGATGCATGAACTGCTAAGATGACTATGCGGTAATTCCTGCACTTGTCAGCTCTTGCAGTCTTCGGAATTGTGTGGATGATAATTTTCAGAAAGTCAGATGGTGTTTCGCCAGACTGATACATTGTACACACCGTAGTGAATAGTCGTTTTATTCCCACTTACCCCAATGATTTCAGAAATTTTGAAGGCTTGTTATCTATCTCTTCCGCCTTATTTGACCTTAAGTCCCCCAAAGCTCTCTTAAATTCTGATTCTAATACTGGGTCCCCTATCTCTTCTAAATCGACTCCTGTTTCTTCTTCTATCACATCAGACAAATCTTCCCCCTCATAAAGGCCTTCAGTGTACTGTCTCCACCTATCCGCTCTCCCCTCTGCGTTTAATAGTGGAGTTCACGTTGCACTCTTAATGTTACCATCCTTACTTTTAATTTCATCGAAGGCTATTTGGACTTTCCTATATACTGAGTCAGTCCTTCGGACAATCACTTCTTCTTCGATTTCTTCAAACTTTTTATGCAACCATTTTGTCTTAGCTTCTCCACACTTCCTATTTATTTCATTCCTCAGCGACGTGTATTTCTGGATTCCTGAATTTCCCTGAACATATTTGTACTTCCTTCTTTCATCGATCAACTAAAGTATTTCTTCTGTTACCCATGTTTTCTTCGCAGTTACCCTCTTTGTGCCTATGTTTTTGTTTCCAGCTTCTGTGATTGCCCTTTTTAGAGATGTCCATTCGTCTTCAAATGTAATGTCTCCTGAGCTATTCCTTATAACTGTATCTTTAGCCTTAGAGAACTTCAAGATTATCTTGTCGTTCCTTGGTACTTCCATATCCCACTTCTTTGCGTATTGATTCTTCTTGACTAATCTCTTAAACTTCAGCCTTATCTTCCTGAGTCTTTATCTACTCCTGGGTACGCCTTACGATCCAGTATCTTATTTCGGAATCTCTGTCTGAGCATGATGTAATCTAACTGAAATCTTCCCGTATCATCCGGTTTTTCAAGTATACCTCTTCCTCTTGTTATACTTGTACAGAGTATTCGCTATTACTAGCTGAAATTGCCACAGAACTCAATTAGTCTTTCTCCTCTGTCCCAAGCCCATATTCTCCCGTGAACTTTTCTTCTAATCCTTCCTCTACACCTGCATTGCAGTGCCCCATGCCTCTTCCATTTTCATCTGCCTTTACGTACTGTATTACCCTTTCAATACCCTTATGTACTTTCTGTATCTCTTCTTCTTCAGCTTGCGACGTTAGCATGTTTACCTGGACTATCGTTGTCGGTGTTGGTTTGCTGTCGAGTCTGATAACAACACTGTCACTGAACTGATCTCCGTAACACACTATCTGCCCTACCTTCCTATTCATAATGAGTCCTACTTCTGTTAAACAATTTTCTGCTGTTGCTGATATTACCCCATATTCATCTGACCGGAAATCATTGTCTTCTTTTCATTTCACTTCGCTGACCAGTACTATATTTAGATCGAACCTTTGCATTTCCGTTTCCAGATTTTCTAGCTTCCCTACCGCGTTCAGACTTCTGACATTTCACTTCCTATCTCGTGAAATGTTACTCTTTCGTTGGTTATTCAATCTTTTTCTCATGGTCAACCATCCCGGAAATCCGGAATCTTTTGCCAATGAAGAGGTCATCATGATACTTGTTTCACCAAGTACAGGCCACATGTCCTGTGGATACAAGTTGTGTGTCTTTAACGCAGCCGTTTCCATTGCCTTCTGCATCCTCATGCCGTTGATCATTGCTGATTCTTCCACCTTTAGGGGCAATTTCCCACCCCTTGGGCAAGAGAGTGCCCTGAACCTCTGACCGCTCCTCCGCGCTCTTTGACAAGGCCGTTGACAGAATGATGGTGACTTCTTATGCCGTAAATCTTCGGCCGCCAATGCTGATAATTAATCAAAATGTAAGCGGTAGTGTGTTTCGAACCCGTGATCGCTCTGATTATTAATCAAAGACGCTGCCCCGAGACCACAATGGAAGCGAGGCTTATGCGATACTTCGGGGGTTGTGGTACGCTGCTAGTTCCTCTATGGTTCCCGAAACCTTGCATGCTATAAACGTGGGATATTCGGCGACTTTAGTCTTTGATGCAATTCCAGGTTTATCAGTATTTGAGTGACGCACTCCCATGTGACAAACAGACATGTGACAATTTCTGTTGTCCTTCAACACACCCTGTTAGTCCTGTTTGGTACGGGTGCCAGAGAAGTGTGCATCATTCTGGAGTATGTCGGACAGCTGTTTTGTAACAAATCTCTTTCGTAGACTGAGTGCGTTCTCTCCGTATCTAACAATGAACTGGTCTGCGACTTCGTTTACAACCTGGCCTAAGTGATTATTCCATTACACATGTCATCGTATTGTTACACCCAGCAGTTCTCTCGAGTTATTTATTTCTTGGTATTATAAGCATAGGATAGTAATTTTTTCAATTTAGTGAAGAGCATTTTTTTACCTTTCTGTAGATTTAAGATTCTACTAATTATGAATGTCTGAAGATATAGTCGCGCCGCTTTCTTTCTGATAGTAATTCAATATAGAAAGCGCCATCATCCGCGAAAAGTTCTGATGATAGTCATTAATATGCAACATGAACTTCTTGAGACACTTCTATGAATAACTTGTCATCCAAGATAATATGCTGCACCGCCTCTACCACGAAATCCTCAATCCAGTCACAAATTCTGTTTAATATCTCACACAATCGTACTTTTGTTAATAATGATTGGTGTGGTATCGAGTCAGATGCTTTTCGGAAGCGAACAAATACTGCATCGACATGATTACTTGATCCATGCCTTGTCAAGTTGGGAATAATTCCTGCTTGCCATGGAGGAGGCCATTCTTTTGGAATATCTTATTAAAAAAAACAATAAATAAATAAATAAATAAATAAAAAGAAATAAAAAAATAGCTCTGAGCAATATGGGACTTAACGTCTGAGATCATCAGTCCCCTAGAACTTAGAACTACTTAAACCTAACTAACCTAAGGACATCACAAACATCCATGCCCACGGCAGGATTCGAACGTGCGACGGTAGCGGTCGCGCGGGTCCAGACTGTAGTGCCTAGAACCGCTCGGCCACTCCGGCCGGCTATCTTATTACATATGGGCCCTGAATGGGTTCTGAAATTGTGCAACAGATGGTTGTCAGTGATAACAGACGTTAGTAATGTGGGTCACTTCTGTTTTCCTAATTTTAGACGAGTGACCTGTATTTTATTGCTGCTGCCGAAAGCAGTTAATTGTTCGAGGATTCTATGGTGTATCATGGCTAAGCGAAGAACGAGACCATCTGCATTTTACAAGTAAAATGTATCATCGATTCCATTCGGGTGTGGGCCTTCGTTCAATTCCAGTGATTTCAGGTGTGAGAATCAAACTGGAGAAGTAGATCTGGATTTTACTTTTGTAAAGTGTCATATGAAACTGTCTTCAGCAGTTCTGATTTTGCTTTGCTGGCTTCAAATTCGAATGATGTCTCATCTGCGACTGTGGACACAAATTACGAAAGAGTAGGAGAAATAAGTGGTATTTACATCTATGTGATTACTTTGCAATTCACACTTAGGTGTTTAGCATGGGATACACAGAACCGCTTACGGACTATTTGTGGAACACTCCAATCCCGAATAGCACATGGAAAAAGCGAACACATAAAGTTTATCGGGCTAGAACTTATTTTTCTTATTTTATTACGACGTTGTTTGTTTGTTTTGTATTAGGACGCAAAAACAACTGAGATCATACGTACCCATCTCTGAACCTTAAAACGGTAATACGAAAATGGAGTTAAAATGACTACACTTTAAGCCGAATCGATGTGAGAAAAGAGAACTAAGGACAATGGCTTCCTGTCGGAGAAAGTTCGACAAAATACGCCGTAGAGACAACTCAAGTTCGGAACTAAAGATTAAATGTCCTTCGCCATATTGTTATGAAGGATAAAAAGTAAAACGCGGGTGACAGCTCGCGCGACGTTCGCCAAAATGGCTGCCAACTTAGACGGCAATAATACAATAGAACGTAAATGGTTAAAAGCTGAGCACTCGGTCAGAAATGAAGCACCGTCAACGGTTGATTACAATGGGCAGAAAGTAGTGGGGATCACCAATTAACAAATGAGGATGGCCGGCCGCTGTGGCAGAGCGGTTCTAGGCGCTTCAGTCCGGAACCGCGCGACTGCTAGGGTTGCAGGTTCGAATCCTGGCTCGGACATGGATGTCTGTGATGTCCTTAGGTTGGTTATGTTTAAGTAGTTGTAAGTTCTAGGGGACTAATGACCTCAGAAGTTAAGTCCCATAGTGCTCAGAGCCATTTTTTTGAAATGACCATGGCTAAAACCACAGTGCCCGATGCGCAACCCAACTACAATGATCTCCTGGCGGCGAGAGGACCGAGAGTTGGTCAGCCAAGCCACTGGGAGAGGCTTAGTTCCTCCGAGCTTGATCCCATGAAGGGAAGACCAGCAATGATGCCAGACGGCAACACGGAGATAATGGGAAGAGGTGGAAGAACTAGCGGGCCGAGGTAGGAGGGCTGCAGCCTTGGCAGCAGCGTCAGCTGTCTTGTTTCCCGCCAGACCGACGTGACCAGGAACCCACGTAAACACCACAGTGGCTCCCTCAAGAGTGAGCAAGTGGAAGCTCTCCTGGACCCGTTGCAATAAGGGTCGGACGGTGTACAGCCACAGCACACGGAGGCTCTGATGGGCAGATGACACAATCAAAACACCTGTGTCGCCGGATATACTACGTGGCCTGATACAGAGCCAATAGCTCTGCTGTGAACACTGAGCAGAGTTTTGGAAGCCAGTACCGACAATCGGTGCCAATGACGAACGCACATCCGACACCACGGTCAGTTCGAGAGCTATCAGTGTACACAAAGATAGTATCACTCAGTTCCGTGCGAAGGTCGAGAAACTTACAGCGATAGATCGGATCTAGAATAGTGTCCTTAGGAAACGAATGAAGATCAAGGTGAACACGGGCCACCGTACGAAGCCACGATGGTGAGGAGTTCACACCAATCGGGAAAGCAGCAGGTAGCGTGAAGTTAAGCTCCTGGAGCAACAGCCGAAAGCAAACGCCAAGAGGTAACAGAGAAGAGGGCCACGCCCCATACTGGCGATCAAAAGAGTCATCGAAGAAGGCGGCATAGGATGGGTGGCCGGGAATGGCAGAAAAACGGCATGCGTCTATACTGAATAGAGCATCACACAAGTATGACAGCATAAGGTTGGTAGCTTCTGCATCGAGACTCTCAACGGGGCTGTTGTGGTAGGCGCCAGTGGTCAAACGGATTCCATAATGGTGGGTTGCATTTAGACGGACGCGCAGGTGCATAAACGAATCACAAATAGTCTAGTTTAGAACGGATAAGGGATCGGTGTAAACAGAGGAGGGTGGTCCGATCCGCACCCCAGGAAGTAGTGCTGAGGACGTGTAGGACAATAAGGAACTGCATACACCGAGCAGCCAGGTAAGAAATGTGAGAATAAAAAGTTTCCTATCAAGTACGAGCTCGAGGAATTTCGTAGTTGCAAGGAATGGAAGAGCAACGGGCCCAAGATGTAAAGACGTTGGAAGAAACCGAATGCGCCGCCAGAAATTCATACAAAGACGATCGAGACATCGCTGAAGACGCCGCTGAATGAGACACGTCGTTGGAGAACTGCAACAGATGGCAAAATCGTCAATGAAAAGGGAGCCGGAGATGCACGGTGGGAGGAAGGCTAATGGCTAAGGGGTTAATGGCTATAGCATAGCGGACGACACTCAGGCACCCCGTCTTCCTGGATATAGGTGTCTGACAGGACAGAACCGACACAGACCTTGAAAACAGACCTGAAGAAAACAGGGCAGGCGTTCTCAGAAGCCCCACATGTAGAGAGTATGGAGGGCACCAGTCCTCCAAGCATGTGTCGTAGGTTTTCTCCAAATCAAGAAACACAGCCACAGTCTGGTGTTTCCGCAGAAAACCGTTCGTGACATGGGTTGACAAGATGATGATATGATCAACTGCAGAACGGCGCGCTCGAACTCCACATTGAGCAGTGGTTAGTAAATTGTGAGACTCAAGCCACCATACCAGTCAGCCACGAACCATACGTTCCATCACCTTGCTAATGCAGCTGGCGAGAGAAGGATGGTATTTGTCCTTAGGTGTGGGTATGACAGTGGATTGTCGCCAGCGTCTGGGAAATGTGCCATCTGTCCAGAACGATTTTCTGTGTGAAGAAGAAACTGCTTGCCTGCAAGAGAAAGGTGCTGCAACATCTGGATGTGAACAACGTCCAGTCCTAGAGAGGAAGGTCAGGTTTAAATGAGAGCATGACCTAGGTCCCACATAGTAATAGCATTTATGATTCTCAGAGGAGAAGGGTATCACCCAAACCTCCTCCACTCATTTCTGAGGGTAGAGCTTGAAATCTCCTGAAAATAGCGCCCTATGGTGTTGGAGATCGCATGGGATCCACCGTATCATCTGTTATAGTCAGGCTGGAAATTGGGAATGGACCTTGGTCCCAGAGAGCCTCCAAAGGTTGGCCCACATGACGGAAGAGGGAGTGGAACTGTTAAAAGAACTAGAAAATGAAATCCAGCTAGCATTTCTGCTATCCCAAAGAATGTGACGACACTACACACGCAACTGTTTATGACGAACACAGTTAGCCATCTTAGGACGACGGTTAAATCGCGCGAATGGCGTTTGGAACGCTTCAGTCCACCAAGGAACTGCTACACAGCACGGTAAAGATGAAATGCGAGGAATGGAACTTCCCCTGGTAGTAAGGATAACGTTCATAAGGGACTCTACCTGGGGAAATGTTGTTCGGCGAAGGTCGCCAAGGAATGGTAGAACCTCCAGTCAGCCCTAGAAAGGTGCCCGTTGCGTTTGCACATAGATAGGGTAGAAGTCAGCAAACGGATAGCAGACAGGAAATGATCGCTCAAGTACGTGTGAGAGAGTAAGGAATACTCGAGACGACGGGCAGTGCAGAGCCAGAGGTCCAAATGGGAAGAGGCGTGCGTGGAGTCTGAAAGGAACAGGGGGGCTCCTGTGTTAAGGCATTTGAAGTTGAGTTGATCTGGAAGGTCAGCCAAGAGGGCACCTCTTGGACAGTTTCTGGAAGAGCGCCAGAGGTGATGGCGTGCATTAAGTCACTGAGGAGCAAGAAGTTGACCAAATTAGCTTTAGGAGGTCCTTCCTGGTGATAATGAATGACAGAGGGACGTAAACGTTACAAAAAGAAAAGGTGAAGTGAGGAAGGAAAATGCGGAATGCAACAGCTTGGAGCCAGGTATTCAGTGAGACATTTTGATTGTGCCCACGTCATCCTGGATGGGCAGCATTGAGCAGCATGACTCCCCCACGAGATGGAATGCCGTCCTTGGGGCGAAGGTCAAAGCGGACCGGAAAGAAATGTGAGAGGTCAAAGAGGTCACGAGGACGTAACTTTGCTTGCTGGAGGCAGAAAAAAGTGGATGATGCAATTGCAAGACCAGCCGTAATCCCACCTTGTTGGATCTAATGCCACAAATGTTCCACTGGAATAGAGTCATGACTGTGAAAGGTGAGGAGGGAAAAGATGAAGCGTTGTCACCTTGGCGACTCCCGAGTGCCAACCTTCGAAGATCCACTGGTACAGGACGCAGATGCTGGAGGATCCTGTTCCGTGAGATCTACTGAGGCATCGGCGTTTTTCCTGTGGTGGCCTGTGGATTTGAGGGCAGAAAAACGGTTGGCAGCGTGAACCGGCGAAATGGAGGTTAGCTGGGTGGAGGTATCATGCGGTGACACCGTTAAGAGGACATCTGAGTCAGTGAAGAAGAAGCAGATCTTTTGCCTTTGTTTGATTTCTTGGAGGCTTTGCGGTTGGCAGATGAAGACTGTACGCTGGAGGGACGTAACAGGTAGACGGATGTAAAAGGTATTTGCGGGAGTTTTTTTTTCAGTCCTTTCTAGCCTGCCAGTTGTGTAGCAGGTAATTTTTACACTGTAGGCGGAGATGTGGTGGCTTTTTGCATACCTGAAGGAGTAGGAGACCGGGATGCTACCATAACAATGGGCGATTTTACAACCGTGGTGCTGAATTTGAGCTCGCAAGTCCGTGTGGCTGTGTTCTTCATCGAGCGAGGTGTGGCAAGAAGAGTACTATAAGTGCCGCATGGTAAAACACAGGCCTTTCGAGTAGCCAACTATTTGCGAAAGACCTGGATTTTCTGGACGGCCCGCTAATCGAGATACATTGTACATTCTCAGGATGAGGCTGTATGGTCGCCATTGCATTTGCTGTACTGGGGAGATGGAGGTGGGCAATCATCCTCGAGATCATCCCAACCACAAATTTGGCCGTGTTTCGACAGGACATTCGAGTGTGCTTGCAATGTTGACACTGGTAACACTGCATCGGGTGTGTAATGGTCAGACCATGGTGACTTCGTAGTCTGCTTTCATCTTTGATGAAAGCACTACTGTATCAAACGTGAGAAAAAGAGTGCATGTTGGCATTGAAGTTGTATCTACCTTTCCCGTTACCTGATGTACTGCAGTGATGACCTGAGCAGAGAAGTAAGTTTGGATCTCTAGCTCGGTCAGACTATCAAGCAGCCCCGTTGTAAGTAACACCACACGAAGAATTCAGCATTCGATGGGCCTCAACATGAATGGGATAGCCGTGGAGAAGAGAAGCTGCAAGTAATTGTTGGGCTTAAGAATCACTATTCGTCTCCCAAAGGAAAGTGCCATTACAAAAATGAGAGCAGGATTTCAAAGGGCCAGCAATTGGGTTAACATCTTTCTGAATTATAAACGGATTAACCGTTTCAAAGCACTGGCCTTGTTGAGAGGAACTGAGGTGCAACTGGTAGAGACTTGGAAACTTTAGCCTCACTCCGTTTACATTTAGTAGACGCAGACTGAGATGGTGATTGGCTCATTGCGAGAATATCCTCCATGATTGCCAGCGTCTCCAATGGCTCGTTCCTACCAACTGGAAGTGGCTCACTCTCCTTAGGTGATTGTTCACACCTCGGGTCACACCTCTCGAACTCCTGACACACGAACCAACTGGTTAATTTGGGAAGCTGACAGCTCAGACAGTGACCCCTCTCTGGGACTGGCCTGTACCAGGGGTGTGTGCAAACCTAAGTGTTTAAGTGTTGACCCGTGGCTAGGAATTACGCGTTTCCCAAGGGAGGTGGAAAAGAATAGCAGGCGGATAGAGTGGTAGCAGGGAAGGGGAAGATTCTGCAAAGGCTGGGCCCCAATGATGGCGAAGCACGAGCTCATCAAACAGTGGTGAACCCCTGGGAGAGTTTTATTATGATGATGATCATTTCCCCATACGTAGGTGGTGGTGAACAAAATATTTTCCATTCGAAGGAGAAACTTCGTGGTTGAAAAATCGTGAAATGAAACGAGAACTGAAAACGAGAAATTCCTTTGTTTTAACAACTGCCACCCCAGCTCGTCAACAATATCTGTGACATACTCTCCCTTGCTTCGCGATCGTCCAAAATAAGCTGCCCTTCTTTGAACGTTTTGATGACCTTCCGTCAATTGCATCTGGTATACCACACAGAAATACTCAGAAGAGGGCGGACAAGCGTAGCGCAGGCAGTCCCTTGCTACACTGCATCTGCCAATGGAACACATTTTTAGTTCCTATGTAATGGATATAAAGTGGAACGATTCTATTTTTAATCCTAATCTCTAGGTATTTAGTTTAATCATCAAGATATATATCTGCATCATTTATCGTATAATGGAATTTTAACAGAAAGTTTTTAGTACTTACTATGGTTCAGGGACAGCTGATATTTTTATGATCACGAAGATATCTAATCTGAACCATTTTGCAGTTTGTTTTGATCTTCTCATTACTGACGATAGCAGCATCTGAAAAAAGTCTATGAAGGATGCTCAGATCGTCTCCTAAATTATTTATATAAAGAACAGCTGAGAACCCATAATACTTGCACGAGGAACTCTAGATGTCATTTTCACTGGACGGCTTCCCGTCGGTTACTACGAAATGTGACCTCAGTGACAAGAAATCGCAAATACAGTCGCACGTCTGAGAGACAGATGTTGTTGTTGATGTTGTTGTTGTTGTGGTCTTCAGTCCTGAGACTGGTTTAATGCAGCTCTCCATGCTACCCTGTGCTGTGCAAGTTTCTTCATCTCCCAGTACCTACTGCAACCTACATCCTGTCGAATCTGCATAGCGTATTCATCTCTTGGTCTCTCTCTACGATTTTTAACCTACGCGCTGCCCTCCATTGCTAAATTTGTGATCCCTTGATACCTCAGAACATGTCCTACCAACCGGTCCCTTCTTCTAGTCAAGTTGTGCCACAAACTCCTCTTCTCCCCAATTCTATTGAATACTTCCTCATTAGTTATGTGATTTACCCATCTAATCTTCAGCATTCTTCTGTAGCACAACATTTCGAAAGCTTCTATTCTCTTCCTGTCCAAACTATTTATCGTCCATGTTTCACTTCCATACATGGCTACACTCCATACAAATACTTTCAGAAACGACTTCCTGACACTTAAATCTATACTCGATGTTAACAAATTTCTCTTCTTCAGAAACGTTTTCCTTGTCATTGCCAGTCTACATTTTATATCTTCTCTACTTCGACCGTCATCAGTTAATTTGCTCCCCAATGAGGAAATCTCATTTACTACTTTAAGTGTCTCACTTCCTAATCTAAATCCCTCAGCATCACCTGACTTAATTCGACTACATTCCGTTATCCTCGTTTTGCTGTTGTTGATGTTCATCTTATATCCTCCTTTCAAGACACTGTCCATTCCGTTCAATTGCTCTTCCAAGTCCTTTGCTGTCTCTGACAGAATTACAATGTCATCGGCGAACCTCAAATTTTTTATTTCTTCTCCATGAATTTTAATACCTACTCCGAATTTTTCTTTTGTTTCCTTTACTGCTTGCTCAATATACAGATTGAACAACATCGGGGAGAGGCTACAACCCTGTCTTACTCCCTTCCCAACCACTGCTTCCCTTTCATGTCCCTCGACTCTTATAACTGCCATCTGCTTTCTGTACAAATTGTAAATAGCCTTTCGCTCCCTGTATTTTACCCCTGCCACCTTTAGAATTTGAAAGAGAGTATTCCAGTCAACATTGTCAAAAGCTTTCTGTAAGTCTACAAATGCAGGTTTGCCTTTCCTTAATCTTTCTTCTAAGATAAGTCGTAAGGTCAGTATTGCTTCACGTGTTCCAACATTTCTACGGAATCCAAACTGATCTTCGCCGAGGTGGGCTTCTACCAGTTTTTCCATTCGTATGTAAAGAATTCGTGTTAGTATTTTGCAGCTGTGACTTATTAAGCTGATAGTTCGGTAATTTTGACATGTGTCAACACCTGCTTTCTTTGGGATTGGAATTGTTATATTCTTCCTGAAGTCTGAGGGTATTTGGCCTGTCTCATACATCTTGCTCAGCAGATGATAGAGTTTTGTCAGGACTGGCTCTCCCAAGGCTGTCAGTAGTTCTAATGGAATGTTGTCTACTCCCGGGGCCTTGTTTCGAATCAGGTCTTTCAGTGCTCTGTCAAACTCTTCACGCAGTATCGTATCTCCCATGTCATCTTCATCTACATCGTCTTCCATTTCTATATATTGTCCTCAAGTACATCGCCGTCTATATACTCCTTCCACGTTTCTGCTTTCCCTTCTTTGGTTAGAACAGAAGATCGACAAACAATATGGCTAGAAGTCACCTGTGAGAAACGGTGTCGAAACGTTCTGTGTATATATAGAAATAAAAATCAACCTGAGATCCCCTGTCGGTATTAGTCATTACTCCACATTAATAATGAGTCAGTGGCGTTTCACAGGAACGACACGTTCTGTGCCCTTGCTGGTTACGCGTCTGTAGGCGCAGCAACCACGCTGCTTCAGCAGTGCTGTACCTGTACTTTGAGGTGCTTGCTGCGGCCTAGCTCCACTCCATGGGAGCTACCGGTGCTCCTTCCTGTCCCCCAGGGAAGCGACAAAGGGCGGCTGGCGGCTGGCGGGGCGCGGCCCACCCTGTTTGCGGCGCCGGCTCCTGCGTGTTTGGTGGCCGCTCGAGAAGCAGCCATCCCCATCCGGCCATCCGGCGTCGTAACGGCGGCGCAGATGGCCCGAGGTGTAGTGCGGCCACGGCCGGGGCCGTAACGTAACGTTTTACGGCGACCGCCGGCACCTGCCAAGGCCGGGAGTCTCATCTCGTGTCTCGGTAACCGACAGCTCCTCCCGTCTTCCAGGTCAACACGGACTGTGGCCCAGACACCGCGGCACTACGGGGGTAGTGCTTCTAAAAGAACGACTCAATTTTGTACCCATGTAGCTATGCACTCGTTCATATCCGTTACAAAGTATCGTTACTAATTAGATATACACTCTTCTACATCTACATACATACTCCGCAATCCACCATACGGTGCGTGGCGGAGGGTACCTCGTACCACAACTAGCAGAACTAGGGAAAAATGACTGCCTATATGCCTCTGTACGAGCCCTAATCTCTCTTATCTTCGTGGTCTTTCCGCGAAATGTAAGTTGGCGGCAGTACAATTGTACAGCAGTCAGCCTCAAATTTCCTCAGTAGCGATTCACGAAAAGAATGCCTCCTTTCCTCTAGAGACTCCCACCCGAGTTCCTGAAGCATTTCCGTAACACTCGCGTGATGATCAAACCTACCGGTAACAAATCTAGCAGCCCACCTCTGAATTGCTTCTATGTCCTCCCCCAATCCGACCTGATAGGGATCCCAAACGCTCGAGCAGTACCCAAAATAGGTCGTATTAGTGTTTTATAAGCGGTCTCCTTTACAGATGAACCACATCTTCCCAAAATTCTACCAACGAACCGAAGACGACTTTCCGCCTTCCCCACAGCTGTCATTACATGCTTGTCCCACTTCATATCGCTCTGCAATGTTACCCCCAAATATTTAATCGACGTGACTGTGTCAAGCGCTACACTACTAATGGAGTACTGAAACATTACGGGATTCTTTTTCCTATTCATCTGCATTAATTTACATTTATCAGTATTTAGAGTTAGCTCCCATTCTTTACACCAATCACAAATCCTGTCCAAGTCATCTTGTATCCTCCTACAATCACTCGACGACGACACCTTCCCGTACACCACAGCATCATCAGCAAACAGCCGCACATTGCTATCCACCCTATCCAAAAGATCATTTATGTAGATAGAAAAGAACAGCGGACCTACCACGCTTCCCTGGGGCACTCCAGATGATACCCTCACCTCCGATGAACACTCACCATCGAGGACAACGCACTGGCTCTTACCCAGGTTTATGGTTTCACTAGAATAACTGTGATCTCACTGCACAACCCAAGACTCTATGTTGAACTCAGAGGAAGACGCACCCGTCGGACGGACCAAAGGAATCGTCTACTCCGACTCTATTGTGATCTGTGCTCTTCAACAGTTACTCAAGTAATATTAGCAAGCATTTGCATACGTCTAGCGTGCTAGATGTCATGGGACAGCAACTCTTACTCAGTTATAATATAAATAGACAGCCAGAGTTGCGAATAAAGTGTACGTTCAAAATTGTTAAGGCTTTCGTGGCAAATTGCCTATTTTCTTCTGTCTCGGGTTCTACGGCCGACATTTGTTTGATGATTATTCTGACGATTCGCCTGCACGAGTGGCTGGCATTGTCAAAGCTTCATCCTCCACTGAGTCCACCGCCAACAGTGGAGGGTGAAGCTCTGACAATGCCAGCCACTCGTGCGGGCTAAATACCAAGGCCTAAACGACACCATAATATTAAATCAATTTTCCGTAGGTACTTGTCAGAAGTTGATAATAATATTAAACAGGTGCAAATGGTTCAAATGGCTCTGAGCACTATGGGACTTAACATCTTAGGTCATCAGTCCCCTAGAACTTAGAACTACTTAAACCTAACTAACCTAAGGACATCACACACATCCACGCCCGAGGCAGGATTCGAACCTGCGACCGTAGCAGTCCCGCTGTTCCGGACTGCAGCGCCTAGAACCGCACGGCC
This sequence comes from Schistocerca piceifrons, assembly GCF_021461385.2. Classification (NCBI taxonomy): domain Eukaryota; kingdom Metazoa; phylum Arthropoda; class Insecta; order Orthoptera; family Acrididae; genus Schistocerca; species Schistocerca piceifrons. Next base: position 30,168,136 of record NC_060140.1, on the reverse strand, counting down.
ACATATTAAACAGGAAAACGCATACTGAAGTTCTGGAAAATAATTTCCAGTCAGTCACGAACCTGCTTTCAGCTTCTTAGGCCATCTTCAAGGGACGCAAATGCTAACCAAATTTCCATGTATGCTGGCGACCTTGCTTTGACAGTACAGATTTTGAAGATACGGAACAGGTGCTAACAAATGCTCTGGCAAATTTTTCTCATTACTATAATAAGAACCGCGTGAAGCCAAACCCACGCATAACTCGGGTCTGCACTTTTCATCAACGAAAAAGAAATGCAAGAAGAAAACAGAGTTATTTGTGAAGGCATCGACTGGAATATTGTTTTACACTCAAATACCTTGGAAGTACCTTACACAGATCACTCTGTTACCGGCGGCACTGCCGTAATACCAAACGTAAGGTATCAACCCGAAACAACATCATCAGGAAACTTGTTCGTAGTATAAGGGACGATCAGAAAGTTTCCGTTTGAGGGCGTTGCTGAAGCCTTTATGCAACGTAGCACGACTACGCCATGCGTGTATATAAGCACCGACATGCAGTCAAGAAAATAGTGTGACATTCGTGTCTTTCTATCGTGTGCGCAGCAAATGCAGCAAATGGCGACGTTATTGCTATAGGTGTCCAAACAGGATCTAGGGGCTGTTTTTCTTTTCTTGGTTGCTGAAGGACAAACATCGAGACTTTTTTTCGGAGAAAGAAGAAGGTGTATTGAGCAACATGTCTGTCGAAAATTACCATTGTGGAATTGTGCACGACAAGCGGTTCTGCTAATTCATGATAACGCACGTCCCCAGATGTAAAGCGAAAGTCACGCCAAGTGGGAGAGACTCGAGCAACCGCCCTACACTTCTGACCTCTCTCTGTGCGATTATCACGCCATCGGTCCCGTAAAAAATGTCTTGCAGGTTGACGTTTTGATGGCATATTAAAGAAAACGTAGACAAGTGGCAAGCAGTTCTGTACACACGAATATCGAAGCTACTGCGCAACGTCAACACTACATGCACGCCTAATATATTTCCAAGAGAAAGTCGGATACCTCGGTGTCTGGCTGGACCGGAAACTTACATGGGGGGATCACGTTGAATACGATGCTAACAGAGCGCACGCGAGGGTCAAACAAATCTACCCAACGCTCAACCGGGAAAGCACACTAAATAGAAGGGTGTCGAGATCCAAATACATGACACAGATTGGACTTCTGATGACATATGCAGCTCCCATCCGGGAATATGCAGCTCCTACACGCCCTAGCCGCCTGCAGATGACTCAGAACAAAGTGATTCGCTTCATTGGCAACACTCCACGCTACACATGCACCGTGGATCTTCACAATGAATACCGCCTTGATACCCTCAAGGAAGTATTCAAGAAACACGCCACACGACTATACAGGAACTCGGCACACTCGAACAATCCTTTCATCCACACTCTGAGAGACTATGATCCCAACCATAGGTGGAAGCATAACGGCCAAAGACATTACTAGCTAGGACATAACCACCTACGGCGAGGTAACATAATCGAGTCCCTGCACATAGGCAACATTGGCTGGCTATGCCGACTGCTACCACAGCCGACCAGTAGGGAAGCCGACAAGATCAGGCACTGACGCACGAACAAACCACCAACACCACCCTACACTGTGAATCCGATATACGGCCTATCAGACGCTGACCAAAGATGAAACTCAACTGTTGCAGGTATGCCGGTCAAGAGGCCAAAGCCGGTATCCAGCTGCAGCCGCCGAGTAACACCGCTTCAAAACGTCTACGGTATCCTTCTGCATGATACAAAACGTAACCTTAAATGACCTGTCGCAGGCAGCAAGAAATCCGCTACTGCTCTTACAAGCTGACCCCTCTATCGCAGAGGTTTTTTCCTCCTCCATCTTGCTCACGCACTTTCTTTCTCCGCCCTTCAACCCGCTACATTTCGTTCGACTTTCGACCCAATCCATCCCCAGATAAACTGACAAACGTAAATATTGCAGTACCCACAGCCGGTGAGACATCAGCCAGTGAAAACTAACCACCATGCAGAGATAGCAGTAGATCTTTTGTTTTAACCATCTTGCCAGTGTGGGTGCTGACGGGCTCCATTCTATAGAAAAAAAAATCGACGGTTCCGTAGTATGGGGATGTGAAGTGGGCAGTTACAGACTTGACACAGCAAGACACGGGTATCATCAGCCTGTAAGTATTGGAACAAGGCCGCTTTGGGGACAAAGCTTCGTTATCCAAGATGGCGTCGATGACGTCTATGAAGATGGCGACGATGACGTCAATCAAGATGGCGGATTTTGGCGGGATGTTTGAATTTTGGCGGGAAAGTGCCACGCACTCCCTCTCCCCCTAGAAAATGGCGCAAAGTTCAAATACCAGCAGGATAGTTAACCACACCCCAGTTATTTCTATTGAGCAAAGAAAACGGTGGGAAAAAAGTACTTGTCTTTATTATGTAATCAATTTCAAGCAGGTCTGTTCTCCACTGGGTCTGGACTCCAACTGGATTAGTTCATATCGCCGCCACCAAAGGACGCCGCTGTGACATCAGGTGATGACGCAAGCAGCATTATTCAAGATGGCCGTACCCAGTGTGTTCACCACGAGTTCCAGAGCCCAAATGGCTTAGTTCATGTTGGCGCCACCAGAGGGCGCACTCCTATAACATCATCACACAAGTACTGGTGCTCAAGACGGCAGCACCCAGTGTGTTCACCATGAGCTCCAGAGCCCAACTTAGTGGGCGCTACGGTGAAGTTGGGTGATGTCACAAGATCATCTGCTCTCTGTCTCGCTTGCTCTGTAACCGGACACGGGTCGTGACAGTGGCCCACGAGCGAGTGACAGTTTGCACCACAGCCTCAAGCCCGTACCTTTATACTCACACTGGACATACCCTTCTCTAAATATGCTAACGAATTTAACTGAACACTAGTGACACCAACATCGCTCATCTAACCTATCAATTACCTAAGTACTTAATTCCACTTCAATTTTAAACATATTCAGCAACTCAATTTACAATTTCAATATTCAATGATCAAATGAGAAATTCCACATTTTACCACTATCAGAGCGGTGTTCATTCATGACCTAGCACCTCCCACCCCTAGAATTCTGAACTCCTATTGGTTACTGTATTAGTTACGTGATTCGAATTCATAGAACCTAGGATTTGGAATCAATTTTCACCAAAGCCACACCCACCACAATACTCAACCCAGCACCAGGCCCCCTTACCGACCCACATTGGCTGGCTACCGTGTACTAAAATGCACTAACCTGTACTAATGTGTACTAACGTGCACAGCGCATAACGCCATCCAAGATGGTGTGGCGAAATGGCGGGAAAACAGATCTGAACACAAGTCTTTATTTTGCAGGCGGTGTCTCCACCACGAGATTTACTGTCAAACTGACATAGTACACATTACTGCCATCAGATCGTACTGTTCATCCCTCCTATGACCTAATCCCAGATGGTGGTCTGTAGGGGCGAGAATGATACCAAAGTGACTCAAGCTGCGCTGGGCTGTTGGGGAGAGTAAAGAAGGAGTGCACTCTATTTATATTCGGACATTTTATTTAGAGATCTAATATATTTATCACACTGAAGGAAAACACTCGCCATGTTATGCTTAGGCTCACAATTCACAGTCCGCAGACATGCAAACAACTCCTAATTTACACAAATAATTTAATTACAGACACTCCGACTCCTCCTAAATAATGCTTCACACTGATGTTTAGACAGGCTCTGTACATGTAAACCAAATAGCACACAGCATGGCCTACAGACCTGCTCACAAAATAATGCGATCAACACACGCCACGCAAGCACAGTCCGCCACTCCCTGTCCAGTGGAGTACACAGGAGGTAGCGATAAGTGACGCATCCATCAGGTGTCACACCGTGCACAGCTGCCTGCAAGCATGCGGTTGTGGCATCCCCATTCATACCTCACACCTGAGAAATTCCCGTCACCTAGGTACAGATGATGACACGATCGCACTGGAGCGAAGACATATTTACAGAGCACACATACGATCGAAGCTGGTCTGCGCACGCTACAAACCCTGCAAAGTGAGGTGGCCATCAGCTGTCGAAGCACACACAGGTCCCCGCTCAGATCCCGTGCACTCAACTACAGTCGAGCTAGCAGCAGTCGTCAAACACAGGTGAAAGTTGCATGCCTCTATAGAGTCATGGTTGAATTGAGGTCGTAGCATTCCAAGGGGCGCTCACACCAGTCTCATATGTGAGACATCTCCAGGTCCCACGTTTCTTTACCATTGAAGACAGAATAGCACAGTGCACATCAACACATGCGTTGATCTGTGTGTACCCGCTCCACCGTGGCTCTCACCTAACCACATGGCCAATCAGAATCTAAAACGTTCCCAATGCTATTCTTACATCGTGTGGCTTTGTGAAAAAAATTACATCAAAGTAGAACTCTCGGGAATTATATAGCGCCCCAGAAATAGTTAACGCTCGCTTTCTTGATGTCTCAGCTTGTATGCACGAAAATCCTTACGCTAATAGAACCTGTTTACCAAAATAACATGTATTGCACTGTTCCCAGCACTCCTATGGTCTTACCCTTCCAGATTAGAATATACGCAAACGTTCCCTCCGCTATGTAGAGACTCCTATATACCAGCACAAACGATGTGAATGAATCGAGCACTCTGATTCGCTCTTATCGAATTTACAAAGCGAATTATTAATGCCACCGGTATTGAAGTACCATCCACCTATTCTTTCTCGGATTTCCAGCGGTTATTTTACACAGATCGCTAAATTGCGTTGACAGTTAAACCCCCAAAATTCTCTCCACATTATCAAATACATACCAGACTCACAAGGATATTCGAAACCGGGAACATATTTACCTGTGTAACTACAATTAAATATTACAATTGCTGTTACAGTCTGATACCAATCAATGTACAGGTATTATCTACTCTTGACAACTGTGCTTCAGTATCTATAGCGCATATAATTTTCCACTTAAAACTCTACCTCATTAGTTCGTCATTATAAGTCTGCTCAATCTATACATCCTCACCACACAAAGTCATCCTCTCTAGTCATGCCATAACATCAACCATACTATCTTTACAATGCAAAATGTACACAATTTACACAGTGTAAGCCACAGTAACTTTACAAAACAATATATACACATTTTAGACAAACAACACCCGAAAAAATTATCGTACGCATACACTCACACCGTTTATATGTCACGATCCCCCCCCACCTCAGCCCTAGGGAAGCACCTTCAGCCTACTCTTTCTTTCTACAGACGCAACATTCAGCTGTAATAAGCTACTTTATACTAATCACTATTTCGCACCGACAACTAAACCGCAAAATTCATTAAATACATACCAGACTCACAAGAATATTGGGGCGTGAAACCGATCACCATCCCAGCAATATATCACCGAGTACCGTGTTGATCTAGTGAACATAAACCAAAAAATCAATGAACTCTGAAAGTGATTCGGCTAAGTAACAGCGTATGTACGCGGTATTTGCGACTCCCTCACACCCCCCAAACTAGATAATTCTTTATTATTTGTAACGCACTCTGTCTCGACATCATATCAGAGGTTCCACGATATATCCACCGACTTAAAGGTGATGACTGATTGAGAAGGAACACAAACAGTAATAGTAAATGATGTGCTGACTGAGGTCGTAAGAAGAAAAATGTGCACTAGCTTCTCAGATCTCTAGTGTTACGCTATATGTTCGAAATCATGTCAATCATTTGAAATCACCTCTCTCCATTCAAACACATACGTGCATCGGATTACAACCACTACTCAATCATATTTGTTGCACTCTCATATCTCTAAACGAGTCACCTTCCCCAAACCTAGCTTCTACAGTAAAATTCTAACATGGTTTTAGTCACACCCTACTGATCCCATTTCTACAGCTTCGCGCATGTGATCGGTCCAATTTAATTCTGAACTGAGCAGAAGTTCACCTTCAGCAACCTCTGTAGAAACAGAACGACCTGAATTACTGCAACGGCACCATGTTCTGACCATCCGGTGGAAATGCACGCAATGTGGTACGTCCTCAAACTACATACAAGTACTACAGATCCACGTCAATTCAAATCAGTCTGCCCAACAGATAAAAATTACGAACTATAAAAGCTCATACGAATTAGAAGTCACCAAGGCACCAATGCAGGGGCAATGACGCATAGCTGCGGTCGACCTACAGTGCGGGGAAACAGATTTCGCAATACTTCCCACAATAGCATAGCGTGCAGCCATCCAAGCATTCCTAGACGTATAACCCTTTCCTCACCGGCTCTCACCTCAAACTGCTGCCGCTACTGATGCTGTATGTATGACACGATTGTATTAAACAACCGGCCAGTGTGGCCGAGTGGTTCTAGGTATTTCAGTCTGGAACCGCGAAGCTGCTACGCTCGCAGGTTCGAATCCTGCCTCGGGCATGGCTGTGTGTGATGTCCTTAGGTTAGTTAGGTTTAAGTAGTTCTAAGTTCTAGGGGACTGATGATCTCAGATGTTAAGTCCCATGGTGCTCAGAGCCGTTGGAATCGTTTTTGTATTAAACATAGAGACACCGCTGAGGCCAGTTTAAAGTTTGACCATCTATACTCTAGTCGAATTATCGTATGACACGCCCCCTCTGGTCCCGTTTGGCTGTCTCAAACACTGTATTCTAACACGCTTTTGTACAATGCCAAACATTTCGTTTTTCTGCCACGAGTTCGATGCCTGTCTCGTGTTCTAAATCAACATTAAGACCCCCTGATACACGGCCTTTCACAGAAAACTAGACATCGCACGGTGTAATTCATTTTGTTACTGAACTACCATAACACAACACACATTTGCTTATTTTAAATAAAAACCCACTTACAACATATCGAAAGAAGAAGACCTTTACGGCGTTGGCGTAGGTCTCCAAACTGACGTCTGAAAGTGAATGACGACCTATACATTTAGACTCGTCTCTCACACCGATGGAATAGCTGACGACTATACGTTGCCTTTCGACTCATTCCTCATACTGCAATCATGTATGCGATCACTGTTTCGCTGCTAGCAACCCCCAGAAGTTGCTGTCCATCCACGAAAACTTCTTCCCCAACTCAAACAAGGCATATCAGTCAGTCATTATCTGCTAACCAGTGCAGGGATGGGATGGAAAAGACACTATCCATGTACTCTAATAATAAATATGAAACTTGATAGCGCAAACAATTTTACACTATCTTCAAACCGGCCAATGATGTGATAGCATGTTTCCCTAGTTTCAGAATCATAGCTAAATCATGCCCTCTCCACATAGCGAGTATCATTGTGAACATGGATAGATGACTGAGCAGTACGTCCATTCAGTCTTAATCTTCGAACACATATATAATCAAAGTATACCAGACAGCGCTCCACATATTTCTACCACCTCGAGCATGTTGTTTAATTTACGATGTATCTCTCTGCATATGGGAGTCACAGAGCATTCTCGCTGTCTTAGGGTAAAATTAGAGAGTGAAAGACCCTCATCAGAATGTCACTGACCAACCAGCCCTGCAGCACAGTTAGCGAATTAATCTGCAACCGACCAGAAGAAGACTGCTACACTCCACGTCTCGTGAATGAATTGAGCACACTGAGTCCTAACGCGTCCAAGTGCACGTGATTTCTCGAGATGTGCCCATGTCGAGGAGCTTAGCACGTCTTATCGATGAATATTAACAAATTTCAAAGTGCCGTGATGTAATAGCAGACAGTTAAGAAGAACAACAAATGAATGATTTTTACACGCGATCGAGCTCCAGACGGATGGAGTTTGGGGCATTTTTACGTAAATCAACCAAGCTATCAAATCTAAAGCATTGTTCTAGAGTCTAGGCTCGGTACCTCGAAGGTACTGGTAAGAGAGAGAACATAAACACAGGAACTCCTAAAGCTACAACGTTTCTGCACTTCAAAACGGCCTATAATGTTTGATCGCCTGTCTTTCCGACGTGTCAGACGTATCGAACGTAGCGCCGTTAATATAGCATTGTGAGAAATATATTTCAGGCGCATGACATACATCCTTCTTCACGGTTTCTCTACGCTGAACTATCTGATCGAATCGTAAAACAAAAAATCTACTTCCATAAAACATTTGCTTTGCATGATATGAGCACAATATAGATTTGCAGAGTTGTATAGTGTACACTGTTGACATCCAATCACGGTTCAGAAATTATATGATGCCCGCATCAGGCCTACATAAAATATAGTTAGTAGCGGGGTATACATCCTACAAGGAGACAGATAAACGCATAGCAGCAGCATCCGACATGTGAAAATTACAAGTCATGCCGTTACTAACGCTGTAAACAGCACATCTGTTGGGCAAATGTGTACACGGGGATTGCAGCGCCTCACAAACTTCTATCGCTAACTTAGTTATTACGCTGAAGTATCGATTTTACACCCAAGATGCGACATGGGGGGATCACATAAATCAAAGTTCGTTAGAGGAATGTGTCAAGTTTCATCACACATGAGATGGAAGTCCTCTAATGACAGACAGGTTTACCATTAACGACCACGAGTAGACATTGCTTTAAAGCCCATACGGAACATGTAGCTGTATGCAAGTAGAACGCAGGCTATGTCACGGGACTGATGAATCCGGACAGAAAACCGGGAAAAAAACTGACCTGCAGCAACTTCTCCTTCTCTAGAATGAACCAGTCAGCCATTAAATCGTACCTCGTTACAGCTCTAACTCAATCGATCAACCCGACCACTCTCTGTTATCCTTTAACGCAGATGCAAGTAAGTTTACAGCTGAATCGATCTCTGTCCTCCTCAAAAGCACCAAATACAGTAGTCAACTCGCGTCTATCACTGCTACCTTAATAGACATACAGCAAAATAATGCCCCAATGGAAAAAAATTGGCTGCCTTCCTGATTCCCTACGTTTCTCTATGTCAACGTTTTCTCGGATTCCTCTTTTAGCTGCATACTTGTTCCCATGTACAAACTGGTTTGCGCGAACCAGAAGATACACAAGTACTTCCTCAATTTCACCGCATTCGGTGTATATTAGATCAATTTTTACCTATTCCTCCTCATTTTTCGCAGTTCTATCGATTTTATGTCAGGTCTGTCTGAGCCGTAATATAGCACTGTACTCGACTGTATCCAGTCACCACCACATTCGGGTGCTCTGTTTTCTGTATGTCTGTGTACATTCACGCTTCGCCGAACGCTCTCAGAAACCTCAGTAGACCCGAGTTAGTGTTCGAATGTGGATCCGCTACGCGTAACATATGGAACAGTGTTCAGATGTGGATCAACAATATGCCGCCCGTGGGATAGTGTTTGAATTTGGATCTGCACAATGTACGAGGCTGACTCGGATCCACAAGATACAACATCCGAGTTAGCATTCGAGTACTGATCTGCCGTGCACTATATACCAGAAGCTATGTTCGGAGGTGGATCCAGTACATCCCACATCCGCAATAGGGTTCACGGGTGGACCAAACACACATTGCGTCTGGACACGTATTCTATGTTCGAAGTTTGGTCCACCATCGGAGAGGACTGAGTCCTGGGAACCGTCTGCAAGGCGTGCAAATACACAGACATACAGAAAACAGAGCAAACGCTTGGAGGTAACTGTGCGTGGTTTGACATCTGACGGATGCGTCACTTATCGCTGCCTCCTGTGTACTCTACTGGACAGGGGGCGGCGGACTGTGCTCGCGTGCGTTGATTGCATTATTTCGAGAGCAGGCCTGTAGGCCGTGCTGTGCGCTATTTGGACAGCTAACGTGTACTGAGCGTGTCTACACATCAGTGTGAAGCATTATTTAGGAGGAGTCTGAATGTCTGTAATTAAATTATCTTCGAAAATTAGGAGTTGTTTGCGTGTCTGCAGAATGTGTATTGCGAGCCCAAGCATAACATGGCGAGTGTTTTGCTTCAGTGTGATAAATATATTCGATCTCTAAATAATATGTTCGAAAATAGAGTGCACTCCTTCTTCACTCTCCCCAGCAGCCCAGCGCAGCCTGAATCATTTTGGTGTCATTCTCGCCCCTACAGACAACCATCTGGGATGACAGTACGATCTGATGGCAGTAATGTGTACTGTGTCAGTTGGACAGTAAATCTCGTGGTGGAGACACCGCCGGCAAAATAAAGACTTGTGATCAGATCTGTTTTCCCGCCATTTCGCCACACCATCTTGGATGACACCATGTGCTGTGCACGTTAGTACACAAGTTAGTACACGTTAGTAAAGGTTAGTGACGTTAGTAGGCCTACACGTTAGCCAGCGAATATGGGTCGGTAAGGGGGCGTAGTGCTGGGTTGAGTATTGTGGTGGAGACTTTAACTATTTGATTCCAAGTCCAGTTGGGTTGGCATTGGTGAAAATTGATTCCAAGTCCTAGGTTCTATGAAGTCGAATCACGTAACTAATACAGTAGCCAATAGGAGTGCAGTATTCTAGGCGTGGAGGGTGCCAGGTCATGAATGCACACAGCGCTGATAGTCCGGAAAATGTGGAATTTCTCATTTGATCATTGAATATTGAAATTGTAAATTGACTTACTGAATATGATTAAAATTGAAATGGAATTAAGTACTTAGGTAATTGATAGGTTAGATGAACGATGTTGGTGTCACTTGTGTTCAGTTAAATTCGTTAGCATATTTATATTTCGTTAGCATATTTATGTCCGGCGCGAGTATAAAGGTGCGGTCATTCGCTCGCGGGCCGCAGTCACGGCGTGGATCCGTTTATAATGGGGGAGAGAGAGAGAGAGAGAGAGAGAGAGAGAGAGAGAGAGAGAGAGAGAGACAGAGTAGACGGTCTTGTGTCGTCACCCAACTTCACGGTAACGCCCTCTGGTGGCACCGATATGAACTCAGCCAGTTGGGTTCTGGAGCTCGTGGTGAACGCACTGGGTGCGGCCATCTTGAGTAACGCTACTTGTGTCATCACCTGACATCACGGTGTCGTTCTCTGGTGGCGACGATATGAACTAAGCCAGTTGGAGTCCAGACCCAGAGGAGAACAGACCTGCTTGAAATTGATTACATAATAAAGACAAGTACTTTCTTCCAGCCAGTTTCTTTGCTTGGGGGGGGGGGGGGGGACTTTCCCACCAAAATTCAAACTTCCCGCTAAAATCCGCAATCTTGTATGACGTCATCGCGGCCATCTTGGATAACGTCATCGCCGCCATCTTGGGTAACGGAGCTTTGTCCCCTAACCGACTTGTTCCAATACTGGTGTACCGGTGGAATGATTGCCTCAGTGCTCACAGGGATCGCCCATGTAATGGGTGTCCCCACCACAGATGATCTGTATTACTGATATGGCGCTCTGTTTCTCGGCTGGTGAATATGCGTCCACAGAGTTGTACAAATCTGTTCATACTAAGTAATTGGCATTGTTTGTTGTATAAGCATCGTAGCTTAAAAACAAGAGCGATCAGCTTTGTTTCTACATCATTGTTCTTATAATTGTACTAACAAGATCGTTGTAGCCATTTTGTTTTAGTTCTTCATCGTTAATTCAGCTGTACTACTGTCTGCTGTCTGTTGCCAAATCACTGCTCTGAGTGGAGGAGGCCGGCCGCGGTGGTCTAGCGGTTCTGGCGCTGCAGTCCGGAACCGCGGGACTGCTACGGTCGCAGGTTCGAATCCTGCCTCGGGCATGGGTGTGTGTGACGTCCTTAGGTTAGTTAGGTTTAAGTAGTTCTAAGTTCTAGGGGACTTATGACCTAAGATGTTGAGTCCCATAGTGCTCAGAGCCATTTGAACCATTTTTTTTCTGAGTGGAGGCAGCAGCATCAACAAGCACGGACGTAATGTTGGGAATGGCCGGATGACCTCACTGCATTTTCAACTAGTGCAGATGTGAGGAAGATCAAAGCGGTGCAGTGGTAACCAACCGCTAGTATTTATGTATGACAGTATTAGATCGCCAGTAGCTGCAATACATGGCAGTTCGTGGTTTTTTTATGAAACCGCTGCAATAGGAAATAATATGGGGAAGAAATTATTCTCGCAACTTCTCAACGATGACACAACGGACTCGTATTTAGCGTTATGTAATTAGTAATGCATTTGTAGAGGAACTTGGCAGATAGCGTTTTGCCTAGGAATATCAGTCTAGAAACAGTTCATTTTACATGAAAAATTCGACACTCGATTCTGACTCTGGCATTCGGTTATCCGCACAGCTTAACGAGATGAAAACTACAAAGACTGTATTAAATACTACACTCTGCCTTTTTGGATGGAGTGCCAGTGGTTGGAAGTGACTAGTTCCGGTATCAGTATACCTGTAACAGTTGGGTTAGTGCCATATATCGGATTCACAGTTTACTGTAGTGTGGCCGTTTTGTGCGTGCGTTAGTGTGCGAACTTGTCGGCTTCCCTGCTGTAGCCTGTGGGTCTTCTGTGGTAGCAGCTGGAATATCCAGTATTGCTGATGTGCAGGGGCTTGCCGATGTTGTCGCTTTCAGTGAGAGATGAGTGCGAAGCGAGTGTCTTTGCAAACCGTTTATGTCCCATAACAGAGAACTCAAATCTGCTTTAACGCTGATGGACCTAACCTGAAAGATAATATACAGCATTCTGAGATGTGCCGATAATGGAGTTTACTAATGAATGACGTTCGTGACTGACAGTCGAAAATGGTACTTGTTACAGGAACTTACAAACATGTGGTCGGAAATCCCCGTTACAAACTTTAGGACATGTAGAGGGTAGCGAGTACAGAACATTTTGAATAGGAACCCATCGCCGGAATCGTATCGTTTCCGTTCTACGACAGGCTCAATTCAGATGTGTACCTCGTCAACGTCTGCTTAGGGCAAGAGAAACGTCTCAGGGTTCCCTGTCGTGGTATGCAGCAGGGTAGACATGATGACGTGTACTACGTCAAATTATTCAAAGATGTCACTCATTGTCCGCTTTGCTGTGAGAACGAGTCAATACCTGTGCATCACCGATACAGGAAACATGGTGCAGTACACGTTTGCGGAATACACAGACGTGCTCCTCGTGTATGGCGAAGCTGGAGGTAACGGAAGAGCTGCTAGTCGGCCCCATCACGAACTTTTTCCACACCGTCACACTCCATCGCACAAACTGTTTGCCCAAGTTACACAACGGCTACGAGAAACGGGTACCTTCATCGTGAGGAGGCAGGACTGTGGTGCTCCACGGCTACACCGCACTCCCGAAATTGAAGAAGGTGTACTGCGGCACATTGAAGAGAGCCCGTCAACGAGTTTTCGCGAACATTTGCGCGTGCAATGGCTGCCAGTCACAGCACCGTCTTGGACGTCCTGCACGAGCGACAATTACATCTGTACCACTTACAGAGGGTACACGCTATGGGTCCAGCAGACTTTCAACAACGCGTCGCCTTCTGCATATGGTTCCTGCATTGTTGCATCGACGCGCCCCTGTTTCCACGTCGATTTCTCTTCACAGATGGATGTAGGTTGACAAGGGATTGTGCCTTGAATGCTCGAAATAGCCATGTCTTGGCGGAAGAAAACCCTCATGCTATGCATGTTCAGGGATTTCAAGACAGGTTTGGAATTAAAGTGTGGGCGGTCATGTGATTGGACCATACCTCCTTCCACCCTAATTCACGGGTCCCGCATACTTAGTCTTCCTACGACACGTAATCGACCCTTTCTTGGAAGCTGTGCCATTGAATGTCTGTCAGGAAATGTGGTTTCAGCAAGATGGAGCACCACCTCACTTTTCACTGCCTGTCCGGAGACATCTCAACAGACGGTATGATGAAAGATGGATAGGCCGTGGTGGTCCAACCGCGTGGCCGCCACGATCGCAGGTTGTAACTACTTCTTGTGGGGTCGTATGAAGAGCTAATTTAAGAGACACCTGTAGAGACAGAGGAAGATCTGCTGGCACGAGTTCTGGTCGCTGCACAAGACATTGAAGAGGTACCAGGTGGGATGGAGAGAGTGTACCGTAACTTGCTTCGGAGGTACAATACGTGTAACAACGTTGGTGGTCGCCACATCGAGCCGCTGTTGTAATGCACCGGTACGTTGCGGCTGGTGCCGTAGATGCTGGGCTCCTGTTGTTGTCGACTAATGTAAGCCGTAAGGTTCAAATGGCTCTGAACACTATGGGACTTAACTGCTGAGGTCATCGGTCCCCTATAGCTTAGGACTACTTAAACCTAACTAACCTAAGGACATCACACACATCCATGCCCGAGGCAGGATTCGAACCTACGACCGTAGCGGTCGCGCGGTTCCAGACTGAAGAAGGTGTATGTTGTAATGCAATTCGTAAGTAATAACGGAACGAGTCAGTAGTCTTTTCAGATGGATTGCAACAATTGTACTGGGTCACGCCTGAGTACTGGGTGATCAAAAAGTCAGTATAAATTCAAAAACTGAATAAATCACGGAATAATGTAGATAGAGAGGTACAAATTGACGCACATGCTTGGAATGACACTGGGCCTCATTAGAACCAAAAAATTACAAACGTTCAAAAAATGTTCGACAGATGGCGCTTCATCTGATCAGATTAGCAATAATTAGCATAACAAAGTAAGACAAAGCAAAGATGGTGTTCTTTACAGGAAATGCTCAATATGTCCACCATCATTCCCCAACAATAGCTGTAGTCGAGGAATAATGTTGCGAACAGCACTGTAAAGCATGTCCGGAGTTATGGTCAGGCATTGGCGTCGGATGTTGTCTTTCAACATACCTAGCGATGTCGGTCGATCACGATACACTTGCGACTTCAGGTAACCCCAAAGCCAATAATCGCACGGACTGAGGTCTGGAGACCTGGGAGGCCAAGCATGACGAATGTGGCGGCTGAGCACACGATCATCACCAAACGACGCGCGCAAGAGATCATTCACGCGTCTAGCAATACTTTTTTTTTGGTTCTAGTAAAACCCCGTGTCATTCCAAGCATGAATGTCAATTTTTACCTTTGTATCTACATTATTCGGTAGTTTATTAAGTTTTCAAATTTATACTGACTTTTTGATCACCCGGTACATTCCTCACGTGGGTGTGGATGAGATAATCATCTGCATTGAAACTGCCGTAGAACGGAAACGATACGTTTGCGGACATGGGTTCCTATTCAAAATGTTATGTACTCACTACCCTCTCTAAGTCCTAGAAGTTTGTAACAGGAATTTCCGACCACCCTGTATAATTACCAAAGTGTAATGCCTGGAAAGCCGAAGGAATGTAAAAACAGGAACTTCGCCAAATAGATCGACAACCTGCGGTTCTGCAAATGAATTTGAGGAGGTTGGTTGGTTGGTTGGTTGGTCGGTTGGTTTGGGGTATAACGGGACCAAACTACAGGGTCATCAGACCCTTTTTCCTGACGCAAGCGAAACACAAGATACAAAAACGCGCAACACGACACCTAAAAAGAAAACGAATGGAAAAAAAAAAAAAAGAAACGGGGAAAACATACACCTCAAGGAAAAATAGAAGAAGGTATTAAAACTATAGAACATACGGTCTGGGTTGGCTGATCACAATAATAAAAGAGGATGAGCCAGCCACTCTGCAACAAATTAAAATATCCACCCCAAAAAGACAAGGCGAAATGAACATATGTAGGGAAAAGACGACCACCAAGACAAACAAATGCAAAAAAAGTGCGACGGAGTTAAAATGGTGGGATGGTGGCGAACTCAGAGAGAAGCTAAATGCCCAGCCTTAGGTGGTACGATAAAAAAAAAAAAAAAAAAAAAAAATCTGCTGTTGAGGCATTGTCGGCCAACACCGCAGGTAGAG
Source organism: Schistocerca piceifrons (assembly GCF_021461385.2). Lineage (NCBI taxonomy): Eukaryota > Metazoa > Arthropoda > Insecta > Orthoptera > Acrididae > Schistocerca > Schistocerca piceifrons. The sequence goes on along the minus strand of NC_060140.1, from coordinate 30,152,269 downwards.
TGCTGGGAAGGTCAAAAGTCTGCCGCAGAGTGGCTAAAAGTGGGCAGTCCAGCAAGATGTGGACGACAGTCATATGTGAGCCACAGTAACACCGAGGTGGGTCCTCGCGACGGAGGAGGTAGCCATGTGTTAGCCACGTATGGCCAATGCGGGGACCGCAGAGAACCACAGAGTCCCTGCGAGTTGCGCATAGACAGTCGACCACACTACCCAGAATTCTTCCCAGTGTGCAAACCACCACCTGGGAATTACGCGCAATTCGTTCATGCCTCACCTGAACCACGCCAAAAAATGTTATTTTTTTTTTACAGACGCTTGGACAGCTCCAGCTCCCACTTAAGACACATTAATTTCTGGCCAAGCCCTGCACATACCATAAATTTTCTAGCAGAGCATCTCCACCCTTCTGTACCTTCCCTTGACAAATGTGGTTTCCCGGTTGTACTCGCGTACTACCAACTTTGTCACATAACAGGTCTGAGTCTCTCGTTCAACTGGTTTCGTTCCTACGAGAACGGTTAACACCAGCAGTGCAAAGACGGAAACAGTCTCTGGCAGCACGGCGTAATGACGACGAACGCCGATCGATCGCACGCCGTCTACGGGCCATAACGAGCAGGCCAGACAGGGCGGCCTGTGGGGGCCTTGCGCCTCGTCGCTGAAATCCTAGTCAGTGCGAGCCGGCTGTCAGCGCCAGAGCAGCCGGAGCAGGCCGCGGCTGGCGCATTTGACTGCCGTGTCCTCACAGTGGCTGCGGAGGCAGTACTGGTCGGCAGCCCGTCTGTCTTATCCCAGTACTTACAACCTCTCCATCGCACCTCCCTCAGATTTAGTTATAAGTTGGCACAGTGAATAGGCCTTGAAAAACTGAACACAGATCAATCGAGAAAACAGGAAGAAGTTGTGTGGAACTATGAAGAAAATAAGCAAAATATACAAACTGAGTAGTCCTTGTGCAAGATAGGCAACATCAAGGATAGTGTGAGCTCAGGAGCGCCGTGGTCCCGTGATTAGCGTGAGCAGCTGTGGAATGAGAGGTCCATGGTTCAAGTCTTCCCTCGAGTGAACAGTTTACTTTCTTTATTTTCGCAAAGTTATGATCTGTCCGTTCGTTCATTGACGTCTCTGTTCGCTGTAATAAGTTTAGTGTCTGTGTTTCGCGACCGCACCGCAAAACCGTGCGATTAGTAAATGAAAGGACGTGCCTCTCCAATGGGAACCGAAAACATTTGATCGCAAGGTCATAGGTCAACCGATTCCTCCACAGGAAAACACGTCTGATATATTCTATACGACACTGGTGACGGCATGTGCGTCACATGACAGGAATATGTTGTCGACCCACCTAACTTGTACATTTGGCGAATGGGTAAAAAGATTCTTCTACCTCGCACGATTTAGGTTTTCTTGTGGATGTGATAATCACTTCAAAAAAAGTGATGAAAACATAAGAGTTTGTCACATAAACTGCAACAAATGAATGCAACAGTTTCACAGTCGCACAGTTTTCCCTGTGCTCTGTCAAAACATATGTTTTTAACGTTTTCAAATTTTTCCGTGTGTAGACCGTCAAATACTGCATATGTCCGAGCAAATCTGAAGATGTACTGGAATTTTGGAGAGCGAAGTGATCATGTGTGAGTGCCTGAACTTTGATAATTGTTGAAAATAAAGAAAATTATCTTTTCACTCGAGGGAAGACTTGAACCAAAGACGTCTCGTTCCGCAGCTGCTGACGCTAACCACGGAACCACGGCGCTCCTGAGCTCATAGTATCCTTGATGTTGCATATCTTAGACTACTCAGTTTGTATATCTTGCTTATTTTTTTCATAGTTCCACACAACTTCTTCCTGTTTTCTCGATTGATCTGTGTTCAGTTTTTCAAGGCATATCCACTGTGCCAACTTATAACTAAAAGTGAGGGGGTGCGATGGGGAGGTTCCCTTGTTAGGTAGGCTGCCATTTGAAGTTCCGGCCGCTCCCACAGTGTCACTGCTGAGCCGCATCTTCACGCCGTGTCTGCCTGCTCAAGAGTTACACTGTAACCACAGCAGCAGCCACGACAGTCCTGGTGAAGAACATGGTGGATCGACATAAATGTTTTCTGGGTATTGGTACCGCGTCATAATTTATAAAACTACTGCTGCTGGAGAAATACCAACGTTTCGGCCACGGTTGTAGCTGCTTTCGCCTGGGTCTAATCGTGGAATTCGTCGATCTTTCCCGAAATCTGACTTGGCAAGTGAACTGGTCAACCTACGAGGGGGCGTGTCTTCCTGGCAAGAATGTCTTCCGCTGCCAGATCGGCAGTAGATCGATCCACATCTAGAAAGATTGTAGTTTCCTTTTTGTGCCAATTTTCACCCTTTCGGAGACCCTTAGTTGTCGCCATAATTTCTTTTTTTGTTTTTCCTTTTGTTTTGTTTTAGGGTGCAGAAACAACTGGGGTCATAGCGCCCAAGTCAAAAATATATACGAAGACAGCGAAAAGTTAAAAAACGACTATACATCAGTCCCAACTGACATAATAGAAGACGGCTGAAGCAGATAGGTGAAAAAGGGTTAAAAAAGACGCCATACAGAAACAGAGGTCCAAAACTAAAGATTAAATGGTCGACAGCCCGCACGTCATTTGCTAAAACGGCCGATAACTCAGACGGCAAACCTAAACGGGAACGTAAATGGTTAAAAATGGACATTCCATCAGGAAATGGCTGACAGTTAAAACTTGAGTTCAATGTGTACGAAGTGTTGGGATAGCGCCACTTAGCAAATGACAATGACTAAAAATGCAGTGCCCAATATGCAGCCGAGTTAAAATAACCGAGAGAAGGTCGTCCAAACCGCCGGGAGATGCTTAATAAGCCGAAGCTTATTCCCATGAAGGGAGGACTGCAGCTTTGGCAGGAGTGCGCCAAAAGCTGATATCAAAAGACGCGGATGCCAGTGATGAAGGCACACATGACCCACTTAGTCCGAGAGCCATCAGTGCATACAAAGATACTATCGCGAAGTTCCATGCGAAGGTCGTGTAACTGAAGGCGGTAGACCGAGGCAGGAGTAGTGTCCTCAGGAAGAAATTAAGGCCAAAGTTAACATGGGCCACTTCACAAAGGCAATGTGGTACAGGGTTCAAAAAAATGGTTCAAATGGCTCTGAGCACTATGGGACTTAATATCTGAGGTCATCAGTCCCCTAGAACTTAAACTACTTAAACCTAACTAACCCAAGGACCTCACACACATCCATGCCCGAGGCAGGATTCGAACCTGCGACCTAGCGTCGCGCGATTCCAGACTGAAGCGCCTAGAACCGCTCAGCCACAACGGCCGGCGGTACAGGGTTCACACCCACAGGAAAGGTGAAGCTAGTGTGAAGTTAAGCCGCCATAGCAAGTGCCGAAAGCGTACTCCAGGAGGTAATAGAGAAGGACGAGCCCAATACTGATGATCTTTTTTATTTATTTTTTTTAAATCTCATTTTGTTCGTTTTCGTGTCTGCTCTGGGCGGACGCCGAAAGATACCCGTTTCAGTTCGTTGTTGAACCATTAACTCAGTTTTTTTATTACAGAGGGCAGCTAACCCTCTGACCGAACACGCTGAGCTACCGTGCTGGCTGATGATCAAAGGAATCAGCAAAGACGTAGGCACAGGATGGGTGGCTACAAATGGCGACAAATGGCATGCATACCTGCTGAAGAGGAAGTCACGGCGGTAGGGCAGGGATAGTTTAGCAGCTTCAGCACACTAACTCTCAACTGGGCTGGTGTAAAAGGCGACTGTGGCCAAATGGATGTCTTGATGGTGGATAGTGTTGAGACAGCGTAAGAGGGATCGGTGTGCAGACGCATAAACAAAGCACCCATATGCGAATTTCGAACAGACAATGGACCGATACAAACGGAGGAGGGTGGTTCGATCGGCACCCCAGGAAGTACCATTGAGCACACGTAGAATATTGAGGGACTGTATACAGTGGGCTGCCAGGAGGAGACATGGGAGGACCAAGAGAGTTTCCTGTCGAGCATGAGCCCCAGGAATTTCATAGTGTCAACGAACGGAAGGGCAAAAGGCTCAAGATGGAGAGATGTTGGGAGAAACCATTTACGCCACCAGAAATTCATACAGACGGTTTTGTCAGTGGAAAGGCGAAAGCCATTGTCGATGCTCCAGGAGTAAAAATGATCAAGATACCGCTGAAGACGCCGCACAGTGAGACAGGTCCATGAAGAACTGCAATAGATGCCAAAATCGTCGACAAAAAGGGAGCCGAAGATGCCTGGTGGCAGACAGGCCATGATAGGGTTAAGGGTGATAGCAAAGAGGACGAGACTCAGGACAGAACCCTCAGGCACACCGTTTCCCTGGATAAGGCAGAACTCACACGCAGCTTGAAAACCCGATCTTGCAAAAATGACTGAAGGAAACCTGGCATGTGGCCATGGAAGCCCCACGTATAAAGAGCATGGAGGATACAGTTCTCTAGCAGGTGTCGTGGGCCATCTCCAAATCGAAAAACATGGCCACAGTCTGGGATTTCCGCAGAAAACCATTCATGGCATGGGTGGACAAAGTAAGGAGATGGTCAACTTCAGCATGCCGTGCTCAGAATCCAGACTGTGCATTCGTCAGTAAATTGCGAGACTAGAGCCACCACACCAGCTGGGCATCAGTCATACGTCCATCACCATGCAAACGCAGCTGCTAAGAGAGATGGGGGCTGTAGATGGAAGGAAGGTTTCTGTCCTTACCAGGCTTAGGTATGGGTTACAAGTTGGCTTCACGCCAGCATCCAGGAAATGTACCCTCTGCCCAGATGCGGTTGTACGTGTTAAGCAGAAAGTGTGCTTGCCCACAAGAAGAGGTGCTGCGACATCTGAATGTGGATGGCGTCCAGCCCTGGGGTGGAGGATCAGGAGCTCCCTCATAGTAAAGGCGGCATTGTAGCACTCACTATTCGGAGAGGAGTATCGCCTAAGCCTCCTCTGCTCATTTCCAATGGAGGAAGGCGGGTGATAGTGGGAAGAGCTTGAAACTTCCGTAAAATTGCGGCCCAAGGTGTTGGAGATAGCGATAGGGTCCACGGTAATATCGTCTGCTACTGTGTGGCCGGAAATGGGGGCAATGGATTTTGGTCCCAGAGAGCTGTCAGTGGTTAGCCCAGACGACAGAGGAAGGGGTGGAACTGTTAAAAGAACTAGTGAATGAAATCCAGCTAGCTCGTTTGCTATCCCGAAGAATGTGACGACACTATGCACGGATCTGTTTATAATGAATGCAGTTTGACATTGTAGGATGATTATTGAATACACGGAGAGCACGTCGCCACGCGCGAATTGCAATACTGGATGCCTCAGTCCACCAAGGGACTGGGACACGACGTGGTAAGGGGAAGTGCGAGGAATGGAACGTTCTGCAGCCGTAAGGATAACGTTGGTGAGATAGTCCACGTGGTCATCACAGCTGAGGAAATCTTGTTCTTCAAATGTCGCCAGAGAGGAGTAAAGCTGCCAGTCAGCCTTAGTAAGGTGTCATTTGGGTGTGCACGTGGATGGGGGTAGGGATCAGCAAATAGAGAGCACACGAGAAATGGTCGCTCGAGTAGGTATCGGAAAGAACGGACCACTCAAAACGTTGGGCAAGCTGGGCAGTGCTAAAGGATAGGTCCAAATGGGAATAGGTGTGTGAGGAGTCAGAAAGCAAAGTGGGCGCTCCATTGTTCAGGCAGAAGAGGTTGAGTTGTTTAAGAATGTCAGCCAAGAGGGCACCTCTTTGACATGTCCTGGGAGAACCCCAAAGGGGATGATGCGCATTAAAGTCACTGAATAGTAAAAATGGGGGAGGTAGGTGCCGAATAAGCTGAAGGAATTCTGTCCTGCTGACATCGAATGTCGGAGGTATATAAATGGTACAGAGGGAAAGAGACAGGTGGGGAAGGGAAAGACGAACTGCAACAGCTTGAAGACGGTTATTCAGGGAGATAGGTTAATTATGAATCTCATCCTGTATGAGCACCATGAAGCCCCTATGACACTGAATGCTGACCTCAGGGGGAAGATCAAAACGAATCAGTAAGTAATGTGAAAGCTCAAAGCAGTTGTGAGCAGGCAATTTCATTTCCTGGAGGCAGAGTACAAGGGGATGCTGTGAGGCCATAAATCCTCTTTGTGGGACCGAAGGCCACGAACGTTCCATTGGAGGACAGTCATGAGGAGGAGGAGGAGATGTAGGGTTGTCAACTCGGCGGCCGCCGAGTGACAGCCGGTGTAGAGTCGCTACTACATGACACGGAGGCAGGAGGATCCTGCTCCATGGAATCCACAGAAGCATCGGCTTGCTTGTATGGTCAATCCATGGAGTCCAACGATGAAAAACGGTTGGTGGTGTGCACCAGCTAGACAGATTCCAGCCGGACTAAGGTACCACGTGGCGACACAGTCGAACATGAGCTTCGAGTTGGCGAAGGAGAACACCGTTTGCCTTTGGTGTACCTCGAGGCTTTCCAGTTAGAGGAGGGAGGGACTGAGGAAGTCTTCACGGGAGTGCTCCTGTCATTTCATGCTTACTGATTGTGTAGGTGGGGGCTTCTCCCCTTGAGGCGAGAGTTCGACGGTTTGTTGCACAGCGGGACGAGGGGATGGCGATGCTACCTTGACACTTGGCGATTTCACAACCTCAGAGCTGTATTTGAGGCTGCATGTCTGCGTGGCCATGTCCTTCACAGAGCGAGGAGTAACAATAACAGAACTATAGGTGCCAGACAGAAGAACAGTGGGTTTGGGACCAGCCAGTAACTTGCGAGCTATTGGGCAAGGCACTTTTTCCTTTATGCGAATCTCTTGGACAGCCCGCTCATCAAGATACATGGGAAAATCGCGAGAGGGGGCGGCATGGCCACCACTGCAGTAAATACAGCGGCGAGAAGGAGGCGGACAATCGCCCTCTTGTGCATCCCTACCACAGGTTATACAACTGTCTGGGTGTGGACAAGAGTTTCTAGTGTGGTTGAAACGATGACACTGGTAGCAGCGCATCGGGTTGGAATGTATGGCCGGATTGTGATAATTTCATAGCCTGCTTTGATCTTGGACAGCAGCATCACTGTATAAAAGGTGAGGAAAAGAGTGCGGGTGGGCACTAAGGAGGAATCTATCTTTTTTTATCACACAATGAACGGCAATGACATCCTGATCAGAGAGGTAAGATTGGATTTCGGCCTCGGTTAGTCCGTCGAGCAGCCTGGTGTAAATTACACCGTGGGAAGAATTCAAAGTTTAATGGGCCTCAACACGAACAAAAAAAATGGTTCAAATGGCTCTGAGCACTATGGGACTTAACATCTGTGGTCATCAGTCCCCTAGAACTTAGAACTACTTAAACCTAACTAACCTAAGGACATCACACACGTCCATGCCCGAGGCAGGATTCGAACGTGCGACCGTAGCGGTCGCGCGGTTCCAGACTGTAGCGCCTAGAACCGCTCGGCCACTCGGGGCCGGCCGACACGAACAGGGTAGCTGTGGAGAAGCGAGGCAGCAAGCAGTTGTGCTTGAGAATCAGAGCCCAAAAGTAAAGTGCCATTCCGTAAACGAGAACAGGGTTTCACATGGTCAGCAACTGCATCAACACCTTTCTGAATAATAAACAGATGTACCGTGGCGAAGGACTGACCGTCTTGAGTACGTGAGACCATGAGGAAGCGTGGTGCAGTGCGAAGGGTCTTCGAATCACTAGCCTCACTGCGTTTACGTTTCGTAGAAGTTGACTGGGAAGATGATTGACTCATTGCGAGAAAATGCCCTACGATTGCCAGCATCTTCTTCCAACTGGGGGCTCCCTCCACAAGTGGGCGCACCCGCCTTAGGTGATTGTCCACACCTCAGGTCACAGCTGCCGAACGGCTGACAGAGGGACCAATCGGCAGTTTAGGAAGGTTGCAGCTCAAGACAGTCACCCCTCCCTGGGCCTGGCCAGTACTGGGGATATGTGCGAACGCTACATGTTGACCCGAGGCTGGGAAATACGCGTTATCCAGTCACCTGTTACGCGTCAGACGCGTGGGCCGAGCTTCAGGAGCGGACAGGGGCGAAGAAGAAAATGAGGAACCTCAGACGCCGAAGTGGAGGAACAAGAGGAGAAGGAAACCGAAGAAAGGAAAAGGGAGCGAAAAAGAAAGGTGAGACTGTTCTTACGTCAGTGATAGACAATCTAAAACAGTGACAATAACACCACAGACATGTTCCCCAAGGGAGGGGAAAAAGAATAGCAAGAGGATAGACATGGAGCACGGAAGGGAAAAACGCTGCAAAGTGTGGGGCCCCGTAGTAGCCAAGCATGAACCCGCCGTAGAGTGGCGAGCCCCCTCGGTGAGGGGGCATAATTTCTGTCCAAAGTAAGTCTTTGATGGAAAATTTGGAAATGAATGTATTTAAAAATACAAAATCTTTTACTGAAATTTCGTGTAGGGGTTGTCGTAAGCTCTCACCACCAGCAGCTTTCCGGACGGGTGCCGGCTTCCAGGAAGACTTGGTCGCGCAGCAGAGCGCTCGACCCGGCAGCACAGCTGGAGCCGGAGTGACCGCCAGCCCAGCGGCGTCACGACCGCAGCGCCGCGCCGCTCAGCTCGGCTCAGCGTGCGGCCGTGTCGTCTGGCGGGTAGCGGGTGTGGGCTGTCAGCCACGCCACGCCACGCCACGCCCGGGTCGTTAGCGGAAGCACGCGTAGGCAGGGACACGCGGACACCGGCACCGCTAATTCCCCACAGGGCAGGGGAGGGGAGGGGCAGGGCGGGGCGTGCCGCTGTCACCACCCTCCTCCCAGGCTGGAGGGCGCCTGTCGCCGCTTGTGCCCAGACCTCCGTGGCCAGACTGCTGGGACACACTGCCTACGCTATTTCTGAGTTACAACACAGTGACGCCGTGCAATACGTGCCCTACCTGTGGGAAGGTCATCAACGACTGCACCGTTCACCCAAGTACAGCGAGCATTTTGCCAACAGTTTATCCGTTGCGTTATTGTATGCTTATCAGAGGATGTTTCAGTTACAGTGAATATCTTCGCTAGAAGCATCCATTTTGTTTCCAATCTTTCATTAGAGTTTTCGATTTTCTTTTACTTTATTACATGATGCACTTATTTGAATTTGTTTAAATTTCACAACTTTTAGGTTTGGTACCAAAAGTACTCTGTGAAAAACTTCTCACAAATTTCAATTGTTTTTGTTTTCATTCTGTTTTTTTTTTTTTTAAAGGATTTCGATTCTGTATAATATTGACCTGCTACTCACCATTACATTTCTGTTCATGTATGGTTGTAAAGATGTTATGTTGTAATGATGTAATTTTGTAATGATGTAATTTTGTAATGATGTAATGTTAATAAAGAAACAAAGAAAAGCGCGTACTTCGGGCGCATAATTTTTGGAAGTCGGGATTGCGTTCGAGCTAACCTGACTAACTTGGAAAAAAAAAAAAATACTCGTTTCACATTTGCCCCCACACAGCCGTCCAGCAGCACATCGTTAAAATGTGCCGCCATTTGAAGGGGGTGGGGCACAGAGGTCTTTGTTACTCTTCTGAAACCTCGTCCACAACACCGCAGCGAATGGAAGCATGTCAGCATCGACAAATCGCCAGTGCTCACTCCCATTCGCTTCTACCTGTTGACAAGCGTTTACACTAGCCTGAACTGAAGAGGTCAACTTAAAGCCGCTAATCTGCTGTTAGGACCCTGTCACCGCCGCAGACAGCAGCTTCACACATCTCAGTGAAGCGACGTGAGTGCACGGGCCGTGATGCCACAGTGACGCCTGTTCGTCGTGGTCGGTGCTTCTTTCGACGTGTCTGCAGTGCACGTGAGCGGCCGGGATAGCGAAGTACACGGACGACCATCTCATGCTGATTCCTCTGATTTTCGATGACGAGGAGGAGAAACGAGAGAAAGAACTGGCCAGCTGGGAGCTGAACTCGTGCACTGAGGGTTCCTTACGAGGCCTACGAGAAAGACAGGCCGCGGCGCATACGTCACGAAGTTTGGCCTGCGCTCGCTTGCTCGCTCGGTCGCTCAACTCAGCAGACAAACTACGTTTCCGCACCTGTTAACTCTTAACTATGTGTGTACGTACAAACGAGAATTGCATCTTCTACTGGAATCCGCTATTAAGGAGTACTGCTGTTATTAGTCCTACAATGATCGCAAGTCCACAGGACTACTTATAATCTGTTACGGCAGTTCTGAGGTACAATAAAATTAAAATTCTGCCAAAATGATTATCAGTTGCATAAGGCACCACTTCTTGTATGAAAAGAGGAATGTCAAGCAGGAGAGACTAAATGCTATAAACAAGCTGTTATACCATTTATACCGAGAATTAATCTTGAATTAAATTTTGTTGTAGTACTGTTAATCAGCAAGACTTCATAATAGCAGATTCCAGTAGAAGAGGATCCATATCCCCCACCTTTCCAATTAACACAGGCTTACGACAGGGAGACGCTCTTTCATTGCCCTCTTCGAACTAGCATTAGCGAAAGTCGCTCGGGAGAGTAATTTACATCTATACAATGGTCTCCGATTCGCACACAGTGAAGTAAAACTTCTGGCTTATGCTGATGATATAGTGTTGCTGATTGAAACTGAAGAAGAACTGAAAGACATGAACACATCTCTCAGGAACAGTCCCAACAAAATGGGGCTTTAGATTAACCAAGAGAAAATCGAATATATGGAAACAGGTCGAGTCATAAACCAAAATCCTTACTTTGAAATTGACCAACATTCTAAATTCAGAGAAGCACTCCACTTTAAATACCTTGGATCACCTTTCAACAACAAGAACATCGTAACAATGGATACAAATGAAAGAATAGCCTCAGGGTCAAGATGTCTGTACTCACTAAGCAACCCACTCAAAAGTAAAGCTTTGTCAGTCATCACAAAGATGAAAATATACAACAATATCATCTGCCCCATAGTACTGTACGGTTCAGAAAGCTGCACGCTTATAAAGAATGAAGGACAAAAACTGAATGTTTTCGAAAGAAAAGTAATGAGAAAAATCTGGGAACCTGTGTTGGAGAATGGCGTATGGACCATTTGAAAGAACAATGACATTTATCAGTTAATGAAGCAACTCACTATCACCCAGAAATTAAAAAGTAGGACATTGTACTGGGATGGACATGTGGCTGGAATGGAAAACAACAGAATCACCAAGAAAGCATCGAAGGAACTCTCCAAGCAACAAGACCATTGGGCCGACCTCGTACAAGGTGGAAAGATGAAATAGAGAAGGACATCGCAGCATTAGGAATTTCCGCAGGGTGGAGAGAGACTGCGATAGGTAGAAGGAGGTGCAAGCAGCTCGTTGATGCAGCGCGTGGTGTCAGGGGGTGTGATCGGAGAGAGAGAGAGAGAGAGAGAGAGAGAGAGAGAGAGAGAGAGAGAGAATCATATTATTTAATTTTCGAAATGTCAATGAACATTCCCCGGAAATGCGGGAAAACTACATTCGTTCGACGTAGGAAATGCCGTTTCAGTTTGTTTTCCAAGTCTGTATGGCAAATACCACCCTGCAACGTGTGATGACGAGAGCACATCCGACGAGTAATTGTACGTAATGTTGTAGTCTGGCACACTGTGACCTACTGTATGACTGATGAATAACGTCATTCACATCATTATTTACCAAGGTCTAACTAGGGCTTCCCAAGGCTGTCCCTCGTCCGTGAAAATGTAACTAAAAATAGTAAATAATCAAATGAAATGGCTCTGAGCACTATGGGACTTAACATCTGAGGACATCAGTCCCCGAGACGGAACTACTTAAATCTAACTAACCTAAGGACATAACACATATCCATGCCCGAGGCAGGATTCGAACCTGCGACCGTAGCAGCAGCGCGGTTCCGGACTGAAGCGCCTAAAACCGCTCTCTCACAGCGGTCGGCGGAGAGTACTTTGCCATGTCGTAAACACACTTAACTTTTATCTATGACGATATATCAGAAGTTGTACTTTCTATTTAATTTTTTCTTTCCAGTGACTGCAATTCATTAAGAGTTATCGACAGATAGTGAAACAAGAGTTTCGTAGTATGAAAATAAACATGAAATCTCTTCTTTTATGTTACCTCAAACCGATACAATGAGGTTTTTCGTAAGCTATTGAGCTCTCTGGTCGCCAGTTACTTGTTTAATGAGACATTCCGTTTCAGAATTCTGTCACAATAGTTGCTGCAAAAATGAGTTTGCGCAAATTATGTTGTATTGTGGCAAAAGAAGTACTCTCAAACCTGTCAACAAGACAAATGTGGTCGTCACTCGTAAATGGTAATGCTTCTTCGAATAAGAAAAAATGAGAGAATCATCTTGCTCAGACTGAAAGCTCCCCTTAACTTTTTTCCGTGCTTGAGATTTAATTTTTTTATATATTCGACCTATGCAAAACACTATTTGTTTCGTTTTATTGAGCCAGACTTGTTGATACACCCATGTACATCTTCTGTGGGACAAATATATATCTGAAAATTACATTTATAATCAGAACGCATTTTTAAAGACTGGTTTTTATATCCTTTTTGTCGTTTTGACAGAATGTCGTATTTTCCGTCCTGTTGTGTATCTCTGGTGAACATCTCATTCTACAGTGGACTCAATATCGGCACAGAGAGATATCAACCAGAGTTACACAACAGGACGAAAAGTATGACATGCTGTCAAAACGATAAAAAAGGATGTAAAAACCAATCTCTAAAAATTCGTTCTGGTTGGTAATATAATTTTCAGAAACAAGTTTTATCCCCTGAAAGTGAAAAATAGTCTGAGTGAACAAAAATAAATAAATAGTGTTTTTCAGAAGGTGGATCTGGCCTTTCTATGTTCAGAATTGTGTGGATGATATTTTGCTTAATAGACTTAACACACTAACAAGGTAAAATAAATGACATTTCGAACATTTTTCAAGGGTTTTCCTCAGGAAGCAAACTTATTTTTGCCGGTGGTGGGTGGCAGATCTGCAAGATTTTTACATTTTCTTTGCGTTTCACGTATTTTCCATGTGACTTCGCCGCAGCTGATGAAGGTCTGAGATGTTGGAGTGTCGAAAATGCAGGATGCTAAAGCAATTAAAAAATTCAGAAATTACTTTTGGACCGACTCTCGCAAAAGAATTCCATTTTTGTGAACTAACAGTAGTCAACGACTCCCTCCCATCAAGAGATCCCGAGTGCCCGAGTGCGGCAGAGTTTGACCGTAGGCAAGCGCTACTTGGCATTCCGCCGCACCAGAGTCACCTGACGAGGGAACCTCTGCGTGCGTCCGGAACACAAATATTGTACCGGACAGGGCTGGGGGGCCGCCTCGTTGCACAAGTAGGCTCGCCAGTTCCCAGCTGCGCATACCCAATGGGGGCGCACCGACCGACGGACGAAAACGTTGCAAGAGCCCACATCGCTTTAGATTAGAGACCACGTCCACGTAAAGCATATAAATGTGATTTCTCTACGTAATCTAGGTAACTAGCCGCCGCTAATTTGGTGGCAATCCACCTGTAAGAAGGTATGCTTCCGTGGTAATTGTTGTCGAAAGTTAAGCTTCATGTTCCACTTCAGTTTCTTCTTACACAATCGACATTTCAACTTGTCTGCCGGGATCATCTTCAGGATCTTCTGTCGAACAGCTAACAGGATCTACAAGAATATCTTTATTGCAGAAGAACTGCAGAAACGTCGATTGTGCGAGAAGAAACTGAAGTGGAACACGAAGCGAGCTGGCAATACAGAAGATTTTACTTCTGTAAGAACGTAATTCAAATACTGATATTGGAAAAAAAAAATGCCAGCTCTGATAGAACGGAAAAGGCAATGTACTAGGCCGCACAGCTACGGAATGCATCCAAATTTATTTTTAAAATTCTTAAAGTTTTTAAGTGAAAAAAGTGACAGTCAACACCATTCTTCTTCATGTCTACACGATTTCAGCCTCTGCTGCAACAGGACTCAGAATTGTAGCTTGTAACATGGCGTCGTGTATCGTAACTGTGTATGCCGGTGCGTGAGAAACAGAGCGTTGTAGTCGAGTTTCGGATTCCAAGAATTCTTCCACACGTGGAGCACCCATGCCTTCAGCTTGACGATACCACACCACACACACGATCGCTGCGACAATCCGATGTCCGGGTTCACTGTCATCGATCATCATCTTCACAGTCCCAACTTCACTGCATCCGATTTTCATAGGGTTTCAGAACTTCACGAACACCCTTGAAGTCTTCAGTTCGATAGTAATAAAACGGTGCAGTCATAGTTGAGTTTGTGGTTCCGTAACGAATATTCTACAGTGACGGTATCAAATAACTGGTCCCTCGTTGGGAGAAATGTGTTCGACGCCAGGGTAATTATTCAACAAATAAATAAGTAGACATGAATAATAAAGACGTAGAATGTTAATGAAAATGGCTCTTAGCACTATGGGACTTAACTTCTGAGGTCATCAGTCCCCTAGAACTTAGAACTACTTAAAACCAACTAACCTAAGGACATCACACACATCCATGCCTGAGGCAGGATTCGAACCTGCGACCGTAGTGGTCGCGCGATTCCAGACTGTAGCGCCTAGAACCGCTCGGCCACCACGGCCGACGAAATGTTAATGAAGTCTGTTTCGTTTTCACATAAAAAATTCCGAGGTATTACGTTTTAGCACGCCCTCGTCGTTGATAGTGGGCAGTTCCTAATCGCTAGACTGTGCGCAAATCATCACTATAATAAAGTAAATACGTAAAAAAGCTGCACACAGTTTGTTCTTTCTCACTCACACATCCAGTTAATGACAATTTGTCAGAAGTAGTGTACTTTCAACATTTTTTTATAGAGTAATCCGAGTCCTTAGCTCACAGTTATCGGTTTCCCAATCTGAGCAGGCAGTTAGTGGTTCATCGGACGTTAGCGGCTCCTAATGTTTAATTGCCATATCAGTGTGAGCGCAACACTATCGTGATTCCCACACAGTCATTCGCAGGTCCCGAGGCTGACAGTATCCGACTCAAAATTTCGGTATGTCCCGCAGACAGCATGAAATTTGATTACTGAGTTCAGATTTAAAGTAAGTAATGATTACATGAAGAGAGAAATGAGGGCAAGTTAAGCGTGTAACATTTAGATCGCACCAGGAGAAAACGGGATGCGGATATTTTTTTGTCGAATCCGGTCGACTAAGGCCCATGTATAATAATAAATAAATGTGTATAATTTCTTATTTCCGTCCGTGTTTCATTTTCTTCCTCATTTCTTTCTTTACTTTTTTCGCTTTCATGGTTTCGTTGTCCCACGTTCTGAAGTTTTCTGTTTCTGATACATTGTTCAAAAGAATTCATATCTACTAGGTCTTTTCGAGTATCACTGATACCGTTACTTCTGTTTATTTTTGCTGTTGTTGCAAAGTTCTGTTTCGCTAGTCTGGTTCCTTCCATTGAGTTCATATTTCAAACGAAAGAAGCGCCTGTATCCCAAACAGTGTTTGAAAATTTTTGGAGCTTCTCGTACAGTTATCTGGTTTTCCGTAATGAACAAACCTCTCGTTTTTATCTGTTTTTGACATCAGAATTTTTCGTATGATTTTCCTCTCTTTTTCACGCTTTTCTACACGTGTCCTACTTTGAGTAAAGACGCGCTTTCTGCTGCATACAGTGCTGGAGCCGTATTGCAGTCGTACAACGCCTTACTTTCTGCGTTGATGAAGACTTTCTTTTATTGTAGATTTTATTGGAGAGTCGGAACCTTGCCTCAGTATTTCGGGCTTTGTAGCCATTTACACCTTTAGTTAATCTGTTGAGTTGAATAGTGTCTCAGATATATTTGAATTTTTGGAATTTTTTGATCCTACCAAAGTATGTTTCAAGTGATTTCGCAGATCAAAGAGGCTAGTTAGGTACTTCGTTTTTTGGATGTGGATACTTTTCGGTCTGTTTTATGAGCAATGTTTCGGAACGTTTATCTGATTCACCGATGAATCTATGTTTTCGGCAAATATCACTACGCCATTTGCAAAAGCCAGACAGCTGATTTTGTCATAACGTGTAGGCTTTCACGGCCGGCATTTTCATTGGGAAAATTCTGGTCAAGTTTCAAGCTGAGACAATCTTAAGAGCCACCAAGAAGGTTAGTGAATTTAGTGTTTAAGATCGGCGAAAGACGCACGACACCCCTTAGCAACTCCTGGAGTGAGTAAAATTCCGTGTAGCTGTGGGAACGTTTATATTGGAACAATCAAAAGAAGCGTCACTACCCGCTTAACCGAACGCAGATGGAACTGTCGACTGGGGCATACCGACAAATCAGCTGTAGCGGAACATGTTTTTAAAGACGGTGCTTATGAAATAAAATATAGTGCCACGAGCGTGCTAGCCAGGACATCGCATTATTATGCACATATGTATAGGGAAGCTATAGAGATTCAGGAACACCACAGTAATTTTAATGGAAATGAGGGAGGCTTAAAGTTAGGCAAGGTATGGCGGTCGACTTTGCACCAACGATGTGACAATTGATTGCCTTCAATTGAGAATAATGACGTTAGTCAGAGATAGACTTACAGTTGACCTCACGTGACGTATGGTGGTGCCCTCTATGCGCTCTATACAAACGGGACCTGGCAGCCACTCGTTGACTCACCTCGGATAATGTTGCCCGCAGTTGGCAACGAAACGTCAGGAAGGAGTAGTTTTACAGATCGACCACGGCCTCTCAGGCCGGAAGTTTTAACTAATGAGTTGATTTTGTCTTCTTTATGTTTTGACTCTAGTTCTACTTGATGATTTATTGCAGCTTCTTGCATTACGTTTTTCCCATTCGCCGATGCTTCTCTTTTTTCTCTCTCTCTCTCTTCATGACACAGTTAAAGATCAAGGGTCACAATCCGGCTGCGTATATACAGCCTAACGAAGCTGGCTGCTATAGGCATAAACGGAGAACGCGGGCGGAGCAGAATTGTGTGTGCCGGATGTCTGAAGCTCAGTGGTACATTAACACCGGTTTCCGGACGACAGTAAACAACGATCCCTAATTTTCGTGGTTGATGACTCACAACCGAGGTCGCACGTCAGAAGGAGGGGAAAGTCTGTCAATGGATGGAATCTAGAGTTATTTTTTGTGTGTGGCAGATTTTGTTATCTGCCGCTGAGGTCGTCACCAACGTACGAGTACGTTCCCGTCGTGGGAAGAGGACTGCATTCGTAGACATTTTTGTCTCCAATCTTGCTAAGCCATCGGAGCAAAGCGAGCATTGTCTGACGCTCATTAAAGAAAGACAATGAAGAAGAGTGGGGACTGATCAAAGCGAAAAGAAAGGGGAACAGTGGTCATTAGCACCGGGCCCCCTCTACTTCGTATGCAGATTGCGTCCACTTAATGGTCCAGGATGGCCGCTAATGTAAACAATGAAGTCGCGGGTGGGCCTCTTAATTTGGCGGGCCCGGTTCTGTCCGTTTTGTCGCGTCCCACCCACGAGGAAACTATCCCGGGACGCACGGGACTGTGCGTCGTTCTGAGACAAACACTAAACAGAGGGTAAATCCTCCAAGAAGATTACAAAATAATACTTCCACATCGACATCTACATACGTATCCCACAAGGTACTATAGAGTGAATGGTAGAGAGTGATTTATATCAATGGTAGGTAATCGCTTTCCTGCTCTACTCTCAAAGGGAGCAAGGGAAAACTGATTGCCTTAATGCATTCTTACACGAGATGGACGGCGTAGGCTGTACCATCATTCTGCAGTCAGTCACAATTGCTGGGTAGATATTCTGCCACTGTTCCCCAAGTATTTCTCAATACATTTCCTTACCACTGACTGAATCTTCTTGTTCCACATCGTTTTGTTTCACACTGTTATGCCTAGACGTTAAGCCGACGTGACTACTTGAAGCAGCATACCATTACTGATGTGATGGAAAGTTATGCGGGCGCTGATCGCGTCAAATAGAAACTCTGTCAACATCATCCTGCAGCCCAATGCAGCTGCTCGAAGACGACACTTGCGCATATACAGCGGTGTCATCAGGAAACGCACTGTTGGCTACCTTACAGCAGCTGCTCTACTACTCTGCTCTGTGATATTCCTGGCCTTATCCTTGCCTCTGATGAACACTCGCCGTTCAGAACAACGTACTGGCCTAAACGTTCCAGGTAATCACTTATTCAGGGGCTCATTTCGAATGCGTGGTATTTAATTAACAGTCTACAGTGCGATACAGACTGGAATGCTTACCGAAAATCAAGAAATACATTGCATTTATTACTGAAGGGCATAAAACGGACTACATTTTGCTTTCATACGCATTAAAAGGCTCATACGGTTTCTGTTTAAGTGATAAAACATTTGGGAAAAATTGGCAGAGTCTGTACAAATTTTGATACAGCCTTCTGTCTTTTTTATTGTTACACGGTGGAAAGAAACACGAAAAACCAATAAAATGTAGTTGTTGTTCCTCTTTTTGTTGCTTCTGCAACCTGACTAAACGATAGGCACGCTTGCGGAAGTTTATCTGATACTAAAATGTAGACTTTCACGGGCGGAAATATCATGTCCTTTATAATTATCCGGGCTGTTATGCCGTGGTCGGTTGATGAATTCTGTGTCGATTCCCAACGTTTCGTCTCCGACTGCGGGAGACATCTTCAAGGGGGTCCGTAGCTCGATGGAAGGTCCAACACACCCACTAGCTCGCTACTGACAGTCGGAGACGAAACGTTGGGAATTGACAGAGAATTCATCAACCGACCACGGCATAACAGCCCGGATAATTATAATGGACAGGAAGTTTATCTGTTTACAAAAGTGAAACAGAACTGAGTCATTCTTTAAACATATGAATGGACTGAAGACAGTGAAAAAGGAGACTCAATAAATAAATCCTGCTCGGTGCAACTGGCCACTGGATACTCCAAAAATTACGAGTAACTCGAAACAAACATGTGAAGTAAAGACAGGCAAGTGGTTTGGCAAACAGTAACATACATTACCCAGAAAAAGAAGACAGTGATATCGGAGGAGCAAGCTAGCGAGCAACAAGTAGCCGTCCTACCGCTTATGTCTAGGGGTACTACGAGCGAGCACCGGGGTGGCGCAAGGGACACTTTTTTCGCGTCTGCTTGTCGAGAATTTGGTAAGGGTACCAGTTATACGAGGCGTGTGACGTTATGTGACTGATACTGCTTTCCACAGAGGAGGTCACTACTAGAGGAACGAGAAACTGCTGTGACATACTCCACCACGTGGTATTCTTAGCGATTTGTGTAATTAACTGTTTACCATGTGATCCAGAGTAAATGATATCTAGACTGGTGTCTAAAATCATAGCAACAAACAAAATTTTGCAAGATTGCCTTCATTTTGCCACAAAACAGTACAAACAGGTAATAGCAAAGCAGAAACAATGTAACTAATACATAACGCAAAAACTGCTATATTCATAAAGGTAGACAAAAATGTTCTTTTTTTTTTCAACTTAACTTATTTGCACACGCATTCCGACAGCTGGTTAACGTGCTCAGTGTGGGAAGTGACCACCCCTGGCAGCAGAACAGGGCATGCTGTGAATGATGTCATCGGTCTCATGTTGAGGCAATGACGCCCTTTCTTCCTGTAAAGCTTCTCGCCGGTCTTGGAAAGTGATTGGTGGATGCTTATGTGATGCATCCCGTCTCGCTACCATATCCGCGACATGCTCTACGGGTTCAAATCGGGACAGCGAGCTGGCCACGCCACGCGTGCAATATCTTACGTTTCCAAGAAAACATCAGTCATCCGTGTTCTATGAAATAGAGCATTACCGTCCATCAATACGAAGCCTGGGCCCACAGCAGCTCGGAACAAGTGCACATGAGGTATCAAAATCTCGTCACAATACCTGACGGAAGTAAAACCTTGCTATTCACCTGTACATTTTCATGAAGAGGTGTTCGAGTTGTCAAAATAATTCCTGCCCACACCATTAGGAATTCTTCTCGATACCGGTCTCTTTCCACAGTGTTTCGGTCCCGAAATCGTGTTCCACGTTTTTGGAAATTTGTGGTAAGGTCTTATGGGACCAAATTGCTGAGGTCATCGGTCCCTAAGCTTACCCACTACTCAACCTTACTTAAACTAACTTACACTAAGGACAACAAACACACCCATGCCCGAGGGAGGACTCGAACCTCCGAAGGGGAGAGCCGCGCGGACCGTGACAAGGCTACCCCGCGCAGCTGTTCCACGTTTCCTCCAGATGCGAAAGCGTCAAGAATCACTATCCAAACAAAATCGGGTCTCATCTGTCAAAAGAACATTGTCCATTTTTCGACTGTGTCCAGGTGGCATGTTGACGACTCTATTCTATACCCTGCCGAAGCCTTCTGTATACCGTTTGCCTCGATACAACACGTCCAGTGGGTGTTGCGAGATCAGACGTCAGTTGCCGCTCATTACTAAAGCGGTACCGCCGTGCGCAAGCAGTCAAATAACGGTCCTCTCTTTATCATGGCACGCGTGGTCGGCCCTGCCCTTGTCTTTCGGATACAGTTTCGGTCTCTCTAAACCGTCGCCACATCCGAGAAACAACAGAGCGATTCGCACTAAGTCATCGGGCCACGTAAGTTTCCGACTGTCCTTTTTCCATTCTATGGCCCTCCACCGCTCAGAGTCTTATAGACTTCTCCTCTGTACCATACTGCACCATCTGTGACTGTGAATACAGCAGTTGTGGATGTGGGACTACCTGGGAAACACTACTCTTTTCGATGGGTGCCCTGACGTCATCGTTGGCGTGGTTGTCCGTTGTCCGTGGTTGTCTGTGCAGAACACGATCGTACGACCATCTGCTGTCACTTTGTATGTTTATGTCGTAAATTATACACAGGACGGGGAAATCGCCGTTTTGTTGCTTTAATTTTGGACACAAGTGTATTTTACATCTCGGTTGAAATCTTATGTCCACGCAATGAACATGTTTATTTAGCGCTAAACGTAGTTATGGCGCCCATTACAAGAGCTGATGCGAGACGATGGGGAGATTAACGCAAGCGTAGAGCAATCTCAAGGTCAATGTTTAGTTATTATAAACACCGTTTTCATGAGAACGCAGGGTACTGTGTGTCACATAGAACATCAAAAAAATTCGCAAACTTTTATCCCATAACCTGTAGTTTGACTCGTGTAGTCCCTTCTAGCGTATTTGTTGGTACTTAATTACCTTTGGTGCTGCATTATTCACCTTAGAGAACTAAAAATAAAGTTTCTTTTCTGCAGTTTTTCTTCTACTGGGTAGGGGTTTTTTCAAACGTAGGTTATGCCTGCTCTCTCGTATCCACGAAGTCCGATATCGAGCCACTGCCACATCAGAAAGTTCCACAAAAGTGGATACTATACGATCCGACCATCCGCCCAAATGAGGCCCCTTTTGAAAACAGTCAGGTGCTGATAACGCTGCCTCACACTGGTAGGCGGCACCTCCGGTCCTTCAACTTATGACTCAATGTCTGGTGCTGCTCACTCCACTTGCACACCTTTGCACGCCTGGTAACATATGGCTAAAGGCGAAGAATACGGATGCAGTCGGGTAGCCGTTCTGTCGCACTACAATGTTAACCATAATTATTTACGTGCATGGATGGTGTGGATGTGTACTAAATTACATTGTAATTCGACCTTGCATACTGCGTGCTTCATGTGAGGCACTGTATGTAGAATATGTACCAACTTTTACTAAAAAAAGAAGAATCAGGGGCCACACTCGCATTACATCCCCCGACCCACGGTATCTGTGACAGGCACAGTGCAACGCGACATTTCTATCGCAAATGCATGCGACTCAGATGAGTCTTTGATTCCAGATTTCCGTGATCTCGACACAGAAATCGGCTGAGGAGATTGCTACATTGGTAGTTTCTGACCAGTTCCCTCTACTGCCCTTGACGAGCTGGTGACTCGCTGTCCGAAATGGCGGCCTTCGCATACCGCGGCACCAGGTCCGTCCAGAGTGCACACACACACACACACACACACACACACACACACACACACACAAAAGCTGTACTGCTCCCCCTGCCTCCTGCTGCACGCTGCCTGTGCACAGTACCCGCAGCCACGCGCCGCAGCTTTCCACGCCGGCCGCAGCCTATTAACTGCCGCTAATTTGCAATCACGCGGGCAATGACAATGCGATATGCACATGAATACAGTGCCGGCTTCGGCGGTAATGCGCGTGAATATTTGATACGGTCGGGGCAGGAGAAGGGGGGAGGAAGAGGGGAAAATACGGGGCGCCAGGGCGGGGGGAGGGGGTGATGCGAGCGGGCACCGGCCCATTGTGACCAGTCCCGCCGCGTGCGATGAATAAACCTCTGTCAATTTTCACACAGAGTGCTTTCGATGCACCCAAAGCACTCCATATTGTCTGACGAATAAAATTAAAAGTTTGTAAATTCTTTGGGGCATGATTTTCAGGTAGATGTGCGTTTCGGATGTAATCTGCTAGATGTGTAAACACACAGGCAACTGTCGAGAAGGAAGTGAGACAATATCGTAGATTATCCTCCACGATAGTCAATGTGCATACTGAGTTACCAGTAAAGGAAACCGAGAGCAAATTTTGAAAACGTGGCATGTACTGTAAGTAAATAACAGGTCAAGCGTTAAAAAAGGAAATTGTGTGTTATTGGTGAAATTCTGCTGTAAAGCTTGTAAGGTACCCCTTATTTGCAGATGTTGTTATTGTTGTGGTCTTCAGCGCTGAGACTGGTTTGATGCAGCTCTCCATGCTACTCTATCCTGTGCAAGCTTCATCATCACCCAGTACCTACTGAAACCTACATCCTTCTGTATCTGTTTAGTGTATTCATCTGTTGGTCTCCCTCTACGATTTTTACCCTCCATGCTCCCCTCAAATGCTAAATTTGTGATCCCTTGATGCCCCAGAACATGTCCTACCAACCGATCCCTTCTTCTAGTCAAATTGTGCCACAAACTCCTCTTCTCCCCAATTCTATTCAATACCTCCTCATTAGTTATGTGATCTACCCAGCTAATCTTCAGCATTCTTCTGTAGTACCATATTTCGAAAGCTTCTATTCTCTTCTTGTCCAAACTATTTATCGTCCATGTTTCACTTCCATACATGGCTACACTCCATACAAATACTTTCAGAAACGACTTCCTGACACTTAAATCTATACTCGATGTTAAGAAATTTCTCTTCTTCAGAAACGTTTTCCTTGCCAGTGCCAGTCTACATTTTATATCCTTTCTACTTCGACCATCATCAGTTATTTTGCTCCCCAAATAGCAAAACTCCTTTACTACTTTAAGTGTCTCATTTTCTAATCTAATTCCCTCAGCATCACCCGACTTAATTCGACTACATTCCATTATCCTTGTTTTGCTTTTGTTGATGTTCATCTTATATCCTCCTTTCAAGACACTGTCCATGCCATTCAACTGCCCTTCCAAGTCCTTTGCTGTCTCTGACAGAATTACAATGTCATTGGCGAACCTCAAAGTTTTTATTTCTTCTCCATGAATTTTAATACCTACTCCGAATTTTTCTTTTGTTTCCTTTATTGCTTGCTCAATATACAGATTGAGTAACATCGGGGAGACGTTACAATCCTGTCTCACTCCCTTCCCAACCACTGCTCCCCTTTCATGTCTCTGGACTCTTACAACTGCCATCTGGTTTCTGTACAAATTGTAAATAGCCTTCCGCTTCCTGTCTTTTACCCGTGCTACCTTCAGAATTTGATATAGAGTATTCCAGTCAACATTGTCAAAAGCTTTCTCTAAGTCTACAAATTCTAGAAACGTAGGTTTGCCTTTCCTTAATCTAGCTTCTAAGATAAGAGCGCATTTTATTTTATTTCTAATTTTGCTATTTCTCATACGTGAGATGAACGTAGCAGCGCTGCAGTACGGGGCGAGCAGTAGGTTCCCACCCTGGCCAGCAGAGGCGGCTGTCCACCTGGCGCTTTCAGAGCCAGTGGGGTGAGCTGCCGATGCAGAAGTTGCTCGTAACGTTAGCAAAGAGATACGGAGAGAAAGTACGTTTATTCTGGCGCGAATAAGAAATTGTTTAAATATTTCGTAACAAAAGCTGCCTTTTGCCCCTCAGACAAGATGCCTTTCGATCCAGTCATGTGCAGACCATGCCACACTACCGTTAATAGTTGGCTTATAATCAGTGTGAATAAGTTCATTTTTCGGTGTTTCTTAAATAAACGCGCCATAATGACATCCCGAGTGAAAATTATTTGCACAGAAAAACTTCTTCCGGCTTCATTACGCAAATCAAAGATAGTAGTACTGCACTTTCAGAATCCGACGGCGCTGTCACGGTTCTGCAAAGGGACATACAGCTACGAGAGCATCTCCACGTAACAGGTAGGAAGAATTCCTACGCGGCAGCTCACTAAGCCAGTTCGAGGACGGATTGGCGTAATCAGGTGGGAAAGCGTGCCCACCTATACTGTACATCCGTTATACCTCACCGGCTAAACTGAGACATTTCTGGAGGTTATGTACGAGGGAGCGTTCTTGCAGTATCAAGGCCAATAGGATATACTCTGGCACAAGAAACAGCATTTACAGCTGTTTAAACATGGCACGTGCGTCTAAGAGCAAAATCTATATTCAGATACTGAGTCATGGGCCGACTCTCTGTTAGTGTATTTGTGTACACCTGTGTGAATTCCTGACAACTGAAGTAGCTGTGTGGTTTCTTTGCAACAACAGGGCACTGCTGAAGCAGTTGTTACATCTAAATAATTCACAATATTGCAAAATGGAAAGGAAAACTGGCCACTACCTTCACCTCTCTTTCTCCCTTTTGGTGTAAAGTGAAAGGAAGAAAACAGGCAGCGAAGGAAAGAAATATACTTGGAAAGACAATACTCTGGTTCCAGCTAAAGGGGTCCCAAGCACCTGGTAGAATTTGACAGTCATTTTAACATTGATTATAATGCTTTGAATTAACATAATTAATGTTTAAGTATGTTACTGCGTTTAATTTATTATTGAAGAGAATTTTTGATCTAGAAAAATCATCGTTCTGATTATGAGGCTATAATTAAGTACTTGCATGGAATCATTTACTTACGTAACAGAAAAGATTTACTTTACGGCAATAGAAAACAAATTTTTCGTGAAAGGACACTCTTTTATGTCTTGCGATGGTATTTGTCCTGAATGTGGCGCTGAATGGAAATGAAACGTCGACGAAAACAGGTATGAAGAGACAAAAGAACTGTGAAATGTGCGATCACTTAAGGATACAGAAAATCATATCAGCAGATCGGAAAGGTAATGAAGATGTAGTGAGTCGAGTCAAGGAAAGCAAGAGATTTGTGGCAGAACTATGGAGGACACTTTCATACACGTAATTGAATAATTCATTTGGTGATGGACTATTCGAGGGCGGGACGGAGGTCGGATTGCAGTAGTTATGCAGTGATGCAGAGACTTGCACACAAAGAGTGGAGAATCGGATCAAACAGAAGACAACAACCACAAATCATTGTACAGACTGCACTCCGGCTGCACTGAGGTGACAAAACTGATGGTATAGCGATACTGTCATGGCGGTAGTATCACACTTACACAAGGAATGAAAGGGCAGCACACTGGCGGTGCTGTGATTTGCACTCAGGTGATTCACGTCAAAAGGTTTCCTACGTGACTATGGCCGCACGACGAGAAGTAACTGACTTTTATCGCGGAATCGTGGTTGGTGCTAGATGTATCGGACATTCCATTTCGGAAATCGTTAGTGAATTCGATATTCCGAAATCCACAGTGTCACGAGTTTGCCACGAATACCAAATTTCAGGCATTACCCTCACCACGGACAACGAAGTGGACGACAGCATAACTTAACGACCGAGAGCAGCGGCATTTGCGTCGAGTGGTCACTACTAACAACACTGCATTATACAACGTCAGAAATCAATGTGGCACGTACGACGAACAATCCGTTACGACAGTGCGGCGAAAATGCGCTATGGCAGTAGATGACTGACGCCGATGGCGTTGCTATCAGAACGACATCGTCTGCAGCGCCTCTCCTGGGCTGCTTCCTAGACGACTGGAAAACCGTGGCCTGCTCGGACGAGGCCTGATTTCACTTGGTTACAGCTGATGGTAAGATCGAGTGTGGCGCAACACCCACGAAGCTATAGACCCAACTGATGAAGAAGGCACTGTGCGAGCTGGTGGTGGCTCCATATGGTGTGGACCGTGTTTTCACGGGATGGACTGAGTCCTCTGGACCACCTGAACCGATTATTGACTGATAATGATTGTGTTCGCACACTTGGAGACCATTTTCAGCCGTTCATGGACTTCATGTCTCAAACAATGAGCGAATTTTTATGGGGGGCAATGTGCTGTGTCATTGGACCACCACTGTTCGAGATTTATTGAAGAAAATTCTGGAGATTTCGAGCGAATGCTCCGGCCACCTAGATCGCCCGAAATTAATTCCATCGAACATGTATGGGACATAATCAAGAGGTCGGTTCGTGCACAAAATCCTGCACCGGCAACACTTTCGCAATTATGGAGCGCTACAGAGGCAGCATGGCCGAATACTTCTGCAAGGGACTTCCAATGACTTGTTGAGTCCGAGCTGCTGCGCTACTCCGTGCAAAAGGAGGCCAGGCATGATACTAGGAGGAATCACGTGACAATTTAAACATGTCTTCAACAACACCCCAGCCAAGCAGCCTGCTGAGTCAAGACAGCAGCAGCATTGTTGCAGCTGTGTGTAGCACAATGCAGATGACTACTTTCGGCGCCTAATCAGCGTGATGGACGAGTGTTGGTTCTATCATTACGACCCCGAGAGGAAGGAGCAAATGCAAGCACTGGATGCACATAAATTCGTCACTGCTGAGGAACACGAAGTGCCAACCGTCATCGCGCAACGTGATGCTGTGTGTTGCTTGCAACTGTCATCGAAGAGCTGATGGTCGTAAGGTGCAAACCATGGCAGGGGCATACTACCGAAATCTGCTGACGGTGTCATAGAAAACTGTAAGACGAAGGGTCGTGGGGAACTGTCCGAGTGGGTGAATTTGGACCACGACAATGTTCCAGCCGTTTCAGCACAGGACACAGTTGTACGTGCACTTCTTTGGCCCTACCCCTGTATTTTGCTGACATGGCACTCACTTACTTCTTGCACTTTCCATGGATGAACAAAAATCAATGCGTAGCCGGAGAGGCGATTTTCGAGGTAAAACTTTTCTTGAACATCTCAACTGCACAGTTGTATGACCAAGGCTTGCATTAAGTCATCCTTCATTGGAAAAATGTCCGCCCCGATACCTGAGTGGTCAGCGTGGCGCATTGCCGTCCTACGGGCCCCGGTTCGATTCCCGGCTTGGTAGGAGATTTTCTTCGCTCAGGGATTGGGTGTTCATTTCATCCCCATCCGGCGCGCAGGTCCGCCAATGTGGCGTCGAATGTAATAAGACCTGCACCAAGGCGGACGGACCTGCTCCGAAAGGGACCTCCCGGCCAATGACGCCAAATACTCATTTCCATTTCCATTGGAAAAATGTGTCACACTGAAAGATGAGTATGTAGAGAAGGACATCATGTCTTCAAAGAGCAGCTTAATTTTTTCGATTCGATAACTGAAATTATTTGACTGCCACTGATCACCGGTCCTCAGGTTAATGTGGAAAGTCCAGTTCCTGCATTGACTCACAGCTGGGTCGTCCCACACACTGGGCACCCAAGACCGGCCCTAAGTCACATGCTGCTATCTCATCTCCTCAAACTTTACCTATGCTCCCCTGACACACAGAGTGTCAGTACAATACAATGCATGATGATATCCCACTCATACGACACACTGACATGATCTGTTTATTCCCATTGGTTACAGGCAAACCTCTCACCAAAAAAGCAGCTGTGTCGTTTTCTGAAGGCACATGCTGCTGGCATAATTTCTGTTGAAAAGTGATCTGTGGGCACACACACACCGAGGTAATCCTTCATGAGCTTTTATCCACATCTACTTCATCTACTAGATGAGTCACTTACAAATTTTGGCCGATATTGTGTCGATAAAATAGAAAATAATAAATCTAGTGAAGCAGAAGAAGCAATTTTCAAAAATCATGACATCTGCTGTTATTTATCACGAAGAGGTTATGATCAAGTATATGTCGAGAGTCCCAAATAGCTTTCCAGCGAAGAAAATCTGATGTAATTCACACTTTAAAATCATTAATTGCAGTTTTTGTTCTTGAAAAATTTGTCCTAAGCTCACGAGTAACATAATGTCTGTATATGTTGCTTATCGGTAGCATACTGTGAAAATGCAATCAGTCGACAAAAGGTTTTGCTCACAGAACACCTTCTTAGAACATAGATCAACTGTGTGGTATCCGTACGCAATATATCAAGGGATATTAAACGTACAAAAAGAAGGGCAGCAGCAATAGTCACACATTTGTTTGATCCACATGGCTGCATCATGGAATGTAGAAAATGTAAGCTGGCCAGATGCTTGTAGCATAAGCGACCTGTTTCTCATATGATTACTTACAAAGTTTCAAGTATTAATATTGAGTGAGGAATCTGGGAAGATACTCATCTTACTCATATCACTCTTGCAGTATGTGAATGTTTAACACAGTAAGTCAAGTACAAACTATGTATTGACTTCAGGCAGTGTAACTCACAATGCACAAATTACACTGACTATAAGCATCCCACATTTCAAAAAGAGAGCGCTTGGCAACTTCCATCGAGCTTTAGACCTAATTTCAAACAGTTTGAATCTTTTCCTCGCTGACACTCTAACAAAATAATGAGAGGAAAATACTTTACCACTTCCTATATTTTTACCGTTCAAGGAGTAGAACTTTAGAATCTGCCATAATGTTTTAGTTTACTATTTTTTTGTTATATTTATTCATTTATCTAACCTCGTCTGACCAGGGCTATAAAGCCCTCTCTTATATTGGAGCAGTGTTTCACACGTACAGTACTTATGTACATTGTAGTTACCAAATAAATAAAATTTTAATGAGACGAACAGTGTTAAAATGTTTCAAGTGTCTACAGTGACGAAGTGACTGTGAACTAATAAAGTACTTCTACTACCGCTGCTGCAGCAGGCACTATTAGTCACAGCGATA
Organism: Schistocerca piceifrons; assembly: GCF_021461385.2. Taxonomy (NCBI): domain Eukaryota; kingdom Metazoa; phylum Arthropoda; class Insecta; order Orthoptera; family Acrididae; genus Schistocerca; species Schistocerca piceifrons. Next base: position 30,123,086 of record NC_060140.1, on the reverse strand, counting down.
ACAGGAGTAGTAATAACAACAATAATGATAGTGGCAGACATAAAAAGAATTTATAGGTGTACAAATGGTTCAAATGGCTCTGAGCACTATGGGACTCAACTGCTGAGGTCATTAGTCCCCTAGAACTTAGAACTAGTTAAACCTAACTAACCTAAGGACGTCACAAACATCCATGCCCGAGGCAGGATTCGAACCTGCGACCGTAGCGGTCTTGCGGTTCCAGACTGCAGCGCCTTTAACCGCACGGCCACTTCGGCCGGCTATAGGTGTACAATGTAACTGTTTCCCAATATAGCGAGTTCTGGGGAAAGGAATTTTAAGAAGGCTGCACCAGCTAAGAACATTCGGAAATGAGGAAGATACTTTTGGAGAGAAGGATGTACAAGGGTGACGAGTGCGTAAGGGAGAACGATAATCATTATAGTTGCTTCAGCAGATATGTCATTAACCGTCTTCTGAAGCTGGAGATGTTATTCAGTTCTCCAATATAAAGAGGAAGAAGAAGGAAGAGCTGGGTTCTTGCTACTGAGAAGAACTTGTAGAAAGTGGTTGAGTGATTCAGTGGACAGAAAGGATTTTACTCTGATGGGAACGGGTGTTTCTCCCATGTAGTTCAGATAAGAGCGTTAAGGTCGAGGAGAGATAAGGGGGACAGAGGGTACGGAAATCTGTGCACTTGGCTGCTCACTTCCAGAATAGCTGTGCATATGATGGTGAAATATGATCAAAGAGTATAAATTACAGATATATCAAACACAAGCATTCATAATCAGTTCCAGGTAGCGTGAACTTTCTCGAGAAAGGCATTGCAGGATAACATTCGCAGTAATCTATAACTGGAAGTATAGGTGTTTCTTCAACTTACTTGTGCACCTGAAGAGGAAAGAGCTTTTTGTATCTTCATGGGGCATGGAGAAACGCTGATGCCTTCTTGCATACTTAAATTACTCGCTCAGTCTTATTCTATTTTCATTTATTATTACTCCTAATCTCTTTGCTGAAGGAGAGAAGTTGACTTTTGAACCATTTAGATGGTAGATAATTCGGACAAACGAGCCTTGAATGACCAATCAGTACCGTTTGGGTTTAGGATGGGTTGAGTTTTAACCTCATACTATGCGCCCATTTTGATATTGCACACAAATCGGTTTTTAGAGCCTTGATAGCTGTGTTCAGGTTCATTGGGCTTTTACTTAGATACAACTGGACGCGATCAGCGTGCATTGATATTTTCAGCAGGACAAAACTGATGACACATCATTGACGTACAATGAAAAGAGTGTGGGACATAATACCGTACCCTGATGGACGCCTGATACTTCCCGAAACTATTCATTGCACACAGTGAGAAATATAGCTGCCAAGTTTGCTTACTAAAATGTCAAAGTCGAAGGTGCCAAAGCAGCACCGGGCAGTCGCTAGTTGTGCATCCATGGCGAGCTTCAGGTCATGTGTTAAATTTATTAAGGCAGATTTTGTGCTGCGATGTTTACGGATTGTCTAGCAGGTTGTTTGTGGTTAGATAGTTCGTTAGCTGGTCGTGGACTATACATTCTAAAGCCCTGAACAGCACAGTAAGAATGCAAATAGGTCGGTAAACGGAAGGTGCTGTGGCAACGTTCTGTTTAGGTAGTGGATTAACTAACCCTTGTTTCCAGACCGCAGGGAAAACACTTGGTTTAAGTTTTTCGTTCACTATTTACACTACTGGCCATTAAAACTGCTACATCACGAAGAAGACGTGCTACAGACGCGAAATTTAACCGACAGGAAGAAGATGCTGTGATATGCAAATGATTAGCTTTTCAGAGTATTCACACAAGGTTGGCGCCAGTGGCGACACCTACAACGTGCTGATATGAGGAAAGTTTCCAACCGATTTCTCATAGACATACAGCAGTTGCCAGGTGAAACGTTGTTGTTTTGCCTCGTGTAAGGATGAGACATGCGTACCATCACGTTTCCGACTTTGATAAAGGTCAGATTGTAGCCTATCGCGATTGAGGTTTATCGTATCGCGACATTGCTGCTCGCGTTGGTCGAGATCCAATGAGTGTTAGCAGAATATGGATTCGGTGGCTTCAGGAGGGTGGTACGGAATGCTGTGCTGGATCCCAACGGCCTGGTATCACTAGCAGTCGAGATGACAGGCGTCTTATTCGCATGGCTGTAACGCATCGTGCAACCACGTCCCGATCCCTGAGTCAACAGATGGGGACGTTTGCAAGACAACAACCATCTGCACGAACAGTTCGACGACGTCTGCAGCAGCGTGGACTATCAGCTCGGAGACCATGGCTGCGGTTACCCTTGACGCTGCATCACAGACAGGAGCGTCTGCGATGTTTTACTCAACGGCGAAACCCTATATTTCAGCAGGATAATGCACGACCGCATTTTGCAGGTCCTGTACGGGCCTTTCTGGATACAGAAAATGTTCGACTGATGCTCTGGCCAGCAAATTCTCCAGATCTTTCACCGATTGAAAACGTCTGATCAATGGTGGCCGAGCAACTGGCTCGTCACAATACGCCAGTCACTACTCCTGATGAACTATGGTATCGTGTTCTGCATGGGCAGCGGTACCTGTACACGCCATCCAAGCTCTGTTTGACTCAATGCGCAGGCGTATCAAGGCCGTTATTACGGCCAAGGGTGGTTGTTCTGGGTACTGATTTCTCAGGATCTATGCACCCAAATTGCTTGAAAATGTAATTACATGTCAGTTATAGTATAATACATTTGTCCAATGAATACCCGTTTATCATCTGCATTTCTTCTTGGTGTAGCAATTTTAATGGGCAGCAGTGTATTAACTCTATTCGCAAAATTTGACTCTAGCTGAAAACTTACGTAATGATGCGACACACACTTCAGGAGATCTGACGTCATAAACATTCAGGAGCGTGAAAAAGTAGTTTTTCTTACAACGGAGCTCTGTTATAAATTGGAGTTAGGTGTTTCAAAACATCGGTATGGGGCGATTGGTACATCCACTAAAGCAGTCGGTGATATAACAACACTCTCACACAGAATTTATTTTCTGAGGTAAATTAGTTCAAAAATGTTCAAATATGTGTGGAATCTTATGGGACTTAACTGCTAAGGTCATCAGTCCCTAAGCTTTACGTAACCTAAATTATCCTAAGGACAAAGACACACACCCATGCCCGAGGAACGACTCGAACCTCCTCCGGGACCAGCCGCACAGTCCCTAACTGCAGCGCCCTAGACTGCTCGGCTAATCCCGCGCGGCCCTAAATTAGTGTAAAGAATCGACTGACATTTGGGCTGGATTACAACATTAAAAAGGAAATGCGATCTACTCTACACTTGGGGAAATCTTAGCGAGAAGTAAGATAATGTAGCTCTAAAAGTATTTCATATATCTAACTGCAAAAATAATTATTTTGCATACAGTAGTAATAATGTCAAACACAAATGAATTAAATGCTCCAAGATAATTCCATTTAGACGACAGAGAAGTTCTTGTGTACAAACTGATTGTTAACTCGCACGTTTAGCTGTGATTTTGTGACTCGTTTTGATACTTTAAGCATACGTTTCCCAAACTTTATCGTAACCTCTTTTTAATGATTTTATTTTCACTGGATGTATTGCAATTACGAAGGCAGCTTTAGTCATGCCCATCTCACACCATGCCACAGGATAAAGTAGTTATTGTTGCAGATATGACTCAGCTGCAGCAGTTGCTGGTATAGGAGGAAATCTATAAACTGACAGATGCCTAAACCAGTCTGTTTACAACCTTAAATGATGTAGCAAGCCGATAGTCGAACCTAGAGATTTGTCCTTCGCGCACCACGCTACTCGCGTGTGGCAATGTTGCGAGTTCGATTCCCAGCTCAATACGCTATTTCAATACGTCTGAATATGTTTCAGTGCTCACTTTGCTGCAGGGTGAAAGTGTTATCCTATTGTTCGCAATCTCATACGGTGCAGGAGGCAGTGGACATGGTGGATAGGTGCTAGACGCACCCACGTACACACATTTCACGAACAGGCCGGGTAATACTTTCCCCTGAGTCATTGCGTAAAGCCGCATTGTCACTGCTCGGTAAGTGTAATCCAGTGAGAGCGCTTTTAGTGGAAGCCTTTCCATCCAAAGGGTTCTTGGAAAATGTAGTACGTATTCGCATGACTGCTCTCAACGAAATTAGTTCCTCTGAAACTCCGCGCAGAAGCAATTAAGCTTAGAACTGTCGTGGAATGGCTGTGAGCCATTCATACTGAAACACCGCAGATAGTTTATGAAAATACTTTCCACGGCCGCAAAATTAAAAAATTGCCAGTTTTTTCTATCCTATTTTAAAAGCAGAACTAATAGACGCTGTAGTGACTTAAAAACTAATCTCAGAGAAACTGAAACTCATTGAACGCTAAAGATAATACAAATCTTAACTGACCGTACAAACCTCTGAACAATGGCTCAGCGAAATTCCGTAGGTATCTGCTGTACATAAGATTTCCGAACATACTTATCAGAGTGTATGACGCACCAATTGTAGTAGCTGAGGGTATGAAATGTAGGACTTTTTTCGTGTGTTTCATACACTTGCCTCTCGCGGAGAGAAATCCTACGTTTCAGATAATTTAATTTCTCCGAAACTGCTTATTGGATTTGGGAAAGAGAGATGCGCGGTGGAGTTCGTTTTTCTGACAATTACGATACCAGCTGTAGATATTGCTGTAGCACCAGTTGATAGCGATATCTCTCTAATTAATATTGTTACAAGGGATCATACTTAGTGACGCCTTTCTTACAACCCATGTACGTGAAAAAAGAATTACGATTTCTTGAACGGGGACACAGATATTTGAGGTGAACATCTTACCTGAATGACGACAGCATTATATGTATTTATAGTGCAATATTTAACCTAAATTACATTTACAATAGAGTTGAAATTACTGCATAAGGAGATGTCAAATGTTTTTCCAGTAATTCTTGCTACGGAGTTTTGGTCCAAGGGACATGTCTGAAATTGTGACCACACCTTTTAAATGGTTTCCCCTGGTTGTAAACTAAAAGACCTCTCCCTCCAGTTATTCACAACTGACACTTCCTCTCCCCCCCAGAACCAGCTGGCCTGGTAATTTACTGTAAAGGCCGTAACTGTATACTTATCATTACTCGTAGAGCCCGCTCTAGAGAACATGTAAAAAAGCATTCAATTGGATCTAACAGCTACGCCGCCACACATGCCGAACAATTCATGGGCTTTGTTTGCTCTGTTACACTGACAAAAAAACATCTACGCACAAGGCCTCCACATTGTTGTCTGCAACGTGTCGTTCCAGAAAAAATAAAAATGGCTCATTTTTCGATTCCAGTCAAGGTTTTTGGCTGTTTTCCCAAGTTGTAAGGCGGAATATGTAGCCGCCCCCGAATATGCTTCATTGGAGCTCCTTCTACGATACTATCATCTCATTTGGAATTGGCTGTAAAGAATCGACCTCAATAATATTTTGGAAATTTGTGGTAAGGTCTTATGGGACCGAACTGCTGGGGCCATCCTCTGACCAGGGGGGGGGGGGGGGGGAGGGAGAAACCATGCGAGGCGTGACAAGGCGCCTAAAACCGCGCGGCTGCCCCGCGCGGCCCTCAATAATACAGCAGCATCTCAAACAGATGGGCTTAAACTTCGGGTGGTTTCTATGCAGAAAGAAAGAGAGAGAGAGAGAGAGAGAGAGAGAGAGAGAGAGAGAGAGAGACATATATACATATATAACTAGGTTCGCATGTAGGCATTTTCTGAGAAAAGAAAAGGCCGTTTGGTCATTCAGCAATAGATATGGAAGGTCACTGAACATCCTTTTTCTGTTAATTTCAATGAGTAAATTATCAGTATAATCTGTCCTGCGCATTGAGATCTTTATTGAATGTTTATGGTGGGGTTCGAAATAACTGTGCGCTAGGCTGAGTTGGATTTCTCCAATTTGTAATATCCATGGCGTTCCTTCAGTCTGACGTAAACATCTCTCCCACTTTTTCTTTTACCTTCTAAGTCACTGGAACCGCAATCGTTTCAAGTAATCTTTTATTCACAGGGAGCTGCGTGTTTCAAAAGAGAAGTACCGCAGCTCCAACTAAAATTGATTTTAAAATACGGGAGGATGGCTTGTTCTACCGTCTATCAAGGTGATTTACCTGAAAAATTCTACATTTGTGTACAGTTGGTGTTTGAAGGTTAACGAATCTAGAAAGCTACAGAAGGACAAGACTGTAAAAGTCAGTACCCAGTAACATGTAACATGCAACAACGACTGCACACTTACGAGAGTCGTGGACTAGGTGTTACTTGGCAAAAACGTAAAGGTTTACTTGAAACGGTATATGCTAGCACATTCATTACATATACTGTTATATTTACCAAAACAGAAGTTTCTGTGCTGAGGTATGTTTCACCCTTATTCGTCAGCCATGCGCAAATTTGGAGTTTCAGCTTCAGTGAAGTGGTTAAAGCACAACAGGATAGTGGAGCTCGTAGCAAAATATCTGAACAATTTGCTCGCACTTTGGGTTTTGATATCAGACATACCGAAAAGCGACGTATCACGTCCACATGTTGGCCTTGTTAAGTGTGCATACTGTTCCGTGGCTCTGTGTTTTAATCACTTCATTGAAACTGGGCACGGTCACGTTAGACAGCAAAGGTCAGCTGCGACCGAGGACCTAAACGCTGCCGGAGCGCCGCTATATCGTCCATACCGATCGGTGTGGTAGGTTTTCTCGGTAGTGACGTCATTTTTGGTTCTTTATCCGACTTTCCTATTCAGTAATCTTCTGAGACCTGTTACCGAACGCTCCTCTGACCGATTTTTCGAAAACTGTACTGAGAGGTTTCGAATTTCGGTATGGCCCTGTCGTTCAGTTAGCTGTGACTTATTTACACCTATAATTTGTTATTTTAAACATATTGAGCGGTTTTGGATTTGAATTTAGTGATTGTTTTACTAAAGAATCACCACACTACGCATCTTGTTGAGAGTGAGTTCATATTAGACTATTTTCGCATATTATAAATGCGGCTAGGTTAAGTTGTTACTGTGAATGATTACAACATCAAGAAAAAAAGTTTTGTGTCAATATTCTCTCAAAATACTAATTTTTTATGCAATTAAGAGTTGAAAGATAATTCCAGATCAAAACATCAGTTTGCTTAGGTATATTACGTTAGTGTTAGCTGAAATTACTAGTGACTCCGCGTATTCCTTTCCGCAAATTGTTTACTTATTAACTACGAAATGCGTTTAAATGCAAAGGAATTTTGTGAAGCCCGATAGAGGAAACCTTCCAAAATTTTATGCATTTACGACTTACGCCCGTATCATTCGGCAACGAAGTCAGCCTGCGTCTCTCCTGCAGGAATTACGTAAAATGAAGCAGTATTAGGGCGTTAGCTGTAGTACCGAAGTTAGTAAGGCGACGAACTTCCCATACAAAGTACGCAGGTTCGTATACTGCTGGATGAGAAAATATTTTTTTTCCTCTTCGTTAATCGTCAGAGTTACGCATTTTCCTGAAATATTCGTGGTAATTTACAGTAAGAGTGCGCATTCTCAGTAGCGAGTATCACCGATTTCGTGACTTCCATATTTTCAAGAAATGAAAGACGAAATTACTGTGCGTGAAACAACTGACAGTGACACCTATAATATTTCTTGTCACAAATAACTCACCAAGTATTTTGGAATACGTAGCGATATCCGAGAGTGTGGCCAGACAGGAATCCAAGAGCACAATGTAAATCACTGCGGATGAGACTAGCAGCAGTCGTCTTTACACTTCAGCTTGTCACAAGTATTTATCTGCGATCGAATCGTTAACAACAGTAGACAGCGAAAGGTGCCAGCCACAATATTTTCAGACTATACCACCACAAATGAAACATATTGAATCATCAGATGCATGTTATAAACTACAACTAACTTCTGTAGCTGCATTCACCTCACGCTCTCGAAAAGGCAGTTTTTTATATTTTGTTTTTATGAACCAAATCGTTAATGTATCGTATAGGGAAGTATGCTACTTCATCATTTGGATATCTAGGAGCGAGCTACAACCACATTCTATGCATCTTCTTATTCTTTGACATTCTCTTCAACAATTTTTTGGACTCTTGGAGATGTGTTTCGTCTACGCAACTAATTGAAGGCAGCTTATTCCCATACGCGTTTCGCTTCTTTTATCTGTGAATCATAATCACGAATAAAGGAAGCGAAACTCGTATGGCAATAAACAAACTGCCTTCAACTAGTTGCATAGACCGAACGTACCTCCACGAATTTTAAAGCAACTAAGGAACGGCGGAAAACAGAAAAAATTACGAATTTATCGGGTGTTTCTATACATGTATTTGTACAATGTGGTACTACACTCCACTCCTAGCTCATATTCCGAAACGTAAAATCCAAAACAAGACGTTGATGTGACTGAGAATAAAATGACATAATGTGACGTTTACGACAGTTCCCAGAACGCACTCAATATTCTATCGTTATCATGCATTCATGGAAGCCAGTGGTCAGGGAAATTTGAACAGTATTACGTACCCTAACCACAATTATCTGTACTTTGTAGAATGGCATGCCTGTGTCGGCTGCTAGCTCCTTCGAGTTCGTACTACAGTTGCGCTGCAGTGCGCATGCATATATCTGAGGCAGCTTGCTTTTCATTGGATGGCGCAACGAGAACTGACAACAGCGTTTCGGTTAGCTAGGACCTTTCCAGCATCACTTCCGAAATGCGTACCGAATAATGTCGGAACTCTGTTTCGAACACAAGACCGTTCGGTGCGCTCGCTTACCGAACTGATCGGAAAAATGGCGGAAAGGTACGGTACAGGATAGGCCCCCTGCTGACTAGAAACAGATGAGTAACGAGTCCCAGTCAAAGGGCGTACACAGTCAATAAATGTGAACAGTATGGGACTTAACATCTGTCGTCATCAGTCCCCTAGACTTAGACCTACTTAAACCTAACTAACGTAAGGACATCACACATATCCATGCCCGAGGCAGGATTCGAACTTACGACCGTAGCAGTCGCGCGGTTCCGGACTGAGCGCCTAGAACCGCTCTGCCACCGTGGCCGGCTTATACAGTCAATACTGGAATCAATTAACCAGCTGTCATTCATAGGGGGCATCTGTTAGACCACGAGGCTGTTTCTTTCCATAAGTTATGTTTCAGCTACTACACGCTATTTCTTGAAATCACATTACAGGTGACGCCATACCAAGCAGCCGTTTAGACAGAATATGAAAGAACATACGATTAATGCTGCTTCTCTTTGCATGAAGGTATAGTCAATGCGAATTTGTTCACGAGCGAATCACTGCAAGTACTGTCTTACTCTCTGTTACTCTATCGTCTTCTCAGACACTGTGCTATTTCTTATTAACGTCCAATGCTTACACTAATTCCTTTCAAATTTTCAGAGATAGCTAATGCTTTACTTCCTATAACAATATAATTCACCGTGTGCAGCCCACTGCTGCCAATCCGCGCTCCCCCACCAGTTCTCTCTCCGCCTGTCAACACAGCCCTACTGTGAAAGTCCGCTCTTCTTCAACAGCTGCTGTCACCGCCATTTCAGTCAACTCGTCTTTCATTACCCCCTCATTTCTGATGGCACCATTGTTGGACGTGACAGCTGGTGTGGACAGGGCGCGGTACCTCCACCAGTCACGTAACGCGATCTTATAAACTTCGTTATCGCAACGGCTCAGTATTGTCACAGCTCTGCAGCCGGGTATTGTTTCCCTCTGCAGCCATTTGAGGTTCACATTTGAAAGCAGTCAACGACGCCGTGAGCTGTCAGGGGCCTGCTTACGCGATCTCCACTACAGACATGGCTCCAAACGTGTGAAACTAAACAATTTTATTACACATATTCTAGATCTTGTGTTGGCTACCATCATTTTGAAGCGACGTTCTTCATTTCAAGATCGGGACTGCTTTCGTTCTGTTATTTGAATGGAACATGAGTTTTATTCGAAGCAGCTCACCTTCACTGAAAGTTATATTTACCGGCAACATAAAAATCATGAGTCCATAATAAGAGAAGTAGGTGTACTTATTTTACACAAAGTATTTACTGCCAGTCACGCTAAGTTTTCAGGCCAGTGGGGAAACATTCCAGTCGATGGCTCATGCAACAAGAATTGACGCAGATACATTACTTACAACGACTAAGATAGATGGGTACATCACATAGCTAATGACGATGTATTGAACAGAATTGGGGAGAAGACGAGTTTGTGGCACAACTTGACGAGAAGAAGGGACCGGTTGGTAGGATATGTTCTCAGGCATCAAGGGATCACCAATGTAGCATTGGAGGGCAGCGTGGAGGGTAAAAATCGTAGAGCGAGACCAACGGATGAATACACGAAGCAGATTCAGAAGGATGTAGGTTGCAGTAGGTACTGGGAGATGATGAAGCTTGCACAGGATAAAGTAGCATGGAGAGCTGCATCAAACCAGTCTCAGGACTGAAGACCACAACCACAACAACAGCAACAACAAGATAGACTATTGCAGATAATACTGTTAGACTAATACGGAGTACCGGAAATCTTTTAGGATACAAAAGGCGAAAAAAGAACTGTTAGGAACGGTTTGGACGCGGATTTGTTAGCGTTCTCGTTACGGCTCATGGCTCTATCATGTACACTAAGGCTACTACATGGTAATTGTACATATGGTATAACTGTTGTACTTGTGAACGTCATTATCTGATATTTAACTATGACAAATTAACCAAAACGACGTGGTTTTTGAAGGTCATCACTGTGCCGCAGCATATGAACTGAACACTTTCGTAGAATACAAGTTACAACAATGTTGTTTTGTTATGGTCTTCAGTCCTGAGACTGGTTTGATGCAGCTCTCCATGCTACCCTATCCTGTGTAAGCTTCTACTGCAACCTACATCCTTCTGAATGTGCTTAGTGTATTCATCTCTTGGTCTCCCTCTACGATTTTTACCCTCCACGCTGCCCTCCAATGCTAAAGTTGTGATCCCTTGATGCCTCAGAACATGTCCTACCAACCGGTCCATTCTTTTTGTCAAGTTGTGCCCATACTCCTCTTCTCCCCAATTCTATTCAATAGTTCATCATTAGTTATGTGACCTACCCATCTAATCTTCAGCATTCTTCTGTAGCACCATATTTCGAAAGCTGCGATTCTCTTCTTGTCCAAACTAGTCATCGTCCATGTTTCACTTCCATACATGGCTACACTCCATACAAATACTTTCAGAAATGACTCCCTGACACTTAAATCTATACTCGATGTTAACAAATTTCTCTTCTTCAGAAACGCTTTCCTTGCCATTGCCAGTCTACATTTTATATCCTCTCTACTTCGACCATCATCAGTTATTTTGCTCCCCAAATAGCAAAACTCCTTTACTACTTTAAGTGTCTCATTTCCTAATCTAATTCCCTCAGCATCACCCGACTTAATTCGACCACATTCCATTATCCTCGTTTTGCTTTTGTTGATGTTGATCTTATATCCTTCTTTCAAGACACTGTCCTTTCCGTTCAATTGCTCTTCCAAGTCCTTTGCTGTCTCTGACAGAATTACAATGTCATCGGCGAACCTCAAAGATTTTATTTCTTCTCCATGGATTTTAATACCTCCTTCGAATTTTTCTTTTGTTTCCTTTACTGCTTGCCAAATATACAGATTGAATATCATCGGGCAGAGGTTACAACCCTACCTCACTCCCTTCCCAACCACTGCTTTCCTTTCATGTCCCTCGAATATTATAATTGCCATCTGGTTTATGTACAAATTGTAAATAGCCTTTCGCTCCCCGTATTTTACCCCTGACACCTTTAGAATTTGAAAGGGAGTATTCCAGTCAACATTGTCAAAAGCTTTCTCCAAGTCTACAAATGCTAGAAACGTAGGTTTGCCTTTGCTTGATGTTTCTTCTAAGATAAGTCGTAAGGTCAGTATTGCCTCACGTGTTCCAACATTTCTACGGAATCCAAAGTGATTTTTCCCGAGGTCGGCTTCTACCAGTTTTTCCATTCGTCTGTAAAGAATTCGCGTTAGTATTTTGCAGCTGTGACTTATTAAACTGATAGTTCGGTAATTTTCACATCTGTCAACACCTGTTTTCTTTGGGACTGGATTACAACAATAAAAGCATGAAACATGGGAAACCTTTGACCACCAATATACAGTACGCTGTTATTTTGTTATAGCAATTCGTATTTAAAATGACGGCTTTTCGAGAAATATCAATTTGCTGATCCTTTGAAACAAGTTATATTCGTGCCAAATACTCTAAAATAATATTAAAAAAAAAACAGAAAATAAAGTAACCTACTCCATAAAATATCGCGGCTCATAACCTGATTGTGACGTAAAAACGCTGTCACGTCTCGCTGGCCACGTTCGTCTTCTCGAGGCAAAATTCTGACGTTCCAGATACCTCATTTCAGGCTTCAGAGTTTAATGGAAAAATCCACATTGTGACGTCACCAGCTCCTCGCGCACATGTGTCCTCACGTCCTGTGAGAGCTGGCTTCACTGTGGGCGCCCTCCTGGTTTTCTGGCACGTGACTCTGTACTACGACTGTATTTGTGCACGTGTTAATACTAGAGCAAACAATGGGTGGCGGGCCGCATAAATTGCGCGGCCACGACGCGCACGTCGGCAGTGCAGCGGTGACGTAGGCTGTTGCGTCTTCGCCTCTTGACCTTCGCACCATGTGGTAAGGGGTGGCTGTGTTGTTACCCGGTGAGGCGGTCGTGGGGTGCGGAGTGGGCGGCGCGGCGCACTGTGTCCCGTGAGCAGCCAGCCCGGTACACGGGCCTAACTAACCCCCACCCCCTCCCCACACCGAGGCTTCAAACGGTCCAATCAGCCTCCTCTACCTACCGGATCTTCATTAGCTAATCCCTCCCTCCCCACACGCTGCGCCTTGTGACTCTGCAAGCGGAAACGCTCACACGTGTTCGCGCATTTCAGCAATACCCCGACAACTCGTGGAATGAACGTCGGATTCTAATGTTGCGATTCTTGCATCACTGCCAGGGGTAGTGCATGCTGAGTGGCGCACTACACCAGATCGATAGACGGAGGACCTTTAGGATAAAACTTGTTCTTTTTTGAGTCCCTAGCCGTAAAAAAAACTTGCAAGACTAATTCAACTCGAAATGGCTAATTTCATAGCACCTAAAACAGCCTACTTAGACGTTAACGCCTGTTTTTATCTATTTTAGCTTTAAAATCCTAAAATGCACATATATCTCTACCGCAACAATAAGTTCTAGTATTTTCAACAGATTACAATTACTTACAACAATCGATGGGGCGACTGAAGGCGATATTTGAAACAAAGAAGTCTGTAGCTCGTACAGTCCTGTCTAACTGCCTCTTTCCACAAATATATTCCTAAGCTTCGATGTGACCTCGGCGGAAAAAAACGCATACCCAAGGAGAGAGTTAAGACTGCCTACTGATTGTAGTAAAAACCCTCAGCTCTCTCATTGGTTATACACGGACTCTTATTGTAGGAAGGCGAGGGTTTTGTAGAATTTTTGTCATCCACCCGCCAAACTGGACTAGTACGAAGTGTACCGATGGACGTATAAAGTGTAACGTATTCATTGGCCAAAATCCATGCTAGTTTCAGTGCGCGAATAGTTCAACAGAAGATAACGTCGAAAACAGCTAGATTAATGTCTAGTCCGGCAAGTTTCCGCAGAATACGACAGATGCAAAAATTACGTTCTAGTTTTTCCGGCCATTTCGGAATTGATAATTTGTCCTCACATCTTTCGACACCATAGCGGTTTTGAATCACATTAATTTGTAAGAACCGCTTAAAACTATGCTAAAAGATACCGGGACTCAGTAGCTCACTTTCATTATAATTTTTAAATTGCTGATTTCATTTTTGATATAAAGGAAAGGTAAGCAGTGCGTAAAATGTCATACCTCTAGGTCAAACCGAACATATTCTTAAAATGTTGCACCAAGTTTTGAATTTTTTAAAGTTTTGAGTTATAACAAAAATCTATTCAGTGACTGGATAACTGGAAAACTGAAACTTCTAAACTTTATTGCATGTTTATTTTTTTTTTTATTATTTTGCTAAAACAAAGTACTGGTGAAGTACCCAGCGAGGCAATTGTGAACCTCTTACTTTTTCGTCACACGAAGAATAAATTTCATTTTATCTCCTCTAAACACTCTAAGATTTTGAAAGCATTGCTTTTCTAGCTCCTGTGTGTAAATGGGGACGTGGATAACGTCGAAAGTTCCTCGAGGCTTTTCGCCTATGATGTTGTATACAGAGGAATCGCAACGCCGCGAAATGTAGGAAGACCTGTAAGCGGTCGACGCTTAGTCCGTTTATTGACAGTTGGCACTCAACATACACAAACGTAATGCTCATAATCAACCAAAAAGACATATTACAGTCATCACTGCATGCAGTCACATCCATAAAATATATATAGATGTATGTGTAGGGTGAGATTCAAACGTGGACGACCACACGAAGGCGGATGCCAGACTCAGTTTCATAGGATGAAGCCTCAGGAATTGTTGTCCACACATAACGGAGATAAATTATAAAAACCCCGTTTCACCATTAGGTGAATATTGCTTCTTACACTGACATCCGTACCAAACAGGTCTGATAAAGCTAATAGAGAAGACGTAAACAGGAGCAGTACTTCTTATTACTTGTGCATTTAATAAAGCCTTCCTTACACGGGACGTGTTTCTTACCGCGAAGCACTGCATACGCGGCGTCCGCCGCCGTTTTCGGCACTCACTGAAACGACCTCCCTACGTCTCACGGGACGTCACGTGCTCATCGTGATTTGCGATCGCAGCGTTCTCCAGCGGCAGTTACCGGCTTCATCTGGCGTGGATATCACACAGTTTGTTTACAAAACTGACCGCACTTAAAGAAGTTGCGTTAACTCTGTTCGCGATTGTCGAAGTAGAACAGAGAAAATCGAAAGGATGATTCTGGACTCGTCGACAGCTTGAACAGAGAATTGCTGACAGACGCACACTGTACAGTGCAGTACAACGATCGCAGTTACATACCAGTTCAAGTTATCCGTTAACTCAGTTGTATCTAGATCTTGTTTCCGGTTTTAAAATGAATGTACAGCATAATGTCACAGGTTGTTATATCCACATTCTAGATGCTACGCTTACTACCATCACTCTGAGATAACGTTCTTCACTTCAAGATAGGGATTTATTTCGTAATTTCATTCCAATGGAAATGAGGGCTTTTTGACGATGCTGACCATAACTGAAAACGATATTTCCTATTTCCCAGCAAGATACAAGAATGAAGCAGTCCATAAAACCAAGAGATGGATACATATACAACCTTTAAAAAAACTGGCGCACCACGAAGGAATTATTAGAATGGGATGGAAATCGGTAGATGTGGATGACTGATTCAAGAGAAAGAACTTCACGAATTGGGCAAGTCAATAACGCGTTGATACACTTCTGGATTATTCGTCTTTGCATTGATTGAAGGAGTTGTTGGATGTTCTCCTGTTGGATGTCGTGCGAAATTCTGTCCGACTGGCGCGTCAAACTGTCGAAGTCTCGAGATGGATGGAATATCCCCAGCCCCACAATGCTCCACAAACGTTATCAATTTTAAGAAATTCGGTGACCTTGCCCGCAAAGAAAGGGATTGGCAAGCATAATGACGAGTAACAGAAACCCTCACCTTGTGTGGGCGAGCTTTATCTTGGTGAAGTGTAAGTCCAGAGCGGCTTCCCATGACGGGCACGAAATCTTGACGTAGAATATCGTCAGCGTACAAGAGTGCCACGAATGACAATGTCTTCCTACACTAAGAAATGGTACACCAGACGCTCGCTCCTGGATGTCGGTCGGTGTGATAGGTGACAGTCAGACTGGTATCCCAACGAGTTTGGTGCGTCTCCAGAAACGTGTTCAGCCTGGAATCTCATTGACTGGAGTAGAACTGTCTCCAGCGGTCAGTCTCGAGTCGAACTGAGCCACGATGACCAGCCAACACGTGCTTGGAGACGCTCCGGACAGCCGTGGGGTACCAAGGTGGCTGTGGCTCGCCGTAGGACTCGAGAACCAGGACTGGTGCCCTGGGGTGCGATTCTTTTCACAGCGCGGCCCCTCGATTGTCATCTGTGGCTCGCCTACAGCACAGCAATACGTGAACGATATTCTACGGCCTGTCCTGTTGCCCTTCGTGGTACGCCATCATGGGGCTACATTTCAGCAAGACAATACCCGCCCCGCACAAGGCGAGAGTCTCGAGTGCTTGTCTTCTTGCTTGCCAATGACTTCCTCGGGCAGCACGGTCACCGGATCTTTCCCCAATTGAGAATGTTTGGAGTATTATGGGCAGCGCCTTCGAACCAGCTCCGAATTTCGAAGATATAACGCGACAATTGGACAGAATTTTTCACGATGTGCCACAGGAGGAGTTCCAACATCTCTGTCAATGGATACCGAGCCGAACAACTGCACAAGGCCCAGAGGTGACACAACGCGTTCTTGCTTTGCTCAATTTATGGAGCTCCTTGTCCTGAACAAATAAACCAATTTTTCAGAAATTTTGATCATCAGTTTGTCTGCACACGTACATCATATCCACCCAGTTCCATCCCATTCGGACTATTCCTTCGCAGTGCGTCGTTTTGTTTAGTTATATTGCATTTTACACAAAGTTTCATAACAGCAAAAACCTCCAGTGTGTAACTTGTGTTTATTATTTGTCATAGACCGGCGGTCAGGTTAAGGTCTCTGGCCGATGGGGAAACATCGACAGTCGTTGCCTGTGCATCGAGAATTGTGGCAGATACATCGTTAATAACAAATAACATCGACTGTAGATAATACTTCTATTAAATTGATAATAAAGTCCCAGAATATTTTAGAAGACAAAAGGTGAAAACAAAGATTTGGATGGAGTTGGACACGAACCTTCTACCTTTCTTTTTATAGCACACAACTCTATCAAATACACTACGGCTTCGACTTTGTAGTCGCTCCTCCCTGTATGTTATAGACCGTGTGAAGGGTACACCTACAAACGGCATTATTGATATTTGAGTGAAAGCGACGCGCTACTAATAGAGTATCATTGTGTGGTAGCACTGAAACGGTATACTTCCATTGCACATAAGTTCGATAAGCATCACATACAAGAACACTTTAACTAGTAATATGTCATTTTATTATGCTAAATTGTGCCCGAAACGACGCGTTTTCGAGGGATTGTTTATGTGCTGATCCTTTGAAACAGCTTATATTCGTACCACGTACTCAGAAATAAGATGTATCGCCAAATATGGAGTTTAGCTCCATGCAATATGCCCCCCTCGAATGCCAGACATTTGCCACACTTCCCCTTCGCCAGGTAGCTTGAGTAGCGATCCCTCAGGTAAGGGACGCCCTTCCCCGTACTACTTCTGTCCGCTTTCAAACCGCCGTCTCCACATCTTACTCGATACAACCAGTAAGTAAGGGACCTCCTTCTTCGATATCTTGGCGAAATACTGAGCTGCTTCTCCGATATCTAAATATTTATAGCTTTTGGGAAACGAAAGCATTACCGACGATTATGTCAGTATGTAATTAGCCCTGCAAAATATAAATACAGATCCCTCCGTCTGTACGTTAGCTTCCTTTCACACTTACTGATTGCGATAGAAACAGTCCATCGCCATGGGAACAACAAGAAACGAACGATGTAAACAGAATGCGAATGTGCGCTAATCATTTCTTTTTGAACACTGAATTTGTGCCTACTTTAATTACTACAACTGCATGCCCAAAAGACAATAAGGAAAGAAGAAATGGGTATGTGAATGTTTGAAAAGAAGAACGACATACTCCATATTAATTTGCTCTCTAAAATCCAATATCCCTTGCGGCGAAACATTAGTTAATAAAGTGTAGCGGGACAATGTTAAAAAAAGGCTGAAAATGCGTTCACTAATTAAAATAAGAACATCTATGATTGATATGTCATCTAAAGTAGACATACAATTTTGAAGTGTTAGAAATAAGGAAATGTAATGCAGAATGCTATGCTTGTAACGTACGTTGTTGGTCTACATTTTTTAGCTCTGGTATTTACAGGGTCACAGAGAAAGCATCCTAGGATTTGGAGGGCAAACCCGTAATTGTAATGATCTGCATTACAACAGAAACAAGAAGCACAACTTAAGGAAAAATGATGTAATGTGTTTTCCAGCTCACAAGCGACGTTGAAGCAGATAGGTCCTATGACTTAGGTTATATTCGACAACCGGAATAAATTAATAACTGTCTCCTTTTACCGACCCCCGGTCTCAGATGATACAGTTGCTGAACAGTTCAAAGAAAACTTGAGGCTCGACACAAATAGGTACCCTACTCATACAATTATAATTGGCAGTGACTTCAATCTACCTTCCGTATGTTGACAAAAATACATTTTCAGACCCTATTGTAGATAGAAAACAACTTCCTTAATTGTTCTAAATGTTTTTTAAAATTATTTTGAACAATTAGTTCACGAGGCCATTCAAATTGTAAATGGTTACGAAAACACACTTGACCTCTTAGCCACAAATAATCCTGAGCATCACGACGGAATACAGGGATTAGTGAACACACATTCGTAACGAAGCTCAATTCCGTAACAAACAAATACACTAAAACTAAACGCGAAATATATCTATTTATAAAAGCAGCTTAAAATTCTGATGACGGCTTTCTAAGAGACAGTTTCAAATCCTTCCAAACTATGTAACTGAGGACTATTTGTGGCTTAAGCTAAAAGAAATACTATAAACAGCACTCGAGAGATTCATACCAAATAAATTAATAAGAGGCGCAACGGATCCCCCATGGTACACAAAACAGGACAGAAATCTGCTGCAGGAGCACCGAAAAAGGCACGTATAATTTAGACGAACGCAAAATCTCCAAGATTGGCGAAGTTTTACTGAGGCATGAAATTTGGTGCGGATTTCAATGCGAGATGCATTTAATAGTTTCCACAACGAAACTCTCTCTAGAAATGTGGCGGAAAATTCAAAGAGATTCTGGTCCTATATTAAGTAAACCAGCGGAAAGGCTCAGTAAGTACCTTTACTGCGGGACAGCGACGGTAATGTTACTGATGACAATGCTACTAAAGTGGAGTTACTAAATGCAGTTTTCCGAAATTCCTTCACCAAATAAGACGAAGTAAATATTACAGAATTCGAAATGAGAACAGCTGCAAACATAATATAGAAGTAGATATCCCTGGTGTTGCAAAGAAGCTCAAATTACACTATCAAATAACTGAACTGTCAGTGACAGAGGAAATGATCAAATATCTTTTCAGAAATTCTCTAATGTATAAGAAAAGTAGGTCTAATACATTTGTTTCCGATGTTCTTTAGGAACAATTAATTTTCAGCATTAAGCTCTTTGCTTAGTTTCAGTTGCTTTTAATGGCCTGTATAAAGATGATTAACAATTTAGTACGGAATTTTAATTTTTAAATAACTATATTTAAATGTATTTAAGTAGATTTACATCTACTATCATAAATGTTTGCAACGAAACTTAAATAATAAAAATATTTGAGGAGCCAAAATTGTCAACCTTTAGGATCAGATCAGTTTTGGGATGTCAATTTTAGGTGCAATTCAAAGGTTCAGTTGCCATTTTCTTTTACAAAAGCGTATACTCAGTTTAACAAACCATGATATTTTAGGTGATGGTTGCGACTCTGAAGCTTCAGAAAATAATTTTAGAAATCGCAATTATTTAATAGTATGGCCATAATATTAGAAGGTAGAAAAAAGTTGTCTTGATGTGACAACAATAGGAGCTCTTATGGGAAATTGCTATTGAAAAATGTTAGATGTAACTGTAAATTCTGGTGACAGGAGGATCATTTGCGTGATGTTTAATGTTGGCTTCGTTAAGCGAAATTTCACTGCTTCTTGATTACGCGCTAGTGAACCTAGCTGGGACCAGCTAGTTACATCGTTAAGCTATTTAGGGACACTTTTGTGAGGCTTGAAACACTCTTTAATTTTTACAATAAAGGCTGATTCTCATCACAGTTTGCACTAGATTTGGACTGTCAAAATGATAAATGACCATTTACCATTTTGGTGTGTTTAAAATCAGCCTAAACAGGCTGAACTAACGTACACTCTATTTACAATTACAACTTAATATTACCACCGACAATGCTGCTTCATTGTTTTAATAATTTTAACTCAGTAATCTACGAGGACTCAGTGGTCTTCATGGTTTTTTAATACATTTGTAACGTATTTTAGTCCAGTTTCTGAATATGGGCAATGGCTCTCAAGCAAGGCCTAATGTTGCCAGTCTCTTCATAATTCTTTACGATTCTCTCCATCCTGTCGTGCACCTTCAAGTACTACTTCTTCCACTTCTTATCTTCAAGATTCATTTCAAATTACATGTACATGCAGTTTGTGAGCTCTGCTTCCTTTTTCAAGCATTCCACCAAATAGGTGATACTAGGGTGAGGGTTTCCAATAACACTATTTTGTTGTGCCACCCTTCAACAGCATTCGTCGTTCGGTGCCTTTTTCCGCAGCAGTTCCACATTTATATTGGGAAATGCTCATTCTCTAGCCAGTTGTCCACAAAGTAGTCAAAAAATTGAGAGAGCCTTCCTGTATCAGGAGCTTCTGCATGAATCTCAATCCATCCATTGCTTACGTCCTCGGGTTTTACAAATGCCAGCGCTGCACACATGCTGACGCGAAGTCTTAAATCCTCGTTCTGGCGGTACTCCTCAGTTAGACCGAGAACTTCAGTTGTTCTCCATAAACTGTTCTTCATATGGAAATAGCATCCATTTATTTCAATTGTGGGAAAAACTTGACGAATGGCCGATATCGCAGCTGCCT
Organism: Schistocerca piceifrons; assembly: GCF_021461385.2. Classification (NCBI taxonomy): domain Eukaryota; kingdom Metazoa; phylum Arthropoda; class Insecta; order Orthoptera; family Acrididae; genus Schistocerca; species Schistocerca piceifrons. The sequence goes on along the minus strand of NC_060140.1, from coordinate 30,102,125 downwards.
CAAAATCGACATTTACTTCTTTAGGACACTACTCAGGGACTGCCTGTTTTCTCAGACGAAACAGACAAACATATGTGTCTTTCTTCTTATTACGGAGCACTGAAAATACAGTAGGAAGAATGTTTGTTTCTTTAATCGGGCCCCGTAAGTCTACGTGTATGGTGTAGATTTGTGCAAACTGCTTGCTGCAGCTCTTAAATGTTCCATCCATAAAAAAAAAATGGGAATATGTTTTGAAACTTTCTTTTCCTTTACTTCCACTAAAAATCATTATTCTCTCCTCTAATCTATCGTCTTCTAGAAGAAAACTGCTGCCTTCTCTCATTTTTAGTAGATCTTCATGAAGATCAATTTCATAAGAGTTCTTAGGCTCTTGTCGGTTCCTCGCACTTGACTCCGTCGACGGCGCATGGTTCTCTTCATAGACTTTGACTCACTGTAACAAAGTCATAACTTTTAGTATGTAGGTTTCCCATTTCATAAGCGTATATCTCCGATAACTGTGTAGTTTCTTCTCGAGACCTTCTCTTCGCCCTTTCCACTTGCTTTCTCACTTTCAGAGCCGCTTCTTCAGGTGGTCCACAGAGATGTTCTAATACGCTCAACACTTCTGCGTTCTTCGAAAGCAGCTTTCCTTTGCAATGATCCGCTTTTCTTCCAGGGGTCGGGCGGCGGGTGAGGAGGAGGAGGAGGAGAGGGGGGGGGGGGGGAGTAGACAAGGGACCCAACCCTTCGGAGCAGGTAAAATCGTGGCAAATGTTCGGCGTGGCAAATGTCGACACAACGCCCCCACCCCCCTCCTAAGCTCTGTCTCTGACATAAAACTGATGCTGCATCTCATTGGCCTCACACGTCTCCACGATGCAAAAATCTGAGATGCCAAGTTTCTGGTTTTACGCTCTGGGTCTGACGTCACTAACTACTCGCCCACGTACGTTCTCACGGCCCGAGAGAGGACGGCGTAAGTGCGAAAGCGTGACAGGGATAGCCAGCCAACTGCAACGGCAGACACTACAAATGCGTTGCGCATCTCGGTGTGAGAGGACAAAACTGCCAGAGCGTACGTTCCTAGAGGTATCAAACAGTACATTGCATCCTACTGTGTGTACCTCGCGAAAGCGTAGTGAAGATAAAAACAAAGAGAATCGAGCTCAGACGGAGGCATGTTCGCGACTGGAAAAGGAGCGGCCGGAAGCGACAGTGCTGTGCAAAATACCCTCCACCACCCATTCTAAGGTGGCTTGCCGAGTACAGATGTAGGAAAGGTCGGCACAGGAGAGGAAAACTTTGCGGGTCCCGTTAAACCAGTCGAAATGCTGATTAAAAGAAGACGAGAAACTCATCCAAACGCACACACACGACCAAAATGAGAGAGTTAAACAAAGTGTGTTGACCTTTGGGGGTGGATGCTTTGTCACGAACGCCTCTGGGAGCGCCTGCGCCACTGAGTGCAGTGATGTCGCGGTCCTTGTCGGGTTGTCCCCTCCGCCCCCTCCCCCACCTCTCCCGCCCCTTGGTACACACCTAGACAGGCCGATCCCCTCCCCTTGCTAGTGGTCTACGCGCTTCATCCTCAACCTTAAGAGCGAGTAATCCCGGCCGGCCGCACGGCGCTGCGTCGTGTCCCGGGCCGGAAGGTTGTGGGATCTCGCCGGCGCTATTAGGGCCCGCCAAAGCCCTCCGGAGCCAACTCCGGCCGTGTACCTGCCACCGCAACACGACGCCGTAGTCGCAAAGTGGACGGCGAGGCCCTGCCGCAAAGTAGCAGGCAAAGCGAGCGTTAAGTGCCGTGCTCTCCGTCACTAGTTATCTCGCTACGGGTATCGTGAAGCATTGCACAGGGTCGCGGCAGCTAGAGGCCAGGTGAGTCTGGTGCCACGACGGTTGCTTTGAAAAATCCTTCCAAACTAGAGCATTTGCTCAATGTCTAGTGATTTCCTCGTCGGCATGACATCAGTCTTTGCTCCTTCCTGTCCCATAGAGTACAAAATTCATGTATAGTATCCCACAAGCGTTGCATCAGACTTCTGGGTTGTCGAGGGCTCCTTGAGAAACAAATCGAGGATGGGAACCCGTGCCCGGAAATGTCATCCAGCGACGCTACCGGGGGTCGAAGTTACAGGCGCCGCCGCTTGCCCTCCAGCAGCAAACATGACTTTGTACACTCAAGGATCGCAATGTTGTTCGTTATTCAGTGGTCGTGAATTATTACCAGGATCGCCAATGCAGTAGGTGGTGCTAGCTTCTGTGGAGACAGTTTATGTCTCCTAAGAATCCACTGATGTGTTGCCTTGGTGGATGACAGTTTCGGACAGAAGTTTCCATCTGAAGTTTATTTTTGTCCTGTAGATCGGAAACATTAGAGATTTTAGAGGTTTCCGGTAGAAAAATAAACTGCAGATAGAAATTCATGTCACAAAGCGTCATACGCCGAGACAACAGAGCATTACATTCGTAGCAGACAAGGCCGGTCTGCGCGAGACGTTCCACCTATGGTCGGACTGCGCAAAAAGTGACGTTTGGTGCCGAAGGGATGGGCTCATTTCCGGGACACCGTGTATACAGGCTGTTTCACACGCGGTGGATCTCTCATTACTTTGTAAAAGAAGCTGAGTAACTGTGGGTTTCTTCAGGTGAAATCGTTGTTTTGGTACACTTAATCGCCTCTAAAGGGATACAGTGGAATAAAAACATAATTTAGGCTGTTTTTGAGTGCGAGAAACCACCTAAAAGGAAGAAGCTGAAGTCGTTTATGGGCAAGTGTAGTTTTTACCTTAGAGCATGCTCTCCATTGCACCACATCGAATTTATTTGAAGAGGAAGAGAAAGAGATAAATGACAGCATTTAACGTGCTGCCGACGACGAAGACGACGTCAAGATGGAGCACAAGTTGGGAACGATCCCGGCATTTTACTGTATCACGGAAAAAGTGGACCTGGATGGTCAGAGAGCGGTCTGAACTCCGCTCCTCGCGATGCGACTACAAGTATGAATGTAAATCAGCTGTTAGGTTACTTACCAAAGTCGTGTATGTGGTGCACGTGCGACAGAAAAGCTTCCTGCTTTACGTAATGACAGGTAATTTACGGTACGTCGAATTCTGTCATCATCCTTGCTCCTCACAACTTACCTGCAACAAATGAAAGTAGAATCTTAAGTTATTCATTCAAATTGGGTATAATTTCTAGCGTGATCAATCATTTGTAAAGTATGTCTGAGTACAACAACTAAATACATAGATTTGATTGAATGTGTCAGACAATAAAAATTAGTTTTTATATGTTGCCTTCTTTGTTTTTCGACCTGTTTTCCGCAGTTGCACATTTACAAGTTGTATAGGTTAACTGTCGTCTTCAGCAACTGTAATCAAAGTCTTATCGAGACCAGACGCGATTCGCTTTATTTTAAATCGTCTTCTGTGATCACTGTAACAAATGGCATTTTTGTCTGACAATTTTGTTTTTTAGGATCATTAACAGTTCTCATGCTTGACTTTATATATAAACAGTTTTTATCCTTTTCGTTACGGTTTTTTGTTGTTTCTTTCATTCTTCTTTGTCTTCCACGTGTATGTGTGAGTACTTGCACAGAGATTAATAAGTAATAATATATAAATAATACAGCGAAAGTAGACGTCTCCACTACCATGAAACCAAACAAAAGACGAACGCATCACGCAGTGTCAAAACAAAACACGTAGAATGGCGAGCGGACAGTGATACTTCCGAAAACAGAAGTGTAAATCTGTTACGTGCTATTTGCAAATGCTCAACACATACACGTGGAAAACCAAGGAGAATGCAATAAAAAAAAACCATGAGTAAACCAGAAGAGTAAAAATAAAGCGAAAAGTGTCAGGTCTTAATACGACTTCTATTACAGTTGCTAAACACTGAAATTAACCCATACAATTTGAATTAGTTTCTATTGTTACAGTGGTTATGCCTGCTACGCCAGCATTTTGTGATTGTTACATTATAATTTCGTCACAAAACTGAACTGAAAATTGATATATGACTGTACAGGATTTAAGGTTATACAACATTGAATAACATTCCAAGAACACTGCAAGTGAATTTGAAAGGAAGTAATTTCATTGAATTGTCCACAGTACGATGACTAGTCCACGCCATTTGCGTAGGCGAATCTTCCCATCTGTGAAGCGTACGTTCAGAAGACTGCGGGCTGAGGTACTCACTCGCTCCTGCCCGTGCAGTTACTACATGGCAAGTGGCGGCGGTGCGCCCCCACAGCCAGCGTGCAGTGGAGGCCGTTCAGGATGGTGTGAGGTCGTTACGAGGACCGTGTAGGGCAAGCTCTCGTCAAGAAGTGCCCAACACTCACGGCCGGAGTGATTGATTCCTTCTCAGAAGCGACGTTACCTCTCTTCGATTGACGTCAGAAGCACGTTCCACCGGGTCTACTTCGTGTGTGATTGGGCACTTTGTGCGACCACTTCCGTCAATCCAAACGGTTGTTATAAAACGATTTTGCACTGAGCGACTTTAGTTGCTGACAGTAAAAATGTGTTTCTAACGTTGCCATGAACACACGTGATAGGGTATTTCTGTTAGTGTTAATATGTTTTGCTTATTAGGAACCAGTGTTGTTATACCTACGGTGTAGTGTACAGTAGGTATCGTAGCTGAGCGACAGCAGGACGATACAGGATGACTTAGAGTTTCTAGTTGGTGTGAGGAATGGCAGCTGGCTCTGAATGTGAGTCAGTGCAGTTGTATAGAAGAAACAGCCCCGAAATGTGATGGTCACTTAAATGTCTAGGCGTAACGTTGCAAAGCAATATAGAGGGAACGAACATATAATGACGAAAGTGGGGAAGACGACTGTGATTTATTGGCATAATTTCAGGACAGTATAGTTCATCTACAAAGGAATCCACGTATTGAACACTAGATCGACCTCATCTTCAGTATTGCTCGACTGTTTGCAATCGCTACCAAGTGGCACTGAAGGAAGGCGTCGATGCAGTACAGAGCCGTGCTGCTAGATTTGTTACCGGTAGATTCGATCGACATGCGAGTGTTGTGGAGATGCTTCGCGAACTCAGATGAGAATCCCTTGTGGAAAGACGACGTTCTTTTCACGAAACACTATTGAGAATTTCAGAGAACTGGCATTCGAAAAAATGGTTCAAATGGCTCTGAGCGCTATGGGACTCAACTGCTGAGGTCATTAGTCCCCTAGAACTACTTAAACCTAACTAACCTAAGGACATCACAAACATCCATGCCCGAGGCAGGATTCGAACCTGCGACCGTAGCGGTCTTGCGGTTCCAGACTGCAGCGCCTTTAACCGCACGGCCACTTCGGCCGGCACTGGCATTCGAAGCTGACTGCTAAACGAGTCTACTGCCGCCAATGTACATATCACGTAAGGACTGCGAAACCACGGTAAGAGAAATTAGGGTTCACACCGAGGCGTGTAGACAGCCGTTTTTCTGTCGCTCTATTTTAGAGTGGAACAGGAGAGGAAATGGATACCAGTAGTGCACAGTATTCTTCGCTACGCAGCATACGGTGGCTTGTGGGATAACGTATAGAAATGTAGATATGAACGTAACTACTCACCCTCTTACTCACAACGTCTCACAGTCTTCAATTATTTTCAGTAATATTCGTTTCACCTGGTCTTTCCCCCAGTTTCTGGCGAGCAGTTATCTGTTCCTATTCCGAAATAAAGTGAAAAGTATCAGGCACATTTGCGTGGATTTTTCATTAATTTAGATATTGGTTTAGTAATTTAGGAAAAAAAAGGGTTCAAATGTCTCTGAGCACTATGGGACTTAACTTCTGAGGTCATCAGTCCCCTAGAACTTAGAACTACTTAAACCTAACTAACCTAAGGACATCACACACACCCATGCCCGAGGCAGGATTCGAACCTGCGACCGTAGCGGTCGCGCGGTTCCAGACTGTAGCGCCAAGAAACGCTCGGCCACCCCGGCCGGCAGTAATTTAGAGAACGAGAAGCTACAATAAGAAAATGTTTATTAAATGTCTTAGTGCACAGTGTGTCGTAGTGCGCTCACCTGTGTAACTCCCTATCTTCAACATAGTGAACGACTCACTACTTTCCACTTTTGCTTTTGTGGGAAGACAGAACACGCTGGAGCTGAGAAGAGTGGACGGATAATGTTACGGAATACACAAACTTTGTGGCGCGACTGAAGGGACAGGCATTGACTTCGTGAAACTGGGTCTGCCGCGACATTCCAGGGGGCCGCTGTGCTATGTCCACCATTACAAGTGCGGCCAGGAAGCGGAGATGTGCCGCTAGCTCCCGATGAGGCCTGTTTTCTCTGTTTTGCAGACCGGATTTGTAGATAGCCATCGGTAGCTTTCGAAAACACGAGTTGTGCAAAATAATGGGATAGCCCCGCAAGGTTTATTTCCTAATTCCAGAGGACGCCTGATGCGAGGATAAGTTCACCGGCGCAAAGACACGAGATTGGTCTGTTAGAGTGTGACGTCACAAGTCGCGGACGTTTCTTTTCACAAACAGGGGAGAGCTTTGAGGTTCAGGTGACGTTTTGTTTACGGAGGACACTCCATGTTGGAAGGAAACCTTTCTATTGGGCTGCAGCGTCTTATAATCTTTCCACTGCCGGCCTGCTACGGTCGCAGGTTCGAATCCTGCCTCGGGCATGGCTGTGTGTGATGTCCTTAGGTTAGTTAGGTTTAAGTAGTTCTAAGTTATAGGGGACTGATGGTCACAGATGTTAAGTCCGATAGTGCTAAGAGCGATTTGAATCTTTCCACTGGCAACGACTGTGTTCGCTGGGAAGAAAGAGTGTCGATCAGAAGAAAAAGCCAAAATTTTCTTATTTCTGGGGAGACTTAGGTTGGTGACGGTCTACAGAGCATTAACGAGCTCACACCGTTCGGCGGCGGTCCATAGAGTTTTATAGGCGGACCTCAGCTGATGGCAGTCCGTTGAGAACCGCTGAAGGACTTCGAAGGAAGTGGAGAGGAGCGCATCGCGGCAGTCGACCGCGGGACAGTGCTGCAGCCATCGACTTCTCTGTAGAAGCTCCTCCACACCATCAGTGTCCATATCGGCGCACGAGAAATTCACGGTGAACATTAATGGCGGCACTGGCCAGTCAGGTCATTCTGTACTGCGGTCGTGAACTTTCACACGACCACCCGTCTCAGATTCAACGTCATGTATTGAACGTATGATTCATTTACTCAGTCACCAAACTTCGAGTCGCTGTGCTTCTTGGTTGCAACGTTTTCCATTACTGACGTTCCCACCGTGTAGTTACGACGGCAGCACTGAATGTTACGTTTAAATGTATACACTTCTTTGTGAGTGTAGTCCTACCATCGCACAACTCTGGCTTGCTGGTACGACTTCATTAAGGTATGCCTCGTTCAATTTGATTATTTATTTAGCTTTCCATCCTGCGCTTACACGATACTATATTAGTAGTTTTTGAGTAAGTTTCTCGAGGTTCATATGTTTCGATGTGTGCTTCATCTAGCGTAGAACCGTTTTATGGTTTTTAAAATGCTGGAAAAGGAAAACGCCTCTGCGGGTCCATCTGATTCGAAGCGTGCTTCAGTCTAGCACACAGCCGTTCTATTATTTTCAGTGTGTTGTAAGAGGAAAATGTTAACGTCAGTAACAATTCCTAGTACACATTTAGAATCGTGCAAGCTGGGACCGCTCTCTAATTTTTGCTTATTTTGTTATCCTTAAAGATAATATGAAGATGACCCACGAAGTCGAAACGCGTTAAAAAAGTTAATAAAATAATAAGTTGCAACCAGATTGTTTCTAATTCAAAATATTTCACTGTCTCTTTCTCATGAGTATAATCAATATTTTAATGAAAGAAATTGCAGCGTTTAAACGAAAGATCAAATAGGGGTAAAGCAGGAGTAGGTTTAATAATGAATAGGAAAATAGGAATGCGGGTAAGCTACTACAAACAGCAGAGTGAACGCATTATTGTGGCCAAGATAGACACGAAGCCCACACCTACTACAGTAGTACAAGTTTATATGCCAACTAGCTCTGCAGATGACGAAGAAATTGAAGAAATGTATGATGAAATAAAAGAAATTATTCAGATAGTGAAGGGAGACGAAAATTTAATAGTCATGGGTGACTGGAATTCGAGTGTAGGAAAAGGGAGAGAAGGAAACGTAGTCGGTGAATATGGATTGGGGCTAAGAAATGAAAGAGGAAGCCGCCTGGTTGAATTTTGCACAGAGCACAACATAATCATAGCTAACACTTGGTTCAAGAATCATAAAAGAAGGTTGTATACATGGAAGAACCCTGGAGATACTAAAAGGTATCAGATAGATTATATAATGGTAAGACAGAGATTTAGGAACCAGGTTTTAAATTGTAAGAGATTTCCAGGGGCAGATGTGGACTCTGACCACAATCTATTGGTTATGACCTGTAGATTAAAACTGAAGGAACTGCAAAAAGGTGGGAATTTAAGGAGATGGGACCTGGATAAACTGAAAGAACCAAAGGTTGTACAGAGATTCAGGGAGAGCATAAGGGAGCAATTGACAGGAATGGGGGAAAGGAATACAGTAGAAGAAGAATTGGTAGCTTTGAGGGATGAAGTAGTGAAGGCAGCAGAGGATCAAGTAGGTAAAAAGACGAGGGCTAGTAGAAATCCTTGGGTGACAGAAGAAATATTGAATTGATGAAAGGGAAAAATATAAAAATGCAGTAAGTGAAGCAGGCAAATAGGAATACAAACGACTTAAAAATGAGATCGACAGGATGTGCAAAATGGCTAAGCAGGGATGGCTAGAGGACAAATGTAAGGATGTAGAGGCTTATCTCACTAGGGGTAAGATAGATACTGCCTACAGGAAAATTAAAGAGACCTTTGGAGGTAAGAGAACGACTTGTATGAATATCAAGAGCTCAGATGGAAACCCAGTTCTAAGCAAAGAAGGGAAAGCAGAAAGGTGGAAGGAGTATATAGAGGGTCTATACAAGGGCGATGTAATTGAGGACAATATTATGGAAATGGAAGAAGATGTAGATGAAGATGAAATGGGAGATACAATACTGCGTGAAGAGTTTGACAGAGCACTGAAAGACCTGAGTCGAAACAAGGCCCCCGGAGTAGACAACTTTCCATTGGAACTACTGACGGCCCTGGGAGAGCCAGTCCTGACAAAACTCCACCATCTGGTGAGCAAGATGTATGGAACAGGCGAAATACCCTCAGACGTCAAGAAGAATATAATAATTCCAATCCCAAAGAAAGCAGGTGTTGACAGATGTGAAAATTACCGAACTATCAGTTTAATAAGTTACAGCTGCAAAATACTAACACGAATTCTTTACAGACGAATGGAAAAACTAGTAGAAGCCAACCTCGGGGAAGATTAGTTTGGATTCCGTAGAAACACTGGAACACGTGAGGCAATACTGACCTTACGACTTATCTTAGAAGAAAGATTAAGGAAAGGCAAAGCTACGTTTCTAGCATTTGTAGACTTAGAGAAAGCTTTTGACAGTGTTGACTGGAATACTCTCTTTCAAATTCTAAAGGTGGCAGGGGTAAAATACAGGGAGCGAAAGGCTGTTTACAATTTGTACAGAAATCAAGTGGCAGTTATAAGAGTTGAGGGGCATGAAAGGGAAGCAGTGGTTGGGAAGGGAGTAAGACAGGGTTGTAGCCTCTCCCCGATGTTGTTCAATCTGTATATTGAGCAAGCAGTAAAGGAAACAAAAGAAAAATTCGGAATAGGTATTAAAATCCATGGTGTAGAAATAAAAACTTTGAGGTTCGCCGATGACATTGTAATTCTGTCAGAGACAGCAAAGGACTTGGAAGAGCAGTTGAATGGAATGGACAGTGTCTTAAAAGGAGGATATAATATGAACATCAACAAAAGCAAAACGAGGATAATGGAATGTAGTCGAATGAAATCGGGTGATGCTCAGGGAATTTGATTAGGAAATGAGACACTTAAAGTAGTAACGGAGTTTTGCTATTTGGGAAGCAAAATAACTGATGATGGTCGAAGTAGAGAGGATATAAAATGTAGACTGGCAATGGCAAGGAAAGCGTTTCTGAAGAAGAGAAATTTGTTAACATCGAGTATTGATTTAAGTGTCAGGAAGTCATTTCTGAAAGTATTTGTATGGAGTGTAGCCATGTATGGAAGTGAAACATGGACGATAAATAGTTTGGACAAGAAGAGAATAGAAGCTTTAGAAATGTGGTGCTACAGAAGAATGCTGAAGATTAGATGGTTAGATCACATAACTAATGAGGAAGTATTGAATAGGATTGGGGAGAAGTTTGTGGCACAAGTTGACCAGAAGAAGGGATCGGTTGGTAGGACATGTTCTGAGGCATCAAGGGATCACCAATTTAGTATTGGAGGGCAGCGTGGAGGGTAAAAATCGTAGAGGGAGACCAAGAGATGAATACACTAAGCAGATACAGAAGGATGTAGGTTGCAGTAGGTACTGGGAGATGAAGAAGCTTGCACAGGATAGAGTAGCATGGAGAGCTGCATCAAACCAGTCTCAGGACTGAAGACCACAAGAACAACAACAACAACAAACGAAAGATTTCTTTTGCTAGATACCGTCGTGTCACCTAACAGTATGCAAATCTTCCAGCTTAGGACCTACAGTTAGAGACTCATATCGCATTGTCCATCTAAAATTGTGCACATGTAAATTAATCGGATGGGATTTAGAGAACTGGCCGGTCCGCAATTAGATTTGTGGGTTGGGGTGATAAAATCACGAAGGGGGTACTTCCCAAATGATCATCAAATCCTCTCCCCCACCACCGGGGGCCATCCATTTTCGAGTAAATGATAAAAATAGCTATTTTTCGGCTTCGTTTGTACAGTAATTGACAAAGTAAGGAAATTGACTGGGTCAGAACTCTAACTTGCATCTACGGCAATTAACGAAAAGTCACCTTATCACTGGGATAAACAATGCTCACTGAAAAGCACACGCTCAAAAACCTACCAGACTGGATCACGTCTCTAATGACTTCCTCGTCGATGGGACATTAATCTTTCGTCCTTCCTATTCTGGACAATATATAATCACGAACCGCAGTCATCAGGTGAATGAACTGTTTCACATATACGGAAGTCTGCACTTAGATCAGTTAACTCATCACCAGTTATATCTTAACCTAGTCTCTGTGTTATTGTACATCTATTCCTTTTTCCCGAGGAAGTCTGTAGTTACTTCTCAATTCATAACTTCATTGGCTCCCTCAGTTTCTTTCTCTCACTCACTAGGTTTCTATCGCAAGTGGAAATGTTCACTTTCTCTGGATGTGTTGTTAAGTATTAAGTCCGTTAATGAGCGCAACACAACGAAGCAATTAAATGCTAAGACGACTTTATGTTTCCAAGTGTTCGATCAATGTAGTATGCGATACTTGTCACTTTCGTAGAAATTACTGAATGTATGTACTGAATGAACTGAATCACTGGCATTGCACACGCAAGTGTTGGTGAAAAGTGGATAAGATACACGTTCAGTAAACGTAACAAACGTTACTCTTTCTGCAGGGTTACGAACATAGTTTATTTGGTTATTCCCATAGAGTTACATCAACGAACTATAATCTTTCAAAAACAACACTATTTTTTAAATAATGCAGCAGGTGTATTAAAACCAACTACTACGAATGAATCAAACTTACGTCAATCTTGGTTAGGAAGCCTAAATGTTCAAAGTCATACGCTGCATATAAATGTGTGTGTTCAGACGACAGTAGTTCCGGTGGGTAACGTTCATTTAAGCGAGATGCTCGTACGGGTGCGTATTTTCCTGAATGCACAATGCAATGCGTCTTGTAATGCGCCATTAAGGGAACTTTTCGCTCCGTGACACCAACAGGTCTTTTAGAAACCGCACTGGGTTTTTCTTTCAGGAAAATGGGCACTCATTTGAAAAAAATCACTTAAATGAACATTCCCACAACAAAACATCCGTCTGAATACAGCTAACTGTGCAAAGCATGTTGTGTTCCCCCATAAAACTTCGAACGTTTCTAGATCTACGTAGGAAATTTTCTTTAATTTGATTTGTAGACGTTTGTTTTATTTAAATACATGAGCTACAAGATACACAAAAAAGATTGCATTAAGAAAATTATTACTTTTGCCTACCTAAATAAATGTTCTGTTCCCTTCTTAATTTGTAAGTCACAGAGAAACACGCCATATTTGGAACACTGTACAGGGGCTGATCGTGTCAAAATGGCAGCGTGTTGACTCGATGTTGTTTCTGCTTCTTTTCGTTTTCAGCTTGTATTCTTCAGACGGTGCATTTAAATGAAACCATCAAGAAAAATAGTTTGAAACCAGTCGGTAGCCTGTGAGAATCAGTCAGTCATAGTGAAATGCTTCTGAAACCAGAGCGCCTTAGGGACACTTTCGATTGGAAACAAACCGATAGCATGCGTTACATGACTTGGCTTAAGGACAGAAATGTCAATTGGTTACTGACTCAAGCGTTCTGCCATTTTTATGATATTTCTGTCACAATACCTTTGGCAGTATATAGCAGACCGAAGTGAATAGACTTTATATGCAGACCAAGGTAAATACTCCAGAATCTGTGCATCCTCACTGTCAACGTGGAAAGGTTCTGAATTATAGGAACTTCAGGTTGTTTGCTTTTTATCTCCTAATGGTTCAAGTTAAAATTTGAAAATAAGTGATTATTGATGGAGAAATATATTTCTAAATACCTTAGTTTTTAAGGAAATTAATCCTGCTACCCTTTTATTCTACGAGTGCAACGCTTTAGTGTCAAGTAGACGAATATTGGAGGCGACAAATTGTTCAAAATTGGGGGTATTGTCAATAAAGTTCGTACGACGTTTCGCAGTGCATTTAGCGCACATCAGAAGCACTGCACTAAACGAAGTCTCTTGTTGTTTAAAGGTCGGGTACTCAACTAGTCAGGTACTCAACTAGTTGAACATAAATATGCAACAAATCGGTGAAAAGCTTGCAGAGGAAAGCGCTCCGACGACGCAAATCCTCTACGATTTACAGGAAGACATTTTACGAATGTGACTGAGTCAACATTCAAAGATATGTACTCTAATACGCAGGTGTGTGGTTTCCACGAAACAGACAGTGTGTCAAGAAAACAGATACCAGTGTACTACTTCCAGTGCACTGGTATGTGTTGTACAACTACTTATCGCACACAGAGACATTACTAATCTTCAGGAATTAAAACTGATGGCCAAAAATAACTCAGACTTCTCAATAAATTGTACAAAAAATGAATCAAAATAAACTGAAAAATGTAATACAGATTTAACCTGGTGGCCAAAACTGGAGTTGATTGATTTTTTTCCAGGACAAATTGGTTCCGCGTTAACGCATTAGAGTATCTACCACATTTCACTGCCTACGACAGATACAGCCCATACCGCACCTCCGAGAGTGCGGGCAGTTTCATTATAAACATCCGGTACTACATGTTGAAACAGTTATCAGAATCTACAGCTCTTGATTTCAGAGCGTCTTTCCACGAGAGCAAGTGCACTGGAAAAAAACTGGCTTTTTTTACTACATCAATACTGTACGTGGTGTAAATTCTCACGACTCATTTCGCTAGTTGAATAAAAACGGTAAATATTCGTCACTTTTCGCTGTGATGAAATTATTGCAACGTGTCGGACGCGATCATGTGCGGGTAGCCTGATTTTCGAGACGTGAGAATTAATCAAGGACGTAAACAAGGATTGGAAATGCAGAGTGACTGTTGTAAAAAGAAGTAAAACAATTAAATTTCTTCACTCGCCAAATGGAGAAGTATACTGGCAAGAAAAACTATAGCTACTTGAGATGGTACTACATATATTTTGTACACGATGTAATTACACAACATACACTACTGGCCATTAAAATTGCTACACCACGAAGATGACGTGCTACAGACGCGCAATTTAACCGACAGGATGAAGTTGCTGTGATATTCAAATGATTACCTTTTCAAAGCATTCATTCACACAAGTTGGCGCCGGTGACGACACCTACAACGTGTTGACATGAGGAAAGTTTCCAACCGATTTTTCATACACAAACAGCAGTTGACCGGCGTTGCCTGGTGAAACGTTGTTGTGATGCCTCGTGTAAGGAGGAGAAATGCGTACCAACACGTTTCCGACTTTGATAAAGGTCGGACTGTAGCCCATCGCAATTGCGGTTTATCGTATCGCGACATTGCTGCTCGCTTTGGTCGAGATCCGATGACTGTTAGCAGAATATGAAATCGGTGGGTGCAAGAGGGTAATACAGAACACCGTGCTACATCCCAACGGCCTCGTATCACTAGCAGTCGAGATGACAGGCATCTTATCCGCATGGCTGTAACGGATCGTGCAGCCACGTCTCGATCCCTGAGTCAACAGATGGGGACGTTTCCAAGACAACAACCATCTGCACGAACAGTTCGACGACGTTTGCAGCTGCATAGACTATCAGCTCGGAGACCATAGCTGCGGTTACCCTTGACGTTGCATGACAGACAGGAGCGCCTGCGATGGTGTACTCGACGACGAACCTGGGTGCACGAATAGCAAAACGTCATTTTTCGAATGAATCCAGGTTCTGTTTACAGCATCATGATGGTCGCATCCGTGTTTGGCGACATCGCGGTGAACGCACATTGGAAGCGTGTATTCGTCATCGTCATACTGGCATATCGCCCGGCGTGATGGTACGGGGTGCCATTGGCTGCACGTCTCGGTCACCTCTTGTTGGCATTGACGGCACTTTCAACAGTGGACGTTACATTTCAGATGCGTTACGACCCGTGACACTACCCTTCATTCAATCCCTGCGAAACCCTAAATTTCAACAGGATAATGCACGACCGAATGTTGCAGGTCCTGTACGGGCCTTTCCGGATACAGAAAATGTTCGACTGCTGCCCTGGCCAGCACATTCTCCAGATCTCTCACCAATTGAAAGCGTCTGGTCAATGGTGGCCGATCAACTGGCTCGTCACAATACGCCAGTCACTACTCTTGATGAACTGTGGTATCGTGTTGAAGCTGCGTGGGCAGCTGTATCTGTACACGCCATCCAAGCTCTGTTTGACTCAATGCCCAGGCGTATCAAGGCCGTTATTACGGCCAGAGGGGGTTGTTCTGGGTACTGATTTCTTAGAATCTATGCACCCAAACTGCGTGAAAACGTAATCACATGTCAGTTATAGTATAATACATTTGTCCAATGAATACTAATTTATCATCTGCATTTGTTCTTGGTGTAGCAATTTTAATGGCCTGTAGTTTACATTGCGTAGGTGAAAAAAACTTGCAGATATCCACATTCTTATGACACGGCAAAATTACTCCCATATGACGTAAAGAATTATACTAGTGTATCGTGGTTTCTGGTCATGAATGTTGTCTACGGACGTGAAAAGGACTGACAATACATTCTGCACTTTGTAAAAAATATTCAGACACTGAAAGACTCCGAGTCTGAGGCGTGCCACTAGATGATGTAGTGAGCCGGCAACAGACGGGCCGGAATCTTTATATAGAGCAGTATCTGTTCCGTGAATGAAGTAAATACACAGTGTAAATAGCATCAACGAATAAAAAGACAATGTTTCGTCTCTTCTCTTTGTGATCAAATTACTCGCATAGAAAGGAAAGATTTTGTACTCGAAAATATTGATTTTTGGCTTTGAAGTTTGTCTCAGAACAAATAATTTTATTCATATACTCGTATTTGGATGCACGAAACGTGCGTTCCAGTAAGTACTTCATTTTTCTTGTGAACAACTCGTGGATGACTTACTGTGCTAACATGCAGCAAGGGAACAGTCGAACTGGAGACAACAGGTGCGTTTAGCCGACAAGCTGCGTCGGAAATACTGAGCAAAGGGCCAGGACGGCGGCGCAGGTTGGATAGCAGGCAGGAACGGTACAGGCATAGGCAGTCGCAGCAGGCACGGCCTTTGGGGAGCACATCCGCAGCGGTGAAGGGGTTAAGCGCTGCTCAGACCACACAGCGATTGTGGGCAGTGACAGTAACGTGTGATGGACTCGCAACGTTCTTAATCTAGCAGAAATGGTAAGTTTCTGTGTTTGCGACAAGCAGCGTTAAGAGATTCATATGCTTCCAGCGCTTGCAACGTTTCGGCAAGTGTAATGGAACTACTTGAAACTTTTTTGTTTCAGATTCCTCTTCTGCTTCTCCTACAACCATCCACTCTTGTTCAGAGGACTGAAAGCTGTACACATAAACAGATTTTACATTGCTTTCCTCGAACATTCCCACACGATTCAATTCAGTTGGAAATTAAATATTCGCAAAGTTTAATACATTTGAATATTGATGATAATTGGACACACAGTCCACATTGTTATTTTCTGAGTATAAACCAAGTATAATTAACAATCTGAATCAATAATAAGCATTATTTGAATCAAAATTTACTACGTTAGGTGAAAAAGACCTTTTCATGAAGGAAAGATTTAGTGATACATCGTAACTTGAATTTATTGCAAATAAATAAATTGTAGGTAATAACTTGAGGTTTCCTCCTGCAAATTTAGTGATGCAGCGTAATCTTCTTTTAATGTAAACATGTAATGTAAATACTATGAAAATGTAAATATATGGAGAAACGTCGTGTGTAATACCATTTTACGAAAAAACAACTGGTTTGATAATAAATTTTATAAGACGCATATTCTTTCTGTTCGAGTTTTCGTTCCTACCCCTCTATAATCTGTTTCCACAAAACGTTAGCGACTGTTGCACCTTATCAGGCTAGCTGAGACGTGTGTAGGTTTCTCTCACTGCACTGAGTTTTATCAGCCACGCAGGAGCAAGAATACGGTGCGCTGACATGTGTATCCTACATGTGTCTGTTAGTGACGAGCGAAAGGCTTCAGAGACGGGAATATTTATACTTTTTCTGAACATGACACGAAAAAGGTGAGCGTTTTTTAAAATGTTGTGAGAAGTGGAACCGCGAAGACACACACACACACACACACACACACACACACACACACACACACACACACACACACACACACACACACACACAGAGAGAGAGAGAGAGAGAGAGAGAGAGAGAGAGAGAGAGAGAGAGAGAGTGGGGGGGGAGGGGGGGCGGAGGGACGAACGATTACTAGAGACTGCACTGTTTGACATATGAAATAGAAAGTAGTTCCATATGTGTGTGTGTGTGTGTGTGTGTGTGTGTGTGTGTGCGTGTGTGCGTGCGTGCGTGCGTGCGTGCGCGCGCGCGCGCGCGTATTGCAATTTGCAATAGAACGTATTCGTAAAAGCAATTTGCAATAGAACGTATTCGTAAAACTAGTAGAAACTAGTAGGGAGGTAAGATGATTCTGATGCAAGAAGAGATTCCTGTGACAATGTCACTCAATGTAAGTAATAGGGAGACATGACACTGCACTTCTTCCGCTGTGCTTGAGCATCTTACTGATAACGTCATCAATTGTCTCTATACTTACTGCAACTTTTTTGCCACATGTTCAACTTTAGCTTGCCAGTCTTCACGAATAATTTGTCATTATGTGTATCTTCGAAACTGAAGTCATATCAGTACTAAGCCAGAGCTATGTATGTGCACATAAACAATGCATAACTTTGACACTGACATCAATTTAGTATTGCACGACAGGTACGGATGATTAGTAAGTACTGTAGCTTGACGCTACATTATGCGGAAAATAATGTATATCTTTGGCTTTCAAGGAAATAATGAGAATTTGAAGCTGAGGTTATGTAATTTTTGCAGCATGTCAGGTGCCATTTTCTGATATTGCACTTTGATTGGTTGTAAAGGAGAGGAGAGGGAGGAGAAGGTATTAAGCACACAATTGATCTCTTTCAGACATGTAGGACTTTTAATACTGTGCTGTATCACTGGCTGGAAAACAGAGGAGGGCTATTACATACACAGAAGTGGTCCGTACGTAACCAACATAAATTGACATCATTTACACATTATGCTCTGATTGGTTGTAAAGAGGAGTGGGGTTCGGATAAAGCACACAGTTAGTCTGTTTCTATCATTCTGTGCTTGCAGTGCTGTGCTATCATTGGCTGTAGATATGGGGAGGGTGAAGGGAAAGGGGAGAGCGGTTCAAGTTTTCTCTGGACGCAGTTCAAAGTTATCTACGACGTCTCTGCTACGGTGCCCCTCGTGTGCTCCGAAACACTTTCACGCTTTCGTCAGATTTGCGACAAACTGCCGCCTACTCTACTCCGCAGAGACGGCGAGCCTGCGACGTCCACTTCCAGACGTCCATCGCCGTTCCCAGAGAGGCTCACAACAGCAGCTCGCCAACAGGTGACAGCTTCGTCGCCCCAGGCGGCAGGCCGTAAGAATCTGCCCTTTGTAAAAGTCGCTTTCGCCATTCTGAGAACGTATTGACCCACAATAGCACACAGATCCCCGGACAGTCCAGCTGAGGTGCCAAGAAGAGTGAGGTTAGGGGGAGGAGAGACTCCTACTGACGTACAGGACGTACCGACTTGGACGACCAATGTGAGGTTCACTGTGACAATAAATAAGGGACGCACTTCGTGCAGTGGCATAGCAAGAGAGGTACTATCCAGTTAGTTGCAGTCAAGATAATGAAAAATCGAATTGAGTTGATACCGCAAATAAATGCAAACAGCTGTTGGCCCGCCCCGCCGCGGGTAGTTTTCCAATGAATTTCCGCGGCCGCATTCCGAAGCTGGCGCGGCGCGGCCGCTGAATTAAACATGAATACCATTATCGCTCTGGTAAACGTGAGCGAGTGCTAAGCGTGCAGTTCTGTGCGGTTCGTACGAAATGGAAGGCAACTGCAAACGTGACAGGCGCCAGTAACCGTTACCACGACACTGCTGGCCACCGACCACGGCTTGTGACTAATCCGCCGCAGACCCACGTAGGTTCCAAGTCTTCCTGTCCTGCCACACAAAGCAGCCTTCCATTTCTTGGTGACGGAAATTCTCTGGCGTGTTAATTTACATTTCTTTTCTTCCTTTTCTTTAATTAATATTATCTATGTTACTCGTCGTATGAAAATTTGTATCTTACCTAACCGTCGTAGAGGACAGTGGGAAAGCACAGGTACATGATCAGCAATTATAACTAAAATATCTTATGCCTGCAAGGATGTTTCATAACTCTTTTAATTACATGTTCGATTTCATTACCGCCAGTCCCATCTCCGGATACACCTGTATGCATAACAATTTTTTTCGAAAATTGCAATACGTCAACATAACAGCATTTCTCGTAAATTATACATTATACTTTTCCAAACTTATCGATCATAAAGTCAGGTCAAAGTTCTTGAGCTTAAGTCAGGAAATACGTGAAATTACGATTAGGCGTAGCCAAGGCCAAATGTTATGCCAATTATATTTCCTATCCTTGGAATGTTTGAAAGATGATTATTGTAAATGAAGTAAAATATCTACGCAGTGGACACCAAGTGAAAAAGCTACTCCTTATGTTTCTGATCTAGACTGCCATAAAAATGTGAAGGAACTGTTAATCAGAAATCAGGGAGAAGTTGTAGTCTAATTCACAATCGATTTATTGATCTTAAACATGACAAGACAACAAAATTATTAAAGAAACATCATACAAAAAATATTTATTTAACAAAAGCCTTACTAAAATGGGATCTGAGGTGGACAAAGTGATCTGCTGGGGATCGACACACGACACTAACCAGAACACTACTCGCACTATCACCCTTCATATACGTGAATCCAGGTTATGGCATCAAACTATGCCACCACCAAGCATATATATTCTACCATACAAAAAAAAGGAAAAATATGGTTCAAAAGTACAGGGTGCTGAGAACTAGATATTATAGCCCTATGTCGCAGCAGCGAATACTTTACCATCCTACTGGTCAAGGCGTCACACCTCGATGCGTTCAGCGACTGAAGTCATGGACGGCGGCAGTCTATTATTAACTGCGCATTCCTAAAAAATGAAAGGATGCGGCCTCACGTTCGGTTAGCCTCTGAAACCCCGGTGGATTCCAGTGTGGAGGTGGACCCGTTTGCTGGTCTGCCAAACCAATTTGGCTCCGTGCCACGACTGTGCGTGTTGGATTACATCAAATGTTTAGACGGCCGACTCAAGACAAATAAGTACACCCCCGCATCACTCATTGTGACCGTGATGATATAAGCAGTACCTTTGACGGTTCAGAAGGTGACTGGCATAGGCTCTAAGTCACACCCTAGCAAAGGACACAAGTCTCACCGTTTAGGTAGAGACCTGCAGTTCTTTACTAGTGAAGCACCAGTACAAAAGACTTGTACTAGAATGATCTTTCTTCCTTTCTCCCCGTTTCCTCCTCAGCTAGGTTCCAAAAGCACATCTCTCTTTTTTGACTTCCCCCACTTTCACACAAGCCAATCACCAGCTGGAGGCCGGCATTCTAAACTCGGAGAATGGTCTTTGCACTGCAGACCGATTAGACCAATCAGAGACTTTAAAGTTAATTGGCAGAAAACGGAAAAATTTCAGCTTCGCGGCCTCTTTCCCACACGTTTGCCGTGTCTTTTGCTAACACCATACAGAGTGGAAGCACAGATCTCCATAAACAGCTTGTTGTTCCAGAAGAGGGACAGCAGCCGTTTCAGTGGTTGTAGGGTAACAGTTTAGATGATTTACTGATCTGGCTTTGTAACACAAACCAAAACGACCTTGTTGTGCTGGTACTGCGAACGTCTGAAAGCAAGGGGAAACTACAGCCGTAATTTTTCCCGAGGGCATGCAGCTTTACTGTATGGTTAAATGATGATGTCCTTTTGGGTAAAATATTCCGGATATCCGGGCGGGGACTACTCAAGAGGACGTCGTTATCAGGAGAAAGAAAACTGGCGTTCTACGGATCGGAGCGTGGAATGTCAGATCAATTAATCGAGCAGGTAGGTCCGAAAATTTAAAAAGGGAAATGGATAGGTTAAAGATAGATATAGTGGGAATTAGCGAAGTTCGGTGGCAAGAGGAAAAAAACTTTTGGTCAGGTGAATACAGGGTTATAAATACAAAATCAAATAGGGTAATGCAGGAGTAGGTTTAATAATGAATAAAAAAATAGGAGTGCGGGTAAGCTACCACAAACAGCATAGTGAACGCATTATTGTGGCCAAGATATACACGAAGCCCACGCCTACTACAGTAGTACAAGTTTATATGCCAACTAGCTCTGCAGATGACGAATAAATTGAAGAAAAGTATGATGAGATAAAAGAAATTATTCAGATAGTGAAGGGAGATGAAAATTTAATAGTCATGGGTGACTGGAATTCGAGAGTAGGAAAAGGAAGAGAAGAAAACGTAGTAGGTGAATATGGATTGGGGGGAAGAAATGAAAGAGGAAGCCGCCTGCTAAAATTTTGCACAGAGCATTACTTAATCATAGCTAACACTTGGTTCAAGAATCATAAAAGAAGATTGTGTACATGGAAGAAGCCTGGAGATACTGACAGGTTTCAGATGGATTATGTAATGGTAAGACAGAGATTTAGGAACCAGGTTATATATTGAAAAACATTTCCAGGGGCAGATGTGAACTCTGACCACAATCTGTTGGTTATGAACTGTAGGTTAAATTGAAGAAACTGCAAAAAAACGGGAATTTAAGGAGATGGGACCTGGATAAACTGAAAGAACCAGAGGTTGTACAGAGTTTCAGGGAGAGCAGAAGGGAACAATTGACAGGAATGGGGGAAAGAAATACAGTAAAAGAAGAATGTGTAGCTTTGAGGGATGAAGTAGTGAAGGCAGCAGAGGGTCAAGTAGGTAAAAAGACGAGTGCTAGTAGAAATCCTTGGGTGACAGAAGAAATACTGAATTTAATTGATATAGAAATGCAATGAATGAAGCAGGCAAAAAGGAATACAAAGGTCTCAAAAATGAGATCGACAGGAAGTGCAAAATGGCTAAGCAGGCATAGCTAGAGGGCAAATGTAAGGATGCAGAGGCTTATCTCACTAGGGGTAAGATAGATACTGTCTACAGGAAAATTAAAGAGACCTTTGGAGAAAAGAGAACCACTTGCATGAATATCGAGAGCTCAGATTGAAACCCAGTTCTAAACAAAGCAGAAAGGTGGAAAGAGTATGTAGAGGGTCTATACAAGGGCGATGTACTTGAGGACAATATTATGGAAATGGAAGAGGATGTAGATGAAGATGAAATGGGAGATATGATACTGCGTGAAGAGTTTGACATAGCACTGAAAGACCGAAGTCAAAACAAGGCCCCGGGAGTAGACAACATTCCATTAGAACTACTGACAGCCTTGGGAGAGTCAGTCCTGACAAAACTCTACCATCTAGTGAGCAAAATGTATGAGACATGCGAAATACCCTCAGACTTCAAGAAGAATATAATAATTCCAATCCCAAAGAAAGCAGGTGTTGACAGATGTGAAAATTACCGAACTATCAGTTTAATAAGCCACGGCTGCAAATTACTAACACGAATTTTTTACAGACGAATGGGAAAACTGGTAGAAGCCGACCTCGGGGAAGATCAGTTCGGATTCCGTAGAAATGTTGGAACACGTGAGGCAATACGGACCCTACAACTTATTTTAGAAAATAGATTAAGGAAAGGCAAACCTACGTTTCCAGCATTTGTAGACTCAGAGAAAGCTTTTTACAATGTTGACTGGAATACTCTCTTTCACATTCTGAAGGTGGCAGGGGTAAAATGCAGGCAGCGAAAGGCTATTTACAATTTGTACAGAAACCAGATGGTAATTATAGGAGTGAGACAGGGTTGTAGCCTATCCCTGATGTTATTCAGTCTGTATATTGAGCAAGCAGTAAAGGAAACAAAAGAAAAATTCGGGGTAGGTATTAGAATACATGGAGAAGAAATTAAAACTTTGAGGTTTGCCGATGACATTGTAATTCTGTCAGAGACAGCAAAGGACTTGGAAGAGCAGTTGAACGGAATGGACAGAGTTTTGAAAGGAGGGTATAAGATGAACATCAACAAAAGCAAAACGAGGATAATGGAATGTAGTCGAATTAAATCGGGTAATGCTGAGGGTATTAGATTAGCAAATGAGACACTTAAAGTAGTAAAGGAGATTTGCTTTTTGGGGAGCAAAATAACTGATGATGGTCGAAGTAGAGAGGATATAAAATGTAGACTGGCAATGGCAAGGAAAGCGTTTCTGAAGAAGAGAAATTTGTTAACATCGAGTATAGACTTTAGTGTCAGGAAGTCTTTTCTGAGAGTATTTGTGTGGAGTGTAGCCATGTATGGAAGTGAAACATGGATGATAAATAGTTTGGACAAGAAGAGAATAGAAGCTTTCGAAATGTGGTGCTACAGAAGAATGCTGAAGATTAGATGGGTAGATCACATAACTAATGAGGAGGTATTGAATAGGATTGTGGAGAAGAGAAGTTTGTGGCACAACTTGACTAGAAGAAGGGACCAGTTGGTAGGACATGTTTTGAGGCATCAAGGGATCACCAATTTGGTACTGGAGGGCAGCGTGGAGGGTAATAATCGTAGAGGGAGACCATCAGATGAATACACTAAGCAGATTCAGAAGGACGTAGGTTGCAGTAGAAGCTTGCACAGGATAGGGTAGCATGGAGAGCTGCATCAAACCTGTCTCTGGACTGAAGACCACAACAACAACATCAACAATCTCCCCTGTTGCGTCTATTTCAAAGCTTGCAAAGAATTGCCATAAACACGCAAACAGCTACGCGTATTGACAAAACATGTTTTGAAACAGAGACTGGACGTCTGGGCGCCAGTTTCCCTTTACCACAGACGTTTGCCTTACGTTTACATTTATTTTGGCGGCTTACTCTCTATCAAGCGTCCATCCTCTGCTTTATTCCCGGCGTACAATGCGCTGTCGGCGACTTTTCGTTACTAGGCCGCATACCTGGACGTGTGCCCCTAGTCTGACTCCAAGCTAATGTGTTTTGCACAATGTGACCGCTGCACGAGGCCGTCTGGAAATGTCTCCTCACCGTTCCCCAGAAAAAACGCGCTTTGTCGGCCCCCCAACGCCCTGCATTTACTGCAGTCGTTTTAGTAGGCACCCGGTTCCTTTGAACGCAGGTAAAGCGTACCGTATTTCTTTTCCTAAAGCACGCAAACAAGACCATGAAATGCTGCCCACCATTTCATCACAATGCATGAAGTCAAATCGCAGTAGATTGTATTCCCTACACCGAATCCGAAGTGCCCTGCAATCTCTCATGTTAACAACATTGCATATTGTTGTTTACAGTTGAATTAAGGCTAGTTATGTTGGGAGTAACCGCTCCCTGCAAGCAATAAATACACACACCAAAAAAGTTTTGTATCACTTCAGTTCCAAGAGTTCCAGAACCTGTACAGAAAACTGGAATAGAGATCAACATAAACATCATTTCCGCCCTTTCTATTGCTCATGAAAGCCACACATCGCATGTTCTACCACGATACAGCGAGACCTTCAGATGTGGTGGTCCTGATTGCTGTACACACCAGTACCTCTAATACCCACTATCATGACTATGTTCGTCGTGGCATACTATCCACAAGTTCATCAACGAACTGGTGGTCCAGATTGTCCCACTCCTCAACGGCGATTCGGAGTAGATCCCTCAGAGTGGTTGGTGGATCACGTCGTCCATGAACAGCCCTTTTCAATCTATCCACTGCATGTTCGATAGGGTTCATGTCTGGAGAACATGCTGGCCACTCCAGTCGACCGATGTCGTTATCCTGAAGAAAGTCATACACAAGAGATGCACGATGGGGGGCGTGAATTGTCCTCCATGAAGACGTATACCTCGTCAATATGCGGCTGATATGGTTGCACTATCGGTCGGAGGATGGCATTCACGTATCGTACAACCGTTACGGCGCCTTCCATGACCACCAGCGCCGTACGTTGGCCACACATAATGCCACCCCAAAACAACACGGAACCTCCACCTTGCTGCACTCGCTGGACAGTGTGTCTAAGGCATTCAGTCTGACCGGGGTGCCTCCAAACACGTCTCCGACGATTGGCTGGTTGGAGGAATATGTGACACTCATCGGTGAAGAGAACATGATGCCAATCCAGAGGGGTCCATTCAGCATGTTGTTGCGCCCATCTGTACTGTGCTGCATGGCGTCGTGGTTGCAAAGATGGACCTCGTTATGAATGCCGGGAGTGAAGTTGCACATCATGCAGCCTATTGCGCATAGTCTGACTCGTAATACGACGTCCTGTGGCTGCACGAAAATCACTGTTCAACATGGTGGCGTTGCTGTCAGGGTTCCGTAGGTGGATATCGTCTACTGCAGTAGTACCCTTGGGCGGCCCGAGTAAGGCATGTCATCGACAGGTCCTGTCTCTCTACAGGGTGTTACAAAAATGTACGGCCAAACTTTCAGGAAACATTCCTCACACACAAATAAAGAAAAGATATTATGTGGACATGTGTCCGGAAACGCTTAATTTCCATGTTAGAGCTCATTTTAGTTTCCTCAGTATCTACTGTTCTTCCTCGATTCACCACCATGATTTCATACGGGATACTCTACCGTCTTGACTTTCATTTATGGGGGCATTTGAAAGCTCTTGTCTACGCAACCCCGGTACCAAATGTAGAGACTCTTCGTGCTCGTATTGTGGACGGCTGTGATACAATACGCCATTCTCCAGGGCTGCATCAGCGCATCAGGGATTCCATGCGACGGAGGGTTGATGCATGTATCCTCGCTAACGGAGGACATTTTGAATACTTTCTGTTACAAAGTGTTTGAAGTCACGCTGGTACGTTCTGTTGCTGTGTGTTTCCATTCCATGATTAATGTGATTTGAATAGAAGTAATAAAATGAGCTCTAACATTGAAAGTAAGCGTTTCCGGACACTTGTCCACATAACATCTTTTCTTTGTTTGTGTGTGAGGGGTGTTTCCTGAAAGTTTGGCCGTACCTTTTGTAACACCATGTATATCTCCTCCATTTCCGAACATCATCACTCTGAGATGCCTGGACAC
Organism: Schistocerca piceifrons; assembly: GCF_021461385.2. Taxonomy (NCBI): domain Eukaryota; kingdom Metazoa; phylum Arthropoda; class Insecta; order Orthoptera; family Acrididae; genus Schistocerca; species Schistocerca piceifrons. Next base: position 30,076,065 of record NC_060140.1, on the reverse strand, counting down.
TTTCCGTGTTGAGAGCCCTTCCTGGCAGAAAGTAACAATGCGGACGCGATCGAACTGCGGTACTGACTGTCTAGGCGTGGTTGAACTACAGGCAACACGAGCCGTGTACCTCCTTCCTGGTGGAATGACTGGAATTGATCGGCTGTCGGACTCCTTCCGTCTAATAGGCGCTGCTCATGCATGATTGTTTATGTCTTTGGGCGGGTTTAGTGGCATCTCTGAACAGTCAAAGGGAATGTGTCTGTGATATAATATCCACAGTCAACGTCTGTCTTCAGGAGTTCTGGGAACCGGGGTGATGCAAAACTTTTTTTTGATGTGTGTGTTAAAGGCATCTACGACAAACCTCCATACTAAGCACAAGTGAACATTAATATGAAAGGACACTGAAATATAATAGAATACTTAAAGCGTGAAATTACGTGACCACTCGCCAGTAAAACGTCATATGATAAAACAGAAGTTGCTAAAATCACGTGAAAATATTAATATGTTTTTCTACCCTGCGTGTTAAACATCATCCTGTAATATTGGCTCCAAGCTATTAGTTTAAACCGAGCGAGGTGGCGCAGTGGTTAGCACACTGGACTCGCATTCGGGAGGACGACGGTTCAATCCCGCCTCCAGCCATCCTGATTTAGGTTTTCCGTGATTTCCCTAAATCGTTTCAGGCAAATGCCGGGATGGCTCCTTTGAAAGGGCACGGCCGATTTCCTTCCCAAACCTTCCCTAACCCGAGCTTGCGCTCCGTCTCTAATGCCCTCGTTGTCGACGGGACGTTAAACACTAAACTCCTTTTAGTTTAAAGTTAAAACACATCTCTATGAACATAAATATTCATTACTATAAAACTGATCGAATATTAAAATCCTTTTAGCCTCGTCCACGTAATCAGATAGTAGGAAACACGTAATTGTGAGAACGGCAAGGTAGGGCAATAGGCACTATAAACCCAAGGAACCATTGTTTAACACACGGCAGAATCTTAGATGGCTCTGCACACAGGAAATGACGAGTGAGAAAGGTACTTTAACATGACATCGCTGAGGCGTCGTCATGGTGGTTTTCCGGGTACCGTGAAAACAATACTGTCGTGTCAAAATAGAGAGACTACAATTTGGTACCCATTTTACACAAATATCCGTTTAGTTGTACCTCACTTCCACCAATCCTACCGCCTGGTCTAAGGGGTCTTGTCACGGTCCGTGCGGCTCCCCCCTCGGGCATGGGTATGTGTGTTAGTTAGCTTAAGTTGGATTAAGTAGTGTGTAAGCTTAAAGGCCGATGACCTCAATAGTTTGGTCCTTTAAGACGTTACCACAAATTTCCAACAAATTCCACCAACCCTGTTTGGTAACCTACTAAATCGTGAGGTGCATGTACGAAACGAGTGAAGTAGAAATTCCGTAACTATTTTCTATAAGTGTGTTAGAGAGCCACTCTCTTAACGATGTATAAAGATACACGCCAGAGGGTGGTATGAATGCATCACCAATAAAGGGCACTGATATTACAGAAAAGGGGTTGTCTACAACAGTATTCAAGACACAAAGGAATTTAAGTCGTTAGGTGCCAGTATGCACAGATTTGTATGAGTGGGGCAAGTTGAAAATTTGTGCTCACTTTACAGACGCGCTGACCACAACCGTACGGACTACGCAAGCACGCCTGCTGTCAGACTCAAATTCTGAACTTATACCACACACTACTGATGTAATGTCCCTGCCCATTGGTCTCATTAGTCGCAGCATATCACCGGTTTCCGTAAGATTACGTGCTTGGTGTGCATCTGCACTGAAAGGATCATTGGTCGTCTTCGCCGTAATTATATACATAGATATGTAAAATATCGAAAATAGATATAAAAAGGAAAAACAGCATTCTGCCACTATTGCTGTATGTGTATAGTTTGTGATACGGCCAGACAGATTGATGTCTGTGTAAAATCAGAGGAACTCGCTGTTGAAGGAAAGTGGGAAAAGAACGAAACACAGTAATAACGTGACTTGTTCTGGAAATCGAATGAAAATTATAATTTGAAGCCTCGCGGTATTAGCCGAGCGGTCTAGGGCGCTGCAGTCATAGACTGTACGGCTGGTCGCGGCGGAGTTTCGAGTCCTCCCTCGGACATGGGTCTGTGAATGTTTGTCCTTAGGACCTAAATTATCCTAAGTAGTGTGTAAGCATAGGGACTGATGACCTTAGCAGTTAAGTCCCGTAAGATTTCACCCATTTTTTTTATAATGAGTCAAGATCATTTAGTGAAAAACGTGTGGAAACGTGGAGTAACTATCCTGTGATTCCAAGTGACTGAAATTGAAATTATGCAAACGATTAATAAACGTAAAGGAACTGAAGTGTTGGCTATAAAAGACAGAGGAATATGGCTTCCCACTGAATTGCGAGAATCTGTTTGAGTCAAGCCACGTTGTTGCCCGAGAGCGTCAATAACCCTTTTAGTGTATATTCACATAAAATTGAGTAAGGCGACAAGCCATCCTCGGAAAATCAGCAAACGCAGAGATGCAGTGTCTTTAGTCGTCTTAGTACATCTCTGTATATACACTCCTGGAAATTGAAATAAGAACACCGTGAAGTCATTGTCCCAGGAAGGGGAAACTTTATTGACACATTCCTGGGGTCAGATACATCACATGATCACACTGACAGAACCACAGGCACATAGACACAGGTAACAGAGCATGCACAATGTCGGCACTAGTACAGTGTATATCCACCTTTCGCAGCAATGCAAGCTGCTATTCTCCCATCGAGACGATCGTAGAGATGCTGGATGTAGTCCTGTGGAACGGCTTGCCATGCCATTTCCACCTGGCGCCTCAGTTGGACCAGGGTTCGTGCTGGACGTGCAGACCGCGTGAGACGACGCTTCATCCAGTCCCAAACATGCTCAATGGGGGACAGATCCGGAGATCTTGCTGGCCAGGGTAGTTGACTTACACCTTCTAGAGCACGTTGGGTGGCACGGGATACATGCGGACGTGCATTGTCCTGTTGGAACAGTAAGTTCCCTTGCCGGTCTAGGAATGGTAGAACGATGGGTTCGATGACGGTTTGGATGTACCGTGCACTATTCAGTGTCCCCTCGACGATCACCAGTGGTGTATGGCCAGTGTAGGAGATCGCTCCCCACACCATGATGCCGGGTGCTGGCCCTGTGTGCCTCGGTCGTATGCAGTCCTGATTGTGGCGCTCACCTGCACGGCGCCAAACACGCATACGACCATGATTGGCACCAAGGCAGAAGCGACTCTCATCGCTGAAGACGACACGTCTCCATTCGTCCCTCCATTCACGCCTGTCGCGACACCACTGGAGGCGGGCTGCACGATGTTGGGGCGTGAGCGGAAGACGGCCTAACGGTGTGCGGGACCGTAGCCCAGCTTCATGGAGACGGTTGCGAATGGTCCTCGCCGATACCCCAGGAGCAACAGTGTCCCTAATTTGCTGGGAAGTGGCGGTGCGGTCCCCTACGGCACTGCGTAGGATCCTACGGTCTTGGCGTGCATCCATGCGTCGGTGCGGTCCGGTCCCAGGTCGACGGGCATGTGCACCTTCCGCCGACCACTGGCGACAACATCGATGTACTGTGGAGACCTCACGCCCCACGTGTTGAGCAATTCGGCGGTACGTCCACCCGGCCTCCCGCATGCCCACTATACGCCCTCGCTCAAAGTCCGTCAACTGCACATACGGTTCACGTCCACGCTGTCGCGGCACGTTACCAGTGTTAAAGACTGCGATGGAGCTCCGTATGCCACGGCAAACTGGCTGACACTGACGGCGGCGGTGCACAAATGCTGCGCAGCTAGCGCCATTCGACGGCCAACACCGCGGTTCCTGGTGTGTCCGCTGTGCCGTGCGTGTGATCATTGCTTGTACAGCCCTCTCGCAGTGTCCGGAGCAAGTATGGTGGGTCTGACACACCGGTGTCAATGTGTTCTTTTTTCCATTTCCAGGAGTGTATCTTTGTGCATCGAAAAACATTGACACCAAAAGTCAAGAAAAAGTATCACGTCTACATAGCAAGAACCAAGATACTGTTTTAGAAATTTTTTATTTCTAGTAAAAAATATTATTTGTCACAAGCGAAATTCAGAGGCATAATAATTGGAAAGTTGATATTTTTGGTTGTGATGGAGCCCAAGAATTTAAAACCGAACAACGATAGTTAGGAGAATGAAGCAGGAAAATAGTAATTAACGTCAGGAAATATTACAATTTTATTTAGCAGGAGGTTTCATACAGTGAAAAGGTTACAGGTGTTCCGTGTAAAATTTAAATTGAATGCAATTTTGTCACTGAAGTAAAGGTAAGTAACTGGACGACATTAGCAAATTAGTAAAATGAAGAATAGCGACACGATCATAACTCTCATCGACATACTGCGAGCTTTCGTCTGACGTCTTTTCCCTCTTCTCAGTTTCCACACCTGCTTGTCGAAGTGGCATCGTCATAAGACATATTAGCTTAGCTTCGAGACAGTTAAAGCCTAGCACAGTGCCAACCAGGCCAGGGCGCTGGGAGAATCACACTGCGAACGGCGTTGATGCTCCCAGCAAATAGGCTGCATTTACGACACAAACAAGATGCTTGTGACGTACACTCGTCAGTGTCACTTCTTCACACATATTCGACAAATATGAATCTACGTTTAAGTAGAAAACGTACAAATAGGTTAAAAGCTATTCTAGACCACAAATGTGTTACAAGTTGTTACGATAATAAAATGAAATACATAAAAATGGGAAAATGGAATTACAAATTTTCAAAATCATTAAAAATAAAATAGGTGAGTAGTGAAATATGATGTCGAGGAATGTGGTGGTAACAGAAATATACTGAAGAGCCAAAGAAACTGGTATACCTGCCTAATATGGTGTTCGGTCCCCGCGAGCACCCAGAAACGCCGCAACACGACGTGGCATGGACTCGGCTGTTGTCGGAAGTAGTGCCGGGGGCAACTGACACCATGAATCCAGTAAGGCTGTTCACGAATCAGTAAGAGCACGAGGGGCTGAAGATCTCTTCTGAACACCATGTTGTAAAGCATCTCAGATATGCTCAGTAACGTTCATGTATGGAGAGTCTGGCGGCCAGCGTAAGTGTTTAAACTCAGAGGAGTGTTGCTGGAGATACTCTGTAGCAATTCTGGACACGTGGGATGTCGCATTGTCCTGCTAGAATTACCTAAGTCCGTCGGAATGCACAACGGACATGAATGGATGCAGGTGATCAGACAGTATGCTTACGTACTTGTCACTTGTCGTATCTAGACGTATCAAGGGTCCCATATCACTCCGACTGCTCACGCCCCACACCATTACAGAGCCTCCACAAGCTTGAACGGTCCCCTGCCGTCATTCAGGCTCCATGGATTCATTAGGTGGTGTCGATACCTGTAGGCATCCATCCGCTCGATACAATTTGAAATCAGACTCATCCAACCATGCAACATGTTTCCTGTCATCGACAGTCGAATATCAATGTTGACGGGCCCAATCGAGGAGAAACGCTTTGAGTCGTGTAATCATCAGGGGTATAGGAGTATGCGAGTTGGCCTTCGGCTCCGAAAGCCCATATCGACGATGTTTCGTTGAATGGTTCACATGCTGACGCTTGTTGGTGTCCCAGCATTGAAATCTGCAGCAAGTTGTGGAGGGTTTGCACTTCTTTCACGTTAACGATTCTCTTCAGTCGTCCTTGGTCCCGTTCTTGCAGGATCTTCTTCCAAAAAAATGTTCAAATGTGTGTGAAATCTTATGGGACTTAATTGCTAAGGTGATCAGTCCCTAATCTTACACACTACTTAACCTAAATTATCCTAAGGACAAACACACACACCCATTCCCGAGGGAGGACTCGAACCTCCGCCGGGACCAGCCGCACAGTCCATGACTGCAGCGCCCTAGACCACTCGTCTAATCCTGCGATCTCCTTCCAGCCGCAGTGATTTTGGAAATTTGATGTTTTACCGGATTCCTGATTTGACGGTACACCCGTGAAATGGTCGTACGGGAAAATCCCACTTCATCGGTACCTCGAAGATGCTGTATCACATCGCTCGTGCGCCAACTGTAACACCGCGTTCAAACTCACTTAAATCTTGATAACCTGCCACTGTAGCAGCAGTAACCGAACTAACAACTGCGCCACACACTTGTTGTCTTATATAGGTGTTGCCGACCGCAGCGCCATATTCTGCATGCTTACGTGTAAGTGTATTTGAATACGCATGACTACACCAGTTTCTTCAGCGTTTCGGTGTATAACCATGCATAGAGTTTAAGTGGATAAAACAGTATCAAAATAGACAATGAAGAGAAACCAAACGAGCAAAAACTTGTCTCAAATACGTAATCAGCAGACTCTGTTGCCGTAGGCATAGCAGTGCTGCGTAGGCAGGCACTCACCGCAAGAACAGAACCGCCGGAAGGCCGCACGCCATACGCCTCGCCAATGAATGGACCACTGACCCGTTGTGCCAGCCAGTTAATAAGATCAGTTTGTTGATTCTGCTTTGAAGAGACGCATATCTGAGATAGGATATCGGGAAACGTGAAGAATTTTTAAGTTGTGAAGAGAGTCCATTTGAGACTCCTCGTATTTGTCCTGATGTCTTCTCTAACTAGACACGGGGTAAACTCATCGTTTAGCGTCTTCCGCTATCATTTTAACCAACGGTGCAGCCATGAGAAGCAGCAGCTTGTAAGTTCCAGGCGAAGCGGTTGCCGTAACTGTAGACGCAAATCAGGGCGTCCTGCCTACCCAGCAGTTGCACGTGCTGCACGTAACCCGAGATCTAGTCTCGACAATAGGCAGCGATCGTGGTGCACGTGTGCACTTGTCTGCGTGTTCTAGTCCACACACAGAGGTAACGCTAAACACACAGGTAGTTAGCTGGTTGCGATCTCAGCTCGGCCACATGTATGAGTCTTGTCTTCGCTGTCACTGTGTCCTGTTATGGATTCGTACCGAGACGTAACAGCAACGACCAACAGCTCACGCATAGTGTACTACTCTTAAAAAGCACAAAGAAGACCACTGAGTTCATAGTGATCATCCGACAGATGGATCGCCAGCAACAGAGACAGTGCGTTCACTCCATAAGGCACTGCTTCCGGATTGAACCCTGGCCATTGGTTGTCAATCTGGTGGCAAAATTCCGAACACACTGTTTCTCCTTTCGAGCAAGGCAAACGCGAATTATGGCTTCTTCCTCTATTCTGATTGCTTTCATCCGCATGGAACGCTTTAGTAGAAAGTACAGTTGGCGAGTTAAAGCATTGCGGCAGGGTCTCATGAGCTAGTAGATAATGTGTGCACATTGACGGAGAATGACTTTCTGCTGAATGTGCATACACGGGTGAGCCAAAACGCTACGACCGTGTTCGCAGTGGCGTGTTGGTCTACCTTTGATACTCAGTACAGCAGGCAGGCAAATTACGAACCGGTGGTCTGTGGGCACGGTGGTGACGCTCGATAGCGTCCCATGTGTGATTCGTCGAGTTCACGTCATGCGAATCTGTTGGCCTGGACATCAACGTCAATTCACTATTACGCTCGTCAAACCACTGTAGCACCATTACGACGTCCGCCCCTGGTAGCTGAGTGGTCAGCGCGACGGAATGTCATACCTAACGGCCCGGGTTCGATTCCCGGCTGGGTCGGAGATTTTCTCCGCTCACTGACTGGGTGTTGTGTTGTCCTTATCATTATCGTTTCATTCACATCGACACGCAAGTCGCCGAAGTGGCGTCAACTTGAAAGACTTGCACCAGGCGAACGGTCTACCCGACGGGAGGCCATAGCCATACGGCGTTTCCATTTACCATTATGACCTTGTGAAACGGACAGTCATCATTCATTTTCGGATTCCGTCAGCGCTTCCAGATCTTATTAAATACGAAAGACCTTAATATTTCGCTCTATCAAGTCGTCTGTTGTGCAACGTTGTTCCAATAGAAGACGTATGTGCAAGTGTTCCGGATCTTGATTCACACTCGTAGGAAACTTGTCCATCATCTGGAAGTATACCCCACTTTCGCATGCACTTCTTGTAGTAGTGGGCGCCCACCGTAAGACTATTAAGTGATCTCCAAACAGAGTAGGGACAGCTGTGCTCTGCAACGATACCTGGTGCAAACCTACGATTTGGTGAGGCGGTGGGAGTCTGGTGTTCCCTCTCGTGGTTGAGGTCTAACGACGAATGTCTTTCTGCCTTTCAGTCGACAGCCTAAAGCTTGATGATCGTGCACTGAATGACGCGGATCATTGATCTGCTTCACTCTCTCAGCATCGGCAGCGATGGCCCTTCTTACAATGATGGAAGCTGTTTCATCCATTGGCTGGATTGGGAAGTTGACTTCACACACCTCGACAAGATTCGGGGGGGGGGGGGGGGGGGGTGCTCACTGAGTACAGTGTCAACCTGCTTTGTGTGGGCAGATGCACTACACACATGTGAAGTGTGCTCTGCAGCTGACACATACGAAGCGAGAGCACAAGTTCTCAGGACTGAGAACTTCGCACGAGGTAGACGTGAGCTTCCCCAACATATGGTTCCTTGCATTGACCTTCAGCCTGCTGTTACAGTGATTTTTCTTGAAGGACAGCATACCGTCAGATATAGGTATAGTGATATATATCACTATAGGGGAAGATACCCAACACGAGGGGAAGCAATAATATTCACGTGGTCGACAGTCGTCATGATGCTTCCGATTACTACCAAAGGTTCCGCAGAGGTCCAGGTGAGTGTCTCCCATATCATAATACTGCTTTCACCGGCCAGGGTCCCCGATGCAGTGCATATTTTGAGTAGCCGTTCGCCTAGATGATGGCGTATCTTGACAAAATCATCGAACTTGTGTAGCAACAAACGTGATTCATTGCGACCAGGCGACACGTTTCCTTCGATCCACGGTCCAGTCTCGATGATCACGTGACACCCTACTCTGTGGTCAGATCTTGCACAGGTCGCCGCGTGCAGACGTGGTGAGCCTCCGACCTGCACATCCTGCGGCAAGGCGTGGACGCCCGAGACCTTGGCTCGTCTCACTGTCCTTCGAGCACTTTCGACACATGTTCACAGCAGTAGCTCGCTTTGCTTTCTTCGTGACGCTTGTTCCCTCTGAGCTAGGCCAGAACAGTCTACATTTTGCCAATGTCGCTGTTTCTGCGTGAGCAGAATGACTTTCCATTCGTCTCTCACAGCGGTTAGTGGGTTCCAAACCACACTTGTGACGACAGCATGTTATGATTCTCATCTTGTGCGCATGCATGGTGCACATGTGCCTTGAGAGAGAATAAGATTGCTGCGTCCGACTTCTGACGTCAATGTGTAGGAGGTCCAGCGGTCAGGACTCGGGGATCCTGGGCTCCCGTTAGAGGAGAGAACAGAAAATTAGGCAAAAGAGAATATATTTCGGTGAACGGAAAACAAGGTGCAGTTGCTAGGTTTAGGCCAGTCTGGGAGGACGAAGAACCAAATAAGTGGGCAACAGAAGGGCAGGCGGCTCATGTTAAGTTTTGTTGGCGGCCGGCCATGGGAGGACGCAGAGGCGGTGTCTCTGCACCTCAAATGGTTCAAATGGCTCTGAGCACTGTGGGACTTAACATCTGAGGTCAACAGTCCCCTAGAACTTAGAACTACTTAAACCTAACTAAGCTAAGGACATCACACACATCCATACCCGAGGCAGGATTCGAACCTGCGACCCTAGCAGTCACGCGGTTCCGGACTGAAGCGCCTAGAAGCGCTCGGCCACCGCGGCCGGCTCTGCCTCTCAAGAAAGACGTCTGTTCTGGTCGAGGTCTGGATTACAACAGTGTGAAGCAACTGCGTCCTGCACTATTGAATCCTCCAGCGTCCACACACTTGACCTACGCTACTGCCTAAAACTGATGGCGTGAATCCGCTAGCGATTTTGGCCGAGCGGTCTAGGCGACCCTCGTCAGCAACTCGCCGGAACTGCCTCGGTTCTGAAAGGCAAGCTACTTGTGTCGGGTAGGCACAGCGGAAGTTACTTTGGGAGAAAACTTTAAAGATTTGACTCAGGCCTCTGGAATATATTTTTAGAACCAATTCCACAAATTAAAAGGAAGGTCAGCGTTGGCCGTAATATTGGTGTTTTATTGAGAGCAGAATGGCTTTTCGATCAAATAGTGATCATCTTCTGTGCTGTACAAATTAAATTCAGGCACTGGTATCAAGTTATGAATAACCCACACTGAGTAGCGATCACAATAACTCAGTTATTGCCGGCCGGTGTGGCCAAGCGGTTCAAGGCGCTACAGTCTGGAACCGCGCGACCTCTACGGTTGCAGGTTCGAATCTTGCCTCGGGCATGGATGTGTGTGATGTCCTTAGGTTAGTCAGGTTTAAGTAGTGCTCAGAGCCATTTTTGAACTCAGTTAGTGTGATCGCTTCTCAGTTTGGGTTATTGATAACTTGGTACCAGTGTCTGAATTTAATTTGTACAGCACAGAAGGTGATCACTATGTGATCGAAAAGCGATTCTGCTATCAATAAAACATCAATATTACGGCCAACGCTGACCTTCCTTTTAATTTAACATATATGGTCTTTGTGCACGCAGCACTCCGTGGAGTCGCCAGGCAATTCCATAAATACTTCTCGACTGGCTGCCAGCATGTACATTGCATCCGACGAACAGTGCAGATCCGTTGCAACGTGCAACGGGCGCGGACTTGTCAACTTGGAGGGTTCGACGCCGCGTGCTGAGGGCTCGTGTGGTGAGTGGCGCGTCGCCTTTGGGTGACCAGAAAGCGCCCACACCTCAGACTGCAGCGGACACTCGAACGCTGTCGCTGACGTGCCGAGTGGCCAAATATGCACAAAGTATAGTTTTCGGACGGGTCGCACCTCAGCTTGTCCCACCTAGAGGATCTGACGTCGCCGTTGTGAAACGAGACGGGGGGTTCAGCGGAACAGCGGACGGACGCCCCGTGGGACGGCTTACGGCTCCGCTGGCTTTATTTGGCGTGTGGCGTCGCCGCCTCCTTACCGCAGACGGCAGATGCTGCAGCAGGGAGGAGTTTTCGTGGCCACAGGAAGCGCCCCTCCTGCATCCGTACTTCAGATGGACAATGGATGGCAACATGTGACGATAACTGTGCACGCCATCGGCCGAGAACGACGGCTACCACTGCTTCCCTGACCTGGACGTTCGCTTGACATGTCTGCGCCGGCGGCTGGTCCTGCTGCAGCCACAGCCGGTGCTTTGTGGACGCGTAGCATCGGGTTACCCAGCTCCTAATCGAGGCCCTCTTCGTGCCACGAACTCTAATGCCCAAGTGTAGCGCTTGGCGGCTTCGATCGTTTTCTAATCGTCAAAGCGCATCTCTAATACCGTAAGAGCAAAAGTAAAGGTCCTTAGCAGAACAAGTGAAAGCTTTGACTTCAATAAAGGTGTGAAGAAAGGGGATAGTCTCTCCACTGTCCTATTCAATATAGCCCTGCATAGTGTAGTAAATAATATCAACAAAAGAGGCACCATATTTATGAAAACTAGCCAGATATGTGCATACGCTGATGACATTGCTACAGTAGGAAGAAATACCAATACACTCCTACAAACATACCGGGCAATGGAAACGGAAGCCTTAGAAATTGGCCTCATAGTAAATGAAAACAAAACAAAATATATGGTAATGTCACAATCTGAGGCCAGAAGAACTCCTAAAAACCTAAACATCAGTGCGATATGCTTCAGTGGGGAGCCCTAATAACAAATGATAACAGTATTGGAAAGGCTATAAGGGAAAGAATACAAACAGGAAACAGAGCTCACTTTGCAAATGTGCAGCTTTTCAAAAATAGCCTTGTTACAAAAAAAAGTAAACTACTAATCTATAATTCCCTAGTCCGCCCAGTTATCACATACGGCTCAGAGGTATGGACGTCGACAGAACACGATAAAAATGCACTAAGAAGCATTGAGCGGAAAATACTACGCAAAATTTATGGGCCAATAAGGGAGGAAGAAGGCTGGAGATACGCTATAATGCCGAATTAGAAGAGTTAATACAAAGCTGGGACATAGTAAAATTTGCGAAATCACAGCGAATACGATGGCTAGGACGCTTGGAGAGAATGGCAGAGGATAGAATTCCAAAGAAAATGATGAAAGGTAGGATCCATTCAGTTAGCCGAAAAGGGAGACCTAGAAGAAGATGGATCGACGAGGTAATAATGGATATCTCCAGTATGGGAGTCCGGGGGTGGAAAAGAGCAGCAAATAACCGAGAAGTGTGGAGGAAGATTGTTGAAGAATCCAAGGCTCACCAAGGGCTGTAGCGCTACTGAAGAAGAAGAAGATGATGATCTGCAATATTGTAATTCTTATCATTTGCCTATTGTAATATCCATAATCTGTGGAATAGTTTTCATTATAATCACATGCTTGCTTCCCTGTGTTGCAAATCGCACAGACAGTAGTGTATAAACGGTAGTAATAAAGACAAATGATTGGAATAATTAAAACGCACAGCGTAAATGTCAAAGCCACTTTGAGCGCACCAGACACGTGTCAAATATATGAATACAGTGGAACTAGCGGTTGCAAACAAAGAGAGAGGGAGAGAGACATAGAGGGAAAAAGTGACAAAGGATTGCTTGAGGTGAAGGTGGCGGAGGGGAGAAAAAGAGTAATAAAGGCAGAATGTAATGTGTACAGATGTCTCCGAGGTGAAACTGTAGCGTGTTGTTTGACTGCAAGCTGTGTTTCTCAGCACGTGAACGCAGGTGGTTGCTGCTAAGACACAGCGGGCCGAGTGCGCAGCTGCGAATGTTGGCCGGGATTGCAGACCTCCACAGGCGAGCAGCGAGCAGTCGTACGACACCCAGAGGAAGGCCAGTCTCCCGGGTGTCGTGCGGCAGAGTCGGCCCGCTAACAGGGGAAGCGTCTGTCTCAGGAGAGAGCTACAGTTTTTTCGCACTCTGCATAGCCGGCCGCTGCGTCGAGCGCAGAAACATCCTTCACAAGCGTCGTGGAGTTCGTACACTGAGTGATGCTCCATAGCGTAACTTGCTTTTCGGTCAACTTTTGCCTATCTATGACATTACTGACAGTTCAGATCTCGGGATCGCTTAAACGGTGATATTCGCTTGTGAGAAGCTCTCGAACTCACAGCAGTATCTTAAGAGTGAACGATTACCGGAATGCCAAAAAATGGCTCTGCGCACTATGGGACTTAACATCTATGGTCATCAGTCCCCTAGAACTTAGAACTACTTAAACCTAACTAACCTAAGGACATCACACAACATCCAGCCATCATGAGGCAGAGAAAATCCCTGACCCCGCCGGGAATCGAACCCGGGCGTGGGAAGGAGAACGCTACCGCACGACCACGAGATGCGGGCGCGGCCACTCCGGCCGGCCCGGAATGCCATCTAGAGAAGTATGTACGTGCAGCACTTATTTTTAAGAGGTCTTGCCGTTGCTAAAAATAACTAATTGTTTTTCACTTGAGGCGGTTCGCTTTTATTTATAAAGCAGCTTCTGTCGTTGCTCTGGAAATACAGATACATAATAGATCTGTACATTTCAGTATTTGTACATTATAAACGGTACTTCGTTATAAAATTCCCGCTTAATTTACTAAAGGTCTTTCTTCCTGTTGTTTACTCGTATATTCTGCAAACCATACATTATTCCTTCGTTGTTAGTGGAGGTGGAGGATGAATGGAAATTGACTGCACATTCAGTTGCGTCACGTTTTCGCCTTTTTTTCAATCCAGTTTTTCTTAACACTGCGTTACTGTTCTTTTCAATTTACTTCACTTTTGTAAAGCTTCATGTGAGTGTTGACAAACTATAAATGAATTCTTTTCTCATTGTGTGTGTGTGTGTGTGTGTGTGTGTGTGTGTGTGTGTGTCGGTTGGTGCCAGTGAGTGTAAATAACGAAGAAAAAGCGATTATTTGCTGAATATGTAAACAACAGACAAAACTACGTGACAAAATTGTACGCCAATTTTCTAAGGAAACTCTGGTTTTAATCCATAAAGACCAAACTTCTTAGACATGCTATGTATACATATTCGCATAACGACCACAGGAGATCGTTTACAAATAAAACCGAAACGCTTTGGACAAAAATTTAATTATTTGCACCAAGCCTAAGACGGGAAAATCAATAGTAATTGATTATAACAGGTGCGGCGGGAAATAGTCACGCAAGATAACTTTACACAGAAGGAGACTGCTGACAGAAACTGGGTGGCAACGAGTTCTACTTAGACTTTCTTCCAGATCTATCAATTCCACCAATGTTCAGATAAGATAAAATAACAGCTGCGAACGTATGAAATTCTTCCTCCGCCAGTTGCGTGTTAATTACAGAAATTCGAGTGTTTGCCCGTGTTAGGCGCCAAACTTCGCAGTGGATACCAACTGTAAATCTAAGAAGCAGGGAGGAAAGAGTGGGGCCACACTACACACCTTAGCGTGTGGTGACGTGTCACGGACAAAAGTCGCTGTTATCTTACGGCCTGCGCGATCCAGTTGGCGCTAATGTGCAGTTACAGAGCGGGTAGCCATTAAGAATTTTTGTATGGTAGTCAGATCCACAGGACTATCGACAGTGGTGTATTACAACTAAATAAAACACACACACACACATATATATATATATATATATATATATATATATATATATATATCTCGGGGTGGTTAGTAGACCCGCAAACGAGCGCCTCGCCGGGTGGCGGATAGGGGAATGCCCCCTAGATATAGGGGGTACCGAGGAAATGAAATACTCGGGGCGGACCAAAACTACTAGTAGCGTCTGTTCCCACAGTGGTCGGCTACGAAAGGCGTCTGCTCCACATGTCAGTGGAGGCCTCAACCAACCTCCTGATCTGGAAAGTCAGGTTGTAGTCGGCAGCATGCCATACATCCAACTACTAAACATCATGATGGTACAACGAGAAAAATCTCATTACCCCGGGCCCCAATCAATAGACTGGGATCGTCCTGAGCATCGGATTCCGGGGGTTCACGGACATCATGAGAAGAATCGGAGCTTCTCAAACTCCATCAAGACCAAACACAAACACTACATCGGCACACTCAACGTGAACACACTGATGAAGACAGGAAATATGAAACAACACACACTCTCGAAAAATTTCAAATCAAAATATGTGCACTGCAAGAAACACGATTCACAGACGAAGACCATTTCAACACGGAGAACTTCAGAATATACAAAGGAAAACCATCTAGAAACTGCAAAACCTACGGCTTTTTGGTACAGGATTTGTAGTACACAGGTCCATCATGGACAGCATAATTGACTTTTCCTCACCAAACGATAGAATCAGCACCATCACAGTGAAATCAGCCAACAAATCCTACACAATAATCAACGCACATGCACCTACTAATTACTACAACAGCAAAAACCCGTACGAAATTGATGACTTCTGGACGACAATGGAAGAAACTATCAGGGAAATTCCTGCACACAGAGTCAAAATAATACTGGCAGACTTCAACGCCAAACTCGGAAAGAAAAGATATACAGGCATACCACAGGAAAACATACTCTACACAAGGACACAAAGCAAAATGGAAAACACTTGATAGACTCTTGCAAAAGCCCTAACTCGCCATTATGTCAAAAAATTCACTAAACCAACACGGAAAATTATCACATGGAAATTCCCCAGAGGAAAGCAAGAACTACAAATCGACCGCGTAATAGTCCAGAAAGACTCACAAAAAGAAACGTAAAAGCTACTTCGACTCAGACCACCAACTACTACAGATCAGAATTCATCTTTTGCCCAAGAAAAGTTCCAGAAGAACAAAATTGTTAGACCAGATCCAGAATACCATACTTTAAACCAGACATAAATATTAGACAAAATTAAAATGAAGAAAACGACAGACAGACACAACTTTCAGGAAGAAGCCGAGAGGCCATGAAACTAGCACAAGCATCGTTGGTGGAACCAAGCTATTGACCAGTGAATCAGTGCACGGAAAAAATTTGGTAGCCATAAATCCCAAGAGAATTGGACGAACTTCCTGAAAACACGAGAAGATACCGGCCCCAAGGTTGATGCTGTATTCCTGGATTTCGGAAGTCATTGAATACAGTTCCGCACTGCCGCCTGTTGAACAAAATAGAAACACACAGAATATCACATCAGCTGAGTTCCCAGCAAACAGAACACTATGCCATTCTTATCGATGGTAAATCTTCAAATGTAAAATAACTTTAAGTGTACACCAAAGGAGTGTCCTCTTTTTTTAGCCTGAAATGACCATTCCGGGTACGTGTGTATGGTGTACATAGTTCCGCGTAGTCAGCGCGTACACAACTTTCCCACTAGAGCGCGCCCCACTAAGCACAACAGCGCAAGCGCAGTGCTCGTCCTTCTCCGCACTACGTGATGGCGCTGCCATTGAGACTGACCAAATTCTGCTTCCGCCGATCCGCGTATTAAAATGTAACGCAGCCAATGAGATTGCTGCTAATGTAGAACCTTTTCTCCTCACGGATCACACTCGCGCAGTTATACATGAACGCGCGAGGTATTATAACGAGTGTACAGACCTCTGATCAGTCAGTCTGCATTAGTCTGTACCAGTCTATAGTCAAGTTTCAGTCTCCGCCTAATAAGATTACCATATGCCTGTACATAGCCATGAAGATAAATGTATACGCACTTTTGTCAAGTATCAGAGATATGTGAGAATAAGATTAACGTACCAAGACCAAAAGAACTTCAGATTGTCAATTGTAAACAGCATCCAGAATCAAGCTACGTAATTTCTATGCTTTTTATTATTTTAATAAATGTGTGTGAAAATTAAGTTCTGTTTAAAGTTGGTCACCGTCAATCTTCTACTCTAAGCGTGCAAATGGCATTTCTATCGTCTGACCTAACGGCATAAGATAAACACGCCACGATAAGACCACGAGGCATATTGCTGACACTCGCCTACTTCGTTAGAGCGACTGGTCAAATAATCTGATGGTGTGTGTACTGAAGGTCTTACAGTACGCACACCACAGTGCGTGAAGATTTGTTAATTGTGGTCGACCAACGATGTATATCTATTGTAAATATACTAGACGCTCTGTGGACGTGGGCTAGTCGTGAATGTTGAATCGGACTGTTTAAATATATGGAATGTGGGCGATAAGCCAACTCAATTGGCAGGGACTACAATAGAGGCGTACTATATCACAGAGTGATTTACTGTCCAAGACTGTAAGGAACTAATAGTGTCAACCAATATGTTGCTTCGTACTTCCAATATCTCGCGAAAAGACGATGAACGTAGCATCAGCACAATTCGAACTTCCTCGGACGCTCAACAATTTTATTTTTGTTCCCGCGGACCGTTGGCGACTGGAACAGGAATCAGGGCGAGTGGCAGTAGTACACAAAGAACCCTCCGCTAGGCACAACAGTGTGCCTCAAAGAGTACAGGGCGAGATGTAGACGCGGTCGTGTCCGCCGTCGCCGTCAGGAGTAACAAAACTACTGGCAGCAGCGACTGTTCCGTTCCAGAGAGAGCCAAAATTACGCACTGCGGGCCGACGACCTTCAAAACAGGATGCATGCTGTAGAGACGCGCACTGAGAATAGTTCCAAGGTCCGAGACACGCTGCACCCCGTCAGTGAGGACGTGGGTGTTGGAGAGCTGGGTGTGTGTGTGTGTGTGTGTGTGTGTGTGTGTGTGTGTGTGTGTCTGTGTGTCTGTGTGTGTGTGTGTGTGTGTGTGTGTGTTATCTAGCGGTGCCAGACGATTCGAGGTCTCACTCAGCGCACGCGACACATCGAGCAAATAGCAGCTTGAGAAACCAGTCTGGTGATAGGAGAGGTTCTTGCCTTACATTATTGCGATTCTGTCGTAAAGGCGGCGGGTGAGTTTAAAACAAACCGTAACAATTTTAACCGAGGTCAGAAGTAAACACTTAGGTGTGCAAACGTGCTTTGAACGGCGAGCAGAAGCAAAGGCGGACGCCAGAAGCGGGTAGGGAAGAGGAGCGACTCTGGTGAGATGTGGACCCCCGACGCCACTCGGGGCCGCGGCGGCGGCGGCGGCGGCGGCGGCGGCGGCGACAGCTGCACTGAGCTGCCCCATGCGCCCTCCCGTGGCTCTTTAGATTTTGCTCGTCGCGATCTGGGTAGTTCATACGGTTCACTGGCACCTGCAACTATTTTACTGGCAGGAGTGGCCTTAAAAAGCTGATGGAATCTTTCTTAGGCATTCGTTAACACAAAATTAGGAACATCGGCAAAAATAATTTTCAGTGAAAGATCCAATATTAAGATGAGAGCTCGAGGACTGCGATTGGTTGACCACTAATACTAAAACGAAGGAACCAGTCTCGCTGATAAATGTTGAACTCTGAGCATTTATTTCTTGTTTATCCCAACAGACACACAAACATGAACCGTAGTAAAATTTGCTGTTTGAAGAGCGCGCCGCAGCGCGTAGTGTAAGGCAGTCGCTTTCCGTTTCTGGCGGTGGCGCCGCTCTGGCAATCGCGGCTTTGGTGCCCTCTGGTGGGAAAGTGGAAAAGTTGCCTGTTCACGTGCATTTAAGGGGCGCTATGAGATCGGTAGGAGGAGTTTGTCCGTCTCGGCGAGTCTAGTCGGTCGGGCAGTTGGCGTGAGGCTATGTCAGTCTCGCGTCACCAGTTGCTGGTCTGTCTCTCGTTTGCATTTGTGCGGCAATTAGTGTCTGCCTGTCGTTGGAGTGTTAGTGTATCTGTCGTTTGGATCAAACCTTGTTTTTTTGGTCATCAGTCTACTGACTGGTTTGATGCGGCCTGCCACGAATTCCTTTCCTGTGCTAACCTCTTCATCTCAGAGTAGCAACCTACGTCCTCAGTTATTTGCTTGACGTATTCCAATCTCTGTCTTCCTCTACAGTTTTTGCCCTCTACAGCTCCCTCTAGTACCATGGAAGTCATTTCCTCATGTCTTAGCAGATGTCCTATCATCCTGTCCCTTCTCCTTATCAGTGTTTTCCACATATTCCTTTCCTCTCAGATTCTGCGTAGAACCTCCTCATTCCTTACCTTATCAGTCCACCTAATTCTCAACATTCGTCTATAGCACCACATCTCAAATGCTTCGATTCTCTTCTGTACCGATTTTCCCACAGTCCATGTTTCACTACCATACAACGCTGTACTCCAGACGTACAATCTCAGAAATTTCTTCCTCAAGTTAAGGCCGGTATTTGATATCAGTAGACATCTCTTGGCCAGAAATGCCTTTTTTGCCATAGGGAGTCTGCTTTTTATGTCCTCCTTGCTCCGTCCGTCCTTGGTTATTTTACTGCCTAGGTAGCAGAATTCCTTAACTTCATTGACTTCGTGACCATCAATCCTGATGTTAAGTTTCTCGCTGTTCTCATTTTTGCTACTTCTCATTTCCTTCGTCTTTCTCCGATTTACTCTCAAACCATACTGTGTACTAATTAGACTCTTCATTCTGTTCAGCAGAGCATTTAATTATTCTTCACTTTCACTCAGGATAGCAATGTCATCAGCGAATCGTATCATTGATATCCTTTCACCTTGTATTTTAATTCCACTCCTGAACCTTTCTTTTATTTCCATCATTGCTTCCTCGATGTACAGATTGAAGAGTAGGGGCGAAAGGCTACAGCCTTGTCTTACACCCTTCTTAATACGCGCCCTTCGTTCTTGATCGTCCACTCTTATTATTCCCTCTTGGTTGTTGTACATATTGTATATGACCCGTCTCTCCCTATAGCTTACCCCTACTTTTTTCAGAATCTCGAACAGCTTGCACCATTTTATATTGTCGAACGCTTTTTCCAGGTAGACAAATCCTATGAAAGTGCCTTGATTTTTCTTTAGCCTTGCTTCCATTATTAGCCGTAACGTCAGAATTGCCTCTCTCGTCCCTTTACTTTTCCTAAAGCCAAACTGATCGTCACCTAGCGCATTCTCAAATTTCTTTTCCATTCTTCTGTATATTATTCTTGTAAGCAGCTTCGATGCATGAGCTGTGAAGCTGATTGTGCGATAATTCTCGCACTTGTCAGCTCTTGCCGTCTTCGGAATTGTGTGGATCATGTTTTTCCGAAAGTCAGATGGTATGTCGCCAGACTCATACACTGCTGGCCACCGTAAATGCAACACCCTGAAGGAAGCATCCGAATCAAGTGATATTTACACCATGGGTTTGCAGCGATGAGATATGCAACTGATTAGAATTTCAGCGCAGACGCACATCACGCGCGCCTGTGGCGCCACCTCATAGCGCCATTTAAGGCTTGGCGATTTCGACGAGTGTACGTTCGGCAGGTGTGTTTACCTTGTGATTGTTTCACAAGACGATCAGTTATGCCTCGTAGACAACAGCGAACATCGTTTTATCAAGTATCCGAGTTCGACAAAGGAAGGATAGTGGCTTACCGAGATTGTGGATTATCATACAGAGAAATCGCTAGTCGTGTTGGACGAAACCAAACAACTGTAATGCGGATATGTGACCGTTGGATACAGGAGGGTACGGCGGACCGACGTGATCGATCGCATTCACCTCGGTGCACCACTGCACGTGCTGATAGGCAAATTGTGCGCATGGCAGTGACGGATCGCTCAGTGACATCCCGAACCATAGCACAGCACATTGCGTCTGTAACGCATCATCCAGTGTCTGTGCGTACCATTCGACGCCGTTTACAGCAGAGTGGTCTGTCCGCAAGACGTCCATTGCTTCGTCTACCATTGACGCAGAACCAAAGACCGTCGCCAATGGTGTGATGACAGACGGATGTGGACGGCAGAATGGAATGACGTTGTCTTTACCGACGAGGCACGCTTCTGTCTGCAGCACCACGATGGTCGGATTCGAGTGTGGAGACACCGTAGAGAGAGGATGCTGGACAGCTGAACCTTGCACCGCCCCACTGGTCTTGCACCGGGTATTATGGTATGGGGCGGTATTGGATATTACTCTCGCACGCCTCTAGTACGCATTGCCGGTACTTTAAATATCCGGCGCTACATATCCGAGGTGCTGGAGCCAGTTGTCCTTCCTTACCTTCAGGGCTCGTCCACAGCCATATTTCAACGGGATAATGCGCGGCCAAACGTGGCACGCATTGTCCAAAGGTTCTTCGTCAATAACCAGATTGAATTGCTTCCCTGGCCGGCTCGCTCTCCGGATCTTTCGCCGATAGAAAACATGTGGTCCATGGTTGCTCAACGAGTGACCCAGATTACATCCCCAGCTGCCACACCAGATGATCTTTGACAACGTGTGGAAGCTGCTTGGGCTGCTGTACCCCAGGAACACATCCAACGTCTCTTTGACTCAATGCCGAGGCGTGTGACAGCGGTGATCTCCAACAATGGCGGCTAGTCTGCCTACTGATTCTGGCAAGAACCACATGTCACAGACGTCTGTAAACGTAATCATTTGATACTTGGTCAACATGTTATCTACAAAATAAATTTTGTTGTGCTACCTCTTGTCTTTCTTGGTGTTGCATTTACGGTGGCCAGCAGTATATATTCTACACACCAACGTGAATAGTCGTTTTGTTGCCACTTCCCACAATGATTTTAGAAATTCTGATGGAATGTTATCTATTCCTTCTGCCTTATTTGACCGTAAGTCCTTCAAAGCTCTTTTAAATTCCGATTCTAATACTGGATCCCCTATCTCTTCTAAATCGACTCCTGTTTCTTCTTCTATCACATCAGACAAATCTTCACCTCATAGAGGCTTTCAATGTATTCTTTCCACCTATCTGCTCTCTCCTCTGCATTTAACAGTGGAATTCCCGTTGCACTCTTAATGTTACCACCGTCGCTTTAATGTTACCAAAGGTTGTTTTGAGTTTCCTGTATGCTGAGTCTGTCCTTCCGACAATCATATCTTTTTCGATGTCTTCACATTTTTCCTGCAGCCATTTCGTCTTAGCTTCCCTGCACTTCCTATTTATTTCATTCCTCAGCGACTTGTATTTCTGTATTCCTGATTTTCCCGGAACAAGTTTGTACTTCCTCCTTTCAATCAATCAACTGAAGTATTTTTTCTGTTACCCATGGTTTCTTCGCCACTACCTTCTTTGTACGTATGTTTTCCTTCCCAACTTCTGTGATGGCCCTTTTTAGAGATGTCCATTCGTCTTCAACTGTACTGCCTACTGCGCTATTCCTTATTGATGTATCTATAGCGTTACAGAACTTCAAACGTATCTCGTCATTCCTTAGTACTTCCGTATCTCACTTCTTTGCGTATTGATTCTTCCTGACTAATGTCAGGAACTTCAGCCTACTCTTCATCACTACTATATAGTGATCTGAGTCTATATCTGCTCCTGGGTACGCCTTACAATCCAGTATCTGATTTCGGAATCTCTGTCTGACCATGATGTAATCCAATTCAAATCCTCCCGTATCTCCCGGCCTTTTCCAAGTATACCTGCTCCTCTTGTGATTCTTGAACAGGGTATTCGCTATTACCAGCTGAAACTTGTTACAGAACTCAATTAGTCCTTCTCCTCTTTCATTCCTTGTCCCAAGCCCATATTCTCCTGTAACTTTTCTTCTACTCCTTCCCCTACAACTGCTTTCCAGTCGCCCATGACTATTAGATTTTCGTCCCCCATTACACACTGCATTACCCTTTCAATATCCTCATACACTTTCTCCATCTGTTCATCTTCAGCTTGTGACGACGGCATGTATACCTGAACTATCGCTGTCGGTGTTGGTCTGCTGTCGATTCTGATTAGAACAACCCGGTCACTGAACTGTTCACAGTAACACACCCTCTACCCTACCTTCCTATTCATAACGAATCCTACACCTGTTATACCATTTTCTGCTGTTGTTGATATTACCCGATACTCATCTGACCAGAAATCCTTGTCTTCTTTCCACTTCAGTTTACTGACCCCTACTATATCTAGATTGAGCCTTTGCATTTTCCTTTTCAGATTTTCTAGTTTCCCTACCACGTTCAAGCTTCTGACATTCCACGCCCCGACTCGTAGAACGTTATCCTTTCTTTGATTATTCACTGTTTTTCTCATGGTAACCTCCCCCTTGGCAGTCCCCTCCCGGAGATCCGAATGGGGGACTATTCTGGAATCTTTTGCCAATGGAGAGATCATCATGACACTTCTTCAATTACAGGCCACATGTCCTGTGGATACACGTTACGTGTCTTTAATGCAGTGGTTTCCATTGCCTTCTGCATCCTCATGTCGTTGATCATTGCTGATTCTTCCGCCTTTAGGGGCAATTTCCCACCCCTAGGACAAGAGAGTGCCCTGAACCTCTATCCGCTCCTCCGCCCTCTTTGGCAAGGCCGTTGGCAGAATGAGGCTGACTTCTTATGCCGGAAGTCTTCGGTCGACAATGCTGCTTATTTAGCAAAATTTAGGCAGTGGCTGGGATCGAACCCGGAACCGAAGACGTTTTGATTATGAATGAAAGACGCTACCCCTAGACCACGGGTACAATCCTTAAAGGCAGAAAATGAGAGACTTGCCACTCTGCCAGTAAGAGAACTCAGCTAGTGGTGACCCGGTCGGGGCGCGTTAGGCAGTGAGTCTGCTCGAGTTGCTAGGGCAATGGTCATTGGCGGTTGAATCGATCGGTTGGACGCTGGATGACTTGTCCGTCCTGGGCGTCGGCGCGTGTGAGGTCGCCACGTCAGTCCAGTGGCTTCGCGGCCGACGCGGGAGCGGCAGGGGTCGGCCCACGAAGTCGGTGTGGCCGGTGCGAGCTGCGTCCGTTTTGTGTCTGGCAGCGGGCGGTTCGGGAGAGCGTTGGGGGTGCTGCGCCAAGTCTTCGTCAGACATCACAGTTTATTAGAAGTGATTGCAGATATGTTGTTTCAGTTACTTGTTAAAATCTACTTGTTTTCTTGGTCAGTCTCTCGTCCCCAGCTTGCTCGTTTGTCTCTCGTCCGCATTTGTTAGCCAGTTAGTCCGTCTGTCTGTCTGTCTGTCTGCCGTACGTTACTACCTGCCTTTGTCATGTTTGTCGGATTCGGTGTTAACGAATTTACTGCTTAAAGGCCGAATTCTTGAAATATGTTTCTATCTTGCTTATCATCTTACGAGGTGGTATATGTGTAATGTAGAGCATGTAGTACATTTTATGTAAGTCTGCATTTTATGGGTTTTATTTAAATAGTCACTTTAGGGTATAAGCTTGCCGCCCTTCTACCACAACAGTACCTTAAAAAAAATTAAAAAAATGTTATTGCACTATCGGAAAAACATCATCCACGCAATTCCGAGGACGGCAAGAGCTGACAAGTGCGAGAATTATCGCACAATCAGCTTAACAGCTCATGCATCGAAGCTGCTTACAAGAATAATATACAGAAGAATGGAAAAGAAAATTGAGAATGCGCTAGGTGACGATCAGTTTGGCTTTAGGAAAAGTAAAGGGACGAGAGAGGCAATTCTGACGTTACGGCTAGTAATGGAAGCAAGGCTAAAGAAAAATCAAGACACTTTCATAGGATTTGTCGACCTGGAAAAAGCGTTCGACAATATAAAATGGTGCAAGCTGTTCGAGATTCTGAAAAAAGTAGGGGTAAGCTATAGGGAGAGACGGCTCATATACAATATGTACAACAACCAAGAGGGAATAATAAGAGTGGACGATCAAGAACGAAGTGCTCGTATTAAGAAGGGTGTAAGACAAGGCTGTAGCCTTTCGCCCCTACTCTTCAATCTGTACATCGAGGAAGCAATGATGGAAATAAAAGAAAGGTTCAGGAGTGGAATTAAAATACAAGGTGAAAGGTTATCAATGATACAATTTGCTGATATTGCTATCCTGAGTGAAAGTGAAGAAGAATTAAATGATCTGCTGAACGGAATGAACAGTCTAATGAGTACACAGTATGGTTTGAGAGTAAATCGGAGAAAGACGAAGGAAATGAGAAGTAGCAAAAATGAGAACAGCGAGAAACTTAACATCAGGATTGATGGTCACGAAGTCAATGAAGTTAAGGAATTCTGCTACCTAGGCAGTAAAATAACCAAGGACGGACGGAGCAAGGAGGACATAAAAAGCAGACTCGCTATGGCAAAAAAGGCATTTCTGGCCAAGAGATGTCTACTAATATCAAATACCGGCCTTAATTTGAGGAAGAAATTTCTGAGGATGTACGTCTGGAGTACAGCGTTGTATGGTAGTGAAACATGGACTGTGGGAAAACCGGAACAGAAGAGAATCGAAGCATTTGAGATGTGGTGCTACAGACGAATGTTGAAAATTGGGTGGACTGATAAGGTAAGAAATGAGGAGGTTCTACGCAGAATCGGAGAGGAAAGGAATATGTGGAAAACACTGATAAGGAGAAGGGACAGGATGATAGGACACCTGGTAAGACATGAGGGAATGACTTTCATGGTACTAGAGGGAGCTGTAGAGGGCAAAAACTGTAGAGGAAGACAGAGATTGGAATACGTCAAGCAAGTAATTGAGGACGTAGGTTGCAAGTGCTACTCTGAGATAAAGAGGTTAGCACAGGAAAGGAATTCGTGGCAGGCCGCATCAAACCAGTGAGTAGAATGACAAAAACTCTTTCAGAGGTGGTTGTGAGCGGTCATGACTACAACCATGTTGAAAAGGAGCAGGCAAGCTTCTCAGCCCGAAGGCTCCTACTGTTAATATTGTTCTTTGCCTCTAAATAAAACTGTAACTTGATATTTCGAGGGTGCTTTTCTGCTTATAATTTCAAATCCGTTTTGAAAAGGCTTTTAGGAATAAATTCATATTTGTTAAAAATAATTTTCCATCTGTTGCTTCCTGGCAATTACTTCCACGCTCACCTAGTGTGATTAAATGTGTCAATGTTCTTGATGAACCGCCAGTGAATAAAGTAAATTCTTTAAGAAAAAAAATTTTGAAAGTAAATTTATGGTTCAAAACACACATAAACTTTACATACTCGCTCACTCAGACATATGATTTCATTCGTTGAAGATCCTGTATCAGTCAAGAGCAAATGAACCATGCGGAAATACAGAAGTCTAAACCCGATACTGATAGAAACTACAAAATGGCTAGTACAGAATGGCCAGAGGACATAGCTTTTCTACTTTTCAAGTAAAGAACACCAGATGTAGGAAAATTAAGAGTTCAGACAGCAAGCCAATACTAAGCAAAGAAGAGAAAGGTAGACCGAACTTAGAGAGGGGCTATACCACAGAAATGAAACTGAAGACAGTGTCATAGAAAGGGAAGAGGACAGATGGAACATATAATACAGCAACGAGTTTTGGCAGACCGCTGGAAGATATTGAAATTCTTGGGATAGTGAGCCACTGCAAAATGCACTGGTGTGCTAAACTTAAGGACGAAAGTGATTTCGAAATGATGTGGCACTACCTAGTGACATAGCCCGATGAAACTTCAATCATTTCCTTACAAAAATAAAAATAAAATACACATATCGGAAGCTAAGCTAGAGTGTACTACAGAAGGTAACTGAAGCAAATGGCTGATGAGACGAACAGAAATGACACTTTAATTCAAAGAGAATAGCTAGAGTGGGGTCACCGCGGTTTATGACGGTCACCTGGACGTTGCAAAAGGTGGGACATAGTTCTCAACAGGGTGCGTGATCGGCACGGACGGCAATGCAGCCCTACAACGTACTCCCACAAGGACTACTGGGGTCATAAGGAGTTCTCTAGGGAGGGAGTTGCATTCCGTCACCAGTCTGGTTGAAAGCTGCCGGAAGGTAGCCGGTGCTTCGCAGCGCATCTCGCACGAGTTCGGTGGTATTTAAGTTGGGCGAACAGGATCACCAGTTCATTAGCCGAGTATCCAAGAGCTGCTCCACCTGTGCTGTTGTCATCCATAACAATGAAGTCATAGCCGAATGCACCCCTGAAAAGACCCACAAGGGCATGACGCACAGTGTCACAATATCGATGCTGGTGAGTGTAGCATCTTCAAGCATTTGGAGGTCAGCACGGCCATCGAACATTATGGCTCCTCACACCGTAGCACCCGAACCACGGAAACGGTCATTTTCGACAATGCTAGATGCACCAGCAAATGACAAGATGTCGGAATACATGCTGAACCCAGGAACACTGTCGAACATGAACCTTTTGGTGACTTAGGTGTCATGATCGGCTAGACATAATGTCGCACGGGCCTAGTCACCTCCATATTTACTAACACGGTACACTCATCGGCAAACGTTACTGTGGCACTGTACTCCTCCCCTACATACATGTTTTCAGGCATGCATTGGGCCTTCATTTCATTTATGTGGATGACTGCGCGACCAGCGCAGGTGGAGAAGGCCTACCCCTCCCGCCCCACTTACATCCCACTGAGCGTTTTTGGGACGCGTTGCTGAGACGTGCTGGAGCACGTGCACATGCTCCAACGACCATCGTGCAGTCGTCAGATACCAGTGAAGGAACGGGCCGCCGCACCGACCTTGTGGCCAGCATGGGATCACCGAGCAGAGCGTGCACTGTTGTTGTAAGTTATCAAACACCCTATTAAGGACCATGGTGCGTATTTTGTAATCTCCAGGAGACCATCATAAATCGCGATGCCATCAGGGTAATTATTGTCTTTGAATAAGAGTGCCAATTCTGTTTTGTTCCGAAGCGTATTTCCGTCAGTTACTTTTGTACTACACTGCAGCAGTTCTTTCTATGGATGGTCCAAGTTCCATCGAGCCATCTATCTTGGCTTTGACACACCATGCGAAAGTCACTCTTCTCCTTAAGTTTTGCAGACCAGTGTATATCAGACATGTGAAATATCCACAGAGTTCAACAAGGATGTAACAATTCCAACTCATAACAGGACACACGCTTACAGCTTTGAACATTATTGCACAGTTAGTGTGGCTGCAAAATACTGACACGAATATTTACAGAAGAATGGAAAAGCTGGTAGAAGTCCACGTTGTGGAAATCAGCAAGAATTCCAGAGAAACATTAGTTTGTAGGCGGTGATGTCTGGGCTACACGCTTTGAATTTCTGAAGGTAACATGAATGAAATACAGCATTTGGAGGTTATTCCAACTTCTATAGTTGTAAGTATCGCAAAGAGTAGCTGAGAAGAGAATGAGACAGTGTTGTGGACTATCGCCCATGTTATTCAAATTGTATATTGAGCATGCTGTGAACGGAGCCTGTGACAAACTTGGAAAGGTAGCTAAAGTTTAGTGAGAAGAAATTAAAACTTCTAGCTTTGCTGGTGGCATTATAGTGTTGTTGGCAAATGCAATTGATTTTAAAGGCCTGTTGAACGGAATGGACAGTTTCTTGAAAATGACTTATAAGATGAACGACAATCAAAATGAAACGAGAAATGGAATGTACTTGAATTAAATCGGGCGATGCTGAGACAATTGGATTCGGAAAGTAATAGATGAGTACAATTTGGGTTTGAAAATAATTGTTGATGGACCAAGTGAAGAGGATATAAAATACAGACTGGCAATGGCAAGAAAAGTGTTTCTCAGGATGGAAACTTGTTAACATGGAATATCGATGTAAGGGTTAGGAAGTCTGTTCTGAACATTTTTGTCTGGAGTGTAGCCTTGTACGGAAGTGAAACATGGAAGGTAAGCAGTTCACACAAGAAGATAATAGCAGCTTTTGAAATTTGGTGCTACTGAAGAGTGACGAAGGTTCGGTGGGTGCATCTAGAAACTAATGGAAAGGTGCTAGTTCGAATTAGACAAGAAGAAAATCTACTCACATCCTAACCGGAAGAAGGGATCGATTGACAGGAGACATATTTATAATCGTAAATTTGGTAAAGGAGCGAAATGAGAAAGGAAACCAAGGTTTGAAAACACTAAAAAGGTACACATAGATGTAAGATGCAGTAGTTGTTCAGAGACAGGGCCGGCCGGAGTGGCCGAGCGGTTCTAGGCGCTTCAGTCTAGAACCGCGAGACCGCTTCGGACGCAGGTTCGAATCCTGCCGCTGGCATGGATGTGTGTGATGTCCTTAAGTTATTTAGGTTTAAGTAGTTCTAAGTTCTATGGGACTGATGACCTCAGCAGTTAAGTCCCATAGTGCTCAGAGCCATTTGAACCATTTTTGAATCAGAGACAGGCTTGCACGGGACAGAGTAGCTTGGAGTGACTCACGGTCACACAGCAAGGGGACAGCCCTGTTGTCTCACACACTTTGACAATCCACGCTACGCTCTTGGAACCGCATTCACAAACAGAGGGCAATCTGAAAGTTATTCTAAGGACCGCCCTCTTGTCACCAGCAGAAGTACCGAGCGAGGTGGCGCAGTGGTTAGCACACTGGACTCGCATTCGGGAGGACGACGGTTCAATCCCGCGTCCGGCCATCCTGATTTAGGTTTTCCGTGATTTCCCTAAATCGCTCTCGGCAAATGCCAGGATGGTTCCTGTGAAAGGGCACGGCCGACTTCCTTCCCTGATCCGGCGAGACCGATGACCTCGCAGTTTGTTCTCTTCCCACAAACAACAAAACAACAACCAGCAGAAGTGTATCGCGCTGTCAGTGGTACACGGTACGCTCGCTGCTCGCTGCAAGAGGAACCACCCGCGAGGGGAGCGTGTCCAGTAGCGGGGAGAGACTGCCTTTGTCACTGGACGGAAGCGCTCCAGGGTCGGCCGTTTCGTGAACCCATACCGCGCACCTTCCATTTTATAAACCCATACAGGTGACAGCAGCGTCACCTGGCGATTAATGTCTGCTGTCAGATACACGCACGGTGCATGCAGTGTCAGAGAGCGTGCTGTCCGCATGTGGGGAACGGGGCAGGCGCGCGATCTATCTGAGTTTGACCGACGACAGATTGCGATGGTCAGAAGCCTCGGCACGAGCGTTTCGGAAACTGCACGACTTGTGTTCGAGGAGTGCGGTGGCGAGGTCTTCAACACGAAGCGGCTCCAAGTTGAGACCACGTCCAGACGTCGTGGGATCGGACGGCCACCACTTATCACGAATGTCGCACGTCGTAGACTGATCAGACTGGTAAAACAGGGCTGGCGGCGAAGTGTGGCGGAACTGTCATCAGACTTCAATGCTGGGCAGAGTACAAGTGTGTCTGAACACGCACTCCGCAGAACACTCCTAATGATGCGCCTCCGCAGACGACGACCACGCATGTATCAATGTTAACACAACGATATCGACGACTACTACTACTGAAATGGGCACCTGATCATCAGCAGTGGGCGTTGGCGCAGTGGCAGAGTGTTGCATAGTGCGGTGAATCTGGATGCCTGCTTCATTATGCCGGTGGGAGAGGACGAATCCGTCGTCTTCGAGGACAACAGCTCATTCACATCTGTACGGCGGGACGGAGACAACCTGGAGGCGGCTCCATTATCCTCTGTGGAACATTCACGTGTGCGTCCATGGGTCCAGCGGAGCTCGTGGAAGACAGAATGACTGGCAAGGAGTATCCATACACTAGTTGCGGACCACATACACCCTTTCATGAAGATCATGTTTCCGGACGGCAGTGGCATTTTTCAACAAGATAATGCTCCATGTCACAAGGCCATGAGTGTGATGGAGTGGTTCAAGGAACACAGCGGTAAGTCACAATTGATGTGGTGGCCCCCCAACTCGCTAGATCTGAATCCCATCGAACACATCTGGAATGTGACTGAACGTGGCGCCAGAGCTCATCGCCTCCCTCTTCGGAATTTACGAGAATTAGGTGAGTTGTGTGCGCTCGCATGTGAGAGGTCCCTCCAGCGACCTACCAAGGCCTTATTGCTTCCATGCCACGACGCATCGATGCTGTTATCCGTGCCAAAGTTTGACATACCGGCTATTAGATAGGTGGCCATAATGTTCTGACTGATCACAACATTGTGATTGGGCCTTAAACGTGTCATAACGGAGGTTTTTTGTCTGTACCCCTCCCTATTTTTTCAATATATTCCTAATCTCATTTGTGTGTACTACGCCGGTTCATTTCCTGACAGTATTATTTCACATTTGTATTTACCAACTATTACACCAAATGGACAGGTGTTCATATGACTGTAATTTACGTATCTAGTGAAATTAAAATGCTATAACCTGCCGAATATAATGTACATAGGGGAAGGTCTTGCCCCCTTGTGTCGTTATCCCTCTGGCTCGCGCTTTTCCACTGTGTAATTCGTTCTTGTTCCTGGGTTGGGGTGCTGCCGTAAGAGAGTGAGTAGCACACTCAACACTGTCACGAAGGTTCTATCACGAACATCTTAAAACGTAATATTCATTTCACAAAGTTCCTCTTTTGTGCATGATCCTACCATCTCAAACTAGTGCTCCAAGAGGAAAGGTTGTCTGTTGGCAAGATAATCTGCAAAGCTGAGATCGGAGCACATGTCATTTAATGACTCCTTATTCCTTCAAGTTTCTAGGCAGCAGTCTTCATTTTATATTCTGACCCACTGAGAGAGGAGCTTAACTTCTAATGTCCGATGATGATAAATATTTGACTTCATGCTGAATATGTACCACACCAGGGGCTCATAGGTGTGAGCAGGTGATGATGTGAAATGCTGTGTCATCTTACTTCGCGTATCGTGTCCTGTACCTTGCTGCTCTCCACGCTGTTACAACTCCGTCCTCGACAGGAAAGAAGTCGTGCAGTTCGTGTTCTTGTACGGTTGCCGCTCTGCTCACAAGTCGTTGGCGTCATTGCCATTACTATTCAGTACATGTATACAGACCCAAGTCTTCGAAGAATGTAACAAGTATTTGGGGAAAGATCCCGTTCATATGGCTATAATTTGAGGACATTTTGATTTTAGAGGGTGACACATTGTATTTTGTAGTACACGTTGGCTAATTGTTGCTATTGTTGATGGTTTGGTAGTTGAATGTTGCAGTTTTCAAACTTTTCCTTATGACGATGCCTTGGGAGGCAGCTTGTGTTCATGAGGCTTCTCGGCCATGTATTTTTCCGAAGGTACTGTCTCGCTTATATCAGCAAAACACTGTACACACCCGGGAAGTCAGTGATTTCACGCCTGATGATGACGGTGGAGACAGCTGTCGAAAATTTTGAGGAGTTTGTTAGAGATGATGCCAACTGAAAACTGCGAAGATATGACTAAAATCCTGTGACATCACTTCTACTGGTGCCACGTAGACTTGGGACGGCGAGTGGACTTCTTCCTTAGATGGTGTGGTTCCCTGGAAGTATAACGAAGGGAAAGGGGCTCCAGACGTTCCTGTCAACCTGAAAACGCCATCTTAGATGCCCCGAAACATCACCAGACTACTGTTTACTATTGCTCCTTGTCCTTAATTTCTGTCTTGTGCACGCAACAGCTGTTCCAAACAGTAAGTGTCACAGTACTTTTGGGAATAACACAGTGACAGGAAGGCATTTTCAGTCGTTCTCCTGATCTTACACGCATATTTAATCCAGTAATACGAAGCATTTTGCCTCTAAATGTAACTTTATTTTTGTTGTTTGGAATAATGCAGAAGAGATGTACGTGACATGAAAAGGTTGCTTTCTTAATCAAGCATTTCCATAACATTGTCTGAGAAACTTGTTTCGTCTACGTCCTCTTCCCGAAATTGCTAATAACGTATTTTGCTATGTTTGGTCGATTTCCGTTATTTCCTTTCCGCAGCGTTCGACAAGAGAGCTTTTCATGTTGGACTGATGCAAAATCCCTCGTCCCGAAATTGCTAATAACGTATTTTGCTATGTTTGGTCGATTTCCGTTATTTCCTTCCCGCAGCGTTCGACAAGAGAGCTTTTCATGTTGGACTGATGCAAAATCTAAAGTCAAATGACAGAAATAAAACGACGACAGTACGCGTAAACAGCGCAGGACAAAATTCCAGTATATGAAAGATAACATCGCTTGAACATGTCCACTTGAGAATTAATGTGATTCCTCTACATTTTAGACTGTAATCAGAACAAGTAGTACAAAGTCTGTCGTTTTTGATGGGGACAATTGTACCTGAAGCTAAGGTTTGGAACAACTGATGTGGTGGACGTCAGTCAGCTTTCAGTTTGTAACTCCCAGTACTGTGCGTGTACACACGGCTCCCTCCCAGCGGTCACGAGGGACGAGCAGGCAGTGCGCTCTGCGCCAGTCAGCTGTCTTACGCGCAGCCTGGTGCCGGGGAAGCCCCCGGTTCCGGGGAGGGGACCGGCCAGGCAGGCGCGCACTTGCACCGCCGACCGCCGCTGGCTTATTAACGAGTGCTGGGGGCCGCTGCCTCGTGAATAACGGGCGCGTGTCGCGCGCGGCCGCCAGCCAATGGGCGCTCCTCTAGCGGGTCACTACCGCGCGCTCATCCACAAACAATACACCGTAAATAATACTTTAAAAAAAAACGACAGCACCGATATCGGTAATTAAAATTGTACTACCAATACGTAATAGTATTAAGCTGAAGAGAGCACGGAACACAAGACATCGCAGGTTTGCACTTTATACACTGTCTACGAAGCAGGCAATTGAATTTGAGCGCGAAATATGAGAAGTAGATGTCCTTGTCAAAGCACCACCCTAACTATTGCCTTGAGCAATTTAGGAGAACGTAAAGTTTGATTTACAGACAGCGATCCGAATCCGTTCTTACCCTAACCTTTGCTCTCAGCTGGCTTCTAACTTCCCGTATCTGTTACTCTGAGTCGTGGCGGCTCATATCGATAGTGCCACTCTGGTGGTTTATCTTTCCTGCCACGGTAAGGGCGGTAAGCAGCGCCCTCTGGGGCCTACGCGAGGAGTAACGAAGCGCGGTCCTGGGGGGGCGGTAGAGGGGGGGGGGGTTGCTCCGGGACGTGGTGGACGAGCGTTGTCTGGTTGACGCCGCAGCGAGTGTGGGACCGGACCTATCGCATGGAGATATACAAGTTGGCTCTGAACGGAAGGCGCCGTAGCAAGCTGCGGGAAGTGGGCGTCCTGTAATTAGTGTGAAGGAGTAACGGTTTTGCATTGGATGTCCCAGTGGTTCCCGAGAGTTGCGGTGGCTGCTTTCGGAGAAGAGAATTGATAAGAGCTTGTGTCTACGCTCTTTTCCGTACGATGTTGCAGCCTGCCGTTATAAACGGGTGAACATCAGGCGCTTGTATTGACTATACGGGAACTGTTGACGTAAAATTACATTTGTGATTGAGTCTCACTTGTACTGTGACAATTTAGAGGCGAAAACTCTGGTGGTTTCATTAGGTCTGGTTCTTTGCTGTGCAACTAAGGGAGTCAGTTATTTGGGGTAACTGAGGGAGCACCATTATGTTGATCTAAGTGATGCGTTCTCCACGTTTTGTCTATGGCTTTGCGAATCGAAATCGTGGGGGAGTACACGTGTGAATAATTTGCTATTGTATTGATGGTTATGTTGTAAAGACTGTTCTCTGGTGTGTTAAATCACGTGCTGATTTGTAGCCAATCTAAGTAGAAGTTACCGTTGCTACTTGCTTATGTGCTACTGTCCTTATGATTGGCGTTGTTTGTCTTTTGATTGTGGGTGTGCTCACGTTAAAAAAAAAAAATAACTGCTACTATTCATAAGGGTTGTCCAGTAAGGAAATTGCTCAAGCTTTTACCATATCCTAGTCTGTTTGCCTATCACATTGGCTTTCTATGCAGTAACTGAACGAATGTGTATGGTGGTTCAAGATTGTAGGCTGACTAGTATTTGAACTGGTGCTGACGTTAAGGGCGAGATCAGCATCCCGCAAACCAGCACGCTGCGAGTGGTTAAATGTTCCGCTGTTGGGGAGCCGGCTCTCTGTTCTTGGATTTTGTAAGGGTACGTGATGAGTGCATAGCTGTAGGTTTTCGCGTGCTAAATTGCGGGCTGTCGGTGCCGTCCTAGTCCTAGACTTGTGATGTATGTTATGTTGAAAAGGAATTAACTGTAACAAACTTAAGAGAGCTTTTAGTTTGTTTTAGGTCTGTACAAGGAATGATGTTGATATTTTGTCGATTGCGGCAATAACTTCCTGTGTGGGGAGATCCTCTGAGGGACTTTTATTGTATGTTGCAGTGCAGTCCATCTGAAACGCGCTGCTTAAAACTTGGGACTGCAGCTCTCTGATGTTATATATTACTGTTTAATCTTAAATGTCTTGGATGTAATATGGTTCTTGAGGATTATGTAATTAATTTTGATCGCTGGTTCCTTAAAGGAAGTATTTCGTTTTAAAATATGTGCTTGGTCAGAGCCTATTTAAATATGATTTTAACTCATCGTTCAAATTTTCTAGTCTTGCTTTCTTAAAAGGCTTTCAGTTAAATGATTGCTGTTTGTCTGTTTAAATGTTTGAGTGACTTAAAGGAAAAGAATATAATTTTTTAATTTCTACTGATTGTTCCTTTTGGGTAATACCTGACTAACGTGTTCAATAAATGAATGTCTAGTCAATGGTGATGCACTGTTCTATTGCTAGCCTACCCCTTCCACTGCACAGCCTATTGAGCTGCTTTGTGTCGAAATTGTGTTCAGAACACCCCTCTGACCTCTCACCTCATTGGTAGCAGAGCGTGGTTACGATCCACGGACCTCTGGGTTATGGGCCCAGTCCTGTCAGGACTTAGAGTTTATTCATAGACACTCTCCACCACTTGGGTCATCTCGTTCCGATCTCAACAAGAGTTGTTCAAATGGCTCTCAGCACTATGGGACTCAACTGCTGTGGTCATAAGTCCCCTAGAACTTAGAACTACTTAAACCTAACTAACCTAAGGACAGCACACAACACCCAGCCATCACGAGGCAGAGAAAATCCCTGACCCCGCCGGGAATCGAACCCGGGAACCCGGGCGTGGGAAGCGAGAACGCTACCGCACGAAACAAGAGTTGTTCACAGTTTTCCTATCTTTTAAAAAGTGTTAGTTGTTACTTGGTCTAAGCACGATTTAAACTGTTGGAAACTTTTTTATGACCTGTAAGTTTCAACATATCACATTAAATTGCAAAAGGCTTAATAGAAGGTGTGTCTGAGATGGTTGGGGAATGGATCGGTGTCACAGTTGCAATGTGTGTTAAAAGTACAAGCATGCGCGCGTGCACATTCTGAAACATTTCGCTAGCTATGAAAAAGATCAAAAATAGTCGGTTTCCGCAACTTTGTGAAGATTATATCGCAGTACAATGGAGTAACACTTTTTTTTTAAGTACTGTCTGATCCTTTTTTTTGCCTGATACTTTTATTTATGAAGAGGATGCTTCAATCATTGTCGTAGTTTGTGAAGTCTTTGCTTTTCTTCTGATGTACACCTGAAAGACGTTTCTAATCTGCTTGTAAAGAGTAAATAGTAAAATTATCATATACTGTACCGTTTTTTACGACAGAAACCCACCCAACTGTCAACTGAACATATCCACTACAGTTCACCACACCAGATAAAAACCGAGTATTGATCATTACATCAAAACGGAGCCGCGCTGGATTAGCCGAGCGGTCATGGACTGTACGGCTGGTGCCGGCGGAGGCTCGAGTCCTCCCTCGGGCATGGGTGTGTGTGTGTGTGTGTTTGTCCTTAGGATAATTTAGGTTAAGTAGTGTGTAAGCTTAGGGACTGATGACCTTAGCAGTTAAGTCCCGTAAGATTTCACACACATTTGAACATCTGACCAACAATCTGGAAGACGTTTCACTAAATGTTGCCAAGCTAGTAGAAACACTCCTAAACACACAAAATTCAATTCAGGTTCAAACCACAATGAGTTATGCAACTGCTGCTTTACGGGAAAAAAATGAGGTAGACATCTGTAAGTGATACCTGACTTCAGAAACATGATTGGCATTCATGTCATCATAGGCCTAATGCAGCCATCACTATAGTCCTGACCGAAAATGACCATCTTGTAATATATTCCGGTAGATATTTCCGGTAGGAATATGTCCATCCCACATCCGTGAATGGCACCACACAGGTAGACCTGGTTGGTAAGCCTCCGCGTAACTCCCAGTTCCTCTGACTGTATCATCGAGGTCATCTCTTGAGGCCAATGTTGTCTATCCATCTCGGGAGAGTACGCTTTCAGAATACTCGAGGTTAGTGTCTGCGATGCACAACACGGTTCTTGTAATGGCATCCCTGGAGTATGACGATTATCTTAGAGATGTTCTAGCGTTTGCTACACGGAGCTGCGACGAATTATGCAGTCTTCATTGAATTTTCCGTATCTTCTGGGTAAGGTTTCTAGAGTAAACAACATTGCTCCAGAATCTGTAGAGGAAAGATTTTGTAAGCCCTTTATAGTGACGGATGTTGCTGAGCCTCTATAAAGCAGGGAATGCGGCGATCGATGTGAGGTTTGACAATAGTTGTACAATGCTGGCGCAGGCACAGTAGTTTCCGAGCACGCCATTCAGCGCACAGACTGGACACTGTACTGCGCTCGGATACCCGCTACGTGTTCCCGCGTCCACCCAACGGCGTCTTCACTGAGGCTGCACTGGGCACGGGACCACCAGAATAGGCCGTGTATCAGTGCAAAACGTGCAGCCTGGTTGGGTCAGGCGAACAGATGCTCCAGATAAGCATCCTGTCTCAGGTGAAGAACACCCGCGGTGGTAGTATCATCCTGTGGGCTCATAGGACCAGTGGTAGTAATCGACTGCTCCACGACAGCTGTGGACTCTGTAGCCACTACTGGGAACCCCCCACATCCCTTCACGCTTGACGTCTTCCACGACGGCGATGGCATCTTCCAGTGCGATGACTGTTTATGAGCCGGCCGGAGTGGCCGTGCGGTTCTAGGCGCTACAGACTGGAGCCGAGCGACCGCTACGGTTGCAGGTTCGAATCCTGCTTCGAGCATGGATGTGTGTGATGTCCTTAGGTTAGTTAGGTTTAACTAGTTCTAAGTTCTTGGCGACTGATGACCTCAGCAGTTAAGTCGCATAGTGCTCAGAGCCACTCGAACCATTTGACTGTTTCTGTCACAAGGCCACAATCGCGCAACGGTGGTGTGAGGAACTCGATAGTGAACTCACGCTGTTCTTGATCCGAACCCAATGGAACACATCTGGGATGTTATGCATGCCTTCGCGTCCACGAAGCACCGACCCGTAATTTTAGGCAGCTGTATGATCTGTGCCTATACATGCAATGTCACGTACAAACGCAGAACTACCGAGTGCCTGTGGAATACATGTTGTAAAGATTCGCTTTGCATTGTTCTCCAAAAGTAGAACAATATGTTATTAAACATGTGATCATAATGTTTACGCTAATGGTTCAGCTATGTCTAGCTATGTTAGACAACAGCTGTTAATAAGGAGACAACTACCATTTAAGGGACAACAAGAAATATATATATTATTAACATTTAAAATATCCTGAAGCGACGTTGATGACAAAGAAACAAGTAAGTTAATGTAATGCACAAGGAGCCGCAAATGTCGGTAAATTACTCAAAAGCGGATGGCATTTGTTGAACATTTGACATGACCAAATGACGTACCCAGGCGCATGTGCAGCAGTTCAGTTTATCGGCTTCTCACATCTGTTCATCCGGATCAAAGCCAAGTAATCATGTGTTTGTAACTCCGGCGTACGTGCGCGACTTGAATCCGTGTGGTCCACGGTTCGAGTCTTGCATCTGGCAGGCGGTATTTTTTTGTATTGTTTTAGACAATTGTGTGTTTACAATGAGATAAAATTTGTCATTGTATTTACCATCTCGCGGGCTCCGTGGGTTTATTGCAGAGTACAGAACAACAGAAACTTCCCGTATTGCGTCACAAGCAAATGAGTGTAAGCTTCAGAACTGCGTAAAGAAATACAAAATATGAACATTTTTGACTCGATTACCTTAAGGACAGTAATTTTGTAACTTGACGGCTGGCGTGTCGCAGCGTGCTCTTTGTCGTGTACAACAACCGCTCTGGTCAGCAGGACCACCAGATCTTTCGCCAGTTGTAGACATATGGTACGCGGTGAAACGGGAATGTACTCGTTCTGCAGAGCCTCAAAGAGCTTTTGCCGAACAGGAACAAAATGTGCAAGGTGCTTGGGACAGGCAGTCGCTGGATGCCATTTGGCACCTTTACGACCGTTTTCATGCGAGAATACGTGCCTGCGCTGGCTCCAGGGAGAACACGCAGTGTTCTGATGCGGCCGTTTGAAAACGCAATACTGTGGCACGTGCATCTCATACTGTTACAATGATGACCTACCTGCGAAATGATACATGTGTCATGTATTAATACTATTTATAATTACATTTAAATTAAAATTTGGCGTCCGGTGTGGCTGAGCGTTTCTAGGTGCTTCTGTCTGGAACCGCGAGACCGTTATGGTCGCATGTTCGAATCCTGCCTCGGGCATGGATGTGTCTCATGTCTTTAAGTTAGTTAGGTTTAAGTAGTTCTAAGTAGTAGGGGACTGACGACCTCAGATGTCAAGTCTCATAGTACTCAGAGCCATTTGAACCATTTGAAATTTCATTAAACTTTCTACTGTTGTGCCAATCTAAAAAAGAGCTGAAGGTGTCACGAAGACCTATGAAAATGTTAGTGCTCTGCAGACTCAGTCACAGATACGGTATAGTAGAGGTGTTATTGTTTGTCACCTGTGGTTGGCCTATTACAGTAACTTTGAAGTGTGGTGGGCACTGGAATCTAATTATTGCTGCATCGTATGTGAAACGGTGCTATGTACGCCATAGAAATGGCAGTTCTATTACGACAGTGTAGACACCAGGATTAAATATTTCTATAGTGTAAAAGTTCAGGGGAACAGTCCTGTTCGTTATTTCTTATAACTTCTATTTAAATGATAGCCCCATATTAATTTAAAATGACTGCACTTGGACGCAAGTTAAAAGTAGTACCCACCTACAGAGAAGCTTTTATTACAGGCAATGAGAGCTTCTTTTTCAAGAGAGAACGAGATACTGAGAATTAGTGAAAATAAAAGCTTCACCTGTGTGCTGGTGTAAGCTGTCGTCAGCACACTGGTCGGCAAAGATGTAACAAGAAGATCGGTAGTAGGCGCCGGATCAAGTGCGCCTATCAGGAGAGAGGCCAGAGAGAGACTCGCAAGCAACGTGCCGCCAACGTCCTCTCGACCGCAAGTATTTAGTCGCCACCGCGGGCTCGGTCTCAGTCACTAGGGCAGTCTCAGTCAGTCTTTCAGTCTCTGTCTAAGTCACTATTCTGGTTGGTGTCTGTCAGTTCACCTCAGCGGCTACGAGGATGTATAGTGGCTGGAGTAATGTACTTCAACAGCAGTGAGGCTAACGTGGACTAATATTGAAGGGCTTGTACCACAACACATTGACGCTGTAAAAATTAAGAAAAAGTTCTCTGTTTAAGTAAGTAAAGAACCCTGTTAATACATGTGTGCAGTTGTGTTGTAGAAGGACGATACCAGCCACCGTACAACATCCTCTCCCTCGATTACTATGGTACAACACACTACAGTGGCAACGAGGATGGGATACAAAAATCCGCACAACAGCTCTCTAAGTGCTGTGCCCAACAGAGTAAGAACTCTACGGTGAGGTCTGTGCAATCTGTGGGTAATGTTGTGGGGCATATTGGTAATTCAACGGCAGGTCAAAACAGTGCCAAGGAAACGAACCCTCTGTCGGAAACAGAAGGGGAGACAGTGACTGAAGGGAGACAGTGCCCACTGACGGGACAGCAGGTAGCTTGACGAGTAGGCTCGCAGGAGGCGGCTCGTGAGCTTCTGAGGCCACTGCTGCTCTTTAAAAATGGAGAGCGAGCGCAAGCGGCGGAAGTCGGACCCGTGCAGTATTTATATTTCAGGCCGGCTGAGCGCCCCACGCCGCGCCGCTCTGTCCCCAGGGAGGGCGAATTACAGCCGCGGCCGGCTACCAGGGCTGTTGACACGCCGGGCCGCCCCCCGTATCACAGCGCGCCCCAGCCGAGGGCGGGCTGTGAATTACGGTTGTGCAGAACGGCCCGGCTGTCGTCCTCCCATTTCCTGGATTACTGAGACTGTAAGGCAGCTTTGTAACT
This sequence comes from Schistocerca piceifrons, assembly GCF_021461385.2. Lineage (NCBI taxonomy): Eukaryota > Metazoa > Arthropoda > Insecta > Orthoptera > Acrididae > Schistocerca > Schistocerca piceifrons. The sequence continues at coordinate 30,035,077 of NC_060140.1, read as the reverse complement.
CGTGCAGGTCCACCATCTTTTTGGGTGCAAGAATCAGTGATATGCATTTTTCTATTTCTTTTTCAGTAGCCACATTACGCCGAAGAGCCGAAGAAACTGGTATATCTGCCTAATATCGAGTAGGGCGCCCGCGAACACGCAGAAGTGAAGCAACAAGACGTGGAATCCACTCGAATAATGACTGAAGTAGTGCTGGAGGGAACTGACACCATGAATCATACAGGGATATTGTAAATCAGTAAGAGTACGAGCGGGTGGATAACTATTCTTAATAGCACTTTGAAAGGCGTCCAGGTACGTTCAATAATGTTCATGTCTGGGGAGTTTGGTGGTCAGCGGGTGTTTAAACTCAGAAGAGAGTTCCTGGAGCCACTCTGTAGCAATTCTGGACTTGTGGGATTTCGCAATTGCCCAAGTCCATCCGAATGCACAGTGTACATGAATGGATGCAGGTGATAAGACGGGATGCTCACGTACGTGTCACCTGTCAGAGTCGTATCTAGGGATATCAGGGATCCCATGTCATTCCAACTGCACATGCCCCACATCATTGCAGAGCCTCCACCAGGTTGAACAGTCCCATGCTGACATGCAGGGTACATGGATTCATGAGGTTGTCTCCACACCCGTACCCGTCCATCCGCTCGACACAACCTGAAACGAGACTCGTCTGACCAGGCAACATGTTTCCAGTCATCAGCAGTCCAAGCTTTGTGTGGTGTAGTCATGAATGCTACACGAGTGGGCCTTCGGCTCCGAAAGCCCATATCGACGATGTTTCGTTAAATGGTTCACATGCTGACGCTTGTTGATGTCCCAGCATTGAAATCTGCAGCAATTTGTAGAAGGTTTGCTCTTCTGTCAAGCTGAACGGTTCTTTTCAGTCATTGTTGGGCCCGTCCTCGCAGCATCTTTTTCCGGTCACAATGATGTCGGAGATTTGATGTTCTCCCGAATTCCCGATATTCAGAAGACACTCGTGATATGGTCGTACGGGAAAATCCCCACTTCATCGCTACCTCGGAGATGCTGTGCCCCATCGCTCGAGCGCCAACTGTAACACCGCGTTCAAACTCACTTAAATCTTGATAAGCTGCCATTGCAGCAGCAGTAACCGATCTAACAACTGCGCCAGACACTTGTTGTCTTATACAAGTTTTGCCGACAGCAGTGCCGTATCTGTCTGTTTACATATCTCTGTATTTGAACACGCACTTTCTTTGGTGCTTAAGTGTAGGAAGATGACCGCCTATTCCAGTTATCCTATGTGGCCCTCTGAGGCAATATTTACATTTCCGTTGATACGGATAAGGTTTTCACTAAGTGTTGCTCTTTTTCAAGCTAAAGACTTTTGCTTTCAGTGATCCAGATAACAAACACACAAACACACACACACACACACACACACACACACACACACACAAACAAACAAACAAACAAACTTTGTCGAATCGGGGCCTCTGTCCTCTGACACGGCTCAACACGAGTACTGGCGTGCTACTAACTCAATGTCCTAATCGTTTAAAGGATCAGATTCTTTCCTACTACAGGGTTAATTCTACCCAATCTCACAACTGATTATAGTGATGATATCCAAGCCCAATAAGAATTAAGTTCAGTAAGGGTAACACAACTACGCTCCCCCATGAACAATAGACCATGCCGCTGGTGGGGAGGCTTGCGTGCCTCAGCGATACAGATAGCCGTACCGTAGGTGCAACCACAACGGAGGGGTATCTGTTGAGAGGCCAGACAAACGTATGGTTCCTGAAGAGGGGCAGCAGCCTTTTCAGTAGTTGAAGGGGCAACAGTCTGGATGATTGACTGATCTGGCCTTGTAACATTAACCAAAACGGCCTTGCTGTGCTGGTACTGCGAACGGCTGAAAGCAAGGGGAAACTACAGCCGAAATTTTTCCCGAGGGCATGCAGCTGTACTGTATGGATAAATGATGATGGCGTCCTCTTGGGTAAAATATTCCGGAGGTAAAATAGTCCCCCATTCGGATCCCCGGGCGGGGACTACTCAGGAGGACGTCGTTATCAGGAGAAAGAAAACTTCTACGGATCGAAGCGTGGAATGTCAGATCCCTTAACCGGGCAAGTAGGTTAGAAAATTTAAAAAGGGGAAATGGGTAGGTTAAAGTTGGATATAGTAGGAATTAGTGAAGTTTGGTGGCAGGAGGAACAAGACTTTTGGTCCGGTGAATACAGGTTTATAAATACAAAATCAAATAGGGGTAATGCAGGAGTAGGTTTAATAATGAATAAAACAATAGGAATGCGGGTAAGTTACTACAAACAGCATAGTGAACGCATTGTTGTCGCCAAGATAGACACGAAGCCTACGCCCACGACAGTAGTACAAGTCTATATGCCAACCACCTCTGCAGATGACGAAGAAATTGAAGAAATGTATGATTAAATAAAAGAAATTATTCAGATACTGAAGGGAAACGAGAATTTAATGGTCATGGGTGACTGGAATTCGGTAGTAGGAAAAGGGAGAGAAGGAGAATATGGATTGGGGGTAAGAAATGAAAGAGGAAGCTGCCTGGTGAAATTGTGCACAGAGCAAAATTTAACCATAGCTAACACTTGGTTCAAGAATCATAAAATAAGGTTTTATACATGGAAGAAGCCTGGAGATACTAAAAGGTATCAGATAGATTATATAATGATAAGACAGAGATTTAGGAACCAGGTTTTAAATTGTAATTTCCAGGGGCTGATGTGGACTCTGACCACAATCTATTGGTTATGAACTGTAGATTACAACTGAAGAAACTACAAGGAGATGGGAATTTAAGGAGATGGGACCTGGATAAACTGAAAGAACCAGAGGTTGTACAGAGTTTCAGGGAGAGCATAAGGGAGCAATTGACAGGAATGGGGGAAAGAAATACAGTAGAAGAAGAATGGGTAGCTTTGAGGGATGAAGTAGTGAAGGCAGCAGACGATCAAGTAGGTAAAAAGACGAGGGCTAGTAGAAATCCTTGGGTGACAGAAGAAATATTGAATTGATGAAAGGAGAAAATACAAAAATGCAGTAAATGATGCCGGCATAAAGGAATACAAACGTCTCAAAAATGAGATCGACAGGAAGTGCAAAATGGCTAAGCAGGCATGGCTAGAGGACAAATGTAAGGATGTAAAGGCTTGTCTCACTAGGGGTAAGACAGATACGGCCTACAGGAAAATTAAAGAGACCTTTGGAGAAAAGAGAACCACTTGTACGAATATCAAGAGCTCAGATGGGAACCCAGTTCTAAGCAAAGAAGGGAAAGCAGAAAAGTGGAAGGAGTATATAGAGGGTCTATACAAGGGCGATGTAATTGAGGGCAATGTTATAGAAATGGAAGAGGATGTAGATGAAGATGAAATGGGAGATATGATAATAGGTGAAGAGTTTGACAGAGCACTGAAAGACCTAAGTCGAAACAAGGCCCCGGGAGTAGACAACATTCCATCAGAGCTATTGATAGCCTCGGGAGAGCCAGTCTTGACAAAACTCTATCATCTGGTGAGCAAAATGTATGAGACAGGTGAAATACCTTCAGACTTCAAGAAGAATATAATAACTCCAATCCCAAAGAAAGCAGGCGTTGACAGATGTGAAAATTACCGAACTATCATTTTAATAAGTCACGTCTGCAAAATACTATCACGAATTCTTTACAGACGAATGGAAAAACTGGTAGAAGCCGACATCGGGGAAGATCAGTTTGGATTCCGTAGAAATATGGGAACACGTGAGGCAATATTGACCTTACGACTTATTTTAGAAGCTAGATTAAGAAAAGGCAAACCTACGTTTCTAGCATTTGTAGACTTAGAGAAAGCTTTTGACAATGTTGTTGGAATACTCTCTTTCAAATTCTAAAGGTGGCAGGGGTAAAATACAGGGAGCGAAAGGCTATTTACAATTTGTACAGAAACCAGATGGCAGTTATGAGTCGAGGGACATGAAAGGGAAGCAGTGGTTGGGAAAGGAGTGAGACAGGGTTGTAGCCTCTCCCCGATGTTGATCAATCTGTATGTTGAGCAAGCACTAAAGGAAACAAAAGAAAAGTTCGGAGTAGGTATTAAAATCCATGGAGAAGAAATAAAAATTTTGAGGTTCGCCGATGACATTGTAATTCTGTCAGAGACAGCAAAGGACTTGGAAGAGCAGTTGAACGGAATGGACAGTGTCTTGAAAGGAGGATATAAGATGAACATCAAAAGCAAAACGAGGATAATGGAATGTAGTCGAATTAAGTTGGGTAATGCTGAGGGAATTAGATTAGAAAATGAGACACGAAGTAGTAAAGGAGTTTTGCTATTTGTGGAGTAAAATAACTGATGATGGTCGAAGTAGAGAGGATATAAAATGTAGACTGGCAATGGCAAGGAAAGCGTTTCTGAGGAAGAGGAATTTGTTAACATCGCGTATGGATTTAAGTGTCAGGAAGTCGTTTCTGAAAGTATATGTATGGAGTGTAGCCATGTATGGAAGTGAAACATGGACGATGACTAGTTTGGACAAGAAGAGAATAGAAGCTTTCGAAATGTGGTGCCACAGAAGAATGCTGAAGATTAGATGGGTAGATCACATAACTAATGAGGTACTGAATAGGATTGGGGAGAAGAGGAGTTTGTGGCACAACTTGACCAGAAGAAGGGATCGGTTGGTAGGACATGTTCTGAGGCATCAAGGGATCACCAATTTAGTATTGGAGGGCAGCGTGGAGGGTAAAAATCGTAAAGGGAGACCAAGAGATGAATGCACTAAGCAGATTCAGAGGGATGTAGGCTGCAGTACGTACTGGGAGATGAAGAATCTTGCACAGGATAGAGTAACGTGGAGAGCTGCATCAAACCAGTCTCAGGACTGAAGACCACAACAACAACAACAACAACAACAACAACAACAACACAACTACACTCAAATAAAACTCAGCACATTTATGGTTTTGTTCATTGCTGTGCTTGAGTAGCTGCAGAGTATTGCACGAGAGAAAAAAAACCTTTATTTATTTCACTTAACCAGTTTCGGAAGTTTAAACTGTCATTTTCGGAAGTGAAATAAAGTCAAATCATTAGTAAGCCAAAGTCAAAAATACCTGGTGTACCGGCATGAAATGAGCGTTAAGATACATTTGTGACAATATGGAACATTTGTTGTGAACGGGCCTTAATTTTTTTTGTTTGGTTGGTATGGCATCTGTGAAAGATATTTAGTATACATCAAGTCATGGAACAAACAACATCATATGTTTTCATTGTGTTAGCATTGTCGAATTTGGTACTAGAAAGAGATAAGTTGCGGAAAGCATTAATTTTTTGTCTTCATTTGAAAGAAAGTGCTGCAGAGGTCGCATCGAATGCTTGTCGAGGCATATGGTGATCATGCTCTATCAGAAGTAACATGCAAAAGATGGTTCCTACGGTTCAGAAATAATGATTTTGATGTAAGAAATGAAGAACGTGGAAGACCACCAAAAAAGTTCGAAGACGCCGAATTGCAAGTAATATTGGATGATAATGATGATGAAACTTTTGAGTCAGAAGCAAGTGGCAGAAATGCTAAAAGTTGCACAACAAACGATGCTGGCCGTTTGGAAGCTACGGGAAAGATCCAAAAGCGTGGAAAATGGGTGCCACATGAATTGAATGAAAGACAGATGGAAAACCGAAAAATCATGTCAATTTTTGCTTCAAAGACATGAAAGAAAATCAATTTTGCATCGAATTGTTACTGGCGATGAAAAATGGATTTATTTTAAGAATCCTAAACGGGGAAAATCGTGGGTTAATCCGGGACAACCATCAACATCGACTGTAAAACCAGATCGATTCGGCAAGAAGACAATGCTCTGTGTTTGGTGGGATCAGAAAGGTGTGGTGTATCATGAGCTTCTAAAACCCGATGAAACTGTGAATACTAATCGCTGCAGACAACAAATGACCAATTTTAACTATGCATTGCCGGCCATGTGGCCGAGCGGTTCTGGCCGCTTCAGTCTGGAGCCGAGCGACCGCTACGGTCGCAAGTTCGAATACTGCCGCGGGCATGGATGTGTGTGATGTCCTTAGGTTAGGTATGTTTAATTAGTTCTAAGTTCTAGGCGACTGATGACCTCAGATATTAAGTCGCATAGTGCTCAGAGCCATTTGAACCATTTTTGAACTATGTATTGATTGAAAAACGACCAGAATGGGCCAGAAGACATGGCAAAGTAATTTTTTTTACACGACAATGCACCTGCACACAAAGCAAAACTGGTTCAGGATACAATCAAAACACTTGGCTGGGAGCTGCTACCCCACCCGCCGTATTAACCAGACTTGGCCCTTCCGGCTACCATTTGTTTTCATCAATGGGACAGGCATTGGCTGAGGAACACTTCGATTCGTACGAAGAAGTCGAAAATTGGGTGTCTGACTGGTTTGCTTCAAAAGGCGAACATTTATATTGGCTTGGTGTCCACAAATTGCCAGAAAGGTGGTCAAAATGTATAGAAAGCAATGGTCAGTGCTTTGAATAAAATGTTTTTACTTTTCAATTCAAAATTAGTGTTTCATTTTCACAAAAAAAACGCTCCTTTCATACCGGTACATCTGGAAAGTATCGGACGTAGTGTCCTTTGCTGAAGAGTCAATAAAACAGAGTAACATCTCGAAAAATGTATGATACGTCCTACGAGTGGCCAACGAGTGGCTGCTCTCCCGGTCGGCGTCAGCTCTCGTCACCGGAGTTGCCACTCACCTATCAAGGAGCTCCGTAAATGGTGTAATAAGGGCTGAGTGCACCGCGCTTGCCAACTGCGCTCGCAAGAGCGTCTAAGTGCTAGCCAAGCCCGACAGCGCTTAACTTCAGAAACCGGTGTCACGACAACGGCAAGGTCATTGGGGGTGGCTTGTATAAGTGAACTGTATTTTCATGAAAAACACGGTGAGGCCACGTGGGACCTGAATGTTATAAAGCAATGAATTGCCTGAGGAACTGTGCATTAATGATACTCTTAGTGATTCTAATTACCTTTCTATGTACCTTGATAACTGACGCACATTTGGTTATTGTGTTCGTATAGACTGTGTATGTTGTCCATGTTGCCTGCACGTGTTTCATTAAGGTGTTTGTCTTTGTCCTTGTACTTACTTGCTGACTAGTGTGAGTTGTTGTACGTTATACTGACAGGGGAACCTCCCCATCGCACCCCCTCAGATTTAGTTATAAGTTGGCACAGTGGATAGGCCTTGAAAAACTGAACACAGATCAGTAGAGAAAACAGGAAGAAGTTGTGTGGAACTATGAAAAAAAAATTAGCAAAATATACAAATTGAGTAGTCTGTAACAACAACGACGCTGTGCTATTGCACATGTAAGTAATTTTTTTTTCTTCTGATTTTTCGATAAACTTGTGTAATTGATGTTCTGATTTTATTTCTTTTTTGTTTCATGCCATTGTGTTAAGAAACTGTAAACAAATTTCAATGTGAATATTAATGTTTCTGTCAAATGTCAAGCAATATTGTAATAGAATTGAAATGTAACAAATGTTGAGACTGTTGTAAGATGTTTAAAATTGTAACTGTGCGTCTGGTCCATACGTAGGCAATGTGTTAGGATACGTAGAATGCAAAACCTCAGGTGAATACCCTGTCTGTAAGGGAGCGGTAAGAGGTGGATGGCAGGCGAGCGCGGGAAAATGCGCGCGGGCGTTGTACGGTACAACGGGCTCAGCAGTAGTAGTAGTTGGAGTTTGGCACTGGTTTGAGCAACACCTTCTGGAGCAAGGAGACTCTCCTGGAAGACGTAGCTTCACTGAGCCTCGGGTATGTCGTTCCAACGCCCACACAGCATGGCAAAAGACCATAGGCACTAAATGGAAAAGTATTGCGACGCTAAGAAGAATTAAAGTGCCGATACATCAAGAGCCATAGCTGTGGTTGTATGTGTGCTCTGTGCCTCGCCATCTCGCCGACCGCCAACCGCCGCATCGATACAAGCAGGTTGAAACTTTTAGTACTGTATTCGTATGGACCATCGAGTGAACTGTTCAATAATAACCTAAATTTTACCAGAACTTTCCCATCATTTAATTATCCTCACAACTAAACTAAACAGGGTCCTTTCCAAATGTTGTGCAATCCGAGTGTCCCGAAATGAAAAATTAAATTTTGTGTTAATAATAATTACTTGCAGACCTACCTATGTTAGAATCGTGTTTAAAGAACTGTTTTGTTAATGAACCAGTAAATGAATAACGAAGGTTTAACGAAGTTGAAAGATAACTTTAATATTGATATAGTAATGAAGTTTAATTATTTCGAGACAGATATAAAGGTATTTAAATGAGCAGTAAATAAGATAAAAAGAGTAGTAACTCATATACTGGAAATCTTGAACGCATGATAATTTCAGTAATCAATTTTTTTAATATAGTGATCATAACAGTTTCAGGGTCCCCCCCTCCCTGTTATTCATTTGAATTCTGAAGTGTTCTAAATTGGTTTGATCAGCAAAAGTTAAAGTCAATATAAAAGCCAAAATTTAATACTGTTTTATCTTTATCAAAATTGACATTTTGTGTGTGTCACGAAAGTGCTATTTCTAGGGTAACCTATGCCCGATTTTAATCAGATCAATAGACAGTACGAAGTTTTGTAGTATACATTATAGTGTAGTGTTATGTATTCATGGTTTTTCCATATCAGTACAGAACGTTAAACTATCAGTTCAATAGATTTTCTGGTTCTAAAATTCTACTATATTATGCAGTGTTACCACTTGTTGTTTTGCATGAATATCTACCAACTTGTACAGGGAAGAAACTCAGTTAATGCCTAATTAGGCTGGCGACCGTATTATTATTAAATTGGTAGCATCTTCAGTGTTACTTTTGGTCCATCTTGACGTGTAGTTGCATTTCGGGCTTGCTTGACGGATCATTGTTATTACAGAGTGGGTGTAAGTCTGATTTGCCACCATTTAGGTACACGCAGTCTATATCTATACGAAAATCCTTTCTCATAAGGTGAACCCCGCTCACTTACCATAGTACAGGCTTTAACGCGCACGTTACAAGTCCATGCGCCACACAGGCAACATCAAGGAGAGTGTGAGCTCAGCAGCGCCGTGGTCCCGTGATTAGGGTGAGCAGCTGCGGAACGAGGGGTCATTAGTTTAAGTCTTCACTCTACTGAAAAGTTTAATTTTTTATTTTCAGACAATGATTATCTGTCCGTCGGTCCGTCCGATGGGAGGTAACAGCATCGTAGTATGTGGACGCTTCATATAAACATACACTCCTGGAAATGGAAAAAAGAACACATTGACACCGGTGTGTCAGACCCACCATACTTGCTCCGGACACTGCGAGAGGGCTGTACAAGCAATGATCACACGCACGGCACAGCGGACACACCAGGAACCGCGGTGTTGGCCGTCGAATGGCGCTAGCTGCGCAGCATTTGTGCACCGCCGCCGTCAGTGTCAGCCAGTTTGACGTGGCATACGGACCTCCATCGCAGTCTTTAACACTGGTAGCATGCCGCGACAGCGTGGACGTGAACCGTATGTGCAGTTGACGGACGTTGAGCGAGGGCGTATAGTGGGCATGCAGGGGGCCGGGTGGACGTACCGCCGAATTGCTCAACACGTGGGGCGTGAGGTCTCCACAGTACATCGATGTTGTCGCCAGTGGTCGGCGGAAGGTGCACGTGCCGGTCGACCTGGGACCGGACCGCAGCGACGCACGGATGCACGCCAAGACCGTAGGATCCTACGCAGTGCCGTAGGGGACCGCACCGCCACTTCCCAGCAAATTAGGGACACTGTTGCTCCTGGGGTATCGGCGAGGACCATTCGCAACCGTCTCCATGAAGCTGGGCTACGGTCCCGCACACCGTTAGGCCGTCTTCCGCTCACGCCCCAACATCGTGCAGCCCGCCTCCAATGGTGTCGCGACAGGCGTGAATGGAGGGACGAATGGAGACGTGTCGTCTTCAGCGATGAGAGTCGCTTCTGCCTTGGTGCCAATGATGGTCGTATGCGTGTTTGGCGCCGTGCAGGTGAGCGCCACAATCAGGACTGCATACGACCGAGGCACACAGGGCCAATACCCGGCATCATGGTGTGGGGAGCGATCTCCTACACTGGCCGTACACCACTGGTGATCGTCGAGGGGACACTGAATAGTGCACGGTACAGCCAAACCGTCATCGAACCCATCGTTCTACCATTCCTAGACCGGCAAGGGAACTTGCTGTTCCAACAGGACAATGCACGTCCGCATGTATCCCGTGCCACCCAACGTGTTCTAGAAGGTGTAAGTCAACTACCCTGGCCAGCAAGATCTCCGGATCTGTCCCCCATTGAGCATGTTTGGGACTGGATGAAGCGTCGTCTCACGCGGTCTGCACGTCCAGCACGAACGCTGGTCCAACTGAGGCGCCATGTGGAAATGGCATGGCAAGCCGTTGCACAGGACTACATCCAGCATCTCTACAATCGTCTCGATGGGAGAATAGCAGCCCGCATTGCTGCGAAAGGTGGATATACACTGTACTAGTGCCGACATTGTGCATGCTCTGTTGCCTGTGCCTATGTGCCTGTGGTTCTGTCAGTGTGATCATGTGATGTATCTGACCCCAGGAATGTGTCAATAAAGTTTCCCCTTCCTGGGACAATGAATTCACGGTGTTCTTATTTCAATTTCCAGGAGTGTACATCGAAATACACGGCGTCAGTCGACCACAGCGCACGAAAGCGAGAGTATTCCTGCTAACGAGGCTCCCTGGCTGGCAGTTGACTGTTCGCTGCTTTGGACGAGAGTGCATTAAATACGTGAAATGTATTCCGTGGGCAATATGAATCCAGCAAAAATAGCTTGCGACTTCAATAACAAGGTCAATGAATATTTTCCGAACTGTAAGGAATCAAAAAGCTCCTTAAGGGATCGAACGATTGTCGAACATTTGTATGATTATTTCCTGTAATTGTTGATAAACGGTTCGTGTGGTAATGACGATACCTTGCACTTCCTTTCGTGTACTAATCGCACGGTTTTGCGGTGCGGTCGCAAAACACAGACACTAAACTTATTACAGTGAACAGAGACGTCAATGAACGAACGGACATATCATAACTTTGCGAAAACAAAGAAAGTAAACTTTTCACTCGAGGGAAGACTTGAAGCAAGGACCTTTCGTTCCGCAGCTGCTCACGCTAACCACGGATCCACGGCGCTCCGGAGCTCACACTATCCTTGATGTTGCCTATCTTGCAGATGGACTACTCAGTTTGTATATTTTGCTTATTTTTTCATAGTTCCACACAACTTCTTCCTGTTTTCTCGATTGATCTGTGTTCAGTTTTTCAAGGCCTATCCACTGTGCCAACTTATAACTAAATCTGAGGGGGGTGCGATGGGGAGGTTCCCTTGTGAGTCTCTGTTTTGTTAAGTTAAGCTCAGTGAGGGTCAACGTGAACCCTTGGTTTCTTTTGTCTTATGCAAGCGGTCTGCTTATTGAATGCTTCATGATGATGATGATGATGATTATGAGGTCCCATACTCCGAGGAGCGTAGAGGGACGATGCGGGAGACCCGCACTGCTGTACTAGGCAAGGTCCTAGCGGAGGTGGTTTGCCATTGCCTTCGTCCGACCGTAATTGGGATGAATGATGATGATGATGAAGAGGACACAACAACACTCAGTCATCTCGAGGCAGGAAAAATCCCTGACCCCGCCGGGAATCGAACACGTGCGCAAGCTTCATACTGTCAATAAAAGTAAATCGCATTGGTCATTAGTTCACACTTGCGCAAACCCCTGTCCAAGCTCCACGCTCATTGGAAGTCTGCTCCGCAAGACCCACAAATACACTTACGAGAAGGCTAAAAGTTCAATAAATTCGTAAACACTGAAATGAATTGTAAAAATGCTGTTTAGAGAAACACTGGTTGCAGGACCGTTGGACGTGTCAATGATGAGGAAACCTCGCATAAGAAATCATCGAACGTCTACGAATGTTGAAAACAAACATGAAAAATGGGGACGAGGCTTGTCTAGTGGTGCTACATGATACAAGAACGTACATGGCGGTACCGGCGTTTGCTGAACTTCTCAGGCCTTGGCTATTGCAACATGGCGCTCACATCGCACGTCCAAGCCATCTGGAGGCTGACTCCTCTTACAGTGGAAGACGCTTGTTGCCTGCACAAGCTCAAACCAGAAAACAACTCCACGCTCTATAAACGGACTGCTCTTTTACAGTCAACATCATTGCGTTCACTTTCACAGACTGGGAAGGCTGCGTAGTGATATTAGGTTTCGAGACACTGATTCCTACTGTGTCAGTGTGCATCAGATCTTACAGGTTCCCAAAATGAGCTGTCTTTAATGAATAATCCATCTTGGCGGTTATTATGAAGTCTTAATGAAGGGGAATAACGACCCGCAAAAATGTAATATCTTTTGTCTGCCTTCGGATGATGATAAATACTACGCAATGTTGAATAAATTATGATTTATGTGTGAATTCTGGCCTCAAAGGCTTGCTACGCGTTAATTACTCACCCTTTACCGATCAAATTTCGCCACTCCTTAAGAGTGTGGCGCCTCTAAAGTGCCGGGACTTCACGCTCTCAGGGACAGATGCTTGAGCCTAGCATTAGCTACATTATTACGGAAGTTTGCCTAGACATGTTGCGCCAATTTTGTTCTAGATGGCAATTCACAACAGAAAGTGAGTTTGGTTGAACAGAGCAGGGACTGCTCACTCGTCACTAACACGCACAAGAGATTCTAATTTTTCTGTGATGGTGGGCGTTCATCTTGGAGCCGTAATCGGGTTTTCGATTTGCACAACTCTAACGACGAATCTGATGGTTTTCTGGTTTAAATGTAACCCAAGATAAAAGCACAGCAAATTGGAGAAAACTAATAAACATATAATGAAGAGCCAAAGAAATTTACATAGTCATGCGTATTCAAATACAGATACATGTAAACAGAGCCGGCCAGGATGGCAAGGGCGGTTCTAGGCGCTACAGTCAGGAACCGCGCGACCGCTACTGCCGCAGGTTCGAATCCTGCCTCGGGCATGAATGGGTGTGTTAGGTCCTTAGGTTAGTTAGTTTTAAGTAGTTTAAGTTCTACGGGACTGATGATCTCAGAAGTTAAGTCCCATAGTGCTCAGAGCCATTTGAACCATTTTTGAACATATAAACAGGCAGAATATGGCGTTGCGGTCGGCAACGCCTATATGAAACAACGCAGAAGTTAGATCGGTTACTGCTGCTATGACGGCAGGTTATCTACATTTAACTGAGTTTGAACGTGATGTTACAGTCGGCGCACATGCGATGGGACACAGCATCTCCGAGGTGGCAATGAAGTGGGGATTTTCCCATACGACCATTTAACGAGTGTATCGTGAATATCAGAAATCCACTATAACGTCAAATCTCCCACATCGCTGCAGCCGGGGAAAGATGCTGTAAGAACGGGAGCAACGACGGCGGAAGACAACCGAAGAGAATCGTTCAGTGAGCAAACACCTACGCAAAGTGCTGTAGATTTCAGTGCCGGGCCATCAACGAGTCTCAGCGTGCGAACCATTCAATGAAACACATCGCTGCGGGCTTTCGGAACCGAAGGCCCTCTCGTGTACTCTTTATGACTGCACGACGCAAGACTTTACGCCTCGCCAGGGCCCGTCAGCACCGACGTTGGACTGTTGATGACTGATGGACATGTACGGGTATGGAGTCAGCCTCATGAATCCATGGAGCCTGCATTTCAGCAGGGGACTGTTAAAGCTAGTGGAGGCTCTGTATTGGCGCGGAGCGTGTGCAACTGGAGTGATGTGGGACTCCTGAGACATCTAGACACGGTTCTGACAAAAGTCGTGTACGTAAGTATCCTGTCTGATCACCTGCATCCATTGGTGTCCTTTGCAAATTCCGACAGACTTGAGAAATTCCAGCAGAACAATTTGGCACCCCACACGTCCAGAATTGCTACAGAGTGGCTCCAGGAACACTCTTCTGAGTTTAAACAGTTCCGCCGGCCACCAAACTCTGCAGAGATGGACATTATTGAGCATATCTTGGATGCCTTGCAACGTGGTGTTCAGAAGAGATTTCCACCCCCTCGTATTCTTACGGATTTTTGGACAGCCTTGCGGGTTTCATGATGTCAGTTCCCTTCAGCACTACTCCAGACGTTAGTCGAGTCCACGCCACGTCGTGTTGCGGCACTTGTGTGTGCTGTCGGGGGTCCTGCACGATATTACGCAGGTGTGCCAGTTTCTTTGGCTCTTCAGTGTATATTAGAAATTATCACAGTCATCATTAGTGCTACACATATCCCGTTATCTTTCCCGTTATCGTTCTCACGGTGTACAAAGCCGAACTCGCAATCGAACATTAGAAATTAATGTTATCAATCAAAGAAGAATTTTAGTAGACAAAAGGTAAGGTAGAACTTCGAGATTCTTTGGTCTGTTAGTCGTTATTTGGTTATAAGGTTATACGGAGAGCCATACATAATGCTCAGAATTAAATGTGGGAGACTGGTTGGACCGGACATGGGACTTTGATGCCTGGAAGAAAGGAAAACCCACCAAGTGTGACACAGAACATGCCAAGTAAGTAGGGAGACCTAGGCTACCGTTCTCTGACAACACCAAAGACGATATGGAAGTGCTACGTACGACAAAAGGGAAAATTAAAATTTAATTTAATACCAAGACAGAAGTATTTATCAAGTATTGTGAAATCAGCAGCTAAGAGCTTTCGTAGCTCGTGAAGCTTGTTAATTATATAAAAATAATTAAATTGAGAGGTGGGTATACACCTTTTTTCTTTCATTCGATTAATTCCAGGTAGCACGCCGCATAGCCACGATCTGATGCACAAGGCCCTTGGTAGCTGTAAATTATTTGTTTATGCTGTCGCCGTTACACCAGTTTCATACACCGAGTGTTCTCTGGACGAGTATTAAACTTGACGATTACTTTCAGGCCTCGCATTTCAGGCAGTCCGTCGGCTGGGTCGATCCAAGTGTTTACAGCTCGTACGCAGGTGCCTCGCAGAACAGCGTAAATGTTTTACGTTAATTAAACGAGGGCATAAACGGCGGTAATCCGCTAAGCAGATCACGCCGCCGCGGGATAGCGACTGTCTGCCGGCGCCGTCGTCAGCAGCGGCGGAACTTGACGGGATCGCACGTGCACCGGCATTACACGGTGCGTCCGGTACTGCCACCGGGCGGGGACAATCGCTTTCACCTATCACTGTATGTCACTTTAACCGTTTTTACTGTCGTGGCCCCTGGTGGATGTTCACAGGCAGTTATTTACGACTCCGCTCTAAAAAAAATGGGATCCGCATGCGTTAAGCTGCTTGCCGATAAAACAGAAACAAAAATCGTAAATATGACGTTGACGCGATAATCGTATGATTTATATACACGCTCTCAGTAATATTCAGGAAATGAAAATTGGTGCAGCTTTGACATTTGGTTGTTTCGCTGTAAAGATTATTTATTATGTTCGGAGCTAAACGTGTGCAATTAACAATTTTCACCCCTTAAGTGATGGCGATCATAATTAACTCGCTTTTTGGCACTATATTGATTTTAAATGCTTGTGCCTCCTGCGTCCTGCATGTGACCGTCTGCCTTCTTCACTGCGGTTTCCGTGCGACCATATTTTAATGTAATATTCATTCTGTCGCATTTAAAGACTACTTGTTTAAATTAACAATAGCGCTTAACCTGGTGTGTAGTAATATTCCATCCGAATCAGTATGCAACCAAGTTAACCATCAGACAAAGTAAGTGCATTTAGGCGTATGTATTCAGTAGTCTTGCCCTATTTAAATAACATTGGTAGGAAGTAATTACAAGCGAAATACATTACTTTACTAAGCTCCGGTTTTCTATGTAATGTCTGAAATACTTTTCATCGCATTTGCCTTCACTGATTACCATCATATCAGCTGTTCACGACACAACTTACGCAGACAAGTCAAACAGCATTTTCAGAAGAGTGTCGCAATATGCTTCAAGTAGCAAGTCAATCACAGACTGACTGACACGGCACGTAAACCCTTGTCTTACTCTTAGTAGATTCGCCAAAAGCCACAGTCACCATTTAGAATGCGGTGCTGTATTTTATTCCATTTTGCAAGCAAAATTTAATGCAAATTCTTTGATCCAGCTTATTCGAAAGTAAAAATTCGATGAGCACTCGTAAACACGTGTAACCTTTTTGACTGTCTACAATAAATACTGAAAACAGCTTGGGAAAGCCGCGGATGTGGGGTGAATAGGAAGTCCTCAGGACCGGACTATCTCTTCGAGGCACGGATTCCCTAGGGTGGTGGAATCGTTATGGATAGATACAGATCCAATCATCTGGCAGTGCTACCCGCGATGGTTCTGGATTAGTTGATGCTGGCTTCATCAAAGGTGAATCCCCTCGAGTGATCATTAAGGCACCTGGGAACAATGAAAGTGTGATGGCATGTCGCGTTGTCCTGTTGAAGGACGGCATCAAGGAACTCTGACGCCGTAACGCCTGGCTTGCCGATCAAGTAGTAAAACACATGCTCGGAAAGCGAAAGCGTAATCGACCCCGATCGATTTTAAAATTATTCAGTTTGCTTTCACCCTAGCACTCACCTCCAAAAACGCGAATACTCGCCAGGAATGACGCATGGTTCGACTGCCACGTTAAAACCGTAGGTCCCCTTTCTACAGAAGGATTACTGGGGTAGATTGGAGGCACGCGAGTCTAGTGAACGATTCGAACCAGGCAGCTGAAGACCCCTCTTTAGCCAATCATACCACAGGACTGCTTTCACCACCGGCATTCGAACAGAGTCCACCTACATCGCAGAAGCGAGTGTACGTGGCAGCCCCTATGTTGGGGTTTACCTGAAACGTTTACCTTCACTGGCTTACCTGCAGCCTTGAGACGTACGCACACCGGAGTTGCCGCGCGCTGTATCCGCGCGGTCTCAGATGCCTTGCCACGGGTTGCGCGGCTCCCCCTGTCGGAGACTCGGGCGTGTGTGTGTGTGTGTGTGTGTGTGTGTGTGTGTGTGTGTGTTATCCTTAGCGTAAGTTACTTTAAGTTAGATTAAGTAGTGTGTAAGCTTAGGGACCGGTGACCTAAGCTGTTTGGTCCCGTAAGATTTTACCTCAAATTTACAAACATCTCGCGGGTTAGCATGAAAATATTAAACCATAGAGCGAACGGAGAGATCTAGAACTCTAACCCGCCGTGAAGCATCATGAAATAGGAGAAAACGTATGGTACATGCAAGGCAGTGGAAACTTGTTTTGTCGAAATGGGTTATCGTAGCGAGGGTTGCTAGCAGCGAGTGATGACACCACAGGCGTGGGAAACGTTAGACGCCAATAAGCTGAGAGGCGAGTCTGTGGAAAGGAGACTGAGAATAAAAGTGGAGTCGAGATAATGGAGTCGATGTAAAGGAGAAATACATTGCAGTTATCACGAGCCGAACTCACAAGTCACTCTCATTTTGTCGCGAAAATCGTAAAAATTAAGAAAGTGTAGATAGAAAGATAGCTCGGTGAGGAAGTGAAGCCTCCTGCTTGGCCAGTTCGTACCGTCTTTCTTGGTAGGCTGAGAAAGACAGTTCCGTCGGGTGACTGACTGACTTGGAAGGCCAGGCCCTTGCTTCATGGTCGTGCTTGAGGGCGAAAGCGTGAAGTACAGCTCCTGACTCGTTCGGTATGGCACTCAAATTCCTGCGCAGTCATTCGTGGTTTCCTTGATGTTCACTAGCTGATCTAAATTATCCGCAGTTCTGTTAGTAAACAATAATGTCGTCTGTGTGCACTATTGCCCTTGATGATGCTTTGAACTCTGCAGGGAACACTCTCAATGAGGTGTCCGAAAATCTGTTGTGGAATGGCAGCCCTTTATAGTGTGGCGCAGGACACTAGGGTCTGGAGTGAAGTCGACGTTGTAACACGTATCAGGAGGTCTGTCTCGGGACACTGGGCAGGCCAGTCCACTTCAGGAAGGTTGCTGTCCACAAACCACTGCGTCTCATATGCTGCTCTGTGACAGAGTACATTCTCAAGCGGATGCAATCAGTCATGGTATGCGGACTGTTCCTCTACCGTAAGCAGTACGTAATTCTGTGTAATGTGTTCATATCATTCCCCATTTACAGCTTTCTTAGCGCAATAGTAGTATCACAACCTATCCACGAAAAATATCCCCCCCCCCTCCATCCCATATCGTAATACCGCCTGTCCTCCGCACCAAATCGGTGTCATTGCATTGACCGCAAGTAACGTTCTCCAGACATTCACCAATCCCAGCCTCCTAGGTCGAATTCGAATCGCCGGCCGCGGTGGTCGAGCGGTTCTAGGCGCTTCAGTCCGGAACGGCGCGACTGCAACGGTCGGAGGTTCGAATCCTGCCTCGGGCATGGATGTGTGTGATGTCCTTGGCTTAGTTAGGTTTAAGTAGTTCTAAGTTCTAGGGGACTGATGATATCAGATGTTAATTTGAGTCTCGTAACAAATAAATACCCCACTCATACGGTTATAGTTGGTGGGGACTTTAACCTTCCCTCGATATGTTGGCAAAAATACTTGTTCAAAACCGGTGGTAGGCAGAAAACATCTTCCGAGATTGTCCTAAATGCTTTCTCCGAAAATTAATTCGAGCAGTTATTCCACGAACCCACGCGAGTTGTAAATGGTTGCGAAAACACACTTGTCCTCTTAGCCACAAGCAATCCAGAGCTAATAGAGAGCATCATGACTGATACAGGGATTAGTGATCACAAGGTCGTTGTAGCTAGGCTCAATACCGTTTCTTCCAAATCCACCAGAAACAAATGCAAAATAATTTTATTTAAAAAAGCGGATAAAGTGTCACTAGAAGCCTTCCTAAGAGACAATCTCCAGTCCTTGCGAGCTGACTATGCAAATGTAGACGAGATGTGGCTCAAATTCAATGATATAGTATCAACAGCAATTGAGAGATTCATACCTCATAAATTGGTAAGAGATGGAACTGATACCCCATGGTACACAAAACAGGTCCGAACGCTGTTGCAGAGGCAACAGAAAAAGCATGCAAAGTTCAGAAGAACGCGAAATCCCGAAGATTGGCTAAAATTTACAGACACGCGAAATTTGGCACGGACTTCAATGCGAGATGCCTTTAATAGGTTCCACAACGAAACATTGCCTCGAAATTTGGTAGAAAATCCGAAGTAATTCTGGTCGTATATAAAGTACACAAGCGGCAAGACGCAGTCAATACCTTCGCTGCGCAGTGCCGATGGTACTGTTACCGACGACTGTGCCGCTAAAGAGGAGTTATTGAACGCAGTTTTCCGAAATTCCTTCACCAGGGAAGACGAATGGAATATTCTAGAATTTGAAACACGAACAGTTGCTAGCATGAGTTTCTTAGAAGTAGATACCTTAGGGGTTGCGAGGCAACTCAAATCGCTTGATACGGGCAAGTCTTCAGGTCCAGATTGTATACCAATTAGGTTCCTTTCAGATTACGCTGATACAATAGCTCCCTACTTAGCAATTATATACAACCGCTCGCTCACCGATAGATCTGTACCTACAGATTGGAAAATTGCGGAGGTCGCACCAGTATTTAAGAAGGGTAGTAGGAGTAATCCATCGAACTAGAGACCTATATCATTGCCGTCGGTTTGTAGTAGGGTTTTGGAGCATATACTGTATTCAAACATTATGAATCACCTCGAAGGGAACGATCTATTGATACGTAATCATCATGGTTTCAGAAAACATCGTTCTTGTGCAACGCTCTTTATTCGCACGAAGTAGTGGCCGCTATCGACAGGGGATCTCAAGTTGATTCCGTATTTCTAGATTTCCGGAAAGCTTTTGACACCGTTCCTCACAAGCGACTTCTAATCAAGCTGCGGGCCTACGGGGTATCGTCTCAGTTGTGCGATTGGATTCGTGATTTCCTGTCAGAAAGGTCGCAGTTCGTAGTAATAGACGGCAAATCATCGAGTAAAACTGAAGTGAAATCAGGTGTTCCCCAGGGAAGCGTCCTGGTTCCTCTGCTGTTCCTGATCTATACAAATGACCTGGGTGACAATCTGAGCAGTTCTCTTAAGTTGTTCGCAGATGATCCTGTAATTTACCGTCTAGTAAGGTCATCCGAAGACCAGTATCAGTTGCAAAGCGATTTAGAAAAGATTGCTGTATGGTGTGGCAGGTGGCAGTTGACGGTAAATAACGAAAAGTGTGAGGTGATCCACATGAGTTCCAAAAGAAATCCGTTGGAATTCGATTACTCGATAAATAGTACAATTCTCAAGGCTGTCAATTCAACAAAGTACTTGGGTGTAAAAATTACGAACAACTTCAGTTGGAAAGACCACATAGATAATATTGTGGGGAAGGCGAGCCAAAGGTTGCGTTTCATTGGCAGGACACTTAGAAAATGCAACAAGTCCACTAAAGAGACAGTTTACACTACACTCGTTCGTCCTCTGCTGCGCGGTGTGGGATCCTTACCAGGTGGGATAGACGGAAGACATCGAAAGGGTGCAAAAAAGGGCAGCTCGTTTAGTATTATCTCGTAATAGGAGAGAGTGTGTGGCAGATATGATACGCGAGTTGTGATGGAGGTCATTAAAGCAAAGACGTTTTTCGTCGCGGCGAGATCTATTTACGTAATTTCAGTCACCAACTTTCTCTTCCGAATGCGAAAATATTTTGTTGAGCCCAACCTACACAGGTAGGAATGATCATCAAAATAAAATAAGAGAAATCAGAGCTCGAACAGAAAGGTTTAGGTGTTCGTTTTTCTCGCGCGCTGTTCGGGATTAGAATGGTAGGAAGATAGTATGATTGTGGTTCGATGGACCCTCTGCCAAGCACTTAAATGTGAATTGCAGAGTAATCACGTCGATGTAGATGTCCCATAGTGCTCAGAGCCATTTGAACCATTTGAATTCGAATCACTCGTTTCCTGTCACCCGTTGTCCGCAAGCGTGACTCTTCACACTGCCTCACGCACTGACTCGCGGGACGTGTGCCGTATGAGGAGCTGCTTGACCGTCGTACTCCTCTCCTTGTAACTGCTTACGCACAGTCGTTGGAACGGATGGGCTGCTTGTGGCACCTTGGACCTCCCGCTGCTGATTTCGTGACGTTCTTCACAACCGGCCTCCGTAATGCTAAACGATCCTTGTCCGTTAGTACATGTCTACCTGGTCTCGTGTTTGCTGTGGCTGTTCGCGTTTCCATTTCACAATTACTTCACCAACAGCAGACCTGAGCAGCTTTAGAAGTGTTGGAATATGCGTGAAGTGTTCGTTACTCAGGTGCCGTTCAAAGTCACTGGTCTCTGCTGGCTGACACATCCTACTGTTACCGCTTCTGCGTAGGCAACACAACCCACCCAACGCGACGTCTGGCAGTCGATTCCGCATCACATAGTGTGTCCGGGTACTCCTGATCAGATAATGTACTTGCCATATTAGTCTTTGCAGTAGGTAAAGACACTGAAATCATCAGTCATTCAGTTGAAAAGCGTGTCCTGCGCCAGACTCACCATTTCCTCCGTAGTGGCTTCTAGTATCCAAACAGTTATTCGATGAGCATCGAAAAAATATGTGTAACTTTCTTTTTCAGGTGACGTTCTTCTTCTGTGATGTACACCATCGTCGACCCTGCACGGAACATAGTGCGAGCATTTGAAATGGTCCAGGAGCACATGTCACAATCGCACAGCAAATCTCGATCCCATTACACTGTGCAGGCAACTCGCACAGATACTCCAGTCTAGGCATCTCGACAACTGGAAAAAATTCGATACCGACTCTACACTGCTCGACAGTGTTCGCGCGCTTCCTTTTCGGCCATCTGTAGCTCAGTTCGGTTTCTCGTATCGGTGCACAGAAGTTCATTCTCACACTACAATTTTCAAAGTTGCAGTGCGGATAATGGAGGTATGGACGCCAGTTGGAGTCTGGCGATAGGCGAGAGGGTGTGGAATAAGGGCCTGCGCCTGCACGCGCCGCCTGCGCACCTGCCAGCCACCCCCTCCCCCTCCCCCACGCCCGCCCCCGCGGCACGGCAGCTGGCGGCCGTTAATTAATTGGACATTTGTCACCAGCGTCCAATTACCTGCAGGCGCCGCGCGGCGAGAGCCAAACACCGCTCGTTACCGGTTCTACTGCTGGGCTGCAGCTGCAGGCGCGGCCGCGCGCCGGCTGGTAATTCGCGCCCTCGCCGCGATGACACCCCCGCTAGACCCTCCTCCTGGCATCCACTCTCTGAAGGCCACGCCTCGCCTGTTGCCGACGTTCACGTTCGACAAACGCGCTCGCAGGAAGACGCGGCGATGCGACGAGGCTGCGAAGGGAGAACACCCGACAGCCAGCTTACGGCCGGGAACTTTACCCCCCGGCTGCTTTCTAGCTGGAGTTACTAAAAATACAAAACACACGTCGACCCGTTGTTGTTGCGGTGGTCTACATTCCAAAGATGGGTTTGGTTCATCTCTCTTCTCTAGTGTATCCTGTGCAAGACTCCTCACCTCTGCTTCGCCACTGTAGCCTACATCCAGCTGAACACTGAAGCCAAGTCTTGGTCTCCCTCTACGCCCATACACACACACACACACACACACACACACACACACACACACACACACACACACACTTCCCTCCACTTCGTTGATGCTTCAGAATGTGGACTTTCAACCTATTTATTTTTTCAGTCAAGTTTTGCCATAAATTCCCCCCCCCCCCCCCCCCATTTTAGTTATTCGGACTACCCACGCATTCTTATGTCGCACCATTTCAGATACTTATATTCTCTGTTTGTTTGAACTATTTAGTGTCCACATTTTGTTTGTGTTCAAATTTCTTTAGAAAAGACTTCATAACGCTTAAATTTGTTTCGTTTATAGTAAAATTCTATTGTTCAGATACGCTTTTCTTGCTAATCCAGCCGGCACTTCAGTCTGGAACCGCGCGGCTGCTATGGTCGCAGGTTCGAATCCTGCCTCGTGCAAGTATGTGTGTGATGTCCTTAGGTTAGTTAGGTCTAAGTAGTTCTAAGTTCTAGGGGACTGATCTCAGATGTTAAGTCTCATAGTGCTCAGAGCCATTTGAACCGTTTTTTTTTTTCTTAAATGCCAGTCTACATCTTATATTCGCTCTCCCTCGCCCCCCCCCCCCCCTCTATTTCGGCCATCGCTACTTACATCGCCACCCAAATAGCGAAACTCATCTACTACATGCAGTATCTCATTTCAGGATGGAAATTCCCTCTACATCACTTGAAGTTATTCCAATTCGCCGTATTCACCGTTGTTTTCCTTTTGTTCTCAATTATCGTATTACTTCTTTTCGAGAAACAGTCCGTTCCGCTCGGCTGCATCTGCGGCAAGTCCTTCAGTGTCTCTCACAGAATTATAGTGTTATTTTCCAGCTTCAAACTATTTATTTCTTCTCTTTGAACTATAATCCCATTTTCAAGTTTCTCATTTCTTTCCTTTACTGGTTGAATGATGTCGGACATAAGCTCGTCTCACCACCCTGCCAATTGCTGATTCGTTTTCATGCACTTCGACTCTTGCAACTGCTGTCTGCTTTTAGTACAAGTTGTCGATAACCTTTCACTATGAGTTCTGAAAATTCTAAAGGACATATTATTCTCCATATAAAAATTGTAGTAACACCAACAAGGGGAGAAATCTCTCCATCTGTTGAATGAGTAACTATTACTCTTAATAAATATAAAACTGACAGATAGGCTTCAGGCTGGTGTGTTTCATAATAAATAAAACACACAATTGATATTAGGTAGAAATATTACATCGACTGATCGACTGAAATGCTCAGTCCCGGGAACCAGAGTGTATAGGGTGATTACAATGCAGACACCGTCATTACAACGTACAATTATTATTCTGGAATGCTGATGTGCATTGTACGGCGTAAGTTGTCGCCAGCACACAGGTCGCCCTTGGCTGCGAGAAGGCACCGGAGCAAGGGAGCCTAGCGCCATAGAGGCCAACGCCCTCTCGGCGGCCAGTATTTAGATCGGCGCCGCGGACCGGAGATCCCAGTCAGTCAGTCACAGAGAGTCGCAGTCTTAACCAGAGCATAGCGACCAGAGTATTGTTTACAACGAGACATGTGCTTCACCAGTAGTGAGGCTGACGTGGACTATTAAGGATCACACGGACTAGCTTAAAGATAAGTAATTTCTTGTTCTGATTAACAAAGAATCCTCTTAAAATATGTGTGCAGTTGTTTCACACAAAGAGGATATCAAGCAACATCCTCTCCATGCTTCCAATGGCACAAGCCTATAGTGACAACGAGATGACACAAAATACGTAATTATCATTTTTTGTTTACAGCATGTATTTTTAAAAAATATTGAGTACTGTACTTAAATTTTTGGGTTATTCGTATATTACTGGAGTGCCATCAACACCGCCACTGTAACTGGGTAACCTCTTTTGATGCTAGTCAATAGTCAGGATGAGCATAACTGCAAGAGGCATTTGAGTCTGAAGCATTATGTCAGCGTGAAAAACACTAAATAAATTACTTTTTCTCTCTTAACAACATGTGGGCAGGGTGGGTTCTTCCTTGGCTCGGGTATGAGGTAGAACGAAACAGCATTTTACCTAAGATAACTTTTACTGAAAGTTTTGACAACGGTTTCCTTACTGGAGTGTTCTGGCTGGGAGAGCGGCAGCTGTGTCGTTTGCGAAGCCTTCTGCTTGCGTGAGCAGCGGCGTCTGATTACGCGTGGCGGTGTGAATCTCGTGTCGCTGTTCCGCCCAGTTGACTGGAGACGCACATTGCGAGGTGGCCCGTTTAATTACTGACAACGAAGTCGTGAATCGGATGGTGATACCTTAGATGTGGCGTTCCAGTGTTTATCTTCTCTACGCGGCCGCGTGTGTTGTGCATCGGCCAGCGGAGCGGCGCGGCCGGGGAAGGCCACGGTCTCAGACTCAGGCAACGGACTCCAGCTTGCCAGTCTTTGGCTGACAGATCTTCATCACCAGCTCACAGGTGACTGCTGATGTGAGGCCGTCTCCTTCCCGTCCTCACGAGTCACCCTGGTATATAAAAATCAGTCTTCAAATACCTTCTTACTTCTGTCTTCTGGCAGCGAGGCTGCTGCTTGCTATTCCATTACAGCGGCGGACTTGGTGCTTCTGTGTATGATGTAGTCTCTTCCTGCATGATGGTCTTCAGCATTGACTGAACTATACTGGAACTGAAATCGAACCGAAACTGAACTGAGAACTACTCTCGGGCCCACAGCGTCTCGTTTGCAAAGCCTTCTGCTTGCGTGAGCGGCGGCGTCTGATTACGACTTCACGGTCATTGCCTCTTCTGTCACGTTGAAAAGCTTCTCGAAGAATCTTCTTAACGTTGGTCATTGGCTCTTGGAATGCAGGCCAGGGCCTTTGATCACATGTGACATTTGAGAAACGTGAGCCGGTCGGGCGATGGCTTCTCTTGAATGCGCCGACATGCAAGCGCCAGCCGTTGCCACTGCTGCTCTGCCCGCTGTTTGTCAGTGTGTAACTCTTCTAAACTAAACTAAGATTTTCATTTATTTTCTAATTTCTACTTCACTTCACATTGATTTCACTAATTTATTTACCTATCTTAAGTACCACTCAACACCACCACAACATCTCGCTGTGGCACGGGCACCTTGACTGGTGGTTGTGTGGAGAGACATCATAGGAAAGGTCACTTGTGGCTGCGCAAGAGGCAGAGGAAGGTGGTGCGTCCGCTGTACATGCCCACTGGCATCCGTGAGTGGTTCAGTCAGAGCAACGATGTCCCAACCCCCAGGCTGGTAGTGGTGAAGGCTCCGGGAACCAGCACCCCCTCCACAGCCTCGGTGCTCCCACAGGAGCTCGCTATCGCCGCCTCCTCCTACTCTGGCTTCAACTGTTCGCCCTCGCCACCAGCAAAAGGCACGTGTGCATCGGAGCACACACCTCACCACAGAACGCACCTCCTCCCCAATGAACTCATCCACCAGTTGGATGCAGTCGTCTCCTGGTTGAGGTGTTAATGACAATGAACCTGTGGCTAGCAGTAGTGCTCTCTCCTATCCTGATAGTGAAGGACACCTGGTCAGCTGCGTCGTGACCCCTCTGGAACACTCGGCACTTGCTAGGGCCTTTGAGGGGAATATCTCTTTCAGTAGAACTGAGAGTCCGGCCGGGGCTATTGCGACCCAGTCACGTTTCTGGAACGCCTCCCTGTGCTGGAGGCAGAGCTCCTCAAAGCTGTAGATGGTCCGAGATTTTACGCCATTAAATGTACCGCAGTACTCTGCTGCGAGTTTACTCACCCTTCGAAACAGCAGGGTGCTGTTGAGGAGGAAAGCCTGCACTACATCTCGGGTGATAATGGCGTTATATCTCGGAGTACATCAATAACTGAGTGGTATCTTGATTCCACGCTGGATGTTATACTGGCCCAAGTTTCCCAGATGGAAATAAGAGTGTCAGCTAAAGCACTCAGTCAAATACCATATCTCGACATCCATATTCATGTCGACGAATCATTAAATGGAGGGTCCAGTTACATCAAACTCACTAAGTATAAAGCCAATACGAAGGCACGTGAGATGGATAACGCTAGTTTTGCATGAAAGAAATTACACAAAATATCCTAAGCGCACATCTCAATATTCAATATGCAAAGGGCTTAACATTCTCAAGTTTCCTGTAAACATTCAGGACATATCAAAATTTTTGGCACAAAATCACGGAATATCGGTTCACGTTTATGGCCTGAAGAGGAAGCAGAAAATCAAACCAGATGAGCAGGGCACATGTACTGTAATTGGGCCAGCTGGCCGGGGTGGCCGAGCGGTTCTAGGCGCTACAGTCTGCAACCGCGCGACCGCTACGGTCGCAGGTTGGAATCCCGCCTAGGGCGTGGATGTGTGGTGTCCTTAGGTTAGTTAGGTTTAAGTAGTTCTAAGTTCTAGGGGGCTGATGACCTAAGAAGTTAAGTCCCATAGTGCTCAGAGCCATTTTTTTAATTGGGACACTCCATTCTTTGATCTAAGATGTGTCCTGCCTCCTTTAAGACCAATTGCCGAAACATGACCATTAAAAAGACATTTGCTTCAGGTATCTAAATACCTTTTCTTCTGAAGGGCTGTGAATCCCAGGAACCGGTAAGTAGTGTTATGCCTATGGAAGAAAACATGTTCATTAAATTCAACAATGCTCACCACCAGGAAAGATGTCCGTTTGTCGTATATGCAGACTTCAAATGTCTCCTTACCCCTATCACCTGCTGTGAAGTGAACCCCTTAGCCTCACACGCAACCCTCACACAGAAGTACGAACCATATACAGCAGCATACCAACTTGTACGCTCATGTGATTCATATCTAAGTGCTATGAATTCTATGTTGGGGATAATACTGCAGTCTGGTTACTCACCGAGCTTGAGAAACACTCTTGGGATGTTCATGGGCTGTACAGCAACAGCATCCCCATGATCGACTCGGATGAGGACAAATGTTATACAATGATGCAGTTAAGTGTCACATTTGTGCGCTGACATTAGATAGAAATGCTGAAACACTGCATAGAGACCACTGTCATCTTATGGGGAAGTTCTGCGGTGCAGCTCACAACGCATACAATTTGAAGATCAGTTACCAGGACACATACCCGTCTTCGCCCACAATTTAAGCAGGTATGATGCTCACTTTATAGTTGAGAAATTGGCTAATTTCGGTATGAAGAAACATTAGGTCAGTGTCCTGCGTGAGAATATAGAGAAGTGCATCTCTTTCTCGAAACAAATGACGCCAAAAATTATGGTCCAGTTCCTTGGCTCCTTACGTTTCATGCAGACTCAGCATGATATGCACGTCAGCCAATTAGCATATCCCGATGAGGAAAAGTTTCAGCTTGTGAGTAGGAAAGGGGTTTTCCTTTATGAACATCTGGATAGTAAGCAAAACTCTACGAATCCAGACTGCCGACATATCAGCAGAAACCATGCTACCGACATATCTGCATTTACCAGTACTCTCAAAGGTGAGGTCATAACTAGTGCAGATAATGAGTATGCCATAAATTTCTGGCGGGACTTCAAGATTCCAAATTTCCGTGAATACTTAAGACTATACATGGAAACCAACGATCACTTGCTTTCAGAAGTTTTGGAACAGTTCTGGAGTGTACGCATCGCTAGATACTCTCTGAAACCCACCTTTTATTACACGGCGCCTGGGTTGTCCTGGGACGCTATACTCAAGAAAACGAGATGCAGCATCGAACTTTTGACTAATGTTGGCATGCGTTTTTTCTTTGAGTACAGAATCCATGGAGGATTTTGCCAGCGTGTCCATAGATGCGACAAGGCAAATAATACTCTTATGGGTGTGGGGTTCAAGACATCCCTTGATTCAAGTTATATTCTATATTTTGATATGAGTAACTTATATAGGAACGCCATGATACAGCCACTACCGGTTGGTGGGTTTCAGTGGGTGCCCAAAAACTAATTAGAGGAATTAGGTAGAAAACTAAAGGGTCTGGCGATCGATTCTGATGTAGGGTATGTGGTGGAGGCAGACCTCAAGTATGCTTTTAGTCTGCATGAAGTGACAAGGAACCTACCATTATGTGCAGAGCAACAAGTTCTGCGAGGAAGCACTATCCCCAAACAGAAGACCACTGTTGGATACAAGCAGAGGTACACAATTATCGTAATCTCCAGCTTAGGGATGGAGCTGGGTAGAATCACCCGAGCCATGTCTTTCAATCAATACGGAATTAAATAGCGGAAAGTGCGCGGGCGTAGCTAGTGATTTCAAAAAAGATTTTTATAAATTAATGAATAATTCCATTTTTGGTAAAAACATGCTCAGTGTAAGAAATGAATGCGATAATTTGATTAGGACAATGGGGCGTAACAAAGTGCGTTGCAAGACCAAATTTTAAGTGGGTCACTATTTTCAATGAGAACTTTGTTGCTGTCGAGATGTCGAAGATATTTGTAGAGTTTACGGCGAGGTTTTTTTTTTTTTTTGGTCGTCAGTCTGACTGATATAATTAGGTGTCAAGGTAATAAATTCGACACATCGCGATATGCAGCCAATAATCCTTACGGTATTGCTCCTCAGAACAGGAAGGTTATCGGCTTAGCGAAAGGTGAGGCGGATGGACTGCCGATTGCGGAGTTTGTGGATCTAGGATCCAAACTTATGCTTATCGCAGAATAGATGGAGTCACCCAGAGGCGGGCTAAGGGTGTGCGACGTGCGGCATCACATTTCCTCACGGTCGAAGACTACTTGCAGTACCTGTACGATGGTGTTACGGTGCTCCACTGCAAACTCCACATTTGGCACAGCAAATGTGGAGTTTGTATGTGTGTGATGTTTGGTATGCCTGCATGTGTGATTGCTTATGCGTGTGTGTGTATGCTTGTGTGTGCGATTGAGTGTGGAAACTTGTGTAAATAAGTATGCCTTTGTGCAAAAACATTTCAGCTGCTTGAGGTAGAAAATGTTTTAGAGCGACCCAGTTCAATGTATAAATTAAGTCTTCTGCTTGGGTGGAATTTCACTAGTAATAATAATAGTATTAGTGTAATACAAACCGTACCTTAGCAAGAGCTATAATGAGTACTGCAATGTAAAGCAAAAAAAAAAAAAAAAATTTCAACCATTTCCATTATTTGTAAAACCAAGAACCGTCAATAAAAGAAATTTCAAACACTAACAAAAACAGTGAATTTAAAAGCAGTATTACTTCCTGTATTGTAAAAACAACAAGATTTACGGATGTAAAGCTGTGAACATTTATGCCCAAATAAAAGAAGCGTTATTCGTTACCATATGTATCTATTGTTACTTCACAAAATGCCTACCCTTACAAATGTATATAAAGGCTGTGCAAGATGACAAGTTGTTAGTTTGAAACCTGTGGGAGGTGACGTTTAAGATGGAAGAAAGCAAAATATATGTAAGAATGCATGGGATTTCGCCTAACGTGCAACACACATAGGTTTTGGGAGCAGGCCGCGCGTGATAGTGCCCGTTTCCAAATACTTGTAGCATGTTGTTGTTATGGTCTTCAGTCCTGAGACTGGTTTGATGCAGCTCTGCATGCTACTCTATCCTGTGCAAGCTTCTTCATCTCCCAGTATCTACTGCAACCTAATCCTTCTGAATCTGCTTAGTGTATTCATCTCTTGGTCTCCCTCTGCGATTTTTATCCTCCACGCTGCCCTCCAATACTAAACTGGTGATCCCTCGATGCCTCAGAACATGTCCTACCAACCGATCCCTTCTTCTAGTCAAGTTGTGCCACAAACGTCTGTTCTCCCCAATCCTATTCAATAGCATATATGTCTGAAATTATATCACCTGTGCTTGAACAAAGCCACAGACGTAGGACCTGGGAAAAGCTACATACTATCTACATACGAACTAGGTACAAAAAAGGAAAACACAAAATGTGAGGTAAAAAATTTATTTATTTTAATTAATCCAACTTAAATGTAATTTTACAATTTCATAAGCAGATACAATACTATTTTCACGTGTCTTCCTCTTCTCGACCTGATGGAAAGCAGGGCACCGGTAGAATTGCAGGTTTTGAATAGACGCAAACTTGAAGATTCTCCGCATCAAGGTGATCTTCACCTCGCCTTTAACGTAGTTAATGATATCAGGATGACTGAATATTCGTAGTGACGTCATCATATCTTTATGAGAACTTGGCACCCACTGGTGGACAATGAAGAAAAACCGTTACAAGCAGTCATTGCATTACAAAGACCTCTTCTTCATCACTGTCAATTTCAAGCGCTCTGGTGGTATAATTGTGTCGGGGAGGGGGTGAGGGCAACTGGGTTTTTCGTCCAGAAGGACTGGGGTTCGAGTTCCAGAAAGGGCACTGCCATTTTGAAATTCCCACCAGTTATCAGGTGCGGGTAGTGTGGGATGTCAGCACAGCCCTAGGACAAATAAACTGTCACCGAAATTTGAAAATCCTGCCAAAATTCGGATATCCCAGCAATAGGGCACGGAGAAAGGAAACACGTGGGGAGGGGGAGGTCGCAGGAACCCTTGTGCCAGCTGAGGAACACACATGACGTAATCTGGGCAGTGGGAAATAATTAATTGTTCAATTAAATTAATTTTCATATAAATTTTATATCAAAATTGCGCCAGAGCCGCCATCTCCCTAGTACTGATGCTTGTAGACGCTATAATTACCCTCTTACAAAATACTGCCAGTTTTCCCACATGGTGTCTGGCTGGTTTAACCTGTGTCGAGAAACAGGAATCTGTAGCAAGATTGTCCTGTGTGTTGGAGGCACGGGGACAAAGGATGAGTGTGTACCTGGAGGCTTGCGATGTGTATATGGGGGGCACAGGGGATGGGGGTGTACCTGGAGGGTTCTGAGGTGCGTGTGGGAGGCCCAGGAACAGGGAACAAGTGTGTACCTGGAGGATTCTGAGGTGCTTGTGGGAGACATGGGGACGGTGGACGAGTGTGTACCTGGAGGCTTCTGAGGTGTGTGTGGAAGGCATGAGGATGGGGGATGGGTGTGTACCTGGAGGCTTCTGAGATGCATGTGGGAGACACAGGGATGGGGAACGAGTGTGTACCTGGAGGCTTCTGAGGTGTGCGTATGAGGCATGGGGGCGGGGGACAGGTGTGTACCTGGAGGCTTCTGAGATGTGTGTGGGAAACATGGGGATGGGGGACAAGTGTGTAACTGGAGGCTTCTTACAAGGGAACCTCCCCATCGCACCCCCCTCAGATTTAGTTACAAGTTGGCACAGTGGATAGGCCTTGAAAAACTGAACACAGATCAATTGAGAAAACAGGAAGAAGTTGTGTGGAACTGTGAAAAAATAAGTAAAATATACAAACTGAGTAGTTCACGGTAACATATAGAACATCAAGGACAGAAGGAATAGAGGAGCGCCATGGTCTCGTGGTAACGTGGGCAGCTGCGGAACGAAAGGTCCTTGGTTCAAATCTTCCATTGAGAGAAAATTTTTATTTTTTATTTTCAGTTTATGTGACAAACTCTTATGTTTTCATCACTTTTTTGGGAGTGATTATCACATCCACAAGAAAACCTAAATCGGGCAAGGTAGAAGAATCGCCAAGTGTACAAGTTCGGTGGGTCGAAAACATATTCCTGTCATGTGGTGCACATGCCGTCACCAGTGCCGTATAGAATATATCAGATGTGTTTTCCTGTGGAGGAATAGGTTGACCTATGACCTTGCGATCAAATGTTTTCGGTTCCCATTGGAGAGGCACGTCCTTTCGTCTACTAATCGCACGGTTATGCGATGCGGTCGCAAAACACAGACACTAAACTTATTACAGTGAACAGAGACGTCAATGAACGAACGGACAGATAATAACTATGCAAAAATAAATAAAGTAAAATTTTCACTCCAGGGAAGACTTGAATCCAGAACCTCTCGTTCAGTGGCTGCTCACGCTACCACGTGACCACGGCGCTCCTGAGCTCACACTGTGCATGATGTTGCCTATGTGACCCATGGACTACTCAGTTTGCATATTTTGCTTATTTTTTCACAGTTCCACACAACTTCTTCCTGTTTTCTCAATTGATCTGTGTTCAGTTTATCAAGGCCTATCCACTGTGCCAACTTATAACTAAATCTGAGGGGGGTGCGATGGGGAGGTTCCCTTGTTAGGTGTGTGTGGGAGGCACAGGGATGGGGAATGGGTGTGTACCTGGAGGCTTCTGAGATGCGTGTGGGACACACAGGGACGGGGGATGAGTGTGTATCTGGAGGCTTCTGAGGTGTGTGTGGGAGGCATGGGGATGGGTGTGTACCTGGAGGCTTCTGAGGTGTGTGTGGGAGGCACGGGGATGGGGGATGGGTGTGTACCTGGAGGCTTCTGAGATGTATGTGGGAGACATGGGGACGTGGGATGAGTGTGTACCTGGAGGCTTCTGAGATGCGTGTGGGAGGCACGGGGCGGGAGATGGGTGTGTACCTGGAGGCTTCTGAGATGCATGTGGGAGACATGGGGATGGGGGACGAGTGTGTACCTGGAGGCTTCTGAGGTGTGTGTAGGAGGCATGGGACAGGTGTACACCTGGAGGCTTCTGAGGTGTGTGTGGGAGGCACAGGGATGGGGGATAGGTGTGTACCTGGAGGTTTCTAAGGTGCGTGTGGGAGACACAGGGATGGGGGACAGGTGTGTACCTGGAGGCTTCTGAGGTGCATGTGGGAGACACAGGGATGGGGGACGAGTGTGTACCTGAAGGTCCTGCTGAGCACAGGAGCCATGTCCAGAGAGTCTGGAGTTGCAGGTGTTGTGGAGGGGCACTCACTCGCACAATAACTCCCAGTTTCACCATATCACACTAGGCGCTGCAGGTTGTGTCCAAAGATTCAGGGCAGTTGTGTTGGGTGGAGATAACATCTTGCCTTTGGAGGGCAATTGCCAATACATCAGGCTCCCTTTGTAGTTTCATCATACTGCAGATCTCGCCAGCCCGGTGAGCCAATAGGAAGCTTCTGGAAAATTTGGGCAATGGTTTTGACTGTGTATAACACTCAGAGGTTATCGACCTGAGATTTTGACGATTTGGACAATGTCTAAAAAATGACCCAGTGTGCGAAATCTGTTGTCACCTTTTGTAGGTTCGTGTTCTCTCGCATCGATGAGGGATTCCTTCTTTCTCCCGAATGGGCTCTCGCACCAAGTTGTTCTAAATTTGTTTAAACTGAGAAGATATTGGTTGAAGTACTAACAGACTTTCCAGAGGAGAGAGACACATGTTTGCCACGTGGTCTCCCATTGGCCGTGGTTCTAACATTATCGCAGATTCGAGCAGTAATTTTTGTATTTTTGCTGAGATCTGTGAGGAGCATCGCTTTTGAACTACTCTCGGTGTGGATGCGGAGGAGTTGTAGATGTCAAAATGCCACACCAGGAACCTTCTGCTGTGTAATGACCGAGGCTAGAGATGAAGCCTCTGTGCGGGCGGTCGGCAGCACCTGCATCGCTGACACCTCCACTTGCTGAAGTAGCCGCCCCTCTTGTTGTCTCTCAATGTTCGTCAGTTCTGGCAGCGAAGTGAGTCAGGATGTTAGTGATGAGACAGGAGTAGCCAAATTTTCAGTTAAAGCACTGGAGATCTCGTTCTAACCAAGTGCCGGTAGTCGATGGCTTCACCACAATCCAGTTACTTGGGTTCCTGCATGTATTTTCCTAATGCCACCAAAATGACGCAGTCATAACGTCCGACGCGAAACAGTGTACTTAATTTGCTTGAATGACCACAAGAGTCAGCCTTCAGACTAGTTTTTTCCTTTCGCCATCGACTTTGCCACTCAGTTTTCGTCAACTTTTCAATTACATGGATTTCATGTTCTGATATCTACTCATCTCCAGTGTGAGACAGAGCTACCTATTATTTTTGTTTATAACGTGCGGTTCGTCGAGTGGAATAATTGTTATAAACGATGTTCTACGTTACTGAACTTTCAATTCAGTATCTACAGATGAAGCCCGGTGTCCCCATTGATTTCAACAGGAACAACACCTGTGCTATTCAGTTCATTTCCATTGCACGCAATTTATCAAATATACCAGAATCAGAGAGGAGCGATCTACATATCGATCGGATTCATTCGATTAAGATCAAAGCCACATTTTATGCTTAGGCGTACCCCAGTGGCGTCTTGAAGTTCACACCAAGTGAAAGTGGTTACAAATGATAGGTACGCGATAGTGAGTGAAATAATATCGAGCTACTAAACAAGGGTAAAAAGTATTTCGCTGAATGCCAACAACGATAAATACGGAAGCAATATTAGAGCTGAAGGCACCCGTAGAAATTCGTTGTGAGTTGGTGTGCTGTGTAGTTGTTGAATGGTTCAAATGGCTCTGAGCACTATGGGACTTAACATCAATGGTCATCAGTCCCCTAGAACTTAGAACTACTTAAACCTAACTAACCTAAGGACAGCACA
This sequence comes from Schistocerca piceifrons, assembly GCF_021461385.2. Taxonomy (NCBI): domain Eukaryota; kingdom Metazoa; phylum Arthropoda; class Insecta; order Orthoptera; family Acrididae; genus Schistocerca; species Schistocerca piceifrons. Next base: position 30,000,009 of record NC_060140.1, on the reverse strand, counting down.
CAACACCCAGCCATCGCAAGGCAGAGAAAATCCCTGACCCCGCCGGGAATCGAACCCGGGAACCTGGGCGTGGGAAGCGAGAACGCTACCGCACGACCACGAGATGCGGGCGTAGTTGTTGAAAAAAGGGTGTCAGCATGTAGTCAAGATGATTCATTTACTTCTTGAGGAGAGCATGAGGGAACCGTATAGCTAAACGAAATCGCGGTCCCGCGTTGTGGAAAGACACGCTACATTAGCGTGACACGCTATCTTAGCGTGAAAAGTTTCTGTGGTACCTCGTGGCGCTAAATGATAATAAATAATTAAAATAACGTTCGTGATCATAAATATCAGTATTATTATGTTACACCGTTAGTAGCCAGTTCATTATGGAACAGTCACTGACGTTTGACTAACAGCATTCGGACGAGAAACAACACTACCGATCACATGCAGAAGTCATAAAATATATTCAGCACTGTGGGAAACGTGCGACAAAAGTACATCTATACGTACCTACAGGGAGCGAATTATACAGCCAGACACGTTAATGTGACCACAGCCTACGTTCGACGTCAGCGTGCAATAACCACTCACAGACGGCCGGTGAGAGCACTAGCAATGGAGGGTAGATAAAGCGTGTCGGATGGACGCGGAAACCAGTGCTGTCGTTGTCGTAATGGGGAAATGGAGCGATTTATCTGATGTCCAAAAGGGAGTAGTCATTGCATTTAGTGCCAAGGGCAAAGCGCCGAAACGGCTTATTTCGTAAACTATTTGCCTTGTAAGGTGTCAGGCAAATCCAACACCTTCCATGAAAACCCTGACATGATAGCAAATCCGACAGTATGTTACATAGTTCCGAATAAATCCTGGCATTAAATTAACCAAAGTAATACAATCAACGAGTGAGCAAATGGAATACCACAGACTAACACAAGAACGCCTAAATGCATGTCATACCTTCCCACCGTGAAACAGACGCAGTTCTGAGGGCAGAAACGAGAAGCCGAGAGCAGAATCATGTAGGCTAGGAGGCCCTACTACGAGAGACGGATACCCACTTCGCCAGCCGGCCGCCAAAACCACCCCCCAGCCCATGTTAAAAGATAGAGCCCTCCAGAAGAACAGTATAGATCTTACGATAACACTAAAAGGGCCACACCAGCTGCAAGTTTTAGCGTGAGACTTTTTCCCGTCTCTGCTACGTTGCAAACGTTAAAAACATTGCCCCACCACGAAAAGTATAACGTTTCCCATTGGATAGACAGAATTTTTGTAGGCGGAGCTTAAAGTTAACATTGAGACACTGATTGGTCAGTTAAAAACACAGCCAGATACCTTTTTTTAAAACCAACTTCGGTAAATTGTAGTAAGGAGAAGTTAGGAGAGAGTAGCTTCCGAGATGGCGAGGTGCGTGGAGCTGTGCCGCCCGCCGCCCCCTGACGCAGCCTAAACACCGACAAGGTGCACGCGATGTCATATTTTTGAGTGCATAAGGCTTCACTCAGAACTGCAGAAGTCTCATCTGTTACACCCCATTTTTGCATAAAACTAATGTCGATTGTCAATTAAAGCTCATGGTATTCACATTTGCTATTAGAAGTTAAAAATCTGAAACGCGATGATTTTTCTGTTATGTAATTATTGAGAAGGCACATCAGCCACTGTAATTTACGACAAGTTAGAAAAGTAATTAAAGATAATTGAGGGTCACTGTAGACCGTTTTGATAGTTTTCTCTTTTATGAAACTTAACTTAAATCTAGATTATAGATTTGATATGACATAGGTCATCCTTCGATCCATTGTAGAACTTGGAAACCCATTCAGCGAATATTCGTTCACATTTTTGTTGAACGCAGTTGGTTTTTATCATCTTGTATTAAAACATTTCCTTTCATCAATAATGCAATTTATAAACAATGTTATATGAGTATAATAAAATTTCCAGTGGTAAACTTAGCTGCTTTTTCGATGTTGTTTTACCAGCTAACTAAAAATAGGAAAGCCTTGAACCTCTTCCACTAAATTTAGTTAGTATTAAGATTATTTTGCAGTGAGAGCAGTGGAGCTGACGCTGAAATCATTAAGTATTTGATTATATCATCGCTAGTCTCACTGAACTCTTCTGAACTCTACATGTCATGTGTGGTCTGGCATCTCCTTACCAGCAACAGGTCCCAGGTTCAAGCTAGTCAATTCCCTGAAAAACACGCTCAGAGCGTCGTTGCCCGAAAGTGGTAGGGAGACACGACTTGGAACAGACAGACACCACACAGAATGTTAGAGCCTACCGCCGTGGTTAAAGTATACTGTGCACAGCAAAACGGCGCTATCTGAAGTCGGTAATGAGGCAACTTTGGTGCTCCACAGGTCATAGAGGGGTGACCGACGGCTGCGGAGGTGAGTACGGCCGAACAGACGTGCAACCCCCGACCCGTGTGAACCAAGGGGCTACCAACAGTGCCCCCTTAACGACCGTTCAGCGAAAGTCCTGGATGTGGGCCTCACCTGGTTCACGCATCCATGCTAACTGCTGCTCGTCGGCGACAAAGGCTGGCGACGAATTATGTTTTACACTCGACCTGGCAGATGGCCGTTGGCGTGTACATAGTGAGACGTCTGGGAGCAAACAGCCTGCAGGAAGGTGCCAGGCCGGAGGGGTGAGCGATACGGTCGGGGGAAATGTTTTCAGAGTGAGAATGGATGATCTTCGTCATCCTGGAAGGCACAAATGATCAATGCAACTATACATCCATCCTGAGGGACCGCGTCCACCCTGCCGTGAGGTATGTCCTTCCTCAGCACGGTGACAGATACAAGCTCGCCAAGGCGACGTGCTACACTTCACAGGCTGCGTGTGTAGTTCGAACAGCACCCCAAAATCCCTAGATTTATAAACGTAATCCAGAGTCTGTGGCAGGGCCTCAATCAGGCTATTCGTTCCGCATATCCTCAAGTGGAAAACTTGGCGGAGCCGGCCCGGGCTGTGCAGCGGCGTGGCTCTACATCCCCGTGTGTACCGTGCAGAACCGCAATGACCCTCTTTCTGCGCGTCTCGCGAAGTAGAAGGTGGTTATTTAGGCTTTTGGCAGTTGACAGGTGGTCACCTAAATGTGACTGAACAGTGTAATCCACACGTTCAGCCCAGAAAGGCGCGAGACAGGATTAACAAGAAACAAAAAAATTTAAGATGGTAGTTTTAATGGTTTAGGCAGTTTACATGGTCTCCTCCCACTTCAGTACAGTGAATCAAACCATCATTCAACTGTGTGTGTGTGGGGGGGGGGGGTAGGGGGGGAGCGGGAAGGTGGGATTTAAGTGCAGGGAACCGCAATTTTTTTTTTAATATTTAAACGTCTTCGGTCGAGAGGTTAAGTTATTATTTAGTCTGGTTATGTCCTGCATCTCTGTCTGTCGTAACGATTGATTCATTCTGTGACCGAGACGTCCATTGACAAACGCGTTTTCCATGCTTCTTTCATTACAGGGATGGAATAGGGATTCAAAGGTGCAGCCGTCCAGACTGAACTACTGAGTCTATCTGATATATTTTGTTCTCTATCACCTGCCACAGTGTCCGGGCGACGAACCGCTGCCTATGCCGTGAGCATAACCACAACGGGCAGTGGATCTGCTATTGGCTGCCTCCGCGCGACGATGCACACAGTGCATGCGCCGTTCGTCAAACTCCAGCTGAGTAGAAGGGAAACTGAAAAATCTGATAAGAGAGAACGAGTTATGCTTCAGAAAATGAAAACGTAACCAGGAGGTACATCAGCCTCTTCGTTTAGTGGGGGCGGGGGGAAGCACTATGGGACTTAACTTCTGACGTCATCAGTCCCCTATAACTTATAAGTACTTAAACCTAACTAACCTAAGGACATCAAACATACATCCATGCGCGAGGCAGGATTCGAACCTGTGACCGTAGCTGTCACGTGGTTCCAGACTGTAGCGCCTGGAACCGCTCGGCCACACCGGCCGGCTTTTTCGTTTAGTATAGGAACAAAAACATTAACAAAAGTCAATATCGTTACTGCCTAGTGCAGATATATGCAGGTATGCAATGTAACTTGCAATAAACACAGAAGTATGGGCACAGTTAAGAAAGTGCTCTAACAAACGAACGATTTGTATTATCTATAGAGTCCAGATGTAGAACAACATTGCAGTTTTTTGCATTGTAAGTCTGACGCGGAAACATGGACGCTTAAAGGATAATTTGGCACGGGGTCAGAAGTCCAACTGGTGGAGACTTCATGCCTTAGGTTGACACCTTTTTGAATGACTGTTTCTGGGAAACTATCAGGTCACTGGAAATGGAACTACAAAAGAACGATCATAAAAACGGATGCTCGTTTCATTCGTTGCTACTCGCATATCAACGATACAATTACGTTGTGGCACGAATCGAGGAATAATTAACCTGTAGTACTAAACGAATGCTATTTGCTCCCCGTGACATTTTGTCGGCAGTCGACGATCCGCTATAAACCCATTAGCGACTCCAGTTGCAATTAAATATTACTGAACTGACTGTTGGCTCAGATTGAGATTCATATTGGACGTATAATTGACTGCATTCGAAACCAGCCATCTACGATGGCATGTATAAAGTGTTTGTGTTTGTCGACAACTCTCGTGTCGATTCTAAGTGCAGAAAATTCGATACGGCAAGGTATAAACATATTAAAAACACTTGTTTTTCGTAAATGAAGTCGTCGTGCACATGTTGCAGTATAGAAGAAGAGGAGAGCTTCAGTTAATTTAGCACTGACTCACAACCGCACAGAAAGTGTAAGAAAGGCCTACCAGTTGTTAGCTGTTAGTAGTGAGCAGACACAAGAAATAATTGTTCTGAATCTTGAGATTTGATATAAGGGATTTACTAGAATCGCTCACTGCGATTCTAGTAAACCCAACCGGTCCCGGTATAAAGGAGTAGGGGACACTTCAGCTAGTTCCGTATTAGATACAATTACTGTACCGACCCGAATACTATGTGACTCTTACCATCCAGAACTTCACTTTGGAACATTAAATGTGATACGTTTCATTCTCCTTCCCACAAAGTCTACACTTCGGGGCTTCTTTCTCCATTCCCATCTTGTGTAGACGTTCCTTAAAGTTCCCATGGCCCGTCATGAGCCCTGTAATGAACTCAATATGTTTCCTGCCCAAGTTCAGGATGACATGGCTCCGGCGTCATTAGCTTGTCATGTCTTTTCTTTCCCAGCTAGTAGACCAATATTCCACGCGCTGCTTTCTGATTCAACTAAGTAATTTTGATTTTACCATCCCCTCAGTGATGACGGCGACAGGTTCCAGGTCACATAAATGGAGACGTCCCGCCTGTCCTGGCCAAGCTACGAGTCCGTTCGGTGCCATTAAGTCCTGAGTGGTCAGCTACTCACACAGCAAACTTACCCTGTAGCTTTCCGTTAGTCTCACAAAGGCTCCAATTCTGCAACAATTTCCGATTTCGTTGCAGAGACTCCTACACATTTCAGGGGTGCTTGGTTGTCTCAATAAATGCAGATGCTACCATCCTTGTATGACAATTACAGTGATGAAGGATTCCAAAGTAGCATACGTGGTAGCAAAAACACGAATTACAGTGACAAAAAAGATGTAATGAACGGTTTGTAAAGAAGAAATTACACTGCGAAGGGGAGCTCAAATCGCTGCAGTAGTATTGTGTGACATACGTAAATAAAGTGTACTGTGGTAGACATTATTAACGAAACTAAGGAAGGACTCGCGAGATAAAAGACGATACCACCAACGTGCAAAGACAATACAAGAAAAATAAGTCAGACTGCAACAATGTCTTGACCCCAAAAGACAATACAAAAACGAGTTAGGAAAAAAAAACAAACAAGGCAGGACCGTTGGGACAATTTTGTCAGAACCAACTTACAGAATAACGTTGGGGGAGAGCCTTTCAAACTGAAAAGTGAGAAAATTGAAGCACCAACGGAAACGTCAACATTAAAGCGATCAAACGGTAAAGTGGCACAGGCTGGAGAAGGTCGGCAGAGTAACTGCTAAGCGAGTTACTTCCAGGAGAGGGCCCTTTACACCACCACATAGAGCTGCACGGACAAATGCACATGAACTACATAAATGATCAATACTACTTTCGGTCTTGAGGAGCTTGCGCTGGCAGTTATGAGACAGACAGAAAAGCTCATGGCCGGAATGCAGTCACTCAGAAACTGCTGCGCCACAGACGAACTTACATAATGACTCTTTTACAGTAATGGAGAATACACGCGTGTTGGAAGGCAGCCAATGCTGTGGCTATCAAAAAATCAGAGGACAAGGAATCGTTTAGACCGATCTGTTTACTGAACGTACAAGGCAAGGTCCAGGAGAGGCTACTGTGTGACACGGTACAGTCACATAGACAGCTACGGGGCCTAAGGCCGCACAAGTCTATCGACTATGCAATAAACAGGGCTTTGCACATAAGTCAGAGCGCACAGGCAAAATACGTGGTGGCAATATCAACTTATATATGTGGCGCTTTTAACAATCCTTGTTGACCTTCGCTATTCGCAAAGTTAAGACAAATGCAAATCACGACAGAGACATGTAACAGCTTTCTCGAGTACTGCAGAGTCGGAGGATGGCGAGGGAGCCGGCAAAGAGTTGTCAAGAAAATCACTGAAGGATGCCCACAGGGGTACCTACTCGGGATATTGCTACTGAGCTACTGGTAGGTATCTTAGACGTAGATGTTAGAGCAAAGGGGATAGTAGTGTAGGCTGATGATTTGCTCTTAGTGCTATAGGGAAACTCAAGAAGACTCTTACAACAAAAGACTACTCAGCTCCTCGTAGGCATCAATGAATTTGTAGTAAGAATAAACTAACAATTGCAGCTAATAGAACGGTTTCCTCACTACTGGAAGGCGAAATTAAAAGAAACCCAGCATCAAACTATGTGACACAATCTTGCAAGGGAAAAGAGTGGCAAGATATTGATGTTTACACATTACCGTCAAACTGAAGTTCGCTGAACATACCAGACTTACAACCGACAAAGCTACGAAAATAATGTACAAATTAGCAACACTGAATACTACAGAATATAGACTACTACCGAGTCTTGCAACACAGAAAGTCATTGCGAGACGTGGTCAGTCAAGTGTTCCGCTCACGATGTCGACACAACATCGACTACGCGTAGTAATGAGAGTTTGCCCCACTGACAACTGTTCATCAAAGGGCAGCAGCGGGACAAGGTATTTGAAATTACAGAAGAGGACATCACAGAAAGGCGCCAACTGAACCGCTGGCGAAAGGATACCTGGCAGAGAGGTGTTGCGTCTCCAAAATGAGGCTAAAACATACAGATCCCGCACGTGGCATGATCCATTTCCTCATAGACCGTGGTCCATACACGGAACACCTCCACTGGTTTGTTCCCAGCCAAAAATCTGTGTAGGCACTTCAGTTAACTTTTCCACCCTAACTTGCACGGCAACCAGTTTCTCTGATGTTTCTAAAAGAAAGGAGTACAGACTGATCGCTCTCATATCCTTAGCCTTGGTGTGACAAATTCTTTCTGGCTTTGGCCTGGAAACAATCCTCACTGTCCTCCAAATATTACGAATGATTCCTGCTGGAAAGCTGCCCCTGAACAATCTACACAAGAATCTAATTAAATTCTCTCCTCATTCTTGCAGTAATGCTGGGAAGATGTCCTCTTGGCGTGGTGAATTATGTAGTAGAAACGACCACAGTTCTTTTTCCTTTTTACACAAACACATTCACTGGCAAATTCTCAGTTTTCCCTGTAAACCAGTGCCTCCCACGGACTGGCTCCTGGTCTGAGTTATCTGCCAGAGCGCATCGACGTAAGTCAATCCTGAGGAACGCGTGCAGCTCCCCACGGACTCATCGCACGGGTCACACTGAAGAAATAACTGCTGTGAATCTGTAGATTATCTTGAAACGTATTCTCTGTGGCTATGTCTTACACAGATGGTTGGGTCATTGCACTATTCCGGGCCCAATGATTACTGTACTGATATTTTCTGCTCGAGTGGAACAGACAGGTATGTATACATATACTGCACTGTCCGGCAACAAGAAGTGCATTATCTTCCAACTGCGCTTAGTACTCTTCGTGGTTACAAGGAGTAACTGACAAGGCGAAAGGAAACAGCATATTCAATAGAGATAACAGAGAACGTACGTGCAGCTTTAAGTCCATCGTAATTGCAGATGGTGCAACGTCTAATGGAAAACTATTCACTATTCCGCGTGTAACGTTCTTCACATACAAATCAGAACAAATTCTTGTCGGGTCTTCAGCCGGTTCAAAGTGTCATCTGGACGCAATATTTCCGACATCATCTTCTGGGAAAAGCTAAGCTGCTCTCACTCTCTTCAGGGAGAGCGGCTTAGCTTTTCTCATCTCATGATGGCGGCCAGGTAGACCGCGGAAATATTTTGTGCAGATGACAGTTTGATCCAGCTGAAGACCCGACAAGAATTTGACCTATTAATACACCAGGAAAGTCAACATACTTACATATCAGAAGTTACGGTTCGGTGGAAAAGTATTGATCCGCGAATCTGAGTTGCAGCAATTGCACACAACACTCCTGTTTGCACAACAGTAAGAATCCCTTGATGCAACTGAGAGACCTCTCAGGACTCCGACAACGGTACGTTCGAGAGTTCACACGTGGAACCAGGCTTCAAGGAGAAATAAAGAGCTTTCCAGGCTCAGCCTTACCGTCACACACAGACTGCGACAACCAGCTGTCGTGTCCTGCCAGGGTGTGAGAAGGACAGCTAGATGGGCGACAGTTGTCCTCATGTCCATTATAATTATCCGGATTGTTATGCCGTGGTCGGTTGATGAATTCTGTGTCAATTCCCAACGTTTCGTCCCCGTCTGCGGAGGACATCTTCAAGGGGGTCTGTAGCTCGATGGAAGGTCCAACACACCCACTGACTCGCTACTGACTGCCGCTAAATTCCGTGTCCGCGGCGTGACGTCACGTGTTTTGAGAACGCCAGTGCAATTGTCCGCTGCCGTCGATCGCCGTTGCCATCACACAGTGGTGGACGGTTGGCACACATCTGAATTCTGTGTCAGTTCCCAACGTTTCTTCCCCGTCTGCGGAAGACATCTTCAAGGGGGTCCATCGAGCTACAGAAGCAGGAATTCGCAGTGTGGATTCTGTAACAGCTGAAGAAATCCGTATAGAAACAGTGAGAATATTAGCCAATGCAAAACCACCGAAGAGTAATATATCTGTGGGTGAGAGAAGAGCTTTAAAACTCCTGAATGACGACGATAGTATTTTGATTCTCCCAGCTGACAAAGGAAGCGCCACGGTGGGTATGGATGTGGCCGACTATCAGAGTAAAATTACTGATCTACTGGATCCGCAAGCATATAGGAAGCTGAATAAGGACCCCACTAACAACGTTCTTAGAACTGTGTCGCGGTTAATAAAAAAAGTTCTCCGTTGAAGGGAGTGTAATTGAAAAGTCTCTGCAATTCGGTGCCGCTACCACCGAGGTTCTATTGATTGCCCAAAATCCATTAAGGAAATGTCCCGTTAAAACCGATACTAAGTGCCTTGGTTCGCTCACCTACTCGTTAGCCAAGTTTTTGACTACGCTGTTAAAACCACATGTGGGCCGTTCGGGTTCTTATATAAAGAATTCGAAACATTTCATCAGGAGATTGAATGGCATAGTGGTCCAGACGGAGGACATATTGGTCAGCTTCGATGTGGTATCGCTGTATACCATGGTTACACTTAATGATGTATTGGAACAGCTGGATCGAATTTTTGCTGCCGATATTTCAGAACTGTTTAAGTATTGTTTGACGACCACATACTTCAAGTGGAAGGAACAGTTTTATGAACAAACGGATGGCGTGGCTATGGGAAGGCCCCTAAGTCCCGTAATTGCAAACTTCTTTATGAGAAATTCGAAGAACAGGCCTTAGGTACTTCCAGCAAAAAACCAAATGTATGGTTCCGATACGTGGATGACACGTTTGTGCTGTGGAGACATGGCAGGGACGAACTAAGCCGGTTCCACGAACATCTGAATGGTATCAACTCTAGAATTCAGTTTACAATAGAGGAGGAGGTAGACGACAAATTACATTTCCTCGATGTGCTTGTTTTTAGAAACGAAAATGTTAGTTTGGGCCAGTCAGTATACCGCAAACCCACGCACACGGACCGTTATTTGCACCGGGATTCCAACCACCACCCACAACAGAAGTGGAGTGTTATCAAGACATTAGCGAACAGAGCTAGAAATATTTGTGAACCTGAGTTGCTCGACGCTGAGACGGAACATCTCCACAATGCACTAATGAAGAACGGATATTCGTCCGCCGAAATAAAACGTGCTTTGAGACAACCACGCAGAAATCATAGTGACGTACAGGCCACTGCATAATCTTAGGTTTTCCTGCCGTTTGTTAAAAATGTAAAGGAACGAATAGGGGGGGGGGGGGGGGGATCTTGACGAAGCGGAATATTACCGTAATTTACAAGCCTACCAGGAAGATACAGGAATACCTTAAGCCTGCCAAGGACGCTCGCAAACCATTGGAGTGTATAGGATCCCAAGCAGCTGTGGAGATGTTTATATGGGTACCACTAAAAGAACTGTTTCAAAACGTTTGGAAGAGCACAAGTGAAATTGTAGAAGAGGAGAAACGGAGCGATCAGCTGTTGCGGAGCATGCTTTCCAGCCAGGTAACCACCATATTCGTTTCCAGGAGACGCAAGTACTAGCGGCCACAAGCGGATATTACGAAAGGCTCTAAGGGAGGCAATCGAAATCGCCGCAGACCCTAATAATTTCAATCGAAAGGAGGAGGGCGTGAAATTAAACGGTATATTGATGCTGGTGTTAAAGAAGATGTGTACCACCTGCGGACAGCGGCCAATTGCACTGACGTTTTCAAAACACGTGACGTCACGCCGCGGCAAATTGGTGCAGATTTCAATGCTGGCCATCATCAAGTGTCAGCGTTCGCACCAGCCAACGAAACCTCATCGATATGGGTCTACTCGTTTAATCTTGATGACTGCACGACACAAAGCTTTACGCGTCGCCTGGGCGCTTCAACATCGACATCGACTGTTGATGACTGGTAACCTGTTACCTGGTCAGACGAGTCTCATTTCAAATTGTATCGAGCGGATGGACATGTACTGGTATGGAGACAACCTATGAATCCATTGACGCTGCATGTCAGCAGGGGACTCTTTAAGCTGGAGGAGGCTCTGTAATCACGTGGAGGGTGTGCAGTTTGAGTGATATGGGACCCGGGGACCCCTGATACGTCTAGACCCGACACTGACAGGTGACACCCACGTAAGCATCCGGTCTGATCACCTGCATCCATTCATTTCCACTGTGCATTCCAACTGACTTGGGCAATTACAGCAGGGCAATGCGACACCCCGCAGAATTGCTACCGAGTGACTCCAGGAACACACTTCTGAGTTTGAACAGTTCAAAATTGGCTCTGAGCACTATGGGACTAAACACCTGAGGGCATCAGTCACCTAGAACTTAGAACTACTTAAACCAACCTCGGGACATCTCACACATCCATGCCCGAGTCAGGATTCGAACCTGCGAACGTAGCAGTCGCGCGGCTCCGGACTGTAGCGCCTAGAACTGCTCGGCCACCGCGGCCGGCTTAAACAGTTCCGCTGGCCATCAGACTCCCAAGACATGAACAGTATTGAGCACATCTGGGAGCCTTGCAACGTGCTGTTCAGAAGAGATCTCCACACCCTTCTACTATTACGGGTTTCTGGACAGCCCTGCAGGATTCATGGTGTCAGTTCCCTCCAGCACTACTCCAGACATCAGTCGAGTCCATGCCACGTCGTGCAGCAGCACTTCTGCGTCCTCGCGGTGGCCCTGCACGATATTAGGCTAGTGTATCAGTTTTTTTGGCTCTTCAGTGTATATCAGAAGTTATCACAGTCATCATTAGTGCTACACATATTCTACGATCATTCTCACGGTGTACAGAGCCGAAACTGCCATCGAACATTAGAAATTAATGTTATAAATCAATGAAGAATTTTAGTAGACAATAGGTAAGGTAGAACTTTGAGATTCTTTGGTGCGTTCAACATACTAGGAGGAGATAAAATATGACAGCTAAAAATTACGACATGACTCCACACTTCTTTACTTCGGATAAAATCCATACGGCACCAGTGAAAGTGGGTAAGACGGGTTGGAGTGCAGGCTGTAGTCGGGCAAAGCCGGACATAGTGCGGGAAACGGCCTTCTTTAAAATGTCCGCCGCTCTGTGCGTCCCACTAAAGTTCCCCAACACCTCAACGTGCAGCTCATTGGGCTACATCAGTGGGTGTCAGCAGTAACTGGAGACGTGTGCAAAAGTGACGTCCCTCTGCTTTGGGAGACGATACTGCTCGCGTTCTTCTTTACACTGGTGAGTGCGCGCGTGCAGTGCACGGGGGATAGCCACGTGTGGCGTGTTTACGCGCCGCATGGGAATATCGGGTTTCCCATGTGGGCGCGGCAAGTGTTTCGTGTATTTAGCACGCCGCTGACACGAGGCGCGGCTCTATTTGTTGTTGCTGGGGAGGCGACACGCGGGCCAGCCGGCGCCTGCTGTGGCGCTCCGACACTGTGCACAGGCCGCCACACAGCCTATTGCTGCTGTCGTGCGAGGCGGGGCGCACTGTAAGCGGTCACGTCGGCTCTGTCGCTGACAATGAAAGTGACGTACTTTGGTTCATTAGTGGAACACTAGGGAAAGCAGTCAGTCTACGGAGGAGACTGCTTACAAAACACTCGTGCGAACGATCGTACAGCTTAATTTCTCAGATAATGCAGTGAGGTGGTTTGAAAGCTACTTCAGACGCAATGTGTTGACTGTGTAAATGAAAAATCTTCCTGGGAACATGTCTTCTCAGAGGAGTGCCACAAGCATCAGTCTTAGGCCCACTTTTGTTTTCCTTATACGTCAATGACATTTCGTCAGTTCGGTCCTCCTGTAAGTATCATTTCTATGCTGGCGACCTCCAGCTTTACCTAAGCGTCAGACCTGAAGATACAAACACTGTAATCGGTCGGATGAATGATGATGTGTCTCCAGTGGTAACATGTGCGTAAAACCTGGGATTAAACCACACTACTGGCAATTAAAATTGCTACACCACGAATATGACGTGCTGCACACGCGAAATTTAACCGACAGGAAGAAGATGCTGTGAAATGCAAATGATTAGCTCTTCAGAGCATTCACACAATGTTGGCGCCGGTGGCGACACCTACGACGTGCTGACATCACGAAAGTTTCTAACCGATTTCTCATACACAAACAGCACTTGACCGGCGTTGCCTGGTGAAACGTTGTTGTGATGCCTCGTGTAAGGAGGAGAAATGCGTACCATCACGTTTCCAACTTTGATAAAGGTCGGATTGTAGCCTATCGCTATTGCGGTTTATTGTATCGCGACATTGGTGCTCGCGTTGGTCGAGATCCAATGACAGCAGAATATGGAATCGGTGGGTTCAGGAGGGTAATATGGAACGCCGTGCTGGATCCCAACGGCCTGGTATCACTAGCAGTCGAGATGACAGGCATCATATCCGCATGGCTGTAACGGATCGTGCAGCCACGTCTCGATCCCTGAGTCAACAGACGGGGATATTTGCAAGACAACAACTATCTGCACGAACAGTTCGACGACGTTTGCAGCAGCATGGACTATCAGCTCGGAGGCCATGGCTGCAGTTACCCTTGACGCTGCATCACAGACAGGAGCGCCTGCGATGGTGTACTCAGCGACGAACCTGGGTGTACGAATGGCAAAACGTCATTTTAGGGATGAATCCAGGTTCTCTTTACAGTATCATGATGGTCGCACATCCGTGTTTGGCGACATCGCGGTGAACGCACATTGGAAGTGTGTATTCGTCATCGCCATACTGGCGTACCACCCGGCGTGATGGTATGGGGTGCCACTGGTTACACGTCTCAGTCACCTCTTGTTCGCATTGACGGCTCTTCGAACTGTAGACGTCACATTTCAAATGTGTTACGACCCGTGGCTTTACCCTTCATTGCCGGCCGCGGTGGCCGTGCGATTCTAGGCGCTGCAGTCCGGAACCGCGGGACTGCTACGGTCGCAGGTTCGAATCCTGCCTCGGGCATGGATGTGTGTGATGTCCTTAGGTTAGTTACGTTTAAGTAGTTCTAAGTTCTAGGGGACTGATGACCTAAGATGTTAAGTCCCATAGTGCTCAGAGCCTTTTTTTTTTCTACCCTTCATTCGATCCCTGCGAAACCCTACATTTCAGCAGGATAATGCACGACCGCATGTTGCAGGTCCTGTACGGGCTTTTCTGGATACAGAAAATGTTCGACTGCTGCCCTCCTCAGCACATTCTCTAGATCTCTCACCAATTGAAAACGTCTGGTCAATGGTGGCCGAGCAACTGGCTCGTCACAGTACACCAGTCACTACTCTTGATGAACTGTGGTATTGTGTTGAAGCTACATGGGCAGCTGTACCTGTACACGCCATCCATGCTCTGTTTGACTCAATGCCCAGGGGTATCAAGGGCGTTATTACGGCCAGAGGTGGTTTTTCTGGGTACTAGCTCCTCAGGATCTATGCACCCAAATTGCGTGAAAATGTAATCACATGTCATTGTCCAATGAATACCCGTCTATCATCTGCATTTCTTCTTGGTGTAGCAATTTTAATGGCTAGTAGCGTAAATGCAAAAAAGACAAGAAATCTTAATAGTCCATCAAAAATTAGTAAGTTCAGATTTGCGCTAACGCCTGCCTCCCATTCTGCTCGACGGTATTCCAGTACCGTATCAGAAAACAAAAATGGTTCAAATTGATCTGAACACTATCGGACTTAATTTATGAGGTCATAAGTCTTATAGAACTTAGATCTACTTAAACCTAACTAATCTACAGCACACACATTCATGCGCGACGCAGGATTCGAACCTGTGACCGCAGTGGTCGCACGGTTCCACACTGTGGCGCCTAGAACCGCTTGGCTATCAGAAAACAGTTAAGAACTTGTGTGTAACGTTGGATGAGTTTCTCAACTGGGCACAGAAGACAGTCGCAGTGTGCCGGAAGACGTCCGCTTATCTCTATACTCTCAAAAAGTTTCGGAAAGTACTTGCACAGAATGTGAAACTCCAGCTCATGCAAGCACTCGTTCTAAAGAACCTCCACTATTGTTATGTAATCCAACATTGCATGAATAGTGAAAATAAAAGACTGTTAGAACTAATCACGAATGCCTGTGTGCGTTATACCTGCAGCATTCGCCAATATGATCATGTAAATGCTTCACATTCCCAGCAAAGGTGGCTGCGGCCGGACAAATTGCGTGACTACCCCACTCTATGTCTACTTCACCTTCTCCTTACTATGCGAGCACCCCAGTACCTTGCTTCAGAGATTAACACCTTTTGTGCCATCATACATGAAAGACGACGTCACTTTTACTTGGTATCCTAACTATGCCACTCACATAACAGAAACACTTGCAAACTCCGTCTCTGTTGTCGCTGTCCGCCTCTGGAACAAACTGCCCCTTACTTTGCGTAAAATTCAATCCCCTGCTGCTTTTAAGAAGAAGTTAAAGCTTTACTTGCTATCATCCTCATAACGTTTTCCACAAAATTAATGTACAAGACCAATCTTGCCCTCTGTCGAACAACAAAGCTAGTGACTCCTATCTTGCTTCTTTCTCTTATTTCTCTTTTTCTATTTCCATTAGCCATGCAATCTTCTTTCCTTACATTTCCTTAACCGTGTTTCATCACGCTCCTGTTCTTCCCCTCCGTTCACCATCAATTTCCCTCATACTTATTGCTGCTAGCACTCCTATCTAAATTCTGTCTTACTCATAATGTCTAATTATTGCAGTACTTATCATCTACGCATATAACCTGTATGTGTATGTATTCTTCTAAGGGTACCTTTGTTTATTTCACTTTCTTTTATTAGATGTAGTTTAAGATGCCTACTAAAACATGAAGAAAAATATGTAGAGTGCCTGGTTAGACGTAATCTTGCCAGATTAGATAAATAAATTAATTAATTGAAATGTCGTACAATATTCGTATCGTGTGTTCGACACATACCAAATAGAACATTGGATACTGAACGTATATAGAGACGTGGTCTCAGCTTTGTCTGAGAAACGGGAGAATGTCACGGCAATGCCAAACACGCTGAACGTGTCCGCCTTGGGAGCTGTGCGGTCAGCGCGGCCGACTGATAACCGAAGGGGACCGGGTTCCATTCCCAGCCGGGTCGGAGATTTACTCCACTCGGGAACTGGGTGCTATGCTGTCCTTACGTTCCTGATGTCGTAACTGACGTTCCACTCTTGAGATAGCTGTATTAGCATGTCCTGAGACCCAAGAAAACTGAACGCGCAAACGTTTGGAGGAGGACTGAAATTATGCCATAAAAACTTGAGTTTCAAGCACCATCTGTCAGGAATATCCTACACGCCCCTACGCACTGCTATCATAACTTGAGCGATAACAGTACTACACTAATTACAGTGGTTGTGGTGCGTGATGGGACTGCCAACAACGACAAACGATTTAGGGGTCAGAATAGAGCTAGTATTTCAATTACTTCTATTTAAGAACACCACAAATGAGTTTTTTTCACACCTCGAAACGGGTTGTTGTTCTGTACGAAATATAGTATATGTGCGTTGACTACTACCAATTAAATGCTGATGCTTAATCTTGTCGATGTTTTACTTACAGAAGACAGGCTGAAATTCATTATTCATAATCAGAATCAGATCTGATGAGACTTCAATTGAAACATCCAAAAAAATGAAGCTAAGTTAATGGCAGATATACGAAAACCGCTACGTGTATCAAGGGTACCTATTGTTAGTACGCCTAGGGTGCGCATTTATCATTTTAACTATTTAGGCTGCAGTTTCAGTTACAGATATAAAGATAAACAGATAATACTAAATAAATTCCAAGCTAAGTGCGGAACAACTAAACGCAACGTCGAGGGAAAAAACAAGACTAAAAACACAACTCGCATATTACAAATTTGTGGACGTACAAGAAGCGAAACGTATTATGGTTCAAATGGCTCTGAGCACTATGGGACTTAACTACTGAGGTCACCAGTCCCCTAGAACTTAGAACTACTTAAACCCAACTAACCTAAGTACATCACAGACATCCATGCCCGAGGCAGTATTCGAACCTACGACCGTAGCGGTCGCGCGGTTCCAGACTGTAGTGCCTATAACCACTCGGCCACTTCGGAAACATATTATAACAGAAAAAGGATGAAAACCATATACAAGGACCGTAGATGAAATTACGTAAAGCAACAAACGATAAGTTTTAGGTTTAGTGACGAATTAAAAATAGCAGAATGAATTGGAAGCAGCACTAAATATTACGAGCAATGAGAAAACATCAGAAACAGATTACAGCTACAAGCCAGTATGCCAAACGCGTACTGCAATAAACAGAAAGACTTAATAGAACCAGTCCGTTAAAAATGCCATGTACGACAGCCACGTAGCAAATTACCGAGGATTTTAATCTTTAATAAATACATGGCTCCGTCGCACATTGAGATAAAAAATGTTGACGATAGAGTATTGAATATTTGCTTATTTCGCAGTTTCTGAAGTATATGGAAATTACACAGTGGTAAGAGTTGCATTGTTATTTGTCGCTAATACGAGCTTCATCTAGTGTCTACTCATTATTAGGGTTCCACAAAATGTATCTTTGATGAGCGGCTATTAATTTGGCTTACTTATAGAATAGTTGTTTCTGACGCACACGATATAGTAGGGTACAAACGTATCAGCATATGTACCGGAATCAGCAGCAAAGTGTTACTTGATGGCGCGTGACTAAAGATTAGATATTCTGTTCGTCAGGCATTCCTCGGAAGTTGTGAAAGCGACAAGGCCACCAGAGGAAAAGCCTGTTCGTATCCCAACTGCAAATAACAACTGTCCAATTAATGCTACAGCGCAATTAAAGACGGTCTGAGTGAAGTACACTGGAGCTGAGATAATCTACTGTTGGATACATTACTTTGTCGTCAAAACAGGTCAAATATCACTATCAGTCTCAAGCTTCCTACGGTTTTCATCCGATGTTCTTTCAGCTAGAAGTGACTGTTCAATAAAAGAGCCAATGGTTTATTGCTTTGCAGGTATGTTACGGAACAACTTCTACCCCCCCCCCCCCCCCCCATCCACTAGCCGTCAGTCTGATACAGGATTTTCTTTTGTTTGATTTTATAATTTGATCTCTTTCTGTGAGGTATCACATGTATTATTTTGTGAAGAAGCATTGACAGAAGAGTACAGTACACCGGGCACGGAGTGGATACACGCGAAGAGAGTAGTCGTTAACTTCTGTCATTCTTATGTATTCAGTTTTTATTATGTTGAATTTCTTTCTTCCAGTTTTCATTCTGAAGTTGAAGAGACCACATCTTTTAAGAGCTCTCTGTTCCTGGAGTAGAGTACGCGCGCGTGCGTGTATGTGTGTGTGTGTGTGTGTGTGTGTGTGTGTGTGTGTGTGTGTGTGTGTGTGTGTGTTCAAATGGCTCTGAGCACTATGGGACTTAACATCAGAGGTCATCAGTCCCCTAGAACTTAGAACTATTTAAACCTAACTAACCTAAGGACATCACACACATCCATGCCCGAGGTAGGATTCGAACCTGCGACCGTAGCGGTCACGCGGTTCCAGACTGTAGCGCCTAGAACCGCTCGGCCATTTGTGTGGGGGGAGGGGGGGGGGGGGGGAGCGTTCGCCTCACTGCAGGAATAATTGTTGTGACATGTGCTCGACGTGATCATCAGTAAATCTGAACTGCGATGGCTGGACGCGTATTTCAACAACGCTCCACCCTATACGGGGCTGGTGTCTTATCTAATGTTCCTTAACGGTAGTAATGCGAAAGTTTTGAAGCTTTAATTAACTCTTTCGTGCTATTTATACTTCATGAAATCTGGGAATCCGTACTAGCAGTTCTCTGAGTGCAACGAGATATTAAACCATTCCTCGAACACTTCAAGGTATGCTTTTCAAATAATTACAAAGTTGTTTTGATTACCCAGCGAAAGAAGCCATATGACGAGTGAACGGAAGTACTCGAAATTCGAGCATGGCGCTCTCAGATATCAGAGCTGGCTTCAAATCAGAGAACTACCATCTTCTATTAGAAAAAAAGTCCTTCCCATCTTAAGTGGTTGCGTAAACTCAAGTGTTCCCTATGTTTTAACATCCATAAAGCCTTCGAAATGTATACAACAACCAGAAATTAGCACGTAATTCAATGACGCTTACATGCCGAGGAAACTCTAACGTTCTTGGAAACGGCGGTTGTAAAATCCAGCACGCACGCAAACGACTCAGGGCACGCCGCAGAACGCACTGTGTGTATAGTCAGATCGGTAGAAGCATTTTGTCAGGTTCCACAGGGATTATATGTCGCTGATCTAACTATCAACTGCAAAACCAGAGAAAAAATTTCGAGTGAATCGTGTCTCTGATTAACCACCATGCTCTAAATCCTATTTGGATCCAAGTTTCTAGAGATTTCTAGAAAACCTGTGAAAGAAAAGCATGATTCTGGTAAAAATCGTTTCACTCTTCCGGATAATATTCCTCCTTGAAACTTAGACGTTTTTGCGTGTGCTCGCATTAATTCTGGAAACATCTGCACGACCCTGATGTTGCTACCTCATAATCATGCTGTTGATAGGATTCGGCTGTTTCTTCAGGGTTTTTTTGCACATAAGGGCACAAAAAGATGTCGTTACCCAATAAATCTGATGAATACAGGAAATCAGACATTAATTGGATGTTATTCACCGTGACATTCCCATTACGACGAATGGTGCAAGATTTTCAATGTTTTTTTTTTAATTTCATCTGTGACTTGTGGCGAGCCGCAGCAAGTGTTCTTCGCTCCTCGAAACCCTATGGCAATGTTCGGGGTGTATTCAATGCAACCCAAAGAAACAGATGACCACTTTCTTGAAACAGCTTCCCGAACGAAACATATTAACTGGTTTCGGTTCATCTTGGAACAGTGAAACACTCGACTGCGGCACTGTTTTCGGCTCTTACCAATACGTGGAAGTTCCGTCTGCTGTGACGCTGTTGTATACGGATTTCGCTTATCGCTATCGAGCTTTTTTACATTCCCATACGGCAGCTAATACGATACTGATTTTCAGTTTCAGTCTAACTGTGCGGAATCAATCGGTAACAATTTCTTTCCCCAAAAAATATTCATGCAAATCCGAATGTAATGCAGTCTGCGATATGTGTAAGGGTCTCTCCTGGTATCCCAACACCCAATTCTCTTTAATGACGTAGCGAATACAATCGGTATTTTTGGAACGATGACCGTTTTTACTTGATCTTTAAGCATATATTATTCGCACTCTGGTACATAAGTTCGTGGTCCTTTTGTTTTGCATGTTGATATTCCGGCTACTATGGGTTTATCTGCCGATTGTAATTTTTTATTTGTAGTTCACTGTTTCTAGTTGAGTTCAGATATTGTCGTGTTGTTATTTGGAAATAGTGAGGGGAGCTGTGGACGCCAGAAAATGGCCTGCTAAGTGGAGAAATCGGATCATTTCCGACATATTCTTCTGTTGGAGCTCAGTACAAGGGTGACAGTAGCAGAGGCTGCCAGAGACATTTGCTCCGTATTTGCGGATAATGTCAGTGGGCAGAGCACGGCGAGAAAGTGGTTTTCTCGTTTTAAGGACGATCGGTGTGACATTAGTGACTGTCCACGTTCAGGGACGGCTTCGGGGTTGACGAAGATCGTTCAGACCCATTAATCCATAATGATCCAGGTCAGTGCACTCGAGGACTGGAAAACGTGATGAACTGTGAGCATTCCACCATCGTGCGACATCTGCATGCATGAAGATTCCAAAATCGAATATATGGGTACTGGGCGGTGTCCACACATGCATCTCTGCTTGCTAATCATCATTTGGTTCGTTAATAACACCGACCATGTCCATATTGTACCGTTACTAGTGACGAGCAAGAATGTGACGAGAAATGGTGTCTTTATGTTAACAAAGAAAAGAAAGGAATGGCTGAACCCAAACAAAGCAACAACTCGCAGTGTAAAGATCTGTGCATATTCACAAAAGACAAGGTTATGCATCTGGTGGAACAGCGACGCTTTGGTGTAATACGCATGCTTCTCTGAGGTACAGCCGTCAGTGCTGAAGTGTATTGCCAAGAAGTGAGACGTTTTACCGACGCAGTCCAAGAACAGCGACCAAGAAGACTGTGTGAAGTGATGCTACTCCACGATAACGCCCGCCCGCATCTACATCTACATCTACATTGACATCCATACTCCGCAAGACACCTGACGGTGTGTGGCGGAGGGTACCTTGAGTACCTCTATCGGTTCTCTCTTCTATACCAGTCTCGTATTGTTCGTGGAAAGAAGGATTGTCAGTATGCCTCTGTGTGGGCTCTAATCTCTCTGATTTTATCCTCATGGTCTCTTCGCGAGACATACGTAAGAGGGAGCAATATACTGCTTGACTGCTCGGTGAAGGTATGTTCTCGAAACTTCAACGAAAGTCCGTACCGAGCTACTGAGCGTCTATCCTGCAGAGTCTTCCACTGGAGTTTATCTATCATCTCCGTAACGCTTTCGCGATTACTAAATGATCCTGTAACGAAGCGCGCTGCTCTCCATTGGATCTACTCAATCTCTTCTATCAACCCTATGTGGTATGGATCCCACACTGCTGAGCAGTATTCAAGCAGTGTGCGAACAAACGTACTGTAGCCTACTTCCTTTGTTTTCGGATTGCTTTTCCTTAGGATTCTTCCAATGAATCTCAGTCTGGCATCTGCTTTACCGACGATCAACTTTATATGATCATTCCATTGCAAATCACTCGTAATGCCTACTGCCGGATAATTTATGGAATTAACTGCTTCCAGTTGCTGACCTGATATATTGTAGCTAATGATATGGGATCTTTCTTTCTACGTATTCGCAGCACATTACACTTGTCTACATTGAGATTCAATTGCCATTCCCTGCACCATGCGTCAATTCGCTGCAGATCCTCCTGCATTTCAGTACAATTTTCCATTGTTACAACCTCTCGATAGCTTTCTGCTAGACTGACAAGTACGCTGTACACGAGATGGGTCGGGAATTCATTCTGCACCCACATTATTCGCCTCATCTTGATCCGTCATATTTTCACCTTTTCGGCAAATTAATTGTAGACGGTTGTTTAAGGTGATGACTAATTACCAAAAGTTGAATGAAACGTTTCTGCCAAGTAACACAGCTCGATGAAACAAGGATCATACTTACAACGACCTGCTGCAGTGTAGCGCAGAAGGTAACTCAAAGAAATACGCAGTGAGATGAACAAAAATAACACATGAATTGAAAGATATTAACTTCACTGAAGTAATCGCGGCTTACGATAGACCCTCCGGGTATTACAGATGGCGGCACAGGGTGTGTGATCAACATGGACAGCAGTGTACGCTCTGCAAAGTGCTGCCATGATGACCACGGGGTTGGTAACGCATTGTTGTAGTAGGGCGTTCCATCCCTCTGCAATACGTCCCTCCCAAAGCTTCCCACATGAGCTCGATGGGACTGAAATCGGCGGAAAGCGCAGGTCAGTCCATTCGCCTAATATATCGCGAGAGCTGCTCCACCTGTGGTCTTGGATGGGGTCGCTCTCTGTCATCCACAAAAACGAATTTTAGAGCCAACTGCACACCTGAAGGCCGCACATGGGAAAGGAGTAGAGTGTCACAATAGCGTTGACAGATGAATGTACTGTGTTCAAAGATTTGGAGGTCAGAACGCCCGTGCGACATTATGCCTCCCCACACCTGCACCACCGAGACGACCATCTTAGACAGTGTTCCTGGCTGAATACCGCATTCCCACCGCTAGCAGCATAGGGGGATAGTCGGTTTGGCGGTCCAGATGGTATGGTGTACAGAACGGAATATGGTTTCGAGAGCACTGAACACGGTGCACTAACTGGCAAAGTTATTGTGACACTGAACCCCTTCAGCACGTGCGTCTCTTCTGGGGTGAATTCGCCCTGACTCCATTTTTATGGATGACCATGCGCGACCGCATCGAACAGTGAAGGAGCTCTCGGAATGAGAGAATATTTGGCGAACGGACTGGCGAGTTAATCAGCGCCCTTACACACATTAAACGGAACGAACGTAAAGGAAAATACTGAAATGTGATCATACGCGGTAAGTCAACGGGAACGAATAAAAGATGCTATACAGGAGAATGGAACACATGTAAAACGACATAGGACCTGAAAGGAAGGCGCAGAAAAATGTCACTGAGTGGCCACTTACGTAAAATACGGTTGAGCCAGCCGTCCTGTTAACATGTTAAAAACCGTCTCCCTAAAACCTTGGAAAAAACACTGAACAATTCACAAAACCTTAAAACTCTAACCGCATTCGGTTGAACGTCACCGATAATAGACTGCAGATCCATTGGCATATCAGCTGGGGCTCGCTGGTAGGAAAATAAAACGCAGTCCAATAAAATGATCGCCACAAGGAGGAAGAATCCATGCGTCATAGAGCTGTGGCCTATTCGAAGGCGAGATTGAGGAGAATCTCGTCCTGTCTACCTGGATGGAAGTAAGCCCACCTCAGCCACGTTGTGGGCTTTACTAGAGGGAGCTTATTGTCTGTCACTTCCACCCAGTCATCCTCGCCCAGACGCGAGACCGTGAGCTCACTAGCGAGGCTGTAGCACACAGGAGGATGGCACACGGAAATACCTGAGGTTCACGACACATCTCCTCGTCTGCCAGATCCGCCCTTTCATACTACGCATTTCCCAACTGCCCTGGTATCCAGCAGAAAGGCACATCCTTCCCCATTCTTTCTAGTTGGAGGAGGGCACTCTGGATGTTGTAGATTACATTTTCTGCGCTGTACAAACGTTGGAGGGAGTGAAGGGCACTCAGAGAATCGGAACAGACAAGAAATTTAGCAGTATAAGAACTCATCTGCTCCAGTGACCACAAGATCACACATAATTCTGCGTAAAAAAATGATCTAGTGGGACTCGGACCTTGAGGACATTATCTGGGAAAACAACAGAGCAATCGATGGAATCTCTCACTGCTTCGAACCGTCTGTGAAAAGAGCTACATAGTTGTGGTGCTCAGATAAAATGTCAGAAAATACTGCATTTAAAACGAAAGCTGGAGCGCTATCCCTCCTGCCCGCCACCAGATCTAAAATTACTTTGGGCCTCTTCAGTAACCAGGGCGGCAGGCAGTCAAAAACCTGAATTTGGGATCATACTTGCTCCACATCGAGTGACTCCAGTACACGCTGCACAAGGACCCCAAACAACATTGTGACTCGAGGACGATTGAAGCAAAGGCGTTCCAGAGGCTGGTGAGCAACAGTATGGTGTGCGTGGAAAATCGGAACTGCGAGGAACTTGTGTGCCTGATGCACCGCAAGGAGTTGCCGCCTGGAGGTTCCCCGGCCTCAGCACAGAGGCTGGATATGGGGTTGGTCGTATAAGCACCCATGGCCAGCTGAATCCCCTCATGGTGGACAACATCAATGATAAATAAGAATGCCTCGCCGATCCATACACTACGCACCTGTAGTCCAGCTGCGAATGCACGAAAGCCCTATAAAATTGTAGGAGACACACCCTGTCTTCCTAGACCTGTGGCTAAGGCGCTTTATAATGTTTAGTGCCTTGAGAGATCTGGCTTTCAGCTCTCTCAGGTGTGGCAACCACGACAATTTTGAGTCAGGTGCAGGAACCTTCTTTTCTTTTTTTAAATCCTCTGGCACTTAACTGCTAAGGTCATCAGTTCCTAAAGTTACACACTACTTAATCTAAATCAACATCCTACAATTAGTATGATGTACATTTCGTATTTCGAACTAAAAGATAACTGAAGCGCAATTCTGTAGTCTCGTTGTCTACTTTGACAGAAAAAATAATGGAGAGTTGATGAAACTACTGTAGATCGGCACAGATGTGCGTTTCATTGTTCTGCATTGTTTCTTTTTTTCTTCCTTGGCGGGCTGCGCTGCACTGTCAAGGTAATCCCCACTCTTTGGCTAAATGGCTGGCGGGAGGCCAAATAAATTTAAAAAGATCTCCACCCTTCGACAGCTGACAAGCAAGTCAGTAGAAAACGCAGCTGCAGTCAACAGTTGCTCGCCTTTAGCTAGTCTATGCTGTCGTGTAGAACAATGTCTTCACTCTTTTATTGGTATTGTTTTGACTCTGCAGTAACTCGTCGAGTTTTGAAGTACAGAAGAACTAGGAGGTTATGGATTCATCCTATGAATAGCGACAGACATTTAGGAGAGTTTTTTTCTTTATATGTAGAACTTAAAAACTATTCTGAAAAATTTTATTCAAATTACAGAATGAATCATAATACATTTCAGTATGTGCTGCAGAACATTCAAGACAAAATTTCTAAACAGAACACAAATTTTTGCAGAAGTATAACAGCAGAAGTTTGCAGTAGAACTTTGTACAGCATTCGCTACCTCCAGTTAATTGTAGTCATGCCTTTGTATTTTAAATTTCACAAACGCTAACCTCTGAGGGGAAGAGAGTTTATGGGACTCCTGAGAATCATTGGGAAGTAATTAGCTTCGTCATTTTGGGTAATGTCTTGCTGTGCCTTCAACGAAGAATCGCAAAATACTCCTTCAGAATTTTCCAACTTTTTTCTTCTTTTTTCTTCATGATGCAGCGCTTGGCAGTGGTGATGGTTCATCATGTGGTGCCACTGATGACCTCACAGAATTCTTTTCATTACCTAGTAAGATAGACAGATTGATAGGCGAAGAGTTTTGAAATAATGCCCTTTGACTCAGTGGTTTTATCTCCACTGATAAGGAACTGCCACAGCATGACTTTACAATGCATTATCATCTGGTAGGGACACATTTCCGTCCCTCAGTGACACTCGTATCTGTCTTCGTTTACAAGTAAATGCGAACTATTCAGTGGCGGCAATGCCGCGATCGCTGGCAAGCTACTGTTGTAAATGCATGTAAATACGGTAGATTAAATAAATGAAATAAAAGTAATTTCACATGTGTCATTATAATAAACGTAATTTTTCCTCACTGATTGTGAAATGTGAGGTAACATCTTAAAATAAAAGACGTGTGCAGTCACACTTGTGAAGAAAGCAGAAGGGAGACGTGTGATGCGTGTACTGCAGAAGCTGTAGTGCTGCTCCACAGGCTCGCGCCTGCGGTCGGCTCGCGCCGGCAATATTAAACACTCGGGATGTCGCCGGCTCGGCTCCGGGAGGCTCACGCCGTGTCGGCCGCCAGTGTGAACACCGCAATTCAGAACCATGTGTTTGGTATCGAAGCGGGCGGCGGCCCGGCCAGGCTCGGCTCGGCTCGGCCCGGTCGGCAGGCAGTGTGAACGCAGCCTAAGAGTTCACTTCAACCCCAAGATGATTATGTTCCCTGTCTAAGTCAGCCCCGGACGATGATTCGTAACCGATCGGGCGAGAGCTGCTCCTCTGTGTTCCAAGTACGCTTCTGTCCGTTGTCGCCCGGTCATTGGCGGATTGTACTCGTCCGGGAATTGGCCGAGGCGAAGTCGATATCTTCGTCCTTAGCGCCGCCCGCACCATGTCCGATTATACTAAACAAGAAATTAATACAATGAAAAAACTCGAACTGTCTGCGCGCCGTAAATTAGCACGGTAGGCCCACCTCCCAACAAAAGCCCACAATTAGTTCAAACCAATGACAGGCAGAACATGGCGACTGCATTTTGTCACATCTACAAAGCCAATGTTTCCGCTCCACCAAAATTCTATCGCACCTTTGTATCACCATACTTTCTGTACCCGCTCATTGACACCTCGTCTCCAAGGCACTAGACGTGCAATCTCGGGATTTTTGTAGTGGTATTATTCATTGTAGTACTAACAACAAGTGCTCAATTCTTAACGCCATTATTCGGATTTTATGGTCACTTGTACATAACGCGATGCCTAATTAGTGCAATTTTTACATTTTCAATGCTTCCTGTCCCCATAGGCAAAAATGTCTGGCAATGGGGAAGGAACTTCCTTCTTTGTGGCGACTCAGTGAGGAAGATCTGAACGGGTTCCTCTAAAACGCCACTCCCCTCCGTACTACTGAAACAGCTGAGGAAGGTCTTGTGGTATGGCGAGACGAGCACAGATTTAACCACGAGAGATCAGGCAACGTTTACTTATGAAATCATTTGTTTACGTTCACTTCAAATATAAAAGCCAGCTCACATACATTACACTCATGTGGAAACTTCACGATTGTCCGTGGGACGGAGTGTTGTACGTAGCGTACTGCAGTCTAGTGACTGAGTTTGAAGTTACACAGAGGAATGCGCTCTGGATACGGCCATAAGCAGTTTCCGCTGTTTTCTGCAGTTTTTGTTGTTTTAGACATGAGTTGTATTTTGCGCAGCATTTCTAAATATTTCATTTCCTATACATTTAAGTGCTGAATAGTAATTAAAGCTATTTGGAATAGCGTCTTAATTCTTGGATTACAGAATTACGTAATTTGAGACCTGTTTATGAATAACGTGGACAGTTAAGACATACTTCGTCGGTCGTGCACCTTCTTGTTCGCTGAAACGGAAGGTCTTTCTCTACGGACCATAAGATACTTCAAAAGAAAATGATGTTAATCGGCTGTACTATTACACATTTGCTGTGGTACGACCGGTTTCGCTCTTCGAACATCATCAGGTTGCCTGCAGTTAAACAAAATAGGCTCACCGAGCTGTGATGTCATAACATAAACGGTCTGGTTGTCGTATGTAATGTTGGAGACCAAATCCAAAACACCGATCGTAAACATTCAGCCGACCGCTTGTCCGAAGGACGACGAACAACACGGCTTGCTGCGTACAGTAAAGTGACCAGAGAATGGCCACTCCGCGCGACCGCTACGGTCGTAGGTTCGAATCCTACCTCGGGCATGGATGTGTGTGATGTCCTTAGGTCAGTTAGGTTCAAGTAGTTTTAAGTTCTCGGGAACTGATGACCTCAGATGTTAAGTCCCATAGTGCTCAGATTCATTTGAACCATTTGAATGGCCGCTTCAAGATGGAGGTATGGAGGTAAACATGTAAACATAGGGGCATATTTGGCATATTTCGAGTGCGATAGTCGACTGTGCGACCGCAGCTGCTACAAGCAAGGCCAAAACCTTAGCTACACCCGAAGTGCTCCAAACAACTGAGAAGTAGACCCGAACAAATAATTATGCACAAAAACAAGGGAACAAGTGAGAGTGCTTACACCAAACTGCATCGTCATCTGAGAGCCAATCACTTACTGCCAATACGCGTGCGCTCGCTATACTTTCACCGAGTGGTCAGAAGAATGTTTACGGTCGATGTTCCGAATTTGGTGTTCAGCGTTATATTAAATTTCACACGCTGCTGATTATTGGTATGTAGTAGAGTAATGATATAACAGACAGACTATTAAATACAGTAATGACAAGATTCTCGATTGAGATGCTTTTTAATTTCATTGAATATTTTTTTCCACACTTGGAAAAAGCTTAATCTTTCGGAGTAATTTTAGTACTTCCCGAAAAGTATTGCAGACCAGGAAAATTTTTGCTTTCATTTAGAAATAGAATAAGAAAATATATTACTCTTCCATTACAGGTTTGATTAGAAGCGAAAGTCTGAGACTTGCACCACTGAACAGCACCCTCCCACACAAAGTGATTCCGTGGCGGACGACAGCGTCGCCCGAATCTCAAACGTTTAATGTTTTTACTTATTTTGTTCTGACAACACACCTTAGTGAACACGTCGGTCCTAAAACAGAAGCGGTATCACTTACGGTAGGAACACCGACTGCTGCGTTGTACGCAAACTCAAACTGAGATCTGACAAAGTAACGGCGGTGCATCGTTTCAAGCAGCCCAGACACTCTCGCTAGAGCAATGTTCTGACAAGGGAACCTCCCCATCGCACCCCCCTCAGATTTAGTTATAAGTTGGCACAGTGGATAGGCCTTGAGAAACTGAACACAGATCAATCGAGAAAACAGTTCTGTTGGGCTATGAAAAAAATAAGCAAAATATACAAACTGAGTCATCCATGTGCAATATAGGCAACATCAAGGACTATATGAGCTTAGGAGCGCCGTGGTCCCGTTGTTAACATGAGCAGCTGAGGAACGAGAGGTCCTTGATTTACGTCTTCCCTCGAGTGAAAAGTTTAGTTTTTTATTTTCAGACAATTATCAAAGTTCAGGCACACACACACACAATCAACTTCGCTCTCCAAAATTCCAGGACATGTTCAGATTTGCTTGGACATATGCAGGATTTGACGGTCTATACACGGAAAAACTTGAAAACGTAAAAAACATATGTTTTGACAGAGCACAGGGAAAACTGTGCGACTGTGAAACTGTTGCAATCATTTGTTGCAGTTTATGTGACACACTCTTACGTTTTCATCACTTTTTTGGGAGTGATTATCACATCCACAACAAAATCTAAATCGGACAAGGTACAAGAATCTTTTTATCCATTCGCCAAGTGTACAAGTTAGGTGGGTCGACAACATATTCCTGTCATGTGACGCACATGCCGTGACCAGTGTCGTATAGAATATATCAGACGTGTTTTCCTGTGGAGGAATCGGTTGACCTATGACCTTGCGATCAAATGTTTTCGGTTCGCATTGGAGAGGCACGTCCTTTCGTCTACTAAACGCACGGTTTTGCGGTGCGGTCGGAAAACACAGACACTAAACTTATTACAGTGAACAGAGACGTCAATGAACGAACGGACAGATCATAACTTTGCGAAAATAAAGACAGTAAACTTTTCCCTCGAGGGAAGGCTTGAACCAAGGACGTCTCGTACCGCAGCTGCTCACGCTAACCACGGGACCACGGCGCTCCTGAGCTCACATAAACCTTGATGTTGCGTATCTTGAGCATGGACTACTCAGTCTGTATAGTTTGCTTATTTTTTTCATAGTTCCACACAACGTCTTCCTGTTTTCTCGATTGATCTGTGTTTAGTTTTTCAAGGCCTATCCACTGTGCCAACTTGTAACTAAATCTGAGGGGGGTGCGATGGGGAGGTTCCCTAGTGAGGAGGACCTTTTGACAGCTGCTTCAGAACACTGTTCGTACTTGTGACACGTCTGACAAGATCTATGGCGGCAACGTGAGCAGTAATTAGGAGTGAACAGACGAGACGAGACGAGAGATTCCAGTAGATAATAAGGCGGCATTTGCTGTGCAAGCAGACGCTGAAGCAGGTACCAGACGTCAACTTCCGGAGAGCAGACGCAACCGCATTAAGGAGCCGGTTATTTCTGTGGGGCGGCGGAAGTGATGCATTAGACCAGCTAGCTAGAGAGATACTGTCGCACTGAGCAGAGGCTGCATCGGGATGACGGCTCCTGAAAATAAGAGAACTGCCGGCGACGGCAAGAAGAGGCGTGGCGTGGTAACGAGGTCAGACACCCAAGAAAAGATTTACTTATTTTCAGAAACCGTAAAAACTGTGATTTCACTAGTTCAAATGTGTGTGAATTCCTAAGGGACCAAACTGCTGAGGTCGTGGGTCCCTAGACCTACACACTACTTCAACTAACTTATACTGCGAACAACACACACACCCATGCCCGAGGGAGGACTCGAACCTCTGGTGATAGGGGCCGCGCAATCCGTGACATGGCGCCTCAATCCGCGCGGCCACTGCGCGTGTCTATTTCACTAGTCTTTTCAGCACGACTGATGAACGGTAGGTACGTTTGTGAGATTCCAGTCTTGCTAAGGGCACCGCTGTGCCCAGACAGCGACCAAACTCGGATAACTTTCTCGCAACTCTTTATGAAGGCAGACGGGTCATATGGAAAGAAGAATTTTGCAGCATGCTGCCCACGTAACACGAGTATCATAAATCCACCGCTCTCTATACACAAACATAAATAGCAGCAGCATGATATACAGATGATCAACAAACCATCCTTCTGGGGTTTCTAAGCTGGTTTCAGCATTTTCTCGGAATGTGCATACTGAACACATTCTTTTTATAGCAAAGCCCTTACACGGCTGTCCTTTTTAACAAATATGCGGAGATAACACGAAGAGTGAATTGGGAGTCAGTGAGAAGAATTGTAAGTATAGCTGTGCACCACAAAATACGTCGATTATGACAAAAATAGTAAGTAGAGAATTTTCCTTTCTGTTATTTTAGTAGAAGCTATATAAAAATAG
The DNA here is from genome assembly GCF_021461385.2 of Schistocerca piceifrons. Lineage (NCBI taxonomy): Eukaryota > Metazoa > Arthropoda > Insecta > Orthoptera > Acrididae > Schistocerca > Schistocerca piceifrons. The sequence goes on along the minus strand of NC_060140.1, from coordinate 29,968,626 downwards.
TTTCTATTTGAGCAGAGAAACACTTTCTCCGACTACTTTGCGGGTAGCATGTTGTCAAACAATAAAGCACGTAGCAGCATGCCCAGCTGTAAATTACGCAGCTTACGCGAGCAATGACAATGAGCTAGGCACACATTTTACAGTTTTAGCTGTAAAATAGAAAACGAATCAAACATTTGTGTGATATTTTTTACAGAAATAGAAATAACGTTCATAGAAGTTGACATATGTACTCGTAAATAATAAGAAAAAAGAAATCATTGTATTTTGCAGACTGAGGATTTTTTTGTTCTCTTTTTAGAAACCGTGCACAACTGATTTAATGCTTCAATTTTTCCTGCCTACATATGACCATAGTATAAACTGATTTTGATGTAACGTAGCATACAGTTTTGACGACAGCATAAGTTTGCTCTTAATTTGGTCTGATCTTTACTACTAAAGGTTTTACGTATATTTGGAGTAATGAATTTTCACGGTTTTTTCTTTTTTGGGAGATTATGCCTATAGCTGAATTCGTAAGTAGACAGCCAGAACAACTTCTGATTCGCAGTAAATGTAAATGTCGTGGGACTAGGGCGTCACGTCGTGTAGATCGTTCGCCGGTTGCAAGTCTTTCGATTTGACGTCACTTCGGTGACTTGCGCGTCGATGGGGATGAAATGATGATGAAGATGATGATGATGATGACAACACAACACCCAGTCCCTGAGCGGAGAAAATCTCCGACCCAGCCGCAAATCGAACCTGGGCCCTTAAGATTGACATTCTGTCGCGCTGACCACTTTCCTTCTTTTATTTGTAACCTCATTTTGTTCGTTTTCGTTCGTTGCATCTGGTGGGGGCGGATGTCGCAAGACATCCGCTTCAGTTCGTCGTTGATCCATTAGTTTTTTTTTTTATTACCGAGGGCAGCTACCCCTCTGACCGAACACGCTGAGCTACCGTGCCGGCAACCACTCAGCTACCGGGGGCTGACTGATTCGTAGTGAAACAGTGAAGCAGCAGGTTGTTCTTGACATCAGTTGCACAAAATTAGAAATACGATCGTTACACAACATTATTTCAGTCACTTTACGTTAACAGTTTTTAAAAGTGGGAAAGCTAACTCAGCCGGAAAGGGAGATCAAAATGTATCAATTCAAGCGCATAGTCCCCTCAGAAGAGCATATTTTAATTAATGCAAATTTCTTCAAGCATCAACATGAAAGTACTAATTACTCATACTGATACGTGGGCCGTCACAGCCTGTGTGAATTTGATTTAAATCCGTTTGGGTACTGAGGTACGTCATTATTAAGTACTATAAACCAACTTCTTGACCACCTTGCCCATGGATTACTTTTCGTACACGCTTTCAGGAAAAATCCAACATCAGATTCATGTCCTTGAAACCATAGCCCAATAGCTGGCATACATATCAGTCGTGTGTGAGCATGAGAGATGATTCCAACCTCTGCGACAATCTACGCTGCTTCCCGGAAGCCGTTTCAAAAAAATGGTTCAAATGGCTCTGAGCACTATGGGACTCAACTGCTGAGGTCATTAGTCCCCTAGAACTTAGAACTAGTTAAACCTAACTAACCTAAGGACATCACAAACATCCATGCCCGAGGCAGGATTCGAACCTGCGACCGTAGCGGTCTTGCGGTTCCAGACTGCAGCGCCTTTAACCGCACGGCCACTTCGGCCGGCGAAGCCGTTTCATTAGGCTTGTGCGACAGTCGTTAGTCCCGCGTGTGCACTGTTCTGAACTCTTTCATACTGCGTTGTGTCCCTGACATGAATATGGTGCCGAGGAACGTATTCTGGTGTGCAAAGTTCTCCACCAGTGCGACGTTCTGCAACACGCAGATTTTGCGTGGTATCACCTAAGTCACTTCACACAAATAATATTATGAAAAGAACAATTCTACTCACCGAAAAGATGATGTGTCATGAGATGCAGAGAGGCGTTACAATAAGACTGTTACATAAAAGATTTCGGCCAAGCCTTCTGCATAAAAGAAAAGCGCACACACATTCACACAAGCAAGCACACAAGTGTCAGAATGCATTCAAGCGAGAGCGGCCGCGGATAGCGGTCACACATGTGTGAGGTGTGCTTTCTTGTGTGAATATATGTGCGTTTTTTTTTCTTGGAGAAGGCTTGGCGGAAATTTTACATGTAAGTCTTTTTGTCATGCCTGTCTGCAACTCAAAGTATCATATTTAAAGTGAGTAGCAGTCTACCCTTTTCATAATATTTTTGATATTCCAATCTGGACTTTACATCGCTTCACTTCACACAGATTTCGAGATGACCCATTTGTACAGCCCATGACCTATCCTGTCCCCCTATCACGGCGTAGACGCAACGGCGAAATAAAACCTCCCTTTATAACCCTCCGTTAGTAACATGAATAACACACGTTTCAATGGTAACAGGGGTGAATTGTCGCCCCAAAGTTTTATTTTGCATATAATTACAACATTAGAAAACTTACAGAACGAAGCTTTATCAGTTTATAGTCATTAACAATCTCATTAACATATTAACAATTTACAGTAATTGGATAACAATTATTACGAAATTGTTCTTCAAGAGAAACAAGTTATGCAAATTTCTTTTCTATGATCATTGCATGGAGACGTACAACATTTTACACAAGCTGCTTTCACTTTTCTGTCTTTATCTCTAGTGCATACGTGACGTCTTGCTTGCTTCTCGAAACAGAGTATGCATGTACCATTTTGTCAAATACATCCTTACCTCTTTCCATACTATTATAAAATCCAATGATCTCAGGTTTATTTGTGGAGCACTATGCATTGTAGACAAAAGAGCAACAGATTTCCCCTTTCTGACGAAAAGCAAATTCCCACGATAGCACTTTCTTCTTTTTGTTGGGTATGAAACTTGGTGGGATTTCCGCCTTATTTTTCCTCAACGTACCAATAATTGTCAAATTCCGTTTCGACATCATGTGTACCAAAGGTACAGATGCGAACCAACTGTCACAAGTGATATTTCGACCTGTCCCATGAATAGTATGTTGGCAGACTTCCCTGTGTGTTTCTGTTCTCCTTCCCAACGTATGGAATAGTATCTATCATATAATATGTTCTGGCGTCACACATTGTGATTATTTTGATGGCATATTTATCTGGTTTCGATGCAATGTATACACGGAATGGGCATTTTCCCGAAATCCTAAAAGCTGCTCATCCATGTTACATACAGATGAGGAGAATAACTTGAGCAGCAGTAATGCTGAAGGGAAAGAAAGTAGAATATGTACAACTTTTTTAAATTATACTGAACGGAAAGGAAGAGAAATACCTGAGTGGTTATCCTAAAGTAATGCTGAATGGAAAGGAAGTAGAATATGTAAAACATTTTTTTTTCAGAGTAAAACATGCTATAGTATATTTACGGTAATGACTGTCGCGCCGGCCGCGGTGGTCTAGCGGACCTGGCGCTGCAGTCCGGAACCGCGGGACTGCTACGGTCGCAGGTTCGAATCCTGCCTCGGGCATGGATGTGTGTGATGTCCTTAGGTTAGTTAGGTTTAACTAGTTCTAAGTTCTAGGGGACTGATGACCTCAGAAGTTAAGCCCATAGTGCTCAGAGCCATTTGAGCCCTTTAAATGCTGCAAAGAGAAAAAAGTTTGATTTTCAATCTGGCTCCCATTTCGCGACCGATTGGGTAAAAAGACAAAGAGCCCTCGTGTATGAGAGCCAGTAATGAAAAAGTGCCTCTTGTACAAACTGCCGTCCATATCCATGTTACTACTGTTTGTTTTCTGACGTCTTCTTGCGTTTCGTGTGTCGGTTTTTCTTATCTCTTGGAAACCAGCAGAGACTTCACTTTGCGAATGTACCATCATTTCGCCTGGCTGCAGGTCCCGCCCAACTTCACGACAGTCAACAAGCGAGGTGGTCGAGACAGTGGTTATCACACTGGACTCGCATTCTCGAGTACGACGGTTAGAATCCCTGTGCGGCCATCCGTATTTAGATTTTCCGTGATTTCTCTAAATCGTTACGGGAAAATGCCGGCACGGTTCCGTTGAAAAAGGCATGAACGACTTCCTTCGCCAGCCTTTCGTAGACCGAGCTTATACTGCAATGGACGCGCCGTCGAAGGGACCTTTGATCTCCCTTCCCTACCTCATTACAGTCGTAACTGTGTGATCCATTGCAGCCTACTTCCTGACCCATTCGCTTGCTTTCCTGTTTCTAACTGCATTCAGCATGTATGTCTTTTTCATTCCGTTATTTTCCTGGCGTGCACTCGCGACAACAATACAAGTATTTCATCTTCCGGTATTGCAGCTGATAAACGTGCAGTAATCTTCAACTCTAGTGAGTGAACCTCTTGACATAATGATATAGTGTAGCAAGAATTAAAACAGAGAAAGCGCCGAACCAGCAAATCCACAATAGTTGCAAATAATGTAGTTCAAATGGTTCAAATGGCTCTAAGTACTGAGGTCATCAGTCCCATAGACTTAGAACTACTTAAACCTAACTAACCTAAGGACATCACACACGTCCATGCCCGATGGGGGATTCGAACCTGCGACCGTAGCAGTATTGCGGTTCCGGACTGAAACGCCCAGAACCGCTCGGCCACAGCCGCCAGCAATAATGTAGTTAATTATGAAACGCGACGGTATGTATTGGAATGTCAGAGATGGACCTCTCTGAGCAGAGGTTCCTCCATGAGAGCAGACGTGGATTTACTGAGTGTGTGTAGTGATTCGTCGAACTGGGAACCCTCGGCTCAAATGAGCAGTTTGTCTGCCAATTGTTTTTCCACAGCTTTTTCGAACAGTGAATCCCAGTAAGATGAAGCTGTGATCATTACCTCGACTTTCTCGTAATCTGTGGAATGGACAGTGGAACTGCAGTAGTCTGCATGCAGGTTATTTTGGGCGGCAGAAGGCGGGTTATTGTTGATGGTATTCGATGTACATGTAGCTGCTAAGCCCGCAGCACGCGCGTGTCAGTGGGTAGCTGTCGTTGGGGTCACGATTAACTCCTCCCACAAAGAAGGGGATTTCATTAAAACCGTTTGTATGTTTACATCTATCACTTTCCATAGCTTTCAGCTAATTTTCGGGTATTAAAGTGACATGAACACTAAGACATAATCGAAAATTGCAAACTATGTTTAACACAGGATACATATCAGTGTCTCGACTGACGCCCACGTCAAGTGTCTGGGCCCACACAGGACACTTCACCCCACTGACGGGCTGGAAGTGCTTCCTACGACGCGTTTCTTGTGTCCGTAGGTGCAATGTCTCGGCACACAATGCTGAATAGGGAATGACGAAAAGGAAAAGACCCATACCATTTCTAGACTTTCCGGAATAGATGGTGAAAAGGTGCAAATCAACAGCGCTCCCTCCCATTTACACGCTCGCATAACCAGTCTCTAGATCTTTGTTTGCACAAAGACCTGGTCCGAGTTTTGTCTATAAATGACATAAAATCATTTTACGAGTCGGCGATCATTATCACTAGTCAGTGTGACTGGCCGTCTTGATCGCTATTACAATTTTATTTCCTTAAATATACGCTTTATAGTTATAGGTACAGAAATATGGCTAAAGCCGGAAATAAGCTCAGCAGAAATTTTTTCCAACGATCTAACAGTGTTAAGAAAGGACAGACTAATTACAGTTGGAGTATTTATTGCTGTCAGAGGTAGTTGACCTTGTAGCGAAATTGAAGTATATAGTTCCTGCGAAATAGTATCGGTGGAGGTTATACTTAACAATCGGACTAAACTATTTACTGGGTCGTTTTATCGAACCCCGACTCAGAAGATACAGTTGCTTAACAGTTCAAAGAAAACTCGAGTCTTATTTTAAATAGGTACCCTACTCATACAATTATAGTCGGTGGTGACTTTAATCTACCCTTGATATGCTGGAAAAATTATACGTTTAAAGCCGGCTGCAGGCATAAAACGTCATCCGGAATTGTGCTGAATGCTTTCTCAGAAAATTATTTTAAACAATTAGTTCATGAGTCTACTTGCAGCGTAAATGGTTGCGAAAGAATACTTGACCTCTTATCAACAGATAATACTCGACAAATAGTGTGTATCCAGATGAATACAGGGACTAGCGACCACAAGGCAGTAGCTGCTAGGCTGAACACTAACTCCTACAACCATCGAAAAGAAAAGAAAAGTATATCTATTTAAAAAAGCTGATAGAAACGCTCTTAACGTCTTTTTAAGAGACAATCTGCACTCCTTCGGATCTGATTATGTAAGCGTAGAAGGAATGATTTCAAAGAGATACTATCGACAGAAATTGAGAGATATAGACGACATAAATTAAGAACTGATGGTACTGACTCCCCATGGTGCACAAAACGGGTCAGACTGCTGTTGCAGAAGCAGCGAAAGAAGCATGCCAAATTTGAAAGAACGCAAAATCCCCAAGACTGGCAAAGTTTTGCAGAAGTTCGAAATATAGTGCGTACTTCAATGCAAGATGCCTTCAATGATTTCCACAACGAAACTCTGTCTCGAAATCTGGAGAAAACACAAAGAGATTCTGGTCATACACAAAGTACACCAGTGGCAAGACGCAATCAGTACCTTCACTGCGCAATAACAACGGTGAAGTCACTGATGACAGTGCCACTAAAGCAGAATTTTCCGAAACTCCTTCACCAAAGAAGACAAAGTAAATATTCTTGAATTCCAATGAAGAACAACTGTCAAGATGAAAAATATAGAAGTAGATATCCCTAGTGTAGAAAAGCACCTTAAATCACTTCATAATAAAAAAAAAAGCACGGCTTCCGGACCCGATTGTATAACAGTCAGGTTCTTCTAAGAGTATGCCGACACAATAGCTCCATGGCTCTAGTCACACCAATACCCAAAAAGGGGAGTACGGGTAATCCGTTGAATTACAGGCCCATATCATTAACGTCGATTTGCAGTATGGTTTTGGAACATGTACTGTTTTCGAACATTATGAAGTACCTCGAAGAAAACGATTTATTGAAATTTAGTCAGCACAGATTCAGAAAATATCGTTCATGCGAAACACAATTAGCTCTTTTTGCTCATGAAGTAATGAGTGCTATCGACAGTGGATGTCAAATTGATTCCATATTTTTAGATTTCCAGATGGCTTTCGACACCGTTCCTCACAAGCGTCTTCTAACCAAACTGCGTGCCTACGGAGTATCGCCTCTGTTGTGCCACTTGATTCGTGATTTCCTGTCAGAAAGGTCGCAGTTCGTAGTAATAGACGGAAAGTCATCGAGTAAAACAGAAATAATATCTGACGTTCCCCAAGGAAGTGTTATAGGTCCACTGTTGTTCCTAATCTGTATTAACGACATAGGAGACAATCTCAGTAGCAGTCTTAGATTGTTTGCAGATGATGCTGTCATTTTCCGTCTTGTAAAGTCGTCAGATGACCAAAACGAATTGCAAGATGATTAAGATAAGATATCTGTATGGTGCGAAAAGTGGCAATTGACCGTGAAAAAAGAAAAGTGTGAAGCTATTCACATGAGTACTAAAAGAAATCCGCTGAATTTCGATTACGCGGTAAGTCACACAAATTCGAAGGCTGTAATTTCAACTAAATACTTAGGGATTACAATTAAAAATACCCTAAATTGGAAGGTTCACATAGATAATGTTGTGGTAGAACCAACCAAAGACTGCGATTCATTGGCACAACACTTACAACCTTTAACAGGTCTACTAAAGAGACTGCTTGCACCACGCTTGACCTCCCTATTCTGGAGTATTGCCGTGAGATGTTGGATACACATCAGATGGGACTGACGGATGATATCCAAAAAGTACAAAGAAGGGCGGCTCGTTTTGTATTATCGCGAAGTGGGGGAGATAGTGCCACAGACATGATACGTAAATTGGAGTGGCACACATTAAAACAAAAGCGCTTTTGGTTGCGATGGGATCTTCTCATGAAATTTCAATCACCAGTTTTAATCCCCGATTGCGAAAACAATCTGTTGGCACCCACCTGCATAGGGAGACATGATCATCATGATAAAATAAGAGAAATGAGGGCTCGCACAGAAAAATTTATGTGTTCGTTTTTCCCGCGCGCCATTCGAGAGTGGAACGGTAGAGAGACAGCTTGAAGGTGGTTCATTGAACCCTTTGCCAGGCACTTTATTGTGAATAGCGGAGTAATCACGCAGATGTAGATGTAACTCGTTTCGGCAACAGCCATCATCAGAATCAGTCAGATGCACAGAACATACGCGAAGTAATATTTCTACATTAATTACATACTGTATAAAAACAGGATGAAGACATACCCCATTTAAGAAATCTCGATATACTGTATCTCGCGAGTTACAGATACACTTGTACCATGACTAGTGCTTTTCAGTGAGACAGCCTGCCTTAAATAACTCTCTGTGGTCATTACGTGGCGTTAAAAGCAATGGGACTTGTCTCTGTTAATTAGAAATAAAGCTTATAGTTCGTTCATAAAAGTAAAAAAGTAACGAATTGAGACTGTGACGATAAAATTCAAAGTAACGTTTAGAAATTTAGCATACAGTTATTACATAAGCAATAGCCTACAGAAATAATGAACATGACTTGCCACGTTAAAGCTGTGTTAAAATGTTTCATCAACACAATTGTCCATTTTAACTTTTACAAATTAATTTTTATGTAGGGACCGTATGTTTAATATGTGACTGAATCTGTATTTTTAACGTGACGAGTCCTGTTAATTATTTTTACAGATTCTTTTTTAAGTAATGACTGTGTGCTCGATTTGTAGACGTTACTTTGAAGTTTAGCGCGACAGTTTAAATTCGTTATTTCTTTACTGTTATGAAATACCTGTAGGCCTTATTTGCAATTAACAGAGACGAGTCGTATTGCTTTTAACGCCTGCTAACTGCCACAGAGCGTTATTTACGGCAGGCTCCTGACTGAACAATAGTTATCATGGTAAAAGCAGCAGAAATACGCTGTGTCGAGTTCTTTAGCATGTATTCATTCAGATTTTACACGATATGTTATTTTAAGTACTGTAGAAGTAATACTTGTCATTTGTTCTGGTTATCGGGCAGATTCTGATGATGTAGCCGAAACGCTTTAACATCTTTAATTTTAATGTCTTTAATAAAGGTATAACAGCAATTGAGATGGACAATTACATTAACTGGTGCAGCCTTTCAATCGGGTGGCACTTCAACAACTTGCGTGTTCTTAACGTACTCCATAAATCTTACAATGAATGTGTGACCTGAAGTTTAACATGAAATCCGAACCACGTGTCATTCCTAGCGAGCCTTCACATTGCTGAGAGGTGGGGTTAGGCTAAAGGGAAACTCAGAATTCTCTCGGGATTCGATCGCGCGACCTCTTGTTTTGGTGGCGCTCTCTACCAGTGGACCATCACGGTCTACTTTCTGCAGTGTTGTGTGCTAAGAACTGTCCTCAACCGTTGCACAGCTCAATATTCGTTCCGTATAGCTCTGACCTCTTCGTCCGTAACGAACTCTGCTTTTGTTGAAGTTTCGAGAACATACCTTCACCGAGGAGTCAAGCAGTATGTTGCTGCCTCCTAAGTATATCTCGCGAAGAGACCATAAGGATAAAATCAGAGAGAACCGATAGAGGTACTCAAAGTACCCTCGGCCACACACCGTCAGGTGGCTTGCGGAGTATGGATGTATATGTAGATGAATTTTGTATACGATTTAACTGCACCGTTTTTTGCTATCATCGCTATACATTTGATGAAATACGTGAAAGTCAGCGCCTGCCCCTCTCCTTGTGATCCCAAAAGACCGTCTGCATCAATCTGTTGCGTAGTTTTACATGTAATTGCTTTCTTCGAAGCGCAGAACCAGAAGACGTGCATTCCACTGACTGACTGCAGCTCTCGTGATCGAAGTAAGACGCCACAACTCCAGGACAGCATTTCGGGCCGACCCTACAGAGCACTACAGAAGACCACTACACACGTTCTTCCTGTAATCTATAATTCCCTTGCCACCGAACACTATTTTTTCTCCATCCCATTCGTTCACTTACTTTTGTCAGAGACTGACGCATCTGTCAAATTATACCATCAGCAACTGGTGTGCATCCATACGTTATGACGGCTGACGTTCTACTTAAACGCGGATAGTCTCTGATGCCGGTATCGAAATCTCTGATGCCACCGAAACACGTGACTTCGAGTCAGTGTGGAGCCTCCGTAAGTAAGCGACAGCTTACTACGTGTTCCTTCGCTGTCCCGTACTTACAGAGGAATCACCTCACTGCGAGTTGGCTTGGCAGGCTGTCAAGTTGATCGCCCTTGCTAGCTTACCTGAAACAATAGGAAACCCAAATCACATACTGGTTAGGCGGTAAAGGGCAATGCATAAAATTACAGTAATATTAAGAAAATATAATATCTAGGCACTTTTTCTGAATTTTCGAAATAAGGTAGCTTTTATCGCTTTTCCGAACTACTTATTGCACTGTAACGTTCAGGGTCGGTGCATTTGTTTGGTCATGAAAATAACTTTAATTTGATATTCGTATCTCCTATCAAGCTATAATGCATTATACACCAGAGAGGCAATCTTGCTGACAGTGGAAGCAAGACATCACAAAATTAAGAAACCTTAATACTATCCGTCGATCTAGAAAAAGCGTTCGATTACATTAAATGATGCCAAATCAGAGACACAATTCTAGCGGCGCACTTGATAATGGAAGCAAGACGTAAGAAATGAAGAAAAAGCGTTCGACGATGTACTACATGTTCAAAATAACAGAAATAAAAGTTCGAGGTGAAGAAAATTGGTGATAAGTTCTGACGACGACATCGCTGTCGCCAGCAAAAGGGTTCAAAAATGGCTCTGAGCACTAAGGGACTTAACTTCTGAGGTCATCAGTCCCCTAGAACTTAGAACTACTTAAACACAACTAACCTAAGGACATTACACAAATCCATGCCCGAGGCAGAATTAGAACCTGCGACCGTAGCGGTTACGCGGTTCCAGACTGTAGCACCTAGAACCGCTCGACCACTCCGGCCGGCCAGCAAAAGGGAAGAAGAGTTACAGAAACTGCTTAATGGAATGAAGAGTCTAATGAGTACGGAATATTGGTTGAGAGTGAAGTGGAGAAAGAGAAAGCAATGAGGAGTAGCGGAGGTAAAATTGATGATAGACTTCAGGTCAGTTTTGGTGACCACTGATTAGACGTAGTGGAGCAAACCAGCTGGCGTGGAGCAAAATAGCACTTGACGGACGAAGCTAGAACACGACAAGCAGAGGCATGACAGGTACTGACCACCCACGCTGCCATGTGGCACTGTTGCTTACGTCGGCGCACGGCCACTTGCTGCTGCTGGCGCACTCAAGACGCATAGACAAAAACGGCGACAATACGCAGGTCGTTTTTGTATTCGTAATATGCAGTGGATATCGTGATTTCTTTCATGACACAATTTCGAACAATTCTGCCTTCTTCAAATCTACTCTTGAGATCAACAACTCGTCTTTTCAGCCACTGAATAAAACAAGCTGAAGAATAATTCTGTCAGAGCACGAAAGTGTCGAGTGCGTTCCTCTTACAAGGGCAGGCCACGACGTTGGGATCACAGATTTACTTCAAACTTTGTACACCTTTACTAGTCCTTGAAACAACTACTCAGGCAATTCCGAGAAAATCGCAAGAGAAGTTTTACTTGTCTGTTATGTAACTGATGCATCTGTGAGAAGGTAACGGCTGTAATACTTTACTGTGGTCAAGTGTTTAGCATCCGCGCTCTGCGGGTGCGTCGTGGACAAAGCGACAGCTCGAATCGTGTTAGCCGGCCGTGGTGGCCGTGCGGTTCTAGGCGCTGCAGTCCGGAACCGCGGGACTGCCACGGTCGCAGGTTCGAATCCTGCCTCGGGCATGGATGTGTAATGTCCTTAGGTTAGTTAGGTTTAAGTAGTTCTAAGTTATAGGGGACTTATGACCTAAGATGTTAAGTCCCATAGAGCTCAGAGCCATTTGAACCATTTCAATAGTGTTAACATTTTGTTTAACCGATATTTTTTTCAACACTGGTCACGGTATTAATTTTGTATAACATTTGAGAGGTAATATACTTGAAGAAAGACCACGTACATTTTCACGAAGTTGTACTGAATTTTATATATTTGACTGTTTACTATTTTTAATTACATTTTCAAGGACGAGGGACAGGCTTGGAAAGACCGAGTCAAAGCTCGGTAAATATGCAGATGACGTTATTCACAATCAGTGACATAGCAAGTCACAATGCGCCAGACGGTAGGACTAATGTACAATTGGTTCAAGTGGCTCTGAGCACTATGGGACTTAACATCTATGGTCATCAGTCCCCTAGAACTTAGAACTACTTAAACATAACTTAACCTAAGGACATCACACAACACCCAGTCATCACGAGGCAGAGAAAATCAATGTACAATTACTCGTCGAATGTGCTCTCGACGTCACACGTTGCAGGATGGTATTTGCCATATAGACATCGAAAACAAATAGAAACTTTATGCAAATACATGTGCTTTTTATCATTGTATTACCTTTCAAATGTCATAAATTAAATAATATGACCACTGATGAAGAAAAGTGGACTAATAGTTAAGTCTGAGCGGTAGCCCAACAGTCGCCTCATACTAGTTCGTCTCAGCAAGCGCGAATGCTGATCACTTGACCACTATGAACTCTAATGTCCCACTCCTACGCACAGATACGTAAGCCACATAACAGATGCGTACAACCTCTCTCGCGATTTTCTCGGAATTGCCAGTGCGCTACCACTTGGACATTTATTATTGTAACGGCCTACTAAAGGTAGACAGAGTTTGAAGTGAATCTGTGATCTCAACGTGGTGGCCTTCTGTTGTTAGACTATGACAGAAAAGCGGGAAACCAGATACGTCAATCTTTATTCGGCGTTCCTTACCAAAAAGTTTGGCGCGTGGGCATATTCTTGGTCTTTTATCACCGAATATTCTAAATCGAAAATAATTCTCACCTAGTGTTCCGCCTCAGTTGCACATTTTCAGTTAGATTACACATTCCTATCACCGTGGTTCGTCTTCAGATCTAAAACCATCTAATAGGTAGGAAAGGAAAGAATTTTACATACCTGTAGAATTTTCCTCAGTAGTCGTATGAGCAGCCCGTCTTGTCTGCTCTGAACCATACATCAGAGTACTAGAGTTCTATGTTTTCCAAGTGCAGTCACGGTTTTAACCTTCACGCGCTCGCGCGGGCGGTGAAGTGACCGCCTTTTTGCAATTTCACGCCATACTTACTCGACAAAGGTAACGAGGCGGCGGGAGTGACATGTATTCTCTAGTTGCACATTTTTACGACAGATGCTGCTCAAAGTTCGCCCAAGTCGCACCTCTCTGCCTCTCAGGACAAGTTCAAATATGTCCGAACACGTTCAGCGGTCAGTTTACCGCCTTTCGAGTGCTTACGAGACTTTGTTCTACTCGTCTACTTCGGAATGTAAGTATTTCTTTTTGTAATTCCCTTATAATTCCTCAATTTTATAGACTCTTCCAATTCTCTAGTGAATGTACATACTTTCTATAAATTTTGCCATTCACAAATTCTGTTTTTCTTTCTACTTGAGCACTTCGTCATTCTAAGAAATTTCTGTTGTCAAAATTACAATTATTTTTATTTTTTACACGGAACGACGAAGCCTTACGTCTGATGACATACATAGAATCTTGACTGAAGTGGAGAGAGAGGCAGCAGAGGGAAAAGGCCATGAGGATGACGTTTCCGATGACCCAGATTATGAACAAGAAGAGACTGAAGATAATATACATCAAAGTGAGTCGGAAATTGACTTGGAAAATGGGGGAGAAAATGACATAGATCAACAGAAGCTACCAACAAATGACATCGGGTTTTATATGGGTAAGGACATGGAAACTATTTGGGCTAGTAGTGCCAATATTACTAGCAGAAAATCAAAGTCAAAAAATATAATCAAAACCCTACCAGGTCCTAGAGGACAAGCCAAACAATGTGAAACTCGACTGGAAAGTTTTCAGAGTATAATAACTCCCGAAATGGTAGAAGGGATCGTAAGGTACACGAATATTTATATTGAAAGGAAAAAATTGGCGCGTCAATCACTAGCAGAAGGAAGCAGTAATTCTGAAGTACGTGAAAGGGATTATAAGCCGACAACAACGGCTGAAATGCTAGCATTATTTGCGGTCAGAAGAGGAAACCGTGCAAATTTCTCTGAATATTTCAATATCAATGGAACAGGTCTGACAATTTTGCGAGCCAATTTCAGCCTAAATAGATCTAGATTTTTGCTACGAGCTATAAGATTTGACGACCTAAACAAGAGATTGGAACGTCAAGCAACGGACAAACTTGCTCCTATACGAGAAATTTTGTCTTTTTTCATTGCTAACAGCCAAAAATCAATCAGTTTAGGGGAATTTGTCACTGTCGATGAGATGTTGGTTGCGTTTAGAGGGCGATGTTCATTCATCCAGTACATGTCTCAAAAACCAGCCAAATACGGGCTAAAAATGGAATGCATTGTGTGATTCACGCACTTTTTATACATATAATTTAAAAGTGTACTGCGGAAAACAAGTGCCAGGCCCTAACGTACTCGCGTCCGGCCATCCTAAATCGCTCCAGGCAAATGCCGGGATGGTTTCTTGAAAGGGCACTGCCGACTTCCGTCCCCGTCCCTCCCTGATCCGATGAGGCCGATGACCTCGCTGTCTGGTCTCCTTCCCCAAACAACCCAAACCAACTCAACCGTAACGTACTCTCCAACAAACCATACGACTTGGTCGCTAGATTGGTTGAATGCATAGAAGGAACAACTAGAAATGTAACAACTGATAATTATTTTTCAAGTTACCCGTTGGCTGAATACCTCCTTAACAAAGGCCTCACATTTTTATGTAGAATGAGAAAAAATAAAAAGGAAATTCCCCCAGAATTTGTGACAGTAAATGGAAATGCAGTGGCAGGAGACTACATGTTCGGTTGTCAAGATGACAAAACTTTGATTTCTATGATTACAAAAAAAATGGAAAGCTGTAGTAGTGCTCTCCACAATGCATGATATCGACATCATTGATGAAGATACCAAAAAACCTGTGCAAATCAGAGACTATAATTGAACCAAAGGTGGAGTTGATACTGTAGACCTCATGTGCTCCAGAATTTCAACATCAAGAAGAACACAAAGGTGGCCTGCATTTATATTTTTCCGCTTACTTGACTTGGCAGGAATAAATTCCTTACGCATTTTTCAGTTCAACACAGGTAATATGAAATAAAAAACGAGAAGACAATTCTTACATGCGTTATCTTTGGAACTGATGAGCCAAAACCTGAAAGAAAGAACTAAACTGAAGCATTTACCAAAAGATTTGTTAGTATTTTTGGAAAATTACGGAGAGAGTGACGTAGTTTATCCAGCTGTATCAAGCCCTACAAAGAGAGGAATATGTTATTTGTGTGGCTCAAAAAAGAATATAAAAACAAAGCGACAATGCGGTGAATGTGGAAGAAACGTCTATCTACGACATTCAACCACGACAGTTACGTGCAATAATTGTTGTCAGCCTCATAACGAAAATGAAATGGATACAGACTGATCAGCATTTTTCATCTGACAGAAATGTTTGTGACGTTTTCAATCAAAAAAAACTTTTTTCAAAGCAAAATTAGCTTTTCTTGTGACGAGTTAAGACAGTGAATAATTCTAGTCTTAAGTATTACATTATATAGTCCCAAAACATTACAATTGAAAAAATGTTCTTCTACTTCATTTGGGTATTTGGCTTCCTTTTTGTATTCCATTGATATTTTATTGCTAAATAAATAATTTTGATTACAAATGTGTTTGCAACATTGTATGAGATATCCTACGTCGATATTTTATGGAAATATGACCTTTAAAAACGGAAAACCTCAAGAGATTGATGAAAACTGTCGGGCGGTCGCGTGACCATTTCTAGCGCGAGTGCATGAAGGTTAAACAGGTATTTATTTGTGTAATTTTGTGCTGTGTTAATTAATTCCTCGACCGTAGATTCACCCCAGCACAAAATTAACTTGGAAGGGGAAGAATAGCTAGGATGGTAGGATAATTTTACCACCTAACGTAATTTTTATATCGAAAAACCGATTCCCCTCACAAGATGATGAATTTGATACACCAGAAGAGTCACTTTGCTTAGAATCACGTTGTTTGCATAGTATAAAGAGTAATGGCTCACATGAACTCATATTAACAAAATCCATCTAACTTCCATGTTGATACGCAAGGAGTATTCCGTAGCAGTGGACTGAAATGTAAGCGATGCTTCCCAGCCGACCCAGGCACTGTGACATTGAACTGAACTTTGGAAAGCCATAAACCAGCGAACCTTCGCCGCAGATCAATCAGGGATGCAACCCGCGGACTACCACTGGCGTTTTTGGTGGAGATAACACCCCCCCCCCCCACACACACACACACACACAGTGAGTCATAATTGGGCGAGTCGTCGGATGCACACCTGTGCTGAAGTTAAACGTCTTAAAACAGCAGGGGATTCATGTGTGTGCTCTGAAAGGACTACCTGGCCTTTTCACTTATGCGGAGATGAAAGTGCGTCATCAGGTTGACATAAACAAAACTCACGTGACACTCATATGTATAGGGCGTGAAACCCACACCTGCTCTGCGAAAGCCTTTTAACTTAAGAAAGCACTCAGGAACGTAAACGGAGGCAATGGCTGGGACGCACAAGGGAGCGCAACAACGTGAGTCAACACGATCTTTGTAAACATTCAGATATCACATAATGGCGTGAACAACGCACGATTTTCACGTGGACACTCCTGTTTGGAAGGAGCTTATTACTAAATGAACGAATGGCGAACACTCATTGGACCAGGCAAAACTAGGGTGCGCCCCAGTTTGTTTCTGAAACATAACTCGGCAAAGAGAAAAAAAAGTTGCAGGAAATGATCTCGTTGGTATTTGTTTTTCTCTTAAGATTACGCTAGTGTAAGAATTGTTTTGGCAAATTTTCATGTGTTTATCTTGCTCGAAGTTAGGTTTATTAAGATTTTCTTGTGTTAATTTTACAGGATCTCCCTAAGTACATAGTATTTTCCTTCAGCGCTAAATATGCAACCTGAACCCACTGTATATGATGATTAGTGTAGTAAAAAGATTTAGTACAGGTAATAATTCATCTGTTTGATGTAAATTAAAGGTTACCCCTTCCTCATTGACATAGTTCAGGTCATGTACAGCAGCTGTTATTCTGATGTCTAAACTTCGCTCTGTCTGTCTCCTTACCTCGCAGATCCTGGGTTCACAGGCACTTTAAAACTTGTCAGAGCTCTCCGTGCGTGGTAAGTGGTAAGGACAGGTTACACCAAACCGCACGAGTTCTTTAGACCCATCCATACATATTGATAAAACAAATACCACGCAAGACTAATCTGGAACCGCTCTGTCAAATTGGCACGTATAATTCCGCTTTAAAAAGCATTTTGTTTGTAACGGGAGATAAACCGACGCTTTCTGTTGATGTGAAAGACCGCGACGAGCAGTATTTGTTTCGGCTGTTCCAGCTAAAGGTTGCAGAAACGAAATTGGAAAGATCTGCCGAAACACTACAGAATATGCGGCTGTCGACTGTAAGACAGCCGGCCGCGGTGGCCGAGCGGTTCTAAGCGCTTCAGTCCGGAACCGCGCTGCTGTTACCATCGCAGGTTCGAATCCTGCCTCGGGCATGGATGTGTGTGATGTCGTTGGGTTTAAGTAGTTCTAAGTTTAGAGGACTGATGACCTCAGCTATTAAGTCCCATAGTGTTTAGAGCCATTTGAACTGTAAGACAGGACAGCCTGTGTATATATGATTCACCAGATGCATGTAACATTTTAAAAGCACCACTCGCAGCGCTAATCTTGGTGTCAAATATATTATGAAATGCATGTTTAACACCTGTATCGGTTTGTTAATACACTGTATCTTTACTTCGCCTGCTACCCGCGTGTCACAGCTCACAGCTAATTGTGACTGTGAAGGCGAGCACGCACAGTGCCTAGGAACGTGCCATTAGCATCAAACATGACCGTTATTGCTGTCAGTAAATATTCTATTTTAAACTTCATGCTTGCACTAGTAGATGTCCTCGCTTTCGGAACTGGCATATCGGCTGCTAAGTGTCGGATGTATTACACATGTTTGTTGGCACACGTATCTACGACGTTGGGTTGTTCTAATTAACAATACTTTTGTCTGTTTGTAAACCAAATATGAATTTGCTGTTTTTTTTTATCTGTTCTTGTAGATAATAGATGAAAATGTCCTTTAAAGTCGAAACTGGCCGATCGTGCGAAACGTAACGAAGTGAATACTTGTTAATTTAGCTACAATCGAGGGGGACCTATTACAAAATCGTTCAACAGATTTAGTTTTTCTAAGAGCAAGCTTGGACAGTCAGTTAACAACACGCACAGCTTTAACTGGGAAGGGTGTACGGTTCACTTTCCCAAGTAGTAGGCTATGTTCTTTCTAATTTTTTGTTATTGGCTTGTTCTATAGAGAACCACATGAAATAACTTATGTATTCTTCGCTTTCTGAATTCCTTATTTCCAGCTGTTTTTCATTTCCTCGCGTTCTTCTCTTCTTCCTCGTGTCCGTACTGCCCCTGTCCTTTACTTTGTTTTCTGCTGGAAGCCATTTTACTTTTTACTTTTTCTGTAAACTTTCCTGTTTTTTCTATTTCTGCCTCTGTTTTTTTTTTCCATTTCCTTCAGATCTGATTAAACTTCTGTCTTTGGGTTTCTGTCGAAAAAGTTTGTAATTCTTTTTGTTATTCTTTTCTCATTTAGCCTTTTTAGGTGTCCATTGAATAGCATTCTTCTCTTCCTCATCGTGTCTGAAGTTCGTTCTATTCCTACACAGACCTTTTTATTAGTTTTTAATCTCCATTTCCCATTGCCATGTTTTTGCCGCAAAAAGGATTTTCCTGACTATTTCCATTCTTGCTTTGTTATTTGGCTGTATTCAGAGTGGTGTTGTGAAGCTTAAAGGAATTTTTGTCTAGTGACTGTGTAGTATTATTTTATCTTTGTTATTATTAGAATTGTAGGTGAACCGTGCGTGGCTCGTGTTCCCGCCATCGTGTATTCTACACACTGTTTTTTTAACGTACTTCCACCTCACTGCGTTAATTTAAGTTACTACTGTCAGTGAGTTGCTGCTTTGCCTGACCGTGACCGGCTCTATCAGTGCGTATCAATATATCCCCTCTCGTAGTATCTTTGCTTGATTGCTATTACCTCTCGGTCATTGTCTGTCGTAAGGGAGTTCGGCTAAGGGTTTTGCGTCGCGAGAGTTCGGGTTGCGAGTTCGGGCGGCCAGTCTGTTGAACGCGTCTGGAGCGCGGTCCGGACCTGCCAGTCGGCGAGTCGTTGCAATGCGCCACTAGTGCAGTCGGGTTGGAGCAGCAGAGAGCTCTGAGTCGACATGGCTCTCCCTTCCATTGCCGCCACGCATCACTTGAGCCGGGCCACGGTCTTGGTGGATCGTCGGTCGGTCGTCCTACTGGACGACGCGTTTTGGCTCGCCGATTGTTCATGAGAGTCGGCTGTGTGTGTGTGTGTGTGTGTGTGTGTGTGTGTTGGTGTGGACCAGGGAGGATATCTCCGCGCGGTGCAGCCGCCTGGGTCCGCTGCCGGGCCCTGCACAGTATCGCAGCTTGTGTTTAGATTAGATTAGATTAGATTTACTTTCATTCCAATTGATCCGTAGTGAGGAGGTCCTCCTGGATGTGGAGCTGTACAATCGCTACGAGCTTCGTGGTTCAGCGACCCACGACGTCAGAGTTGAGTGTTTAACCTTTTGTGTTTGAGTTCTCATGTACCGATTGGTGGGAAGCAGGTCGTTGTGTCGATTGGTCCGTGGCTGTCCCCTGGTTCGGTTCCGACAGACCAAGTGTAGTTGGGCTCACCACCTGTCTGGTCTAGGTGAAAGAGGGCAGACCGACCTCCCTGGACGCTTCTGAGTGCCACCGGTGTTTAATTATCTGTTGTCAGTTACTTTAATTCTAAGACTTAAGGTTTCTTTTAGTCTTGTTAAAAATTTTGCAAAATTAATTTTTAAATTTATCTTTCAAGCTTAAACACTGCGGCCTTCTGCATTTAAAAGATTATGGTAATATTTTTAGAAATTTGAAATTTGATAGTGGCCTTCAGCCATTGGTGTTGCACCTTGCATATGTATGTTCTATCTGCTTAGCCTTTAAGGCTTTCCACGTAGCTGCAATACGTTTTTTTTTTTTTTTAATTTGATCTGATTCTCTAATTGCATTTTAATCTTGTTGATTTTTAAGAAGTTTAGCAACATTCTGGTCTTCCGCCACTAAAGGTCTATGCTTCCAGAATGAAATTTTCACTCTGCAGCGGAGTGTGCGCTGATATGAAACTTCCTGGCAGATTAAAACTGTGTGCCGGACCGAGACTCGAACTCGGGACCTTTGCCTTTCGCGGGCAAGTGCTCTACCAACTGAGCTACCCAAGCACGACTCACGCCCCGTCCTCACAGCTTTACTTCTGCCAGTACCTCGCCTCCTACTTTCCAAACTTTACAGAAGCCCTCCTGGAAACCATGCAGAGCTAGCACCCCCTGAAAGAAAGGATATTGCAGAGAGCTTCTGTAAAGTTTGGAAAGTAGGAGATGAGATACTGGCAGAAGTAAAGCTGTTAGGACGGGCCGTGAGTCGTACTTGGGTAGCTCAGTTGGTAGAGCACTTGCCCGCGAAAGGCAGAGGTCCTGAAAAAAAAAATGGCTCTGAGCACTATGGGACTCAACTGCTGAGGTCATTAGTCCCGTAGAACTTAGAACTAGCTAAACCTAACTAACCTAAGGACATCACAAACATCCATGCCCGAGGCAGGATTCGAACCTGCGACCGTAGCGGTCTTGCGGTTCCAGACTGCAGCGCCTTTAACCTCACGGCCACTTCGGCCGGCGCAAAGGTCCTGAGTCCGAGTCTCGGCCCGGCACATAATTTTAATCTGCCTGGAAGTTTCAAAGGTCTATGCTAATATATTCTAAAATTTTAAAATCTGACTGTAGCCGTCAGCCATTGGTATTGCAAATTGCACATGTTTTTTTAAATTATTTTATTGCTATCGTAATTGGATTTTTATCTCATTGATTTGTTAAGATTTCTTGTTTGGAGGCCTTCAGCCGTGAAAGAGTTGCATTCGGTATAGGTCCGGCTACGTGCCGCTTTGGTTGTAAAGGTTATTAAATTACAATAAATGACAATTAGAAGGCCGTGCGGTTCTAGGCGCTGCGGTCGCAGGTTCGAATCCTGCCTCGGACATGAATGTGTGTGATGTCCTTAGGTTAGTTAGGTTTAAATAGTTCTAAGTTCTAGGCGACTGATGACCTCAGAAGATAAGTCGCATAGTGCTCAGAGCTATTTGACCTCAGCCTTTGGCCCTTTCCCCACCCCTGTTACCTGTTCTGCCCAGCGGGTTTAGCGGGCGTCTCAGTAGAAATCTCTCGAACGTTGAAGTGAGTTTGACGGTAAGTTGTACTGGGGAGGGAGGAAGGAGGAAGCAACAAGTGAGGGGCTCCTTCCGAGCTGCATCCGCTGCGCGCCTAAAGCGCTGCCCCTAGCGTCCCCTCCCCCTCTGCCCCGATACTCGGCGAGACGAGTGTGCGTCAGGTGTGTGTCGGACTGCCGGATCCCGTGTCTCGTGGCAGCACTCTGGTGTCTGTTTAGTGTGGCAGCGCCCTGACAGCCGCCTGGGGCACAATGCCGAAGGCGGCAGCAGGTGTCTCGGCGCGGGCAGGAAGCGGGCGGCGCGGGGGCGCGGGGCCGCTCCCAAGATAGCGCCGCCACGCCACGCCGCGCCGCGCCCTCTGCCCCTGGAGACGAGACGCTCGACAGCCTGCACTCCCTGCCCGCACGAGCGGCCGCTACGTGCAGCATACGTCGCAAGTGGCTGTCAGTATCTAGCAGCCAGACTGCTCGTGTTTCGCGTCATCAGTGTGACTTGTTTGCGGCGGCCTGCCAACAGTTCCTATCTTTTGTCGTCCTCTGCAAGACTTTGTCTTCCCCTCTGCTATTCCCTATTGTCTTAAAACATGTCCTGTCTTAAAATAGGCCCTATCACCCTGTTTGTTCTCCTTGACAGTGCTTTCCATATGTTCCTTTCTTCCCCGATCCTGAAGAGAGCCTCCCCATTCCTTCTATAGCACTACATCTCAAATACCGGAGCTATTTTCTTTTGCTGATTTTCCTACGGACCACGATTGACTACCGTGCAATACTGCGCTCCAGTCGTTCTCTTTAACAAATTTCTTGAGCAAATTAAGGCTGATGTTTGATACCAGTAGACTACTTCTGCCAGGAATGCCCTCTTTGTATGTGATAGCCTGGTTTTTACATCCTCTTTGCTTCATTCGTCATGAGTTATTAACCTTCCAATCCAACAGAATTTCTTCACCTCCTGTACCTCGAGGTCAACTGTTTCCACCTTAAGTTTATTGTTAACCTCATTTCTGGTACTCTTCAACACCGCAGGGCTGGTGGCGCAATGATTAGTACAAAGGACTCGTATCTGGAGGGGGGGAGGGGGGGGAAGACGACTTAAATCCACGTCCGACTTAGATTTTCCGTGAGTTTCCTTATTTGCACCGGGAAAATTTCTGAATGGCTCCTTTGATAGGTCACGGCCGATTTCATTTCCCATTCCTGAAATATCTAAAGCCTGTCGTCCAATGACCTTGATGTCAAAGGGACGTTAAAACCTAATATTTATTTCTTCCTTCTGTCCTCATTACCGTCGTGTCTCTTCGATTTGTTTTCAATCCGTATTCTGTTCTTCGTATTCCATTCTTACTGTCCTCTTTTAGTTCTTGTACATATTGTATATTACCCGTGTTTTCCTATAGCTTACCCCTATTTTCCTGAGATTTCCAGTATACTTTACCATTCTACACTTCCGAAAGCTTTCTCCAGGTCAATGAATCCTATGAACGCTTCTTGATGTTTCTTAACTCTTACTTCTATTATTAAGCAAAAATGAAATCTGCCTCTATGGTGCTTTTGTCTTTCGGGATGCGAAGCATATAGTCGTATAAAAGCTTCTAATTTTCTTTTATGTAGCGTTGACTATTCGGTTTACAGTTATGGCATCTGTCTCATCAAGGTATGGGTTCACATGAAAGGACACTGAACAATTCTCAACAACTGTAACTTCGCAACGTACGCTGACACCCTAAAGGGTAGAGATATAAAAAAAAAGTAGTCACCAAAATTCAAGCATGCTTAATAAAACTGAAGTGTCCCCGAGACGAGAGATAAAGAAAAAGATGAAAAAACTGGAATCTTTTATGAGTTATGCGTGGAAGTGTTTTGGATTATTTTAAGTGTGATGCATCTTATGTCGGTTACATCCTTTATTGTTGACCTACATGATGAAGGTGATTAGACGGGTTCCCCTGAATGGAGGAGGACGTGATCAGCGCGAACGCTGTAGAACTCCCTCCGAAGTCGCTCGAAAAAGTGCGCTGGATCAGCTCTAGGAACGCTCTTGCAGAGTGGCTACAAAGAACAGCCGAAACACTGGTGGTACGCTCTTTTATTCCTGTCAGCGAGTCTTTAAACAGGACCCGGCAGGACCGCTATGTCTCGCGAAACTCTCACTACAAAGAACAGGCAGACACAGACTCAATGAGTAGTGCATGAGATATGGCCTCAACATATTAAAATACCCTGGCCCAAGGACATCTCTGCTTCAGCACTAGCTTAGCCTACCTGCATCATAGACATGTCCCAACAGTCACTTGTAAAAATTGAATAAATAAACGAAATCCTTGACATCAACTGCGCCAACCGGAACGTGAGAAGATCTAGCATAGAAGAAAAGAAGTTATCTAGTGTATAACGGATAAGACTCCAACAGTACAGAACATATCAGTATAGCAATGAGACTACACATACAAACGTTACACAAAGTGGCTTGACATAAGAGAGGTTTTTCTGCAGAATTTTCCTCATCAACCGTCAGACCTATGCCAGGATAAATAAGTGTTGGGTAAAGCTAATAGACAAGTTTGTTTGTGTGGCCATCCTCCGCAGCAAGCATATAAATACTGGTTTTGCAAATCAAACTGCCTTTTCCTGCTGCTAATTATTTTATTTAATCCGTACGCGTTTCGCCTTCTCCTGTTGTAAGGCATCATCAGTGGGATCTGTAACGATACAGTTTTGTTAGTTTTAGATTATCAAACCGTTCACTTCGCGATTTTTTGTGAAAATGTAATTACTTACGATTTGCTGATCTGCGTTTCCTCACATCTGGTCCGGAGATCACACTACCACTTTTATCACTGCCATATATTCACATCTTTGTGTTTACACCATCCACACACTGTTCACCATGTTTCTCACTCTTTTTTTGTGTGGTGGACTATCGTTCTTCTGTCACTCGATACAACTATTTCGTCGTACACTTCTTTTCACAGCGTAAATATTGCGACTCTGTTACATGTTTCATCATCTTTCGAATGTTTACCTATTTGTTGCCAACCTAACAAAGTACATGTTCGTTATGATGAATATACCGTGTGTGTGCGTATGAGAGAGAGAGAGAGAGAGAGAGAGAGAGAGAGAGAGAGAGAGAGAGAGAGAGAGAGAGAGAGGGGGGGGGGGAGGAGGGGGGGGGAATTCAGCCGATTTTTTTTTTTTGGGGGGGGGGGTGGCGGTTGTACTAGCTGTTAACGAGTGGCTGAAAACTTTGGTGATAGCTGTTTTAACTTTTCGTTTCAATATTCTGGGGGAGGTCATGGATGAGTCAGTGTAAAGATGTTGGGTTCTATTATTATTACGTTGGACAGTATCATTATATTTATCCTTTTAGCGAACATTATTCTATTATTTTATCTATTAGTGTAAATAATGAATTGCTTGGCATGTCTACCTGGTCATTCAACAGGATTTTCCCCTCTGCTTTCGTTTTATGTATGTGGTAATTTTCTTGCATGGTCAGAAGGTGCTTTTTATTGTTGATTCTAATTACAGTGGAGTGGACTGTCCCATATTTCCATGCTGTCATGTGTTCCTTGTATCTAGCATCAAATGTTCTCCCTAACATGTTGAAGAAGTGAAAAGAAACATCAGCAAAAACCGTAGTTACACAAAAAGTAGAATTATATTAACTATCCTGCAACTCCTTCGTTTCTTTAGGTACCTATCTACATTGAAATCAAAAATTACAGCAACAAACACAAATTTTACAAGGTTGCGTTTATTTAGCTGCAAAGTAGTACAAACAGGTAATGGAAAAGTAGAAACAACGTAAATGAGACAGAATAAACACCTGCAACATACATACCAGTAGCCTAAAATGTTCTTCGTTTTTTCTATTTAACGGATTTGCACACTCATTGCGACAACTGGTTAATATGTTCACTAAGGGGTGGCAACAGTACAGGCCTGACAACGACGGAGCATGCTGTGAATAACGTCAGCACTGTCACGTTGAGCCAATAACGCCCACGCTTCCTGCGTAGCTGCTCGCACGTCTTTGAGAGTGGTTGATGGATGTTGACACGATGCAACCCGTCTCCCTAGTGCATCCCAGACATGCTCTATGGGATTCAAATCGGCAGAGCGAGTAGTATCATCCGCTTGCAAGGAAACGTCAACCATTCGTTCTCTATGAGGTCGAACACTATCGTCCATCGATACGAAGTTCGGGCGCACAGCGCCTCGCAACAACCGTACATGAGATCCCGAGGCCTAAAAGCAGTTAAGCCTTCCCTAGTCACCCGTGCAATTTGATGAACAGGTGTTCGAGGGGTCAACATAATGCCTGCCCACAGCATTAATGATCCTCCTCGATATCGGTCTCTTTCCACAGTGTTGGGTCCCGAAATCGTGTTCCACATTCCGTCCAGAAGCTAATCCGTCGAGAATCACTCTCCAGACCAAATCGGGACTCATCTGTGAAAAGAACACTGGCCCACTCTTTGACTGTCCATGTTGATACCTCCACTGTAGACGTTCCCTTCTGTACAGCGGGCCACCGACAGTAAAGGCCACTCTGTCGAAGCCTTCTGTACAACACGTCCAGAGGATGCTGCGAGGTCCAATGCCAGTTACTGTGCAGGAGGTACCGTAGTGACCTGGCAGCCAAAGGACGGTCTACTCTTTCGGAGTCACCTGCTCTGGTCTTCGGGATACAGCTTCGGTCTCTATCAACTGTCGACATATCCGAGAAACAACAGAACGATTCACGTTAAGCCATCGGGCCACAGGAGTTTCCGACTGTCCTGTTTCCGTTCTTCCCATGGCCCTCCGCCGCAGAGTGTCTGGTAGGCGTCTTCTCTGAGCCTTTGCAAGCTTGCTACTCTCCTTTAGAATATGGACTTTAATAAAAATGGCAAGGTACTGTTAATCACAACACAGGGTTAAGTATCGATCTAAATGACAATAGATTTATTCAATCTTAACATAACAAGACAAAAAAATGACTAAAGAAACGTCACACAAACATCTTTATTTCACAAACGCTTTCACTAACATGGCGTCTATGGTGGATAAAGTGATTACCTGGGGTTCGACACACGACACTAACCAGAACACTAGTCGCTCTATCTGACTTCATACACGTGAATCCGGGTTACGGCACAAAAACTACCCCACAATCAAGCATATATACTGTACCATTCCAAAAAGAAAAATATGGTTCCAAAGAACAGGGTCCTAAGAAACATATATTGGAGCTGGTCAGGACGATACACCACGATGCGTTTGGCGACTGAAGTCATGGACGGCTGCAATCTGTTATTAATGGCGCGCGCCCGAAAAATGCAAGTACGCGGCCTCGCATTCGGTTAATTCGGAATGTAGGTACTTTCCTATGAGCGTCAGAAACCCCAGTGGATTCCAGTGTGCAGGTGGACCTGTTTGCTGATCTGCCAAACCAATTAGGTTAGTTAGGTATAAGTAGTTCTAAGTTCTAGGGGACTGATGACCATAGATGTTAAGTCCCATAGTGCTCAGAGCCATTTGAACTAATTTGACTCTGTGCCACAACCATGCGTGATGGAATATGTCAAATGTTTAGATGGCCGACTCAAGACAAATAAGTTCACCCACACATCATTCGTTGTGTGCGTGATGCTAAAAGCATCACCTCTGTCGGTTCAGAAGGTGACTGGCACAGGCTCTAAGTCGCACCCTAGCAAAGGACACAAGTCTCACCGTTTAGCTAGAGACCTGCAGTTCTTTACTGGCGAAGCGCCAGTACAAGAGTGATCTCTTTCTGTCCGCTTTCCTCCTCAGCTCGGTAGCAAAAGCCCATTTACATCTTCTCCCACTTTAGCACAAGCCAATCACGAGCCGGAGGGCGGCATTCGAAGCTTGGAGAGCGCCCCTTGCTCTGCATACACCGATTTGACCAATCAAAGAGTACAAGTTAATTGGGAAAAAGAAAAATGATTCAGCATCGCAGTCTCTTTCCCACGCGTTTACACCATGTCTTTTGCTTACAATATGACCAAGTTGGAACCACACCCCTCCGTAAAAAGCTTATCTCCCCTGTTACGTCCATTTCGAAGTTTCCAAGGACAGGGTGTATACATGGACAAATAAAATAATCCCCGGATTTCCCGGGTGAAAATACACTTTTTCCGTGTTAAGTGACAGTATACTTTTCCTCGGAACTGTAAAACTTATCAGTCCTTTGAACGTTTATGGTTTTATACATCGATGCAGAATTTTCCGGCACTTTAGAAAACAAAACTCAGGGGGAAAATTACACGTTTTGGAAAGATCTTTGATGTGCAGCATCATGTACGCTGCATATTTTCGTGTTAAGAAGCTATAAATTCGAATTTCACCAAACACCGCGTGTTTTTCCGAAGCATTGAAATCTAGATTGAAACGCGCTTTTGTAAGCCAGTCATAGCTCATGTCACGTGATCTCGGCAGTTGATGACAGCACAGGACACGTGACGTAGTCAGCCAATAGCAAGATCACTCTTAAGTAGCGCGAACACACAAATAAGAAAAGTTAATGGTTTAAATTAATATACATAGTTTTGCCACATGAAAAACAAAGCTTTCATATATAATATTGGTCTCCAAGAATAATAAGCTGCAAGAGAAGCTAAGCTTCCACATATAATGTTGCTCTTTTTTGCGCGTGTTACACTTTAATATACATCACACAAATGTGCCAGTAAAATTTTTAATGACGACGTAAATGTCTGATGAACTAGACTCGAAATTCTTCTAGATAGTCGTCCTCAGAGAGTTGATTTTTAAATGAGAATCAAACGCTCTGTGATTTAAGGAATTCATCGTACATTCTTGCACAGATCTTGCGTAAAAGGAAATTTACTTTGAAAGGAATGCTTTCCAATCCACCATTCGCAATATTTTCCCATGACCTGTTAGAAATTGGTTCGTTTCAGCAGTTGCCAGAGAGCGCCAGACAACAGACGTCACTGCGCTTGCGCAGCTACGACGACGCAGCAAGGCCGTATGTTCGTACATGTAAAACATTAAAAGATCTTGCATTATGTCATAAAAGAAACAAGACATTAGAGGATACTTCAAGAGCATCGGAATTTCGTGAACCATACTAAACTGCATAATTCGGCTTAAAGTTCACATTCGTATGTCCAGATTCGGATGTAAATTTTATTTAGTGCCAGTACTGTATTAACCCATGTTTGGTTCTTTATTATGGCACAATGCCATACGAGCTAGAAGAAGGAAACATTTACATGAAATGAAGCGAACAGTTGAAACTAGCCAACAGCGTAATATTAAACACTTTGTATCAAATAAATTAACTGCCTCAGCGCAAAAGATTAATAAAAGCCAAATCTCTTAAGCAAACCAGCAAAAATAACGTCATTGTTCTGCAAGGCTATTAGTGCTCGACTGTCAGGAAGGTGGAAATAAAACTTGAAACTAATAACATGTTTTAACCCGTGTCCATAATTAAGGGAACATATTTTAGTTCATTTTATAGCTCCTGGCCACAGAAATCCGTTTTGTTTTCATTTAATGTGAGAGCAGTAAATGAAGAGGAAACAGCAAAATCACTAAACATAAACACGGGCCATGTGGAGACCACCCACCTCCTCACTACAACTCAGAGTGCTCTGTGCATCAGCTCCGGATCTCCGATATTTCCGAACTGGGTTCAAAATGGCTCTGAGCGCTATGGGACTTAACTTCTGAGGTCATCAGTCCCCTAGAACTTAGAACTATTTAAACCTAACTAACCTAAGGACATCACACAACACCCAGCCATCACGAGGCAGGATTCGAACCTGCGACCGTAGCGGTCGCTCGGTTCCAGACTGTAGCGCCTAGAACCACTCGGCCACCCCGGCCGGATCCGAACTGAGGAAATACTAGATAGTGGTACCCAGCCACACATCTGTAGCCAAAAGAGGGAGAAGGTAATACTCATACGCGACTGAATTGCGCATGTGCAAGAGCCCGCCGGCAGCTGCTTAAACGAATGTAATGTAAACAGCTGTCACGACACGCTCGTTGGAGGCAAATTGTTGTTAGGAAGCATTGCATAGTCTTGCTAAAGCCTTTGGCACACTTTGCTGTTGACAGACGCTTGTATGAGCACTGTGTTTTGTTGTTGTTTTATTGCGCATTTCCTTTGCGACTTACGTTTTTTTTTCTTTTGTTCATGTTTTGTTGCTGCAGTATTATTCTGCAGAAGCGGGGTACAGTAACGTCCTTTGTTTGAGTATTCGTTCTCACCAGTCAAAATCACAAAACTTTAACTGAAAACTAAAACAATGAAAAATACCCAGAATTATAAAAAATTACCAGGTTTTTCCCAGATACCCCGTGTAGTATACACCCTGAAAGAATGGCCCTAAACTTGCTAAGAGTCTGGACGTCTGGGCGCCAGTGACTCGTGCCACGGAAATCCGCAGAAGACTCACAGTTGTCTTGTCGGCTTCCTGCCTAATAAGGGCCCATTCTCTGCTTTATTGCCGGTCTGCAATGCGCTGGCCATTGCTGCAGTGACTTCTCGGCGCTAGTGAGTCTACCTGGCCTACCGACCGGCGTCAACCAAAGTGTCTGCACAATGAGTCCGCAGATCTCGACCGTCTGGAAATGTTTCCACTCAGGTTCCACAGTCGTTTCAATCGGCACCCTATTCCTTTGAACACAGATAAAGCTTACCATCATTCCTTCCCTAGAGCACGCAAGCAAGAACATTAACTACTGCCCACCATTTCATCACGAGCAATCTCTCACCATACTGCACCATTTGTGACTCTGTGTGTGTGTGTGTGTGTGTGTGTGTGTGTGTGTGTGTGTGTGTGTGTGTGTTAATACCCGACAAATAAGTTCCCTGACGTCACAATTGGTCTGGTTATCCATTGACCGAAGTGACTTCTTCTGTGCAGAACCCGATCGTGTTGACTATTTGTATGATTACATCATGAATTAGACAAAGGTTGGGAAAATAGCGTTTTGTCACTTTAATTTTGGACACCAGTGTTTGAACAATTTCATACAGTTTCTCCGTTTGTATCAATTGCCACATGTATTTATAACAGCAAACTGTTAGACTCCTTTATTGTTTCCATTGATTTGAAGTTGTAATAAAAGTTTCTTTAGCCATCTGTAAACCAGTAAACTAGACTTGTCTTTGTAATTAAACGAACCAGTTCCAAAGTACAATCATGAGGCTTCTCCCCTACCCACAGTGCGTCATAGTACCTTTTCTGGGAGGAGAAATGGCGAAATATAGTCTTTTTATATGTACTTTAAAATTACGATTTCACTGATGTGTTTACGGAAGCGATGTTTCTCTCCAAGACAAGAAATGTGTGGACTGAAAAAGGCTAGCCCACCATCTTTCTCAGAAGTGGTATTATAGCAAACGTCTTATTTCTTCTATCATCACTTATTTTGCTGACAAAATAGCAAAACGTATCTATTACTTTTAGTCTCTCATTTCCTAACGTAATTCCGTCAGCATCGTTTCATTTAATTCGTCTACATTCCATTACGCTTGTTTTACTGTTACTTATTTTCAGGCTATAATCTTTCTTCAAGACGGTATCCATTCTGGACAACAGCCCTTCGCGTCTCTGACAAAATTAAAATGTAATCAGCAAACGCCAAAGCTTTTATTTCGTCTCGCTGAATTTTCATTACATCTCCAAATTTTTCCCCGGGCTTTCTTTACTGCTTGCTCGGCGTAAATATTGATTAACATGTCCCACTCCCTTCCCATCGACTATTTCTCTTTCGTGTTCTTCGACTCTTAAAATGGCAGTCTTGTTCTGTTCAAACGAAAAGCTTTTATATATTCATCCCACCTTTCAGGCTTCTCTGTGTTTGTTAGTACTGATAACTGCCTTTCTTTTCTCCAAACGCGTCTTCAATTCTCTAATAGACAACATCCATGTGACACTTAGATCTGCATACTTCTTATTATCCAGCCATTCCTGCTTATTCACGTTCCGCTTTCTGTCAACCTCGCAACCATGATATGTTATTATGATCTTTTATCAGCCGTTATGTGCTCTGTTTGTCCTTTCAAAACTATGGTTCTAATCATCATATACACCAGTTGTGTAATAAGACGCATGCTGCGTACACCAAAAGCTAGAAAAATATTCGGTTTTCTGATTTCAAGAGGACACAAGAGGAAGATTTTGAAGCCTTCGTGTCACCAAACAACAAACCTAGATGTAAATAATGAAAATTAAAATCTAGGGGATTCGGGGTGTTGACATCACTGACCAGAAATTTTAACAACGTGTTAGTACTGTTGTAAGTTCGTTGTCTGATGTAACTCATTAACAGTGACATGCTGTTTACTGCGGATAATTAACAGTGTTAAGATCCTTGTAAGCAAACATACAGCATGTTAGGAACTTGGATGGCGTAAACATCGAGATTGGGGCCCAATACAAAAAAGAGCAAGGGTAAGTTTTGCAGGAACATTTTTATTTGCTATCGTCTGGGCGGAATCTAACGTGTTACGACCATCGAACGCGGAAGAGTTCCAGCTGTGAGTAATTCAATATCAGAGACTTTACGTGCTACTTTTATGGTGTATTTCTTACTTTATGTGCGCACTGGATGCAGCACAACTTCGCAGGAACTTATCGAGAACTGCTCAGCTGACCAAATCTTCGCCGGAACATTTTACAGGTTTGCGCGCAAGTCACTCACGTACTAGTATTTCTCACAGCAACAGTAACTGCAGTTCACGAAGAGTATCCGCGTTTCTACGTAGGATAAGGAACGTTTTATGTTGCACGTATATCAAGTAGACGAATTAGTCCGACTTTTTAATTCCTTCTGCTTTTTCCGTAAGTCTGACCCTACAATTTCTCGCGTATGCTGCTCGTTATAATGACTAGTTAACTAGTTATTTTCCTATTCAGTTATTTTCCTAATCAATCACTCGAATAATGCAGTTTAAAGAACTCAGGTTTGAGATTCCAGGCACAGTGAAGTTTGTTGTGGGCAACACGAAACCTTCTGGAGAAAATTCTGCCCAGTTGACCCGTTGCGAGCACATGACAGGGAACGATTTGAAACTTTAACAAGCCAACACATCAGTCTTCCTCTTTCAAGCTCCATCCTCACTTCTCAATCAATCATTCATTGTGCTCCACAAGTCCCGTCATGCTGCAGAGGCTTCAGGGGTGTGGATCCAGCAAGCCAATAATGTAAAAAGAAGAAATAATCCTGTGTATTTATAATTAACTATCATTAAACTACTATTCACTGAAAACCCTTCAGCAATAAGGTACTCATTCAGCATACGTTAACGTGTTAATGAACACATACGTGAATATACCAGTGTCTAAAGGACTTCAATAAAATTGTAAAAAAATTGGAAGTGAAAGAAAAATGATAGTGGAAAACTGGACATCACGATTATTGTTGTCAGCAGTCCTCGAGGAACGTTTCACGTACTTAAACATGGAAAAAGAAGAAATAAAGAACAGTTCTTAATGTAAGATACTTCCATCCCGTTCAGTTTTCTACTGCTGGTGTGCTGTTTGCCACTAGAGCAAGTGAAGTTCAACAAGAAAAAAGTTGAAGTAAATAGAGTAAATTCGAAAGCAGATTAAGAAAACCAACAATTTTAATAAGAGTAAAGTAATATATACTCTAAACGCAGAAAAGAAAATTGTAGAAATTCACAGTGGTAGAAGGAATACGGTAAATCAACATTGTTGTTGTTGTTGTGGTCTTCAGTCCTGAGACTGGTTTGATGCAGCTCTCCATGCTACTCTACACTGTGCAAGCTTCTTTATCTCCCAGTACCTACTGCAACCTACATCCTTCTGAATCTGCTGAGTGTATTCATCTCTTGGTCTCCCTCTACGATTTTTACCCTCCACGCTACCCTCCAATACTAAAACGGTGATCCCTCGATGTCTCAGAACATGTCCTACCAACCGATCCCTTCTTCTAGTTATGTTGTGCCACAAGCTCCTCTTCTCCCCAATTCTATTCAATACCTCCTCATTAGTTATGTGATCTACCCATCTAATCTTCAGCATTCTTCTGTAGCACCACATTTCGAAAGCTTCTATTCTCTTCTTGTCTAAACTATTTATTGTCCACGTTTCACTTCCATACATGGCTACACTCCATACAAATCCCTTCAGAAACGACTTCCCGACATTTAAATCTATACTCGATGTTAACAAATTTTTCTTCTTCAGAAACGCTTTCCTTCCCATTGCCAGTCTACATTTTATATCCTCTCTACTTCGACCATCATCAGTTATTTTGCTCCCCAAATACCAAAACTCGTTACTACTTTAAGTGTCTCATTTCTTAATCTAACTCGCTCAGCATCGCCCGATTGAATTCGACTACATTCCATTATCCTCGTTTTGCTTTTGTTGATGTTCATCTTATACCCTCCCATCAAGACACTGTCCATTCCGTTCAACTGCTCTTCCAAGTCCTTTGCTGTCTCTGACAGAATTACAATGTCATCGGCGAACCTCAAAGTTTTTATTTCTTCTCCATGGATTTTAATACCTACTGCGAACTTTTCTTTTGTTTCCTTTACTGCTTGCTCAATATACAGATTGAATAACAACGGGGATAGGCTACAACCCTGTCTCACTCCCTTCCCAACCACTGCTTCCCTTTCATACCCCTCGACTCTTATAACTGCCACCTGCTTTCTGTATAAATTGTAAATAGCCTTTCGGTCCCTGTATTTTACCCCTGCCACCTTCAGAATTTGAAAGAGAGTATTCCAATCAACATTGTCAAAACCTTTCTCCAAGTCTACAAATGCTAGAAACGTAGGTTTGTCTTTCCTTAATCTTTCTTCTAAGGTAAGTCGTAGGGTCAGTATTGCCTCACGTGTTCCAACATTTCTACGGAATCCAAACTGATCTTCCCCAAGGTCGGCTTCTATCAGTTTTTCCATTTGTCTGTAAAGAATCCGCGTTAGTATTTTGCAGCTGTGACTTATTAAATTGTATATCAACATATATCACCGATAAAAGGTCTGTCAGAACCTATTTTTAAATTTTTTTTATCTCTTTCTATTTTATAGGGTTCCGACCCAAGGATACTAACAACCAACTACAAAATTAGCAGAACGTAACGGTAATGGATCAGAACATACAAGGACTAGGTCGTTAGTAACTATAAATAATATAAGATTTACAAATAGCCAAATACATAACTACTGGGCAATATGCATTGTCAAATAAAAGAGCTAAACATAATTTAAAATGCACAATATTACAACATTACAAGTTACAATATTACAAAACATTATATACAAATATGAGTGACCTGCAACATACATAAATATGTGAGAACAATGGTTTGGACAGTGCATGCCGGATGTCAGCCTCCGTTTGAATTACCAACGCGGAATCAGCGCCAGTTTAGAACGTTTACTGAGACCATACGTGGAAATTGACGAGTTAGTGTGTTGGTGGAGGAAGGAAGCTTGGCATAAAAGCTTTCAGACATAGATCGGATCTCCTCTGGGACAGTGTTTATTTGTAAGTCATTGTGGGATGTGGTATTCCTAAAGAACCACGGAATATTTAGTACAATACACAATGCTTTTTTGAAGAACCTGAAGTTTGTAGAGTTGCGTAGGCGCAGCATGTGCCATATGCGGCAGGCACACAACATTACTGTTTATATGACCGATTTATAAAGTAAGAGCTTGTTTTTCCTATTTAGAGAATACCTGTTTATTGAGGCATACATGGCAACCAATGCACTGCGTTGTTCGCGACGTCTCTTAATGGTAACACGCTTGTCGAGGTGAACTTCAAGTTACTTGGCGGGGTCGACACAAGGAACACGTTTATTAAATAGCAGCAGCGGGGTTCGTAAATCCTGTCTTTTCTTGTATAAAACGTGGCTTGACTTTTTCCCACCAAGCCGTAAACCATTTTATCAAGCATCAGTGAAAGAAGGTATATTGACAAGTCGCATGTATGGTATGTCACACAAATATTTAATAAACACTCTCTGTCCCAAAACAGATCTTTGTGGCACGCCGGCGTTTATATGACAGATATCAGAGGCTGTGTGACCCATGAGCGCGTTAAAAGTATATGCTGTAAGATACGAATCGATTAATTTGATAACGTACCGTTGGAATTGTAATTTTCTTAACTTATACAGCAAAACATTATGCCACACCCTATCGATGGCTTCAGCAATGTCAGAGTGGACTGAAGACACTATAACCGCTTGCAATTGCTTCGTTTAGCAGCAGCAACTGTAATGGAAGTGCTTGTTTTGGACGAAATCGGAACTGCATATTTGGGAGAACTTAGCGGAGTTGAAGAATTATTCCCCCCTCATCTACTTTCGAAACTGATGATAAGAGACTTATTGGCATACCTGTGAACTTTGGTTGGTTTACGTATATTAATGACTTCCGCATGACTGGAAAAATGCCTTAGTTTTTAATACTGAATTAATGATGATGACCAGCGCTTTTCGGAGAATGGGTGGCATGTTTCGTGAACATCATGTTTCTTATTCCATCGATACCAGGGGATTTACGTAATTTTAGATGCGATAGAACTTGGTCAGTTTTCTGCAGATACGCTCATTTTCATCACTGAGGTACTTGGTGACAGTATTATTAACAGGAAAGATGTTGCAGGTGTCAATACGTTGAAGAAGTTGGAGTAGAGGATTATACATTGTCTGAGCCTGCGGTCAGAAGCTTTCGTATCACGCTCAGCCAGCGAGTCAGGGAAGGCTTCCGCACGCCCACGTGTCGTCTATCACACACGTGTGAGCCGGCGGAATGGTGACGCCCAGATGCGCGCCAATACTCTGGAACTAACGAATGTCATGCACATCCCTGGGGATTACTGGAGAAATTGCTAGAAAATCAGTTGCGTAGCCTTCTCTAATAACACCACCTAACGGCAGTACGAATTTCAGTGCAATATCGAAAGCAACATTTCAAACAAACAGAATCACTTAAAATGTAGACTTTGTGTCCTTCCATGATAAATAAGTTTCTGACATGCTAATGTGTTTTGTGTAAAAGTCAGTGAAGGACTTCAACTGAGAACTTGACCATCAAATAATGAAGTTAAAATTTATGTAATATTTTCATTTTGCACTATTTTCATTTGTTCTATCGTCTGAGAAAATGAGGGTGAATGCTGCCTGTATGTGAAGTATGACTAGTGGGGATGGTTAACAATTAGGTGCGAGTGAGCGCGGAAATCAGGTTGTGCAACCTTGTTGTGAGTAGACCTAACATACACGGGGCAATATGGTGATCGTAAATTGGCCAGTTTTCGGGTCTTTGGTAACGTAATATTTACTTCGGTCTTGGAGACGAATGAAGAAGTTGTTAGTTTTATTTTATTCGCTGTTTGGTACTAACTAATTTTGTTTTTGTGCAAACTGATTTCAGAACTAGGATTGATGAAATGGGGGGGGGGGGGGGGGGGACTACTGAATTATGCGAGTTTAAATACGAAGCTGATTGGTTACTGTTTTATTCGGCTGATCAGGGAAGAGATCTTTCGCGCGCTTTGGTAGAGGGGGATGATTTCGCTCGTTTGTGTCCGGGAGTCCGTGGCCAACTCTTATAGCGTGAGATTATGTAGCCCGGAGCTCCAGTCATTTTTGTTAAGACCGCTGTAAGCGTTTTCTAATGGAGTGACGGATTAATTCGCAAATATGTTGTGACTAGACGTGGATACCGTCTACAGAAAATTCGAGTCTTTTTTTTCCCCCCTAGAAGATTGTTAATTCCGGATGGCGTGGTGTGCAGTCACGACCGGGAACTTTCGCAGTCCTAAAATGTGATAAAGTGCGTAGTATTAGGGCGAGCATTGAAAACCATTAAGCATCGTGTGTGTTTACAGATTGTTTATTAGCCCATAACAAGTGCGATTCTTTGAAAAACTATTCTTGTAGGTATGAACTGGAATAATCATGTGGCCTGATACTTATGTAAAGCATATACGAAGGTTATATTCGTGGAAAATCGTGGTTTGTCGTGGTTTGTCCGCGAGACTATTTTTTACAAAATACTTTTGTGACGTTTGCCGGAATTGTGGAGAAGTACATGTGATGGAGACCATGCGACACTGGCTGGGGACATCAGGAGTATACCCGCCGTCATCAAAGTTTGCTACAAAATGACTACAGCCTGCGGGCAGCGGACCACATTGCTTCAGCTTACCTGCCGTGGGCAGTTTTCCCTGCAGCTATACATAAATCGCAAAGGTTTATAAGAGGACGCCTTTCTGGATGGGGCACATAAATTTTGTTTTATTTGTACGCACGGAGGCGTTTTGTAATATTGCGGGACAGAAGCCTCGCCAAACGGTAAAACGCACGTGGTGTATAAACAGAATAACAATTTCAAGTAGCGCATCCACATAACGTGTCCTCTTGTAAACGGCTGCAAGATTTCCTCAATTTTCCATAGTGAAATAGGGAAGGTGTACTACTAAATATCAATACATGGCAGTTGCACTTTCGCATAAAACGGTATTGGGCCACATCTACATCTACATACATACTCCGCAATCCACCATACGGTGCGTGGCGGAGGGTACCTGGTACCACAACTAGCATCATCCCTCCCTGTTCCACTCCCAAACAGAACGAGGGAAAAATGACTGCCTATATGCCTCTGTACGAGCCCTAATCTGTCTTATCTTATCTTTGTGGTCATCCGCTATATATAAGTTGGCGACAGTAAAATTGTACTGCAGTCAGCCTCAAATGCTGGTTCTCTTAATTTCCTCAGTAGCGATTCACGAAAAGAACGCCTCCTTTCGTCCAGAGACTCCCACCCGAGTTCCTGAAGCATTTCCGTAACACTCGCGTGATGATCTAACCTACCAGTAACAAATCTAGCAGCCCGCCTCTGAATTGCTTCTATTTCCTCCCTCAATCCGACCTGATAGGAATCCCAAATGCTCGAGCAGTACTCAAGAATAGGTCGTATTACTGTTTTACAAGCGATCTCCTTTACAGATGTACCACATCCTCCCAAAATTCTACCAATGAACCGAAGACGACTATCCGCCTTCCCCACAACTGCCATTACATGCTTGTCCCACTTCATATCGCTCTGCAAAGTTACGGCCAGGTGCTAACGACAAAAAAAATATTTATCTGCTGCCACAGAAACATATAGGGCACGTCCTCTTTCCAGCAATTACTTTCTTAAATGCGAGAAAGTACCCATGAGAGACTTTACTAATCGTGGTAATTTCTATAGTTTTTGTTCTGCAGTTTTGAAAGGTTTGATCCTTAACTGACCATGAAAAACAAAGAGAGTAGCTCACTTGACAGCAGACAGACTCTTGTTTAAGGATTACGGAGACACGCCCTCCTAAGAAGCAACGTGACACTAAAGTACGAGGCAGCTGTAACACGCACTGCTTAGGATCTGTCACCCCTACCGCCCCCTTTAGCGAAAGAGAATGTACCCTCTGTTTGCCGACTTCTTTTCTCCAAAGTCTGCGGCCCAACTTGGGTCTTTAGGCTGGCCTAACTGTTAAAGTTTACAGTCGCATAAGCGAAGGTGCCAGAAGAGGTTCGTGCCTTCTAAAGACGCTCAATATCTGCCCGCGTCGTTCAACGTCAATGTATGCATAGCGTGAGGCGAAATTTTCTCGTCAAACTTGCTTCCCCGGAGCGATCCATCACGAGGAGCCGTGACGACGGCAACTTGAGCAACGAGCTTGTCGGTCACTACATCACTATTAGGGCACTACGGCCCTAACAGCGGCTCGTGCATGCAGTACTGTACTCTGCGCGGTCACTCCGTGGTAAACAAACGGACTCGCGACGTGCAAGTGCTGTTTCCTATCCCTGCAGGAGCGCCACTTTCGGGATTGTAAACCGTAGTAACCTTCGAGAAAGTAAGAAAGGCGTTTCTTTGATTAACAGACGATTTTGATAACAGATTGCATGTTGTTGTTGTTGTTGTTGTCGTCTTCAGTCCTGAGACTGGTTTGATGCAGTTCTCCATCCAACTCTATCCTGTGCAAGCTTCTTCATCTCCCAGTACTTACTGCAACCTACATCCTTCTGAATCTGCTTAGTGTATTCATCTCTTGGTCTCCCTCTACGATTTTTACCCTCCACGTTGCCCTCTAATGCTAAATTTGTGATCCTCTGATGCCTCAGAACATGTCCCACCAACCGGTCCCTTCTTCTTGTCAAGTTGTGCCACAAACTTCTCCCCAATTCTATTCAATACCTCCTCATTAGTTATGTGATCTACCCATCTAATCTTCAGCATTCTTCTGTAGCACCACATTTCGAAAGCTTCTATTCTCTTCTTGTCCAAACTATTTATCATCCATGTTTCACTTCCATACATGGCTACAATCCATACAAATACTTTCAGAAACGACTTCCTGACACATAAATCTATGCTCGATGTTAACAAATTTCTCTTCTTCAGAAACGCTTTCCTTGCCATTGCCAGTCTACATTTTATATCCTCTCTACTTCGACCATCATCAGTTATTTTGCTCCCCAAATAGCAACACATATTTACTACTTTAAGTGTCTCATTTCCTAATATAATTCCATCAGCATCACCCGACTTAATTCGACTACATTCCATTATCCTCGTTTTGCTTTTGTTGATGTTCATCTTATGCCCACCTTTCAAGACACTGTCCATTCCGTTCAACTGCTCTTCCAAGTCCTTTGCCGTCTCTGACAATTACAATGTCATAGGCAAATCTCAAAGTTTTTATTTCTTCTCCATGGATTTTGATACCTACTCCGAACTTTTCTTTTGTTTCCTTTAATGCTTAGTAAATATACAGATTAAATAGCATCGGGGAGAGGCTACAGCCCTGTTTCACTCCCTTCTCAACCACTGCTTCCCTTTGATGTCCCTCGACTCTCATAACTGCCATCTGGTTTCTGTACAAATTGTAAATGGTTGTTTATGGTAAAGGGAAAGTTAGTTCAGGTATAAATAAAAATAGTAAATAACTTTATGCATAAACAAAACTTCAGTATATTAGATAATTACGTCGGTAAAAAGTGCAGTCGTTAGGTTTACTATTTTGCGATTGGTTATTGATGAAAATCGCGGACGCAGGAGATTGTGGTTTCGCTATTGGCTGTTGAGTGAACTGACCAATGGTAAAGCAGTATTCTTCGTGCTCCTTTCTCTGCTGGTAGAGAAAGAGTATTCTAAAGAAGAGTGAGAGCCTAGCCATGAAACAGTTCGGACGTGTGTAGTAGTAGTTCTGATGGAGACGATAAGTTGCCGGATCTAACAGTGTTTCATACATCAAAGGTAAGGTAAAGTGACGGCATAATTATTCCGATGGGCATGTGGAAATTTCGGAATTTTTAACTGAATTTTGTGACGAGAAAAGACATATATTCCGCGTCGCGTATTGAGCAGGTCGGTGGCTAAAACCTGTGACTGCATTTGGTACCGACAGAGTTAATATTTGGCGAACATTCTCAATCAAAACGAATCAGAATTTTTTTAGCTATTACGTTTTCGGGAAATGCAACACCATAAACTTGCTAACGTGAATGAAAGAGATTATGAGTGACTGTGTTAAGGCTAGCACGGGCTTGGCAGTGATACTTGTTCACCTAAGTTTCAGAATATATTAACTGAGGACAAAATTTCCAACTTTTCATTTTGTGTGAAAACTTTCTCCCGAAACGTAGATTAGTGACTTCAATTGCAGCCCGGTTCGCGCAGAAGTACAATAGGTTTCGCTCGGCTTTCCTACTGATGATCTGCTGAGACAATGTTCAGGTCGTAAAGGGATGGAAAGAATCGCGCCACCGCAATGAGAGCAAGAAATTCCAGAGCGAACGTCTGTCATGCTGGCAGGTCAGTAGAAAACAACTACTAAACATGGGTGATTTTGTATGAAGAGCAGTGCAGGATGTTTCCTAGGATTTTACGCGCCGTGCTCTCACTCATGTCCAACGCTAGGACAATTACCTACGAACTGCACGTTTGTGCACCATCGCTTCTGCAGTGCAAAGCCACATCTTCAACAGACGTCGGATCAACTGCTTTCGTCCCTCTAACACCCACAAGAACCTGTGTTTTCTAATTTCATAACCTTTTCTTTAGACCCTTAGCAGAGATCGGACCAAAATGCCTTTTTTTCATACCCTTGAGTGTCCGAAACTTCTGCAGGGCTACTGGCGCAGTCGCCGTTCTGTTTGGAAATTTGTGGTAAGTTCCCGTGGGACCAAACTGCTGACGTCATCGGTCCCTAGGCTTACACACTACTTAATCTAACTTGAGCTAAATTACTCTAAGGACAACACGAACGTCGAGGGAGGACTCTTACCTCCAACGAGGGAGCAGAGCGAGCAGCGGCCAGGCTGCCGCAGACCGCGTGCCTACTCACAAGGGGAGGCCGCCGATTGTGAAATTCAGATCCGATTCATACTGCGCATAATAAAAGCTCTTGGCCAGAGGTGTAATGTGGCAAAGCACCAAGGTGCACTTCTCAGCCGTTGTAGAGAAAATAGACAGTTAAAAGAAACCGTTGCGGTGAAATACTCTCTACGATTAACGCTCTTCTACAGCGTCATAGCGCAGCGGTAAGCGCTGGGGTTCGTAATCCGAAGGTCGCCGGATCGAATCCCGCGCCATGCAATATTTTTTTATTATTAGTTTTTGCAATTCAAATATATACTTCACTTACTTATCGCGAATGGACTCAGAAGGATCACGCAAAGCTTTCTGACGTCGTTTCTTCCGTACTTCTTTCATTCGTTCTCCATGTTTTCTTTTTCTTTCTTCTGTCCATTTTGTTCCTGGTCTCTTTAGTGCTTCCTTCTCCGACAATACAATCCGCTTTTCCACCCTATTTCTAAAAGTTTTTCTATCTTTGACATCTTTAAGTTCAATATTTGCTTTTTGTAAATCTAATTTTACTTGGCTAATCCATGGTGTTGTTGATTTGACTTTTTCTATGTAAGTGAGAATTCTGTTGGTGAGTCGTGTGGGGGGAAGTCTAGTGACATGTCCATAAAATTTTAATCTTCGCCTTCTTATGTCTGCTGCCAGGTTTGATATAGTTTCTGTGGTTCTTCTTGATTGTATCCGGTATCCTTCTTCTGTTAATTTTGGACCTAAAATCTTTCTCATAATTTTGCGTTCTTCTTTTAGTATTTTTTCTAAATCACATTTTGTGTGGAGTGTGAGCGTTTCACTAGCATATAGTGCTGCTGGCTTAATTACTGCGCAGTAGTGTCTGATTTTTGTGTTCGAGGAGATGCATTTTTTATTGTATATTTCATGTGTCATACCATATGCTCTCTTCATTTTCTGTTGTCTGATCTTCTGTGCAACTTTCTCTCCTCCGGTTGGCTCCAAAATTTCACCTAGGTATTTAAAATGTTTTACTCTATTTATTTTTCCATATTTTGTGTTCAAACTGTGTATATGGAATTTCGTACAGAAAAATTCTGTCTTTTGAAACGAAATTTGTAAACCTACTTTATCCGCGCATTCCTTAAGGATCTCTGTTTGTTTGGTGGCGATTTCTTCATCATCTGCAAGTATGGCCAAGTCGTCCACGAATGCTAAACAAGATATCTCCACGTTGTCTTTGGTTCTACCAAGATGGATTGGTTTCCAGTAGGATTGATTTTTTAATTCTTTTTCCCATTCCTTAATGACTTTATCCAGGACTACATTAAACAGAAGTGGAGATAGCCCGTCACCTTGACGTACTCCAGTTTTTATGAGAAAAGGTTCAGAGATTTCTCCCCTGAATTTAACTTTAGATACAGTGTCTGTCAGTGATTCTTTGATAAGCCTTAGTGTTTTGGAGTCAAGTCCAAGTTCCTCTAAAATGTTAAACAAAGATTGCCGGTCAATTGAGTCATAGGCTTTCTTAAAATCTACGAATGTACAAATTATGGGGGCATTTCTAATTGCTTTGTGTTTTAATATTGTCTTTAAATTAAATATTTGTTCTATGCATGAGCGACCGGGGCGAAAGCCTGCGTGATAATCACCAATTTGGCGTTCCAGCTGCTCTTGTGTTCTTTTCAGCAGGCATGTTGAGAGAATTTTGTAGGTGACTTGTAAAAGTGAGATTCCCCTGTAGTTATTGACATTTGTTCTGTCTCCTTTTTTATGTATATATATATATATATATATATATATATATATATATATATATATATATATATATAAACAATTAATGAATTGCTTATGCATGTTGGTGAAGGCGGATCGCTCTCCAATTGTACCGCCTCCATTTTTCCGTTTGTTTAACAGAGTGTACCAAAGCTGTCCCGTCCGCACTGATTTTCGACGATGTTGTAAGTTGCGCTAGGGACCGCATCTACCTTCTTTCGAAGTTAGCACGCAACTACGCTGTTATGGGGCGGCTCGTTTCGGCCCATTCAACATCTGTCCTTCAAGTGTAACGAGCGAGTAACGGAGTTTATATTTCATACCTGCCACAGCAAGTTTGCGTTCGTGGGGTCTCTATTCTAATTCGAACGTTTGACTTACGCTATACGTATTCGTTTCTACGTCTTCCGTTAACTATACCTGGTTAACATTATGAAGACAATAACATTTGTGAAATACAACTTTGTTTGCGGAAAACATAATGATGTTCGAA
The DNA here is from genome assembly GCF_021461385.2 of Schistocerca piceifrons. Classification (NCBI taxonomy): domain Eukaryota; kingdom Metazoa; phylum Arthropoda; class Insecta; order Orthoptera; family Acrididae; genus Schistocerca; species Schistocerca piceifrons. The sequence continues at coordinate 29,924,422 of NC_060140.1, read as the reverse complement.
GTCGCCAGTTTTTCCACGACAAACGATTTTCAACAACTTATTATATGCATAATTGTTCCAACTGATTGCCGGGAATTATATATATATTACTAATCGTAGAGAGTATTTCACCGCAACGGTTTCTTTTAACTGTCGATTTTCTCGAGAATGGCTGAGAAGTACATCTTGGTGCTTTGCCACATTACACCTCTGGCCATGAGCTTTTATTATGCGCAGTATGAATCGGATCTGAATTTCACAATTGGCGGCCTCCCCTTGTCAGTGCGGCTCGCCATTCTCGGAAGAGAGCTTTAGCGGCAGCGTGCAATCGCTCATGACGCAGTCATGCTGGGTGTGTCGCACGCAAGCTCAGGAACAGCCACACTGTACACTTCTCTCGGTGTGCTTATTGACGCTCACTGCGGCATCTATTGGTCAGTTTCATTTTCTTTTAACTTAACGTTTTTTGTACCACGAAGTTTCTCCCTGCAGTTCAGATTAGACGTCATTCTAACCAGTGGTTTTCCTCTGCAGTGTTTTGGAACTTTAATTGTGCACATCCTGTACATCTCTCCCTCCGGACAAATTAAGCCGTGGCACCGAAACTAGTCAGACTATATTCATCCAATGAGACCACTTAGCGAGTTCGAACAAACTTTACATAAAAATTCTAACCTATTGATAATTTTTCTCTGTGGCACCCCTCATACCATAAAAACGGAAAAGATTTTATTGCCTTCTATTTTTTTCAAAAAAATGTTCAAATGTGTGTCAATTGCTAAGGGACCAAACTGCTTAGGTCATCGGTCGCTAGATTTACACACTACTTAAAGAAATTTGTGCTAAGAACAACACACACACCCATGCCCCAGGGAGAACTCGCACATCCGGCGGGAGGGATTATGTTTCCGTTGTTCATGCCGAGAAACATCAGCAGCAGACATGAAGTTTTAATTTATTACTTTTCTATAAATGACTATTTACAACACGTTTCACAGACATTATTCACAAATGTCACTGAATGTACCTGACAAACTGTATCATTGTATGACAGATATTTCATGGAATTGATGTCGTAAACATTGGGTTCGTGAAAAACTAACATTTGGCCGGCCAGAGTGGCCGTGCGGTTCTAGGCGCTACAGTCTGGAACCGAGCGACCGCTACGGTCGCAGGTTCGAATCCTGCCTCGGGCATGGATGTGTGCGATGTCCTTAGGTTAGTTAGGTTTAATTAGTTCTAAGTTCTAGGCGACTGATGACCTCTGAAATTAAGTCGCATAGTGCTCAGAGCCATTTGAACCATTTTGAAAACTAGCCTTTCTTATGATGGATAACAAACTGCTCAGACCATATTCCTCCTGTATTTCATAGCAGGAGTAGACTCTGGGGGAGGGGGAGGGAGAGGGGGGAGGATTACTGATGAAACTCCATTCAGTTCGCCGTTCTTTTCACAGTTCCGTGACAGATTGAGACCACTCGATCCGTTCCAACGGATCGCTTCAAATGAAACTTGCTTTGCTCGTCACAATCCAAATTTTACGTAATGAAAGTTCATGCTGACGTACTGTAACTGACACATTCGACCACTACATCAGACTGCTTGGAATTGTCCGTACCATTGCATAGCGATCGTTTTTACTTAAATTTACCTTGTCAGTCTCTTTGGGCGGTTCAAGCTTTTCAAACTAGTTTGTCGTTCAGAAATGATCCCCAGTTTTGCTAATGTGCATTGGAAGTCAGAGCCATCGTTTTGTGGGGGATACCATTCATCAATGCAACTAATTCTACGAAAGGCAGATGTGAGACCGATAATCATCTTAATTTTGTCGCTTTTTCTATAAAGTGTTTTCAAGCAACTGCAGTATTTCAGTTGAAACAAAAGGTCAAAGCACATCGATTCTGAGAACTACAATAGTGCGCGAAACTTAAGGACGTAGCATGATGTGTCGCTACAGAGTAATATAATTCTATGAAATTTTGACCGAGCATAGAAAAATCTGCTACGGCATAATACGGCAGGTAGCTGATAGAAACTCTTAAAGAGACGAGCAGAAATATAAGTTTTAATCTAAAACAATAACTACGCTGAAGTCACTCAGACTGACGATCGTAAGCTGCACTTTCAAAAGGGTTGCGTATGATTTTTTGCCGTCACGGACGGTAATGGAACGCTGTGCAACGTGCTGCCGCCTTCGCCACAAGGCTGGTGGTGAACTGTTCTGGTATACTGTCCCGTCCCTCTGCCACCGTGGCTGACACTTGCTGGATGGACGCAATGCAAGATGTCTCCCAGGCGCATCCCACACTTGTGTTCGAGGGTGAAGGGCAGGCCAGTTCATTCCCCGAATATGCTACGAGAGCTCCTCCACCTGTGTTGTTAGATGCGGTCCGTATTGTTGTCCACAAAAATGAAGTAAGTGCTGAAAGCACCTCTGAAACGAGGCACACTGGGAAGGAGCAGTCTCGTTGACCAGAAAGTGTTCCGAGTTCAAAGACGTGGCAGCCAGTATACCCGTGAAACATTATGCCTCCCCACAGCAGAACATCACGACTAGCAAAGCAATCATGTACGACAGAGTTCCTGAGTGCGATGCGAGTTCCCACGTGTCGCCATAGGAGGCTACTTCCAGCATTGTCGAACGTGACGGTTTTGGGTTTTCCAGCAGTATTTTGCCTAGACCAGTTGCAGTTTCATAATACTCTGATCAAATGGAATAGATTGACGTGCAGGGTTTTTCACAATGTTTTGAAGAATACAAATTGGTATAACACACAAACCATTCCCGAAACAAAGTTGAAGATCTTACACGAAGTAAAAAAACTATTCAAGTTTATTTATGAAATACTACGTCGGACAAACGATGACCGTTCGTGACTACACAATACTCGAGGCGTTTCACTTAGCTTTTGAACACATCTTTCGTAACTGCTGGAGGAATTCTGGACATTTTATAGTGAGTCTGCAGGCTTTCGTGGCCGTTGTGAGTGAAGTTAAAATTTTCTGAGTTATTAGGCGGCGTCATGTTTCTTCTAAAATGTTCGACGTTTCGACCCCTCTGTTGGGATTTCTTCAGGATCTTTTGGCGTCCACTACTGCTAGAACACTGTCAGAGACGAGTGTCGCGTCCACTTATAAAGGGGGCGTTTTCTGGTGTTCGTGCTGGAGAAGTGATAGCATTGGTTAAAATATGTCTACCATTGGTGAGCCATAGTCATAGGCAGATCCCGCTCTGATGCAGAAGAAGGGGCGTTGGTAGCTCATCTCCTGTGGATACCATTGGCGGTACATGGTCATTGGATAGAAAGGCACTGTTCCACACTTATGCTGGAGAAGGGTTATTGGTTGAAATGCCTGCTACCGCTATTGGTTGGTCACCATCAGTGGCTAGATTCGAATCGGATACAGCAAGAGGGGGGGAATGTTTACCCAAAATATTATTATGGCCCACCAATGTTAGTCATATGAATTTTAACCAATGGCATCACTTCTCCAGCACGAACGCCAGAAAACTCCCCTTTATAAGTGGACGCGACACTCGTCTCAAACAGTGTTCTAGCAGTAGTGGACACCAAAAGATCTTGAGGAAGGTCCCAGCAGCGGGGTCGAAACGCCGAACATTTTAGGAGAAACGTGACGCGGCCTAATAACCCAGAAGATTTTAACTTCATTTTATAGTGAATTCGACCTCTTAACAGTTGCTAACTCCACGGCTGGTTGCAGTACACTCTTGCCTTCAAATAATCCCGTAGGTAAGAGCCTGGAACGGTTAAACCAGGCAAGCGACGCGGTGTAATCTGCCCCCTCTTTTCTAATTCCAGTTATTGTCCACAGTAAGCAAAGTCTTATATGAAAAATTTGAGACAAGCGAAGATTACAACAAACTTTTTCGTGTAGAGTTCGCTCCAGTTCTTCCTGTCTAGAGGTCTGATTCTTGAAGCTGAAATTTTCAGATGTTAGATCCTCGTGGTTGAATTGATTCAAAGAAATTAGAAGATTGTTGTTGCAGAATTTTTGTTGTTACGTTATTAGATTTTATCACATTTTACTATATCATACAGTATTTTTAATTTTCCCGTTACCAAAGCCGAAATTACATTGTTTGCCCAAAATATACGTCCGACCACATCAGAGGCATGCTTACTACTACTTCACTCTGCGATAATAATCATTTTCCAAAGGCAACTTTATTGTAAGGTCTTATGGGACCAAACTACTTAGGTCATCGGTCCCTAAGCCTACACACTACTTAATGTAACTTAAAGTAACGTACTCTATGGACAACACACACATCCATGCCTGATGGAGGACTCTAACAGCTGATTATGTGTTGTTGTTGTGGTCTTCAGTCCGAAGACTGCTTTGAACCAACAGTCCATGTGCAAGCCTTTTTACCTCTGAATGACTATTGCAACTAATATCTTTCTGAATCTGTTTACTGTATTCATCTTCTGGTCTCCCAAACTTCCTTCCAGTACTAAATTCCTGGTCCCTTGATGTCTCAGAATTTGCCATATCAACTGATCCCTTCTTTTAGTCGGGTTGTGCCACAAATACCATTTCTCTCCAGTTGTGTACAGTACCATCTCAATAGTTACGTGATCTACCCATCTAGTCTTCAGTATTCTTTTGTATCACCACAATTCGAAAGTTTCTATTTTCTTCTTGTCTAAAGCGTTTATCGCCCACGTTTTACTTCAATACATAGCTACACAGAAAATAATTTCTCACACGTAAATTTCTCCTCTTCACAAACGCTTTTCTTTTCACTGCCGGTCTACATTTTATATTTTTTCTACTTCGCCCTTCATCAATTATTTTAATGTCCAAATAGCTAAAGTCGCCTGTAACTTTTAGTGTCTCATTTACTAATTTAATTTCGTCAGCATCACCTGCTTAGATGAGACTACATTATGTTATTGTTATTTTCGTTTTTTTTTCTTTTCAAGACAGTGTCTTTTTCGCTCAGCTGCTTTTACAAGGCCTTTGCTGTCTCCGACAAAAATAAATTGTCATTGGCCCACCTTCATGGACTGAGTTACTCCAAATTTTTCTTTTGTTTCCGTTACTAATTGCTCAGTGTACAGATCCAATAACGTCGTGGACATTCTACAACCTTGTTTCACTTCCTTCTCCATCACTGCTTCCCTTTCATGCCACTCTACTGTTGTAACTACCGTCTTGTTTCTGTAAAAGTTGTAAATAGCCTATCGCTCCCTGGATTTTAACCCTGCTACCTTCAGAACTTCAAAGACTATTACAGTCAAAATTGTCCAAAGCTATCTCTAAGTCTACAAATAATATAAACGAAGGATTGCCTTTCATCAACATATCTTCTATGATGTCGTAGGGTCAGTATTACCTACGTGTGCTCTACATTTCTCGGGAATGCAAGCTGATCTTCCCCGAGGCCGGTTTATACCACTTTTCCATTTTTCTGTACAGAATTCGCTTTGAAATTTTGCGACCATTACTTATTGAACTGATAGTTCGGTAAGATTCACACGTGTCAGTACCTCCAGTGAAATTATTATTCTCGAAGTCGAGGGTATTTCGCCTGTCTCACACATATTGCACACCAGATGGAAGAGTCTGGATCTCTCAAGGCTATCAGTAGTTCTGATGGAATGTCGTCTCATCAAGGGGTATTGTTTCGACATAGGTTTTGCAGCCCTCTGTCAAATGCTTCTCGCAGTATCGTATCTCCCAACTCATCTTCATCTACGTCGTCCTCCAGCTCTGTAATATTGCCTTCATCTCCATTGTATAGATCTTTTATATGCCTTTACCACATTTCTGCTTCCCATTCTTTACTAGGGACTCGTTTTCCATATTTTTCATTTTCTTATAGACGCTATTTACCATTCCTCTAGCGATGTATGCCACTAAATCCTTACATTTGTTCCCTAGCCATTATTGCGTATCCATTTTGGCAAGTTACCTTTCAGGCGTTTGTATTTTCTTTGCCTATTTCATTTACTGCAGTTTCATATTTTCCCCTTTCGTCACATAAATTCAGAATTTCCTGTGTTATTCAATCGTTTCAAGGATTTCTACAAGGCCTTCTCTTTCTTCCTGTATTATTGTCTGCTGCCTTCACTATTCCATTTCTCAAAGTTATCCATTCATCTTCTACTGTATTCATTTCCGCTCTTCTTGTTAATCGTTCCCTAGTGCTCCCTCTGAAACTCTCTACACCTTCTAGTTCTTTCAGTTTATCAAGGTCCCATCTCATTAAATTCCTACCTTCTTGCAGTTTCTTCAGTTTTAATCTGCAGTTCATAAGCAATAAATTGTGGTGAAAGTCCACATCCGCTCCTGGTTACGAAATCTCTGTCTTACCATTATATAATCAATCAGAAACCTTCTAGTGTCTTCATGCCTGTTCCACGTATACAACCTCCTTTCATGATTCTTTTTTTTTATTGCATCATACATTTCTTCAATCTCTTTATCGTTTGTGAAATTAGCTGACATTTAAACTCGGCGTTCCTTTTTTTTTTATACATTATTAAAACTCACTACAACGATTTGAATTTGTATTTATAATCCTTTATTCACCTGACCAAAAGTCATATTCCTCCTGCCCTGGAACTTCACTAATTCCCACTATATTTAACTTTAACCTATACATTTCATTTTTTAAATTTTCTAACCTATGTACCCGATTAAGCGATCTGACATTTCACGCTCCGATTCGTAGAACGTCAGTTTTGTTTCTGCTGATAACGACGTCCTCCTGAGTAGTTCCCCCCCCCCTTTCCGGAATATTTTACCCAAGAGGATGCCATCATCATGTCTTTTATTATAAAAAGCTCCTATGAACTGAGTTAAGTTTGCAACTAATATGTGGCAACGGAAAAATCATGTAAGAAGTCCAGGACAGCCACTGAAGATGCGTCGTCAAAAAGACATTACAAAATGTAATGCGCAGCATGCAAGACGCGTTTTCTTTCCAAATTTCTGTATTTTATATACAGGCGATGGGAAAGTGACCACTACAAGAAACTTGTTTTTGTATTTGTTTGTGCTGAGCCCGTCCACTCCCCTATCAACCAGATCCATTGAATATATCTGAAACACAATTTCCATGCTAATACAACCAGCAATGTTTGAGGAATTCCCATTGTCACATGGATGCTCTGAACCATCGCTGTAACCAGCCATCAGCGCAACTTAAACCTACATCCAACATAATTCGAGTTATAAGACGTATCTTAATCTGACATAAGGCTTATTTGACGCCATAGTAATCACGTCACATGCTCCTAATAAAAAGGAGCAACTTCTGCTGCAGGGCGGGGTGGCGGCAATTGAGCAGTGGTAGCAACTGTTGGGAGAGTCACGGTGCGGAAGCGACGGGTGTAGCAGCAGGGTGACCAACTTAGCGACTTTGTCGGCAATTCTTGCGTCCTTTAATTCTGCATCTACATCTACGTCTACGTGATTACTCTGCTATTCACAGAATAGTGCCTGACAGAAGGCTCAGTGCACGATCTTCAAGCTCGCTCTCGACTGTTTTACTCTCGAACGGCGCGCAGGAGAAACGAGCTCTTAAACTTTTCTGTGCAAGCCCTGATTTCTCTTATTTTATTATGACGTTCATTTCTCCCTGTCTAGGGGGGTGGCAACAGAATGTTTTCGCAATCGGAAGAGAAAACTGGTGATTGAAATTACATGAGAAGACCAGGTCGCAACGAAAACGCCTTGTTTTAATGATTACCACTACAGTTCAGGTATGATGTCTGTGACAATATCTCCCTATTTCACGATAATAAAAAACGAGCTTCTCTTCTTTGTACTATTTCGATGTCATCCGTCAGTTCCATCTGATGCGGACCCCACTCCGCACAGAAATATTCCAGAATAGGATGGACAAGCTTGGTGTAAGCAGTCTCTTTGGTAGATCTGTTGCACCTTCTAACAAGGGAACCTCCCCATCGCACCCCCCTCAGATTTAGTTATAAGTTGGCACAGTGGATAGGTCTTGAAAAACTGAACACAGATCAATTGAGAAAACAGGAAGAAGTTGTGTGGAACTGTGAAAAAATAAGCAAAATATACAAACTGAGTAGTCCATGTGCAAGATAGGCAACATCAAGGACAGTGGGACCGCAGGAGCGCCGTGGTCTCGTGGTAACGTGAGCAGCTGCGGAACGAAAGGTCTTTGGTTCAAATCTTCCATCGAGTGAAAAGTTTGATTTTTTATTTTCAGTATATGTGACAAACTCTTATGTTATCATCACTTTTTTGGGAGTGATTATCACATCCACAAGAAAACCTAAATCGGGCAAGGTAGAAGAATCTTTTTATCCATTCGCCAAGTGTACAAGTTAGGTGGGTCGACAACATATTCCTGTCATGTGACGCACATGCCGTCACCAGTGTCGTATAGAATATATCAGACGTGTTTTCCTATGGAGAAATCCGTTGACCTATGACCTAGCGATGAAATGTTTTCGGTTCCCATTGGAGTGGCACGTCCTTTCGTCTACTAATCGCACGGTTTTGCGGTGCGGTCGCAAAACACAGACACTAAAATTATTACAGTGAACAGAGATGTCAATGAACGAACGGACAGATAATAACTATGCAAAAATAAAGAAAGTAAAATTTTCACTCGAGGGAAGACTAGAATCAAGGACCTCTCGTGTAGCAGCCGCTCACGCTACCACGGGACCACAGCGCTCCTGAGCTCACATTGTCCATGATGTTGCCTATGTGGCCCATGGACTTCTCAGTTTGTAAATTTTGCTTATTTTTTCACAGTTCCACACAACTTCTTCCTGTTTTCTCGTTTGACGTGTGTCTAGTTTTTCAAGGCCTTTCCCTGTGCCAACTTATAACTAAATCTGAGGGGGGTGCGATGGGGAGGTTCCCTTGTAACTATTCTGCCAATGAATCACAGTCTTTGATTTGCTGTACCCACAACACTATCTATGCGTTCGTTCCAATTTACATTATTTATAATTGTAATCCCCAAGTATTCAATTGAATTTACGGTCTTCAGATTTGCGTGACTTATCGCGTATTCGAAATTTAGCAGATTTCATTTAGTAGTCATGTGAATAACTTCAAACTTTTCTTTATTCAAGGTCAACTGCCACTTTTAGCATCATACAGGTATCTTATCTAAATCTCTTTGCAACTCGTTTTGGTCATCTGATGACTTTACAATACGGTAAACAACGTCATCATCTGCAAACAATGTAAGAGGGCTACTCACATTGTTTCCTATGTCGTTAATATAGATCAGGAACAATTGAGGGCCTATAATACTTCCTTGGGGAACGCCAGATATTACTTCTGTTTTACTCGATGACTTTCCGCCTATTACTACAATCTGTGACCTTTCTGACAGGAAATCGTGAATCCAGTAGCACAAACGAGGCGATATTCCATAGGCACGTAGTTTGGTTAGATGACGCTTGTGAGGAAAGGTCTAGAAGGCCTTCTGGAAATCTAAAAATACGGAATCAATCTTTACATCTCCTGTCGATAGAACTCATTGCTTCATGAGTGTAAAGAGCTAGTTGTGTTTCACAAGAACGATGTTTTCTGCATCTGTGCTGACCACGTGTCAATAAATCGTTTTCTTCAAGGTTATTCATAATGTTCGAACACAGTACATGTTCCAAAACCCTTCTGCAAATCGATGTTAGTGATATGGGCCTGTTATTCAACGGATTACTTCTATTTTCGTTTTCGGGTATTGATGTGACTTGAGCAGCTTTCCAGTTTTTCGGTACAGATCTTTCTGTAAGCGAGTGGTTGTATATAGTTGATAAATATGGAGCTATTGCATCCGCATACTCTTAAAGGAACCTGACTGGTATAAAATCTGGACAGGAGACCTTTCCTTTATTAAGTGATTTAAGCTGCTTTGCTACACCGAGGATATCTGCTTCTATGGTTGTCATCTTGGTAGTTATTCTTGATTGGAATTCAGGAATATTTACTTCGTCTTCTTTGATGAAGGAGTTTCGGAAAATCGTGTTTAATAACAATCCAGAGACGTGATTTTACATTTTGGAACATGTCTTATTTCTGGCGATTTTAAATGCATTTCGGCGACCAACCTTGGCCCTTTTAATAATGGAAATAAGTTGGAAATTTCAGTTGTAGATGAAATGTGAAACAGTTGTCGCACTGATTAGATGTACGTTTCTTTCATCCTTCGTTGGCAGCGCTTATGGCAGGTTTCACAGTCATCACTCTACCAGGGAATATCCTGGTTTGTTGTTTCTGGTCCGGCTTGCAGGCAACTGATGAAACCGAATAAACAATGCTGTAGGCTACGGTCTGTTGTTTTCACGCTACGTGAGACCATACCTCGTACGTACATGTCATTCGTGTGTGCGTGTGCGCGTGTGTCCGAGGCAGGATTCGAACCTGCGACCGCAGCGGTCGCGCGGTTCCAGAGTGAAACGCCTAGAACCGGTCAGCCACTCAGGACAGAATGGGCGCTGAAGTCACAACATATTAGTCATAGGATTTGACATTTATGCACATTTAAAGTGAGTTGCTTATCTTTGAAGCCTTATGAAGTTCTGATTGAATATTTGTTCATATTCATTCAGATGACTTTAGATAACTTCCTCATCTGCAAAAGGTGTTATTTTAGCAGCAATATAGTGTATCAAGTTGTAAGGTGGCAGAATAAATGATCAGATCGTCCCTTACATGAGAGCTTTATACATCATGATAGGAATGTGAATATGACACCTAACTTAATTCAGCGGTTATGAGCAAATTTGCCAATCAGTATGTAATGCAAAAAGGGATGACAATCGATGGTGATTAACACACCGTTGCTATATAATGCATGTCTGTGAGCAGAAGGTGCAACAAGCAGCGAGAGGCGTTTTAGTTTGGAATTCGGAGGGGCGAGAGCAGAGGCAAGACCGCGCCATTGGAGATACAATGGAAATCACTAGAAGGGGCGTCCCGAGCCAGGTCAACTACTGACCACGTAACTCAGAAGGGGAGAGCGATTTACCGGGCCGCCTGAGGAAGGACAGGAAAGAAAGCTGTTAAAAACTGCCTTTCAGAATTCAAAATGGATACTAACAAGACCAGTGACGCATTTTCGATCACGTGTCCAGCGAGTGGTACACACATGACAGACATGTCCGCATTTTGATGTCTGGTGTGGGCACAAAACGTCCGATTGGCGGAAACGCACTAGGAAGGGGAAAATTTCCGAAGTTTCGACGCATTTAAATGGAAGGGCCCTTGTGATTGGTAAACAGAGTTTCCACAAAGTAAGGGGAACGCTCCTATTGGTCGAATACAGCTGTGACATGAAGAACGAAAGAACCCAGGTGGGGAGACAGTTCAGCTACGAGAAAGACAAGACGGAAATTTTGTGGGGATTCTTCTCTGAACGGGCGTCAAGTGCAGAATGGAGTGCATAACACTCTGTACGGCACAGAGGAGTAATTTGTGTGAACACTGTGTTCACAATGGTTGGTTGGTTGGTTGGTTGGTTGGTTTGTTTGGGGAAGGAGACCAGACAGCGAGGTCATCGGTCTCATCGGATTAGGGAAGGACGGGGAAGGAAGTCGGCCGTGCCCTTTGAAAGGAACCATCTCGGCATTTGCCTGGAGCGATTTAGGGAAATCACGGAAAACCTAAATCGGGATGGCCGGACGCGGGATTGAACCGTCGTCCTCCCGAATGCGAGTCCAGTGTCTAACCACTGCGCCACGTCGCTCGGTGTTCACAATGGCTGAGATCCAGCTAAAAATTAGCTGTAGCGTCGTTTAGCTCCAACTGTGGAGAAACGAACAGCCAATTAATTATTCTCACGAGAACTGAGAGTCATGCACGTGTATATAGCCATAATTCTAAGACCAGGGATGAGTAAATGTTTCCACGAATAACGAGAAACATAGGGAGAGTTTCTGCTGGAAATTTCAGCAAAGGTTTTTAATAAGTTTTATAAAAATTTCAGAGGGAGAGAGCAGCCTAGCAGACGGCAGCTCATCACAGCTTAAAGGAAACACCGTGTGCAGAGGCGTAAACATGTTGGATCACCAGCTTGCGTCCACTGTAAACTCGAGCGACCTTGGGTAATCTTTTGCTCAATTTGTCACATAACTAACCATCAACTGTAGACTTGATTGTCATCCTAAAAATAGTACCGAACTTTGAACCGGAATCGGATGATTTATCTTAGTACTGACCAACATCATAACGAATTCGTAAGAATAATTTTGTAAAGAAACATTTAGTTAAATTTTAATATTGTCATGTTAAGGATAATTTAACTTTCTGAGGGTTAATATTTAATATTGTTGTGTTTAGGATTATTTCACTTTTGATGTTTATGAGATGCATTACCCTGATACCTGTTTTAACACACTCTCATGGTAAACTGTGTAAAAGCGTGTATTTCTATGCTAATATTGAGACATTAAACATGTCATTTCAACTTACACAGTTGTCCTCAGTCATACAATAAGAAAAACCGAATATATCACCTTACAAGGTCATTAATACAGCAAGGGGCCGAAAATAGGTCTCTGGGGCTTGACCGATGTTACTTCCACATCCACCGATGACTTTCAATCCAAGATAACATGCTATCTCTTCCCTACAAAGAGATCTTCAGTCCAGTCACAAATGTCGTTTGCTACCCTACATGTTCGTACTTTCGTAAGGAGAATTAAACATTGCCTTTTTTTTAAGCAGCTGAACGTAGAAAAGGATATTGTAGTACAGGAGGACTTTGGAATTTGGCGGCCGTATCACTAGTCATAAATGATACACAATTTATGGACGACAAATCCGAGTTTATATTCAGCGTGCGTAAAGCATCCAGTCTGGACATCAGGTAGTATGTACAACCACATCACGTATCGCCGGTCATGTACGGTCGTTTGTCTTTAATTAAGTGCCCATAAAACGACATGAGAGAAGGGTAAGAAGATACATTAAAATTTGAGCCTAAAATTACGTTGTTACTCCGTAATAGGCTTGCAGGAAAAGATTGGGGGGAGGGGAGGGGGAATTCTTAACCGCATGCCAGTGTAGAGCGTTCGGCGAGATGAACAACGAAGGTCGTCTATCAGCCAACGCCGGTACGACGCAATTAATTCAGTTTCTGACAAACTGGAAAAATCGCCACTAGAGACTCTTTTCTCCCTATTTTAGAAAGACGTCGTGTGCTATGTACTAGACATAAACATCGTATAAACTGGCATTTTAAGCGGCGCACAATTCACAAAACGTTTCAAATTACACCGCTGCATTGTAATTATAATGTGATAAGGAATGAAAGCCGTATTACGACCCTATATATTCTCGCCATAAACGAGAGATTGTTCTCAGCAATCCATCGTCCTAATGGCCTATAAAGGCAATTTGTACTTATTACGATTCATAAGATTTTATCGCCTTCCGTGCCTGGGCCTAAGATTTACGGCGCCAACCTCAAAAGATTTCGTTGGGGGTCAGGTCGGTAACAGTGCTAATAAATTAGGGAAGCGAGCACCAGGTCTCCGTAGCGAAGAGCGACTAATCGTCCGGGGTCAGGCGTTTCTCGCCTTCCGCCGCTCTGGTGAAACAAGCGGAGAAACGGGGTGCTCCAAACCTCGATGGTTCCTCCAGCTGGCGGGTGCCTGCTTGGGGATCGAAACTCTGAAAGACGAGGGATTAAGATCTACGGCGATATTAGTAAGAGGGTCAGCATTTCAGTCTCCTTTTTTCCTGTAAAATATTATTCCTTTTCTTTTTCCTCTTCTAGAGCCACGTTCTCTCAGATTTTGACGCTCACGATACATAGTTCCTGTCTGTCTTCACTGATACGGAGTATTCTTGGTTCCTGATTTGCCGAAGATGTTTCTAAGACACAGTGTTTTTCTTTTGCCTGCAGCTCGAGGACCTTCGATTTTGAATGTGAAAATTAAGGTGCACAACTTTTTATTTTCATTCCAACCTATTCTTCCGTCGCGTATTGATAGAACAGATCCACAGTTATTGATAAATAACACAAAATTGTGGCTGTTATACTCTAATGATTTCCTTAAGTTGTTTTCAGGTCAGACGGCTATCATCGCACTTTAGCTATCGCCGTCGAAGAGTAGTCAGGGCCGGTGAGCAACATTGCAAGGGATATTACAGGTGCAGAGTGGCAAAAGTACAGGTCATCTTTGATAGTATCATGTTAATGTAATTCAGAATGTTAAAGTTAAGCAAAGTATATAAGGAAACAAACCAGAAAGAGATTGACACCAAACATCGAGAAAACTGTTTGTGTTTGTGTGTGTGTGTGTGTGTGTGTGTGTGTGTGTGTGTGTGTGTGTGTGTGTTCAAATGGCTCTGAGCACTATGGGACTTAACATCTGTGGTCATCAGTCCCCTAGAACTTAGAACTACTTAAATCTAACTAACCTAAGGACATCACACACATCCATGCCCGAGGCAGGATTCGAACCTGCGACCGTAGCAGTCGCGCGGTTCCGGACTGAGCGCCTAGATATATATATACACACACACATATATATATATATATATATATATATATATATATATATATATATATATATATATATATATGTATGTGTGTGTGTGTGTGTGTGTGTGTGTGTGTGTGAGTGAGTGAGTGAGTGAGTGAGAGAGAGATAGATATGAGGTGGAAGACGAAGAGGACAACCTATCACAGAATTATACTCAATAGAAGAGGGGCATGTGGTAACACAACATAATGCCCTGTATAACAACACAAATCAAATTAACAGTAACAATGAAATGAAGTAAATACAAGACAAGAGTACTGAGGAATAACAGGAAGAGATGTTAGATGTGGAATTTGATGCATAATGAAGAGTAAAAGGCAGAATTCACAACTGTAGCAAGTACGTAAACTAAATAATATGTCAGTAGTATGAAGAAATTCTCTTACTGTAGGGAAGATGTACTCATAATCAAACAGTAGAATATAAATATCGAGGTCATAGACAATCAAAATACGATAAGTAAATGCAGGAAAACTGGTGGACTAGGATGAAATAGACAGTGTGGGAAGAAATGTGAGGCTTAAGAGAAGTTCGACAGAGGGCAGCTACTGAGCTGTGTTCGGTCATTTAACATTAAGTGAGGACTCTGTGCTAGACGTTTGTTGATTTCCAGAACTTCCAGAAGACTGCCAAGTGGAGGATATTGGACCGTGGCTGGTAGCTGTGGCCCTCACTAAGTACGAGCTCAGAAAACGTGACGCAACAATTTCGCAGCCTCCGGCTGCCTTCCCGTTCAGTTGACCTAGTTGCTTCGTCTCTCCGTGATTTAGCAACATAGCATTCATCGTGACGAAGACAACCAGCTTTACATTCCCAGTACTGGTTGGGTATTGTCTTAATTATCGAAAATATACTGAGCTATGCGGTTTCTCACGTAGTAGCAAATCGTAGCAAGTGTTCAGTGATCTGGGTACGTTCTGTGACACTTCTCTTTTATTGCCAGCCGTAGTGGCCGTGCGGTTCTAGGCGCTACAGTCTGGAGCCGAGCGACCGCTACGGTCGCAGGTTCGAACCCTGCCTCGGGCATGGATGTCCTTAGGTTAGTTAGGTGTAATTAGCTGTAAGTTCTAGGCGACTGATGACCTGAGAAGTTAAGTCGCATAGTGCTCAGAGCCATTTTTTTCTGTTTTGTTTTTCCTTGTGCAGCGTACGTGACAGGAAGACATTCGGAATTCGATGGTTCCTGTTGTCTACAAAAAAGTATCGTCATTAAGCGATTATGAAGAAGTGAGGTACACCTTAGACAGAGCTTCCATTTGAGGCACTGAGCGGCACTTCTCTTTAGATGGAGACACATGGAGGATAAATCCCATAAATAAGAGAAGCAACGCAATAGGACGCAATGAAAAGATCGATGAAAGGTATGAGACGTAAATACCGGCAAAACAGTATTGGAAAGAAAGACATTGGAAGTGGAAAACGGAAGCTGTTTGGATTTATGGGAGAACCGAATAACAAGTTCCCTGTGGCGGCTATTTTCGAAGTAGCTGTATTTAAACTGCATCAGTTTACGAGAAAAACGCCTTTTACGCATTGTACTCTATTTTTTTAATATTATTTTGTGCACTTAGGTTCGTTTCGTCTTTCTAACAAGGCGTCTTTTGTGGGTTTCACTTACTGGCTATAGATTTAAAACAGCTCACGGAAAATTTTTATAATAAAATAGGAAGGTACTTACAGATCAGCGTCTAGTTCATTATGTGAAATCCAGTGGAATAGGGATTGAAAGCCTCCTATTTTTTGTGTAGCCACTGAGTTTTCGTAGATATCACTTTAACTGCCACTGTTCGTGTCTTCAGTGTCATATGTTTTTGTAAGTTTTGTCAACTTCCCAATTTTTGCTTTCACTTGGTATTCTTCTGACTATATATATATATATATATATATATATATATATATATATATATATATAAGTAGAAATTTGATGATGGATTCGAGCATCTGCCCCAGACAGTGGTTAACCATACACACACCAAAAAGTTTTGCATCACCTCCGTTCTGAGAGTTCCGGAACCTGTACAGGAAACTGGAATAGAGATCAACATAAACATCTTTTCCGCCCCTTTTATTGCTCATGAAAGCCACACATTGCATGTTGTACCACCATACAGCGAGACCTTCAGAGGTGGTTGTCCATATTGCTGTACACACCGGTACCTCTAATACCCAGTAGCACGTCCTCTGGCATTGATGCATGCCTGTATTCACCGTGGCATACTATCCACAAGTTCATCAAGGCACTGTTGGTCCAGATGGTCCCACTCCTCAAAGGCGATTCGGCGTAGATCCCTCAGTCACATAATGCTACCCCAAAACAGTAGAGAACCTCCACCTTGTTGCATTCGCTGGACAGTGTGTCGAAGGCGTTCAACCTGACCGGATTGCCTCCAAACACGTCTCCGACGATTGTCTGGTTGAAGGCATATGCTACACCCATCGGTAAAGAGAACGTGATGCCAGTTCTGAGCGGTCCATTCGGTTTGTTGTTGGGCCCATATGCACCGCGCTGCATGGTGTCGTGGTTGCAAATATGGACCTCGCCATGGGCGTCGGGAGTGAAGTTGCGCATTAAGGTGCCTATTGCGCACAGTTTGAGTCGTAACACGACGTCATGTGGCTATACGAAAGTTTACATATTTGGACGGGTGTAGTGACATTCTGAACACTCAATGGGACTGTGTGTCTGATACAATATCCACAGTCAACGTGTATCTTCAGGAAACGGGATGATGAAAAACGTTTTTTGATGGGTGTATTTACTTGGTCATTTAGTAGTAGATTCTTTTCTACATTTGGTTTGTAAGTTTAATAACTTTCATGTAAAGTTAGCAGGCATCGTTCACGATTTACATTAACTGTTTTCATGCATTTCTTTCTTATACTAGGCTTTTGGTTTACTTGTCTTCAATTTTCTGCAAAAGCTGGGTGACTTGTACCTTATGCGCTCATACTGGATGTTGAATGTCCTACTTGTCGTCCCACATACCTTCCAGCACATGTCGTGCACAATAGTTGGTATGTTCCTGTCTTCTGGAAGGTGTCTGTGTCAGTTTGAAATGCACTTTTTGACTGAATTGTCTGTTTTGAGAGCGTCTGCTTGTTTTTGTGAGCTGTCGTGTTGTTTTTTGTAGCTGTGTGTGCGTATTCTGTTTACTGTGTTATAGTTTAGTATTTATTTACTTATTTGCTTTATTTTGTGAGTGGATTACGTTGTACACATTGTTTGCTGCTATTTGTGAGATGACATCGCCTTTTGGGTAGTTTTCTGTGCTCAGCGATAGTGTGATGAGTCGACAGATTCTGCTAATGTTGTGTTTGAGTAACTATCTTCTATGGCGGATGAGAGAAGGTTGGCTGTGTCTGGCGGTTTTACATATCTTTTATGAATTGTATTAACTATGAAGTGTTCCTTATAGTTCTGACATCTTTTATCATGTATTTTTCAGATACTTACTCCATGTGTACTGTAAGTTTGTAAGTGAGGGTTTTCGTGGGATTTATAACGGGTCTTAGTGGGGTGTTTTGGTTGAGAATTTTTGTCTGATATTGGAGGGCAGATGCTTTGAGGTTACTCAGTATTATTTTTCCTTTTCCTCTCTTATCTAGTGGGTAGAATATATTTTAAGACTTTCTTACCTTAGTTTTAAATCCCATTTCTAGGTCTGATTCCATTTATTTAATACTTTTTATGAAATTGACTCTTGTGTTAGAATAAAGACGTCTGCTAACTTTACAAGAACATTTTGCACATGTAGAAGAAGGGAACAAAATAGTCTACTGATAAATGACCAAAACAACATCACTAATGTATCACTGCTTACACTAACTGAATATGTAATACACAGATATGCCAATAGATTATCATATGTATTGTTGCACTGCAAATAAATTGCTTGCCATGGCCTGGTAAAATTAAGACGTCTTCTTTGACTAACTAAAGCATCTAGAGAAGCAGGTCAAGGCAGGTGGCTGGGCAGAAGTTGCGCCAGGCTTATCTGCTGACGTGGTGATCACAGCTGCTGAAGCTTCACAGTGGTTACTTCAGGCTGCCACCAAGCGGAAGGTCCAGGAGCACAAATAATACGGACGCGGCAGAAAGACAAAGAAACCACGATCCTGACAGCCTGATAACTTCGCACAAGAGCTGCCTACTTGCTATGGCCTACTCGGTCAGGTCCAATGCTGTAGCGAAATACGTATACTCTGAGCCACTCGGTATAAATGGTCTCCGTTTTTAATCACGGGGGTCACAGTTTGGCAGCCACCAACTATCGAGGACAGGTCGACGCTGCTCTACGAGGCAACGCGGTTCTACTAGCAGCCGCGACGGGACGTTGCATCTGCTACCTGTCCGCCTACTGCTGGCTGTGAGTTGCCTTCCAGCTGGAGTCACACCTGCGGGCCTGCTTCCAGTTGCTTCAGACGAGGGTGGTGCAGCCACCCAACCGCCTCCCCCTGTGCTGGTCTGGCGTGATGTTGCTGAACGAGTGGGCACTGGTCTCCTCCTCTATGAGGATCACGGCGCGGTTCGAACCCCCGCGTTAGTGTACCTACTTAGCCGCTGCCATCACAGAAGGCCTTGCCACGTGTTGTCTTCAGTAAACGCCCGTGAGGACACTGCCACTGCAGAGAGTCACTAAGAGTTCTGAAGTTCATATTTCATTGAAATGTGCGACTATCACGGACGTTCCTTTGAACGCTAATCCATCATCATCTTGATAACGACACACTGCCTCAACCCTGTCACTGTAGATGTCTCCCCCCCCCCCCCTCCCCAACGCCACTTGGGCTTGTTTATATTACCATAGGCACACAGAAGCAAGAAAGAAGTTAAATGAAAAACAGAGAAATTCAGCAACACTTACGAAAACAAATGGCACTATAGCCACAGAAAATGGCACTTAAAGTGATATGTCATAAAAACTCAGTTACTACACGAAAAATTTTATGCTTCATCCAGTTTTCTACATAAGGGAAAGCTGCATGGTTTTGAAATAATGAAGTGGACGCTGATCTGTGCTATCTTAAACTTATAAGCAGCATCTGACAACGAAAAAATCATGTACACTCACTGAAAATGATTTATTAAAAAGGCGAGAAGCAGGTGGTTGCATAAAAAATTAATGTGCAGCATGAAAAAGGCCTATTTCTTGTAAAGTACTGTTGTGTATAAGAAGCAGAATACCTATGTGTGAGACAAGTTTTGGGAATGTGGAAGATTTGTTGAGAGCAAAACGAAATCGGATAGAATTAAGAAAGAGATTTTCCGATTGTTTTGTCTGATGGGTACTATATATGGCTGCCAAATGTAGTTAGTGAAGGAGAGAAAGGATAATACTTGAATTCTTTTGATATATGGAGAAAAATGTATGACAAAATGAAAAATGAAGAAGAATAGGAGATGAACGAAAACTATTCTACATCATGAAAATCAGAGAAGCATCTACACTAGGATACAAAATTTATTGCGGAGAAATTGCCTGCAATAACGAGTCATTGGAGGGAAGCTTTCACGAAGACCGGTATAGACAGAAACATACTTGGAATGGTGTACGACATTAAACGTGAAGGAAGTTAGCAGCACATTGTGCAAGAGGCACAGGAGAGGGGAAAATAAAAAGCGTTCATTCGATACCTGTCGTGAGACAGACGTAGCAAAGAAGAAGAGAAATTATTCAAATCAGACTGACGACATAATGAAGGTGAATGAGAGATAAGGTTTTGTTATGTGGATTAATGTAAAGTACAGCACAACCCTACGGGGTAAGGCATGTATGTAGCTAGTACGACTCATTCTTGAATACTGCTGTAGTGTTTCGTGATAACGACAACAGGCACGGAAGAAATACGGGGATACGCCGCTGGAACAGAGACATTTTGGTGCAGCCCACACGGCAGTGTAAGGTTGGCGCTCGACAGTTGACATTGGGATCTCTGGAGGAAAGATGGCACTGCTGTAGGATAATCGTGTTGGGTTTACAGAATCAACATTTGCAGGAGACTGCAAAATTCCTGATACTTCTATCTATTTCTCTTGAGATATTGCTCAGAAGAAAATTTTTGCACCTGGTCAAAGTTTGTTGTTACACCATCCTGATGGGAGTGTCCGAACGCAGCGTCATCTGCACGGATGGCTGCTCGAAACACGCATGTTGCCATGGACGCGGCTATTGGGGGTGGTATTGTGCAGGATCTTTATTTCATCTTCCATGAGATCTATGCTAGAGAGCATTATTGCTGCCCCCTCACGCTCGATTTTTCCCCCGAAAGCGATGCAGTCTTCCAGGAGGACAACTGCCCGTGCCACAAGGGCAGAACCACGTTACACTGGTTCGAAAAGTACGACAGTAAACTCACGTTGTTGGTCTGGCCGCGACCTGCAGCTGACGGAGCGAATGTGGGACACCATCGTATTCCAGCTCTGCACATCTGTAGTTTAGGCAAACAGAAGGGGTCGGCAGAAGAAAGTACTAAGCCACCAGAGTGTTTTCTGATTGACTGCATTCTGTGAGTTTGTTTAAATATAGAGATAAGAGCAGAACAGAAGACAGTGAACTACTTGTTACCAGCATGTGATGCATTCTAAAACACATCTTACTACTTGGTAAGTATTTTCTTCCGCCGACCCCTTCAGTTGTGTGTAGACATCTGCCACCACGCAGTCTAGAAACAGAGGACATTTCGGATCCGTGCAGTGCAAACTCGTTGCTGTACTGCGATCCTCAGGTAGGCCAAAAAACCGTCAGTGCGGTGGTCACAATATTTTAGCCTATCAGAGTACGCTGTGCAATCCGACGTGGACTCACTGACAACGAACTACAAGACTCTTGCAGATTTCAACTTAATTTATAATTATTCACTGTTTGCAACTTCAGCTTTCAATTACTGCCCAGCAGAATTGAAAATTTCGAAAGATAATCCTAAATTTTCGAATTATTGTTCAATCAGTACCAGCTGGACAGTCCTTTCATCGTGTACAAAAGCTAGTTTAGAGCCTTTCGCTGCAACGCGCTATTCATTTTGATGTAATGTTGCAAATATTTTTTTTAAAATCAACTGGTGACTCTTTCGTCATTTGGTGGCTCACACGGACTCATTGAAGTTGTGAAAAGTAAATACAGACATATATATATATATATATATATATATATATATATATATATATATATATATATATATATACTGGCACTTCTGAATGTGGTTGTAGGTTATTTTCCACGAGGTGTGGGTAAGTCCTGACCTGATTTCCTATTCCCACTGAAGAAATATAACTCGCAGACCGATAAAACAGAAAAATACATAGAATAAAATTTACAAGATTAGCAGTCAAATGTAGAACATAGCCGTCCATCCCATACTAACTGGAGAGGAGGACCTGCCATTCCCCTACGAGCGCAGGCCCAACGCTAGGGAAGGACACCCGCAACTGCACACATACTCCACAGGCAACTGTTCGGTGACGGCCGATAGTACCTGGTACCAATGTTGATCAGCGTCTTCTCCGCTCCTGTTGCAAATGGAGCGAGAGAAATACGACTGCCCACGTGCTTTCGCCGGTTGCAGGAAATGGAAGTCGTATGTTGTTTCACCTATCTTGGCTCAACCTTCTGCAACACGGGAAGTTGTGAAGCTGGGATATGAAGATGGATCACCAAAGAGTGAGACGCTACAAAGTTTACGGAAATCTAAGAGAAAAGTGTGATGAAGAAGAGCACGGAGATGTGGCTTGTTGAAAGAATCGAGTTTTTCGTCCTCTTTTACGTTTGCGAAACATGGATCCTTAACACTGGAGGCAAGCTTAATATTGACGGATTTCAGGTTTGGTGTCAGCGCAGGATGCTGCACATGAAATGGGCCCTAATGAAGAACTATTGCGTCTGTTACTGAGCAACGCAGTGTGTCCGGTCACCTTTCTTCTTTTGTCAATCAAAACATTCTCCCGTTATTTGACCACTGTGTGAGAGGAGGCAGGAAAATACAGAGAAGATGCACTGCGGTGCACTGGTAAGTCGTGGGATAGCGATACGCACATGTACAGATGGCGGTAGTACCACGAACACGAAGTATAAAGGGGCAGTGCATAGGCAGAGCGGTCGTTTGTACTCAGGTGGAAAGGTTTCCCACGTGATTATGGCCGCACGACGCGAATTAACAGACCGTGTAGTTGGAGGTAGACGCATGGAACAGGCCATTTCGGAAATCGTTAGGGGATTCGATTATTCCGAGATCCACAGTGTCAAGAGTGTGCCGAGGACACCAAATTTCAGGCATTACCTCTCACCACGGACAACTCAATGGCAGACGGACTTCATTTAACGACCGAGAGCAGAGGCGTTTGCGTAGAGGTGTCAGTGCTAACAGACAAGCAACACTGCGTGAAATAGCCGCAGAAATCAGTGTGGGACGTACGACGAACGCATCCGTTAGGACAGTGCGGCGAAATTTGGCGTTAATGGGCTGTGGCAGCAGACGGACGACGAGAGTGCCTCTGCTAACAGCACGGCGTCGCATGCAGCACCTCTTCCGGGCTCGTGACCGTATTGGTTGGATACTAGACGGCTGGAAAATATGGACGGGTCAGACGAGGCCGGATTTCAGATGGTAAGAGCTGATGGTACGGTTCGAGTGTGGCGTAAACACCACGAAGTCATGGACCCAAGTTGCGAACTTCCAGCACGCTGGAAAAGCGCCCGTCCGGTTGGCCGTGCGGTCTAACGCACGGCTTTCCGGGCGGGAAGGAGCGCCTGGTCCCCAGCACGAATCCGCCCGGCGGATTTGTGTCCAGGTCCGGTGAACCGACCAGTCTGTGGATGGTTTTTAGGCAGTTGTCCATCTACCTCGGTGAATCCGGTCTGGTTCCCCTTATTCCGCCTCAGTTACACTATGTCGGCGATTGCTGCGCAAACAACTTCTCCACGTACACGCACACCACCATTACCCTACCACGAAAACATACGGATTATGAGACGTTCCCTCGGGGTTCACCGGGGCCGAACCGCACAATAACCCTGGGTTCGGTGTGGGGCGGCGGAGGGGTGAAGTGGACTGCCGTAGTCTGTTGTGGGGCTGGGAACCACTGAGGGCTACGGCGGGGACGAAGCCTCTCCGTCGTTTCTAGGTCCCCAGTTCCACACAATACAATGCTGGAAAAGC
Source organism: Schistocerca piceifrons (assembly GCF_021461385.2). Lineage (NCBI taxonomy): Eukaryota > Metazoa > Arthropoda > Insecta > Orthoptera > Acrididae > Schistocerca > Schistocerca piceifrons. The sequence continues at coordinate 29,900,768 of NC_060140.1, read as the reverse complement.
CTACGGAATATCAGACCAGCTGTGTGGCTGGATTGAAGAGTTTTTAGCAAACAGAACACAGCATGTTGTTCTCAATGGAGAGACGTCTACAGACAAACTTGCCTCTGGCGTGCCACAGGGGAGTGTTATGGGACCATTGCTTTTCACAGTTTATATAAATGACCTAGTAGATAATGTCGGAAACTCCATGCGGCTTTTCGCGGACGATGCTGTAGTATACAGAGAAGTTGCAGCATTAGAAAATTGCAGCGAAATGCAGGAAGATCTGCAGCGGATAGGCACTTGGTGCAGGGAGTGGCAACTGACCCTTAACATAGACAAATGTAATGTATTGAGAATACATAGAAAGAAGGATCCTTTATTGAATGATTATATGATAGCGCAAAAAACACTGGTAGCAGTTACTTCTGTAAAATATCTGGGAGTATGCGTACGGAACGATTTGAAGTGGAATGATCATATAAAATTAATTGTTGGTAAGGCGGGTGCCAGGTTGAGATTCATTGGGAGACTTCTTACAAAATGTAGTCCGTCAACAAAGGATGTGGCTTACAGAACACTCGTTCGACCTATACTTGAGTATTGCTCATTAGTGTGGGACCCGCACCAGATCGGGTTGACGGAGGAGATAAAGAAGACCCAAAGAAGAGCGGCGCGTTTCGTCACAGGGTTATTTGGTAAGCTTGATAGCGTCACGGAGATGTATAGCAAACTCAAGTGGCAGACTCTGCAACAGAGGCGCTCTGCATCGCAGTGTACCTTGGTGTCCAGGTTTCGAGAGGGTGCGTTTCTGGATGACGTATCGAATATATTGCTTCCCCCTACTTATACCTCCCGAGGAGAACACGAATGTAAAAATAGAGAGATTCGAGAGCGCACGGAGGCTTTCCGGCAGTCGTTCTTCCCGTGAACCATACGCGAATGGGTCTGGAAAGGGAGGTAATGACAGTGGCACGTAAAGTGCCCTCCGCCACTCACCGTTGGGTGGCTTGCGGAGTGTATATGTAGATGTAGACTTGTCTTCGATCAGCCTGTGATGTTCGGTTCATAATGTGGGAACTGACATAGGCCGGCCGGAGTGGCCGAAGGGTTCTAGGCGCTACAGTCTGCGACCGCTACGGTCGCAGGTTCGAATCCTGCCTCGGGCATGGATGTGTGTGATGTCCTTAGGTTAGTTAGGTTTAAGTAGTTCTAAGTTCTAGGGGACTGATGACCACAGCAGTTGAGTCCGATAGTGCTGAGAGCCATTTGAACCATTTTTTTGAACTGACATAGACAACGAAGGTAATAGCTGCGTAGAGTACGGCAAGTGTACTCTTCTGCAAGACATCGGTGTTCAGAATGTGACGGAGCCGAAAAATGTCTGCAGAGCAGGGCGGAGTGGCGGGTGGGACTGTTCAACGTCAACAGGCTGTCACTGGTGAGTTGAAGAGACGATCTGGGCGGTCTGAGGCGAATGTTGCGGGCACAGACTCACAAGTTCCTGCTGCCAGAATACACCGGAAACAAAACATATATATGTCGCATTTTACAGCCGGACCGTAAAATTCTTTATTGCGGCTGTCGCTTTACGACAGCGTTTCCCTGTGGGAGACTTAGCATAAGGAAATAAAAGACGGCAGGAAGACGCTTTAGGGACACATCAGTGCCTCAACGCCGCGACAATACTTTCTGAAGACACAGCCGACGCAGGGGAGTACGAAAAACGGATTGCGCATCGTCAGAAATCTACAGTGCTGCTCTAACTTACCTGTTTACTGAGACCGCTTACCAGGAATTTTCATTTACACCATTTCATGAGCCATGTAGCTCGGATTCGGGTTCTAATGTGATGCTGTGGGCCGGCTGCAACAGCCCGACATTGCACACGGGCATTTCAGAAGGAGCTGTACACTTCAAGCACACACGATCTGTGTTCTAGCCACACACATCGCGTCTTCTATAGCTGCCTACCTTACGCAGGAGATATCCCACTGTCGTTGGTTCGTTCACAGCACAGTCTTCATTGGAACGAGGACTGCTATACGTTTAACAGGCCACTTCACTGTTGGCAGCGAGCGTCTACAGCTACATTATACTCTGCAAGCCTCCTAATGGCATGTGGCGGAGGGTACTTCTAATGCCACTATCTCATCAACCCTTCCCTGTTCCACTTGCGAATGGCGCGTGGGAACAACGATTTCCCTTAAACCGCTATATTAACCCCAATTTGTAGACTTTTCTCGTCGCCATCATTACGGAAGATTTATGTGGGAGGAAGTAATACGCTGCCCTACTCTTCCCGGAGAGAGCTGTCCTGAAGTTTGAGTAGTGAACCTGTCCGTGATGTACAACGTCTCTTTTGTAACGTCTGCCAGTGGTACTTGTTGAGTGTCTGAGTAACATTCGATCTCTCTCTCTCTCTCTCTCTCTCTCTCTCTCTCTCTCTCTCTCTCTCTTATCTCTGCTACCTGGTAAGCATCTCGTACTGATGGAGAAGCGCCTTATGAGCCACTGCCTTCGTGGAAGAGTTACATTTCCTTAAGATTCTTCCTATGAATCTCAGTCTGCAATCTGGTTTTTCCACTATTTATGTGGTCATCCCACTTAAGGCCGCTCTTCATAGGTACTCCTCGATATTTTACGATTGATATTGTTTCCAGAAATTTCTTATCAATAGTGTTGCTGTACGGACTTCTTTTCCTTTGTATGCGCAATACGCTACATTTATTTACGATCAGGGCCAACTGTCAGAGGCTGCACCATTCATCAACCCTCTGTAGGTCGTTCTGCAGGCGATACTGTCTTCTGGCGTTACAGACAGCCGCATCATCTGGAGCATCGACGCTTTCTACTAGATAATTTATAAACACTCTAAACAGTGACAGCGGTATCACATTTCCCTGGGGAACTCTGGAGTACTTGGATATTTTTAGGGATGCCACGATACTTTCTATTTATCCAGTGAACTATCCTTTTGGAATGTCTTCTGCTCGTAATGACAGTCTCTCTGAACAGTAATCGCACACAAATACTGTGGAATACAATCTCTACTGTTTACAACACACTCTCACCATCCACTCATTTCTCTCTGTATGAACGCCTTCAGTTTGTATCATGTCGTTATCTAATCTCCGTGGTCAACTGTCGGCCAGCCAGATGCCAGGAAATGCGACGGTTCCTCAGAAGGGCGTGCTGTGGACAGATAATGGGACACGAGGAAAGGTATTTGTCAGTCGTTTCAAGTGATGCATCACGCAACCAGCACGTGATCACGACTTAGTAGTCGTCTGGCAGTTCGGATTATCCCATGTTGCACAACATTACACTTTCCACAGATCGTTCTGTTTGGGCTGGAATACGTTTCTCCCAATTAACCAACATCACGTTTCTGATTTTGCAGATCTCAGCCTAGCGTCAGTTAGCCAAAACATTGCAAGGCCTCCACAGAAAGTGGCGATTATCAAACCTAGTAGAACTTGCTCTGGCCCTAGCAGAAACAACAAAAGAAGCTTGCTATACAAGCAGAAAAATGTGCCGGTCGTTCAAGTCAACAAGAAGGAATGAGGACTAGGTGCGCTTTGCTACAGACAGACCTCTTTAATTCTTCTAATAATTTCCGGGTATGCAGCCGGATCCCGTCGACATTCTGCCACGATATTTCGGCCCAGAGACGTCCGGCCATCATCAGGTGAGTACACAACTACTGAAGAGCCCAGGTGCAGTCGCGGTATTTATGCCGAATCTCGCGCATGTGAAATGTACTGGCATCCTACAGCGCATGCGTCAGGTGTTGACATGCGCAGCATAGCCGAGTTGTACGTGCTGGCCTCGGTGGTGGAAATAAGGGTTCATCTAGTCATTGAGTATCGAATGACACTGTCGATTCCGCTGTGATTGTATAATTTAGTAACAGGATTCCAATTTTTATCCAGCTGAAAGCCGTTGTCATGATTTATAAGATTATTGGCAAGACGTATTTCCACTGATTCCTTGATTACGGAATCCCAAAAACCGGAAACCGGGGATAAAATTTTTGTTACATTGTATTCCATTGAGTGTCCCAAAGAAATACAGTGCTCTGCTACTGCCGATTTTGACGGTTGCCGCAGACGGGTGTATCTTTCATGTTCTATACATCGTTCATGGACAGTTCTTGTCGTCTGGCCAATATATGCAGCGCCACATTCACAGGGAATTTTGCAGACGCCTGCCTTCTTCAGTTGTAAATCGTCTTTAACGGATCCAACCAGGGCCCGGTTCTTTGCTGGTGGACGGAAGATAACCTTGATTTTATTTTTCTTCAGTAATCGGCCTATTTTCGACGACACATTCCCGGCGTATGGAAGGAACGCAGTTGATTTAAAGTCATCATCTGCGTCCTCAGTGCGTTGCTTCTTGTTATGATAGTTGCGCATGGCCTTCCTTATTTGGCGAGAAGTGTAGCCATTCTCTTTGAAAACCTTCTCCAAGTGTTCTAATTCTGCGTGGAGGTTTTCATCATCCGATATTATATGCGCTCGATGTATTAAGGTACTGAGAACACCGGCTGTTCGTGCTGGGTGATGGCAGCTTGACGCCTGGAGATACAGATCTGTGTGAATCGCTTTCCTGTACACAGAATGTCCTAATGACCCATCATTTTTACGGCGTACTAGCACGTCTAGAAATGGTAAAGTGCCCTCTTTTTCAATCTCCATCGTAAATTTGATGTTCTCATGTAATGAGTTTAAGTGATGAAGGAATTTCTCCAGTTCCTGTCTGCCATGAGGCCATACAGCAAAAGTATCATCTACGTACCGCCAGAAGACCGTAGGCTTTAAAACAGCAGACTCAAGTGCTTTCTCCTCAAACTCCTCCATAAAGAGATTAGCTACCACAGGCGACGAAGGGCTCCCCATGGCGACGCCGTCTGTTTGTTCGAAGAATTCGTCATTGAATAAAAAGTACGTTGAGGTGAGTATATGTTCAAACAAGGCCGTCATTTCTGCACTGAATAAGTTACCAATAAGATGTAATGATTCCATTAAAGGCACTTTGGAAACCACATCAAAGCTGACTAATAAATCCGAGCTGCTAAGCTTAACTTCCTTCAAGCGACTGGAATCCTGTTATTAAAATTATACAATCACAGCGGAATCGACAGTGTCATTCGATACTCAATGACTAGATGAACCTTTATTTCCACCACCGAGGGCAGCACGTACAACTCGGCTATGCTGCGCATGTCAACACCTGACGCATGCGCTGTAGGATGCCAGTACATTTCACATGCGCGAGATTCGGCATAAATACCGCGACTGCATCTGGGCTCTTCAGTAGTTGTGTACTCATCTGATGATGGCCGGACGTCTCTGGGCCGAAATATCGTGGCAGAATGTCGACGGGATCCGGCTGCATACCCGGAAATTGTTAGAAGAAGAAATACGCCGAGAAAATTTCAGAAGTCACAGACCTCTTTAATGTCAGTGACGCGGATTTCTTGTAGAATTATGGAACATATTATTGCCCTTGTTCGCTAACTGTTCCTCTGTACGAATCCACATGGTTCCTGCAAACATCGGTGCCGTGGGAGAGAGCCTGCTGTGCTCGTCCATAAGGCATACAGGGGCCACTAGACAGACCTCATACACTCTACACTGTTCTGCTCTCTCCTACTTCCTCTGTAGTTGTAGGATTCCAAGTTTATTGCCCGAACATCACTTTCATCAAGCAATAAGATAACTCTCAAAATAATTGTAATGCCTTTGAAGATTAGAAGATTTCGGAAAGCTGTTAAGTACGAAACATTTGAATGTTATTAGCACAAACAGTGGTTTTCGTGGATAACTTAGACGTCTTGCATTAACTTCGCTCATTGCAATTTTTTTAAAAAAATGGTTCAAATGGCTCTGAGCACTATGGGACTTAACTTCTGAGGTCATCAGTCTGCTAGAACTTAGAACTACTTAAACCTAACTAACCTAAGGACATCACACACATCCATGCCCGAGGCAGGATTCGAACCTGCGAACGTAGCGGTCGCGCTGTTCCACATTGTAGCGCCTAGAAACGCTCGGCCACCCCGGCTGACGCAAATTTTTAACTCTGGTTTAAGTTTTATACCTCTTTACAAATAAATATGTTACCTAACACGTATGTTGCTAATAAAAGTAACGTCTTTTTTGGAATTACTGATAGCATGAAAATTCCAGCTTTCTCAATAAATTGAATTTCGGAACAGTAATCCAAAACACCTTCTTTTATTTGTACTGACTCAACACTTAGGCTGTTGCTGTACATAAATTCTTCTCATTTAACAGTAAGGGATTTTGCACATATGCATCAAATTTTAATTTATCTTCACATTACCACCAATTAAAAAAAGAAACGCGTAATCTGCTTTTAAAAATAATTTTTTTATATTTGTCAGTTAAGATTTCTATTTTGTGATAAATATGGGCGGCGTGGAGTGGCCGCGCGGTTTGCGGCGCCATGTCACGGATTGCGCCGCTCCTCCCGCCGGAGGTTCGAGTCCTCCCTCGGTCATCGTCGTGTGTGTTGTTCTTACCACAAGTTAGTTTAAGTGGTGTGTAAGTCAAGGGACCGATGACCACAGCACTTTGGTCCCTTAAGGAATTCCCACATTTGAATAAATATTGGATTTAAGTAAAAGTAAAAAAAAAAAGCAAAAAGTTTCTACTAGCAAGAATCGAGCCAGCGACTATAGATTACCGGTTTTTTAGTGTGCGCACTATTTCTCCAGTTACTGATGACAATGTCAGTACCATTATGATGTTTCTGATTAACGCTATCCGGAAATTTCTGCTTCAAAGGCAATTCTTTTGGACATTTTCTTTGAGAACTACCTAGTAGTGCTTTAGGAAACTGCCCGGACAATGACTTTGAAATCCTACAAGTATGAGAAGACCGCCAGTGCACGAGGTATCTTCTCATTCCGGTGCAGCATTTCCTGACTACAACAAAGCCCCCGATATAATAGTCTCGAAGTAGACAAAATATGTGGGTACAGAATACCCGGACAGATATGCGAATTGGTAGTGAACAAATCGCTGTGCGCCGATGTGAACGGGGATGTGTTACTGTGAACAGGTGCAACGCCCGGCGAACCTCGGGGCCCGGATCGCTGCCGCTCGCGCTACGCGCAACGCGGCGCTTTCCACCGTCTCAGCGAGCAATACCGGGGAGGCAGGCTGGCTCCGCATGACGCGTGCGCAACGTCCCGCTTCTCGAATGCAGCCACTTGCCGCAGGCATTTCAGCCGGACTAGCTAGTGCAGTTCGGCGTCAGAAATGCAACTCCCGATTTCAGTCTGTTCACGAGGGAGAGGTTCATTCTCAAATGCTCTTCCTATTTCTACTGAAACATTACAGTACTTATCTCGATTAGTGAATCCGCGCAAAAATAACGCTGGACTTCTGAAAAATTTCAAAACTTCCTTTAAGAGCGTCTGCGTGTTGTGAAAATAGCAATGTCATGCATCGCTGACTCTACGCCTTTCATTGGACCCATATTTTTTCATCAAACCAAAACGTCTCGCAGTTATTTGAACAAAATACTGCAAGCTCTTTTCGCAGAACTAAAAACCAGTGAAAAGACCCAGGATTAACTCACGTTGAAAACTGGCCAGCTGCGAGTAGGACTCGCGCCCTCAGTGTTCTGTCATCTGTACAAACAGTTCACCCACCTCGAGAATCGACAATCTCGGCCATTTTTGCCCGTTATCGATATTGATACTGGCAAGATATCGGTCCCGGGAATATGAAGACTTCCGAAATTGTTTTAAGTTTAAAGTCCTATAACCAATGACAAACGAAATATTTTTTGTGTCATAGAACTACTGATTAACAATGTGTTTTTGCTTCACATGTACTGTGAAACCTTGGTTCTTGCCAAAAGTCGTGGTTCTTGGTCAATGAGAAGTACCATACAGGTTTCGATGAGAGTGTTTGTGAGTGTCCAAATTTGTGACATAGATGGCCGTATCTTTCGATTTCATTGGCTTACACCATTGTGTTTTTTACACCGTCAAGGGACTATAAACCTTCGTATGTGATATAAATTTCAACTTTATGTTTGTATCTTTTCCTGTCGATAAAAGGGTTATTAAGCGTCGGACAGAGAGATGGACAGACGGACCACAAAGTTATTCTATGACGGTTCGGTTTTTCCCCGCTGAAGCACGGAAGGCTAAGAAGGCAAAACCGCACACCATCTCCTTGTCCAGGACTGTACTAAGAGGTGTTTCCCATAGTTGGGAACCATCCGTTTTGCGTCTACGTAGAGTACTTTCAAGAGGGAACATTGTCCCAACAGAAGATATACGAGCAGACTCTGACATGCGCTTTACCGACCTCTTACGATCCTTGCAGCGCATATCTGAATTCATCCGCCGCCTGCTACCACGCCTGCTACTTGATAAAGATTTCAAATGCTGAAGCAGCATTATAGAATTCGTTTGTATAGTATCTCGAGTACAGTGTCCTCCAAACACGTGCTGCCCTTTCTCGGAACGCTTACAACAAATCTGAATGTTTACGAAGACATTACTTTGATTACGCTTCGCGAACAACCGTGATTGCTGAAACAGCTAAAACGCTTTTTTTTAAATCTTCTAATAGTCATTACCTTTTCACGTCATCGTGACTGTAAAGGAAAAATAAAGAAAAGAAAAGACCAAATCTAAGGGTCTCATTCACTTTAGGTATTAGGCTACAGATTTCACTCGTCCGTCACTTTTAGTATTACCCCTCAACACTTAAACTATGAGACGTGTTCGAGGTACCCACCATGATATAGGAAATATCTTACGTATATCGCTAGTCAGTGAGAACCGTCATTTTGTAAATATGGTTCTCGGGCGAGACGTCGGATATCGCTGTGCAAATTCCACAACATTTAGTCGGCGCAACTTACCGCAATCTTCAGTTGCGGCGAACACGCTGTGGCTCTACGATTTCTTAGCCTCAAAACCACGTGATCTCTAGAGTCTCGGAATCGAAAAGTTACCCAGCGTTGGCAGACTGTTGTGAACAGTGAAGGAGAATATATTACTAATGACTGAAGTCTCTTATGTATACCCGGTGTAAACTAATGGAAAAACTCTACGAACTTATGTATCAACCCAATAATCTTCATTTTTTTGCTGCTGCTGTTGGATTTACTTTGCACAATTCATTTTACATATACATTACACTCCGCAAGCCACCTTACGGTGTGTGGCGAGGGGTTTTTCCGCTACTGTTATTTCTTCCCTCCTTCCCCGTACCATTCGCGAACGGTATGTGGGAAGACATGGTGTAGAACGTAGTTCTGTGTGAGCCTTAACTCCTCTGACTATGTCGCGCTTGTCATTTCGTGAGACATATGTGGCAGGCAGTAATATGTTGCCTGACTCTTCGCTCGAAGTACTCTGAGTTTCAGTAGTAAAGAATTCTCAAGATTTTAAACATGGCTGAAACAACAACTGTTGAAATTCTTCACGGTAAATGATGACAGCCAAAACAGTTGCAGGATAAAGACTTATTAAAATTCTTGACCAAGGTTTCGGTATGTATAAATATACCTTCATCAGAAGTAAAATATCTAAAATTACATCTTGCCATGGAGATTAATAAACTGCTGATTAAGTCTTTGGCACAATTGTCTATAGTCTCCTGGGTTCGTTGTAACCGAGCTTCTAACTGCAGAAAACGTTGCATAGTCTCCTTCAAAATCATGATGCCAGGCCACACACGGGCGCTGCGACGTCCCGGCTCTACTGTCGTGAACCATCCTCGCTACAGTTCCGATGTTGATCGGTTCTCAGTACTTAAAGAACACCTCCGAGGACTTCACTTTCACACTGATGAAGCGGTGCAAACAGAGGTCAGGCAGAGACTCTGCCGACAAAGTCAGAATTTCTACACTGACAGTACCAGTTAACTGTGGGAGAAATGTGTTCAGTGCAAGGGTGACTATGTTAAGAAATAAACATGTATGTATTGAGCCGTGTATCGACTCGTGCTACACCTTGTGTTTAAATTGCATTGGTTTTCCTTTTCTTCCCCTGACATGTTTGTTTGATATGTTGTCTGTCATTAAGGGGCTGCTTGGTTTTCTTTTCCCTCTGCTATCGATATCTGCGTTTGCTTCCGGGAAACTGCTATGGAGGAAGTGAGAGCTTTGACCGGTTATAACTTTGCGTGGTGGCGCGGAAGTAGGGACGTGGTGCGCTCAGAGAGTGTAGAGAGCCTGTATAGGGAGAGAGTGGCCAACCGGACGATACAGCGGCCATTTTTCTGCCAAACTGCGGGCGGGACTTTTGAGTGACCAGCAGTGGAGTAGTGGAGGAAACACTCACCGAATCAAAAGCACAAGACAATATGGCGAAATCATTCGTTAAATGCCTTTCTTTTCAGATATAATACACTCACAGTAGCCTACTACGTACAGCACAGGAAAATTTGATACAGTGGCTGCAAAAATTATTCGTTACTTGCATTTATTTCCTTTAAAGTTCGTTTATTAGACATATCGCAATGAAAGTAACGTAAATTTAAAAAAATATAGTGTATAGCATTTGTTTTGTATCGGAAGTGCATAACGCTAAAGATTTAACGTACCTGTATTACGCCAGATGAATGAAAGTCGTAAGCAGTGACATGCAAAAAGTGTGAGACGTATTAGTACTTCTTGTCACGTCTTCAAACTTTTTGTATGTCGCAAGTAAACAACTGCTTACGACTTTCTGAATACCTGTCGTAGATAACAAACGAAAAATATTACAAAAATCAGGTAATGTTAAATGTAGGCTACTGTAATAACGACCAAATATAACAAGAAAACTACCGTATCCCTTCCACCCCACAGTAAGTAGGCCTATTAAAAACCGTCTTCAAGAGTACCTACAATTATTTACTACGAATAATGTTTCAGCAACCACGACAACTGCAGAAAACGTGCTTACAACTTGCCTGCGTCAACTGTCAGGGATTATTACTGAAACCAAAATAATGCCTAGTGTTCTGATTCGGAACGAAATAAAGTTTGACGCTATGAAGTCGAATGAGCATGGCACAACAATTACAGGAACCCTCCGTTTCCAGCAAGGACTGTCAGATATTGGCTTCAGAAAAGCTTGTGTTGCTACCAGTATGCACGCAAACGCTAATTACGTACTAAAAACGATATAAAACTAAATCGAACATGCATGCACAACGCATAACAAGTCTCTCAATAATTCAAATACCTCTGAACTTCAACTCAAGAGCACGGCGAACATAGCAAGCGCAAGAGACGTTTGGCGCCATATTTCTGCCAAAGCTAATCAACCAATCACGGGCAACTTCAACTTCACCTACGGCCACTCTCTCTGTATGCAGGCTCTCTAAGAGAGTGTGCTGGACACGGGAGGACAATGTGGCTCTCCAGCGCGAAGCAGGCGTGGTCGGTTGTACCGAGTCGCCACGTGATGTATATCGGTTATGTGTAACGAGCGGGTCGGGTTGACGGAAGAGCTCCCCGCGGGTTGGTTGTATACGGAATCGCCCCACGAGTAGTTGCTGTTCACCTTGGTGGGACGTTCTTTAGTCCTCCGTTTCAACACTGGAGTTTAAAAAGGAGACACCTAACATGGAGTAGCGGTCACTACCCGCCAACGTTGCTGAGAAGACGTGAACTCCTGTGACAGAGCGTGTTGTCGCGTGACCGTGGCGTGTCGGGTACACTGGCGACGCGTGCGCGGTCGGATGTGTGGATCCTTGCCATCGGAGGTCGTGTACTGCCTGTTCGAGCATAATTGCAAGCTAAGTTAGTGGAAGCTTTAATCATTAAGTAATAAGTCTGCGTAACCAGTGTCTCTTCTGCCTTGTGGCCTCCTGCGATCGGGTTTCATGTCCCCAGTACCGGTGTAATTGAAGACAGTGATCTTTCCTCCTCTCGCTACTACCCGATGGGAGGTGTAGTTCTGGCAGTTTAGTTGTTTCGCTATTCTGTCGTGTGTTATGAGTAAATTCATGCTTCTTGTTGGTTGACCATGTGGTCGCTCATTCAGGACTGTGCGGTGTAATGTTTCCTTGCACGAGGTTAGCTCTAACTCTGTCAGCAAGTTAAGCCATCTTACAACAAGTTTTTAGTTGGCTAAAGGTCGGGGCAGTGACCAGCCTGAGAGTGGCCAATTGTGTTTACGGGCGTATTTAAATTGGTCAGTATTCTGCCTAGCCTGAGCATCCCTGAGTGGATGATTCGTGGCCGCCTTACACGGGTCCGTCACATCTGCTTTGTTCTAATGACATTCCAGGACAGTTTTGGAGCAGCGCGCTTCGTTACAGGGTCATTTAGTAATCGCGAAAGCGTTACGGAGATAATAGATAAACTACAGTGGAAGACTCTGCAGGAGAGACGCTCAGTAGCTCGGTACGTGCTTTTGCTAAAGTTTCGAGAACATACCTTCACCGAAGAGTCAAGCATTATATTGCTCCCTCCTACGTATATCTCGCGAAGAGACCATGAGGATAAAATCAGAAGCATACCGACATTCCTTCTTTCCACGAACAATAAGAGACTGGAATAGAAGGGAGAACCGATAGAGGTACTCAAGGTACCCTCCGCCACACACCGTCGGGTGACTTGCGGAGTATAGATGTAGATGTTTAAAAACTTTTTAAATTCCTCCATTTCTTTATCGCCATTAATCGTGTGTTTGCAGAGACCTTTAATTTCTTTTAATGGCGGTGTTGGTAGCTTCACTACCTGACCGTACTTTGTTAACAAAGTTCTGTATTCACTTTAGTAGCCTATAAATTACTTGATTGCCGTTAGCGGCGTGTTTTGAAAGGCTGTTATTGCCGTACTGCTAGTTTCTGTAAGATATGAATAAAACATTTGTGTGTGAAAATCTCAGCTCGACAGTAAACTACTAGAAATTTGGCCCCGTTTCCCAACTTGTGGTGTGGCTTGTAGTAACCGTAACCACTGTGTGTGTCGTGTATGAACGCTAAAGATGTAGAATGTTAATAACGTCTGTTTTATTTACAACGGTTTACGAACTTTCACACCGATAGTTCAGAGTCGTTACTTTATAGCGCGTCACTGCATGGTTGATAACTCCGCTGAAAGAGTAGCATTTCTTGCTTTTAAATATGTAAATAAACACTCTTTCAGTTATTAATTTGTAAGTTCCAGAGAAAAACGCCTTGTCTGAAACGCAGTGTATACTGACTTAGCAAATGTTTGGGAGCAGGCAGCCCGCATCGCGTGGGGCCTCTTCTGGTCCTGCGCTCTGCAGCGAGACACCGCCAAATTGAGTCTGCCGGTCCCTGACACTCCTCTGGAAGCAGCTGACTCCAAAGAGTTTGCAGAGCGGCAGTCAATTCCCGATCTGTTCGGGGTGCAGCATCCGTGGCACGGAGCCTGTGTTAACATCCTTGCTATGCCCGATAGCGTTCAATTCCGGGCTCCAGGGAGTACTTCTCAGTATTTGCACCCCGCTGCATGTTCCTGGAATCATCCCGCGGGGATGTGGCAGCGACGTGGTGGCGCCCAATCATGCTGAAACACCGCAGGACCGTCAAGAAGTTGGAAGGACAAAACTGGATGGAGACGTTCCCCGAAGGCTGCACGGATTGAGCCGAACGGTCTAAGGCGTTGCAGTGATGGACTGTGCGGCTGCTCCCAGCGGAGGTTCGAGTCCTCCTCGGGCTTGGGTATGTGTGTTTGTCCTTAGAATAATTTAGGTTAAGTTGTGTGTAAGCTTAGGGACTGATGCCCTTAGCAGTTAAGTCCCATAAGATTTCACACACATTTGATTTTCTTTGGTTCCCCGAACAGGTCAAAATACCGCGGACCATTCAGAGTCTCTTCCAGACCAACTTGGGGGCCCATTCCACACCAGTAAATTGCACCCGAGACCATAACAGAAACAAGACCGCCTTGGATCACACCTTCTTGGCAGGGGAGATGCATCGATTCGTGCCTACGACTTACACGGTGCCTCCCATTGGCACAGTTGGTTAACTGTGGCAGCAGTGAGCGGCGCTGGCTCCCAGACACGAGGAGCCCGTGTTTCTGTGGATTGGCCACTGCGAGACGTGTCCTGTGTTGCACTGTTGGCCTTCTCTCATTACTGAAGACCTGTCTCTGATGCCGCCGGTCGTGATCATCGAGGGTGGCTGGGCGGTAGTTAGTCTCTTGTGGACTGTGGCACCCTCATTCAACCACTAGACACCCTCGACCCGTGTGAAGCCGAATTACTGCACCTCTGCCGAAATTGAAATTTTCATCCGTCGGGCACAGACCACGGCACCCCGTTCGAACGGTGTCAGCTCACGGCGACTTTTCATGTTGCACAAACAACTCGTATAAGCACTTTTGTCCGCAGCTCGTGGTCTAGTGGCTAGCTTTGCTGCCTCTGGATCACGGCGTCCCGGGTTCGATTCGCGGCCGGGTTGGGGATTTTCTCTGCCTGGAGACTGGGTGTTTGTTTTTTCCTCAACATTCCATCACCATTCGTGAAAGTGGCTAAGATTGGTCTGTTTACAGATTGGGGAATTGTACGGGCGCTGATGACCGTGTAGTTGAGCACCCCACAAACCAAACATCATCAAACAACCTCTTTCCGAAGGTCTCCTACGCAACTGCAGCTGACAAAGAGATAATGTGGTGGGCGTAGAACACACCTCTGCCGTCTGTGCCCCCAAAACCCCGTGACATTTGCTAAGTCAGGTTACATACCGCAGTGCCGGGTTACTGGTTATTCTATGTGTTTTGTTATCTTTGTTAGCATCTGTCGTTAAACCGAATATCATACTGCACTAACTTGAGGCTACTCTAATAAATGGGTACGTAAAGTTGTACTTTAAAAAAAAAATACGCTGTTTTAACATAAAAGAAACCCTCAGTTTCCAGTGGCATAGGGCTTGGCTTAAAACACGTGATAAGTAGTTTCTTTTCCTCTCACTCCACCGTTCCTAAAACCAAATTGCAGGTATATTCCCAAGCGACACAGAAGATACGCCTGACAACTATTGGGACAATGTTATACGGGGTGTTCAAAAAGTCTCTCCGCAGTGCGGTATGATTGTTCGCCTGCCTGGGGTACTCCCCTTCAAGTGGACTCTCCCGACATTCCTCTGTTTCATTTATCTCAGCCAGCGTCAGTAGTGGCGTTGGTGTGCGTCGTTATGTGTTGACCTGAACGTTTAAGTTTAGTTCCTTTGTTTTTTTCGTTTCTGTCACTGTTAAAATGCTGACCATTGAAGAACGTGTGTTTTTATTCGAACAAGTGTTCAAAGCTGGCGGTAAATACACAGTTTCAGTTCGTCAAACGTTTAAGTCAGTTTTTTCCGGACACAACACTCCCACATCGCGATACTGTGAGAGATTTGATTAACAAATTTCGAATTACGGGTTAGATGCATCGAGAAGTGGTCGTCCTAGCTTTTTGTCTGAGGATAAACTGCTCGATATTTCCGATAAAATGTCCGTGAGTCCGAACAAGTCAGTAAGAAAATTCTCCCAGGAAATCGATGATGATGTCGGAACGGCCAACACTGCTGCAAGGAAAAAATTAGAACTTTTCCCATTGAAGGTAAAGTCGTGCAAGAACTGAAGAATACTGATCATGGCAAGAGACTGCATTATTGTCAATGGTTCAAAAATTTCGTTCCAGAAAACGGAAGGGATATTCTTAATGAAACGTTTTTCACTAATGAGGCGTGGTTTCATACATCCGGGTACATGAACTCGCAAAATTCTCGTATGCGGAGTACTACAAATCCATTGTGTATTCATGTGGAATCACTTCACTTCATTCTGTGAAAATACGAGTTTGGGTTGCAACTTCTGGACGTCTGATTGTGGGTCCCATATTTTTCAACCAAACAATAAACCAAAACGATACTACAGTGATATTCTGTACCCATTCATAGGGGAACTTGTGTTAAGTGAAATAATGAACGGTTATTTTCAACAAGATGGTGCTATCGCGCATACCGCTCGCGTTTCAATGTCACTGCCTCCTGATGTTTTCGGGGATAGCAGAATTTCACAGGAACTTTGTGGCCTCCACGATCACCTAAACTAACACCACCTGACTTTTTCTTTCCATCGATGAACTGAAAACTGCAATATCCACTGTCACTGCGTCTGTTACAGAAGAAATGTTACAGCTTGTATTTGCAAACATGATTAGACGAAATTCAACAACAGGGGGGACACTTTCAATATTTAATGTGAGAATTTGTAAGTAAAAATCAATATTCGATAAATTAATAACTTCTCTTTCACAGAGATTAATTTCGGTATATTCACTGCGGCATACGGAACGCTCGGGTAACAATCATACGGCACTGCAGAAAGACTTTTTGAACACCCCGTATTTCCGTGTGGCTATTTGGAGACATCGCATTTGTATATGGGAAGGTCAGGCCGTTATAAAATCACTGAAATTAGTGGGGACTTCAAGATAATGAGCGCTTTGTGAATGTCGACACTCGGCAAAGTCCTAATGTCATAATTAAACTTTTTGTAATCGATGACTGGAATAAGTCACAACCGTAAAATATCTATAAGCATGTGGTGGTGTTAACTGAAAGTGGAACGGCGTCGTAAAATTAACTGTAACACCATGGTGGGCGTATTATTTTGTGCAATCCGTGTACTTCCTATAACGGGTGAGCTGGTGGCTGCAGGTTGCTCACACATCGTCCCGGCACCTCCTCTCCACTTTGTTTCCCGCCGCGAGGGGGAGTAATTCTTACACTGTACACAGGATAAGTAAACAATGCTATGTGCACCAACAAAAGCTGACAATGGTGGGTACTGAGATAGCTTACACAGTGCCGTGCTAGATTTTACTATGTTTGTAACTTTCTTATTTGCACATTTCTGTTCCTTGCCTGATTCATGGCCATGGTTTGCAGTGGGCCATACGGTGCCCGCGTAGCTCAGTGGCAACGTCCCTCCTCGCGACAACAGCTTAACTGTACTTACGGTAGGCCGTCTAAATACAGTATCAATTATTATCCATTTCTCCATGATATTGAGGGTCAGAAAAAGATGTCGATCTTTCAAGAAGAAAGACTGCACCCGGCGTCATTTCCTTTATAATACGAGCACCTGTCTGTAAGTCCCCCGTCCTTATTGTCCCACTTTGGTTGCAAATATTTACAACAAACTTTTAATACTGTTATTTTGTTCAATTGCCGTACATCGCTTGCCAGAAAAGCAAGTTTCTTGTGGTTCCAGAACCGAAGCAACACAGAATTTCAATATGTCAAGACTTTTCTGTACATGCCAATATTCACAGTCACACTTCTCGCAAGTAAAATTGCGGTGCTATTTATGCTAACTTCCGTCTCGGGTTTAATGTAAGTCCTACTGAAGCAGCTGTCAGTATGCTCCTGAGCTGTGCTTACTCCGAACTATGCGTTTCCTTGAACTTGGCTGTCTATTTGCGTTTGGTTCCCGCCGTTGTTGCGGTTATGCCGTGGCTCTTCCTACTTCTGTGTGTGGCAGCAGCAATGTGTATCGATATTGCACCGTGTACCATCTTTGGTCTTGTGCATATAATTTCCGGCTAGGGGGTCTACAGGCAGTCGGTCGGTTGGTTGGTGCGGACCAGGGAGGGTATCTCCGTGCGGAGCGGTCGGCTGGGTCCGCTGGCGGTCCCTGCACAGTGTCGGAGCGTATGTGGAGCTGTCCGATCCCTACCAGCTTCGTGGCTCACCGACTCATGACGTCAAAGTTGGTTCAAGTGGTTCAAATGGCTCTGAGCACTGTGCGACTTAACTTCTGAGGTCATCAGTTGCCTAGAACTTAGAACTAATTAAACCTAACTAATCTAACGACATCACACACATCCATGCCCGAGGCACGATTCGAACCTGCTAACGTAGCAGTCGCGCAGTTCCGGACTGAAGCGCCTAGAACCGCACGGTCACTCCGGCCGGCGGACGTCAAAGTTGAATGGTGTCTTAAGTACCCAAGCCACGTCCGTTCATGTTGTGTCGTTCGTTTCTGTGGTTCGCTGTTGGGGAGCTTTTCCTGTGAGCAACACCGAGTGTTTGCAGTGGTGATATCGAGTCGCCGTGCAGTGGAATTAACTATATTGGTTCACTACAATTCAAGTGCTCCAGTGGAATTTTCTGCCTTGTGGCCGTTAGTGTTCTGATTATCTACCTTGGCCACTAATGTAATTTCAGGCAATGCCCTTTCCTCACCTATTGTCGCCGTCCAACACGGTGTGTAGTTTTGACAGCATAATACATATTTCACTGTGGATAACCACGTCCGTAACAGTTTGGTCCTTGCGTTCGTGTACCGATTGGTGGCTAGCAAGTCGTTTGGTCGGTCTGTCCGTTACTGCCTCTTGGTTGGGTTACCAAGGGAACAAGTGTAGTTGGGCCCACCACCTGTCTCATCTAAGTGAACGTTAACGTTTCGAGGGCAGCCCCCCCCCCCCCCCCGCCCCTGAAGGCATCTGAGTGCTGTTGTCTATACTGTTATAGCCAATGGTTTAAAAGAAAAAAAATGATTCTGTTTTAAGTAAATCAATGGCCTTCAGCCTGTATAAGTAAGTTTGATTTCTGGCAAGTGGATATTTTGATGAAAGTTACTGTTGTGCTATCTTTCATTTAGTGCGCTGTCAGCCACTTAAAACTTGAGAGATTTAAGGTAATTCGAATTTTTGGAAAATCAACTGTGGGCCATCAGCCGCTTAAAGCCTTATTTTAAAAATGTCCCCTTAAGTGGAAACATTGCGGCCTACTGCCTTAAAAGATTACGGTAATATATTTTAAAATTTTGAAATTTAATTGTGGCCTTCAGCCGTTTGTATTGTACCTTGTATAAGTTTCTTCTATCCACTTTTGCCTTGAAGCTTTTAGCCTAACTGTGATACATAAATATATATTTTAATTATTTTATTTGAAATTTTAACTGCTTGCATTCAGTCACTTGAAATTTATCTTGTTGACTTTTAAGATTTCTAGTTTGGAGGCCTTCAGCCGTGAAAGAAGTGGATTTTGAAACTCGTAGTTGTAAAGATTCAGCTATGTGCCGTTTTGGTTTAAATGTGCTATTCAATTACAATTTTGAAGTGAAACTGACCGCCACCTTATTTGGCCCTTTGCACAATCCTAATCACATGTTCCGCTCAGCGGGTTTAGCGAGCGTTTCAGCCCCATGAATTGGTTCTGTGAGTACGCTTCATGAATAACCCAACTCATTTACATGTAGAAGGCAATTAAGGGGAGCCGGAGGTGGTCAAATCCAAAAAATTACGATTTTTTTGCTACCGAAAATTAATTAGAACATTCCTCTTTAATGTAAACTTTGAATTATTGTTCTGCTCGCCTTAGAAGTGGAGTTATTACCATTTTCCCCCATGCCTGCAGCGGAAATGGGCGGCCGCTGAATGCATCTAACACCCTCTCGTGACTTCCTGGCGAACTGTTTGGGATTTTCTCGGCTTGTTACGCATACAGCGCCTTATGTTACGCATACAGCGAGTGTGCAAGGGTTGGCTACATTTTTTTCTGTGACAAATGAAGCGCTAAGGGCGCGGAACATCGTCTCTTTGCTGTTTACCGTTTCGAATTGGTTCAGTGTTGCGCCTGTTGTTGGTAATGTTTTACTTCTTTTGTAAAGCGTTGTTCTGGTTACGATGCCACGTTTTAGTAACCGTGTATATAAGAAGAGGAAGAACGTATGGAAAAGAAAATTAACACTAATACCAAGTTGCGATACTACAATTACTGAAGCAGTGCGTTCTTCTGCTAAGCAACACATGGCCAGCCATAGCCCTGTGACATCTTCTAGCAAGAAGCTGACTGGTGGAAGTGACAGATTTCGTGAATATGTTAGTGACAGTGATGATATTAACAAAGTACTGAATATTGGATTATCATCTTCTGTGCTGAAAGAAAGTGTTCTGTGCAAAATGTATTCAAGTGTAGGAGTGGGACTAGAGATAACAAAGCACTTTGGTTTAGCTTGTGAGATGAAGATAATCTGTGCATGTTGCAAGTATCAAGTGACTTTCTACAATTCACATGCCAGTCTCCTTGGTGAAAATGGACGATCTAGAGTGTTTGATGTGAATGTTCAACTTGAATATGGTCTTCGATCCATTGCAAAAGGGTCTGTTGCTGGTAAATTGTTTTGTGGTATTATGAACTTGCCATCGCCTCCAAGCATATTTGGGTACTACTGTGAACTGGTAGGATCCTCTGTTGAAGATGTGGCTTTGAAAACCATGAAGGAAGCAGTGGAGGAATCTTTAGAAATGAACGGTGGTTCTAGGGATTTGGTAGTGGCATTAGATGGTTCCTGGCAAAAAAGGGGTCATAAATCCCTGAATGGGGTTGTAACTGCTACTTGTGGTGATAGTGCAAAAGTGATAGACGTTGCAATATTATCAAAACATTATAGGTGCAAAAATAAAATCAAAGGAGAGCACAGTGGAACCTGTGAGGCAAATTTTAGTGGATCAAGTGGAGCAATGGAAGTGGATGGAGTGAAACAAATTTTTGAACGTTCAGTTCCCAGATACAATGTTAGGTACAAATACTACCTTGGGGATGGTGACTCCAAAGGTTTCAAGACTATAGAGGAACTGAAACCATATGGAAATGAATTTGTAGTTGAAAAGTTGGAATGCATTGGGCATGTGCAAAAGCATATGGGTGCACGGCTTCGAAGGCTCAAACAAACTTTGGGTTCAAGTAAGCTCAGTGATGGAAAGACAACAGGAGGGAGAGGCAGGCTTACTGATGAGGTGATTGAATGTCTACAGAGACACTATGGGTATGCTATAAGGCAAAATACTAGTAATGATAGTGACATGCGAAAGGCAGTGTGGGCATTGTTCCTTCATACTGCCTCTTCCAAAGAATACCCTGAACACAGCCTGTGCCCAGAAGATTCCTGGTGCAAATATAATGCAAAAAAGGACTATGATCACAAACATGGTATGCCAGCAGCTGTGATAAATGTAATAAAACCAATTTTTCATTACTTAGCACAGCCAGAATTGTTACACAAATGTCTACATGGAAAGACGCAGAATCCTAATGAGAGCGTAAACAATTTGATTTGGAAAGTGATTCCTAAGAGGGTGTTTGTAAGCATAAAAACACTGCACTTTGGCATTTATGATGCAATAGCAACCTACAACCAAGGGAACAGTGTGAAGTGTGAAGTTCTGAAGGCATTAGGATTTACAGCTGGGGTGAACACTGTACGAGCACTAAGAAACATTGACAGAAAAAGGATAAGAGGAGCAGAAAGAAGAGAAAGGCGTATGAAGTATGATGGAACAACAGGCCAGTAAAGAAGACAGAAGAGGAAGCTTTTGGAGGATGAAGAAGAAGACCCTGATAATCCATCCTATAGTGCAGGAATGTATTGAGAAACTTTGATAGCCATTTCCCGTAAATTAGAATTTTTCGAATATAAGGAACATTTTCTCAAAATCCACTCAAGCTAGAGAGATGAAATTTTTATACAGCACTCCTAGTAGTCACACTTACATTGTAACACAGCCATTTGGCAATATGTTCAGTAGTTTCATTTCAGTTTAATTATAAAGCAATTACTTGTAAAAAAATTTGGGTCATTAATAAAAAAAATAATTGGAAGGAAACTAGAAAAGATACTCCAAAATCCCTCTGTCGTAACTGCAATACTAAACCACTCTATATGTAAAAAAAATTCAAATTGTTCTATTTGGTAGTTTATTCATAAATGTTCCTCAAACTTAGTGATTTTAACATGGGCAGCATAGGCACCTCCGGCTCCCTTTAAGTTTTTTATTTCGATTACTTTTTCAATGTGTCACACCCCGTCGTCCTCTCTGTACCTTTCCAGTATGTATGAGTGTGTTGGGCTCAGAAAGGAGAAGGTCTGTTTGAAAGATCGTCAGTAGACGCGGTAGGCTTCTCAAAAGAAAAATAAGGGACGCTAAAGACAGGGATTGCTTAAGACACTTCGAAAAGCTCGGCTCTGAGGAGTGTAGAGGGCGGAGGCTGGCCTCCAGACAATAGGAACGTGGTAGTTCAAACAACGGCCGGGGTGGCCGGTGGGTAGCGTGGCGGAGACGTGATGACAGGACGCAGTGTGGAGTCGCTCTCTCTGGAAGATGGGAAGACGTGAAATGCAGTATCTCATGGAAGATACAACTCGCGAACCAACTTCTGCTCTATGGACCGTCTCAGGAGACCTCTTGAAAATTATGTGCTCAAGTATAACTGTGGGTAGCTTCACACCTCTGTGCGGTGGCGCTTTTGCATTAATTTATGTAGTAGCGGCATTTCGCGTAGTGCTTCGCGGTGTGCGGGGCGACGCGTGGAAGGGTTGTGCCCTGGTGTGTGTCAATGAGTTCCCTTCGGCCTTCCTATGGGGTGACCACTGATAGGCCAATCAGCTATTTGAGTACTTGTCAGCACCGATAATAGTATGGACCGTACAATTATAACATGTAATTTATAATAAAGTTTCAGTCACCTAAAAAACAGACTTGGAATTTTCAAACAATTGCCTCTCGTCTCCCAAAGCTGAAATTCATCATTATAAGAGTAAGAAACCCCTTATTACCTTAGTAAATAATGCCAAATCAACTAGCATTTCTCCCTCTGGATAACCCAGTAGGAATATGGACGCAGGCCTGAAAAATGCTAGGAGCTAGCGCTCCCATAACTGAGGGCGTTGGTTTTGTGTGTGTGTGTGTGTGTGTGTGTGTGTGTGTGTGTGTGTGTGTGTGTGTCTTGTTATCAGTTGCATGCGCTGGTGCTTTATCAATAACTAAAAATCAAGATCGTAACCACAAGAAATATTATCACGCACATTCGACCACAGCGTCCATTGGGGAGATAAGAATACTGTTCAATTCTAGAGTACGAGCACCAAATAACCAAGCAGACACGCAGCACACATCAGCACCGCTTGAAAGGAAAGGCGGTGACCGCTCACTACCATTTTTTGTTACAAGCCCACTACTAGCATTGTTTTTAAACATGGCTTACCGAATATTGTTGAAGAAAATACATCGTTTTCCTTGAAAAATGAGTAGTGGATTCAGGAGTGTGGTGAGCGTACTGTAAGACCTTCTGTACCACACACCATCAGATTATTTGACTTGTCACTCTAACGAAGTAGGCAAGTGTCAGCAATATGTCTCGTGGTCTTTTCGTGGCGTGTTTATCTTCTGCCGTTAGGTCAGAAATGCCACTTGCAAGCTTGGAGTAGCAGATTGACGATAACCAACTTTAAACAGAACTTGATTAATTTTCACACACATTTATTAAAATAATAACAAGCATAAAAATTACTTAACTTGGTTCTGGATGCTGTTTACAATTGACAATCTGAAGTTCCTTTGGTATTGGTATGTTAATCTTATTCTCACATATACACTCCTGGAAATGGAAAAAAGAACACATTGACACCGGTGTGTCAGACCCACCATACTTGCTCCGGACACTGCGAGAGGGCTGTACAAGCAATGATCACACGCACGGCACAGCGGACACACCAGGAACCGCGGTGTTGGCCGTCGAATGGCGCTAGCTGCGCAGCATTTGTGCACCGCCGCCGTCAGTGTCAGCCAGTTTTCCGTGGCATACGGAGCTCCATCGCAGTCTTTAACACTGGTAGCATGCCGCGACAGCGTGGACGTGAACCGTATGTGCAGTTGACGGACTTTGAGCGAGGGCGTATAGTGGGCATGCGGGAGGCCGGGTGGACGTACCGCCGAATTGCTCAACACGTGGGGCGTGAGGTCTCCACAGTACATCGATGTTGTCGCCAGTGGTCGGCGGAAGGTGCACGTGCCCGTCGACCTAGGACCGGACCGCAGCGACGCACGGAGGCACGCCAAGACCGTAGGATCCTACGCAGTGCCGTAGGAGACCGCACCGCCACTTCCGAGCAAATTAGGGACACTGTTGCTCCTGGGGTATCGGCGAGGACCATTCGCAACCGTCTCCATGAAGCTGGGCTACGGTCCCGCACACCGTTAGGCCGTCTTCCGCTCACGCCCCAACATCGTGCAGCCCGCCTCCAGTGGTGTCGCGACAGGCGTGAAAGGAGGGACGGATGGAGACGTGTCGTCTTCAGCGATGAGAGTCGCTTCTGCCTTGGTGCCAATGATGGTCGTATGCGTGTTTGGCGCCGTGCAGGTGAGCGCCACAATCAGGACTGCATACGACCGAGGCACACAGGGCCAACACCCGGCATCATGGTGTGGGGAGCGATCTCCTACACTGGCCGTACACCACTGGTGATCGTCGAGGGGACACTGAATAGTGCACGGTACATCCAAACCGTCATCGAACCCATCGTTCTACCATTCCTAGACCGGCAAGGGAACTTGCTGTTCCAACAGGACAATGCACGTCCGCATGTATCCCGTGCCACCCAACGTGCTCTAGAAGGTGTAAGTCAACTACCCTGGCCAGCAACATCTCCGGATCTGGCCCCCATTGAGCATGTTTGGGACTGGATGAAGCGTTGTCTCACGCGGTCTGCACGTCCAGCACGAACGCTGGTCCAACTGAGGCGCCAGGTAGAAATGGCATGGCAAGCCGTTCCACAGGACTACATCCAGCATCTCTACGATCGTCTCCATGGGAGAATAGCAGCCTCCATTGCTGCGAAAGGTGGATATACACTGTACTAGTGCCGACATTGTGCATGCTCTGTTGCCTGTGTCTATGTGCCTGTGGTTCTGTCAGTGTGATCATGTGATGTATCTGACCCCAGGAATGTGTCAATAAAGTTTCCCCTTCCTGGGACAATGAATTCACGGTGTTCTTATTTCAATTTCCAGGAGTGTATCTCTGATACTTGACAAAATGTCTATACATTTATCTTCATGGCTATGTACAGAAATATGGTAATCTTATTAGGTGCAGACTGAAACTTGACTATAGACTGGTACAGACAAATGTAGAACTCTTACAGACTGGTACAGACTAATGCATACTGATAAGGACTGGTGCAGACAAATGCAGACTGGTTAATTGGAGGTCTGTACACTCGTTGTAATACCTGGCGCATTCATGTATCACTGCGTGAGTCTGATCCGCGAGGAGAAAAGGTTCTATGTTAGCAGCAATCTCATTGGCTGCGTTGCATATTAATACGCGGATCGGCGGAAGCAGAATTTGGTCCGTCTGTAAGACAGCGCCATCTCGTAGAGCGGAGACGGACGAGCGCTGCGCCTGCGCTGTTGTGCTTACCGGGGCGCGCTCTAGTGGGAAAGTTGTGTACGCGCTGACTACGCGGAACTATGTACATAACAGGGAGCCTGACAGAATATAAGAAAAAATTACGAGCCTCAATCACACAGCAAAGTAACAATCGTTTTTCCTTCCACAACTTGTCCAAAACGTGATTGGGTATTGTACAATATTTATTCGTGTCGGAAGACCCCAGTCTTAAATGCCGTGGAATACATGTCCACTTTGACACGAGTGGTGGGACTGATCAAACATGGTTCAAATGGCTCTGAGCACTGTGGGACTTAACTTCTGAGGTGATCTGTCCCCTGGAACTTAGAACTACTTAAACCTAACTAACCTAAGGACATCACATACATACATGTCCGAGGCAGGATTCGAATCTGTGACCGTAGCAGTCGCGCGGTTCCGGACTGTAGCGCCTAGAACCACTCGGCCACACCTGGGACTGATCCTTATTTGCTCTGATCTTCAGGTCTGCCCTTACCGACTTGGACATCGACAACAGATTCTTTTTCGCTGCGGCCATTTAGAGGGCCACGTTCATTTCACGGACGCTATATCGGCCAGTAATCTTCCGTGTCAGATATGCCCTCCTGAAAACTCCCGTATCATTTCCACACTTCTTTTTATAATGTTGCGATTACACGAGGTAGAAAATTCTGTATTTATCTGCGGTCCTAAAGGGTAGCGTTAATGTTGATACTGGCCACCATTACGGCAACACACAAGACTAAGTGGAAGATAATGGGCGGGCCGCGACGCGAGCGCCAACACGGGCCGGCTAATTCCTCTCGGTTATGACACGCCGCGATAATGAAGCCGTGTCTCCGATTACAAATACGCCGCGGCCGGCCGGCTCGGCGCGGCGCAGACCGACTCTTAATGACGGCCAGCGCCCCGGCGGGCCTCGGAATTAATTCTCGGCCGTGGCAGACGCGGCAGCGGTAATCCCGCCATTACGGGTAATTTATACGCCGCTCCCCGGGGAAGTGCCGGCCGCCAAGGACACAGAGAGGCGGGAACGGGCCGGGCCGTATCTCACGCGATTACCGGCGGCGACATTAGGCCAGCTGCGGGCGGCGTGCACGTGCGAGAGGCCAGCGCGCCACGTGCTGAGCGTCTGCTCGGGCACCAGGGCGCCGCAAACGTAGGTCCGGAAACCGACGGCTTCCGCGAGCCACCTTGTACTCGTATACCGGCTGAGTACGCGACCACTTTACAACAGAGACCCCGCTGGTGGCAACTTCAGATACACTGAGGACAAACAAATTAAAGCAAGTGTTCCACGTGCCCAACCTCAAGGCGCCAGCACGTTTCCTTATCGATGCCTGTACACCTTCAAGAACACCGGATGCGTGACAGCCATCCATAATGTGTTCCTGCAGTTCATCGACACTATCAACACGTCCGGAATACACTAAATCTATTTAATGTCGACTCACAAAGAACTTGTAAGATGGCAAGAACTGTGCCCCTTACATGAAGTCATTAAAGATCACCTAACTCATGTTGAGTGAACAGGAGGGCTGAACAAAAATGACTGACAAGGCACAATGCACCTTGCAGAGGATATAGTATGGACGTATTCGAATACTTAATGTCAGGTGATGGTTTCAAAGTAATTCACACGACATGAAAACTTTGTGGAAACGCGTCGATTTACTGGAGGCTAGTTTATCCCAGGGAAGTATTGAGAATTGACCGTGGCCGGCTGGGAAGCGGCGATGGGAAGCGACAATAGGCAGCTTAGGAGATGAGTGACAGTGAGTGGGTGGTTGACCCCATGCTGGTGTACCGGGAAGCAGACGGAGAACTTGTACGCCTGTTGATAAATGTCCATCGTCCCGTTTTCAGTGAAACATGCGAGCAAGCCGCCCAGAGCTACGGTGGAGCGGTCAACAGAGGCCAAAACATGTGTATTCGTAACGCAACTTTACGCCGAATTCACGTTCCGCAGAGTCTGAAGAAAATCAGGTGAAGAGCGACAGAATGAAATACGCCGGCCTCCGATGGGAACGTAGGACTGAGGAATTTGAAGTACTCTCCTGGAGTCAGAATTCCGGAAAAATTGGTGTTTTGTGGAGACGCTAACCTTGATGGGTGGCCTGGGAGGAGCTAAATAGCAGATGTTGAGAGGAAGGGAAATTTTGTGGAAATGCCAGAGCAGGCATTGGTCGGCACTGGCAAGCGACGCATAATTAACGCGACTTGCGCTGCAATTGGCGTAAGTGATTGTGCTCGAGGGGAAACCGAGGCGAAGAGCGGACTGGGAGAAGTCTCCGTAGTTGTCTTCTGTTCCCAGCTTGCCTAGAGTGCGGACGTGGCGTTTTTTACTCAGCTTGCCTGAGAGAGACTGAGCATCTCCGCAGTTTAGGACTGATCAAACGGAACGATTGAGCTTGGAGATAAAAAGTTTTCGTTCAGCTATGTACTGAGCAAGATAGCTAGGAGTGAATAGACGAGCGCAGCCTTGCAGCACCACGAGGCCGGCCGACGTCCTCACAACGACGCCTCCCCGCCACTCTGAATTCGGTGATATTGCACCTGCTCCGGCTTGAATTAGGCCACATTAATTTGTTGGATCATGTCGGCAAAGTTTCCATGAGGATTTCATGGGCCGTGTATTGGGGAATTCTTCTCGCACTTCGCATTACACCTGCGTCAATCGATAAGAATTAATTTTGATTTATCGCGCTTTACTCCACGTAAACGCAATTTATTACCACTGCCTGATAGGAGAGTCATGTAATGTGATGACTGAAGGTCGAGAGTTAAAATAAATTTGAACTAATCGACTGCATCTGTTTTCAATCAAGTAGTTGAAATCCCAAGTCACCTTCTTAATTAATTTTATGTTCAATATTTGCATCTGGTGTTCAATAGCTAAATATAACATCAATGTGCACCCCTTTTTAATTAAAAGTGATCAATTTTGAATAAATTAATGTCAACACTGCCACCGCAGTTCAATCAGGAGTCACAGGGCCTTATTACTTTCTTTGCGTTATCCGATTTTGCGGCAGTTTTGCACTCTCTGTCGATCTGTTAGTCAATTAGCTGGGGTGAACACAAACCAAAACCAGGTAAGTGACGGGTGGGGTGTTACAAACTTAGGGAACTTGGAGGCCATGTTATTCGCGGGCCACGATACACTTGTTGTAGGAAGAACCAAGTAAAAGTGTGTTTGTGCATCATCGTGTATGTACACCACGTGGACTCTCTCACCTTAAGGAAAGTCATGCAAATAGTGAATTAGCTTATGTTGCAAGCAGAGGAAGCACGGGATGTTGTCCTCGATGTTGAGTGTTCATCGGAGGCGAGGGTATCATCTGGAGTGCCCCACGGAAGTGTGGTAGGTCCGCTGTTTTTTCCTATCTACATAAATGATCTTTTGGATAGGGTGGATAGCAGTGTACGGCTGTTTACTGATGATGCTGTGGTGTACGGGAAGGAGTCGTCGTTGAGTGACTGTAGGAGGATACATGGACAGGATTTGTGATTGGTGTAAAGAATGGAAGCTAACTCTAAATATAGATAAATGTAAATTAATGCAGATGAATAGGAAAAAGAATCCCATAATCTTTGAATACTCAATTAGTAATGTAGCGCTTGACATAGTCACGTTGATTAAATACACTCCTGGAAATTGAAATAAGAACACCGTGAATTCATTGTCCCAGGAAGGGGAAACTTTATTGACACATTCCTGGGGTCAGATACATCACATGATCACAATGACAGAACCACAGACACATAGACACAGGCAACAGAGCATGCACAATGTCGGCACTAGTACAGTGTATATCCACCTTTCGCAGCAATGCAGGCTGCTATTCTCCCATGGAGACCATCGTAGAGATGCTGGATGTAGTCCTGTGGAACGGCTTGCCATGCCATTTCCACCTGGCGCCTCAGTTGGACCAGCGTTCGTGCTGGACGTGCAGACCGCGTGAGACGACGCTTCATCCAGTCCCAAACATGCTCAATGGGGGACAGATCCGGAGATCTTGCTGGCCAGGGTAGTTGACTTACACCTTCTAGAGCACGTTGGGTGGCACGGGATACATGCGGACGTGCATTGTCCTGTTGGAACAGCAAGTTCCCTTGCCGGTCTAGGAATGGTAGAACGATGGGTTCGATGACGGTTTGGATGTACCGTGCCCTATTCAGTGTCCCCTCGACGATCACCAGTGGTGTACGGCCAGTGTAGGAGATCGCTCCCCACACCATGATGCCGGGTGTTGGCCCTGTGTGCCTCGGTCGTATGCAGTCCTGATTGTGACGCTCACCTGCACGGCGCCAAACACGCATACGACCATCATTGGCACCAAGTCAGAAGCGACTCTCATCGCTGAAGACGACACTTCTCCATTCGTCCCTCCATTCACGCCTGTCGCGACACCACTGGAGGCGGGCTGCACGATGTTGGGGCGTGAGCGGAAGACGGCCTAACGGTTTGCGGGACCGTAGCCCCGCTTCATGGAGACGGTTGCGAATGGTCCTCGCCGATACCCCAGGAGCAACAGTGTCCCTAATTTGCTGGGAAGTGGCGGTGCGGTCCCCTACGGCACTGCGTAGGATCCTACGGTCTTGGCGTGCATCCGTGCGTCGCTGCGGTCCGGTCCCAGGTCGACGGGCACGTGCACCTTCCGCCGACCACTGGCGACAACATCGATGTGCTGTGGAGACCTCACGCCCCACGTGTTGAGCAATTCGGCGGTACGTCCACCCGGCCTCCCGCATGCCCACTATACGCCCTCGCTCAAAGTCCGTCAACTGCACATACTGTTCACGTCCACGCTGTCGCGGCATGCTACCAGTGTTAGACTGCGATGGAGCTCCGTATGCCACGGCAAACTGGCTGACACTGACGGCGGCGGTGCACAAATGCTGCGCAGCTAGCGCCATTCGACGGCCAACACCGCGGTTCCTGGTGTGTCCGCTGTGCCGTGCGTGTGATCATTGCTTGTACAGCCCTCTCGCAGTGTCCGGAGCAAGTATGGTGGGTCTGACACACCGGTGTCAATGTGTTCTTTTTTCCATTTCCAGGAGTGTATTTGGGCGTAAGATTGCAGAGCGTTATGAAATGGGACAAGCATGTAATGGCAGTTGTGGGGAAGGCGGACAGTCGTCTTCGGTTCATTGGTAGAATCTTGGAAAGGTGTGGTTCATCTGTAAAGGAGACCGCTTATAAAACACTAATACGACCTATTATTGACTACTGCTCGAGCGTTTGTGATCCCTATCAGGTCGGATTGGGGGAGGACATAGAAGCAATTCAGAGGCGGGCTGCTAGATTTGTTACTGGTAGGTTTTATCATCACGAGAGTGTTACGGAAATCCTTCAGGAACTCGGGTGGGAGTCTCTAGATGAAAGGAGGCGTTCTTTTCGTGAAACGCTACTGAGGAAATTTAGAGAACCAGCATTTGAGGGTGACTGCAGTACAGTTTTACTGCTACCAACTTACATTTCGCGGAAAGACCACAAAGATAAGATAAGAGAGATTAGGGCTTGTATAGAGGCATATAGGCAGTCATTTTTTCCTCGTTCTGTTTGGGAGTGGAACAGGGAGAGAAGATGCTAGTTGTGGTATGAGGTTCCCTCCGCCACGCACCGTATGGTGGATTGCGGAGTATGTATGTAGATGTAGATAGATGTAGAAGGACTCCGTGATTTGAAAATCAAACATCTCGAAAACTAAGATCAATGGTCGATCGCAACACAAGGTATGTTTATAATAAAACCTGTAAGAATTTTATAAAAAATGGTTCAAATGGCTCTGAGCACTATGGGACTCAACTTCTGAGGTCATTAGTCCCCTAGAACTTAGAACTAGTTAAACCTAACTAACCTAAGGACATCACAAACATCCATGCCCGAGGCAGGATTCGAACCTGCGACCGTAGCGGTCTTGCGGTTCCAGACTGCAGAGCCTTTAACCGCACGGCCACTTCGGCCGGCTAAGAATTTTATACACGAGGAACAGAGAAACTTCGAAATAGTTCGAAAAGCTGCTAACAGATGGCACCGTACGCTGTGCAGCACGTACAGCATCAGTGTACGTAATTAAACTCGCCCTACGTCAGCCCTCTTACAATCACATCACAATCTTTTCGAAATGGTCACCAGTCGCAGTACGGAAGTGGTGCATACAAACAATGAAATTTGCCATCATATTCTGTAGTGTCACAAAGAAAATTGGTCAGATGCCTCACACGTTGCCGATTCAAGCTCGTCCAGTGTGCTGTGGATGGTTCTGGTAAACAGTCTCTTTCAATGTGCCCCACAAAAGTAGCCTGAAGGAGTCATATAGGGCGAATATGGAACCCAGTCTATTTCTGCGCAAATAAATTTGCACAAACCATCGCAGTGACTCTATTATCGAAGTATTCATCAAGAAAGAGAAAAACCTGTTCGGTGCGGCGTGGACAGCCCCCATCTCGGATTAACGACTGTGCGCCTGTTCGATCCTCCAACGCTGCCTGTTTGGGGACAAACTATTCCGAAAACTGAAACGCAACGTTCACTACTCATACTCTCTGCGACGAAAAAAGGGCCAACAGCGCCTCTGTTGCATGCCGCAACCAAAACAGTAACTTTAACGGAGTACATTGGTTTTGCTTCACACAAATGGTGATTTTAGGAACCCAAAAATTGCCAGTTCTGTTTATTTACTACTCCATTAAGGTGAAAATGTGCTTCATCCCCGAACCAGATGCGTCCAAAACGAAATTCCGCATTCTTGATTGTTGTGAGAATCTTGTTCGCCCTCTGTCACAGAACTCGTACAAGTACGGCTTGGTGACTTTGGATTTTGTATGGAGATATGTGTAGGCTCTGGTCAGTAATTCCTTTGTGCTGGAACGCTTCAAGCCAATCTCAGCTGCAATTAACAGAGCGGATTTCCTTAGATTTTGCTGAACAATTCCAGAAACTGTGACTACATTTTCAGTAGTAACTGCAGTTTACGTGGAGAGAACATTCCCAACGATTCCGTAGAATTTGGTAAGGAGCCCGAGAATGGTTTCCGCATCGGATCCTCTTGGCACCATTAAATCATGTTTGAAAGCTGTATCTTGCCGTTGGACTGTACCTGTGGCAGTCCAGTACCAGAAAACCGAGTTGTTCTATGGAATACACCATGTTTCGTTTTAGTGGTGAGACTGCGGTGCAATTTTTATAGGCATTACGTAAGGCGATCACAGCTTTATCTGTTAGCAGGTTTTCCAACTACTTCAAATATCTGAATAAGTACCGCATAAAATTTTTACAGCTTTCAAATAAACATACCATTTGTTACATTCGTCTATCGATCTTAGTTTTCGAGGAATTTAGTTTTGAGGTTCGCTGGACATCCTGTATACAGGGTGGTCCATTGATAGTGACCGGGCCAAATATCTCACGAAATAAGATGAACGAAACTCGCCTAGCTTGAAGGGGGAAACCAGATGGCGTTATGGTTGGCCCGCTGGATGGCGCTGCCATAGGTGAAACGGAGATTAACTGCGTTATTTTAAAATAGGAACCCCCATTTTTTATTACGTAAAGAAATATGAATGTTTACGTTGAACCATTTTTCGCTTTGTGATAGATGGCGCTGTAATAGTCACAAACGTATAAGTACGTGGTATCACGTAACATTCCGCCAGTGCGGACGGTATTTGCTTCGTGATACAGTACCTGTGTTAAAGTGGACAGTTTACTAATTGTTAATGTATGGCTATTGTGATCAAAATTCCCAACGGGCGTGTGCTATGTATGCCGCTCGGTATCCTGGACGACATCATCATCCAAGTGTCCGGACCGCTCGCCGGATAGTTACGTTATTTAAGGAAACAGGAAGTGTTCAGCCACATGTGAAACGTCAACCACGACCTGCAACAAATGCTGATACCCAGGTAGGTGTTTTAGCTGTTGTCGCGGCTAATCCGCACATCAGTAGCAGACAAATTTCGCGAGGATAGGGAATCTCAAAAACGTCGGTGTTGAGAATGCTACATCAATATCGATTGCAACCGTACCGTATTTCTATGCACCAGGAATTGCATGGCGACGGCTTTGCCACTGCGCACAAGAGAAATTACGGGACGATGACAGGTTTTTGCACGCGTTCTATTTAGCGACGAAGCGTCATTCACCAACAGCGGTAACGTAAACCGGCGTAATAAGCACTACTGGGCAACGGAAAAGTCTACTATCGCTGCGACAAGTGGAACATCAGCGACCTTGGCGGGTTAATGTATGGTGCAGCATTATGGGAGGAAGGATAATTGGGCCCCATTTTATCGATGGCAATCTAAATGGTGCAATGTATGCTGATTTCCTACGTAATGTCCTACCGATGTTACTACAAGATGTTTCACTGCATGACACAATGGCGGTGTACTTCCAACATGATGGATGTCCGGCACATGGCTCGCGTGCGGTTGAAGCGGTATTGAATAGCATATTTCATGACAGGTGGATTGTTCGTCGAAGCCCCATACCATGGCCCGCACGTTCACCGGATCTGCCGTCCCCGGATTTCTATCTGTGGGTAAAGTTGAAGGATATTTGCTATCGTGATCCACCGACAACGCCTGACAACATGCGTCAACGCATTGTCAATGCATGTGTTAACATTACGTAAGGCGAACTACTCGCTGTTGAGAGGAATGTCGTTACACCTATTGCCAAATGCACTGAGGTTGGCGGACATCACTTTGAACATTTATTGCATTAATGTGGTATTTACAGGTAATCACTCTGTAACAGCATGAGTTCTCAGAAATGATAAGTTCACAAAGGTAGACGTATGACATTGGAACAACCGAAATAAAATGTTCAAACGTACCTACATTCTGTATTTTAATTTTAAAAACCTACCTGTTTCCAACTGCTCGTCTAAAATTGTAAGCCATATGTTTATAACTATTACAGCGCCGTGTATCACAAAGCGAAAAAAGTGGTCCAACTAAAACATTCATATTTCTTTACGTACTACACGAATATGTAATTAAATGGGGGTCCCTATTTTAAAAAAGGCGCAGTTGATATCCGTTTGACCTATGGCAGCGCCATCTAGCGGGCCAACCATAGCGCCATCTGGTTTCCCGCTTCAAGCTAGCCAAGTTTCGTTCTTTGTAGATTGCAGTATCACATATCGAAAGCTCTCCACAGGCGTCACGAGGCTGGCAGTGGAAATGCAAGTTTATGTCAGACACCAATGGCAGCCGTGTGGGATGTGGCGGTCCCAGTGGAGCGCGCCCGGTAGCCCCACCTCCAGCAGGTCCGTAGCACGAGCGCCTCTTTCACCGCAGTGTAGGATTGCCAGCGGCAGCCAGACGCCCATTCGCACTCGGGTCCTCTTTGCTACGCGAAGCTAGACAGACGCCGCCTAGTCGCAGCTCCAACCGCATCATTTGCGCTTGGTCGGGGAGCTTGTTCACTAAACATTCCTGCTCGTACCCAGCTCTCCTACGGCGACAGTTGGTGTGGTTCAGCCAGGAAATCTCCGCGCGGCGCAGTGGACCGGGCCCGCTGGCCCGGATTGTCGGATTGTGTGGGAGCTGTTCCGATTGCTACGAGGTTCGTAGCTCACCGACCCAGGACATCAAAGTTGAGTGGTGATTTAATTACAGAAGCCAGTTTGTTCACATTGTGACGTTGGTTTTCATGGTTGGCTGTTGGGGTGGGGTATTCCCGTGAGCAACAGCGAGTGTTCGACTTGGCGAAAGTTTGGCCACCATCCAGTGGAGTGAAACTGTATTTTGGATATGTGAAGTCCAAGTGCACAAGCGGAATCTTCTGCCTTGTGGCCGTTAGCGTTTCGGTTACCTGCCCTGGCAGCTGACGTAAAATTCCGGCAGTGTCCTTTCCTCAACTTGTTGTCGCTATCCAACACGTGTGTGTAGTTTTGACAACTTATGCATACTTGGTTGTGGGCGGCTACGCCTTTTACGCTTTGGCTTTGGAGTTCCTTGTGTACTAGTCGGGTGGAAACAAATCGTCTTGTCGGTGGGCCCGTTGACTGTCTCTTGGTTAGGTTGCAGGCGGATCGGATGTAGTTGGGCCTACTACTTGTCTCCCGTAGGCGAACGTTAATATTTCAAGTGCAGACCGACCCCCGGAGACTTCTGAGCGCCGCTGGCTGTACTAGTTTTTCTCATTGGTGTTTGAGTGTGTATTTTAATGGCTCATAGCCGATCGTTTGAATCTGTACGCTTTTAGTTGGGTTTCAGATAATTGGGCCTTCAGCCGTTTTAAAATTGAAAACTCCTTACTTGTCAAGTCTTGCAGTGATTGGGACTTCAGCCTCATTTAAAATATTTTTTGGATGAAGCTTTGGGTCTTCTGCCTTTTGAAAATTTATTGTAGTCTTTTTTTTCAATCATTGGCCTTCAGTCGTCTTAAAATTAAAATTCCTTGCTAGCTAAATCTTACATTTTTGTGTCTTCAGCCTCATTAAAAAAAGTTAAGGATAAATTCTTGGCCTTTCTGCCTTGTAAAAATTTATTGTAGTTGTGTTTTGAATCATGGGCCTTCCGCCGTTTTAAAAGTAAAATACCTTATTGTTAAGTCTTAGATTGTTTGGGCCTCCAGCCTCCTCTTTTTAAAATTATTTTAGGATAAAACCTTACGCTTTCTGCCTTTTGAAAATTTATTGTACTTGTGTTTTAAATCATGGGCCTCTAGCCGTTTTAAAAATTTAAGAGGTTGTGCCCTTAAGCCATAAGATTGTGTGACATATTCAGTCGATAGTTAAGCTCGGAAATTTGCGCTTTAATGTTTGGGCAACTAAATAAAGTTTTGTGTGTTCGAGTGTAACTGACAGCCGCTCATTTTTGGCCCCTTTCCACAATTCCAACTACCTGTTGTGTCCTGCGGATTTAACCAGGCGTTTCACCTGTCTCCTTACGAATGTGTACGAAGTTGTACACAACACATTGGAGACAATTTGACACTTGTCGAGCGTGGTGGCAAAGTAGCGCCGTAGCCCAGCAGTTCAAAATTGTTCAAATGGCTCTAAGTAGTATGGGACTTAACTACTGAGGTCATCAGTCCCCTAGAACTTAGAACTACTTAAAACTAACCAACCTAAGGACATCACACACATCCATGCCCGTGGTAGGATTCGAACCTGCGACCGTAGCGAGCCCAGCAGTGATGTAGATGTAAGTTGTAGGCTCTGAGAGAAGGAGAGAAAAACGCAGTTCACGCAGAGGGTACCTGTGGTCATCTGTCATATAGAGGCCCTGACCAAAGAAGGAGCGTTGAGAAGCGCTGGGCTTTAACGACCGGCACGTCAGCAGGACCGCACCTCGTGCGACCTTCCCGCGTGACACGGCTGCTGTCGCCATGGAGACGGGCACGCGCACTTCGATCTGCGGCCTCGCGCTCCCGCACCGTCACCGACCTCGCGGGCAGGCCGGCTACCAGCAGCGGTCAGCGGCTCTGACGCCGCCGTTGGCCGGCGTGTGCACGCCCACCGACACACCTCCAGGAGCGCGGTCATCCGGCCAACGATAAACACACGTCCGCATTTCATACTATCCTCATTCTCCGACAACATCAAAGCGGCCACCGTCACGCTGCTCGCACCTGCCACGTCGTGAAGTTCTTCGTCGTATACTTTGTTTCGCCAGTGTGATGACGATCGTCTTCGACATATCGAGTTCCAGTTCTGGTCGCGGCAGAAATTCTCATCGCCGGCGTTTGTCTGACAGGGAAGGACGGATGGCAATGTAAAGTCCCACATTTCGAAAAGTTGTCCCGGATCAAATTCCAAATCGCTCCGCAGTATCGCTTCTTCTTCTGTTGTGGCATCTTTCGGGACCACGAACTGCATTTTCATCTTCTTCTGTCCAACTCGCCATCCTTCCCCTTCCCCTTCCCTCTCCCACTCTTCTTCCGAAATCTTCAGTGTTCAGTTCAACAAACCATTTCGTTCCTGTCTTTCACCTTGTCCTCTCAGTTTCACCCATTTCCCGTTCCTATCTGTGCACAATCGATACCACGCAGGGCACTGCCACCGTCGAAGACTCCGAAGTTGGCAGCACGAGTGCAGCGGCGTCCACCAGCGGTCGCTACGGCAACGGGCGCCGTCCCACCCCGAGCGGCGTGCGGCCGCCGGACCGCGTATACTCGCCGACTGCAGCGGCGGTGACAGTCACTCGCCTGCTACTCCCCAGTTAGTCTCCGGAGCCCAGCCAGTCTTGTCCACGACGACGCCACCAGTACCGTGGTGTAGATCGCTAGTCAGTGTTTACCTTGCCTTGTGAAACTTTAACTTAGTGTCAAAGTAACAACTACGACAGGGATGCTTACAATCGCGCATGTCAACGCCATCAGTAGGCAAAGGACTTTGGACTCTACCGTATGTTCAAATGTGTGTGAAATCTTATGGGACTTAACAGCTAAGGCCATCAGTCGCTAAGCTTACACACTACTTAACCTAAATTATCGTAAGGACAAAGACACACACACCCATGCCCGAGGGAGGACTCGAACCTCCGTCGGGAGCAGCTACACATTCCATGACTGCAACGCCGTAGACGGCTCGGGTAATCCCGCGCGGCTGTACCATATGCACATCTTCGATGCATAAGTTGAGTATTCTCAATACAGTGTAGTTTGCACATTCATTCCCCGTTCGATTTATGATTCAGTTCCCGAGCACCTTCGTGAGCAGAAGTGTATTTTGTACGTGCGTCTATACCACTCGGACAGATATCGTTCGGCGCCAACGCTGGACGCCATAACACTATCCGTATTCGTGCTGATCACACATCCAGCAAATTTTACCGTTTCCCGTGTGATTTCTTTCCGCCATTTCCTCTGTTGAGGGCGATCCATACACTTTTCCCCAGTATCCTGTTCGAGAAGAGCAGACTATGTGCCGGGGCCGGGTCCACCCTCTCCCTTCTTTTGTGACGGCTCCCAAGCCCAAGGTCCTGGGCAGTACTTTTGGGACAGCCACCACAAATTGTATGAAGCGTGTGTAGCGACTAGGATGTAGCTATGTCTGTTGGCCGAAAAATAATTAATGACAAGAATTGCGCCAGCTAGAATGAAGAGATGACGTATCTTATTTCGGATGACAGGTGCACCAGCAATACAAGTCCAAGAGTAATCCGTGTACTGAGCCTAGTCGAATACAGTAGCAAATATCACACTGCAATGGCTCCGCTATAAACTCCACGAAATGCCTAGCAGTAGACAGTAGACTGTCCGTCTCGGGGCCAGCGCTCCTCCATATATGCAAAAGGCAGAGGGCGCTGCGGCCCCCAGCTCAGCCATGGCGTGACCTCTTACGTCGGCGGTAACGCCCTGAGACGCCGACTGCCGCGACATTAACTGTGGCCAGCGATGTCACGGTCAGGGCGCGGGTGCGTGAGTTGGTTGGTTGGTTGGTTGGTTGGTTGGTTGGTTGGTTCCGCGGATGGAACACCTTCTTTCGTACCCTCTCCCTTCTTTCGTCATAAGACAGTACGAACGTGACAGCACATCATACACAGACACATTACAGCGACCTACACCCAGCTACACACAACTATCATACAGCGAGTAAAGAGCACATTGCGCGTGGACGAAAGGACCCTTTGTCGTTATTCGCTGAATCTACCTCTCGGGGTTTCTCACATAGCAACGTCATACCATGCTTTCTTTTCTTTATTCTGCCACTGTGGTTCAAATGGCTCTGAGCACTATGGGACTTAACTTCTGAGGTCATCAGTCCCCTAGAACTTAGAACTACTTAAACCTAACTAACCTAAGGACATTACACACATCCATCCCCGAGGCAGGATTCGAACCTGCGACCGTAGCGGTCTCCCGGTTCCGGACTGTAGCGCCTAGAACCTCTCGGCCACCCCGGCCGGCTCTGCCATTGTGATTTACGGTCTGTCTCTTACGTTATTTTAAGTAACCACTGATCCTAAACCTGTCTTAACGATTCAGTGTCTTTTCCCAGACTACATCTACAATGTATAAGCACTCCGTCTTCAGGCCACGAGAAGAATTTTGCAAAACCGAATAAAACACACTCGCGGGAAATTGAACATAAACAGCTGCGGTACTGAAGCCGCCATCATCTTTTAAAAAACCGAAGTCTCTATAAAGTACATTAACAAGCTTAATGCAAATTTTTGCATCAAAACAAAGCCTTCCTGTTTTAAAAAAAATAAAAAATAAACATGCTATTGTATTACAATGACATTATTGCTGTCATTGGGATGCGATACTAAAGAAAAGTTTGACAAAAATGTTTAAGGTGGCTAAATAAGATTTTTAAATTTCTGGAAGGCGGTCTATGATTAGCTGATTCACAAAGTTAAGGTGGAGGGCGCAGCAGTGATAACACATGGCGAGGGTCGCACAGGTCGGGGAACCACACGATATCAGCTCCTTATTTCAGTTCCCTCTCATCCACCTCGCCGTGTGTTCACGCGGCCAGGTAGCGCAGTGACAAAATCACTGGAGCCCTATTCTGGGCGTCCAGAGTTAGACACTCACTCATTTCTCTGAGTCACGTGGAGCCGGGATTTCCCGTCAACGTCAAATGTGAATTTGCGTTCCGTCTCTTTTCATCAGTGTCAACGAGTTAATCAGCTCAAACTCTCAATATCAACTTCTTTTTCTCTTATTATTCTTTATTGTCCGTTGATGGTCGCCCATTTTTCTGCAAAACCTGCATCCACCTCATAACTTTAAAGCATAGAGCACCATCTGTGATGTTTAAATAGCGGTTCAACCAAGACCGGTTTCAGAAACAGTTTCCCGACGCAACATCGTCCACAGGATGGCAGCTGCCTATCACTGCCACAGGCGAATGGCCTCACCAAACGTGTTAATAAAATAGTGGTAAACATAGGGCCATCATCAGGTAGAATAAGACTTTACATATTGTATATTTTCAGTTACGCTGGCACTTTCATTTTTGCTCTTAGAGGTAATACCGCAGAATTAAATTGAAAACCGCTCCTGTCCATAAATTACGAGTATGACCATGGGTTTCGGGAGGCTCCCTTGATTGAATATGAAAATCCAGATTTTGAGATTCCAAATTGGGACTGCACTTGTTCAGTAGCCCCGTTGTTACGTGCTTGTGTATAGGAAATCAAACAGACAATTAACCACCAGAGCTGAAGGAGAAAGAACGTCTGGCTGCCAGCTCTGCTAAGCCCCGTGGCAAACCCTACGTCGCTTGTCGGACATTACCTATAAAATGGAGGATGACGAGGAGTTTGTTAATATAAAGCCGTGACGAAGCGCGCAGCCATCCGTTGAATCTTCTCTCGGTAAGGATATCTTACAGTTGAACAATACTGAAAATTGATGGGACGAGGGTTTTACATTGTGTTTTCACAAAGTGGAGGTCACTAGCGCCAAAAAAGCTACGAAGTTGTTGGTTCATGAAATCCAGAGGGCCGTAGACAAAGACGCCCAGGTCGATTCCACGTCCTCCGACTGCTGCAAGACATTCGATACAGTTCCACTCTATCATCTGATGTAGAAAGTAAGAGATTAGCGAGTATCGGGTCAGATTAGTGACTGCATTCAGAGAGGCAAGTCAAAACATTTTTCTTAACTGGAGAAATCGCAGCATGAAAAGGTAATTTGTGGGGCACCGAACGGAGTGTTCGGGCCTTACAAATGATCAAGTGGATAACGTCCAAAGCTGTATGAAGCTTTTTGCTGACGATGGTGTCGTTTGGAGTAATGTCAGAAGGCCAGAACGCTGTAGCGAAATCAACAAAGACCTGCAGAAGGTCAGTTACTGGTCTATGGACTGGCAGTTGGCCTGACACACTGCGCGTAAATACGCGAAAAGATCCGTTACTGTTCGATTGCGCTACTGGTGAAAATCGCTGAAAGTAATAACATTGAAATGAGGAGTAACTGTTTGGAGCGACCTAAAGTGGAAATGACCACGTAAAACAAATTGTAGGAAAATTAGATTTCAGACAGATTCATTCGAAGAGTGTCAAGGAATCTTAATTCACACAGGAAAGAACTGGCTTTAAAATCACTTGTTCGAGCGATTCTTGAGTATAGTTCGCCAGCGTGCAACCCGCACCAAGTGGGCTCAACAGAAGAGATACAGGAGTTCCACGAACAGTTCCTCACGGGATCGTTTACTACGTATGAAGGAGGTACAGAGCTGCTCAATAAAGTTCAGTGGCAGAAGTTACAAGAGGGGCGTTGTGCATCACGGAAATGGTAACTTACAATGGAAACACTGTATCGCACGCTCCTCAGATTTCGTGGTAAGATAGCTCAGTGGATACCGCGTCAAAGCTGAACACAAATCAGGCGTAGAACAGGAAGAAGGTGTACTCAACTAAGAAAGATGAAGCAAAAGCGAAACACTGAACGGTCCAAGCTCAAGAAGTGAGACACCGAACGAAACTAGATAATCACGGCGTCGTGGGTATGTGCTCACGGTGCCACCGAGCGAGGTGGCGCAGTGGTTAGCACACTGGACTCGCATTCGGGAGGACGACGGTTCAATCCCGTCTCCGGCCATCTTGATTTAGGTTTTCCGTGATTTCCCTAAATCGCTTCAGGCAAATGCCGGGATGGTTCCTCTGAAAGGGCACGGCCGGTTTCCTTCCCCATCCTTCCCTCACCTGAGTTTGCGCTCCGTCTCTAGTGACCTCGTTGTCGACGGGACGTTAAACAATAATCTCCTCCTCCTCACGGTGTCGGACTGCAAATGGTGAGCTCCGTGTTCGTATCTCCCTCGTACCCCTTTTATTTATTTTTTACTTTTTTTTTTTTTAATAATGAACTATCCATACGGTTCTTGCCTGTGTTTGTTCGCTGTATTCATATTTGTGTCTGTCATAGTGTGACGTCAGTTCGCAACAGCGGGGTGTAAGGAAGGGACATCCATACGTACGTAACTCCTATTTGTTCTACGCAGCCGGCCGGTGTGGCCGAGCGGTTCTAGGCGCTTCGGTCTGCAACCGCGAGACCGCTACGGTTGCAGATTCGAATCCTGCCTCGGGCATGGACGTGTGTGATGTCCTTAGGTTAGTTAGGTTTAAGTACACTCCTGGAAATTGAAATAAGAACACCGTGAATTCATTGTCCCAGGAAGGGGAAACTTTATTGACACATTCCTGGGGTCAGATACATCACATGATCACACTGACAGAACCACAGACACATAGACACAGGCAACAGAGCATGCACAATGTCGGCACTAGTACAGTGTATATCCACCTTTCGCAGCAATGCAGGCTGCTATTCTCCCATGGAGACGATCGTAGAGATGCTGGATGTAGTCCTGTGGAACGGCTTGCCATGCCATTTCCACCTGGCGCCTCAGTTGGACCAGCGTTCGTGCTGGACGTGCAGACCGCGTGAGACGACGCTTCATCCAGTCCCAAACATGCTCAATGGGGGACAGATCCGGAGATCTTGCTGGCCAGGGTAGTTGACTTACACCTTCTAGAGCACGTTGGGTGGCACGGGATACATGCGGACGTGCATTGTCCTGTTGGAACAGCAAGTTCCCTTGCCGGTCTAGGAATGGTAGAACGATGGGTTCGATGACGGTTTGGATGTACCGTGCACTATTCAGTGTCCCCTCGACGATCACCAGTGGTGTACGGCCAGTGTAGGAGATCGCTCCCCACACCATGATGCCGGGTGTTGGCCCTGTGTGCCTCGGTCGTATGCAGTCCTGATTGTGGCGCTCACCTGCACGGCGCCAAACACGCATACGACCATCATTGGCACCAAGGCAGAAGCGACTCTCATCGCTGAAGACGACACGTCTCCATTCGTCCCTCCATTCACGCCTGTCGCGACACCACTGGAGGCGGGCTCCACGATGTTGGGGCGTGAGCGGAAGACGGCCTAACGGTGTGCGGGACCGTAGCCCAGCTTCATGGAGACGGTTGCGAATGGTCCTCGCCGATACCCCAGGAGCAACAGTGTCCCCAATTTGCTGGGAAGTGGCGGTGCGGTCCCCTACGGCACTGCGTAGGATCCTACAGACTTGGCGTGCATCCGTGCGTCGCTGCGGTCCGGTCCCAGGTCGACGGGCACGTGCACCTTCCGCCGACCACTGGCGACAACATCGATGTACTGTGGAGACCTCACGCCCCACGTGTTGAGCAATTCGGCGGTACGTCCACCCGGCCTCCCGCATGCCCACTATACGCCCTCGCTCAAAGTCCGTCAACTGCACATACGGTTCACGTCCACGCTGTCGCGGCATGCTACCAGTGTTAAAGACTGCGATGGAGCTCCGTATGCCATGGCAAACTGGCTGACACTGACGGCGGCGGTGCACAAATGCTGCGCAGCTAACGCCATTCGACGGCCAACACCGCGGTTCCTGGTGTGTCCGCTGTGCCGTGCGTGTGATCATTGCTTGTACAGCCCTCTCGCAGTGTCCGGAGCAAGTATGGTGGGTCTGACACACCGGTGTCAATGTGTTCTTTTTTCCATTTCCAGGAGTGTAGTTGTAAGTTCTAGGGGACTGATGACCACAGATGTTAAGCCCCATAGTGCTCAGAGCCATTTTGTTCTACGCAAGTACCGCATTTTATGACTTGCATTCCGTGTTGGAAGTTTTGACGCTTGGATTACTTTGTTTTAATATAGTTAACAACCGTTTATTTGTTGTTTTCATTTCTATGATAGATCTATCCGGCAACTCGCCTGCTCTCACTGTTCGTCACATGTACTTGCGACGGCAATATATTCTGATCGCATGGCTCTTATCCTGTAACCAATGTATGGTATACGAATTGCCAAGAAGGAGAACAAACACGTCAGTAATCGAAGGGGAAGTTCATAATTTTGCAAGCAGAGAAAAAAAACCACGAGAGAGATATGAACACGGATCTCCCGCTTTGCAGTCCAGCACCGTGACCACTCATCCACGACGCCGTGATCTCTCCTGCTCTCTGGATGTTGCACATCTTGAGCTTCGACCGTTCACTGTTTCTCTTTTGCTTCTTTTTCTCACAGTTCAGTTCACTTGCTTCTTGCTTTCACGCATAATCTGTGTTCGGTTTTTGCGGGCTATTAGCTACGCCATTTCTCCAGTAATTCTGAGAGGGAGGGGTTGGTGA
The DNA here is from genome assembly GCF_021461385.2 of Schistocerca piceifrons. NCBI lineage: Eukaryota > Metazoa > Arthropoda > Insecta > Orthoptera > Acrididae > Schistocerca > Schistocerca piceifrons. Next base: position 29,856,492 of record NC_060140.1, on the reverse strand, counting down.
GATGGGCAGTCTCCCTAGTCAGTACTGAAGCAGTTGTCAAAAAATGGTTCAAATGGGTCTGAGCACTATGGGACTTAACTTCTGAGGTCATCAGTCCCCTAGAACTTAGAACTACTTAAACCTAACTAACCTAAGGACATCACACACATCCATGCCCGAGGCAGGATTCGAACCTGCGACCGTAGCAGTCGCGCGGTTCCGGACTGCGCGCCTAGAACCGCTAGACCTTCGCGGCCGGCAGTTGTCAAAAGTGTGACACATTTACCACAACAAAATTCAAATAGCTCTCAGCACTATGGGACTTAACATCTGTGGTCATCAGTCCCCTAGAACATAGAACTACTTAGACCTAACTAACCGAAGGACATCACACACATCCATGCCCGAGGCATGATTTGAACCTGCGACCGTAGCGTATCACTACATGTTTCGGGATTATGTTAACCCATAATCAAGTGTTAAAATTCCGAGAGCTTATGCTCAAAGAAGAGTTGGATAACTTATTACTTCCTCGCACTTATATCTCGCGAACTGACCATGACGAAACAAATGAGAGAGATCAGAGCTTATACCGAAAATTATAGAGAGTCGTTCTTTACACATACAATTTGCGAATCAAAGGGACATGGTACCTTACGCCAAACACCGTGAGGCGTTGGTTAATCGGTTGGATGATTTAATGGAGGAGAACAAACAGCGACGTCATCGGTCCTATCGTAATAGGGAAGGATGAGGGAGTAAGTCGGCCGTGCTCTTTCAAAGGAACCACGCTGGCATTGGCCTGAAGCGATTTAGGGAAATCACAGGAAGCCGAAATCGAGTCCAGTGTGCTAATTACTGCACTACCTGCCTCCGTCCGTGAGGTATCTTGCGGAGTATAGATATACATGTAGTTGTAGGTCAACGAGTAAAACTGCAGTCTTGTAGCTGCGTGCTGTCCGTATAAATACAGTGCTCCCTCTCGAAGCGAGAATATAATTATGTAATAAAATACAGATTGCTGCTATTGCCGTTTAGTGTTTTTGTTGTGATGGATCCATTTATGCTAGACTGCCATCGTCAGACCGTCTGCGAAAGTTACATAGTATTATTATATTAATATAAAGATGGTTACCGTATTTTCAGATACACAAATTTTGAGCTTACGTCCGTATAAAAATAGTGGTCGATGTCATTCTGTATCATAATACAATGTCGTGTAGATTTAGAACTCTTATGTTATCAGCTGGTTTGTGGTTTGCTGCTGTTTTTAATCGTTCTTTCTCATAACTTTTAAAATTTTGCGTTTATCGTCAGATTTGACAGACGCTAATTCGTGCCATCCAAAGGCACGCAAGCATGCTTATTTCCAAGCCATTATCAACAGAATACTGAACCAAATTACCAAATAAAAAGAACTCGATACATTACGATAAGTGGCACAACAAAATGCATTACTAATGCAGATATAAAAAAGAAAAACGACACCTTCGCAACCGAAAATTCTCAACGACGTGAGTTATCCAAAACAAAACTAAAGCCACATACATACCTATAACGTATTTAGGGCACAATATGAAACAAGGTAAACGCACAAATGAAGAACACAAGTATGGAATTCGCATATAGAAGGAACAAAAATTTCTGGCATAACTTCGCTTAGGAGAAATAAAATTATCAATTTGTACAGAAACCCAGTCATGTACAAAAAAAGTCTTAGATTTGGAATAAATTTTACATAGGGCAGACATGGTGCAAATTCATTTTAAGATATCGACAAAACACGAGAATTAGCGAAAATAATACGCCTACATTCTTCAATAACTTAAAAACTGTAACCACAACACAGAACGAATGGAGTTAGCACCGAAAATTTTACGCATAGTACCTAAAGATTTCGTACTGAACGTACTTGAAGACATAGAAATCAGCATACACACAATGAAACGCCCTCAAGACACTTTAAATGAAGAAACTGTTTTAAAACAAACATTTCATACAAAATTTTGTTGAATTCCTAACCAAAGATAACAGATAGGCACAAACAACCACACTAGACACATCGATTGCAAAGATTATTCATACAGGTCATAATGGTAACATCGACACATCACAGCAACTGTAACCATATAGTTTCTACATCTACATGGATACTCTGCAAATCACATTTAAGTGCCTGGCGGAAGGTTCATCGAACCACCTTCACAATTCTCTATTATACCAATCTCCTAAAGCGCGCAGAAAGAATGAACACCTATATCTTCCAGTACGAGCTCTGATTTCCCTTATTTTATCGTGGTCACCGTTCCTCTCCCTGTAGATCGGTGTCAACAAAATAGTTTCGCATTTGGAGGAGAAAGTTGGTGACTGGAATTTCATGAGAAGATTCCGTCGCAACGAGAAACGCTTTTCTTTTAATGATGTCCAGCCCAAATCCTGTATCATTTCTGTGACACTCTCTCCCATATTACGCGATAATACAAAACGTGCTTCCTTTCTTTGAACTTTCTCGATGTACTCCATCAGTCCTATTTGGTAAGGATCCCACACCGCGCAGCAGTACTCTAAAAGAGGACGGACAAGCGTAGTGTAGGCAGTCGGCTTAGTAGAACTGTTATATTTTCTAAGTGCCCTGCCAATAGACCGCAGTCTTTGGTTAGCCTTCCCCACAACTTTTTCTGTGTGTTCTTTCCAATTTAAGTTGTTCGTAATTGTAATACCTAGGTATTTAGTTGAATTTACGGCTCTTAGATTAGACTGATTTATCGTGTAACCGAAGATTCACGAATTCCTTTTCGCACTCATGTGGATGACCTCACACTTTTCGTTGTATAGGGTCAACTGCCGATTTTCGCACCATTTACATATCTTTTCTAAATCGTTTCGCAATTTTTTTAATCTTCTGATGCCTTTATCAGTCGTTAAACGACAGCAGCAACTGCAAACAACCTAAGACGGCTGCTCAGATTGTCTCTCAAATCGTTTATATAGATAAGGAACAGCGAAGGGTCTATAACTCGACCTCGTAGAACGCCAGAAATCACTTCCGTTTTACTCGATTACTTTCCGTCCAATACTACGAAATGTGGCCTCTCTGACAGGAAATCACAAATCCAGTCACATAACTGTGACGATATTCCATAAGCAGGCAACTTCACTATACGCCGCTTGTGTGGTACAGTGTCAAAAGCTTTCTGCAAATACAGAAGTACAGAATCGATCTGAAATCCCTTGTCAAGAGCACCCAACACTTCATGTGAATAAAGAGCCAGTTAAATATGGAGCAATGCATCAACATACTCCGAAAGGAACCTAATTGGTATACAGTCTGGACCAAAAAACTTATTTTAATTAAGTGATGTAAGTTGCTTCACTTCTCCGAGGATATTTACTTCTACGTTACTCATGTTGGCAGCTGTTCTCTATTCGAATTCTGGAATATTTACTTCGTCTTCTTTTGTGAAGGCATTTCGGAAGGCTGCGTTTAGTTACTTCGATAGTATCTCCATTCCTATCGCGCACAGAAGGCATTGATTGTTTCTTGCCACTAACATACTTCACATACGACCAGAATCTCTCTCGATTTTCTGCCAGGTTTCGAAACAAAGTTTCGTTGTGGAAACTGCTATGAGCATCTCACACTGAAGTCCGCGCTAAATATAGAGCTTCTGTAAAAGATCGCCAATCTTGGGGATTTTGCGTCTGTTTAAATTTGGCATGTTTGTTTCGTTGTTTCTGCAACAGTGTTCTAACCCGTTTTGTGTACCAAGGAGGATCAGCTCCGTCGATTGTTAATTTATTTCGTATAAATCTCTCAATTGCTGCCGATACTATTTCTTTGAATTTAAGCCACATCTGGTCTACACTTATATTATTAATTTGGAATGAGTGGAGATTGTCTCTTAGGGAGGCGTCAAGTGAATCTTTATCTGCTTTTTTGAATAGGTATAATTTTCGCTAATGTTTCGAGGATTTGGAGATTACAATATTCAATCTCGCTGCGACGACCCTGTGTTCACTAATCCCTGAATCAGTTTTGATGCTCGTTATTAACTCAGGATTATTTGTTGCTAAGAGGTCAAGTGTGTTTTCACAACCGTTTATTATTCGCGTGGGCTCATGAACTAACTACTCGAAATAATTTTCAGAGAATGCGTTTCGGATGATATTTTATGCGTACCTCCGAAATTAAACATGTATTTTTGCCAACATATGGAGGGTAAATTAAAGTCACCACCAACTATTATCATATGAGTCCGATACGTGTTTGAAATCAAACTCAAATTTTCTTTGATCCTTTCAGCACCTGTACCATATGAATTGGTAGGTCGGTAAAAGGACCCAATTATTATTTAATCCGGTTGCCAACAATGACCTCTGCCCACACTAACTCACAGGAAGTATCTACTTCAACTTTGCGACAAGTTAAACTACTTCTAACAGCAACAAACACGTCACCGCCAACCGTGTTTAGCCTATCCTTTCGGAACACCGTTATGTTCTTCGCAAAAATTTCGGATGAGCTTATGTCCGGCTTTAGCCAGCTTTCAGTGTCTACGAGGTGCATTCAAGTTCTAATGCCTCCTATTTTTTTTCTCCGGACTGGAAAGAGATAGAAACATGCGCATTGTTTTAAAATGAGGCCGCGTTCATTATCAATACGTCCCAGAGATGGCAGCACCGTACGGCAGATGGAATTTTACCGACAGGGGCGAGAATGAGAACTGTTTTAAATACTTAAACTGGCGACGTTCTCCTTACTTGAACAGTCTGTAATCATTCGTATTCTGAATATGCGTGGTGTGAAACCAATTGAAATTCATTGACAGTTGAAGGAGACGTGGTGATGGAGTTATGGATATGTCGAAAGTGCGTTCGTGGGTGCGACAGTTTAATGAAGGCAGAACATTGTGTGACAACAAATCGAAACAACCTCGGGCTCGCACAAGCTGGTCTGACGACATGATCGAGAAAGTGGAGAGAATTCTTTTGGGGGATCGCCGAATGCCTGTTGAACAGATCGCCTCCAGAGTTGGCATTTCTGTGGGTTCTGTGCACACAATCCTGCATGACGACCTGAAAATGCGGAAAGTGTCATCCAGGTGGGTGCCACGAATGCTGACGGACGACCACCTGGCTGCCCGTGTGGCATGTTGCCAGGCAATGTTGACGCGCAACGACAGCATGAATGGGACTTTCTTTTCGTCGGTTGTGACAATGGATGAGACGTGGATGCCATTTTTCAATCCAGAAACGGAGCGCCAGTCAGCTCAATGGAAGCACACAGATTCACCGCCACCAAAAAAATTGTGGGTAACCGGCAGTGCTGAAAAAATGATGGTGTCCATGTTCTGGGACAGCGAGGGCGTAATCCTTATCCATTGCGTTCCAAAGGGCACTACGGTAACAGGTGCATCCTACGAAAATGTTGTGAAGAACAATTTCCTTCCTGCACTGCAACAAAAACGTCCAGGAAGGGCTGCGCATGTGCTGTTTCACCAAGACAACGCACCCGCACATCGAGCTAACGTTACGCAACAGTTTCTTCGTGATAACAACTTTGAAGTGATTCCTAATGCTCCCTACTCACCTGACCTGGCTCCTAGTGACTTTTGGTTTTTTCCAACAATGAAAGACACTCTCCGTGGCCGCACATTCACCAGCCGTGCTGCTATTGCCTCAGCGATTTTCCAGTGGTCAAAACAGACTCCTAAAGAAGCCTTCGCCGCTGCCGTGGAATCATGGCGTCAGCGTTGTGAAAAATGTGTACGTCTGCAGAGCGATTACGTCGAGAAGTAACGCCAGTTTCATCGATTTCGGGTGAGTAGTTAATTAGAAAAAAAAAAAAAAAAAAAAAATCAGAGGCCTTAGAACTTGAATGCACCTCGTATAAGGATTTGAGCATCAGTGCTTTCTATTAGCGCTTGGAGCTCTGGTACTTTCTAAACACAGCTACGACAATTTACAGCTGTTATACCAATGGTCCCTGTATCTACGTTCTTCCTGTATTCAGCCTGTACCCTTGGTGACTGAAGCCCTTCTTGTGTTTTCCCGAGACCCTCTAACCTAAAAAAACCGCCCAGTCACCCCACACAGCCCCTGCTACCCACGTAGCCGCCTCCTGCATATAAAGGACACCTGATCTATTCAGCATCCTTGGGCAACTGTTGCAACTATAAATCTGTCAAATCTGACGATGAAATCTCAAATTCTAAAGATTACTAGAAAGAACGGTTAACAACAGCAACACACCACGAAACAGCTTATAAGAGTATTAAATCTACACCAAGCTGTAATGTGACACTGGGTGACAGCGACCGCTGGTGATATAGGAACGTCAGTATCGAATTTGTATGTCTGAAAATACGAAAACCAACATTATAAAAAATAAAATAAAAATATTATGTTACTTTTCAGAGGTGCTCTGAAGATGGCAATCTAGCTGAAATGGATGCATTACAAGAAAGCATTGAACTACTATATCAGCAGTCTGCATTTTATTTCTTAATGGGTCTAAGAGACATTAAAAAAAAAAAAAAAAAAAAAAAGGTTCAAATGGCTCTGAGCGCTATGGGACTAAACTTCTGAGGTCATCAGTCCCCTAGACCTTAGAACTATGTAAACCTAAATAACCTAAGGACATCACACTCATCCATGCCCGACGAAGGATTCGAACCTGCGACCGTAGCGGTCACGCGGTTCCAGACTGTAGCGCCTAGAACCGCTCGGCCACTCCGGCTGGTAGACATTGCCAACATTGTGGTTCAGTTGAATCGTAAAAAGCGACTATAATTCCTCCAGTTTGCAGTTACGGTTAAACAGTGGTGAGTGCTGGGACGAGTGAGTGGCTCGCACTTCCTCAACAGTGAAGTCGCCTCCAAACGGTCGCAATCACGCTGGAGCATACTGTGTCGACATGTCGGATACAAGTGCTTCATTTGGAATATGTGACTTTCAAGAATGTTATTAACAACCACCCGCGCCGTGAATATTACTGTCGGGCCACTTACGCATGCCGTAAGCTGTGAACAACAACGACAGAGGCTCGGGAAAGAGGTGGCCAGACACCAGCTGAAGCGCCTCACCCCTCTTTTCCCAGACGGGCTTCGGCCGCGGCGCAGAATGAGATTCACGACGGCGCGACGGGCTCTGAGGAGAGGAGGGCAGGCCCGCAATATCGCCGTCGCGGCCACGAGGGTCGCACAAATATTTGAGCGACCGAATTACCCGCGAATTTTATGTAAAACAGCCTGCAAAAGCGCCGCGCCGGAGGCAATTTGGCGCGCGCTGGAGTGGCGGCCGCTCCAGTGCTCAGCTCCAGGCCGCTAAGAGCGCGGAGCGCAGCTTCCAGCCGCTGGAGTCGACGCGACGCGGCGTGCGGCTGTTTATCCAGCGCGAAACCCGGGCTGACGCGCGCGCGCTCTTCCCAACTCCCAGCGCCGCCGAGGAAAGTTCACCACCACCTGTCGGCATATCTGCTGCGCGTCGCTTAGCTGCCCGCCAGAGTGGGTCTAAGTGCTTCTTTCGTGGTACTTGGTCCTTAGGAGGAACGATCCCGTACAAGCTGGTGCGCTTTAACGGAAGATAAAAGAAACGATAAACAGAAACATTTGGTGACCGAGTGCTTGCCGACAACTTTTACGTCAAACATTTTAGATACACCAAGACTTTAAGAAAGAATACATGCTGTTTTCGTAATTATAATGGGGAAGGGATATTGTGTAAGTTTATATCAATGATTTTTCAGTTAGAACCGTGCGTTTGGAACTTAAAAAGGCAGTATTTATTTTGCCAAACTCTTTTCGCTTCAATCAACACTTTCAGACTTGCATTTTTTCTGGAGGAAGGAAAATTTTTCTATTTGTACTAGCGTTCTTAGGTGATTCTTTTAAAGAGTTTAGGTGTAAGATTTATACAAAAAAAGTAGACGCCTTCATTTTACAGACAAAAATAACTAATTACGAAATCATCTTTTTGTAACAATTAGCAAAATGATCATTCAATAACTACTATGCAAAATTACAGTAACAATATTCAGTTTCACAGTGGAATATAGCAAACCAACCAGATCCGTGCATCGTGGTGGTTACGAGATGCTGCGCACTGCTACACTGACCTGCTGATATTTTCATAGTGGTGACCAACAGTTGGCAGCACTTGTGCTTGTTGAAATGGTTGAGCATTCACAAATGCGTATCTCAGGTTTCCAAATGGTTCAAATGGCTCTGAGCACTATGGGACTTCTGAGGTCATCAGTCGCCTAGAACTTAGAACAATTTAAACTTAAGTAACCTAAGGACATCACAAACATCCATGCCCGAGCCAGGATTCGAGCCTGCGACCGTAGCGGTCACGCGGTTCCAGACTGTAGCGCCTAGAACCGCTCGGCCACCCTGGCCGCCTCAGGTTTCCATTTAAAAAAATAATAAAAAATAAAAAAATAAAAAAGCTTCTGTTGCAGCTAAGACTCAAGTAAAGTTAATGTAGCCAATTGTAGCCACGGAGTCTGAAAGGGTCAGGATACCGTGAATGGCCTGAAATACATATACATATGCATTTGTATGCATCTTTTTCACCTTACACATTCTGTTTTTCTAAGTCAAGTTACAATGGGTTGTGACCAACACTTCTCTTGTACAATATATGTTTCGTTATTTACTGAGTGTGTTGATATTGTTCTACATGTGTCTAGCACAGCAAGAAGAGATCGAGATGATATTGACCTGTGACTGTTACAATTGAGTGATGCCAGTTGCGGTGTCAAGTTACACTTGACCTTGACTGAAGGTATCATGTTGCAGCTGGCCTACCCTCACACCTGGTAGCGACATTGGGTGACAGTTACACAACTGCAAGGCTTGTATTCAAAAGCAGCCCCTCCTCCCCCCCCCCCCCCCCCCTACTTCTCCGCGCCAGCCGGCCCACGCATCTGAGGCACTACCGGTTCTAGACGACGTTGACCATCAGTATCAGGTTAATTAGATTACACATCCTGCCCATGCAACCTACCCTCTCTCCCACCCCCCGCAGGTCTACCTACACCATTAGTGTACTATCGATTCAAGCCAAGTAACGGTTATTAGCGTCTTAGGTAACGACTTTGAGGGAACGTGCTCACACACGCATGTATGTGGTACATTCGAGGTCACCCCACCCCTTTTCTTACTACAGCAGTTGCCTGGGATGTCCCAGCTCTGCGCCCGTAAGGAGAGGAATAACAGGTTTGCTTAGAGTCCAGATGTTGGTATTTTTTATAAATAATTACAAATTAAATTTATTACATTTCCAAAACTCACAGGAAACTGTGTATCCAGAGATATTTTCAAGTCTCAGACATCTGTGATGTATATTATAACAACCAAGCGAATTTCGTTATTTGAGGCGCCAGCAGAGACCAGCCACCACACACAGGCCAACCATAAGGACTATTATGATCCATTTTTACCATATTTTCCCACATTTTTTGTATTTCTTACATTTTAAATAATTTTACCATTTTGACGTGTTTTTCCACATTTTCACCATTTTCTGCGTTTATTCATATTTTTCCATATTTTCCACAATATCGCCATTTTTACATATTTTATTTTCTACCGTATTTTCTATAGTCTATATATATGAAAGTACAACAATATACACTCCTGGAAAAGGAAAAAAGAACACATTCACGCCGGTGTGTCAGACCCACCGTACTTGCTCCGGACACTGCGAGAGGGCTGTACAAGCAATGAACACACGCACGGCACAGCGGACACACCAGGAACCGCGGTGTTGGCCGTCGAATGGCGCTAGCTGCGCAGCATTTGTGCACCGCCGCCGTCAGTGTCAGCCAGTTTGCCGTGGCATACGGAGCACCATCGCAGTGTGTAACACTGGTAGCATGCCGCGACAGCGTGGACGTGAACCGTATGTGCAGTTGACGGACTTTGAGCGAGGGCGTATAGTGGGCATGCGGGAGGCCGGGTGGACGTACCGCCGAATTGCTCAACACGTGGGGCGTCAGGTCTCCACAGTACATCGATGTTGTCTCCAGTGGTCGGCGGAAGGTGCACGTGCCCGTCGACCTGGGACCGGACCGCAGCGACGCACGGATGCACGCCAAGACCGTAGGATCCTACGCAGTGCCGTAGGGGACCGCACCGCCACTTCCCAGCAAATTGGGGACATTGTTGCTCCTGGGGTATCGGCGAGGACCATTCGCAACCGTCTCCATGAAGCTGGGCTACGGTCCCGCACACCGTTAGGCCGTCTTCCGCTCACGCCCCAACATCGTGCAGCCCGCCTCCAGTGGTGTCGCGACAGGCGTGAATGGAGGGACGAATGGAGACGTGTCGTCTTCAGCAATGAGAGTCGCTTCTGCCTTGGTGCCAATGATGGTCGCATGTGTGTTTGGCGCCGTGCAGGTGAGCGCCACAATCAGGACTGCATACGACCGAGGCACACAGGGCCAACACCCGGCATCATGGTGTGGGGAGCGATCTCCTACACTGGTGATCGTCGAGGGGACACTGAATAGTGCACGGTACATCCAAACCGTCATCGAACCCATCGTTCTACCATTCCTAAACCGGCATGGGAACTTGCTGTTCCAACAGGACAATGCACGTCCGCATGTATCCCGTGCCACCCAACGTGCTCTAGAAGGTTTAAGTCAACTACCCTGGCCAGTAAGATCTCCGGATCTGTCCCCCATTGAGCATGTTTGGGACTGGATGAAGCGTCGTCTCACGCGGTCTGCACGTCCAGCACGAACGCTGGTCCAACTGAGGCGCCAGGTGGAAATGGCGTGGCAAGCCGTTCCACAGTACTACATCCAGCATCTCTACGATCGTCTCCATGGGAGAATAGCAGCCTGCATTGCTGCGAAAGGTGGATATACACCGTACTAGTGCCGACATTGTGCATGCTCTGTTGCCTGTGTCTATGTGCCTGTGGTTCTGTCAGTGTGATCATGTGATGTATCTGACCCCAGGAATGTGTCAATAAAGTTTCCCCTTCCTGGGACAATGAATTCACGGTGTTCTTATTTCAATTTCCAGGAGTGTACATGCTCCTATTGCACGTTGCCGCAACGCTTTATTTAACAACAATTACGCTGCTGTAGAGACTTTATTTACTAAGCATAAACCACAGGAACATTTATAATCAAATTACTATACAAAAAGTTACCACATTGGATTATTTCATGACAAACAGGTCCTCACAAAGACAATAAATGTTAAACAAGACCACTGCATGATTTTAATAAATTAAAAAATAAAAATATGTAATATTTAACTACAAATACGTTCTTGCAAGAACCTTAAATGTTGTAGAAATATCAGTGTCCTACATAAAACAAACTGTTGCTGCATCATCCCTACATTATCAGTGTGTATGTCACCATGTATGTGTTAAAATGAGCGCATTCCGCTACGTAGCAATACTGACGTCACAACATATTGGCCGGCCGGTGTGGCCTAGCGATTCTAGGCGCTTGAGTCTGGAACCGCGCAACCGCTACTATTCTAGGTTCTAAGTTCTCGGGGACTGATGATCTCCGATGTTAAGTCCCATAGTGCTCAGAGTCATTTGAACCATTTGACAATATATTGTGCAAATATTAACAAAATTTATTCTACAACAAAATTCTTAGGTTTACGCGTGTCCACGACGAACATGGGTCCGGCGTGTAGCGGCACTGCGCCACTGGCAGCCGCACGCGGTCAGCCTCGGAGAGCGAGCAGCCCGTGCTGCACTTGGATCGCCGAGGCATGAGAGAGCGGCCGTGTCCCACCCTGCACCACACGAACTCCACAACAGCCAGCCATCCACCAGTGCCAGAGAACTGGCATTGTTCTAGGAATGTATGTATTATCGTTACCAGTGGATCCGACCTGGTCGCTGGAGGGAAAGACGCTGGTGCAAAAGCAGCCACCCAGTGAGTACCATCCCGCCCAAGTGGACATCGGGCAACAGGTCAATAAGAAACAAGCTCCCCAACCATCCTCCTTTTAATACTGGAGAAAAGGATTGGGTGACATCAGTCTTGGTCAGCCATCGCTCCCAGGTGGATTAAAAAGCAGTAAGAAGACAATTAACCTAAAACAACAAAATATTTTAAACAAATAAACCATGTGTTAATATGGATGTGTGTGATGTCCTTAGGTTAGCTAGGTTTAAGTAGTTCTAAGTACTGGGGGCTGATGACCTCAGGAGTTAAGTCCCATAGTGCTCAGAGCCATTTGAACCATTTTTTGTCCACATCACAACACGCATAAATCAGCGTAATTGGACTAGGAGTTTACAACTACATTCTAAGTACGAGGGACAGTCAATAAGTAATGCAAGACATTTTTTTCTAAAAACACACTACTCACCACTCTTTTGGCTACAAAACCCTATTTTGCAATGCAATCTCAGTTTAATGCGACGGCCTTACGCCACCGCACTGGGAGGGCCTTGTAGGCTCACGTGGTTCCATTCAAATGGTCGACGTCGGAGTCAAACGTCTTGCTGCATCAACAACTTCACCATCATCCGCGTAACGCTTGTCGCAGAGAACATCATTTATTGGGCCAAACATGGAAGTCAGAAAGTGACAGATACTTGCTGTTGGGCGGATAAGGAAGAACAGTCCAGCGAATTTTAGTGTGTAAGTCAGTCAGCAGTACCGACAGAGACATCCAGTTGCGCAGCGAGGTGTTTGACTGTGGTCCATCGATCACCTCGAATGAGAGTGTCCACACGTTCCAACAGTGCAGGGCTCACAGGTGCGCGTGCCAGGCCGGCACGCAGGAGACTGGACAGATTTGCGAGACTTCGTTGCGATGATGACAGGCGCCTCGCCATACGACACACTGTGCTTCTGTTCACCGCTAGGCTGGTACTCTGAAGGCGCGGACCAACACAGCAACAACCCTCTGGTTGGAACGCACCTCCGTCACCGACGACATTTTGATGGCTACCTACCGGAACGTAATGAAACTGTAAGGAATTAAAGTGTGAATATTCCACGACGTCACACAACAAATTCGACACTTTTTAAGCCGAAATTGTCTGAGAAACAGGAAGGTACGAGCTGAAGATCATGTGACTGGACCTGTTGTTATGATGTTCTTTACCGAACAGTTTTTTGTTACTGGCCTTAATGACTGTCATCACGAAAAAGCGTTTTGTGTTGGTAAACATTCTAACCATATTCATCACTAAAATACATTCCAGTATTTGTCGACGTATACAGATAACAAGACTGACTAGCTTGGGGTCTAAATCAACTTCTTCCAGAGATTTTAAGTCAATACATGGAGGTTGAAGATTGACTTGTGCGGGAATACACACATTGCAGGTGATCAAAACCGATCAGTGGTTACAAAACTATGCTCTGTAAATCTATAGTTTTAATTATTTAATGAGGAAATTGGTTACACAATCTGTCACAGTGATGCAGACACTTTTGTTGTCTTGTAGGAACTCTTATGTTGCGTATTTGGATGGCTGCCTGTTCGTTGTACGCAAATTACATTTCAATATTAGTGTGAAATGCTTATGCATTACAATAAAGTGAGCAAAATGGAACATTAATTAGTGCGGGATGACTGGCTATTCTCCTAGCTGGAATTCGATTCACCAGCCAAGTTTATGGGGTCAGATACCTGCTATGAAACCAAGACTGGGTAAGACATGATACTGGGATGCATGCTTATTATCTACCGATATGCCCTCATAACTACAGCTGGCGAAAGCTCCACAGTCCCAGAAGTTTTTTCTGGTGTTAAGAGTATGGGAAAGCTTGGTGATACTCATTGTCTCCACGCCAGTAAATCCGAGAATTCAAAGTGCAATGTACTCCCCTGTAAATGCTACACTTCCCTGTAACAACGGAGACGCCTGACTGTCTTGCTGGTAAAGCTATAGAACAAAGTCGGTCTTCCTCATACAAGACCCGTGAGTCAAGTAGACTTAATTCATTACTCATTTAATCATGTACAACTATACGTGGTTCTGCAATTTGTCCCTATGACAATGACATCATTCTGTCGTTAAATACCATAGATTACCCATCACGATCGATGTAAGCTATAATTATTTATCATTTGTTTTTGTTGCTGTCGTTGTTGTGGTCTTCAGTTCAGAGCCTGGTTTAGCGCAGTTCTCCATGCTTCTGTACACTGTGCAAGCTTCTTCATCTCCAAGTACCTACTGCAACCTGACCTACTACACAAGCTGTGCCACAAATTCCTCTTCTCCTCAATTCTATTCGGTACCGCCTCATTAGTTACGTGATGTACTCGTCTAATTTTCAGCATTCTTCTGTAGCACCACAGTTCGAAAACTCCTATTCTCTTCTTGTCTACACTATTTATCGTCCATGTTTCACTTCCACTCATGGTTACACTCCATACAAATAGTTTCAAGTGCATCCCGTTAGGGGATTTACTCGTCAGCTTGAGACAGTTACCAAATCGGGTTACCACAGTGAGGTGACAAAAGTGATGGGCTATCTGCTGATTCAGCGTCTGACCACCTCCTGTCCTGATCAGTGCAGCAACTCGACGTGGCATGCACTCGACAAGTCGCTGGAAGTTCCCCGCCAGAAATTTTGAGCCACGGTGTCTCCGTAGCCGTCCATAATTGCGAAAGTGTTGCGAGTGCAGGATTCTGTGCACCGACTAACTTTCCGATTATGTCCCATAAAGTTTCGATGAGATTCTTACTGGGTGATCTGTGTGGCCAAATCATTTGTTCTAACTGTACAAAATGTTCTTTAAACAGACCGTGAACAACTGTGATCCGGAAAAATTGTCAGCCGTAAAAGAAATCCATCGTTGTTTGGGAACATGGAGTTCGCGAATGGCTGCAGATGGTCTCCAAGTAGCCAAACCTAACCACTTAGGGCCCAGTCTATTCCATATCAACACAGCCCACACCATTATGGAGACACCATCAGCTTGTACGGTGCCTTACTGACAACTTGGGAGCATGGCTCCGTGGGGTGTGAGCCATACTCGAATCACACAATCAGCTCTAACAAACTGAAATCGGTACTCTTCTGACTATGCCACAGTTTTCCAGGCGTCTAGCATCCAGTCGATATCGTCGCTGGCCCAAGAGAGGCGCTGCCGGCGACGTCACGATGTTATCAAAGACTCTCGCGTCGGTAGTCTTCTGCCACAGCCCATCAACGCCAAATTTCGCCGCACTATCCTAAAGGATAAGCTCGTCGTACGGCCCACATTGATTTCTGCGGTTATTTGACACACTGTTGCTTGTCTGATTACACTGTCAACCCTTCGCAAACGCCGCAGCTCCGCAGCTCTCGGTCTTTACGTGAGGGCCGTCGACCAATGTGCAGCCCGCGAAATTGGTGTTCTGGGCACGCTGTTGACGCTGTAGATCTCGGAATATTAAACTGGAAAGCGATTTCCGAAATAGAATGTCCCATCTAACTACCATTTCACGTTCAAAGTGTGTTAATTCCGGTCGTACGGCCATAATGACGTCGTAAACATTTTCACACGAATCACTCGAACACAAACGAGAGCTCCGCCAGCGCGCTGCCCTGGCATACCTTGCGTACGTGGTACTACCGCCGTGCATGTAACTAGCCCGTGGCTTCAGTTACCTCAGTGTTACATTTTCTTCGTGATTGTACCTTTTATGTGTAGGCTACACAAGTCAGAAATGATTTTAAGTTCCCATCAAAAATGTTCAAATGTGTGTGAAATGTTATGGAACTGCTAAGGTCATCAGTCGCTAAGCTTACACACTACTTAACCTAAATTATCCGAAGAACGAACACACACACTCATGCCCGAGGGAGGATTCGAACCTCCGCCGGGACCAGCCGCACAGTCTATGACTGCAGCGCCTAAGACCGCTCGGCTAATCCCGCGCGGCTAAGTGCCCATTAATTTAGACTTTCTTTAAAGCCTTTGTAGTCGTTTCGCCAGTCTTCATTGGTGACTCGTTTCTTCGTTTCCCATCAAAGTTTAAATTAGTCGGTGAAACTGGTGTACTATGCATCTTCTCAAAGATTTTTCACTAATGAGTAAATATTCGGATGAAAGTCTGATATTAATGTATTTATTCTTTGGTTCCAACCTTATGAAACGTTGTTAGTTCGATGGAGCCTTCCACTGCAGTTCCACGTCTCTCATGGCATAGGTTTCTTACTGAAAAAAATCTGAGGTCATCAGAACTACTTAAACCTAACTAACCTAAGGACATCACACACATCCATGCTCGAGGCAGGATTCGATCCTGCAACCGTAGCTGTCGCGCGGTTCCAGACTGTAGCGCCTAGAACCGCTCGGCCACCCCGGCCGGCTGTTATTGAGCCACTGCTCCACAGAATAGTCATCAAAATCCTGAAACCTGGTTTTCAGGCGCGCTCTCCTGAATACACCGCCAATCATCATCTAACGTTCACAGGGGAAACGTGCTAGAGCAGAACACATTCGTGTGCGACAGTGTATTTTGTGTTTTGCTTATAGGTTCGAACGAGGCCGCAACACTGAATTTGATTCTACAAACACTTATTAAAATGACAATCGCAATCAGTAATCTCTGTTCCAGGAAACAAGCTGCTTGGACGATGGCTATTTCGATGTACATCTTCAGTGATGCAGTGTTCCATCCAGACAAGTTAGTTTTAATATCTTTAAAAGGAATTTCATATGTTTCTCGCTTTTTATTTGGAGTAAAAGTGTAAACATCTGGAATGGTGTTTGTTACCTTCCAAGGATTGTTTAAGGTTGGCGTTGGGTATAAACAACTCCTTGCTCGAAGTCTTGAAAGTTCCATCCACAAAGAAAGAGTCCCTGTCTGAAAAACGAACTTTTTCCTTTCCGTTGGCAAACACCAGTATTCTGTCTTTCGATCCCCTGTTATCACCTGCTAGTAAAAAGCTGCTACCATCATTATTTTCTTGGAAGAACGTCCCTCCAGAATCGGAGGAATCTTCTGCAGTCCCCATTTATTTTCGCCTAATGCGATGTAACGAGCCGCCGTACTTCTTCAACGTAAACTCCTGAAACTGTAGAGTCTCTTTCCTTTGCACGCTTCTTTGCACCGACAAAATTTTTTCGCACTTCATTACCTGCTCATAGGGGGTCTACCTTCCCCTAAAACTGATTTATTTTCTGTGGGTTGTCTTCCTTTGCATTTATTATTTCCACAGTTTATACAACGCCAGTAAATCACTGCTTGTTTATTTGCACAGTCCACTGTACACTGATGCACGTTGTAAATCAGTGAAAGATTCCCTTTGGTGATTTCACTGAAGTCCATCACCTCCACACTAGAACACGGAACACTACTTGCTGTTCAGAGGTCAACTGCAAAACTCAACTCTGGGGTAAGCCACGCACGCTACGAACCGGTGCGAGGACGGGGAACTTTATGCAGTAAATGGGCTTTGGCTTTCTCCAGAATACGCCGCAGGTAGCGGTGGACAAGCTGCTGTATGGCACTTCTGCTGTGCCTGCAGTGCGCTGGTCTCCGTGTAGGTATCAACACACTCCCACTCCGCAGCAGACGTCACCAACTCCTGGAAGCAGTGGGATGCATACCATCCTGGCTGTCTGGGAGCCCGCCACACGGCTCGACGACCGTTAGTGATGTTCTGGGGTGCCCTTTCTTTTAAAGGGCTCCTTTTGTTATCATCTGAGCCACCCTTCCAGCACACCGGTTCGTCTACGATATTCTACGCCCTTTTTTGTTGCCCTTCACGGAAAGCCATCCTGAGTTTACATTTCAGCGAGATAATGACCGCCCGCACACGGCGAGAGTTTATGCTGCTTGCCTTCGTCCTTGCCAAACCCTGCCTTAGCCAGCAAGTTAATCGGATCTCATCCCTACCAATTGAGAAAATTTGGAGCATTATGGGCACGAACGTCTAATCAGTTCGGGACTTTGCCGTTGTAACTAGCCAACTGGACAGAATTCGGCACGATATCCTTCACGAGGACATACGACAACTCCATTAACGAATGACAAGGTTTAACGGCCAGATGTGGACCAGTGCCTTACTGACTTGCTCATTTTATGATAGTCTCTTTCTGGAATAAATCATCCAGTTATTCTGAAATTGTAATCATTTGTTCATCAGCACATTTACATCACATCTACCGATTTCCGTCCTGTTCGGATAATTCCTTCGTGGAGCGTCTGCTTTCTTGTATTAGAGTGTGTTTTCGAATTAAGTTTTATTTTCTCCACCCTGTTGAAAGTTGTCTTTACTAACAAGGGAACCTCCCCATCGCACCCCCTTCAGATTTAGTTATAAGTTGGCACAGTGGATAGGCCTTGAAAAACTGAACACAGATCAATTGAGAAAACAGGGATAAGTTGTGTGGAACTGTGAAAAAATAAGCGAAATATACAAACTGAGTAGTTCACGGGAAGATATGCAATGTCAAGGACGCTGGGAAAGCAGGAGCGCCGTGGTTTCGTGGTAACGTGAGCAGCTGCGGAACGAAAGGTCCTTGGTTCAAATCTTCCATCGAGTGAAAAGTTTAAATTTTTATTTTCAGTTTATGTGACAAACTCTTATGTTTTCATCACTTTTTTGGGAGTGATTATCACATCCACAAGAAAACCTAAATCGGGCAAGGTAGAAGAATCTTTTTACCCATTCGCCAAGTGTACAAGTTAGGTGGGTCGACAACATATTCCTGTCATGTGACACACATGCCGTCACCAGTGCCGTATAGAATATATCAGATGTGTCTTCCTGTGGAGGAATCGGTTGACCTATGACCTTGCGATCAAATGTTTTCGGTTCCCATTGCAGAGGCACGTCCTTTCGTCTACTAATCGCACGGTTTTGTGATGCGGTCGCAAAACACAGACACTGAACTTATTACAGTGAACAGAGACGTCAATGAACGAACGGACAGATAATAACTATGCAAAAATAAAGGAAGTAAAATTTCCACTCGAGGGAAGACTTCAACCAAGGACATCTCGTTCTACAGCTGCTCACGGGACCACGGCGCTCCTGAGCTCACAATGTCCATGATGTTGCTTATGTGGCCCATGGACTACTCAGTTTGTATATTTTGCTTATTTTTCCACAGTTCCACACAACTTCTTCCTGTTTTCTCAATTGATCTGTGTTCAGTTTATCAAGGCCTATCCACCGTGCCAACTTATAACTAAATCTGAGGGGGGTGCGATGGGGAGGTTCCCATGTAAGAGAAGGTACACGTTCATACGGCACGCTCTGAGCCGTCAAGGAATATAACTTTTGTTACTAAAAGGGAACTTTGGGGTTTAAAAGTCGCAAGGTGGACGGTTGTTGCAGCAGCAGCAGCGCAGAGGCGCACACGATAGAACAGAGCTGCGGAAAACCACTACCCAGACTAAACACCACACCGACAACATCCTGTATTAATCCTTCTGTTGCTATGTCAGCGAGGCTGTGGGAGGGTAACGGTTTAAAACGGACAAAAGAACGCCACGAACTGTTGCTGATTCGCCGCACGAGCGAGCCACGGTTTCCAGGGCGGCCGACACGAAGACAAAAGCGGCGCGTTTCGTCACGTCTCGTCGCCCGGCGCGCAGTAATGGCGGTGTTTAGTGCACCGGCGCCACGGCCGCCATCAATCAGTGACGCGTAACTGGCGACCGCGATGCCATAACGCGCATTATCCCCATCAAACGCAGTCTCCATTATTTAGCGCCAGCCCGGGCGGCGGGCGTACACCGAGCCACATACTTGCTCGTGTCTGGAAGCCGTTCCGTGATGGGACACACGTCCACGGGAAATTTCTTTACTGTCTTTCTAGAAACACTGAGTTCACGTAGGGCCTTAGGGTACCTACAGTCTACGAAATTTTTGCGACTCTATACAGAACGGTAAGGAGAGGCGGTCTGCAGAACCGTGTTCGTAGGAAAGCTGTACGGGAGAAGAAGTGATTAATGAACAAGATGACAAACAGAAGCTTTACGTAACTGATCTTCTGGTGAACTTCATCAGAAATAATGCTGCAAGAAACAGAGTCCAACTATCACAAAAACAACAACAACAAAGATGAGGCTCGATGTACTAAGCACGAACGATGGTGTCCCAGTGACGCTATCAGCGTTAGACACAAACTGGCAATTTCGCTGCTAATTTTTCTACGCCTATGACGTGGTATCGATACGTCGTACCACACTTAGTAACTATAAACAGCATTAACCTGATATATACAGATTCATCCCACGTTTTCACTTTAATTGTACAGTTTCTTACCACCTTTGCACTTGATAGACTAATGGCATTCTCTGATGCAATTCGTGACTGTTAAATGGTAAACAATAGCAGTATGTTTGTCCTTTTCTGCCTGTAACGTAATAGTAAATCAAAGTGGTATCAAAATGTCAAACAGATTCTACAGTTTACGATAAAGTAGGGAAAAACTAATATTATTCTCTCTGCATTCTGTAATTTCCATCTTTTTCAGGATGGAGACGGTGGCTATGTGACAAAAGTTAGTTCTAGTTCGTCACGGAAAGTAATACGACGGTTTTTGTTAACTCGTCAGCCATTATCAGATATACGCAATTAGGAAAACGCGAAACTAGTGGCGTACTTAAGAGTATTGTCCAAGAGGAAGTAGTTTAAAATTCAAGTACAATCTTGTAACAGTGTTATGAACAAAAAAAAGAAAAAAACATGAAAGTTGTTCGATGATTTCACGCTCGGCGCAAGACTTGCTGTTTTGGCTTGGCTAGCAATATACGGCGAAGGACATAATAATAATAATAATAATAATAATAATAATAATAAACATAAACTTATATCAACAACTTGCCATACAACATAAACTAATAAAACAACACGTTCCCACATACAAGAATGCACCACAAAATGTACTGGAGAATGATCAATACAAATTATACTGGAACAGAAACATTATAACAGATAAAACAACACCACATAACAAGCCTGACATCATACTCACCAATAAAAAGTAGAAATTAACACAACTAATCGAAATATCCATACCCAATACAACAAATATACAGAAGATAACAGGAGAAAAAAAATTAAAAATACATCCAACTAGCTGAGGAAGTCAAGGACATGTGGCATCAGGATAGAGTTGACATTATACCAATTATACTATCAACTACAGGAGTCATACCACACAATATCCACCAGTACATCAATGCAATACAGCTACATCCAAACGTATATATACAACTACAGAAATCCGTAATTATTGATACATGTTCAATTACCCGAAAGTTCCTAAATGCAATGTAACATATACCGTAGAGTTAAAAGGAAGTCACGCTTGATCAACGTCCGCGTCACTTTCCATTTTTAACCAGACATAACGTCTGAGAAAGGAAAGAAATAATGATCATACCTATCTGCAAATAGTATCAGCGATAATGGATAATAAAGTCGCCAGAAGTAGAGGCAGGTGCTTGCATTACAAGGGTCATAACGCTTGGATACAGTGTTTCTCCTAAGACGACCAACATCTGTTTTTGGCAGCCAATACCACACAGATATAAAGAACGATTTATACAATATTCAGAAGGCCTATCATTAATACAGTCAAGCTGTCCGGCATAACATTCAATGTAGGGATCCGTAAAATTTCGTACCGACAACTATCAAAACACGGAATTTTTCAAAATGTAGTAAGAATACAAAAGCAACCGCAAAGTGCTCGGAGTGAAAAAAGCATAAGGAGAGAATTCAGTATTCCCCCTCTGCTGTTTAACTTGCATATCGATGAAGAAAATAGGAAATAAAATAAAGCTTCTGATGACGGATTAAAATTCTGGGTGAGAGAGTACGAATGCTGAGGTTTGAAGACGGCAATGCTGTCCTCTGTGAAAATGAGGATTAATTGCAGAACCCATGTAATGGAACGAACAGTCCATTCAGAATAGAAGTTGCATTGAGTGTAAAGCAAAATACGAAAGTAGTGAAGAGTCGCAGAAACGTGATAAACTTAATATGAAGACTAGCACCACACAGTAGATGCAGTGAATGTGTTCTACCACGCTGGAAGCAAAATAACCTACGAAAATGAGCCGAAGACAATACAAGAAACAGACTAGCATCAGAAAAGAAAACAATTCTCGTCATAAGAAATCTGCCGGTTTCTTACGCAAAATGAGGCTTCTCTGACCACAAACATGTGGAGCGTAGCACTCTGTGGAGGTGGGACAAGTGGTAAAACCGGATACGAAGAGAATCAAAGGTCTGAGATATGATGTTATAGAACGATGCTGAAAATGAACTTGTACACACACACACACACACACACACACACACACACACACACACACACACACACACAGAGAGAGAGAGAGAGAGAGAGAGAGAAGGGCATAAACAGTTGGCACAGTCAACTTCTCTCCCGTACGTTACCTTGACCACAGTGGCGTCAGCTCGGTCCACATATGTAAATAACAAAATTTTCCAACTTCTGAAGAAGCGGATCCCGTACGAGAAGGGATCAAAGCTAGGGAAAAGAAAAACAAGGAGAACAAGAAAGAAATGAAGAAAGAAGAAGATAACTAGAAGACAGTTTAATAAGGGAATAAATTCCATCATGGTGCTGAAGGGAGCTGTAGATGTACGTGGAACCAGAGATCGGAACATACCCGTAAGCAACTGAAGACACTGCTTGTAGGTGGGAAGAAGGGTTTATGACAGGATATGAAGTCATGAAGAAAAAAGGGAAGATCAGACAAACTAACACGCCGAGAGCTACTGTCCTCCCCTCCCTCACCCCTCCCCGCTCATATTAGAAAAAAAATCGTCTCTCACCTCCTCAGACAGTGTGTAACACAAAAAATCCATTTCGGCATATTATTTTCCCTAAGATAAACACGCGCCGTCACGGGTGATGCTGGAGGAGGCCATAAAGTCTGAAGTCGGTGCGGCTCTGTTTCCTGTCTCTTACGGCACCCCAGTCCTCGCTCTCACGTACACCAGCGTAGTAGGGACTCACACTCGTGCGGACAATCGACTCACATACAACAAGGGAATTTTTACAATCTGTTCACTCTTGATTAATCAACGCAATTACTCGACAAAATGTAATCTAAGAGAAGCCCTTCAACGTTGCAAGAAGTAGCTGAAAAGATAATGCAGAAACAGACCACTTTCAAACAGTCTTGTCAACAACTTGCAAGACAAGAGTAGTGATCATCCCGATCTCTGTTTTGGTCAGTTGGGCTACACTATGGCTGCTCTTGTCCGACTGGAAATCGTGAAAAAACAAAGTCTGCTATATAAAACTATACGTATTACTATTCCTTTAGGCGTTTGATATGTTACACTCGACAATTTCCTGTTTGGGGTGTGGTGCGAAAATCAGTTAACTGTTGGCCCAAGTAATATCCATTTATCAGCTTTTTTGTTCCTTATGCCAAGCTCTTCATCTCAGAGTAGCTCTCACATCTTACCTCTTCAATTATTTGTTAATTTGTTAGATGTATTCCAATTCTGTCTTCCCCTACCGTTTAAACGATCTACAGCTCCCTCCAGTTCTGAGAGGATGTTATCCCCTGATGTCACACGCGTCGTGCCATCGTATTCCTCATTCCCTACCTCATCAGTCCTGCTAATTGTTGACATTCTTCTGTAGTAACACATCTCAAACTCTTCGAGCCCACGTGGCCAGAGTGGCGAAGCGGTTCTAGGCGCTACAGTCTGGAACCGCGCGACAGCTACGGTGGCAAGTTCGAATCCTGCCTCGGGCACGGATGTGTGTGATGTCCTTAGGTTAGTTAGGTCTAAGTAGTTCTCAGTTCCAGGGGACTGATGACCTCAGAAGTTAAGTCCCATGGTGCTCAGAGCCATTTGAACCATTTTTTTTTTTTTCAAGCCCCTTCTCTTTCTGTTTTCCGACACTTAATTTTCATCCTAGTAGACTGCTCTTGGCCAGAAATGCCATCTTTGGCTAAGATATACTGTTCCTTATGTCGTCCTTCCTTCGGCCGTCGCGAGCTGTTTTGCTTCGGAGTTAGCAGAATTCTTTAACTTATTCTACAGATGCTTACCAATTTTGATGTTAAGCTCCTTGCTATTCCCATTTCTGCTGCTTCTTACAGCTTTCATATTTCTTCGGTTCACTCTCAGTCCACATTCTATATTTAAAGTATTCATTAGAATCAAACGGTCCTCTAATTCTTCTTCACTTTCACTGAGAATAGCAACGTTACCAGCGAAGCTTATCATTGATTTCCGTTCACTGTAAATTTTAGTTCTACTCTTGAATCTTTCTTTGTTGCCACCATTACTTCTTCAATGCACTGACGGAACAGTAGGGCTGAAAGACTGCATCCCAATCTCACTCCCTTTTTAATATGACAAATTCGTTCTTGATATCCCAATCTCACTACTTCGTCTTGACATTATTGTACGTCACTCAGAATTTCGAACATCTTGTACCTTTTCACTTTTTATAGTTTCAGAAAAAGCTGTGGACGTGTCTTTATTTTCCTTCGCTGTTGCTCACATTATCAAGTCTAACTTCAAATCTGCTTCTCTGGTGCCTTTATTTTTTCTAAAGCCAAACTGATCTTCGTCTAACAGAACATCAGTTTCCGTTACCGTATTGTTTTCAGCAACCAGCCTAGCTGAGCTGCTAAGCTTATTGTGCGATAATTCTCGCTATTATCTGTTCTTGCTACCTTCGGAATTGTGTGATATTTTTCCGAAAGTCTGATAGTATGTCGACAGTTTCATAAATTCTACACACGAACTTTAATAGTCGTATCACTGCCACTTCCCCAAAGATCTTACGAATTCCCGATGGAATGTTATCTATCGCTTCCATCTTGTTCAATGTCAAATCTTGCAGTGTTGTTTTAAATTTTGACTTGAATACTAGATCTCCTGTCTCTTCCAAATCAACATCAGCTGCTTCTTCTGTCACGTTGTGTGACAACTCCTTCCGCAGTGGTAATAATGAGCGATACCCGTTGGAGAAAAGTTCCCACGCTGGGAGGGTTCAGGCCTTTCTTTCTCAGCGAGCAGAGCCCGAGGCAAGGAGATACTGTGTGTATGTATGTGTGTGTGTGTGTGTATGGGGGAGAGGGGCACTTGTCGGCCTGTTTTTTGTGTCATTACCGTTTTTTCCTGGCAGGCCCACCTCCTCGGACGTCTGGATCTCGCCGCAGGGAGAGCGGAAGAAGACATCTGCCGGCGTAATTACGGTGCCGTCGCGCTCCGGGCTGCATTTAAAAATAAATTAATTTGTAAATACGGCGAGTGCGCGGGAGATGGATGCCGCGATGCCGGCGCCGGCTGTTTACAGCCGCTTACGCCCCGGCGTCGATTTTTTCTGCTCTCTCCCTTTCCCTTTCCCTTTCCCTTTCCGTTTCCCTGCGCCCGCTGTCCCTGTGTGGTCTGCTGCACCTCGCGGCGCCCTGCGAGGGGATTAACTCGCGGGCCCCCCCACAGGCGGACGACTGGAATTTTAATACACTACAATTTTTGGAAAGAAAAAAAAATCTGCCCCTGGGTTTAACGGCTAGGAGGTCTGATTGCGCGGACGCTGACACTGCTACGTGGGATAAGGCTGGTCGCGGCTTTACATATTCATTCGATTCTGTGAAAGGCTTTCGCGGTGGCGAGGGGAGGGGCTACGTCCGAGCGTATGGCTGACCTATATGTACGTGGTGACTCTACACAGCACTTTATTTTTCCGCAGTTCCGCCCACGAATAGCACGTGGGGAAAAAAGAATCTTTCCGTGTGAGCTCTGAGTTACCTTATTTTACGACGACGTTGATTACTCCGTAAGTAGGTGAGAATCAACAACACATTCTGGCGTTCGGAGGAGAAAGCTGTTGATTGTAATTTCAAGGAAGGATCTCGTAGCAGTGGAAAATACCTTCCTTTAGATGATTATCACCCCAACTCACTTATCGTACTCCTCAAACTCTTTCCCTATTTCGCGATAATACAAAACGAACTTTCCTTCTTTGAACTTCTTCGTGTCCTCTGTCAATCCTACCGGGTAAGGATCCTGGACTGCACATCATACACCAGAACAGCACAGAAAAACGTAGTGCAGACAATCTTTTTAGAACATCTGTTGTACCTTCGAAGTGTTCCAGTAACAAACGGCCTGTGGTTTGCCTTACTCACAACATTTTCCAGTTGACTATTCCAAATTAAGTTTTTCGTACGTGTAATCCTTAGCTGTTTATTTACATCGACACAACCTGTAAGTCTGTTTCGTCAATTGCGGTTATTCTTATCGGATAAATGCTCCCATTCAGCAACAGATCTTTTACAACAAGTGAAAAAATCGTTTATTTACCATGAACGTCTTGGTTGCAGGAATGCTTTTATTACTTATTAACGAATGACACATACATCATCAGATTTGCTGAATATTAGATGGTCTGAAGTACACGGGCTACCGAGCTTACAGAACTTGCCAGAAAGTAATTAAATAACTGGCCACGTGAAACATATGGAAACATTGTGGAGTGTAGTTGTTGAGGCATGCGATGTGGTCAAATGAATGCAAAACAGGTTCAGGCCTACATATACCAGTCACCACGCAAAGATATCGGATTTGTAGCTGCTCATATCCGGGCTATGATACAGTTCTTACTACGGGGATGTGAGCAACTACACCTTCGGCATGTCTGTTTGGTGACAGATCTACGTAGGCCTGATCTTGTTTCCCATTCACTGGACTTCGTCGTGTGCCTCGACAAGGACACCGTACAATGTTTCCAAATATTCGACGAGAGCAATTATCTGCTGGGATGTTCTGTGTCCCTTGTATCTACGTCCTACTTAGTTTATCCGACGATGCCTGAATCAGGCGAAACGCGTCATTGGTATATAAATAATAAACACACCCCAGTAACCATAGCTGACAGTTTGTTCCTTCATGGTATATTTAGTAGCTCCTGTACCATCCGCAGTCTCGCAATCCGTTGTTCCTTGTTCCCTAGGATGTATACGAAATTGAACAACTTCATTCTTGAGACATAGAGCCCTTCTACTGAATATCACTTAACAAACTTACATTAAATTAATAAGAAAATCCTAGAATCTCTTAGAAAACATGAAGGTAGATATTTGTAGCCGGGACTAAGGGAACCAATGACATTTAAGACCACAATTCCTCGCCTCCAATCAGACCTGATGGTATAAAGATGTTACGATATCCTTAAGGGTTTAACCGCTGACGTATCACTAAGTAGCATTTCATCATAAAAAAAATCATACCCGAAACAACGAGTTTTTAAGAAACCTGAAATGCGCTGTTGTCTTTAAAGGGCATACTTTCACAAAATGCAAGTTATATCACTAAAACAACCAAATATGAAATTTTTTTATCCACCAACATGACGAATCCGTCATATTGTTATCTCAAATCGTATCAAAAGAGGCCGCGTTTCCGAAAGCATGTTAATGTGCTGGTGCTGTGAAACAGCACATATTTATAACGGGTAAGTTGTAATATTAAACAGACCAAATATGAGCTTCAAAATCAAACGACTTAATCCAATATGGCGCCTCCCAACTACTGGTTATGACGTAGAGCGTGATCTTGCACCTCACTGGCCAGGCTCGTGTCGACGAACCTTTCGTGCAACGAAATGCACTGGAACGTAAAATTCCACAATACTCGACAAGTTCGACGCTTTTAGGTCCCGTTTGAGGACGGCTTAATGGTGTGATGGCCGCAACGCACGCAACTACAGGCTTCCGCCATCTGCAGCGCTGTGTGTGTACCTGGAGACCCTACGTTCCCTCTGCTGTCTCTCTAAGTGCACCTAAGCCAAATGTAAGCAACTTGACGATGGCGGCCCAACTGGCCATATACAGTACACTGATCGCTGCGGTGTATTTATCCTTCCTAATTAGCGAAGCGAGGTCAGGTACCCCACGCAATGCGAACGTAGAAGACAAACATCAAACTGAACGTGTCGAAGTTTCACTAACAAAAAAGGAATCACCATATGCCCAACAGATATGTTTCCTAACTAGGTCTGACTTCAGTTCTCGTCATACTAGCAGCCATTAACAGATATAGCGACAGATTTCGTAGTTTCTACCATAGCAGCAAGTATTACCTCAAGTATCTGCAGCTTTTAGTGATCCACTGAAATCGTCAGTAGCAGAAAAGAGATTATGGCGAAACATGATTATGGCGAAACATTTTTACGAGAAAAATCCGCAGTTGCATGACAAATCGCGGAACTGTGGAGCGGAAGTGGTTTCCGAGACAGTTTAAAGGAAATTAGCGAAAACACAGCATATACTAGCAACTCAGCAGCCAAGGTTCTCTGGCAGCAGGTTTTAAATCATAGACGAAATTGTAGCTTATGCGAGGTTTTTTATTGCAGAGGTTTCGTAATCGCTCGTTTATTATCAAGGCAGAATCACATACAGCTGTTTCAAGTAATAGTCCTGTATTTTTCACAAGAAATTGGTACTGAATGCAAATAACGTGCAAAACGAATGCATTATAGATAACAGGGAACACAGTGGACGTTATCCTCCTTACAGCTGTACCACCAAACCATGAAGAATCACCGTACCCCTGCTCTACGCCGGGCGGGGTGGCCGAGCGGTTCTAGGCGCTACAGTCTAGAACCGAGCGACCGCTACGGTCGCAGGTTCGAATCCTGCCTCGGGCATGGATGTGTCTGATGTTCTTAGGTTAGTTACGTTTAAGTAGTTCTAAGTTCTAGGGGACTAATGACCTTAGCTGTTAAGTTCCGTAGGGCTCAGAGCCATTTGAACCTTGCTCTGCAATTGAGAAACTACAGATGCATATCTTCATTCGCACGTTCTAACATAATCCAACTCAAGACACTTTGTGAGTCCTAAGGTAACAGCTAATATCGATATAGTTGTTTACGTAACAGAAATTTTCACATAAAAACAATGTAGAATAAAAATAATTATGCATGTTGCATGGGGGCTTAATTATATAATGAATGCAAATACTTTTTAATTTTAGTAGCTGACTGTCCGGTTACGCGGTCTCGTAACCGGTTGGCCCTGACTAGTATTTGTACGCTATCTGACTGCATAGAACAACAACAAAGAATGAAACGAAATTTCCGTTAACACAATTAATTAATTTAGTCCCCAGCAACTATAAAACCTAGGAAGCAACAAAACACAAGTGTAGCTGTTCAGTGTGTGGAAGTGTGACTCAACGTACACATCTGGCACGGTTCTTCCTCAATAAGACCAGATATTTTAAACACCATTTATACTGGAGTAATTAAAAAGAAACAGAAATACTATAATTGCACATAGAAACCAGAAATACAGTCTAATACAAGAACACGAGCCAGATGCTTTGTTGACTGAACCTGTGACCGAGAGGCATTATTGTTTAAGACATTGACATAACGAAAAAAAAGGAATTTTTTTACCTTCATATATATTGACGATAAGCACATTACAGCATCCCTAATCCAACAACATCTGGTATCTAGCCCATCAAAACAATACTACAAGTTCTGAACAAGCACTCTCCGTGGGAACTTCTCTACAACGACTCGCTACTGCAATATCTCAACAAGCCCTCTCCACCACGACTTCTCGAGAAGAACTGCCAGTGGAGGCGGCGAAATAAAACTCTTTGGCGCAATCTCTGGCGCTGTGGCTCAGTGTAGCCACCTTTCAATGTTTAAAAATTTATATTCCTTGTCATCAGAACAACATAAAATTTTGTAAATTTTGTAAGATTTCGTAAATATTTAACAGTGATTATCTCTGAAAAATATATAAACTCGTTGCTTTGTATAGTATCTTTGAACTGCTTCATGGTGTACAGTTTTTTGAGGCTGCAGAAGGTAGACTTATTACTCAAGTTACTAGTTCAGACTGCATCACTATGATGTGTAAAGTGTTTCAGAACGCAAACGATTAAAAGTTCCGATGCTTCACTTCATTTCGTAACTAGAGAATTTCCTAGATATTTACAATCTTTACAACGGTTAATTTTCAACTTACCATCCCAGCCTACAACAATTATCACGCCTCTAAGGACGACAACGAAGCCAACATCGAAGCAATCAGCTAACAAGGGAACCTCCCCATCGCACCCCCCTCAGATTTAGTTAGAAGTTGGCACAGTGGATAGGCCTTGAAAAACTGAACACAGATAAATCGAGAAAACAGGAAGAAGTTGTGTGGAACCGTGAAAAAATTAGTAAAATATGCAAACTGAGTAGTCCTTGCGCAAGATAGGCAACATCAAGGAGAACGTGAGCTCAGGAGCGCCGTGGTCCCGTGGTTAGCGTGAGCAGCTGCAGAACGAGATGTCCTGGGTTCAAGTCTTCCCTCGACTGAAAATTTTACTTTCTTTATTTTCGCAAAGTTATGATCTGTCCGTTCGTTCACTGACGTCTCTGTTCACTGCAATAAGTTTGTGTCTGTGTTTTGCGACCGCACCGCAAAACCGTGCGATTAGTAGACGAAAGGACGTGCCTCTCCAATGGGAACCGAAAACATTTGATCTCAAGGTCATAGGTCAACCGATTCCTCCACGGGAAAACACGTCTGATATATTCTATACGACACTGGCGACGGCATGTGCGTCACATGACAGGAATATGTTGTCGACCCACCTAACTTGTACACTTGGCGAATGGGTAAAAAAATTCTTCTGCCTTGCCCGATTTAGATTTTCTTGTGGATGTGATAATCACTCCAAAAAAAGTGATGAAAACATAAGAGTTTGTCACTCGACGGAAGACTTGAAGCTAGGACCTCCCGTTCCGTAGCTGCTCTCGCTAACCACGGGACCACGGCGCTGCTTGACTCCCAGTGCCTTGATGTTGCATATCTTAACATGGACTACTCAGTTTGTATATTTTATTAATTTTTTTCATAGTTCCACACAACTTCTTCTTGTTTTCTCGATTCATCTGTGTTCAGTTTTTCAAGGCCTATCCACTGTGCCAACTTCTAACTAAATCTGAGGGGGGTGCGATGGGGAGCCCTTGTAAGTAAAAACTTTACATTTTAGTTTATGGACATGCCCTTTGATGCAACTCACTTCAAAATAACATGTAACATTCGACGTAAGAACAAGTCATTGAATGTGCAGCGTTGAAGAGGCGTATTACAATGTGATTTGCAGACCACTGTATTTAGGTTCTGAACTTTCTGCGAACATGACTCTACCTACACGTTAAATACGAAGATAGGAATGAAGATCGCACAAAAGTTGGCGTACGCAAAATTCAGTTGTAGCTGAACAACAGAACGACGACAGTAAAAAAAATTTGTACTGTACCGGGACTCCAACCCGGATTTCTCGCCTATCGCGAGCGGTCGCCTCACCATTTGGCTGTCCGAGCGCCCCTCACAGCCAGACCCAAACTTGCATAAGTCATTTGCCCGACGTCGGCGGATAAATACCATACTACAGTGCCTGTACTATTCCGATGTACCTGGCAAACGTCTTTCAAATAAAAATTCCTCCCCTGTAGGGGATGTTCATAACGGATGTACGAGTACAGGCTGCAGACGCGTGGAAGTTTTGCATCTGGCCGCGAGTCGTGCTCGGATAGCCGAATGGTACGGCGACAGATCGCGATAAGCGGCAAATCCGGGTTCGAGCCGCGGTCCGGCACAAACTTTCATTATCGTCATTCCATTATGCAGCTGACGGTTGTCCATATTCGCAAGTGCTAGTACATTTCATGTATTTCATAACGGATGTAAGCAGTCGCCGCGGTGCCCGTCCCTTCGGAAATGCAAGCATGTCCGAAGGAACCGAGCACTGTAAATCAGAATAACACAGACTCTGCAGTATCGTTAAAAGTACGGGTGTTGCATATTATCCCTTCCTCCAGAACGGAGCCCGTAAAATTCCCCTTCCTTCTGGTATTGAAAAGTACAGGCTGTAGCACAGTAGTGTGGCAAAGTTTAACACGTAACTTACTAAAATGCGCATTTCTCCCTATATTAGATCTTCGACCTCTGTGGCCAAAATTGTAATAATGTGATAGGGTTTCAGGCAATCACGAACTGCAAGCGACCGTCTCCAGGACTTCACGTGTACGTGGCGGGCACGAGATGGAAGTGCCCAATCCCGCCGGTGAATGGGCGCGGCCCTGTAGGAGATGAGCGCTGCAGGTGTTTCGCCCCTGCCGGCCACGCCGCAATCCGTCAATCCGGAATCCGGCCGCACAACAGGGGCGATCAGCTCTCTCCAGCCTGCTCCCCCCCCCCCTCTCTCTCTCTCCCCGCAGACCAAATTGAAACGATAAAACGGCGCCTTAGAGTAACGGCCCAGCTGCCGCCGCCTCCGCTGAGATATTGCGGCGATCGGCGGCGCGGCTGTGCAGGGCTTAAGGCGAGCAGAATGTGCTCACCGACCACAGGGCACGAGCGCCGGCCTGCAGCCGTACCTCAGCTGCTGCACACGTCGTCCTCACAACTCCTCAGGGACGAGCTTCTAGCGTACCATCTGTTGGGCGCTGTGTGTGCTACCGTGTTCACAACTGTAGTCGCATCGGCTAGTTTCTGGTTGCAAGGGAAAGATAGTTTTTCTTCGGCCTGAAAGTCGTGTGGCTTGTCCCCAAATCCTCCTAGATGGGTGCTGGTCGTCTGAGAAGGCGGTTGAGCTGTCGAACACACCCTTGAGATGCTACAGATCCTATGCCAGGTGGCCTACAGAGACGTGAAGATCTCCATAAAATCAAGCAAATTTAAAATAAACAAGGTCGGCCAATGGATAATTCCTTATTAAGTGAAAATTACCAGCGGTGGCCCAATTAGGCACGAAAGTGGTTCTTACCTGACCTCACACGCACATATTAGTGAAGGGATAAGTCAAACTGTGAAAGGAAACTAATGGTCTTTTGTTGGCAAACGGCATAAAAATAATTTACTCACTAACGTTTTACAAGGGGACAATGGATTCGAAATACGAATTATAGCCTTGACACAGGTGAGAGATACTTAAAAGAACGATGCAAAACTATGTTGCGAATGCGGCTAGTGGATGCGAAAGGGGTTAGTGATTTAAGGAAAGGTCACTGATAAAACAGGAGTGACCACCAATACTCTCACGTTAGAGCGCGTCGGGTGCACAAGCTGGCTATGATAATTTGGCGAAACGAAGCCCTTATGGAAAAGAACTGACTTCACACCTGCCAACTAAGTGGCTCCAATGATAGCCCATGGTGCCCACCCTTAAGCACTGTGACGGTAGAAAACGGCTGCAATGCTGGCTGAAAACGCTGGGTTCTGTTCAGCCTCTGTATTCTGCTGTAAGCTAGAAACATCTACCTCCGTAGCTCTAGGATCCAGATAATTGCCTCGAGCATTCTGCCAGAGACGTAATCTCTCAGAGCAATTGCAGCAGACTTTGCTCTGACCAATGATAATTTAATAACCAAGTAAACATTTCCTACTTTTGAGGATTTTGTAATGGTTAACAAGTAAGGCCACTTCTCCCGTCATGCGTGGATGATGGCAGGAAATTTCTCCCACTACGTGATGACAGATTTTCAGTGATGGCCAACCAAAATATGTACACAAATGCATGTGCAGTAACAAGCTCCCACTACCAAAATAATTTGCTATCAGCCAATCACAGAAACTCTTATTAATATTTGGAACAACAATCCAGCAGTCCACACCTGGGCTGAATGGCCGCTCTCATGTTCCGTAGGCTCCTTTCTTTCACATTCTCTTCTTTACTAAAACCGATTCATTTTCACATCTCGTACAATGCATCCTGACAGCACGACGCCTGGTTTCTCCAAGCCGCTGCTGGGCTGGGATGGCAGGCTGTCCTCCTCTGCTCTCTACCTGCATGGAGGACGGCTGTCAGCAGAAAACAGCTTTTGGGTATTCTGGTCTGCTAAGCGAATCTTCCCTTTTGTGAGACAACTGAAAGCCCAAGGCTGCCGAAATAACAAGACTCCCCCACAGTGACACGAAGAAAAGAGACAGAGAAATATTTAGCAATGCAATAATTGGCAGTAGTGAATACTCCTTGCAGTTTTCATGCAGCGATAGTGATTTGACTTCACTATTGCGACCTGCATATTAAATTATTAAACAGGTTACTGCCATGTAACAGTCAGAGCCGACACGGCAAATTTTAAAGGCGAGTAATTTTCCCAGCACGGCCTGTCTTTCCAACACTCATTACAGATTGATTTCTAGACAGCAGCACCTCACAGAAGCGGTATAAAGGGATGTAAGAAACTGCCAATGAAAATGTGTACATTCTGCTCATGATTCTGACTGATTGAAAAGCCTATATGTTAAATAATTTCGTGGAGTGACTAGGACATCGCGAAATAGAGCAATCGGCTGATAATCTCGTTGGGTTGAAGTTGCAGAATGTGGTCCCTCTGGGGAGGAGATTGTCTTTCACAGCGGTTATCATTAGGGGTTATAGAGTTAGTGATTCCCCATCATCAATTTTTCTGGTACGGCAAGCCCAGAAACCGTTCAAAAGTGAGTTCCTGTGCACAGGTGTAGAATTCTCCTCAGGTACCTTCCCGTTAGTGTCAACGAGTCTTGTGCATTAGTGATGGTGGACTTGCTCTGTAGAGGGCCCTGAGAGCAGAGCGTGGACCATTAGCCAGCTGGTGGTAGTGTAGGATAAAAGCGACGGGCTTGGCTAGTGTTAAGCGATTCTAATACATATCATTTGTTTCCGTGAAAATTCGTGTTTGGTGACTTCCCTATTGTCGTTAAACAACTGTATTCCTGGCGAAGAGCTCTCGGGCTTCCAGCCAGGTGGCGATATCTTCAAACTGCGACGTTTCGACGAGTGACATACCCATCATCTTTTGGCGAAGTGCCGAGACTTTGCGGATGCCGGTCCCTTTAATACCTGCGGTGTGCCCCCCACCACCTGGCCGCGGGAGGCTGGGTCCAGAGGAGCCGGCGGGTGGGTGGAGGGGGAAGCGGGTGAGCCGTTCGTGTCTCCGTCAGAGCATTCTGATCGCGTCTCGTGAGCTGGGCGGTTCTTGTTGCGTTCCTGGCGTATTGCGGCTAATGCTGGATTCCAGACCGCGCTCAGTTGATAGCCTTCGTCCCTGTTCACAAGATTCTCGTGGAACCGTATTTCTATTGATTCTTTAATGACGCTATCCCAATAGCTCCCGGCTCGGCACAGCACCCTGGTGTTTTCGAAATCAAAGGTGTGGTTTTCTTTGATGCTATGTTCAGCTATAACAGATTTCTCTATCTGTCCAAGTCGGACATGCCTGATGTGTTCCTCGCACCTTTTCGAGATGCAGCGCTGCGTTTGTCCAATTTACTGCACACCAGATTCGCAGGCAATGCTGTATGTACCAGGTGTGTTTAGTTTGAGTGGATCTTTAGCTGAGTCCAGCAGCTCTTTCGTCTTCGGCAGTGGTCGGAAGACGGTATTTATGTTTGATTTTCTTAATAGCCTCCCGATTTTGGCTGATGTGGGCCCCAAATATGGAAGAAAGGCGAGTCGTTAACTCCCTCTTCCTCTTCTTGAAATTTGTCAGCCTGTCTCCTCTTGAAGGCCCTGCCAATCTGTGTTTCACTGTACCTGTTTTTCCGAAATACCTCTCTTAGGTGGTGTAATTCGTCTGAGAGGCTTTCTTTGTCACAAGTGACAAGGTGGTCAGTACTGATTGGCGTTGCGCCGGATGGTGGCAGCTGGTTGCATGGAGGTACAGGTCTGCGTGCGTCTTTTTTCTATATACTGAATGGCCCAGCGTGCCAGGAATGGAATACAGCCATTCTCTTCTACTTCCACCGTGAAGGTGATATTCTCATGTATGCCGTTCAGGTGGTCCATAAAATCCACCAGTGCCTGCCTGCCGTGCTGCCAAATCACGAAAGTGTCGCCCACATAGCGGAAGAAGTGCCTGGCTTTACGGTGAGCAGTTTGTAGTGCCACCTCCTCATAGTGTTCCATATAAAGATTCGCGATCCCTGGAGCAAGGGGAGATCCCATGGCCACTCCATCCACTTGTTCATAATGCTCTCCATTGCACTTGAAGTAGGTGGTCGTAAGTGCATATTCAAAGAGCTTCACTGTTTCAGGCTCGAAGTGCTGATTAAGGAGCGCCAAGGCGTCTGGAAGCCCGAGAACTCTTCGCCAGCTGTATACGCCGGGAAAGCATACATTCACATTAACTGTATTCCTGTTTTGTCGTTTTAATTATCGGCGGGAGTTACTAGTAACCAGTTGGATGCACTGTCTCTGAATCTTACAGGTGAACATATTCCAGTCGTGTGGTCGCACCTCGGAATCGTTCCTGAACGTAGATAGCAACAGAGCTTCCAGGCACTGATTTTGGAGCTGTGAGTAGTTCAAACCCTTCTCGCGAGTCAAAATGGGGCTAGGAACCTTTATTTAGACTGATTTGACACTGAAGCAGACCATAGAATTAATCTGAGTTATCGGCGTTTCCGATTCAAAGCGCAGAGCGGTACGGCGTGTTCGTCTCACGCTCCGCAGACCGCCACGGGGGCGTGGGTTCTGTCCCCGGACCGGGAGGACGTTGCGAGCTCAACAGCACGTGTACCACACGCGGTATGCAAGTACAATCGTATCTGCACTCTTCAAATAACTGTGACGTGAGGGACAGACGGCGCTATTTGCGAGACTCAATCTAAAGGAAAGAATGTTTGTTCCTCCACACTTTTATACTGAAGACTAGCTTAGCAGTCGCCGCTTCCCTCACGCAGCCTGTATGGCCTGTACTGATTTTTGTTTTGTTTTCTTTTAATCAAATTTTTATGTTGTTCACAAATTGGAACACCTTCTAAATGTCTCACGGTAAATAAGGCCATAGAGGCATGGTGTTTTCCGAATGTACTTCTGACCAAACAGCAGTTCTCGTAGCTGGAGCCCAAGGTATTTGTTAACCACGTCCTTTTGTGTTCTTCTGGTGATACTACAATAGGAACTTTCACTCCCTCAACAAATTTATTTATATCTAACCGAAATACCAATTTTTACAGATTTAGTTTAAATTTTTTTTAATGTAACGAAATATATTCTTAAAAATTTTCATCCCCTACTTCACCCCATAAGGCGTTGAATTTCCAAAAGCAGTGAAATACGTATTTCTTCACCTCTAACCGAGAAGCTAAATATCAACTGTTATAGATTTAGCTTTAAAAATGCTTTCACAATGAAGTATTTTTATAAATCATTTCACCCCTATTACACCGTATAAGGGCTGAATTTCCAGTGACACACGTACTTTTTATGTCCGATCGGAAGCCAAATGCAAATTTTAATAGATTTATTTTTAAAAACGCGTGCATAATGAAATATTTCATAAAACATTTACCTCTTATTTCATCCTTTCAGGATTTGAATTTCCAAAAATAGTGGAACACGAATTTTTTTTATTTGTAACCGAGAAGTCAAATAATTATGATAGATGTAGTTTTAAAAATACTTTAGTAATTCTTTATTAACGATTTATTTTTTAAAATATTCATCCACTAGTTCACCCCCACAGGGGTTAAATCTCCAAAAATGCTCAAACACGTATTTCTTTATTTCTGGCATACAAGCCTAATACCAATTTTCGTAGGTCTGACTTCAAAATCTCCTCGATAGCGATATGTCTTCAAAAACATTTCATTCCCTATTTCACCCCCTTAAGTGTGGAATTTCGTAAAACCCCTTCTTAAATGACGCCTACACTATAAGATCAACGTCCTCTCCGAATTTCAAGCTTCAATCCTTAGCGATTTGGGCTGCGCGATGATGAGTCTGAGAGATAGTGAGAGTCAGGACATTGTCTTTCATGTAGACGAGTTAATCAAACAAAGCTACTGGCTGTTAAAACTCCTAAACTAAGGACAGCAATAAACGAAATACTACAGTATATGCATGCACGAATTTTGTGTAGGAGTACACAGGGTGCGAAACTTAGCGCACAGAGCAGTCATTGATAGCAGCAACACCGGTTCTATCCCGGCTGCGTAGCGAGTCGAACTGAGACTGTGTACTACATACAAATATGTCATTCAATTCTCCTTGAACTCTATCACAAAGTTCACTAGAAGTGGCGTGACAGTTGATACGTGACATGAGTGACACGTCTCACGATTTGGTCTCGAACCACACTTTGATTAATTTGCTTTAAGCTTCGTTGATGTTAATCGATGTAGGCTAATGCTTATAACAAGGATCCTTAGTGAATGCGGAGATGGCGACATCAATTAACATGTTAGCTCTCCATCTACATACTGATAGTTGCAGGCAAATCTTTCTGTAGCTTTCGTGACTGTTGAATCCCAGACCGGAGAATCACCTGGGAACCACGTTCGTGAACAGCAAAGTGGAGTCCCGTATTGCACTGAAGAGCGACCACACTTTTAGCTTAAGGACCGGGCAGCAGACGCTCCTGTGCGATCGACCAGCATCTCGCGCACTTCCTGCCGTGAAACTCATAGCGGTCACCGAGCGGTATTTCGCACTCTGTGTGGTCGGGGAAGTTTTCCGATAAATCTGATCACGGAGCTGCAGAGCACTTCTGTTTGGCCCACTCTGAGAGCTTAGGAGGCAGGCGCAGTCAAGCGTAACGCCTTGGCAAAAGAAGTTTGTTTTTAAGTTGCCCTTCCCAGAAGCGGGTGGATTGCCGCGGCATCAGAAACGTAGAGGCTCTGCTCTTCACGCGGGACAGAACCACCACTTGTAGCAAAATTTTGGAACTTCACCCATCACTGGTTAACAGATATAATTTTGCAGAGCAGTGGAGCCGAGCGCTGGTTTTCAGAAAATGCCAGAGACAACTCGAAAGCAGAGTGGAGACATTCGGCCGACTAGTTGGGAGTTACTGAGTCCTTCCATAGGGTAACACCACACACACAGAAACGGTTGGCTTATTCACGACCGTGCCACTGGGCAGAGTACTGTAGAAGCTTCTCACGGGTGCGCAGAGGCAGAAGCACGAGATTGTACGGTGAGCAAAGGGAACTGACTTCTTCTCCGCCAGCCGAGGAGAGGTGACTCCTTCACCGAGGGCCGGCAGTGTAGAAGGACTTCTTTTCTGCCAGCAGCACTTGTCAGCAAATCGTCGCCTCTGCTCAACAACTTGTAGATCTGGGTGAGCTTACGCGAGCTTAGGCAAACACGGGTGAAGAGACACAGAAGCTAAGCGTGGACCAGCTGACTCGAATCTCGTTACTTCACGAAGTTTGAGGACACTTTCACTTCATTTCTCGATTTAGTATGCATGTATTAGTTAGGCATTCTTTCGGCGTAGCCACTCTGCAGGCACCGCGAGTTCGTATTTTCACAGATGATTTATGACAACCTCAAATTTTCGCATTACCTTTCGTTCTTTGCCAAGTCGTCAGCGTCATTCGTGTCAATCGTTCAGTCTTGTACTTGCCATTCCTGAGCAACAAACAGATCTTGTGATTGCATTCGTGTTAACGTTTTCGAACTGTAATTTGTAATAAATTAATTTAATTTGGTATCCTGTTTCATTTAGTAAGCAGATGATCTCCTTAGTATTAATTGGATTTATTACTATATGGTCAAACCGTGAATTACGTTTCAGCAGCGTCATGCTTTTCAAACTAATTTTATCTGTTGCTTGGAGCTAAATTAAAATACTTCAGTGTATGGAAGTTTAAATCCATAAAATAAGCACCGACCGCTAGTACATAGTGTGTCGTCAAGCGATGGACAGATGTTTCCAATGGATGAAGAAAAATGCAAGCAGACAAAAAGAAAATTTCTGTTTAACAACTATGTAGGGGAGGACTATTTTGTGAACAACGGCAGGGTACTGCTTGAAACTTAACAGCTCTTGTCTCTACCATTACAAATATCATCGTCTTATATATATACACTCCTGGAAATGGAAAAAAGAACACATTGACACCGGTGTGTCAGACCCACCATACTTGCTCCGGACACTGCGAGAGGGCTGTACAAGCAATGATCACACGCACGGCACAGCGGACACACCAGGAACCGCGGTGTTGGCCGTCGAATGGCGCTAGCTGCGCAGCATTTGTGCACCGCCGCCGTCAGTGTCAGCCAGTTTGCCGTGGCATACGGAGCTCCATCGCAGTCTTTAACACTGGTAGCATGCCGCGACAGCGTGGACGTGAACCGTATGTGCAGTTGACGGACTTTGAGCGAGGGCGTATAGTCGGCATGCGGGAGGCCGGGTGGACGTACCGCCGAATTGCTCAACACGTGGGGCGTGAGGTCTCCACAGTACATCGATGTTGTCGCCAGTGGTCGGCGGAAGGTGAACGTGCCCGTCGACCTGGGACCGGACCGCAGCGACGCACGGGTGCACGCCAAGACCGTAGGATCCTACGCAGTGCCGTAGGGGACCGCACCGCCACTTCCCAGCAAATTAGGGACACTGTTGCTCCTGGGGTATCGGCGAGGACCATTCGCAACCGTCTCCATGAAGCTGGGCTACGGTCCCGCACACCGTTAGGCCGTCTTCCGCTCACGCCCCAACATCGTGTAGCCCGCCTCCAGTGGTGTCGCGACAGGCGTGAATGGAGGGACGAATGGAGACGTGTCGTCTTCAGCGATGAGAGTCGCTTCTGCCTTGGTGCCAATGATGGTCGTATGCGTGTTTGGCGCCGTGCAGGTGAGCGCCACAATCAGGACTGCATACGACCGAGGCACACAGGGCCAACACCCGGCATCATGGTGTGGGGAGCGATCTCCTACACTGGCCGTACACCACTGGTGATCGTCGAGGGGACACTGAATAGTGCACGGTACATCCAAACCGTCATCGAACCCGTTGTTCTACCATTCCTAGACCGACAAGGGAACTTGCTGTTCCGACAGGACAATGCACGTCCGCATGTATCCCGTGCCACCCAACGTGCTCTAGAAGGTGTAAGTCAACTACTCTGGCCAGCAAGATCTCCGGATCTGTCCCCCATTGAGCATGTTTGGGACTGGATGAAGCGTCGTCTCACGCGGTCTGCACGTCCAGCACGAACGCTGGTCCAACTGGGGCGCCAGGTGGAAATGGCATGGCAAGCCGTTCCACAGGACTACATCCAGCGTCTCCACGATCGTCTCCATGGGAGAATAGCAGCCTGCATTGCTGCGAAAGGTGGATATACACTGTACTAGTGCCGACATTGTGCATGCTCTGTTGCCTGTGTCTATGTGCCTGTGGTTCTGTCAGTGTGATCATGTGATGTATCTGACCCCAGGAATGTGTCAATAAAGTTTCCCCTTCCTGGGACAATGAATTCACGGTGTTCTTATTTCAATTTCCAGGAGTGTATATATAAGACTAATATAGTTTTCAAAAAGAAAATTTCAAGATTTGAAAACTTACCAGCCCGTTGTCCATTGATGTGAGGAATATTAAAGATTCTAATAGTTATCTCATAAGATTCGTATGTTACCATCTGTATACGAGTGATTATTTATCCTGTGGTTGAATTATGAGAATGAGACAGTTTACTACAAGGAAAGGAATTCTTCACTTGGAGTGATTGCAAAAATAATTTAGGTGAAGATGGCTTTGACACCGATGATCCTCCACTTGTTGGACAATGTCGACCGTCAGATGTCATTATTCGACCGGCATTTCGGTTTTGGGCTCACACATGACGACCTGCTTTTCCCTCGTCCATCTGTCGTTCCTGCTCCGTCTGGTTATTACAGACCATGGCGCCGTTTCGCAGCCCGTAACTCCAGGTTATCTACCATACAGAACAATAAAGATGGGTTCAAGGTTAATCTAGACGTCCAGCAGTTCAAACCTGAGGAGCTGAGCGTAAAACTGGTGGTAGAGGCAAAAAAAGAAGAGCGTCGAGATGAGTACGGTTACATATCGCGCCACATGCAGCGCCACTATTTGCTGCCGAAGGAGGCAGTGACTGAACAGGTGCAGACGCAACTGTCATCGGACGGTGTCATCATAATCACGGCACCAAAGAAGGCTCACCCTCCAGCAGAGGGTGGTGAGCGAGTAGTACAAGTAGTGCAGACGGGTGTTTCAGCAGTTACCAACCAGCAGTGAGTAATCCACTACTGGTGTACAAACTAGGTTTTGTACTGACTGATTATTTTTTTGTATTGTCATTGTACTTTCGTTCGAGAATTTAACATTTCATTTTTTTTTGCGTTTCGTCATGCAGATTTTATGAATGTGAAAGGTTGCGTTTATAGATTTCCGAATAATTTTCTTTTTTTTTTGTAAGTGTAAAACAGCGTTACACACACAACTGTTTGAAGAATGCATTTTGTTTACCGTTTATAGTGATGCATAATTCTCACATTGTAAGACTGATAGTATTTATGTTGATGTTCAATAAACACTTATCATGGAAGAATAAGAGGTGTGATGCTCTGTTAAGTCGAAAGCAAGAGCAACAAGTAGTCACGCGTTATCTGGAGACCTCGAAGAAAGGGCACAGCCGCCAGCCTGGGCAAGTCAAAGCGAAACGGCTGCTGTCCGAACCGAATTATCAGCTACGCGAACCCCATGTACCCAGTGGCATCTTGCTGCA
Organism: Schistocerca piceifrons; assembly: GCF_021461385.2. Classification (NCBI taxonomy): domain Eukaryota; kingdom Metazoa; phylum Arthropoda; class Insecta; order Orthoptera; family Acrididae; genus Schistocerca; species Schistocerca piceifrons. Next base: position 29,814,078 of record NC_060140.1, on the reverse strand, counting down.
TCAGACTGTGCACTACGCCCATGTGACAAATGGAAGCTCACAACACGTCTGTTCCTCGGAGCGGTCGCCCTCGAATACGTGCGTCGTACAGGGCCACGCCGGTTTGTCCAGCGTCGCCTCAGGATGCACCTCTCCCCCCGTGTCGCTTTTTGCTTTTGCGTCGTGGGAAACGACAACAACAGTCCCAGTACAAATGACAGTACGTGGAGCTCCAGGCGAAACGTGCATCTGTATGCTCGTCTTGATGCCAACACTGTGAACTGACACAGTTGCGCGACGCTCCTGCACTGCCGACCGAACAAAACGTCTGTCTTCCGGGACGCTAGTGGCGTGGGCCCGCTGACATCCTCCATGTCAGTCAGTGTGGCCTTCCTGACCACTCTGTTCCTTATCCGCACGACGGTCGTGGCATGTCGGTACCGTGGAGCTACGCCGCAGTCTCGACAGGCGGCTCTCGTGCTGACGTCACGTTCCGACAAGTGCATCCTACGTGACCCATCACACGACCTTCTCACCAACAAACAACATTCGAAGCTTTACAAGAGTAAATACGAGTTCTAAGTGCAGAAATGAGTAACATTTGTACATATTTCTGTTCCGTTTGTCGTAACAATACTTCATGCACTCAATTAACCATCTATCTCATAATCCCGCTAATTCGTAAAGAATGTCTTTGACCTTGATGTCACTGTCGAGTGAGATCGAGGAGTCACGTAGTTCTAGGCTAGGCGCTGCAAAACTAGGCGGGAAATCTGGCGGGGGCGGACACACGAGGCCACTGGCTTCCTGGCAGTGGGCGAAATCCCCCTGGAGGGGGGGGGGGGGGGGGGGGGGACTGATGTGTCATTAGACACTGGAATTTCGAGGCTAGTCAAATCGGGCACACCATTAGATGTTCCCGATTCTTCCCTGCACTTGCAACGTTATTCGATCTGACGTATAGCGTGTTTGATTAACCCAATTTAACCAGTGATTCTTTGCCGACTGCAACACATGGTGCATGGCAAACACCGGATGTCTTGTAGCTTTTCATAGTGTCTTTTCTCTGCTGCATACGTTTAAAACTGTTTTAATATTTTTTTCCGATATCCCATTTAATCAGCGCATTCCTTGTAAATTTCGCCACATCGGAGTGGTTTTTCTTCATAAACACTTTTCCACAGTGTTCTGTCACTATTAAATACGTCTAAGAAATATTTTCATATTGTTACCTGTTCTGATTCTTTGGGCACGCAGAATTTTAGATTCTAATTTTACCAGGATTTGGTATTATTTCACACATCGTATGTCGAGAAAGAGGAAAAATTGAATCATTTGGAACTGGCAACTTTAAATTATAAAATTTGATCAGTACTTTCTGTGTCGGCTTAGAAAAGTGGTACTAGAAAACTTTTCGACTGGCTCGTATTTATAGAGTAGCTTTGCACAATATTTCCTCTCTGCTCAATACGTTTCAAAAGTGTTTTAATATTTTTCCGATATATCGCCAGCTTAGTTAACTGTATGAGGTCGATATTTTGTCTGTGTACCTAGACAAGTGACATTGGGTGATTATAGCGAGTCGTGTGAACCAAGAGGGGCTAACTATGGGCTACCACATGAGGCGAGTGAAGGTCATTAGCGAGTCTTATAAATGTGGCGGCCGCGGTGGCCGTGGGGTTCTAGGCGCTACAGTCAGGAACCGCGGGACTGCTACGGTCGCAGGTTCGAATCCTGCCTCGGGCAAAGATGTGTGTGATGTCCTTAGGTTAGTTAGCTTTAAGTAGTTCTACGTCTAGGGGACAGATGACCTCCGGTGTTAAGTCCCATAGTGCTTAGAGCCATTTGAACCAAATGTGGTAACTTCAGTTATCCTCTGCATGTTTCTCTGTTCCATGTGACACGTGATTAGTAGTTTCCCCGTGGAAACGACAGATAATTATCTCATCAACTGTTTCTCATTATGTCGCTCCACCTGTGTACGTATGGGAAATATGTTCGCTTCCTTTACAGAATATTGTGTTCCGTTCCACAAGTCGAAAATCATTTCGTTTGTGTGTGTCCATGTATGTGGTCTGAATTAATGATCATACAAGTAAAGCCGACGTGTACATCGTCAAATGCAATAAATTTTAATGTGGGTTCACTTTTGTCTTACTGAAAATTGTAACGATAATATTCCCCTTTTAAACTACTTTGTGAAATAATTATATTTCATTATGGCTTGCTTACTATGCTTGAATGTACCGGTAACGTCCATTTTCTGAGAACACTGACACATTAAACGCTCTCTGTAAACAAACTACTCAACCATTTTCAGAGATACCATTCTTTTAACAATTCCAATGGCCTCTCATGTTAAGTAGCGGCCTCTATAACCCAGTCAAGGAAGTTTTTGGTGGTAGACAATAAAATTCTTCTGGGTTTGAGGCCGCATTGTCAACTATAAAATTCCGACGTTTCGGCGATAAAATTCCGACGTTTCGGTGACTGCTGCATGGCACCTTCGTCAGGGTGTATTGCTAACTGCTGGTGCAGTTGACAATGCGGCCTCAAACCCATAAGAATTTGACTGACTGTGACAACGGCCGCGGCAGACTACGTTTATTCTATTTTTCCTATTTTTACAGATTTCTGTTCTGTCAAATGAGGACTGGAGTAAAAGTGTTTAAGCTAGACTGTTTCAAAATATTTGACAGAATGGTAAGTGAAACTGGAAACGTACAAAAATTTCATCTCACTTTAATTCCGCGCCAGGAAACGTCCAATCAGATTTCTGTATCTTATTTTGAAAAATATGCAGCAGAGGTTGGTGGCAAATATAACAGAAATATCGATACAGCAGAGCCAGTTAATGAAAAAACTGGTTTTAAATTTCAATATAAGGAGCTGATGAACACTAACACAGATTCCAATTCGGATATTTTGAGATTTTTGTTTTCGATGTGTCGGTTACGAGGTGCTTAGTCAAACATCGAAATGAATGTGATGATTTTTATGATAGTTTCAACACAGTTTCAGAAAGTTAAAGATAGTAAAAAAACGACTTATGGTCGAGTAGAGGTGAAGCAGACTGTCAAATTCAGCTATCTTGCCGACGGAATATGACACAATTGCTAAATTCAGCTTCAGTGACATTGTCAACGAATTTGCTGCGCTGAGAGAGAAAAAAAATGGAAAGTAAAATTGTAATAACACAATTCAAGCAAAGGAATGCGTTCCCAAGACGTATTATTGTTTTTTACCGTTTCTTTCGCCGGCTGCGGTGGTCTAGCGGTTCTAGGCGCTCAGTCCGGAACCGCGTGACTGCTACGGTCGCAGGTTCGAATCCTGCCGTAGTGGTCGCGTGGTTCCAGACTGTAGCAGAGGGAGGGGGAGAGAGAGAGAGAGAGAGAGAGAGAGAGAGAGAGAGAGAGAGAGAGACGGAGTGTGTGTGTGTGTGTGTGTGTGTGTGTGTGTGTGTAGGGAGCTAACATGTCCTGGGTACTGTGTGTGTAACTTACTGTTTTATTATGGTCCAAAGGTGGATGATCTATGGTGGGGATATTGCCTAGTTTGTGATATTATCCAGTGATATTTGTTCTTTTTCAGCTCTATGTTGTATTAGTTTAAATAGCGTCTCGTTGCTGATGTTTGTCTGGTCATTTATTATGTGTTTCTTCTCCATTATTGCTTTTTTAATTTGGAAGTTTTCCTGTGGGTGTAAGAGGTATTTGTTGTTGCTGAATCCGACTGCTTTCATGTCTTTTTGCATTGAGGTCGGGCGGTAATTTTCTTGACGGAGGTGTTCTGCAAGTGTTGAGTGGCTAGTGCCAAATTTCGATGCTCTTTTATAAAAATTTTAATTTATTTACTACAATGAAACATTTTAATATGTTGTGTGCAATATTTTTCGTCTCTGTAGCTCATTTAAACACAATTTTCCGGTAATGCCTGATTTTTATTAACACTATCTTGCAAATTACAAAATTTCTTGAAGCTGAGCACAGAAAATTGCAGAAAGGCAGTTTTCCGGTGGAGCCGGGGAGGGGGGGGGGGGGGGCAGCTTTGGCAGGCAGTTCTACCAGGGGCGCAGATCATCTCGGTAAGGCTAGTGCTAAGGGCTCTGGCCACCTGGACGTCAGGAGGGCAGGGAGGGCGGGGGGGGGGGGGGGCAGCTAAGGAGAGCGCGAAGGTGAGAAAGTGACACGGCTTGGTGACGTCATTGTGACCGCAGTGTGGAGGGAGTATGGGCCACCTGACGCTCGCCCCCTGGCGCTGGCGAAATGACCCGACTCCCAACAGCACAAGAGCGAAATGGTGTCCTTGCGACGGAGTTGTCGAAACTGGGCCTGATCTCGTCTGTGTCTCTCTTACTACACCACAACACGTCATACTCAAACTACTTGAAAAAGTACACAGAATAATTTATATCAAAAAATTTCTTGTGGGGCGGGGCCCCCCTTGCCCTTAAGAACGAGCTGGCCCCGAACGCGACATAATTGCGTAATCAGTGGTCAGATTCTGCCGACGCCTGACCCAGCGTACCAAGACGACAAGAACAGGTGCTGGACGTGCTGTGGCAGTGTTGTCGAGGTTCCTTGGTGGAGGTGCAGCCTAACACTGTGCTTCGTGTAGCCTCAGAAGGGAGAATCGCGTACAGCGTCACTGAGGTCGGTGGTGCCCGTGTCTGCGGACTTCCAAATCAACTTGCCGACACAGCGTTCCATAAAAACTTACAGTGTTTGCTTTTTACGTTGTTGTACTGTGTTTAACCATTTGGTTATACCGAGTTTGTAATGTTTCATAATTACTCCGTTTTACTCATAATTACATGTTTCCAGAAACAGTGTAATACAACACTTTTACTGTTATATAACGCAGCCCGTTATCGGTGACTTGTATTGTTTCGCACATACTTTGCGAATCGGAAGTTGTTCTGATAGTAAATTTCGTGGGAGAGAGGTATCTGTCACTAGGAGACTGGTCCATAACACGTTTACGGATGTTGACGATTCTAGCAGGGACAGGTGAATATTGAATTGCGCCAATTTTCATATTGTCTCAGCTAATGTTTTAATTTGGCTTTATGTAGTGGTTAACAATACAAAGACACCGGTAACAGTTTCTGTATCTATATACTTGTACGATGTAGTTGAAAGTGTGATTTACTGTTTATCACTGATTCGCTGTATGAGAGGTACAGCCAACTCACCATCACTCCAATATTTAGCCGGAGGGAAATTCTCGTTCAGGTGGGGAAGCCTCATTCCGTACAAGAGTTACGTGATGGCTGCACCGTGCAGTACGCTGAGGTTTATATACGAGCAGTTTATAGGCGCTCCCGCACATGTGGCCCTCGCCCAGGGACTTAAATCAACAGCCAGTTATAAAAGTAACCCTGCGGGCAGCCGCGGCCGCGTGTGTGGTCCCTCCGGCCCGCCGCCGTCAAACCCCGAAACATTTCAACTCGACCGGCTCGTCACACCTCCTGTCATCAAGTACAGCGACCACGCACTCACCCGCAACTTCGTTTCTCCACATCAAAAGAGCAACGCTTTGAGCTCTTCCAGAGCAATCGCTATATCCTTACACTGAGATACACTCTGCTTCGTTCGAGTCTCACCACACCAAGTAAACTAGCATCGCACGTTTCGCCAACACACTGCCATCCTCGAGGGTTCAAATGGATAATTTGAGGTCATCAGTCCCCTAGAACATAGAACTACTTAAACCTGACTAACCTAAGGACATCACACACATCCATTCCCGAGGCAGGATTCGAACCTGCGACCGTAGCAGCAGCACGGTTCCAGACTGAAGCGCCTAGAACCGCTCGGCCACAGCGGCCGGCACATCCTCGAGGGCTTATACATGATGTCCCATTTATCACGAGCACTCCAATTGTAATTTCCTTCAGAGGCAAAAAAAAAGTATCGAGCAAATTTTGTTTAGCTACCAGGGGTGCAAAAACTAGCACGATTAGGTTTCTGGTATATTTGTTCTCTACGAAGATATTAACAGCAGTCCGTCTTTATCTAACAGCGCCCTACAATTTATTATTCGGCAATCCTCTTCTCCTCCTCAAGACATGTTCTAAAAAGTCCACATTGTATCACTCACGTAAACAAGACGTTTTAAAAACTTAAACTTACATTGACAGTGCAGGTACACGGAGTAACGTAACGCGTCCTCTTGCTGAAGTTGACAGTAAACAAACGGAAATGCACACTGGTCGTTACACAGCCGTGTTCAGATTTTTAGCATTTCTATACTCTTATGGTCTATGTATATGACACTTACACAAACCTTCAACTGAAACCGATATCAAACTAGCCAATACGGAAACAGCAGCCAGCTCTTATTTTACATGTGTGACCGAAATAGCAGGCCTGCTTCAGGTTCTTTCTGGTGATTCTTCCCATCTTCCGCACTTAACATTAGACGACCTAATAAGTGTTCTTTTCGTTACTTTACACTATTTACTATCCTTTTTCCACCCCATCTTCTTCACTCGAAGGGCGACAGTTTTTTTTTTTTTTCATTCCACTAGCTGTCTGCTTTGTCTGATCACAGTTCGCTACAACATTTTCTTGCGGTCTACAGTAGATGACAAACAGAACACGTAGAATACTTCTGGCAATCAGAAGTGTGTGTCGGACAGGAACGAAGTGGCAGTATCGTCTTCCGCCGGCATTGTCCTGGCCAGGCTCTCCTCACAAACAGCTTTCGTTGCCTGCGACGCTGAATAATACCGGGGTTAAACTACAAGTTATCCATGTTGCATGGAATGTTTTGAGGAGGGCGACTGTGTTATGAGTCTATGGAATAATTTCTGCTCCTTGAGTCACTTTTTACTAATATTTTTTTAACGCTATGCGTCTCGGCAGCATGCTGCCATCATCAGTTGCGTTCCAGTTCCATGGGCTTTACATCAAACTAAAGTGTGATAAGTTTCATTAGGTGTGCGTGCCAGTAAGGTTACGTATCGACATAAAATCCTGCATGGCAGATAGATACATTTTAGTGCGTACATTACGTGATTTGACTTTTAAATTATTTCACTATTGCATTTATTTACATTTTTCTTGGAAATTTGTTGCCTGGAACATACAGCGCAGTGATAACCACATCACAGCTTATCACTTCGACATACACAAATTTACACCATTGGTTCAAATGGTTCAAATAGCTCTGAGCACTATAGGACTTAACTGCTGAGGTCATCAGTCCCCTAGAACTTGGAACTACTTAAACCTAACTAACCTAAGGACATCACACACATCCATACCCGAGGCAGGATTCGAACCTGCGACCGTAGCGGTCACGCGGTTCCAAACTGATTTACACCATTCCAAAGAGTATTAATGACTAAGGTAAATTAGTTTCTATTGCTAATATAGCAATATACAGTGAAGATGAAACATTTTTCTATGTAGATACGTTTATGTCATTGCACGTATTAGGTAATATGGTTACTTGGTAACGACATGTGGCACCAAATCGTGTTATATGAGAATTAGAAATTTTCATTCGTGGTACAGTACGTGTTACTAAATGACACTTCTAGAAAGTAACAGTATTAATTTCTTCTAAGATTTCTCCAATCGTGAATGCTTAATTTATTAAAAATATTGTTTTTACCAATACAAAATTGTCGTTCTGAAGTAATAATATCATCTGACATGGGCGGTAACATGAATGAACCTAGAGAAAAAAGGTACAGTCTTTACTGTACATTACTATCTTTGCAACTGAAACTAGTTTATCTTACCAGTTAAGACTCCTTGGAATGACGTAAATATCCGTATGTGAAGGTATTGAGCTCTGATGTGTTTCTCACGGTGCTCCGTGTGCCAGACAACAAAATTTCCAATAAAACTGCAAGTAAATGCACTAATGAAATGATCTAAACACTCAAATCGCATAACGTACACACTAAAATGTATGTATCGTTCTGCGCAGGATTATGTTTCGATGCATAACCTCACAGGCACACACACCAAATGAACTTGAGCCCCCTTCAGATTACAGTACTCTACTGAAATGCACCTGATGATGGCAACATTCTGCCGAAACACTACGTGCTAGTTAACTACTTTTCGTGGGGAAAATTGGCATGGCGGTAAGAAGAGCAAGGAACGTCTTACCGTTTTGTTGTGTACAAACGCCGATGGCAGTGAAAAACTGAAACCTTTGGTTATCGGGAAGCCAAAAAATCCGAGGTGCTTCAAAACATTTCCATCTTTCCGTGCAAATATACAAACAATGTCAAGGCATGGATTACCAGTGATAGATTTTTACGTTTTCTCAAAGAATTTGACGCTAAAACTGGGAGTGCTGCAAGAAAAGTGCTGCTGTTTGTGGATAGATGTGCGGCACGTCCACCAGATGTATCCTTTCTGAGAAATGTGAAAGTAATTTTCCTGCCACCCAACTGCACTATCTGCAACCTTTGGACTTGGGAATAATACACGCCCGTAAGTTTAAATTTAGGATAGCCTTTGTAAAAAAAAATAAAAAAGGCCTTGAATTTGATTGACCAAAGGAAACCGGGAAGCCAGCAGAGCTCACAACTGAAGCTGAATATTTTACAGGCAATGAATTTAATTGTGTACTCGTGGAGGGAAGTCAGTGCTGAAACTACTAAAAATTGTTTCACAAAAGCGGGATTCTGTGAGAATTAGATGGCAGCTCCTGTGGAAGATGTTGCAAGTGATTTGCAAGAGTTTCAGGAGTTAACAGGCAATGTTTCTGTCACCTTTGAGGACTTTGTGGCTGTGGACGACAACGTGGCAACCACAGGAGTACAAAGTATTGAGGGGCTGACTGCAGAGAGAAGCTTGGAGAGTAATAGTGGAAGTGACAGTAACAAAGTAACAAGGAAGATGACCCTGTGCCCTCATACACCAAGGCAGCTGAAGCCTTTGAAACATTCAGGAGATACATGATGGCCCATAGACTTGGGGACAGAACAGTAGTTCAACTTGCTCATTTGGAACAAGAAATGATTGCCATAGAGTCTAGGAAAAATAGAAAACAAACATGCTTGCTTGAATATTTTAAAAAATCATAGGTATATGATTTTCAGATTGCACTGGTTCTTAGAGTGTTGTGCAAATTTAAGTTCCGTTTCATAATTTAATTATTAAAGTAATTCTTTTGTAACTAATTCTTTTTTAACCTCTACCGTTTACTGTGTTTTTATGTAATATGTTCAGCATATCATAAAGAAAATCTAGCTTATGTTCTATAATTGGGTCTACTGAAGAACGGGATACCACCTGTCAGCTTTGAACAATGATGTTATATCTTAAGATTTCGTTATAATTTTTTACAGTACAAACTGATCCATTTACTTTCACCCATCCACCCACCCACCGGGCCCCATGTTTTAATTACAAAAAACTAATGATTTGATACATTGATCATTTGCAATGAATATCATATTACAGTGTAGTGAAAATTTAAAATGTCATCTATGGCACCATTTGTCGAAGCTGATTAGTGGTGTCTCGATCTTCAATAATGTCCTGTTATTATTATTTCGAAGCCTTCCTCCATACAGTGTTTTCCTCCATACAGTGTTTACCTCCATACAGTGTTTACCTCCATACAGTGTTTACCTCCATACAGCGTTTACCTCCATACAGTGTTTACCTCCATACAGTGTTCAGAATTTGTGGTCCCTTGAAAAACGTTATATAGAGATTTCACTGTATTAGTAAGAAGCGAATGAGCCATAATAAATTATTTCGTAATTACTGCGGTTGTTCACAGGGGTACAGATGCTTGGATGTTGCTCAAAATACGTGGCACGTCGCCACCGACAGCAGGCCATGCCCTTCCATGAGTAGCAGCGTGCGCGTTCTGTAAACGTGTGCGCTCTCACACGGAGAGAACCGCAGCGGCTGGCGGACTGTGCGTTAGGCGGCTGTGGTCGACTGTATCGCAGGCGAGCAGCTGAAGTCCTCGTGACGCGATCCACAATGATAACAGTACGTACTTTTGTAAGATTATTTTATTCACGATGTTCATATAGTCAATGGCAAATCCACTGAAATCTTAACAAATCGACATAAACGCTCTAACTCCACAGGTAGTCACAATGCCCCCTTCTGGAAGCTTTACTGAACACACAGTGTATATATATATATATATATATATATATATATATACACTCCTGGAAATGGAAAAAAGAACACATTGACACCGGTGTGTCAGACCCACCATACTTGCTCCGGACACTGCGAGAGGGCTGTACAAGCAATGATCACACGCACGGCACAGCGGACACACCAGGAACCGCGGTGTTGGCCGTCGAATGGCGCTAGCTGCGCAGCATTTGTGCACCGCAGCCGTCTGTGTCAGCCAGTTTGCCGTGGCATACGAAGCTCCATCGCAGTCTTTAACACTGGTAGCATGCCGCGACAGCGTGGACGTGAACCGTATGTGCAGTTGACGGACTTTGAGCGAGGGCGCATAGTGGGCATGCGGGAGGCCGGGTGGACGTACCGCCGAATTGCTCAACACGTGGGGCGTGAGGTCTCCACAGTACATCGATGTTGTCGCCAGTGGTCGGCGGAAGGTGCACGTGCCCGTCGACCTGGGACCGGACCGCAGCGACGCACGGGTGCACGCCAAGACCGTAGGATCCTACGCAGTGCCGTAGGGGACCGCACCGCCACTTCCCAGCAAATTAGGGACACTGTTGCTCCTGGGGTATCGGCGAGGACCATTCGCAACCGTCTCCATGAAGCTGGGCTACGGTCCCGCACACCGTTAGGCCGTCTTCCGCTCACGCCCCAACATCGTGCAGCCCGCCTCCAGTGGTGTCGCGACAGGCGTGAATGGAGGGACGAATGGAGACGTGTCGTCTTCAGCGATGAGAGTCGCTTCTGCCTTGGTGCCAATGATGGTCGTATGCGTGTTTGGCGCCGTGCAGGTGAGCGCCACAATCAGGATTGCATACGACCGAGGCACACAGGGCCAACACCCGGCATTATGGTGTGGGGAGCGATCTCCTACACTGGCCGTACACCACTGGTGATCGTCGAGGGGACACTGAATAGTGCACGGTACATCCAAACCGTCATCGAACCCATCGTTCTACCATTCCTAGACCGGCAAGGGAACTTGCTGTTACAACAGGACAATGCACGTCCGCATGTATCCCGTGCCACCCAACGTGCTCTAGAAGGTGTAAGTCAACTACTCTGGCCAGCAAGATCTCCGGATCTGTCCCCCATTGAGCATGTTTGGGACTGGATGAAGCGTCGTCTCACGCGGTCTGCACGTCCAGCACGAACGCTGGTCCAACTGAGGCGCCAGGTGGAAATGGCATGGCAAGCCGTTCCACAGGACTACATCCAGCATCTCTACGATCGTCTCCATGGGAGAATAGCAGCCTGCATTGCTGCGAAAGGTGGATATACACCGTACTAGTGCCGACATTGTGCATGCTCTGTTGCCTGTGTCTATGTGCCTGTGGTTCTGTCAGTGTGATCATGTGATGTATCTGACCCCAGGAATGTGTCAATAAAGTTTCCCCTTCCTGGGACAATGAATTCACGGTGTTCTTATTTCAATTTCCAGGAGTGTATATATATATATATATATATATATATATATATATATATATATATATATATATAGTTTCGGAAACGACGACGACAGCAGGAGATTTTACAGGTGTGACCATATAATTATGTTCACAACTACTTCATTACCTACCGCAACATTCTTTAATTTTCATATATCCTGGACTTCCAATGTTACTCGAAGAAAATTGTTGACGCATGTCGAGTGTTAAAATGCTAATGGTTGTTGTTCAAGTATTCAAGTGAGGAAGGAGTAGACGCCGTTGTTCAGTAATGGAGCGTGAAATAAATCTAACTTGCCACTGTTTACAGCCGAGAGCCGTGTCATCCTGGCCGCGGGACAAAGAGCTGTTGAGTGTGGTGGCAGGTTTCATTTGGGATAGCGAGCTGAGGCCGAACGGGCCAACGATTTAAGCGGCGAGGCGTCCCCACCGAATTAGACGGCAGAGTAACGACGGAGGGTGCGTGGTGGGCAGCGGGCTCTCTCCCTACACGTGGTAATAACGGGCAGCCGCAGCAGCCCGTGTCGACGGCAGTACGTCTCGGGGCCCACGGTCAGCTACACGCCGCGGTGTCGTTTCTCTCCCACTGTGCTGCGAGAGCACGGTCTCTGAGAGACGACAGCGTAAACGCCTGTCCAGTTCCAAGCTCAAGGTTGTTTACTGCAAAGAAAAAATTTAATTCTGTACCGGGGTAGCCCACTTGATAAACTGAAAAGCTGTTACAGACTAGTTACACGCTAATACATTTGCGGTAGTCGTCGTCCAACTGTGTCGAGCTCTAGACGATTTTGTTTCTTGCTGCGACGTTTCCATTAGAAATGACGCGTTGCCTTGCGATGATTTTTGTCAAAAGTTCCGGCCACGAACTAAGCGGACCTCAGCGCAAGCAAGTTGGCTATTTGTTATCCGCTCCGAGACAACTTGATTCGCACGGATCATAAAGGTAGTGCACGGGACGAGCTACCGCTGCCAAGAGCCAGTGTAGCGCTAGACAACAGTGTTTAAAGGCACATTTGCATGCTGAACTTTTATTAGCAAATAACGTAATTATAAGTAATGAAGTAAAGAAATAATTTGAGCCATAGATACAGCCCACGGCTGTATAAATATTGTATGCAGCTGCTGGAAACATTTGAAGGTTTTTGATCGTCAGATTATTGGCGGAATAAGAGGCATCTCTTGTTTTGGTTCAAAATGGTTCAAATGCCTCTGAGCACTATGGAACTTAACGTCTAAGGCCATCAGTCCCCTAGAACTTAGAACCACTGAAACCTAACCTAAGGACATCACATACATCGATGCCCGAGGCAGGATTCGAACCTGCCACCGTAGCGGTCACGCGGATCCTTACTATAGCGCCTAGAACCGCTCGGCCACTTCGGCCGGCGCACCTTTTGTTTTCTAAGTCTTGTCCAGATCGGACGTACTTTGGCACACCATCATTAATACTACATTATTTTATTGCCGGCCGTTGTGGTCGAGCGGTCCTAGGCACTTCAGTCCGGAACCGCGCTGCTGCTACGGTGGCAGGTTCGAATCCTGCCTCCGGCGTGGACGTGTGTGATGTCCTTAGGTTAGTTAGGTTTAAGTAGTTCCAAGTCTAGGGAACTGATGACCTTAGATGTTAAGTCCCATAGTGCTCAGAACCATTTAAACCATTATTTTATTAATACATTCGCGAGTTGCAACCAATCGGCACTCATAATCGCATGATGCGAGATTCAATGCAAGTGTCGTAATTTAATTGTGTTTTATTTCAGAATATAGTGTTATTAACAGCCTATCTATGTTTTATTTTGTATCTTTAGTCACTGAAGATCGTTGGATGACTTGGCATGGCAAAAGGTGCCGTACTTCTCAGCAAAAAGTCGTTCAGCTCAACCCACTGTCGTCTTTGGGTGCTGTCTTATTACGAAGTCCGATTGCAGTAAAACACAGAGAAGTAACACGGTTAAAACTACATGAACGGACGTTTTACAAAAAAAGGCATGCTCAAGCGCCGCGAGTTTGTATGATATTTAATATTCATTACTATAATTCATTGTACTGTCTCGATCCAGGTACGAACGAGCCATTAAAATTAAAAGTGGCTGGCGTATGAGGTGGCCTGCGTGGTTATGTTCATCGAGGTAAGAGAAGCAAGAGATGACCGCCAAATATGCAGGTGCATCTGCGGGGACTAACAACTCGCATTTCGCGATTGAGATGTCTCTTCGCCTTCAACGGTTGACTGTGTGGTGTGCAATGTCCACTCACGGAATAATCGGTGGGATATTCCTTGACGGCACGGTTACTATCTAACAGTAAGTCAACGTTTCGGCAGATGATTTCGTCGCAGTTATCCCAAGTGACCCTTATTTCGACAAGACATGGTTCATACAAGACGGAGCTCGACTCCATCGAAGCAGGAGAGTGTTTGATGTACTGGAGGAGCACTCTGGGGACCGCATTCTGGCTCTGGGGTACCCAGAGGCCACTGGCATGGGCCTCGATTGGCCGCCATATTCTGAAACCACGTGACTCCTTGTCGTAGGGCTGTATTAAAGACAAGGTGTACAGCAATAACCCCAAAACTATCGCTGAGCTGAAAACAGTCATTCAGGAGATTATCAACAGCATCGATGTTCCGACACTTCAGCGGGTCATGCACAATTTCGCTATTCGTCTGCGTCACATCATCGCTAATGATGGCAGGCATATCAAACAAGTCATAACCAAAATCCGAATATCTGTAGTGACGTTTACATGTTGAATAAAGTGTGTACACGCCGTAGTTTCTAATTAATTTACATTTTTTCCGAATAGTACAGTAACTTTCACCCAGTATTTAAAGTCGCGCGGAGTGACCGCGCGATTTGAGGCGCCGTGTCACGGATTGCGCGGTCCCTCCCGCCGGAGGTTCGAGTCCTCCTTAGGGCATGAGTGTGTGTGCTGTTCTTAGCATGTTAGTTTAAGTTAGTTTAAAGTGGCGTGTAAGTCTAGGGACCGATCACCTCAGCAGTTTGGTCCATTACGAATTCACACACATTTGAACATTTTTTGTATTTAAAAATCGCTCACCTTTCAGAAACCCGGAAGTCAAGGAAAGACTAAGTAAGCTTGAAAACTGCGACGACAGTCATATAGAAACACTAAGTAAATAGGATTTAGCAATAACAGGTCCAGAAACCCGATCACACACCAAAGTTCACGAAGGGACACTGTAATGAGGCCATTTTTCGTTGAAAATGTCCAGTAACGTATTTCAGACTCCCGTTTAACGCTATTACGTACGTTTTATTCGTCGCAACCCTGAATCTCTGCGCTCGCTTGGCAGCGATTTCCAGTTATGGAAGTGAGACAGCCGCGTTCACGACGACTCTGGTAAAACGTGTTCGTGTTAGGGTCTTGTGAGACTTCGTTTCAGAGTTTTGAAGAACAGACTCTCCTCTTCGGGCTGTTGAAGAGTAAACACTTCGTTTTATCTTTTAGTACGGACTTGAGGCGACGTCAGGCGGGATGCCTGCACTCAGGCACCAGGACCGTGAAGAGGGCAGGAATCACAGCCTCCAGCCGTCGCTCCCAGCGATTGCGTCAGTCAGCGCTCCGCGTGGTTTGGTGGAATGGGCTATCGTCGCTCACGACGTCGTCGTTGAGACGTAAAGTTGATGTTCTCCATTCAGGAGACGAGTACGCGATCTTAAAGTCACTCCTCTATCTTGTTGCTCTCAATGCACGTTTTTGGATATCTGGTGTTCGCTCCTATCTTTCTGTATAGTTACTACTTTTAACCAGCAACATTTGCAGTTACTGACTGTGTCACGAATTATAAACGTATCTGTCTCTTATCCTCCCCTCCTACCCCATCCAAGGCTATACTTCGAGTTGTATTCTCTTGTCCAATTATTAATGTTTCTTTTTCAGATGTCAGTGGGTAACTTTCAAGCTCAAGTCTATTTGTTATGGTGTCCATTTGTTTTCATTCATAGTTGAAAGATTCCTCCTCCCGTTAACGTATCTGTATAAGTGGTGTGGTACCATTTGTTTCATAATTAATTGGGACATCTATTAGTATTCAAAAAAAAAAATACATTTTCGCTGTGTGGCAGTATCCATGTTTTCACTTAATTCACATGATTATTTGAGGTGGATCCTCATCCTTTTGGGCCCAAGAATGTGGTTTTGTGCATCCTAGCTAGTACCACAACCGACATCCCAAAACAAGAAGTTCAGCTCAAAGTTCCGATACCAGTCTTCGCGCAGTCGAACTGGTATTTCCATAAGTAGTAATAGCAATAACTAAATTGTTCAATCATAGGAGCGGTAAAAGTCATGTGAAGAAATTGGTATGTTTTTGTGGTGAGGCGATGTCTATCCCGTGTATCTTCTGGATAGTAGTTTCTCCACGGTGGGAGAGGGTGATTCCGTAACTGTAAGTTCAGTTAAAGTCACCTAACTTTTTAATTAGTGATTCTAAAACTGCCGCTGTTAATGCGTAAAATAATGAATATACAGGGTGTTACAAAAAGGTACGGCCAAACTTTGAGGAAACATTCCTCACACACAAAGAAAGAAAAGATGTTATGTGGACATTTGTCCGGAAATGCTTACTTTCCATGTTAGAGCTCATTTTATTACTTCTCTTCAAATCACATTAATCATCGAATGGAAACACACAGCAACAGAACGTACCAGCGTGACTTCAAACATTTTGTTACAGGAAATGTTCAAAATGTCCCCCGTTAGCGACGATACATGCATCCACCCTCCGTCGCACGGAATCCCTGATGCGCTGATGCAGCCCTGAAGAATGGCGTATTGTATCACAGCCATCCACAATACGAGCACGAAGAGTCTCTACATTTCGTACCGGGGTTGCGTAGACAAGAGCTTTCAAATGCCCCCATAAATGAAAGTCAAGAGAGTTGAGGTCAGGAGAGCGTGGAGACCGTGGAATTGGTCCGCCTCTACGAATCCATCGGTCACCGAATCTGTTGTTGAGAAGCGTACTAACACTTCGACTGAAATGTCCACTAGCTCCATCGTGCATGAACCACATGTTGTGTCGTACTTGTAAAGGCACATGTTCTAGCAGCACAGGTAGAGTATACCGTATGAAATCATGATAACGTGCTCCATTGAGCGTAGGTGCAAAAACATGGGGCCCAATCAAGACATCACCAACAATGCTTGCCCAAACGTTCACAGAAAATCTGTGTTGATGACGTGATTGCACAATTGCGTGTGGATTCTCGTCAGCCCACACAGGCTGATTGTGAAAATTTACAATTTGATCACGTTGGAATGAAACCTCATCCGTAAAGAGAACATTTGCACTGAAATGAGGATTGACACATTGTTGGATGAACCATTCGCAGAAGTGTATCCGTGGAGGGCAATCAGATGCTGATAGTGCCTGCACACGGTGTACACCGTACGGAAACAACTGGTTCTCCCGTAGCACCCTCCATACAGTGACGTGGTCAACGTTACCTTGTACAGCAGCAACTTCTCTGACGCTGACATTAGGGTTATCGTCAACTGCACGAAGAATTGCCTCGTCCATTGCAGGTGTCCTCGTCGTTCTAGGTCTTCCCCAGTCGCGAGTCATAGGCTGGAATGTTCCCTGCTCCCTAAGACGCCGACCAATTGCTTCGAACGTCTTCCTGTCGGGACACCTTCGTTCTGGAAATTTGTCTCGATACAAACGTACCGCGCCACGGCTATTGCCCCGTGCTAATCCATACAACAGATGGGCATCTGCCAACTCCGCATTTGTAAACACTGCACTGGCTGCAAAGCCACGTTCGTGGTGAACACTAACCTGTTGATGCTACGTACTGATGCGCTTGATGTTAGTACTGTAGACCAATGAGTCGCATGTTAACACAAGCACCGAAGTCAACATTACCTCCCTTCAATTGGGCCAACTGGCGGTGAATCGAGGAAGTACGGTACATACTGACGAAACTAAAATGAGCTCTAACATGAAATTAAGCGTTTCCGAACACATGTCCACATAACATCTATTCTTTATTTGTGTGTGAGGAATGTTTCCTGAAAGTTTGGCAGTTCCTTTTTGTAACACCCTGTATAAATATTTTACACAAAAAGAGATAAAACAGATTGCTTAGATATGTACCGGAAAAGTATATCAAAAATATATACCTTACAATACGCTGTAGAGAAGCGATGTTAAATGATAAAGAAAGTGAAAGTCAGACGGACTTAAAAAGTTATGTGCCCAATGACACAGTGATACAAATGAGAGTGCTATGATTATAAAAATTGTTCAGTTCTATACATTAAAGATATTGTCATGCTTTGGCTTTTAGAAGAATTATACTGTACTTTGACACGTTCAAAATTTCACGTTGCATGTTTTACCAGTAAAGGGCCCAATGTAATATTTTAGATTTAACAGAAGGGCGGAATAGTTACACAGGTCAGTGTGTCAAAGCTGAGTTTAATGTTAGCTTACCTAGCTGGTTTCATGTTCCATTGATCGTCTGTCCGATAAATCATAATTATGTGCGACGAGTCATTTTACATTAACGTCGCAAATTAATTTGTAAATCCCGAGATCGCAAAAATTAAACCACGGGGAATTGTAGGGCGCTATAGCGAAGTTTCGACTCCACGTGGATTGTTTACAGAAGGAAATACGTTGAAGAAGGGATACTTTATTGACGTATATGAAGAAATGAAACCGCTCAACGAACAATACACACCAAGAAACAACAGATTCTTGGACGTCTCCCGCGCATTATTGAAACAATTTATTTAGAAGATAACACACAAGTTCTTAGCTATATCTAGATGCTTGTAAACTCGTTTCTGTAAAACTTTTTAAAGCTAAAGCTTGTCAGTGCTTTCAGTGGAGCGAACTGTTCAATTTTTATTATCAGGATACACTCAGTGTTGTCATTATGTCACTGGAGATATATCTTTTTGAACACATATGGCTTTTACTCTGTTCTTCCGGTTTCCTGCTGTACATTTCTAATATTTACACTACTGGCCATTAAAATTGTTACACCACGAAGATAACGTGCTACAGACTCGAAATTTAACCGACTGGAAGAAGATGCAGTGATATCAAAATGATTAGCTTTTCAGAGCATTCACACAAGGTTGGCGCCGGTGGCGACACCTACAACGTGCTGACATGAGGAACGTTTCCAACCGATTTCTCATACACAAACAGCAGTTGACCGGCTTTGCCTGGTGAAACGTTGTTGTGATGCCTCGTGTAAGGAGGAGAAATACGTACCATCACGTTTCCAACTTTGATAAATGTCGGATTGTAGCCTATCGCGATTGCGGTTCATCGTATCGCGACATTGCTGCTCGCGTTGGTCGAGATCAAATGACTGTTAGCAGAATATGGAATCGGTGGGTTCAGGAGGGTAATAGGGAACGCCGTGCTGGGTCCCAACGGCCTCGTATCACTAGCAGTCGAGATGACAGGCATCTTATCCGCATGGCTGTAACGGATCGTGCAGCCAAGTCTCGATCCCTGAGTCAACAGATGGGGACGTTTGCAACACAGCAAGTATCTGCACAAACAGTTCGACGACGTTTGCAGCAACATGGACTATCAGCTCGGAGAGCATGGCAGCGGTTACCCTTGACGCTGCATCACACAGAGGAGCGCCTGCGATGGTGTACTCAACGACGAACCTGGGTACACGAATGGCAAAACGTCATTTCTTCGGATGAATCCAGGTTCTGTTTACAGCATCATGATGGTCGCATCCGTGTTTGGCGACATCGCGGTGAACGTACAGTGGAGGCGTGTATTCGTCACCGCCATACTGGCGTATCACCCGGCGTGGTGGTATGGGGTGCCATTGGTTACGCGTCTCGGTCACCTCATGTTCGCATTGACGGAACTTTGAGCAGTGGACGTTACGTTTCAGATGTGTTACGACCTGTGTCTCTACCCTTCATTCGATCCCTGCGAAACCCTACATTTGAGTAGGATAATCCACGACCGCATGTTGCAGGTCCTGTACGGGCCTTTCTGGATACAGAAAATGTTCGATTGCTGCCCTGTCCAGCACCACCTGAAAACGTCTGGTCAATGGTGGCCGAGCAACTGGCTCGTCACAATACGCCAGTCACTACTCTTGATGAACTGTGGTATCGTGTTGAAGCTGCATCGGCAGCTGTACCTGTACACACCATCTAAGCTCTGTTTGATTCAATGCCCAGGCTAATCAAGGCCGTTATTAAGGCCAGAGTTGGTTGTTCTGGGTACCGATTTCTCAGGATCTATGCACCCAAATTGCGTGACAATGTTATCACTTATCTGTTCTAGAATAATATATTTGTCCAATGAATACCCGTTTATCATCTGGATTTCTTTTTGGTGTAGCAATTTTAATGGCCAGTAGTGTATGTCTTATCTTCTTTTACGTAAAGTATTCACAAATCGATCATATTGACATCAAAATGACAGCTTCTGGTCCTAGGTCGATATCGGTCGTGGACTTGAATAACATTCTTATTAGTAACTGGAGCGACGTTAATATCTTGTAATTGTTCGTCTACATTGTTCTGTGTTCAGCACTCTACATAGGGCTAAATAAAAGCGCTGTATGCAGAAAGCGTCTAGTACTATGGTAGACTGGCAGATTATTCAACCAAAGTCATTCTCGTACGTAGTTTGAAAGTCGCAACAGATCAGGGGGCGACGCGAGAGGTGCCGCACAGAAGGTGGCTAGAAACAGCACAGTGCTTCTACCACAGCGGAAAGTGCCGACAAGTAAGTGAAATAAAAAGTGTTCCCCCGTGTAGACATGCGCCCGCAGGAAGATCACAAGAGCAGAGAAGGCTGTGAGACGACTTCAGCCAATAGGTCGCTGAGTAGGACCGCACCACGACAGGACCGGCCTCTACAAGACGAGAATGCAAGCGCGGCTCCGTCCAGAAAAAAAATGTTTTTCACAAATGTGTGTGAAATCTTATGGGATTTAACTGCTAAGGTCATCTTAGCAGTAGCCCAAACACTTTTAAGTCTAAACTGAAGAGTTTCCTCATGGCTCACTCCTATTCTGTCGAGGAGCTCCTGGAAGAGCTGAAAAATTAAGCAAATTCCAGTATTACATTGTTGATTTTCTTTATTTAAACTTACGAATTATCGCCTGATTATGTTTCTTATATTTCATTTTATCTGTTTCCACTATCGTGTTATAATTTCATGTATTGACTCGTTCCATGACCATGGAGACTTCTCCTTAATAAATAAATGAATAAATAAATAAATAAATAAAAACAGTCCCTAAGCTTACACACTACTTAACCTAAATTATCCTAAGGACAAACACACACTCCCATGCCCGAGGGAGGACTCGAACCTCCGCCGGGACCAGCCGCACAGTCCAGGACTGCAGCGCCTTAGACTGCTCGGCTAATCCCACGCGGCTGCTCCGGCCAGCCTCGGCCGCTCAGTACCAGACCGGCACTACAAGAGCTCTACGACAGCAGTCATTAGTGCTCCATATCCACTGCTTGCATCGACATAGTATACAGAGAAAGACACCGACTGTTTGCCTGTCGCCCATCGCCTACGGCACGTTCTTGTAATACGAAGTATTGTTTATCTTCTTTATTGTAATAAAAATTATTAATGTGAATTGCTTGAATTGTTGCATAGCATTCCGAGAACGCATCATCCTTTAGGCACCCTAAACGAGACGAGTAGGAAGGACCGCACAAAAAGGACTGTCGTAGTGTTCCATACGTTGGTCGGTGGAGAAGAAGTAAATCAGTATAATTCATGTGGTTAGCACACTGGACTCGCATTCGGGAGGACGAAGGTTCAATCCCACGTCCGGCCATCCTGATTTAGGTTTTCCGTGATTTCCCTAAATCGTTCCAGGCAAATGCCGGGATGGTTCCTTTCAAAGGGCACGGCCGACATCCTTCCCTAATCCGATGAGACCTCCCGCAAAACAACAAAAAGTATAATCCATGGACGGTGTATTAGGAAATGGTACAAGCAACCTGTAATTTCACTAGGAACATGCATCCAATACAGATGGACAGAATAGTACCAGTAACGTTACAGTGACATGGAGCGCATCACTTTTGACATGAACACAAAGGAAATAGAGCAAACGTTAGTTAGTAAGGAGAGAGTGCTCACTACAAAAAAGTTCTCTTCAGCCTATCCAGCGTTCCGCAGAGTCGTTAGTTCCTCAGACGCCTAACTCATTAGCTAAAGGTTAATACTGAAACGTTCCTGAATAAAAATGATCCTTTCTTTGTGATCTATAGTCCCTCGAAGTTGGTCGATCTTGACATGAATCACCCTGTAAAAGCGACAACAGACTTCTTTGGTACATGAGTTACGCTCGATGGCAGACGCTGCACTGTTTACACAAGAGGACGACAAATTCTGCATGCTTTCTGAACCTGTACCTAACTGCTTAGCCTGCTGGATAGCACGCTGCCCCCAGGCCTACCGAGTGGCTAGCGACGAACTTCATCCTGTTCGTTATAACCGTGTACTCATCCGCCACAAACTGCAATACAGCCGTGGACAGCCTCTGATCACGCTGGTACATCCTGCTGCAGCGAGGAAAGCGGTCCCTATCTGTACCCACAAACTGCGTGAAAATTACCGCGCCGTCGTTACCACGAGCCTCTGCAGCCTATCATTTCGTGAATGTCTGGCGGTTAACGCTGGAGAACGCGTCGCACACCACTTTACGGCGTGGTGTTGCCGTGTTTGCACACGTAAGAGCGAAAGCCGGCGTGCACGAACCAGCTCTACATTCTCATAGGTCCACTGCTCCCTGTAGAAACCCGTCTCAAGAATACTCATCTTCAAAACTGATTTAAATCACGAATCATGTATTCTACCTGGTTGGTTCAAATGGCTCTGAGCACTATGGGACTCAACTGCTGAGGTCACTAGTCCCCTAGAACTTAGAACTAGTTAAACCTAACTAACCTAAGGACATCACAAACATCCATGCCCGAGGCAGGATTCGAACCTGCGACCGTAGCGGTCTTGCGGTTCGAGACTGCAGCGCCTTTAACCGCACGGCCTATTCTACCTGGCACCACATGTAAATGTATGCATACGCTATAACATTGGGAAGGATACTAAAAGTTGCACAAATTGGATCAGAACCGGTTACTGTCCAACATGTGGAAACAACAAAAGAACTACACTTCGGCATCCAGAACTGCGTGTTTTGAAATCGTTTCGCATCCACCCTCGGGCCTGAAATAATGCATCCATTAGAAAACCTCTCTTCACTTGAGTATTTTCCTTCCCTAAACGGTTTCAAAACTCCTATAAAATTTTTAGGTACGTTTACGTGGGCCACGGGAAGTGCGTTGTGCCGAGAACATAGCTTGTGCGGCTCTCCGGTTTTTGCAGGGAAACAGTTAGCGAAGAAAAAATAAATCGGACTTTGTGGACGCCTTATTTCAAGTAAGCGGACTTCCAGAATATTGAAACACTACACTGAATATATCGTAAAAGCAACTACCCCGAGAACTGGTAAGACCAACACCGACGTACGTTCTTGCATTTGTTCTAAAAATAATCGGCAAAGAATTGCTACGACGCCACTCAGTAGTCGACAACGCTTGGGAAAGAGGTGCGTGTCCAAGTGCGCGTGCGCCATGGCGACAGGGCGGCAACGCACTGGCCCGCGAGGTTTACCGGGAGAAATGAAATGCTGCGTGATTCGAGACTGTTTCGAAGAAAATTGTTCATAACTGAATTTTTAAAGTTAGCTAGGGGCATATATGGTGCATTTCCTATAATATTATCGAAAAGTATATTCTATGTGCGTTGTGCAGTATTCAGTACTTTTATTTGTGGCTGGAAGGCAACTGAGTGACATTATCGCCTGATGACTGATTAGTAGTAAATATTCAGTGCAACATTTGATCAATTAGAAAAATATTTACGACAACTGAAGGTCATGGTCACTCTTTGGAATTTATTAATACTGTTGCAAGTAGGCTGTTTAGGTTTCTATATTGGCAACACCACGTAGCGCTCTGTATGAAAATCACTGGCTGTGCTGTGTGCAGTCTGTGGCTGGTTAGCATTGTTGTAATATTCGCTAATTGTAGTGTTGGGCAGTTAGCTGTTAACAGCGGGTAGCGTTGCGCAGTTGGAGGTGAGCCGCCAGCAGTGGTGGATGTGGGGAGAGAGATGGCGGAGTTTTGAGAGCGGATGATCTGGACCGTGTCCACCGTGTGTTTGAAAAGCAAATAATATAAGAGGTTTATCAGCACAGTCATTCATTCATATGTAACGTCCCCTTAGAAAAATTAATGAATTACTGTGCTGATAAACCTCTTACATTATCTGCTTTTCAAACAGCTGAGCAAAACTGAACGTACTCAGACATTACTCTCTTTACTTACTCTGATCAACACTAAACTGACACACAATATTTTTAGCGCAACGCAATCTGACTTTTAAATATCCCTACAAAAGAATGGCCCTGACTAACAATAACCTATACCTTTCATGAATCACTTACCTCACAAAAATCTTCGTTACTCGAACTACTGCAATACAGCGAGAGCCAATACTGCCGGCTAAATAGAAGATTCTAACTACTGAAGGCACGAACTACTGATTGGCATAGTTAGCAAATGAAAGATTTTGATAAAGAACAAACAATGTTTTTACCTTAATAGTGTTCAAAAGTCATTTGCTGGCGGCTCACCTCCAACTGCGCAACGCTACGCGCTGTTATTCAGCCAACTGCCCAACACTACAATAGCGAATATTACAACAATGCTAACCAGCCACAGACTGCACACAGCACAGCCAGTGATTTTCATACAGAGCGCTACGTGGTGTTACCAATATAAAAATCTAAACAGCCTACTTACACTGTGAGAACTTGAACTTTAGATTTCGGGCGGAGAAAAACAACTCAGTCAGACGCAGACTAAGGGCCAAAATATTGACAATTCCAGTTAAATATCCGTTGCGTTTATTTGGGGCTTTGATTAGAATGGCCGTATTGCGTGTAGTTCCACCTGAGTAGGAGCTGAGTTACTCGCTCAGCGCTCGGAGCTGGGAATGTGGTAACAGGTAGGTAGCGGTCACTTAAAACTGGTGAGCCAAAACTTTATGACCACTGCCCGCCGCGACGTTGGACGCCCCCTGGGGGCGTTGCGGGTACGTGAAGAGGTAACAAAGGTATGTAAGCGGAGCAGACACGGACGCGGAATGGGCAATCTGTTGAGGTAAGCAACATGGACAAAGGGCAGATTATTATTACGCAGAACCTGTGAACGAATATCTCGAAAACGGCGAAGCTGATCGCATGTTCCCGTGCTACAGTCCTCAGCATCTACGGAAAGAGGTAGAAGGACAGTGAAACTAACACTTGCCGCTAAATGGTTGGACGTCCTTGGACGTCCCTGACTATTCACAGATAGTGCGATTCCGGAGATTATCTGCTCTTCTGCTCTGTAACGTAAGATAGTTCGTGATCCGTGATATCTCTACCGAAAAAGCACAATGCTGGTGCACACCGTTCGTCGTATATCTTTGAATATGGAGCTCCGCACCAGACATGCTGACCCGACGACATGGCTTGCACGGGACCTGTGGTAGTACTCGAAGACACGCTGGCAGCTGCGAACCACCAGCATCCCTTCATGCTTGATGTCTTCCCCGACGGCGATGTCGTCTTTCAGCAGTACAGATGTCCGTGTCTTGCAGCCAGAGCCGTGCTACAGTGGTTTGACGAGATTTATAGTGAACTCACGTTGATGTTTCGGCGACCAAATTCGCCTCGTGTAATACTATGGACACCATCTGTGCCGCTATCGGGCGCAATCGACGCGTACGCAAATCAGCGGCCCCTTATTTACCCGAATTCCATGAACTGTGCGTAGACATGTAATGCAACATACCTCCACAAACCTACCACCAACCTCTCGGATCCCTGACACGCAGAACCAATGATGTATTCCGTCCAAAGATAGACGAACAACCTACTAAAGGGGTGGTCATAAAGGTTTTTACCCCCAATAGGATAGACACCACATTAGGTAAAAATTAAGAGTAATGACCAAGCAGAAAAAAATACCTGTGTATGATATTCCAAGTCCAAAGCCTTGTTTCGGTATTTACAATCATTCATGATGTATTAGGATATCTCTGTTCCTTAAACGCTACACCTGTTCGACATCAACGGTATTTGAAACGAACCACAAGGTCATGTGAAGAACGACAGGGAAGAATGCTCTCATGCCTTATTTGACTAATAAACTGCACTTCCCGAGTAGCGATTTATAGAAATAACGTTCAAAAACTTAGCAATTAGTTTACGTGAGGTATTTGAAAGCCAATGAGTCTGGCTGCATCATCAATTCGTCAACTCGCTGGAGGATCGAAACGTGTATCCGCGTGCAGTGAGACGGAAGGGAGGTGGATGGTGGAGGGGGGAGAGGATGGGGGGGGGGCAGTGCACAACCAAAAAAATAACGTATTCACTTGAAGCTTTGGAGCTAAACAGCAGCTTAAATGTTTTTCGTCTAACTTTTCTTCTAATAGGCGTCTCGCATGCATTGAGCGTTAAGAAAGAGCTCACATGTTGGCGTGGTCAGTGTTATGCACAAAATTATCGTTTAAGTAAATCGTACACTTTGACTCAGTTGTAAGATATACTCTTCCGTTCAACGAGAAAGTGTGGAACTTTTAGAGTTTTTCCTCGTACTGCGTCTTGAACACAATGGTGCTCTCTTTTTCGTAAACTGACCAGAGCGGCTCCGTCCAAAACAAGCAAATAACGCCGGCCGGCCGGCCGTAAAAGTTATTTGCTATTTTTAACGCTGACTGCCGACGCCACATATTCGCAGTGAGATTTATGGAGGGGAGGGTCCCACAATTATAACGGCGCGTGGGACGAAGAAAAAAACACAACGGCCCGTCTTCGGAGCGTCCACTTTACTGGCCCACGAGATGCCACACACACACACACACACACACACACACACACACGACGTACTCTTCAGAGGAAGCTCTTGAATTTCATACGCTTTCCAACAGCGGGAACGAAATCGTTGGAATACTTAAGATACGAAAAACGTATCTGCAGCATTTTCAAAAACGACGTGAGAATAATAATAAGGGAGACGCAGGAAAGACATTCCAGTGTTTAAGTGGCCATCAGGGTCGACTTTATATGCAAGTGCTGTGCATCTCCTCTGCAGACCTTCCCAAGGCGAATAAAGGAACGAAGCTATCAGACGCTTACAGAAAGATACGTTGATGACACACTTTTGAGTGATATCGAATAATACTTTTGGAAGAGCTCTCTAAGGCCAGACCCGGATGGACGTATGGAATACGCGCTTTCCCATGCATACCAAAATCGAGACATTGTCACTTTCTAGTGTCCCACTCATATCGATACTGCATCATTCGAACAACCGGCCAAATGGAGCCCCGCAGTGGGGCAACTTTCAAACTCTGTCAGGCGCCGATAACTCACTCTCAAACGAGTACGTGTTCTTCAATGTGATCACTCAGTATCTGACACTGTTCATGCAACTTATATACCCTATTGAGCTTGATAAAAACACGAAATACGAACAGCAGTAATGCACTCTGCTGGCAGGCCAATCAGTCATACAGAATTTCAACTCTGATCACTTAAATTGGTTCGCAAGTTAAACAGATATCCGATCATTTCTTCTGGCTGCTAACTCAGACTGTTTCAGGAGCATCAAGACTGACTTCCTGAATGATTACATTCACGGTAAAGCTACAGCTTGGACAGGTGCGGAAAATGTTCCAAGCACCTTAACAAATGCCACCGATTCCTAAATCCTAATTTTATAACGAAGTCCCATTATGACAAAACTATACGAGATAGAAAAAACTGACATATATGGAGTCAGTACCCATACAATGATGAGTTTAAGTTTTTACCTAACTAAATGTCACAAAACGCAAGCGTTTACTTGCAAATAATAAAATAAAAATGTATATATTGGTTGTATTTATAGAAGTCTTCTCGAAAAACTACATGGCAAATACCTGAAAAGCAGCATAAATATAATCTTCCATCAGTACATGGTATCTAACCAAAATGGAAAAACGGAGGCGTTCGTAGGAGAATGTTGGAAGACCCGACCAGCTCACGAGGTTATGTTGAGCAGCCTCTGACCAACACACGCTGACCGCCACGAGTGGAAAAACTTTTGCGTCCAGTGGAGAGGCTGTGACGGCCCTAGATGTTCTACAGCACCACTTCGAAAGATGACCTAAAGGAAGAGCATTTCATGATGTAAGTGTTAATGATGTGTTTATCGTTCTCGCATATTGCAGATACCACTTAGACGGTGACGACCATCAGTTAAATCTAATAAACCTGTGCACAGCCATCCGGCATGTAAATACTAACTTTCTTGCCTTGTGGGAGTGAGTGCACAATGTACGTTTGAAACTTAAACCACCTAAAACGCACATCTTCTTAATCGCTCACAAAATGTTTACCCCTCTTCCAGCATTAGGCCAAAACTTCTGAGCAATAACTTCATCGTCTTTTGCCAAGGCCTGGGGGATAATTCTGGTCCAGAACTTAGTTCGGACTAAACACACAACTGCAGCCTTCAACACAGTGTCACATTCACTTCATTCACAGCCAAAAAGTAAAAAACTATTTCATTTCGAGCTTAAAAAGTGACTCCTAGAATCAACAAGGCTCTGCACACATTATTATGGCCACCTTATTTTTCTAGGTCTTTCGTATGGGAGCTCACGTCGGTTACAACTGGCGATGAATGCTTACGTACAACACATCTGTGAAGTTCGCTACTTCGACCGTATCACACCTGCCTAAGAACAATTATCGTGGTTACGAGCCGGTAGGAATAGAGACTCGGTCGTCTCCTCAATCATGGCATTTCCTCTTATCTTCCTTTAAGTCTCACGCTACTATCTGAACAGCTCAGCAGAATCAGTGCTTCTCAGAAAATGAAATAGTCTCTAAAGAACTATATAGCATAGCCAGCTTCTCAAAATTATGTTCTGATCAGGAATATAACTTTCTATGTACTTTCAAACACAAGATAAATTAGACTCGTTTCAAACATCAAAAGACAGCTGTTGGTCCATATTCTACGACAGTGGCCGTTTCTGCTATGTTGTTGTTACGGCTCACTTTTGTCAGCTTCTTCCCTCCCCTCGCCCCCTCCCCACATCGTGCTGTTTCGTTTTCCCTTGCCTACACAGCCTGCTACTGAAAATCTGTTTTTCTTAGCAGCTACTGTCACGA
This sequence comes from Schistocerca piceifrons, assembly GCF_021461385.2. Lineage (NCBI taxonomy): Eukaryota > Metazoa > Arthropoda > Insecta > Orthoptera > Acrididae > Schistocerca > Schistocerca piceifrons. The sequence continues at coordinate 29,785,254 of NC_060140.1, read as the reverse complement.
TCATTTCAATCTTGTCCTCTTTGAAATCCTTCCTTTTCTGGTGATACTAAACATTGCTTCAAATGTGCTGAACTAATCACTATTACCTGTCTTTTTAATGCTCTTCATTATTATTATTATTATTATTATTATTATTACTACTATTATTAACTGCAATTATTATAATTATTGTCATTATTATTATTCACAGTTACTATTTGTGTTGGTAATAATAACTTTTCTCATAATAATTTCTCAGAATCAGACGTACGCATAGAAACTGAGGACGTTTTGTGATACACTGGCTGACAAGAAAAGTGAGCGCCCTGTAATGTGTAAGAAGGCTGTTTAGGTTTTTATGTTGGTAACGCCAAGTAGCCCACTGTATGAAAATCACTGACTGTGCTGTGTGCAGTCTGTGGCTGGTTGGTATTGTTGGAATATACGCTATTGTAGTGTTGGGCAGTTGGATGTGAACACCGCGTAGCGTTGCGCAGTTGGAGGTGAGCCGCCAGCAGTGGTGGATGTGGGGAGAGAGATGGCGGAGTTGTGAGAGCGGATGATCTGGACGTATGTCCATCGGAGAGAGTAAATTTGTAAGACTGGATGTCATGAACTGATATATATATATATATATATATATATATATTATGACTTTTGAACACTATTAAGGTAAATACATTGTTTGTGCTCTACCAAAATCTTTCATTTGCCAACTATGCCTATCAGTTGTTAGCGACTTCAGTAGTTAGAATCTTTTATTTAGCTGGCAGTATTGGCGGTCGCTGTATAGCAGTAGTTCGAGTAACGAAGATTTTTGTGAGGTAAGTAATTCATGAAAGTTATAGGTTATTGTTACTCAGGGCCATTCTTTTGTAGGGATTATTGAAAGTCAGACTGCGTTGCGGTAAGAATATTGTGAGTCAGTTTAGTGATGATCAGAATAAGTAAGGACAGAAATGTCTTAGTACGTTCAGGTTTGCTCAGCTGTTTGAAAATCAAATAACGTAAGAGGTTTACCAGCACAGTAATTCATTAATTTTTCTAAGGGGGAGGTTTCAAATGTAAAAAGTTGGTAGCTTTCATATTGCCTTTCCTTTCTCTTAATTGGAACTTTGTAGTTGAATTATATTATTAACAGTAATGCGTCTCTCTTTGGCTTCAATTAATATAGAATAAGGGTGAAAATGGACGGAGGAACGAAATGAAAGTTCGCGGGCTGTTATTTCAGTGATCATAAAATCGAGAAACATTTACAAAGAAACTGGGAGGATGTGTCCACTTATAAGCAAGACTTTGCAGGCCCTCCTTCCCCTCCGTCTCTGGCCTGGATGAATGCACTGATTCGGTTGGGATGGGCGTCGTGAAGTCGTTATGTCCTCTCCTGAGGTAAGCTGACTGACAGCTGTTGTAACTCGTCCTTTGTATTCTGGGGACCGTCACCGGGATGAGGTCGGCTTTCGAACTGGTTGTACAAACGTTCTGTCGGGATCTGGGGATCTTGCTGGTCACAGGATTACCTCAACATCACGTGGACAGTTCATAGAGACACGTGCCGTGTTGGACGAGCATTGCCCTTTATAAAAAAAATGGCGCCACGATACAGTCGTACGAGAAGTAACACACGAGGATGCAGGATGTCTGGGACATACACTTGTGACGTCAGACCACCTAAAGACAGTGCCTGCAGTGATCTGAAGTAGGAAGGGCACCGCTGTGCCTCTCTCGGGACACCTCACCAGACCGCCGCCATATACTCGCCAACGATGGTCGTCCAAGGTAGTGTAGTACAGAAATGCTGTTCCTCGGTGAAGCCAAGGCGATGTCATTCATCAGGAGGCCATGCTTCGCGGTCACAGCCGTTTATGTTGTGGTACTAACAGATGTCTGTACATGCTGCGGCTGGTCTCCGACCAACTGTGCGAGATCATACAGAATGTTGCAGGAGCCCATTACTTGTTCTCGGATGGCAGTCGGAGGCACGAAGGGACTCCGATGAGCTCGGTGCGCAATACGTCGATCCTTCCTTGTGGTGGTCAGACGAGGCAGAGTGGAACCTCGGTGACTAGTACGTATGCTCTCATATCGCCATGCAGACCACCACCGGGCTACCGTCATATACGAATCCCCCACAAATCTGGGTATTGTACGATTAGGCCAGCCGCACAAATGGAAACCAAAAATGAGACCAGGTATCCCACACACGTACGCATTCTAAAAATGGCTTCAAATGGCTCTGAGCACTATGGGACTTAACAACTGTGGTCATCAGTCCCCTAGAACTTAGAACTACTTAAACCTAACCAACCTAAGGACATCACACACACTTCCATGCCCGAGGCAGGATATGAACCTGCGACCGTAGCGGTCACGCGGTTCCAGACTGAAGTGCCTAGAACCGCACGGCAACACCCGCCGACCGTACGCATTCTCTCCGTCGTCTTCAAGGCAATCACTCCACGTCTGACGGTGTTGACGCTGTGCTCTATGGAGCGCCCTTTCCACCTGTGACAGGGAATTGCAAGTGTAATCATGTAAGTACCCGCCGATGGTGTGTACGTGTGCGTTATTACACAGACGGCCGGCCAGGCCACATGTTTTGGGTGCTTCACTATTGTTGTCAGGCAGTTTGTGTCTTCGTATGTGTTCTTTCTGAGCCTATGAAAGACATTGCTTAAGTGTGTTAACACCGGCATCCATATACCGTTAAAGAAGATGTGTACCACCCGTCCACTACTGGGTAAGGCAACGGCGATCGACGGCGACGGACAGCGGCCAATTGCACTGACGTTTTCAAAACACGTGACGTCACGCCGTGGCGCGGGAGCGCGCGGACACGGAATTCAGTGGCAGTCAGTAGCGAGCCAGTGGGTGTGTTGGACCATCCATCGAGCTGCGGACCCCTTGAAGATGTCTCCCGCAGTCGGAGACGAAACGGTGGTAATTGACACAGAATTCATCAACCGACCAGGGCATAGCAGCCCGGATAATTATAATGGACATGATGTTTCCGGCCGTGAAAGTCTACAAAATTCAGATGCTTTCAACGTCTAACAGAGAATTTACCGCCTGGATTCCGTACCATAAGTTTAATATTGATAGAGCCTTATGAATTTGACTGTGAGAGCTTACGAGTACGCAGCGGCTTATCCCTCCTAAAGATGGTGGCGCTGCGGGACGCACCACACGGGGATGCGGCGGTTGCGTGACCTTCCACAGCCGCGGCCACCAGTTCAGTCAGTGGGCGGGCCGCGCGTGTAGACCGCTTGCGGTAGGCCGGGCTTCGTGGCCGCTGCGTCCGCGGTCTGACACGTATGCTTCCGCGCTTTCTGGGCGGTCTCCAGCTGAATTCTCTGACAGCGACAGCAAGGCGTATAATGGAGACAGAGACAGCTGAAATTTTCCTTCAGCCACACTGCTGTAACCCCTGAATCTACAGAAATACCCAAGTAGCTAAACCACCTAGACTAAGACTAGAAGACAAAAACTACGTTTAGGGTTTAGCTTTCCGTCGACGACTAGGTCAGCAGCGACCGTTGACAAGCTTGTATTGGGGAAGGATCACGGTTATTGCCTCGATTGACTTACGGAGACCACGGAAAGCATAAAGGGGGGTGGTGCATCGGCGCTCCTGGCAGAGACGAGCCCAGTCTTCTTCCACTGTGACACCTCGAACGGTCCTGATGATACTTACGAACTGCATGAGTAAGACAGAAGTCATGGCACCAAAAAGTGAGGAAGACGGATGAAACTGCCGTCCAATCAACGTAAATTAGCTTAACATCGTTTTTTTTAGCTAGTTTCAGGAAAGAGTTAGATATTTGTTATGATGAGTCATATTAAGTAAGCTAGTAAGTTTACGAGAGGTCTTTGTATATAATGATATAAAGATGTGTATTTTGACCTGATTTTCTTTTTCCAAAATTAAAACCTGAGAGGCAAATTCGAAAACGGACCTTTCCTACATTACGTAATACGTAATTGCACTTCTTACTAAATAAGAATGTAATGTTGTATTTTCATACTATTATGGACCACGCGAAGATTTAAAATGTTCACATGACAAAGGAAGGTGAAGGACGACGTGTGGGAATGTTTCTTAGGAGACGGGACCGGGGGATTTGGGGGGGGGGGGGGGCGCAGTTTGTTGTTGTTGTTGTTGTTGTCATCTTCAGTCCTTAGACTGGTTTGATGCAGCTCTCCATGCTACTCTATCCTGTGCAAGCTGTTTCATCTCCCAGTACTTATTGCAACCTACATCCTACTCAATCTGCATAGTGTATTCATCTCTTCGTCTCCCTCTACGATTTTTACCCTCGACGCTGCCCTCCAATGATCCTTTGATTCCTCAGAACATGTCCTACCAACCGGTCCCTTCTTCTTGTCAAGTTGTGCCACGAACTCCTCTTCTCCCCAATTCTATTCAATACCTCCTCATTAGTTATGTCATCTACTCATCTAATCTTCAGAATTCTTCTGTAGCACCACATTTCGAAAGCTTCTATTCTCTTCTTCTCCAAACTATTTATCGTCCATGTTTCACTTCCATACATGGCTACACTCCATACAAATACTTTCAGAAACAACTACCTGACACTTAAATCTATCCTCGATGTTAACAAAAATGCCTCCTCTTCAGAAACGCTTTCCTTGCCATTGCCATTCTACATTTTATATCCTCTTTACTTCGACCATCATCAGTTATTTTGCTCCCCAAATAGCAAAACTCATTTACTACTTTAATTGTCTCATTTCCTAATCTAATTCCCTCAGCATCACCCGACTTAATTCGACTACATTCCATTATCCTCGTTTGCTTTCGTTGATGTTCATCTTATACCCTCCTTTCAAGACACTATCCATTCCGTTCAACTGCTCTTCCAAGTCCTTTGCTGTCTCTGACAGAATTACAATGTCTCCGGCGAACCTCAGCGTTTTTATTTCTCCTCCATGGATTTTAATACCTACTACAAACTTTTCTTTTGTTTCCTTTATTGCTTCCTCAATATACAGATTGAATAACATCGGGGAGAGGCTACAACCCTGTCTCACTCCCTTCCTAACCACTTCTTCCCTTTCATACCCCTCGACTCTTGTAACTGCCAAGTGGTTTCTGTACAAATTGTAAATAGCCTTTCGCTCCCTGTATTTTACCCCTGCCACCTTCAGAATTTGAGAGAGAGTATTCCAGTCAACATTGTCAAAAGGTTTCTCTAAGTCTACAAATGCTAGAAACGTAGGTTTGCCTTTCCTTAATCTTTCTTCTAAGATAAGTCGTAGGGTCAGTATTGCCTCACGTGTTCCAGTGTTTCTACGGAAACCAAACTGATCTTCCCCGAGGTCCGCTTCTACCAGTTTTTCCATTCGTCTGTAAAGAATTCGCGTTAGTATTTTGCAGCTGTGACTTATTAAACTGGTAGTTCGGTAATATTCACATCTGTTAACACCTGCTTTCTTTGGGATTGGAATTACTATATTCTTCTTGAAGTCTGAGGGAATTTCGCCCGTCTCATACATCTTGCTCGCCAGTTATGTGGTGGAAAAGCCGCGACAGTGAGTCCTTTGTGCCAGGAGCAGTCAGAAGGCTGCCACAGGCGGTGGATCGCCACTGCGGGTGCGTGTCTGCGTGTGCTCGTCGGACACAGCCAGCAGGAGCTCACAGGGGGAGTCCGGTCGAGGCAATGGCGGCGTCCGATTCAACTTTGTGCTGCCGTGACAGGCGATGCACCCACTAACGTCTCCGAGACGGGCTAATTCTGCTCATAGGTTGAAAGTATTAGATCGGTTCTAGTCTCTCAAGTAAAGACAGCTGCCGTTTCTGCACCTCGTAAGGGAAGCGAACGCCATCGTCTTTTGATTAACTGATGTTGACGATGTACAGATACTTCATGTTTGCTGACAATGCTTCACGAACTACAATACTACGCAAAACTTAAGGACGACAGTAACTTTCACATGATGTGCCATTGCCAAGTCACATAGCTCTATTAATGTTAAACCACAAATACACTGAAGCGCCAAAGAAACTGGTATACGCATGCGTATTCAAATACAGAGATAAGTAAAAGGCAGAATTCTGCGCTGCGGTCGGCAACGTCTGTTGACGACAACAAGTGTCTGCCGCAGTTTTAGATCGATTACTGCTGCTGCAGTAGCAGGTTATCAAGATTTAAGTGAGTGTGAACGTGGTGTTACAGTCGGCACACATGCCATGGGACACAGCATGTCCGAGGTAGCGATGAAGTGGGGATTTTCCCGTACGACCATCTCACTAGTGTACCTTGAATAACACGAATCTGGTAAAACATCAAATCTCCGACATCGCTACGGCCGGAAAAAGATCCTGCAAGAGCGAGAACAACAACAATTGAAGACAATGGTTCAACGTGACGGAAGCGCAGCCCTTCCGCAAATTGCTCCCGGTTTCAGTGTTATGCCATTAACATGTGTCAGCGTGCGAACCATTGAACGAAACATCATCGATACGAGATTTCGGAGCCAAAGGCCCACTAGCGTTTCTTGATGAGTGCACAACACAAAGCTTTACGCCTCGCCTGGGCCCATCAACACCGATATCGGACTGTTTATGACTGAAAACATGTTGCCCGGTCGGACGAGTCTCGTTTCAAATTGTGTCGAGCGGATGGAAGTGTACAGGTATGGAGACAACCTCATGAAACCATTGACCCTGTATGTAAGCAGGAGACTGTTCAAGCTGGTGGAGGTTCTGTACGGTGTTATGGACCCCGTGATACGTCTAGATACGGCTCTGTATGTAAGCATCCTGTCTGACCACCTGCATTCATTCATGTCCATTGTGCAAGTCTTTATATTTGACGCCACATTGTCAACTTGCATGTCGATGATGATGAAAGGATAATGATAATGATAATAACATTATGATGACAGCGTTCACGTCCAGATGCGAGCAGAAAGGAACTGAACGCGGGAACGCATGATCGTGAAACAGCAACTCTAACCGCATGACCACGAGCTCTTCGCTTTAATTTGAACGCAACAAAGAAGTTACAAGCGACACGTGCACTTAGCGAGTAAAATGTGACTGGTTCGTGATTGATATTAATACGGAAGTACGGATTAAACACGTAGAGGATTGTATAAACTCTTCAGTCATTACGTTGAATCGTATCATATAAAGTACATCAAATAATTTAGGGATTTTTAGAAAGATGATAAAGTTCACTAGCCAAAGCGTAAATAGCTTTTTCAGAGAGTAATTACAGTTCCATATTTTGCCTTACCTTTTTTAAATTGGTGAATACGTTGTACTACACACTCTAAAGTAGTCTCTGTCCTTCCCGTACATTCAAGCTTCCTCCATACCAAATTTTATCAAAATCGGTTCTGCGGTTTAGTCGTGAAAGCGTAGCAGAGTTACTTTTGCGTTTATAATGTTAGCACGGACTAAGATGGACTAGTACGGACTGCTACAAAACAGTACATAACGTAACAGATAGAAATGCGGAATGAACGAATAGAGGAGACTCTTCTGTTCTGAGGCAGTTAGTACACTGAAGTCACGGCCATGTATGACCGCCCCTGGAAATGACAAAACGCCGAACATTATTGTTCTTAGAAGGACGTATGATTACCACGACCGGCAATGCATGCTCTGGAACGAGCTCACACTCTCGGCACGAGGTTAGTGACGAGTTGTTTGGAAGAGCGCTGCACTGCCCCACCCGCGCGATCGGCAACTGAAGGGATTTAAATCTGGATAACTGGCAGGCCAGTGCATCGCCGGCTATCCTCTCGTTCCTAGACCACCTCCACCTGCGGATGCTGTCGTGCATAGTCATCCATAAAATCCAAGTCCCTTGAAGAGGCGCACACGGGGAAAGAGTACGGAATCACAATAGCATTTACTGGTCAGAGTACCGTGTCCAAACACTTAGAGGTCAGTACACCCACGCAACACAATTCCTTCCCACACGATAACTCCTGTCCCTTCAAAACAATCATGCTGGACAATTCTCACCATATAAGGATACGAGGAAGACTGTCCAGCGTGATCAGTTTGGTGATCCAAGCCATAACGTTGCGTGGGAGGACTCTCTTTGTACACGATACTCTCGTTGGTCAATGTTAGTCTGACACTGTACTGCTTCCCCATGTGTGCGATTTCAAGGTTGCATTTGACCCTGTCTTCATTTTTATGGATGAATACGTACGACAGCGTCCGTCAGTGCGCAAGTGGTCAGGTGGGTATATTGGAACGAATGGACTGGCCGATTGATTCTAGGCGCTTCAGTCCGGAACCGCACTGCTGCTACGGTCGCAGGGTCGAATCCTGCCTCGACCATGGATGTGTGTGATGTCATTGGGTTCGTTAGGTTTAAGTAGTTCTAAATTTAGGGGACTAATGACCTCCGATGTTAAGTCCCATAGGACTCAGAGCCATTTGAACCATTTTAATTTGGACTGTGTAATGTCCGCACAGAAAATAACCTCTACCACGCACCAATTAATCATTGTCAATCAAACCATCCACATTCATTCACTTTGGAAAAGTATCTGATCTGATTTTCTCGTAACATATGCGGCGACAGCTAGACGACGCCAAAGTATTTTTTAGCGCGTTTATTCTTTGAAATAACAGAGATGCATATATGCATTCTCCATGGTTGTTAGAGTGGTAACTAGGACAGCTTCTGGAGTAGGGATTGAGGGATTGACGTGTTTCTGAGAGAGACATATTCTGATTTTCTTCTCGCTAAATCGAGCGAATTAACTTTTGTGCCACTAGCGGTTTGTTTGAATAGAAAGAGAGTGTAAACTGAAAATAATTAAGACGTGGAATCACCGGAGATCTGGACATGTAATGGAGATGAATTTAATACACAATTTCCTTCATAAATAAGGTTTGTGACTTTTTGTTCCGGAGTGAATGAACGAATGAGTTTTTCCGAACCATTTGATGATCACGTTGGCCCTGTAATTAGTGGGGAAGTTTCAGCTGTGTCGAAGATAGCCTGCAATCACTGAGTCTGTGTTAAATCGTCCAAAAAGGCTTCGTACACATCTGGAATTCGCAATCTTTCGTGAAAGGAACAAATTGTCCACACGATGGATTCTCCCGACTGAATACAGTGTTTAACAGTAATAATAAATGTAAAGATCTCTTACAACAAGCCAGCCGCTGATTACCAAGACGAAGGACTCCACCAAAGATCCTATTTGGCTGATTTCACGTAATGAAATATTATAATAAAACCTGTACATAGATAAAGGAGAGAAAGAGAGAGAGCGAATGACAATAGAGATAATATTAATAATCCTCCATTAGTATAACTTTTCGCCTGTCTTATCACGGATCAGCCAAGACACGGGAGGCCCTTACATTACTGTATAGATTTATGTGTGAAGGTGAAAGGGTCTTAAAGGCAACAGATACACGTCTATACAGACAAGACATTACACAAAGTTAGCGGCTAGCTGCATTCATCATCTATTCATAGAGGAAGAGACGAAAATTTATTATTATCATGTTAAAACTGGCCTGCCCGTTTTCTCGAGTAAAATCCCATCAGTGTCAATCATGCAGGTGGGGTAATGCGACGCTTTTCCACAGCAACTCCTCATTAACCTTGTGGCCAGTGTGGGAGCATGTTCCAAGCATTCATCTGTGGTGATCGCACGCCCTATTAAAGAACCATGTCCGGCCTCTTGTTATCCACAACAGAGTATATTTGGGTCAGTGATTTATCATCTCCGTAACTCATTTGTATGGAGTGTAGCCATGCATAGAAGTGAAACATGGACGATAACCAGTTTGGACAAGAAGAGAATAGAAGCTTTCGAAATGTGGTGCTACGGAAGAATGCTAAAAATAAGGTGGGTAGATCACGTAACTAATGAGGAGGTATTGAACAGGATTGGGGAGAAGAGAAGTTTGTGGCACAACTTGACCAGAAGAAGGGATCGGTTGGTAGGACATGTTCTGAGGCATCAAGGGATCACCAATTTAGTATTGGAGGGCAGCGTGGAGGGTAAAAATCGTAGGGGGAGACCAAGAGATGAATACACTAAGCAGATTCAGAAGGAGGTAGGTTGCAGTAGGTACTGGGAGATGAAGAAGCTTGCACAGGATAGAGTAGCATGGAGAGCTGCATCAAACCAGTCTCAGGACTGAAGACCACAACAACAACAACAACAACAACAACAACAACAACTCATTGTCAACATTAACTGAGCGGTATGAGTGCATGTAGGAAGCTGACTCGCATCATGTTGTCGAAATCAGTGGTATGAAGACAATCCAGCTGAGAAAAATTTGCAGCTAAATACAACTGTGAACAGAATAATTTCAGTTAACAGACATGACTGCAGTAATTACCATTTGCTTAATTAACTCTACCACTGATTTAACTTGTTACTGGAATGCAGATACTTAATTACTACTCTTTTTCATTTACATATTGTGATGATGCTCGTTTTCCACATGTGCCTAAACGTCAATATACCCACATATAATCATTTTATGTTGTGTTCCCGTAAACCTCCTGAATGGAACAGCAGGGCCTGTGGATTCTGGCATATTAGTTCGTCTTTCACTCAGTTCGTGAAATGTGGCGAGGTGTGGCACCTGCAAGTCTTCGGCTGTGGGTTGACAATAGCGGAATTCTGAGAGATTTCCCAAGACCTGACGGGCAGCGATCAGGCGAGTAAGCTGCTTTGAATGCGTCAAACCAGACAGCTACAAAACGGCGTCCCACACTAATGCTAGCCACGAGGGGTCCTGAGAGCTTTGAACAAAGCCCACAGGTCGTCTGGTAGACGGAAGAGGGAAAGCGGGTCCACTGCTGTGTTCCTGTTAACAGCGTGGGAAGCGGGCTGGATTTATGCGCCCAGATACGTTTCCGCCAATCATAAAGCGAGGGCCTGTATTCTGTCAACATCAATTTGTTAATAGAGACTCCAACGAACGTTGGATGAGGAAATTCGTCAGACTTTCCTTGTGTGCAGCAAGAGAGAGGGAGATTTTCAAACCGAGCTAGGTGGCGCAGTGGCCAGCAAACTGGACTCGCATTCGGGAGGACGACGGTTCAATCCCGCTTCCGGCCAACCTGATTTAGGTTTTTCGTGATTTCCCTTATTCGCTGCAGGTAAATGCCGGGATGGTTCCTTTAAGAGGACACGGCCGACTGCCTTCCCCGTCCTTCCCTAATCCAATGAGACCGATGACCTCACTGTCTGATCTTCTTCCCCGAACAATGCAACCCCCCTCCACCCCTCTTCATCTCCGGATAAACTACTACTGAACTGCTTCTGCAGTATATTTGAAAAGTGCGAGGGGGCAGTCTAATCGGAGTCCACTGGAGTGTGGAGGTGTCGATTTATGGGCAACTGCACGGCGGCTGCTCGTCTCTCGTTCCCTGGGTGCGCGGCTGCAGCTCGGCGCACCTTTGGCAATTTCCAAGTAAGTGTCACGCGTAGCATTTACGTTTGTCTCTGCATTGCATATCTCACGACCTGCGAGCCTGGTGCGCAACCTGTGATTGCGTTTTATTGTTATTTCTTTACCATACTGGGATCTAGAGTTCACGCAGTCCAGTATATGCGCGTATTGCGAATTGCCTAGACTTTCGGAAGTGGTTTCCATATCAGTCTACATCTTCCAAAGAGTTTTCAGGTGCCTTCTGCACGGATATAGTCGTCATTAATGTGAATATTGTCACGCTGATGATCCAGAGAAACCTAGAAACTGTTAGCATATTGACGATTCTGATGAAAATAATTGCGAACCAATGCAACCTAAATTTAATCATAGTAATTGAGAACAAATAAACCAGTATATTTGCAATAACTTTTCTCACTCCGTCATTTCCTTCCACAAACATTCTGACGAGGCGACCCTTACAAAAAATTGTGGGTTCATGCTCAATTTCAGTCTCACTCTGACAGTGTTTCAAGTATTATACAGGTGCCATAACGAGAAATGTATAGTTTTCTTTTAATCTTCAAAGTTCGTTGAATCATTTTTTAATTATATGAATTCATTTAATTTTTTATTTCCTTTATAATGAAATTCCAGCTCCATCAGCACGTATGTGCGAATAATTATCAACCTAATAGTTGTAAAACCGTTTTGTATTCTATCTGAGAACAGAATTAGTTGTTTGGTCTTTGCAACGTTGAGTTTGCGAGTGTGGCAGGCAGCTTACTCTAACAACTGCTGAATAGCAGTCGATACGCATATGAACATGCAACAGCAGAGACAGTTGCAACTTTTAAATCTCAATAACAAACCAGTATGAATTAATCGTGCGTCAAGATGAGAGTTGCCTCTGAGCAATGTTGATCGAAACGTTGTTTTCAGAGTTAAAGATAATTTCGTGCAGTGGTTCAAATGTAAGCGATTTTGCTTTGCGACGCATCTCTTTCATCCGCTACGGGGAAGAGGCGGCGGGTCGTGCGGAGTGAAGGCAGTAACGGTAGCAGGCTGGCCTGGTGCCAGGGGCGAAGAGGCTTCTGTAGATCGGTGTTTGCGACCCATGGCGTTGGGGGGGACAAGGAAGTTACACGAATTCGCATTTCTGTCGTCAATAACTTCTGAGTTTTACCACGCATTTGTTATGTTATTGAATCTGATTCAATAAGGTAACAAAAACGAAGTTCAATAGCCAAAAAAACTGTCACAATCTGAAGAAAACTGAATAAAGAAGCTGTCCTTGTGGCATCTAACGCTTGGTGTATTATATCCCGTATATTTTCGAACGTTACAAGCCCAGCAAAGAATTGTTTCCTTGTCTTTGTCCAATTGGATAGTTCTCCATAGCTAATGCCCGACGAGATAATAAATTTTCTCTGCTCACTTTTACTCCTGTTCGTAAGTTTTGGAAAATGAAAACCTGATTTTCACAATTCTGTGTCACACATAATACACCAATTACGCATAGCGACCGATGGTTTTTACATATATTCTTGGTCAACTGACTAACGAAAACCGTCTGACAAAGTTTTAATGCTGGCATAGAGATGAAGAAACTACAATTTGTGGAGGAGGAGAGAGAGATACCAATGCTAAGGTTCCCAGACGACATAGTCTTTATGCACGGATGTAAGAGAGACTTAGAAGCGTCGTTGAAATGAATGAACGGCATATGTGGCAGTCGATGTGACTGAAGGATGAAAGACGAAAGTGATTAATTGAAGCAGAAAGGGGGACCACGACTTGCAAAATATCATTACTGCGAACGAGAAAGTGGTTTAAGACGTGAATGAATTGTGCTACATGCGGAGCGGGGTTAGACATTACGGCCGAAGCAACGACGACGTCGTATTTGGACTAGCATAGGCGAAGGAAGCTGCTTTCAGTACAACAGCTCTACTGTTAACATACGTACCAATGCTAGAATGAGGAATAAGTACTTCAATGAGTACGTTTCGAGTAAAGCGTAGTGTGGCTGTCAAGCGTGAATCATCAGAAATCCGGAGGAAAAGAACTGGGAGCATTTGAGGTGTGGTTCTACTGAAGAACGACGGAAATTATGTGGACAGGTAAAGCGCAAAGTAAAGAATTATTAGGGATCAGGCGAGGAAAAAACTCTATCAAAGATCTTTATTAGGTGAAAAGACAACAATGATTTTATCTTGGAACTCTTCCATTTGGTCCGTGTTTGTATAGAAAAACAGTAATATCAGAAAACTGAGTCTGCCTTGATACAAAACACCCTGTGGGTTTTTTGCATCAAGGCGAGCTCAATTTTCTGATATAACTGTGTAAAGACAAGCTATCAAGACGGCATCCAGAAGCAGTTTACTTTGGGAGGAGGAATAGAGGGAAGAAACAACAGAAGTAGAGAAAGGCTAGAACACAAAAAAAAACAAAAAAACGGTTATTGAGAATTTAAGGTGTAATAGTTCTGTAGAGATGAAAATGTAATAGAAGAAGGAAAACGAAGGAAGGTAGCAACAAACTTGTCGAAAGAATACTACTCGTATGCGGGTATTTAAGGAAGGGGTGCACAGAGGCTCTGAATATAATCGCCACTATTACGCAGTGCTCATTCGGCTACAAGATGACTGTGTTATGGCGTGTTTGAAAATCGGGTTCTGCTCTTCCCAGCCGCACAGACTCAGTACGAATCAGATGCTATGCTGCCCACGCTCCCAGGAACCTCGACACAACCAGACCCGAGGAACGCACCATGGTTCGAAAAGACGTTGATTGTAATCTTATTTGAACGTGGAGATGAAATAGAAATACTAACGGACGATCTGTCAGTGATATTCTAAAAAATATGAAGAATAACATACAGATTCTGCTGAATTTGTAATGCCGGATTCACTTCGTTAGGGAGTTAATCTATGAATAGTTTTCTGTGTCCCCGAGGCAAGAGTGAGACGTAAATAAAATAACATTACTCTAAGTAAAGGAGTCATTTTGGGCTAGGTTAATTTGAAGACAACGCCCTTCGAACTATAGTTACTGATGGTCACCAAGGTGGTGCTGGCCGTTAGAGAAGCTCTTTGGCTGGATGAAAGGACACCATGACAGCAGGAGTACATTCTTGGGAGATAGTTTCCCGTACCAGGCAAGTAATGGCAACGTAAAAGGTGTGGGGAGTTTGCTCAGAACTCGCTGGTAAGACAGGCTAAGCTATTTGTAGGAACGGCGGTTTAGTGTGATGATAGAAGTTAGTGTCCACCCTGACAATCTGCCTTTTTCCCTTCTTCCTGGGAGCGAGGTTTTGAGTATGACCCAGTAACGTCACTGTGACTCACATTTGTCTGTGTCGTCCTGGAGTAGGCCACACGTGGCGGCCGTGTCCGTCACGCAGGACCTCGTGGAGAACTGACATATGCCGGCGGCGCTCTGCGTCCAACAGGCCGAGTAACGAGCTATCCCGATCCACTGTTCCTCCTCATTGCTAAGATTTCCCTCTCTCGCTCGTCTCAACCTTGTAGGGATTTCATTGACTATATTTATACGAATTTTATTTCCATTGATGTTTCAAAACTTGTGAACTTTATGCTGAACACTGCAATATCTTTCCTGTATATTTGTACTTATTGAAATCAGAACATATCGCTTCTAAGGAGTCGAATTTGGGCTCTTCCCGTGGTTATGATTGTGTTTCTGCCGTTTCTGCATCCCCAAGATTAGCTTCGAATGATCAGTGGCCAAATAAGTTGCTTAGTTCAGACCTACAAGTATGATCAGGTCAGGTGCTTCCACTACCACAGCACAGGTACGGCATCACCTTTACTGGGCTTTGTTTGTTAGAGAAAGTGGTGAGCAGGTGAGGTGTAACACCACAGTACGGTTGTTCTTAAGAATAAATGAAATCATTTTAATATGTGGGCAGCAAAACAGTACAATACGATGAAATAATTAACTAACCTTAAAGAAACTGTGATGAGTAAAAAGAACTTGTCCAAGAATGGGCTCTTACAATATTAAATATTGACATAGTAGTGAGGAAGAAACTGTAGCTTAGGACCGCGAGGAACTTAAATGTAGAATTTTTATAAATGGCGAAGAGAAAGTTACATGAATTAAATGGCGCAACTGTCGAAGAACCTAACAAATTAGGGAACAGTGAAGTATTATGAAATGAAGTATATTGCAGAGGGATGACAGTGTGACAACATTACAAGAAAGTGCTCGAAACACCTTTTAGGAGCATGTTTATCTGTTTATCGATGGATTTGTGTCCCTATTACAAAATGTCCCTCGTGTTTAAATTGTATTTCTTTTTACATATGCTGGTTTTATTGTGTCATGTAGAGTGAATCTGTGTGTGGTGATGTTGGGCACACCTGGGTGTTCAGCATTAGCAACGCCACTTGCGGTCAGCCGGAGGACACTGCAGTGTTTCGCATTGAGCGGAGTATTTGACCCACGCACGACTCACGACCTACCCTCGCTCCTGGCGGTGCCTCTAAGCTCTTTCTTAAACTTCATAGTTGTTCTTCCGAATATGGTACGGCTACTTGGATATCTCAGTCGTTAAGAGCATTGTCCCCGAAGGGCAAGGTTTCGCTTTCATTCCCAGGCCGACATCCAGTTTAGTCTTCCAACAAGCTTTGTTCGTCTAGCCTTCCGCTGAAGAAACAGCACTGAGAAAAAATCTGAGGCATAAACGTAGACAAGAGTACGACGAAACAGATAACTGAAGAGTTCTGCGTGAGGTAATGGATATACACAAGTGTAACAATAGGAAGAGCGGAGTCAAGAGTCTGATGACTGACAACTGAAGCCGTGTGACGCTCAGAATTATGCCTTCTGCTTTGCGACTGCTTTAATTAACAAGATAAACCTGAAACAGCCTCTTTACCACCAATAAACTTCATATTTACAAACTTGCAGCATGCTGTAGGTGAAAAATAGGTACAGAAGTTGTCTTGTAATAAAAATAAATGGTTGTAGCTCCGTCATAAGTTGCATTGAGAAGAATCTACTTTTTTTATTTATTGGTGGGCAGTAGTTTCCGACATTTCGGACACTTATATCCATTTTCAGACCATCCGTGCCGTAAGTATGACGAATACAGCCAATAGCCCATGTACAGAAAACGCCCCTGCAGTAATCAAAGCGGTATATGGCTGACTTCATATTAGTGACTGATTCCAACAGAGAATAAATTACTCAGAAAAGCTATTTCTAGACTGTCCAATGTCAAGACAAGGTTAAAAGAGTATTTTCAAGTGAGGAATCGTGATGCAGCCACTGAATATCGAAAAATTTGCGCTTGAGTGCTCTGCACAGTCCTTATTCTATCTGCAACAGGAATTTCTCCTTTAAACAGCGCCCAGTCCTCTCTACTTTCCCTATTACACTTGGCCGTTCCCGCTTTCTGTTTAACTTTTGTGGCAGATACAGATGTAAAATGCGCGAACGTATTAAAATTATTTGTTGCCATTAATTGTTCCGTCCTTCGCCAAACCTTCTAAAAGTCAAACAAAATCTGCAACGTATTTGGACTGCAAAGCTTGTCTTGGTGAACGACGGACTCTTTCTTTCGCAAATTAAAACGTAGCCTGAGAGAGAGTGAAAATCCGCCTTCGCAACTCATTAAACCTGGCCGTGTTTCGGCGGCGCTCGATTTAAATTCAATTTTCCTTAAAGGACGTGGCAGCTGTCACCCGCAAAACCGCACGGCTCCTTCTGTGACGAGCAGAAAAAAAAAGAAAAACACTCAGCAGACGGTGTTTTCTCATTATTTGTCGCTTTTTCTGCTTCGTTTGAATAAATGAAGCAAAAATAATTAAAAGAACGAAACGTTATTCACGCCCAGCAGTAAAAACAAAACCACATTCATCTATTAAGGGCGCTTGGTTGCTGATGAAAGTGGTGTTCTTGTTCATTACATAACGTATACTCGTATTTCTCCGGCGCTAGTCAGTCGATAAATTGGCGTGAATTTATGTTTTGAAGATGGTGAGTTTGTATCCGGGTATGGTTCTCAAGTGAGGCTGAACCTCATTTGTGTCTGCCTCTCCCCTTCCTCCCTCCCGCCCTCTATCCCTCCCTCCCTCCCTCCCTCCCTCAGTTCCTCTGTGACACAACACACGTGTGCTTCAGCTCCGTATATCAGTCTAAGACAATGAGAAGGCTCAGTTTCGGCTAGCTGACGAGAGGTCTCACACTTGCAGTTTCTTACGTTGTAGCAGCAGATACACGTGTCGAACGTTTACAGAATTTAGTTTTTCGACTGCCTCATTTCACTTTATGTGTCAGATGTGCGTCTACAACAAAGTACCAGCTACGACGACAGTTGTCATTACTATATGGAAATTAATAATGCTAATTAAATAGTAGGTAATTCGCGGTAGCCGAAAACTATGAACAGTTATTAACTACATTACTTTGGAAACAGTATTAACACTACCTGAACATAGCGAACCACGACACAGATAAGTCTGACATGGCAACGATGGTGATTGTTTAGGAAAATGAAATTCTACAAAAGCATCTGAGGTGATAGACAGACAGGGACTTAAGGTAATGGAAACAGACTAAGCTGCAAGGAAGCAATTGCAAAGTGTTTTTTCTTTTTAATTGTCATGCGAGGTAGACCATTCACTCCGACTTCGTGTGTAATTTCTCTGCGATTTTGATGCGTATCGTTGCAGACTCGAATTCTCGAATCAGATAAAGATTCTGGAAAAGTAACTATGTTGTGGACCGGAACAATAAAAGTTTTGCTAAAAAAATCTATCACTTCGTAACGTGATGTGAAAGGCGAATGTCTCAATGGTGGGTTTAAGGCAATCAACAGCGAGGATATTAATGCGCTGCGTTGTATGCCAAGTAGATAGAAATTACAAGTCTGCTGCTTAATTGGTTAATTAATTTCTGAAGAAAAGTGTATGACATTTAAATTATAGCCAAAAAGCTTACATAACGACAAGGTTCGACAGTTACAATATTGAATTTTACTAGGAAAGAAAACATCCCCAGTCGAACACATTAAAAACATAAAGACATGTCTTTCATGTGAGGAAATGAGGCGAAAAAAGGAATTTAAGCTTCGCACAGGATCTCCATAGGGGCTTTGCTGGATCGCATCTTGTTTTTTAAGCAGGACTGTGAAATCAAGAAACTGAAAGTGTCTTCCAGAAACAAAGTTGTGTGCAAATTGAAAGGCATAACCTGGCGAGAAGAGCCAGAGGACTCTTGTACCAGTGTTGTGCTACACTAGAGATAAACGGCGCTTACCTTGTTTAGTATACGTCCCGTCACACCAAAGCAGCGGATATGGTTATCAACGAGACGTGTCATATCATTACAGACTGTTTACGGGGCTCTGTTTCGGGGGAACCTATGTTGCCTCGTTGAAATCGCACCTCGCATCATTTGACGAGAGGTAGCACCCAGAAAAGAGAAGACCAAAGCAACGGTATGAGCTCATCGTCTTTTTAAGTTGCCAGCAAGCTCGTCCACGATAGAGGTCTACGAGGAGTTTCCTCCAGACAACAAGAGAAGCATGAAATTGACCGCGGTATAATCCGTCTCCTGGAAGTACGGGTGGTACGTGAAAAACTACTCCCTTATGGCCACACAGCACTGTGCTGACATTAGCGTGCTCCGTGCAGTCGCGCTTATATCCGGCTTTGTGCACGATGAATGCTTTGTCCAAATCAGCCAGCACAGCGCCTGACACTGCCTAGTTCTCATGTCTAGTTAACACTTCTAGTGCTTATATTTGTTATTTAAATCGTACATCGATGTGATGAATCTCGTTTTCTTCTGACGCGATGAATAAAAAACAAACGGCTCTGAACAGCTCGGTTCGTAACTCTAGTAGGCCGGGCTTTGTTGCGATTAAGTGTAATTTGACGTAACTAGTTAATAATACAATAATTAACATTATCCCGATTCTTTCAAGAATTGAACTCTCAAGTGTAAAACATCTTCAAACGTCTGATCGCTTTACAAATGCGTTAATGCATAAATATTTGACCGTAAGCATCTAAAACCTTACGGTTCGAGAACCAGAGCCCTACTTATGTCGGTTTTATTACAACGAATGAGTGTAGTCGGGGTAATTTGTGCCCTAATTTATGAAAAGCTAATTTTTCGCCGATATAAATATTTATGACATCATATGTCCTGGACCGAGTGTCGTAATTTTGCAAGTAAATTCAGCAGTGTATGTGGATACTATCTCACAAATGTGTTGCGAATAGAGTTAGTAGTAAAGAAGTAGTAAATTAAAATGTGTTACTTAATGCTGAAGTTTTACTTTAGGAACAGTTGAACTGTACCAAGCAATAAACTTTTTGTTTCATTATTTTGTTGGTGGGGTGGAGGTGGTGAAAGCGAGAAAATATTTCGAAAAGGGCTTGGATTATGTATAAAGTTCCCAGAATGAGATTTTCACTCTGCAGCGGAGTGTGCGCTGATATGAAACTTGTTGGCAGATTAAAACTGTGTGCCGGACCGAGACTCGAATTCGGGACCTTTGCCTTTCGCGGTCAAGTGCTCTACCAACTGAACTACCCAAGCACGACTCACGTCCCGTCCTGACAGCTTTACTTCTGCCAGTACCTCGTCTCCTACCTTCCAAACTTTAAAGAAGCTCTCCTGCGAACCTTGCAGAACTAGCACTCCTGAAAGAAACATTCTGGAAATAGCCCCCAGGCTGTGGCTAAGCCATGTCTCCGCAGTATACTTTCTTTCAGGAGTGCTAGTTCTGCAAGGTCCGCAGGAGAGCTTCTGTAAAGTCTGGAAGGTGGGAGACGAGGTACTGTCAGAAGTAAAGCTGTGAGGACGGGGCGTGGGTCGTGCTTGGGTAGTTCAGTTGGTAGAGCACTTGCCCGCGAAAGGCAAAGGTCCCGAATTCGAGTCTCGGTCCGGCACGTAGATTTAATCGGCCAGGAAGTTTTATGTATAAAGTTTGTTGAAGGATGGCTATGTGCTCTCATTCTCAAATATAGTCCTGATAAATCGTGTCTCTTGATTGACACTACGGTCTCTAACTTTAATGTCTAACATTGAAAGTAAGAATATCTTAATGTAAGGTTATTTTAATGGGAAGACTATGAGAGCATTTTAAATTTTTAAATTCTGTCAACAGTTTGATTAAATACTAGAAATTAAATTTTGGTTGATTCGAGGAGTCGTAGTTTACAGTACTGCAGTGCTGGGGTAACTTCAGCCGGCCACAAATGAGCGCACTGTGGCCGCCGCATTAGTCCTCCGGCAATAAAACGTCACTTCAGGTGTAGGGGCAAGGGGGGACAAGGAGATTCCTGGCGCCCAGGCCGGCCATTAAGGGCCCGATAAAGAGGGCCGGCCCTGCCTCTGCGGCTCACGCGCCGCCTAATGGCCGCCGCGGTCACGGAGCTGGTCTCAGGCTGGGCCGGGCGCGCGCGTGCGCTGCAATTAGGCCGGCTAATTGAAACACGGGGACAGGCCGGCCGGCTGCCCGGCAACAGGTTATATCGGCCGGGCCACTCCGCCTTCCCCCACCCCCGCTGCCCAGGCCACACTCTTCTGTACTGCGCGTCCAGCCAGCTCAGAGGTGATACGGTCCACCGGAGAGCATTGTCCACCGCTTCTTATACAGGGTGAACTCTAGTAAAACCGACAAAGCGATGGAAACGGTCGAGAGGCAGAACCCGGTCCTTGAGGTCTGGTGTACGCACGTTCGTCTGTCTTAGAGGACCCACGATCACAGAAAAACGCAGAAAAGGCTTGAAATGTTGCGTGTTGTGGTTGGTATCTGTGAGAGTACTTGTTTTGGTATAGCCGTGCTGCCTCTCGACCGTCTCCACCTTCCTGGTCGTATACAAACACCATCCAGGCTTGTTCCCGACATGAATACCGGATCATCTGTTGATTACAGTACGCTACATCAATCACACAGCTTGTAACATTCAAGGAACGCACGACACGTGGTCAGAGGAACTTTCGTTTGTCAGAACCATCTACAGTGCCACCGATCCTCTTCTGGAAACGTATCCACAGGACCTTTTTCTCATGGATGCATCAAATCTTTATGTTTAATGCTATTCAAGACCTGGAATTCACTGATGGCCTTCTCTCCATTGACTCCATAACATGTATGAAAATAGTGTAGCTGTGTCTGCTTATGAAAATGTAAAATTACTTTTACATTGGAATATAAATAAATGAATTTTTACCTCACAACCTCTGTGATCTTTTTTCTCAACCTGCTCCTGCTGTGACAGTGTACAGATTATGAACCAGTTTTTTTTTTGGTTTCCTTCAAGTACAGGAGATATAATTTTAGATATGTCTGCTATATGTCTCTGGAATCGGACGTGGTCATGTGTCTCCTGCTCCTGTAACACAATTCGTGCTGCATGATAGGCGTAATCCCATGCAATCATTAGATATATTTTGTCATCTTCCATCTTAAACTTCACCTCCTTAATAGCACTCATCTTTAGCAAACACTAACGTCATTTGACATGGTTGTTCCACACCAGCAGCAGCTGCAGTTTGATGTGTAAATTCAGTGACAATCGCTAGGAAGAATGCACCCTATGCTATTCTGGGAAGAATTGAAACATCTCTCTGCACTGGACCCGCATCACGTCTGTGCAGCATCACGCCAGCAGTGGTACTGAGGTGAACACATAATTCGATAGGAATTTCTGAAGTATCAAGTATGGAAGAGATGTCGGCGCCTAATGCTTGCGGGTCCCAAACGATCACATCGTAGTTTCGCAGAGGTCTTCGGTGCACCCCAACTCTGGAGTTAGCATCAGGCGTCGGGATGTGTTTTTAGAGATCTTTTGTTTAAACTGTAGTCCATCGATTTTGCCGACCAATACGATGCTGCGAATTAAGAAGAAACCATAGATGTGAAGAATATCGATATAATTAAAGTGCATAAATTTTTATTTTCAATATGTTGTTAGCAGTACAACAGTTAAGGGGAGGGTCTGTGGGATTGGGTGACATGGAGCAGAACAGCGGGTTAAGTGCAGAACACTAAGATAACTTGAATAATTTTTATGCAAAACGCAGTACAATAGTTTAAGGTGGTGGTTGACAAAGAAGAATGCCCCAGAAATGGCATTCCAAAGCATTTGAAATTCGAAGCGTGTACCAGAAAATGGTGGGAGGACATAATGATTAGACAGTGCAATAGTTTAAGGAAATGGGGATGGCATCATATACCACTTAACAGAACATTAGGTTAAGTAAGACTTATGTCCATCATATCCAGCACAGGCTGACCCTTTTCCAGCCAATTCCTAGTAACAGACGGCAGTCGGATGACATGTTAGTGGAGGTAGCTCAAGCGCCCTTTTTTTCCTGCCATTTTCTTAGGTTAGAGGTGGTAGCCTTGGTATGTTGCATTGTACTGATGGATTTCCTTCATTTTCTGCGGGCAGAAGGGGGAAGGTGAGGAAATTTACCAGTGGGTGAGAGGTTAATTAATTGATCAATTTAATTAAGTAGTCAATAAAACTGGTAAGAGTGACAGGAGCTATTCCAATAACTCAGACATGAAAGTGTACCTGTAGTTGCGAGGGGGTGTGTTCGGGGGAGGGACGGGTGGTGGGGTGAGGGACGGGTGGTGGGGTGAGGGACGGGTGGTGGGGTGAGGGACGGGTGGTGGGGTGAGGGACGGGTGGTGGGGTGAGGGACGGGTGGTGGGGTGAGGGACGGGTGGTGGGGTGAGGGACGGGTGGTGGGGTGAGGGACGGGTGGTGGGGTGAGGGACGGGTGGTGGGGTGAGGGACGGGTGGTGGGGTGAGGGACGGGTGGTGGGGTGAGGGACGGGTGGTGGGGTGAGGGACGGGTGGTGGGGTGAGGGACGGGTGGTGGGGTGAGGGACGGGTGGTGGGGTGAGGGACGGGTGGTGGGGTGAGGGACGGGTGGTGGGGTGAGGGACGGGTGGTGGGGTGAGGGACGGGTGGTGGGGTGAGGGACGGGTGGTGGGGTGAGGGACGGGTGGTGGGGTGAGGGACGGGTGGTGGGGTGAGGGACGGGTGGTGGGGTGAGGGACGGGTGGTGGGGTGAGGGACGGGTGGTGGGGTGAGGGACGGGTGGTGGGGTGAGGGACGGGTGGTGGGGTGAGGGACGGGTGGTGGGGTGAGGGACGGGTGGTGGGGTGAGGGACGGGTGGTGGGGTGAGGGACGGGTGGTGGGGTGAGGGACGGGTGGTGGGGTGAGGGACGGGTGGTGGGGTGAGGGACGGGTGGTGGGGTGAGGGACGGGTGGTGGGGTGAGGGACGGGTGGTGGGGTGAGGGACGGGTGGTGGGGTGAGGGACGGGTGGTGGGGTGAGGGACGGGTGGTGGGGTGAGGGACGGGTGGTGGGGTGAGGGACGGGTGGTGGGGTGAGGGACGGGTGGTGGGGTGAGGGACGGGTGGTGGGGTGAGGGACGGGTGGTGGGGTGAGGGACGGGTGGTGGGGTGAGGGACGGGTGGTGGGGTGAGGGACGGGTGGTGGGGTGAGGGACGGGTGGTGGGGTGAGGGACGGGTGGTGGGGTGAGGGACGGGTGGTGGGGTGAGGGACGGGTGGTGGGGTGAGGGACGGGTGGTGGGGTGAGGGACGGGTGGTGGGGTGAGGGACGGGTGGTGGGGTGAGGGACGGGTGGTGGGGTGAGGGACGGGTGGTGGGGTGAGGGACGGGTGGTGGGGGGAGGGACGGGTGGTGGGGTGAGGGACGGGTGGTGGGGGGAGGGACGGGTGGTGGGGGGAGGGACGGGTGGTGGGGGGAGGGACGGGTGGTGGGGGGAGGGACGGGTGGTGGGGGGAGGGACGGGTGGTGGGGGGAGGGACGGGTGGTGGGGGGAGGGACGGGTGGTGGGGGGAGGGACGGGTGGTGGGGGGAGGGACGGGTGGTGGGGGGAGGGACGGGTGGTGGGGGGAGGGACGGGTGGTGGGGGGAGGGACGGGTGGTGGGGGGAGGGACGGGTGGTGGGGGGAGGGACGGGTGGTGGGGGGAGGGACGGGTGGTGGGGGGAGGGACGGGTGGTGGGGGGAGGGACGGGTGGTGGGGGGAGGGACGGGTGGTGGGGGGAGGGACGGGTGGTGGGGGGAGGGACGGGTGGTGGGGGGAGGGACGGGTGGTGGGGGGAGGGACGGGTGGTGGGGGGAGGGACGGGTGGTGGGGGGAGGGACGGGTGGTGGGGGGAGGGACGGGTGGTGGGGGGAGGGACGGGTGGTGGGGGGAGGGACGGGTGGTGGGGGGAGGGACGGGTGGTGGGGGGAGGGACGGGTGGTGGGGGGAGGGACGGGTGATGGGGGGAGGGACGGGTGATGGGGGGAGGGACGGGTGATGGGGGGAGGGACGGGTGATGGGGGGGAGGGACGGGTGATGGGGGGAGGGACGGGTGATGGGGGGAGGGACGGGTGATGGGGGGAGGGACGGGTGATGGGGGGAGGGACGGGTGATGGGGGGAGGGACGGGTGATGGGGGGAGGGACGGGTGATGGGGGGAGGGACGGGTGATGGGGGGAGGGACGGGTGATGGGGGGAGGGACGGGTGATGGGGGGAGGGACGGGTGATGGGGGGAGGGACGGGTGATGGGGGGAGGGACGGGTGATGGGGGGAGGGACGGGTGATGGGGGGAGGGACGGGTGATGGGGGGAGGGACGGGTGATGGGGGGAGGGACGGGTGATGGGGGGAGGGACGGGTGATGGGGGGAGGGACGGGTGATGGGGGGAGGGACGGGTGATGGGGGGAGGGACGGGTGATGGGGGGAGGGACGGGTGATGGGGGGAGGGACGGGTGATGGGGGGAGGGACGGGTGATGGGGGGAGGGACGGGTGATGGGGGGAGGGACGGGTGATGGGGGGAGGGACGGGTGATGGGGGGAGGGACGGGTGATGGGGGGAGGGACGGGTGATGGGGGGAGGGACGGGTGATGGGGGGAGGGACGGGTGATGGGGGGAGGGACGGGTGATGGGGGGAGGGACGGGTGATGGGGGGAGGGACGGGTGATGGGGGGAGGGACGGGTGATGGGGGGAGGGACGGGTGATGGGGGGAGGGACGGGTGATGGGGGGAGGGACGGGTGATGGGGGGAGGGACGGGTGATGGGGGGAGGGACGGGTGATGGGGGGAGGGACGGGTGATGGGGGGAGGGACGGGTGATGGGGGGGAGGGACGGGTGATGGGGGGAGGGACGGGTGATGGGGGGAGGGACGGGTGATGGGGGGAGGGACGGGTGATGGGGGGAGGGACGGGTGATGGGGGGAGGGACGGGTGATGGGGGGAGGGACGGGTGATGGGGGGAGGGACGGGTGATGGGGGGAGGGACGGGTGATGGGGGGAGGGACGGGTGATGGGGGGAGGGACGGGTGATGGGGGGAGGGACGGGTGATGGGGGGAGGGACGGGTGATGGGGGGAGGGACGGGTGATGGGGGGAGGGACGGTTGATGGGGGGAGGGACGGGTGATGGGGCGAGGGACGGGTGATGGGGGGAGGGACGGGTGATGGGGGGAGGGACGGGTGATGGGGGGTGGGGGGGCAATAGGATAAGTGCCTGTCAATATAAAGGAAATGGGGATGACATGGAAAACCACTTAACAAAACAATAGGTTAAGTACCTGTCAAACAATAGAGAACAAGGTTAAGTACCTGTCAGTCAAAAGACTGTTTGCCCCTGAGTGCATACCTGCCCCTGATGTTGGCAACCCGTACTAACAAAATGGGCTCACACCGGACTAATGAAACCCACATTGTCATTTCTTTGCTGGATGTACTCCAATCTCTGTCTTTCTCTACAGTTATTGCCCTCTAGAGCTCCCTCTAGTACAGTGGAAGTCATTCCATGATGTCTTAACACAGACGTCCTATCATCCCCTCTCTTCCCCTTGTCAGTGTTTTCCACGTATTCCTTTCCTCTCCAATTCTGTGCACAACCTCCTCATTCCTTACCTTATCAGTCCGCCTAATTTTAAACGTTCATCTGTAACACCTGCGGGCTTTCCAATTAAATGAAGTGACGTGATGATGTGGTGGCCCTCAACTACATGCCCTCTAACTTGGAGTAGAAATATTAAAAGTTTTGGCTAGTTTCGTTGTCTATGGGCCATGTTGTTGTCACAATAAAAGCCAAATACTGCTGAATCTACAGTACACAATATGAACATAGACATGAATCGAATGGTAGAAGGTTCCTATCACTTGGCAAATGCGAATTTTGAATGTTATATAGAAATTTATAAACGAAAGATTGCAGTTAGATAAATTCTGCAGGTACTATTTTAACAATTTTAAGTGATGGGTACGATAGCCGAAGTACCTTTAAGAATGCCCTTTATTACTTAAAACACTTATTGGTGTCCATGGTCCAGCATTTAAATAAAATATAAGTTGAATAACAGGGAAACAATAGATTCCTACCTCATGTAATTAGTTATGAACAACAACATAACTCGCAAGATATTCACCTGTAAATGCATACTACGTCCTCACTGCAGAAACCATGGAAATCTCAGAAGTGCACAAGCCAGCACTACGAAATATTTTTATCTCCTGCGACCACCCGCAATCTGCTCCACTCTCCAAGTCTTTCCTGCGACCGTGTGTGTGTCGCGCCGTATTGTCCGGGACTCTCTCGTGTCCTCTCCCATGATGTCCTGAACTCCCCTGTCCTCTTTCGGAACGATGCTCCTCCCCCACGTGCCCTTTTTGGAACGATCGCTGTGATTGGCTGGAGCATGCCACCCTGTCTCCAAGCCAATGCACACTCGCAAACATAATGAAACACTTTCGAAATACCGGATCTACATTTAAATAACTTGAAATTAAATAAATGTTCCTACGGCTGGACCATAAACACGCTCCAACACATATTATTAAATACATAAACAAATTAAATTAACATATATCAAAGCAATAGAAAAGAGCTACACCCATAGCCTAATGTGTCTGTGCTTTGTAAAACACATTAAATAATTGTCCAATTTCTTCATGAATAGTATATATCGTATATAAACAAAGACATAGATGAATAAATATATTTATAAGCATGCAGTTACCGTTGTTTCGTGTAACTGTGAAGTACTTATGGCCTGACGCGATCTTTTTGAGGTACCATTATTCATCTGGGTACTATTAATTTCTACACGAACTGTGAAATGTCTGCCACTAAGGTTTCACAAACTCCGCCATCTGTGGCACTCCCGCCACGTCTCCTTCATTGACACAGCGTCACCATGGAATTTCCAGCCATGCGGACGGCTGGACCACGTGGTCCGGCCTTTGTGCGGCATCATGCGGTTGCTAACGATCTGCAGCTTGCCGAATGGCACGAGTGGTGGCCGCCAACTCTGAACTTAAAAATTTCCAGGCCGTCACACATCACATCTCATTCTTCGATTTTCTTCTGCTCTGGTTTTCCCACAGTCCATGTTTCACTACCATACAATTGTGTGTTCCAAACGTACATTCTTAGAAATTTCTTCTTAAAATGAGGGCCTATGCGACGTACTACTAGAATTCTCTTGGCCAGGAATGCCATTTTCCCCAGTGTAACTCTGCTTTTGGTGTCGTCCTTTCTATGTTCATCATTGGTTATTTTGCTGCCTAGGTAGCAGAATTCCTACAAATCCATCTACTTCGCTACCATCAATCCTAATGTAAAGTGTTTCCCTGTCCTCATTTCTACTCATTACTTTTGTCTTTGTACGATTTACTCTCGGTCCACACTCTGTACTCATTATACTGTTTATTCCGTCCAGCAGATCATGTAATTCTTCTTCACTTTCACTCAGGATTGTAATGTCATCAGCGAGTCCTATTTCTGATGTCTTTTCATCTTGAATTTTAATTCCACTTCTGAACCTTTCTTTTATTTCCATCATTGCTTCTTTGATGTACAGATTGAGCAGTAGGGGTGAAAGACTACATCCCTCCCTAACATAATTTTCAATTGAGCACTTCGTTCTTGGTCGTCCACTCTTGCAGTCCTCCACCCTCTGTGCTCTTGTACATATTATATATTACCCGTCTATCTGCATAGCTTACCCCTGTTTTTCCTCAGAATTTCGAACATTTTGCACCACTTGACATTGTCGAACGCTTTTTCCAGGTCGAAAAATCCTATGGGCATGTCTTGATTTTCCTTTGGTCTTCCTTCCATTATCAAAAATAGCGTCACAATTGCCTGACTGGTGCCTTTACCTTTTCTAAAGCGAAACTGATCGTCATCTTACAGATCCTCAATTTTCTTTTCCATTATACTCTTTATTATTCTTGTCAGCAGCTTGAATACATGTGCTGTTAAAATGATTGTGCGATAATTCTCGTACTTGTCAGCTCTTGCAATCTTTGGGATTGCGTGGATGATATTTTTCGGAAAGTCAGATGTCATATTGCCAACTCAAACAAACAAAAAGTCTGTGTGAAATCTTATTGGACTTAACTGCTAAGTTCATCACTGTCTAACCTTACACACTACTTAACCTAAATTATCGTAAGGACAAACACAGACACCCACGCTCGAGGGAGGA
Source organism: Schistocerca piceifrons (assembly GCF_021461385.2). Lineage (NCBI taxonomy): Eukaryota > Metazoa > Arthropoda > Insecta > Orthoptera > Acrididae > Schistocerca > Schistocerca piceifrons. The sequence goes on along the minus strand of NC_060140.1, from coordinate 29,756,353 downwards.
TTCGAACCTCCGCCGGCACCAGCCCCACAGTCCCTGACTGCCAGCTCAAACATACTACACACCAGCGTGAATAATCGTTTGCCGACAAATCCCCTAACGATTTTAGAAATTATGTTGTAATGTTATCTGTCACTTCTGTCTTATTTGATCGTAAGCTCTCTTAAATTCTGAATCTAATGATGGATGCCCCATCTCTTCTAAGTCGACTCCTGTTTCTTCTTCCATACCATCAGACAAATGTTCCCCCTCACAGAGGCCTTCAATGTACTCTTTCCACCTATCCGTTCTCTCCACTTCACTAAACAGTAAAATTCCAGTTGCATTCTTAATGTTAGCACCTTTGTTTTCAATTTCACTGAAGGTTGTTTTGACCATCCTGTATGCTCAGTCAGTCTTTCCTTTTTTTTTTCACCACAAATTTCATGCAGCCACTTCGTCTTAGCGTCCCTGCACTTCCTATTTGTTTCATTACTCAGCGAATTGTATTTCTGTATTCTTAAATATCAGGCCGGCCGGAGTGACCGACCGGTTCTCGGCGTTACAGCCTGGAACCGCGCGACCGGTACGGTCGCATTTCGAATCCTGCCTCGGGCGTGGATGTGTGTGATGTCCTTAGGTTAGTTATATTTAAGTAGTAATAAGTTCCAGGGGACTGATGACCTCAGAAGTCAAGTCCCATAGTGCTCAGAGCCATTTGAACCATTTTCTTAAATATCCCATCGACGGGCTGAAGTATTTCTTCTGGTATCCATTGTTTGTTCGCCGTTACCTTCTTTGTACCTATGTCTTTTCTTCCACCTCCTGTAATAGCTCTTTTTAGAGATTTCCACTCCTCTTCAACTGCACTGCCTCCTCAGCTATTCCTTATTGCCGTTTATATAGCCTTAGAGAACTTCATTTCTTGTTTTTGTTGTGGCCTTCAGTCCAAAGACTGGTTTGATGCAGCTCTCCAATCTACTCTATCGTGTGCAAGCCTCTTGATCTCCGAGTGACTACTGCGACCAACATTCTTCTGGATCTACGTACTGTATTCATCTCTTGGTCTCCCTCTACGAGTTTTACCCTCAATGCTTCCCTCCAGTACTACATTAGTGATCTCTTGATGCCTAAGAACATGTCCTACCAACCGATACATTGTTCTAGTCAAGTTGTGCCACATATTCCTCTTCTCCCCAATTCTATCCATTATCTCCACATTAGTTACGTGATCTACCCACCTAATGTTCAGCATTCTTCTCTAGCTCCGTATTTCAAAAGCTTTTATTCCCTTCTTGCCTAACTGTTTGTCGTTGATGTTTCACTTCCATGCATGGCTAAACTCCATGCAAATACTTTCAGAAACGTCTTCCTGACAAATCTATACTCGAAGTTAACGAATTTCTCTTCTTCAGAAACGCTTTCCTTGCCACTGCCAGTCTACATTTTATATACTTCGACCATCCTCAGTTATTTTGCAGCCCAAACAGCAAAACTCATCTATTACTTTAAGTATCTTAATTCCTAATCTAAGTCACTGAACATCACCTGATTTAATTCGACTACATTCCATTATACTCGTATTGCTTTTGTTAATGTTCAAGGCACTGTCCATTCCGTTTAACTGTTCTTCCAAGTCCTTTGCTGTCTCTGACCGATTTCGAATGCGATCCTCAAACCGCAAGATTTTATTTCGTCTCCCTGGATTTTAATCCCTGCTCCAAATTTTTCTTCGGTTTCCTTTGCTGCTTGTTCAATGTACAGATTGAACAACATCGGGGATAAGCTACAACCCTGACTCACTGCCTTCTCTACCATTGGTTCCCTACCGTGCCCCTAAACTCTTTTGGCTTCTGTACGATTTGTAAATTACTTTTCGGTCCCAGTATTTTACCCCTGCTACCTTCAGAATTTGAAGGAGTGTATTCCCGTCAGCATTATCAAAAGCTTTTCTTAGTAGTTCCGTATCCCACTTCTTTCGGTATTGATTATTCGGGGCTAATCTCTTAAACTTCAGTCTACTCTTCGCAACTACTACACTGTGATGAGTCTGTATCTGCTCCTGGGCATGTCTTACAATCCAGATTTCGGAATCTCTGTCGGACCATGATGTAACCTAACTGAAATCTTAGTGTATCACCCGGCATTTTCCTAGTATACCACCTCCTCTCGTGATTCTTGAACAGAGTATTCGCTATTACTAGCTGAAATTTATTATATAACTCAGTCTTTCTCCTCTCTTGTTCCAAGCCCATATTCTTGTGTAGCCTTTTCTTCTATTCCTTCCCCTACAACTGCATTCCAGTCTCCCACGACTATTAGATTTTCACCTCCCTCTATGTACTGTATTAAACCTTAATTATATTGAGGAGGACCTGGTGTGAGGCAGTTCAGTCGTGCTGCTGGCCCCGTTCCGGGGCTGCAGTGGCTGCTGTGACCGCAGTACGAGTTCGCACCCTGGGCGCGAGACAGCCAGCTCCAGCTCCAGCTGCCGCCCCGCAACGCACAATAAATCGCGGCTGTGCGCAGCGCAGTTGGCGGCTCGGCGGCCAGAGAGCGGAGCCCTGCCTCTGCCCCTACCCTGCCCTGGGCACAGCCTCGGGCTGTCCCGCTTCGCCGCAGGATTTACGGCGCGGCGCGGCTCTGTTGGCCGTAATAACTGACGGCGGCCCTCCCCCAGCTCCCGGCTTCATTACACACTTCACACTTCGCCGGCGCTGTAAATCTGAATTCCGCACTCCGGCGATGGCTCTAGTGCTGCTTAATTACCTGCAAATGGTGACGCGGCTCGGCGTGCGGAACGGAAGACGTAGCATCTCATTCTGTGGACAGTGCTACGCTGTGCGCAAGCTGTACTCATTGTGGAATTAATTGGAAAAGCTCGCCTGCCACACTGCTCTATACAAGTTAACGGCGAGGTACATAAAGTAGCATATCATATACTAAAAAAAGTCACAACACCAAAAAATAACGTACAGTAATCAAATTTCGGGAATAAATTGTGGAGTTAACGTATTTAGGTCATTAACATTGCAAGAGAGGTTAGCACACTGGACTCGCATTCGGGAGGACGACTATTCAATCCCGCGTTCGGCCATCTTGATTTAGGTTTTCCGTGATTTTCCTAAATCGCTCCAGGCAAATGTCGGGATGGTTCCTTTGAAAGGGCACGGCCGACTTCCTTTCCCGTCCTTCCCTAATCCGATGAGACCGATGACCTCGCTGTTTGGTCTCTTCCCCCCACCAACCAACCAACATTGCAAGATCACTGGTTAGTGTAAGAGCGAGGTAAGTCATGGCAAATGTGAAATGCTCGTACATTAATAACCGTAATGTATCCGCCAGAACGTGGAATGCAAGCATGCGAACGTGATAACTTTTGTGTTGTAGAGGTGCTGGATGTCAGTATGTGGGATGGAGTTCCATGTGTGTTGCACTTGGTCGATCAACACAGGAACTGTTAATGCTGTTTGTGGATGACGCTGGAGTTGACGTCCGGTGACGTCACGCATGTGCTCCATGGGAGACGGATGTGGTGACCGAGCAGGCCATGGCAACGTGCCAACAGTCTGTAGAACACACGTTGCGTTACGATATCGTGGGCGAGCGTCGTCTGATCATGTCCGCCGGCCGCTGTGGCCGAGCGGTTCTAGGCGCTTCAGTCCGGAACCGCGCTGCTGCTACGGTCGCAGCTTCGAATCCTGCCTCGGGCGTGGATGGGCGTGATGTCCTTAGGTTAGTTAGATTTAAGTAGTTCTAAGTTCTAGGGTACTGATGACCTCAAAAGTCAAGTCCCGTATTGTTTAAAGCCATTTGAACAATTTTTTGATGATGTCCCATTGGAGACAGATGTGAAGCTCGACACTCTGTACAGCATATTGGGTTACAGCGGTATGTGGGCGAGCGGTGTCCTGTTGGAAAACACCCACCGCATTTTCGTTCACGAATGGCGCCACATCGGGTCGAATCACCATACTGACGTACGATTTCGCAGCCAAGGTGCGTGGGACAGCCACGAGAATGCTGTTGCTGTCATACTTACTCCAGGTATTGGTGTAGTGTGTCTAACACACAGACAGATTGGTCGCAGGTCGTCAACCGGCCTCCTCCTGGACATCACGTGGCCGCTACTGGCACTGGAGCTGAACCAGCTTTCATTAAAAAACACAATAGTACACCACTGTGCCCTGCAATGAACTCTCGCTTGACATCACTAAAGTCGCAAACGGTGCTACTTTGTGGTCAGTGGAACGCACGCTACAGGACGTCTGGGTCGGAGCTGTCCTTGAAGAAACCCACTTGCAACAGTTCGCCGTGTCACTCTGGCGCCAACTGCTGTTCAGATTGGTACTGCAGATGCAGTTCGACACCAGACACCCAACACGATGGCCTTCCTGACTCGGAGCCAGGTCGTCTTACCATCGCTGCCAGCTACAGTGTACAGTGTTTCTGACAAGTCTTCCTGCACTATTGCAGAATCAAGACAGCACTTCTTTTAAACTCAACCAGGTGCTGATACTTGCTTCTTTGTCGCCTTAAAGGCATTCCAGACTAAGAGAAAGTCGGTACGTCCAATGTCACAAGTAAACAACGTTCACGACTGTTTCTGCGTGTATTTAAAGCAAACCTGATTTGCATCCTCACAGTGGTGCTACTATCATCTGTCGTATGCGACTGATGCGAAATTTGAATAGATATTTTTCAGAATAAGAAACATGCCTACCACCTTTCGTTTAGGTTGTACAGCTCCTTGTTGTTGCGATCTTGTTTCCGTCACATATTAACTATTCTGTGGAAATACCGGGTGATCAAAAAGCCTGTATAAATCTGAAAAAAAAACTTATTAAACCACCGAATAATGTAGATAGGGAGGTACAAATTGACACACATGCTTGGAATGACATGGGGTTTTTATTAGAACCAAAAAATACAAACATTCAAAAAATGTCCTACAGATAGTGCTTCATCTGATCAGAGTAGCAATAATTACCGTAACAAAGTAAGACAGAGCAAAGATCATGTTCCATTAAGTTTCGGGTGTGCAGCCGCAAGAAATCTCTTTCTTGTAATATTTCGGCTGTATAACGTTCAGCAATCTTCAGTGAGCCGCAAGACTGCCTTCCAGTGCTCGCTTCGTCCCTTTATACTGTTGTACCGCGCGACTGCGCATGCGGCCACAGATGCAAATGCACCAGAGACGTTGGTCGGCGGCAGAGACGTGCATAATGCGCGAGTTGTATCTATGCACATCTCTGCCGCCGACCAACGTCTCTGGCGCATTTTCATCTGTGGCCGCATGCACAGTCGCGCGGTACAACAGTATAAAGGGACGAAGCGAGCACTGGAAGGCAGTCTTGCGGCTCACTCAAGATTGCTGAACGTTATACAGCAGAAATATTACAAGAAGAAGGAGATTTCTTTCGGCTGCACACCCGAAACTTAATGGAACAGTCTTTGCGCCGCCAAAACCTGAAGATTCACAAAGATCATGTTCTTTACAGGAAATGCTCAATATGTCCACCATCATTCCTCAACAATAGCTGCAGTCGAGGAATAATGTTGTGAACAGCACTGTAAATCATGTCCGGAGTTATGGTGAGGCATTGGCGGCGGATGTTGTCTTTCAGCATCCCTAGAGATGTCGGTCGATCACGATACACTTGCGACTTCAGGTAACCCCAAAGCCAATAATCGCACGTACTGAGGTCTGGGGATCTGGGAGGCCAAGCATGACGAAAGTGGCGGCTGAGCACACGATCATCACCAAACGACGCGCGCAAGAGATCTGTCACGCGTCTAGCAATATCTTTTTTTTTTGTTCTAATAAAACCCCATGTCATTCCAAGCATGTGTCACTTTTTACCTCTCTATCTTCATTATTCGGTGGTTTATTAAGTTTTCAAATGTATACTGACTTTTTGATCAGCCGGTACATGAAAGTGTTGGAACATGCTTCCAGAGGCCTCCCGGTCGCTACAGAAAGCGCGACGCCACACGGCGTGCGGTCAGCGCAGCCGAATCGCCCCGCAACACGAGCCAGCTGAAGCAAGGGGAAGAGGCAGTGAGTGTCAACCAGCGAGAAGTCGTGCTGCACTGTGGCGGTGGTCTTCACTACACGTGGTCCCTAGACAACATCTGGATGTCTTCACACGGGGAAGAATCATCGGTAAAGTGGAAGAAGGATGTAGAGGACTTGTGTAGCACAGGAGCCACACCAGTGTCTCACGTTCACGGGGAGCGTTACGGACCACAGGTGCTGCCGCCTGACGGAGAGGAGGTGGTCGGCCACGGTCAATCTGTTATATCGGAACAAATTGTACGGGGTTGACCGATTCCAGCTGCGAATTGTTGATAGTTTTGTCACACGCTACCACGTTATTTTCGGTTTTTTCTTAAGTGCAAAATTTAAATTTTTCGAATTTTTAAAGTGAGTTGCCAGTCTTTGCACCTTTTTGAAATCTTAACAAGCTCAACCTTGATAAGTGTGCAGGTTTTTTTCTGACAGTACTTCATTTGAGATAGTTGCATGATCTGCGATAAATCTGAGGTTGCTACTGGTATTGCCTGCAAGGTTATTAATATACACACGCACTTCCTTGGGGCACACCAGAAGTTCTCTCTGCAGCTGTCGATTGCTCTCCGTCCAAGATGACATGCTGTCTCCTCAGTACCTAGAATTCCTGTATGATAATGATAATGGCATCCGTTCATCCTTGAGGGATGATGGTGCAACATTTCTGAATACTGTCACGAATATCTATTGATAATACGATCGTACTTTCGTTAATCTACACATTTGTGGTACTGAGTCAAATTCTTTATGGAAGTCAATAAATACTACATCTCCCTTACTACCTCGATGGATGGCTTTCAGGATGACCTGTAGAAATGCGCGAGTTGGGTTTCGTCGGTGTGGACGAGAAGCGTGCAGAATCGGTGCCTACACACATTGCCGAAAGACGCCGGCTCCTCGCACAGTACCCTGAGAGGTCGGCAGGAACAATCGCGACAGAAATACCTCTCGTGTTTGCGTTTCCACTGCAGAGGAGGAGTGGCAGGAGGTTGCGGGAATGTTCGAGAATAAACGTCGGAATAAATAAGTGGACTGTTTCTCCAGGAGCTAAAAACGTTCAATCCGGTATACTAGAAATATCAGCGCGCACACATGTTGGCAGTATATTCGGCCTACTGCTTCCGGCGCCAGATAACGAATTAAGAAAGGAAACCGAGTTTTTTCGCAGGTTCAAACTCCTGCGGCCACCCCAAGTTTACGACTGCGTGGGAGCGAACCCATTGCATTTTCCAGCAAAACTAATCGCTCGGTTCACGTGGCTCGGTTCACGTGTTCAGCACCACTGGGGGCTGAAGCGTTTGTTTCGGGAGAGAGCTGATCACCAATAATTTACAGAAAACGTCATGGAAATACGCTCGTCTCCTAGTAGAAATCTGTGTACCTAACTATGCTCCTCAAAGCACGTGGCGTGTTAATGTACTAGGGTGGGGATTGCCGGGGTGGGAGGCGGTAACTTGATCCACCAATGTTCTGTCCCCTCCGCTCTTTCCAGTTTCCCTGATCCATTCCCTAACAGCGCGTCTATCGGTAAGAATCTGTACGCGCTCGACATTCGTTGTTTCTCAGGTCATCAGTTCGCTAGACATATGTGTTGAAAAAGTGATATTTTGCATGAGTCTTCTACGAATGTAACAGGACACCCGTTGTAACGCAAAACACATTTCTCGAGCGTCTGCCATTGCATTTGGATGAGCGTTTCCATAAGCCTTGTGTTATTCTTGAACTGTGCCTGTCGTCATTAATATGATAAGACTCACACATGCAGTGATGTCCATCTGCACAATAGTGTAAATATTTATCGTATTTTTTGTTCTTTTGCGTATCCCAAAGTTTGAAAAATACTGACTTGATCTGATGGGTGACAACTCATTCTATACTAGAATCACAATTAAGACTCGAATATTACGCGTTTATGTTAAAACAGTCACGCTAACACGTACCTATTGCTTGCATGTCAGCTACCGAACGTGGCTGACAAAACAGCCAAAAACTTCTCTAGCACATAGACACAATTACAGATGTCTGTTTCGTAAGAGAGTTCAACACACACCGAATAACATCACAAACTATACACGGATTTGCGGATCAAAGGATATTTCAAGGGCAAACATAATAAACGACACGTTGATAATTTCCAGGTTAGGTCCATCTAAGTGCAAACTGACATACGCGTTTCGCCTTTAGTTTCTTTGAAAGACATAATTAATGGTGTGTGTGTGTGTGTGTGTGTGTGTGTGTGTGTGTGTGTGTGTGTGTGTGTGTGTGTGTTTTCGTGTTTTCAAAATGGTTCAAATGGCTCTGAGCACTACGGGACGTAACAACTGAGGTCATCAATCCCCTAGAACTTAGAACTACTTAAACCTAACTAACCTAAGGACATCACACACATCCATGCCCGTGGCAGGATTCGAACCTGCGACTGTAGTGGTCGCGCGGTTCCAGACTGTAGCGCCTAGAACCACACGGTCACCCCGAGCGGCAGGGAGAGCAAGAGCGAGAGTGAGAGTTCGAGAATACGAGTGAGGGAGGGGGGGAAGAAGGGAGGGAATGAGAGATCATGAGGAGAGGGGGGAGAGAGAGAGAGAGAGAGAGAGAGAGAGAGAGAGAGAGAGAGAGAGAGAGAGAGAGAGCAAGGGTGGAGAGAGTGAGAAGGAGAGAGTGGGCATGGCCAGAGGAGGACGGGGGGAGAGCAGAGCAGAACACTGACAAGGCTGTCGTTGCTCTCCGTTGGCAGAGTGGCCAAACGCTTTTCAGAGCTTGGTAAATACGGCTTATCTCGGCATAAACGTTGCAACGCTCCGGCTACATTCGTATTCCTATTTTCCGGCAGTGTTAATTCCTAAGTTGAAGATAGAACGACGTGTTGAATGCAGTTTCTGTGCGATGGGAAAAATTCTTCTATTAAATGTCTTTGGAAAGTTTGTTAGACGTTAAGGCCATCCTAGTCGCCACGCAGCAGCACACACCAGGGAGAGCAGTCGCTCGATGGCCGATGCGTGGGCGGTTGGGGCTAGCAACCTTGAGCCAGACGGCACTGACTCTACAGATGCTGTTGCAGTGCCGAAAAAAGATTTCGTTCAAGCTATGTACACGCCAGTGTTTGAATTGTGGTGTTCTCCGATTAACGCGTGTTTTGTTTGCGCCAGGGCGAGATATATGCTACAAATGTTGAAGTTAACGTTCTCACTTTTCATTCAGAAAATGCTTTCAAAGCTTCACGAGGAGCAGTGAACGTTTTGTCTGTTGGAGAATATACGTAGTTATGTTTGTGTTCAACAATTCAACGTCTTTCTTCTATATATTCAGAGGATGTGCGTGACTGTCAGATCTCTTATTTTCAAGGTATCTATTAGTGCGTATTCACCAGAGCAAGAAGAAACTTTTTAACTCTACGAATGTATGTAGACCTACGAAAATTGGTGTTAGGTTTCTCGTTCAGAAATAGATGAATATCTGTTTCAACATTTTTGGATATTTAACACTGTCGGGGCTCTTCCTTGTAATGGCTTGGTGGTAGCAGAATCAGCAGGACTACAAGTAGTCCTCCCAGGGCTGCTACGTGGACGCTTCTGCTGTGCTTTGCTTAGTGGCATAGCTCCACCCAACATCAGACGAGCTATAGCAAGTGAAGCAGAGCGCCTCAAGTAGCTGCGCGACCAGCGCCATCCTCTCTTCGGACAAAACCCTCCACACACACGCCTAAAATCAAGAGGGAGTTTCCTCACCTCAGTTCAACCGATCGAAACCTCAAAACAAAAGGCCAGATTGTCAAAATGGAAAGCAACACTGGGAGACCAGGCACCTCTAATCTCACCCAACGAACAATTGGCCTCTGGAAATGAACTAAAATGGCCATTATGGAGAAGCCTCAACCGCCTACGAACTGGGGTAGGCAGATGCAACGTAAACATGTGTAAATGGGGATACCGAGACGGGACGGACACGTGCCAGTGCGGACAGACCCAAACAATGGACCACCTCCTGGAATGCAGCAACATAGGGAAGCGTGCAGGAAAGAAGATCTGGCAAACGCTACGGCATTGGCAGTTAAATGCGCTGAATTTTGGCGCGACGTGATGTGATATATATACTATGATTGTCTTTATATTGTAATGTGACTCCCCATTTTGGGTTTGTTTTACTTATACATATGTGTATTGTATTTGTGTGTATATGTAATATGTGGGTTGTCTATGGCTTGGACACGATTAAATAAATAACCGTTGGGGTTAAATAGAGTGTGAAAAGTATTTTTGAAAATATATTATTATTATTATTATTATTATTATTATTATTATTATTATTATTATTATTATTATTATTAAAGAATTGCTAAAGTATTTTAAAACTACGTCTGTGAACATTGGTATTTGACCTTTCGGTTGGAAACAAAAAAATTCGTGTTTCAGAGTTATTGGAGACTAAACTCCTGAGGGGCCGAAATAGGGGACGAGACCTTTTATGAAAATATTTACTTATTAAAGCCAAACCTACGAGTATTTAAATTTGGTTTCTCAGCTAGAAGTAAAAAAAATATTTGTTCCATTGTTTTTGGGAATTCAGCCCCTATGGGGACGAAAATTTTTATGGAAATATTTGAATGTGCAAGCATTTCTGAAGCTAAATCTATGAAAAATTATGTTTGATTTCTCTTTTAGAAATAAAACACATACATTTCGCTGCTTCTGAAAATTCGGCCCCTAAGAGGGTGAAATGTTTTATGAACATATTTCATTTCGAAAGCATTTGTAAGACTAAATCTTTGAATGCTGGTGTTTGGCTTTTTGATTATAAATGAAAAAAATATGTGGTTCACTGTTTTTGGAAATACAATCCTTAAAGCCGTGTCCTATGTGAGCGACAGAAGTGGCCGACAGCGAGCGACTTCCGAATACGCGACACTCCAGCGACAAGCAGCAGTGTCGGGCGAAAAGCTAGGATGTCCTGCGTGCGAGCGACCCTGTCGCGCTACAAGATGGCTGCTGAGAGCCGACCAGCTGTTTCTTTAAAACGGCGCTCCTAAACTGTAGAATACTGTAGCTCGAGACCAAGGCTACATAGCTGTGCTCAGGAAAATATAGCGGAAAGGAATGCTGTGCATGAAATTTAAGAAGGGAGGAATCTCCATGAAGAATTTCACAAATATCATCAACTACGAGGATCATCAAACAAATTCTTCGAATACACATGAATGAACAGAGGAGCATTCGACTATCTCATCAATAAATTTCAGACGAATGTTTTTTACATGACCAGGAACTTTTAACAGCCAATAAATACAGAAGAATGAGTGACTACATCACTGACTACCCTAAATACAGAGATAAATACACAGCTTCACAATGATAAACCACAGTCAGCTGTGGCATAGCGGTTACGGCTTCAAAAACGTCATGGGTTAGATTCCAGGTTCATCTTACATTTTAACTGACTCAGTTACAATAACGTATACTAAGTTTTATGTATACTGTTTACACTGCATCGCAAAGTATATTTTTAGGGTCCTGCCAAACATCTTGATCATTAAAAAAGTAAAAGAAATATACTTATTCTCATGTTTTATTCAGGAAGCGTGACTCCTCGTTTGTCTTCCTAACGTTTTCTGTTCTCTAAAATCCAAACTTTGGATCTTGATTCGAAGGAAGCCTTTTGACATTTAAATACCGCAAAAATGTGCAAAACAGCTAGGCCTTGAACAGATGAAATTTTTGACACTTCATTTACATAGCCTGGCAGCAGGTTTCGTGAAATATTTCAATTTTTCCTCAACTAATTAAGTTTTCGTTAATTACCCCGATTACTTTCAAGCAGTTAAATATTTTCATGCAAAACTAGACCTCACGCTGGTCACTTTGATACCCCGTTTACCTGTTTCTCTCTCTTTGTTCGGGTATGAAAATTCGGACAAAACCCCATCGGGTAATTTATAGCGAGTCATGTTTTAGCTCTGCTCACGCATTCACAAAAACGTATACTAGCGTTAATCATACGATAAAATAGTCCTTTCTGCCTGCTGTCACTTCCAAAGAGCGTCGTTTCGATATCTTGAACTGTTTATGACATTCGACGATTTTTACGATCACTCATTCCCGAAGCGCAGGAAAGGCTCAGGCGCGGCGCGAGCGACCCGTCCGCGGATGTAGCAAGCAATATCTCAACAACGATAGAGAGATATCATTCCTGTCTCCACTTTAAATGAAATTTAGATATTTTGGTTCTATTTCATACGCAATAATGTATGGCCTTAAATGAACTATAAGGAAAGTCTACGCAATGTGATTTTACCTCTGCAAATTCTTAAAAATTCCGTGCAGCCATGTACTCAATTTCGTGCAGCACAGTAACAATGACGAATAACGAAAAGAAATTCAAGCTTTTATCGAGCAAAGATATAAAGTTTAAAGATGTGGAAGAATCAAATTTTTTCAGCGAATGCTTTTCTTAAAATCGGGTGATGAGTATTTCACAGCTGGCGTCGCGTCCGCTCCACTGCTTTGCCGAGAAGACACGTGCCTGTCGCTCTCTGTCACGCGTGCTGCAGCGACAGGGTTAAATTCAAACGTCGCCAGTTGCAGAAGGAGACAGGCAGCGCGACACAGATGTAGCTCACGTCGCTTACGAAGGACGCGACCTAAGGGGGTGAAACAGCTCAAACAGATCATAGCCCAGCCCAAACCGCTAAGGATAGAAACTCGATGTTCGGAGAGGGTGTGAATCTTATACTGTAGGCATCACTTATGAAGGGATTGTCGAAATCCCACTCCCAAGGGACTGAAATAAGAAATGAAAACCATTTTGAAAGTACGTCGCTACTAAGCTATGAAGCTTAGACTGTGAAAAGTGGTATTTGGTTTCTGAGTCAGAACATGAAAAATACGTGTTTCAACGTTTTTGGTGGTGGTTGTGGTGGTGGTGGTGTTGGTTAGTGTTTAACGTCCCGTCGACAACGAGATCATTAGAGACGGAGCGTAAGCTCGGGTTAGGGAAGAATTGGGACGGAAATCGGCCGTGCCCTTTCAAAGGAACCATCCCGGCATTTGCCTGAAACGATTTAGGGAAATCACGGAAAACCTAAATCAGGATGGCCGGAGACGGGATTGAACTGTCGTCCTCCCGAATGCGAGTCGAGTGTGTTAACCACTGCGCCACCTCGCTCGGTCAACGTTTTTGGTAATTCAACTACTAAGGACATAAAATAGTGGCTGAAAGGTATTTTGAAAATAAGTATTTATCAAAAAACTACTACAGGACTTTTAAGGCTACATCTATGACAATCGGTATTCAACTTCTGGGTTAGAAACAGTAGTAGTAATAATAATAATAATAATAATAATAATAATAATAATAATAATAATAATAATAATAATAATAATAATAAATAATCGTGTTTCAGTGTTTATGGAAATTGAGTCTCTAAGGGAGTGCAATAGGGGATGAAAATTTGTAACAAAATATTTCGTTACATTAAAAAAATTAAATCTAAATTTATGAAAATTGATGTTTCAACTCTCGAATAGATATATATATATATATATATATATATATATATATATATATATATTTGTTAGGGGATGAAAGTTGCTATCGAAATATCTCCACAAGAACGCAAAAGGCATGGTTAACAAAAACTTTGCGCTCCATCTGCCAGAATCGTATTTTGGCCAGAAGTACACTGGGAAAAGACAATGATTACTTAGTCTTAATTAGCGCGAGAAGCTTAGAAGGTGTTTCAATTTGTGAACAACATAAAAATTCGATTAAATAAAAGCTGAATCTCTATGCGAGCGACGCAGCGGGCGCTAAGGTAGTCATTCAATAGAATTACAGAATCGTCACAACGTCTAAAGGCGATATTTCCAGCATTTGTGTTTCGGATCCTATTAACACACGAGAAAGAGTCACACAGTGGAAGTCCGTATTCAAGAAATTAGCATCGTTTCATTGCTGTCCTGGGCGCCGCCACCCTTCTGCAACCAGTTATGAAGTACCTGTGGTTAAAAATGGCTCTGAGCACTGTGGGACTTAACATCTGAGGTCATCAGTCCCCTAGAACTTAGATCTACTTAAACCTAACTAACCTAAGGACATCATACACATCCATGCCCGAGGCAGGATTCGAACCTGCGACCGTAGCGGTCGCGCGGTTCCAGACTGTAGCGCCTAGAACCGCTCGGCCACTCCGGTCGGCAGTACCTGTGGTATGTGGATGCTCCTTTAAGAGTGCTGTGCACTACAGCGGTGTGTTTGTGTAACGGACGAAAAAAATTGGAAATTTTACCGCTGGAACACGTTCATCGGGAACCACTCTCCAAGCTGCCGATGCACTCACGGTGACGAGCCGCCCCATCCCCGTGAACACACAGTGGAACGAGAGCTCATTGCCGAGGCGTTTGGAGTTCAGTCCGGGACTCCGGAGGCAACGCCTGCTGACCGCGAACTGTATGCCAACACCACTCGTCCTACTGTGCGCGAGATACTGGCGGTCATCAGAATTCGAACCGGTTCCTCCAGTGAAACGTCACCACACAAGCATCATTAGCGAGCCGGCCTTGTGTTTTATTGCTAATGGTGCCTCTTACTCAAGGAATGGAGCATTTTATTTGCTATTGATTATTCTTTATTAACCTTCATGATGCCTACAGGCATCATGGATTCATTCATAAAAGGCGTAGTAGCTCTGGACTTAGAGTCGCAGAAAAGGCTGCAGGTCAGAATATGGTCCCACTTAACACTTACTCGTGCCATCGTGTGTATTGGAGTAAAATTGGAAAATTTTATGAGACAAATTAGCGCCTACACATACTTTTATGGTAATATAAAGCGAATTGTACGTTGTAGGCTGTGGAATATCGTAAAGAAACCAGCAGCGCTATCTATCGATTAAAATCAAAATAAGAATACAAGAAATAAGGACCATTTAAATTCGTAGATCAGCTAACACACATGAAGTGTATGAACAGGTGAATTAATTTCCACTTGCAGTTAGGGCAGGATCATTTAGCCATTCCACTTCATGATGTGATTTTTTTTCCTCTTTTGTCGAACCAAACCTCTAACAATCTTACAAAAGCCGCAAAACTGCGTACTCAATGGAAACCTCTTCAGGAGAACGCCCGTTCAGTTCCTCGTTCCACCATCCAGATTTAGGTTTACCGGGATTTCCCTAAATCGCTACAGGCAAATGCCTGGATGGTTCCTTCGGAAAGGATACGGGCGACTTTCTTCGCGTTCCTTTCGTAATGCGAGCCTGTGCTCCGACTCCAACGGCCACGCTGTCCACGGGACCTTAAACTCTAATCTTCCTCATTTCCAAAGCTATCGTGAAAGCGTAACGTAACAGTTAAGGAATACTTAAACTAAAGTAGTTTTTCACTAAATAGGTTTGTTTTACTACATAGCCACGGACGCAGTCTGCTTGACATCTACTAACAACCCACCCTTACACAACCACGCTGAACAGTGTGTCACAGTACTCCAGCCATCAGTTGTCTGAACGGAAGCAGCCGGAGCAAGATCATATAGCTGGAAAAAAAAAAAAAATCTGGAGTATTGTCAGAGTAGTTCGGATTTCATTTACACAACAGATTAACTTTGTCTTTTTCATAGACTTTTTTGTTCCTGGTGCATATCCAACACAGTCTGCCTACGATTGTTTTATACCGTAAAACGACAATCTCGAAAATCTACAAATATCCGATTTGCTATCAAATAGCAGTACTTTCAGTAGCTCATCACAGGACACCAAGTTTTGTTGCAAAAAAGCAAGATTAGCATCAGCTGGTTCCAGAATTATATTTAATTTTCTCAGCATTAATTGCGAAGAGCGCTTTCAAACTTATCCAATGATCTTGTCACCAGGCACGTTGAAAATCATTCCGCAATACACTGAAGCAGTATTTCTCTTGTCATACAACATTAACGAGTTCAAACGTTCAAATGTGTGTGAATTCCTAAGGCACCAAATTGTTAACTCATCGGTCCCTAGTCTTACACACCGCTTAAACTAACTTATGCTAAGAACAACACACACACCCATGCCCGAGGGAGCAATCGAACCTCCGGTAGGAGGGAAGGCGCAGTCATTGACATGACGCCTCAAACCGCGCGGCCACTCCGCGCGACGTTAACGCACTCAACACCAGTAAAGCACGTACCCATGATTATCTCCATCCTACGTTATACACACGAGAGCTTCTTCGTTGTAAACCTGTCCAATAAAACTAATTTTTAAATTTATAGAAGCCCGCTACTCGTACAGCTTACTCAATAATTAAGACCTGGGAATTTATACATTGATACTACCAGCGCAGGTTTATCGTACAAACTGGCATAATATTATTACTATTATTAGTGTTGTTACGATTATGGCCGAGAGAAAACGTTTATGCGTATCAGAAAGAGTTAGGGAAAGCAGTTTTGCAAAATTGCTATTCCTTGAAATGTTGTTGTTGTTGTGGTCTTCAGTCCTGAGACTGGTTTGATGCAGCTCTCCATGCTACTCTATCCTGTGCAAGCTGCTTCATCTCCCAGTACGTACTGCAACCTACATCCTTCTGAATCTGCTTAGTGTATTCATCTCTTGGTCTCCCTCTACGACTTTTACCCTCCACCCTGCACTCCAATACTAAATTAGCCATCTCTTGATGCCTCTGAACATGTCCTACCAACCGATCCCTTCTTCTAGTACGGTTGTGCCACAAACTCCTCTTCTCCCCAACCCTGTTCAATACTTCCTCATTAGTTATGTTATCTACCTATCTAATCTTCAGCATTCTTCTGTAGCACCACATTTCGAAAGCTTCTATTCTCTTCTTGTCCAAACCATTTATTTTCCATGTTTCACTTCCATACATGGCTACACTCCATACAAATACTTTCAGAAACGACTTCCTGACACTTAAATCTATAATCGATGTTAACAAATTTCTCTTCTTCAGAAACGCTTTCCTTGCCATTGGCAGTCTACATTTTATATCCTCTCTACTTCGATCATCATCAGTTATTTTGTTCCCCAAATAGCAAAACTCCTTTAATACTTTAAGTGTCTCATTTCCTAATCCAATTCCCTCAGCATCACCCGTGTTAACTCGACTACATTCCACTATCCTCGTTTTGCTTTTGTTGATGTTCATCTTAAACCCTCCTTTCAAAACACTGTCCATTCCGTTCAACTGCTCTTCCAAGTCCTTTGCTGTCTCTGACAGAATTGCAATGTCATCGGCAAGCCTCAAAGTTTTTATTTCTTC
The DNA here is from genome assembly GCF_021461385.2 of Schistocerca piceifrons. Lineage (NCBI taxonomy): Eukaryota > Metazoa > Arthropoda > Insecta > Orthoptera > Acrididae > Schistocerca > Schistocerca piceifrons. Next base: position 29,739,058 of record NC_060140.1, on the reverse strand, counting down.
TTGATGGATTTTAATACCTACTCCGAATTTTTCTTTTGTTTCCATCACTGCTTGCTCAATATACAGATTGAATAACATTGGGGAGAGGCTACAACCCTGTCTCACTCCCTTCCCAACCACTGCTTCTGTTTCGTGCCTCTCGAAACTGCCATTTTGTTTCTGTACAAATTGTAAATTGTCTTTCGCACCCAGTATTTTACCCCTGCCACCTTCAGAATTTGAGAGAGAGTATTCCAGCCAACATTGTCAAAAGCTTTCTCTAAGTCTACAAATGCTAGAAACGTGGGTTTGCTTGAAATAGAATCAGAAATTATGTAGAAGGAAACTGCCACATTTATACAATGGAGATAAGAACTCCAGAAAGGCTTGCGTGACGTCATTGGAAAGAGCTATGGATTCCAAGTAGCGAAATAGTTGCCAACTTTGGACCTCACGAACATCAGAGTGGTCGCAGGATTGTGTTAAGTAATAGACACTTGCGGTGGTAACCTTGCAGTATCCTGGAAGCGAGAGCGAAATGGCAGAAGGTGCGAGCGAGAATAACACGTTTTGGCAAACAACAATTTCTGTTATATGCTGATAATGGCAGTGAGGGAAGAAGACAAGAACGAGGTATGTGAGTGGTACTTACCGTGGCTGTAGGCCCTGCCGCCGTGGAAGGAGTGCGCCTGCGCCAGACAGGAGAGCGCCGTCGCCAGCGTGAGCAGGTGCTGCCACCTGCAACAGCGGCACAGCGCCGGCGTTTCACCTCTACTCCGAGACACCCTCCTCAGCACTTTTACTCTCTATTTTCACCACAAACAGACCATAGGTAAGTTCTCACTGTTTTGTGCGAGACTTACCACATCTGGTGTTGTAGTTTACGGAAAATTGGAAAATATGTTCAAATGTGTGTGAAATCTTATGGGACTTAACTGCTAAGGTCATCAGCCCCTAAGCTTACACACTACTTAACCTAAACTATCCTAAGCACAAACACACAGATCCATGCCCGAGGGAGGACTCGAACCTCCGCCGGCATCAGCCGCACAGTCCGTGACTGCAGCGCCTAAACCGCCGGAATTTTGAAAATTTGCGGTAAGTTCCTATGGCACCAAACTGCTGAGGTCATCGGTCCCTAGGCTTACACACTGCTTAATCTAACTTGAACTAACTTACGCTAAGCACACACACACACACACACACAGGAAAATAACTTCCGACGGGGGCAGATACGTGAAACCGTGGCAAGGTAATTTACGAAATCATTTTCGGTATCTGTTAAACAGAATACAGAAAACGCACAATTATAGTCTCAGTAATCTGTTAAAATTTCGCAATTATGATTCTGAGCACGTCTCTCTGAAACTAACTGCCCTGCAGTCATTCCAGTCCGAATTAGTACACATTTATTTTCATGGAACTCGTTTCCGCAGCTACTACACTGCAAGATGGCTCTGAGGGGTCCGTCTGTTCGCACCAGTATACAGTGATAGTCTCGTATAAGATTGTCGCGTCCCATTTGCAAACGTGATCCCAACAATTGATTCACGTAGGGAGAAACAAGCTTTATACGGGCGATAGTCGGCGGCTATCCTGGTCGGCAACATCATCGTCGTTTCGATACCTGTACATATTTCGCGTAGCTGATTTAACGAATGCCAGTGGGAACCCAAAAGTATTACATTCTGGGGGCGACGGAACGGGAGTCACACATACTGGCACTAGGTGCCGTTCCTTTGCCCTAATTTGAATGAGATGATCAGTCGTCACCCTTGAGGAAACTGAGTTCGATGGGAAAGCTTGTTTTCGGCAACGGTTGTCTCATGTGATCTGTGGTTTTTGTTTCGCATCTTTTATGAAAGGTAGAAGCTTCCTTTTACGTCATTCTTCGTGCTACGTCATTCTTTCATGCTACGTCATTCTTTCATGCTACGTCATTCTTTCATGCTACGTCATTCTTTCATGCTACGTCATTCTTTCATGCTACGCCATTCTTTCATGCTACGCCATTCTTTCATGCTACGCCATTCTTTCATGCTACGCCATTCTTTCATGCTACGCCATTCTTTCATGCTACGCCATTCTTTCATGCTACGCCATTCTTTCATGCTACGCCATTCTTTCATGCTACGCCATTCTTTCATGCTACGCCATTCTTTCATGCTACGCCATTCTTTCATGCTACGCCATTCTTTCATGCTACGCCATTCTTTCATGCTACGCCATTCTTTCATGCTACGCCATTCTTTCATGCTACGCCATTCTTTCATGCTACGCCATTCTTTCATGCTACGCCATTCTTTCATGCTACGCCATTCTTTCATGCTACGCCATTCTTTCATGCTACGCCATTCTTTCATGCTACGCCATTCTTTCATGCTACGCCATTTTTCCATGCTACGCCATTTTTTCATGCTACGTCGGAAAAAAGTGGACGCAAAACTGTTGTCATTTAGTTTTTGGCCAAATACTCCCATTTGCTGCAACCCTTGAACACATTGTTCGTTAACTGAAGTACCTTCGTCCTATGAGACGTGTAATTTACTACTTCATAGGCCACACTTTATGTAACAGACATACATGTCCGACTCCACGATTGCCCTGTTACTCCGCACGAGGTCAGCTTGAAGAGAAACTGCAAAATATCTAGTGCAGGACACGTATGGTATGTTGCTAGACTGAAAGATCTTTCTAAATCAATCCGTTTCCAGTGGATACCCGGTCAAATAGGCGTGAGGAGTAATTAACGTGCCTATCAGCTAACCGAAATCATAAAAGTCGCACTCACATAATACCCCTTCCGTACTGTGTGTACTATCGACGGCATGTAGTTAACGCAAGAGCAGAATGGTCGACAGTACGGAACATGGGCGCGAACTTGGAAACGCGCTATACGAGAGAACTAATTACATCAGAAATAGGTGCTTAAATGTAGTAAATGCAGAAGGTGACAGTCGATAGTAATACGTTAAGTACGGACCACATAGCTGCCGACAGAACTAAGTACCTGCTACGATTAATAGCATCCCAACTGAGCTGAAAAGACTGCTGTGCATTTTCTAATGGACTGTGTAGGAGCACAGATTCTCAAAATCATTTAATTACTTTTCACTATACTTGTAATCACTTCGTAACAACGAACCACGTAAAAGTAAATTCATTGCACTTTGAAAACCTGATCCGTCAAGTACACTAATGTTTTTACACTTTATCTGCGCGTTTATTTGATGCTATTAGTTTACAGTAAAGCTGAACATGTTGAATGTTTTTATACAACTTGTGATTGAAAGTACAGAGATATTTAAAATAATGTTTTCATTGCATTCATTGTCCCGTGGTTGACGTAAATTTCATGTAATGTTATTTCTCATGTTGTCATAATTGTGTATTTCACGGTATGGCGACTGCCTGACTCCATTGAAATAAACAATATCATCTCGAAGTGAACTATCCTCTGCATGTGGGGAAGCAGCCGACACTTTTAGCAGAAGTGTTCGCCAGTGCAGAATATTTAAAAAAAAACGTTTTTTATACAGAGCCTGCTGTTGGTACATTGTCCTGTCTTGTGCACAACTGTAAAATCAACGAACATGTGAAACGGCGTACACATAAACGAATAGCAACTGACGATTTCCTTCCTGCTCCGTTGCGGCTGACTGAAAACGGCTCCTGCTAGAGCAGAGACAGCCCGCACGCAGGCAGCTTCGCCCCCCCTGGCCTCAGTTCAGCAACATTTGTCGCTGTCGACTCGTCCTTTGAGTGTGGGCGAATTACAGCGGGCCAAAGAACTAATCCAGTTACAGCGACAGTAAAATTCGATAACTCCGCGGAAGGTGTGGGAACTCTTACTTAACGAAAAAACGTTACGCGTTTGTTTTCTCCACGTCTTGTTCGTGATAGATCCACAGTCAAAACGGGTCTAAATGTTGCGAATCGGGGAGCTATCGCGGAACGAAACTGAATAATTCTGCCACCGAATCTATTGGGGAAAAATTTTGTTTGAGAAGCGATGAAATGAGTAGCAACATTTTCCCCGTTGTATTATTGTTTGGGTGGTTTATATGCTTTGATGAACAACAGTAATAAATTTCACAGGTGTAGGAGTAGCAGTTTTCGAGAAAAGAAATATTTTAACCACAAAAACAGGGTCTCTTAGCTCTCTTCACAAAAACGGTATAACAGTAAATCTGTCAGCGTGTTAGAGTTACAGCAGTGAAATTTTTACTGAAAATGGCTCTGAGCACTATGGGACTTAACATCTGAGGTCATCAGTCCCCAAGAACTTAGAACTACTTACACCAAACTAACCTAAGGACATCACACACATCCATGCCCCAGGCAGGATTCGAACCTGCGACCGTAGCGGTCACGCGGTTCCAAACTGAAGCGCCTAGAACCGCACGGCCACACCGGCCGTTAATTTTAACTGAAAACTAATACTTTAGATGTAGAACATTCACTGAAATGCTGCCTTTTTAGGTGCACTTGTGGATTCAACGAAATTTAGACCTGTCCTTAAATTTTCTGCAAGAGCTGTAACAGCCCAAATTTATTATTACCAAAGGCAAAGGAGGGAAAACTACTGGCTCATGAAAGTAGCATGCTTAAAACCAAGAAATGTACTTATTGTCTTTCCCGTTGAACCGCATCCAGTAAAAACTGGTGATCATACAGAATCCATTTCTCAGGTTTCGTTCAGAGTTTCGATCCTGTTTCTGGCATTCTCTCTCTTCTATTTCTCCGACACACGTCCTTAATGTTTTCCACATGTTCTTGAAAATATCACTTACAATGCCATAAAACATTGTTTTTTAAAAAATAACAAGAACGTACTAAGTTCATTATATTTTCTTCGGGATTTTACCAACAGGAGAATCTCTCCCACGTCTATTTTTTTTCCTTCCGAATCTCTAAAGAATATGTTAGCAGAATTGTGGAAGAAGTAGTGTCCGCATTTGTTTACAAACTGACCCCTTCCTAGTTGCTTGAGCAGAAAACGTTTGCAACAAGCAAAGGAAGTTACGACCGAAAAGCAGTTTTCTATCAGTGACGGTGCTGGAACAAATCTCCCTTGTTCTTACGATGCTTCAAATCTAAAGACAGTGATGCTGAGAGACTAACTCGCAGAGTATTACCTTCTGTTAGTGTCTCTTTGCACTTTTCTTTGGCTAGACGCCGTGCGACCACAGTGGGAAGAACACCTGAACCGCACGGCTTCCGTCGCAGCGTTGGTCCAAACTCTAACTGCGTGTGCGAGCAGGCGGCCCCTTTCGTCGCGGGGGAGTCTTGTAGCTGCCGCCAAGCGGCTGTCGCGTCTCGGACGACGCACTTTAAGTGATATGTATACCAAGTTTGCTTGAAATCGATCCAGTGGTGGAGGTGCAGACGATGAACATACTTACACACATCTTCTTTTATAATATGTATGGACATTAGCCATATTCCAACCTACTACAACAGATCTAATAGTTCCTTTCTTCGATTTCTTTCCAAACATTTTCCTAGAAAATGCTGTTTTCGCTGTGCTGCTTATTTCTAAGACCGTTCTGACGCAGGGATCCACGCTAGCAAATCCTGTGATCGCGTCTTCGTATCTGAATAAATACTTGTTGTGTACATAGTTCCGCGTAGTCAGCGTGTACACAACTTTCCCACTAGAGCGCGCCCCGCTAAGCACAACAGCGCAGGCGCAGCGCTCGTTCGTCTCCGCTCTACGAGATGGCGCTGCCATAAAGACGGACCAAATTCTGCTTCCGTCGATCCGCGTATTAATATGTAACGCAGCCAATGAGATTGCTGCTAACGTAGAACCTTTTCTACTCGCGGATCACACTCGCGCAGTGATACCTGAACGCGCGAGGAATTATAACGAGTGTACAGACCTCCGATTAATCAGTCTGCATTAGTCTATAGTCACGTTTCAGTCTTCTCCTAATAAGATTATCATATTCCTCTACATAGCCATGAAGACAAATGAATAGACACTTTGTCACGTATCAGAGATATGTGAGAATAAGATTAACGTACCAAGACCAAAGGAGCTTCAGATTGTCAATTGTAAATAGCATCCAGAATAAAGTTTTATAAAGGTTTATGATTGTTATTATTTTAATATATGTGTGTCTGAAAATTAATCAAGTTCTGTTTAAAGTTGGTCATCGTCAATCTGCTACTCTAAGCGTGCAAGTGGCATTTCTATCGTCTGACCTAACGGCAGAAGATAAACACGCCACGATAAGACCACGAGGCATATTGCTGACACTCGCCTACTTCGTTAGAGCGACAGGTCAAATAATCTGATGGTGTGTGTACCGAAGGTCTTACAGTACGCACACCACAATACTGCAGCCCTCATTCACATAAACCTGTCAATTGTAATCAACACTTTGCTCTCTCTACAATTTAATCCGTCCTCCCCTCTTCCTGCAACCCCATTCAACACCATATTCTCGATTCCTTGATGTTTTAACTGTACTCGGTAGTTCCTCATCAGCATTCTCCTGTACCACCGGACTTCTAAAGCTTCTAATCTTTACTCGTCCGAACTGTCGGTTTATTTCACATTCGTACAAAGTTGCATTCCACACAGGCGCCCCAAGAAAAGGCTTCGTAACATTTATTTTTATACTGGATTTCTTTGTTTTTCAGAAATGCTTTTCTTGCTATTGCCAGTCTACATTTTATATGCTTACTGCTTCAGCCTTCGTCGCTTACGCTCTTTGTTACACAAGTTCCAGAACAGGTTTTTTTTTTTTATTTTTAAGTTTGCAATACTAAAAATGAACAAATGTCGTTTCCAGTTATGTGTGCGTCCTTGAAATGATCTTGCCCACGTTTCCGCGCGAACTCACTATGCGTCAGGGCTATGCTGAGCAACACACTGTTTGGGTGACACTGTGGATGTTGATTGCGAGCAAAGAGTAAACATTAAGTTTTGCGTTAAGCTCAGGAAGACCCCTACTGAAACGTGGACAATTACCAAGGAGGCATAAGCAGGCGCGCCACTTTTAGGGAGTCGTGTTTCCGAGTGGCACAAAAGGTTTCGTGGAGGCAGAGATAAGGTGCAACGCGATCCCAGAGATGGTCCCCCTTCTACAGCACATACCGGTGCAAACGTGGGGCGTGTAAGGCAGTTACTGCAAGGACATCGCCACGTAACTGTGCGTGCGATATCAGAAGAACTTAAATCTATGCGTGTAATATGATTTTACGCGAATATTTAGGGAAACGAAAAATTAAAGCAAACTCGTCCCTCACACTCGAACAGAAAGAGAAAGTCGAAAAATTTCTACTGAACTGCTGTATGGATGCAGGTGTGACCCCACACTTCCGTCAAAGATTATTGCTGGGAATGGGAGTCGGTCGAACCAGTATGACCCTCACACGAACCGTCAAAGTACTGCATGGCGTAGTTTTCGATCACCACCCTCGGAAAACATCAAACGACAACCTTCAAGAACAAAGACAATGTTGATTGCATTCATTGATAGTAAAGGATTAGTTCACCGTGAGTATGTCCCTTCAGGGGAAATCGTGAGCCAAACTCTGTACACAGAAGTCTTGAAACGTTTGGGACAAGCAATTCGACGTCGTCGTCCTGATTTGTGGTATTCTCAGGATTGACTGACTGGATGAGACTGAAAGACCACATACCGTTGTATCGATTACCGAGTATCTGGCCAGACATTCTGTTACTGCCATACCACATCCGTCATATTCTCCCGACTTCCCGCCTTGCCTTGTCTTGTTTCCGCGATTGAAAAGGCGACTGAAAGAAAAGCTTCATTGAGATACCGCAGAGGTCCAACGGGCAGTGACAAATGAGCTTACAAGCATACCAGTTGAAAATTTCCCTGCTTGCTTCAAATACCTGTGTCTAGATGGCCAAGGGAACTACTTTCATAGGAGCTAGGGCCATCACTTGGCAAGCGCAATTTTCTTTCTTTTTTCTTTAATGTCTCACAATGGAATTATTTTGCTACCAACTAAAGAAACCCTCACCTAATACTTTTAGTGTTCTACTTTGTAATCTAATTTCCTCAGGATCGCCTCATATAATTCGGTTGCTTCCATGTTATAACGTCTTTTCAACCTGTGTCCATTTCAGTCAATTCTTCTTAGAAATCCTTTGCCTGCCCTGTCAGAACGTTAACATTTTCACTTCTTTCCTGTACTCGAATTTCCTTTACGAAGAAGAAGGAATAAGAGAAAAAGAAATACTAAAAAGTTGTTGTCGATCTACAACATCTGATCAAAAAGCAGAGAGAGAGAAAGAGAGTGAGAAGGGGCATAAAAAACACAGACATGAAAGAACGAGAAAATATTTTTTTAAATGACAAATATTTTAAAGTATAAAATCAGAATAAATGTTGCGAAGTCTTTTCTGATGATACTAGTCTGGAGTGCACCCTTTCGCAGAAATAAATTGTAGACGAAGAAGAACGTGGAGAAGAAGAGAACGGAAGCTTTAGAAATGTTGTGCTTCAGAAGAGTGTTGGAGATGAGGGTAGACCGGTTTACCAACGAAGTATGGAATGGAAGTGAGGTGAAACGAAATTTATGGGACAACCTGAGCAACAGAAGGGATCATTTGATAGGACACGTCCTTAGACATCAATGAATCGTTAATCTGTTAATGGAGGGAAATGTGGGATTAAAAACTGAAGAGAGAGACCACAATTGGCTGACAGCTGGATCTCGGTTGCAGCAATTAATCAGACATGAAGAGCGTTAACTCCCGCTCTCATTACTGGATCTATATTGATGTTTTACTGTAATTGCAACTTACTCCAAAATAACAACATTACTGTAATGTGTTTACTATTATTCAACGCAGGAAACGGAACATATATTGTACTCATCTTTCACGATCGATGCTGTCCAAGAATGTAGATCGTGGTCATTCCTTCAGTTGCCCGGATTTATGATACATCGCTTACGAAATGCGGAACTAATAAATTATAAATAAACTTCAAAATCTTGATTCAGTAACTCTACCATTTGAAACTTTAGCGCTACACTGTGTGAGTCATGTAAAACTTGAATCTCAAATATTGCAGAAATGGGAATCACTATTGACGTGCGGATTCGACAGAAAAGATTGGTAGTCAGGGGCTGGTACTTTTAGCCAATAAACTGATTGGATTAATGCTTAGAAAGTGTATCTTCCGTGCGGACACGCACTTTTTGAAATGGAACAATGCCTATTGTCAAACAAACTAAAAGTGGCGTAAATTGGAATTTCAGTAGCGTTTGTTGCAGTATTCTAGTGCAAGTCGTTTAAGAGATTTCGTGTTGTAAAAAGTAGCCAACCGACAAATGTTTGAGCCATTCAGCTTGCGGAGTTGGTTGGTAGAAAGTTACCGTGTTTGCTTCCAGTGTGCTTTTGTTCTCCTTGACTGCACTGTGACTTGCTTGTCTGTTAGTGTGAGTGGACGGTAGGGTGTACCAATGCGGAAGAAGCCGACATGCTCGAGTAGAGGGAGTGTAGGAAGAATGCAGCTCATTCTTGTACGGTGTACGCGGCACGATATCCAAGTAGACGTCAACCATCTTGGCATTATTTATCAGCTCCTTCAACCAGTTACTTGAAAGTGGTAGTGTGATAAGTGACGACAGAAGAGGAGGGTATTAATGTTGTTGCTGCTGCTGTTGGACTTAATCCGCACGTTAGTTCCGACGCAATCGGACGAGGAAGCGGCATTAGTCCTAAGGATTCTCCTTGGACATAGGCTACATACTCATCAAATCTCTCTCCATCGAAGGCTGCATGGAAAGGACTATGAGAATCATGTTAATACTGTACATGGGCATTAAGACATGATACTCCAGATGTATCATGTATCTTGTTTTGTGATGAAGCCACATTTACCAATCATGACCAGCCGGCAGCTGTGGCCGAGCGGTTCTAGGCGCTTCAGTCTGGAACCGCGCGACCGCTACGGACGCAGGTTCGAATCCTGCCTCGGGCGTGGATGTGTGATGTCCTTAGGTTCGTTAGGTTTAAGTAGTTCTAAGTTCTAGGGGACTGATGACCTCGGATGTTAAGTCATGTAGTGCTTGGGGCCATTTGGACCATTTGAATCGTGACCAGGTAACCCGCCGAAACATGAACTATGAGTCTCTTGATAATCCCCATTGACTTCGCCAGTTGAATCGTCAGTGTCCATGGAGTGTAAACGTGTGATGTGGGATAGTGAACCATCAGCTGATGGTCTTATGTTCATAGACGGAACACTGAACGCACGCAGCATCCTAACGGAGCATCCTAAAAGGCTAGGAGAAACATGTGGTAACAGCATGATGGCTGTCCAGCCCGTAGTGCACGAAGAACTACAGCACGTCTTCACGAATTGTTTCCAAATCGTTGGCCTGGACACAGAGGACCTGTACCTCGGCCGGCCCCAACCTGCGATTTGACGTCTATAGGCATTTTTCTGTGGGGAATCCTGAAAGACGATGTCTAAGAAGACATATGAATTACATCCGATGATATGGAAAGACGTATTACTGCAGGCTGCTCCGACATGTCGGCAGAAATGCCAGCACGTGTGCAGCACTCGTTCCACACCACACTAGAAGCGTGCATTGCCGCTGCCGGTGATCATTCTGAACACAACCTCTCATATTCAGTTGCCTCGTCACTGGTCAGAATTCACATAACTATTGTATGCACTTGCGTTGTTCTTCAATGCACGCTACGACAGGCTTCTCAAAATATATCTCGTAAAAGACTCTCACCAGACTCGTGCAACAAACACCACTAGATTCTCATCTACTGCATTTTAAATTTGTTAATGTCAATAGGCATTGCTCTATTTAAAAAAAGTGTATTCCTGCACAAAAAAATACTATATAAGTGTTAATTTAACAGTACGAGTCTCTGACTACCGTTCCATTCTGCGAAAACCGCACATCAAAAGCATTTTCTATTTCTGCAATATTTGCGGTGCACGTTTTAGGAGATTTACTCTCTATTTGGGGAGCAAAATAACTGATGATGGTCGAAGTAGACAAGATATAAAATGTCGACTGGCAATGGCAAGGAAAGCGTTTCTGAAGAAGAGAAATTTGTTAACATAGAGTATAGATTTAAGTGTCAGGAAGTCGTTTCTGAAAGTATTTGTATGGGGTGTAGCCATGTACGGAAGTGAAACGTGGACGATAAATAGTTTACACAAGAAGAGAATAGAAGCTTTCGACATGTGGTGCTACAGAAGAATGCTGAAGATTAGATGGGTAGATCACATAACTAATGAGGAGGTATTGAATAGAATTGGGGAGGAGTTTGTCTCTCAACTTGATAAGAAGAAGGGACCGGTTGGTAGGACATATTCTGAGGCGTCAAGGGATCACAAATTTAGCATTGGAGGGCAGCGTGGAGGGTAAAAATCGTAGAGGGAGACGAAGAGATTCAGAAGGATATACGTTGCAGTAAGTCTAGGAGACGTTAAACTTGCACAGGATGGGGTAGCATGGAGAGCTGTATCAAACCAGTCTCAGGACTGAAGACAACAACGACAACAACAACAACAACAACAACAACAACTAGTACGTATTTTCTTTCTGCTTTTTCAGCAGCAGCTTCTCGCACTCTATGCTTGATTACAGCCGTGTTACAAAAACGTCTTCCGGCAACCTCCCGATACAAAGTAAATCAAAGTTACAATCTTACACACATTGTTGAGCACGATTTTTGTGATTCACAGATAATAATAACTTTCATTCTTAGTTTCTCTGCATAATAGTTATAAAAAATTGAGTTTATACAACTTAAGTTTGTGAAATGAAGTAATTATTTTGAAAAATCTTTATTCTTCATTGTAACTGGAAATTGTAAATAAAAGGTACTAGTACCTGATTTTTGGGCGTGGCAGTGTCACACATATTATGATTACTTATATGTTCCCTACTCCAAAATTAAGTCTATAATGTTTTGTTTAAAGTCTGCATCAAAAATAATGATGTTAGCTTATGGATAGACTGATACCCACAAAAAGGAACTCTTGTGAGTTAAACATAGTGAGCTGCACCAACACATTCTTCAGACTGAAGACCAGAGTAACTCTGAAAGCCCTTCGGAACCAAAATGATACGTCCGAAGGAAAAGGTTTTATAATAGCCCACTGCCCTTTTTGCTCCCATAGCTTACGAGCCGTGTTACTGGCAGTAACCTGCCGGAGTGAGGGAGATTTGAATGTGGCGGCCGGTACCGCGGTGCTGAGGTAACGTCCCCCGCGAGAGCAGTGCACCGCACTCCACGGCTGTCGGCCTCGTAAACAGGTAAGTGCGGCGCTGCGCGGCTGCTACGGCGGCCTTCCACTACCTGCCCTGGCCTGGCCCCGGCGTGACTTATGGCCGCGCAGTGATTGCCAAAGTTGCGTCTGCTGTCCCAGCGCCTGCAGAACCTCCGACTGGCCGCCCCCGCAGCTGCCACTAAACTTGGCCGCCGCGGCCCTCCCCCCCTCCCACCCTCCCACCTAACAGCATCTGACTGCTGCGCGATGGCCGGCCGTCATCCCTCTTTACGACTCCAACTGGCCAAAGTAGGGAAGCCATCTCCGAACCAATGAGAGAAACAATGAACGGAAGCTCCCGTTACTGCGTTCCTATTGAGTTCGGATATTGTCCGTAAGGGGAATGGGGCAAGTTTGTTCCTCTGGCGTAGTTACAAGACTCGCTTTATCGCCGTGTATTGTGGCTTGGTTATGAGGACTTACTTTTATTTATAGGTATTTCGTCACGATCTGTGTGGAATCTTCACTGCAAGTCCTTTAACACATAAGTGGCTATATACTACAAGTCATTATTGTAGAAATTACGATCATAAATTGCATTTAAAACTTCCGGGCTGAGCGGCCTTTGCCCACCGACTGCCAGAGACACCTTCTGAGGTAAAACGGCGAATGCATCGAGGCGTCACGGGACCCCGGCTTTATAGCGCTACGTAGTGGACACCAACATTCATCAGGCCGCGTGGGGTTAGCCGAGCGGTCTCAGGCGCTGCAGTCCTGGACTCTGCGGCTGATCCCGGCGGAGTTTCGAGTCCTCCCTCGGGTGTGTGTGTGTGTGTGTGTGTGTGTGTGTGTGTGTGTGTGTGTGTGTGTGTGTGTTTGTCCTTAGGATAATTTAGGTTAAGTAGTGTGTAAGCTTAGGGACTGATGACCTAAGCAGTTAAGTCCCAAAAGATTTCACACACAACATTCATCATGTGACACCGCTTGCCTAACCAGTCTGCCAGGTTGGCTGCAATCATCATCCTCCATTAAAATTAATCGATAGTCATTCTGTTGGCGCCAAGTCACTATCAATATCTTATTTAACTTAATACATTCGTCTTCTCTGATATTTTTACTATTGTATTTTGTAAATCTCTATGGCGTCTCTACAAAAGCTCGCTTGATAATGCGTTGTTGTTGTTGTGGTCTTCACTCCTGAGACTGGTTTGATGCACGTCTCCATGCTGCTCTATCCTGTACAAGCGTCTTCATCTCCCAGTACTTACGGCAGCCTACATCCTTCTGAATCTGCTTAGTGTATTCATCTCTTCGTCTCCCTCTAGGATTTTTACCCTCCACGCTGCCCTGCAATGCTAAATTTGAGATTCCTTGATGCCTCAGAACATGTCCTACCAACCGGTCCCTTCTCCTTGTCAAGTTGTGCCACGACCTCCTCTTCTCCCCAATCCTATTCAATACCTCCTCATTAGTTATGTGATCTACCCATCTAATCTTCAGCATTCTTCTGTAGCACCACATTACGAAAGCTTCTGTTCTCTTCTCGTACGAACTATTTATCGTCCATGTTTCACTTCCATACATGGCTACACTCCATGCAAATAACTTTCAGAAACGAATTCCTGACACATAAATCTATACTCTATCTTAACAAATTTTCTTCTCCAGAAACGCTTTCCTTGCCATTGCCTCTCTACTTCGACCATCATCAGTTATTTTTCTCCACAAATAGCAAAACTCCTTTACTACTTTAAGTGTCTCATTTCTCAATCTAATTCCCTCAGGATCACCCGAATAATTCGACTAATTCCATTATCCTCTTTTTGCTTTTGTTGATGTTCATCTTATTTTCTTCTTTCAAGATACTGTCCATTCCGTTCAACTGCTCTTCTAAGTCCTTTGCTGTCTCTGACAGAATCACAATGTCATCGGTGAACCTCAAAGTTTTTATTTCTTCACCATGGATTTTAATACCTACTCCGCATTTTTCTTTTGTTTCCTTTACTGCTTGCTCAATATACAGATTGAATAACATCGGGGAGACGCTACAACCCTGTCTCACTCCCTTCCCAACCACTGCTTCCCTTTCATGCCCCTCGACTCCCATCTGGTTTCTGTACAAATTGTAAAAAGCCTTTCGCTCCCTTGCTAAAACGGTCGTCTCACTCAATTTTATTTCGTGGTTTCCATTCCAGAAAACATGTTCCCTGCGGCTTATTTGTCAGCACGGTGGCTGTTCCTTTTGTGTTCTGGTAAGTTTCGCGGTTTGAGTGTATACTCGGCCACAACTATATGTAATTTTATATACCTCTGGTTCGCTAGAGCGTGACACACATCTTTTGTCGTTCTTAAGCATTCTTTTATCTTGTTGGGGAGGGGGGGGGGGGGGGAGGACGGAGGGTCTGAATAAAGTTTGAACTCCATACTTGGCCAAGTCTGTCCCGACGCGATTCTTAGTTTTATTAATGAACGAGAGCAGAACTCTCCCACTGGACGCCCGCGGCTCCTCGTTAGTCCTGGTTTCCTCTCTTCTGGGTCGGAATGCTCGACCCACCTCCTTACTGCAGTAATCATCTTTCTTCGAAGCCGACCATAAGTGCTTCAACTCATTTTACAAATAAAACGGTTTACAAGATGTTAGACCTGTGCACCAATGCTTTACCGGCACTTCTTTTCTGTCTTGATAGGTGGTTGGAGTCCTTATGGAGATATAGATCAATGTGTGTAGCTTTTTGTTCAATCCTGCCTACTCGCCAAATATGGGGTCCTTCGGAAAAATGCTTTCTTGGATCGCTAGACAACAATTCAAGCAAATCATATGAATGAGTTTGTAACACCCCACCCGTCACTTATCTGGTTTTGGTATGTGTTCACCCCAGGTAATTGACTAACAGATCCACAGAGTGTGCAAAACTGTCGCAATGTCAGAAAACGCAAAGAAAGTAATAAGGCCCTGTGAGTCCTGATTGAAATGCGGTGGCAGTGTTGACATTAATAGATTCAGAATTGATCCCTTTTAATTAAAAAGGGGTGCACATTGATGTTATATTCAGCTATTGAACACCAGATGCAAATGTTGAACATTAAATTAATTAAGAAAGTGACTTGTGATTTCACCTACTTGATTGAAAACAGATGCAGTCGATTAGCACAGATTTATTTTAACTCACGACCTTCAATCATCACATTACATGGCTCTCCTAACAGGCAGTGGTAGTACATTGCGTTTGCGTGGAGTAAAGCGCGATAAATCCAAAGTAATACCTATCGACTGACCCAGGCGTAATGCGAAGTATGAGAATAATTCTACAATACACGGCCCATGAAACCCTCGAGGAAACCTTGCCGACGTGATGCAACAAATTACTCAGTGGCCGGAGCGGGCGCAATATCACCGAATTCAGCGTGGCGGAGCGGTGTCGTTGGGCGGACGTCGGCCGACCTCGTGGTGCTGCAAGGCTGCGCTCGTCTATTCACTCCTAGCTATCTTGCTCAGTACATAGCAGAACCAAAACTTTATCTCCAAGCTCAATCGTTCCGTTTGATCAGTCCTAAACTGCAGAGATGCTCAGTCTCTCTCAGGCAAGCTGAGTAAAGAACGCCACGTCCGCACTCTAGGCAAGCTGGGAACAGAAGACTACTACGGAGACTTCTCCCTGTCCGCTACTCGCCTCGGTTTCCCCTCCAGCAAAATCACTTAACGCCAATCGCAGCGCAAGTCGCGTTAATTATGTGTCGCTTCCCAGCGCCGACCAATGCCTGCTCTTGGAAGTGAACAAATTCCCACAAAATTTCCCTTCCTCTCAACTTCTGCTATTTAGCTCCTCCCAGGCCATAAATCAAGGCTAGTGTCTGCACAAAACACCAATTTTTCCGGAATTCTGACGCCCAGGAGAGTACTTCAGATTCCTCGGTCCTACGTTCCCATCGGAGGCCGGCATATTTCATTCTGTCGCTCTTCACCTGATTTACTTCAGACTCTGCGGACCGTGAATTCAGCGTGAAGTAGCTATAGTCACGAACACACATATATTGGCTTCTGTTGACCGCTCCACCATAGCTTTGCGCGGCTTTCTCGCATGTTTCACTGAAAATGGGACGATGGACATTTATCAACAGGCGTACAAGTTCTCCGTTTGCTTCCCGGTACACCAGCATGGGGTCAACCACCCACTCACTGTCACTCATCTTAGGCAGCTGGAGGCCGTGCCCCGTTACCGCTTTCTCAGAGC
This sequence comes from Schistocerca piceifrons, assembly GCF_021461385.2. Taxonomy (NCBI): domain Eukaryota; kingdom Metazoa; phylum Arthropoda; class Insecta; order Orthoptera; family Acrididae; genus Schistocerca; species Schistocerca piceifrons. The sequence goes on along the minus strand of NC_060140.1, from coordinate 29,722,608 downwards.
TTGAGCCGTCCTAAGCTGCCTATTGTCGCTTCCCTTCGGCGCTCCCCAGCTGGCTACGGTCACTCTAATACTTCCCTGGGATAAACTAGCCTCCAGTAATTCGACGCATTTCCACAAAGTTTTCATGTCGTGTGAATTACTTTAAAACCATCACCCCACATTAATTGTTCTAATACGTCCATATTATACCTCTGCAAGGTGCATTGTGCCTTGTCAGTCATTTTTGTTCAGCCCTACTGTTCAAGGTGAGTTAGGTGATCTTTAATGACTTCATGCAAGGGGCACAGTTCTTGCCCTCTAACAAGTTTTTTTTAGAAGATAAATGACAGTACTTAACTTTGAGAAATATAGATGTGTCGTGAGCAAAGGGCGACAGATTGAATGAGAAACCTTTCCATATAGCAGAAGCGAAATGACCAGTCTTGATGGTACTCTTGAACTCGCTACTGTAGAACCGGGCGCGGCGTTTCTTTTGGTATAGAGGCCGCTGCCGTCGCGTGTGTCAGCTTGGAGAGGGGTCGATGAGCGCGCGCCATTGGCTGACATCTTCTTCGCAGCCTTCTCTGCTCTAAGGTTTCCGACTGGCGTGCCGAGGCTTGACTTCAGGCCGGAACAGCTTTCCTATACATCTCATGGTCCAAAGTCCCGTCCATTGCTCTTTTTCTTTAATTTTTGGATTGACACTAACGATATGTACTAGAAACTCCTCTTCACCATGTGTTCATAGTCCAAAGCTATCACAGACGTAGCAGCACCACTCGGCTGGTCTGTTATTCGGTATCTGTAGCGGCTGTTGTTAGAAAACCTCCATAAACACACTGGTAACAGCCCCACTAAGATTGTTGTTCTTTGGCTACGCGTAAAATTCATCGTGGTACTGGAAATAGGCTACTGTATTGGCCGGAAAAATTTCGTCTATGTATGAAATAGCTTTGTTAACAGGAATCATAGCAAATCAGAACGAAATTCAAAACTGGAAAGAACATCCCTCGGTCCCAAGTTCGTGACCTACAGTTTTTTCAGCAAAATGTCCAGGGTATTCAGCACGACGGCCAGTTCCGCCCGTGTACTGTTGCAGTGGCGAGGAAGCAGGTATCGGGGGCCCTACACCACTCACAATAGATTCCAAACGAACCTCTCGCTTGTGCACGTTTGATAAGCCATACGGTCTGGTCTGTTTCTTGTCGTCCGAAGAAAGAGAGTACGATTTTACCAGTTGACTGTCAATTCGTAAAGCTTTCGTTGTGGAATCTTTCCAAAGTTTTTTTAGCAGTAGTCTGATAGTGGCGTTCGTACCACATCTCTGCCTACATGTTATCATATTTTGTTGTTACGCTGTGGCGTAAAGTACAGACAGACAGACTCACGTCGCTGTAAGCTAGAAATTTGCGTACCCGCAGTGGGATGCGATAGATGGTCTCAAAGCGTTGGAAGGGTGGGGTGAGCAGAAGCCGTATCGTGCTGGAACTCGACAGAGACGGCGAGGATCCGCCTTCCAGGCTTGGCGTCAAGAGCGTGTCTTTCATTTAGACCTGGTGTTTGAACGTCTATACACATCTTTAACCGTGCTGCTGGCGTTACGTGCTCTGATAACCTGGTAACAATAATTTCAATATCTCTCAGTGTGTAATCGGAAACTAACTGCAAGTATCAGTTAGTGCTCATAACCAGTTACGGACACGATAACCCAATCAAACACGTGCCCTGAGCAGCCCGGCGCCGAAACGTTAAGGCATCTCAAGAAGAGTCTACGATCAGCTTCCCAGGCGACAGCACGTGGATCCGTGCTTGAAGTGCGATCTCGTGTAATAAGAACAGTTTGGAAAAGGTACGAGTGTGAACTCGCGCGGAGCTCAAGTTCGTGTGAAGTTTCATCTGTGACCTTTTACGGTGCTCAGAAAAAGATTGGCACCGGTAAACTCTGCTGCCAACTTCACTAGCAAGCAGACTGGCCCTCAGCCAGCCGTTGACGCCGAGCGGCTCTAGGCGCTTCAGTCTGGAACCGCGCGACCGCTACGGTCGCAGGTTCGAATCCTGCTCGGGCATGGATGCGTGTGATGTCCTTTGGTTAGTTAGGTTTAAGTAGTTCTAAGTTCTAGGGGACTGATGACCCCAGAAGTTAAGTCTCATAGTGCTCAGAGCCATTTGAACCATTTTTAGATTTTTCCCATTTTCGCACTGTGCCACGCATTTTTTATTCCATGCACGATAGTCAGCAGTCGGCGGAGAAGAAACCAGCCCGGACGAAGCCTGAGAGTCATCTCTACAAGCCAAGAGGTCGGCGAGATGCCTCCAGTTGCGCTCGGCAAAGTGGGCGCGGATGTTACATTCAGAAATCCACAGTGGTTGCTGCACTTGCCACAACTTTGTGGTGGAGAGAGTTACTTTCAGGAAACGAACATATAATGTGGTACATGAGGGTTAATATTTGCGTCTTCTGGGAAAGAAACCATTAGACATTTGCCATCCCTTGCGTCATGAAAGAGTTCGAACAAATACAACCCTCATAAATATTACGCTTGGCATCCCTGTGCCTGGATGTTCGTAAATGCTACGCTTGGCATACCCTCATAAAAAGTACAGGATCCAAAACTGGATTATTCTTCTTATGATAATCTTAACTCTTCATCACTGCCTCGGTGTTGCGTTTGTCATCGGTAAGGATAGTGATTTTCTAATCCGCACTGGCATCTCTTAAAGCCTTCCTGAGGGATGCAGTGTCATGAATGGCCTTATCCATAACTCAACCGCTTCATCCATGTCCTTTGCAATAGATGAAACCTAACTCTGGAACGATTGCCTTCGCTGTGTCAAAGAACTGTAAAACATCTTAAGCTAAAAAGACAGCTGATGACATATCTAATTTTTTTTTTTTTTTTTTTTTGTTAAATGACTCTGAGCACTATGGGACTTGACATCTGAGGTCATCAGTCCCCGAGAACGTAGAACTACTTAAACCTAACCAACCTAAGGACATCACACACATCCATGCCCGAGGCAGGATTCGAACCTGCGACCGTAATAGTCGCGCGACATATCTAAGCAAACAACAATAATGACTGGCTTGTTCCTGCGCGCACACCATTATAACTAAATATCTCTGCTTCCACGATACGTTCATTTCCCACAGTCCCTAGCTAGTTGGGTCTCTGTCAATATTTCCCTCAATACTTATTACAACTTTGAAATTCCCACTTTTGTAGAGCCAGAAGTACACGTGTTGTCCTTTACTGTCGTTATTGTCGTCATTACCATTATCTGTTATAGTATAAGCGCTGGTGACTTTTAGTCGTAAAACTACATTCAAATATTGTTTCAGATCATCTTAACTCTGTCATTACTACATCTATTACTATTTATAATGTTAAAATATTCATCGTTCCAGAAGTGTAGGGGAGAGGGTTGCACTTTGGAACACTTCACACGCCCAGCGCTCTAATAGAGGTTTCATATATTTCAACACTCCATTTTGAAATGGTAGCATTTATTTTATGTGTGCTGCAATGTTTTCTAAAATTACAGGAATTACTCCTGAACGTAAGATTTTCCCAGAAATGAAAAGTCTTCTAAGGTACAACATGATCATGTACCTAGGAACAAACATTCTGTTCAGAATTAAATGCGTTGCAATAGAAAAATTTGTCAGTTCTGTATTTAACAGCCTGTCTGTTAAATTAATACTCTACTACACAGTAATAACCGGTAAGTGAAACGAAGTTAAGAAGAAGTATTAACTAAAACCAGTTACAAGTCAGAAATATTTTCAGGTACAAGCTGTTCACAGCTAACACAAATTTTCTTTCTCGTGACAGCTAAAATTGTTGACGCTCATGACGTATGTGACGCGCATACTGACGTCACAGATCGTAGCTACATACTGGGCTGCTGGAAAGAGAAGGAGTGTACTTTATTTATTTTGGAACAATTTATTTACTGATCTAGTATGTTTATCATACTGATACAAAGCACTTGGTCCGATATGCTTGGGGTCACACCACACAGCCAACACACCTGTAAACTACTCCTAAATAACGCACTACAAACAACTCCTAAATTACTGAATTAATTTCAGTACACAGCACACAACCTGCAAACTGCTCCTAAGTAATGCAGTACACTGATGTGTAGACACATTCAGTACTCGTAAACTGTCCAAATAAAGCACACTACAACCTACAGACCTGCTCGCAAAATAATGCAGCAGACGCGCGCTGGCACCACCCTCCGCCCCCTGTCCGCTGGACCGCACATGCTCCCAGAAGTCAATATGCACTGGCAGCCTCCACAAAGGGACGCACAGGTGCCACGAGCATGAGGCGGCGGCACACCTGAGAAATTCCTCTCGAAATACGTCATCACCTAGGCACCGTTGCTGATGCGGTCTCACATGAGCGAAGACCTATCTGCAGGGCACAGATGCTCTAAGGGCAGACGCACGTCGACTCCACCTAAAAGACTCCCCAAACACGCTTGCTAATAGTCAACTTTCGAAATCGTGCACTGCACACCCGTTCACAAAATAATGCAACAAACACCAAAACAACTACTAAATCCTCAAACCATATTGCATGGCTGACGTTCACAGCACTTAAACAGCAGGGAAAAAATCCAGTGCACAAACACTCAGTGCATGTAAAAAACGCTTCTGAACTACCATCAAGCACAGCCATCAGAGCCAGGCAGCACGAGTCATCATCACAGCAGTGCTGACGACGGCATGTGGAAGTTCTTTGAGTGTTATAATGTTGTCACATATCTGTGTAGCTAAATAAATCCTTATGTTGTAACTGGCTTTTGTATAAAATCATCCAGCGTCGGCAGGCTTTTTTGTTGTTTGCCCGCCCATCGAAACGGCGGCAACCATTGAGATCAACCGCCAGTCTGCGAAGCGCGTGTTTTTGCCTCCCGCCATGCAGTGGTTGGACGCCGTGGACCCCCTGGTGCACTCGGACACCTTCCCCTGACTGAGTTTCCTGAGTAGGAGGTTGAGCAGGCGCTGCCTTAGGCACTCGCGGAGTAGACGCTTGGCGCCCCCTTACACCCGGACATGCTCGACGCCAGTGTTGGCGGTGCGTCCCACGCTGTCATCTTCGTGTTGCGGTCCATCGCCGCCAACGTCGAGGTGCCATGTAGCCGCAGGCTACAGTCTGAAGCAGATCCACATCAATTCACATCTATCATCCCAACATGCTATCATTGTTGTTCTGTACCATCCAACATAGAAAAATTATGAACTATAAAAGCTCCACTAACTTCATCCGATATAGAACTCACCTAGGCACTGATGCTGGCATGATGACGCATAACTGCAGGGGGGGGGGGTGGAGGGGGGTCCGGGGGTCCAGTGCGGAGAGAGAGATGTTGCGATGCTTCCCAGAATGCCACAGGGTGCATTCCTCCTAGCAATCATAATGGGACAGCCCGTCCGTCACTGAATTCACCCATCAAATTGCTGCTGCTGCCTGTGTGGGACAATCCTATTAAATATACAGGTATCGATCCGCTGGAGAGGGCAGTTTAAAATTTCATCCTGTGTACTGTACGAGGATGATCATATCCCGTGGACTATACTGTAAATCGCAAGAGATGCTCCCTGTGGCCGGCCTTGTCTCGTTCTTTGAAACATTTTTTTCTACTGCAGCACACTTTGTACACTGCCATACATTTTGTTTCTCTGCCATAACTTTCACGTCTGTCTCAAGTACTAAACTGACATTAAGATGTTCTGATCCATGGCCTCTCGCAGGTATCTAGATGTCACACAGTGTAAATCATTTTGTTACTGTGGCTACCATAACACCACATACACTGGATGATTTTATACAAAAGCCAGTTACAACATAAGGATTTATTTAGCTACACAGATATGTGACAACATTATAACACTCAAAGAACTTCCACATGCTGTCGTCAGCGCTGCTGTGCTGACTCGTGCCGCCTGGCCCCGATGGCTGTGCTTGATGATAGTTCAGAAGCGTTTTTTACATGCACTGAGTGTTTGTGCACTGGATATTTTTCCCTGCTGTTTAAGTGCTGTGAACGTCAGCCATGCAATATGGTTTGAGGATTTAGTAGTTGTTTTGGTGTTTGTTGCATTATTTTGTGAACGGGTGTGCAGTGCACGATTTCGAAAGTTAACGATTAGCAAGCGTGTTTGTGGAGTCTTTTAGATGGAGTCGACGTGCGTCTGCCCCTGGAGCATCTGTGCCCTGCAGATAGGTCTTCGCTCATGTGAGACCGCATCAGCAACGGTGCCTAGGTGATGACGTATTTCGAGAGGAATTTCTCAGGTGTGCCGCCGCCTCATGCTCATGGCACCTGTGCGTCCCTTTGTGGAGGCTGCCAGTGCATATTGACTTCTGGGAGCATGTGCGGTCCAGTGGACAGGGGGCGGAGGGTGGTGCCAGCGCGCGTCTGCTGCATTATTTTGCGAGCAGGTCTGTAGGTTGTAGTGTGCTTTATTTGGACAGTTTACGAGTACTGAATGTGTCTACACATCAGTGTACTGCATTACTTAGGAGCAGTTTGCAGGTTGTGTGCTGTGTATTGAAATTAATTCAGTAATTTAGGAGTTCCTTTAGTGCGTTATTTAGGAGTAGTTTAAAGGTCTGTTGGCTATGTAGCGCGACCCCAATCATCTTGGACCAAGTCTTTTGTATCAGTGTGATAAATATACTAGATCAGTAAATAAATTGTTCCAAAATAAATAAAGTACACTCCTTCCTCTCTCCAGCAGATTAGTATGTAGCTACGATCTGTGATGTGCCGGTAATTTGCACTACCTCAGTTGGACTCCAGACCCCATGGCGACATACTTGTTGGTGGTAATACCCTTAATTGTTTAAATAATTATTGTATGCAGAATGGAGACTTATGTCCAGCATAGGTCCTCTCCCTTCCAATCGCTAGGTAGCGGTGGTGGTGGGTTGACTTACATTGGTGGAGGTACTCAGAGTGCCCTTTCTATCCCGCCATATTCTTAGGTTAGTAGAGATAGCCCAAGTGACCTTTCTGTTTCCCGACATTTTCCCCACCGTCTTGGATTATGTCACAGAATGCACGACAGTGTGCTCTGGTCATGGTATTGTGTACCAGGTCCAGACCTCGTGGTGAACACACTGTATCCCAACATCTTTGATAACGGTATTTTATTTCATCAGCTGACATCAGGATGCCATCTTGAATCACATTACAAAGCAGACAACAATGCCCTCTGGTGGAAGTATTGTGTACTAGGTCTGTTGGACTCTGGATCTCGTGGTGAACACACTGGATGACTGTACTCCATCGAATTGTTTAAATTAATAGTGCATGCAAAATAAAGACCAACGTAGGTCGAGGCCTCTCCCAGCCAATCCCTAGGAAGAGGCGGCGGTCGGATGACTTAGGTTAGCAGTCCGAATGCCCTTTCTACCATTTTCTTAGGTTAGTAGAGATAGCCCACCTGCTCTTTCTTTCCAGCCATTTTCTTACAATAGTAGAGGCTGCATCATCCCGATGGAATCTTAACTTCCCACCATTTTCTGCACAAGGGTGTTAGGTTAGTGGAAGCAGCCCAGTTGACCTGTCTTCCCGCCAAAATTCAAACATGCCACCAAAATCCGCTATCTTCAATAACGTCACGCCCACCATCTTGCATGACATCAGCTGACGTCGGTTGATGATGTCTTCGCTGCTGTCTTGGATAATGGTAGTTTGGGGTAGAAACAACTTTGTCCCAATACTAACCTATATGATGCGGATCCCACAACGCACAGCAATACTCCTGAAGTGGACACAGAACCGTGGTGTCCACAGTCTCTTTAGTAGGCCTGTTGCATTTCCTTCACGTTCTGGCAATAAATCACAATGTTATCTATGTGTCTGTTTCAACTTATGTTGTTCGTAAATATAATCAATAAGTATTTAGCTGATTTTACAGCTTTAAAATTTTTGTCATGTATCGTGTAGCCGATATTTGGCCGATTCCTTTCGGTACTGGTATGGTTGACCTCACTCTCTTCATTATTAACAGTCAGTTGCCACATTTCGTATCATTCAGACATAGTGCGTAAATCGTATTGCAATTTGTTTTAATGATGTGATAACTTTGTAAGACGTAAATGAGAGCATCAATTGCAAACAATGCCAGAGTGCTATATTCAGAATGTCTCCTAAATCGTTTCTGTGCATCAGGAATAGCATCCGGCCTATACCGCTTCCTTCGGCAACACAAGATATTACATACGTTTTTCTCTATCACCTTTTTGACAAAAGATCATACGTTATGTGAACAATTTTTAAAATACGCAGAATTTTAATCTGCATAAGTCTCTGATACTGAAGAATTGACAAGATTCTCAGGACAGCTATAATGTACTATATGACAGTACGCTGCAAAAACCACGACCCAATTTCTCACAACAACAAAAACTGTAGGAATTGTCAGGAAGTGCTTGTGGTGGTTTTTACTGCGCATTCCGTCGTGCCTTTCTAAAATCAGCCACTAGATTGAAACCACAAGCAGGAAACGCCATGCGTCCTTAGGTTCACTATCTTCCTACCTTGAAGTAAGAGGGATTATATTTATAAAACCTTCGTCCTATGCGAAAAACGCCTAACGGCTCCAATGTAACCAGTTTAAACAAAAAGCGACGAATAAAGAAGACACTTACCTTTTGGATTCCATTGTCACGAAACGCCAAAAATTCATTTCGCACAGGTTTATCGTTGGGCGCTATGTATAAGATTACACGGTGATGTAGCTAGTTTTTATGCAGCGATAGTTAATAAATATGACGCGGCCATTCGTTGCCTGTTCCCACCTATATCACACCGAATAGCCTACACGAGGAACGACTAGTAACCGGCGCCATTAGTTTCGACTCGTATCGTAGGCGCCACATTCACGAACCCATCTGGGGGATTTTACGGTCTGTTGCCCCGTAAAGAACACTCCGCAGCGCTGTGACACTTTGTCGGTCTGTTCATCACGAGGTAACCGTAAACGTCGCGCTTTCCAATTTTCCGGCGGAGTTATGAGCGGGCGGGATGTACCGTACGTTCAGGCCACGCCGCACGTCGCCGCGTTCCCAGCCGGTCTGTAACACACGCCCTTGGCAGCTGTCATACCTAGGCTGGAGCGCGCTGCCCCAGGTGATCTCATACGTCACCAGCACCCCTGCGACAAGACGGAAAATACCTTAGCCATGGATAAACTGGCGTAGTCTCGAAGCTATGCTAAATGACAGGAAACTACTCAGGTTGTGGCGTTTCCTTCAGAAAAGACTCATTCTTCTCCGATCATTTTTTAAAAGACATTGCACTGTGTCAAGTAGCCCTCAGCGCGAGCATTCGGGTCATTTAAACAGTCGTGCACGGGGGATCTATCCTCGGAGCAGTGGCTGGGGCAGCAGATGGTGCGTGTGGGAATGTTGGCTGCACTGCGAGATGCAAGATCGTAGTGTAGCCTACGCAGTTACCTCAGCCTCCGAACAGTTAACAACATCAGTATACACTTACTTAAAAACGTTCAGAATTTAGAGACGCAAAACTCACGCAGAGACTCAGTACCCCTAAAAAGACGTCCCAGTAGTACAGACATTGAATGTGAATACAGTATAGTAATAATAAGCGGCGATCTTATTTCGACACCAGTCACCCACTAGAGTTTACGACGATGCTCTGGGTTCAATTCAGACGTACTAACGACATCAGTGTCGGCGTAGCGGAGAGGTGGCGTAGATAGGTACCAGACTTGGGATGCAATGTAATCATACTGTCGCTTGCACAAACAGCGCTGCTGAATTGGTCAAAGCAGTAATTAATTTGTTCAACTTTGGACAGTTGGCTCAGTAACGTCCACACAGGCCGCTGTCCTGGCTGGAGGGGGTGGACTACTCTTTTACTAATCCTCCTACACGGATTGTGCCTTGAGCAGACCAGGCTGCCCTAAAGGTTTGCGATTTCTCGTGACAGCCCTGAGAGCTCTAGCGGGAAGCAGCAGCACTGGCAGGATGACGAAATGACCAACGAAATTCCCCTCTGATTATGGACGACTGAAAGGGCTAAATGTCAAAGTATTTTCCGAGGATTTTTTGTGGAGCTCAGAAATCGAAAGTGCGCTGGCGCCAGGACTCGCAAGGGCGGGACAGCAATGGCTTTGTTAAGTGTTGCGTGTGTGACGACGGGCGGTAGCGATGTTTAGCGGTCGATAAAGACGCTCTTCTGCGACGGAAAACTGAAAAGACCCGTGCACTGGGGTCACGGACTCAGCAGTCCAGTCTTTTGCGAGAGAGCTTTTGGCTCAGTGGCCGAGCACTTGCCAGGTGAACACAGGTCTCATATCACAACGTGGAGACTCCAGCCACGAGGGGCGTTCAATAGTTGATGCACCGCATTTTTTTCTGTTTTACTCAGTATTGCGATACACCACGTTATTCGCCAGCTTTTGCACAGAAAACTTCTTTTTTTTTCATAATCTCCGTTGAACGCGACAGCGTTATGCCAATTTACTGGGAGGGCCTGTATCCCTGCCTGGTACCACACTTCGTGCTGCATCGATAACCTCCCCATCATCCAAGTACTGCTTTCCAGAGAGTGCATCGTCCATTGCGGCAGACAGATGGAAATCGGAAGGATGGATCTCCAGACTGTAGGGTCGATTTCTTAAGAACAGTCCAGTGACGATTTGTTGATTCCTCTCGGGTGCACGGACTCGTAAGAGGCCGTGCTTTGTCGTGGAGAACAAGTCCGTACGGTTTGCATTTTTGTGGCGACGAACACGCCGAAGGTAGCGCAGCTGTGTGTGGCCGGCCGGCATGCGACAGACTCTACAGGTTTGCACGACCTTGTTGAGATGACGACAGACGACTCACCGTGCTTTTGTTCACTGCCAGATCTCCATAGACATTCTGCGAGCGCCTGTGAACATCTGCAATGCTCTGGTTCTAATCCAAAAGACATTCAGTGACAGCCCTCTGCTTGGAACGCCCCTCCTTTATAGACGATATTTTGAAGGCTGCCTATAGCGCTGCCACCAACTGGAAATTCATGAAGCTATGGGGCTGAAGCGGGAATATTCCACGATGTCCCACAGCAAAGTCCGTATATTTTCAATCAACATTGGCTGAGAAAAAACGTATTGCATTGTTTATTGATCATCGCTCGTAGCTGTTTGATAATAACCATACGGACTTGGCGGAGCCCTGTAGGAAACAATAAATTCCATTTGATGCTGTGTACACTTCCAGTTGGTGTTATTGTGTGTATTCTGATTTATAATGCTATTCTCTTTTCTTTATCAAGGAGATGTTAAAAACTGCTTGGTAACATTGTAGCGACTGTTGGACGCGCTCGATTTCTAACCTACTAGTCAGCCCTGGGTCTTTTCAAAATAGTTGGATTTGTACGGCGCAATGATTACTTGCATAGGAGTAGATGCTGTTTTAAACATTTCACGCGGTTCGAACGCAAGCATGCGACGCTGATTTAGACGGAACAAATATAGCGGTGCAGAGAATTACTTCATTTCGCCAGTAACCGTTTCCGCAGCGTAATTTGTCTCGAGTGTCGCTAAGTGGGTGTGGAATCTGGCAAAGGACGAGAGTGGCACGTCGCTACTGCAGCTCCGAGGGGCAAGGTCTCCAGCTGCAGACTAATATGCAAAATGTCCGACGGTGCCATTATAACAACGGACAGTAAGCTGCCCCGAACGGCAAGACCGATGGGTGTGGGTATTGTCCTGCGTTCTTCTTCTATTCGTCATCGAAGTGCGAATGTCTAGTTTTAGTGAGTCATTAAAATGCAGCGGAATGGAACAGCGCATGGTAGACGTGTTTACTGCGACTTTCGATAGTGCATTACTGCACCGAAAGTGGTGCAGCGCGACCTCATGTTGGTTTCGCCACGTGTGTGTACTGCACCATTCCACAGCGATTTTTTCATTTCATTGAAACTCCACAATTGCTCTTCGATGACAAAAAAGGGAAGAAGGTAAGACAACACATCGACTTCTATTTCGTGAAATATGACACTATAAAGGCTGCAGTGTTTTAAGGTAATATTTCCTCCCTGATTTATGTCATATGAACCAGTTACACGGTATTGTTTGTTCGGCGTGTTGTAACTTATATTTGTTAACGTCCAAACAGGTTGAGTACTAAAGAAGACTTTTAGAGGTATTCGACATTTAATGTGTGGCACAACACACACACGGGTCTGTAGTTTAAAGTCATTTTTATTCTAATGTAGCTGTTGAGCAACTGAGTAATTCGCATTACAGCTAAAATAATTATACCATTCCTGGTGAAAATCTTCTGTCAAAGATCAGCACGAGTTAACTGAAGTTACTGTCGTGTTCTGGGTCTCTCTTTTTGTATACGATATTTTGCAAACATGTTCATTGGGCAGGCGGATTCCTCCTCCTTAGACTTTCGAAAGTTCTACGAAGGAAGTGAGGTCAGCATTCAACCCACCGTGGGTCAGGCCTATGTCAGATTGGTGACGGATGCGGAAAGCAACCAGCCGCGTCCTTTTCCACAGCAACTATCCTGGCGTTCGTCACCTGGACCGATTTAGGGAATCCGAGGCGAAACTGATCCTGGATGGCCGGATGGATAATTGAACGGCGATTGTTCTCAACCACTGCGTCACTTCGTACTTCAGTGGCGTCATATACTGTGCCACATAATCAACCGAGTGATGACTGTGTGGTGTACCTTACCAGATATGACACTGGTTCGGATTGAAAAAAGAATCCAGTACGCTACTGGACGCTTAGCGTAGAAACGGAGCGAAACGAATGTCGAGTGTTCTCCGATGAGTGACAGCAGTTCTGGTTGCCAGGTGTCCTGCTGTAACCGAACATGTTCGGCTCTTTACAAAAGGAAGGAAGGAAGGAAGGAAGGGAGGAGGATTTGGTTTAACGTCCCATCGACATCGAGGTCATTAGAGACGGAGCACAAGCTCGGATGGTGTCAAGGTTGCCGAAGGAAGTCGCCCGTGTCCTTTCGAAGCAACCATCCCTGCATTTGCATGGAACCGCTTAGGTAAACGTAAGTCTGGTTGGACGGATGCTGGTTTGAACCTTCGTCCTCCGAAATGCGAATCCATTGCGGCTTTTTACAGTCGTGTCCAGGCAAATATATACAAGCTCGGCCTGTCTGGTTTTGTTTGGCTTTTAAGCGATAAATTACAGTACGCACAACTAAAACCCGTTTCAAAATAGTGATGTAAGTTCGAAGAATGTGTGCAAGGGGGAATAATGAAATATTAAATACGAATGTATACATACACCAACAATTGCCATTCTGGAGGAAAAAAAAAGCCCGTGGAGTTGAATGACAGTAATTTTTTTTATCACTGACGAAATTTCATTAAATTCACGGAAAAAGGATGGCTCTGCCACTTTAAATACCTCTCGGCATGAGAAAAGTGGACAGCTTATTTAAAATCACTTCGTAATGAAGACTTTTATCCGGAATTATGAAAATTGGGAGAAAATAACTTCGGAATTCCAGGCTATAATGTGCACGTCGAAAGGGTGACTTCTTTCATAAGCGCCCAACGAAAATTGTAATGCACCGAGAAACATCACAAAGATTTTGTTGTTGTGTAATTGAAAATTATCCTGCGAAGACTTGACGAAACGACCTCCAAGAAAAATAAAATTCGATAAACTGGGTTCAAACTAGGAATATTAATACCCAACTACACAGTATTTTTTATTTCTCTATAAATGTAATAAAAATAACCACAATTATTGAATACCTTTTCGTTTTCCGCCCAGAAAAAGACAAATTGTTTATTGTGTTTGAAGAAAATATTTTAGTTGATGCTGACGTAAGATTATCCTAGGAAGAAGACTGAACAATTGAGAAGACTAAGCACTAGGTTCCTGTCAGAAAGGCTGTTCACTGATTGATTTCTCAAAAGAATACTGACTGTAATTGATTATTTATAAAAGACTGGAAAAACTCTAGTGAATTTATTCCTGTTTATGGGGAGATCAAAATGTCCGCCTAAATATAACGCCGAAATGGTGGCCCTAGTAATAGTACCGCTGTTGTACTAAGATACTCGCAAGCGATTCACCAGACTGCTATCTACAGACACGGGCTAGACTTTAAGGAAACAATGAACGACTTAGACCGTATTTCTTTCACATGGTACCCGAATGACATAACAAAATGACTCAATCCAATGGCACCCCAGTACAAAACGAAAAGCAAAGGAACGATGTGAAATGGAACTAACACATCAAGCTAGTAGCAGGCAATGTGTACGGTTGACTTTCATGTTGAGAGGGTTATGGTAAAAAAGCGCTACACCTGTAATGGAAAAAGCATAAAAGTCGCTTGTGCAAGCAACTGTACAGTACTGCTCAGCACTTAAAATGCTTCTCGAGCAGGCATATCGTAAGCAAACAATACAACCTAAATGTGCAGCGTTAGAATCATAACAGATTAGTATACCCCGTGTAACGTATAGCAAAGAATTCTCAAGGAAATTTAATCCGAAACTCTGTAGCAAGGACGACGTTGTTCCCGGCAAACCCTGGTGCTTAAGCACTGTGAGAAGACAAAAGACTGCGGCCGCTGACCACTGCACAGTACCGTTTCGGGAGCATGAGTCAGTGAGGAAAGTATGTCAGAGGAGCAAAGGCGAACAGGGAATCACTGTCGCGAAGATACGGGGCGTGCAGCACGGATGTCGGAAGCTTTACCTTCCTGTTAAGCGGGGGAGGCGGCGATGTGAGGTAAATCTGATGGCTGGCTACAACGCTGGTGCAGGCAGAAGTGTTACGGACCGCGCCTTTCAGTGCGCAGTGTTGAACACGGGGTTCCACAGCAGGCGATACCTACGTGTTCCCGTGTTGACACGGCGATATCGTCAATTACGACCGCGCTTGGCTAGGGATCATCGAGACTGGAAATTTGTGGTAAGTTCCCATGAGACCAACTGCTAGGGTTATCGGTCCCTAGGCTTACACACTACTTAATCTAACTTAAACTAACTTAGGCTAAGGGCAACAGACACACACACATGCCCGAGGGAGGAACCTCCAACGGGGGCAGCCGCGCGAACCGTGGCTAGGCGCCTTTGACCGCAAGGCTACCACGTGCTGCTTATAGAGAGTGGAAAGTCAGCGATGAGAGCGTTTCGCTTGGTCGGGTTAGCTACGGCTGCTGCAAGCGGGGTATGCTGTAGACTCTCTAGTGCAGAGGTTATTCACCTGGGCTGGGCTTCCGTGGGACGTGTGGCAGTAATCGAAGGCACCTCCATAGCTGTCCATTACGCAAACATTATTGCGGATCTTCTATGGTCGTTGGTGAGTTTATCCCATTTATAGTTTGTCAACTTCTATGACGCTACTGCCACCTGGTTTTCTTATTCAATTTACTGGCATCACTAACTTCCTGCCTTACTTGCCCGTGAGCGGCAGCAGCAGCGCGTATCGGTAAGTGGACTCTCGTACCTTCTCTGGAGCGATCGATAGTATTTCCTGGTCGTGGTGTGTCTGGCAGGGAGTTCGGGACGGACCAGCAGCGCAGTCGGCACGCAGCAGCAGTGAAGTCGGGGACGGAGCGCCGGTGAGGCGCCGACAGCCAGTGCTCGCCGACCGCTGGCGACACACGTGAACTGTCGTCCAATGGAGGCAGATTGGAGCGGGACGACCGTTGGTTCGTCGTCTCATCGACCGACGTATATTTTGATCCTTTCACCGTTACTGGGCCTGGGCAGTCGTTCGGTTGGCGTGCAGCAGCGAGGAATTCTCCGCGGTACGTAGTTTGGCTGGGGCCGCTGGCAGTCTCTACCTGGTGTCGGAGTGTGTGGGGCTGTTCCCATTGCTACGAGGTACGTGGCTCACCGACGCTGGACACGAAAGTTGAGTTTTGATTTAATCTACCAGCAAGTCAAGACTGTTCGCATTGTGCCGTCTGGAGTTCGTTGTCGGCTGTTGGGCTATTCCCGCGAGCAGCAACATGGTTTGCAAGTTGGAAAATTCTAGCTACCCTCCGCTGGAGTTTCACTCTATTGGGTTATTTGAATTGAAGTGCACTAGCGGAATCTTCTGCCTTGTGGCTGGTAACGTTACGGTTACCTGCTCTGGCCGTTGACGTAAATTTCAGGCAGTGTAGCTTCCTCATCGTGATGTTGATCTTCAGCAAGGTGTGTAGTTGGATACCTGCATGTATGATTGGTTTCGGGCGGCGATATCTTCTACGTTATTCTGTTGAACTCCCTGTTGTGCCCTGGTCGGGTGAAGTGAAAGCTATCTTTGCCGGCCGCGGTGGTCTAGTGGTTCTAGGCGCGCAGTCCGGAACCGCGGGACTGCTACGGTCGCAGGTTCGAATCCTGCCTCGGGCATGGATGTGTGTGATGTCCTTAGGTTGGTTAGGTTTAAGTAGCTCTAAGTTCTGGGGGACTGATGACCACAGATGTTAAGTCCCGTAGTGCTCAGAGCCATTTGAACCATTTTTGAAAGTTATCTTGTCGCTGGGTCTGTTGTCAGTCGGTCGGTTGAGCTGCCGTCGGAATGGTTGGCCCGACTATCTGTCTCACCTAAGCGAGCGTTAGTGTTTGAATTCCAGGCCTACCCTCGAACATCTGAGCACCTTTGGGTGTATTTTTTTTTAAATTTGAGGTTCTTTTGCCCTTAAGGCGTAAGATTCTTTAGGCCTTCAGCCTAATTTAAAGAACTGTCCACGTAAGACCTTTGACATTTGAAAGGTTTTAATGTTGTTGAATTTTAAGTGTTGGGCCTTCAGCCGATGTTGAGTTTGAGTTGTTTTGCTCTTAAGGCCTTCAGCCTAAATTAAAGGACTGTTTCACTTAAGGCCTTTGGTATTTTCTAAAAAGAATAATGTTATGGAGTTTTAAGTGTTAGGCCTTCAGCCGATTTGAATTTAACTTGTTTGCTCTTGAAGTGTCTGATTCTTTGGGCCTTCAACCCAACTAAAGAACTGTTGTAAGATAAGGCTTCCCTTTTAAATTTCTGATTACGCTTGCGTTTTAAGTTATTGGGCTTCAGGCGTTTTAAATTAAAGTGGCTTTCAGCTGGTAATTAAGTCCCAAAGATTAAAGCTGTGTGTTTAAATTTTTTTTTTGGAGGGGGGGGGGGGGGGCTCTTGTAATGTTTGATCAAATAATAAAGTTGTATGTTCGATTGTAACTGACAGCACCTTATTTTGGCCCTTTCCATAATTTAAACTACTGTCCTGTCCTGCGGGTTATGCTGAGCGTTTCAGGTGTCTTTCCGGAGGGTGATGGAGACTTCCAGCAGAACAACTGTCTGCGTCAAAAGGACACAGTCGTGCAACAATGGTATGAGGAGCTTGGTAGTGAACTGATGTGGATGTCTTGGCCTGGCAATGTATCGGGTGGCAGCCGTGTACCCACAAACCGCCGACCAGTAATCTTAGAGCATCTGTGCTTACATCTGATACCACACACGTACGGAAACCTCTCAAGTACTTTTCGAATCCCAGCCATGCAGAAAAGCTTCTGTATCGTGCTACAAAGCTGGACCGAGACGCTGCTAAGCAGGTCCTCTGTCTGCATGGATCCGTTATCCGGAGTAGACTGTACAGCAGCTGTCTTCATGCGTGTCTCGCATAGTGACTGTGGCAATCAGGTACGTCTTGTACCAATGCATGTAGACATTCAATTTTCACTGGCCCCATTTGTGATCGGAACAGGCTACGAATCCGGACAATATTCGTAAACGGTATCCTCCGCGTGTACTGTTTAGCGATTGCGGAGTGTGAAGATAAATATAAATGTAGAACTTCATCGTATGGTGAAAATAAGTACCGAATAGATTTTCACATTTTCCTACTTTTTATTCGTCTACAAGCCTTAGCATATTATCTTTCATCCCATTCTACCCTGGACACATTTTCTCCGTCCGCGCATGCCACGTCGGTAATGAACTCTAAACATGTTGTTTTTTTCTCTATAATTTACCTCCTGCACTGTTTCCTCAACTGCCTAATTTAAATTATCTGCATGACAGAACTTCACCCGTTCCAGGAATTCCCAATGTGTATTCGGAGGGAATGGCTGAGAAAAACTGTTACAAACGCAGATGAGATTGCCTCAATAAAACAAACCAGATTGTTCATTACAATATTTGTGTGTCCCAAATTCTATTTACATCAGAAACATATTCCCGAAGAGAACAGCAGGATTTTGTCGAGAGATAGGCACAAGCCTATGCCTTTTGCGGCCGACCACCTGCAATATCTGCGGCAGCTTACGGATAAATACAGACTTGTCCAGAAGGAACATGGACTTCTTTCTCAATCCTGGGTAGCGCCTGATTTTAATTCTGAGAAGACCTTATTAGCAAACTGTTGCTGCACAAATCCTCTCCAGTATCAAATTTTATCGTTTCAGTACTATTGTTAAAGAAACTTCAGTATCAGAACACTTTAACAATGACCTGTAAGAAAAGTCTTGTTGAATTCGTCGCATTAAACCTGTTCAAAATGTCGACCACTCTGCCTCCGTCTTGAAAGAGACGGAATAAACGAATGCTACATTGAATATGATAACATCGACTGAAGCTGCGTGACATCAATAGTGATTTACAGTTCGTCCAACTAGAGTGATCTCCACTCACGCGATAACAGAAGACAAAACCAAAACCGCTAAGGACTGCGTCTGAAGATGATGGAAGTTACACTCATAAATCATCAAAACCTTTAGACGAACTCCCCCTCAGTAGGAAATCTGATAACTTTGTATTATTCAAAGACGTACACAGAAGATGGCTGCAGCACGCAGCGACCAAATACGAATCAAAAATCAATTAAACATCAATTGACTCAAGGGATTGCTGCCAGATACGTAGGGATTCAGAGAGTAAGAGGCGCGCGTCGTCCCTCTGCAAGGGCGTCGCTTAACACGAGTGGCGCAGAGTCAGAAGAGAGCAAATGCTGCCCGGGTTCCTGCAGGCACACGCTGTATGTGCTGCGCGACTGAGACGTTGTAGCAAATGGAAACGTACTCTCCTGCTGAAGTACTCATTATTGTATGATTCTTTTGGACAATTTCTCTAAAATTGTGGACAGATTCATCGTGAAATTCTGGTGGACCAAATGGAATGTCGTGTGCAGCTGTTGTGAAACAGTGTCAACAGTCTGACGCTGGTGATAACCGCGCTCCATGTAGTTCAGAGCTCGCACCGTCAGTTTTCCGTTTTCTACAAGATCAAAATACATTTACTAAGGATCAGGACGTTGAGACAGCGGGTTTTGTCGTCGATGGAGTCAACGACTGGTAGAACGTATAGTCCTTTGTTCGCAGAGATTTGGTGATTATGCTGAAACAGTGTCATGCGTCTGTGCCAAAAAAGTTACTTGCCCTGCCACAATAATACGTAAGTCGCTTTGAGACGTGCCTTCCTAAATATAGTAGAACTTCAAGGAACACGCAGACGCACATGTGATCGGTCAGCCAAAACGTAAGTCACCTCTGCAGCGGTAGCAACTACTATCGTACAACGCAGTTACGTTAATTAGAGACTGACGAATCTCTCAAGCGAGCGAAGTTGTTAATCAACTATGACTATAATCTGACTCGCGACTTTATGCACTGATGAGACTAAACACTGTGACCACCTCCTTAATTGCTTGTTTGTCCGTCTCTGGAATGAAATACGTCACTGATTCTGAACATCAACGATCCGACAGTTTGTTGGCAGGTTTATGGAGATACGTGGCATTAAATGTCTACGCAAAGGTCGCGTAATTCGCGTGAATAACGATCGCTCATTCCCGTACGCGGTAATGGCACTCGATAGCGACCCTCGCGGGTTCCGTAGCATTTACACCGGGCGAATTTGGTCGCCGAGACGTCAACGTGAGTTCACTACAAAGCTCCTGAAACCACTGCAGTACGGTTCTGCCTTCGAGACACGGAAGTTATTCTGGTGAAAGATGGCATCGCCGTCAGCAAGGGGTGCAGGTGGTTCGCAGCTACCAGTGTGTCCTCTGTTACTGCCGCAGGTCCCAGGCAAGCGCAGGAGAATGTCTCCCGCAGCATAATACTGCTCCCACCTACCTGCGTCCGTGGGGCGCTGCACGTTTCGAGCTGCCGTTCACCTCGATGACGGCTTTTGTGCAGGCGACTGTCGACCTAGTGTAGCAGAAATGTGATTCACCGGAAGAGCCGACATTTACATTGATCGAAGGTCGAATCCCGATGGCCCGTGGCCACTGCAATCGTAGTTGACGACGTCGTTGGGTCGACATTTGAACACGTAGGGATGGTCTACTGCCGAGCTCCATGTCCAACAATGTACGATGAACGGTGTGTTCCGAAACACTCGTGCGTGCACCAATACTTTTCTCTTTCCACAGAGGTGTCACAGATCACCATCTACCCAATTTTACAGAGCAGACAAGCCTCTGAACCCCATGTTCTATGAAGAGTCGTGGACGTCCAACAATTTAGCGCCTAGCGGTAGTTTGACTGTCCTTCTGTCTCTTTCCGGAGATGCTCACGACAGTAGCACCCGAACATATGACCAGCTTAGCAGTTTTCGAAGTACTCGTTCACAGGCTCAGCGTAATCTGCCCTTTCTCAAAATCGTTTATCTCAATTGATTTTCCCACTTGCAGCCCAAATCTTCGCTACTGCGGTCGCCCCGTGTCTGCTGCGCTTCCATACTTTTGTTACCGTGACGGGCGGCATCCACTGTCTCGGTGGGCAGTGGTCATAATGTTCTGGCTTATGTGTTGCGAGGGCTAATGACGAATACCGAATAGGCAGTAATGGTGCCTCGGTGTAGAGGTGCTGTCCACACCTTTTGTAAGCCGTAACTGCTATTAATTCAGAAGTTAGTAATTTTCGCCAAGATTCCGATTTCCTTGTGAGTGATGCCTGCTGGCAAGCCACTGAACAGACTGGCTAAAACACTGGTCAAAACTGTGTAAATGAAGTCGCATTCGGGAGGACGACCGTTCGAACCCGCGTCTGGCCATCCAGATTTACGTTTCCCGTGATTACCCTAAATCGCTCCAGGAAAATGCCAGGGTGGTTCCTTTGAAAGGGCACGTCCGATTTCCTTCCCCATCCTCGACCCAATTCGAGCTTGTGCTCCGTCTCTAATGACCTCCATGTTGTCGGAACGTGAAACCCATTCTTCTTTTATTCTGTATAAGTGAGACAGAAAGGTTGTCTGTAGAAAGTAGAGCCCTCTGTTCAAACAGAGGTTTCTTTTGAAACCAGAGGTGTTAAATAACACTTATAACAAGAGCTCCGCTTCGTTGGGACCCAAGTTCTGCTTTCACCTTGCGATTTCCGTGTCTGTCTCAGTCATTCTGGAGACCACGTTCGCCTACCGTCTAGAAGCCACGTTGAGACAGTTTAAATGAGTGATACGGGCACAGGAAGATTCGATAAAAGATCTGCTGTTATTTGGAGAAACAGATAGTAATCTTGTTGCTCCCTCAGTTGCAACGATCAGACAGTTCGGAATTACGACAGCAATTCGTAATTACGATGACGCCCCGACGACTGGCGCACCCATGCCGCCAATATGGTGCTCTGCCACGTTCTACAGTCAGCTGCCGCCGTTACGCAGTATCCCTCTCAATTTCTCTGCACTCGGTCGCAGGTTCGAATCCTGCCTCGGGCATGGATGTGTGTGATGTCCTTAGGTTAGTTAGGTTTAAGTGGTTCTGATGACCTCAGATGTTAAGTCCCATAGTGTCCAGAACCATTTTTTTTTCCTGTACTGAATGATGTATTTCTTCACTTTGTACGTGCCCCGTGTTTACTTACGGGTGTGGTTCTTTTTGATTGACCTCTCCTGGTCCAGTATGAGATAACTATCCTGTATCCATGCACCATTCCTAACTACAGCAGCTTTACAAAAATATGGAAACATCGCTAGGAGAGCGTGCTTGGACATTAATGCAGATGTTAGCGAAACCTGCGAGTTGCGGTTTTGTACTCGTGTTGCACCACGAGCGACAACTTTGCAGCGTCCTCGATACGTTGCTACTGTCAGTTTCGGCCAGAACAGAGTTCTGTGTAGTTGTGAGTGCATTGACGTTGCAAAGTGGATTCGAACGTGGACAAATTGATGATATTTGTATGGTGCCTGCTTTCGTAACCAAGAGAGCCGAAGAGTTCTGGATTCCAAGAGGCAGCGTATCGTACACTGGTACATCATACGGCGAGAGCGGAGAAAAGTCATCCTTTACCTGTAAGTCACAGAGAGGACGAAAGCGTACGTTAACTGATTGTGACGAATGGTCAATGGAGAGAATTGTAACGAAAAATAGAGCGACTGCTCCAATAGTTACTGTAAAACTGAATGTCGCATTCGTGAACCCAGTCAACACTAAAACAATACGAAGGTAGCACTACAACCATGGAATGGGAAGGCGAGCTGGAATTCTAAAACCACTCACGAGTGCTACAAGTGCCTCTAACATGAAAACCTGGTGGCGGAACCATAAAACCTGGACCTTAAAACGATAGAAAAATGTCATTTCTACATCTGCATTTACATCTACGTAGATACTCCCCAAGCGAACCTACGCTACCCTGGACCATTGCTAGTCATTTGCTTTCCTGTTCCACTCGCAGAGCAAGGGAAAAAAAAGACTGTCTAAACGCCTCCGCTTAAACACTAATTTCTCATATCTTCGTGTTCGCGCAACGTATCTTGGCGATAGTAGAATCGTTAGGCATTCAGATTCAGACGCCGGTTCTCTACATTTTCTCAATAGTGGTTCTCGAAAAGAATATCGCTTTCCTATGGGGATTCCCATTTGAGTTCTCTAAGCACCCACGGAGAGCTGCATCAAATCAGTCTCAGGACTGAAGACCACAACAACAAGCACCACGCAATACTTATGTGTTGTTCGAACCCACTGTTAACAAATCTAGCAGCCTGCCTTTGAAATTTTTCGATGCCTTCCTCTAATCTCACCTCATATGCAACCCAAACATTGAAACAGTACTAAACAATAGGTCACACCAGTGTCCTATATGCAGTCTCGTTGACAGACGAAAAGCACTTGCCTAAAATTCTCCCAATAAACCGCAATTGACCATTCACCTTATGCTACCACATCGTACCGTATCTGGAGCGACAGTCCGTCGCCGTTAATTACGTCGTGAGTCATGTGCACGTTGTCCACTTCTCTGTATACTTTTGACTAATGTGCAGAGACATGGTAGACGACAATGGTACATGGAATGGCGTCACTGGGGACAGGAATGGCAACAGAAAGTGTTTTTGGACGAAAACGAGCGGCCGTAGCGTCAGCCGCATGCAGCTGACGCAACATGCGACGCAGTCCCGTTGAACACCATCTGTCGCAGTACAGTGCGGCAGACGCATGCGACAGACGCTGCATAGGAATCCCACCTTTACACTCAATTGTGGAAAGTGTATTAGGCTCTTCCGGCCTATCGAGACACAGACATAAGGACTGCTCGGTGTAACTGTATGTAACGGTCCGGACGTTTGCATATTTGGCCGGACACGACCGTAAAAAGGCGGACACGTCCTGCCTAAAGCCGGACGCCTGGCAGCCCCACACACAGCTGGAAACGCGGCTGCTCACAGGCGCAGCGGAATTAGCCGAGTGGCACGGGCTCTGGGCTGGCTGCAAGTGAGGAGCGGCCACAGCAACAGGCAGTGAATCAGCGGCGCCGGATCGCCGCGCCGGGCGGGGACGGGGTAATTGCCAGCTGGCCCACAAGTGGCAGCCGTAAACAAGTGGCTGCCGGGGGAGCGCGATCATCCGTCTGCACGCCGCACACTGCCAGCTGGCCGCCTCGCGGGAACAGGTGGCCGTGTCGCTATTAGAGGACGCACAACTGGGAGTTCCCCTCGACTCCAAAGCTGATACCTAGGGTTCTAATACCGCGCCCCGGAGCCACATCTGCTTCACACTGCACCAGGGCGCGTTTCAGCAGTACTCGGTAACAGAACTAAAACAGTTGTTGAGTGTTCTCGTAAGTGTTTCTGCATTAGTTTCTGTACATTTGCAGTATTCACCTGCTTAGAGAAATTCGGGCAAAGTTAGTTTTCTTTTTTTCACTTTTTCACTTGTTGCATTGAAAGATACGTTTAAATAATAAAACAATTTGAAAACACAAATGTTTTTTGAAATTGTTCGTCTACGAGTAGGAAATAATAGATTACAGAAACGTTTAACGAGCCTCTGAATTGTGGTCCAAATAACGCACAGCAAGTAAAGAGCTGATTGAAAGTCTGAAGTTCGGTATTGAACTTAGCATGGGAGGGATCTTTCTGGCGAACTACGTGGACTGCGCAGAATGATATTGTGTGGCCTTGGGATGTAGGCCCCGCGTCATATCAAGCATCATTTAAGGGCGTGTCAAATGTTTCTGTAATCTGTCTTTTTCAAACTTATAGCAGACAAATGATTTCGTAACATATTTCACCGTTTCTCCATTTTTATATATTTCAAATTTTGTGTGATATCGATAGCTACGATGCCACAACGTATGTGCGCTCTCGTGGGTTGGCAGTACGAGAGCGGACGAACAAGGCCGACCACAGAGCCCTCTAGCAGACGCTGTGCAGCTCGACGAGCGCCGCTCCGCATTCAGCACATTTGATCAAGAGCAGACAACCAGCCAACTTGTAGGTGGGCAAGCCATTATAGACTTTGCCTTTGTAACTTCCAGTAGCTGTCAGCTTTCATACCTGTATGGCTTCGCGCCTACGTGCTCATATGTACCAAAAGTTATTTAATGCGTGTGTATCTTTTTTTTTGTCATCAGTCTACTGACTGGTTTGAAGCGGCCCGCCACGAATTCCATTCCTGTGCTAACCTCTTCATCTCGGAGTAGCACTTGCAACTTGCGTCTTCAATTATTTGCTTGACGTATTCCAATCTCTGTCTTCCTCTACAGTTTTTGCCCTCTACAGCTCCCTCTACTACCATGGAAGTCATTCCCTCATGTCTTAGCAGATGTCCGACCATCCTGTCCCTTCTCCTTATCAGTCTTTTCCACATATTCCTTTCCTCTCCGATTCTGCGAAGAACCTCCTCTTTCCTTACCTAATCAGTCCACCTAATTTTCAACATTCGTCTATAGCACCACATCTCAAATGCTTCGATTCTCTTCTGTTCCGGTTTTCCCACAGTCCATGTTTCACTACCATACAATGCTGTACTCCAGACGTACATCCTCAGAAATTTCTTCCTCAAATTAAGGCCGGTATTTGATATTAGTAGACTTCTCTTGGCCAGAAATGCCTTTTTTGCCATAGCGAGTCTGCTTTTGATATCTTCCTTGCTACGTCCGTCATTGGTTATTTTACTGCCTAGGTAGCAGAATTCCTTAACTTCACTGACTTCGTGACCATCAATCCTGATGTTAAGTTTCTCGCTGTCCTCATTTCTACTACTTCTCATTACCTTTGTCTTTCTCCGATTTACTCTCAAACCATACTGTGTACTCATTAGACTGTTCAGTCCATTCAGCAGATCATTTAATTCTTCTTCACCTTCACTCAGGATAGCAATGTCATCAGCGAATCGTATCATTGATATCATTTCACCTTGTATTTTAATTCCACTCCTGAACCTTTCTTTTATTTCCATCATTGCTTCCTCGATGTACAGATCGAAGAGTAGGGGCGAAAGGCTACAGCCTTGTCTTACACCCTTCTTAATACGAGCACTCCGTTCTTGATCGTCCACTCTTATTATTCCCTCTTGGTTGTTGTACATATTGTATATGACCCGTCTCTCCCTGTAGCTTACTTACCCCTACCTTCTTCAGAATCTCGAACAGCTTGCACCATTTTATATTGTCGAACGCTTTTTCCAGGTCGACAAATCCTATGAAAGTGTCTTGATTTTTCTTCAGCCTTGCTTCCATTATTAGCCGTAACGTCAGAATTGCCCCTCTCGTCCCTTTACTTTTCCTAAAGCCAAACTGATCGTCACCTAGCGCATTCTCAATTTTCTTTTCCATTCTTCTGTGTATTATTCTTGTAAGCAGCTTCGATGCATGAGCTGTTAAGCTGATTGTGCGATAATTCTCGCACTTGTCAGCTCTTGCCGTCGTTTTGTTGCCACTTCCACCAATGATTTTAGAAATTCTAATGGAATGTTATCTATCCCTTCTGCCTTATTTGACCGTAAGTCCTCCAAAGCTCTTTTAAATTCCGATTCTAATACTGGAACCCCTATCTTTTCTAAATCGACTCCTGTTTCTTCTTCTATCACATCAGACAAATCTTCACCCTCACAGAGGCTTTCAATGTATTCTTTCCACCTATCTGCTCTCTCCTCTGCATTTAACAGTGGAATTCCCGTTGCACTCTTAATGTAACCACTGTTGCTTTTAATGTCACTAAAGGTTGTTTTGACTTTCCTGTATGCTGAGTCTGTCCTTCCGACAATCATAACTTTTTCGATGCCTTCACATTTTTCCTGCAGCCATTTCGTCTTAGCTTCCCTGCACTTCCTATTCATATCATTCCTCAGCGACTTGTATTTCTGTATTCCTGATTTTCCCGGACCATGTTTGTACTTCCTCCTTTCAATCAATCAACTGAAGTATTTCTTCTGTTACCCATGGTTTCTTCGCAGCTACCTTCTTTGTACCTACGTTTTCCTTCCCAACTTCTGTGATGACCCTTTTTAGAGATGTCCATTCCTCTTCAACTGTACTGCCCACTGCGATATTCCTTATTGCTGTATCTATAGCGTTAGAGAACTTCAAACGTATCTCGTCATTCGTTAGTACTTCCGTATCCCACTTATTTGCGTATTGATTCTTCCTGACTAATGTCTTGAACTTCAGCCTACTCTTCATCACTACTATATTGTGATCTGAGTCTATATCTGCTCCTGGGTATGCCTTAAAATCCAGTATCTGATTTCGGAATCTCTGTCTGACCATGATGTAATCTAATTGAAATCTTCCCGTATCTCCCGGCCTTTTCCAAGTATACCTCCTCCTCTTGTGATTCTTGAACAGGGTATTCGCTATTACTAGCTGAAACTTGTTACAGAACTCAATTAGTCTTTCTCCTCTTTCATTCCTCGTCCAAAGCCCATATTCTCGTGTAACCTTTTCTTCTACTCCTTCCCCTACAACTGCATTCCAGTCGCCCATGACTATTAGATTTTCGTCCCCCTTTACATACTGCATTACCCTTTCAATATCCTCATACACTCTATTTTTCATCTTCAGCTTGCTACGTCGGCATGTATACCTGAACTATCGTTGTTGGTGTTGGTCTGCTGTCGATTCTGATTAGAACAACCCGGTCACTGAACTGTTCACAGTAACACACCCTCTGCCCTACCTTCCTATTCATAACGAATCCTACACCTGTTATACCATTTTCTGCTGCTGTTGATATTACCCGATACTCATCTGACCAGAAATCCTTGTCTTCTTTCCACTTCACTTCACTGACCCCTACTATATCTAGATTGAGCCTTTGCATTTCCCTTTTCAGATTTTCTAGTTTCCCTACCACGTTCAAGCTTCTGACATTCCACGCCCCGACTCGTAGAACGTTATCCTTTCGTTGATTATTCATTCTTTTTCTCATGGTAACCTCCCCCTTGGCAGTCCCCTCCCGGAGATCCGAATGGGGGACTATTCCGGAATCTTTTGCCAATGGAGAGATCATCATGACACTTCTTCAATTACAGGCCACATGTCCTGTGGATACACGTTACGTGTCTTTAATGCAGTGGTTTCCATTGCCTTCTGCATCCTCATGTCGTTGATCACTGCTGATTCTTCCGCCTTTAGGGGCAATTTCCCACCCCTAGGACAAGAGAGTGCCCTGAACCTCTATCCGCTCCTCCGCCCTCTTTTGACAAGGCTGTTGGCAGAATGAGGCTGACTTCTTATGCCGGAAGTCGTCGGCCGCCAATGGTGATTATTTATCAAAATTTAGGCAGTGGCGGGGATCGAACCCGGGACCGAAGACGCTTTTGATTATGAATCAAAGACGCTACCCCTAGACCACGGGTACCGTGTGTGTGTTTATACACCTGTAAAGGTGTTCATTTATCCCTCCCATCAACTCTGATCCTCACCTCCCCCTCCTTTCCTTTGTCATTTTCCCGGGCTCCCTCTTCCCCCACCCCCCTACCATTCTGTTTTTTTCCCTGCCTACCCTCTCTCTGCCTCCCTCCACTCCCCCAAGTCATCTTGCGTTTCCTTCCTGAATTCACTCTCGCACCTGCCCTGCTGCCCCTTCTGAGTCCTCTCCCTTTGTCAGTCCCCCCCAGCCTTTCGTTTCTCCTCTCATCCCCCTCCCCCCCCCCCCTCATCTGTCCAGGTACCACCCCACCCTCCCCCCGCCGGCAATCAGCCCTTGCCTGTGGTGTGTCATCTTCATGCCGACTTTTTACTTTTTAGTACAGTGTTTCCAGTGATTGTTAAGTGTTGTGCGTCTTTTCCGAAGTGTTGCGAACGGACATCCTACTGTCGCAGGGTGTGATTTTTATATCTCTTGTGAACAGAAACCGTGCTTTTTAATTGTCTGTCTACTATTTTCTCTGTCTGCTTCCTGTTTATTATTATCATTGCCCACCATTTGTTTTACGTTTTAACTTTCGACAATTTTCCGCAGTTTTACAATTTATGTCACCGTTTTATCGCCTGCTTTTATTGTTTCTTATCTTCTTATGTTTCAAAAATTCAGTAGGCTGAAGAGCAGCATACTAAGGTGCTGCGAGCCCGCCCCCTTTGTGGGGAATCGAAAACCAATAAAGGAAAAAAGCAAGTGCTTTAAGTTTACTTGTAGTACCGAAGTACACCTTTTCCTACTCCTACTCGCGTCCACTCTCGGCCTATTTTGCAGAAGCAGTTCACAGGAGCAGATCCACGAGCCGCCTATACAAGCGACGAGGATGGGATCACTTCTGCAAAACAGGTCGAGAGTTAAGGACGCGAGTAGGAGCAGGAAAAGGTGAAGTACTTCGGTACTGCAAGTAAGTTTAATCAAATACACATACGTTACTTAACTTTTGGTACAGATGAGCACGTGTGTGTGAAGCCGTTGACGTATCGAAGCTGTCACTACAAGTTACAAAGGCAAAGTCTATAATGGCTTGCCCACCTACAAGTTGGCTGGTTGTCTGCTCTTGATCAAATGTGCTGAATGCGGAGCGGCGCTCGTCGAGCTGCACAGCGTCTGCTAGAGGGCTCTGTGGTCGGCCTTGTTCGCCCGCTCTCGTAGTGCCAACCCACGAGAGCGCACATACGTTGTGGCATCGTAACTATCGATACCACATTTTGTTCTGAAAAAATTTCGACGGTTAAATTTCACCTCAGTTTACCTCGGAGATGGTAAGGCTTTGCGGAGATTAATTGGACTGGATGCATAGTGTCTTCAAAAGAGGGAACAGGATGAACGTCAATATAAGTACTACTAGAGTAATGGAGTTTAGCATACTCGTAATTAAATCGGGCAATGCTGAGGAAATAAAAATGCGGAACGAGGCACTAAAAAGACTTTTGCTTTGTGGACAGAAAAAATCTGAAGACGGACAATGTAGAGAGGATATGCAATGTACAGTGGCAATAGGAAAGAAAGTGTTTCGTGACCCAGACAAGTATTATAACATTTAATACAGATTTAAATGTTCCTAACAAGGGAACTTCCCCATCGCACCCCCCTCAGATTTAGTTATAAGTTGGCACAGTGGATAGGCCTTGAGAAACTGAACACAGATCAATCGAGAAAACAGGAAGAAGTTGTGTGGAACAATAAAAAAAAAGCAAAATATACAAACTGAGTAGTCCATGCTTAAGATAGGCAACATTAAGGACACGGCCATCTCATTAGCGCTGTGGTCCTGTGGATTGTGTGAGCAGTTATGGAATGAGAGGTCCTTGGTTCAAGTCTTCCCTCGAGTGAAAATTTTAATTTTTTAATTTCAGACAATTATCAAAGTTCAGGCACACACACACAATCAACTTCGCTCTCCAAAGTTCCAGGACATGTTCAAATTTGCTTGGACATATGCAGGATTTGACGGTGTACACACGGAAAAATTTGAAAACGTTAAAAACATATGTTTTGACAGAGCACAGGGAAAACTGTGCGACTGTGAAACTGTTGCATTCATTTGTTGCAGTTTATGTGACAAACTCTTATGTTTTCATCACTTTTTTTGGAGTGATTATCACATCCACAAGAAAACCTAAATCGGGCAAGGTAGAAGAATATTTTTACCCATTCGGCAAGTTTACAAGTTAGGCGGGTCGACAACATATTCCTGTCATGTGTCGTATAGAATATATCAGACGTGTTTTCCTGTGGAGGAATCGGTTGACCTATGACCTTGCGATCAAATGTTTTCGGTTCCCATTGGAGAGGCACGTCCTTTCGTCTACTAATCGCACGATT
This sequence comes from Schistocerca piceifrons, assembly GCF_021461385.2. Taxonomy (NCBI): domain Eukaryota; kingdom Metazoa; phylum Arthropoda; class Insecta; order Orthoptera; family Acrididae; genus Schistocerca; species Schistocerca piceifrons. Next base: position 29,692,232 of record NC_060140.1, on the reverse strand, counting down.
TTGCGGTGCGGTCGCAAACACAGACACTAAACTTATTACAGTGAACAGAGACGTCAATGAAAGAACGGACAGATCATAACTTTGCGAAAATAAAAAATTAACATTTTCACTCGAGGGAAGACTTGAACCACGGACCTCTCGTTCCATAGCTGCTCACGCTAACCACGAGACCACGGCGCTCCTGAACTCACATTGTCCTCAATGTTGGATATATTTGACATGGACTACTCAGTTTGCATATTTTACTTATTTTTTTTTTTATAGTTCCACACAACTTCTTCCTGTTTTCTCGATTGATCTGTGTTCAGTTTTTCAAGGCCTATCCACTGTGCCAACTTATAACTAAATCTGAGGGGGGTGCGATGGGGAGGTTCCCTTGTAAGTCTTTTCTGTAGGCATTTGTCTAGGTGTATCCTTGTACGGAAATGAAATGCAGACTACAAATAATAGAGGCAAGAAGACAATGTATACTTGTGACATATTATGTTACAGAACCTTGCTGAAAATTCGACGAGTGTAAAGAGGGAGTAACAAGCGACAGTAAATCGAAACGGGGGAAAAAAGAAATTAATGGCACAATTCAAGTGAAAGGAGGGCTCGATTAACAGGATCAACATCAAGGAACAGAACAGACAGTTTTGTTACGGTAGCAACTGTCTGGAGTGGTTCCAGTTACCAAACCCTTATTAATATTGTAAATTCTTTTATCTTTTTACGAGTAAATCACTGAACCGATTTTGATGAAATTTCCTATGGCGATAGTTTGAATGCCCACGATGAGTACTGACTCCTTTAGAAAGTCTCCACCACAAAACATTTTTTTGAAGAGTGTTACACGTATTTGGAAAAATAGTTACTCTTTTACAACGCTGTTTACTCCTTGACTTTTCATCTTTATCATATTTCTGAAAATTGTCCTATGGTTTGGTTTGTTCTACGTGATACATTCAAAGTAATGAATACAACGCTTACGCACACTTAATCCCTACTTTGCCTATTACGTTTTCACGACTAAACCACGGAATTTATTCTGATGAGCCGGCCGCAGAGGCCGAGCGTTTCTAGGCGCTTCAGTCTGGAACCGCGCGACTGCTACGGTCGCAGGTCCGAATCCTGCCTCGGGCATGGATGTGTGTGATGTCCTTAGGTTGGTTACGTTTACGTAGTTCTAAGTTCTAGAGCACTGATGACCTCAGATGTTAAGTTCCATAGTGATCAGAGCCATTTGAACCATTTTTTATTGTGATGAAATTTGGTATTGAGAAGAACATTACTTAAAGAAAGTCGACCCCTAATATCGAATACGTGAATGGGATGCAGATGATGCAGGTCGGTGATTCCTCGTGTTTATAGATTGATGTTTGGTTTGCGGGGAGCTCAACTGCGCAGTCATCAGCGCACGTACAAAGTAAAAACTTTTACACAGTCCCATTTTTTTCACAGTCGAATCAATCCACTGTCACGAATGATGATGATGATGATGAAATGATGAGGGCAACAAAATTTCCCAGTCCCCGGGCAGGGAAAATCCCCAACCTGGCTGGGAATCGAAACCGGGTTCGACATGCTGCAAAATAATAGAAACACATTCATTACGTATCGGTATACCAACACTACATACATTTTCTATACGAACACACAAGTAGTGACGCAAGAGTATGTGCCATTCTGTATTGTCGCCATATTTATTCAAGCTCAGGAACGCTCCCCCCATACGTCCCTCTGCTCCCTGGTGTAGGTGTGGCGTCATCGCCCTTTTGATATCAAATTAATTAATTAAATAGATCAATTAATTACCCCCTTCCCACCTTTTCCTCTCTCCTCCCTTGCCCTGTCCCCTTCCATCCCCCTTCCCCCTCTAAAAAAAAACTGACAAAATCACTGAGTCTATTCTGAGCTCTTGCTGAGGAGGGATCTTGGTATCATCCTGTTGGAAATTGGTGGGAAACGCTTGCAATGTGTTCGTTTGACGAGATGTTGGTGTTAAACATAGATAACGTTAATGAATGTATTACCTGTAAGCGTTTAACCAAGGACTGTGTCCATAGCACCCTACATGAGGATTGGAAAGGAAAGATAATGGAGGAGTGTAAGAAGTAGTACACTCATCAACAAATAACGGTGATTAACCGGGGTGGATGAAGATGCATTCGCTGCTCACGCAGATAGTTGCTTGTCACGGAACTGTCTACTATTTCTAAAATGGCCAGTTACTGTGCCTACTTGACGAATGTTTCCTCTTCAACAGTCACAGCCCAACTGGCCTAGTTCGCAATAATGCCACCTGAGTGCGCTCGAAATTGTGATGTCATGGGTGGAGAAACTGATGGGAACCAATGGCAATGCTGCATCTGGTCACGTGATCATGACATGGGGGTTTAAGGCGAGCACGGCAGCTCGCCAGCAGCAGTCAGTGGAAGGACCATGAAATGTCAATAGCAGCAGCAGCAGCCAATTTCGTCCAGCTCGTCCCAGCAGAATAGGAAGTGGAGGAAGAGTACGTGCGAATTACATGTCTCTGCTGCTGCTGTTGCTTCTTCTTTGACAGCTCCACTTCTTTCCCCCACATGTAGCGGCCCGGTCAACAGCTGAAATGGCCTCCAGTGTGACGAGACCTGCAGACGTGACCTCCAGCTTGTCAGGACCTGCAGCAGCAGTCGGCACGTTGGATTCTGTAACGCACTTGGTCAGCATGCTGGGCTAGGACAAGGATCAGCTGTTGTCTGTACCACTTATCAACGAAGGCACCCGGCCTGTCCCTGACCTGCAAAAGTGCACTGGGCATCTCAGACAGCATGGTGCATGTCAGTACTGGACTCCAACATTCACACCATCCATTAAATTGCGGAACACTCCATTGACACAGCAAGGACAGAGTGTTGGTCTGGTGGATGAGAAGACAACAATTGTTCCCTGTGCACTACTACTCTTTACTTCCATATATAAGTCAACTACTAGTGGATCAAAGTGGTGAATATAGTCATAGAAGCAGCATAAAGTGACTGGCGTGTGGTAATGGAGATTGAAAAAACAGTAGAAAGTGCTAAAGTGCAGTTTACTGAGGTCGATTGGGAGGAAATATGCCGTGCAATAATCTACATCAGTGCTCAGATGGCTATCGGACACAGCCCATCGCTGTCTCCCCAGGACATTTACTGTGCTGGCCTGATGCTATCTGTCACACCAATATACGGTGAAGCAGTGCTCAGGGAGAAGTCTGAAGACCAATCTATTTATTGAAAGCAGTTCACTGTATTGAACTTATTTGATTAAGGATGGTGGTATCTCTTGTGTTAAAGAGACTGGAGCAATGGCTACTGCGGATTCGTGTTGTGAAGTCACACTGTGAACTGCCTTCGTGTTTGTAGTGTACATGCACATGAGTCACAAGAGTGCTTTAGTTCATGTATCAATGCAGTGGCAGAGTCGACTCCGACAGCTGTGAAGTCCAGAGGGAATACTCCAGTTTTATGATGCTCCCGTCAGTCTGAGGGAAATACGTGCCGAATTTAGTGCATACAGCAGACAGTTCTTCGGGAACTATTAGGAAAAATGATCCAATGGCTTTCTTTGTTGATGTGATGCATCCTAAGTACCATTGCTGAAGTGTAACAAAAATATGCATATTATCAAAAACTGTGTGTTAATTCGTACTTCATAATCCTCTCATTGTAATGTAGCCATTACAGCTCATTTGGTAAGGTGATTGCGCTGTTGTGGCTACATGTATTACTATTATTGTTATTACGGTGTTTCTTTTCTATATAAGCCCACTGAACGGCAATACCTGACGTAGTCGGTATCGTGGCTGGGTGAGATAAGCACCCTTGTCACAAGAGCTATGTTATAAGTGACTGGACCTTTGACGGTACAGAAGACCAGAAGAAGAAGAAGAATAATGGGAGCTTCCTCAAGATAACATATGAGTAATAATTGTATGTCCATCCAGATGCAGAAAGACAAATGTTCTCATGTCGCTGTTAAAACACTGTTTCAACCAAGTATTACAAGAGACAATGCAAGGTGTCGACGGTGTGACATACACAACATTCACTGGAAGCGGTGATATTCCCCGATCAGAAAATGTAAAGTCAAACACTGTGTTCATATTTGACGATGTTTCGGTGGAAAACCGGGATAAAATTCTAAGATATGTCTGGTTTGGTTGTCATATGATGGTTCACGTATTTTATTTGAGTCAGACATGTTCTAGATCTGTGAACAATTGGTGAAGGATAATGCAACCCTTTTACAGCTTTCAAACAAGATAAATTCAATTTGAAGCTCATTAACCAAGAACATGTAGGAACTGACATGTCATTCATTGATTTTGTAAATATTTGTGGAGGTTTCTTGAATCACGCAATACGGGTTTCTTGTTATTGATTAAAAAACTGAGCGATGGTAGATGTAAACGAAATTTTCAAGTGTTTCTAAAAACACTGAAGGGCAAAAGAAAGTGGTATAGGCATGCGTATTCCAATACAGAGGTATGTAAACAGTAGAATACGTTGCTGAGTTTGGAAACGCCTATATGAGAAAACAAGTGCCTGGCGCAGTTGTTAGATCGGTTACTGCTGCTACAATGGCAGGTTATCAAGATTTAAATGAGTTTGAACTTGGTGTTATAGTCGGCGAACGAGCAATGGAAAGCAGCGTCTCCGAGGTAGCGAAAAAGTGGCGATTTTCCCGTGCGACTATATCACGAATCCGGTAAAACATCAAATCTCCGATATCGATGCGGCCGGAAAAAGATCCTGCAAGAACGGGACCAACGACGACTGCACAGAACCGTTCAATGTGCAAAAGGGCAACTCTTCCGCAAATTGCTGCAGATCTCAATGCTGGGCCATCAAAAAGTGTCAGGTTGCGAACCATTCATCGATATGGGCTTTCGGAGCAGCCGAAGGCCCACTCGTATACCCTTGATGACTGCACGGCACAAAGCTTTACGCCTCTCCTGGACGCTTCAACACCGGAATTGGACTGTTGATGACTAGAAACAAGTTGTCTGGTCAGACGAGTCTCGTTTCAAATTGTATCGAGCAGATGGACGTATACGGGTATCTAGACAATCTCATGAATCCATGGACCCTGCATGTCAGCAGGGGACTGTCCAAGCTAGTGGAGGCTCTGTAATGGGGTGGGCGTGTGCAGTTGTAGCGATATGGGACCCCTGACACGTCTAGATACGACTCTGACAGGTGATGCGTACAGAAGCATCCTGTCGAATCACCTGCATCCATTCATGTCGATTGTGCTTTCCGAAGGACTTGGGCAATTTCAGGAGGACAATGCGACATCCCACACGTTTAGAATTGCTACAGAATGGCTCCAGGAACACTCTTATGAATTTAACCACCTCCGCTTGCCACCAAACTCTCCAGACATGGACATTATTAACCATATCTGGGATGCCTTGTAACGTGCTGTTCAGAAGAGATCTCCGCCCCTTCGTACTTTTACGGATTTACGGACAGCCCTTCAGGATTCATGGTGTCAACTCCCTCCAGCACTACTGCAGGCATTAGTCGAGTCCACGCCACGTCGTGTTGCGGCACTTCTGCGTGCTCGCGGGGGCCCTTGACTCTTCAATGTATAAAGCTACGAAAAAAGGTTAACTATACCAGTATACATCACACATAAATGCTGTCTACCTAGCATTTATGGTTTTAACCTACTCAGAACTGGATGTGTTTCCCTTAGAGGGGGTCATTAGATGTCGGGGAAATAGAGCGTTAATTAAACAACTTCATTTTGCAACACAGAATAGCTGGATTGACACTATGTGGTATATAATATGGTGTGCAGACCACAATCACAACAGAAGTATAACATGCATGATAGGAGACGCATTAGAGGATCGATTTACATTTTCCCAGATATAAACTACATTGGACTTAAAGGTTCAGAAACGGTGGACACGTGATGATAAACGGATTAATCTACTTGACGAGGCGTGCTGGGAACATAACATTGCATATGCAGCAAATAAAAATCTCCCAGGACATCGTGCTGTAGATCGAATTTTATTTGATAAAGCCAAGGCAACAGATGCAAGAAGGGATAATGGTATAGGACAGCGCACTGCGGCATTCGCAGTTGAAAAAAAAACCAAGTGTGGTAAAATTACGTTGGGTCTGGGGATGAATTTCAATCAAGTTAGGAAAAGGCACATTGCGCACAGAAAAAGAAGAAGAAGAAGGTGGTGGTAATAATGAAGATGATAATGATGGAGACAGAGCAAAGGCGTTTAAAAACTGTATCCCGAGATCGATGTACGCAGCTATAAGCACCCTGAAGCATAAACAGACGGTTAAAGCACACACGGTCGGGCCAATACCCGAGACATTAGATGGAATTATCCCCTTCCTCATTCCAGCCATCGCAGGTCTTTCAGCAGTGGGTTGTCTGGCTTGTGGTGCTGCAGCTATTGCCACGACAGTCACGAACGCACAGAACTCTTCGAAGCAATGCGAGGTAACAAGAAGACATAACTACATGGTAGAAGCAGCTGCCATTAGGAAAGTACTGTACATCGACATGGATTCTCTGCAAATCACATTTAAGTGCCTGGCAGAGGGTTTATCGAACCACCTTCACAATTCTCTATTATTCCATTCTCTTATATGGCGCTCGGAAGGAATGAACACCTTTATCTTTCCGTACGAGCTCGTTGTGATCGTTTCTCCCTTTGTAGGTCGGTGTCAACAAAATATTTTGGCATTCGGAGGAGAAAGTAGGTGATTGAAATTTCGTGAGAAGATTCCGTCGCAACGAAAAACGCCTTTCTTTTAATGATGTCCACCTCAAATCCTGTATCATTTCTGTGACACTCCCATATTTCGCGATAATACAAAACGTGCTGCCTTTCTTTGAACTTTTTCGATGTACTCCGTCAGTCCTATCTAATAAGGATCCCACACCGCGCAGCAGTATTCTAACCACCTATTCCTGAAACCATATAAGAAAGGTTTAGGTCTCTTCAAAAATAAAAGAATCCCTTAATCATCCAACGGAATAACGCAATTACAAATATAAATCTGCTGGAGTTTGTTTCAAAAAAATTCAGTATCGAAGGTTTCACAGTGTGTTTATGCGGGATACAGTACCGAAGACGATGTGAAAATACAGAGAATGTGGAGTTGAAAATGTAGATGCTGGCTGCTGGAGGATCTAAAACCCACTGTGTGGCGTATGTTAAAAGAAATGAATAACTTCTATTTGGATACATCTGTTGACCTACAACCTCCGGAAGAATTGCAACGATACTTCATCAGCAAGAGACAAGTGTTCTGCAATTTTCAACTCTACCTGGACTCTGATATTCACCCGTGTGCTCGTCTGTGCATTGTGTTGCTCCTGACGTTCACGAAGAAGATTATATGAAGAGGCACATGAAGCACCCTTTCACCGGCTGAGGTTCAGACAGAAGGTTATCTACTCTGACTTTAAAAGAACGTTGATCAGAATTACCTGCTTAATACTTTCCACCAGCTGATTTAAGCACTGGAGAACAGAGTATTGCACTGACTGGCCTGGAAACATACAACAGCATCCAGAATACCACAGAGGCCGGCCAGAGTGGCCGAGCGGTTATAGGCGCTACAGTCTGGAACCGCACGACCGCTGCGGTCGCAGGTTAGAATCCTGCCTCGGGTATGGATGTGTGTGATGTCCTTAGTTTAGTTAGGTTCAAGTAGTTCTAAGTTCGGGGGGACCGATGACCTCAGTAGTTAAGTCCCATAGTGCTCAGACCCATTTGAACCAAATATCACAGAGGCTAACAACAAACTGCATGGAAATTAATTATGGAAACTGTGGAATTAGGAACTAATGCATACGATACTGATGATTTAAACGAAGTTTTAATACAGTTTGGAAAAGGGCAACGTGCAAACACCAATACACTTAAATCTGATATAAAGACGGCGAATGCAAGGACTGACTTTAATCAGGAAGACACAATATAATGACTACTGGGTTTCAAAAAAGGACAGGCTCTGAAGGAGGATTGTGATAAATTTTGCAGATATGGTCAGACAGCGGATATACTATCTGTCAGTACAATCCATGTCGATCGTTACACAGCAAAAAAACCTTATCGCAGCGGCAGATTGATTCATACAGTTTACGGATTCTTATCATCAGTTGGATCGTGTTATAAGATTGTTGAGAATCCTACCAGTGCCTTACTATCTGGAGCTGCATATTCTAGAGCAGAATAATCAGCTTACTATTTTGGAGAGGAAATCATTGTACATTTAAGACAGGAAATGCGTATGGTACAAAAGGAGTGCACACAATCCATGGCGGAGCACTTTGCAGCAGAACCGCAAGGTGATACCATGTGAAAACTATAGGTTTCTTAAATCAGTAGGCCTGAAACTCTGCAATGTCATCGCTCAGCATAATGGTGCCAGTGGAATACGATTAGTGAATGATACAGATGGAATGCTTCTCGAATAAACCTTATGTTTCAACCACATTTAATAAGAACGACGAAATTACAATTATCATCAAGCGCCACTACGCTTTAACTCTCCTATGCAATAATTTGTACAGAAACCAGATGGCAGTTATAAGATTCGAGGGACATGAAAGGGAAGCAGTGGTTGGGAAGGGAGTAAGACAGGGTTGTAGCCTCTCCCCGATGTTGTTCAATCTGTATATTGAGCAAGCAGTAAAGGAAACAAAAGAAATATTCGGAGTAGGTATTAAAATTCATGGAGAAGAAATAAAAACTTTGAGGTTCGCCGATGACATTGTAATTCTGTCAGAGACAGCAAAGGACTTGGAAGAGCAGTTGAATGGAATGGACAGTGTCTTGAAAGGAGGATATAAGATGAACATCAACAAAAGCAAAACAAGGATAATGGAATGTAGTCTAATTAAGTCGGATGATGCTGAGGGAATTAGATTAGGAAATGAGGCACTTAAAGTAGTAAAGGAGTTTTGCTATTTGGGGAGCAAAATAACTGATGATGGTCGAAGTAGAGAGGATATAAAATGTAGGCTGGCAATGGCAAGGAAAGCGTTTCTGAAGAAGAGAAATTTGTTAACATCCAGTATTGATTTAAGTGTCAGGAAGTCATTTCTGAAAGTATTCGTATGGAGTGTAGCGATGTATGGAAGTGAAACATGGACGATAAATAGTTTGGACAAGAAGAGAATAGAAGCTTTCGAAATGTGGTGCTACAGAAGAATGCTGAAGATTAGATGGGTAGATCACATAACTAATGAGGAAGTATTGAATAGGATTGGGGAGAAGAGAAGTTTGTGGCACAACTTGACCAGAAGAAGGGATCGGTTGGTAGGACATGTTCTGAGGCATCAAGGGATCACCAATTTAGTATTGGAGGGCAGCGTGGAGGGTAAAAATCGTAGAGGGAGACCAAGAGATGAATACACTAAGCAGATTCAGAAGGATGTAGGTTGCAGTAGGTACGGGGAGATGAAAAAGCTTGCACAGGATAGAGTAGCATGGAGAGCTGCATCAAACCAGTCTCAGGACTGAAGACCACAACAACAACATGCAATAGTTTCATATGTTTGGATGGGGTATTTAGGAAAAAGGATGCTTTTTCCACAGTGGGGACGAAGCTTACATGTAATGTTTCAATATTTGTGTTTCAGCCAGTGAGTACAACAGTGGATGAGTACAAGCCATGCATACTTTTAAAACTGCTTGTGGGGTACTTTGAAGATATGCAGTGAATTACTTTTTTTTTTTCATCAGTCTACTGACTGGTTTGATGCGGCCCGCCACGAATTCCTTTCCTGTGCTAACCTCTTCATCTCGGAGTAGCACTTGCAACTTACGTCTTCAATTATTTGCTTGACGTATTCCAATCTCTGTCTTCCTCTACAGTTTTTGCCCTCTACAGCTCCCTCTAGTGCCATGGAAGTCATTCCCTCATGTCTTAGCAGATGTCCTATCATCCTGTCCCTTCTCCTTATCAGTGTTTTCCACATAGTCCTTTCATTTCTTTTCCTCTCTGATTCTGCGTAGAACCTCCTCATTCCTTACCTTATCAGTCCACCTAATTTTCAACATTCGTCTATAGCACCACATCTCAAATGCTTCGATTCTCTTCTGTTCCGGTTTTCCCACAGTCCATGTTTCACTACCATACAATGCTGTACTCCAGACGTACATCCTCAGAAATTTCTTCCTCAAGTTAAGGCCGGTATTTGATATTAGTAGACTTCTCTTGGCCAGAAATGCCTTTTTTGCCATAGCGAGTCTGCTTTTGATATCCTCCTTGCTACGTCCGTCATTGGTTATTTTACTGCCTAGGTAGCAGAAATCCTTAACTTCACTGACTTCGTGACCATCAATCCTGATGTTAAGTTTCTCGCTGTTCTCATTTCTACTACTTCTCATTACCTTTGTCTTTCTCCGATTTACTCTCAAACCATACTGTGTACTCATCATTAGACTGTTCATTTCGTTCAGCAGATCATTTAATTCTTCTTCACCTTCACTCAGGATAGCACTGTCATCAGCGAATCGCATCATTGATATCCTTTCACCTTGTATTTTAATTCCACTCCTGAACCTTTCTTTTATTTCCATCATTGCTTCCTCGATGTACAGATTGAAGAGTAGGGGCGAAAAGCTACAGCCTTGTCTTACACCCTTCTTAACACGAGTACTTCGTTCTTGATCGTCCACTCTTATTATTCCCTCTCGGTTGTTGTACATATTGTATATGACCCGTCTCTCCCTGTAGCTTACCCCTACTTTTTCATAATCTCGAACAGCTTGCACCATTTTATATTGTCGAACGCTTTTTCCAGGTCGACAAATCCTATGAAAGTGTCTTGATTTTTCTATAGCCTTGCTTCCATTATTAGCCATAACGTCAGAATTGCCCCTCTCGTCCCTTTACTTTTCCTAAAGCCAAACTGATCGTCACCTAGCGCATTCTCAATTTTCTTTTCCATTCTTCTGTATATTATTCTTGTAAGCAGCTTCGATGCATGAGCTGTTAAGCTGATTCTGCGATAATTCTCGCACTTGTCAGCTCTTGCCGTCTTCGGAATTGTGTGGATGATGCTTTTCCGAAAGTCAGATGGTATATCGCCAGACTCATATATTCTACACACCAACGTGAATAGTCGTTGTGTTGCCACTTCCGCCAATGATTTTAGAAATTCTGATGGAATGTTATCTATCCCTTCTGCCTTATTTGACCGTAAGTCCTACAAAGCTTTTTTATATTCCGATTCTAATACTGGATCCCCTATCTCTTCTAAATCGACTCCTGTTTCTTCTTCTATCACATCAGACAAATGTTCACCCGCATAGAGGCTTTCAATGTATTCTTTCCACCTATCTGCTCTCTCCCCTGCATTTAACAGTGGAATTCCCGTTGCACTCTTAATGTAACCACTGTTGCTTTTAATGTCACCAAAGGTTGTTTTGACTTTCCTGTATGCTGAGTCTGTCCTTCCGACAATCATAACTTTTTCGATGTCTTCACATTTTTCCTGCAGCCATTTCGTCTTAGCTTCCCTGCACTTCCTATTTATTTCATTCCTCAGCGACTTGTATTTCTGTATTCCTGATTTTCCCGGAACATGTTTGTACTTCCTCCTTTCAATCAATCAACTGAAGTATTTCTTCTGTTACCCATGGTTTCTTCGCAGCCACCTTCTTTGTACCTACGTTTTCCTTCCCAACTTCTGTGATGGCCCTTTTTAGAGATGTCCATTCCTCTTCAACTGTACTGCCTACTGCGCTATTCCTTATTGCTGTATCTATAGCGTTAGAGAACTTCAAACGTATCTCGTCATTCCTTAGTACTTCCGTATCCCACTTCTTTGCGTATTGTTTCTTCCTGACTAATGTCTTGAACTTCAGCCTACTCTTGATGACTACTATATTGTGATCTGAGTCTATATCTGCTCCTGGGTACGCCTTACACTCCAGTATCTGATTTCGGAATCTCTGTCTGACCATGATGTAATCCAATTCAAATCTCCCCGTATCTCCGGGCCTTTTCCAAGTATACCTCCTCCTCTTGTGATTCTTGAACAGGGTATTCGCAATTACTAGCTGAAACTTGTTACAGAACTCAATTAGTCTTTCTACTCTTTCATTTCTCGTCCCAAGCCCATATTCTCCTGTAACCTTTTCTTCTACTCCTTCCCCTACAACTGCATTCCAGTCGCCCATGACTATTAGATTTTCGTCCCCCTTTACATACTGCATTACCCTTTCAATATCCTCATACACTTTCTCTATCTGTTCATCTTCAGCTTGCGACGTCGGCATGTATACCTGAATTATCGTTGTCGGTGTTGGTCTGCTGTCGATTCTGATTAGAACAACCCGGTCACTGAACTGTTCACAGTAACACACCCTCTGCCTACCTTCCTATTCATAACGAATCCTACACCTGTTATACCATTTTCTGCTGCTGTTGATATTACCCGATACTCATCTGACCAGAAATCCTTGTCTTCTTTCCACTTCACTGTACTGACCCCTACTATATCTAGATTGAGCCTTTGCATTTGCCTTTTCAGATTTTCTAGTTTCCCTACCACGTTCAAGCTTCTGACATTCCACGCCCCGACTCGTAGAACGTTATCCTTTCGATGATTATTCATTCTTTTTCTCATGGTAACCTCCCCCTTGGCAGTCCCCTCCCGGAGATCCGAATGGGGGACTATTCCGCAATATTTTGCCAATGGAGAGATCATCATGACACTTCTTCAATTACAGGCCACATGTCCTGTGGATACAAGTTACGTGTCTTTAATGCAGTGGTTTCCATTGCCTTCTGCATCCTCATGTCGTTGATCATTGCTGAATCTTCCGCCTTTAGAGACAATTTCCCACCCCTAGGACAAGAGAGTGCCCTGAACCTCTATCCGCTGCTCCGCCCTCTTTTGACAAGGCTGTTGGCAGAATGAGGCTGACTTCTTATGCCGGAAGTCGTCGGCCGCCAATGCTGATTATTTATCAAAATTTAGGCAGTGGTGGGATCGAACCCGGGACCGAAGACGTTTTTGATTATGAATCAAAGACGCTACCCCTAGATCACGGGTACCCTATTACTACGAATTCTAAAAGGATTTTATGTTGGTATGGAGTGCGACTGATAGCTACTCCTACATTCAATGAATCCAAGAGGAGAATGAGATTATCATCCATAAAATAAGGAAAATGCCACTGTAGCGGATGAAGAGAGTTCGAAGCTTTTAAAAGTTCTGAATGGAAAAGGGATCACCACTGGAGGCTGCAGTGAGGACTGAACAGGCTCGTCAGCCTGCATCCTGTCAGCTTCCAGCTGTTTATTGAGGTCAGACAACATTTCACGAATGAATGCTGCAACAACAAGGAAACGTTTTTATAGAGAAAAATGCTACAGAACTGATAAACTCATGCTACGAGGTATCGAAAACATATTTAGTAATGTAAACACTTGCTACTAGATATGTTTCAATATACCGATGAAAACATGCTTCGAAATATACGATGAACACTTCCTACTACGTTCGTTTTAACGGAATCTGAAAACTTGCTACTAAATTCGTTTTAACCAAATCTGAACACTCAGAGCAACGAAGTGACGAAAATATACATCGAAATCTGAAGACTCAGAAGAACAGACACACACACACTTGCCATGAAAATATGAACTTACATGGCAATTCCTACTGCCTCGAATGTTTCCCCCTGTTACTGATGCTGCTGTTGCTGCTTGAATGCTTCAAGGCAGTGTTAGATGACGACAACTCAACACAGGCGGCAGACGGATGCACTAACGACGACGACAACTGTCTGTAGTCACAGACAACAGCAGGATGAAGGTGACTATGGAAGGGTCGGGTTTCTACAGTTTCAAGCTCCGTCAATTTTGTGTGAAGCAATAGGGACGTTTATACAGGGGAAAAACCGTAGTCAGCAGGTTCTTGTTGTGAAGCAGCAACCAGTTCTTCTTCCTCCAGGAATGTCTGTGTCAGCGTCCAGCAGTTTCCCTGGGAAAAACATCAAAGCTGGTGTGATTTCCTCTTGGGGGCATATCGCTCACAAGATTGAAGTTCCAGGAATGTCGTTTTTGGTGTCCGCCAGTCCTCCCTGGAAAAACTGTTGTTGGCTACATAATAGCTGGCCGGAAATTCTCTGGCGCAGGTATTGTTCACGAGGTCTCCAAGAATGTCCACCCTCGAAAATAGGTAGTTGACAACATCAGAGCTGGTGCATAATCCTCTAAGGGTGTGTATTGTTCACAGGGCCGACGTTCCAGAAATGTCTCTGTCGGCCTCTCTGGGAAACCTGCTGTTGGCTACATCAAAGCTGGTGCTCTGGAAATGGATGTTGTTCACAAGGTCTAGGTTAATCGAAAGTTTTTGTCGCTACTCACCAGTCCACCTAGAAAGACTAGTTGTCGGCTACATCGAAGCCAATTTCCATGTTCCGGGAATGCCTTACATCTTTCCTGGACGGTTTTGAAGCAAGTGATTCTGTGTGGAGACAGGAAACACATTCGCTAAGAAGGCTTCTGAAGCTGCCGCTACAGGCCTGCTGACTCAAAAACGCTGGTGAATGGCGAAATTCACAAGCGAAGAGCGAAGGCAGAATGCTGGAAGCATATTGTCAAGTGAGCACTCCGTCCAGGAATGTCTTTGATGCAACCGCTACAAGCCGGCAGACAGCATCAAAGTGAGACCGATACAACGGCCACAAGATGCTGGCACAGGAGGGCGAAAAGGCGCGTGGGCGCCGCTGCAGCTCCCGCCACAGCCACGATTCGCACCTGTCCGTCTCCGGCTGCCTGTGGGCAACATCTTTAGGAGTGTGTAGATGACCTTTAGCAGCGTGAATTCGATATGTTTGTTTTTAAGTGGAATCTTAGTACAATGTATTGCGATGTTTTCAGCTACCGGTTTTTCGCGTCATGTATGATTTCTCGTCAGTTTCTACATGGGTGATCAGTGCCAGCTCAGTTTCCTGCTGCTTTTTGTGATTATTTTTACCTGTGACGATGTTTTTAGGTACCTGTTTCCGTGATGTGTATGTATTACCGTCAGTTTCATTGTGTAATTAGCTCACGATATCTTCTAACCAAGTGTGAAGCATTTTCCATCAGGATAACATCAGTTGTGGTACCGTGTACTGAATCATATGATTGATTATCTGTAGTTAGGGTACAGGCGAGGGTTTCCTGCCAAAAAATTGTAATTTAGAGTCATATTTTGAACAAGGCCACACTCCAAGACCGTAGGGTAATTGCCAGATCTCTTGCTGCCAAAATCTTGAATTTGATGAAATGAGGGAAATTTTCCAACAGGACAGCCCCCAAAATAAAGAAAAAAGGTGAAGAGATCCTTCCTCACCAACAGCCGAGGGCAGAGTGAGCTATTTTTCCCGCCAATTTTTTTTCTGGGAGAGGTGGGGTGCATTGGACGATAGGCGGAAGGCTGGGAGGGGGATGGGGGTGATTAACTGATCTTCTAATTAATTGATATCAGAAGTGCAACACTGCCACATCCATACAAGGGTGCAGGGTCAGGAGTGAGAGGAGGGTCCGCCATCTTGAATAACTTTGGGAAGAATGCAAAGTGGCATAGAGAAATCCTGGCCCTATTAGTCACAGATGTATATCACATACCAACACTAACATAGACGTAGATAGTGTATTTATAAATTACTATCTTACTTACTCACCGCCATTCGTCACAACGAAACTATTTATACGCGAGCGCCGTCGCAGATTTATATATATATATATATATATATATATATATATATATATACTCCTGGAAATGGAAAAAAGAACACATTGACACCGGTGTGTCAGACCCACCATACTTGCTCCGGACACTGCGAGAGGGCTGTACAAGCAATGATCACACGCACGGCACAGCGGACACACCAGGAACCACGGTGTTGGCCGTCGAATGGCGCTAGCTGCGCAGCATTTGTGCACCGCCGCCGTCGGTGTCAGCCAGTTTGCCGTGGCATACGGAGCTCCATCGCAGTCTTTAACACTGGTAGCATGCCGCGACAGCGTGGACGTGAACCGTATGTGCAGTTGACGGACTTTGAGCGAGGGCGTATAGTGGGCATGCGGGAGGCCGGGCGGACGTACCGCCGAATTGCTCAACACGTGGGGCGTGAGGTCTCCACAGTACATCGATGTTGTCGCCAGTGGTCGGCGGAAGGTGCACGTGCCCGTCGACCTGGGACCGGACCGCAGCGACGCACGGATGCACGCCAAGACCGTAGGATCCTACGCAGTGCCGTAGGGGACCGCACCGCCACTTCCCAGCAAATTAGGGACACTGTTGCTCCTGGGGTATCGGCGAGGACCATTCGCAACCGTCTCCATGAAGCTGGGCTACGGTCCCGCACACCGTTAGGCCGTCTTCCGCTTACGCCCCAACATCGTGCAGCCCGCCTCCCGTGGTGTCGCGACAGGTGTGAATGGAGGGACGAATGGAGACGTGTCGTCTTCAGCGATGAGAGTCGCTTCTGCCTTGGTGCCAATGATGGTCGTATGCGTGTTTGGCGCCGTGCAGGTGAGCGCCACAATCAGGACTGCATACGACCGAGACACACAGGGCCAACACCCGGCATCATGGTGTGGGGAGCGATCTCCTACACTGGCCGTATACCACTGGTGATCGTCGAGGGGACACTGAATAGTGCACAGTACATCCAAACCGTCATCGAACCTATCGTTCTACCATTCCTAGACCGGCAAGGGAACTTGCTGTTCCAACGGGACAATGCACGGCCGCATGTATCCCGTGCCACCCAACGTGCTCTAGAAGGTGTAAGTCAACTACCCTGGCCAGCAAGATCTCCGGATCTGTCCCCCCTTGAGCAAGTTTGGGACTGGATGAAGCGTCGTCTCACGCGGTCTGCACGTCCAGCACGAACGCTGGTCCAGCTGAGGCGCCAGGTGGAAATGGCACGGCAAGCCGTTCCACAGGACTACATCCAGCATCTCTACGATCGTCTCCATGGGAGAATAGCAGCCTGCATTGCTGCGAAAGGTGGATATACACTGTACTAGTGCCGACATTGTGCATGCTCTGTTGCCTGTGTCTATGTGCATGTGGTTCTGTCAGTGTGATCATGTGATGTATCTGACCCCAGGAATGTGTCAATAAAGTTTCCCCTTCCTGGGACAATGAATTCACGGTGTTCTTATTTCAATTTCCAGGAGTGTATATATAAACAGCAACTGCATGTCGGCTATCTAAATCCCACATGGTGTCACTGGGAGACTCGTGTAGCCACGTTCAGCAGCACACGTCTGCTATTATCCGTAACACTGAATTCAAACTGCTGAAGTCAGTTGAGACGAAACCTCGAGTATTGTTGATATTTGATTTATGGGTGTACTGCCACGGTTTAAGGCACAGTTCTCCGCCTAACGTTTCGTCTTATTCTGCTGGGTTCTTCATCAGAGGTCTTAACGTCTCAGGAAGGAACACGTTCAACAGACCAAACTGTATATAGATGTCCACGCACCGATTATCTCGTGGCGTCATCATTCGTGTTACGCAGATTGTACAGGGGAGTATTAACGCTGTTTGTTTTAGTTCGCACTGGGGCTCCAGTAATTTCAGTCTTTCGTCTTTTGTATTGAAATTGTTTCAGTGCTTTTGAATTGCTATGGCCTCCCTGTACATCCTAGCGCAATAATTGCTCGACCTGCCGTTAAGTAGACAGGAGTGACGCCACCAGCAGTCGACCAGTGGTGTAAACGCCCAGAAGATGATCCCTACGCCGGGCTGAAACCGGTTGGCGGTATTATAACAATAATAAATGCGATTAAAACTGTTCTTGAATTATTGATCGACCGAGTCACTTGGTGCAATGGTTAACACACTGGACTCGTATTCGGGATGACGACGGTTCAAACCTGCGTCCAACCGTCCTGATTTAGATTTTCCGTGATTTCCCTAAAATCGCTTCAGTCAAATGCCGGGGTGTCTCCCTTGAAAGGGCACAGCCGATTCCCTTCTCCATCCTTCCTGATGCGCCGATGACTTCGCTACTTGATCCAGTAAATACTCGTATATCAGATCTTGCTAAAACCACAGAGTTTGAGAAAAGAATAAATACAAATTGAATACATATAAACAATTCGGCCTGCTGAGCTTGTTTTGAGTCTGTAATAGCTTTCTGATGATGTCTCTAGCAGTAGAAGACGAAACATTAGACAGAGAATTATGCCTCGGACCACGGTCTTACGCCCATAAATGAAGTATCAGCAATATAGCAAATACCGTCCGCGAAAACCTCCACTCGAGTTCCAAAACTGGACGCATTTACGGTGGAAGTAAGTCTCTTGTGTTTTAGTGAAGTTCGAGTGTCACCTGATAATGCAAATTGGTTGCGGCTGTGCATACTACGCAAAAGTTAAGTCGCTTGAATCACATCTGAGTGTTATTCAGATTTCGGTTTTTCGCAGTATCTAATGAAATCCTTTCAGGCGAATTCCGGGTCGACCCTCTGACCAGATCATAGCCTCTTTCCTTCGTCATTCATGCCGCGTGTTCCCCTCCGCAGCTCGGCAATAAGCGTGTCAAACTGCTCTGCAAAAGGCCAGAGTTTAGTCCCGCTCCTGCCACGGATTTTTCGCCTGCGCGAGGACAGAAACGGGGCGCAGCCTTCCTGTCTCGCGTCAACAGCTGGAGCGTTACGTGTGGGAGGAGCGACGGTCCCAAGGACCGGGAAACTGAGGATGGCCGTGGCCCATCATACCCCACACGGGTGGTGCGGCGGCCGGTTGCCACTGAATGACTCGCCAGAGGTAGAAGCTGTGATGCTGTTCGTATCCAGGACCTAGCTCAGTGTCGAATCGTCTCTTTCTGGTCCACACGTTTAAGCTACATTCCTTCCACTTTGTCGAAACTGTTCAGCGAAATTTCTTAGGCCGATTATCTAGTGACGAGTATTATTTGTAAAGATCGAAATGACGTAACATTTCAGATATTCCGTGTCCCAATAAAAGCAACAAGAAATCTGTGTATAACGCGGTGATACTTTGCAGTTTTAGCGAGTATGCTCTACCACTATGAGCGCGTTGATGAAGATACTGTAGTCGCGACCACGAGTACTTGAGGTCAAATCCACGTTTCGGCCACATTTTAGATTTTCCGTGGTTTCCTTAGGCAGTTCAATGCCGAGATGGACCATATACACTATGATGTGTTGACAGAGGAGGCCGAAATGCACGCGTTTAAGCTCACGCAGACTGGCGTGAGGTCTGGAACAAGGTAAAGTAATTATAGCAGCCACAAATAGTACATAGCTTCTGGAATACTTAACTTTAATCCATAATCGGAGAACATCGCTTTTTGATGATACATAATTACAATCTCAATATAACTCGTAATGGCGCCTTGCTAGGTCGTAGCAAATGACGTAGCTGAAGGCTATGCTAACTATCGTCTCGGCAAATGAGAGCGTATTTGTCAGTGAACCATCGCTAGCAAAGTCGGCTGTACAACTGGGGCGAGTGCTAGGAAGTCTCTCGAGACCTGCCGTGTGGCGGCGCTCGGTGCGCAATCACTGACAGTGGCGACACGCGGGTCCGACGTATACTACTGGACCGCGGCCGATTTAAAGGCTACCACCTAGCAAGTGTGGTGTCTGGCGGTGACACCACACACTATGTTATCGAAATTATGCGGACACCTAGCTGAAAATGACTTACAAGTTCGTAGCGCCCTCCATCGGTAATGCTGGAATTCAATGCTGGCCCACCCTTAGCCTCGATGACAGCTTCCACTCTCGCAGGCATACGTTTAATCAGCTTCAGAAGGTTTCATGGAGAACGGCAGCCCATTCTTCACGGAGTGCTGCACTAAGGAGAGGTATCGATGTCAGTCGGTGAGGCCTGGCAAGAAGTCGGCGCTCCGAAACATCCCAAATGTGTTCTATAGGATTCAGATCAGGATTCTGTACAGGCCAATCCATTACAGGCAGGTTATTATCGTGTAACCACTCCGCCACAGGCCGTGCATTACGAAAACGTGCTGGATCGTGTTGGAAGATGCAATCGCCGTCCCCGAATTGCTCTTCAACAGTGGGAAGCAAGAAAGTGCTTAAAAAATCAATGTAGATCTGTGTTGTGATAGTGCCACGCAAAACAGCAAGGGGTGGAAGCCTCCCCTCTATGAAAAACACGACCACACCATAACACCACCGACTCCGAATTTTGCTGATGGCACTTCACACGCTGGCAGATGACGTTTACCGGGCATTCGATATAACTTCACTCTGCCACCAGATCTACACATTGTGTACCGTGGCTAGTCACTCCACACAAAGTTTTTCCAGTGTTCAATCGTCCAATGTTTACGCTCCTTACACCAAGCGAGGCGTCGTTTGGTATTTATCGGCGTGATGTGTGGCTTATGAGCAGCCGCTCGACCATAAGACCAAGTTTTCTCACCTCCCGCCTAACTGTTAAAGTACTTCCAGTGGATCCTGTTGCAGTTTAGAATTCTTGTTTGACGGTCTGGATAGATGTACGAATGCATGCTTTTGGGGGAGTCCGAATACTTTTGATCACACAGTGTATAAGCACAAGGCAAATTCTCTATCCTGTACTTCCCAATACGATCTTCTAATCGACGGTCTGGGGAGATGTCTGCCTATCACACATTACGACCTCTTCAACTGTCGGCTGTCTCTGTCAGTCAACAGAAGCGGTCGGCCTGTACGATTATGTGTTTCACGCGTCCCTTCACGTTTCCACTTCACTATCACATCGGAAAGAGTGAACCTAGGGATGTTTAGGAATGTCTAAATCTCGCGAACAGACGTATGACACAGGTGACACTCAATCACCTGACCACGTTCGAGGACCGTGATTTCCGCAGAGCGCCCCATTCTGCTCTCTCACGACGTCTAATGACTACTGTGGTCGCTGATCTGGAGCACCTGGCAATAGGTGGCAGCACAATGCACCTAATATGAAACACGTTCACTACTGCCCATTAAAATTGCTACACTAAGAAGGTGACGAGCTACAGAGGCGAAATTTAACCGACGGGAAGAAGATGCTGTGATACGCAAATGATTAGCTTTTCAGAGCATACACACGAGGTTGGCGCCGGTGGCGACGCCTACAACGTGCTGACATGAGAAAAGTTTCCAACCGATTTCTCATAGACAAACAGCAGTTGACCGGCGTTGCCTGGTGAAACGTTGTTGTGATACCTCATGTAAGGAGGAGAAATGCGTACCATCACGTTTCCAAGTTTGACAAAGATCGGATTGTAGCCTATCGCGATTGCGGTTCATCGTATCGCGACATTGCTGCTCGTGTTGGTCGAGATCAAATGACTGTTAGCAGAATATGGAATCGGTGGGTTCAGGAGGGTAGTACGGAACGCCGTGCTGGATCCCAACGGCCCAACTAGCAGTCGAGATGACAGGCATCTTATCCGCATGGCTGTAACGGATCGTGCAGCCACGTCTCGATCCCTGAGTCAACAGATGGGGACGTTTGCAAGACAATAACCATCTGCACGAACAGTTCGACGACGTTTGCAGCAGCATGGACTATCAGCTCGGAGACCATGGCTGCGGTTACCCTTGATGCTGTATCACAGACAGGAGCGCCTGCGATGGTGTACTCAACGACGAACCTGACTGCACGAATGGTAAAACGTCATTTTTTAGGACGAATCCAGATTCTGTTTACAGCATGATGGTCGCATCCGTGTTTGGCGACATCGTGGTGAGCGCACATTGGAAGTGTGTATTCGTCATCGCCATACTGGCGTATCTTCCGGCGTGATGGTATGGGGTACCATCAGTTACACGTCTCGGTCACCTCTTGTTCGCATTGACGGCACTTTGAAAAGTGGACGTTACATTTCAGATGTATTACGACCCGTGGCTCTACCCTTCATTCGATCCCTGCGAAACCCTACATTTCAGCAGGATAATGCACGACCGCATGTTGCAGGTCCTGTACGGGCCTTTCTTGATATAGAAAATGTTCGACTGCTGCCCTGGCCAGCACATTCTCCAGATCTCTCACCAATTGAAAATGTCTGGCCAATGGTGGCCGAGCAACTGGCTCATCACAATACGCCAGTCACTACTCTTGATGAACTGTGATATCGTGTTGAAGCTGCATGGGTAGCTGTACCTACCTGTAGCTCTGTTTGACTCAATGCCTCGGCGTATCAAGGCCGTAATTACGGCCAGAGGTGGTTGTTCTGGGTACTGATTTCTCAGGATCTATGCACCTAAATTGCGTGAAAATGTAATCACATGTCAGTTCTAGTATAATATATTTGTCCAATGAATACGCGTTTATCATCTGCATTTCCTCTTGGTGTAGCAATTTTAATGGCCAGTAGTGTACGTTTTTGGGGGTGTCCGAATACTTTTGATCACATAGTGTATAAACACAAGGCAGATTTTCTATCCTGTACTTCCCAATAGAATATTATAATTGACCTCTCGTCCTTGTCAATGACGAAAAGTTAGACCCAGATCTTTAGCTTTAGAGGTGGTGAGCCACTAGCTTCCCTCTATTCTGCACACTACCACACACAGGCCAGTCACCAGGCGCCCTGACAGTGGCAGCATTATGTATTTTTCACACGTTGATGGCAGGGGTTTGAAGCCGCACATACGAATTGAGAACTACAATTACACAGTACTCTATAGCCCTCCATTACGAGCATCGGTTTGCGCTCTCATTGCAGAGATTGTTGCGAGCAAAGCTGTGGCACAGATTCATTCCTCTCAGGTAGATAATTAGAGCCCACTGCAGTGATTGATGAGGCTTCCGAAGTGTAATTGGACAGACGATACGTTACTGTCCGGCAGCGGCCAATCATACAGTGGGTCGACTGGAAACGCTGGTTCGGACATACCATCCAAACACTGTGTTTCACACGTTGAGAAACCCTCCTCTAGGATCCCATGTAATAACAATTATTTTCATATATCTCACTAGGCAACTGATGAAAACTGTCGTCCATTTCATTTTACAGAAGTAACATTACAGTTATGATGATGTGAATTTTATTAGCAACTACTGACGTCCCGTTCTCGAGTTGCAGAAGTCAGCAAATAATCTCATCTAGTTCATATAAACATTTTGTTCTTATCCATTATGGATATGAGGCCATGGTGGTAAAAATCAATGTTAAAATGTCGGCTTAACCACCTATGTACAGTGCATAAACAATACAATTTAAACATTTTGAATGTCAAGCCTTAATCTTGAAAATTACTGTACAAGAAAAGTCTATGAGCGAATAATATTTTTATTGTATTGGATACTCTTAAAAGTTTTTGTACAGTAATTTTGAAGATGAAGGTTTGACCTTCGAAACGCGGAAATTCTAGTTTTTTTTACACTGTAAATAGGTGGTTGAGCCGACATTTTAACATTGACCCAACGCTTACACAGTGATCTAGAAAGGGGAAGAGAAACATTTGGAATCTATGAAGTGCTAATAAATATGACAACAGACGTGAAATAGCGCCAAAACTTGATCTTCTAAAAATTGTTCACGAACGACGACTGAATCGTAACTGGGACTGAGTGATAAATAATCTACACCAAGTGTTAGTAGAGCCGGTCCTACGGGACTCGTACCTTTTTTTTTCTGCACACATTTCCGTTTATTGCATGTTTCGTGACGCTCGTAAAGAGAGAAGAAAAATAGCGACCTGGTCGGGTTTCGCACGGGTGCCATTAAGTAGCCACGGTCAGGCGACATGTCTGGCGTTACGTATTTCGTCTGCGGGCCGCTGCGTGCGTAGAGTTGCCAATAAATTCAGGGAACAATGTTAAGTAACTGAATATCATCACTTTATTATGACTTACGCGATATAAGCTGCGCACGACAGGGAGGTTGTTTGCAGGCATCAAGTATTCCGTATTGAACTGGCATCTGGAGTGACATTTCATGGTAATAATGGGAGCACGTCGTGACGTAAGTAATATGTTTCCAACCAGTGTGAATAAAATATGTGTGTGTGTGTGTGTGTGTGTGTGTGTGTGTGTGTGTGTCAGTGGCTGTCTCCGCTTGTGAAGCCCCTACGGATTGTGATTCATTATTGAGACTCATTGCCGCTATTCTTTGTCGAGGACTCTTTACTGCAGACTTCACCGCGCCACACAGATAGGCGTTTCCACATCTAGGTTTGAATCAAGGAAAGCAGAAAGCTGAAAAATGAGTCATCTGCTGCACTGCTGAGAGAACGTACCGTATGCAAACGAAGCGAAGTTGCTGAAGTAGTCTTTTGTAAGACTGTATTTGTAGCATAAAAACTGCATATTTTGTGTTCGCATCTTTTTCTTTTTCGCTCTGCAATTGTTGTCAAACGATTGCAGGATAAGTACTGGTTAAAAATTTTTGATCCTTTCACATTGGAAGTCTCACATCACAGTCTGATGATGATCCGGTTATTTTTTGGTTACTGGGCGTATTTATTAGGATGCTTCAAAGTTGGGTAACTCACCACTCGCTGTTGTTCGAAGAATATGCAGTGAATTAAGAGTGAGGATTTTATAATCAGAGGGAAGAAAAAATTTACTGTTTATAATTGTCCTTATATTTCGAAATGCGTCCGTCATTCATCTGTAGAAGTACTTCGAAATATTCTGTTTTCATCCGCAAGAAATTTCTGAACTACTTACGAACACCATGGACATGTCTTCATGATCTCTTAAAGGCCTAAATCTATTTCTCGCCGATGGAGGTGCATTTACCAGCCTTCTGTGTAACTCGAAGTGTACAAACAAACAGTATCTGAATATAACACCAAAATAAAATTCTGACAGCTGAAAACGTGACGACACTCTTCAAAAATTTTATAGAAGCTGTGGACCAGTACTACAAGAAAATACCCAGTGTCTGAATACGTTAAGGTGCGTGCACACCGAGCGGCTATTGTTGGTACACGAAAGCAAGAGTCGTACTGCGCAGAGCTGTGAGTTAGAGTTGTTCCGTGACACACCGCTATATGGCAATGGCGTCGTTTTCACAGCAGCGATCGAGTACTACTTCGTAGTTCCGCCAGTCTGTCACGAAATATTTATGTATTAATTACATCTTGGGAAGACTTTGGAAACAGGTTGGAGACTTTGGGTCAAGCTGCTGGAAAACCATTCTGGAGTGTAATTAGCAGTCTTCGAAAGGGAGGTAAGAAGGAAACGACAAGTATTTTGGACAGGTCAGGAAAACTGCTGGTGAATCCTGTTGATGCCTTGGGCAGATGGAGGGAATATTTTGAAGAGTTGCTCAATGTAGGTGAAAATACGATCAGTAATGTTTCAGATTTCGATGTACAATCGGATAGGAATGATGATGGAAATAGAATCACTTTTGAGGAAGTGGAGAAAATGGTCAATAGATTGCAGTGCAATAAAGCGGCTGAGGTGGATGAAATCAAGTCGGAACTCATCAAATACAGTTGGAATGTCAGGTCTTATTTGGCTACACTGGATAACTAAAATGGCGTAGGAGTCGGGACAGGTTCCATCAGACTGGACGAAAGCAGTAATCACACCAATCTATAAACATGGAAACAGAAAAGATTGTAACAACTACAGAGGTATCTCTTCAGTCAGCGTTGAGGGTGTTGTTGAAAGGATAGTGCGAGTATTAGTTGAGCACAAATTGGATGAAAATCAGTGTGGGTTTAGGCCTCTTAGAGGTTGTCAGGACCAGATCTTTAGTTTACGGCAAATAATGGAGAAGTGTTACGAGTGGAACAGGGAATTGTATCTACGCTTTATAGATCTAGAAAAGGCATATGACCGGGTTTCTAGGAGGAAGTTATTGTCTGTTCTACGAGATTATGGAATATGAGGCAAACTTTTGCAAGCAATTAAAGGTCTGTACATAGATAATCAGGCAGCGGTTAGAGTTGATGGTAAATTGAGTTCATGGTTCAGAGTAGTTTCCGGGGTAAGACAAGGCTGCAACCTGTCTCCACTGTTGTTCATATTATTTATGGATCATACGTAACAATAGACTGGCTGGGTGAGATTAAGATATGTGAACAAAAAATAAGCGGTCTCGCATATGCGGATGACTTAGTTGTGATGGCAGATTCTATTGAAAGTTTGCAAAGTAATATTTCAGAGCTCGATCAGAAATGTAAGGACTATAGTTGAAGATTAGCATCTCCAAAACAAAAGTAATGTCAGTGGGAAAGAGATATAAACGGATTGAGTGCCAAATAGGAGGAACAAAGTTAGGTTTTAAGTACTTAGGATGCATATTCCGACAGGATGGAAACATAGTGAAAAAACTGGAAGCGAGGTGTAGCAAAGCTAATGCAGTGAGCGCTCAGCTACGATCTACTCTCTTCTGCAAGAAGGAAGTCAGTACCAAGACTAAGTAATCTGTGCACCGTTCAATCTTTCGACCAACTTTGTTGTATGGGAGCGTAAGCTGGGTGGATTCAGTTTACCTTAACAAGGTTGAGGTTACGGATATGAAAGTAGCTAGGATGATTGCAGGTACTAGTAGATGGGAAAACCCGGGTTCCCGGGTTCGATTCCCGGCGGGGTCAGGGATTTTCTCTGCCTCGTGA
The DNA here is from genome assembly GCF_021461385.2 of Schistocerca piceifrons. Classification (NCBI taxonomy): domain Eukaryota; kingdom Metazoa; phylum Arthropoda; class Insecta; order Orthoptera; family Acrididae; genus Schistocerca; species Schistocerca piceifrons. The sequence goes on along the minus strand of NC_060140.1, from coordinate 29,665,669 downwards.
TGGCTGGGTGTTGTGTGCTGTCCTTAGGTTAGTTAGGTTTAAGTAGTTCTAAGTTCTAGGGGACTGATGACCGTAGATGTTAAGTCCCATAGTGCTCAGAGCCATTAGCCATTAGATGGGAAAATTGGCAGGAGGGTGTCCACAATGAGGAAATCAAAGAAAAACTGGAAATGAACTCTATAGATGTAGCAGTCAGGGCTTACAGGCTTAGATGGTGGGGTCATGTTACACACATGGGAGAAGCAAGGTTACCCAAGAGACTCATGGGTTCAGCAGTAGAGGGTAGGAGGAGTCGGGGTAGTCCAAGGAGAAGGTATCTGGAAACGGTTAAGAATAATTTTTAAGTAATAGGCTTAACATCTGAAGAGGCACCAATGTTAGCACTGAATAGGGGATCATGGAGGAATTTTATAAGGGCGACTATGCTCTAGGTTGAAAGGCATAATCAGTCTTAAATCATGATGATGATGAATTACATACTCTTTTCTCGTAAATCAGTCAATCTATTAAAAAAAACATATCAAGACCTGTACCGTAGGTTCCGATATTTGCTGGAATATACAAAAACTACCAACCTGGGTCTCCAGTGAATATATGTAGAGAGCGTCTCATCCCTGGAAACGATTCAATCATTATTAAAACCCACGATTCTCATTCCCATACTCCGGATTATCTCTTTTGGACGAAGTACTACTATAATGACGCCCACCAGCCCTCCACCGAAACAGCCTCAACCTCCACGCCGAACCCCGACAGTCAAAGCAGCAATCGAGAAGGTTGACTTAGGGGTTCGTTGAGGAGAATATGAAAAGTGAATCCGTAGACTGTTGTACTGTAGAAGCAAGGGAGAGGATATCTTTCTACAACACAACGATACATATGTATTAACAGGGTCCTGTAATTACATAAACAGGAAGCTACTTGTCTTAACAGAGTCCATGTGTTGTGGTACAAGTTCTGCTGTAATAGTCCATGTTAGCCTCACTGCTGGTGAAGTACAAGTCCTACTCTACAATGAATGACAGATGGCAAACTGTAGTGTGAATTGGTGTGTCAGTGACTGAGCTAGGGACTGAGTAATTGCGCTGGTGCCCGAGACTGAGACCTCCGGTCTGCGGCGGCGATATGAGTATTTGCGGCTGAGAGGGCGTTGGTGGCATGTTGCATGCGAGTCTGTCTTTGGCCTCTCTCCTGATAGGCGCACTTCATCCAGCGCCTACTACCAATCTTCTTGCTATATCTTTGCCCATCAGTGTGCTAGCGACAGCTTACGCCAGCACAGAATGAAACTCGCAACCAGGCATCAATGTGTGCAAGCACTCAGTATCATAGTGCAACTGCCTTCTTAGTGTGGGTACTCTGCCTGTAATATCTTACCCAAAAATTTGAATTTATCACCTGCATCCCCACAGCTGATCTACCACTCCACACAAACAGTTCCCTCTGTCTTTCACCACCACTGAAGATATTACCATTTCATAACCTTACTCCTGCAAAATATATACCATTTTGAAAAACCCCACATCCATTTCCTCTGTTCCAATAAACACCTTCTTACCTACAACCTCTGACAACAAGAAATTCATGCCCTAATTCTCAATGAAGCCTCTCTTCAAATCCACCATCCCATGTGCATGTCATCTTTCATCCTACATCCCATTGATAACTCCAAACTTAATGCCCACAGCATCATCCATCTCCTAAATATCTCTTCTGCTCACCAACCGCTCCTAAATGATCCAACTAAGCACCTCATACCCACTACCGTCCTCCCAAAATCCACAGTAACCTTGTCACTATCTACATCCGCTTTAACTATCCTATTCTTTACGATCTTTACCATATACATAAGCGCATCGGACCTTAAACTTCATTCCCTCGCCACTGCCAAGAAACGTCGGTGGCGTAACTTTATCGAGATCCTCAGTGGCTACAAAATCTACATGACTCTCCGCAACGGACCTGATACAGATACAACCTCTGATCCCATTGTTGTCTCTCAGGACCTCTTGAGGTGGGCAACAGTACACGTTCTAGATATCACTGGGAGCGATCAAATTGTTGTTCTCCTACAGATTTTATACCATCTACCATACCGAATTGCTACAAAACTTTCTTTGTATAAACGAACCATAGCTGTATTCAGTGCTGAAGTAGCTTTTTGGAAAGCATTTTACTTTGTGCGTGAAAAATTGAAAATCGCAGGTTTTGGATTCGCATCTTTCTTCTCTGTGCAGTTGTTCTGAAACGATTGGAATCAACCGGACATCACTTAAGCGAATTGCATGTAACCAGTTGTTACTCTGTAACGTGGAATCAGTGCGAAGTTTCGGTCTCGACAGCATTAAGAGATGAATGCTACGATAAAAGGCAGAACGAAAAAAGTGAAAAAACAGGGATTCAATCCCATAGCCCTTCCGTTTGTGGCCAGAGGTTCTACGAGGTTTTTCCTTTCCTTCTCCCTCCCATCTACTCTTTTAATTCATCATTTCTCTCTCCAAAATGCCGTATTGTATTCTCCGACTTGCTTGTTTGCATGTATCTTTTAGTCTCTTCTTTTTCCCGTTATTTAATCTTAAGTCAGGAAATCACATGCCTTCATGTTCTAAACGCAAAATTTATTGGAGAAAAAAAAAAAAAAGGAATAGTTCCATCCTCGGGATTCTTGTAGCCAGTAGACCGCCACGCCAGATGCAGATTTATTTACGCTCGGTACGGAAATTGCATAGTTTTCACAGCGACCAGTAACTTTAATTCATCGTAATTAAGATAATTTCTGCGAAATGCTTGTAAATTACATAGACAACGCTTCCTCATGAGTCAGTGTACTTATTAGACAGAAGCAAATCAAAATCCTACAGCAGTTCCCGAGATTGGCCTGCATATAAAGACTGAAGTGAGCAGGAGATTTTCAGTTGTAGATAAAGAGATGTACAGGGTGTTTGAAAAAGAACTCCCTAGTTTTAATGTGTCCGAGAATCTGTACCAAGTAAGATACACGATTCTAGTTTGTGGTGTTTGATTCATCAACTCTCCAAGTTTGGCCCCCCTGCAGTTGGCAGGTCTGCTTGCCCTTGAGACGGCACTAGTGCTGTTTCCTCCCTCTGTTGTCTCAGTTCAGTCCAGGTGTGAGTACAGTGCAGAGATTCTCTTTTCTCATAGGCTACATTTCGTGTCAGTGGAACAGTTAATCGTCATAACTGCAGAATTTGGAGGGCAGAGCATCCACATGAAGTTATTCAGCTTTAACGTGACTCTCCAAAAGCTAATTTCTGGTGCAGTTTGATGGAAGATCGTGTGATTGGTCCTTTCATTTTTGTAGAAATAACAATAAACGGGGACGTTTACTGTGACATGTTGAGGGAGTACGCCTTTCCCCACATCGACGATATTGAAGCGGAAAGGGGGGCTTGCGTTTTTCCAACAAGATGGCGCCCACCTCATTACAGTAACCATGTGCGTGCGGCTCTTGACACTCGCTTTCCAGGAAGGTGGATAGGCAGGGCTGGCCCAGTACCCTGGCCACCACGAAGCCCAGACTTCATCCACTGGCCTTTTTCTTTTGGGGCCAGTTAAAAAAATATCGTGTACAGTGAAAAGATCAGAGGCATCAGTCATTTACGGAAAAGAATCGTTGCTACGTTTGGGACAGTTACACCTCAAATGTTGGTGAATACGTGGCGAGAAGTGGAATATCGTCTCGACCTGTGCAGGGCAACAAATGGATCCCACGTTGACGTCTACTAACATTAAACAAAACTTGAACGAATTCTCTTTCATGATATGTACTCATAGATGTAATTCTTCAGGCGCGCAGTCCGGAACCGCGCGACTGCTACAGTCGCAGGTTCGAATCCTGCCTCGGGCATGGATGTGCATGATGTCCTTAGGTTAGTTAGGTTTAACTAGTTCTAAGTTCTAGGGGACTGATGACCACAGATGTTAAGTCCCATAGTGCTCAGAGCCATTTGAACCATTTTTTTGTAATTTTTCATTATTTTCGCCATTAAATTTGTATTTAAAACTCTTTTTCAAACACCCAGAATAGATGTCTATGTCTCAGCATGCTCTCAGACCACGGATATACACGGTGATTTATAGAAGAGAAAAAAATACGCCGCTACATATACACTCTGCAAGCCACTGTACAATGAATGGCGGCGATTATATCATACTTATATTATCGATATTATGTCCCTTCACATATCGAGTGAAGGAAAAATGACTGTACACCCCTGTAGGTACCCTAACTTCTCTTCTCTTATTCCCACGAGTCCTACGCAACGTATAAGATGGTGACAGCATAACGGTGGTGCAGTCTTTCTACAGTAAAGGATCTCTCACCTTACTCAATAAGGTTTTGCTTTCTTATGGGGATTGACCTTTAATATCCCCGAGAATTCCTGTTTCGCTTTCGTTCCAGCTACATCGTCCTGTTACAATACTGGCACCATGTGTCTGAACTCGTTTCACGTTTACTGTCATGAGTTCACTATAAGGATTCCAAACCTGCCAATCTAGCAACGTCTCTGCCTATCGCCCTCAGAGAAGACGTGCTGTGAGCGCTGTTTGGCTGTGGTTATCTGTGGCCCTCGACAAGCTGAAGGAGCGCCAGCTAGTACGGAGGGGTGGGTGCAGGTTATCTGTCTGTTTCGTTTCTCTTCGCCGCTGCCTTGTACGGAGTACGGCGCTCTGAATGGTGCCATCACTGTTGCGATACGGGTGGATGCAGAAGTGACGGAAGTACGGTATGAAGGTTCTTGTCCGTAGTCGCAAAAAGGGTAAGCAGGCGCTACGACAGTGATTGCTCAAGGTACCGTCCGCTCTTTGTGCTTCACTGTGCGTTCTGTTGTGGCAAAGGGTATTTAGCACGTTTTCCCTCTCAGTGCCGTAACATGGTACGGCAGTGCGATGGCTACGTAAAGCGTGTTTCCTCAGTATTAAGAGGAACTCTGTTTGATAGACACTGCAGTTGATCAGTGTTTAGGTTATTCGCTTGGCAGCCATGGTTGACCAGTATATGACCTAGTGTTAAGTTTGGCTTGTCTTTTGCTTACATATGCCTATAACCGTGTCTCTTTGAAGTTCGCCCACTGCTCAGCAGTGTGGGATCCGTACCAGATAGGGTTGATAGAAGAGAGAGAGAGAAGATCCATCGGAGAGCAGCGCGCTTCGTTACAGGGTCATTTAGTAATCGTGAAAGCGTAACGGAGATGATAGATAAACTCCAGTGGAAGCCTCTGCAGGAGAGATGCTCAGTAGCTCGGTACGGGCTTTTGTTAAAGTTTCGAGAACATACCTTCACCGAAGAGTCAAGCAGTATATTGCTCCCTCCTACGTATATCTCGCGAAAAGACCATGAGCATAAAATCAGAGAGATTAGAGCCCACACAGAGGCATACCGACAATCCTCCTTTCCACGAACAATACGGAACTGGAATACAAGGGAGAACCGATAGAGGTACTCAAGGTATCCTCCGCCACACACCGTCAGGTGGCTTGCGGAGTATGGATGTAGATGATGCCGATGACTGGGCTGTTTTATGGAGACGTTTGTTTATGAAGCTTGCCAACATTTGATTGCATTGATCGGCCAGTACATTATGACCACCTACTTAATAGCCGGTACGTCCACCTTCGACACGGATAACCGCGGCGACTCCTCGTGACATGGAAGCACGATCACTCACATCCCAGATATGTGGCCTTGTGACATGGTGCGTTATCGTACTGAAAAATGCCACTGCCGTGGGGAAACATGGTCGTCATGAAGGGGTGTACAGCTCTGCAACGAATGTAAGATACACCACTTGACCCATGGATGCCCATGTGAGCGTACCCCGGAGCATAATGGAGCTGCCGCTAGCTTGTTTCCGTCCCGCAGTACAGGTGTCAAGGAGCTGTTCCTCTAGAAGACGGCGGCTTTGCGCCCTCCCATTGGCGTGATGAAGGTATCGGGAGTCATCAGACCATGCAGCCCTCTACCACTGTGCCCATGGTCACGTGCACACTTCAGTAGTAGTTCCCGCCGTTGTGGTGTTAACATTGGCACATGCATGAGTCGAAGGCTGTGGAGGCCCATCGTAAGAATTGTTCAGTGAACTGTCTGTTCAGACACACTTGTCTTTTACCCGGCATTAAATTCTGATGTTAGTTCCGCCCCGGTTCGTCGCCTGTCCTGTTTTGCCAGTCTGCCCAGCCTACGATGTTCAACGTCTGTAATGAGGAATGACCGGCCGCGCAACCCTACCACGTCTGGAAGTGGTTTCACCTTGGTTTCGCAACATGAAAGACGCTCACCAGAGCAGACCTCTAACTCTGGACAAGCCGTGCAGTTACGGAAATGCTCCAGCCGAGCCTCTGCGCCGTCACAATCTGCCCTCGATCATATTCAGATACTGTAGATCGCTCGCCTTCCTCATTCCACACTCTGACAACACGATCCTGATACCACATGTACTGTGCACGAGTCTAATCAGCAGTCATTCCTCTCCAGATGACGCTGCTATCGCCTGGACGGTTTCATATCGATAGCAGGTCGGCAGTCATAATGTTGTAGCTGATCAGAGTGTATTTACTGTACGTGTAGCGTCGTGACTGTGTAATAGATGGTTCGATGTACGTGACAACTGTTAATCTGAAGTTGTCACTATTTAATTTTGTAAATTCTAATGCGCCAGTTGCACTAATGTTATGACGAGAGTTCAATGTGTGCCAAGCTAATTGATCTATGTTTGTCACGAATATTTTTAGAGTTTTGTGTCGACGATTTATTTCTAAAGAAATTGTTAACTACTTGTAAATGACCTTCGTGAGTTTTGGGGAAGAAGGAAAACTCTTTGCAAATTCACTGTTACTATAACTTTAATAGTCTTAAGATTCTCTGTTTGAAACTGATCATCAGCATTCAGTGTTTGCGAACGATTGTGCCACATACATACATACATACAGGGTGTCCCATTTATCTTGACCACCCTAAATAACTGTTTGTCGAGATGCAAATTACAAAATGTTTCAAGCGACTGTTCTTGACACCAATCAGCGTGATTGCCTTCGTTGTAGCTTTATTTTTTACAAAGATATGAACAGCGGTATGAGTTTTCTAAATGGCACTCTGTATTTTTTTATTCGGAATTTCACTTCCTCTCCTAAAAACCTATTCAAAAATGTATCACAGTGTACCATTCACTGAAACACAACGTTATTAATTACATAACACAACACTGACATTGCGCCCGGGATCACAAACTCGTCCACGTTCTGGAGTTGTCAGAAAACAAGTGAAAAACCAAATAAAAACATGACACAAAATTGACTGACTCACCTGTGCCATTGCCCAGGGAGTAGAAAATTCAAAGGTGCTCAAAGTGGGGACACTGGACACCGATACACTGGTGCACTCGTCGAATTAAAGAATTATTTATTGCTTCCAGTGCTATCTGCTGAAGAGAATTACAAGCAAGCACGATACGGTCCCGCATGTCCTCTGGAGCTGTTGGAATGACGCGATAGACAACGTCTTTAATGCATCCCCAAAGAAAAAAAAGTCCAGAGGATTCAAATCAGGAGACCTAGAAAGCCAAGTAACTGTTCCTCCTCGGCGAATCCATCTGGCAGGATACCTTCGGTTCAGAACACGACATGCACGCAAGGCATTATGTGGCGGACATCCATCGTGTTGATACCACATAAGCTTTCTTAGCGGCACTTCATCCAGAAGAGGAGGAAGAATTCGTCTGAGGAAGTTGGCATACGCTGTGCCGTTTAGACTACCATTGATCAAATAGTGTGCAATAATTGTAGAACCAAGTATCCCACACCAGACGTTAACTCTCCATTGACGCTGATGTTCCACCTGTCTAAGCCATCGTGGGTTGACGCTGGACCAATAATGCATGTTCCTTGTATTTACCTGCCCTTTACCTGAGACGGAACATTGATCTGTAAATAGAACATCGGAGAAAAAGTTCGGATTGGCGAGGATTTGCTGCTGTGCCCACTGACAGAACTGCACATGATTCTAAGAATCATTCACTTGCAATTCTTGATGTAGGTGTACATGGTAAGGATCGAACCGGCGACGTGTAACAATACGATGTATACTGGTTTCAGAAATGCCAATCTCGTGTTCAAGCTGTTGTGCGCTCACATGTGAATTCATAGCAGAGGAAGCGAGGACAGTAACTTCGGCAGATTCGTCTCTGCGAGTGCTGCGACGATTGCGTTGTCGTGGGTTGAAACTTCCCGTTTCCTGAAACGTCACAACAAGACGAGAAAACATTCGTCAGGAAGGTGGGTTCTGGTCAGGATATTGCTCTCTGTATAGTTCCGATGCCTGCGTATCATTTCGCCTACCTTCAACAACAAATGTTCAAACGGGTGTGAAGTCTTACGGGACTAAACTGCTAAGGTCATCATTCCCTAAGCTTACACACTACTTAACCTAAATTATCCTAAGGACACACACACACACACACACACACACACACACACACACACACACACACACACACACACACACACACACACACACACCCATGCCCGAGGGAGGACTCGAACCACCGCCGGGACCAGCCACACAGTCCATGACTGCAGCGTCACAGACCGGTCGGCTAATCCCGCTGCGGCCCTTCAACAACAACAACAACAACAAAAGAAATGTAGTTTTGATGCAATTTGTAGGAAGGGCAGCCTTTACTGTATGCCTGTTCTACACAACAGTATTTGAAAGGACTAAACTACTGTACTAAATGTACCTGTACATAAGAAAAATGGTTCAAATGGCTCTGAGCACTATGGGACTTAACTTCTGTGGTCATCAGTCCCCTGGAACTCAGAACTACTTAAACGTAAATAACCTAAGGACATCACACACATTCATGCCCAAGGCGGGATTCGAAACTGCGACCGTAGTGGCCGCACGGTTCCAGACCGCAGCGCCTAGAACCGCTCGGCCACCTCGGCCAGCTGTACATAAGAAAATTACTTACATTCCCCCTTCTCCTCGTTGGTGTACACTCTACTCACAAAACTCGTCAACTGAGGGTGGTTGACGGAATGACTGGTGTGCATTCTACTTCTGTTTACGTTTGTCCTCTGTCAACGTCAGCACGTGGACCTACCATTACCTCCAGTACCTGCACTAAGCGCTGGGAGCGTCAACGTCATTGTTGTGTTACGCAATTAATAACGTTGTGTTTCAGTGAATGATACACTGTGATGCATTTTTGAATTGGTCTTTAGGTGAGGAAATGAATTACCGAATAAAAAATACAGCTGTTCATATCTTTGTAAAATCTAAAGCTGCAACGAAGGCAATCACGCTGATTGATGTCCCCCTGAAGGCTAAATGACATTTGCTTGAAACATTTTGTAATTTGCATCTGGACAAACAGTTATTTAGGGTGTTCAAGATAATGGGATCCCATATATACGTTTATTTATAATGTGCCTGAAAGATGGAACAAAAATACTTCTTTCCTACCAATTGAAAGATTACTTCTCATAGTGACAAATGTGGCGGAATAAAGCTAGAGATTAACTTTGTTGCGATCGGCTAATGTAGAATGACTAACAATAAAACGTAGTGTGGAGAACGCGTGTATACTGATGAACGTGAAGTGCCAGCAGACTACTCCGCCAGAGCCACCAGCACGCTCCACTGCTGTAGCCGTACTCTAGAACCGGTCACACTACCTTCTTGTATGCGGTCTCCTTGAAGTGTTACTAACTCCTCACTGGAAGTGTTTGTCTGGAGTGTAGTCATGTATGGAAGTGAAACATGGACGATAAACGGTTTAGAGAATAAGAGAATAGAAAGTTTTGCAGTGTCGAGCTACAGAAGAATATTGAAGATTAGATGGGTAGATCGGGTAACTAACGTGAAGGTACTCAATAGAAATGGGGATATAAGAAATTTGTGGGACAACTTGACCAAAACAAGGGATCGGTTGATAGGACACATTCTGAGAATTAGGGGATCGCCAATTTAGTATTGGAGGGAAGTGTGTGTGGGGGGGGGGGGGGGGGTAAAACGTATGGGGAGATCACAAGATGAATACGCTAAGCAGATTCAGAAACATGTATGTTGCAGCAGTTACTCGGAGATGATGAATCTCGCACAGGGTAGCGAGAGCTGCATCAAACCAGTGTCCGGACTGAAGACCACAACAACAACATGTTAATAAATAGCAGTGCAACTGAATTTCGGAAGCTCGATACATCTGAAGGCACCTTCTGAATGTTCCCTGTCCGCCAGAATAATCGAGGAAGAATGAGCTGGAAGACTAGACGACTTCGTTGCGTAGCATGCAGTTTTCACCCCGCTTTCCTTCCCGTCTACAGGTCCAGCTTCCAATGGCACGAGACTCTGGACTCTGTTGCTGTCTCTGTGGGCTGGTTCCAGAGTTATGATACTATTATTCGTACCCTGCGATGAGTTTTTTACCGCACAGTCCCATGGCTGATTGGTACCAGTCAGGACTCTCGAACGTCGTGCGAGGGAATGTCGTGTGAGGGAATGGCACAGCTGGATCTTGGTATTCTTCAGTGCCTCGTTAGGTAACTTTTCGTCTTTATTTTGTGAACAACACATCTAGAATGGAAAAATTAACGATTCTGGACCTGCAGTATGTTGTTGTTGTCTTCAGTCCTGAGACTGGTTTGATGCAGCTCTCCATGCTACTCTATCCTGTGCAAGCTTTTTCATCTCCCAGTACCTACTGCAACCTACATCTTTCTGAATCTGCTTAGTGTATTCATCTCTTGGTCTCCCTCTACGATTTTTACCCTACACGCTGCCCTCTAATACTAAATTGGTGATCCCTTGATGCCTCCGAACATGTCCTACCCACCGATCCCTTCTTCTAGTCAAGTTGTGTCACAAACTTCTCTTCTCCCCAATCCTATTCAATGCCTCCTAATTAGTTATGTAATCTACCCATCTAATCTTCAGCATTCTTCTGTAGCACCACATTTCGAAAGCTTCTATTCTCTTCTTGTCCAAACTATTTATCGTCCATGTTTCACTTCCATACATGGCTACACTTCATACATATACTTTCAGAAACGATTTCCTGACAAATCTATACTCGATGTAAACAAATTTCTCTTCTTCAGAAACGCTTTCCTTGCCATTGCCAGTCTACATTTTATATTTTCTCTACTTCGACCATCATCAGTTATTTTGCTCCCCAAATAGCAAAACTCCTTTACTACTGTAAGTGTCTCATTTCCTAATCTAATTCCATCAGCATCACCCGACTTAATTCGACGACATTCCATTATCTTCGTTTTGCTTTTGTTGATGTTCATCTTATATCCTACTTTCAAGACACTGTCCATTCCGTTCAACTGCACTTCCGAATCCTTTGTTGTCTCTCACAGAATTACAATGTCATCGGCGAACCTCAAAGTTTTTATTTCTTCTCCATGGATTTTAATACCTACTCCAAATTTTTCCTTTGTTTCCTTCACTGCTTGCTCAATATACAGATTGAATAACATTGGGGAGAGGCTACAACCCTGTCTCACTCCCTTCCCAATCGCTGCTTCCCTTTCATGACCCTCGACTCATAACTGCCATCTCGTTTCTGTACAAATTGTAAATAGCCTTTCGCTCCCTGTATTTTACATCTGCCACCTTCAGAATTTGAAACAGAGTATTGCAGTCAACATTGTCAAAAGCTTCCTCAAAGTATACGAATGCTAGAAACGTAGGTTTGCCTTTCCTTAATCTTTCTTCCAAGATAAGTCGTAAGGCCAGTATTGCGTCACGTTTTCCAACATTTCTACGGAATCCAAACCGATCTTCCCCGAGGTCGGCTTCTACTAGTTTTTCCATTCGTCTGTAAAGAAATCGTGTTAGTATTTTGCAGCAGTGGCTTATTAAACTGCTAGTTCTGTAATTTTCACATCTGTCAACACCTGCTTTCTTTGGGGTTGGAATTATTATATTCTTCTTGAAGTGTGAGGGTATTTCGCCTGTCTCATACATCTTGCTCTCCAGATGATAGAGGACTGGCTCTCCCAAGGCTGTCAGAAGTTCTAATGGAATGTTGTCTACTGCCGGGCCCTTGTTTCGACTTAGGTCTGTCAAACTCTTCACGCAGTATCCCATATTATCTTCATCTTCATCTACATCTGCTTCAATTTCCATAATATTGTTCTCAAGGCCATCGCCCTTGCATAGACCCTCTATAGACTCTTTCCACCTTTCTGCTTTCCCTTCTCAGCTTAAAACTGGGTTTCCATTTCAGCTCTTGATATTCATGCAAGTGGTTCTCTTTCCTCCAAAGATCTCTTTAATTTTCCTGTAGGCAGTATCTAGCTTACCCCTAGTGATATACGCCTCTACATCCTTACATTTGTCCTGTAGCCATCCCTGCTTAGCCATTTTGCACTTCCTGTCGATCTCATTTTTGAGACGTTTGTATTCCTTTTTGCCTGCTTCATTTACTGCACTTTTATATTTTCTCCTTTCATCAATTAAATTCAATATTTCTTCTGTTACCCAAGGATTTCTACTAGCCCTCGTCTTTTTACCTACTTGACCCTCTGCTGCCTTCACTACTTCATCCCTCAGAGCTACCCATTCTTCTTCTACTGTACTTCCTTGCCCGACTGCTGTCAATTGTTCCCTTATGCTGTCCCTAAAACTCTGAAAAACCTCTGGTTTAGTCAGTTTATCCAGGTCCCATCTCCTTAAATTCCCACCTTTTTGCAGTTTCTTCAGTTTTAATCCACAGTTCATAATCAATAGATTGTAGTTAGAGTCCACATCTGCCCCTGGAAATGTCTTACAATTTAAAACCTGGTTCCTAAATCTCTGTCTTATCATTATGTAATGTATCTGATACCTTTTAGTATCTCCAGGTTTCTTCCATGTACACAACCTTCTTTTATGATTCTTGAACCAAGTGTTAACTATGATTAAGTTGTGTTCTGTGCAAAATTTTACTAGGTGGCTTCCTCTTTCATTTCATAACCCCAATCCATATTCACCTACTACGTTTCCTTCTCTCCCCTTTCCTACTACCGAATTCCAGTCACCCATGACTATTAAATTTTCGTCTCCCTTCACTATGTGAATAATTTCTTTGATTTCATCATATTCTTCTATTTCTTCATCATCTGCAGAGCTAGTTGGCATGTAAACTTGTACTACTGTAGTAGGCGTGGGCTTCGTGTCTATCTTGGCCACAATAATACGTTCACTATGCTGTTTGTAGTAGCTTACCCGCACTCTTATTTCCTTATTCATTACCCTGCATTACCCCTATTATATTTTGTGTTCATAATCCTGTATTCGCCTGACCAAAAGTCTTGTTCCTCCTGCCACCGAACTTCACTAATACCCACTATATCTAACTTTAACCTATCCATTTCCGTTTGTAAATTTTCTAACCTACCTGCCCGATTAAGGGATCTGACATTCCACGCTCCGATCCGTAGAACGCCAGTTTTCTTTCTCCTGATAACGACGTCGTCTTGAATAGTTCCGGCCCGGAGATCCGAATGGGGGACTATTTTACCGCCGGAATATTTTACCCAAGAGGACGGCATCATCATCTAACCATACAGTAAAGCTGCATGCCCCCGGAAAAACTACGGCTGTAGTTTCCGCTTGCTTTCAGCCGTTCGCAGTACCTGAACAGCAAGGCCGTTTTGGTTATTGTTACAAGGCCAGATCAGTCAATCATCGAGACTGTTGCCCCTGCAACTACTGAAAAGGCTGCTGCCCCTCTCCAGGAACCACACGTTTGTCTGACCTCTCAACAGATACCCCTCCGTTGTGGTTGCACCTACGGTACGACTATTTGTATCGCTGAGGCGCGCAAGCCTCCCCACCAACGGCAAAGTCCATGGTTACGGGGGGGGGGGGGGGGGTGAATTATCAAAGTAGAATATAATCGGTAATCATCTACATGGGACTACAATTATTGGGAAGCATAAAATTTCTTTTCTGAGAAATGAGAAATGACAGTCTTCCGCAATAGTGTGTGTGTGTGTGTGTGTGTGTGTGTGTGTGTGTGTGTGTGTGTGTACATACATGCATACACAAGCATCTCTGTTTCAAACGGTAAAGCGGTATTTAGTTGGCTAGGCGAGCCCTTTACAGTCAGTGGAGTATGAGATTATACGACTTTCGATGAGACTCTTCCGCTCGTAACGATCTTTCACAGCCTCGTGAAGGGTCTAGAATTACTTCTTCCATAGTCTCTGTGAAATTCTTACTCTCCTTCTGGACAAGAGCAGACTATTGCACTCAGATAAAGCTCAATAAACAGCGAGCCAGTTGAAACAGATTTATGCAGATGATACACCGCACGTATTTTCACGAATGCGCTGGTGTGAAGACTCGTCCTTTTGCCACGGACTGCGGCCCCGCTCGGCCGCGATATGCAACCAGTGATTTGAGCCTCTCATCTCCGGATGGGGCCGCTCTGTCGACTGACGGTCGTTTGCCGGCCGCAGAGGATCGTCCGACGCAGTGTTACCACCGTAACTTGGCCGGCAGTTAATACCGGATGTCCGCCGGTTACGTCTGCCTGTAGATTTAGTGCCCCTCGTTTTGGCTCTTTACGTTCTCGTGCGCTCACTTTCGAAGCCCGTAACTCAGCCTGGTAGTTCGGGGACAGCGTTTACTGCGCGGTAACGCCTCCCGACAAATCGGGCCCGTAATAAGGGGGCCGGTTACCGCGGATGATGGCTGTCCAGCAGTTCGTACACTTTGTCATTTCATAAGCGCTAGCAGTTCTCCCCAGAGGGCACCACCGTCTCCTCCGCGTCTGCTGCATCTCATCTCACACATCGATCAGCCGTTATACGCTGGAACTCAATTCTCACAACTATTTATTATTGGTAGTAACGGCTGTGTTCTGGAAAGAGACGTAACACATTAACTTCGAGATACTGGAGGCAGTCTTACAATTGGCACATAGCGTGTTCCTATGTAGATTTTTCATGCCTTGCTTTCCGCATCGGACTACCTATTGTCATCCACACCTTGTAAAAGCTTATAAAGCTGCCTCATCCGTCAAACACCTGGAAGACCTTGTCTGTCAAGCGTCTCCCCACCACCTCCAGTCCAACTACATCCCAGTCCACGACAACTCTGAGCTGCTGCCGAGACAATAGCCTTCCCCAAACTCTCAACATTCTTTCCCAGGGCAGTTTTAACCATATCCCTTTTCCTGACTATGAGATAATTCTTGAAATCCACACATCCCACTAAAGGCAATCAACTCCATTTGTCCCATACCAAATGGCGGATTCGACGCACACTTTTCACTTAAAGAAATAGCTCCTAACCATTCCACATCTACTTTCGTATAGTATTGTTTCCAACACCTTCCACTTAATATTATACAGTTACGACGAGCTCCCACTGTCAAAATCACCAACGAACACCAGCAACACCATATCACATACCTCAGTTTTCACCACTTTTGTGCACATGTTAACACAAACACGAGGGGAAAGGAAATTACGGAAAATTAATAATAATGATAATTTCGTGTGGCACAATATCCACTTCAACGACTTGCGTGTCCCCAACCGACCCCAGCACTCCTCCTGAAGAAAAGGAAAATACAGTTTATAATGGAATCTGAACAACGTGTCACTCCTGGCGAATTTCCACATCGTCAACCAGTCGGGACTCGATCCGACGACCTTTGGTCTCCAGACACGCACTTCTATGGTAGACCATCAGACCAGACTGAAAATTATTCGAGTGTTGTGATTTGCTGACGGAAAACTACTTCTGAGCGCCAAAGAGAATAGTTCGTGTAAAGTGGCCTACTTGAATCAAATATGATGTATGGGTCAGCGAAACAAGTAATTAAGAATAGTAAGTAGGAAAACAGCAAAGGCAGTGAAGAGGTTCATGAACTCTGTAAGAAGCAAATTTACAAAAAGTAACAGAACCATGAAAAATGGCAAGCAGAACGTCGCAAGGAAAACTTCCTCCTCGAAAGATATTCACTGATTAAATATTTACAAAGAATTGAAGAAATAGTTTATTAAATTATGCTCTCTGAGGACACCTTAGGAAGTAACTGAAACTAGATCACTGAGAAACCAAAGCGAATGGACACTGGAGCCATTTTAGACTGGTTGCAGCGAAAATTGTTTCAAATTTAAAATGGGTGCAACAGGTTGATGAACGTAATGTAAGGCATCTTTAACAATCCCTCTCGGCGAAAAGTAATGTGCAGCATTAGTGCAATTAACTGCTGAGACTTCCAGAAATGACGAAACTGGCACCGGAAGGGACACTGAAGTTGAAATATTACGAGGTAGACAAACATTATTTAACAAAAATTATGAATGGCTCTGAGAAGAACAAGTTACGCAGGATAGTGGGAAGGGGTGGACTGTAGGAGTAATGACTTCCTACAAGAGACGATATAGGGCTGACAAGTTTAGAAGCAGCTTTCATCCAGCAGTGACTCATGATAATGATGTACTAGAAGCCGTTCAATGGCAGATGGCGGAGGGTACTTTGTCCCAATAACAGCCACTCCCTATACTGTTCCATTCTTTTTGGAGCAACAGGATTGTTGCTGTATGCAGTTAACGGTACGCGAGCGAATGTTTCTTGTTCTAACGATATCTGTACCACGCATGAGACGGAGACAACAGATTTCTTCTCCAATAACGCTACTCTGTATTTAATCAAAAAGATTTCACGAGACCATCAACTTCCTTCCAAAGAGTGCCGCACCTATGTCGTATGGGTTATAACGACGTGCTACTAGTCTAATAGCACGTTTATGATATCTGGTCTTACGTCTATTAGATTTGGAATGTAAAGGCTGCAACTATGCTCTACAATCGGTTGCAGTAGAGTCTTTTATGTTTCGCTTTACATTTACAGTTCTACAACAAATCTTCCATTCAGATTCGTTGCCAGTGATTCTAAGTGTATTTCCGATTTCATACCGAACCTCACATTTATTCCAAGATATTTAAATCATGCGAAGGGCTCCAAACTTTTATCAACGGCATTATAATTGGATGCTGTCGGATTCCTTATCTTTGTTAAAGGCGCACACTTGGAAAGAGAGCTGTTAGTCTTAAATCAGTGGCTGCGGTATTCTGCATCTCTTTACAGTCAGGGAGCGACGATATTATCTTGTCGACAGCCGAGCCTGAGAATCAGTCGGTAGTCAATCAGATAAATGACGTACGTAATTTATGTATAATGACAGCTAATCTATGGCTGTCTGTACACTCAGGCAATGTAAAGGACCACAATTGTCCTGTGACCTGTGTTGCTTACCGGTTGTTGACTGACTTGCTGCGCAGTTCGGACGCATTGCTTTTCTGAACGGCCGGCAAACGGAGTCGACGTGCGTGAACATGGGGGACACGGGATAGCAATCGCTGTTACGTTGTCCTGTACTATACTCGATTTGTCGTGAGGAGATTTACGCTCATGGGGTTGTGTTGTTGTTATGGTATTCAGTCCAAAGACTGGTTTGAGGCAAACCTCCATGCTACTCTATTCTGCGCACGCCTCTTCATCTTCGAGTAATTACCGCAACATAATCCTTCTGAATTTACTTACTGTATTCGTGTCTTGGTCTCCCTCTACGATTTTTACCCTCCTACGCTTCCCTCCAGTATTAAACTGGTGATCCCTTGATACGTCAGAATAAGTCCTACCAACCGACCCCGTCTTCTAGTCAGGTTGTACCACAAGTTTCTCTTCCCCCAATTCTATTCAGTACGTTCACATTAGTTACGTGATCTTCTCGTCTAATCTTCAGCATTCTTCTATAGCACCACATTCCGAAAGCTTCTGTTCTCTCTTGTGTAAACTCTTTATGGTCCATGTTTCGTTTCAATGCATAGCTACACTACATACAAATAGTTCCAGAAAAGACTTCCTGACACACAAATCTATACTCGATAATAACAAATTTCTCTTCTTCAGTAATGCTTTTCTTGCCATTACCAGCCTACTTTTTATGTCATCTCTACTTCGACCATCATCAGTTATTTTGCCTCACAAATAGAAAACTCATCTACTACTTTAGGTGTCTCATTTTCTAATCTAATTGCCTCAACATCACCTGATTTAATTAGACTACATTCCATTATCCTTGTTTTGCTTTTGTTGATTTTCATCTTATATCCTCCTGTCCATTCCGTTCAATTGCTCTTCCAAGTCCAAAATACGAGTAGCCTGAAGGAAGGCAAATCTACGTTTGTATCATTTGCAGATATAGAAAAAGCATTTGAAAATCTTTACTTTATTACACTTATTAAAATGCTGAAGGTAGGAGGGATGTGCCCCTGCCCCATAAAGAGAAGAAACCACAAGATATTGGAAGGTTTCAGTTTTATTAAAGAATGATAATACAGAGATTTCGGAAACAGATTTTAAACTGTAAGGCACTTCCAACGCCAGATGTGGACTCTGACCACAATTTACTGGTTATGAACTGAAGGTTATGAACAGATTAAAACTGAAGAAATTGCAAATGTATGGGAAATTAAGCAGATGGAGCCTGAATAAATTGAAAGAATCGGAGGTTGTTGGGAGTCCAGAAAGAGCATTAGGCAACGATTGACTACAACAGGAGAAAGGAACACAGTAATAGACAAATGGGTAACTTCGAGAGATGAAATTGTGAAGGCAGCGCAGTCAAGGCCTATTAGAAATTCTCAGATGTCGGACGAGATACTGAATTTAATGGATGGAGAGATATAGTATGAAAATACACCAAATGAAGTAACGTCTAAAAAAAATGAGACTGACATGAAGTGCAAAATGGCTGAGCAGGAATGGCTGGAGGTGAAATGTAAGGATACGGAAGCATGTATCACTAGAAGAAAGACAGATAACGCCTAGAGGAAAATTGAAGTGACGTTTGGAGCAAAGAGAAGCAGATATAAGAATATCAAGAGTTCAGACGGAAAACCATTACCAAGCAAATAACGGGCAGCTGAAGGGCGGAAGGGGTATATGGAGGGTCTGTACAAGGGTCATAAATTTGAAGGCAATATTATAGAACGTGAAGAGGACATCGATGAAGATGAGGTGGGAGTTTTGATATTGCCAGAAAAATTTTACGAAGAACTGGAAAGCTTAAGTCGAAACATGACCCCTGGAGTAAACGACATTCAGTCAGAAGTACCGATAGGCTTGGGAGAGTCAACCATGACAAAACTACTCTACCGATGTCTAAAAATATACGAAACAGGCGAAATATGCTCAGACTTTAAGAAAATTTTAATGATTCCTTTTCCAGAGAAAGCAATTTCTGGCATATGTGAAAATTACCGATCTATCGGTTTAATAAGTCATGGCTGCAAAATGCAACACGAATTCCTTATAGAAGAATGGAAAAGACTAATAGAAGCCGGCCTCGGGGAACAAAAGTTCGGATTCCGGAGAAATGTAGAAACACGGGAGGCTATACTGACACTACGATGACCTTAGAAGAAAGGCTAAGGAGAGGCAAACCTATATTTGTAACATCTCTAGACTTAGAGAAAGCTATTGACAAAGTTGACAGGAATACCGGGGCATGAAATGGCAGCAGTGGGTCAGAAGAGAGTGAGGCACAGTTGTAGCCTATCTCCGATGTTATTCAATCCGTACATTGAGTAAACAAGGAAACTAAAGAAAAGTTAGGAGTAAGAATTAAACATCAGGAAAAAGGAATAGAAACTTTGTGGTTTGGCGATTGTGTTCTAATTCTCTGCAAGAGCCTCTAAGTATAATGGAGTGTAATAGAATTAAATCATTAGATGCCGAGGGAATTAAATTTATATTTAGGAAGTAAAGTAACTGACGATGGCCGAAACAT
Organism: Schistocerca piceifrons; assembly: GCF_021461385.2. Lineage (NCBI taxonomy): Eukaryota > Metazoa > Arthropoda > Insecta > Orthoptera > Acrididae > Schistocerca > Schistocerca piceifrons. Next base: position 29,645,843 of record NC_060140.1, on the reverse strand, counting down.
AGAGAATGTAAAATGTAGACTCGCAATGGCAAGGAAACTTTTCCGAGAAGAGAAATTTGATAACATCGAATACAAATTTAAATGTTAGTATGATTTTCCTTAAGGTCTGGATTATAGCTATGTACAGAAGTTAAACGTGGATGATAAAACGGGTACATCACGTAACTAATGTGAAATACTGAATAGAACTGGTGAGAAAAGAAATTTGTGGCACAATTTGACCAAGAGAAGGTATAGGTTGATTAGACATATTCTGAGGCATCGTAAGTTTAGTACCGGAGAGAAGTGTGGGCGGTAAAACTTGTAGTGGCAGACCAAGAGATGAATACAGTGAGGCGATGCAATAGAATGTAGACTGGAGCAGTTATTCGGAGATAAAGAGGCTTGCACAGAATAGAGCAGCGACTAACTGCAGGAATGGAACATAGGAAGCTATTAGTCGTTCATGACTTAAGCAAAAAATCAGAGCGTAGTCAGAAGTCGAAGGACATGAAAGGGAAGCAGTATCTGTCAGGAAGATGAGACAGGGTTTAGCCTGTCCCCAGTACTATACAGTCGATACGCGGTAAAAGGAGGAGAAGCTTAGAAAAGAAATTAAAGTTCAGACAGAAACACTAGAGACTTTGAGGTTTCTTGATGACATTGTGATTCTGTCAGAGACAGCAAAGGACTTGGAGGAGCAGTCGCTCGCAACGGATTTTATCTTGAAAACCTGTTAGAAGATGAACACCAAACAAAAATACAAGTGTAATGGAACGTAGACAAACTAAATCAGGCGATGCTGCAGAAGTTAGAAAATAAGACAGCAAAAATATTAGGTGTGTTTTGATTCTTTTGCAGCAAAATAAGTGATTATTTTCGAAATAAGGAGATTGGCTATAGTGAGAAAAACTTTCCTTCGAAACGAGAAATTTGTTAAGATCAAATACAAATTTAAGTATTATAATGCTTCCCGTGAAGGTATTTGTCTGGGACGATGAACAGTTCAAAGAAGGAGTGAATAAAAGTTTTTGAAATTTGGTGCTACAGAAGGAGGACGAAGGTTAGATGGATAGATCGAGTAACTAAAGAATGCCTACTGAACTGATCTGGGTAAAGAAGAAATTTAAGGCACAACCCGAGGCAACAAGGAATTATCCTTTTGGCAATCGAGGAAATGGGATGTTCAAATTGTGGAGGGAGACCATTACTCAAATTAAGTAAGCACATTCAGACGGATGTAGCTTGCAGTTACAACGGATGGATTAAGAGTGTTAACATAGAGTAGTGTGGACAACTGTGTGAAGCCATTCTTTGGACTGAACCTCGCATCTTAATGTCGTCGTTAAAATGAGAGTGTGACTGAGTGAACCTCTGTAGACTTAGTGAATTGATGGTAACCATACAAACTACAAATTTTAACATCTGCATCCCAGACATAAACTGATAATTTTAACATTTGTGAGAGATTCAATGGTCTGTTATGGGATGCTGTGTGTATGCTGCTTAGTTGGCTGTTACGTACTTATCTCGAGTTCTGAACAAATAAGTGGGAGCTTTTGTTGATGTTGTGGTCTTCAGTCTGGAGACTAGACTGACGCAGTACTCCGTGCGAGGCCATCCTCTTCCATCGGTCCCTTTGAAATATTACTTTATAAATGAATAAATAGTAGCCCCAATTTTAATTCACGCTGGAAAATAGTATAAATAGTTTTACATATGTAAATAAATTTGTATATTAATTGAAAGAACGATGTACTAATGAAATGATGTATTTTTAATTACAGATGAATTATTTTGTAAAAAGTATCTATGGGTTGAAACGTGCTTAGGAAATTCTGTGAAACAAAATTTAGTAACAATTTAGCTGCCTAGCGATATAAGAAAGCGGAACGCAACTAGCTCGCACTCTCTATCTTTTGTCCTCCTCTATCAAGATACGCATTGAAAAAGTCACTTGTACGCCTTTGTTGAATAATTATGTTAATTTGATGTTAAGCAGCCGTGTTTCGTTTGAAGATCCCTTTCCTTGCTATTCATGTCATATGCGATTTTATCATGCATTTTTTTTTCTAGTCCAATTTCAGGCTGCATCGAAGAGAAGTTGCTGGCGCATTGTATGGTGGCCACGGCCGAACCCTGTTAAAGTTCATTCGCCATTTAATCCGTCAGATTACAATTCATACGTCCCTGAGATCATTTTTAACGATCTTTTTCTCTCAAAACCTGGGCAAGGTTGTTATCGGTCATTGGCCTCCAAACAATGGCGTCTACCAGCGCAGTCGCCGATCCGATGTACTGACGATGCTGGAAGGCAGAGTTCATCTAGATCAGAAAAGGGAGTAAAATTTTTCTGCGCAATATTTTATCATTTCAACGATGTTGCCTCCAGTAAAGCAAGAAACATTCATGTAGTGTTCTCACCCAGTCCTTACCGATTATTCAGTGCTTTCTCAAACTACTACTACTACTACTACTACTACTACGTGATCAGGCCCAGTGGACCGCACGGATCTACAAGTTTCCTTCTCCACTGTATTCTGTCCATTGCTGCTATCCGACATTCGTCCACATCTATTGACTCTTCATGGAGTCCATTTCCCTGGCGGCCTCTTTCCTGTAGGTGTGAAATCCAGGAGCTTCCGAGGCCTTCTGTGATCCTCCATCCGGGCCACATGGCCGGCCCACTGCATTCGTTCGGCTTTGACAGTTCCTGGTATGTTGGGCTGCTGGTGTAGTTCCTCAAGCTCTTGGTTGTATCTGATCCTGCATTCCCCTGTATCTGCATCCAGAACCGGACCGAAGATCTTCCGAAGCACTTTTCTCCCAAAAACTAGGAGCTTATGGAAGTCCTGTTTCCGGATACTCCACGTCTCACAGCCATATAGAACAACAGGCTGGATCAGGGTTTTGTACAGTCGAATCTTGAACTGTCTGGAGAGAGATTTGGACCGAAGCAGTTGTGCTAGGCTGTGGTAAGATCGGTTTCCTGCTTGTATTCCGGCGTTGATCTCTGCTTCACATGACGAGTTCTCAGTGAAAAGTGCCCCTGGGTATTTGAATTCTTGCACTCTCTTGTAGGAATGGTCCCCAACCCGCAGTTTTTTGTTTTTTTTTTTTTTGTGGTTTTAGGGCGCAAAACTTCTATGGTCATTAGCGCCCAGCCCGTGACTTAAGACAGTAAGAAACCGAAATTTAAAACCAGCAGCAAGGGGAACAAAGTCAGAAAATTGGAGAAACTAAAAATAGAAGACTGCTTAAAAATCCACTACAGAAAGGGGGTGATTGTCCCCAAAAAAAGCTTCAAATGACTGACGTCATTTCACTGTCACTAATAAACTGGAGAACGCGGTCGGCGGAGCGCGTGTCATCTGCTAAAATCGACGATAGATCAGGCGATAGCTGTAGACGGGAGCGTAATGGATTAAAATAGGGGCATTCAATTAAAAGGTGTCTTACCGTCCACAGCTGAGAGCAGTGGGGACAGAGTGGGGGAGGATCGCCGCTTAAAAGATGTCGATGGCTAAAACGACAGTGCCCTATCCGGAGTCTAGCTAAAATTACCTCCTCCCGACGACGCGTTCGGGAGGAAGAGGTCCAAGCGCAAGGAAGGGCTTTCACTTCCCGCAATTTATTACAGGAAAGTGCCGACCAATGGGCATGCCATAATTGAGCAACATGGCGACATAAATCGTTCCGAAGATCGGTGAAGGGAAGCGACTGAATAGCTGGCCGAGGAAGAGAGACTGCGGCCTTGGCCGCTACATCGGCCGCCTCATTCCCACAGATACCAGCGTGTCCCGGGAGCCAGAGGAACGCCACTAAGACGCCCCCCAGGTGGAGCAAGCGCAGACAGTCCTGAATCCGGTGCACCAGAGGGTGCACAGGGTAAAGAGTTTGGAGACTGAGGAGAGAGCTGAGAGAATCTGAGCAGATAACGTACTGTATCCGCTGATGGCGGCGGATGTAGTGGACAGCCTGGAGAACAGCGTAAAGCTCCGCAGTATAAACCGAATACTGGCCGGGAAGCCGAAAGCGATTTGGGGTGTCGCCAACAATATAGGCACTCCCTACACCTAACGATGTTTTCGAGCCGTCGGTGTAAATAAATGTGGCGTCCGTCATTTCTGCACATAGAGCAGCAAATGCCCGACGATAAACAAGTGTAGGGGTACCATCTTTGGGAAATTGACAAAGGTCACGGAGCAGGCAGATCCGGGGACGGAGCCAAGGCGGTGCTGTACCCCAAGTGGTCAGGAAGGTTTTAGGAAAGCGGAAGGAAAGAGAATGGAGCAGTTGACGGAAGCGGACTCCCGGGGGTAGTAGGGAGGAGGGGCGGCCTGCATACCCTACATCAAAGGAGGCGTCGAAAAAAAGGTCGTGGGCTGGATTAGCAGGCATGGAAGACAGACGGCTAGCATAACGACTCAGGAGGACTGCTCGCCGATTGGACAGCGGAGGTTCAGCAGTCTCAGCATAAAGGCTTTCCACAGGGCTAGTGTAAAAAGCTCCAGACACTAAACGTAATCCACGGTGGTGGATAGAGTCGAGACGCCGAAGAATAGACGGCCGAGCAGAGGAGTAGACTATGCTTCCATAATCCAATTTCGAGCGCACTAAGGCGCGATAGAGGCGGAGAAGGACCACTCGGTCCGCTCCCCAGGAGGTACCATTCAGGACACGGAGGGTGTTAAGTGATCGCAGACAGCGAGCCGAAAGATAGGAAACGTGGGAGGACCAGCATAGTTTTCTGTCAAACATAAGACCCAAGAATTTAGCGACGTCTGAAAACGGAAGGTTGACAGGACCGAGATGTAAGGAGGGCGGAAGAAACTCCGTACGTCGCCAAAAATTGACACAAACGGTCTTACTGGGTGAAAAACGGAAGCCAGTTTCGATGCTCCACGAGTGGAGGCGATCGAGACATCCTTGAAGACGTCGTTCAAGAAGGCTGGTCCGTTGAGAGCTGTAGTAGATCGCAAAATCGTCCACAAAGAGGGAGCCCGAGACATCAGGAGGGAGACAATCCATAATTGGATTTATGGCGATGGCAAACAGTACAACACTCAGCACGGATCCCTGGGGTACCCCGTTTTCTTGGGAGAAAGTACGGGAGAGAGTAGTGTTCACCCGTACCCGAAAAGTGCGCTCTGCCATAAATTCGCGAAGAAAAAGGGGCAGCCGGCCTCGAAAGCCCCAAGAGAACAGTGTGCGGAGGATGCCTGTCCTCCAACAGGTATCGTATGCTCGCTCCAGATCAAAAAATATTGCTACCGTTTGGCGTTGCCGGAGAAAATTGTTCATGATATAAGTGGAGAGAGCGACAAGATGGTCAACTGCAGAACGATGCTTCCGAAATCCGCATTGGGCTGGTGTTAAAAGGCTGCGGGATTCCAGCCACCAAGCTAAACGGTAATTCACCATACGCTCCAAAACCTTACAGACACTACTCGTGAGAGAAATGGGGCGATAGCTAGAGGGGAGATGTTTGTCCTTTCCAGGTTTCGGAACGGGAACGACAATAGCTTCCCGCCATCGCCTGGGAAAGGTACTGTCGGTCCAAATTCGATTATAAAGGCGAAGGAGGTAGCGCAGGCTATGGGTGGATAAATGCAGCAACATTTGGACATGGATACCATCCGGTCCTGGGGCGGAGGAGCGAGAAGATGAGAGGGCATGTTGGAGTTCCCGCATGGAGAAAACAGTATTGTAGCTTTCGTGATTTTGGGAGGAGAAAGCAAGAGGTCGCACTTCCGCTGCACGTTTCTTCGGGAGAAACGCTGGCGGGTAATTTGAAGAGCTCGAAATCTCAGCAAAGTGCTGACCCAACGAGTTAGAAATTGCGACGGGGTCCACTAAGGTATCATGCGCGACAGTGAGCCCAGAAACCGGGGAGAAACTAGGCGCGCCTGAGAACCGTCGAAGCCGACTCCAAACTGCCGAGGAGGGAGTGAAGGTGTTAAATGAGCTAATAAAGAATTTCCAGCTTGCCTTCTTGCTATCGCGGATGACGCGACGGCATCGCGCACGGAGCTGCTTATAGCGGATACAGTTGGCCAAAGTAGGATGGTGACGGAAAATGCGAAGAGCACGTCGCCGCTCACGTATTGCGTCACGGCATGCCTCGTTCCACCAAGGAACTGGGGGGCGCCGGGGCAATTCGGAGGTGCGTGGTATTGAACGTTCCGCAGCTGTAAGGATAACGTCGGTAATGTGTGTGACCTCATCGTCGACGCTGGGAAAGCGACGGTCATCGAATGTCGCGAGAGACGAAAAAAGTGTCCAATCGGCTTGGGCAAACTTCCAGCGTCGCGGGCGCATATATGGCAGTTGAGGCTGCAGTCTGAGGACACATGGAAAGTGGTCACTCGAGTGTGTATCATCAAGGGCGAACCATTCGAAGCGCCGAGCTAGCGGAACAGTACCGACCGCAAGGTCCAAATGAGATAAGGTTGTCGTGGAGGCAGACAAAAATGTGGGGACCCCAGTGTTGAGGCAAACTAGATCCGCTTGGTGGAAGACGTCTAGCAATACGGAGCCACGTGGACAAGGGTGTGGAGATCCCCAAAGCGGGTGGTGGGCATTGAAGTCCCCAACCAGCAAATAGGGGGGTGGAAGCTGACCAAGAAGATGAAGGAGATCAGCTCGTGCCAGTGGTGTGGACGATGGAATGTATACAGTACAAAGAGAGAACGTGTATCCGGAAAGTGAAAGACGGACGGCGACAGCTTGGAAGGAAGTGTTTAAGGGGATTGGGTGATAATGGAGAGTATCACGGAGAAGAATCATGAGTCCTCCATGGGCTGGAGAGCCTGCAACAGAGGGGAGATCATATCGGACAGACTGAAAATGAGGGAGAACAAAGCGGTCATGGGGACGCAGCTTTGTTTCCTGAAGACAGAAGATGACCGGCGAGTAGGAGCGTAAGAGGACCGACAATTCATCCCGATTGGCTCGAATGCCGCGGATATTCCAGTGGATAATGGACATGGGGTGAAAAGAGAATGGAGGAATGTGACCAAAGTTGCTGTCAACTCAAAGACTGCTCGGAGCTAGCAACCGACAGCATGGAATGGCATTCAGCCGAAGGCAGAAGATCCTGATCCATAAGTTGGTCAGGATCAGTCCCTGCCACCAGCGATCGGCCGGTTGACCGGCCACCAGCAGTGCGCCTCGGCGACACAGAAGATGGCCGAGGGCGATTTCCGCCAGGTGGTGCTGTAGAGGGGGCACGCCTTGGCGGAGAAGGAGAGGAACTGGGTTTCTTTGTAGCCTTCTTGGAAGAATGTTGTTTAGAGGAAGGAGGAACCGATGGTTGTGAAGCTGCGGTCCGTAAAAACTCTTCACGAGTATGCTCTTTTTTGGAAGACTTGGCGTCCGACTTTTGGGCTCGAGATGTAGCAGAACCCGACGAAGGGTGAGCCAGAGAGTGGGCAGGCGAAAGTGGTGAGGTTGAACGAGCGATCTTTGCGCTGGCCGATCTGACGACCGTGGTACTAAAGGTGAGGTCGCAAGTCTGCGTGGCCGCCTCCTTTGTTGGCCGAGGAGAAGCAAGGACAGTGCTGTATTTTCCTGTCTGAGGCACGGTGGGCTTGCGACTGGCGAATAATTTTCGAGCAGCAAAGGTCGACACCTTTTCCTTCACCCTTATTTCCTGGATGAGCTTCTCATCCTTAAAAACGGGGCAATCTCGAGAGGAAGCAGCGTGGTCACCCATACAGTTGATGCAGCGAGGGGATGGAGGTGGACAAGCACCCTCATGGGCATCCGTGCCACACGTAACACATTTGGCTGGATTGGAACAGGACTGGCTGGTGTGATTGAACCGCTGACATCGATAGCAACGCGTAGGGTTTGGGACGTAAGGGCGAACGGAAATTATCTCATAGCCTGCTTTGATTTTCGATGGGAGTTGAACTGTGTCAAATGTCAAGAAGACAGTGCGGGTGGGAATGATGTTCGTGTCAACCCGTTTCATTACTCTATGAACTGCCGTTACGCCCTGGTCAGACAGATAGTGCTGAATTTCTTCGTCAGACAATCCATCGAGGGAGCGTGTATAAACGACTCCACGCGAGGAATTCAAGGTACGGTGCGGTTCCACCCGGACAGGGAAGGTGTGGAGCAGAGTAGTACGCAGCAATTTTTGTGACTGGAGGGCACTGTGTGTTTCTAACAACAGGGTGCCATTCCGTAATCGGGAACAAGACTTTACAGGACCTGCTATTGCATCGACTCCTTTCTGGATAATGAAAGGGTTGACCGTGGAGAAGTCGTGACCTTCATCAGACCGAGAAACAACAAGGAACTGTGGCAACGATGGAAGAATCGTCTGTGGCTGAGACTCAGTATGCTTACGTTTGTGACTAGACTTAGTGGAAGGTGAGGAAACCATTGCGGAAGAATCCCCCATGATTACCGGCGTCTCCGATGGCGCGCTCCTCCCTTGTGGGGGCCCTCTCTGAGGGCACTCCCGCCTTAGGTGATTGTTCACACCTCAGGTCACACCTCCCGACAAACGGACGGAGGGACCAATCGGCACTTTCGGAAGGTATCAGCTCGGGTAATCACCCCTCCCTGGGCCTGGCCTTCACCAGGGGGTACGTACGTGTCCTACCTGTCTACCCGGGGCGGGGAATTACGCGTTACCCCGTCACCGGCTACGCATGGAAGTGCGTGGGTCGGCCTTCAGACACGCACAGGGAGGAAGAAAGAGAAAGGGAAAGGAAAGAAGAAGGGGTCTCAAACGCCGCAGCGGAGAAAAGGGTAAAGAGAAGAGGTAAGAAAAGGAGAAGGACAAAGGGAGGAAGAAGACATACAAGCAAGGAAGAAGAAGAATGCGGTACATTTACAAGCGTCCGTCTCCGGACGTAGGCGCAAACCATACTCCCAGAGGGGGAGAAAGTGAAGGAAAGAGCCAGAGGTGAGGGGGGGGGGGTGAAGACAGGGGATGGGGAAGGATGCGGAAAGGGAAGGTATGCAGCCCGGAAAGGAAGGAAGGCCACATTAGCTCGGGGCCCCGTGCTCGCTACGCACGTATCCACAAAAGAGTTGTGGATCCCCTGGGGGGCCCAACCCGCAGTGATTGTAGATGATCAGCAGTCTGACAATGACCACGCGTCATAACGAGGTACTCTGTCTTAGCTTCGTTTATGTTTAGCCCAAATTTGCTGGCAGCCTCCTTTAGTGCTTTGGTCATTTGCTCCAACTCGTCTTCCGACCTAGAGAGTAAACAGATGTCGTCTGCATAGGCTAAGTATGCCAGTCTCTTTCCTTCGAGTTCAATCCCTTCGTTCTCTTGGAAGGTCTCGCGTACGATCTTCTCGAGGGCAAAGTTGAACAGGATAGTGGAATGTTAATGGATTTTATCTCTGCTAGTAAATATGACTTTTAGGAAAGCACAGTTTACAATCATAAACTGTGCTTTCTTAAAAGTCATATTTACTAGCAGAGATAAGAAAGCACAGTTTATGATTGTATACTGTGCTTTCCTATAAGTCATATTTACTAGCAGAGATAAGAAAGCACAGTTTATAATTGTATACTGTGCTTTCCTAAAAGTCATATTTACTAGCAAAGATAAAATCCATTAACGTTCCATTTTTAATTAATTAATATCGATCCTATGAATAATAATAATAAAATAAAATCTTATTTTTTATGATTATGTTTTTTAATTGAGAAACGCTACATTTTTGTTGAATGAAGTTGTACCATAAGGCTATTTTTGTTGTGGATTGGCAAGACAGCCAACCCACTATGAGAGGAAGCCGAAAGGCACGCGTTTTAGCTTGCGCAGGCTGGCGCGAGGTCTGGAACAGGTCAAGGAAATGAGACTAACAAAAAACGTACGTAGCTGCTGGAATACTTAACTTTAATCCATAATTGGTGAACATCGCTCTTGACAGTACATTCTTTACAATATCAATAGCAACTGATAATGGCGCCTTGCTAGGTCGTAGCAAATGACATAGCTGAAGGCTATGCTAACTATCGTCTCGGCAAATGAGAGCGTATTTTGTCAGTGAACCATCTCTAGCAAAGTCGGCTGTACAACTGGGGCGAGTGCTAGGAAGTGTCTCTAGACCTGCCGTGTGGCGGCGCTCGGTCTGCAATCACTGATATTGGCGACACGCGGGTCCGACGTATACTAACGGACTGCGGCCGATTTAAAGGCTACCACCTAGGAAGTGTTTTGTCTGGCGCTAACACCACAATTTTCTCCCACATTCCAATTTGGTACCTCTTCAATAGTTATTCGGTAGCACCACATTTCCAAAACGTCAATTTTGTTCTTGTCTATACTGGTTATTCTCTACTGCTGAGTAAGAACGTCTTATTCGTTAACGAAATATATTTCATGAAATTTTATTTCTTAGAGAGCACTGACACGATCAACTGAGAGCTGCAGGCTCAAAACCTGATTAATTTTCCATTTCACGTCTGGATTATCGAGCTGTTCTCTTTTCATTGATCACTTGTTACAGAGCACACGGGAGCATTCGCGGGAAAGCCGTGTTACGTTTCGGGACAGAGATTGAACAGACGGCGTATCCCTGCCGAGACAGAGCTATCTGTGGTGTTGCTAAAGGGCATAGGGCGGCAAGTCGCGGGTGCCGCCGTCGTAGTAACTGCCGTGGCAGCGATAACCGCGCCCAGAGGTCAGTCTTTGGCCCGCGCCTATCTGGAGACCATTCGATGCGTTACGGCCTCAGAATTCTCGTACCAAATCTCCTCGTAAATTACCGCGCCCATTCATGCCTAATAACGTTCTCCGTTTTTATGACGCTTAATAACAGGCTTTACTGATTCAGGCGCCCGGCGGCCAACTGCGTCACAGATTAGGAGCGGCGCGGGCCGCGAGCGGCCCCTGCAAATTTATGCGCGGTTTCCTCTGGTCGGGACAGGATTTGTGTCTCCAGGGTGATTTCTCGCTGTGAATAGCTCATTACCATTGTGTAGGAAACAGGAACGTCGAGGGAAGAACAGTTAAGCTGTTGATCTGTCACCTTGCAACATCACTTACAATTACTTAAGCGTTATTTTTTCCTTCTTAATTTGATGGAAGCGAGTGTTTCACAGTGACTAACTACCGCTTCCTGTAATATTGGCAAGATTTCACAGCCACGGAAGTACATCAGGTGTCGTAAGCCACTCAAAGCGCATCTACATTTATACTCCACAAGCCACCCAAAGGTGTGTGGCGGAGGGCACTTTACGTGCCACTGTCATTATCTCCCTTTCCTGTTCCAGTCGCGTATGATTCGCGGGAAGAACGACTGCCGGAAAGTCTCCGTGCGCGCTCGAATCTCTCTAATTTTACATTCGTGATATCCTCGGGAGGTATAAGTAGGGGGAAGCAATATGTTCGATACCTCATCCAGAAACGCATCCTCTCGAAACCTGGACGGCAAGCTACACCGCGATGCAGAGCACCTCTCTTGCAGAGTCTGCCACTATACTTTGCTAAACATCTCCGTAACGCTATCACGCTTAACAAATAATCCTGTGACGAAACGCGCCGCTCTTCTTTGGATCTTCTCCGTCTCCTCTCTCAGCCCGACCTGGTACGGATTCCACACTGATGAACAATACTCAAATATAGGTCGAACGGGTGTTTTGTAAGCCGCCACCTTTCTTGATGGACTACCTTTTGTAAGGACTCTCCCAATGAATCTCAACCTGGCACCCGCCTTACCAACAATTAATTTTTGTATGATCATTCCACTTCAAATCGTTCCGTACGCATACTCCCAGATATTTTACAGGATTAACTGCTACCACTGTTTGTTCCACTATCATATAATCACACAATAAATGATCCTCCTTTCTATGTATTCGTAATACATTACATTTGTCTATATTAAGCGTCAGTTGCCACTCCCTGCACCAAGTGCCTATCCGCTGCAGATCTTCCTGCAATTCGCCGCAATTTTCTAATGCTACAACTTCGCTGTATACTACAGCATCATCCGCTAAAAGCCGCATGGAACTTCCGACACTATCTACTAGGTCATTTATATATATTGTGAAAAGCAATGGTCCCATAACACTCTCCTGTGTTACGCCAGAGGTTACTTTAACGTCTGTAGACGTCTCTCCATTGATAACAACATGCTGTGTTCTATTTGCTAAAAAGTCTTCAATCCAGCCACACAGCTGGTCTGATATTCCGTAGGCTCTTACTAGCTATGAACAGTACTTTTATGCTTCAGGACCAAAGGTGGACGGGAGAGTCGATCGTAATTCATTGATTCCTGTTTCTTCAACGCCTGAAATTCTAAATGTACGAATCTGTTTCTAATTGATCCCGAGATTAGAATAAGTACTGCTCCATTTCAATGTATTAGATGAGTTACTCACACATGACACAACTGCAACTTAGAGTGTGTTTTAGTTAGGTTGTTCATTTTATACATTTTCAGAAGCTTTCCAGATATCACTAGTCTATTTTCACCAAAATGAATTGTGAGGAAGTCCTCACTGACCGATGTATAGTATGTTCTCATACTTATATTTATTACAGAGATATGGGTATGAACTTTGCTTTCACGAATCGAACTCTCTCTTCCATTTGCTCCTAACTCCAATTGTGATGGGTATCAGTTTTAAACTAAACTTTTCTCCTCTGATTTTGTAAACAGACTCTCCTGTCTGCGTCAAACTAGAGCGCCTCATCTGCCTGAAGCGATACTTCGGTACGCAATCATCAACTTCCGCATTAGACAGTTATCGGCTTTCTGTTTGAAACAGATAAATCCTATATGCTAAGTATTGGAGTTTCTCCGAAACTACCAATCGGATTTTCAAGAACGAAACGTCTTTAAATTTGCCTCTTTTACAACGCGGTACTAGCAGGGGAATTTACTATACTTCCACTTGAAACAAACGATGCTGATTGCGATAATTCTGTAATGAATGTAGCCATGAAGACTACATGTCGTCTAGAAAGGCCTACCTCACAACTTATGTGCGTCAGAACAGATTTACAATATCTTAAACGGCTCAGGAAATATTTGAGATGAATAGCTTACCTGTGTCTGAGACGGGACGTAATCCTACACCTCCGCGTGGTGCTCTCAAAGGAACAAAAGATTCGCCAGGGAATTCTGCCATACAGCTATACACGCAGCGCCTACGTTAGACCATAAATGACGTGACTGTTTATAAACGGCTGAGAACTCTAACACTGAGACACTACGTGAAACTAACATTAGCTGAACTTCGGTAACTCATCCGGGCAAAGCGGCTAAAGAATTCCGGCGCTCCGCTGAAGACATCAGTACAAGAAGTAAGGTACTGAATTTTTCGCCGTGTGGCCTTCCGGGCATACAGATGCGTCCTGTTCCATCCACCGACGAGTTGTGACACGCAGTGCAAGGCATCAAAACTTTAGATCTCCTGCTCGATTCATAAGCTCTCAACCACCGCACACAACACAAACAGTGAAAAGAGTCAGTCTATCCTTCCTTTAACATCGATCACGTTCTGCCATCATACACGATATGAGGCGCGGTGAGCTGCTACCATTCTTAGTTTGTACCAGCTTAATCTTAGGTCCATTATGGCGCAGCGTGCCTTGAGGCGAGAATAACACGGTGCTACGGCGGTCGCTTCCGGCGTAAGCTCTAAACAGAGACTGTACTGCACTGGTGATAATCACGTAGGGACGAAATGAGTGCCGGCCGCGGTGGTCTTGCGGTTCTAGGCGCGCAGTCCGGAACCGCGCGACTGCTACGGTCGCAGGTTCGAATCCTGCCTAGGGCATGGATGTGTGTGATGTCCTTAGGTTAGTTAGGTTTAAGCAGTTCTAAGTTCTAGGGGACTGATGACCACAGCTGTTAAGTCCCATAGTGCTCAGAGCCATTTGAACCATTTTGAACGAACTGAGTCCGCATCTCTCGTTGTGCACAGCCGTGCAGTTGTATCGAGTCGCAAGTGGCACGTACAAAGGTCATTCACTTTTCATTTATTTCCAGTCGGTCATACGGCCAGTTGTATTTTATGAAATTTGTTAAATTGGGAAATAATACGTTACGTGTCGTCTCAAAATATTATGACCACTTCGGAACGCAACACAATAGCTGTTCTGCATGGCATGGATTAGATAACCCATTGGTAGGTTTTCGGAGGTATATGGCACCGGATATCTACACATACGTCACGCAGTTGACATGAATTAAAGGCCGGTGGACTGTGGGCGCAAAATTGGCGCCCGATAGCGCCACAGATGCGTTACATCGAGATCACACGAGGCGACTTTAGTTGTTGAGACACAAATGTGAGCTCACCGTCATGTTTCCGAAACCAGATTTTCACGATTCTGCCCTTGTGACACCGACAGTTATTCTGCTAGAAGATGCCGTAACTGTTGGGGGTGATATTAAGCGCGAAGATTTGCTGCTGGCATGCAATGATGTTCACTTAGTCCGTACCTGACATGGCGTCTTTGATTACTCACACACGTTTCACGGAAGCACAAATGAATCGTCTCGTAGCATAATTGAGCAGATGTTCGCCTGGATGACAGCATATCCAGACGCGGCCAGCAACTTCATAAAATAACAAAAGTAGTTCATTCGATCCCTTAAGACGGCTCCACTGACACACGGACAGTTCTCAGTAACGCCATGGCTACAGTAGTCGTCGGGTCAGCACCGGAACACGCTGGGGTTGTCTGCTGTGAAGCACCATGTTCAGAGTATCAGCTGAACAGTGTATCGAAGCACTTCTGCCTGCGCACCAGAATGATAGCCCGATCTACGACAGTTCGCACACTGTCGCTACTCGTGGTTTCGCCAGCTTTCCACCACTTGTCACATATCCTCACGGCACGCGAATACAGGACCAGCTTCCCCGTTCCCGAGGTGCTCGTTAGCCGGTTCCTGGTCGTAACAGTCTGCCCGCCAGGCAACTTTCATTGTCGTGGTGGCCAGTATCAGAAGGTTTCGGCTGATGAGAGCACGTTAAGGGGGGTAGGACGTCAAACGGGCCGACTTCCAGAAGTAGAGGCACCACAGGACATTTTAATTTCCACTTTCTATACTTTTACAAATAAAATTCATAAAACTTTGTCACCATGACCAGGAAGGATTCAGAATTCACACTCATAGCAGTGGAAGCTCAAAAACACGAAAAAATAATATTTTTTAAATGTGAAATTTCACGATTTTTTAAATTTACTGTTGGCTGCATTTGTTGCTATAGGTACAATTTTCTTCATAAGTAAGAGAGATTCTTCGATGAATTTTGCACAGCTTACAAACCATACTTATAGGTGTATGAAACTCTAGAATTTATTTAATCTGTGGAAAAATGAATGGGCTGTTACGTTGTAAACTTTGTGTTAGAGAAAACTCGAATTTTATAGTTAATTATCTCAATTTTTACCACAGTTTTTAACAGATTTGGGAAATTCTAGAGTTTCATACACCTGAAAGTATAGTTTGTATGCTGTGCAAAATTCATCGAAGAATCTCTCTTACTTATGAAGAAAAGTGTACCTACAGCAACAAATGCAGCCAATACGAAGTGAAAAAATGATGAAATTTCACATCTAAAAAAAAAATGAGTGTGAATCCTCAATCCTTCCTGGTCATGCTAACAAAGTTTTATGAATTTGTGAAAGTATAGACAGTGTAAATGAAAATGTCCTGTGGTGCCTCTCCTGCTCTCTACCTTAAGCACCATCGAAGCAATGTAGCCGATGCACGCCACATTAGCAAAGTTATCTGTTTTGTTGATACCTAATTCTTCAGGTCAGAAAATCACGTTGCCTGCATTCTATATTTCATCTGCGCTCAGGCTGGTTGGCATTTCTCAAAATTTTTGACTGGTACTGGTGCAGTACTAATACTCGTAGATAAATTTGCTTCTAGGAAGTATGCTGTGTGTGTAATCAGTAATACGCTTCACAGTCTCCAGCTGTCCACTGCTACATGTTCCTACTGCCACCCGAGCTCCCGGCGCGTTTACCTGAGAGAAGATTGAACATCCAAGTACGTAGCTGCACTGGACAACATGACCCAACAGTAACACTACACGAAACACATTACATAGCAGCAAATGTAATGAACGAGTTAGTTTCATTCGGTCCGAACTAAGACCATAATGCGTGCATGAGTCATTCCAAATGTCCTCAGTATTGCTGTAATTCGGGTATTCTGTAGAATATTCCTCAGAATATATGACAATTTTGCGACGATGCATCTGTGCACTGTCTTCCGCAAGCTACAAGCACCCTGCGAAGCGCTGCGGAAGAACAGAGAGGTGCACAGGACGGGACCAGGAGTTCCCTGAGAGACGATGGGAGACACGTAAGGGGCCCCATTTCACGTCATGTAAACATCTCCCACCGAAAAATACCTCTATCACGCTCCTAAACAATGTTGTTAAGCGGGATACAGCGCCACGTGTAGTTTTCTCTGTACACGTACCCAGAAACAAATGTGTACCAATGCTGCCACTGCTTATCATCGCGGAATAACCCTGCATACGGCTTCGGTTTATGTATCCTATAATCGGAAGGAGTTCCTCAATACTGGCTGACAACTGGCAGGTTGTAATTGTCTATAAAAGAGGAGACGAGTGATTGATGAAACAGAATTGTAACACGGCCTCAGAAGTAGATAACACAAGTAGCATCTTGGGTTCGTTGATAGGGTACCGGGAAGATGCAGTCAGTTTGCAAAGGGGCTTACAAAACACTTACACAAAAAGATCTAGCGTATTTTTTCAGTGTCTGCAAACATGGTAAAAGGGTGCTGAACGCGTAAAATGAAGACCAGCACGAATTCTCAAAGGTTTATTTGACTCATGGGAGAGCGTCACGGTAATGCCCAAAAATTGGACCTCACATTCGATTGGTGACAGTCAAGTGTTGTGTGAAAGCCTACGTAACAAATATTCAAAAGCCAGCAGTAAGTAAGGAACATACTACAGCCTCCCAAGATTACGTCAAGACAAGATTAGAATAGTTACAGTTATTCTTCCCGCACTCCATAACCGAATTGGAAGAAAGTCTTGTAAGTTTGAGCTGATAGAGGTGGGCGTGCTGTGACGAAGGATCTAAGCAAGCAGTGGCTGTAATTGCTGACATGGTGAGCTGCTAGGTTTGTGACGCCTATTGCTGCAGTGGAGTGGCGCACACGTATCACCAGCCTCATAAAGCGGGACGTAGTGCGTGACAGGCATTGCGCTTCAGGATGTGGCGACCGCGCCGGGAGCGCCGGAATGCTGCAGGGGCATGCGGTTCTTTCAACGTTGAAACTGGTCCTCACGATCACTCAGTGATTTACGCACAGACAGCAAACGGCTCTAATAGTCACTTCCAGCTACGCTACAGTTCGAAGGCTTTAGAAAGCATTCGACTGGATGTCGTTACAGTCAGTCACCATGAAACTGTCAGTCCCCCAAACACTGTCTAGGTAATTTCGAAAGTGGCTGGAAGGCAACAGGACCATGTGTATCAAAGCTCTGGTGCGTTGAGTGCAGCTTAATTTGTGAATTGCCACATTAAATAATAACTTCCTCTCATTTCTCTTCACATCTAGAATGGCTCCCCTTATTCTCTCCTCTGCAGTACTGGCAGAACGCCATCATCTTTGTCGCAGTCACTTGTTGTTGTTGCTGTTGTGATATTCAGTCCTGAGACTGGTTTGATGCAGCTCTCCATGCTATTCTATCCTGTGCAAGCTGCTTCATCTCCCAGTACGCACTGCAGCCAACATCCTTCTCAACCTGCTTAGTGTATACATCTCTTGCTCTCCCTCTACGATTTTTACCCTCCACACTGCCCTCCAATACTAAAATGGTGATCCCTTGATGCCTCAGAATATGTCCTACCAACAGATCCCTTCTTCTAGTCAAGTTGTGCCACAAACTCCTCCCCAATTCTATTTAATACCTCCTCATTAGTTATGTTATCTACCCATCTAATCTTCATAATTCTTCTGTAGCACCACATTTCGAAAGCTTCTGTTCTCATCTTGTCCAAACTATTTATCATCCATGTTTCACTTCCATATATGGCTACACTCCATAAAAATACTTTCAGAAATGACTTCCTGACACTTAAATCTATACTCGATGTTATCAAATTTCTCTTCTTCAGAAACGCTTTCCTTGCCATTGCCAGTCTACATTTTATATCCTCTCTACATCGACCATCATCAGTTATTTTGCTCCCCAAACAGCAAAACTCCCCTACTACTTTAAGTATCACATTTCCTAATCTAATTCCCTCAGCATCATCTGACTTAATTCGACTACATTCCATTATCCTCGTTTTGCTTTTGTTTATGTTCATCTTATACCCCCCCTTCAAGACACTGTCCATTCCGTTCAACTGCTCTTCCAAGTCCTTTGCTGTCTCTGACAGAATTACAATGTCATCGGCGAACCCCAAAGTTTTTATTTCTTCTCCATGGATTTTAATATGTACTCCGAATTTTTCTTTTGTTTCCTATACTGCTTGCTGAATATACAGATTAAATAACACGGGAGAGAGGCTACAACCCTATATCACTCCCTTCCCAACCACTATTTCCCTTTCATGCCCCTCGACTCTTACAACTGCCATCTGGTTTTTGTACAAATTGTAAATAGCCTTTCGCTTCCTGTATTTTACCCCTGCCACCTTCAGAATAGTCAAAAGCTTTCTCTAAGTCTACAAATGCTAGAAACGTAGTTTTGCCTTTTCTTAATCTAGCTTCTAAGATAAGCCGTAGGGTCAGTATTGCCTGACGTGTTCCAATATTTCTACGAAATCCAAACTGATCTTCTCCGAGGTCGGCTTCTACCAGTTTTTCCATTCGCAGTCACTTACAGGCCAAAATTTAGAAGACTTGAGGCAACATATGGAAATGAAAACCGTTTGGAGGGCCGCAAAGTATACTCAGATATTGTGCAATGAGCAGCTGACTGCTGATGGGTTGCTTTCTGTACTGCAACGCTATTACCGAGACAGGTGGCAGAGGCAGTGGTCAGACACCAGACTCACATTCCAGGAGGTACCAGTGGATATCCCCATCCAGTCATCCACACACAGGTTTTGCATGATTTCCATTACTTGCTTAAGGCCAAAAGCTGGATTGGTTTCTTTGAGAAGGACACGGTCAGTTTCCTGCACTCTCCTTCCACAATCTGAGCTCGTGCTTCATCTCCCGTGACCCAAGTGTCGACAGATCTTTAAATGGAGATTTTCCTTCCTTCCAAATCTCGGTATGGCACATTGTTGTAAATTGTTAGCTGCAGTCAACAGCTATGACAAAACTATTCCATCTTATGTGCAAGATGTATGAGACAGGGGAAATACCCTCAGAAACAAGAAGACTGTATTAATACATAAGCCAAAGAAAGCAGGTGCTGACAAGTGTGAATATTACCGAACGGCAAGTTTGAAATGTCATGCTTGCAAAGTACTGAGACGAATTGCTTGCAGAAAAATGGAAAATTGGTAGAAACAGAGACTGAGGGACAGAGGAATACAAGTTTGGGTTCCGTAGAAAAATACGAACACGCGAGGCTATACTTTTGTATGTTAGAAAAATTGTTAAAGAAAAGCAGATCTTTGTTTATAGAATTTGTACACTTAGCGAAAACTTTTGATTATCTTGATTGAAACACCCTCTTTGAAATTCTCATGGTTTCAGGGAAAAATACAGAGAGTGAAAGAATATCTGCAACTTGTGCAAAAACCAGACTGCAGTTTTTGGAGTTGCGAGACATGAAAGAGTAGCAGTGCTTGAGAAGGGAATGAGACGGGGTAGGTTATCCCCGATGTTATTCAGTCTGTACATTGAGCAAGCAGCAAAGCAATCGGAGAAGTAGTATGGAAAGCCAATTGAAATTCATTGCCAAGAAATAAAAGCTTTGACATTTTCGGCTGATATTGTAATTCTGTAAAAGACGGTAAAAGACTTGGAGGTACTATTGAACGGAACAGATAGTTTCTCGAAAAGAGATTCAATAAAAACTAAATTAGAAGAAGATTCCCGGTTCTGTAATGTTGTCGAGTTAAATCAGGAGATTCTGTGGGAATTAAATTAGGAAATGAGACTCAGAAACGTAGTAATTTTTTTGCTATTTTGGACAGCAAAGTAACTGATGAAAAAGTACGGAAATACGGCATGCAGACTTGATATAGCAAGAATATAATTTCTCAGAAAGAGAGATTTGTTAACATCGAATACAAATTTAGGCTTTAAGCAGTCTTTTATGGAGGTTTTTGTCTGGAGTGTAGAGTTGCCTAGAAATGAAATGTGGAGTTCAGACAAAAAGAGAACAGAACCGTTTGGAAATGTGGTCTTACAAAAGAATGCTGAATGGTAGATCGAGTTACAAGTGATGGGGTACTGAAACGAATTGAGAAGAAAAAAAAAAAAAAAAAAAAACATTTATAGGACAACCTGACTCAAACAAGGGATCGGTTGGTACGGTAAGTCCTGAACAGAGATTTGTAGTTCGCGAACGAACGGTTCACCAAGATGAACGAAAGGACCGAGGAACGAATTCCAAGAAACGGTCGGTTCGTAGTTCACTTCGGTCGCGGCGGTCTACTTATAGTTCCCGGGAACGAGAAACGATCGGTTCATAGTTCACTAGTTCACTTCGGTCGCGGCGGTCACTTCGGCAGTTCTCGTTCCAGCCTCGGTCGCGTGCTCGTCTCAGTCTCGGTCTCCCTCGGCCGCACTCGTCGTTCTTCGCATGACCACCTGTCTCAGTTCCGCTGCCGACTGCTCCTAGTTAGTTCAGTATCCAGTTGTTCGTTTCGTTCACTGCGCTCGCCCTTTTTACATGTGTTCCAAGCCGGCCGGAGTGGCCAAGCGGTTCTAGGCGCTACAGTCTGGAACCGCGCGACCGCTACGGTCCCAGGTTCGAATCCTGCCTCGGGCATGGATGTGTGTGATGTCCTTAGGTTAGTTAGGTTTAATTAGTTCTAAGTTCTAGGCGACTTATGACCTCTGCAGTTGAGTCCCATAGTGCTCAGAGCTATTTGAACCATTTTTTTCAGGTAACAAAAGGGCATATCAGCACACTTCATCATATCGATAGACAGCAGAAGACATACTTATAACAAGGCAAGTTTTTTCTGTTATTCATATATTTTTTGGTTTCATCGACGTGATTTAGCAACAAACTATCAATGATTTGCTTAATTTTTAGTGTAAGAAAATTTATATAGAACGATTTTCGTGTATCTGTCATATACGAAACATTACATTTGTTTCCAATTTGCATTACCTGCTAGTTTGGTTTCTTTGGGAAAAAAAAGTGGGTTGTGGGTCATTTTGGCTCATTAGGTAAAGCGGTGGCTCTCCATTTGAAAAGACATAGATTGCCATAAAATCGTATTTACTTATTATCTCAAAAACATCTGTTCAGAAGGAGCTTTCAAACCAAAAACTTTTACTGCGAACTTAATTATTATTATTATTATTATTATTATTATTATTATTATTATTATTATTATTGTTGTATTCACTTTAATAATGCAACATAAAAACCTAATTTTTACTAAGCGTGTGACGCAAGTATGATAAGAAAACCACATTTTATCTTGTTGTTGTTGTTGTTGTGGTCTTCAGTCCTGAGACTGGTTTGATGCAGCTCTCCATGCTACTCTATCCTGTGCAAGCTTTTTCATCTCCCAGTACCTACTGCAACCTACCTCCTTCTGAATCTGCTTAGTGTATTCATCTCTTGGTCTCCCTCTACGATTTTTACCCTCCACACTGCCCTCCAATACTAAATTGGTGATCCCTTGATGCCTCAGAACATGTCCTACCAACCGATCCCTTCTTCTGGTCAAGTTGTGCCACAAACTTCTCTTCTCCCCAATCCTATTCAATACTCCCTCATTAGTTATGTGATCTACCCATCTAATCTTCAGCATTCTTCTGTAGCACCACATTTCGAAAGCTTCTATTCTCTTCTTGTCCAAACTATTTATCGTCCATGTTTCACTTCCATACATGGCTACACTCCATACAAATACTTTCAGAAATGACTTCCTGACACTTAAATCAATACTGGATGTTAACAAATTTCTCTTCTTCAGAAACGCTTTCCTTGCCATTGCCAGCCTACATTTTATATCCTCTCTACTTCGACCATCATCAGTTATTTTGCTCCCCAAATAGCAAAACTCCTTTACTACTTTAAGTGCCTCTTTTCCTAATCTAATTCCCTCAGCATCACCCGACTTAATTAGACTACATTCCATTATCCTTGTTTTGCTTTTGTTGATGTTCATCTTATATCCTCCTTTCAAGACACTGTCCATTCCATTCAACTGCTCTTCCAAGTCCTTTGCTGTCTCTGACAGAATTACAATGTCATCGGCGAACCTCAAAGTTTTTATTTCTTCTCCATGAATTTTAATACCTACTCCGAATTTTTGTTTTGTTTCCTTTACTGCTTGCTCAATATACAGATTGAACAACATCGGGGAGAGGCTACAACCCAGTCTTACTCCCTTCCCAACCACTGCTTCCCTTTCATGCCCCTCGACTCTTATAACTGCCATCTGGTTTCAGTACAAATTGTAAATAGCCTTTCGCTCCCTGTATTTTACCCCTGCCACCTTTAGAATTTGAAAGAGAGTATTCCAGTCAACATTGTCAATAGCTTTCTCTAAGTCTACAAATGCTAGAAACGTAGGTTTGCCTTTCCTTAATCTTTCTTCTAAGATAAGTCGTAAGGTCAGTATTGCCTCACGTGTTCCAGTGTTTCTACGGAATCCAAACTGATCTTCCCCGAGGTTGGCTTCTACTAGTTTTTCCATTCGTCTGTAAAGAATTCGTGTTAGTATTTTGCAGCTGTGACTTATTAAGCTGATAGTTCGGTAATTTTCACATCTGTCAACACCTGCTTTCTTTGGGATTGGAATTATTATATTCTTCTTGAAGTCTGAGGGTATTTCGCCTGTTTCATACATCTTGCTCACCAGATGGTAGAGTTTTGTCAGGACTGGCTCTCCCACGGCCGTCAGTAGTTCCAATGGAACATTGTCTACTCCGGGGGCCTCGTACCTTAGATGAACTGGCTGGAGAAAAGCGCAAGTGACTCCTGTATATAAGAAGGTTGAAAGAACGGAATAGCAAAATTACAGGCCCATATTCGTGAAGTCGGTATGCTGCGGATTCTTGAACGTATTGTCAGCTCGAATACAATAAATTTCCTTGAGACGGGAAAGCTCCTGATCAGAAACCAGCACGGTTTTAGAAGGCATGGCACGCGCGAAACTCACCTTGCCCATGTCGCACATTACATCCTACGAAGTGTGGATGAAGGGCAACAGGTGACTCCATATTTCCACATTTCCAAAAAGTATTTGACACGGTGCCCCACTGTAGGCTGTGAGTGGTTCGAAGACTTTGTAAGTAAGAGAAGCCAGGACGTTGTCCTCGACGGCGAGTGCTCATCAGAGACAAGGGTATCGTCAGGTGTGCCACAGGGAAGTGTGGTAGCACCGCCGCTATTTGCCATGTACCGATGTACCGAACACGCTGAGCAGCACTCCGCGGATGTTTGTTGATGATGATGTGGTGTACGGTAAGGTGTCGAGGAGTGACTGTAAGATGATACGAGACGACTCAGATCAAGTGTCCAGTTGGTGTGATGAATGCAGAAAATTGTAAGTTGGTGCATAAGAGTAGGTAGAACAAAACGGTACTGTAGAGTACAGCATTAGTACTGTGGTGCTAGACACAGTCACATCGATTAATTATCTGGGCGTAAGGTTGTAAAGCCATATGAAACGGAACGGGCACGTAAGGATCGTAGTAGGGAAGACGAATGGTCGATTTCGGTTTACTGGAGAATTTTAGGAATGTGTGGTTCGTCTGTAAAGGAGACCGCATATACAACACTAATGCGACCCATTCTTGACTACTGCTAAAGTGTTTGGTATCCGTACCAGGTCGGACTGAAGGAAATCATCGCAGTAATTCAGAGGCGGCCTGCTACTTTCTTTAAGGAAGAGGTTCGGGATATAACTTATTAGTAAATTATTTCACTTACACTGCAATTTTTTCTGTGCAAATCACTATGTCTTGATAACTTAATATTACACTGAGTTTTTGTTTAGTAAATTATTTAATAGGAATACTTTTATTGTGTTACTTCGGTAGAATCGAACAATACGCGAGCATTACGCAGAAGCTTCGCGAATTGAAATGGTAATTCCTGGAGAGGAAGGCGACGTTCTTTTCCAGGAAGAGTATTGCAAAAATTTAGAAAATAGGCGTTTGAAGCTGACTGCAGAAGGATTCTACTGCCACCGACGTACATTTTGCGAAAAGACCACGGAGATTAGAGAGATTAGGGCTCCTTTGGAGGTATATAGACAGTCGTCGTTCCCTCGCTCTGTCGGCGAGCAGATCAGTTAAGGAAACTACTGGTAGTGGTACAGCGTTCACACTGCCACGCACCGTAACGTGGCTTCCAGAGAGTGTGTGTAGATGTAGATGATTATCCGCCCTTAGGATGGGAACGTGCTACTGGAGACGATTAGGTTACAAAAGCGCTATTAATATTAAGTTTGATTAGGCTTATTTGTTGTGTGTAAGCCAATGAGGTTGTGTATCGAAATACAGTCCTGTAAAGAAATAAACATAATTTTAGTGTGTACAGACCACATATTTTTGCATAATATCAGTTCGTAAATTTCCCAGCAAACTCTGTAACAGTAAAGTAGCATGCAAACTAAGTGTCAGCAAAATGACGGCAAGTTGTAGAAATAACAAACTACGTCTAACACAAGATAATTCGCAGTTGCTCGCTCGAATCTTACCCCACTTGCATGGGATTTGCAGTGTAACCAGATGCAGAAAATACTCCAGCCGCGCTGGAGGCACGCACCATCCCTGCTGCCAACAACAAATCCGACGTGGTACGTGAGCCCACAGACAGAAGTGCTTAACCAGAGAACGCTAGTAAGGCGAGACAGAAAGAGACAGAATTTCCACCAAGAAGCAGTGTCGCCCAAGACTGGTTTCCAAGATGTAAGTGGAAATATTGGAAGAAAGAGCATTCTCCCGAAACACACACACACCGTAGTCGTCGTCTGCACACCCGCGTTCAAAGTGGTAGTGTTCAGCGGAAGGTGAGCGCACACCGCGATTTAATGTCCTCGAAGTTACGGTTATGTCATATCTGACATTCAAAACAGACACACTAAACAGACGCACTGCGCAGTAGGTGGGGTCGGTCATACGATCAAGGCGTGCTCAGCACGTGACGCGACAAAGAAGGTCCGTGCCACCACACACGAGTTACGCACGGTGCCGAGCCGCATAGCGCAGATTCCTCTCTTGGGGTCATAACGAAGGCTGCCCTCCTCAAGCTCCCATCACTGGACAAGCGTCACCAAAGAAGATGAAGCTACTCCGTGCTAAAGAAATAAGCAAAATGAAAAAAAAAAGCCGTTGTTAATGGAAACATGGCCTGCGATCGGTAGCGCCGGAGGTACACTGCATTAGTGGAGCAAGTCGAGTTTATTTATTTAACCGGGCGAGACTGGGGTCACCAGGCCCAGGCGTTTTACAAACCCTTTATTACACTCATTACAACAACCGTCTTATACTACGTTTAGAAATTAAAATAGTACAGATAAAGAAAACGCACATACAATTTACATTGTTCATGATGAGTACGACAGTAAATATAAACTACGGGAAGATAGGTTTTAATCACGAGCCGTGAGTATCATGGAAATAGGTAGAAGAAGAAAATGACGAACGTGATAAATCATAGTTAATGAATATAAGGGAAAACATTTTGTGGTAAGTTCCTATGGGATCCTAGGCTTCATCTTACGCTAAGGACAACACACACACCCATGCCCTAGGGAGGTCTGGAACCTCCGACGGGGTAGCCGCACGAACCGCGGCGAGGCGCCCTAGACCGCACGGCTGCCCAGCGCGGCGAAAAGAAACTGGAGTAACTCATAGAGAAGGGGGAAGAAGCGCAGCCGAGAGAAGATAAGAGCCCTGGTTTTACTGTTTCACAGAAGAAAAACTGGCCACATTCGTTAATTTTGGGAAAAACGTTACGAGGGTGGACAGAACGAAGTACGTAGGTCCTTCTTAAAAGCAGCAGGGCAGTGAGCTGTGCGCAGAGTTCAGCACGGCTTGTTCCAGCAGCGAAGGACAGAAACAGCGAAGGAATATGCGTATGTTTCTATTCGATATAGTAATAAAGAAATACATTTTCTCAAACACAAAGCTTTCACTTTTACCATTGGACAGTTATGCCAACCCTAGTACTGACCAAAGTTACAGGTGGGTTTCCCTCGGTCCGAAGGAGGATACCGCAACTGTAAGTCCGCTCCCACGTATTCCCCAGAAGGACACACTGTCCCACCATCAGTTCGCCTGGTGTTTTCCTCGAAAGTCCCTGAGTGAGGTGTGTCATTGCTGAAACAACTCGCTCCACCGAGAGAACAAACTAGAAAAAAACAGTCACGTGTGAGTTTAGCAAGTGGGGTAACAGGAAGCTTTCATACTGTGTAGACGACGACGACGACGACGACGACGACGACGGTGCGTGGTTTGTGGGGCGCTCAACCGCGCGGTCATCAGCACCCGTACAAAATCCGAATTTTTACACAATCCAATCTAGTTACTGTCATGATGATGAAATGATGAGGACAACAAAAACAGCCAGTCCCCGGCCAGAGGATATCCCCATGATCCAGAGGTTGCAACCCGAGCCACTAGACCACGAGCTGAGGACCTGTGTGGACCGATGACGCAGGGAAAGCTACGACAGGTTGGGACAACGAACCCAGAAGTCTTGTCAATATTCTCTGCACAAAAAGTAAACAACTGCTAGAGAGCAGGGTCACAGATTACATTCACCAAACCTAAGCACTCCGTCTTCAGGCCACGAGTGGCCGACCGGGACCATCCGACCTCAGTGTCATCCTCGGGGGAGGATGCGGATAGGAGGGGCGTGGGGTGAGCACACCGCTCTCCCTGTCATAAGATGGTATTCTTGACCGAAGACGCTACTATTCGGTCGACCAGTCTGCCTTCGGCAGGGCAACAGAGCGGACGCGTACGTGTTGACTTCGTGCGGCGCGCGAGCTCGCCTTGTTTACTTTCTGACGGCCGTTGCTTAAGTGCCGGCTTACCTTGTACGATCCATGGCGAACCGTTACCGTAAATCAACACTCCGATTTACTTTCTGCAACAATTATGCCCGACCCAAAGCACTTGAGGTGGAGCGTTTTCTGCGAGAGGAAGTGAAGATCCCGGCGACCGATATTATAGGCATACATTTGTCCATCGTGAGCAGCACGGTCTATGTGAAAATCATTAACGACGCGGCGTGCGAACGCATACTACGTGAGACCAAACAGGGGCTCCGCTTCTGTCACGCTGATGGCAATGTGGGAGAGGTAACCGTCGACCACGCAGGCTTAGGTATGCGAACGATACGCATTTTCGAATTGCCATTCGAACTTCCAGCTGAGGAAGTCGTCGCGGCACTACGCCCATACGGCACAGTCCACGGCCACACTGCGGAGAAGTGGACACAGTTTCGGACGTATCCTGTCCTAAACGGGGTCCGACAGGTCACCATTGATCTCCGAAGCCACGTCCCGTCCTACTTACAGATCGGCGGATGCCGTGCCATAATTATATACGATGGCCAGCCTCGGACCTGTTCTGGGTGCGGCAAAGAAGGCCACCTTAGATCTGAATGCCTACAACGGCGTATTACGCAACTTCCAGCTGCCGAAAAACCACCCACGTCGCAACCTACAGTGCTACCGGTGACCTATGCCGCTGCTCTGGCTTCTCCTACCACTTTGCAACGTCGCCCGGTCACCACAAACGACGCCACCAACGAGCCCGACCAGACACTGACGGAGAGCGCCTCGGACGACCCGCCGCCTCGGCCGGCCATTGACGCCGCTCCGAAGATGTCGACGCAACCAGACGCTGACCCTGCTCTCGGAAACACGATGGAGATCGACTCGCTCATCGTTCCTACAGCGGCCTTTCTGCCAGAACGACGTGACTCCCTTCCGTCGTCGGACACGGAGGGTCGCACAAGGAAACAACGTTCCCCGAAACGTCGCAAGCGAAGACGTCGCACCGTTTCCGGCCAAGAGGAGACGTTACAAGTCGAGGAGGACGTACCCGTCGACCAGCACGAAGCCTCAGAACCCGCTACAGCTGACGAAGACGTCATGAGCGCGGAGACATCTATCGGTGTGCCTGCGCCCCGTGCTGACGCTGAACTAAATCATGAACGTCTCACAGGCGACACGACACCACGCACAATTACAACATCTTCTGAAGACAAAATGGACGATACACCAGTTTCCGCTTCCACGGCGTGGCACGAGGAGGAGGTCACGGAGCAGGAGCCGTTACGGGACCCTGCGCCGTCACGGCCGCACCACTAATCATACTCTCCCCAGACTCCCCTGCGGCCCAGCGGGATAACGTTCCGCTGCGACGCCCACACCCTTGCGCGGACGGCGGAGTGGACCAGCCACCAGCAATCCGACACCAGGCCTACCGGATAGCAACCATCAACACCAACAACATCCGTTCCAGGGTGAAAATCCGCCTTATGCAGGAGATGTTCTGGGCTTCGGATATTGATTTCGCCCTTCTGCAGGAAGTTCACTTGGCTAGTCTCCCGGATATTAATGGCTATACCGCCCACGCCTCTGCGAGTGATCCTATGGGCCGCGGGGTGGCCATCTACGTCCGCCACGGGATTTCTGTGACCGATGTCGCCTTCCTTCCATCAGCTAGGGGCATGGCACTCACTGCCATGGGGACACGCATCATTAATGTCTACGCTCCCTCAGGCACCGAACGACGGCGTGAAAGAGCCCAGTTTTATTCCGAGGAAATCACTCCCCTGTTTTTAGGGCGTTATGACCATTGCCTACTAGGAGGTGACTTTAACAGCGTTCTGCATCCTAAAGATCAGATTCCCCACTATACTACATGCCAGGAGCTACGTATAGTGGTGCGAGACCTCCTGCTTCACGATACCTGGGAAGTACAACACGGCGAACTTTCTGGCCATACCTTTCTTACAAGTCATTCCGCAAGCCGGCTAGACAGGATATATGTCTCACAAACTCTTAGATCTGCGATACGGGGCGCCGAACGCTGGCCGCTGGCCTTTTCCGACCATTGCGCTTACATCTGTACGGTCCTCCTTCCGCCGCAATCAGTATGGCGCAGCCGTGCGCCATGGAAACTCAATACCTCACACTTGCATGACCAGGCGTGTCGCCAACAAGTCACTGACACGTGGACAGCCTGCGAACGACGCCTTCCCCGCTACCGCTCGACATTGACATGGTGGTTGGACTGCGCCAAGCCGGCGATCCGGAGGACACTGATGAGATACGGGAAGGACATGGCCGACTGGCATCGCACCACTGTTGACTTCTATTACGCGATTCTCCGAGATCTGGATGCTCAACCGCCAACCCCGGACAACCAGTTGGAACGGCAAAGAACTAAGGCGAAGATAATTGCGCTGGCACGCCGGAAATTGCAAGGGGTCGTGATACGGACGCGGCGCCACGATCACGCGGATTTAGAAATTCCATCCATGCATGATATAGTGTCCGACAACCGAAGGCGTCGTCGGCAGATCATCAGCACGTTGACAACGCCTCATGGAACGCAGGTGACCACTCAGAATGACATCGTCCGCGCATTCGTCGAGCACTACCGTCGTACTTATAGTGATGACGACTCTGAAACTGCAGCAGACGACTCCATTTTGAATTACGTCACGCGCACCCTCCCCCACACGGAGGCGGATGCTTTGACAGTGGCGGTCACGCTAGACGAAGTCAACAACGCAATCGCCAAAGGTGCAGTCAACAGATCGCCCGGCATTGACGGCTTACCGATTGAGTTTTACCGTACCTTTCGGGACCTCATGGCCCCACGGTGGACGACTATGTATCAAGAACTGATAACATCTGACCAAGCAATCCCACCCGCCTTTGCTGAGGGCATCATTATACCAGTCCACAAACCAGCCCGTGGTTCGATGGTCACGAGTTACAGACCGCTCACCCTCCTCAATGCCGATTACAAGATTTTCGCGCGCTTACTGGCAATGCGGCTCCGAACTACACTCCCTCATATCCTCTCGCCAGAACAAACGACGCCTGGCGGACAGATTAACATACAGACTGCCACAGGGGAATGCCGCGACTTAATTGCGATAGCGGCGGCCTGCAGGCTCCGGGCAGCGGTCGTCGCTATAGACTTCGACAGCGCCTTCGATAAAGTGCGTCATCGTTTCCTGTTTTCGGTGGCAGCCCGAATGGGCATCCCCCCTCCGTTTCTCGACGTCATCCGGCGTCTTTACGACAGTGCCGTTTCACGCGTCCAAGTCAATGGACGTATAGCAGGGCCGGTACCTATCTGCCGTTCGATACGGCAGGGGTGCCCCCTCTCTACCCTCCTGTATGCTATTGCCCTTGAGCCCCTTATTGGGGGCTTGACGACCAAGCTTTCTGGCCTCACCCTACGCCAACACACTTTTCGCTGTCGGGCATATGCTGATGACCTCCTCCTCCTCATTCGCTCCGGCTCTGAGATTCGGGATGTCCTCGACTTGATTACCCGTTATGGGGATGCCGCTGGCAGTGCCATGAATGTCGCCAAATCTTCTGCAATGCACATTGGACGAGGCCTCCAGGAGGGTGAAGTGGCACCACTGCCGCTTGTGCGGACTTTCCGGTACCTGGGCATTACCTTTACCCCCACGGTCACACGCACGGCGGCAACGAATTTCCGTCACCTGTTACACGTCATCCGCAACGACGTCCGCCAGAACCTCTTGCGCCGCCAGGACACACTTCAAAGGGTTGCGTTTATTAATCTTTATGTGGCATCAAAATTGGTTCACATCGCGCAAGTTCTCCCTCTGCCAACTGCAATTGGGCGCAACCTTCAGGCGGCTTTTGGCTATTACCTCACGGCTGGTTCAATGTTTAAAGTCCGTTATGAGACACTTACCCTGCCCACACGGTATGGTGGCGTCGGGCTCGTCAATGTCCGTATGCGATCTGCAGCCTTGTACATGAGTACCATGAGAAAACAGTGGATGGGCCAGGGTACATCTCTAACACGCAGCTTGCTTGAGGTCCTCCTACCAGCTTCCACCTCACCACCAGTGTCTGTCGGCCATATCGTGCCTCATTTGTCCCATCTTTCGACCTTTTTCGTCGACTACAGTTATGTACATACCAGTCTCCCAGATACACGCCCACCTAGGACTAAGGATTTTTACAGCCTGTTGCTGCGCTGTGTTCCCCGGAATGTGATGGAGACCAAACACCCCTCCATCCAGTGGCCCATAGTATGGACTACCGTCCACCAGCCCTTCCTCCCTACGAACGTCCGGGCGCTGTGGTATCACATAGTCAACAGGAAATTTGCCACGAAGCAGCGCCTGCACAACATTGGCTTGTCAGAATCCCCTCTTTGTCTCCTTTGCCAGCAACTGGACACTGATGAACACCGTCTGACATGCGCCTCATCGCAAGATGTATGGCGCTTCGTGCAGCAAATCATTGCCTGCTATCTCCGGGTGCCACCAGACACAGTCGAGCCTCGAATGTTTCTATACCCGGAGGACCGACATTTTCCCGCCGCCAAACGTCATGCTATTACGTGGGTCAAAGGATGGGCGGTCGCTTATCTCTTTAATGAGGGACCTAAATCCCGCCTCGACTTCTGGACCTATTTACGAACAGCCCATGCAGCTCTCGAAAACACGCCACGTTACCGAACATTATTTGCTAACTATCTTCGAGCGGTCCTTGTTAGACCTCCACTGAGTTGGGGGGTGCCTGGCACAGAGGGCACCCTCCCCTCCTCCCCCGGCGGTGTCTGAGTTTCAACCGCCTACGATCTATTCTACTTCTGACCTCCGCGGATGGGAGAGCGCGTCGCAGATTGCGCGGATTTTATTTCTTTTTGCTTTTCCTTTTTCCTTTCTTTTTCTTTACCTAGAATTTATATTTCTTTATCTTCGCATATGTGTTCCCATAATTTCATGCTATTAGTGAATATTACAAAAACACATGCAAATAAATAAATAACAACGCCTTCCACTACTGTTGATTCCTGTTTCTCCCACTTCCCTAAGCACCACAGGCTCGGTGGTGGTGCGGGGGACACTGTGGCCAGGCCTCAGGTTTCGACCCCTGCCCACTTTGCCCCCCGAGCCCCCACCGGTCCACTAAAAAAAAAAAATTAAAAAAAGGGGTAGAAAAAAAAACATCGATAAAAAAAAAAGAAAAAAAACAAAAAAAAAAGGGGTAGCGTCTTTGATTCATAATCAAAAAGTCTTCGGCCCCGGGTTCGATCCCCGCCACTGCCTAAATTTTGATAAATAATCAGCATTGGCGGCCGAAGACTTCCGGCATAAGAAGTCAGCCTCATTCTGCCAACGGCCTTGTCAAAGAGGGCGGAGGAGCGGATAGAGGTTCAGGGCACTCTCTTGTCCTAGGGGTGGGAAATTGCCCCTAAAGGCGGAAGAATCAGCAACGATCAACGACATGAGCATGCAGAAGGCAATGGAAACCACTGCATTAAAGACACGTAACGTGTATCCACAGGACATGCGGCCCGTAACTGAAGAAGTGTCATGATGATCTCTTCATTGGCAAAAGATTCCGGAATAGTCCCCCATTCGGATCTCCGGGAGGGGACTGCCAAGGGGGAGGTTACCATGAGAAAAAGATTGAATAATCAACGAAAGGATAACGTTCTACGAGTCGGGGCGGGGGATGTCAGAAGCTTGAACATGGTAGGGAAACTAGAAAATCTGAAAAGGGAAATGCAAAGGCTCAATCTAGATATAGTAGGGGTCAGTGAAGTGAAGTGGAAGGAAGACAAGGATTTCTGGTCAGATAAGTATCGGGTAATATCAACAGCAGCACAAAATGGTATAACAGGTGTAGGATTCGTTATGAATAGGAAGGTAGGGCAGAGGGTGTGTTACTGTGAACAGTTCAGTGACCGGGTTGTTCTAATCAGAATCGACAGCAGACCAACACCAACAACGATAGTTCAGGTATACATGCCGACGTCGCAAGCTGAAGATGAAAAATAGAGTGTATGAGGATATTGAAAGGGTAATGCAGTATGTAAAGGGTGACGAAAATCTAATAGTCAAGGGCGACTTGAATGCAGTTGTAGGGGAAGGAGTAGAAGAAAAGGTTACAGGAGAATATGGGCTTGGGACAAGCAATGAAAGAGGAGAAAGACTAATTGAGTTCTGTAACAAGTTTCAGCTAGTAACAGCGAATACCCTGTTCGAGAATCACAAGAGGAGGTGGTATACCTGGAAAAGGCCGGGAGATACGGGAAGATTTCAATTAGATTACATTATGGTCAGACAGAGATTCCGAAATCAGATACTTGATTGTAAGGCGTACCCAGGAGCAGATATAGACTCAGATCGCAATATAGTAGTGATGAAGAGTAGGCTGAAGTTAAAGACATTAGTCAGGAAGAATCAATACGCAAAGAAGTGGGATACGGAAGTACTAAGGAATGACGAGATACGTTTGAAGTTATCTAACGCTATAGATACAGCAATAAGGAATAGCGCAGTAGGCAGTACAGTTGAAGAGGAATGGACATCTCTAAAAAGGGCCATCACAGAAGTTTGGAAGGAAAACGTAGGTACAAAGAAGGTAGCTGCGAAGAAACCATGGGTAACAGAAGAAATACTTCAGTTGATTGATGAAAGGAGGAGTACAAACATGTTCCGGGAAAATCAGGAATACAGAAATACAAGTACCTGAGGAATGAAATAAATAGGAAGTGCAGGGAAGCTAAGACGGAATGGTTGCAAGAAAAATGTGAAGACATCGAAAAAGATATGATTGTCGGAAGGACAGACGCAGCACACAGGAAAGTCAACACAACCTTTGGTGACATTAAAAGCAACGGTGGTAACATTAAGAGTGCAACGGGAATTCCACTGTTAAATGCAGAGGAGAGAGCAGATAGGTGGAAAGAATACATTGAAAGCCTCTATGAGGGTGAAGATTTATCTGATGTGATAGAAGAAGAAACAGAAGTCGATTTAGAAGAGAGAGGGGATCCAGTATTCGAATAGGAATTTAAAAGAGCTTTGAAGGACTTACGGTCAAATAAGGCAGAAGGGATAGATAACAGTCCATCAGAATTTCTAAAATCATTGGGGGAAGTGGCAACAAAACGACTATTCACGTTGGTGTGTAGAATATATGAGTCTGGCGATATACCATCTGACTTTCGGAAAAGCATCATCCACACAATTCCGAAGACGGCAAGAGCTGACAAGCGCGAGAATTATCGCACGATCAGCTTAACAGCTCATGCATCGAAGCTGCTTACAAGAATAATATACAGAAGAATGGAAAAGAAAATTGAGAATGCGCTAGGTGACGATCAGTTTGGCTTTAGGAAAAGTAAAGGGACGAGAGAGGCAATTCTGACGTTAAGGCTAATTATGGAAGCAAGGCTGAAGAAAAATCAAGACACTTTCATAGGATTTGTCGACCTGAAAAAGCGTCCGACAATATAAAATGGTGCAAGCTGTTCGAGATTCTGAAAAAAGTAGGGGTAAGCTATAGGGAGAGACGGGTCATATACAATATATACAACAACCAAGAGGGAATAATAAGAGTGGACGATCAAGAACGAAGTGCTCGTATTAAGAAGGGTGTAAGACAAGGCTGTAGCCTTTCGCCCCTACTCTTCAATCTGTACATCGAGGAAGCAATGATGGAAATAAAAGAAAGGTTCAGGAGTGGAATAAAAATACAAGGTGATAGGGTATCTATGATACGATTCGCTGATGACATTGCTATCCTGAGTGAAAGTGAAGAAGAATTAAATGATCTGCTGAACGGAATGAACAGTCTAATGAGTACACAGTGTGGTTTGAGAGTAAATCGGAGAAAGACGAAGGTAATGAGAAGTAGTAGAAATGAGAACAGCGAGAAACTTAACATCAGGATTGATCGTCACGAAGTCAATGAAGTTACGGAATTCTGCTGCCTAGGCAGTAAAATAACCAATGACGGACGGAGCAAGGAGGACATCAAAAGCAGACTCGCTATGGCACAAAAGCCATTTCTGGCCAAGAGAAGTCTACTGATATCAAATACCGGCCTTAATTTGAGGAAAAAATTTCTGAGGATGTACGTCTGGAGTACAGCATTGTACGGTAGTGAAACATGGACTGTGGGAAAACCGGAACAGAGGAGAATCGAAGCATATGAGATGTGGTGCTATAGACGAATGTTGAAAATTAGGTGGACTGATAAGGGAAAAAAAACTCCTCAATTGGCATCATGAGGCTGAGTGCACCCCGATAAATGGCAACAGCGCATGGCAGCCTGGATGGTCACCCATCCAAGTGGCTACCACGTTCGACAGCGCTTAACTTCGGTGATCTCACGGGAACCGGTGTGACCACTGCGGCAAGGCTGTTGCCAATCAAACCTCAGCTCTTGCATAATTTTTATATGGACTGATAGCGCTCAAAACGTAATGAGACTGTTGGCAGGGCAGGTACTATCCACCTTTAAATAAATGGATCTTCTGAAGTTACGTTTGAAATCCACATTACTGGTGCTGCTTCCTGGGCTACGCAACGTACTGTAATTGCTTTTCGTCACTTTATTTCGTTACACCATATGGCGTTAAAAACCATGGTTACCTCTGGGAAGAAACTAATTGTGAAATGTGTTCCAAAAAAACCATATAATACCGAAACTAATATCAGAATGAGAGTGCTGTGTTCTCCAGTCATTACAATGTAGGGTCTAGAATCGACATAGTACACGCAAGATTTTATGACATGTACTGATATTCGAAATCACTTCTACACGAAATTTAAACGCACTGAATAAGTGACAGGAGGGGTTGTGGGGGGGGGGGGGGGGGCGTAGAACGAAAACCTAATGACGGAGATCTACTGCGTCAGAAAAACCAATGTATGACGTATGCAGTGACTAAGAGGAACAAATACAACACTCCAGGAAGAAATTTCTGCCCCATGCCTCACAACCTTCGTTTTCCCCAGAATACGCTAATTTTGCAATATTGTCACACCAGTTCCTCTATCTAGCATTTGGACAGTACTCCTATAGCTGTTCTTACGGAGTAGCATTAATAGTTACGCAAGTAAGACCCCCGTTTTAGAAACAGAAAGGCGACAAAGGGTCCTGAGAACGAATCGGCCCTTCTAAACACGTCGTGAAGAGCAGACGGGAAAACAAACAGACGCAGCAACCGCTGCGGCCGTCAACAGGAACGGTCGTAAAGACGTGACAGGTGGACGTTTACAGCTGATGAGGCGGCCCACAGTAATTCACATTCAGCTCATCAGCCGCGCACTAGCCGCCTCACGCGTCCCCCTTGCCTGCTTGCCCGCTCTCACGACAGGCTGGGCTGGGCTGGGAGGCGGCACGTCGGATTACGGCTTTCCTTCCGGCGGTGGCCGCTCCTGCTGCACACGACAATCATCTGACCAGCAGTCACTGGTATGTGGAACTTGCAGTTCAGTCGGGTCGCAGTGCTTGTTTTCACGAACGCTATTGCACGTCTTCGGCGATATTCGTCAAATGAGTAGGTTAGCTGAGACAGGCGTTATCAGTTTCCTTGTGTTGCAAAAGCTGCCCGACACTTAACGCCGAGTCGTGCGTTGTTGTGTTGGAAGACGCGGCTGTTTTCCTTGCGTGGTCCTCGCAACCTTCTCAGCACAAAAACAATGTTTTTTCCAAGTCACTCGTTTTACGCGAGCCCACAGGATTTCCGGTCTTGTGCCATCCTCTTCATTTCAGACCAGCTCTTGTATCCCACGCACTCAGTCATTTGTTGGATGTATTCCATTCAATCCTCGTCTTACCCTATAGTTTTTACCCTCTGAAGTTCCCTCTAGTACCTTGGAGGTTATTTCCTGATGTCACACGTTCGATCTTCAAAAAGGCTCTGAGCACTATGTGACTCATCATCTTAGGTCATAAGTCCCCTAGAACTTAGAACTACTTAAACCTAACCAACCTAAGGACATCACACACATCCATGCCCGAGGCAGGATTCGAACCTGCGACCGTAGCAGTCCCGCGGTTCCGGACTGCAGCGCCAGAACCGATTCTGGGGAGCACCTCATTTCTCAACTAATCAGTTCACCTAAAGTTCAGCGTACTACCACAGCACCGCATCTCTAACCCCTCTACGTTCGTCTGTTCCGGTTTTAGCACACTCCATGATCCACTAGTGTACAGTGCTGTGCTCCAAGAGTATATTCTCAGAAATTTCTTCGTCAAATTAACACCGATGTTTGATACTAGCAGAATCCTCTCGGCCAGAAATGCCTTCTATGCCTAAGCTGGTCTGCGGTTTATGTCGCCTTTGCTTCGTTCGTCACGTGTTACTTTGCTTCCAAGGTTGCGAGAATGCCTTTACTTCGTGTACTTAGCGGTCCCCAACATTCACGTTAAATTTACCGCTAATCTCATTTCCGCTAGTCCGCACTAGTTTCGTTTTCTGCAGTTAACTATCCATACAGATTCTGTAATTATTCTTTACTTTCGCGAAGATCGCAATACCATCATCGAATCTTATCTTTGATATTCTCAACCATGAATTTCATCCCACTTCTGATTGAAACTTTGTTCTATTTTCGACACTGCTTGTTCGATGTATAGGCTAAACAGTGGAGGGAATTTAATAGTATTGGTTCACTATGGTACATTGGGGAATGAAGTTCGTGTGCACTCTCTTCTATGTAAAACAAATAAACCAGCATTGCTTTGACATTTGGTTATCAACTGGTTGCAAGCCTAAATATCTTGTTACTACGTAATGTAACTTTATATTTATTCAGTGTATTATAATTTTAAACTAACAGCCCCGTGAAGAGAACAATTATAACAGAGAAAGTAGAGGCTGTTAAGCCTTAGCTAAGTGACTGTTTTCGTTATCCAATATGGTTGTGCAGGCGCGGGAACAAAGAGCCAAATGACGCGTTTAGCATCCTGCGGCCGTAGAATCAGAGTGAGGTGAGTGGCGGACTTGAGGTTCTGGCTTCTGGCGTACTGTTTCAAAATGTAGTGGTATGACAACGAAGCGATATGAACACGTGAAAATAGGTTTCGAGAGTTCTGGCATGGAGCAACGCGTCCGTAGAGAAATTCACATACGCGGCGCCAGTTCTAACCGTTCTGTACTGATCCAGTGTCTGGGGTCCTTGTCGAGCGGAAATGATAAGAGACGTTACACGATACTCTACCAGGATTGTAACCGGTCGGTATAGGTCTTACGAAAGAGTATCGGAGTTGTTAAGGGAACGTAAATGGGACTGTATGAAATGATGGCGACATTGTTGTGAAGCATAGCTGAGCAAATCAAGAGCACCGGTATTCCCAGAAGGTTACGTGGGACATCGCGTATTCCTTGTAGAGATGATAATAATAAGAACTGTTAGACATACATCAGGCACTTTTCCCTCTCTTATAACGCGAGTGAAGTAAGACAGAAATTCACTAATCTCATTACAAAATACCATCCGACACTCTCTGTGGCTTGCGGATAATTTGTGCAGCTACAGGTCATGGTAGAAAATGAGCCTCAACATTCGTAACTGAAGTACAGACTGGATCGGTGAGACATGCGGAGGACATGAAATATGGGTTTTACTTTTAGTCACCAGTGATTGCAGTTCGCTCAATTTCCGTTTCATATTCTGCAAACGATCGCTGTTATCGGTAGTTTTGCCTGAGGCTAATGACTTCGATCTCCTGTACGAATTAATGTTGGTGCCAGCAGTTATTTGTTTCGGGAATTCTATTTCCGGCCACTCTATTCCCGACTTATTCACTGCTATTGCAGCAGGGCACGTTCGGAGCGACTGTGCGGAGATATCACGTTTCTGTGGCCGCAGTGGAGAAAACGCGGCACCAGAGGAGGCCTAGCGCACGTCATGCAGCAGAGCGGGGGTGCAGTACCTTGTGACACAGGAGGCCAAACGCACAGGACACTTTCATCACGCCTAGAAGAAGAAAATGTGTTTCAGGAAACATCG
The DNA here is from genome assembly GCF_021461385.2 of Schistocerca piceifrons. Taxonomy (NCBI): domain Eukaryota; kingdom Metazoa; phylum Arthropoda; class Insecta; order Orthoptera; family Acrididae; genus Schistocerca; species Schistocerca piceifrons. Next base: position 29,606,762 of record NC_060140.1, on the reverse strand, counting down.
TAAGGACGCGAAAACTTTTATGGCACCAGTTTTTATTTTTTTTCGGCTAGTTTCGGTCTTAAATCCTCACCACATCGATTAACATTGTGTAGATAACGTGGGAGGACTGTTGGTTGAGTTCAAATGTACAGGCACAACACAGGAGTCCATTGTATGATGTATCGTGGGTCTAGCTGTCGATACGAGATGAATAGCCGGCCGGTGTGGCCGTGCGGTTCTAGGCGCTTCAGTCTGGAACCGCGTGACCGCTACGGTCGCAGGTTCGAATCCTGCCCCGGGCATGGATGTGTGTGATGTCCTTAGGTTATTTAGGTGTAAGTAGTTCTAAGTTCTAGGGGACTGATGACCACAGATGTTAAGTCCCATAGTGCTCAGAGCCATTTGAACCATTTTTGAACGAGATGAATACGTTAAGAATGTCCATTATTTACCGAAAATGTGACTCTGTATGAATGTCAAAAAATCATGCAAGTGTTGAATTCCATTAAGCCAAAAACAGCTCTGCATACTGAAGTAGGTTTGGACTGTACATGACAGCCGCGAGCAGTCGAGGGCCTCCAACTAAGGAAGTTTGCTAGCTCAGATGGTCTCGCCCAAATGTTGCTAAAGCAGTTTCGAGAACATTGCAGAAATTTCGGTGGGGACTCCTTAAACGTCGTTCACATAGTATCCATCTCCAATCACGTGATTTCCATGTTTTTAGAGCCCTGAAGAAAATCTTTATTGGGCGACGATGCGCTTCGTACGAAGACGCGTTCGCCTGGGTGCAATCACGGTTCCGTAGGCAACTGCAACCATTTTTCCACGAAGGTATTGAGCGCCTTATCTCACAGTGGAGGCGCAGTCGTACGACTTTCCGTAGCCCGTGTGCCACGGTATCCCGTCCACAGTCACAACACGACCGTAACAATGTAAGCGCTGACACTACGAGGTTGACATCGGATTTTATATGGGGAGTCTGTCAACCTGCCTGTTGCGTGCAATGGACACTGTAATGTTTATTAATTTTATTTATGAAAGGAGGACATTGTGGATAAAAGTGATTGGAACGAACAGTGCCGTGACCGTCAAACAGCAGCACGGATAGACGTTTCCTCAGAAATCAACCTAACCAGTCAGTACTCTTCATTACAGTATCCTTCATATTAACTGGAGTATTTTGATACTGATTTTTGTTACACACCATACAGCGTAGTTGTATTACAGATTATTTGCAGCGTTTGAAACATGTCAACAACATAAATCGTTAGTATCGTATCACGCAAGTAAAGCTGATCCGTATTTAACATCGTGTCACATCTACACAACACACATGTTTTCATTTAATTTTGAGGTACGTATCGAATTCTTGAAGTTCCGTCACTTGTTAGTTGTGTTGGAGTCCTACAACACCTATTATGAAGAATGAATGAAAAGCACTACATTAATTGTAAGAGTTAATCTCTTTTCAGTTTACAAAGCCATCATCAAACAATGTCTCATGATGGCCTTGGCCAGTTGACTCGATAAATTAACCCTGTAAAACATAACTATATAGCGTTTTTCGTTTATTACACTGCTGTTCTGCCATGAACCGACGGAAGAATCAATTAACATTATATTCTGAACAAAACAGTTTTTGATAGCCTCTCCTGCGTTAACAATTCTAATTGTTTTAGTTGTTTATTTGCGGATAAGTAAGTGTTCGCATGGAGCTACGGTTTCCCGAAAGTTGCTGGACTTGTTAAGTGGACACTCGACACTTACCAGAGTATGCTGGAATGTCTTTCCAGAACCACTGCAGAGTCTGGGTTACTACTTACGTAGGTCGTTCTCGTTTTCTTTTATGCATTAATTTAGCCATTCCTTCCTCCTTTCCCGCAGTATCAGCTTTCGCCTCAGCAAAACGGAACTGCCCACTACGTCAGCTGCTAAATATGCGACAGTGTAACGAATATTCTTGCAACGTGCGGCCTTACACCGCACGACTCAGTACTTTCGAAGTCGTGCGGCGGTTTAGTCGCAAGGCTTCGCTTGCACGCCCGCCAATGTAAGTCCGTTTTTACACAACAGACTTTCTTGTCTCATTTGACTGCTCGAGGCGACTGCGTCTACCGCAGAGCTACTGAGTCTCGTCTGTTTCGAGTGATCACTTCCGTTTACATGTCAGCACCAAAATTTAGTGTGTTGTGACAACTGTCGGCTGTGCAGTTTGAAATCTTAACGGTGAAACTAGGCTATGAGAATGTGTCCTTTGTACGGAAAAGTAGAAACGCAGTAGCAAAATACTGGAACATGCAATGATAATACAGTTTATCAGTTCGACAGCATAATTCATAGTGGAATTTGTGGTAAAAGGTAGCGTGGTAAATTCTTTACACTGCTGAGAAACGAAAGAGTAGGAAGTCACCCAAACATTTCAGAAGATACTAGTAGACATTTATTTGTTGCAGGAAATATATATTTGCGAAGTGCAAACACATCAAACAATGTCTAGAACTCAGAAAATAGCGCCTTTCTGCTTTATCTTTTAAATCTTGTTTTCTTGCTAAGTGACAAATAAGGTTGAAAATTATTTTTCTATTGAAATAATTCTGACCATTTCACGCTTTAAACAGTTTTCATTAAGACGCTTCATCTGTTTAAGTTCTTATTTTCACATAGTGTAGGATTTTTCTCTGTAATACGAAGATACCTTTTTGGTTTCAGATACTTCGTTTACCTTGTAAGAGAATACTAGTAGGAAAACACATTAGGACACTGTGTAACGTTTCAATATGTCACGAAAACACAGAAAACACAATATAGATTAAGGATGCACGAAGGAGCAAAAGTCATTTCTATAATACGAGTGAGCTCGGCCAAAATGGTTAGCTTTCGATTTCAGCAGACACCCCAAAAGTCGGTTCATTCGGCGCATGTGCACTGTGTAGCATACTCTGAAATTTAGAACTCCACACTCGGTAGAAACTATAGACTACTGACGTCACAGAAACACTCGCGTCGTGGTTGGCTTCTGGTACATACGCAGGCACGAAGGGTGCGCGCAGTCTGGGTAGCCAGTTTCGACCAGGAAGTCGCTCGTGTTAAACAGACTTTTAGGCTGAGCGTCCACCGGAAAGTATCCGTCCGACAACAGCTGTTGGGCGGCCGTATACGACCGCAAGCGGCCGGCTAATCTCGTGACATTCAGTGGCGTCGGCACGCGTCCAAATAAGGCACTGCTGACTGACATACGGATCCCAGACAAATGGGGCTTGTTGCACGCAGTCTGTGCAAGCGAGCTACTGTCGTTGCTTGTGTCTGGCTGTGTTTCGCACTTAATTGCCAACTGTCAATGCAGTGAAGCTTATAAGTCTTGCGAAAGGGAACAGGACGAAAATGGTTCAAATGGCTCTGAGCAGTATGGGACTTAACATCAATGGTCATCAGTTCCCTAGAACTTAGAACTACTTAAACCTAACTAACCTAAGGACATCACACAACACCCAGCCATCACGAGGCAGAGAAAATCCCTGACCCCGCCGGGAATCGAACCCGGGAACCCGGGCGTGGGAAGCGAGAACGCTACCGCACGACCACGAAATGCGGGCAAGGAACAGGACGCTGTGGTGCATGCAAGACGAGAGATTATCGGCACCGCGACTTCCACAGGAAACTAGTTGAAATATGCAGAGGATATGAGTCCGGAAGCTACGTGGAAACGCTAATCAGAAAGTAGCGAACAACACAAAACTGTGTGACCACATTTGCTGAACATGTGATACGCGACCTGCTGTGTCGTTGAAGAACACTGATTACAAAATTCTACAAACTGTATTTAAAACAAAACTGAGAATAATCTAAAGATGCTCCACTATCCCTTACTGCCTACGTCTGCGAGTTCATCTTAATACGGCGTGATGACAGAAACAGTGCAGGTCTCGGAAGGAGCACGTTTTATACCTACCTCTTGAATTCGCTGTTATTTTTGTACGTCAAAGACCGACTGCAAGTAGTCCATTAAGTATGACTGCTTAAAAATTCTAGAAAATATTTGAAATCAAAATTGAGAACACCTGCATCCATACGTTCACGCTATGTAACTAGTACTCTCTTAAGTGCTCAGACCGCTTTCATTCGTACTCATCTCCCGAGCAAAAGAACGTCACAAGTCTGTCTCGGGCGGATTATGTTGGACTACACTGCAGTTCTCGCCGACAGAATAGTACCTTTTTCTCAACTGCGTTGACTGGCAGGCGGTGTAACTTCCGTTTGCAACAGCTACGTGTAAGGCAGAAACCTATAATAACTGTTGCCCTATTAGCAGCCGAAAGGAAGTGCCTTTCGAATGGGCACCGCAAACCTCTGACGACAAGGCGACAAGTCAACTGAACTCTCCACTGGGCGGTAAACAGGTCTGGTGTCTCATACACGGCAGTAGTTGTGTCATATGATATTAATCTCTTACCGAAGCACCTAATTTCTGCACCTGTTAAGTGAGTGAGATACGAGTCCTTGTTCGTACGAATGTGATGCGATCACTCCCAAGGGAATGATGAAAACAAAATAGTTTGTCACATAATCTGCAGCAGGTGAACGCAACAGTTTCACATTCACACAGTTGAAACGTCCCTTTTTTGAACAATTATACATGACTGTGCTTAAACTGACACATAATATTTTTAGCGCAACGCAATCTGACTTTCAAAAATCCCTACAAAAAAATGGCCCTGACTAACATTAACCTATGCGTTTCACAAATCGCTTACCTCACAAAAATCTTGGTTAGTCGAACTACTGCAATACAGCGAGCGCCGCTACTGCCAGCTAAATAAAAGATTCAAACTACGGAAGGCACTAACTACTGATAGGCATAGTTAGCAAATGAAAGATTTTAATAGACAACAATGTATTTACCTTAATAGTGTTGAAAAAGCATAATATACATAGCAGTTCTTGACATCCAGTCTTTCAAATTTCAAAATCCGCCATTTCTCTCCCCACACCCACCACTGCTGGCGGCTCACCTCCAACTGCCCAACGCTACGCGCTGTTCACATCCAGCTGTCCAACGCTACAATGGCGAGTATTCCAACAATGCCAAACAGCCACAGACTGCACACAGCACAGCCAGTGATTTCCATACAGAGCGCTACGTGGCGTTACCAATAAGAAAACCTAAACAGCCTACTTACATGGTTTATCCGAGCTGTGTCAGAACGTACTGTATGTTTGTAACGTATTTGAAGTTTGGCTCCTTTTTGGAAGTCTTGACTCTTCAATTACTTTGTTGTAACAATGTTCAGACCAGTTTGTTGTTTTCATTCCTGCGAGATGTATATGTGGTATCTCGCCTAGTCTCACTATTCATCACATTACCTTACCTTACGACGCTAACGTATTCTTACAACATGACCCAAACCAATACAGAGTATGACTACTGCCAAGACTACAGAAAGAGTACAAACATTTCAATGACCGGACGGACAGTTCATAATGTTGTTAAAAGAAAAACATTTTTTTGGCACGAGTGCGTATTGAATACGGCACTGCGCACTTGGCAGTCTAACACCATGACCACTTCCCCACGACGCCGTACCTCTTCCATGCTACTACTCATTGCAATTAATTTTTTTTCTTTTTTATTGCACAGCCCAGTCCACCTTCCCACTGTTTCCACGCTCAATCCACGTTCAGGTTTTGGCGGGCTGTCCACTAGGCCCTCTTAGCACTGCATCTGAGGGAGTTGGGAGGTGTGACGTCGCCGGCAGCCCCTTCGCACGACGCACTGCATTCAAGTGTACAGGCACGCGGCGCCTTCTCATTTAGCTATACGCAGGTATGAATGTAATCGAGATTTTCCCTGTTTTAGTGTATGTTCTATGGTCGGTGCAGTACCAGTGTGAAGCCTCCGAAGCACGTCAACCTGTTTCACCTTCCCCGAGGGCAGTGTTCCATTTCTGGAGGAAGCGAGCGGCTCACACTGTGTTACACCACACAGAGCTGTAATACGGCGGGAACCGCCGCCATAACATTTTAAACACGTTATCTGTATTAGGCTACATCGAGTGAGGCGATCCTGTAAATCTACATTATTTTCCGTAAGGTCTTTTAGTTCTGACAAGTTGCCGTTTGGCTTCTGTATCGGATTCTTCGGACGACATTTTTTTGACGATTTTTCTGACGTTACGCCTGCACGTGCGTTTGCCGTTGTCAATGCTTGACCCTCCATTGCTGATGGTGGATCGGAGTCGAGTTTCTTTAGTAGGGTGGAGCCCCTCCACGCCCACAGCAGCATGGTGGCTTACACAAAACGTCTACTGACACCCCTGCATATTGGTTAGTTTTCACTAACTGAGGTCGAGCTGGCAGCCGCAGATTACACAGAGTGTTTCCGTAACTTTTAACAGGACATAGAGGATGCCCCACTGAACAATTTGAGATAGGGAACCCGTGGCCGGAGAAGTCAGATTAAGGGGATAATAGGAATAAAATCACATTACTGTGCACTTTTTTATTTACATTACGTACAGTTAACTGCAAATACCATAATTGACACAATAGTTCTAGATCAGGTGGTAAGTTCCTTTGTGACCAAATTGCTGAGGTCATCGGTTCCTAGGCTTACACATACTTAATCTAACTTAAACTGACTTACGCTATGGACAACACACTCACCCGTGCCTGAGGGAGGAGTCGAACCTCCGACGGGGGGAGCCGAGCAAACCGTGTCAAGACGCCTTAGACCACTCGGGTACCAAGCGCGGCTATACACACAATCGACGTACCATTTGTACTGTATCTTACAAACTGATGGGCATCAACCTCGGTGCAAGCATGACATCGGCGAACGAGATTCTGACGCAACCTGACAAATATATCCGCTGTGTTTCCAATCACATCACAGGCAGCTACAGTTATGGCAACTATTTCGGTATCCAGTGGGGGCTCATACACGAGTGGTTTTAGATATCACCATAGGAAGCAATCGAGGGAATTCACGTTAGGTGACCTCGCAGGCTGCAGAACAGGACCACCCCTTACAATACTGTGATCATGAAATACGGCACTGAGGTGGTTGCAGACATCCACACTGAAGTGAGGCGGTGCACCGTCATGTTACATCCGCATCTTCTCACGAACAGACAAGAGTACGTTCTATGGCCCAGTGAGGTTGTCGCCTGCAATGGCGGCCCAGATATTCACAGCAAGACGTATTTGGTGGTGTGACTCTACTACAGCCTGAGGGTTTTCCTTATCCTTAAGTATCATCACAATCAAATGAGGCCTCGTCAGAAAACAGCACGATTTACAGGAAATCTGGTCGATCAATCCATTGTTCCAGCAACCAGTGACACAATGCGACTCGTGGTGCAAAGTCAGTCACACGCATTGCATAGACTCGTTGTGGGTGATATGAGTGTGATTGTTGTTAATGGAATACTCGCCACACGCCACTATGTGCACAGCCCATTTCACGTGGAATACGACGGGTGCTTGTAGTGTGGTCCGCTGCAAACACGTTCCAGCAGCTCCTCTTCAAAGTTGGATGTGCAAATAGTCTTCATGTTTCCACAATGAGATTTTCACTCTGCAGCGGAGTGTGCGCTGATATGAAACTTCCTGGCAGATTAAAACTGTGTGCCCGACCGAGACTCGAACTCGGGACCTTTGCCTTTCGCGGGCAAGTGCTCTACCATCTGAGCTGCTGAAGCACGACTCACGCCCGGTACTCACAGCTACTGGCAGATTCTGGCAGAAGGAAAGCTGTGAGTACCGGGCGTGAGTCGTGCTTCGGCAGCTCAGATGGTAGAGGACTTGCCCGCGAAAGGCAAAGGTCCCGAGTTCGAGTCTCGGTCGGGCACACAGTTTTGATCTGCTAAGAAGTTTCATATCAGCGCACACTCCGCTGCAGAGTGAAAATCTCATTCTGGTAACATCCCCCAGGCTGTGGCTAAGCCATGTCTCCGCTATATCCTTTCTTTCGGGAGTGCTAGTTCTGCAAGGTTCGCACGATAGCTTCTGTAAAGTTTGGAAGGTAGGAGACGAGAGACTGGCAGAAGTAAAGCTGTGAGTACCGGGCGTGAGTCGTGCTTCGGTAGCTCAGATGGTAGAGCACTTGCCCGAGAAAGGCAAAGGTCCCGAGTTCGAGTCTCGGTCGGCACACAGTTTTAATCTGCCAGGAAGTTTCAGTCTTCATGTTGCCAGGTCCCTCGTTTCTTCTTTCCAATGAGTCAGTCTCCCGCATTCGTCGATCGAGAGAAATAAACGCTCCTAGTGGCGGATGGTCCCTGTAAGGAAATCGTTCCCTGTACAGCCTTTTCCCGAGGACACGCAGCTTTACTGTATGCTTAAATGATGGTGTCCTTTTGGGTAAAATATTCCGGAGGTAAAATAGTCCCCCATTCGGATCTACGGGCGGGGACTACTCAGTAGAACGACGTCATCACGACAAAGAAAACTGGCTTTCTACGGACTGGAGCGTGGAATGTCGGATCCCTTAATCGGGCAGGTAGGTCAGAAAATTTAAAAATGGAAATGGATAGGTTAAAATGATTGACTGGCGACTCCATGGCGTGTTGTGTGCACCAAGACCAAATAGTAGATAGAATTGGAAGGAAAATTAGCATTGGCCGAATTTTATTGTTTTATTGTCAGCAAAATCGATTTTCGGTCACTTAGAGACCATCCTTAGTGCTGTAATATACAATTAAAATCGGTAGGCTATTGGTAAGCTATAACCACAAGCTTAGAGCGGTCACATAAACTGAGCTCAAATTGTTCGGTGGAGCATTCTCTGTGTCCTGTTACATTTTTGCACGCTCTTGCGGAAACACCCAGTGGCAACGTCCAAGAGCTGGTGGTTTCCGATACTGTTCTTTTCCTGCTGGAACGGTCGTTCGCTGCAGGACGGCTCTCTCTTCTCCTCTGCCGAGCTGACATACTCTTTGATCTTCTTCGTCGGTTTATAAAATGTCGTCACGCCGTGTTTGCGCAATATATGGCCCATTCTCTCCGTCATTCTGGAAATGTGTGGCAGGAAGGCCGTACCTTTTTCCGACCTGTCACTTCGTCGACTGCCTGACTGCGTTACACTTCTCACGTAACTGGCGGAGTATCCACTGCTCCTCAGAACGCTCTCCAGGTGTTGTATCTCGCATCTGAGGTGCTGCGGCTCACGTATTCGTGTTGGTCGCGTTACCAACGTGTTAATCATGCCTCTGTTCTGGATCGGGTTGCGATTTGACAGCTCGAGCAAGTATCGGTCCACGAGTGTCGGTTTTCGATATACGCTGTGTCCCAGGTTTCCACCATCCCTTGTGACCAGCACGTCTAGAATGAGTAGCTGTTTGTCCTTTTCTACGTACATGCATTCCATGGTAAATTGAAGACCGAAGATTATGAGCAGAAAATCCGGAACCCATTAGACCCGACAGCGTACCGAAAACTAAGCGCAGGTCCGAAGCTGCTGATCACATGAAATACGAATCGGTTTATAAAAATGTCGTAGCAGGTGGCTACACGGGTAGCAGGGGTTGTGTAGCGTGGGCTGGGCGCTTTTTTTTAGGTTAGATTGCCTCGGGCAAGTACAGAAAGGGCAACAGCCTCAAAGGGTGCGGGGCGAAGTCAGGAATTCGGGAACCAAGCAGCAATCGGTATTGTAATTGTAAACTGTCGAAGCTGCGTCGGTAAAGTACCAACCGAAACCAGAGGTAAATTCTGCCGAAATTTTTACAAAGGCACAGACGGTGTTTAGAAAGTATAGATTGCATGCAATCGGTGGTGGCGTGTTTGTTGCTGTTAGTAGTAGTTTATCCTGTAGTGAAATAGAAGTGGATAGTTCCTGTGATTTATTATGGGTGGAACGAACTAGGTTAATAATTGGCTCCTTTTACCGACCTTCCGACTAAGCAGCATTAGTGGCAGAACAACTGAGTGAAAATCTGGAATACATTTCACATAAATTTCCTCAGCATGTTATAGTCTTAGGTGGAGATTTCAATTTAACAGATATACACGGACACTCAGATGTTTAGGATGGGTGGTAGGGACAGAGCATCGAGTGACATTATACTGAGTGCACTACCCGAAAATTACCTCGAGCAATTAAACAGAGAACCGACTAGTGGAGATAACATCTTGGACCTACTGATAACAAACAGACCCGAACTTCTCGACTCTGTAAGCGCAGAACAAGAAATCAGTGATCATAAGGCCGTTGCAGCATCCCTGAATATGGTAGTAAATAGGAGTATAAAAAAAGGGAGGAAGGTTTATTTGTTTAGCAGGAGTAATAGGAGGCTGATTTCAGACTACCTAACAGATCAAAACGAAAATTTCTGTTCCGACACTGACAATGTTGAGTGTTTATGTAAAAAATTCAAGGCAGTCGTAAAATGCGTTTTAGACAGGTACGTGCCAAGTAAAACTGTGAGGGAAGGGAAAAACCCACCGTGGTACAACAACAAAGTTAGGAAACTACTGCGAAAGCAAAGAGAGCTTCACTGTAAGTTTAAACTCAGCCAAAACCTCTCAAACAGGAAAAAAAATGGCTCTGAGCACTACGGGACTTAACATCTGATGTCATCAGTCCCCTAGAACTTAAAACTACTTAAACCTAACTAACCTAAGGACATCACACACATCCATGCCCGAGGCGGGATTCGAACTTGCGACCGAAGCAGTCCCGCGGTTCCGAAGTGAGCGCCTAGAACCGCACGGCCACCACGGCCGGCAGGCAAACAGAAGCTAAACGGTGTCAAAGGTAGCGTAAGGAGGGATATGCGCGACGCGTGCAGTGAATTCGAAAGTAAAATTCAATGTACCGACTTGACAGAAAATCCTAAATAGTTCTGGTCTTACGTTAAATCAGTAAGTGGATCGAAACAGCATATACAGACACTCTGGGATGATGACGGCATTGAAACAGAGGATGACACGCGTAAAGCTGAAATACTAAACACCCTTTGCCAAAGCTGTTTCACAGAGGAAGACCGCCCTGCAGTTCCTTCTGTAAATCCCCGCACGAACGAAAAAAATAGCTGACATCGAAATAAGTGTCCAAGGAATAGAAAAGCAACTGAAATCACTCGAAAGTCCACTGGACCTAACGGGATACCAATTCGATTCTACACAGAGTACGCGAAAGAACTTGCCCCCTTTCTAACAGCCGTGTACCGCAAGTCTCTAGAGGAACGGAAGGTTCCAAATGAGTGTAAAAGAGCACAGGTAGTTCCAGTTTTCAAGAAGGGTCGTCGAGCAGATCCGCGAAACTACAGGCCTACATCTCTGACATCGATCTGTTGTAGAATTTTAGAACATGTTCGCCTATCATGTCATTTGTAGAAACTCAGAATCTACTCTGTAGGAATGAACATGGATTCCGGAAACATCGATCGTGTGAGACAACTACCTTTATTTGTTCATGACACCAAGGTAGTTGCCATCTTCTTTGACTTCCGGAAGGCGTTCGATACAGTTCCGCACTGTCTCCTGATAAACAAAGTAAGAGCCTACGGAATATCAGATCAGCTGTGTGGCTGGATTGAAAAGTTTTTAGCAAACAGAACACAGCATGTTGTTATCAATGGAGAGACGTCTACAGACGTTAAGGTAACCTCTGGCGTGCCACAGGAGAGTGTTATGGGACCATTGCTTTTCACAATATATATAAATGACCTAGTAGATAGTGTCGGAAGTTCCATGCCGCTTTTCGCGGATGATGCTGTAGTATACAGAGACGTTGCAGCATTAGAAAATTGCAGCGAAATGCAGGAAGATCTGCAGCGGATAGGCACTTGGTGCAGGGAGTGGCAACTGACCCTTAACATAGACAAATGTAATGTATTGCGAATACATAGAAAGAAGGATCCTTTATTGTATGATAATATGCTAGCGGAACAAACACTGGTAGCAGTTACTTCTGTAAAACATCTGGGAGTATGCGTACGGAACGATTTGAAGTGGAATGATCATACAAAATTAGTTGTTGGTAAGGCGGATGCCAGGTTGAGATTCATTGGGAGAGTCCTTAGAAAATGTAGTCCATCAACAAAGGAGGTGGCTTACAAAACACTCGTTCGACCTATACTTGAGTATTGCTCATCAGTGTGGGATGCATAGCAGGTCGGATTGACGGAGGAGATAGAGAAGATCCAAAGAGGAGCGGCGCGTTTCGTCACAGGGTTATTTGTTAAGCGTGATAGCGTTACGGAGATGTTTAACAAACTCAAGTGGCAGACTCTGCAAGAGAGGCGCTCTGCATCGCGGTGTAGCTTGCTCGCCAGGTTTCGAGAGGGTGCGTTTCTGGATGAGGTATCGAATATATTGCTTCCCCCTACTTATACCTCCCGAGGAGGTCACGAATGTAAAATTAGAGAGATTTGAGCGCGCACTTTGGGTTTTCGGCAGTCGTTCTTCCCGCGAACCATACACGACTGGAACAGGAAAGGGAGGTAATGACAGTGGCACGTAAAGTGCCCTCCGCCACACACCGTTGTGTGGCTTGCAGAGTACAAATGTGGATCTAGATGTAGAATCAAGGCATCGTTTTCTCTCTTGGCGGACAAACAGAGGAATCTGCGCAACATAGAAGTCCTGACACCTCCACTGTATGAATAATGTTCCATTGAGACCAACTAAAGAAACTAAAACTTGGACCAAACGACATCCTGGCCAGTTTTGATGATAATATTTGGTTTATGGGGCGGTCAACTGCGTAGTTACCAGTGCTTGTGCAAGTTCCCAATCTTTACCCAGTCAATTCTCGCCACTTTCATGAATAACGATGAAATGATGAGGACATCACAAACACCCAGTTCCCGGGTGGAGAAAATCCTAACCCGCCCGGGAATCGAACCTGGGACCCCGTGATTGAGAGGCATCAACGCTATACACTAGACCACGAGCTGCGGACCTGGTCAGTTTCGATGTTCTTTCTTTGTTTGCCAAAGGGCCACTGACTGACTCTACGGATCACATCTGTTTCATTTCACACACGCCATCACCAAGCTCTTTCACACACATCTCACCGCTTGCTATTCACATGTAATGGCAACTTTTACAATCAGATGGAAGGCGTCTCCATGGGTAACTCCTCTTGTTCCATAGGTGGCCAACTTCTTCTTGGAACATTCGAAGCGCTGGCATTGGGTTTGGCACCTTGTAAACCTAAGGTGTGGTACAGATACGTCGATGATACTTTGGTTGCGTGGAGCCATGGTGAGGAACAGCCCAGTAATTTCCTAAGAAACTAGAACTGCTTCCATGCTAAGATAAAATTTACCATGGAAGATGAAAAGGACGAACAGCTACCCTTTCTAGATGTGCTGGTCACAAGGGATGGTGGAGACTAGGGACACATCGCGTATCAACACACACACAGGGACCAATACCTGCACAAACTGTCAATTCAACATCCAAGCCAGGAAAAGGTCATGTAAAAGGCGGTTGTTTGTGATGTTGCCCCGGATTTGTAAGTGGTGGGTCCTTGAGGTACGGATATACGCGAACACGAGAAGTAAGTTGGAAGAGTTTTATTAGCAAAGGCTGATTATAAAACACGCACTCCACGTGCACCCATCATCACTGTGTCTGACATCCTGATTACGGTCGTACCGAAAGGTTCCATGGTGAGCCAAGAAAAAGAGACATATTCGCGCCCGAGGCCGCGCTAGTTAATACGGCGCACTGCGGACGGCTACGGCTGTCAGTGGCTTACTAGTGCGTGGCACTGCGGCCAGAAACACGTGTACTGACCAAGCAAATTGTCAGTATTCCAGATAGGTCGGCTGGCGAGCGCATGTTACGTACCGTATGGCTGCATGCAACCTGTAGACCCTTTCACATGGTTAATACGCTAGTAACGCGAGCGAGGAGAATATGTAAGCCACAGAATCTCAAACGCGAGATACAGTACCTGGAAAGCGTTCTGAGGAGCAATGGGTCCTCCACAAGATACACATGAAGCGTAAAAGAATCGGTCACTCGATGAAGTGACACATCAGATAGAGAAATGTCGGGTACATCCTCTCCGCCATACATTCCCAGAGTGACGGACAGAACCAGCCGTATATTGCGCAAACACGGCGTAAAGACTATTTACAAACCCTCAAAGAATATCGAAGAGTGTCTCAAATCGGTAAAGGAAAAAAGAGACCCACTTGCAATGTCGAGAATATACTGCATACCATGCAATGTGGGAAAGTTTATGTTGGCATGACTGGAAGATCAATCAACACCAGGATCACAGAACATAAGCGGCACTGCAGGTTGGGGCAGGTGGAGTAATCAGCCGTGGCTGAGCACGAACTGTGAGAGACCGACCAGGTAGCGAAATTCACCGAGCTGTACAGAAGAACTGTCACACCCACTTGTGCACAGAAGCTACAGAGATACACGACCATGAGAATAGCTTCCACAATAAAGAAGAAAACCTCAGTGTAAATGGATCCTGGATTCCCGTGTTGCAGCAAACGACCATTGCAGGTAGCAAAAGGAAAACCGCACTGGAAATGACCACGGAAAAGCCCTTGGACGTTGGCGCTCCAGGTACATATATTCTGCGGTCACGAGCTCGACTCCAGTCCAACAACAGCAATGTAGGATGAAGCTTTGACTATGGTAGCCACTCGTGCTGGCAAAACGTCACAAAAATCATCAAACAAACGTCGGCTGAAGAATCCGAGGCATAAGCCAACAGGCAACCCTTAACAATCATTTATTTCTATTTTCATAATTTTTAATCGCTGGTGTGAGCGTGCTTTGCTACATTGATGCCGTCTCTGCTTTCACGACTAACATTTCGCCTAGCAATAGTTTCTTCAGTAGTTGGTAATATATTTACCCGTAAAATATGCTTTTTAAAGTAGCTTAGTTTCTGTACCGGGATGTTTGTCGCATTCTTAGGCACATTACTACACCCTGAATGAGCACCGGATGCTGGCATTTAAATTTAGAACAGCATTAGGCATCAGCTTGCATTTCGAAGCAAATCATTATTTTTCACTTAAAACTTACACTAAAAAATCCCTCGATGCAGTGACAAGTACGCCGTAACTCTGTATTGAGTCGTCAGTACCTAATAAAAATTCACACTGCCGTAAACAACCTTGTTTTCGCTCTGAAATGCAATTACAACACAACAACACGTTACGGTAGTTGCTGGCCACAGAGCGCTGGCTAGATTCCCTCTGACCCTTGCTTCTGTGCATGTACCACGAGATACCTGCCGTATATTCCAGTGTCCGTAGAACAACGTGTTTGTCGGACATGTACGGCCCTGTGGACGTCCAGGCTTGTACGGGGCACGACTGATGACGTTACAAAGCGACGTGCTGCCGACACGGCACACTTAATGCTTTGCTTTATTTGTAAACACGCGGGGTTTCCTTCGTTAACACGAGGTTTGCTCGCAACAGTCCGCGTCACGCTACTCTGCGCGCTGCATCGCGGACGACGCTCCCGTGTGCCCGGTATAAGTAGCAGCACACAGCACAGCTCTCCGCCTCCCGCTGCGACGCGACCTTGAGGCGAGGCTCTGGCCCCCCGCCCATCTGTTCCCCACCCAGTCCTCCTCGCGGCCCAACGCGCTCAACTGGTCGCAGTCCATTCATAAATCTACCTGCGGCCGCTGCTGCCGACGCGGCGATAATTACCCGCGGTGACGTTGCTGCCTGCTCTTACCTCGCGGCCCAGACTGCTGGGCAGCGCCTCGTTACCCCGCGACCGCTAAGTGGCAGGAGGCGTGGTCCCACCGGCCACGTCCACCGGCTGCTGCTTACAGCCAACCACTAATCACACGTGCCTGCGGCCCGGTAGTCACTGCCGCGGCAAATAACGCTGCCGCCTCGCTTCGGGCCCCTGCGTCCTATTACATTTTTTGCTGCGGCCGGGACCTGCTTCCACACAGGCAATGTTTACACACTGCGGGCTGCGTAATCGGGACGATTCACCACACTTCCGCTTTCTCCGCCTTTATCTGTTCATTTTCTTCCACATCTCCCTCCAAAATGCAAGTGTTAAGAGGGGTAGGACGTCAAACGGGCCGACTTGGAGCAGGAGAGGCACCACAGGACATTTTTTCCACTGTCTAAACTTTTACAAATAAATTCATAAAACTTTGAAAGCATCATCAGGAAAGATTCAGGATTCATACTCATAACAGTGGAAGCTCAAAAACGTAACAAAATACATTTTTTCACATGTGAAATTTCATCATTTTTTCACTTACTACTGGCTGCATTTGTTGCTATAGGTATACTTTTCTTCCTAACTAAGAGAGATTCTTCAATGAATTTTGCACAGCACACAAACTGTAGTTACATGTGAATGAAACCCTAGAGTTTTTTAATTCATAAAAAATGAATGAAGTGTTACATTTTGAACTTCGTGTTTAGAAAAAACTCAAATTTTATAGTTAATTATCTCAATTTTTACCACAGCTTTTAATAGATTTGGAAAATTCTAGAGTTTCATACACCTGTAACTACTGCTTGTATGCTGTGCAAAATTCATCGAAGAATCTCTCTTACTTAGGAGGAAAAGTGTACCTACAGAAACAAATGCAGCCAGTAATACGTGAAAAAATGATGAAATTTCACATGTAAAAAAAGGTATTTTGCTAAGTTTTTGAACTTCCACTGCGATGAGTGTGAGTCCTCAATCCTTACTGGTCATGGTGGCATAGTTTTATGAATTTATTTGTAAAAGCGTAGACAGTGGAAATTAAAACGTCCTGTGGTGCCTCTGCTGCTCCCAGTCGGCCCGTTTGACGTCCTACCCCCCTTAACGCAAATTCCTGCTACCAATTACTTTCGAACGTTCGACAGAACTTTGCTCTACGAACACGTTTAGCCACTCTGGATTGTTCCCGTGTCTTCCTTGAACCTCATTCTTACCTTCAACAGCTGCCAATTTTCCGGTGACCTAACGACAAAATCCCTGTTACATGTGGGCTAATAATTCCTTTTTTCCCGAGAATGTACGTCTGTAGTACAGCACTGTATGGTAATGAAACATGGACTGTGGGAAAACCAGAACAGAAGAGAATCGAACCATTTCAGATGTGGTGCTACAGATGACTGTTTAGAATTAGGTGGACTGATATGGTAGGAGAGGAAACGAATAGGTGAAAAACAGTGATAAGGAGAAGGGACAGAACGATAGGACATCTGTTAAGGCACGAGGGAATGACTTCCATGGTACTAGAGGGAGCTGTAGAGGGAAAAAATTGTAGAGACAGGCAGAGATTGGAATAAATCCGACAAATAATTGAGGACATAGATTGCAAGTGGTTCTCTGAGATGAAAAGGTTGGCACAGGAGAGGAATTCGTTGCGGGCCGCATCAAACCAGTCAGAAGACTGATGACCTCAACGAAAACTGCCAGAATGAAGGGTAAAGTCGAACACCCCCAACAAAACTTTCAAAAGTTGTTCGTGTATATTTTCTGAGTTATTTAGTAAACCGCAGCCGTAATCCTGAGTGATTCGTTACAGATTAATAGAATCATTACAATTTGTTTGCTTCTTCTGTCAAAATACCTTCACAACTGAAAAAGCCTGCAAAAAAAAATCACTTAATACGGAAGCATCCGGCCTCACGTATGTGCCGACGAGAACCCACTGTTGTGCGGCTGACATCCCTCCTCCAACAGCTCTCCATAGCGTGGTTGTGTCAATCTCCCACTGCATTATTCAGTGAATGCATACACGAGGTGCATACCGAGAAATTCTTGATCAATAAACGTACACTTATCACCGCGTATCACTGGTTACGCACAGTTAACACCGCCAGCGTAACACTGGTAGCAGTACTAAGGGCAAAGTACGACTGTCAACGTCAGCAATTACAGTGAGTCAACGTTTGTAGTTCGATGAATATAGTCGACATTTGCTCTGTTGCCGAAGCACAGTGAAGCACATAAATGGAGCACGAAAAGAAATGAGACTTCTCTGGTTGAGAAGATATGCGATGTTATTTCAGTTACTACACAATGAAATCAAATTTATAAAGAAGCTTGCAGTATGGGCCTACTTAGCGGCACGACGTTGCATCTCCTCTGGTCTGGAGAAATACAATGATTCACTGGGGAACGCTTCGTACTGTCTCCTCAGACAAGCTGCCCGACTACTCTCGTAACTGGTGCTTCGTATCCCGTAGAGCGTAGACTGACACTGGGGCGGAGTTGACATCACAGCTGGTCACATACATATTCTATCGCCCACATATCTCGCAATGTAGTTAACCACGGGAGTACGTCGACATACACACACGTGCCATATGTGGACGAGCATTGTCCTGTTGAAAAATGTCACCACGATGCCCTCACGTAAGAGGAAACGGATGAGGACTCATGTTCCGTTGTGCAGTCAGGATTTCTCTCTATCACTAACACCCGTGACCTGAAGTCATACCTGATACCGCCATCCCGGTAGTAGTACTCTTCCGCCTCTTGAGAACGTTAAACATTCTGGGTAACGCAGGACGGAGACTCGTCGCTGAACAAGATGTGACGGCATTCATGGCTAAAGCACAGAATCACTGCCAAAACCAAATGACCCATTAATTGGGATGTTGCACGATTCAAGTTACTGACCGAATGGAATGGAGACCTACGACGAACCCGCCTTAAAAGTCAGCCACGTGCTCAAAACATTGTCTCACACGAATACTCGGCATATCCGTGTCCTTCACAGGGATAACTCAACATCTGACACTGTTCACGCCCCAGACATAGTAAAAACAATAAACGGCAAGAATACTAATGTACACTGGTGGCCGTTATACGGGTGAGAGGGAACGCTAATCATTTATGTAGCTGCCGAGTGTTGTACGTGTGCGGAGTTAGACTTCGTCAGACCATGTGCTCTGAGTGCTTCATTTGGTTGGCCGACAATGCACTTTCAGTGCAGTGCGAATACAGTGATGAATGCGGGCAACAAGTCAAACAAAATATAAACATTCCGTAACAATTAATCAGAGGCGCAGGTCACCTGTGCTACAGAACAGAAAATAAGTATCTGAACTACCCTAAAACTGTGTCAGTGGAGTCCGGATTCATGATGTATATTTTCAATGAAATGTCACGAGAACATTTTTAACTTAATAATTTGCTTGAAACTTTGTGTGTGTGTGTGTGTGTGTGTGTGTGTGTGTGTGTGTGTGTGGGCGGAGGAATTTAACTAATGTTATTCATGGTTCAAATGAATCTGAGCACTATGGGACTTAACATCTGAGGTCATCAGTCCCCTAGAACTCAGAACTAATTAAACCTAACTAACCTAAGGACATCACACACATCCATGCCCGAGGTAGGATTCGAACCTGCGACCGTAGCGGTCGCGCGGTTCCAGACTGTAGCGCCTACAACCACTCAGGCACCCCGGCCGTCAAAATTAAACAGACCTTTGGAGAAAAGAGAGCCACTTGTATGAATGTCAAGAGCTCAGATGGAAACCCAGTTCTAAGCAAAGAAGGGAAAGCAGAACGGTGGAAGGAGCATATAGAGCGTCTATACAAGGGCGATGTACTTGAGGACAATATTATTGAAGTGGAAGAGGATGTAGATGAAGATGAAATGGGAGATATGATACTGCGTGAAGAGTTTGACAGAGCACTGAAGACCTGAGTCGAAACAAGGCCACGGAAATAGACAACATTCCATTAGAACTACTGACAGCCATGGGAGAGCCTGTCCTGACAAAACTCTACCATCTGATGAGCAAGATGTATGAGACAGGCGAAATACCCTCAGACTTCATGAAGAATATAATAATTCCAATCCCAAAGAAAGCAGACGTTGAGAGATGCGAAAATTACCGAACTATCAGTTTAATAAGTCACGGCTGCAAAATACTAACGCGAATTCTGTACAGACGAATGGAAAAACTGGTAGAAGCCGACCTCGGGGAAGATCAGTTTGGATTCCGTAGAAATATTGCAACACGTGAGCCAATACTGACCCTACGACTTATTTTAGAAGGTAGATTAAGAAAAGGCAAATCTACGTTTCTAGCATTTTTAGACTTAGAGAAAGCTTTTGACAACTTTGACTGGAATACTCTCTTTCAAATTCTGAAGGTGGCAGGGCTAAAATACAGGGAGCGAAAGGCTATTTACAATTTGTACAGAAACCAGATGGTCGTTGTAAGAGTCGAGGGGCATGAAAGGGAAATAGTGGTTGTGATGGGACTGAGACAGGTTTGTAGCCTCTCCCCGATGTTGTTCAATCTGTACATTGAGCAAGCAGTGAAGGAAACAAAAGAAAAATTCGGTGTAGGTATTAAAACCGATGGAGAAGAAATAAAAACTTTGAGATTCGCCGATGACATTGTAATTCTGTCAGAGAGAACAAAGGACTTGGAAGAGCAGTTGAACGGAATGGATGGTGTCTTGAAGGGAGGATATAACATGAACATCAACAAAAGCAAAACGAGGATCATGGAATGTAGTGGAATTAAGTCGGGTGATTTTGAGGGTATTAGATTAGGAAATGAGACACTTAAAGTAGTAAAGGAATTTCGCTATTTGGGGAGCAAAATAACTGATGACGGTCGAAGTAGAGAGGATATAAAATGTAGACTGGCAATGGCAAGGAAAGCGTTTCTGAAGAAGAGAAATTTGTTAACATCGAGTATTGATTTAAGTGTTAGGAAGTCGTTTCTGAAAGTATTTGTATGGAGTGTAGCCGTGTATGGAAGTGAAACATGGACGATAACCAGTTTGGACAAGAAGAGAAATGAAACTTTCGAAATGTGGTGCTACAGAAGAATGCTGAAGATTAGATGGGTAGATCACGTAACTAATGAGGAGGTGTTGAATAGGATTGGGGAGAAGAGAAGTTTGTGGCACAACTTGACTAGAAGAAGGGATCGGTTGGTAGGACATGTTGTGAGGCATCAAGGGATCACCAATTTAGTATTCGAGGGCAGCGTGGAGGGTAAAAATCGTAGAGGGAGACCAAGAGATGAATACACCAAGCAGATTCAGAAGGATATAGGTTGAAGTAGGTACTGGGAGATGAAGAAGCTTGCACAGGATAAAGTGGCACGGAGAGCTGCATCAAACCAGTCTGAGGATTGAAGACAACAACAACAACAACAACAACATCAAAGGAAAAGGAAAAGCAAAAGGTTGGTAAGATAAGGTATGGCCGTCCGAAAGCACTGATTTTTATCGAATTGAAATGGTATAGGACGAAGTGGGCAGAAGTACCCGGAAAGCTCACATAACAAGAAAGAAACATCTCTAGAATGTCGCTAATGATGTGTAAAATCATACAAACTCGCAATAGCTGCAAAACGTTACTAACCGCATGCCTGCAGTTTGTGAGGCAGTCATTAAATCCTAGTGAAGGTACTTTTACTAAAATGAAACATAATTTTTGTGTTTGCATTACATATACTCAAGCGTGTACAGGGTGAACATGAATAAAACCGACACAATGCAGGGACAGATTCCTGATTGGCCATGGAGGAAAAGAATAAGTGTCCGCGAAACCACCGTTGCTACGGTAGATAGAGCTGACGAATGACAGTTCCTCTGACCACGTGTCGCGTGTTTCTTGTGTATTGCAGGCTGTGTGACTGACGCAAAGTACTTTAATCAGCAGAATGATCTGGTATTCATATACGACCAAGAAGATGGAAGCGGTCTAAGGGTCCCAGAGTTATACCAAAACAAGTACCTTCATAGACACCATCCACATCACACAACATTTCAAGCCCTTTTTGGGCGTTTGTGTGATCGTGGGTCCCTTCAGACAGTCAAACACACAGGGAGCCAGCGTACTGTGCGTACACCAGATTTGGGAGACAGGGTACTACAGGACATTGAGACAAATGCTGGTACAAGCTGTAGGCCAGTGACCCACCAACTCGGTGTGAGCCAATGTACTATGACAACCCTATCATCTGTAACCCCATGGAGTCCTCTCTGAACATCTGCAATGACGTGGACGCGATGCTCTGGGACGATTTGTTGTTGTTGCACGCACGCCGTTCATTTTCGGACACACGTTCGTAAGACATTTTTCTCTCCATTTCCAATCAAGAATCTGTCCCTGCAGGTTTGTGGTTTTATTAATGTTGACAATGTATAATTATATTATTGGAGAAATGAGGTTTTCTTTGCGTTCATATTTGAAAAATCAAATAACAGTCATGGTGTATTGAAATTACCGAGTGCTTCTGTAGTGACGTGGTTGGGTTTCTGCGAGTGGCCCAATGGATGCCACACACCCCCGTCTGGATGTTGCCGAACTCTTGAAAAGTCTTTCGCAGCTAAGATACAACATATGACTTTAAAAATGTGACACATAAGCCTCAGCAGTGTAGCGGCGGCAGGGATGCGAAATTTATAACGTGTAGCAGCAATGCGCACAGTGCCTGCAGTCGATTGTGTCTCTCAGTCGACCGCCGCTGGTCGATTATTATCGTAATCAGCGGGCCGGGCCGATCGTAAACGCGCAGCACGGCTGCCTGTGTGTGTGGTCCGGGCATGGTTTTACTGCACGTGAACATACGCAGCCTGCATGCACCAAACAAACAAAGCCCCCACCCGCCACGCGCTCGTCCTGTTTCTTTGGAGCTGCAGGCAGCGCCAGGGCCGTCATTACACGATCGTAGCACAGTGAATCGCGGGACCACACGTGGAGTGCGTGTTGTTGCGTAACGTGGGCTCCCCTGACGTTGCCTAAGCCCCTCACTACCATCGCCACGCATCTGTCCCACGATAGGTTAGGAGTAAACTCAGAATTTGTTGCAGGTTACCGCTATGTATCAGTGTCCCACTGGTAAAGGGAAGCCTTCTAATGGTTAACAGAATTCACGTAATTACTGACTGCACCTGTAGGTTGTACTGTCCTCACATTTCTTTCTTAACCCTCCTCTCCGTGTTGTCACATCGAACTAAACTGGTGTCCAAAATTAAAGCAACAAATTGCTATTTCCCCGTCCTGTGTCTAACTCACTGTATAATCATACAAACTGTCAATGGATGTCTTTACGATCGTGCTCTGCTGGGAATATGGCATTCCCATCAACGAACAACCACGTCACAATGACGTCAGGGCACGTATTAAGTGGGGTATTGTTTGCAGGGTAATTGCACATCCAAAATCGCTGTGTACACACTCACGGACGGTGCATTATAGCACAGAAAAGATGCCTGCAGACCCTGTTGTGGAGAGCCATAGGAAGAATGGACGCAGGAGAGCAGACAACTGATGTGGTCCTACGGCTTCATGTGAGCCGTTCTGTGGGATGAGGCGATGGTTTATAGAGACGGAAACTGTATCGAGGACAGGGCCGACGACGTGTGACATCAGATATTGTGGACTCTAACCATACAACTAATCAAAGGTTTGGCCGAGACGGAAAATAAATTAATTTGATCACAGACCAAACACTCATAAAAATGCATACGTCATGATATCGCTCATAGGGGTGCGATGTAATTAATAGTATTGTCCGTGCACTGTTCACGAGAAACAAACATTTAAAATAAAACAGGAAATGCATGAGAGTGTGCATTAGATCAGCTCCCAGCAACACACCTGAAAATAAGACTTAATCTAAAGCATTTGTTCTAAAATAGAAGGGGAAACTAATCACTGGACCTGTGTGTAAGGAAACGCCTTGGATGTGCTAACGGGAAAGCTACGAGGTGAGTGGCTTAGGTGCAAAAACGTAACCTCTGAGTGCAAGAGAAAATTGTGGATAAAATCATTTATTCCTAAGATATGTACACAATTCCTGATAACATTAATACCTAAAACATTAAATAAAAGCATCGATACATTCACCGTTATAATCTACACGTGAAAGCACTGGTGTGAATCATTCATACAACTGATGTTGCCTGATAACTGATCGCAATAACTCGTGAAACGGTACACGTTTCGCAGTACACCCGCGTGCCTACGTGGTTTGTGGAGACGCAATTTCTAGGTATCGCGGCCAAGTTGCAACAATATCACATCACGCAATCACGAACAGCTAA
The DNA here is from genome assembly GCF_021461385.2 of Schistocerca piceifrons. NCBI lineage: Eukaryota > Metazoa > Arthropoda > Insecta > Orthoptera > Acrididae > Schistocerca > Schistocerca piceifrons. The sequence continues at coordinate 29,582,799 of NC_060140.1, read as the reverse complement.
CATTCTTTAAAAACAAACATGAGATCGGACAGTCAGTGATGACGGTAGCCCAACAAATTCTGATGTTCAACCACGTGGTTGGCTCTCCACGGACAAAAGATACATAAAATAAGGAAAATTTTTGAGAAGGCAAAGCTATTAATATTTAGAAAAATGAAAGCTTATACAGGCACAGTTGATGGCAAACAGACATTCATACAGAAGCGAGTGCTCACTTATTATCGACACCTTTGTTTGGCGCTCTTCCGGCGGATCCAAGTCTGCTATAGAAATTTACTAAAAGAAAAATCTGCCAAAGTTTTGCATTCCTTGCTGCGACAAGACAAAGCAATTTTTCAGTGTTGAAAAGCGAGGCCAAAAGCTAACAGCTCTTCCCTCGCCAAGTAACAACGCGCCACGCGGTCAGCCTAACTCGGCCTTCTTCGACTCGACTGGAGCACTGCTGTGGACGCTTCCCGTACCGGCGGCAGACTGCCTCCCTTTTTCTTCTCCAGCCTCTTCCACGCTCCGCGTGGCCCGGAAAACCGAAAGATGCCATTTCTGCCACCAACCTGACGCAGGTAGATTTCTCACAAGTACCGCAAACCTCTTTGCCTACATGACCACTACGAGAGTTGGCTATTCTGTACAACTGCTGCTGAATCGGTATGACTATCGCAGATTTCCTGCAGCAGACTACGTCACCGTCTAGCAACGCCACACAACCACAACCATTCAATCACACCACTGTGAGAATTATCGAAAAAGAGAAGCAAGGAAAAGAAAGAGAAATGACAGTGAATTTTTTTTTGTGGTTTTAGGGCGCAAAACTTCTATGGTCATTAGCGCCCAGCCCGTGACGTAGGAAACAGGAAAAAAACGAAATTTAAAATCAGCAGCAATGGGAACAAAGTCATAAAATTTGAGAAACTAAAGGCAGAAGGAATGCTTAAAAATCCACTATAAAAAGGGGTTGGTTGTCCCCAAAAAAAGCTTCAAATGACTGACGTCATTTCACTGTCACTAATAAACTGTAGAACGCGGTCAGCTGAGCGCGTGTCATCTGCTAAAATCGACGATAGATCAGGCGATAGCTGTAGACGGGAGCGTAACGGATTAAAATAGGGGCATTCAATTAAAAGGTGTCTGACCGTCCACAGCTGAGAGCAGTGGGGACAGAGTGGGGGAGTATCACCGCTTAAAAGATGTCGATGGCTAAAAAGACAGTGTCCTATCCGGAGTCTAGCTAAAATTACCTCCTCCCGACGACGCGTTCGGGAGGAAGAGGTCCAAGCGCAAGGAAGGGCTTTCACTTCCCGCAATTTATTATGGGGAAGTGTTGACCAATGCGCATGCCATAAATGAGCAACTTGGCGACATAACCCGCTCCGAAGATCGGTAAACGGAAGAGACTGAATAGCTGGCCGAGGAAGAGAGACTGCAGCCTTGGCCGCTATATCGGCCGCCTCATTCCCACTGATACCAGAGTGTCCCGGGAGCCAGAGGAACGCCACTGAGACGCCCCCCAGGTGGAGCAAGCGCAGACAGTCCTGAATCCGGTGCACCAGAGGGTGCACAGGGTAAAGAGCTTGGAGACTTAGGAGAGAGCTGAGAGAATCTGAGCAGATTACGTACTGTATCCGCTGATGGCGGCGGATGTAGTGGACAGCCTGGAGAACAGCGTAAAGCTCCGCAGTATAAACCGAACACTGGTCGGGAAGCCGAAAGTGATTTGGGGTGTCGCCAACAATATAGGCACTCCCTACACCTAACGATGTTTTCGAGCCGTCGGTGTAAATAAATGTGGCTTCCGTCATTTGTGCACATAGAGCAGCAAATGCCCGACGGTAGGCAAGTGTAGGGGTACCATTCTTGGGAAATTGACATATGTCTCTGAGCAAGTCGATCCGGGGACGAAGCCAAGGCGGTGCTGTACCCCAAGTTGTCAAGAAGGTTTCAGGAAAGCGGAAGGAAAGAGAATGGAGCAGTTGACGGAAGCGGACTCCCGGGGGTAGGAGGGAGGAGGAGCGGCCTGCATACCCGACATCAAAGGAGGCGTCGAAAAAAAGGTCATGGGCTGGATTGGCAGGCATGGAAGACAGATGGCTAGCATAACGACTCAGAAGGACTGCCCGCCGATTGGACAGCGGAGGTTCAGCAGTCTCAGCATAAAGGCTTTCCACAGGGCTGGTGTAAAAAGCTCCAGACACTAAACGTAATCCACGGTGGTGGATAGAGTCGAGACGCCGAAGAATAGACGGCCGAGCAGAGGAGTAGACTATGCTTCCATAATCCAATTTCGAGCGCACTAAGGCGCGATAGAGGCGGAGAAGGACCACTCGGTCCGCTCCCCAGGAGGTACCATTCAGGACACGGAGGGTGTTAAGGGAACGCAGACAGCGAGCCGAAAGATAGGAAACGTGGGAGGACCAGCTCAGTTTTCTGTCAAACATAAGACCCAAGAATTTAGCGACGTCGGAAAACGGAAGGTTGACAGGACCCAGATGTAAGGAGGGCGGAAGAAACTCCTTACGTCGCCAAAAATTAACACAAACGGTCTTACTGGGTGAGAAACGGAAGCCGGTTTCGATGCTCCACGAGTGGAGGCGATCGAGACATCCTTGAAGACGTCTTTCAAGAAGGCTGGTCCGTTGAGAGCTGTAGTAGATCGCAAAATCGTCCACAAAGAGGGAGCCCGAGACATCAGGAAGGAGACAATCCATAATTGGATTAATGGCGATGGCAAACAGTACAACACTCAGCACGGAGCCCTGGGGTACCCCGTTTTCTTGGGAGAAAGTACGGGAGAGAGTAGTGTTCACCCGCACCCTAAATGTGCGCTCTGCCATAAATTCGCGAAGAAAAAGGGGCAGCCGGCCTCGAAAGCCCCAAGAGAACAGTGTGCGGAGGATGCCTGTCCTCCAACAGGTATCGTATGCTCTCTCCAGATAAAAAAATATTGCTACCGTTTGGCGTTTCCGGAGAAAATTGTTCATGATATAAGTGGAGAGAGCAACAAGATGGTCAACGGCAGAACGATGCTTTCGGAATCCGCATTGGGCTGGTGTTAAAAGACTGCGGGATTCCAGCCACCAAGCTAAACGGTAATTCACCATACGTTCCAAAACCTTACAGACACTACTCGTGAGAGAAATGGGGCGATAGCTAGAGGGGAGATGTTTGTCCTTTCCAGGTTTCGGAACGGGAACGAGAGAGAGATGACAGTGAAAGTGGGCTACCGGACTAATGAAAGGTGGCTACAGGATCCTTTCAAAGTCACGAAATTTTCTAAGTCTGAATGCCAAAGCAGTGGGCCTATCTTAGTTGTGGTCTCACTACTCGACAGTTACGCAGCAGCGGGAATGAAAGAAAATAGCCTCCGTAGCTTGGGTTTCACGGATGGTAATCAGGCCATTTCCCCGTCATCCTACCTGTATATTGTTTCTGGGGTAGCTCGGTTCTCAGACCACCACCACCACTGCGCGTTTTGCAAACGTAAGAGCACGATCTCTTAATGAGTTTGCCGTTTGTCAGGGCGCTCAGTTCTTCGTCACTCGGTTGGCTTCCTAAACACACTGTAGCCCATGCTTGTCGTCACGTACCTCGCGTGTTATCCCTCGGCGACTTGCGTGTGGCAGGGCCACATATTTGTATTGTAGAGCGAGTTAAGGAACGCGTGTGAGCCCAGTCGGTTGATTTTGTGTCTTCCACACTGAGGTGACAGACATAATGAGATAGCGATATGCACATTGCGGTAGATTCTTTTGTGTGTTTGTCTTATTTTTGTTTGTCTGTTGTCGGTGTATTATGCTCGCAGTGAAAGGTCGTAACAACGTGATAAAATTGTCTCTGATAGTGCTGTTAAAAGAACTACTGTTTGTTGCGCGTATGAAGAGTCTTGGGAGAGACGGCTGGATATTTTTAGCAACTATTCATACATGAGATTGCAGGTTCGAGTGCTGTTGTCCACGTCTCTTCCCGTACACGTCACATTCAATCTGAAACAATTCTGCTATTTCAATACTTCCAAAAATACTAAGAACGGTCGTGACGCTCATCTTTGTTCTCATGAAATAATAACGGTTTATTGTGTCTCTTGTACAATTCTCCACATAACATCAAAAGAAGCGAACGGAAAACTCTAGTTACCCTTAGTTACGAGTAAACCACAGAGACAGTAATATTCCGAGTCAAACGTATAATTATCATAGAGTCTCTTAGGTAACGTCTTTGCCACTTAGCTTTCTCACAGTCGATTCAGTACATTACGTATTTATTACACTACAACATGTAGACACAGGGGAAACGTCGCGTACACACGGCATAAAACGGCAGTGCATTGGCGGATTTTTTATTCGTACTCAGGTGATTCATGTGAGAATGCTCCAATGTCATTATGGCTGTACGATGGGAGTTAACACACTTTGTGGCCGACGGCCCTTACATAACGACCGAGACCAGGGCATTCTGCGTAAAGTACCCCGTGCGAAACGACAGCCGTCTCTGCGTGAAATAACGTCACAAATGTGTGTGGAATGTACGGCAAACGTACAGTGCGGCGAAATTAGGGGTTAATGGAGTAGGGTAGCAAACGCGAGTGCCTTTGCCAACATCACGACACGCCCCTCCTGGGCTCGTGGCCATGCTGGTTGGACACTAGAGGACAGGGAAACAGTTGTCTTGTCTTATGAGTCCCGATTTCAGTTTGCGACAGCTGACCAAAAGAATACCACAACTTTAGAAATTTAAAACTCTGCAACGACAAAAGGCAGAGCTAAGCACTATCTGTCGGCGAATTAAGGGAGCTATAAAGTTTCATTTAGTTGTACATTTGTTCGCTTGAGGCGCTGTTGACTAGGCGTCAGCGTCAGTTGATGCTAAGATGGCGACCGCTCAACAGAAAGCTTTTTGTGTTATTGAGTACGGCAGAAGTGAATCGACGACAGTTGTTCAGCGTGCATTTCGAACGAAGTATGGTGTTAAACCTCCTGATAGGTGGTGTGTTAAACGTTGGTATAAACAGTTTACAGAGAATACGTTTTTCGGAAGCGTAGCGCGTCACTGTACGTGATGGGTTGATGTTGATATCAATGACTTCTGTTTTTCTTGTGCCGTACCAAACATATTCTCAGACTGAAGTTAAGTGCTTTGTCTCGGATGGCGTTTTCACGATTTATACAAGCAGAGCCATTCAATATACGATTGTGTTAGGTCCGTTTGCTAAAAGGTTTCCGACTGCCACTAGACATTACAGACGAAGGATAACATGTCGCATTATGGTACTTGTGTCTAAAATTTACAAACTGAAATTACAGACTTGTTGCCCAGCTGCAGTATTAGTTATTTCAGAGAAGTCGGGAGACGTCAGTCGATCTCGCAGGTTAGCTGGGCGAACACGCTTGGATGCTTATTGCCATCTTCTCCACATGGTGGACCAGACGTTGCTGTTCGAACCTGACCAGGATTGCAGCCTGTCGTATAAAGCGCCGCGTCATCGGTATATTGCGCCAAATGGCAGTGACGGACGACGGGCATCTCATTGATATATACATTAAACAGAGGAGGGGACAGCACAGGGCCCTGAGGAGTACCGATCTACATGTGGCTGTTACGGAGTGGCGGGATTTGTAAGTGTAGTCTATTACAGGATAACTCGCCATATATTATAAATAAGTAAATTTATTTCTTTGAATTTAGACACAGGATTTGGAGTACAGAACTTAGGCAATTTAGTCCTCAGAAAACTGCTACCTACACTGCGAGTTTTGGGAAAGTGACTTCATGTCCTCCCAGTTTTCATTAAGGTCATTTTTTGATGGTGTAACAGGAGATGACGGCTACATCTGAACATCCAGTTTCGACTGTAATTGTAAAAGCAATACCGAGGAGAAAATGCTGAAGAGAACAACTAGGCGAAGAATTTGAACAATGGAAAGAAAACATTGAGAGATCTTTAAATCTATCTCGAGAAGATTTGTGTTCCACGCAAGGAAATGAACCCATAACAAGATCTATCAATGAAGCTCCATTATTTAACTGTCAAGTACAGACAGGGACATTAATGCACACGTTCGCTTTTGCAACAAAAAAAAAAAAAAATGGTTGACTATGACTATTTTCCTTGTTTCCAAATGTTTCTTTTCATATCCATCAAATAGGCGAATTATTTTACCGAAAGTACTTGCTCTGCTTGCTAGAATAGAAGTTACCGTCAACTTTGTGTTTCGTTTATTAAGAACATTCTGTTTACATGAATGGTACTCTGTAACATTTTTAAACAGGTCGCAAGTAGAGGAAGTGTGCTGCCAAATAAAAAATATGGGTTACTATTAAAAAAAGATGTATTGTTGTCCAATTCGTAACGAACGAAGACACAAAGGAGATCATGTTGCTGTCTGGTCTTATGAGTCCCGATTTCAGTTTGCAACAGCTGACGGTAGGTTTCGAGTGTGGCGCGGACAGCACGAAGCCATGGACCCAATTTGTCAGTGAGGCACGAGCAAGCTGGTGGTGGCTCCATAATGGTGTGGTATGTGTTTACATGGAATGAACTGTGTCCACCCGTCCAACTGAACCTGTTCATTGCCTGGAAATGGGTATGTCTGGCTACTTGGCGACCACTTATAGCCACTCATGGACTTCATGGAAGTGTGCAAGGTCACTGGCCACAATTGTTGGTCTCAAAAATATTGTGGACAATTGGAGAGAGTGGTTTGGCCGCCCAGATTACCCCTCACGAATCCCATCGAACAATAATCGAGAAATCGGTGCGTGCACAAAATCCTGCACCGGCAATACTTCCGCAATTATGGACGCCCATCCAGGCAGCATGACTGAGTATTTCTGCAGCGGACTTCCAGTGACTTGTTGAGCCCACGCCGAGCCGACTTGCTGCACAACATCGGGCAAAAGGAGATCCGACACGATGTTAGGCGGTATCCCATCACTTTTGTCACTTCATTGTGTGTTGACTTCAATCAGCCCTACTTGTTTACAGATTTTTTAACGGTTTGTGAGATACATCGGCGTCACAAGTACGATCAGTTTAGACGAACCGTTGGTAACGAACAGTATTGAAGATGCGCCAAAGAAAGAGCTTTTGTAAGAGAGCAGCTTCAACAGGACCGTGGCTTCTTTCTTTTGTGGCTGTCGACCGCTGCACGAGGAAATCAGTTGCAGACCGTATTGGTTATTTAATTTACACCTTCCGTTCACAAATTCAGCAATGGTACTCAAGAGAAAATCTCATCCTACCGAGTTTTTTCTTTTTTCAAAGTATGTCACAAGAAATTTGCTTTCGGCAAGAGACCAATTTTTCAGTGCCTCACTCTGAATTTCATTTCGCTAAAGTGCAACTAGAAGTATGAACTATCGATGTGAAAAAAACTTATCCTGTGGTGCTAAGGTAAATTAAATGACAGGTCGCTATTTTTATGCACTGTCGCTGCCGCGCCTGACGGAATATCATCGACAGAATGGTTTAAGTTTTTGTTTCCCCCTGAAATGGAACGGATCGCTAAGTTGTTTTCTCCCACAGTTAGGTTCGTCCAGCAGAAACGCAGTTGAATCGCCGTGGATTTCAGTGCGACTGTTTCCACAGAACAGGAACTCAACTGCAACTAATATGTGGAGTGATCTTGAAATTTGCCTGATAAACGGCAACTTTCAATTTTTAAATAATTTTCTTTCGATAAACCAATATATTATATTTCTTGATACATTGCAAAGCTGTTCTGTAACCTGTATTTATAAGTACAATGTAGGACTCTCTGAGATGTTGTGGCGGAAGCTCGGACACCTCTCACGATTCGAGGCGTTTCCAGCCAATGAGCGCGCTGGTGTTAACACTCATAGCTTTGGGGCAGAGTTGTTCGCGAGCGCTTGTGATGTCTCGGCGTTGAGACTAGGCGTTAGGTCCAACGAGAGTGGGACGGCAATACCGGTGAGAAAATTATTTCGAGGCTTACGAAAGTGAACTGCTGTCCACGTGCGATGATTTACAGAATTTCTGTGTCTTCGTAAATTCATCAGGTTAGGAGCTGGCTACAGGTTCGTGTTGTTGTCATTCAGTCGGAAACATTAAGCAGTCAACTATAACGTTCTCCCTATCGCTTTAGCTCATTTTAGGGTTTACTTCGAGTTACGCACACACAATTTATTCTTTGTGATAGCTGGTACTTTCAGTCCATGTGCATGTGTGTTTCGGAAGATACGAGTCTTTGTGTCCGACGTTCACTTCATTTTGTAAACAAAAATTTTATGTAATTACTTATTATGTTTCTGACTTTCACTTTTCTAAGTCATTTATTGAATATTTACGTACGTTTGGGTGGGCCATTTCGTGATCAGGTGTTGCAAGGTCCCACCTTTAAGTAACTGCTGCACGTGACAAAGCTCCTGAGATATTTCACTTCTCAGATAGTTTTCCCTGTTTATAGTAATAAATACGCCGTTCTTCAATGCACTTTCGGCTGGAAAGGTAGGTTTTAACGACGATCGCTGAATGAAGGAGACGGTGCGGCCCACTCTATAAAGTTTGTATGCTTATGTTCCACAAACTAAATTATGGTATATTACGTCGCTGTATCTTGTCTTACTTAACACGTTACGCATTTTTAAATATTACGAAATGAACATTATTCACATGTTTCTAAGACGTGCTGCCGGCAGTTATTCACTTTTCATATTTGAACACTGCAATTACAGAAAGGGGACTCCACCCACATTCCTCAGTGGTCGATTGTAAGTTTCCTACTACTACACGTCTTTAGTAATTTTCACAGGATATTATGAGAGATTTTCTTGTTATAACTGTTCAATTATTAGTGCTGTGTCTACTACTAATTAGGTGGCGTGATCTACAAAACTGTGTTACCATGGAGTTTCGTTTTGTGTTATTGAAGTAATATGCCATTACAAAACTGATTAGTTGTGTAATGTATTCGAATATGACAGAGCATAGCTTCACTATATAAGGGCTTAATGTTTCTACTTGCACTAGCAGTTCAGTTATTAAATAGAGTGGCCACCTACTACCTACAGCTGCCACATTACAGTCTTCTCTAAGGACGCCAATCGTTGGCCCGCATCTCGTGGTAGTGCGGTAGCGTTCTCGCTTCCCACGCCCGGGTTCCCGGGTACGATTCCCGGCGGGGTCAGGGATTTTCTCTGCCTCGTGATGGCTGAGTGTTGTGTGATGTCCTTAGGTTAGTTAGGTTTAAGTAGTTCTAAGTTCTAGGGGACTGATGACCATTGATGTTAAGTCCCATAGTGCTCAGAGCCATTTGAACCATTTTTTTAGCCAATCGTTGCTTACTCTACCACCGTTAATGTTCTACTGTATACTGTATAACTGATACAATAAGCAAGTCCAAACGGATGTAGTGTGCAGCAGTTATACAGAGGTGAAGATGACAGAGTAGCGTGGAGAGCTGCATCCAATCAGCGACGGACTAAAGACAGAGACGACAAACATCCACCCGGCGAAATCTGAAACCTCGATATTGCTTCTACAGACTGGGAACGATCAACGATAAGGACAGAAAGCTGAAATTTGGAGTAACTGTTCGAAATTCCACTCCTAAGGCATGAAATACGAAACGAAAGGCTTTTTGAAAGTAAATCGCCACTTACGCAATTTTGAAGCTAGAACTACGAAAACTGATATTTGGATTCTCAGTCAGAATTAAAAAAGAATCGTGTACAGCATTTTTGGAAATTCAACCACTAAGGGAATAAAATAGTGGGCGAAAGATTTCCTGAAAATGAATTTTTATTTATTTATGACTCATCAGTCTTCTGACTAGTTTGATGCGGCCCGCCACGAATTCCTCTCCTGTGCCAACCTCTTCATTCCAAAATAGCATTTGCAGCCAACGTCCTCCATTATTTGCTGGATGTATTCCAATCAGTCTTACTCTACAGTTTCTGCCCTCTACGACTCCGTCTAGTACCATGGAAGTAATTCCCTGATGTCGTAACAGATGTCCCGTCGTGCTGTACCTTCTCCTTGTCAGTGTTTTCCACATATTCCTTTCCTCTCCGATTCTGTGCAGAACCTCCTCATTCGTTACTTTATCAGCCCAACTAATTTTCAACATTCGTCTATAGCACCACATCTCAAATGCTTCGATTCTCTTCTGTTCCGGTTTTCCCACAGTCCATCTTTCACCACCATACAATGCTGTGCTCCAAACGTACATTCTCAGAAATTTCTTCCTAAAACAGAGCCCTATGTTTTATACTTTTCTTGGCTAGGTATGCCATTTTTGGCAGTGTCACTCTGCTTTTGATGTTCTCCTTTCTCCGTCCATCATTGGTTATTTTGCTGCCCAGGTAGAAGAATTCCTTAACTTCATCCACTTGGTGATCATCAATTTTGATGTTAAGTTTGTCGCTTTTCTCGTTTCTGCTACTTCTCATTACTTTCGTCTTTCTTCGATTTAATCTCAATCCATATTCTGTACTCCTTAGACTATTCGTTCCATTCAGCAGATCATGTAATTCTTCTTCACTTTCGCACAGGATAACAATGTCATTAGCGAATCGTATCACTGATGTCCTTCCACCATGAATTTTAATTCCATTCCTGAACGTTTTTTTTTTCCATCATTGCTTCTTCGATGTACAGATAGGAACGAAAGTCTGTATCCCTATCTTACACGTTCTTTAATCCGAACACTTCGTTCTTGGAAGTCCATCCTGATTCCCTCTTGCCTCTTGTATATGTTATATATTACCCGTCTCTCCTTCATAACAACCCTCTGTTTTTCTCAGAATTTCGAATAACTTGCACCGTTTTATATTGTCGGGCGCTTTTTCCAGGTCGACTAATGCTATACTTGATACTTCTTTAGTCTTGCTTCCTTTAGTAACCGCAAAGTCAACCATGGTTGAACTGTGTAAGCATTCACTTGAGCACGAACAACTGCTACAATTCCGCACTGCATTGATAATGACCTGACACAGGTCGAAATCTGATCTGCGTTGTGACTATAAATGTCACATTAAAGCAACTTAATTCCACGACTGATTGCTGCTCTATCTAACCCAAAAAAGAAAGTGTTTCAGTGTTTGTGGAAATTCGACCCCAAGAGCGTGAAACAGGGGATGAAAATTTTTAGGAAAATATTTCGTTGTTGTTGTTTCTGTTGTTTTTGTTATCGTTATCTTCAGTCCACAGACTGGTTTAATGCAGCTCTCCATGTTACTCCATCCCGCGCAAGCCTTATCATGTCCGACTAACTACTGCACCCTACATCCTTCTGAATCTGTTAAATCTATCAAAACTTGTATTTCAGTTCTCGATTGGATATAAAGAAATACGTTCTAGGGGATGAAATTTTCTATGGAAATATCTCCATAAGAACGGAAAAGGCAATATTAGTAAAAATCTTGAACTCCAACCAACAGGATCACTTTCAGGTCAGTATGCTTCTATGGCCTCAATTAAGCGTGAAAAGTTTAGAAGGTGTTGCAATATGTAACCAACATTAAAACTCGATTGAAGCAAAGAAAGAAGGTCTGTGCTGACAATACAGTCTACTCCAGCGAAGCAGAAGACGCTAAGATGGTCCGTTATGTGTTCTGAGTCTGTGGCTGCGACAGGCCTGTATTATCTACTAGAGTTTCAAGCTGCGACATTTACGACTAATGTCCTATCGGAATCATAATTAGGTTCAAACGGTTCTGAGCACTATGGGACTCAACTGCTGTGGTCATAAGTCCCCTAGAACTTAGAACTACTCAAACCTAACTAACATAAGGACATCACACACCTCCATGCCCGAGGCAGGATTCGAACCTGCGACCGTAGCGGTCGTGCGGTTCCAGACTGTAGCGCCTTTAACCGCTCGGCCACTCCGGCCGGCTCATCGTAATTAGGAGTAAAATTAGTGACTGCTTGGAGTGCACACAGTTCCTCTTATACAGGGGAGGCGAAAGCGACTGAAATCATCCAAAGGAGAGCCTAAGCAACGAATGTGCGAGAAGGCACAGTGTGTAGTGGGGTGACCAGCAGCAAGGCTCACAAAGACCTCAGCAGTCACCGAGCCTTCGGTTAGCACCACAGGTCCCATGAAGGGCCAGGTGAATGATTCCAATAGCATAACGCCGCGACCATGGTGCGGTGCACGCTTTGGCAGCCGTTGGCGTGGATGACGGATTATCCAAACACGACCATCGCCGTGGTGCAACAAGAAGAAACGTGATTCACCCGAGCAGGCGATACGTTTCCACTCACCCACTATCCCTTCTCGATGATGCCGTGCCAACTGCGATCGTAAATGGCGACGTCGTTGGGTCTACATGGGAACTAAAGTGGCTTTTTTTAGTGAATTTATCTACTTGCGGCCCTTACCGACGCCAGAATAATTCCCTAGTAATATATGCCCCGTTACTCGACTGTAATGCCACAAGCTAGAAATCAGTCTGGCGGTGGGCAATAGTCGTAACTTTTTAGCTCCTGAGTGTCTATTCCTTCATGAGATATCTGGTTTGTAGTGTGGAGCATCCTGAAGGAACTTAGGCACAGTAGAGAGAAGCCGATTTTCACGCGGACGACAATGATAAGGAAGTTGTACAGTACTGTAATCCTGTGAAACCGAAAAGTACTTCAGTTATAAACAACAACTGAGAGAATATTGTTGTGCTTTCCTTTTATTCTGTACTGGAGTATCTCTCAGTAGTTCATAAATTTTCGCTGTATCGCGTAGTCGTACTTCAAAGCAGAACAGAGTGAGTTTTACCGGACGGCTGATACAGAACACATGTGAAAGTAACATCAGCGTAAATGGACCATTATCGTTGAACGTGTACTTACTGTCCATAAACGATGTGTCAACAAAGTCTGAAGAAGACTGAAATGTTCGGTGTTGTAGCTGCCGGCAGCTGTGTCCGAGCGGTTCTAGGCTATTCAGTCCGGAACCGCGCTGCTGCTACGGTCGCAGGTTCGATTCCTGCATCGGGCATGGATGTGTGTAATGTCCTTAAGTTAGTTAGGTTTAAGTAGTTCTAAGTCTAAGGGACTGATGACCTCAGATATTAAGTCCTACAGTGCTTAGCGCCATTTTTTTGTTGTAGCTGTCTACGGGAAGGTATCACCTCTGCATGATTTTAAGGAAATACAGAGCGGCTTACACTATCTTTACACTTTTGTTCTGTCAGTTTTGTTCGAATGAAAATAAAGGTAAAATAATGCCTAAAAGAAGAGAAATAAGCAGTTATAGCCAAATTACATGAGCAGTGGTAAACTTGCGGATCTTGCCACATTGTGTGAAACATCGAAGCGATGTGATACAGGAAGAATACGTGAAATGCGTAACAGAGAATGCGAACGGAAGACTCAGTTTTGTTGGAAGGATTGTTAGCAAGCTCAAAACATCAGTTTGCAGATCCAAAACAACGCATTAGTGTGAACTGCTACGGATGACTCGTCCATCTTTTCTAATCGAACCGTCTTGACAGCCTCCGCTAAAGGAATTCTCAGACGCGCTGCAAGAATTGTCAATAGATCGGTGCAGCGCAGACCGTGAAGGAAGTGTAACAAGAAATGACCTTGAAACTGAAATGTGGAAGAAATGCGATCCTCCTCTCGGTTAGATCTGCTGAGAAAAAAATCACTGAACTGTAATCCGACAATGTCTTGTATCTTGCAGGAGGATCGGACGAATAAGATAGGACAGACTACAAGGTATGTACAGAGGCGTACAGTCATTTTTCGGTCGTTCCGTTCACGAATGGGATAAGAATCATGCATGTGAAGGCACATTCGACAACAGTCTCACTTTAACTAATATAGTCACACGGGTCTTTTTTTTTTTTTAACATGTCTGATGCAGCCAAAGGCACTAATTAGCCTCAAACTTCCCTGCGTTACAAAATCGACGATCGTTTTGTGCTTGAAAATGTGTGTTTCTTTTACTAAAACTGTGCTATTAGTCGCAAATGCGTATCTCAGGCTTGGGACCGGATAACGTTGTTCTTTTTTCCCCCATTTGATTCGTTACCTCCACATTACTTACCCGATACACCTGTCTAATCCTAACATCCTTCAGCACTACAACATTGCAAAAGTTTCTATTCTCTTCTTGTCTGAGATGCATATACTCAACTTCACACTCCGTACAAGGCTACACTCCAGGTCGAAACCTCCAGGAACGTAACACTTAAATTTATCTATATATGACGGTAGTATCTGTTCCCCAAAGAGCAGTTATCGTAGATGACCATGCAGCTTTGCTAGAATAAAATGATAATTAAATGGACACCCTAGCTGCAACCAGGCGATGATATACTTCATTGGGGACACGTTGAAAATGTGTGGCCCGACCGGGACTCGAACCTGGTATCTCCTGGTTACACGGCAGACGCTCTATCCATCTGAGCCACCGAGGACACAGAGAATAGTGCGCCTGCAGGGACTTATCTCTTGCACGCTCCCCGGGGCACACAGTTTCAACATGTCCCCAATGAAGTATATCAACGCCTGGTTGCAGCTAGGGTGTCCATTTAATTATCACTTAAATTTATATTACGTGACAACAAATTCCGCTTTTCCGGATATACTTATCTAACTATTGGCAGGTTGCGTTTTATAGTCTCCGTACTTTGGCCGTCGTATGTTATTTTCCTATCGAAACAGCAAAACGCGTCGACTACTGTTAGTATCTAATTCTCTAAATTATTTCAACATCGCTTGATCTAATTCGAATCCATTCCGTTACTCTTGATTTACTTTTGTCGATGTTCATCCCGTAACCTCTTTTGAAGGCACTATCCACTGCGTTCAACTGCTCTCCTAAGTCCTTTGCCGTCTGTGGTAGAAACGCATAGGAATATCTCAAACTTTTTATTTCTTCCGCCGGCACTTTAACTCCCTTTACAAATTTCTCCTTGGTTGCCTTCAGTGTTTGCCCAGTATACAGATTGGAAAGCACTGAGGATAGGCTAGAACTCTGTCTCACTCCCTCCTCAACGACTGTTTCTCTTTCATGTTCTTCTGCTGCCGTAAGGTAATAAAAATAAAAAGGAAATAAGTCCCCTTGCCAGAATAAAAGGCTTCAGGCGGTGCGCGACATTTCCTGAAAGACTTAGCAGACACTGGACAGCAGTATATAAGCGACCAGTTAAGGGATATTTCACTCTATGTTCTGTGAGAATGTGTTTGAAGGTCAGGGTGCGGTCACTTGGAGGCTGGTAGAATTCCTGCGAATAATAAAGTAAATGCCGAAAAATGCGACAGGGGCACACGATTCATTTTCGTTGTAATTCAGAGGACATCATAAAAGCAGAGCGGATACAGAGAGACGTAAAATTTTGTTCGGAGGGCCTACTCGAGGTCACACGGGGCGAGCCGTAACTCGCGAGATGGCGGTCACCCCTGCTCCCTCAGAAGCGGTCCGTTCAGACCACACGTATTCGGTCCCTTTTATATGCGGCACGCAGATGCGTATCGCCGATTTCCACCCTGTCGCCTGCCTGGAGGCCCTTTTCAGTGCAGCCAGTGGATTACGGCGGCCTATTCTGTGGCCGTGTCCGGGTGAGAAAGGACCGGCGGGCCGCAGCAGACGCAGGTTGAGGCCCACCGCTTCCAAGCGTCGGATCAGCCTCCACCCTACGGAGAGCTTACGACCGCACGTCGAGGTACGGCCTTTGAAACCGGTATGTCAATGAAAATACTTTCTCTATGCACATCACCGTATATCAACGAGTTTAGTGCCTGGACGGACAAATACTGTAATGTACACATATGGCAAGCAGCTCCCAGCTCTGGTGAACTGTGTTAGTATTATGCAGTGCGACTAAAGTAATACTGCACGGTGCTGCGGCAGGGAAGCAGAGCCGTACGGAGGTGGTACTGCATCCCTGGAAGAACGGCCAAGGCTGTTGCACTGCGCTTAAACTGTCTTTCTGCAGTTTATCTCTCGTAGATTTCGCAAAATTTATTTCTTTATAACATAATAATAATAATTATTTATAATATTTTATATTAAATACTAAATATAATTTTGTAATAATATTATAAAATTAATAATTGCAATTATTATAGTTTCATAATTATGAAATACGAAAGCATATAAAAAATATGTCTTTTTCTTTACGGGAGACAGTGTACATTGATTTTCGCGTGACGTATAGGGCTCAAACTGTGCATCGTGGATCCCAGGGGCGCCGCGGCCTCACTGTAGGGCTATCGCGATGGTTTCACGAAAATAGTAATTTGCTCATCTGCTTTCTGAGTAGAGGAACAACCTGTGCGCTGGTAGGGCTATCTAGGGGGCCGACAGTGCTGTTACTATGGCAGCGTGATGGTAGACCAGTGTTGTGCAAGAGAAAAGCTGGCCGATAAGTGACGACTTCCAGCTGGGTGAAGATAAGAAGTCTGTGTCTGCGTATTATGTAACTGAACTCACTAACTGATTTCTGAAATATTTTCGAAAACTTGCTCAACGGAAATGGATGTATTTGAATTTCCATGAACACCACTGGAGAACAGAAGTTAATTAATGATATTCCTTCAGACTCCACACTGAAACTGAAGTTAGTTTCCTGATCACTGAGTTTTGAAGCTTGCCGAAGCAGGAGTAGGCGTGAGCAAGTAAAAAATCGCAACGAGTTATGATACCTTTTGCAATGTCCTAATTATGTGAGATGGGTCTCTGTATTAGCAATCGTGAACACGAAAGACAGATCGCGAATCAACGTGCAGGAAGAGAAGCGACTCTCAATTTCCAATTTTCTGTCGACAGTTTGAGAACTAATGACGAAGTAAGCTCAGCCTGCCCGTTGATTTCGCTACATGAACGAGATACGCTAATATTAAGAGTGATTATAATGTAGTACGGAATGTAACAATATTATGAAATGGAAAGTTGCTACTCACCACACAGCGGAGATACTGAGTCGCAGATAGGCACAACAAAAAGACTCTTACAATTTCAGTAGTTAAAATGTAGTATGTTAACAGTTAATGAAGAAAAAACTATTTAATTCGCAGTTTAGTGCCCAGGTTACTTCTCGTTCACGACATAAAAAGTCATTCCGTCCAGCTTAGCCGAAAACATTCAAAAACAAGACCTAACGTAACAACCCTGGCACGTTTCAGGAACGGCTGTGCGTTTAAATGGAAGAGAATATCGATAAGGATGAAATATGCAGCTAGAATAACATTTCCAAAATATATATTGAAGTTTATGGAGGTAAGTCCTGTCTATGCCACTAAATAAAAAGCAATTTGTGTTTTGCTATACCCATTTCGCTTATTTTATTTTTGGCGCATCATCAAAGGCCTGTAATAAGCGTTTCATTTTATGCACATAATAAATGTGCTATGTAGTTGTTACAATATGTTACTATATTAAACTTTGTCACGTTTTTCTCTCGTTTTTCAGATTAGAAACAAATTTCGTGAGGTTATGTTATCGTTTAATGTTACGACATCCATTGATGTTGGTGCATGTGCCTGGTCCTGGAAATGTGTACATTCGGTCCTCAAGCTCCAGCTGGCCGATTTCCGGAGTTTTTTCACCAACATTTATTAATTCACATCACTTGCACATTTCATTTTGTTATCAACATGTGTGTGTTATATTGCCAGCTTTACCTGTGTGCTTATCTTTAGTCTGCGTGTGTGGTTTGATATTTTCCATTTTGTGTGTGTGTTTTATTGTGTGTGAATGTCTCATTCCTTCCGAGAACGCTTTTATTTTTTCCTGACCTGAAAAACGCGACAAAAACATGACAAAAAGCAACATATTACTATGTTGCAAGTACTACATAATTTATTATACGCATAAAAAGAAACATGTGTTACAGGCCATTGAAGATGCTTAGTAAATAAAAGAAGCGAAACGCGCACTGTTTTCCTTTTAGTCTCATAGACAGTACATAATCTCCATGAATTTTGAAGCAACTAAGGAACGACGTAAAACGAAAAAAGATGACAACGTTGGAGTGTTTATGTGGAAATGACCCTGTGTGCGTTCGCAGGCGGGGGTCGAGAGAAAGGCGTCTTCTCTAAGCAGGAGATAGGAACACAAATGGCACGAGATGCTTTAGGTCTTCCGTGATATCCCCAAATCGATTGAGACGAATGTCCTGCGTGGAGGACACGGACGATTGTCTACGTATTCCCTACGAGTATCACTGCTAAAAGAACGATTCCACTGCCATCAACCTGAAGGTGGGTGTGAACACCAGAAGGCTTTATTAAGCGTGATAATACTGCAGGAGGTACGACGCTCCCTTATTACGAACTTTGAACCAGCTGAACCAACCAGTTGTAGAAGAGCCACAGTTTGACTTGGACTGGTACGGCGAACTTGATATTTTTCGCATTAACACCAGTCACGGATTAGGCTTCATGCCTGTGCCGACTGCCAGACTTCTGCCTACGATGCAGTACAAGCAGCGATCGTTGTGGTGATGGGAAGCGTGGCCAGTATGTCGCCAGTCCCACTACACCAGCCGCTGTTCCCAACACACGGGTCCTGATGACATCACGAGGGTTGAGTGGGACAAAAAGGTTCAAATGGCTCTGAGCACTATGGGACTTAACATCTTAGGTCATCAGTCCCCTAGAACTTAGAACTACTTAAACCTAACTAACCTAAGGACATCACATACATCCATGCCCGAGGCAGGATTCGAACCTGCGACCGTAGCAGCCCCGCGGTTCCGGACTGCAGCGCTAGAACCGCACGGCCACCGCGGCCGGCTTGAGTGTGACACCTTCCCACAAAAAGAAAATCTGGGAAGGTACTGACCATTAGGCTACGCAAGCGGCCTTTTCTTGTGTATACTGTTTTGTAAACAAACGGTAATTTTTTTATATTTATTCTTTGTCTTGAGGTAGTTGTAATATGCATGGTTTTGATTCTATCGTCGAATGTTATCTACAATACGAGTAAGACATGTCGATCAGCTGTAGTTTTATATTTTCTCTTAATATCGGAAGAATCGTATGTAATGAGTTTTGTACTGCGGACGCTGCGCTAGCTTATTGTGCTCTCTTGTTTTATATTGCCAATAAACCTCCAGCATGAATCCTCCTCTTTTCTTAGTGGCGTAACACGTGTAACTGGATGAAAGCCAATAGCGCGAATTGCATTTCATTGTCCGGAATAATGTCTTGCAAATTAGGGATCCGTTATTTTGCGCGCATGTATTTAGTACTGCTCCAGTTACTGCCACGCAGATACAACTACCGATTAAATTAATTCTGCACCGGACTTTCCATCTCCTTGGCCTTTTCGTACCTGGCCAACTGCCCAGTCGCCAGTTTTCTGCTTACATCTCTTTTTCTGAGAGCTGCACTAAGCAGTGTCATTCCTGCTTCCTTCGGGTCTCCTTTTCCTGCACCGATTCATTTCAGTGATTCCAATTCAGCTGTAATAGGGCTTTCGTAGAATTCCACAACATGTCTTGTGAGGTTGGTTGGGGACCATTCCTTTAAATATACCTATAGAATTTCACCCTACGGTTCTCGTACAGGAAGAAATGTTGCCGTACTTTTCAGTTACTTTTCCCACTCTTACTATATATGTCCCTTGTTCAGTATAATTTGGACTTAAAAATATTTCCTGATTACTTCCCATTCTCTCTTTACGATTTCTTCAGTGTCTCTGTTCCGTTTCACAACGAGTGTCCAACCCCTTAAAGACACTACGGTTTCATACCTTTGTTTTAGTGTCTAAGTATTATGTATTCGAGTTGCAGTTTTCTTTAACTTTAGAATTTTGAATGCCATGTTGTTACAGGACGTCTAATTCGTTTTCTCAAACGCTGTTTTGAGACCTACTCTTTTTTTTTTACGAACTTTGTGTGTGTCGTTTGAATGTCATGACACTGAGTCGCGAGGTGGTCTGAAGAAGCTGTTGCTGCTGCTGTTGTGGTCTTGAGTCGTGAGACTGGTTTGACGCAGCTCTCCATGCTACTCTATCCTGTGCAAGCTGCTTCATCTCCCAGTACCTACTGCAACCTACATCCTTCTGAATTACCTCCGGAATATTTTACCCAAGAGGACGCCATCATCATTTAACCATACAGTAAAGCTGCATGCCCTCGGGAAAAATTACGGCTGTAGTTTGCCCCTTCAGCCGTTCGCAGTACCAGCACAGCAAGGCCGTTTTGGTTAGTGTTACAAGGCCAGATCAGTCAACCATCCAGACTGTTGCCCCTGCAACTACTGAAAAGGCTGCTGCCCCTCTTCAGGAACCACACGTTTGTCTGGTCTCTCAACAGATACCCCTCCGTTGTGGTTGCACCTACGGTACGGCTATCTGTATCGCTGAGGCACGCAAGCCTCCCCACCAACGGCAAGGTCCATGACTAAGCAGTATATATTTACACAGGATGTCTCTCCTGACAGTCCTCAGGCGCATTTGCCCTGGTGTTCCAGTAAATACTTGCTGTTTCATTTTTCCGCTGTGCAGCTGGAGCCAGCTCAAACAATAACTGTTCGTCACGTCTTTCGTGCGACGCCCATTGTAAGCATGTGTCGGTTTGGTCACAGTGCAAACAAAGTTATTTTTAAAACTGAAGTTCAATAGAGCGCTCCCAAATCAGTCTAGTGCGATAAACATCTTATCGACATCTGTTTAGAGGAACAGTAAAACGAGAATAATAAACACCAGCCCTGCAGCGACTCAGCAGAACAGCATCCTTGGGGGTGGCAGTCGGTGCGGACCAGGGGCTGCCTTCGTTACTCGAGTAACGGTTATTCTTCGCGTTTTTCTGTCCCTGTTGATACATATCGACAAAACAAATAACGCGCTAGGCTAATATGGGTCCGCACTACTAAATGAACACGTAAAATTCCGCTTTAATACCAATATGTTTGGAACGGGAAACAAATCGACTGTTTCCGTCGACACGAAGCTTTGGTTGAAACTCTTATTGGGCAGTAGTAATTTGGGCTGACTCCGCCTACACAACGTAAAAGAAAAGAGAAAGTGCGCCTGACGACTCTTAGAAGATCCACCCCGTGTACCAGCGACCATTCCGAACTTCGCTTGTGTACCTCGAAGTATCGATGGCCGGAGAACTTGTCTGGTGGAGCGGGAATAAATTGTACGCACAAACGTTCCTCGTAAATCAGTCTATTGATGAAAACTGTATCAAAATCCATACGCTGGTTCCTGAGATTAACCTTACATGTAGATTGAAAAACGCGGCGGGGGCTTCAAATATGCGAGTATATAAAAACACACCACACACACACACACACACACACACACACACACACACACACACACACACACACACACACACACAGAGAGAGAGAGAGAGAGAGAGAGAGAGAGAGAGAGAGAGAGAGAGAGAGAGAGAGAGAGAGAGTTTGAAGTTTCCAGCCGAACCTCTTTGTCTGTCTCTCAGTCTCTGTATTATATTTGAAGTTACCTGCCGCCCTAAGCTTTTCAGACTTTTTTGTGACCACGACGAGTCGGAAAAGCTTGTGAGGGAGTTGCAGGGTAGGATGTGCTGAGAAATAATTGTTAAAAAAGTCGATATTTTGCCCCGTTTCCGAATTAAGTAGCACTGAAGATCGGCAACCAGACGCGCAAATTCAAGTGGCCCGCCAGAGATGGTGCCGGCAAACGTGATCATTGTTTGGTATCCTAAAACCGAACAACAAAGCGATAGAAGTATTGGACATGGGACAGTCGTAAGGATCGAATCCGAGCCAAAAGCTGAACAGTTTCGTGCGTTGTCACCGACGCTATAAGAACAAACGACACTAATAGAAGCTGGCGCGCCTCTTGAGCTTGCACACGCAACTGCCTGATTGGTTGTATTCTACATTAATTATCCCGATCTCGCCCCACGGTATCGAGTTCTTTTCTTAACAGTTGTTTCTCAGCACGACCTACCCTGGAACATCTTTTATTTTGTCCAGTGCTACTAGTTTTGGTCATAGACCGTTTTCAAGCATTGCAGGCATAAGTAGCAGGAATGTTATGCCATGATGTAAACGGTTACAAAACATGAAAACATGAAAAATGAGTTTGGTATTGACTTTCGATGTGAGTAAGCCTTCTGCTGACAACTGCTCTGCACAGCTATTATATTCCTGAAAATTTTATTGACCACGGTTGGCCTGCAATGTTTACATCAGGGTACAGCGTTCCTGCCGTTTACGCTTGCAAAGCTTGAAAACGGTCTGTCAACGAAACTGGTATCACTGTGCAAAAGGAAACACAGCTGAACGTTTCTCCATGAATTTCATTTATTATGTAGCAGCTGATGCGGCGGGGCGATGGACTATCACCTGTTCTTTTCAATCTCGCATTAGAGGAGGTAACGCCAGAGATGTCATTTAGTGAACTCACAGCAGTCCGGGCCGGGGATATGCCGATGATATAATGCTACTATCTGGATCGCAAGAAGGTTTATAGGAAGTGGCTGACATTCTGGAAACAGCATCAAGGAAAACTGGACTTTAAATCAATCGTGAAAATACGGAATACTTGGCCCTACACCGTAGAGATAAGGAAACTCAAGAACCACTTCCAGCCTTGGAGCCAACTGAAGGTTCTTATCGTCAAGTCTGGGAGTTGAAATATCTGGGCGCAGTATTCAGAGATGAACCATCCAGTGAAATGGAAATACAGCAAGACTACAGGCAGGTAATCGCTGTTGCCACGGCCTTAATGCTCTCCTCAAGACCAGAAGTTTATCAAGACAGTTCAAGATAAACATCTACAAGACACTTCCACAGCTACTAGTACTATATGGTTGTGCCACCTGTAGTACAAGCAAGCAACATCTGAACAGACTGATGATATTTGAAAGGGAAGTCGTCCGGAAGATTTTTGGACCAGTTTGCGGTAATGAGAGTGAAAAATGAAGGAGTCGTCACTATACAGAGTTGTATGGTATTTACAGAGGGCCGAACATCGTGACTGTTACGAAGACACGGCGAGTCCAGTAGACAGGGCGTGTTGCTCGAATGCGGGACAACCGATGGCCGAAAACACCAGGCCAGCCTGCAGGAGGAGACCTAGAACTCGATGGAGTGACTGCTTATCCAAGGACCTTCAGAGGGTGGCACTGCTGAAAGGATGGCAATCTCTCAAAGCAGCGCGTGGTCAATTGGACCTGACAGCGTAAAGTAAGCGGTAAATAAGTATGTAGCAGCTGATTTACCTCACCTATATGCATATAAATACACTGCAACAGCCCTACAAATTTTTCAGACTGCTTCTGTCCGCGGTGTATACAGGGTGAAGAAGAATTCGCGCACTCGGATTTTGCAGTGGAACTGCGTACTGACAATACAAAAATGTCTCTCTCAAAATTTCGTCCTGTGCATGTTTCGGGCACTAAATGGGCGTTAAAGAACGGTAATCTGGCAACACGGTAATCACGTGTACGGTAGCTACCTCTGTCAGGGCAAGCAGGAGTGCTGTGCAGTCGGTACAATGGGTAGAGTTTTGGGTTGGCATGCAGGAGGTCGAGGGTTCGACTGTGGGTTGTGGGTTATTTGTTTTTATTTGCCAATGCCCCATAGATTAATACCAACTGCTATTCATGCCGTGTTCATGTCCATTACAATCTGTTAGGGCCTTACGTCACCTGTAGGTCTCACAACGTGCTTAACAAATGACTTCGGCGGGACCATTGAGGGGGGTGGGGGGCGAGGATACACACAAAACAAGTTTGGAATCTAGTAGATGAAGTGACTTGAAACAGTTCGCTTCCACGACGTGCAAATGGCTCCTTTAAAAGCTGACCAATGGATACCCTTGTACTTCCATTACTGGGTTCGTGGTCCGTAGTTGCAAATGTTTTCTAGAAGACCCACTGTAATCGCTTTATGACGATTAAGACGCCAGATACCGTGCTACGCAGAATACTTTTAGCAAGTAGAAGCAAATATGCTTCTGCCCAGAATCGAACCCTCGACCTGTATACAGGTCACAATCCGCTGCACTAACTGCACAGAAGTGCCGTATTTGCTGACAGAGGTAGTTACCGTCCATGTGATTGCAGTGTTGCCTGACTGCCAATCTTTAACGACCATTTACTGCCCGAAATATGCAAAGGACGAAATTTTGTGACAGACATTTTTTTATTGCCAGTATGTTAGGAATCGCGCTGCGGAGTCCGACTGCGCGAATTCTTCACCCTGTGTATCACAAAGCGCGCCAGAGACGGCATAATAGTAAAAACACAAAGGTGAATCAAACAAGTAGAAAGAGAAAAGATATTACCTGTGCCATAATTGGTCAGTCGTAACAGCTGCGGAACTGGCGCTATACTGCCTCACTGTTCTGCGGAAGTGTTTTAGTTTGACGCACGAATTGTGGTGTGAGATCCCGGTAGACTGGCCTTCTACAGTACTGTTTCACGCAATAATATCAAGTTCACTTTTTCTGGCACGCAGACTACATGTATACTGTAGTCGGAACGTAAGTTTTTGTACTGAAAATTCGTTTACATATATTCCGAAAAGTGCCGTTGTGTTGCACCTTGTTCGCTGCGAGGTCTGTTCCGCCTATTATAACGCAGCCGTCAGTGGTCAGTCCTTCATTTCTGCCACTGAGTCTCTGATACAGCATCACAAAATCTGCTCCGTTGGATTCAGCACGTTGTGGCTGTCTTTCTACCCACCATATAAAGCTTCGTTTGCAAGAATGTAGGGACCGGTCATTGCGCCACTTCTTCACATGCGAAATCTTTGTAATATAAAAATGTTCGCATACACACGTGTCTTTTGATGAACTTCTCATGGCTGCGGTTCACAGTCGTGTCGAATTTTTTAAAGGACATCATGTTCGCCGTTGACTGTAGTAGGAAAACAACGGTGAATATAATGTCTTTGAAGGAAAACATGCATCCTCAATGGTTCACTTCTGATAGCAGTAGACTGGGACTCTTCTGAGGGTGCCCTTTCTAGTCGGTTAGTACTGTGATCAGCGTGCAGAATGCGGTCTTCTGCTTTGCTACAGCTCGCTCATCGTACGTAAGAAAAAACTGTGTATTTAAAATAAGGACGAAGCACATCGCTCTTTGGTAATACATCTACATCTACATTTATACTCCGCAAGCCACCCAACGGTGTGTGGCGGAGGGCACCTTACGTGCTACTGTCATTACCTCCCTTCTCTGTTCCAGTCGCATATGGTTCGCGGGAAGAACGACTGTCTGAAAGCCTCCGTGCGCGCTGTAACTCTCTAATTTTCCATTCGTGATCTCCTCGGGAGGTATATGTAGGGGGAAGCAATATATTCGATACCTCATCCAGAAACGCACCCTCTCGAAACCTGGACAGCAAGCTGCACCGCGATGCAGAGCGCCTCTCTTGCAGAGTCTGCCGCTTGAGTTTGCTAAACCTCTCCGTAACGCTATCACGGTTACCAAATAACCCTGTGACGAAACGCGCCGCTCTTCTTTGGATCTTCTATATCTCCTCCGTCAACCCGATCTGGTACGGATCCCACACTGATGAGCAATACTCTAGATCGAACGAGTGTTTTGTAAGCCACCTACTTTGTTGATGGACTACATTTTCTAAGGACTCTCCGAATGAATCTCAACCTGGCACCCACCTTACCAACAATTAATTTTATATGATCATTCCACTTCAAATCGTTCCGCACGCATACTCCCAGATATTTTACAGAAGTAACTGCTACCAGTGTTTGTTCCGCTACCATATAATCATACAATAAACGATCCTTCTTTCTATGTATTCGCAATACATTACATTTGTCTATGTTAAGGGTCAGTTGCCACTCCCTGCACCAAGTGGCTATCCGCTGCAGATCTTCCTGCATTTCGCTGCAATTTTCTAATGCTGCAACTTCTCTATATACTACAGCATCATCCGCGAAAAGCCGCATGGAACTTCCGACACTATCTACTAGGTCATTTATATATATTGTGAAAAGCAATGGTCTCATAACACTCCCCTGTGGCACCCCAGAGGTTACTTTAACGTCTATAGACGTCTCTCCATTGATAACAACATACTGTGTTCTGTTGCCTAAAAGCTCTTCAATCCAGCCACACAGCTGGTCTGATAATCCTTAGGCTCTTACTTTGTTTATCAGGAGACAGTGCGGAACTGTCTCGAACGCCTTCCGGGAGTCAAGGAAAATAGCATCTACCTGGGGGCCTGTATCTAATATTTTTTGGGTCTCATGAACAAATAAAGCGAGTTGGGTCTCACACGATCGCTGTTTCCGGAATCCATGTTCATTCCTACAGAGTACATTCTGGGTTTCCAAAAACGACATGATACGCGAGCAAAAAACATGTTCTAAAATTCTACAACAGATCGACGTCAGAGATATAGGTCTATAGTTTTGCGCATCTGCTCGACGACCCTTCTTGAAGACTGGGACTATCTGTGCTCTTTTCCAATCATTTGGAACCCTCCGTTCCTCTAGAGACTTGCGGTACACGGCTGTTAGAAGGGGGGCAAGTTCTTTCGCGTACTCTGTGTAGAATCGAATTGGTGTCCCGTCAGGTCCAGTGGACTTTCATCTGTTGAGTGATTCCAGTTGCTTTTCTATTCCTTGGACACTTATTTGGATGTCAGCCATTTTTTCGTTTGTGCGAGGATTTAGAGAAGGAACTGCAGTGCGGTCTTCCTCTGTGAAACTGCTTTGGAAAAAGGTGTGTAGTATTTCAACTTTACGCGTGTCATCTTCTCATTCAATGCCATCATCATCCCGGAGTGTCTGGATATACTGTTTCGATCCACTTACTGATTTAACGTAATACCAGAACTTCCTAGGATTTTCTGTCAAGTCGGTATATAGAATTTTACTTTCGAATTCACTGAACGCTTCACGCATAGCCCTCCTTACGCTAACTTTGACATCGTTTAGCTTCTGTTTGTCTGAGAGGTTTTGGCTGCGTTTTAACTTTGAATGAAGCTCTCTTTGCTTTCGCAGTAGTTTCCTAACTTTGTTGTTGTACCACGGTGGGTTTTTCCCCTCCCTCACAGTTTTACTCGGCACGTACCTGTCTAAAACGCATTTTACGATTGCCTTGAACTTTTTCCATAAACACTCAACATTGTCAGTGTCGGAACAGAAATTTTCGTTTTGATCTGTTAGGTAGTCTGAAATCTGCCTTCTATTTATCTTGCTAAACAGATAAACCTTCCTCCCTTTTTTATATTCCTATTAACTTCCATATTCAGGGATGCTGCAACGGCCTTATGATCACTGATTCCATGTTCTGCGCTTACAGAGTCGAAAAGTTCGGGTCTCGCGTCTATTTGATATCAGTAGGTCCAAGATGTTATCTCCAGGAGTCGGTTCTCTGTTTAATTGCTCGAGGTAGTTTTCGAATAGTGCACTCAGTATGATGTCACTCGATGCTCTGTCCCTACCACTCGTCCTAAACATCTGAGTGTCCAGTCTATATCTGGTAAATTGAAATCTCCACCTAAGACTATAACAAGCCGAGAAAATTTATGTGAAATGTATTCCAAAATTTCTCTCAGTTGTTCTGCGAGTAATGCTGCTGAGTCGGGAGGTCGGTAAAAGGAGCCAACTATTAACCTAGCTTGGTTGTTGAGTGTAACCTCCACTCATAATAATTCACAGGATCTATCCACTTCTTCTTCACTACAGGATAAACTACTACTAACAGCGACAAACACCCCACCACCGGTTGCATGCAATCTATCCTTTCTAAACACCGTCTGTGCCTTTGTAAAAATTTCGACAGAATTTCTCTCTGGCTTCAGCCAGCTTTCTGTACCTATAACGATTTCAGCTTCGGTGCTTTCCATCAGCGCTTGAAGTTCCGGTACTTTACCAATGCAGCTCCGACAGTTTACTATTACAATACCGATTGGTGTTTAGCCCCTGCATGTCCTGACTTTGCCCCACACCCCTTGAGGCTGCTGCCCTTTCTGTACCTGCCCGAGACCATCTAACCTAAAAAACCGCCCAGTCCACGCCACACAACCGCTGCTGCCGTTGCTGCGTGTAGTGGACTCCTGACCTATCCAGCGGAACCCGTAACCGCACCATCCTATGGCGCAAGTCGAGGAATCTGCAGCCCACACGGACGCAGAACCGTCTCAGCGTCTGATTCAGACCCTCCACTCGGCTCTGTACCAAAGGTCCGCAGTCAGTCCTGTCGACGATGCTGCAGGTGGTGAGCTTTGCTTTCATCCCGCTAGTGAGACTGGCAGTCTTCACCAAATCAGATAGCTGCCGGAAGCCAGAGAGGATTTCCTCCGATCCATAGCGACACACATCATTGGTGCCGACATGAGCAACCACCTGCAGATGGGTGCACCCTGTACCCTTCATGGCATCCGTAAGGACCCTTTCCACATCTGGAATGACTCCCCCGGTATGCACACGGAGTGCACATTGGTTTTCTTCGCCTCTCTTGCTGCCCTAAGGGGCCCCATTACGCGCCTGACGTTGGAGCTCCCAACTACCAGTAAGTCCACCCTCTGCAACCGCCCGGATCTTGCCGACTGAGGGGCAACCTCTGGAACAGGACAAGCAGCCATGTCCGGCCGAAGATCAGTATCAGCCGGAGACAGAGTCTGAAACTGGTTCGTCAGACAAACTGGACAGGCCTTCCGTTCAGCCCTCCAGAATGTCTTTCGCCCCCTGCCACACCTCGAGACGACCTCCCACTCTACCATAGGTGAGGGATCAGCCTCAATGTGGGCAGTATTCCGGGCAGCCACAGTCGTAGTCCGATCGGGGGATGCATAGGACGAGCTGGCCGTCCCCAACAAATGCCCATCCGGACCCCCACAGTGATGCCCATTGGCAACAGCCTCAAGCTGTGTGACCGAAGCCAACACTGCCTGAAGCTGGGAGCGAAGGGATGCCAACTCAGCCTGCATCCGAACACAGCAGTTGCAGTCCCTATCCATGCTAAAAACTTTTGTGCAAAGAACGCCTGAACTAATCTACAGAGAGCACAAACAATTCGACACAAAATTTAAACGGTTATTAAAATACAAGATTGCCTAGTAAATGCAGTAATGCTGCTACTTGCGCACTGCTGACACACTGCTCGGCGGCGGAAGGAGACTACGCGATTTTACACTATTCAGGTATTAAAACGCGGTGCTACAACTTTCAAATACTATAATAGGCCCGAAATTTATGAATTAAACAATGCAAATACCAAAAACACGCAAAGAAGTTAAGAGTTCAACTATGTAACAAATAAATGAGCTAAGATTATACGACTTGCTGCTGCAGCCGCATATCCAACGGCGGCAGGGAGCCGCTACACGTTCGGTATGATCTCTGAACATCACAACCTGTGAACCCAGTATACCGGCTCCGTCAACATGCTGCGGTGCTTTTACATGTAACGGCTTTAATTGAAGCTTGCATCTAATGGCTTTCGTCAATATGTAGAACGCGGGCGTCTTCACTCAGTTCTTGATTTCAACTCTCAGCATCGAAATCAAACATCAGAACTACAGAATAGTATTTCGGGCGGTCATCACAGTACCTCCCACAAGATCATTACACACTTTCTTGCTGAGTTGTATAATCTCCCCAGCTAAGGAACACAATTTTTTCTGTGTCCCACTCGTTGAGCTATTGTTAGTAGAAACTGTAGTATTTTTCATATTAGATGAGTTCATCAGTAACTGGTGCGCTTTCATACGCTGTGACGGTTGGCAATCTACCTGAATGTCGATCGCCTTGAATGCTGCTATCACCATGTAGAAACCTCTGATGCAATCGAAATACATCACTTGGACTCAACGAGCAGTGCACGTAGATTAGCGACAGCTCACTGCGGATTCCCGTTTGCAGAGGATTGGCGTAGCAGGCTGTCGAGCTGGTCGTCCAGCGTGGCTTACCTGAAACAACAGGAAAGGAGAATTACATATCGGTTTGGTGGTAAAGGACCAGTGCATCTAAATACACTAATACATGCGAAAACTGTAACATCTTGGATGAACAGTATAAGTGACGTCAATAAACATTGTGGTGCCGGTAGGACAGCGCGATTTTGCTTTTATGCTTATGCGACAGTTTTGTTTAAATAAGTAAATCACATTCTCGCAAGATCGAGCTATTTTATCCTTTATAACCTCTGATGTCTGTGCGTAACAAGCAGCTGACAGTTTACGACGCAGCTATGGTAGAGAGAGCAAAATGGACCACAACAAAACAGATGCTGTAGACTATCAAGGGAAGTGTACCTAATGGCTCAGATGTCACGCACTTTACCACATTCTGGCGAACGACGGAAAGAGTGAACAGGACATTTGGGCACAGCGCACGAGAAGCCAGCATACACTTCAACAGAGGAGAAACTGTGAAGAATTTCCAAGCTACTACTAATTGTCTTACTTACACCTTGGCGCTACAGCCCATGTAGGGCCTTGGCTTCTCTGATGATCACAGCCCAATCCTGACGATTTTCTGCTCGTTTCCTCCACCTCCTGACTCCAATCTTTCTCAAATCATATTCCACGTCCTCCAGCCATCGTTTCCGGGGTCTCCCCTTGCTCCGAAAATCTTTCTTAATATTTTCCACTCCCACTTCTCAAAAGCTCTTCTTCTGCTATAGTCACTGTCCACGTTTCTGAGCCGTACAGTACCACCGCTCTTACGACTGTTCGATAGACAGTCACCTTCGATTTTCTGCTCAGGCTACGTGACTGAAGGATCTTGATCAGAGCCCAGTAAGCTCTATTTCCTGCAGCAACCCTAGATTTTATTTCTTCTCTTATTCTGCTATCCCACGCAACCAACATTTCAAGGCATTGAAAATTCTCACATCTCTCATAATTGCCTCTGTTCAACTTGTATATTTGTCTTCAACAACAGCATTTTTCCTGGAAGCAAAGAGATACTGTATTTTTGTGTTGTTTAACTCCCAAATGTTCTGCCTCCTTTCCCAGTTTGCCAAATCCTTCTCCCATTTCTTTCAAACTTCAAATTTCTTTCAAATTCTTCATCGGAATAAGCTAGATTTTGGTGCATACGATTAAAGAGTGGCACCTCGGTTATCAATCTCCACCCTTCGCATCACTCTCTCAACACTATGTTAAAGGGTAGCGTGGATAATGCATCACCGTCTTAACCCCTGGTTGACCTCAAATCCTTCAGAAAGGTTTCCTTCTACTTTTACCTGGCGGTATGTGCTGGTGAGGATCATTTGTACCATTCTGGTAAGGATCATTTGTACCATTCTGGTAAGGATCATTTGTACCATTCTGGTAAGTTTACTTGGGAATTTCATCTCCATTAAGGTGTCACATAGCTTTTTCTTTTTAACGCTATCATAGGCCTGTTTAATGTCTGCAAAAAACTGGTGTACATCCACATTATATTCGAAACAATTTTCCATTATTTGCCTTATGATGATGATCTGGTCAGTTGTTGCTCTGCCCCGTCGAAAACCGCGCTGCTAGTCTCCGAGTATTTCCTCTCTAATTGGTGCAAGTCTCATAGCAATGAGTTTGGCTAATACTTTGTACACCACGCTGATTAAAGCAACACCGCGATAATTTTCACAGTTTGCTTTGTCCTCCTCCTTATGAATCGTGGATATGATGGCCATGTTCCACTGGTTTGGCATCTCTTCATTTTTCCCACATTTCCACTATCAGCTGATGTACCAGTCTTGTTAGATGTTCACTCCACCCTTGACATCTCTGCTGAAAAGTTGTTACCTGGAGCCTTATTATTCCTTAGGCTTTTAATTCCGCTGGTCGGAGTGGCCGAGCGGTTCTACGCGCTACAGTCGCAGGTTTGAATCCTGCCTCGGACATGGATGTGTGATGTCTTTAGATTAGTTAGGTTTAAGTAGTTCTAAGTTCTAGGGGACTGATGACCTCAGAAGTTAAGTCCCGTAGTGCTCAGAGCCATTTGAACCATTTTTTTTAAATTCCTAACTTCCTCTATTGTTGGTATAGGTCTTTCATCCTGACTAAGATTCTGCCTCGGTTGGCCACCCTCTGTTTCATTTTCTTCCGGAACTTCTCTTTCTGTAGTGACATTCAGCAGCTCACTGAAATATTCGGCCCATCGGTCTAGAACCTGTTCTTCCCCTACAAAATTTCATTCTTTCTCTCTGCATAATACCGTTCGTGGTTGGAAGCCTTTCTTCAGTTCCTGAACTCTCTTGCAGAATTTTCTTACATCTTGATCATTATACTTCTCCAGCAGTTCTGTTTCATACTTTGCGGATACTCCCTTCTCTTTCAGTTTGGAAAAATTGCATTTTTGTGGAGCTTTTGTCTTCCCTCTGGACCTATAGACGGCTATGCTGTGTCTGTGTTTCGCTCTTACCATGTAATGATCCGGATCGCAGTCAGCCCCCCTCCCCCGTGCAGCTATCAACTTCAAGGATGTCAGACGCATGTCCCCTGTCGATTACCCCATGGTCAGTTTGATTAAAAGTTGTGCCATCTGGCGAGCGCATTGTGGCTTTCCTTATGTTCTTTCTCTGGAGCCATGCACCCATGCACCCTTCACTACCATTGCATTGCCCATGGCAAAGTCTATAAGTCTTTGTCTTTTTTTATTCGACACCTCATGCTGGCTTTCATTTCCCACCGTTGCTCTAAAGGCTTCTTCTTTTCTCACTTTTGCATTGAAATCACCTATCAGTATCTTTACATCATTCCTCGGTACGCCTTCTAATTCCTGTTCCAGTCGACCATAAAACTCATCTTTCGCTTCATCGTCACCATCTTCCGTGGGTGCATGCACATACTAGAGTGACGTTGAAATATTGGGTCTTCTTTCTCACAGTACACATCCTTTCATTTATAGGGTTAAAATTTATGACTGCTGCTTTATACTTATTGTCTACAAGATAGCCAGTACCACCTACTATACAACGGTCTCCTCCACTATACATAATTTTGTAATCACCACTTCTTATGATACCGTCTCCTTTCCATCTGACCTCATGAATTGCTGCTACTCCTGTACGATATTTCTCCATCTCTTGTTTGAGTCCATGTAGAGCTCCTGGTTTGTTCGAAGTTCTTACATTCCAAGCAGCAGATTATACATCATTTTTCCGTTTACGGTGTCCTTTTCCTTGCATGGGTCGTTCATCACTGTCATCAGTCCGGCTGTTCTTACCATTGAGTTCCGTAACAATATGTTTTTTTTCCGATATGGGGTTGTTAGCCCCATGATCAACCCCCAACCTGGAGGACCTCGCTTTGTATCGGGTTTACTCCCTTAAGGAGACTGGCTTCACCACGCTTCTACAGCCCTCCCTGCCCTATACTCATTGTCTTAAGGAAACATTTTTGTTACTAACGATGTTAAAAATACAATAATAAGGAATATATCCTAAAAAAAAATCACTGGAACGCCAGCACGATGTTCTTAACGTGATTAAATTTTACTCCACTGATGTGCTGTTTATTGTATATGTTCGTGCGTGTAACAACAATCTTAGATGTTTGTGGATTGTAATGTCATGGGTCTTCGTCAGTAGAATTATATTAAAAAAATGGATTAGCGTCGATGACTCTAGGGCTTGGAGTCCCGGTTTCGATTAATGGACGGATTGGAAATTTTCTTCGTTCGGGGACAGCGTCTTTGTGGTTACTACAAACATTTCATCACATCTTCATCGACGCGTAACTCGCCGAAAATACGACAAAC
Source organism: Schistocerca piceifrons (assembly GCF_021461385.2). Lineage (NCBI taxonomy): Eukaryota > Metazoa > Arthropoda > Insecta > Orthoptera > Acrididae > Schistocerca > Schistocerca piceifrons. The sequence goes on along the minus strand of NC_060140.1, from coordinate 29,549,224 downwards.
GGAAGTGCACCACTCCATTGGCAAGCCCAGACTGGGTTCTCTCCCAGTCAAGAATACCGTGAGGTAACTTAACTTTTTCTAGGAGCTGAGTACTTACTGTGGTTACTGTCTTTCCACCTACAGCAATAAAAAGGCGCGAGGTCCGAATTGGCAGCTAACGTTAGAAACACTCGCGACACCCTCGATTCGGTGTAGAAGGCTGGGAAACGAGCGGCGGCGGGGTCGCCTCCTTACCAGCTGTCTTAGCCGACCTGTGTTTCCTTCAGAGGAGACAAACACGGTTTTCCGCGTAAGTCTCTTTCTACTTTTGTATAACTTTAGCGTTTTGTGAGATTAACTAGCGACCCTGTCTGGCTTCTCTTAGGTAGCATTAAGTATCTACTGCCAGAGAATTTGCGTGACTTATCGTATTTTATCTGCGGCCACTACTTACAGTCATGAATAAATCTGGGAGAACTAACTGAATGCCATTACTTTCATATAACTTAAGCGACTTATGTACCACACGGCAGGGCAGTTCGCTGGAACCATGAATGTTACGTGTTCCACACTGAATTGCCGTTTCGAGTGACATCTGATGGCAGAATTGGGAGCACATTGTGATGTAAGTATTATGTTTACAGCCAAGGCATATACCGTATGCGAATGATGATGACGTGTGGTTTGTAGGGCGCTTAACAGCGCTATTATCAGCGCCCATACAAATTTCCAATCTTTCCACAGTCCAGACTCGCCACTTCCAGGAATGATGATGAAGTGTAAATTCCTTCCATTGTTGTCTCTTGAACTGAAGAAGCTTCTCCTTAAGATGGTGGACGTCGATATTCCGTAAGGGAGCTTGTCTGGTACTTTCATAAAGCTGTTATAAGGAGAAAAAAATAAAATTCCTGGGTCTGCCGCAGATCCTTCGCTCTCTCGGCGCCGTAACACGTTAACACTTTCGGGAGTAACACCACTCTGTAAAAGAAGGATAGCGATGGTAGGAACGAAATCTACGGGTCCAGACCTCTTTTTAAGAAAGATTTATTGAACAATGGGAATGGCTCTGAGCAGTATGGGACTTAACATCAATGGTCATCAGTCCCCTATAACTTAGAACTACTTAAACCTAACTAACCTAAGGACATCACACAACACCCAACCATCACGAGGCAGAGAAAATCCCTGACCCCGCCGGGAATCGAACCCGGGAACCCGGGCGTGGGAAGCGAGAACGCTACCGCACGACCACGAGATGCGGGCAAAGATTTATTGAAAATGCAGGGAAGGCGATAGGGTTTTACTGGATGCGGCGCCTGATTTAAAGTTACAGCTGTGGGTATGTGATCAGTGACAGAAGGAATCTGAAAGATAAAAAAGACCGAGTCTGCTACTCGAAGTAGCTGACGGGAATGGGACACTGACACGTCCGTGTATCACATGTTTGCGAAGCGCCCATCCGGGGACTGAGAAGAAGGGTGGGAATACGTCAGAAACTCACATAAGCCCGGGAGGTCCGTCGCTAGAGTACGGATCTCCAGAACAGGTCCATCCTCAATGCCATCCCCGCCACGGGACACACATCTGAGGGAGGGCTGGACGCTTTCCAATCTTGAAAATCAGCCGAAATGCTACCATCCCGTCTGAACTCAGTGAGGATAGAGGCCTCCGCCAGCGGAATCTCTTAAGCAGAGCGGAGAAGGGAAGAGGAATCGCCTGCCTGTCCGCCACCTTGCGTGCCTGTGCGCTTGTGTTGAAGTGAGAGTGAGAGTGAGTGGTGGTGAGCCGAAAGCTACAGCGGCGAAGCCCCTACGCGAGGTTAGCGGCGAAAATTCACCAGGGTCACAGGCAAGCGCTCGCGCTGAACCTCAGGAACTTGGTTAGACAAAATTGCTGCCACATGCGGAGCGACGTCAGCTAAAGTTAGCCTTTCACGATGTATACAAGTGGATGTTCAGACCGTGACACGACGCGGGAAGATTGTGCGGAGGTGTTCACTCTCATTCCATTTAAAACATGTCCCTACTTTTCCTGTACAAATATTTTGTACCTGGTACTAAGAAATGGTTCAAATGGCTCTGAGCACTATGGGACTCAACTTCTGAGGTCATTAGTCCCCTAGAGCTTAGAACTACTTAAACCTAACTAACCTAAGGACATCACACACATCCACGCCCGAGGCAGGATTCGAAACTGCGACCGTAGCAGTCGCGCGGTTCCGGACTGAGCGCCTAGAACCACTAGACCACCGCGGCCGGCCTGGTGCTAAGACACCTGAAAATGAGACGGGTATTTCGTTTTGCTACCACGTCCACGGATCGAACTCCGCCATAAAGTTGTAAACGATATTGAGCAGATCAGTGCTCCCACCGTATATTCCATATGTCCTCGAATGGAAGCACTACAGTCTTGAAGAAACTGTCATCAGCTCCGATCAGAAGGTCAAACACCCTGCCATTTATATATTCGACCTCCGTGTTTGCTACTATTAGAACAACCGCGAAAAGTGAAAGAGGTCTGCTGTTCGTGGCGTACAGTGAGCGTGTTAACCTGAAGCGAGTCAAGAACCTTGACATAAAACACGTGTCATTCAGAACTGAAGTAAGCCGTGTGAACCTGTTCCGACGTTACCGTGATCGTGTCGAAGGGCCAATCGTGAATTTCTAATCTGACTGCACATGCCACGTGGACTTGTCGAAACTAAAACTGACTGTACCTGCACGTGGAGTGCTCCCGGGACCCGCGGACACAAGACAACACCGCATCAGAGATGAGTCACAAACACGAGACGCCCAGAGACAAGCAACGGTGCGGTACACACGAGGACTCACGCGACACTGAAGGGAAACGATGACGCTGTCTCAGCGCTACAGCAGAGGTGGGAACAGGCAGAACCCACTCGCGGTGTACCGCACCAATTGTGAACCACATCCGACCAGTTGCGTTCTCAAGGCACTGCTGCTGCCTCGAGCTATTCAGTATGTCTGCTAAGTGGCAACGGCACGGTTTTCACAACTTATCTTCGATTCTTTGTAATTCAATTGTTACAAAAAAGGTGCGACCAAACTTTCAGGAAACATTCGTCACACACAACTAAAGAAAAGATGTTATGTGGACATGTGTCCGGAAACAATTTCCATGTTAGAGCTCATTTTAGTTTTGTCAGTATGTACTGTAAATTTTCACAATCAACATGTGAGGGCTGACGAGAATCCACACGCAATTGTGCAATCACGTCATCAACAGAGATTTTCTGTGAACGTTTGGGCAGGCATTGTTGGTGATGTCTTGATTGGGCCCCATGTTCTTCCACCTACGCTCAGTGGAGTACGTTATCATGATTTGATACGCGATACTCTACCTGTGCTGCTAGAACATGTGCCTTTACAAGTACGACACAACATGTGGTTCATGCACGATGGAGCTCCTGTACATTTCAGTCGAAGTGTTCGTACGCTTCTCAACAACAGATTCGGTGACCGATGGATTGGTAGAGGCGGACCAATTCCATGGCCTCCACGCTCTCCTGACCTCAACCCTCTTGACTTCCATTTATGGGGGCATTTGAAAGCTCTTGTCTACGCAACCCCGGTACCAAATGTAGAGACTCTTCGTGCTCGTATTGTGGACGGCTGTGATACAATACGCCATTCTCCAGGGCTGCATCAGCGCATCAGGGATTCCATGCGACGGAGAATGGATGCATGTATCCTCCCTAACGGAGGACATTTTGAACATCTCCCGTAACAAAGTGTTTGAAGTCACGCTGGTGCGTTCTGTTGCTGTGTGTTTTTATTCCATGATTAATGTGATTTGAAGAGAAATAATAAAATGAGCTCTAACATGGAAAGTAAGCGTTTCCGGACACATGTCCACATAACATCTTTTCTTTCTTTGTGTGTGAGGAATGTTTCCTGAAATTTTTTGCAGTACCTTTTTGTAACACCCTGTATATAACCATCCGCTGTTAGTCAAAAGTGTATCAAACGCCCTACAGCAGTCCCTACGATTAGTCTGCATAGAAAGATGGGCGTGAGCTAGAGTGTTCAGTTTTTATATCTAGAGATTCGGCTTTCTTTCCCACTGTTGCAATTTTCGTTTTTAACGAATAGTTAATTTCGTTTTGTGACCGACTGCAGTGGTGTTGGAGTGAGTAGTGGTGCTATACTGGATCTGGGCAGAAGATACTTAATCAACGCCAAGCCTAGGTGGCGCCACCAATACGTTTGGTTCTCGGGAGGCAGTGACGGGACTTTTACTGGCTGACAGCGCAACGCGACCGCCAGGCGGGAAGAGGGCGCGGCTGCGGCTGCTGCTGCTGGCGCGACCACCGGCGACCGTCGCTGTTGCTTTAGCTGCGCGTGTCGAGGCGTGCAGGCCGGCCGATAAGCGTGAGCGCCGCAACACGTGTAGAACGCTGCCACGCAGCAGGTGGCTGGCTCTTATCTCGCAGAAGCTACAAACGTACACGGCCGCAGACGTTTACTGTGCTCGACAGGGTACAAACTACCAAACTACACTATTCGCAATGCGAGGATCGCCTCTGTTTCGTGAACGGCCTTTTTTCCCCATCACTCTGCTGATGACTGGTTCCTCTCCCGTGTCAACCTACTCGTTCACACCAGCACATGCTCCCTGCGTCCTCAGTTACACTACTGGCCATTACAATTGCTACACCAAGAAGAAATGCAGATGATAAACGGGTATTCATTGGACAAATACATTATACTAGAACTGACGTGTGATTACATTTTCACGCAATTTGGGTGCATAGATCCTCAGAAATCAGTACCCAGAACAACCACCTCTGGCCGTAATTACGGCCTTGATACGCCTGGGCATTGAGTCAAACAGACTGTGGATGGCGTGTATAGGTATTGTTGCCTATGCGGCTTCAACACAGTTCATCACGAGTAGTGACCGGCGTATTGTGATGAGCCACTTGCTCGGCCACCATTGACCAGACGTTTTCAATTGGTGAGAGATCTGGAGAATGTGCTGGCCAGGGCAGCAGTCGAACATTTTCTGTATCCAGAAAGGCCCGTACGGGACCTGCGACATGCGGTCGAGCATTATCCTGCTGAAATATAGGGTTTCGCAGGGTTCGAATGAAGGGTAGAGCCACGGGTCGCAACACATATGAAATGTAACGTCCACTTTTCAAAGTGTCGTCAATGCGAAAAAGAGGTGACCGAGACGTGTAACCAATGTCACCCCATACCATCACGCCGGGTAATACGCCAGTATGGCGATGACGAATACACGCTTCCAATGTGTGTTCACCGCGATGTCGCCAAACATGGACGCGACCATGGTATGCTGTAAACAGAACCTGGATTTATCCGAAAAAAATGATGTTTCGCTATTCGTGCACCCAGGTTCATCGTGAGTACATCATCGCAGGCGCTCCTGTCTGTGATGCAGCGTCAAGGGTAACTGCAGCCATGGTATCCGACCTGATAGTACATGCTGCTGTGAACGTCGTCGAACTGTTCGTGCAGATGGTTGTTGTCTTGCAAACGTCCCCATCTGTTGACTCAGGGATCGAGACGTGGCAGCACGATCCGTTACAGCCATGCGGATAAGATGCCTGTCATGTCGACTGCTAGTGATACGGTGTTCCGTATTGCCCTCCTGAACCCACCGATTCCATATTCCGCTAACAGTCATTGGATCTCGACCAACGCGAGCAGCAATGTCGCGATACGATAAACCGCAATCGCGATAGGCTACAATCGGACCTTTATCAAAGTCGGAAACGTGATGGTTAGCGTTTCTCCTCCTTACACGAGGCATTACAACAACGTTTCAACAGGCAACTCCGGTCACCTGCTGTTTACGTATGAGAAATCGGTTGGAAACTTTCCTCCAGGACGTTGTAGGTGTCGCCACCGGCGCCAACCTTGTGTGAATGCTCTGAAAAGCTAATCATTTGCATATCACAGCATCTTCTTCCTGTCGGTTAAATTTCGCGTTTGTAGCACGTCATCTTCGTGGCGTAGCAATTTTAATGGCCAGTAGTGTACTTTTTTGACAAATTCCGATCTTGCAGTGCCAGTCTTCTGCTATTGTTTTTAAGATTTGTGACCCTCTGTAATGCCATGGAAGTTATTCCTTCAAATCCTATCACTCTTATCCTACTGTGGCTCCTCCTTGTCAGTTTTATCCACAGATTCCCCTCCTCACTGATTATGCAGGGAGTCACCTAATTTTCTACATTGTTCTGTAGCACTGCATCTTAGGCCCTTCCATTCTTTCCCTTTCCATTTTTCCCACAGTCCATGTTTCACTATTATACAATGCTCTGTTCCAAACGTAGATTTTCAGAAATTTCTATTTCAGATTAAGGCTTATGTTTAGTAGAAGTAGAGTTCTCTTTGCCAGCACCAGCCTGCCTTTTACGTCCTCCTTACAACCTCTGCCATCTACTATTTTACGTCCAAGGTACGTGCTTCACTCCATCTAATACTTGGTCATCAGCTTCAATGTTAAGCTTATCGTTGATCTTTTATCGGACACTCTTCATTACTTTCATCTTTCTGCAGCTTCTCTTAAATCATAATCTGTGCCCATTAGAAAGTTCATTCCATTCCATAGGACCCCTAGCTTACTTATAGTTTCCTCGGAATTTCGAACATATTGCACTAGTTTATATTGTCGAACGCTTTTTCTTCGTCGACAAATGATGTAAAAGTGTCCTGATTTTTGTTAAATCTTGCTTCTATTTATGAACCACAATGTCACAATTGCCCCTCAGATGCTTTTACCTTATCAGAAGCCATACTGATAGTCATCTAACACTCCCTTAATTTTCTTTAGTCTCCAAACTCACTACATGTTTCAGAAATGACTCAGCTAGCGTTTTGAAATTTCTCATGTTATTTGTAAGAGAATGCCACCCCAAAATTTGGCCGATTTGTTTGTTTGCAGAGAGTTTTGGAACAACACTGTTGTGAAAGCAATGGAAATATCGGTTATGGTCTTCGCTAGACGGTTTATTTTTACGATAGTCGCAAGGGCCAAAATTATCTGTTATGTCTTGTATCACTTCGTTCATTTATTGGCAAGCAGTTTCCCGCACAACACACTGTTCACAATTGGTCAGTGGCGCGCTAATGTCAGTGGTGAATATAGAGGAAGGTCCACCGAAATCGATTGTGATTCCAAAAAAGGAACTTGAATGAAGTATGAGGCGTATTCCGAAAGTAAGGTCCGATCGGTAGCGAAATGGAAACCACAGCGAAAATCCTATAACGCTTTGCATAGGTCTGTTGGACAGTGTCTCTGGTATTCCCCCTGATCGTGTCACGTCTGTGTTTTCAGTTCTGAGTGCACAGTGAGCATGTAAAGATACCTAGAAAACAGAGTCCCGCCAATAGTCATTCTAGGATCATTAGTCCCAAATATAGCCAATCCCTACCGTTTTAACCATAAATGGGACAAATACCAACTTCTATCGTTCAGCAACGAGTCTAGGAGCAATAAAAGATGAAAATCTAAATTAGATTGAGCACATAATTGTAATGTACAAGAAGGCATCGACATCTCTCCATGTCCTACAAAAATATAAAAACCTCTTGCTACATGACGTGAAAAAGAAACTTGTACAAACATGAATACTGTCGATTATTGATTATAGCGATGTTATCCTGCAAGACTTTTCTTAGGAAGGCTCACTGCGTCTGGAACTGGTTATGAAAGATTGTGTTACTTATATCCGTGATGTTCGACACTCTGATCACATTTCACCATCACATGCACAGTTATCCTGTGTGCGTGCGGACAAGCGTTAAGATTTCCATACCCTCTGTCGTCTCTAGCGTCTTATCGAAGGACACTGTCCTCCATCTCCCTCCTCGACCTTAAAGCCCTTGTCTGAAACACAGCAGAAACAACCGTTCCCATGACTGCAAAATCTTCTCTGTCCCACTCCATAGTTCAGCCACTTTCCTTCTCAGTACCAGGATCTCGACTCTGGAACAATCTCTCGCACTATATAAATGAATAATATTTCCGGCTTCCAAAGAGAGGTTATGACACACCCACTAAAGCAACAATTGTATCTGTACCCACTCGTTACTCTTGTTGGTATCACTTTCCAACTTGATCTCCTCATTTCCCAGTACTCTTAGCCGATGCAGTCTCGCTAAATTTCCTTTTTCTATAACTCACTATATCACAAAGCACCTATTTCGTAGACCTAGAAACTCTCCTTATATCTGCCACCATCATTATAGCTATGTCAGATTTACTGTCATTGTTATCTTCTTTTCTTTCTCAGACCTTAGGTCTGTTTAAAAATGGAAAGTGATGCAGACCTTGATCAAACGTGACTTTCTTTTAACTGTACGGTATATGTCACATTGCATTTAGGATCTTTCGGGTAATTGAACATGTATCAATAATTACAGATTTCTGTAGTTGTATATTTAAGTTTGGATGTAGCTGTATTGCGTTAATGTACTGGTGGATATTGTGTGGTATGACTCCTGTAGTTGATAGTGTAATTGGTATAATGTCAACTTTATCCTGATGCCACATGTCCTTGACTTCCTCAGCCAGTTGGATGTATTTTTCAATTTTTTATCCTGTTTTCTTCTGTATATTTGTTGTGTTGGGTATGGATATCTCGATTAGTTGTGTTGATTTCTTCTTTTTATTGGTGAGTATGATGTCAGGTTTGTGATGTGGTGGTGTTTTATCTGTTATGGTTCTGTTCCAGTATAATTTGTATTCATCGTTCTCCAGTACATTTTGAGGTGCATACTTGTATGTGGGAACATGTTGTTTTGTAAGTTTATGTTGTAAGGCAAGCTGTTGTATTATTTTTGCTACATTGTCATGTCTTCTGGGATATTCTGTATTTGCTAGTATTGTACATCCGCTTGTGATGTGATCTACTGTTTCTATTTGTTGTTTGCAAAGTCTGCATTTATCTGTTGTGGTATTGGGATCTTTAATAATATGCTTGCTGTAATATCTGGTGTTTATTGTTTGATCCTGTATTGCAATCATGAATCCTTCTGTCTCACTGTATATATTGCCTTTTCTTAGCCATGTGTTGGATGCGTCTTGATCGATGTGTGGCTGTGTTAGATGATATGGGTGCTTGCCATGTAGTGTTTTCTTTTTCCAATTTACTTTCTTCGTATCTGTTGATGTTATGTGATCTGAAGGGATGTAGAAGTGGTTATGAAATTGCAGTGGTGTAGCCGATGTATTTATATGAGTGCTTGCTTTGTGTATTTTACTAGTTTCTGCTCGTTCTAGAAAGAACTTTCTTAAATTGTCTACCTGTCCATAATGTAGGTTTTTTATGTCGATAAATCCCCTTCCTCCTTCCTTTCTGCTTAATGTGAATCTTTCTGTTGCTGAATGTATGTGATGTATTCTATATTTGTGGCATTGTGATCGTGTAAGTGTATTGAGTGCTACTAGGTCCGTGTTACTCCATTTCACTATTCCAAATGAGTAGGTCAATATTGGGATAGGATAAGTATTTGTAGCTGTTGTCTTGTTTCTTGCTGTCAATTCTGTTTTCAGTATTTTTTTTAGTCTTTGTCTATATTTTTCTTTTAGTTCTTCTTTAATAGTTGTATTATCTATTCCTATTTTTGTCTGTATCCGAGATATTTAAAGGCATCTGTTTTTTCCATCGCTTCTATGTAGTCGCTGCGGTTATCCAATATGTAATCTTGTTTAGTGTGTTTTCCCTTGACTGTGCTACTTTTCTTACATTTGTCTGTTCCAAAAGCCATATTTATATCATTGCTGAATACTTCTGTTATCTTTAGTAATTGGTTGAGTTGTTGATTTGTTGCTGCCAGTAGTTTTAGATCATCCATGTATAGCAAATGTATGATTTTGTGTTTGTATGTTCCAGTAATATTGTATCCATCATTTGTATTATTTAGCATGTTGGATAGTGGGTTCAGAGCAGGCAGAACCAGAAAGGACTTAATGAGTCTCCTTGGTATATTCCACGCTTAATCTGTATTGTCTGTGATGTGATATTATTTGAATTTGTTTGGATATTAAGTGTGGTTTTCCCATTTTTCATTACTATGTTTAGGAACTGTATCAATTTAGGATCTACTTTGTATATTCCCAATATTTGTAGTAACCATGAGTGAGATTATTATTATTATTATTATTATTATTATTATTATGAGTATTAGCGGCTGCACTGAGTGGTAGAAGTAACGCTAATATTAGCTTTGTTAGTTCCTCGTCAGTATAATTTACTCGCTCTGAAACTTTACACACTCAAATCATTGTAATACTAGTTGTCATATTAAAATTGTTGTTTTCTTCGGTGAATGTGATGTAGTAGCTACTATATGTGTGAGGCCGGAGCCCAACGTAGCGCAAAGCCTGAAGGTCCTAATCATATCGAGTTAGACAGATAAATAACATGAATGAAGTGTTTGCGCGGCCCCAATATCAGAATGGAGGGAAATGGTACCTGAACTGCTTCGAACGCTTGCAGAAGTGTAAAAACTTTAACGGTGAATATTTAGACAAACTATGAAACAAGTTTTTCTTTCTTTTTTTTTTGTGTAAAAACCTAAGATGTGTCTTCGTATTACGGAAGTTTTTGTCATGGTGTATTGCAAAGCGACTGTTTTCCGACCTCGGAACTGTACTGTGTGATACGTTTTATAGAGAACAGACAGCTCGGTTGCAGCCTGTTACTACATACATATTCCTCTGTTCCAGCGGAAAGAGGACTGATTCAAATGAAAGGATAAACCTGTTTCAAACTTGAGAACTTAGAAAACATGTTGAGCTGGTAGTGATATCCTTCAAAACACGACCCAATAGACTCCACAGGCGCCTTAACTCGCTCCTCGTACGGCCGTGCCGGCCGAGTGGCCGAGCGACTCTAGGCGCTACAGTCTGGAACCACGGGACCGCTACGGTCGCAGGTTGGAATCCTGCCCCAGGCATGGATGTGTGTGATGTCCTTAGGTTAGTTAGGTTTGAGTAGTTCTAAGTTCTAGGGGATTGATGACCTCAGATGTTAAGTCCCATAGTGCTCAGAGCCATTAGAACCATTTCAACCTACTGCCGCACACAGCGCTCCGACATGTCACTTCCTGCGAGGCTGTCCAGGAGACGCGCCGCTTTTGCCTTCTAGCGAAGGAAGAGAGCACGTTTAAAATAAATCGCCATACTCTGTCACTCAGTAGATTGGTTCTGATAAAGCTTCTCGCAGCGCAAGAAGGGAGTTCAAGTTCCACACGCAGTCTCCTCCTGTACGGCATGTCAGCTCGTCAGCCGCTTCTTTCTTTCTCTTTGTTTTGTGAAGAGGTAAGTAGTTGGCGAACACCAAATTGTGTGCCACCGACATGGGGTTACACCTCGAGTAATCTGTCTACTATGTATGGTGTGAGGTAATTCATTGACTGAGACACCAGAGTTGTCGTGAGACGAGCCGGTTTGAAACCCATGCCAGTCCGTCCATATTGTCATGGTTATTCCAAACAGTGTAACGTTAATGGTGAGGTGGTTCATTTGTGGAAGGAGCTACGAATCTCATTCACATTACTTGTCATATTTAAAATATTACTTGGAAACGGTTGTCGTTAAACCCTCTTTTTTTTCCCTTCAGTTTATAACAGGGACAGTGTTTAGAAATAGACTAGCAAATTTACTGTGGGAAAAAGTGTTAAGGAGTTTATTCTTTAAGTTGTAAATCGAGTCTTAAGTGTACTCTGAAAATATTGGCGATAATACCGCACCACGTATTTTATAACGCAATCGCTCGATCTGTAAATTTCATTCAACCTCTTGCGGCAAAATTTTACAAGGTTAAGTAATGCCACTCCGCTGTACTGATTGTCACTACGTGAGATGGGGTGGTTGTGTTCTATCAGTGCATACCTCTGGGTAGCAAAAATTGAAGTTCACGCGATCGGAAAACGCAGTGGCGATCCCTGTGCAATCATGCGGATTTATTTTTGAAAGGTAATGAAACAAGTCGTGCAACGGATAACACCTCATTGAGTCTGAATGTAACACATCTTTATAAGTTAATAGCGATTTATAAGATACACACGTCAACAACGAAACGACACTATGTACTAGTTAAGGGAGGCATCTAACTATTGAACGAAAATGCACGTTAAAGAAACAGTAATGTTTAATTCCGATGTTGGTACCAATTTTGGGATCGCGTAGTGAATATTGCCAGTGGTCAAACGAAAAGCATATCACAAAGTGCTAATGATAAGTGAACTCGGGAGATCTAACACCGTTCTAATTGCCATCAGTTACCGAAACGACTAACACTGCAAAGTTAACAAATACCATGGTCCTCGAATTATGGCACGGAAAAGCGTTGCTGCCCGAATTTCTTCCAGTAACTTCCAGTGCTCGAGACTTGGTGCGAGCCGTCCGCGTGCCTTAGTTAACGACTTTCGCGACCAAGCTTCGCGTCCGCAGCCCGAGAGCCAGAAGGCAGAGTGTGTGTCTTTACCAAAATTCTAACTTCTCTCTAGTTTTGGAAAAGCTCCAAGTCACCCTCCAATGACGGTAATAATTCCGAACGCCGTATAGTCTATAGCCAAGTTTTGCCGAGATTGCGACCACAGCCGGGGACAAGAGCAGAGGTTAACCATCTTTCTAGCCACGTTTCAAAGCAGCCGCTAAAACGCTGTGTTTTCCAGTTCCCACGGCACTTTTCCAACCACCTCTTTTTTTTAAGTAGAGGAGACATCCCTCCACGTAGCCCCCCCCCCCCCCCCCCCAATCAGCGCCTGCCGGCCTTGGCGGCGCTACCGTACTGCCCTCGCCTTAACATGGACAGCCCCGAACCCGGAGAAGCAGCGAAGATGGAGGTAGCTTCAGTCCTGAAGCACACTTTAAGCCACACATTTATGGCCGTGCTGAAGCTTCGTTGCTGCTGCTCTCCGCCTCTGCTAGGCTAGTGTGCCCAATAAAAGGAAAAATATAAGTTCTGACACACGGAAGTTAACAGCTAATTGCCAGCTGTTGTGACCGACCGGTTCTAGGCGCTTCAGTCCGGAACTGCGCTGCTATTACGGTCGCAGGTTCGAATCCTGCCTCGGGCATGGATGTGTGTGATGTCCTTAGGTTAGTTAGGTTTAAGTAGATCTGAAGTCTAGAGGACTGATGACATCAGAAGTCCCATAGTGCTCAGAGCCATTTGATCCATTTTTGAATCATGTAACACCTAATTCAGTTCCCAGTTTCAGCAATACGTGGAGTTACACATGCATTTTGCAAGTAGTAGAACAAATCATGGAAAGGGTTGGGGTTGGGTTGTTTTGGGGAAGGAGACCAGACAGCGAGGTCATCAGTCTCATCGGATTAGGGAAGGACGGGGAAGGAAGTCGGCCGTGCCCTTTCAAAGGAACCATCCCGGCATTTGCCTGGAGCGATTTAGGGAAATCACGGAAAACCTAAATCAGGATGGCCGGACGCGGGATTGAACCGTCGTCCTCCCGAATGCGAGTCCAGTAAATCATGGAAAGAACATATCAGTTACCGTTTCACTACGTTCGCAGGCACGGGAAGTACTATAAGAACATAAAAGTATAAATAAAATTAAGTAGGTTGGCTCAACATGAATCATTAACGTGCGTTCTAATTTTAAACATCAGTAAAACGAAATACTTTGTTATTGGTGGAAGAAATGTTGATTTAGAATTGTAATAGGGGATGGAAACAATAGCAGCTACAGATCGATACAAATATGTAGCAGCAAAAATTACAAATGATACGAAACAAGACAAAATGTTAATCTAGAACAAATTCTGGAAAGGTATCTATTCGTTAAGTGAATGGAATTATATGGTACAAATACATAAGAATGGATACTCAACACTATTTAAAGCAAATGTTTGGACCATTACATTCATGGTTCAGAAATCGAAACAAATAGACAATTTCTAGCTGTAGTGGCGAATTAATGGGAATGTTCATGAATGATAAAATGCAGAAAAATAAGCAATCGCAGACGTAAGGTATGTACAAAATTTAGGTTCTGAATTTATTCAACAGAAACAACGTCAAATGTATGCATGTGTCAAAAAGATGCAAGGAGAAAGGTTTCCAAAGCGTGTGGATACCAAAGGAAAGAAAGATAAGGCCGACTACCTAATAATTGGGTATGCCTAAAGGGGAACTAGGAGTCAGTGAGGAACAAGAACATTCACGAAGAGTTGTGGCAGTGTAGAGAAGAGTGTGGAGAAACATTTAGAGGCATCCTGTGAGAGCAGGCCCTTGTGAAATTTGTAAATATTGTTAAATCATAAAATAACAAGTATTGTATGAGTAACAAGTCCACTAATACGAAAAATATCGTCAATATACTGCTTTGTTCACTTCTATTATAACATTATAACGCAATGTGGTGAGAAGGTCATGTGTCTTCTCGTATTAGTGAAGAACTAGTATGCTTTCATACTGAACCACTTTTCAGTACCTCCGAAGTGTCCCTCGCTAAAGTATATTGTTTCCGTGACAGCTAACATCCATACATTTTAAGACTTTCGAGACAGCGTGATATTGAAATGCGTGGTGATAAACACATGTGGTGCGCTATGTCAGTGTACAGCAAGTTTATTGTTCCCATCTGCAGTAGCTACAGCGTCTTTGGGTTGGTGCGTAAGTTCATAGCGTTTCTGCGTAAGGGAAATAGATACTCATTACATAGCCTTTAGTCATCAATAATATATCCGCCTCCAGTATTTACAACAGTCTACCAACGCTGGGGTAACTTTTGGATTTCCGCGACTGTAGAAACCACGTCGAGCCACGTTCGAGACTCATTAGCAGAACGCGCACGGGCGTTATCGTGAACTTGCATGCCTTCACGCAGTCTTCCTGGTCGCTGTTCTTAGATTGTGTCTGCAAGACGAAGACACCATTTCTCATCACCAGTAACGATACAGGATAGGAATGTTCGGTGTTGTTCACGACCCAGCTGATGGCGAGGAAGCAGAGATGTACACATGACCGCCCACTACCTGTGATTTTGGCTTAGAGCATGCGGTACCCGTACAGCCCATTTTTAAACCTTCCCTAGTGCATGCAAATGTCGCACGGTGATGGAATGATCACAGGTGCCAGTTCTCAAGCACAATGACGTGGATTACTGTGCATTAATGCGTTTAGTCGATCTTCCTCCAACCCTGAAGGTCTTACTGAGCGCGGAGAGTCACTAAGGCAAAAACGATAAACCTTAAAACGAGAAAACCATTTTCTTTCCGTGCTTTATCCAATGGCATTACCTCCGTACAGGACGCAAATGTTTATGGCTGCCCAAGCTGCTGTCATCCTTGTACTGAACTCAAAACGTCGGAAATGTTTCCATTTCTCCACTTGACACTCCATTTTTAACGTACACAGCTCCACTCACCATCTCCAAATGACAATACGACATTACGTAAACTCAAATAGCAACAGTGAACTACAAATAAAAAATGACAATCGATAAACAAACCCGTGACAACCGGAATGCCAACGTGCAAAACAAAAACGCTACGAACTTATGCACCAACCTATTACACCCATTACTAATGCATGTAACTCACTTCCGTGATATAGATTAACGCTGACGTGTGCATGAGTACGTGACAAGTTAATCTCCTAACGGTGATGCCGTTTAGTAGCTGTGGTGTTTAAAGTAAAAGTGACTGAATAAGTAAACAGATGATTATCTGGAGTATCAGTCGCAGTCCTGGACTAACAGACCATTATGAACGAAGCGTCTGTTGTATGCCAACTCTCCAAAACTTTGTCAACTTTGAAACCAGTGACTGTGAGAGCGAGAGTGTATTTTGGCGCCACACAAGCACGGCAGGCAGCTATCACACCACGAACCCTTCCGCCAAATGACATCACATGATGCCATCCGAGGCCCAGAGGCCACGGTGCGTGCGTCACGATGATAGGCCAGAGCCTGCTTACTCAGTCAGCCCAGCAGACGAACTACGTTTTTACGCCTGTTAACTCGTAGATAGGTATTCACGTACAAATGAGAATAGCATCTTCCACTGGAATTCGCTATTATAGTGTATTACTGTTCGCGGATAATGCTGTAGTATGCAGAGAAGTTACAGCGTTAGAAAATTGTAGCGAAATGCAGGAAGATCTGTAGCGGATAGGCACTTGGCTCAGGAAGTGGCAACTGACCCGTAACGTAGACAAATGTAATGTATTGCGAATACATAGAAAGAAGGATCCTTTTTTGTATGATTATATGATAGCGGAACAAACACTGGTAGCAGTTAC
Organism: Schistocerca piceifrons; assembly: GCF_021461385.2. Taxonomy (NCBI): domain Eukaryota; kingdom Metazoa; phylum Arthropoda; class Insecta; order Orthoptera; family Acrididae; genus Schistocerca; species Schistocerca piceifrons. The sequence continues at coordinate 29,532,982 of NC_060140.1, read as the reverse complement.
TTCTGTAAAATATCTGGGAGTATGCGTACGGAACAATTTGAAGTGGAATGATCATATAAAATTAGTTGTTGCTAAGTCGGGTGCCAGGTTGAGATTCATTGAGAAAGTCCTTAGAAACTGTAGTCCATCAATAAAGGAGGTGGCTTACTAAACACTCGTTCGACCTATACTTGAGTATTGCTCATCAGTGTGGGATCCGTACCAGATCGGGTTGACGGAGGAGATAGAGAAGATCCAAAGAAGAGCGGCGCGTTTCGTCACAGGGTTATTTGGTAAGCGTGATAGCGTTACGGAAATGTTTAGCAAACTCAAGTGGCAGACTCTGCAAGAGAGGCGCTCTGCATCGCGGTGTAGCTTGCTCGCCAGGTTTCGGGAGGGTGATTTTCTGGATGAGGTATTGAATATATTGCTTCCCCCTACTTATACTTCCCGAGGAGACCACGAATGTAAAATTAGAGAGATTCGAGCGCGCACGGAGGCTTTCCGGCAGTCGTTCTTCCCGCGAACCATACGCGACTGAAACAGAAAAGGGAGGTAATGACAGTGGCACGTAAAGTGCCCTCCACCACACACCGTTGGGTGGCTTGTGGAGTGTAGATGTAGTTCTACAATGATCGGAAGCTCATAGGCCTACTAATAATTTGTTACGGCTGTACTGAGTAAAATAAAATTAAAACCACGCCAAAACGATTATCGGCTGCATTAGGCACGCGGTTGATGAGGACTTTAGGTCCGGGAGTACGGTGGATGGTACAGTCCCATCAACCGAACATAGCAGCCACAGCTTGCGCTGTAAGCGTCTGCGCATTGTCGTTCAAAATGTTGGGTGGGTTGCGCAGAAAGCGTCGCCGCTTCTTTCGCAAAGCTGGTCGCAGATGATGCTCCAAAAACGAGTAGTAATACTGTGCATTGACAGTCTGCCGCGAAGGATCGTAATGCGTTAGCATAACACCATCGCAGTCGTACACGAGAATTACCATAGCTTTAGACGGCTCCATTCGCACCATCAACAGAACAGGCTCCGCTAACGGTATACTACGCCTTCCACATCGCTGGCAACGGGTTCTGCATAACGCTCGAGACTTCTCTGAAGGACGGTGACCCGGTTCAGACATGTAACTCTTTGTATCGGTTGTGAATAAATAGTTGCCACTATTTAAGTTGCAATCCTCGTATATGACAGCTTATACCGATCAATAATTCTCCATAACGGCAGATTCCAGCAAAAGAAGTAATTCTAGTTTGTACGTGAAGGCCCAGTTACAAATTAACAGGTTTAGAAACTCATTTCGTCTGCTGAGCTGAGCTGAACGAACGAGAGAGCTCGGGCCCTATTCAGTGTGTTTCGGCCACTCTGCGATCGAATCGGTAGGCGTCCCCCTCGAGCGGCCTTGTTTTCGAGAAAGAGCCCGACCGCCCGCCCCCGCCCCCCTTCCCCCACGTTATTTTTTAAGCATTCCTGAAGCGATACCGCACAGTTCTAGTGAACCGAGAAGCAGTTGTCAGTTCTCCCCGTGCCAACCAATCAAAAAGCAAACGGCCGTAGATCCGCGCATGCGCACTGCAGCGCGCATAACGCCACAAACCCGAAGTGGTTAGCAGCTGAAGAAGGCACTCTATTCCTCGCAGTTCTGAAAAGTGTGTTTAGAGTACATAGTGTAAGTAGGCTATTTAGGTTTTCTTATTGGTAACGCCACGTAGCGCTCTGTATGAAAATCACTGGCTGTGCTGTGTGCAGTCTGTGGCTGGTTAGCATTGTTGTCTGCCATTGTAGTGTTGGGAAGCTGGATGATAACAGCGCGTAGCGTTGGGCAGTTCGAGGTGAGCCGCCAGCAGTGGTGGATGTGGGGAGAGAAATGGCGGAGTTTTGAAATTTGTAAGACTGGATGTCATGAACTGCTATATATATTATGACTATTAAGGTAAATACATTGTTTGTTCTCTATTAAAATCTTTCATTTGCTAACTATGCCTATCAGTAGTTAGTGCCTTCAGTAGTTAGAATCTTTTATTTAGCTGACAGTAGTGGCGCTCGCTGTATTGCAGTAGTTCGAGTAACGAAGATTTTTGAGAGGTGAGTGATTTGTGAAACGTATAGGTTAATGTTAGTCAGGGCCATTCTTTTGTAGTGATTTTTGAAAGTCACATTGCGTTGCGCTAAAAATATTGTGTGTCAGTTTAGTGTTGATCAGAATAGGTAAAGAGCGAAATGTCTGAATGCGTTCAGTTCTGCTCAGCTGTTTGAAAATCAAATAATGTAAGAGGTTTATCAGCACAGTAATTAATTAATTTTTCTAAGGGGATGTTTCAGTAGTACTGAACACATGTTTCCATGCATGAGCAATAACGATAGGACATTTGACTGTGTTCTGGAAATAACCATAAACGCCATGTCATTTTATTCTCAATCAGAGTGAATTTACGTTTCGGATATGAGTTCCAAATGGTTTTTAGTACCACACTGCACAAATACGTCTATAAAACACCCGAAAACGCTTTGAGAGAGTATCAAGCAAGAAGACGCACAAATGTGGTTGTAACTCACTGATAGATATTCAAATGACGAAGTAGCCTACTTTCCTATGTGATTTGGGTCTTAAAAACAAAATTTAAGAAACGCCTTCTCAGAAGTGTGTGGCGAGTGCAGCTACTGACATTCGTCGTAGTTTAGAGCATGCATCTGATGAATCAAAATGTTTCATATATGGTGGTATAGTCTGAAAATATTACGGCTGGGATCCTTCATCTCTGTCTGCTATTGTTAAAGATTCGATCACAGATAAATACTTGTGACAGGTAAGTGTACAGAGATGATTCCTGCTACTTTCATTCGCAGTAATTTAAGCACTTAGATCCCTGTCTAACCACAAGTTGGTTTTAACCGCGTATTGAGAAAGAAATGGTGAATTATTTGTGACAGGAAACACTTATAAATGTCACTGTCAGTTGTTTCACACACAGAAATTTCATCTGTAGCAATTTCATCTTTCATTTCTTGACGTATGGAAGTGGCTGAATCGAAGATACTCATTACTGAGAAATTGCACTCTTACTTGTAAATAACATCGAATATTGCAGAAAAATACTTGATTTTCACGAATAACGAAGTCTCAGAAAGTGTCACAAAGACGAAGAGGAATATATATATTATACCCAGGAATAAGCGCACCTACGACATCTTGCATGGCAGTCTGTTGTCTGAACCACTTTGTACGCAATGAGCGCTCTGTTCGTTTTTATTTTAATGGAGAGAGACGCAGGTTGACTTCGTTGCCGAACAATGCGGGCATAAGCCGTAAATGCATGTAATTTTGGAAGGTTTCCACTATCAGCCTTCACAAAATTCCTTTCCATAGTTACTTAAAAGCTGTAAATGCATTTCTATAACTAATACCTAAAACAGTTCGGAAAAAAAGTCCGAAAAGTCACTAGTAATTTCAGATAAAACTTGTGCCATCTACATATGCACAGCTGAGGTCTTGAAATTTAATGATTTTTAATCTCTTAATAACAACAAAATAACAGGTATTTTGTGAGAATATTGACCAAAAATGTATTTTTGATGTTACAATCATTTGCAGTAACAACAATACAAACCATATTCCTGATAAGGGAAACCAGTCTAGTATGAAATCACTTTCCACTCGGATCTGTCCATGTGATTCTTCAGTAAAACATAATTACTACATCCGAACCTAAGATCACTCAGCATTTCTACAATAACAATTCTATCTGTAAATATACCATGCCAAACCGAATGAGTGGCCATACCGAAACCTAACCACATCTCTGTACGGTTGACAGAAAATCGGTGGGTACATCGATCGGTAACAGGTTGCAGAGGCTTACAGAATAACAACTTTGGCTACAGAACCGAAAATGACGTCACTAACGAGGCTAAGCTACAGCACCGATCGGTACGAGCGATACAGAATAGAGCTTAGCCTCGTCACGTACGTACCGCGACTATTGAAGCACGACAGAGCCACTCCAAACGTGACAGCTGGCCATTGTCTCGCATTCAGTCTACATTGTTGTTGTTGTGGTCTTCAGTCCTGAGACTGGTTTGATGCAGCTCTCCATGCTACTCTATCCTGGGCCAGCTGCTTCATCTCCCAGTACCTACTGCAGCCTACATCCTTCTGAATCTGTTTAGTGTAATCATCTCTTGGTCTCCCTCTACGATTTTTAGCCTCCACACTGCCCTCCAATACTAAATTGGTGATCCCTTGATGCCTCAGAACATGCCCTACCAACTGGTCCCTTCTTCTTGTCAAGTTGTGCCACAAACTCCTCCCCAATTCTATTCAATACCTCATTATTTTTGTGATGTACCCATCTAATCTTCAGCATTCTTCTGTAGCACCGCATTTCGAAAGCTTCTATTCTCTTCTTGTCCAAACTATTTATCGTCCACGTTTCACTTCCATACATGGCTACATTCCATACAAATATTTTCAGAAACGACTTCCTGACACTTAAATCTATACTCCATGTTAACAAATTCCTGTTCTTCAGAAACGCTTTCCTTGCCATTGCCAGTCTACATTTTATATCTTCTCTACTCGAACCATCATCAGTAATTTTGCTCCCCGAATAGCGAAACTCCTTTACTGCTTTAAGCGTCTCATTTCCTAATCTAATTCCTCAGCATCATCCGACTTAATTCGACTACATTCCATTATCCTCGTTTTGCTTTTTTTGATACTTGTAAGCGTCGGCTGCCTCCTGTTGATGACCTACACTCTAAACTTTGTCTGTTTGGTGGTTGAGCCGGCTGGTTTTTTGTAGCTGTTCGAGAGTTTTCAACTTTAGTTAAGTACCTGACGTGTATCACAGTGTTCGTTCTTCAAGTAACTGCAGTGAGATTCAAACTGATGTCTGTGACGAACTCTGTACCGAACTTGTAGCCAGTGTTTGTGTTCAAATAAAGGAAGCGGGAACATCATTGCGACAGCCGAGACGGTGACGTGTTTGGGATTGCTGCGTCGTGACGGGAAGCAGTATAGAATGCTTCCCTACCAGCTGCACAGTGGCTGCGTCGAGATCTGATTACGAGGTGCTGGTCCGCCTGTCGAATAAGTGAGTGCCAGCAAGCAGTGTGACAGAGGCGCCTCACGACTCCAGGCAGAGACGGGAAGGGAGGTGTTTGCCCCGCGCTACGCTCTAAGAGTCCCGCCAGGCCTTGCTTCTCCGGCAGTAATTAGGTCGCCAGCTGGTTAGGTATGCGGGTCGCATGCTTCCACGTCTGCAGGCTTCTTACTCCAGATGACAGCCGGCGGTGCATAACCCACGAGCTTACTCTCCACGCCTTGTCTCTCTGTCTCTTACACACACACACACACACACACACACACACACACACACACGTCACACGCGCCCGGCATGCAGCTGCAAACATAAAGAGGAAGAGCTCGTCTCGCAAAACTTGGCAAACATAACTGAAAACGTTTATTCTCTTGCTCTCTGTAACTCTGTGACATTTCCAGCACTGGTTTCTTTCTATATCCGCCTCTTACGATGTGGCAGTTGCGTGCCGGCATCGCTTTTTGTGCCGCTACCGAGATTTTTTCGCAACGGTAGCTATTGTTACAGCCGTCGCTTCCGTAACTGAGGTAACTAGCGCAGTTTAGTCCGGTGGTAGTCGACGGGGAGGGAACCGGTTCGAATCCTGGTGTTGGAAGACATTTTCAGGGGAGAGAATTACGTAAGCGACGAAGGAAGATTCGCGTTTAACGGAATGTGGACAATGACGTCATTAGAGGGGGAGCAGAAGCTCCGAGCGGACAAGGATGTGAAAGAAAAACTAAGAATTAACGTCTACAAATGAAAATAAGGAAATGTGCTTGTTCTATACCTTCAATTTATTCCGTTAACCGAACTGCAGAGCCACCATCAGCCAACAACTGACTATCGTCATCAGGAAGGATGTCGTACTAGTGAACAACTTAGAAAAAGACTTTACACATGGCGAGTAAGATGCAAAAGCAGAGTAAATGTGATATTTGACCGTGCAATTGCAAAACCACTGAAAACATTCAAGCTAAACACAAAATATACGCGAAGTGAACGCATCAGGAAACATCAAGACTTTTATAACACAGTGTTTGTTTGTTTGCAGCCGACAGAGGCTGCGGTAGAAAGCTGTACTTGCGTCTGCGGTCTATGGGCACTCGACGGCAAGGTTAGCAACGCCCATTCGAAAATTTGCGGGAAAGGAAGACGTTAAAATGTGTCAAATGTACCACGAAGCAATGAAAGAAAGTCCGACACAATTGTACCTCACTCCCTAACTGTCTCACCCACAAGCACCCACACAATACATATCTGACGTTGAAGGAGAGGACAACGGATGACTATATGACAAAACGAAATCGTGCTCCATCCGAATCTAAATTTATAACTGATATATGTGCTGTGTAACTGGTAGGTTATGTAAGTACCAAGAATTACAGTCAACATAGCGGAAGTTGTTCATCTGGCGAAAGATGCAGGACGTGAAAATATTAATCGCATTAATATTGCAATTAGGTAAATACAGGTCAAGTTCTAGATGGAAACGTATTACATATGGTAAGTAATGCAGAGACAAACTAAAAGATATCTTCACTACTGTAACACACTTGAGCATGTGTGAACTGCGTTATGTATCAGTAACTATGAAGTCTCACATGGGAGATGTACATATGAATAAAAAAACAGAATATGCTTCAATTTGGAGTACACTAACAACTACAATAAAAAACTACGAGGTAAAATGGATGAATATACTAGTACAGAAAATATGGGAAAATGGTGAAATGCAGAGTACAGGTGAAGTTTAGGAGACGATAAATGTTTAAGTTCAGCGTTTAGTAATGATAATGTTTGTTGGTCTCCACCTTTTCCAAAAGACAAAGGTGGAGGACACGACACCACACCTGACAACCTGACTCATTGCATGCTCAGCAAATGCCGAGTCATAATTCTGAATCAAGACGTTCTAACACGAAAACTAGCTCGCTAAATAAATTAATGTTGGAGAACATCCACACTTTCGTGTAGTTCCACAAAGAAGCGTCGGGAGAATCAATCGACATAATTTTGAAGCCCGGCCAGGTATCTGAGGTCTGCTTGCCCCAGATTCGAGCCGGGGAAGGAAAGGTGTCGGCAAAAATACCAACCTCAGCTGTTCACTAGACTCGTGAAAATTTTCAAGTCCGTAATACATCCGCACCGCGCAGCACTTTATCACCAGAAACCCAAGTTATACCGCTTCACAAATCTGCACTCTGAAACCGCAGCTTCTTCCTGTTCCACGAAGCTCTCGCAGCCCACATACTCCCTCCATGAAGCCTCACAAACCTAACCCTACGTCCCCCCAGTATTGCTTGCCACTGGCTGGAGGGATCTCCATCTCCCACCATGCTGCGCCGTGATTTGTGAAGCGCACGATTACAGTTATAGTATTACATATATTGTACCAATAGCTGAGAGATGGAAAGAGTACTTTCGACAGCTGCTAAATTGTGATGAACCCGAACTGCAGTTTGATTTCCAGTACCCAATTACAGCCGATGCAGACTATCCCCCACCTACCCTGGATGAGATAAAAACCAGAATCAGACACCTTAAACAGAATAAGAGTCCAGGTGAAGATGGAATACAGGCTGAAATGATCCTGGCAGGAGGAGAGAAACTTGCAGAAAAAATACACCGACTGATACAGGCAACATGGACCAAAGAAGAACTACCAGGAGAATGGAAAACAGCTCTGATTTGTCCAATACATAAGAAGGGCGACAAACTGAAATGTGACAACTGTCGAGGAATCGCCCTGCTTAACGTCTGCTATAAGATCCTGTCCAATTGCCTCATACATAGAATTCAGCCAGTGGCAGAATCGGTGATTGGGGAGTACCGGGGAGGTTTCTGGCCAGGACGGTCAACAGTAGATCACATCTTCAGTCTCCGGCAGCTCACTGAGAAACTGGGTAAATATGGTAAAAATTTGCATATTTTATTCGTTGATTTTAAGAAGGCCTATGATTGCATACATCGCAAGAGCCTGCTCAACTGTTTAAGGGAGTTTGGCATAGCAGAGAAACTCATCAATCTGATAAAGATCTGTCTGAACGAAACACATGCAAAGGTGAAGATTGGATATCGCGTAACTGAGGAATTTGAAATTGTGACAGGACTCAGGCAAGGAGATGGGTTGTCCCCTATCCTGTTCAACTTTGCCCTCGAGAAGATCGTACGCGAGACCTTCCAAAAGAACGAAGGGATTGAAATCGATGGGAAGACACTGGTATACTTAGCCTATGGAGACGACATCTGTTTACTCTCTAGGTCGGAAGAGGAGTTGGAGCAAATGACCAAAGCACTAAAGGAGGCTGCCAGCAAATTTGGGCTAAACATAAACGAAGCTAAGACAGAGTACCTCGTTATGACGCGTGGTCATTGTCAGACTCCTGATCATCTACAATCACTGCAGGTTGGGGACCATTCCTACAAGAGAGTGCAAGAATTCAAATACCTAGGGGCACTTTTCACTGAGAACTCGTCATGTGAAGCAGAGATCAATGCCAGAATACAAGCAGGAAACCGATCTTACCACAGTCTAGTACAGCTGATTCGGTCCAAATCTCTCTCCAGACAGTTCAAGATTCGACTGTGAAAACCCTGATCCAGCCTGTTGTTCTATATGGCTGTGAGACGTGGAGTATCCGGAAACAGGACTTCCATAAGCTCCTAGTTTTTGAGAGAAAAGTGCTTCGGAAGATCTTCGGTCCGGTTCTGGATGCAATACAGGGGAATGCAGGATCAGATACAACCAAGAGCTTGAGGAACTACACCAGCAGCCCAACATAGCAGGAACTGTCAAAGCCAAACGAATGCAGTGGGCCGGCCATGTGGCCCGGATGGAGGATCACAGAAGGCCTCGGAAGCTCCTGGATTTCACACCTACAGGAAAGAGGCCGCCAGGGAGATGGACTCCATGATGATTTAAACCAAGTGTCAATAGATGTGGACGGATGGCGGATAGCAGCAATGGACAGAATACAGTGGAGGAGGAAACTTGTAGATGCGTGCGGTCCACTGGGCCTGATCACGTAGTAGTAGTAGTAGTAGTAGTAGTAGTAGTAGTATATATTGTACCAATAGCGAAAATTAAAGGATTCCTTGAAACGATCTTAAACACGGATAACAATGATACTAAGCGCTACATAGGTGAAAGTTAACCGTCGTCGTAAAACTTGAATGTTTAACTAAAATTTTGAAACTGATTTTTAACCAATTTTGAAGCAAGCCCATTTGGTGACATTACATGACTCACAACATGTAGTGGCAACAGTTAAACTTTCACACCTGCAACGTGAAATTTGTTCATGCATGTCAGGAGGAAAGAATTAGTTACTATTGGCAAATCAAATTTGCAGAATTAGTGGATTCCTAGTGTAAAGAGGTTCAACTTATAGACAAACATACTTGCAATGCATTTGTATATGCCATCTGTGAAATCTGAACCAGCAATTAAATTTGAGATGACATATCCAAAAATACTACATTACGAGCGCTGGAGATTTTCGAAGAACTGAACTGATATGAAGATGCGGCTGCCAGTGGAACCGCAGTCATCAGACGAATGTGGATACAGTTAGAAATTCAATCTAATGTTCACTGACTCCGATACGTAACAAGCATTACTCGAAGAGACAATCTACTATGTTTTGCCAGTAATTATAGAATAGTTTTACTAACGTACAATGAGGTGGCAAAACTCATGGGACAGTGATGTCCACGTATACACATGTCTGTAGTACTGCGTACACAGCGTATAAGATGACTGTGCATTGGCGGAGCTGTCGTTAGTACAATGAGGTGGCAAAACTCATGGGACAGTGATGTCCACGTATACACATGTCTGTAGTACTGCGTACACAGCGTATAAGATGACTGTGCATTGGCGGAGCTGTCGTTAGTACAGAGGTGATTCGTGCGAAAAGGGGTCTGACACGATTAACGCTGCACGACAGGAGTTAACAGACCTTGAACACGAAATGGTAGTTGGAGCTACATACATAGGACTTTCTATTTCGGAAATAAATAAGGAATTCAATATTCGAAGATCCAGAGTTTCAAGAGTGTGCCGAGAACAATAAATTTCAGGCATTACCTCTCACTATGGACAACCCATTGGCCGACAGACTTCACGTGTCGGCCGAAAGCAATGGCGTTTGCGTAGAGTTGTCGCCATTAACAGACATGACGTTATGTTGTTGTTGTTGTTGTGGTCTTCAGTCCTGAGACTGGTTCGATGCAGCTCTCCATGCTACTCTATCCTGTGCAAGCTTCTTCATCTCCCAGTACCTACTGCAACCTACATCCTTCTAAATCTGCTTAACGTATTCGTCTCTTGGTCTCCATCTACGATTTTTACTCTCCACGCAGCACTCCAATGATAAATTTGTGATCCCTTGATGCCTCAGAACATGTCCTACCAACCGATCCCTTCTTCTAGTCAAGTCGTGACACAAACTCCTCTTCTCCCCAATTCTATTCAATACCTCCTCATTAATTATGTGATCCACCCATCTAATCTTCAGCATTCTTCTGTAGCAACACATTTCGAAAGCTTCTATTCTCTTCCTGTCCAAACTATTTATCATCCATGTTTCACTTCCATACATGGCTACACTGAATACAAATACTTTCAGAAACGACTTCCTGACACTTAAATCTATACTCGATGTTAACAAATTTCTCTTCTTCAGAAACGCTTTCCTTGCCATTGCCAGTCTACATTTTATATTTTCTCTACTTCGACCATCATCAGTTATTTTGCTCCCCAAATAGCAAAACTCCTTTACTAATGTAAGTGTCTCATTTCCTAATCTAATTCCCTCAGCATCACCCGACTTAATTCGACTACATTCCATTATCCTCATTTTGATTTTGTTGATGTTCATCTAATATCCTCCTTTCAAGACACTGTTCGTTCCATTGAACTGCTCTTCCAAGTCCTTTGCTGTCTCTGACAGAATTACAATGTCATCGGCGAACCTCAAAATTTTTGTTTCTTCTCCATGAATTTTAATACCTACTCCGAATTTTTCTTTTGTTTCCTTTATTGCTTGCTCAATATACAGATTTAATAACATTGGGGAGAGGCTACAACCCTGCCTCACCCCGTTCCCAGACGCTGCTTCCCTTTCATGCCCCTCAACTCTTTTAACTGCCATCTGGTTTCTGTACAAATTGTAAATAGCCCTTCGCTCCCTGTATTTTATCCATGCTTACTTTAGAATTTGGAAGAGAGTATTCCAGTCAACATTGTCAAAAGCTTTCTCCAAGTCTACAAATGCTAGAAACGTAGGTTTGCCTTTCCTTAATCTTTCTTCTAATATAAGTCGTAGAGTCAGTATTGCCTCACGTGTTCCAACATTTCTATGGAATCCAAACTGATCTTCCCCGATGTCGGCTTCTACCAGTTTTTCCATTCGTCTGTAAAGAATTCGTGTTAGTATTTTGTAGCTGTGACTTATTAAACTGATAGTTCGGTAAGTTTCACATCTGTCAACACCTGCTTTCTTTGGGATTGGGATTATTATATTCTTCTTGAAGTCTGAGGGTATTTCGCCTGTCTCATACTTCTTGCTCACCAGATGGTAGAGTTTTGTCAGGACTGGCTCTCCCAAGGCCGTCAGTAGTTCTAATGGAATGTTGTCTACTCCCGCGGCCTTGTTTCGACACAGGTCTTTCAGTGCTCTGTCAAACTCTTCACGCAGTATCGTATCTCCCATTTCATCTTCATCTGCATTGTCTTCCATTTCTATAGTATTGTCCTCAAGTACAACGCCCTTGTATAGACCCTCTATATACTCCTTCCATCTTTCTGCCTTCCCTTCTTTGCTTAGAACTGGGTTTCCATCTGAGCTCTTGATATTCATAGAAGTGGTTTCTTTTCCCCAAATGTCTCTCTAATTTTCCTGTAGGCAGTATCTATCTTACCTCTAGTGAGATAGGCCTCTACATCCTTACATTTGTCCTCTAGCCATCCCTAGTTAGCCATTTTGCACTTCCTGTCTATCTCATTTTTGAGACGTGTGTATTCCTTTTTGCCTGCTTCATTTACTGCACTTTTATATTTTCTCCTTTCATCAATTAAATTCAGTGTTTCTTCTGTTACCCAAGGATTTCTAGTAGCTCTCGTCTTTTTATCTACTTGACCCTGTGCTGCCTTCACAACTTCATCCCTCAGAGCTACCCATTCTTCTTCTACCGTACTTCTTTCCCCCCACAGCTGTCAATTGTTCCCTTATGCTGTCGTTGAAACTCTGTACAACCTCTGGTTTAGTCAATTTATCCAGATCCTATCTCCTTAAATTCCCACCTTTTTACAGTTTCTTCAATTTTAATGTACAGGTCATAACCAATAGATTGTGGTCAGAGTCCACATCTGCCCCTGGAAATGTCTTACAATTTAAAACCTTGTTCCTAAATCTCTGTCTTATCATTATATAATGTGTCTGATACCTTTTCGTATCTCCGGGATTCTTTCATGTATTCAGGCTTCTTTTATGATTCTTGAACGAAGTGTTAGCTATGATTAAGTTATGCTCTGTGCAAAATTCTACCAGACGGTTTCCTCTTTCATTTCTTAGCCCCAATCCATATTCACCTACTATGTTTCCTTCTCTCCCTTTTCCTACTGACGAATTCCAGTCACCCATGACTATTAAATTTTCATCTTCCTGCAGTATCTGAATAATTTCTTTTATCTTATCATACATTTCATCAATTTCTTCATCATCTGCAGAGCTAGTTGGCATATAAACTTGTACTACTGTAGTAGGCGTGGGCTTCGTGTCTATCTTGGCCACAATAATGCGTTCACTATGCTGTTTGTAGTAGCTTAGCCGCACGACTATTTTTTTATTCATTATTAAACCTACTCCTGCATTACCTCTATTTGATTTTGTATTTATAACCCTGTATTCACCTGACCAAAAGTCTTGTTCCTCCTGCCACCGAACTTCACTAATTCCCACTATATCTAACTTTAACCTATCCATTTCCCTTTTTAAATTTTCTAGCCTGCCTGCTCGATTAAGGGATCTGACATTCCAAGCTCCGATCCGTAGAACGCCAGTTTTCTTTCTCCTGATAACAACGTACTCTTGAGTAGTCCCCGCCCGGAGATCCGAATGGGGGACTATTTTACCTCCGGAATATTTTACCCAAGAGGACCCCATCATCATTTAACCATACAGTAAAGCCGCATGTCCTCTGGAAAAATTACGGCTGTAGTTTCTCCTTGGTTTGTATGACCGCAGAAACCAATCTGAGACGTACGACGAGGCAGGCGTTAATCGGGTATGGCAGCAGACAGCCGACGGGTGCCTTTGGTAACAGCACGACATCGCCTGCAGCGCGTCTCCTGGGCTCGTCACCATATCGGTTGGACACTAGAGGACCGGAAAACCGTGGCCTGGTCAGCTGAGACCCGATCTCCATTGGTAAGAGCTGATGGTGGGGTTCGAGTTGGCGCATACCCCACTAAGCCTTGGACCCAAGTTGTGAACAAGGCATTGTGCAAGCTGGTGGTGGCTCCATAATGGTGTGGGCTGTGTTTACATGGAATGGACTGGGTCCTCTGGTCCAACTGCACCGATCATTGTCTGGATCTGATTACGTTCAGCAACTTGCAGAGCATCTGCAGCCATTCAAGGACGCCATGTTCTCAAACAACGACGGAACTTTTATGGATGAGAGTGCGCCATGTCGCCAAGCCCCAAGTGTTCGCGACTGGTCTGAAGGACATTCTGAACAATTCGTGCGTATTATGTGGCCACCCGCATCACTCGACGTGTATCCCAGCGAATACTTATGGGACATAACCGAGAGGTCAGTTCGTGCACAGTATTCTGTACTAGCAACAGTTTCGCAGCTAGGAACGGCTGTAGAGGCTGCGTGGCCTAATAATTCTGCAGCGGACTTCGGACGACTTCTCGAGTCCACGCCACATCGAGATGCTGTACTGTGCCGGGCAGAAGCATGTGCTACATGATGTTAGGTGGTATGCCGTGACCTTTTCACTTCAGCGTAGTATGCACGTGTGTAACTGCCTTAAACTAGACTCGGAAATTCTCAAATTAGGTCAAAACAGGGTCAAGTAAGTTGCAATGATTGTGCAGAGATGAAAAGATTACCAAGGATAGAGGAGATGCGCAAACCATTGTTATCACGAAAGACCACAAGCACACTATAGTAGTAGAATATTTCTCCTCATTGATACGGTCGCAGGTTCGAATCCTGCCTCGGGCATGGATGTGTGTGATGTCCTTAGGTTGGTTAGGTTGAAGTAGTTCTAAGTTCTAGGGAACTGATGACCTCAGAAGTTAAGTCCCATAGTGCTGAGAGCCATTTTTTATTCCTCCTCAGACAGGCAGAGAATGCGTATTTAAAGAATTCTGTCACGGGTGATAAGCATGTAGATGGGTGCTCGATGGGAGAGGTTTAGATAAGTAGGACAGCGGACGGGTCGGGGGGTCTATTCTAGACGGGTTACGGGAACACCAATCAACATATAAACTTCTAGTCAACGTACAAACTGAAATATGAGGAGAAACGTTTTTCAGTAGAAGCACTTGTGTTCTGTACCGCTGGCACCCTTCAGTGGTTGAGAAGCTAGCAAGAGAGCTTCCAGGTGTCAGGCGTTTCCCTGGGTGGATTGCAGGTGTAGAAGTGGCGACAGCAGCACTGTGGAAGGTAAGAAGGCAAGCAGGTAGGGTTCCGGCAGACGGGGCAGTAATAACAGCGGCGGTGCCGCACACGCCCCACTGTCCGCAGAGACTGATGGCCGTACCGCGGGCGACACGCCGCCTGCGGTATAGTCTGTTGGTAAACTCAAGAGCGAGCGAGCGAGCGACACCCCACTCCGCCTACCCTGCTACTTCACAGGGCGCTTCTACGGGCTGTTTCACAACGCGGTGCCGTCCCTACCGTGGCGCGCGCTTTAAATCTGTGGCGACGCCGAGTTCACATGCGTCCCGGCTGCGTTTATTTTTAGACTAATGCGTTAAGAGCATAAGGAAAACAAAAGACGATAGCTTCTTCGAAACAAAACATTATAGAGTAAATAATATTAACATAAGAACGGAAGTCAGGATTCAACTACAAACATAGAACCGAATGCCTATTCATCTGAATGTACGTTGCTCTGTTCGTAAGACGAACCTGATACAGTGCAATCAATCTGTAGAATTTAAGGCTTGTTCTTACTTTGTGTTTCTACTAAAAGGTAGAAGTTTTCTTTGAAGGGCTGCATTGAAACTTAACAGGTCTTGCAACATGAAGAGTGTTTAAAAAGCAACCAGAAATTTATAATTTCGTGTGTTGTATTAGTTCGACTTGCACTACTTTTTTTGTCACTGTCTTCGTAAACATGCCTGAAAAGTATCTGTACAATGTTATGCATATTGGATATTTATTCTCTTGTCAGTTGTCAAGCCAGCCATTGTGGCCGAGCGATTCTAGGCGCTTCAGTCTGGAACCGCGTGACCGCTAAGGTCGAAGGTTCGAATCCTGCCTCGGGCATGGATGTGTGTGATGTCCTTAGGTTAGTTAGGTTCAAGTAGTTCCAAGTTCTAGGGGACTGATGACCTAAGATGTTGAGTCCCATAGTGCTCAGACCCATTTGAACTAATTTTCAGTTGTCAAAAAGGTTGTGTGTGTTTTGGTAGCATCAACTATTATTTGTTTTGTATAATAACAGATTGGAGAATACGTACCAAATTTTGTTAAGAGAATGGAATAAAATGAATCAAATTTTTAGAAATGTTAAATATTGCTTTTGGTGAGTCTCTTATGAGTAAAGTAAGAGCATACAAGTAGTATAAATATTTCAAAGTAGGCCTTAAAGGACAGCGGTTTTAGAAGAATGGATGAGACTAAAATTTCGCAATTAAGATACCAACGAACTATCCCGAGGAAACAGTTCCTTCAAGTAGTTGCTTCGGGAATTGGAAAAAGCACTGGCGTAAGTGTATAGCATGTAATGGGGAATAGTTTGAAGAGGATAACATTGTTGTAAATTAGAAAGTAAATTTCTTACCGAAAAATAAAAATACGTGAACGCACCTCATATGTCAAGCTTTTTACACAGAAGTCCAGATTCGGTATACATGTTTCGAAAGAAATTTCAGTGGTGTTTAGAATAGCTACTGCACCCATCGTTTTAAGCAATATGTCTTAGAATCAGGTGAATAGTAACCGAGATAGAGTTTTAGTGACAGAGTACATTCAAATGCTTCTGTTGTATAAGCATCAATGGTTTTACGTGATTGAATCACGTTTTACTAGCGAAAAGTTAACTGATTTTACCATGAAGTTCTCAAGTTATTCCTGATTTTGTACAACTAGTGATGAATGTATTTATTGCTTTGGACCACATTTGACAGTATTTATCTTGGAAAATTGTTTAACACATTTACTACCATGTAGTACATTTCTACCAAAAGAAACTTTATAGTGTATGAGCAGAGTCAGGCTTGAAAGAACACACAACGTATTTTTTTAAAATAATCATTGCCTGTTTACGTACATCGTATTTTAGAGGTCATCATCAACACTGTCATTGTCGTCGTCGTCCTCACTTTCTAAATTAATAACTATGGCGTCTATTATGTATTCAATAACCCCATCGTTAACCCGGTACTCTCTTTCAAGTTTCTCCACGTGGAGGCAGTATGCACTCCAGTCATCTTGAGTTAACGTTTCAAAACCTATAGATTCCTCGTCTTGCGACCGGTCACTCAAACTCACCCGGCTGCGACTAGCATAAAGGTGCGTGCACTCCAGGCCGACGACCGACAGACACTGGACTTGGTCGAACGTTCAACGAACGGCTTGGGGCCAATGGATTCGGTCGTGTAGAATGGCAGTTATCCCTGATAGGTTTGCGTTGGGAACACAATTGAGAGGTCAGTGGGCAGGGACAAAATTAATGACTAGCTCAAAGCTGAAATGGAGTAAGCGCTATTTCATAACTTTTCACCCTATTGAAATCACAGATTTCGAATTGTTATCGAATTGTGCAGGCCCTACAAGTTTCCAAAGATAACATCTCTTTTAGGAGAGCTATGCTTGCAGCAGAAAATCAGTAGGCACTCCAAGTTTTGTTTGTTTCTCTATGTCGTTCACTGCGAAAAGATGTCAATAGGCACACCACTTCCTTTTTCCACGTCGTGCATATCACTTTCTAATAGCTGAGTTATTTCCCTCCAAGAGTCTAGTCGTTTCAGTTTGTTTTTATAATCGCTCTTCGTAGGGGCCCATAAACATCGACGACCGCGATGGAACTCTATTAACTTCAACAGTTTTTCCGTATTCGACTCCGTAGTCCACTATTTCTAAACGAAACAAGTACACACCCTCTCCGAGAGCATCCACTTCCTGTAGGAGAAACAGCGACTGTTTACATTAAGTTGTTTAGGACAGCCACAAGCCGCCTCAGTATGTTTTATTGACTGGTTTCGCTCTTTAATTTAACAGCCAACTACTGCACTTTCAACTCTGAATTCCAAAGTCTCTGATGATGCTCTTTTTAAATTAAAGACCGAAAAAGGCAATAAAATATACTACATCTACATGATTACTCTGCAAATCACATGTAAGTGCCTGGCAGAGGGTTAATCGAACCACCTTCACAATTCTCTAAAGAATGAACACCTATATCTTTCCGTAAGAGCTCTCATTTCCCTTATTTTATCGTGGTGATCGTTTCTCCCTATGTAGGTCGGTATCAACAAAATATTTTCGTATTCGGAGGAGAAAGTTGGTGATTGGAATTTCGTGAGAAGATTCCGTCGCAAAACGCCTTTCTTTTAATGATGTATAGCCAAACTCCTGTATCATTTCTGTGACACTCTCTCCCATATTTCGCGATAATACAAAACGTGCTGCCTTTCTTTGAACTTTTCGGATATACTCCGTCAGTCCTATCTGATAAGGATCCCACACCGCGCAGCAGTGTTCTAAAAGAGGACGGACAAGTATAGTGTAGGCAGTCTCCTTAGTACGTCTTTTATATTTTCTTCTAAGTGTCCTGCCAATAAAACGCAGTCTTTGGTTAGCCTTCCCCGCATCATTTTCTGTGTGTTCCTTCCAATCTGTTCGTAATTGTAATACCTAGGTATTTACTTGAATTTATGGCTTTTAGATTAGACTGATTTATCGTGTAACCGAATTTTAACAGGTTCCTTTTAGCACTCATGTGGATGACCTCACACTTTTCGTTATTTTGTAAGATGGCAAGAACTATGCCCCTTACATGAAGTCATTAAAGATCACCTAACTCACGATGAGCGAACAGTAGGGCTGAACAAAATGACTGACAAGGTACAATGCATCTTGTAGAAGGTATAGTATGGATGTAGTGGAATAATTAATGTCGGGTGATGGTTTCAAAGTAATTCACACGACATGAAAACTTTGTGGAAACGAGTCGATTTACTGGACGCTAGTTTACCCCAGGGAAGTATTTAGAGTTGATCGTGGCCGGCCGGGGGAGCGGCTAAGGGAAGCGACAATAGGCAGGCAGCTTAGGGCGGCTCAAACTCTGAGAAAGCGGTAACGCGGTGCGGCCTCCAGCCGCCTTAAGATGAGTGACAGTGAGTGGGTGGTTGACCCTGACTCCATGCTGGTGTACCGGGAAACAGACGGAGAACTTGTACACCTGTTGATAAATGTCTGTCGTCTCGTTTTCTGTGAAACATATGAGAACACACACAACGCGAGAAACTAGCCATGTATGGAAGTGAAACATGGACGATGAATAGTTTGGACAAGAAGAGAATAGAAGCTTTCGAAATGTGGTGCTACAGAAGAATGCTGAAGATTAGATGGGTGCATCACGTAACTAATGAGGAGGTATTCAATAGAATTGGGGAGAACGGAAATTTGTGGCACAACTTGACCAGAAGAAGGGATCGGTTGGTAGGACATGTTCTGAGGCATCAAGGGATCACCAATTTAGTATTGGAGGGCAGCGTGGAGGGTAAAAATCGTAGAGGGAGACCAAGAGATGAATACACCAAGCAAATTCAGTAGGATGTAGGTTGCAGTAGGTACTGGGAGATGAAGCAGCTTGAACAGGATAGAGTAGCATGGAAAGCTGCATCAAACTAGTCTCAGGACTGAAAACAACAACAACAACAACAACAACAACAACAACAACAACAACAACAGTGGGCGAGTGTAAAATAGGGAAGGAATAATCTTATGTGTCCGTATTTTTCTGGATCTTTGTTGGCTACCTAATTTGGTCATGCGTGTTGAATAGCATTGAAGGGATCATGTTTCTTGTGCTCCCCCGTAACTATTTGATTTGTTGGCAATGTTGTGCGTTAATTAAAATACATTGTTTAAACTCGTGCCACTAGGAAAAGTATCAGATTTTAATGCCCATTGATTTGATAAAGGCTTGCAAAGCACTCTTCCGCCCTGACCTAATTTTGTTGGTAGTGTCTTTGCTGAACTTATCCTGAGTCACCTATAGCACCTGGATGTAAGAAGCATGGGTGTAGGTATAACTGCGTGTGTGTACAGAATTCCTTTTAAGCCAGATCTGCGCTCTCCTTTCCCATTCCATAACTACGTGGCGAAACTAAACGATGTTAACTAGAGAGACCAGTTCTGATGACGTATATTGCAACAGAAACACGGCTAGTTGTTGAAATGCCATTGATCCTGAATAAATATCAATTAATCTCTACACTCGACTCATTGTTTGCTCCCTCCATCATAAAGAATAGGTGAAACTGAGTACCATAGTCGAATACTGGGTCATTAAAGCAAATAAAAGCTATACAAGATGGTCCATTGATCGTGACCGGGCCAAATATCTCAAGAAATAAGCGTCAAACGAAAAACCTACAAGGAAAGAAACTTGTCTAGCTTGAAGGGGGAAACCAGATGCGCTATGGTAGGCCCGCTAGATGGCGCTGCCATAGGTCAAACGGGTATCGATTATGTTTTCTTATATATGAAACCCCCCCATTTTTATTACATATTCGTCTAGTACGTAAAGAAATATGAATGTTTTAGTTTGACCACTTTTTTCGCTTTGTGATAGACGGCGCTGAAATAGTCACAAAAACATGGCTCACAATTTCAGACGAACAGTTGATAACAGATAGTTTCTTTAAATTAAAATACAGAACATAGGTACGTTTGAACATTTTATTTCGGTTGTTCCAATGCGATACATGTACCTTTGTGAACTTAGTTCTGAGAACGCATGCTGTTACAGCGTGATTACCTGTAAATACCACATTAATGCAATAAATGCTCAAAATGATGTCCGTCAACCTCAATGCATTTGACAATACGTGTAACGATATTCCTCTCAACAGCGAGTAGTTCGCCTTCCGTAATGTTCGCACATGCATTGACAATGCGCTGACGCATGTTGTCAGCCGTTGTCGGTGGACCACGATAGCAAATCTCCTTCAACTTTCCCCATAGAAAGCAATCCGGTGACGTCAGATCCGGTGAACGTGCGTGCTTCTATGACCAATCCGCCTGTCATGAAATATGCTATTCAATACCGCTTCAACCGGACGCGAGTTAGTGTCGGACATCCATCATGCTGGTAGTACATCGCCATACTGTCATGCAGTGAAACATCTTGTAGTAACAACGGTAGAACATTACGTAGGAAATCGGTATATATTGCACCATTCAGATTGGGAGCCAACTATCCTTCCTCCCATAATGCCACACCATACATTTTCCCGCCAAGGTCGCTAATGTTCCCCTTGTCGCAGCCATCGTGGATTTTCCGTTGCCCAATGGTGCATTTTATGCCGGTTTACGTTACCGCTATTGGTTAATGACGCTTCGTCGCTAAATAGAACGCGTGCAAAAAATCTGTCATCGTCCCTTAATTTCTCTTGTACCCAGTGGCAGAACTGGACACGACGTTCAAAGTCGTCGTAATGCAATTCCTGGTGCATAGAATTATGGTATGGGTACAATCGATGTTGATGTAGCATTCTCAACACCGACGTTTTTGAGATTCTCGATTCTCGCGCAATATGCCTGCTACTGATGTGCGGATTAGCCGCGACAGCAGCTAAAACACCTACTTGATCATCATCATTTGTTGCAGGTCGTGGTTGACGTTTCACATGTGGCTGTACAGTTCCTATTTCCTTAAATAACGTAACTATCCGGCGAATGGTCCGGACACTTGGATGACGTCGTCCAGGATACCGAGCAGCATACATAGCACACGCCCGTTGGGCATTTTGGTCACAATAGTCATACTTCAACACGATATCAATCTTTTCCGCAATTGGTTAACGGCCCATTTTAACACGGGTAATGTATCACGAAGCAAATACCGTCCGCACTGGAGGGATGTTATGTGATACCACATTTGTGACTATTACTGCGCCATGTATCACAAAGCGAAAAAAGTGGTCCAACTAAAACATTCATATTTCTTTACGTACTACACGAATATGTAATAAAAATGGGGGTTCCTATTTAAAAAAAATATCCATTTGATCTATGGCAGCGCCATCTAGCGGGCCAACCATAGCGCCATATGGTTTCCCCCTTCAAGCTAGACGAGTTTCGTTCTTTGTAATTTTTCTGTATGATGCTTATTTTGTGAGATATTTGGCCCGGTCACTAGCAATGGACCACCCTGTATACTGCCTATTAAGCCCTGTATAGGTGCCTTGTGTAGTGGTTCAAAAAAAATTTTGCATTATCCACTGCGTTCAAATTTTTACTGGTTGGTTAAAACCTTCCGCTGGAAATTATTAATACCCGTCAATAACTCGCAGGGGCCAATAATTTCGTGGACCACACGAATTTAAGAAACCATTTACTGTAGACGGTAGCTTGCGGGAGCTGTAGGACATGACAAAGCGACGGTGATCTTCCTACTTAGGTAGAGTTTTACCACCACCAGTACTGGAATGTTACGTTGCAATAGCGTAGAGGTTAGGGGCACTGGAGAGGCGGCTGTTCTGAGAAGGTCGTGATGTCCTAGTGTCCCTCCACCACTAAGTAGCTGTGGATTGATTACCAAGTAATGGTTCGGACATCCCATGCTGATTTTCGCCAGTTTGTAAAATATCAGGAACAATTAAACCAGGTTCGGAAAATTATTTCATCCCCATAACACGACAGTCCCTTTATCATGCCAATCAACGGTAGTCTCCAATTACCGGGGAAAATTTTTTTGATACCATTTATTTAACATACATTTCCACCGACATTTCTAATAATAATTGGATCAACCAGTGATCTACGCCCAACGATTCGTAATGACTTGGAAAATCAGAAGCTGTGATCGGAAATATAAATAAGCTGTGATCGGAAATATAAATAATCTTTTGTTGAATCACTCCCCTGTCAGAAAGCTATACAGAAATGCAGTCGGTTCTTCTACACATCCCGTGGTAGGTTAGTGAAATGTGTCTGCTCTACATCGTGTAAGGATGCTGCTTCCGCTTATCTTCCTTTGATGGTCGACACTGGACTGTCTTCAACACCAGGCACTGGGCTAAACATTTTTAATAGGAGCTGAAATAATACAGACTGACCTATTGTTCCATACATTGGTCGGTTGAGAAGAAGTAAATCAGTTTCATCGACAGACACTGTAGTAAGGAATGACAGGAGTAGCAAGTACGCTAGCTAGGTGCTATGAACTGCAGATATGACACCCAACAAACAGGGGTAGAACTGGTCCAGTAACATTACATGGTGAAGCCATCATTGGCAATGAGAAAACCGCAGAGGAATATAATAATGAGATAGATGAGCTATTTCGAGCAACACGTACCGATGCTTTATTGTTTATGATGAGTCAGAGATTGCAGAGCACTCTCACTTCTGATTCGGTGCTATGAAATTTCGTTTTCGTAGGGAATATGATCTTTACTGCGATTTGACTTCATACATTATGATGAAATGGTGAGCAGTAGTTAATGGTCTTGTTTGCGTGCTCTAAGGAAGGAAATACGGTAAGCTTTACCTGTGTTCAAAGGAATAGGGTGCCGACTTCAACCACTGCAGTAAAAGCATTGCGTTGGTAGGGTGACAAAGGGCGTTTTTCTGGGGAATGGTGAGGATACATTTCCAGACGGCCACGTGCTGCGGTCGCATTGTGCAACACACATTAAGTTGGCTCCCGACGAGAGGCATGCGTCCAGGTATGCGGGCTAGTGCTGAGAAGTCGCTAACAGTGCATTGTAGGCCAGGAATAAAGCAGAGGATGAGCCCTTGTTAGGGAGCAATCAGCCAAAATAAATGTAAACGTTCTGTGAACTTCCGTGAGGCAGGGAAACAGACGTCCAGACTGTTTCAAAACATGTTTGTGAAAGCACGAGGCTTTTGGCGAGTTTATGGCCGTTCTTTGGAAACTTTGAAATGGATGCAACAGGGCAGATAACAAGCTGCTTATGGAGGGCTGTGCTTCCACCCTGTATTTTGTTAGCAATAGACATGCCAAACGCGTGAGAAAGAGGTCGCGAAACTGAATCTTTTCTCCGTTTTCTGCCAATTAACTTTAAAGCCTCAGATTGCTCAAATCAGTTCGCAGTGCGAAGACCATTCTCTGAGCTTAGAATGCCAGGCTCCAGCTCGTGATTGGCTTGTTTGAAGTGGGGGAAGTAAAAGAAGTGATGCGTGTGTGTAGTTATTTTTTCAGGAATCTGGCGTCTAAACATTTGACATTCTGACACGCACAGTCATGGCACAGAGTCAAATTAGTTTGGCAAACCAGCAAACGGGACTACCTGCACACTAGAATCCATCAGGGTTTCAGAGCTCAAAAGGAAGGATCTGCATTCTGAATTAACCGAACGTGAGACCGCATACTTGCATTTTTCGGCAACGCGCATTTAAAAACAGATTGCCGCCGTCCATGACTTCAGTCGCCGAACGCATCGTGGTGTGCCGCCTTGACCGGCAGGAGGCTAAAGTATTCGCTGCTGCGGTATAGGGCTATAATATATATTTCTCAGCACCATGGTTTCTTGAACCATAATTTTCTTTTTTTATGGTTGAATATAGATGCTTGGTGGTGGTGTAGTTTGGTGCCATAACCTGGATTCACGTGTATGAAGTCAGATAGAGCAGTTAGTGTTCTGGTTAGTGTTGTGTGCCAGTCCCCAGAAGATCACTTTGTCCACCCTAGATTCCATGTTAATAAGGCGTTTGTTAAATAAAATATTTGTGATGTTTCTTTAATAATTTTTTTGTCTTATGTTTAAGATGAATAAATCGAGTGTCAATTATACTACAATTTCTCCCCGAGTTCTTATTAACAGTTCCTTCCCACTTTATTATTGCAGTCTACATCTGTAACATATGGAATAGCTACTCACTTGGTGTCCATTGCGTGGATCTTTTACTTCATTAACGTTAATCCTCCATCATTTGGCGAACGGCTGCCAGGATATCGGTCCTTGGCACTCCTGTGATTCTGTCAGTTTGCGTATTTGCCGATTAGGTGCGCATTATTAAGAAAAATATGGTTCATTAGTATGCTGTAGATATTTAATGCTCTAATTGTGTTGTTTGTGTGTTTACTTGCTTGATTTATAGTGCATTTTTGTCAGCGACTTCTGTGTCATTTGTCGGCTGATTTCCCATCGCATTGTAGGCCGGGAATAAAGCAGAGGATGGGCCCGTGTTAGGGAGCAATCAGCCAAAATAAATGTAAACGTTCTGTGAATTTCCGTGGGACACGGAAACAGACGTTCAGACTGTTTCAAAACATGTTTGTGAAAGCGCGAGGCTTTTGGCGAGTTTATGGCCATTGAACTGGACGCAACAGGGGAGATAAGTTGTATATGGAGGGCCTTGCTTCCTGCCAGTATTTTGCTAGCAATAGACACGGCAAATGCTTGGGAAAGAGGTCGCAAAGCTGAATATTTTTTTCCGTTTTCTGCCAATTAACCTTAAAGTCTCTGATTGATAAAATCGGTTTGCAGTGCAAAGACCGTTCTCCGAGCTTAGAATGCCGGGCTCCAGCTCTTGATTGGCTTGTGTGAAAGAAGTGAGGGAAGTCAAAAAAAAAAAAAAAAAAAAAAAAAAAAAAAAAAAAAAAAAAGGAATGTGCTTTTGGAACCGAGCTGATGAAGTGTGGAGAAAGGAAGAAGGATCACTCTTGTACAAGTCTCATGTACTGACCCTTTGCTAGTAAAGAACTACAGGTGTCTACCTAAACGGTGACACGTGTGTCCTTTGCTAGTGTGCGACTTAGAGCCTGTGCCAATCACCTTCTGAACCGTCAGAGGTACTGCTTACATCATCACAGTCACAACGAATGATGTGTGCATGTACCTATTTTGACTTGAGTCGGGTGTCTAAACATTTGATATATTCCATCAAGCACAATCGTGGCACGAAGTCAGATTAGTTTGGCAGACCAGCAAACGGGTCCACCTGCACACTGGAATCCATCAGGGTTTCAGAGGCTCATAGGGAAGTACCTGCTTTCTGAATTAACCGAAAGTGAGACAGCCTACTTGCATTTTTCGGGAACGAGCATTTAATAACAGATTACCGCCGTCCATGACTTCAGTCGCCGAACACATCGTGGTGTGCCGCCTTGACCAGCAGGAGGCTGAAGTATTCGCTGCTGCAACACAGGGCTATAATATATATTTTTCAGCATCCTGTTCTTTCGAACCATACTTTTCTTTTTTGTAGGGTAGAATATAGATGCTTGGTGGTGGCGTAGTTTGGTGCCATAACCTGGATTCACGTGTATGAAGTCAGGTAGAGCGATTAGTGTTCTGATTAGTACCGTGTGTCGATCCCCAGCAGATCACTTTGTCCACCATAGATCCCGTGTCAATAAGGCGTTTGTTAAATAAAAATGGTTGTGTGAAGTTTCTTTAATGATTTTGTTGTCTTGTCATGATTAAGATGAATAAATCGATTGTCAATTACACTACAACTTCTCCCTGAGTTCTAATTAACAGTTCCTTCCCACTTTATTATTGCAGTCTAGATCTGTAACATAAGGAATAGCTTTTCACATGGTGTCCACTGCATGGATCTTTTACTTCATTAACGATAATCTTCTTTCAAGTTTACACCCTCTGGACATAATATTAAGGTAAATGTCTTATTTACCGAGAATTAGAGTGAAGTACAGTTGATAATAGCAAAATACGTGCACTCAGAAAAAGCAGTGAAATAAAAGCCTGTGAAATGTTTTAGTGGGGAGAATCACATGCTGGATGGTTCATTCCTTCACCCTGAAAATTAGCAGTGGCTTACACTGAAACATGTTACACCGCCACATGCTCTAATTCTTTTCTTGACTGATCATCGGCGCTATCCGGTATTCCTCGGCAGAATAGCCCTCTGCATCGTGTAGCCTTGTCGGCTCATCACATCTGAATGTCAGGACTCCCCAAGGGCTGTCTTCTCATGATGTTACGTTAATATGGTGCACCAACAGACAGTATAAAATCTGCTCCAGACTTGTAAACAAAATACCTGGGACGTCAAAAACTGTATGTGCTCTATTTACTACGAATCAAGTGGGATATATAAGGCAGGAAATCCAGAATAGGCTGAAGCGTGTAAAAACCCAACGAACATGAGAAACAGGACTAGACGCCCCAGAACTGTATGTTGGTAGTTGCCCCGTCACTCGTCCAACCTCTTGATATCACTGTCCTTTAGTTTTTCCATCCTTATTACTAATGTACAAACCCGAGAACGAAAGAAGCACGAGAATCCCGTAGATCGCAGTAATCAACTTCGTTGGTACAGGAGGAAGTCTTGTCTGACGAGTAATTTGCTGAGAGAATCTGCTGCTCCTCACAATTTTGTAAATTCCCCTCGTGAGTAGTTTACTGAAACATACCAATCCACTATCAAGCGCATTTTTTGAGCCGGGTGCGTGACCAATAAGATAATAAATGAGCTAGTTCTCCGCAGAATCTACGAAGAAAACAACACGTGAAAAACGCTGAGAAGGACGAGGGCTTGATGGTAGGAGAAGTACCAAGATATCGGCGAACAACCTGGATGGCACTAGAGGAAATCGCAGCGCGTAACAAGTGTCAGGGATGACAGAGAATGGAACACATCTAACAAATAATTGAGGGCGTTGGCTGCAAGAGATGTTCTGAGACGAAGTTGGAATACGAGAAGAATTCATGGTGAGTGGCATCAGATCAATAAGGACAGTAATCGCCCAAAACAATTACGTTAGCCTGTTATGAGTCCACGGCAGGAACACCTTCCTCGATGTGGTCGGAGTCTACGCAAGCACCCTCATTCTTGTTAGTGTGGCCTTCGGTCGGAAGACTTGTCTCATGCACCTCTCCACGCTAAATTATCCTCTGCAAGCGTCTTAATGGCAGCATAACCACTGTACAGTACATTCATTTCAACCTAAATGCTGCAGTGAAAGCTTGGTCTCCGCCTACAATTTCTAGAACACACATTCTCATCCGTTACTGAACAGCCGGTTCTTTGAAAGCTCAGGACGTGTCCTGCCAATCGTCCCTGGCTCATATTCCGCGCTGAACCAATTAAAGCTAGATGAACTGCTGTTTTGTGCTGCTTAAGGCAAACGACTTTTAAGTGTAGTTGTTCGGAATGGACAATGTCTCGAACAGAGACTATAAGACGTTCACAAACTAAAGTAAATGAAGGTATTTAAATGTAGTCGAATTAAATCAGTCGATGCTGGGGGAATTTGATCAGGAAATGAGACACATTCTGGATAAGAGGAGTAACAACTAATATGATTTAAGAGTTATGAAAGCTTTTCTGTAGGTGTTTGTCTACAGTGTAGCATTGTATGGAAATAAAACGTAGACGATAAGCATTCAGACAGGATGAGAGCAGAAAGTTTTGGAATTTGATACTGTAGAAGGTTTCTGAAGATTGGATGGGTAGATCGAATAATAAATGAGTAGGTACCGAATCGAAATAGAGGAAAAAACATTTTTTGGCACAACTTGACTAACTAATGGGTTCGGTTGATAGGACACTTCAAAGGCATGAAGGCGTTGTCAGTGAGGTAAAAATTGTAGAGAGAGGCAAAAGGCTGAGTACATTAAGGAGGTTCAGATGAATGTATATGTGAGTTGCGATAGCTGTGCGGAGATGAAGAGCCTCGCACAAGACAGAGTTGCGCGGAGAGCTGCATCGGACGAGTCTTCACACTGAAGACAACAACAACAACAACAACAACAAGGGCAGGGTGCAGCACGACTGCGTGGAGCAGCAGGCGAACAGACGGGTGCTGTGCCAAGTAACACATGGCGGAAGACCAGTCACGTCCCATAGGCGACGATACCTGCACCAACAGCCTGAAGGGCCCCCTGTTGAGAAGCAGGATTTGTAGGCTCATGAGGTGGTTTCTTCGTACCCTTACGTCGATATTTGTCGAAAACACAGTGTAGGAATACCTATCGCGTGGCTATTCAGACATGCAGAATATATCTGTCGCCATTGCCTTCAGAATCACGTGACTTTCCGGTACTTTGCTACGGTAAGTATAGGTAACCGCTTTTAAGTATTTCATTTGCATCCGTAGCAGCGATAGTCGTTGAACATCGTTGTTATCAAAAAAAGTTTGTAAATGTCGGATTAAGGAAGTGTAGTATCGAAATTTTGGTCTTAGCGCCAAAGAAAAGAAGAACAGCGTTACAGTGAAGATATGTGGCAGTTCCAGTTGGACGCTGGTGCTACGCGCAGTCCAAAGATGTTGCAACACTGTCGCTATGACTCATTAATTGAGGTGAAGTTATGGTAGTGGCGCTGCGGCCTTATCGGCCTCTGTGCCCCGTAAGCCATGTGGAGCGGAGTTTGGCGGGATGCAGAATCGAGAGACACTTCCAGATGTCGCGGACACTAACAGCATGTGGTTGGTTGGTCAGCGCAGTACTTGTGAGAAATTTGTTTCCGTGTGGTCCATCTGTCCTCTGTCGGCCGGTCGGAGTGGCCGAGCGTTCTAGGCGCTACAGTCCGGAGCCGCGCGACCGCTACGGTGGCAGGTTCGAAACCTGTCTCGGGCATGGATGTGTGTGATGTCCTTAGGTTACTTAGGTTTAAGTAGTTCTAAGTTCTAGTGGACTGATGACCTCAGACGTTAAGTCCCATAGTGTTCACAAGGGAACGTCCCCATCGCACCCCCCTCAGATTTAGTTACAAGTTGGCACAGTGGATAGGCCTTGAAAAACTTAACACAGGTCAATCGACAAAACAGGAAGAAGTTGTGTGGAACTATGAAAAAAATATGCAAAATATACAAACTGAGTAGTCCATGCAACATCAAGGATAATTTGCGTTCACAAGCGCTGTCGTCCCGTGGTTAGCGTGAGCAGTTGCGGAACGAGAGGTCCTTCGTTCAAATCTTCCCTCGAGTGAAAAGTTTAATTTTTTATTTTCGGACAGTTATTATCTGTCCGTCCATCCGTCCGATGCAAGGTAACTGCGCGGTAGTATGGGGACGCTACACCTAAACAAACATCGAAACATACGACGTCAGTTCGCTTCCAGACGCGGAAGTGTTAAGACGTGCTACGCGGTCGCTCTTCCGTGTGACGCTTGTGTTTACCTACTATTTAGTGCACGCGCGTAACAGCTTTCGTTTGGTACGGTTTTCTGTTAGGCACATTAACACCTAACATTACTATCGGTGACGGCAAGCCCCGCCATGTGTGGTGGGGTGTATGGAGAAGGGGGTGGTGACTTCGACGCCCCTATGGGACAACATCAACAACAACCACCTGCCCAGCGGCTACATCCAGATGCAGCACCCTTACCAGCTCGTCCAGGAACTACATTGGACAACACGACGGCTGTGATAAGCCACTCGTTAGCAGTTGTTCGGGGAGAGTCTGGAATACAGCCGGCAGAAGAGCATATGGATTTATCGGAACAGGATTCCTCCAGCTTCTCCGCTACGAGAAACAAGCGACAAAGTGAGGTCAGTCTGGATTTAAGAAATTCCAAAACCTTCATAGCAGACTCTAATCAACTCTTACCTGTAACTGACGTTTCAAATGTAGCTGACCCCCTGTAGCAACTGCTTCTGGGCTCACTCTTAACCAACATGCTGCAACTAACGCCCCTCCCGGGGCACCTGCGCCTACTCCGAGGTCTCTCAACTTTTACAAACGTACAGATCGGGGACCATTCGTAGTTTACATGGAATGTTTCGACAAAAACTTAAGCTGCTTGCACCCTATGGCACTAAGGAAATTATTGCATCTTTCCTTGGCAGAAGTAAATAATTCTATACTTAACATCTCTTCAGCAGGAAAGACAAAAGTTAAGGTGGAACTGAAAACCCCAGACAAGGCTAATTTCCTAGTTCCCAGTGAGGTATTAAAGTAAAAAAATATGGAAGTTTACATTCCTTCCTTTGTTGTCCATAAGCTGGGAGTAATCAGGAAAGTAGACACCAACCTTGAAGAATCGGAGATTTTGGAAGTCGTACAATCTCCCTTCCCTGTTGTAGGCGTTCGGAGGTTTACGTAGAGATATGGTAAAGACCAAATCGTTAAATTGCAGACCTGTTCGTTAACCTTCGACTCTCAAACCTTACCGGAAGCCGTGTCTATTCACGGAACAAGATGTCCCGTAGACTTATGTACAAACTGTCAGGCAGTGCTTTAATTGTCTTCGTTACGGGCACATCAGCAAACAACGTCTACCTCAGATGAGATGCATTAAATGTAGTGGTCCATATAATGTTGAATCCTGTGTCTCACCTATCACTATTTGCGCTCATTGCGGGGGACAACACGCATCCACGGACCATTCCTGCCCGAAATACCATATACGGCGACGAGCTCAAGAATTACCTACGTTCAACAACATTGACTTCAGGAATGCGCTATCTATTGCTCGTATGCCAACCTATGCATCCGTCACCGGGGTTCAACGACATCACTTGCCGGCTCCGATCATTCCTGCTCCAACAAATTAGAGCTCTCCGGACTTTCAAAACCCCCAACTCTTCCCGCCGCTGCCCGCCGCAAGCATGCAGAGTCAACAACGCGGAAGTGGAGACGCGACTCAGTGTGCAACTGTGCCCCAGCAGACGCACGTCCCTTACCGGCCTCCCCGGCGGCAGGCGCAAGTAAACAACCCAAGTAACGTTCGTGAGTGGTCTCAGTACCGCAGCCTGTTATATCCCACGCAACATTCATTCACTTCTATCAGCCAAAATCCATACCAGCCTGCTGCTCACAGATTAGCAACCCCACAAGCGCCGAATCAACGACAGCCTCAAGGTCATGCTGAACTTATAGATAAGATAATAAATGTGATAGATATTGTCATGCAAAACATGAGACAAAATAGTGCTATGAACAATTCCGATATCCGGCACCTCGTTACTGGCATATTTCAATCTCTCTCTCTCCCTAAATTATGGCGGCTTTGAAAGTATTGTAGTGGAATGCGAGATCGGCTAATTCTAATAGAGAAAGCTTGCAACGAGAACTGTTCGTAAGTCAGCCTGATATCGCTCTGTTACGTGAAACTTGGTTCAAATTCGAACGAACTGTTCGCTTTCAAAATTATTCTATAGTAAGGGAAGACCGTCTGGATGGGTGGGGCGGCGTAGCTATACTGGTAAAAACTTCGCTGCCACATCGACCACACCCGTTACGCGTACCTGTCACCAACCTTGAATTAGTTGCTGTGGAGATACGAACTGCCCACAAAACCTTTACAGTTGTCTCGTTGTATAACACTCCCCACCACGGTATCGTGGAAGATGACTGGAGACAATAAGTCAGCTTCGTCCTCCCTTTATCGTAGCTGGAGACGTGAATGCCCACCATGTAGCGTGGGGAGGAGACGTGACAGACGGAAACGGCAGGACCTTGATAAGCGTTATCGAAGATAATAACCTAGTGATACTCAACGACGGCTCTCCTACTATAATAATTTCACCTCTCCGTAGACCCACCGCAGTTGATGTAACTCTTTGCACCCCCTGCTGTACTGAAATAGCTAATTGGTGCGTTAAAAAGGATTCAATGGGATCCGATCATCTCCCAATAGAGTTTCACATTAACATCAACGTCGATCCTAAGCACATCTGTTACTCTAATAGTACGTGGAAAATCAAGGAAGACAATTGGGCCTCTTATCAGGAAACGGTTCGGCGGGCACTCGCAAATACGAGACGTGACTTACGGGACGAAGATGCGTACCCAGTTTTACTCAATGCTATGAACGTCGCACCTGGCATCAGCATCCCTAAGAAAAAAGAGTTTACATTAATGAAGCACCGTTCTCCTCCATGGTGGAATTCTGAATGCTCTCGGGAAATTGCGAAGCGACTACTCGCCTTGAAAACCTATCGTCAGAATCCTTCATTGGACAACTTCTTGGCTGTGCAAAAAGTGAATGCGCGAGTTAACAAATTCCTGAAGAAAACCAAGGACAGTTGGAAACAATTTTGCCTGTCCCTAAATAATGAAACCAGTATGGCAAGCATCTGGCATAAAATAAAACTTTTAGAACAAGAAGACTGTCTTCCTCACCCCCTGCTACCACGGCCTGGTTAGAGGAATTCGTAGATACAATCGCTCCTCCCACCGTGCCATTTTTAAACCCTCGGTTCACAGCTGAAGAAGACCGCTATCATGTGCTTCTCCGTCCTTTCTCTAAAGAAGAACTCAACGAAGCTATTAAAGTATCGAGCGACAGTTGCCCTGGCATTGATCATATACAATACTCTATGCTTGCACACCTGCCTGTAGAAGCGAAAGACTTTCTCTTGAACATTTTTAATCAGTACTGGATGAAGAAAGACCTCATATCAACATGAAAGACCCAAGTAATAATTCCAATTCTCAAAAGTGGTAAAGATCCAAATGTCGGTACTAATTATAGACCTATTGCCTTGTCGTCGTGTGTTGCAAAAACACTGGAACGAATGGTAAAAAGGAGACTAGAATGGTGGCTTGAAAAAAGTAATTTGTTGCCTCGGAGTCAATACGGCTTCAGAAAAGGCAAAGGGACCATGGATAACCTGTTTTTACTTAATATGGATATCACGTCATCCTTTCAAACGAAAGACACAGTAGTGGCAGCTTTTCTTGACGTTAAGGGTGCATATGATCACGTACAAATACCGATACTCTTGGACAAGCTGGCAGGATTCGGAATTCCTTCACGGATGATCTACGGTATCAGTACCCTGATTACTCAAAGAACGATCCACGTCCGTTTCAAAGGTACCATGATCGGACCCTTTTAGGTCTCCCGGGCTTGCCGCAAGGTGCAATTTTAAGTCCTCTCCTGTATACTCTATACACGCACGACCTTGAACGCATACTTACTCCCCCCACAAAAATCCTACAGTATGCTGATGACATATGTGTTTATTCTACTGCTGCTTCATATCTTCAGGCCAAAACGGCATTAACCACAACCACCGCACACATCGATGAGTGACTATCAATGGGCTGGAGATCTCGGCTGAGAAACCAGCAGTCGTTCCCTTCTCGAAGTCGACGACAGCTCGCACTGAAGATCACATTACCTGTGGCAAGTACACCTTCCAAATAAAATCACACGTTCGATTTCTGGGGGTGATTTTTGACTCTCGGTTAAGCTGGGCGCCCCACATCCGATCCACCGTTACCAAATGTGAAGAAGGTTTAAATGTAATCAGATCACTCACTCGTGTCTGGTGGGGAGCGCACCAGAGTGTTTTACTCACCATGTACCGAGGGATAATTCGATCTCGATTAGACTATGGCTGTCAATTCTACCACACTGCGTCAAAGATTCATCTCTCCAAATTAGATACTCTTCAATATAGAGCCATTCGTACCTGTCTTGGAGCCATGCGATCGACGCCCACCAACGTCCTTTTAATAGAAGCAGGGGAGATGCCCTTGAGCATTAGGCGCCAAATGTTATCGGACATATTCTACGTTCAAGGCATGGCCATTATGAACAGTTCCGTCTATCAAATTAGAGACTATTCCTTCTGTGGGATGCAATCCACAGTCGATAAATGCGAAGTGCCAGCCGTTTGTACCAGCTTTGACACTTGGTCACCTGTCATACATTCTATACGGCGTTCAGCGCATCCACCTGTTTTTGAATATGATCTTCAAACGCTCTGCTCCCAGATCCCAGTCCATTATTTAAGTACGACCTGACTGGACAGTACTAATGTCAACGTTGGCTTCAATCGTCTCGTTCAAGCACAATGGCCGGGTTTTCTCTGTGTATATACTGATGGCTCCAAAATTCCGCAAGAAGGGTGTACAGGATGCGCTTTTTTCTGCCCTCAGATCCAGATCCGCAAAACCTTCTAACTGCCTACGGGCACGTCTATTTTTACGGCGGAGACAGTGGCAGTTTTGGAAGCACATAAGTTTGTCTCTAGCACTTCGTTCCCCAAGATATTGATAGTATCTGACTCGCAAAGCGTTCTTAAAAACATTCAGTACAGTCGATGGAACAAAACAACCAACTGTTATATCTTGGATGTGATATCTGAATATATTCGCAGCACACGCACGGGCCGGACGATCCATTTGTTGTGGGTACCTTCCCACTCTGGTATCCTCTATAATGATGAAGTTGATGCATTAGCCAAACAAGCGGCAACCTTAGGCACTGTCCTGGATCTGCACCTTCCCTATACAGACCACTTACGTGCAGTCAAAGAACACGCAAGACTGCAATGGCAGGAAATGTGGAACGTTTCTCAACAGACAAAAGGCGGTTATTACGCAGTGCTACAACCTCGGATTCCTTCACAGCCGTGGTTCATGAGGACACATCTGGGCCGATCCACGATTTCTACCATCATAAGACTCCGCTTCAATTAAGCCTCTTTCCCACAACATCTACATCATATCAACATTTACAGTTCACCAGCATGTGAGTGTGATCCTGAGTCGGAAGCTGATGTCAACCACATCTTATTTATGTGCCCCAAATTTGACCGTGAACGGTTGGTCTTTCTGAAGACATTGCTGAGTATGGGCTACCATCTTCCTCAATCAGCTTCTTCTCTTTTGTGTACTAACGACGTTCGTCTATATAAAGTGATAGTTAACTTCACCAAGAGTACTGGTCACAATCTGTAGGTTTTAATGGTGTACGTAAATTATAAATGTCTTGCTGATGAAGATATTTCAGAATTGGTGTGAATTGTAAGCCAAGACACAATTATTTTACAATGCAATTCAATTCAATTTTTGAAACATTATGTACAAAACTGTAACAGTTAAGCTTTTTATTCTTGTAAATATGCATTTCTGTATTTGTTTATTCAATTATGTGTACATTGTCTATGTGTTGCCGATGGCTAAATTGAGTACACACTCAAAGGCCAAATAAACACACACGACGTCAGTCAATTACAGCGCACGGAAGAGAGAGTATTCCTGCTAACGAGGCTCCCTGGCTGGCAGTTGACTGTTCGCTACTTTGGACCAGAGTACATTAAATACGTGAGATGTATTCCGTGGGCAATATGAATCCAGCAAATATAGCTCGCGACTTCAATAACAATCGCACGGTTTTGCGGTGCGGTCGCAAAACACAGACACTAAACTTATTACAGTGAACAGAGACGTCAATGAACGAAAGGACATATCATAACTTTGCGAAAATAAAGAAAGTAAACTTTTCACTCGAGGGAAGACTTGAACCAAGGACCTCTCGTTCCGCAGATGCTCACGTTAAACCACGGGACTACGGCGCTCCTTAGTTCCCACTATCCTTGATGTTGCCTATCTTGCCCATGGACTACTCAGTTTGTATATTTTGCTTATTTTTTTCATAGTTCCACACAACTTCTTCCTGTTTTCTCGATTGATCTGTTTTCAGTTTTTCAAGGCCTATCCACTGTGCTAACTTATAACTAAATCTGAGGGGGATGCGTTGGGGAGGTTCCCTTGTCAGAGCCATTTGAACCATTTTTTTGTCCGCTGTCGCAATCCGCAGCGGTTAGCAACGACTCTTGTCAACCGGCTGTTGTCCACCGCAGTTTATTGCGGTCCTCCCCCAGTCGAGATACTCATGGCACACCCCTAAGCAGCCCACGCGTCCTTCGACCAGCCTGGTCGCAATCACGTGCTCTCGCATTGCTTCTAGCGCTCGACTGTCACCCTGACAGAATGCTCAAGATTACAAATACTATCATCTACATACAGTCCCTTGGCGATGTAGAAATACGGGCTTTTAAGTCACTGAAGTCAAAAGTTACAATCATTTATGCCATGTATTTCGATACTCGGAAACTCACTCACCAAAACTAATAAATGAACTTTCTAAATATGTAATGAAATTTGTACGGATCCCGCATTTGTCCGGTACCTTTTTTATTTCTTAGAAAGAGAATTTCACGGAAATGCAATGTAGAAGCTCCCGATGCCACATCGGAAACTACTGAGACACACAAAGCGACCGATTTGCTGCATCACGTACTGCAGACAGTCTTGTCTGAGTAACCGACATTCCGTTCTCACAATAAAAGACGACAGCTTGGATCACTAAAACGTAACACCCGGTACTAGAACGTTGTTTCATCAATCAAGTATCATCTAACAACTGGTGATCTGTTGCCCGAAATGATATGTAAGGAAAAAGAATCCCGTAATGTTTGAAAACTCCATTAGTAGTGTAGTGCTTGACACAGTCACGCTGATAAAATATTTGGGTGTAACATTGCAAATCGATATTAAGTGGGACAAGCATGTAATGGCAGTTGTGGGGAAAGCAGATAGTCGTCTTTGGTTCATTGGTAGAATTTTGGGAAGATGTGGTTAATCTGTAAAGGAGACCGCTTATAAAACACTAATGCGACCTATTCTTGAGCACTGCTCGAGCGTTTGGGATCCCTATCAGGTCGGATTGAGGGAGGACATAGAAGCAATTCAGAGGCGGGCTGCTAGATTTGTTACTGGTAGGTTTCTTCATCAAGCGAGTGTTACGGAAATGCTTCAGGAACTCGGGTGGGAGTCTCTGGAGGAAAGGAGGCGTTCTTTTCGTGAATCGCTACTGAGGAAATTTAGAGAACGAGCATTTGAGGCTGACTGCAGTACAATTTTACTGCCGCCAACTTACATTTCGTGGAAACAACACAAAGATAAGAGAGATTACGGCTTTTGTAGAGGCATATAGGCAGTCATTTTTCCCTCGTTCTGTTTGGGAGTGGAGCACGGAGAGAAGAGGTTAGTTGTGGTACCCTTCGCCACGTACCGTATGGTGGATTGCGGAGTATGGCGGATTGCGGAGTATGTACGTAGATGAAGTTTCATTTAAAAAATAATTATGTTCTCGGTGGTAACGTTTTAGAGTGGAAGAAACTGGTTTATTCACTTACGGCTTACTTAAATATTAATTCTTATGTCAACTTATACATTTTCAAAAGATGGACCTGGATTGGAGCAGGCAGTTTTTAGATGTGCAAGCTCTCCACCGTTAGAGGGCGAGCACCGGCAGTTAAATACTCTGTTCACTCTGATTCAGCTGTACAATTGCTGTACTGTGGCACAACACCAGTTCCGTGCTCCCCGTGCTGCCAATGACAGGGTCCTGTGTGTGACTCAGTTTTAGTGAAATGTTATCTGACTGTAGATTTGGTCCATTACTTTGTCTTGTTAATTTACTTTTTGAATTTACGCGAATAAACTATGTTTGTTATGTGTTTATGTATACATTTAACTGTATATATTTAACATGCTTGTGACGCGGCGAAAGGAATATATCGAAATACTAGATGCATCACTCAGATAAGCTATGGAGATATGATTTGGATAGCGGGTTTGTGTGGGTGTGCCAGCGCAACGGGCCAGTGGGCTCCAGTGGGCTCCAGAGGGTGGGTGGACAAGGTCGCTCCAGCCCGCGCCGGCGATCAATCGGCGCGTGGACACCCACGAGGCGGCGACAACATCGCAGCCCGCCTGGACATCTCCATCAGCGAGCTGGAAGCCCCGGCGGACATGTTCGCTGAAAATTTTACGCCGATTGACGAACCAGCAGAACCGCCCACAGGACAGTGGTGGCTGACCGGCTGCCCACACTCGACGGGGGTCCCCAGATGGACATGACGTTATAGCGCCGGTCATCGCATAAAAGGTACGCAGGCCTAGAAACGATGGTGGGCGTGGCATTCTCTCCAGCCTACTTGACCAGCAGCCGCCACCAGTTGGCAGCCCGCTCCCCACCTCCTGTAGGCAGTGGCGACAGTCAAGATCTTCCTGGCTGGGTACTGGTCTCTACTGTGGAAGCGTCTGCAGGTTGATGCTGTACCAAAAACCGGGAACGATCCCAGGTCGTCTTGCGACCATCTCCCGTTTTGAAGCTACCGAGACACAACCCATAGAGACATAGTCTTAACGTTTTAATTATAACCGCGAAAAATACTCACGTAATAAACTTTTTGTTGGTTCGCTCGTACGAGACATCTCGACAGTTCTCTTACACACCTAAATCCGCACGCCACAGTACCGCAAATTGCCGCTAGAAAAGCTGAAATAAAATGTCTACATCTACATCCATACACCGCAAGCCACCTGGCGGTGTGTGGCGGAGAATACTTTGAGTACCTCTTCCGTTCTCCCTTCTATTCCAGTCTCGTTCGTGGAAAGAAAGATTGTCGGTATGCTTCTGTGTGGGCTCTAATCTCTCTGATTTTATCCTTATGGTCTCTTCGCGAGGTATACGTAGGAGGGAGCAATATACTGCTTGAAATGTTCAAATGTGTGTGAAATCTTATGGGACGTAACTGCTAAGGTCATCAGTCCCTAAGCTTACACACTACTTAACCTAAATTATCCTAAGGACAGACACAAACACCCATACCCGAGGGAGGACTCTGAACGTCCGCCGGGACCAGCCGTATACTGCTCGACTCCTCGGTGATGGTATCTTCTCGAAACTTCGACAAAAGTCCGTACCGATCTACTGAGCGTCTCCCCTGCAGAGTCTTCCACTGGAGTTTATCTATCATCTCCGTAACGCTTTCGCGATTATTAAATGATCCTGTAACGAAGCGCGCTACTCTCCGTTCGATCTTCTGTCTCTCTTATATCAATCCTATCTGGTACGGATCCCACACTGCTGAGCACTATTCAAGCAGTGGGCGAACAAGCGTACTGTAAGCTACTTCTTTTGTTTTAGGATTGCATTTCCTTAGGATTCTTCCAATAAATCTCAGTCTGGCATCTGCTTTAGCGACGATCAACTTTATATGATCATTCCATTTTAAATCACTCCTAACGCCTGCTCCCAGATAATTTATGGAATTAACTGCTTCCAATTGCTGACCTGCTATATTGTAGCTAAATGATAAAGGATCTTTCTTTCTATGTATTCGCATCGCATTACACTTGTCTACATTGAAATCAGTTGCCATTCCCTGCACCATGCGTCAATTCGCTGCAGATCCTCCTGCATTCCAGTACAATTTTCAGTTGTTACAACCTCTCGATATACAACAGCATCATCCGCAAAAAGACTCAGTGAACTTCTGATGTTATCCGCAAGGTCATTTATGTATATTTCGTTTTCTGCATTTGAAGGAGAGCCGAATGCATGCTGATTTTGTGCAAATGTGCAGCAACAATGACCCATCATATGACAATTGTCAGGTAAACAGTAACCCGTGTGGCCAACCCAACTGACACGAAATGATCCAACAAAAAAATGGTTCAAATGGCTCTGAGCACTATGGGACTCAACTTCTGAGGTCATTAGTCCCCTAGAACTTAGAACTAGTTAAACCTAACTAACCTAAGGACATCACAAACATCCATGCCCGAGGCAGGATTCGAACCTGCGACCGTAGCGGTCTTGCAATGATCCAACATTTGTTTGTCGAATTAATTTTTACGTTATCATCCGTTGCTATGTGTTATGTTGGAAGAAGTGAGAGTAGGTTATGCAGATTAGATTGTTTTATTTACGAATGGCTGACTGTCGATCAGCGCGTTGGAACTGTGTTGTTATTTTCATGAAAGGAAAAGTGTGGCATTTTCACAGAGATGGTTTCGTGCATATTTTAAAACTCGGTGTCTCACACAGTAATTTTTTTTAAATATGCGTCGACATTATGCAAGATTTAATAATGATGATTCAGTGCTTGAGACGAAGTGCGAACGGCCGTTGTATGTTCGCTCTCCACAGAATATCCAAGTTCGTGAAAAGCCCAGGCATATCAACGAGGAAAGCAGCAGCACAGCTTAGGACTTCTAGAAGATGTGTACAGCGGAGTCTGGGTTAGATTATTTCTATTACGTTTAGGAGCTTATTTAATTTAGTACCTTTTTCAACTATGGTTATACTGCCACTTACGACTACAAATAATCCTCCCATTACGTTAGTCATTAAGATCACACAAAGAATTAGGTTCATTTAATGACTATTATTAGGAAATGTTTGCCGTTATCACTTGAACTAATGTCCATCTACTTGTAACTGATACTGCCTAGTTACTCTCAATATTAATAGCCAGTGAGATCTAGGGACATTTTGGAAAGTCTTAAGTAACAAACATGTGACTCCTGTACTATCGGTCTCTTAGAAATGCAATGAGCAAAGAATTACTGGAAGCAAGTCCCAAGTGAGACACAGGAGTATGCTCACCCTGCACAGGTAAACATTCATTGAAGTTATTTGTTCCTCTCTTTCCTATTGATTTCTAATTGATTACTTGTTTAACCTGTCTTTTCTATTCTTTTGTTACGTTGTATTTTTCGTTAATGAAATGTGTCTTACATCTTCTCTGGCAGTATTTCCGTGTATTTCACTTCTCTGGGTGACTCCAGAGGATGGTATAATCTCAAGCGTAACTTACTCCTGCCGGAACGGTCAGGATATTCAAACGTCGGTAAATGCCTCAGCAACTTCTCCTACATCCACGAAGGGAAAATCTGCAGAATACCATAACAGTACACTCGTTCTGGTGTGCGGGCAGTGTCATAGATGAGGCGCGAAATAGGTCTGCAAAGTGTAAGAACAAAAGAATCGTACGAAAATGTAAAGGCCAGATAAAAAGTTGCTTATCGGAAGTAACGTGATCCACAAATGGTCAAAACGAAAAATAGACAAAAAAGTTGTAGTGCGTTACCGTAAACACATTACAGATTACTTTTTTCTTTCGTGGGAGTAACGTCTAACAGTTCCACTGGAGGAATAGGCAGTCTCATTGTTATGTGCCAAGTTCATGCTGCATCGCTTACCCTCTACGCCCAAACTTGAAAATTTTAAACATTTATGTAATAGCAGCGGTTCACAGGTTACTTGTAATTAATGTGAATGTGTACCTGGAAAGCGATTTAGAAATCACTGTGTGGTAACACGAACTGCTTTCTCATTTACCAGTATTTGTGTATATTATACACATGCTTGTCCTTTCAAATACGTCCGTTACGCGTGATCAGTTGAACAGCACAGACTTCTAAACTTTGTATCTCTCACACGTTCGGTTGTCAATTGCTGCATAGGTAGAAATGCGTCGGTAAACAAATGACTTCGCTTCCTTTCTACGCTCGTGAGAACCGTGCCAGTTAACTGGCGCAGAGGGACACCACTCATCGCGCACGATGACTAGTCAGTGGCGGTCACAGCTATTCAATGTCATACGTTGACGGCCTTCGCTGTAAACTCGGTGGGGCGTTCAACTGGAGCGCCTATTGTACAGTACGAGCAACGAGCCGCCTTGGCGGTCGGCGTGTTCTGCTCGGCCGCCATCCAGGCGCCAGTGAGCGCTGGCCGTTACGACGGCAGTTACGCGTCAACGCTTCAATGGCCACCCCGCGGTAACGAGTATCGTATTGCCTCGCGAAGTCCCATCCTCGTGAGGCAGCGCACGCGGTCTACAGCGACCATCAGAACTGGGTCCCACTCTCGGAACTGGTTTTCGCCTCGCAAGCACTCGTAATTCGACTTTTCTGACTTCATAACAAGTGTTCACAGTTCCCCTCCTGCCTCTGCGCATTTCTGATGAATGGCGATTCTCAGTGCGGGGTCCATTTTCCTAATTACGTTTCTCGTGGCTACCTTATAAATCAGAATTACCGCAAATATGAGGCTGAACTGAGACCTATAATACAGCTAAATACGTTTATGCAGACACATTCCGAGCGCCACGTTCACAAACCTCCTGTCCGCTACGATAATAATCACCCAAGCCGTAGATCATCAGACCTCTCACAACTGATAAAGTCATTTTCTGTGAAACAAAGTAAATCGTACAATGTAGGCCTTAACAACAGGTATTTGCATCCCCGGTAAATTTTGTTTTATGGACTTTATAACGTCGTCCAAGGCAAATTTCTCTGCATAACGTTTCGTTTTGCAATGCTGGAGACATCATCAGAGGTTACAATGAAATGAACACCCTTACCTGCTTACAGGCGTTGACATACGTCAACGGGGACAGATGAAAATGTGTGCCCCGACCGGGACTCGAACCCGTGATCTCCTGCTTACATGGCAGACGCTCTATCCACCTGAGCCACCGAGGACACAGAGGATAGTGCGACTGCAAGGACTTATCTCTGGCACGCATCCCGCGAAACCCACATTCTCAACGTATTGTCCCGCACTACATTCGTAGTGCCCCCGCCCATTATACTCATTACTCGCGGCGCGTTGCCGATTCCCGTAAGAGTTCGGGCACTGTTTGTGCATCTGCACAGAAGAAGAAGAAATGTCCGAAAGAACAGATACCATCTTAGTATACAGTGTGGTCAGAAAATGTCTGAAACGCTTGTAGGGATGTTGCAGGGCAGGTTGTACTGAGATATGAATGTTAAGAAAGAAATTCGATACGTTGCGCCGTTTCCGAGTTATTTAGCATTGAAGTTAGCCAATCAGATCGTCGCGCGCGTAAATTCAAGTCAAAGCACTCGTTGGGCAACACCGCCCCTGGCAGGCCGCTTGAATGCGAGCGCGCGACGCCCCGATTGGCTAAATTCTATGCTAAATAACTCTTATTCTTTTTTAACATTTATGTGTCAGTACAACCTGCCCTGTAACATCCCTACAAGCATTTCACACATTTTTTGACCACCCTGTATATATAGTTAAAGCTCACAGGCCACTTGACCATCTTCTTCTGTGCAGATACACAAACAGTGCCCGAACTCTTACGGGAATCGGCAACGCGGCACGAGTAATGAGTATAATGGGCGGGGGCACTACGAATGTAGCGCGGGACAATACGATGAGAATGTGGGTTTCGCGGGATGCGTGCCAGAGATAAGTCCCTGCAGTCGCACTATCCTCTGTGTCCTCGGTGGCTCAGATGGATAGAGCATCTGCCATATAAGCAGGAGATCCCGGGTTCTAGTCCCGGTCGGGGCACACATTTTCATGTCCCCGTTGACGTATGTCGACGCCTGTAAGCAGCCAAGGGTTTTGATTTCATTTCATTGTAATTTCGTTCTAACCAGTTGCTTGGTCACCGATAGTATCTGTTCTTTTGGACATGTCCGAAAGAACAGATACCATCTTAGTATATATATCATCAGAGGTGATAAGGACTTAAAGAAGCTCAGACAACCAAACTGTTTACACAGAGTGGGCAAAATAATCGAAAGTTACAATCCTCCTGCGGCCTGTCTCCTCTCATATTTTTCAATTATTTTTTAATCTGGGGGCCGCCCGAGAAGGCTCATTGTTGTAAGTGACCCCACTAATGAGGACCCTGATTCTTACTAATGATGTTTCAGCTGGGGCTGGGACATGGCCTGCTCTTCTGTCCTCGTCGTGTGCGTGAGCTGGGGCTGGACGAGGGCCACTTGTACTGAGTGTGGCATCATAAAAACGCGAGGTGC
Source organism: Schistocerca piceifrons (assembly GCF_021461385.2). Taxonomy (NCBI): domain Eukaryota; kingdom Metazoa; phylum Arthropoda; class Insecta; order Orthoptera; family Acrididae; genus Schistocerca; species Schistocerca piceifrons. The sequence continues at coordinate 29,489,156 of NC_060140.1, read as the reverse complement.
GCTGCACCGGCTGTGCTGCCAATACGAGCAGGGTGCACAACATCGCATGCCAGCTCCTCAGGGCGGCCGGCCGGCTACGGCTCTCGGCCGTGTACTGAGGCACGGAGCGACGTCCAGCGACACGCTTCTTGGAGCCGGCATTAAACGTTTTACTGGCGTTTGCCGTCTGGGCTTGGGATGGCCCACACCAGGTGTTAGTACTGTCTTCAGTGATTCAGGATCTGAGGTCTTGAACCACGGGATGCACGACACTCCGGCGCCTAGAGCACAGGCTATTGTTTATTCGTTTCTGCTGGCGGTTTCCGCGGCTGCTTTCGCCGCGAAATGCATGGAGTTCAATGGGCATGTGATGTGACGTCAGAGAGCCCTCCTAAAAATTGGCGGCAACGACCACGGTGTGTACAAAAATATTGCTGACCAGCTTGGTGGGATTTTGGGGAGTGCACTGAACACGGATGACTGGAACATTTTCCCGTCGCCTCCTACAGTTAAACATGATGGTGGTCACGAGGCCCTAGTTTTCGGTGTCGCTGTGTTGAGCACGAGAAGAGGAATCCGCTTTGGGCTGCCAGAGACAACAGGTGTGTAGACACTCTCTCCTCCTGGAGATACTCTTACACATACTTAGGAGTAGAACTGTCTCTGTGACCCGGAAACAAGTTTAGATTCTTTCTGGAATTTATCTCAGCGCTTTTCATCTGTCGTCATCGATCATCAGCGCACAGCAGTACAGAGGTCACTGGCTGCACCATCCGACTGCGTAAGACCTCTGTGGTAGAGTATCTGGAGTACTGACGTAATCAGGGTTGGTTGGTTGGTTTTGAAGTTTGATGGGGGCTAAACATCGAGATCATCAGTCCCCAGTTCCAAACAGACATTCTTGTAAAAGGCCTATACAGTAAAAGCGTAACCTCTGCACCCAGAGGGAAGGAACACCAAGGAATACAGAGCTAAAATGAACACCTCAGTAACACAAAATAGAGGACACTTAAAAGGAGCAGAGCAAATAGTTGACTAGAGTAAAACAGACTACAGTGGTCGATTGATCAGGTAAAATGGCAACCACTCAACTACAAATGAAGGACCTCCAACTGCAAAGCGTTGATAGAGGTACCAACACAACCTGTTACCATAAAAGACACTATGTTGGTATCCACGTCACAATTAAAAGTCGCTGGTGTGGGTGTAGCCTCGTAATTAGGGACCTGTAATTCTTCTCCGACGCCTTCACCAGCGTATGCTCTCGTTTCGGCGCTACAGCACATAAGATTTTGCATGTGCATTTTTCAGATCCGATTTGCATTCTCTTCCACAGTCGGTATTTATCATTACCTCTCTCGATTCACCCATTCATAATAGATTACTGTTTCCAGTACTTGTGAGTAGATGCCCTTAGAAAAGCTGCCCACTACTCATTCTCAGCACCAGCCAGGAGGCTGCGCGGCCTCCGCTCATTGTCCTTTCCTCACCGAACACCTTATGCACTGGTGGCTAGTTGTCAAGGCGGTCTGTGCTCATAACGTCCATAGAGTCGTTCATCTCCTGTGAGTTGATCCATACACGCATGAAATAGGTTCTGAACATAATGCTTTCGCGAGAGACGGCTGGCTGTATCGACATGGAAACAGTCCAATTTAGTCAACTAAGAGATCGATACTTGTACTTCATTACCGATTTCACTTCAGAGTTCATACTGAAAAAATGACAGCACCTGTTTCAACAGATTTACAGTTTACATTTTTTTTGCGTTTTTAACCGTCCCGTTCTCCCCCTGTCCCCTCGTACGGTGTCCTCTCCAGGACTCGGCACGCTTGTTTTTATTGTAACACTGCGACCCTTCAAATCCCCACTGTTGTCAGTTAACCTAATCGTGTACGCCACCTGTTGAAAAATACGTAAACTTCTGCGCGTTTTCGCATTTTCTGATATGAAGATTAGGGATGATCCCAGCATTTGCCTAAACGTGGAAAACCGCCTAAAAATAACATTCAGGTTTGTCGGTATACCGGAGCAGCACTTTTAACCCCGCCACCCCGTACCAATCACAACCCACTCTCGCAAGCTAACACACTGTGCATGAGGCTATGCGAGCATGTCTTTCATATTTTCAATTTTTGGGCTTCTGCAAATGAATCGGTAAAAACGGAGCCGTTACAGAATCACATCGTTATTTCCCTGTCAGTCCTACTGTTAATATCCCTTTTTCTGAAGTACGGATGAAAGTATTAATTTGAAATTTGTGCCACACACATGCATCTAAGGTCCCTTGGCGGTGAAAAAAATTTAGGCTAGTAAGACAATGCAGTCAATGGATACGTCCATTTATATCACTTATTTCGATACTAGCACCCTCACTCATCAAGGCGTATGGGTCTAGAATCATAAAATTAGGCAAGGAAGAAGATTTCCAAGTACAAGTAAATAGAAAAATCCGAAAATTTGTAATTATATCAGATAAAAAATATTTTCTTTTGCTATTTGTTATCCGTTTGTCTATCTGTCCGTCTGTTAAAACTCATTTTTTCTGGAAACGGCAGAACTATCAAGCTGAAATTTATGTCAAATTCTACAGTCTACGGTTCTTAGGCGGTATAAATAATTTAAGCCTCCTACTTAATGTAATAAAGATACGATCACGTATGTCACATGTCTTGATACTCGCAAACTCTCTCATCAAAACCTATAGATACCGGATTTTTCAGTCTTCGTTTTAACCAAGCCTTCCCCTCTCAGCGATGTGAAGAGTCGCCTGAAATAACACATTGTTTGGATTCCACGTCAAACTGTGGGACCTGATTAACCGTTTGGATAAATGTAACTGGGATAGGTTATGGTCACGCGAGTAGTCGAAGTGGCATCCATAAAAAGACTTACACCAGGTCACCGAGCTAACGAAATAATAATAATAATGATGAATACAAATTATACTGGAACAGAACCATTATAACAGATAAATCAACACCACGTAACAAACCTGACATACTCACCAATAAAAAGAAGAAATTAACAACTAATCGAAATATCCATATCCAGTACAACAAATATACAGAAGAAAACGGGAGAAAAAATTGAAAAATACATCCAACTGGCTGAGGAAGTGAAGGACATGTGGCATCAGGATAAAGTTGACATTATACCAATTGTACTGGCAACTACAGGACTCATACCACGCAATATCCATCAGTACATCAACGCAATGCAGCTACATCCAAACGTATATATACAACTACAGAAATCTGTAATTATTGATACATGTTCAATTACCCGAAAGTTCCTAAATGCAATGTAATATATACCGTACAGTTGGAAGGAGGTGACGCTTCATCAAGGTCCGCGCCACTTTCCATTTTTAACCAGACATAACGTCTGAGAAAGTAAAGAAACAACAACAACAACAACAACAACAACAAGAACAACGACAACGACAACGACAACGACAACGACGACGACAATTATTATTATTATTTCTATTTTTCTCAGACCTTAGGTCTGGTTAAAAATGGAAAGTGACGCGGACCTTTATCAAGCGTGACTTCCTTTTAACTGTAGGGTATATGTTACATTGTATTTAGGAACTTTCGGGTTACTGAACACGTATCAATAATTACGGATTTCTGTAGTTGTATATATACGTTTGGATGTAGCTATATTGCATTGATGTACTGGTGGATATTGTGTGGTATGACTTCTGTAGTTGATAGTGTAATTGGTATAATGTCAACTTTATCCTGATGCCACATGTCCTTGACTTCCTCAGCCAGTTGGATGTATTTTTCAATTTTTCTCCTGTTTTCTTCTGTATATTTGTTGTTTTGGGTATGGATATTTCGATTAGTTGTGTTGATTTCTTCTTTTTATTGGTGAGTATGATGTCAGGTTTGTGATGTGGTGGTGTTTTATCTGTTATAATGGTTCTGTTCCAGTATAATTTGTATTCATCGTTCTCCAGTATATTTTGTGGTGCATACTTGTATGTGGGAACATGTTTTATAAGTTTGTGTTGTAAGGCAAGCTGTTGATGTATTATTTTTGCTACATTGTCATGTCTTCTGGGATATTCTGTATTTGCTAGTATTGTACATCCGCTTGTGATGTGATCTACTGTTTCTATTTGTTGTTTGCAAAGTCTGCATTTATCTGTTGTGGTATTGGGATCCTTAATAATATGCTTGCTGTAATATCTGGTGTTTATTGTTTGATCCTGTATTGCAATCATGAATCCTTCCATCTCACTGTATATATTGCCTTTTCTTAGCCATGTGTTGGATGCGTGTTGATCGATGTGTGGCTGTGTCAGATGATACGGGTGCTTGCCATGTAGTGTTTTCTTTTTCCAATTTACCTTCTTCGTATCTTTTGATGTTATGTGGTCTGAAGGGTTGTAGAAGTGGTTATGAAATTGCAGTGGTGTAGCCGATGTATTTATATGAGTGATTGCTTTGTGTATTTTACTAGTTTCTACTCGTTCTAGAAAGAACTTTCTTAAATTGTCTACCTGTCCATAATGTAGGTTTTTTATGTCGATAAATCCCCTTCCTCCTTCCTTTCTGCTTAATGTGAATCTTTCAGCTGCTGAATGTATGTGATGTATTCTATATTTGTGGCATTGTGATCATGTAAGTGTATTGAGTGCTTCTAGGTCTGTGTTACTCCATTTCCCTACACCAAATGAGTAGGTCAATATTGGTATAGCATAAGTATTTATAGCTTTTGACTTGTTTCTTGCTGTCAAATCTGTTTTCAGTATTTTTGTTAGTCTTTGTCTATATTTTTCGTTTAGTAGTTCTTTAATATTTGTATTATCTATTCCTATTTTTTGTCTGTATCCTAGATATTTAGAGGCATCTGTTTCTTCCATCGCTTCTATGCAGTCGCTGTGGTTATCCAATATGTAATCTTCTTGTTTAGTGTGTTTTCCCTTGACTATGCTATTTTTCTTACATTTGTCTGTTTCAAAAGCCATATTTATATCATTGCTGAATACTTCTGTTACCTTTAGTGATTGGTTGAGTTGTTGATTGGTTGCTGCCAGTAGTTTTAGATCATCCATATATAGCAAATGTGTGATTTTGTGTGGGTATGTTCCAGTAATATTATATCCATAATTTGTATTATTTAGCATGTTGGATAGTGGGTTCAGAGCAAGACAGAACCAGAAAGGACTTAATGAGTCTCCTTGGTATATTCCACGCTTAATCTGTATTGGCTGTGATGTGATATTATCTGAATTTGTTTGGATATTAAGTGTGGTTTTCCAGTTTTTCATTACTATGTTTAGGAACTGTATCGATTAGGATCTACTTTGTATATTTCCAATATCTGTAGTAACCATGAGTGGGGTACACTATCAAAAGCTTTTTGGTAATCAATGTATGCGAAGTGTAGCGACCTTTGTTTAGTTTTAGCTTGGTATGTCACCTCTGCATCTATTATCAATTGGTCTTTACATCCTCGTGTTCCTTTGCAACAACCTTTTTGTTCATCATTTATAATTTTGTTCTGTGTTGTATTGTCATTAATTTCTGTGCAATGACTGAAGTTAATATTTTGTATATTGTTGGTAGGCATGTTATGGGGCGATATTTAGCTGGGTTTCCTGTGTCTGCTTGGTCTTTAGGTTTCAGATAAGTTATTCCATGTGTAAGTGTATCAGGGAATGTGTATGGGTCAGCAATGTAACTGTTAAATAATTTAGTTAGATGTGAATGTGTTGAGGTGAACTACTTTAGCCAGAAATTTGCTATTTTATCATTTCCAGGGGCTTTCCAATTGTGCGTGGAATCAATTGCTTGGGTGACTTCATGTTGCAAAATTATCACTTCAGGCATTTGTGGTATCATCTTGTATGAGTCTGTTTCTGCTTGTATCCACCGTGCATGCCTGTTATGTTGTACCGGGTTTGACAATATGTTGCTCCAGAAGTGTTCCATGTCTGTTATGTTTGGTGGATTGTCTATTTTAATGTGTGTGTTATCTATTGTTTGGTAAAATCTCTTTTGGTTTGTGTTGAATGTTTGGTTTTGTTTCCTTCTATTTTCACTTTTTTTGTACCTTCTAAGTCGTTTGGCCAATGCTTGTAATTTCTGCTTCTTTTCATCAAATTGCTCTATCACTTCTTGTTGTGAGATTTTACCTAACCTTTTTCGTTTTTTGTCTGATATTTCATTTCTTATAAATTGTGTTAGCTGTCCGATGTCTTTTCTCAGTTTTTCTATTCTGATCTGTAGCCTGTGTTACCATGCTGGTTTTGTGGGTTTCTTCTGTGTGTTAGTTGGTTCTGATCTCTGCCTAGTGTGTGTATTTAGTGTAGTGAGTACTCCTACATAAACCATTAGTTGTAACTCTTCCATAGTTGTATTTTCATTTATTTTGTTGTGTACGATTGTGTTGATAGTTGTTATTGTTGTTTCGACTTGTGGGTTATTTGGTGGTCTATGCAAGATTGGTCTAATGTCTGTATTTGTGTCTTTATATTCTATATATGTCCGCTGAAATATCTCTTCTATATCTAATATGTGTGTCACTTCGTGTTCTATTTGTGCTTGTTCTGGTGGCTGTCTTAAGATTTCGTTTTCCTCTGATTGTGTAATTGACGCGTTTTGTTCTTTGTTTGTTTTCTCTGGAATGTTTGAGTCCATTACTGTATTTTCTTCTTTTTCTGATTGCACATAATTTTGTTCCAGTATATGTTGTACTTGTTGTTTGATGTTTTATAATTCTGACTGGGGTATCCTGTTATTTTTTATTATTACACCGATCTGATCAGCTAGTCATTATTATTATTATTATTATTATTATTATTATTGTTGTTACTGTATGTATAGTAAATTAAATTTGTACGCAACACTCAACGCACGAGTCCTATTCACACTTGCCCGGCTTTACACTATAGAACCGATAAGGTAATAAAAGCTTTGATGAACCCAGCCTCCAAGTTGCAATACTTCCAGCGATCGGCATCACTGAGCGATTTTTTTCATCAACTGATGCATTCGAGTCTTCCATGCGAAAGGAACATGATCCAAATACTCCGACAACTAATTCTTCAGGCTTTCTGACACTGAAGTGCAACAACGATTGCCCACAGGAATTCGTGTGTACGAGTTGCATTTACACGTCTGATTTCCGGTTAAAAGAAAAAAAAATCTTGGAACATGAAAGTAAAGAGAGAGTGAATAGTTCGAAAAACTTGCACGTTCCTTATAGTTTGAAGTATCTGGTTGGGACAATATTCTTTTTCTTGTCCCTCTCTCTCGCCCCCCGACACAGCCCGGAGGCCGGAAGGCAGCGGACGTGGGAGGCTGCCCGCTCGCACGCGGCGCGCCTGCTCGTCACACGCACTCACGCACACGCACCCTGGCAGCCGACAGCAATTGGATTTCACGCCTGGCCCTCCGCGCCGCCACTAAAGTCCCAACAGCGCCGTCGGCAACACCCTCTGCCCAGCGCCTGTTGTTTCATCCCTGTAGGCGCTGTCGGCAGGCTCGTGTTTTTTTGCCCCGCAAGCCACACGAATTGAGAGGTTCGTAATCAGGGGAACAGGCGCTTTCCTATACGGTACGGGGGAGGTGGAAGGTCTGGAAATAGCCATCAGTAATATCCCATTACACAGCTTGGGTCAGTCAGTGAGTATATGCAGCCGCCCGTGCACGTGTCGATACAGACATACAACTGGCTGGCATTTGTGCTACACTGATTTGTGGGGAACGCCAGGCAAGTAATCGGGAGCATATCTGCACCTAAGGTCGTATCGGGAGCGTTGCTCTTTGCACCGGCTGGGCAAATTTTTATTTCAGTGACTTTTTAAATTACATTAAAGTTGGAAAAAGATCAGCTTTTAGCTACGACTTTTACTGACAACATTTAATAAGCTCCTTCTTAAGAATGGCAGCTGCATGTACCAACGAAATGAAATATGTTGTAAAAGAAGTGATTCTTCGTACTATGTTGAACAGAAAATCGTACGATATTTAACCTTAAGGCTGTATTTACCTCAGAGATACCACAACGGAGCGACTATACTACACTGAAGCGCCAAAGAAACTGTTGTAGGCATGCGTATTCAAATAAAGAGATACGTAAACAGGCAGAATACGGTACTACTGGCAGCAACACCTACATGTAAGACAACAAGTGTCTGGCGCAGTTATTAGACCGCTTACTGCTGCTACAATGGCTGGTTATCAAGAATAACCCGAACGGATGCAGGTGTTCAGACAGGATGATTACGTACGTGTCACCTGTCAGAGTCGTATCTACACGTTTGCCTGTCTGAACGTGGTGTTATAGTCGGATCACGAGCGATGGGACATAGCATCTCCGAGGTAGCGATTAAGTGGGGATTTTCCCGTACGACCATTTCACGAGTATGCCGTGAATATCTGAAATCAGGTAAAACAGCAAATCTCCAACATTGATGCTGCCGGAAAAAAGATCCTGCAAAAATGGGACCAACGACGACTTAAGAGAATCGTTCAACGTGACAGAAGTGCAACACTTCCGCAAATTTCTGCAGATTCCAATGCGGGGCCATCAATGAGCGTCAGCGTGTGAACTGTTCAAGTGAACATCATCGAAATGGGCTTTCGGAGCCGAAGGCCCGCTCGTGTACCCTTGATGACTGCACGACACAAAGCTTTACGCCTCGCCTGGGCCAGTCGACAGCGACATTCGTTGATGACCGGAAACACGTTGCCTGGTCGGATGGGCTTCGTTTCTAATTGAATCGATCGGATGAACGAATACGGGTAGGCAGACAATCAGTGGAATCCATGGACCCTGTGTGTCAGCATGGGACTGTTCAAGCTGGTCGAGGTTCTCCAACGGTGCGGGGCGTGTATATTTAGAGTGGTATGCGACCCCTGATACGTCTAAATACGACTCTGACAGGTGACACGTACGTAAGCATCCTGCCTGATCACTTGCATCCATTCGTGTCCATCATGCATTCCGACGGACTTGGGCCAATTCCAGCAGGACAATGCGACACCCCACTAGTCCCGAATTGCTACAGTGTGGCTCCAGGAATACTCTTGAGTTTAAACACTGTCGTTGGCCTCCAACCCCCCCCCCCCCCCACCCCCCAGGCATGAACTTTACTGAGCATATCTAGGATGCCTTGCAATGCGCTGCTCAGGAAACGTCTCCCGCCCCTGGTACTCGTACAGATTTATAGCTGCAGGTTTCACGGTGTCAGTTCCCTCCAACACTATTTCAGACATTGCTTGAGTCCATGCCACATCGTGTTGTGGCACTTGTGGGTGCTCGCGGGGGCCCTACACGATATTAGGCAGGTGTACCAATTTCTTTGCTCTTCGGTGTAGGTTTCTAGTGTTGTTTTTATTTGAATTTTCTAGATTTTTTAAAAGTGGAGATGGAATCCTAACGTTTCGTCTTTTAGTGCTGCAGGTATCACCAGAAACTCAGACTCTTGTTTCAGACTAAAGCAAGCTCAGGATATCAAACTGTTTATACGCATCCACGCAACGGCTGCGTCGTGCCGACGTGTGTTAAGTGTACGTGTGTTCACTTAGCGCTAATACCCACAACTTGGGTAACTGCACTCCTTCTTTTAAATTACAGTTGTTTTCGTGCTTCTGCATTTCAATGGCCTCTCTATACATGCACTCCTTAGCTTAATTATTGTCAGGTTCGTTGTGTCATGGTAAACCACCCAGGCCACTCAAATTTTCAGTCCGCCTCTAATCTAGTCTTCACTACTCAACGATGTCAGGAGTGACGCATTGTTGGGATTCCACCTGAAACTGTAGGTCCGCTTTCACTGGCTGGATAACTGGTGTAGGTCACCTAAGCGGCGTGGCGTCCAATTGAAAGACTTGCGCCACCGCGCTGAGCCACAGCATCTTATTATCAGCATATCTGATGACGTCAGGACCAGACCGTTGCGTGGTTACATACAAACAGGCCGGTCTGGTACTGCCATCCGAGTCTTTCCAGATTCTAATGACGATTAGGACAAGGAGCGTTAGGCGCAGGAATGCGCCTCGGAACACAGCCTAATGTCCGCAAAGCAAGTTGGGCAAGAAAGTAACATATCGGAAGTGAAAGCCTACATTGTATGATTACTTAAATTTATTTAGAAATCAGACTTAAAGACAAAATTTATAGCTTTCCTCTCGAGTAAATATACGAGGGTGTTACATGCGAAAGCATGCTTTTTCTACGAACTGCGTTGATGAAGCCTTATAGGGGAATTAGCTGAGTAACGTGTTCGTTCGGAGCAATGTTTCGACTAGTTTCCTGCTTATCATCTTCGCAAGATGTTTCTCCAAGTTTTTGACTTCGCGAGTAGGTGATAAGGAAGACATTTGTCGAAACGTAGTTGCGAAACGAACACGATACTTGGCTGATTTCCTGAGAGGATTTCATCAGTATGCAAACATCGTTTTCCGCTGACAGCCGCGTGCAGCTGCCCGTGCGAAGTACGCCAACTGCAAAGTAAGACTCTCACCTGAGACTAGTTTATTGCCAGTTCTTACCGATAACTGACGGGCAGTAGAACACTTCAGCACAGCCAGATGAAGTAGTTGTTCTAGCAAGACACAACTTCGGTGTTTCCAACTTTCCCACCGACCCAGTTTGCGCAACAGTTAAGACACTGATCAGCCTTCCAGGAGCACCGAGCTCAGTTCATCGTCTGGCCATCCAGTTTTTTCGTTCTCCACGGTTTCTCAGCAACGATTGAGACATGCGCAGGACGCTCATTTCAAATAGACAGAATCGACTTCCTTCCCCATTATTTTCTTGCTCGAGCATTTGCTTCCCCTTTAATGGTGTCGTCACTGATAAGACTTTTACTCTCGGTATCCGTTTCTTTTCCAAATTCCCAAGTACTATTACTGGAAAACCCACTGTTACATCTGGGTGAACGCTGGAACGTTATTCTGTGGACGTCGATAGTTGATGCGGAACGGCACTACTGTGAGGTTTCTGAAGAAATACAGGGGGTTCGTGTGACAGCGTCCGTCTGCAGTCGTTCTTCTCCAGATTCAGTGACGCGCACAATAAAAAATACTCTGGCCGTTGTGCACTTTGGGAAACGTTACTCTTCCTTGTCTTCAGAACTATGTTTGTCTATTGAAAATGAATTCGTAGTTGGAGAAGAAAGAAAGAAAAGATTTAAGGAATATCCTCGGACAAACAGATAAAAAACCGTGGTACGGAAAGCAGAATAAAACTGCAGACAGTATACACAAAAGAAGGCTGAAGTTTTATGGACAACGTTTCAGAATGACCGAATACTAATTGACACAAAAAATCTGAACTATATTACCAAAGTAAAGGTGACCACAAAATGCATGGCGGAAATAAGAAAGGACGTGTAGGTAGTTAGGAACCACCAAAAAGCAATGTGGGATAAACAGGTATTTCGAATGAATCTTGACGACTTCAAGGGTTTCAGAGAGATCTTTGGACAGAATAAAGGATGGTTGGTTGGTTGGTTGTTTGAGGTTAAAGGGACCAAACAGCAAGGTCATCAGTCCCTTGTTTCAAATAGACTCCATTCTGCTAACGGGACATCTCAGTATAGTCAGAAAAATAAAACGGATAAAGGGGAAACGTAAAAGGGCAGTCACGTTGTCGTTAGTAAAAACAAATGAGGGAAGTTGGCAAGAGAACGAACCCAACACTATGCTGAAGCAGCATAGGCAAGACCACCTGTGACTTAAAAGGTACAACTGCTATAATGCAGAAAGTACGTACGGGAATAGAAAAACTAACCAAGCCTGAAAAAGAAGGGGTAAAAACAGAGTAAAAGGGAAAGAAAAGAGGATTCCGGTCAGGGGGGTGAATCGGGAATCTCTGAACACTGCCTACAGTGGGAGACACCCAAACACTCACCGCCCTGCCCCAACACCAGAGGGAGATTAAAAACTTTAAAACTGAGAATAAAAACCACTCTCCCGGAGGAAACCTAGAACCAGAGAGACCATCCGGGAATCGTCAGCCAACATCAAAGGTAAAGTGTGGGGGAGTCTGTACTGAGCACGCAGAGCCAAAAGAAGGGGGCATTCAACCAAAATGTGGGCCACTGACTGGAAGGCTCCACAACCACATAGCGGGGGTGGCTCATCACGCAAAAGGAAACCATGGGTCAGCCTGGTATGGCCAATGCGGAGACGACACAGTGTTGTCGAGTCCTTGCGGGAGAGGCTAAAGGAAGAACGCCATGGGCCTGGATTCACCTTAATGGCACGAAGTTTATTAGACAGTGGAGTAGCCTCCCAAGAATTGGCCCATGACTGTGCAAAGTGAGATTTGATGTGAAGCCGTAAATCCGCTGCAGGAGGGGTTACAGAAAATGGGGGGTAAGTAACTGCTCCCCCAGCGAAACGATCAGCGAGCTCATTACCCGGGATACCCACATGGCCCGGGACCCATAGGGAGTCAATGGAACAAGCAGCATGGTGAAGATCAGCGAGATGGTCATGGATGGCAGAGACCAAGGGATGGCGCGAAAAACACCGGTCAATAGCAAGAAGGCCACTCATCGAGTCCGTACATAACAAAACGCGGTTGTGTTGGGATTGTTTAATAAAGGTAAGGGCCCGGGAAATCGCCATCAATTCCGCAGTAAACACCCCACATGAGGGTGGCAGTAGATGATTTTCCGTTCCAACAAAGGACGTGAAGGCATACCCAACATGATCAGCAGATTTAGAGCCATCAGTGTAAAAAACAACAGCATCCCGAAACTCCCATAAAATTTGGCGGAAAAAGGAACGGAACACCACCGGGGGGATGGAATCTTTCGGACCGCGGCGGAGATCCATCCGAATTCGAGGCCGAGGAACTAACCAAGGAGGGGTGGAGGGGAGGGAGCGAGGAAGACAGGACGAAGAAGGAAGCCGAAAATCACGGTTAAGAGACGCAAGGCGCAGCCCAACCGGTAAACCCGCCCGAGGGCGGGAGTCAGGCGGGCGACGTCCATGGTCTGGGAATAGGATAGAATAGGAAGGATGAGCGGGAGAAGAACGGATAGTAAGGGCATAAGACACCAGAAGCTGGGACCGCCGAACAGAAAGGGGGGGGGATCCCAGCTTCAACCAGGAGACTATCAACAGGGCTAGTAGGGAAGGCACCGGTGGCCAAACGGATACCACGATGGTGGACTGGATCCAGCACGTGCAGCGTGGAAGGAGCAGCTGAACCATAAACTTGACAACCATAGTCCAAACGTGACAGAACTAGAGCACGATAAAGACGGAGGAGGAGGGAACGGTCCGCACCCCAGGAGGAGTGGGCAAGGAAGCGAAGGACATTGAGTTTACGGAAACAACCTACCTTCAGGAGTCTGATATGGGGCAGCCAAGTGAGCTTGTTGTCGAAAAGAAGACCTAGGAAACGAAACTGTGGAACCACAGGCAATCTTTGTGCAGCGAGATAGAGCTCTGGATCAGGGTGGACCGTAGTACGGCGACAGAAGTGAACCACCCGCGATTTTAAAGGAGAGAATTGAAACCCGTGTGAGAGGGTCCATGCAGAGGCACGCCGTATAGCCACCTGGAGCTGCCGTTCTGCAGATGGCATCGAGGAGGAACTAACCCAAATGCAGAAATCATCCACATACAGGGCAGGGGCAACCAAGGGACCGACAGAGGCCACAAGTCCATCGATAGCAATGAGGAAAAGAAGGACACTCAAGACAGAACCCTGTGGGATGCCCGTCTCCTGGGTCCGTGGAGAACTAAAAGCAGTACCAACTCGAACTCTGAACGACCGATGGATCAGGAACTGGCGGATAAAAATCGGGAGTGGGCCCCGAAGACCCCACTGATGAAGGGTTAGTAAGATGTGATGGCGCCAGGCCGTGTCATAGGCCTTGCGAAGGTCAAAAAACACTGCAACCAAATGGCGGCGCTGGGAAAAAGCCTGCCGAACTGCGGATTCCAAGCGAAGTAAATGATCGATTGGAGATCGTCCCTCTCGAAAGCCACACTGGTAAGGGGACAATAGATCCCGAGATTCGAGGACCCAAGTGAGCCGACGGGCTACCAGCCGTTCAAGTAACTTACAACCAACATTGGTCAAACTAATCGGCCGATAGCTGTCAACAGATAGGGGGTTCTGACCAGGCTTAAGGACAGGAACCACAATGCTATCCCTCCACTGAGAAGGGAAGTCACCCTGGAGCCAGATACGGTTAAACACCCGAAGAAGATGGTGCCGTTGTGGAGCACTGAGATGTTGAAGCAGCTGGTTATGAATGGAATCTGGGCCAGGGGCCGTATCATGAGAAGAAGATAGAGCAGAAAGAAACTCCCATTCAGTGAAAGGTTCGTTGTAAGATTCTGACTCACAAGTGGTGAAACATAAGGTGACAGCTTCAGCCTGCTGTTTTTGATGAAGGAAAGCAGCTGGATAGGAGGCCGACGCTGATGCCACTGCAAAATGGGTCGCAAGATGTTCTGCGAGAACTAATGGGTCCGTACAAATGCCATCTGGGAGGTGAAGGCCTGGGAGAGTGGACTGCCGATGGCAACCTTGGAGAGAGCGAAGTGTAGCCCATACCCGTGACAGAGGGACAGTGGAACCAAGGGAAGAAACGAATCGTTCCCAACATATCCGCTTGCTCTGTTTGATTAAATAACGGGCTTTAGCGCGAAGGCGCTTAAAGGTAGAAAGGCTGGCTACAGATGGGTGCCTCTTAAAGTGTTGCAAAGCTCGACGGCGATCACGGATGGCAATGGCAATGGCCGTACTCCACCACGGGACTTGCCGACGACGAAATTGTCCAGATGAGCGCGGGACAGCAAGGTTAGCAGCGCGAACAATCGCGTCAGACACGTCACGTAGGACGTCATCAATACAACCCGACAAAGAGGGAGAAAACTCGACCTGTGCAGTATATAGAGGCCAATCGGTGCGGTGGAAAGACCAACGAGGTAACCTGTCCATCGGGGAGCGGGAAGGGAGCGTGATAATCAACGGGAAATGGTCACTATCACAAAGGTCGTCGTGTGGCGACCAGTGTAATGAAGGGAGGAGAGAGGGAGAAGAAAGAGAAAGATCAATGGCAGAAAAGGTACCATGACCAGCACTGAAATGAGTAGGGGAGCCATCATTAAGAAGGCACAGGTCGTGGTCTGCAATAAATTGGTCTATAAGGAGACCTCGTCTAGATGGAAAGGCACTGCCCCACAAAGGATGATGAGCATTAAAATCCCCAAGGAGGAGGAAGGGAGGAGGAAGTTGCTGAAGAAGGGTGGTTAAGGCAGCAGGTGTAAGAGTCCTGTCAGGAGGGAGATAAAGATTGCATACTGTGACTGCAGAGTCTAAGTGGACCCTAACAGCAACCGCTTCCAATGTAGTTTGGAGAGGAATCCACGTGCTAGCAATGTCTGTACGGACCAACGTACAAACGCCACCAGAAGCCCGCAAGGGTCCGACCCGATTTCGACAGAAAACACGGAACCCACGGAGGGTCGGTGAGTGAGCATCAGTAAAATGAGATTCCTGGAGAACCACACAAGCTGCTGAGTAGGACGAAAGAAGGGATTTCAATTCCGGAAGGTGACAATAGTAGCCATTACAATTCCATTGGAGAACCACAGAACGATGGTTTAAATGAGGGCTGAACACGCTAAATCCAGTCATACCGCCGGGTCCCCACCCGTCACCGACAGGGAGGGGGCGACATCCATAAACGACAGGTCAGAATCCGGTTGTGAAGCCGGGGAAGGGACCTCCGGTGACACCAGAGGCTCTTTGTCCCGGGACTTATGTTTCTTCTTCTTTTCAGGCTGAGATCGAGGAGGGCTGTGTGGCATAATGGAGCCAGCTGCAGCAAGATCAGGAACAGAAAGAGACCGGGCGACCTGGGGGCCGATAGACCGCGGCTCTCGCGGTCGCCGCGCTGCAGCAGACCTTTGACCTGGAAGGTGCCGGGAAGGGGCATCCCGGGAGAGGCGCCCTTGACCGGCAGACGCCGAAGGAGTGGGACACTTCTCCGGCTGGGGAGGGGGAGCGGCGCCCAGAGGAGAAGGTGTGGGAGCCGCAGGGGAGGGGGGAAGGAGAGGGGTCCGGGATGGGGGTAAGGAAGGGGGAGGAAGGGATGAAGAGGCAACCAAGGCGTAACTAGATGTCATGGATACAGGGTGCAATCGTGCATATTTCTTACGGGCCTCTGTGTAGCTTAAACGATCAAGAGACTTATACTCCTGTATCTTTTTTTCTTTCTTATAGACTGGGCAATCTGCTGAACGTGGAGAATGACTACCATGACAATTTACACATACAGGAGGGGGAACACAGGGACTCCCCTCATGGAGTGGACGTCCACAGTCACCACAGAGAGGGTCCTGGGTACAGCGAGAAGACATGTGGCCAAAACGTAAGCACTTAAAACACCGCATAGGAGGTGGGACGTACGGCTTCACATCACAGCGATAGACCATAATCTTAACTTTCTCAGGAAGGGTATCCCCTTCAAAGGCCAGGATAAAGGCACCAGTATCAATACGATTATCTTTAGGACCCTTCTGAACACGTCGAACAAAGTGAACACCCCGCCGTCCGAGATTGTCCCGAAGTTCCTCATCAGTTTGAAGGATGAGGTCTCTGTGAAAAATCACACCTTGTACCATATTTAGAGACTGGTGAGGGGTAATGGACACGGGAATTGTGCCAAGATGGGTACAGCCACGAAGGGCCGCAGATTGGGCAGCCGAAGCAGTTTTTATCAGTAACGAACCCGACCGCATCTTGCTCAGGGAGTCCACTTCGCCGAACTTGTCTTCAATGTGTTCCACAAAGAATAAAGGTTTGACACTGGTGAAAGTATCTCCATCAGTCCTGGTGCAAACTAGATAACGGGGGAAAGGTTTTGCCCCTAGACGACGGGCCTGACCCTCCTCCCAGGGGGTAGCCACGGAAGGGAAGGCCGAAGGGGCAAGAGAAGCAGCACTTGAGGAATCAGTACCGCGCAGAGAGACGGCCGCAGAAGAGCGGCCAGAGTTTTGGACCCGTATGCGTTTCATCTGCATAGCGTCCGCCCTGATACCACCCACTCCGATCAGGGGCTCTCCTCACGGGCGCCACCCAGCCACAGCAAGGGCCGTCTGGCACGGCGGCCATTGCTGGGAGTTCCGATGCTCCAGGATGACGAGCAACCACTCCAAGGCATGCATGAGGAGGTCACAGCTCAGGTATCAGAAGTGTGGTCCCTGTGTGTTCAGGGGGCTCAACCAAAAGGGTACATAGCGACCCCACCACACGGGCTGGCTACCGTGCTGGCTATGCACCCTAGCATCAGACAACGACGTAAAAGAAAAGGTGGAATGTACTAGTAGGGCACACGTCGGAGACACTAGGTAAGGTGCTCTTCCCCAAATGGCTCACACTACGGAAGAGAAATTTTGGAATGGAGGTCAAACCCCAGAGGGGGACCAAGGAATGCCAAAAGGAGGAGATGATTACGCAACAAAGCCGGAGTGTAAAACCAACAGAACCAGGAGGATAGCGGGGGCCAACATAAGCAAGGACACCAATAGAGGGAGAGGAGAGGGCGAGGGGAAAGGGGTATGGAGGGGAAAGGAGGGGAAGGGAAAGGAAATGCAGCCCGGGAGAGAAAGAAGGCTGCAATGGCTCGGGGCCCCGTGCTCGCCACGCACGTATCCACGAAAGAGTTGTGGACCCCCTGGGGGGCAGAATAAAGGAGGACGAACCTCTGCGAAAGAACAAAGAAACTCTGGGTGGAAAAGAAGAGACTAATCATCAAACCAATTACTTCCCGTGTTCAACAGTAGGCCGAAACCGAACTGAAAGAAAGTACGAGGGCAGTTCAATAAGTAATGCAACACATTTTTTTTTCTGAAACAGGGGTTGTTTTATTCAGCATTGAAATACACCAGGTTTTTCCCCAATCTTTTAGCTACACAACACTATTTTTCAACGTAATCTCCATTCAATGCTACAGCCTTACGCCACCTTGAAATGAGGGCCTGTATGCCTGCACGGTACCATTCCACTGGTCGATGTCGGAGCCAACGTCGTACTGCATCAATAACTACATCATCCGCGCAGTGCCTCCCACGGATTGCGTCCTTCATTGGGCCAAACATATGGAAATCCGACGGTGCGAGATCGGGGCTGTAGGGTGCATGAGGAAGAACAGTCCACTGAAGTTTTGTGAGCTCCTCTCGGGTGCGAAGACTTGTGTGAGGTCTTGCGTTGTCATGAAGAAGGAGAAGTTCGTTCAGATTTTTGTGCCTACGAACACGCTGAAGTCGTTTCTTCAATTTCTGAAGAGTAGCACAATACACTTCAGAGTTGATCGTTGACCATGGGGAAGGACATCGAACAGAATAACCCCTTCAGCGTCCCAGAAGACTGTAAGCATGACTTTACCGGCTGAGGGTACGGCTTTAAACTTTTTCTTGGTAGGGGAGTGGGTGTGGCGCCACTCCATTGATTGCCGTTTTGTTTCAGGTTCTAAGTGATGAACCCATGTTTCATCGCCTGTAACACTCTTTGACAAGAAATTGTCACCCTCAGCCACATGACGAGCAAGCAATTCCGCACAGATGGTTCTCCTTTGCTCTTTATGGTGTTCGGTTAGACAACGAGGGACCCAGCGGGAACAAACCTTTGAATATCCCAACTGGTGAACAATTGTGACAGCACTACCAACAGAGATGTCAAGTTGAGCACTGAGTTGTTTGGTGGTGATCCGTCGATCATCTCCAACGAGTGTATTCGCACGCTCCGCCATTGCAGGAGTCACAGCTGTGCACGGCCGGCCCGCACGCGGGAGATCAGACAGTCTTGCTTGACCTTGCGGCGATGATGACACACGCTTTGCCCAACGACTCACCGTACTTTTGTCCACTGCCAGATCACCGTAGACATTCTGCAAGCGCCTATGAATATCTGAGATGCCCTGGTTTTCCGCCAAAGAAACTCGATCACTGCCCGTTGTTTCCAACGCACATCCGTTACAGACGCCATTTTAACATCTCCGTACAGCGCTGCCACCTGTCGGAAGTCAATGAAACTATACGAGACGAAGCGGGAATGTTTGAAAATATTCCACAAGAAATTTCCGGTTTTTTCAACCAAAATTGGCCGAGAAAAAAATGTATTGCTCTACTTATTGAACTGCCCTCGTAATAATCGCAGCTAAATTTTTTAGGTAATATACAGGGTGATTCAAAAAGAATATCAAAACTTTAAAAATGTGTATTTAATGAAAGAAACATAACCTTCTGTTATACATCATTACAAAGAGTATTTAAAAAGGTTTTTTTTCACTCAAAAACAAGTTCAGAGATGTTAAATATGGCCCCCTCCAGACACTCGAGCAATATCAACCCGATACTCCAACTCGTTCCACACTCTCTGGAGATGTTAGAGAATTGGCTGTTCCCTCAGCTCGAACAAGAAGCACAACAATTCATATTTCAGCAGGATGGAGCGCCACCACATTTGCACTTACCTGTCCGTAACTACCTAACGTCAAGTACCCGAAGCGATGGATCGGCCGCCAGGCAGCCCGTGACAGAGCACTTCATCACTGGCCTCCAAGAAGCCCTGATCTTACCCCCTGCGATTTTTTCTTATGGGGGTATGTTAAGGATATGGTCTTTCGGCCACCTCTCCCAGCCACCATTGATGATTTGAAACGAGAAATAACAGCAGCTATCCAAACTGTTACGCCTGATATGCTACAGAGAGTGTGGAACGAGTTGTAGTATCGGGTTGATATTGCTCGAGTGTCTGGAGGGGGCCATATTGAACATCTCTGAACTTGTTTTTGAGTGAAAAAAACCTTTTTAAATACTCTTTGTAATTATGTATAACAGAAGGTTATATTATGTTTCTTTCATTAAATACACATTTTTAAAGTTGTGGTATTCTTTTTGAATCACCCTGGGTCAAATGTTCTCTCTAGTTTTCTTACACCGTGTGGACACATTTTGTCACTTAGTGAGAACAAAGATCGAGCCCTTTGCGCTTTTCTGTCTCAATGGAGTACTGGAATAATTTTAAGGAAGTGACGAAACACAGTAGGAACGTTGCACTGAATTTATCTGACTCTGCTGAGTCGCTTGTAAGGCTTTAGGCATATGTCCGAGCGAAAATTACTTCCACCTTTTCGTTCTCATATACTGGCAAAATCGATAGCAATGAAGTCATAATCGTAATCGCTCAACCTACTTCAAGAACTCTGACCGTTTAAACGATTCTTGTAGTGAGCGGCTTCGGCTTCGTTTGAATGCTCCACATTAATATGACACAGATCTAGCGAAGAATTTTCGTGTTCAATTTTTTAACGTCGTCCTGTCGTGTCAGTGGGTAATTCAGTACATCCCTTATCGTGCGAGCGTCCTCCAGTGTCCTCACTCCAAATGAGTTAATTGCGCTCGGATCGATGAGGAAATTACGCTGCTGACTGTCGTCTGGTCATACAGTTACGAGCCGTTAAAACATAGTCACCGTTACTGAACGGACAGCGACTTAGCCCAATGCCGTACTTACCTCTCCAGGGGAAGCTTTGTGTTCCAGTAACAAAACGAGCATTGCTGTCAGCACACGAAAGGTATCAAATTTCAGTTTCCTATCGGGGGATTGACGACTGGAAATCATCGCATACTTTGTTTTGCCTACAGTGACAATTAGCGCGGTAACAGAAGAGTACGAGGTGTGTGACAGGAGGAACAAAACTGCTCACATTTTACCTCGAAGCGTAACGGTCTGAAGTTTCACGGTGCTCCTCGGTCGGTCGACTTCAGGCAGTTCTGGCGATGAGCACAAAATGAGAGAACACGACTGTGGCGACTAGTGTCATTGTTTGCCTAGTCTGTAAGTGTGCGTCAGTCCCTGATGTGTCCTGAGAGAGCCATTTCTGGACGGTTATGAATTGAATTTGGAACTGCTCACATCTGAAAGCCCATGTTCGACATATTTCATACTATGTATTCATATCTGTGTCGATGAGTACTTGCATGTTCCAAAGAACATAATTATAGCCCGTCTCCCATTTCCTGCCGATGTGTTATCTCCGCTTGAGAAACGAAAGGCGCTGGGACCTGTTAGCGACGCTCCGCAAGGACCATCTTGGCTTCCACCTGCTGCAGTAACACACATCGCTTTTCTGCTGTTTGTACGCGCCGGACTATTGAACACAGTCGTTTGCCATGTGATACTGAAACTGGCACAATGAAGCCACAACGTCCAAGACTGTGGTGAGGTGGCCGCTAGGTTGGCTGACCTTTGCGTAATTACATGTTACATGCACTGACGGAAAATAATCTAGAGCGAAGAAATGTCGAGAATACATTTGTCTAGGTAAGATATTGAAGTGATTTACAACGCAAGATCACAGGCCATACCGTGAGCGGCAGGTAACCCATTTCAAATGTGAAACGGCGTACGTTAGTAACCGGTGTAACTGCCAGAATGTTGTATGCCAGGATTAATTATGGCAATCTACATCTACATCCATACTCCACAAGCCATCTGACGGTGTGTGGCGGAGGGTACCTTGAGTACCTCTATCTGTTCTCCCTTCTATTCCAGTCTCGTATTGTTCGTGGACAGAAGGATTGTCGGTATGCCTCTGTGTGGGCTCTAATCTCTCTGATTTTATCCTCATGGTCTCTTCGCGAGATATGCGTAGGAGGGAGCAATACTCCTCGGTGAACCTTCAACAAAAGCCCGTACCGAGCTACTGAACGTCTCTCCTGCGGAGTCTTCCACTGGAGTTTATCCATCATCTCCGTAACGCTTTCGCGATTACTAAATGATCCTGTAACGAAGCGCGCTGCTCTCCGTTGGATCTTCTCTATCTCTTCTATCAACCCTATCTGGTACAGATCCCACACTGCTGAGCAGTATTCTAGCAGTGGGCGAACAAGCGTACTGTAACCTACTTCCTTTATTTTCGGATTGCATTTCCTTAAGACTCTTCCAATGAATGTCAGTCTGACATCTGTTTTTCCGACGATCAACTTTATATGATCATTCCATTTTAAACCACCCCTAATGCGTACTCCCAGATAATTTATGCAATTAAATGCTTCCAGTTGCTGACCTGCTATATTGTAGCTAAATGATAACGGATCTTTCTTTCTGCGTATTCGCAGCACATTACACTTGTATACATTGAGATTTAATTGCCATTCCCTGCACCATGCGTCAATTCGTTGCAGATCCTCCTGCATTTCAGTACAATTTTCCATTGTTACAACCTCTCGATATACCACAGCATCATACGCAAAAAGCCTCAGTGAACTTCCGATGTCATCCTCAAGGTTATTTATGTATAATGTGAATAGCAACGGTCCTACGACACTCCCCTGCGGCACACCTGAAAATTTACTTTGGAAGACTTCTCTCCATTGAGAATGACATGCTGCGTTCTGTTATCTAGGAACTCTTCAGTCCAATCACACAATTGGTCTGATAGTGCATATGCTCTTACTTTGTTCATTAAATGACTGTGGGGAACTGTATCGAACGCCTTGCGGAAGTTAAGAAACACAGCATCTACCTGGGAACTGGTGGCGGATGTGAATTTGTGGGATGAAGTTCCATGCCCGCTCCGTTTCGTCGGTCGCTACACGGTCAGTTGATGCATGTCGTGGATAATGCTAGAGTTGTAGTCCGATGACGCCCCATGTGGAGACAGATGTGGTGATCGAGCAGGCCAGGGCAACATTCGACACACCGTAGAGCGTGACGCAGGTGCAGTACGTCTAAGACGCACTCAGTTTCGTTCCAAGCCCTCACCTGGCCTCCCCCTAACCAACACATGGCCATCACTGCCGCCGAGGCAGAACCGGCTTTCGTGAGAAAACACAACAGACCTTCACCCTGCCCTCTAGTGAGCTCTCCCTTGACAACAGTGAAGTCGCAAATGGCGGCGGTTTGGCGTCAGTGGAATACACGCTACAGGGCGTCTGGCTTGGAGCTGTCCTAAAAATAACAGAATGTGACAGTTCGTTGTGTCACTGCGGTTCCAGCTGCTGCTCAAATCGCTGCTGCAGATGCAGTATGATGCGCCAGGGCCATGCGCCGAACCGACACCGACTCAAAGGAAGGCCTCAGGTAGGCACGGCAAACGCCAGGTCTGTTGCAGGCATACTTATAATGGTGGTGTCTCCCTCTCTGACACAGGAAAATGTGGAACTATTGGCGGTAGTTGACCAACACATATTGTTCTGAGCGATTTCTGCAATCAATTAATTGTGTAATTCATTACATTTCTTAACAAATAGTGTACTCCTCAACTTAAATTTCCACCTGTTTTAAGGATTGACATACAAAAACAACTTCATGGTCCCCCTTATTTGTAAGTCTGAGGAAGTTACGTTTGTACTGGGTTGCTTTCACAAGCAACTGTGAGCATATTGGTGCTCTTCTTTAGGTATCTTGGTTGACTGTGGGGTGAGGAGCACTGAATGTTAATGAAATATCTTGCGGTTGTACACGTTGAGGTAGGGGTTGGGGGACAGAAGAAGAGGCAAAAGAGAGATACTTGTTTTATCAAATAAATTTTTTTATCTTACAAAGTTTCTCCTTTCAGCTGCAAGAGGGGAATATTTATATTTTCTAGTGTGCATGTTTAAAAAAGTTTAAGCTCAGCAGTGTTTTCTATGTATGAAGCTACTTCGTTTTAAGTTTAGAAATCCTTTCGTTGAAAACGACTGTAATCTAATGATTGGCAACAGTTGGACATTTACACATGTAAATTAGTTTGCATTTCCAGTGACGATGTCAAACGAAAATAAAGAAACAAATAAAAGAAACGAGTTCATTTTAAGGGGGTTGGGTAAGTTTCGATAAAAAAATTGATCAAGTAAATATAGTTTCTTGAATGTAAAATTTCCGAAGCTTGCAATGGCGCAAAGCATCTTCTCATATTGATCTACGTTTGTTTCGACAGGATTCAGTAATACAGAACTATGATCTTCATTTGTAGCTTTACGATAGTAAGAAAATCTTTCATCTAAATAAAACTGCAGAATTCAAAACAATACCAAACAGTTTGTCCAAAAATAAGAGATTTATAGTGATAAGCACGCCCAGGCGTTTCTGCCTGCAACAGACTTGGCGTTCGCCGTGCCTAGCTGACGTGACGTCACCAACAGGCACCGAGGTCTTCCTTTGAGTCGGTGTTGGCCGAACACGATGGTCTTCGGGTAAGGCCACACCACGCGCGTCTGTAAAGTAATTCACGCAACACCCAAAGCACTGGTCAGTGCTGGCCACACGGGCGCTTTTTCAGGCAGCGGTACGCTAAGGCAAACTCAGTAGTGCGTCGGTGCGAGCTGCGGCAACATCATCTGTCTGCAGTTACAGCTACGAGTGGAATTTCGTTAAATAAGAAAGAGGTCCTTGCATTATATGCTGCGATATTTTTTCAGAGGCGTCAGACACGATTAAATGAGAAATATACTGGCTTCATCCGATATCAACAAAAGGAAAGTTTGTGCTTCTACACAGAAAACAGAAGGCAAATCCTGACAAGATTTTCAAATACTATTGGATGTCTGTTAACTGATTTGAAAAGCTTTTGAGCATAGTCAGAGACGGAATTTCCAAACGGGATAAATCCATGAGAAAACGTATCAGTGTAGAAGAAAAGCTGCCAGTTACTTTAAGGAATGTTATATTTTTTTATTTCCTATATTGCTTAAATTTATTTTAATTAATATTATTGCATAATATTAAAGATCCTTTAACCCAAAGAAAGTACAAAATATAATTAAAGCTCAAAAAGTGTAAATAGAGATTCTTCATCAGCTTGTTGAGTACAATTTCATACACTGCTTTCGTAGTGTCATACTGCATGCTCCTTAACTGTGCTGGCACTTGGTGGACGTGGTGTAGAGGAAGGCTTGAGAATGTCGTAAGATTTTAAAAGCTGAACAAATTTAAACTGGAAGTCAAGTTTGTCCTGCAGCTTCAGTTTGCTGGTCACATGAAGTTGTGACTTGAGAAACATCTCACCCGCGTCACACTCATAGCGTGCAGATCGTGCCAAATGTCCTTTCAACACTTGTACAGTTTCCTTCTCGAATAATCGTGTTTCCTTTGCTTACACTTTTCCTGAGCATACTTCCTGCAGATGGAGGTTCAGGTGTCACTGTAATCTGATCACTTACAACGGTGTCTATATTCTCACAAGTTCTGAAAAAAATACGTTCTTTATATAATTTACCGAAATATTATTTCATATAAAGTTGATTGAAACAGCTGCTGCAGCTCAACCAGTGAAGTTATACGTCCAACGACAATAATGTGTAATTTTCACTTATATCCTTGTTGAAACATTCTCTCAAAGAAAGACATCTCTCTCTAAAACACATAGGGTCCGCCGAATGCAGCGGTCTCAACACTTATTCTTTGCTTTTTAACATATTTCATGTATGAGTCTTTCATACTTTTCCATCTTTTCTGTACTTTTGCCCCTAGAAGAAGTCTTAGAAGTTAATGGAATTACCAGCTGTTTATTTAATAGTTGCCACTTAAAATGAAGTAATTTTACAGTTTTGTATTCTGCACAAAGTGTTGCGGGGACGATTCTTATTCCGAATTGCTCTTTCTGTGTCATATGCCAATTACTCCCGTTGTCAAGTGCTGCATCGTTCTGTTGTCTTTACTATAAAGTATGAAAACGCGCGATTTTTAATTGGTTACCATCGATCATTAATTAAGAATTGCACGTTCTTTTTTGCATCACAGTGAAGGCAACAGAACAATCAGCACATCACACTTGTAAGACATCACGAATAAATGCATAGCATACAGAAAACACACTTGAGAATTGGACAGATTTTCCGAAAGACTTCGTGCAAAAAATTAATAAAAAGAAAATCCGCAGGCTTTCGCCAAACATTTTTACAGATATCTAGGCGCTGGGAATTCGTTCTGTACATTTTGAATTTCTTCTCGACCGATCTACAATTGCTTGTGTTATTAGAGACACGTGCACGATCACTTGGCACGTGCTAAAAGAGGAAAGCATGACATCAGCGATCACAGAAGAGTGAAAGAATATTAGCGACCACTGTGAGAAGAGAGTAGACTTCCCTGTATGTATGGTCCATTGATTTTTCCATCAGAATGTTTAAACCGTCCAGATGAGGCAGCGAATATTACAATTACAAAAGGTACTTTTCTGTTGTACAGATGGCCATAGCATACAGCAATTACTGTTTCAGTTCCACAGCGGTGCTTCGTTTGATCATCAAGGAGGCTCTCTAATATATTCGAAGCTACTGAATTAGGTAAAAAAAAGTACAGTCCGACTTTGAATTTGCCAGCTGCTTCACCACATCTTAATGATCGTTGTGGGCTGAAGATATCTTACCTGTTTGTAGCTGATCAGGCTTGCGCAGAAAGTGACAACTTAATGAGACCATACCCCGCAAAAAACCTGCCTAATAAACAAATAATCTTAAACTACAGTCTATCACGAGCACGTCGTTATGTAGACCGTGGATTTGGCATTTCATGTAATAAATGGAAAAATTTTCATCATCCAATCGACGTTAATGTGGATGTGGCAGATACTGTCATTCAAGCGCGTTGCTTACTTTACAAGTTCATGAAACAACATGACGGCTAATATTTTGATGACACACTGACATGCAGTATGGAAAGTATTCCTGTAAGCGGGACAAAAGGGAATAATAGTTGCAAAAGTATCAGAGATTGTTTTGCTGACTACTTGTCTTCCCCTCAAGGATCTGTACCATGCTAAGATCGTTGCGCAACATCCTCTAATGAAGATTAGTCTAAACATTGACTTGTTGGCATTTTATTCATGAATACATTTCAGTGTACACTGTTTACAGATATCAGTAAAATATTTACTGTCGGTACCCACGAAAACCTGACTTCTGCTTGTGATCATACCATCCCATTTTTGTGTCGAAACTGCTGCTGTAACTACTCGCCACGGCTCTCTCTCTCTCTCTCTCTCTCTCTCTCTCTCTCTCTCTCTCTCTCTCTCTCTCTCTGTGTGTGTGTGTGTGTGTGTGTGTGTGTGTGTGTGTGTGTGTTTTATACTATTCGTCCCGTGTGTAGCACAGACATGAATGTTTCTGCACTTCCATAATAATGGGTTCGCTGACCTGAGAGTCCGTTTTGTCACGTCATAATGTACAAGACGGCTACAGCAATAGTCTGCTAATAGAAGAAAGAACTGCGGAGTCCGCAACTCCCTCTACGCAGCTAGAAGAGGGAACACCTGCGTGCAGGGTGTTCCACAAAGCTCTACCGACTGTTTCCGATAGTCATATCAATGGCGACACAACACGGAGACACGTCCGCCGAGTGTTAGTTTTACACTGAACGCGCTACACTTTACGAAATACAGCAATTAGTAACTAACGTAAATAATGAAGAAGAGCACGCGAACAAAATTTAGGTAAATCGGCTATTGCTTGCTGCACTTGCTATAGAGGGAACAGGTACCTAAATCCAGTAGCGCCTTTCTTCCTGGAAGGCAGCTTCCCCCTGACATTATAGTAACGCAGCGCGTTTCCGCACTTGTGGCTGGCTATTGCCCAGCTCGAAAGACACGCCGATAAAATGTACCCGATCGCGTTCGTGCCGCATGAAAGCAGAAGTCTGCCCCATTCAGCAAGTATTTGTCTATAATGCCCACTTGAGTTACGTCACATCTCAACAGGAAAGGGAAGGGGAAACTGGCTGGGGTAATAGCAGGAAATTTAAGGGGGGGAGGCACTGCCATGAATGGTAAAATACCAGTGGTTACAGGTGTTGGAGCAGCACCTTTTTTAGGATAGGTAAGACAGAAAGATGTCAAGTTCTACGAGAGGTCAGGATTGAAACAAATCTTCAGTTTAGGAAAGAAATTAAACAGCACAATTCTAGCACATTGTATCACCAATCACAGCTACCAATTATAAATTTTCACCAATCACCAGAAATTTTATCTCCACCAAGTTGTATCTCAGTCCTAGGTAATTGCATTGATGAATTAAAGTCACCCAACCCAGTTGACATAATCTGCCTCTCTGAACACCATGTGACCACTGGTATAGGAACTAGGCCTAAGCACAATGAGAAACTCAGACAGGAGAATACTGCAAATGTTAGAATAAGGAAAGGTTCTCATAAAAGTATAATTAAAAATAATGTAAGTATATGTCATCAAAATATTGGGAGTTTAAAGAATAAAGTAGATGAGCTTCTGGTTTGTTTAGAAGATTTAGAAGCTGAGAATGAAATAGATATACTATGCCTGTCTGAGCATCACATTGTTACTGATATGGATAAGGTAAATGTAAGTGGTTATAAGCTCTCTGCACATGTAATGAGAGAAAATATGGAGAAAGGAGGAGTTGCCATATATGTCAAAAGTTATCATTGTGCAAAAAGTATAGAAACAAAAAAGTTTTGTGTAGAGAAACATATAGAAGCATGTGCCTGTGAGCTTAAATTAAATAAAGGCACATTTATAATTGTAACTGTATATAGGTCCCCATCAGGAAATTTTCATCTATTTCTGAAAAATTTGGACTCCTTGTTGTGCTATCTGTCAGTCAGGGGGAAGCAAATTATTATTTGTGGGGACTTCAATGTAGATTCTCTGAAAGAGGGTAATAGGAAAAATGACCTTGAAGTATTACTCGGTTCTTTCTATTTGACACCCGTTATTGATTTTCCTACTCGGGTGGTAAAGGATAGCAGCTCACTGATAGGTAACTTCTTTATAGACCAAGATAAGTTTAACCAGATAAATGCTCAGCCTGTTGAGAATGGTCTTTCTGATCATGGTGCACAGCTAGTTCCGATATATGACATAGCTCCATTCAGCAATACTAAACAGTCCTCCAAAGTAGTACGTTCAGTCAACGATTTAACAATTGCAAATTTCATGGAAAGCCTACAGCAGTTAGACTGGGATGAGGTGTACCGTGAACCTGACGCCAATTTAAAATGTAATTAATTTCATGACATTTTTGTAAATGCATTTGAAAACTGATTCCCCAAGAAAATAGTTAAATATACTATTAAGAAACCTTGTAACAAACCATGGCTTACTAAGGGTATAAAAATATCTTGTAACCGGAAAAGGGAAATGTATCTGACAGCAAGAAAGAGTAGTGACCCAGAAACTATCAAAAATTATAAAAACTACTGTGTTATATTAAGAAAAGTTATTAAAAAATCCAGGAGTATGTGTATCATGTCTGAAATCAGCAACTCTGATAATAAAATTAAAACAATTTGGAATATTATTAAAAGAGAAACAGGTCAACCAAGAGCAGAGGAAGACAGTATTACCATCAAATTGAACGAAAGCTTTACGAACAAAAAGTCAGAAGTTGAAAATATTTTTAATAATCATTTTCTAAATGTTGTGGATATAGTAGGATCCAGGTGTTCATTAGAAGATGCTAGGCTGTTAATGGAAGAGGCCATACCTATGCAATTTGATACAATTGAAATCTCACCCACTTCTCCCTCTGAAATTAGGAAAATAATAAACTTGCTTAAAAGCAAAAACTCACATGGAATTGATGGCATTTCCAGCAAAATACTAAAAGCTTGTTCTCAACAGATAAGTAAGATTCTCAGCCACCTGTGTAATAGCTCTCTGGAACAGGGCATTTTCCCTGATAGACTGAAATATGCTATTGTTATACCTTTGCATAAAAAGGGGGATAGATCTGATGTCAACAATTACCGTCCAATCTCCCTTCTAACAGCTTTATCCAAAATTTTTGAGAAAGTAATGTATTCAAGAGTAGCTCCACATATCTGTAAAAATGAAGTACTAACAAAATGTCAGTTTGGTTTCCAGAAAGATTTTTCAACATAAAATGCCATATATGCTTTCACCAGTCAAATTTTGAATGATCTGAATAACCGAACACCACCCATTGGGATTTTTTGTGATCTCTCAAAGACTTTTGATTGTGTAAATCTTTAATTCTGCTAGACAAGCTCAAGTATTGTGGCATGAGTGGGACAGTGCACAAATGGTTTAATTCGTACCTAACTGGAAGAGTGCAGAAAGTTGAAATAAGTAGTTCTCGTAACATGCAAAGATCAGCACATTCCTCAAACTGGGGAACTATCAAGAATGGGGTTCCACAAGGGTCAGTCTTGGGTCCTTTGTTGTTGTTATTATATATTAATGACTTGTCATTCTATATTCATAAAGAGGCAAAGTTAGTTCTCTTTGCTGATGATATAAGTATAGTAATCACACCTGAGAAACAAGAATTAACTGATGAAATTGTCAATACTGTCTTTCAGAAAATTACTAAGTGGTTCCTTGTAAACGGACTCTCACAGAATTTTGATAAGACACAGTACATACAGTTCTGTACAGTGAATGGTATGACGCCATTAATAAATATAGACCTTAATCAGAAGCATATAGCTAAGGTATAATATTCCAAATTTTTAGGTATGTCCATTGATGAGAGATTAAATTGGAAGAAACACATTGATGATCTGCTGAAACGTTTGAGTTCAGCTACTTATGCAATAAGGGTCATTGCAAATTTTGGTGACAAACATCTTAGTAAATTAGCTTACTACGCCTATTTTCACTCATTGCTTTCATATGGCATCATATTTTGGGGTAATTCATCACTGAGGAATAAAGTATTTATTGCACAAAAGCGTGTAATCAGAATAATAGCTGGAGTCCACCCAAGATCATCCTGCATTGATTTATTTAAGGATCTAGGGATATTCACAGTAGCTTCTCAGTATATATACTATCTTATGAAATTTGTTATTAACAACCAAACCCAATTCAAAAGTAATAGCAGTGTGCATAACTACAATACTAGGAGAAAGGACGATCTTCACTATTCAAGATTAAATCTAACTTTGGCACAGAAAGGGGTGAATTATACTGGCACTAAAGTCTTTGGTCATTTACCAAATAGTATCAAAAGTCTGACAGATAACCAACAAGTATTTAAGAAGAAATTAAAAGAATTTCTGAATGACAACTCCTCCTACTCCATAGAGGAATTTTTAGATATAAATTAAGAAAAAAAGAAAAAAACAAAACAAAAATATTAAAAAAATAAAAAATAATAAAAATAAAGAAAAACAAAAAACACAAAAATAAAGTTGTTATATTAACTTAAGTATGTTGTTAAATTAACCTAATTATGTCATGTATTGGAAAATTCGACTCGTTCCACATCATTACGAAATATCGTATTCATGATCCATGGAACTAGTATTAATCTAATCTAATCTAATCACAGACGCGCGTGAAAAACACGCTCGTGTGGTGGTAGACCCCCGTCGGCAGTGCCACGCGGCCGTACGCAGCCTGGTCTTCTTGCGACCATAATTATATTCCCGTGACCACCGCTGCTAGCTAGCTATCGTGTACAGTGGCTACACTGCTGCCAAATCTTGCTGTAGTATCGCAGAAGGAACATGCAGCTTCTCGTAGCCGTATTACACGATCTCGGTCAAATTCTGTTAGGTGTTGATAACGGCGTCCCTGTCACTTTTAAAGGCCTTACTGACGAACATCAGCATACCACGTCCAGCCACAGAGGTAACTGACCGTCACAGCGTGTGTTTAAAGCAAACCTGATTTGAGTCCTCATAGCGCCACTCTAACGCGACTAGCGCCAAACTGGAACAGACATCATCTGTCACATATAGAAAGACTTCTGCCAACTTTCGTTTATGCCGCACAACTCCGTCTTGGTGTTATGACTTTTCTTCGTTACTGTATTTCGCAATAATTCACTTGAGACGCTTTTGAAATGCGTTTTCATGTGTGGAATGTTAGTTTCATTTTCGTATTTCACATTGTGGTTGGAACACACGGGGATCAATGCTGTCTTCCATACACATATCCAAATCTGCAGGTAGAGTGCCCCATTAAATAATAATATGTGGTCAATGTTCTGACTATAGGATAGATTTCCTGGCTTTTGTCAATGTTCGGTGATGTAAAGCAAAGTGCTCCGCTAAAGGACACTTGTATGTAAGACACAAGACCTTTTATTTCTTTTCTGTATAATATCGGGTGTTACAAAAAGGTGCGACCAAACTTTCAGCAAACATACCTCACGCACAAAGAAAGAAAATATGTTATGTCGACATGTGTCCGGAAACGCTTACTTTCCATGTTAGAGCTCATTTTATTACTTCTCTTCAAATCGCATTAATCATGGAATGGAAACACACAGCAACAGAACGTACCAGCGTGACTTCAAACACTTTGGTACAGAAAATGTTCGAAATGTCCTCCGTTAGCGAGGATACATGCATCCACCCACCGTCGCATGGAATCCCTGATGCGCTGATGCAGCCCTGGAGAATGGCGTATTGTATCACAGCCGTCCACAATACGAGCACGAAGAGTCTCTACATTTGATACCGGGGTTGCGTAGACAAGAGCTTTCAAATGCCCCCATAAATGGAAGTCAAGAGGGTTGAGGTCAGGAGAGCGTGGAGGCCACGGAATTTGTCCGTCTCTACCAATCCATCGGTCACCGAATCTGTTGTTGAGAAGCGTACTAACACTTCGACTGAAATGTGCAGGAGCTCCATCGTGCATGAACCACATGTTGTGTCGTACTTGCAAAGGCACATGTTCTAGCAGCACAGATAGAGTATCCCGTATGAAATCATGATAACGTGCTCCATTGAGCGTAGGTGGACGAAACTAAACTGAGCTCTAACATGGAAATTAAGCGTTTCCGGACACATGTCCACATAACATCTTTTCTTTATTCGTGTGTGTGGAATGTTTCCTGAAAGTTTGGCCGTACTTTTTTATAACACCCTGTGTATAAATGTGTATTCAGTTTACACACAGTTTGCGACTCTAAGGCAGTCATTTTCCAATCCCCCGGTCTCTGTTTCAGTTCTCACGAAATAATTTGATTCAGGTGCATTATACCCCAAGACGAAAGTGGCCGATTTACCTTCAGCAGAGATATTATTTTATTTTGCAATGCAGTTTTCAACTAACAAAGTAAATGTGTATACAGAGTAACCTCTTGGTACATGTCTGCAGCGACGTCGAAGTTTAGGTAGCATACGAATTCACTGTCACTTTATTAGGTGGTGGTGTGTGAAATTCGATTTGCAGCGCAAAAATCAGTCCTACGCGGTGTAAGTAACAATTCAGATGAGGAGTAATTAGGTAATATTTGTTGAAAAGTTTGTAGTTTCATGTTAACTTGCTTTAGCTTACGTTATATCCTCCTTCCATTATTCCGTTGCACTGTGGGGAAGTCATGTTCGCAACAGCATATAAGGTAAAAGTTTCTCAAATCGCGTTGTTGCTGCTGTTGTTGTTGTTGTTGTCTCATGGGTCAGGTTTGATGAGGAAAGGGACTGTTTCGGCGCATTGACACCGGTGTCAAAAGTAGTGCCCGGCTTTCACATTACGCCATAGCCTAACGTGAAACACGTGTAGCAGCCATACCGCTGTCGTGACAGCGGCAGATACGCTATTTGCCTAGTGTCTCGAGTCGAGAAAGCCATTCGTCACTTAACGTCGTTTGCGTCGTAATATTCATGTTTGTTTTAATTCTTTTTATATTTAATTTACAAAACTATTATAGTTTTGGGTCCCAAGCTTCGGTAAAATATCACCAGACCAGAAAGATCGTTAAGTAAATGAAAACTGAATCAAAATTAGGATGGCGTAAGTTGCGGTGTCCTCACGAAGAAATACTCTCGAAATTACGTGTAACTGAAACTTATCCTTGTGCAAGTAAGGGGCTATACATACCGTATTTCATTTTTAAGGGCCATTTATTTTTGTTAACTGTTCTTATGATAGGCACTGCCTTTGACGCGCAATAATTTTGCACGGAGTCTAAAGACTTGCACTTTCAATCCACGAATATTTGTTTAATATAATTACTTCTTCAAAAGACCACTGCATTAAAAAAATTCTGCCGGTTGTATGGCCGCCGTGGAAACAACTGTAGAATCGATTTCTTTTGAGATGGGAAATAGTTCCATCGCTTATGTCGATTTATTAGCACGCCTTCGTGGTAGTTTTCCATTCAGCTACAGTTGCGGTGGCTTTCCGGTACCGTAAGTAATGTATGTACTGCAATCTGTGTCAATCTCCTATTTATACATTGATGAACTGGTTTGGTTCGAAGCGTAGTCGAAGAAACTTTAAGTTACCGAGCTGATATACGATGTACATCTGCAATACATAAAGTTTTCTACTGTTTACTATTCATCTTTGCTAAAAGCTGTTATTAATTAGTAAATATCTGTGTGTTACAAGAAATCATAACTTACTAGTCCTGCAATGTGCTGTTTCATATCCCTTGCGCTCCTTAGGATACCCGCGGAATGACAAATTTGATGTCTCCTCTTCGTTACCACTACAATTTATTGCACCAGGAGTACGCTCCGTTCCGTACAAACCACGGTACAAGTGAGTATGAAAGGCATCATTCGCACTCATCAGGTAGCACGCTGAACAGTGTAACTGAGCGGCCGTTTCCCGCGCTGTCGTATCTGTGTACAGACAAAGAGGAGGAGGCGTGGCGCGACTGGTTGGCTTCCGAGCCTCTCCCGTAGCTCGCCAAACAGTAATTTTCCACATTTACAGTGGTTGTTATACTGTCTAAGTCAAAAAACCAAAATGTTCGTACACACTGAACGTAACGTCATCCTTCATTCACAACCACAGCTTTGGTTTGGAAACTTTACTAAAACCAGTCGACTCCATCCTTACTCTTGCCTCTAATACAGAAACTTATCAATTCTCCTTTTCACTTTTCGATCTATTTGTCATTCATAATTTTCCTTTCGTTATACTTGATTTTTAAAGCCTACTCTCGATCTTCCTATATTAAATTCATTAATTAGTTGGTGAAGTTTATCTGCAATAGACGAAGGCAACACAACGGCACCAACAAGACAAGGGTGGTCCAAATATGTTGTGTTAGCCCTTGCTCATTTTCGTTATTCCACTTCATGCATCTGAAAGCTTCCTCATCCAGGCCATAGCTTCACTCAAGGTTGTGGAGAGTCTGAAATAAATTGTTATGCAGTTCATAGCATAGAATTTTTACGGCGTGTACAGTACCCCTCAAAATACCTTGGCTAATACTCCTGTAAAGAGGTGTATATCGACGGGGCGGTATATCCTAATATTTATTGCTGTAAGACGCTATCGCACGAGAAGGAGAGAGATTAAAGGAAAAAAGGAAAATGTGGCTCACCCATCACCGCAGTTATATTCTCTTGATTATCACTTCTCGGGATTCCTGAAAATCTTGTGTACATCGAATTAGTTACTGATATACACTGTTTTAAACCACATACACGCGAACGCTGCAAAACTATTCGGGAACGGATTAGAATACTCGGAATAATGATAAGATTCACGATGGAGAGCGCCTGAAAACGGATGTGGGGCCGTTTTAGAGCACTTGTGTTGCACCAGAGTTCAGCGTAATATTGCGTGGCGGCTGTTCGACTGTAGACGTGCTGGCCACTTGGCCACATTTTCTCCTCTAACACTAAACTCATTACGTTTGTCTTACAAGGAGAGCCCACCACGTTACTTGGAAGGTTGTACACGTTTAGTAGGCCATTAAAACAACTTAATGCGCCAGTACTAAATTGCACTACTATGGCAATTCAGAGAAAATCGCAAGAGACGTTTTACGCATCTATTATATGCCGCGTATAACTGTTTATAGGCGCTAGAAGTTGGAGTCATGGTGGTGAAGTGTCTAGCGTTGCAACTGTGTGAAACGAATGTGTATGAGGTGACGGTTGGATTCCCACTCAAATTCAATTTTTAGTCTATATATTTTCATCACGCCATGTATGGAAGTGAAACGGACGATAAATAGTTTGGACAAGAAGAGAATAGAAGCTTTCGAAATGTGGTGCTACAGAAGAATGCTGAAGATTAGATGGGTAGATCACATAACTAATGAAGTATTGATTAGGATTGGGGAGAAGAGAAGTTTGTGGCACAACTCGACCAGAAGAAGGGATCGGTTGGTAGGACATGTTCTGAGGCATCAAGGGATCACCAATTTAGTATTGGAGGGCAGCGTGGAGGGTAAAAATCGTAGAGGGAGACCAAGAGATGAATACACTAAGCAGATTCAGAAGGATGTAGGTTGCAGTAGGTACTGGGAGATGAAAAAGCTTGCACAGGATAGAGTAGCATGGAGAGCTGCATCAAACCAGTCTCAGGACTGAAGACCACAACAACAACAACATTTTCATCACTGGCCATGTCATTTAATTTATATATTTCAGAGGTGATATAATTAAAAAAACACATGTACTTGATGAAGTTTTAATGAATTTCATGTTTTTTACCGATTAGTATCTTTAGTTAAATTCAATTATTAGAGCCAAAGTATTTATAACTATACAAAAATAAATGAAGAGACGCATAGACTTTCCCTGAAAATGTATGCCTGCCTGCGAAATCACTTATGCATGGAATCTGGTACGGTACGCGGAACTACTTTGCACATCGGCGCTTAGAGACGCAGGCCTCATTTGGTAGTTAACCTGCGGGGCGGTGAGACATTGCTAACGTAGGAGAACGAATAGTTTAAGTGCAAATTTTTGGAATAACACAGAATTTACACTTGCACTACAAAAATGAAGGTTGGACCGGGAGTCGAACCATCGCCAATGCACGTTCGTTTTACGAAGCTCGAACGCTAACCACTTTTCTTCATTCCATTTTGTTTCGTTATTATCCGTTGCGTTTGTTCGGGACGGACGTCTGACGACACCGTTCAAGTTTGTCGTTGATCCATTCACTCAGTTTCTTTTTGATTACAGAGGGCAGCTAACCCTTTGGCCGAATACGCTGAGATACCTTGCCGGCTAACCGAGGTAGTGCACCTTATTACACTACTGGCCATTAAAATTGCTACACCACGAAGATGACGTGCTACAGACGCGAAATTTAACCGACAGGAAGAAGATGATGTGATATTCAAATGTTAGCTTTTCAGAGCATTCACACGAGGTTGGCGCCGGTGACGACACCTACAACCTGCTGACATTTCTCATACACAAACAGCAGTTGACCGGCATTGCCTGGAGAAACGTTGTTGTGATGCCTCGTGTAAGGAGGAGAAATGCGTACCATCACGTTTCCGACGTTGATAAGGTCGGATTGTAGCCTATCGCGATTACGGTTTATCGTATCGTGACATTGCTGCTAGCATTGGTCAAGATCCAATTATTGTTAGCAGAATATGGAATCAGGAGTGCATATTACCCCACGGAACGCCATGCTGGATCCCAACGGCATCGTATCACTAGCAGTCGAGATGACAGGCATCTTATCCGCATGGCTGTAACGGATCGTGCAGCCACGCCTCGACCCCTGAGTCAACAGATGGGGACGTTTGCAAGACAACAACCATCTGCACGAACAGTTCGACGACGTTTGCAGCAGCATGGACTATCAGCTCGGAGACCATGGCTGCGGTTACCCTTGATGCTGTATCACAGATAGGAGTGCCTGCGATGGTGTACTCAACGACGAACCTGGGTGCACGAATGGTAAAACGTTATTTTTTCGGATGACTCAAGTTCTGTTTACAGCATCAGATGGTAGCATCCGTGTTTGGCGACATGGCGGTGAACGGACAATGGAAGCGTGTATTCGTCATCGCCGTACTGGCGTATCATCCGACGTGATCGTATGGCGTGCCATTGGTTACGTGTCTCGGTCACCTCTTGTTCGCATTGACGGCACTTTGAACAGTGGACGTTACACTTCAAATGTGTTACGACCCGTGGCTGTACCCTTCATTCGATCCCTGCGACATTTCAGCAGGGTAATGCACGACCGCTTGTTGCTGGTCCTGTACGGGCCTTTCTGTATACAGTAAATGTTCGACTGGTGACCTGGCCAGCACATTCTCCAGATCTCTGACCAACTGTAAACGTCTGGTCAATTGTGACCGAGCAACTGGCTCGTCACAATACGCCAGTGACTACTCTTGATTAACTGTGCTATCGTGTTGAAGCTGCATGGACAGCTGTACCTGTACACGCCATCCAAGCTCTGTTTGACTCAATGCCCGGTAGTATCAAGGCCGTTATTACGGCCAGAGGTGGTTGTTCTGGGTACTGATTTCTCAGGATCTATGCACCCAAATTGCGTGAAAACGTAATCACACGTCAGTTCTAGTATAATATATTTGTCCAACGAATACCCGTTTATCATGTGCATTTCTTTTTGGTGTAGCAGTTTCAATGGCCAGTAGTGGACTTGCACATAACGTTGTTTTAGTGGCCTACTAAAGGTGTCCAGAGTTTGAACCAAATCCGTGGTCCCACCGCCGTGGCCTCCCCTGGTGAGGTGTGTGTTTGCCATCGCCACGCAGCACCGCACCCACTGCCGGCCTCCGCCCTCGTGACGCCTGCTGACTCGGCCTGCACGTCGCCCGCACTCACACTGCGGAGTCTAGCATCGGCGTCAGTTCCGCCGAATGGGGGCGGACGCGCTAAGAAGCGGGCTTGCCTCCCGAGGAGCCCCGGAAAGCGACCGGCCTAAGAGGATTAATCGCCAGCTGGCCGGCGGCGCCCACGGCTATCTGGCGGTGGCGTAGGCCGCCGCTAAGTCTCCACACGTGACCCTGTCACGTGGGCACAGCTTACCGTCAACACGTTCATCGGCTCGCTCCTCTATTATCCACTCACTGAACGCGATCTCCCTGTCTACAAGCACTCAACGAAATTCTCGATCGACATTTGTTTATGGTCAGATTAGGAATGACAGTGATCGACACGTTGTAATCAGTGCTGAACGTGGATGTAGACAGTCCGACAGTGGATCGATCAGGACTTAATCGACACACTTTACTCAGCTGAACAGGGCATGTAACAGGGACAGGGAATCGCGTGAAATTATTCTGAACACTTTAACCGAAAATGACCTTGAGTAGATAATCACAGAAACGACTCTTGAAGGTAAAATCTTGGTCCTCCTGGTCGTCAACACGCCGGAACTTTTCGACTCCGTTAGCCCAACACAGAAAATCTACGATCATATGGCCTCGACAGCATCAATGGATATAGCTGTACATAGGAATGTAAAGAATGGCAGAAAAACATTTCTACGTAGGAAGAGTAAAAATATCGGATTTCTGATTACCGGAGCGCTCAACGTAAAATATTCATCTCCAGCACCAAATACAGAAAATTAATGGACAGTGTTCAAGAGTACTGTAGAATACGCGTTAGACGGGTGAGAGACGAGCAAACCTTAGGGATAGAAAAGCGGTTCCACAGCCATGTTAGAAAGCTGCAACCAAAGAGAAGGGAGATTCATTGCAATAAATGGAGCTTTCGACCAGTTTGATAGTACAATTCCGTTAACCGATCTAACAGCAAACGCGAAGTTATGGGTTTACGTTAAACCATTAAATGAAACAAAGCCATCTGTCCAGAAGCCCAGTCGTCGAAATGGATGACACTAAGACGGTCGAAATACCGGGTGATCAAAAAGTCAGTATAAATTTTAAAACTGAATAAATAACGGAAAAATGTAGATAGAGAGGTAGAAATTGACACACATGCTTGGAATGACATGGCGTTTTATTACAACCAAAAAAATACAAACTTTCAAAAAAATGTCAGACAGATGGCGGTTCATCTGATCAGAATAGCAATAATTAGCATAACGAAGTAAGACAAAGCAAAGATGATGTTCTTTACAGGAAATGCTCAATATATCCACCATCATTCCTCAACAATAGCTGTAATCGAGGAATAATGTTGTGAACAGCACTTTAAAGCATGTCCGGAGTTATTGTGAGGCATTGGCGTCGGATGTTGTCTTTCAGCATCCCTAGAGATATCGGTCGATCACGATACACTTGCGACTTCAGGTAACCCCAAAGCCAATAATCGCACTGACTGAGGTTTGGCGACATGGGAGGCCAAGCATGACGAAAGTGGCGGCTGAGCACACGATCATCACCAAACGACACGCGCAAGAGATCTTTCACGCGTCTAGCAATATGGGGTGGAGCGCCGTCCTGCATAAACACCGTACGTTCCAACAGGTGTTTATCAGCCAGGCTGGGGATGATGCCATTCTGTAACATATCGGTGTACCTCTCACCCGTCACGGTAGCAGTTTTGCGTCCAGCGCCATCTTTCGGACATTTTGTGAACTTGTCTTTTTTTGGTTCTAATAAAACCCCATGTCATTCCAAGCATGTGTGTCAATTTTTAAATTATTCCGTGGTTTATTAAGTTTTCAAATTTATACTGACTTTTTGATCACCCGGTACTAATGCCTTTTTCCAAAACTGTTTGACAGACGAAAATGGTATTGCGAATCTTCTTTTAATTACTCACACGAAGGTCAAAATGACAGTCGCCGAAATCAGAGGCCACGGGGTAGTATATCAAATGACATCGTTCAACAGAGGAAACGACCTGGGATTCACACTGTCGTTCTAGACATTTTCTCACAGTAATCGTACTGACCCGCGTTCTTTAACTCTGGCGTACGTTTCCAGTTACTGCACCGTTTTAGCCGCACACTGCGCTTCACCTGTTGTCCGTACCGCAGCAGAACTGTGCGTGTGTGCAGGATTTCCGGAACTCTTACTCTCTTCTGCCAATGCGCCACTCTTGGTGCACAGTGGACTTAGTGTGGGACGGCACGTGTCTTTTACATTCCGAAGTGCATACGTACTTCTAATAGTGTGACATATGGCTTAGAGTATTTGAACTTGTCCATCAGCTCACCCGTTTTGTCAACGAATCTGTCAGTTTTTTCCGTACATATCACTCGTAAGCAGGCTGCTTAGGTTTTTGGGTTGGTAACGCCACTTAGCGCTCTGTATGAAAATCACTGACTGTTCTGTGTGCATTCTGTGGCTGGTTGGCATTGTTGAAATATTCTCTATTTAAGTGTTGGGCAGTTGGATGTTAACAGCGCGTAGCGTTGCGCAGTTGGAGGTGAGCCGCCAACAGTGGTGGATGTGGGGAGGGAGACGGAGTTTTGAGAGCGGATGATCTGGACGTGTGTCTATCAGAGACGGTAAATTTGTAAGAGTGAATGTCATGAACTGATTATATAGGCTTTTGAACACTATTAAGGTAAATAAATTGCTTGTTCTCTATCAAAATCTTTCATTTGCTAACTATGCCTACAGTAGTTAGTGCCTTCAGTAGTTTGAATCTTTTATTTAGCTGGCAGTAGTGGCGCCCGCTGTATTGCAGTAGTTCGAGTAACGAAGATTTTTGTGAGGGAAGTTATTCATGAAAGGTATAGGTAAAATTGTTGGTCACGGCCATTCTTTTGTAGGGATTATTGAAATTCAGATTCCGTTGCGCTAAAAATATTATGTGTCAGTTTAAGCAGAGTCATTTATAATTTTTCTAAGGGGACGTTTCACACTTATAAACTCATACGGGAAGTTTTTTTTTCTTTAATATAATCTACAAGGGTTGAAAATATTAAAATTTTTACATGCATTGTTTCAAGATCTAATAAAATTGGTAATTTTTTATACAGAAGGCTGTAGATTGCTGTGTCATGAAGGTTAAATTACGTGTTTTTTACGTGAAGATGGGCACCAGATTGAGGTTCATATGGTTCAAATGGCTCTGAGCACTATGGGACTTAACTTCTGAGGTCATCAGTCCCCTAGAACTTAAAACTACTTAAACCTAACTAACCTAAGGACATCAAACACATCCATGCCCGAGGCAGGATTCGAACGTGCGACCGTACCGGTCGCGCGGTTCCAGACTGTAGCGCCTAGAACCGCTCGGCCACTCCTACCGGCCCAGGTTGAGGAAGTTGAAACAAAGTCTGAGAGACAAGAAACTTTCTGATGGTACAACCATAAGAGGCAGATTGACAGACAAAATGACTGATGATCTACAGCAGTATTATGGGATGGCCGTTAGAAATAATCCTGGGGATTTGTTGAAAATGAAGCAGGCAGTATGGACTACCTTCTGCCACAGACTGTCAACTGATGAAAAACCAGTACACCACCTTCGCCCAGCTGGACCTGTTTCAAGGTGCAATTACCGCAATGCTCAGCACTCAAACAGTTCATACAGCCATAAACATTCCATCCCAGCAGCAGTCATGGATATCATAAAACCTATTTACAGACATCTGGCAAATCCTGAATTACTGAAGAAGTGTCTGCAAGGTCAGACTGAAAACCCTAATGAGTCGTTCAATAATTTTATACGGACTCACCAAGAAATGATTTTGTTGGAATGAAGACACTAAAGTGAGGGGTCAGTGATGCTGTTATTGCTTTTAATGATGGGAATATTGGTACGGTGGAAGTGCTACAGCATATGGGAATTAATCCTGGAGCGAACTGCATCAGAGACCTTGAACGGATGGACGAGGTTCGCATTGATAAAGCAGAGTATGAAGCACAGTTGGTCACTACGGAGTCCAGAAAGAAGAAAAGAAGAAGAAACTTGGAAGAATATCAAGAGGATGATACACAGCATGGTGCAGGGTGCTTCTGAGTGACTAAAAATAAAAAAAAATACTACATATTGACACAAATTAACTGGCTGAAAGAAGTAAAAGAAGACATTGCAGAAATGAACATTATACCAGAGACAGTTTACAACAGAATGGAATATAGGAATGCCATCAACAAAATACAGGGATTCAAAGACCGAACGCAATCAAAGAAGACGGGAACAACCTGGTCGCAAGAACGTAAAGAAGCCCACTCAGAAAAAATGAAGAAGTACTGGGAAGAACGCAAGGAAAAGCACAAGAAATGACTGATGCTTAGCGTAGTCCAAAGTTGACTGTAACGAATAATAATAATAATAATATTGAGTTACAGTCTTTTGAAACTTTAGAAGCGTTCCTGAAAATTTACATTTTCTGTTGCAGTTTTCCCTAAATCCCAGAAACCACTTAAAGTTAAGTATACACATTTTTAGGGAGGAATAACATATATATCCAGAGTCTACTGAACTAAAAGAAGAACATAATGTTATGTATAATTAAAATTACTTAGGATAACGTACAAACGTACACAAAATTTTAACCGTGTAGCTAAACAATTTAATTTCTGAAAACAGTGGCTGAACCGCAACTACTGTAGTTCAGTAGTCCCAGAACATACAGTTTAATGTCCTGTAAAAGTGTCATGTCAATGGCTACAGTGGGTCCTGAAATACAGGGAAGCCAACTAACTAAATTTAACATTGTCGGGATAGGGCGTTCTAATTACCCTTAAGTTCTATCACCTAATGTAACTCTTCGAACCATTTCTGACTCGTTTCGCGATTGTCATTTCAATGTCTCTGACTTTTTGTATCGATTTCGTCAGATTAGTTTGATCTCATTTATGTACAGAGTCCTACATATTTAATTCCTGATGAGAAAAGCCATAAAATATGTTTTATTGCTATCTTTTTTTGTGGTACCAATCGAAACTGTTCTGTTCGATACAACCGGTTGGTATTGCTGTGATAGTGTATCCCTCCCGTTATTACTATTTGGGCCAAACATTGCCATCACTGCCTACACTACAGAGAACAGCATCAGATATCCCTAAAATATGGAGTGGGCAAAACAGAAGTGAGAAGTAAAATATTTCGTGCACTTTAAGATAGGCAACCCAACTGGCTATGATGAAAGCTCGAAGGAGAGGGGGGGGGGGGGGGGGGGGGGCACGAAAAGCAGATGCACGAAATATTTTCCGGGCTGGTTACAATGCTTCCATTGTGCAATATTAATTGCTAGTAAATAAAACAAAACAGTACGAAGTTACATTGGTGCACCGAAAAATGTGCTAGGATCGGGTAACGTTTCATTCTGAAACGCACTGAGTAGCGCTAATCCTCCATAGTTGATACTGCACTGGCCCGGCAATTTACGTCACTAGTGAGAGAGTTCAGTAACAGTTCTTGTCCGATACAATCTCCTGTCAAATACATTTCGCCGTTGCACGATACCCAAGCATCCAGTTCACAGTTTTGCTTCGGAAACTAATTACACGTGAACCGGCCGGGGCTGTGAGAACAGGTGGTCGCTTCCTGCGTGGCGAGGCCCGCATTGATGAAATACCGGCCGACGCCGCCTCAGCCAGCAGCCGGCAGGCGGTCACAGCCGCGAGCCTTTTATTAGGTGGACGCGTCTGCGGCGGGAGGGGCAGTGAGAAGGAGCGGGGGGGTGGGGGGCGGGAACGCGAAATTTCGGCCGCGTGAATGGAGGGAATTTCTGGCTCGCCGCGCCTGCATTTGAATTACAATGGAGGCAGACGCGGAAGAAATTCTGCGCGACTGTGAAACAGCTTTGACATTGCCACTGTGACAGTCCCTACACCAAATGGAAACTCATTTTGTAGCTACTCCTCCATTTAATTAATTGTATTTCTCATTATTCCCTAATCACCATGTTTCGCTCACTTTGGCCGGCCGCTGTGGCCGAGTGGTTCTAGGCGCTTCAGTCCGGAACCGCGCTCCTGCTACGGTTGCAGGTTCGAATCCTGCCTCGGGCATGGAAGTGTGTGTGATGTCCATAGATTAGTTAGGTTTAGGTAGTTCTAAGACTAGGGGACTGATGACTTCAGATGTTAAGTCCCGTAGTGCTCAGAGCCATTTTTGAAGTGACTACGAGTAAACTTAGCAAGTAAAGCATATTACAGCTATGCTCACTT
Organism: Schistocerca piceifrons; assembly: GCF_021461385.2. Lineage (NCBI taxonomy): Eukaryota > Metazoa > Arthropoda > Insecta > Orthoptera > Acrididae > Schistocerca > Schistocerca piceifrons. Next base: position 29,444,508 of record NC_060140.1, on the reverse strand, counting down.
TTCCCCCATCCCATCGTGAGTATTCGTTGGTTGATTGGTTTGTGGGGATTAAAGGGACCAGACTGCAACGGTCATCGGTCCCTATTTCAAAAAAAAAAATTAAAACCACCCAAAGAGAATAAAAAACGAACAACAGGAAAGACGCGAGACGACACAGGACAAGAAATACTCCGACAAAGAACAGACAAAACAAGTTAAAATCACACCGAGTGTGACGGTGGTTGGCCGACCATAGAGAAAAAACGGAAAAGTCAACCACCGAGAAACGCATTAAAAAAGCAGACTAAAATCGTAGGCCATAGGCCAGAATCAACACAAAAAACACACATTTACATTAAGCGATAAAATCCCCCTGCCCGAATAAAACACAAAACTAAGTCCGCTATGGCAGAGTCGTCAGTTAAAAGTGCAGGGAGCGTATTAGGCAGCGCAAAAGTCTGCCTGAGCACAGTTAAAAGGCCGCACTCCAACAGAATATGGACCACCGTCAAGGGCGCCCCACAACGACAAAGAGGTTGATCCTCACGACACAGTAAATAACTGTGCGTCAGCCGGGTGTGGCCAAGGCGGAGCCGACAAAGGACGACTGAGTCCCTACGGGTGGCTCGTATGGATGACCGCCAGACAGTCGTCGTCTCCTTGAAACGACGGACTTTGTTTGGCACGGGCAGGTTGCGCCATTCAGTGTCCCAGAAATCGAAAACTTTGCGGCGTAATAGTGCCCGCAAATCCGTCGCTGGGAGGCCAATCTCCAGAGGGGTATTCGTTGATCAAGGACTTTGCCTTTCTAACGACAGCTAGTTACATTGGTGAGCCTAAACGTCACGACCACTGCCTACTGCGAGGTTGTACGCTGCCTTTTGGTGCAGAGGGTACGTGAGACGGTAAGGGAAGTATATGAGCGGAGCAGAGACGAAAGGGGAATCATTCTAGCGACGATAAGCGGCGAAAATGCGGAAACCGCGTCGACTTAACGGGAGTAGGAAGTCAAACGGGCCGACTTGGAGCACGAGATGCACCACAGGACATTTCAATTTTCACTGTCTATACTTTTACAAATAAATTCATAAAACTTTGTCAGCATGACCAGGAAGGATTCAGAATTCACACTCATAGGAGTGAAAGTTCGAAAACATAACGAAAGGTTTTTTTCTTACATGCGAAATTTCATCATTTTTTCACTTACTAATGGCAGTATTTGTTGATGTAGGTACACTTTCATTCATAACTAAGAGAGATTCTTCGATGAATTTTACACAGCATGCAAACCATACTTAAAGTTGTATGAAACTCTAGAATTTTCCAAATCTATTAAAAACTGTGATAAAAATTGAGATAATTAACTATAAATTTTGTGTTTTTCTAAACATGAAGTTTAAAATATAATAGTTCATTCGTTTTTTCATAAATTAAATAAATTCTAGTGTTTCATACACCTGAGGGTATGGTATGTACGCTGTGCAAAATTCGTCGAAGAATCTCTCTAACTTATGAAGAAAAGTGTACCTATACGAACAAACGCAGCCATTAGTAAGTGAAAAAATGATGAAATTTCACACATAAAAAAAATTATTATGTTATGTTTTCGAACTTCCTCTGCAATGAGAGAATCCTGAATCCTTCCTGGTGTTGCTGACAAAGTTTTATGAATCGATTTGTAAAATTATAGGGACTGGAAATTAAAATGTCCTGTGATGCCTCTCCTGCTCCAAGTCGGCCCGTTTGAAGTCCTCCTCCCCCCCCCCCCCCCTTAAGGACTTTGACAGAATCCAGATTGTTGTGGCCCAGTGCCTGGGAGCGAGCACCTGGAAAACGGTGAAACTGGTCGGCTGTTTTCTCGCGACTGTCGTGAGCAGTTGTGGAAAATGATTGAAGAATGCTGGAACCACGAGTAGGGGGCGAGAACACAGGGATCGGAGGCCTGCCAGCTTTCTAAAGCAGGATAGGAGGCTATCTGTAACAGACCTGGTGAGAGTATACAGTGCTGGCGCAGGCACAGGTGTTTTGAAGCACGCCGTACCGCGCACAGTGCTGAACCTGGTTTTCTGCTGCTGAGGATCCCCAGGTGTTACCATTTTGACTCAGCACCATATCAGCTTGGTTACAGTGGGCACCGCCGAGCAGACTGAGGCGCCTTCCCACTTTTCGCGTGGCTCTCCCCGTCGAATGTTCGAGTCCTCCCTCGGGCATGGGGGTGTGTGCTGTCCTTAGCGTAAGTTAAAGTTAGATTAAGTAGTGCGTAAGCGTAGGGACTGATAACCTCTGCAGTTTGGTCCCATAGGGACTTACCACTAGCACGACAATGGCACGGGATCATCGAGACTGGGACCTCGATTCGGTGGAATCGTGTCGCCTGGTCAGATGAATCCCATTTATTGCTGAAGCAGGTCGATGGTCGTGTACAGATACGCTGTAATTCGGGCAAACGGCAGCTCGAAATATGCAGCGCGCCAAGCACGCAGACCGGTGGAGCAGTATGACGTTATGGGAGGACATTCACCCGGTCTTTCTCGGGACCTGCGGCAGTAATCTGACAGCTGTGGACCACGTAGGATAGCCTGTAACCAGTGATGCGGTTGTCTTCCCCAACAGCGGTAGCGTCTTCCAGCAGGATAACTGTGCATGGCACAAGGCCAGAACCGTGCTGCGATGGTTTGAAGTGCATGGTGGGTAACTCGCGCTGACGTTTTGGCCATCAAATTCGGCTTATCTGAATCCGATGAAACCCAGCTGGGACGCTGTCTGGAGACATCTCCGCACCTACAAACCAACCACCCGTAAATTACTGGAGGTGTGTGACGTTTGCATAGGTATCTGGTGCCACGAACCTCTGGAAACCTTTGAAATACTTGTCGAATCCATGGCACGCAGGATCACTCCTGAACTGCGTTCCAGATGTGGTCATAATATTTGTCTCATGAGAGTATATGAACTAGCAACGGCGCCGGTAGTATTCTTTCTCTGTTTCTTGGATGACATAACTGTACAAAAACGACATGCTGCTTCTATCGTTCTTTAATACACTGTCCACTTATGACTCATTTACTTGACCTCCCCGTCTGGCGAACGGAACATGGCGATCTACGTTATTTCACATACCTCTAGATACTTTCCGATTAAGCTTCAGACTTCGGTCGTCTCACGGTTCCGTGACTTTCAATCCACTTACGATAATGATTTTTAAACGAGCGGCTATTCTTCTACACCGAATACAGAACACTTTATGTATAGGGTGAACGACAACTCCACCAAGAAAGTGTCAGAGGTTGTTCATGGGGTACCTTGCGAGTATTTTGGTGTAAGGGACTCAGTCTCATGTGACTCGTTACGGAGTAGATCACGTGATAATGAGTTATTCGCGTCCTTACCTAAGTCACTCTCGTTCCTGAGAAATGAACAAGGCTGTAACATGCGATAACCAAAATTGACAGCACACAACACAGGGTAATGCAGCAGCCATCAGACAAAACACCGCACTGCGACGCTGTTTCCGTCGCTGAGGCAACAGCTTGCCATAACTTTGTTGCGACGCTCTTCCACTGAATTGGGTGAACCTGTATACGACTTGCAAATCGGACAAATCTTTAGCAGCAAACATATCCGTGCAGCTGTGTATCATTTTTAACGCACAGCTAACACTGCCGGAAAAACAAACCCAAGACAGATCCGAGCAGTAGCGATGCAAGCTTTGAGGAGAAGAGCTAAGTGTATACAGCGCACACTGTCAGCGAACAGAATCAACAGACACACACTGCACTACTTTCAGGACAATACAGATACAAAGTTGATTCCGGCAAGTATCCAAACTAAGTGCAGGGCCTGTGTAATGACCCACCGGAGACCGTGGTTTCCTCATACCAAAATATTCAGAATTCCCTTGAGATTGGTCGCTGGGCAAAATGCTTTATCTTGTGTATCACACCGTTTATTTAGCCTCGTATCTACAGCTGAGAGCACTTCAGTATCGACGAACATTACGAGACAAGTGGAATCGACACCATTACATAACCACAGTTACATACGATATTATTCGCCATGACTTTACTGGCAACTGCATTACCCCTCGTCTGGGAACGTATACGATACTTTCGTTACAGGGAACGTCCACCTCTCTCAGACAGCAAAATTCTTGGGGATTTCATTTGTTGTTTCAATCGTTAACTTTCATGATTTCTCTTTTACTATATTTATATTACATAATGCAAAAATACGTAAATTTAGATATAATTTACTGACATTCGACGAAATAGGAACATGCGACTCTTACGTGAAAGTGAAAATAGGACGACCATGCGAATCTTTTGTGTGAATAATAGCCAAGCAAAATACAAACCCAGATCACATGCACTTCATTACAAACATTATATACAAAATGAAGGAGAATGGAATCACAAAAACTTTGTAATAAAACCGAAAGGAGTCTGTAACTGTATGAACCTACAAACAACTGGAAAACATAACAGAAACATGATGCTAACTAAAATTCGTTTGAACTCTAGTCAGAGAATCACGGGTTCAAATAACTTCATGAGCCGTTTCTAACATCCAATCACAATCACCGGAACTAGTTGACACAAAACACATTTTGTTCAAATGGTTCAAATGGCTCTGAGCACTATGGGACTTAACTGCTCAGGTCATCAGTCCCCTAGAACATAGAACTACTTAAACCTAACTAACCTAGGGACATCACACACATCTTTGTCCGGGGCAGAATCCGAACCTGCGACCGTAGCGGTCGCGTGGTTCCAGACTGTAGCGCCTAGAACCACTCGGCTACTCCGGCCGGCTTAGACACAGGTATTACTCCTAATTACGCAAAAGTAAAAATCAAGAATATGTCAAACGTAACATACGAGGGCTATCCACAAAGTACATTACGTTTTGGAATTAAAAATAAATAAAGTATTGGAAATTTTTTTTATTATATACAGATGAAAGCCACACTTAAATACTACTTTTCTACATAGTTGCCATTTAAATTAAGGTACTTATCGTAGCGATGGACGAGCTTGGAAATTCCTTCGTCGTAAAATTCGGCCGCCTGCGCCTTCAACCACGTGGTTAATCAGTAATCCGGTAGAAATACGATTTTTGTGGATTTCCTGGAAAGAGGCACTACAATGAACTCTCAAAGGTATTGCCAAACTCTGCACCACCTCAGAAGAGCAATACAAAACAGGCGCAGGAGAAAGTTGGGCTCAAAGATCTTGCTGATTCACGACAACGACCGGGCCCACACGGCAAATGCCACTCGTGAAGTTCTCGAATCTTTTAAGTGGGAGTTGTTTTCTCATCCGCCGTACAGTCCCGACCTGGCACCGAGCGACTTCCACTTATTCCCAGCAATGAAGAAGTGGTTGGCTATGCAGCGTTTTGATGACGTCGCACAGCTTCAAGAAGAGGTAACCACGTGGTTGAAGGCGCAGGTGGCCGAATTTTACGACGAAGGAATTTCCAAGCTCGTCCATCGCTACGATGGACCTTAATTTATATGGCAACTATGTAGAAAAGTAGTATTTAAGTGTGGCTTTCCCCTGCATATAATAAAAAAATTTCCAATACTTTATTTATTTTTAATTCCAAAACGTAATGTACTTTGTGGATAGCCCTCGTAAATAGTAAAACGTAAATGTGAAGTATTATAGGTTAATACTCAAATTCGGGAAGCATATAAAATGAAAGACAAGTTAAATAGAGAAGCTTTTAATTTTCACTTGATTCTAGGTAACATTTTATCTCCATTACAGTTCACACACATATTCGAAGAGATTGAAAACAGAATTGATAGGGAGCGAGAATTAACTCTAAACAGACATCAGAAGAAGCTATTTAACCTAGGTGTAAATTTTAATATTGATAACGAAACGGCGCGTAAATGTGGCATACCTTTTATGAGAGGGTCGTGAACTTAAAGGATGAGCAGAACCTATTAAATAAAGGGCTGCATTATAACCTAAATCCCGCAATTAACTCAAATACAATAAAAAAAGACTTTCGCAGAAGTGAAAGTTGCAGGTGATATCGCAAATATGAACAGATACGCACATACCAACACGGCAGTTAAAATAAAGAAGTCGATTATAAATGAAATGCATTCTGCTTACATGAACAGAAACGAACTACTAACTCTTAAGGGCTTGAATAAGAAGTTAGAATCACATAAAGCTATCGTCACAAAGGCAGATAAGGGCGGCACTATGATTTTAATACACGATACAGAGTATATAGAGAAAACCGAAAAGTTCTTTATGGAGGACGGAATGGTAGAGGTAAAGAAGGATCCAGCCAGGAAATTTCAGACAGACATAAGGAAACAAATAGATATCAGTGCGTCTCTCTTCACGGTGGAGGAAAAGTTTAAATTGAAGGTAATGAATCCGCGAATCCCCGAATTACGGTCACAAATAAAGCTCCCAAGGTTGAAAAACCGATTCGCCCAATCGCCAATAATACCAGTAGGCCAAGCTATAAATTAAATAAATAGCTAAACAACAGATTGAAGGCGGCATATACGTATCGTCGGAATTTTAACATTAGGAACAGCTACGAATTCGCCGAGTAGATTAAATACATAGTTATACCTCAGGATGCGTCACTAGCTTCATTGAATATCACCAATATGTATACAAACATTACCGTAAAAGAAACGATTGAGATCATTAAGAACAATCTCCTCACTCATGGTAAATTCGCATGGAGGGAATTGATTGAATTAGTGGAAATGTTGGAACAAGTCTTGTCGTTCAGTTACTTTTTACTTGCAATCTCAAAATTTATCAACAGAAAGACGGGTTGGCAATGGGGAACAGTTTAGCTGGGACGCTGGCTGACAACTTTGTAAATCACTTGGAAAACGAATTCTTTTTTCAAAATCCTGATATCGCTGAGAAAATTGTATTTTACAGGAGATATGTTGACGACATAATGATATCGAAAACGTAGCACAAAAAATGAGCTCTCAACACCCAAAAGTTAGATTCACTATAGAATTTGAAGACAACCGTAGAGATAGATTTAACACTAATATAGAAAGATGGGAAGCATGAATTTAGCATATTCAGGAAACCTACGTGTACAGATTTATTTATCAATGAGCGCTCTTGTCACCCACCGCGATACAAATGGGCATATTTTACTTCGATGGTATACAGGCTACTAAGATTGCCAGTGAGCCAACAGGAAGTAGAAAAGGAGCTAAGTGTTTTATAACGAGTGACCGTAGCGAACGGATATACGTGTAAGCAGGTGACGAACATTTACAAGAAGATAAAGAAGAGGCAAATGAAACAAACAGAAGGAAATCAAGTCGCAGTTAAGAGGAACAACAAGAAAAAATATGTGGTTCTCACTTACGGTGGAAGAATTACAGATAAGATTGAAAGATACTTTAGTAAATGCGACGTTAAAATAGGGTTCCGAACAAGTAACACGCTAAAATTGAAGCTCCGGCACAAAATATGTAATAGTAGGAATAAATTTCAGGATTCCGGTGTATATAAGATCAAATGTGATGACTGCTGTAAACAGTATATAGGGCAGACTGGAAGGAACTTTGAGAGCAGGTTCAGGGAGCACACCTACTCTCAAAACAAAACAACGTTTGGGTCGCATATGGCTGCCTCAAAGCACTCAGTCACAAACACTGAACAAAATTTAGACATCCTGCGTAGAGATCATAAGGGACGGTTTCGTAACATTTTGGCCGAAATTGAAATATACATCCAGAAAAAGAAAGATCCGGATTTAATCCTCAACGAGCAAAGCGAGTTCAATCATAACGCCTATTTTAGTATTTATGACGACTTACTAAGATGATGACTGTTGCGTGTGGAGATCCAGGCCGAGGGATGAGAGATGGTGCGTGATGGAGAAGCCGGAAGACGCGTGCAACGCCTGGCGTCGTTGACGGGGCCCTCCTGTGCGGCCCTCTTGCCCGCGGCGATGGACGTCACACGACTGAGCGGACCGCGGCACAACACCGAAATGGCGGGAACCACGGAAGCAGACCACGGAGGAAAACAAGTCTACACCAGCGCCATAGATATAGAAATAGCCCTTTGTTTTTAGATCGTATAGAAATGATGATTTTACCGTGTTTTTTAATTTTGATTGGTACAGATTTTAACCTTGACATCTATAGATGTTAATTAAGTATTTTGAGGGATAAAAGTTAATCTCAAAAATCTACTGAATACAGTATGTGCATATACAATGTAACAAATGTACCAGACACCACATGTCGTAATAGTATTATATATATATAGTATATATTATATTATTATTATTATTATTATTATATATATAGTATTACACATGAATGACGTGCATTCTGCCAACCAATTTTATGTGACGCAGCGTGTGAAACTTGCTGGATTTGACGGGTTACTCATCTAACCGAAATATCAGGTACGTTCTGGTACATTTGATGTTGATTAGATAGGATGAAAAAGATTTGCTTTTGTGAAATAATAAATTCGTACAATTATCGTTACAGATCTGAAGATGAAACCGGTCATATCAACAAAAATTTTGCAATCAAGACGGATTATAAGTAACATTGTACAATCACTGATTGCTGTTATCCTATCAGACATTATGTCTGTTTTTGCAAAATTTCTAATTGTATTGTACATATATTTCGATAAGCATGCTGCCGTTTGAGATGACTTTCTTAGTTTTCTTTCTTTTTTCCTCGACAATGACAACTCAGTCACTGCCTTTGCCTACGTACACGTATATGTTAAACAAGCATGAATTCCTCGCATCCTACAAACAAAGCACTTTTACGATGTTTCTTTGCCAGTTTGTTGAGTATGTACGAGATTGAACTGGAATCTAAAAGAATAAAGGACTCGTCTACGCAAGCATATGCTCTAGTTTCGTAAACAATAAATAAATCAGATCTGCAATATGATTGAACGTACGTGTCATCAGAACTTATCGCGCCCCCCCCCCCCCCCCGGATTTTACGGGAATTAGGTAATTTGTGTGTGTGTGTGTGTGTGTGTGTGTGTGTGTGTGTGTGTGTGTGTGTGTGTGTGTGTGTGTGTGTCACTGTTCACCGGTGAATTTGAACATTCAATGACAGTGAAAAATTATGCGGCCGTCGCGTGTAATATCTGTCAGAAGAATGTAGTGGAACTAAATTGTAGTCTTTATCCATGCCACGATCGGTAGTTTGGACATAAATGTGTGACAGTAAACTACTGTTATCATTGGTTGAAGAATAATTTATTGCGCAACATATTTACTTTCATGTGAAAAAATATTTAAGAGGACCGACAGATACAATTACATGAAGTCATATCATTTTATGTACTGCCATCAGACTAATAGATCATTCCAATTTTAAGGGGATTTGAATATCAGGTCCCTACTACGCGAGTACCCCGTGAGCCAAGGACGTTAGCAGCTTCAGGAGCGCTCAGAATCGGAAACTGAGAGCGAACATACAGTAGTGATTTCCCTCTCTAATCACCTCCCAGGTAGAAAGCCACGGTATTCACTACAAGAACAGTGAATTTTGTCGGATCTCACAAGAGTTTTAAGTGCGATCATCCATTTACGATATTTTCTTATAAATAACCACCTCACCAGCGAACTTTTTATGGTACTGCTTATCCTATCTGATAACTTATGTACACTGAGGGAATCAGCGAACTTATGATATTCCCGAACGTTTCACCCAATGTTCCCTTCGTCTGTCTTCGATGTTCGCCGCCCATTGTAACACTAAACAAAATTCCTTATAATTACTAAGGCAGCAATGAAAATAATCGACACAATTGCCTCTTGGTTATTAATCATCGTTCTACAGTATCGAATACCTTCTGTTGACAAGTCATCTACTGTGTGCAAGGTGTCGTACGCGAAAAAATTGGCCTGTGTTTAACACGAGAGGCGTCACCTGAAGCCGTACTGCCCCTTCCAGGAGCGCTGCTTTCCCTCTGAAAACGCCGGATGCTCGACTTAAAAAAATACATACTCTAGCAACCGTTACAGATGGATACTGGAGACATTGTACGACGGTAAATTCGTATACCGCGTCATGCCTACAGGTCGGTAAATGCAAAGAGCAGGACGAAAGTCAGATTACGGCTTACAGATCCTATCGCGACGAGGTCATTCGAGACGAAGCATAATCTCGAATCAGTGATGCATGTGCGAGGGAAACCGGTGTGCCCTTCCAGAGGAACAATCCAGGCATTCCCTCATTCCCCTTGAGTGATTTATGGAAATCTCGGAAAACCTGATTATGTGGATGGAATACGAGTGCAGCGTCCCACTAAAGCACCACCTCTGTCGACTCGCTCGATACACAAGCTGCGTAGCGAACGTGAGACGGACATCTTGCCTTATCTTCAATTCACTCATATTCAGGCCTCCAGGACGAAAGTGATTTTTGGATGTTGTGTGTACTTCCACGTAATATAGCTCGATGAAACTTGGACCATACATAGAAAGAATTGCTACAGTCTAGTACAGAAGGTAATTGACAGAGGGATGCAATAAGACGAACATAAATGAGACTTTTATGACGGATAATAACTGCACTGAAGTCACCGCAATTTATGACGTTCTCCTGGACATTAAAATGCATGACATTGTTCTTAATAGCGTGTGTGAGCACCATGGAGGACAGTGAATGCCATGGAAAGTGCTTCCACGCCGGCACCAGTGTTAGTGAGGAGTAGTTGTGTCGGGGCGTTCCGTTTCTACACCAGCGCTGTTGACAACTACTGGCTGGTCGCCGGTGCGTAGGGACCTTTTGCAGTAACTCTGCTCAAAGCATCCCACACGTGTTCGACACCGTTTAACTCGGACTACCGGGTAAACCAGTTAATTCACCGAATATCCTTTCGTTGCAAAAACTCCTCCATCTGTGCAGGTTGATACTGTCTCGGATTTCCATCTATAAAAATGAGGTCAGGGCCTGGTGCACTCCCGTAAATACGCAGACGGGGAGGCAGTGCAGTTGTACCATACTGTCGACTCTTGAGTGTACCATGTGCAAAGATTTGTGGTAGTGTCAAGGATATAGGGAGTGGACCAGAGGAGAAAGGACTCACATGATCTTGTCAGACCAAACTTGATTCAGTCTGATGTGGACGTACTTTCACACGGCGAGAGGTGGAAGCATCCAATGTAGCTGGGAATGTTGTCCAGCTGTTATGGTGTGTGGGGGGGTGGGGAGGGGGGATGGTTCATATTGCACGGGGGCAATGACCTCCAAATTTTTTAACACGTCACATTGTGTGGTGTATATTATGTGACTGTACTCCTTTCCAACGTGCGTCTTTGCAGGGTGCATTGGGCCCTGACTTCATGTATGTGAAAAACAACGCTCGACCGCATCGAACAGTGCAGCTGCACGAGCTCTTGGAACGAGAGAATATTCGGCGAATCGACTGGTACGTCAGCTGCCCCTACTCAAATCCCATTGAGTATGTGTGGTATGCGTTGGCGAGAGGTACTGCAGCAAGTCCAGTTGCTCCAACAACTATGCAACAGTTGTCAACCACGCCGGTGGAGGAATGATAGGTCCTACCACAACAACTCGTTACCGACCGTGTGCGCAGTATACGACCACCGCGCACTTCTGTCTGGGTAATGACAACCTATCAAGGATCATGTCCCATCTTCTGCAATGCCAATGGGACCATCGAACATACATCAAAAAAAGTTTTGCATCACCTCGATTCCGAGAGTTCCGGAACGTTTACAGAAAACTGGGATAGAGATCAACATAAACATCATTTCCACCCTTTTTATTGCTCACGAACGTCACACATTTCATGTTGTGCCACCACACAGCGAGACCTACAGAGGTGGTGGTCCAGATTTCTAATACCTAGTAGCACGTCCTCTTGCATTGAAGCATGCCTGTATTCGTCGTGGTATACTATCCACAAGTTCATCAAGGCACTGTTGGTCCAGACTGTCCCACTCCTCAACGGCGATTCGGCGTAGATCCCTCAGTGGTTGGTGGATCACGTCGTCCATAAACAGCCCTTTTCAGTCCATCCCAGGCATGTTCAATAAGGTTCACGTTTGGAGAACATGCTGGCCACTCTAGTCGAGCGATGTCATCATCCTGAAGGAAGGCATTCTCAAGATATGCACGATGGTGGTGGGAACTGTCGTCCATGAAGACGAATGCATCGCCAACATGCTGCCTATATGGTTGCACTATCATTCGGAGGAAGGCATTCACGTATCGTACATCTGTTAGGGCACATTCCATGACTACCAGCAGCGTACGTTCGCCCCACATAATGCCACCCCAAAATAGCAGGGAATCTTCAAGTTGCTCCACTCACCGGACAGTGTTTCTAAGGCGTTCAGCCAGACCGGGTTATTCAACATGGTAGCATTGCTGTCAGGGTTCCTCCGAGCCAGAATCCGTAGGTAGTGGTCACCCACTGCTGTAGTAGCCCTCGGGCGGCCTGAGCGAGGCATGTCATCGACGGTTCCTGTCTCTCTGTATCTCCTCTATGTCCGAACAACACTGCTTTGGATAGAGACGCCTGGACACTTACCTTGTTGAGAGACCTTCCTCACACAAAGTAACAATGCAGACGCGATCAAACCGCGGTACTGAGCGTCTAGGCAAAACCACCGTTTAGGAAACACTACAGACAACACGAGCCGTGTACCTCCTTCCTGGTGGAATCACGAAATGACCAGATGTCGGATCCGCTCCGTCTAACAGGCGCTGCTCATGCATCGTTGTTTACATCTTTGGGCGGGTTTAGTGACATCTGTGACCAGTCAAAGGGACTGTGTTTGTGATACAATATCCACAGTCTACGTCTATCTTCAGACGTTCTGGGAAACGGGGTGATGGAAAACTTCTTTTGCTGGGTGCATATCGCGTTGTTTTGCGTGTAATTATTGTCTTTCTGTTCGTCTTACTGCGTATTTCTTTCGGATGCACTGTATACTATATGTATCAACTCGTTCTGTGTATAGTCCAAGATTCATCGAGCTCTGTTTCTTGGCGGTGACACATCATGCGAAAGCGACATTTGTCCTGAAGTTTAGTGTGAAACGGAGGGTGTGGGTACGAGAGTGGGCAGTCGGCTCTCAGAGCCACCTCCGACCTTCCGGTCTCTGTTTTGTGTGCGCCACGTGACGCCAGAGGGCGCGGAGCCGCGGGACTCATTAGGCCTGGAGCTGGAGCTGGAGATAAACGCGTCGCGCCGCGTCGCCTCGCAGCCCAGGCTCGCTAACTAACGGCAGTGCGTGCTCCGCCAGCCACCAGTCACCGCCTACCTGTCGCTAGCTAGCTGGCAGCTGTTCACGGCACTCCTCTGCACCCTCTGGCGCCGCGCAGAGCATCGCTCGAGTGCAGCTGTCTGCACCGTTCGAAATTTTCGATCTGCAAATGCCACTACGTGTACTGCTGTTCCTCGTACATTGCGACTTGTGAGCAAATGGCAGAGAAGTGAATCATTTAACTGCGCGGTTAAGTCCACGACGCGAGATCCCTCGCATGACATTCTGCGGTTTACACTGCAACAATGACTGACAGCTATACCCTTCTCAACGCTCCTCCCTCCCGGTTTATGCAGGCTCACAGGGTCAGCACAAGCCTGTCTCTACGTATCTAGATATTCAGAAATATTTTTACACTGAAGTTTCTTTACACAGGAAGCAGCGAGTAATATGTATCATTATCAGAATGAGATTTTGACGCTGCAGCGGAGTGTGCGCTGATATGAAACTTTCTGGCAGATTAAAACTGTGTGCCGGACCGAGACTCGAAATCGGGACCTTTGCCTTTCGCTGGCAAGTGCTCTACCAACTGAGCTACCCAGGAAGGTAGGAGACGAGGTACTGGCACAAGTTTCATGTATCATTATAATTCCTGAAAGTGGGCACAATATTCGAAAATTTGTTTGTTGCTCTTTTGTGATACACCTTCTAAAAAGCAAAAAGAAATGGAAGAGGAGGTGAGTGATTAACGTTCTGCCAGACTGCGGGGTCATTAGAGGCGTGGCTCCAGTGACGTAATACTGAGGGTGTGGGAGGCCATGGGTGCGAACGCTGGTCACCGTTAGCGTGGCCGAGCTGTTGTGTGACTGGCACAAAAAAAATAAATGAAAAAGAAGCAGGCACCGATTGGTTGGTTGGTTTAGAGGCGGGAGAAGGGACCAAACTACGGGGTAATTGGTCCCTTGTTCCTAATAAAACAGTGCCACAAGTGTGAGAATAAAACGGACGAAACCCCTAACACAAAACGGAAAGAAAAGAAAAGTCACATGAACGAAGGGAAGGTAACGAACACTAGAAGGAACAAAAGAGGACAAGTTAACAACAGAGAGACGCTAGAAACAGAAAAGAGTAAAACATGAAAGCAGATTACAGTGGCTGTCCAACCGATAGAATAAAAAGGGAAAGCCAGACACTCTGCAACACATTAAAACCTCCATAAGGGCTCTGTAGAGCTGCAGCAGCGTAGAGCGACCTGCACCCCAACTGGTGTTGCTCAGGCAACGGATGGCACTGAGGTGCTGCCAGCACTACTGCTTAAGCTGACGAAGTTGAGGGAGCCAAGTCAATCGAGCGTCGAAAACCAGTCCTAGGAATTGATGTGTGTCCACTACAGTGAGTAGATCTTCATTAAGGTAGTGTGGATTCCAGATTAAAGGTACGACGCCGACAGAAGTGCATGACACACGACTTGGCGGCTGAAAACTGGAAGCCGTGGGCTAGAGCCCATGACTGCGCCTTGTAGATGGCTCCCTGGAGGCGCCGCTCAGCAACAACTGTACTGGAGCAGCAGAACGAAATGCACAAGTCGTCTGCATACGACAGCTCCTGCTAGACCGTTAATTGCCACTACAAATAGAGAGACACTCAATACATAGCCCTGTGGGACTCCATTCTCCTGGATATGGATGGAACTATGGGAGTCACCAACTTGGACACGGAAAGTATGGAGCGACAGGAAGATTTGGATAAAAATCGGGAGTGGTCCCCGGAGACCCCACTTATGGCAAGGATGTGATGTCGCCAAGTCGTGTCGTATGCTTTACATAGGTCAAAAAAATACGTCAATCAGATGTTGCCGTCTGGAAAAGGGTGTTCGGATGGCCGACTCGATGGACACAATATTATCCGTGGTAGAGCGACCCTGGCGGAAGCCGCCCTGACATGGAGCCAGCAAGCCACGTGACTTCAGGACCCAACCCAACCGCCGACATGCCATACGTTCCAGCAGCTTACAAAGAACGTTGGTGAGGCTTTTGGGCCGATAGCTATATGCATCAAGCGGGTTTTTACCGGGTTTGAGCAACGGAATGATGGTGCTCTTCCGCCATTGCGATGGAAAGACGACATCGCACCAGATCCGGTTGAAGAGGACGAGAAGATGTCGGTTGTAGTCAGATGAGAGATGTTTGATCATCTGGTTCAGGCCCAGGAGCTGTGTCGGCGCAATGTGCAAGGGCACTGAGGGGCTCCCACTCTGTAAATGGGGCGTTATAGGATTCACTGCAGCGTGTAGTGAATGAGAGGACTTTCCAGCCGCCGTCTGAGTGTGCAAAAGACTGGGGGGGGGGGGTGAATTCTCCGACGCAGAGGTTCGACCGAAGTGTTTGGCAATTGCGTTTGCGTAGGTACAAAACTCGCCATTTATGGTAACACTGGGGACAGCTGTTGGGGCTTTGTACCCGAAAACAGGTTTGATCTTTGCCCAGACATGGGATGGTGACGTGTAGCACCCAATGGCCGACACGTATCTCTCCCAATACTCCTTCTTCCGTTGTTTGATAAGGATAGCGAACACGGGCACGGAGCCGTTTAAAGGCTATGAGGTGCTCCAGGGAAGGGTGCCGTTTATGCCACTGTAGAGTTCGCCAAAGCTCCTTAATTGTTTCAGCGACTTCCAGCGACCACTAAGAGACTGCCTTACACCTCGGGCATCATAAAGAGCGAGGGTTCGCGTTTTCTGCCGCAGAAACAATGGTGCTAGTCACCTGCTCAACAATCACATCGATGTTACCGTGTGAGGGGGATTCAGCGGTGACAGCAGAGGTAAAAGTTCCCCATTTCGTCTTGTTCAAAGCCCATCTGGGTGGGCGTCCGTGTGCCTGACGCTGTGGCAGCTACAGGAAGATGGGGAAGTGGTCACTAGCACACAGGTCGTCATGTGCTCTCCAGTGGATAGATGGGAGAAGTCCTGCGCTTTTTTTTTTTTTTTTTGGTCATCAGTCTACTGACTGGTTTGATGCGGCCCGCCACGAATTCCTTTCCTGTGCTAACCTCTTCATCTTTCATCTCAGAGTAGCACTTGCAACCTACGTCCTCAATTATTTGCTTGACGTATTCCAATCTCTGTCTTCCTCTACAGTTTTTGCCCTCTACAGCTCCCTCTAGTACCATGGAAGTCATTCCCTCATGTCCTAGCAGATGTCCTACCATCATGTCCCTTCTCCTTATCAGTGTTTTCCACATATTCCTTTCCTCTCCGATTCTGCGTAGAACCTCCTCATTCCTTACCTTATCAGTCCACCTAATTTTCAACATTCGTCTATAGCACCACATCTCAAATGCTTCGATTCTCTTCTGTTCCGGTTTTCCCACAGTCCATGTTTCACTACCATACAATGCTGTACTCCAGACGTACATCCTCAGAGATTTCATCGTCAAGTTAAGGCCGGTATGTGATATTAGTAGACTTCTCTTGGCCAGGAATGCCTTCTTTGCCATAGCGAGTCTGCTTTTGATGTCCTCCTTGCTCCGTCCGTCATTGGTTATTTTACTGCCAATGTAGCAGAATTCCTTAACTTCATTGACTTCGTGACCATCAATCCTGATGTTAAGTTTCTCGTTGTTCTCATTTCTACTACTTCTCATTACCTTCGTCTTTCTCCGATTTACTCTCAAACCATACTCTGTACTCATTAGACTGTTCATTCCGTTCAGCAGATCATTTAATTCTTCTTCACTTTCACTCAGGATAGCAATGTCATCAGCCAATCGTATTACTGATATCCTTTCACCTTGTATTTTAATTCCACTCCTGAACCTTTCTTATATATCCATCATTGCTTCCTCGATGTACAGATTGAAGAGTAGGGGCGAAAGGCTACAGCCTTGTCTTACACCCTTCTTAATACGAGCACTTCGTTCTTGATTGTCCACTCTTATTATTCCCTCTTGGTTGTTGTACATATTGTATATCACCCGTCTCTCCCTATAGCATACCCATACTTTTTTCAGAATCTCGAACAGCTTGCACCATTTTATATTGTCGAACGCTTTTTCCAGGTCGACAAATCCTATGAAAGTGTCCTGATTTTTCTTTAGCCTTGCTTCCATTATTAGCCGTAACGTCACAATTGCCTTTCTCGTCCCTTTACTTTTCCTAAAGCCAAACTGATCGTCACCTAGCGCATTCTCAATTTTCTTTTCCATTCTTCTGTATATTATTCTTGTAAGCAGCTTTGATGCATGAGCTGTTAAGCTGATTGTGCGATAATTCTCGCACTTGTCAGCTCTTGCCCTCTTCGGAATTGTGTGAATGATGCTTTTCCGAAAGTCAGATGGTACGTCGCCAGACTCATATATTCTACACACGAACGTGAATAGTCGTTTTGTTGCCACTTCCCCCAATGATTTTAGAAATTTTGATGTAATGTTATCTATCCCTTCTGCCTTATTTGACCGTAAGTCCTCCAAAGCTCTTTTAAATTCCGATTCTAATACTGGATCCCCTATCTCTTCTAAATCGACTCCTGTTTCTTCTTCTATCACATCAGACAAATCTTCACCCTCATAGAGGCTTTCAATGTATTCTTTCCACCTATCTGCTCTCTCCTCTGCATTTAACAGTGGAATTCCCGTTGCACTCTTAATGTTACCACCGTTGCTTTTAATGTCACCAAAGGTTGTTTTAACTTACCTTTATGCTGAGTCTGTCCTTCCGGCAATCATATCTTTTTCGATGTCTTCACATTTTTCGTGCAGCCATTTCGTCTTAGCTTCCCTGCACTTCCTATTTATTTCATTCCTCAGCGACTTGTATTTCTGTATTCCTGATTTTCCCGGAACATGTTTATACTTCCTCCTTTCATCAATCAACTGAAGTATTTCTTCTGTTACCCATGGTTTCTTCGCAGCCACCTTCTTTGTACCTACGTTTTCCTTCCCAACTTCTGTGATGGCCCTTTTTAGAGATGTCCATTCCTCTTCAACTGTACTGCCTACTGCGCAATTCCTTATTGCTGTATCTACAGCGTTAGAGAACTTCAAACGTATCTCGTCATTCCTTAGTACTTCCGTATCCCACTTCTTTGCGTATTGATTCTTCCTGACTAATGTCTTGAACTTCAGCCTACTCTTCATCACTACTATATTGGGATCTGAGTCTATATCTGCTCCTGGGTACGCCTTACAATCCAGTATCTGATTTCGGAATCTCTGTCTGACCATGATGTATTCTAATTGAAATCTTCCCGTATCTCCCGGCCTTTTCCAAGTATACCTCCTCCTCTTGTGATTCTTGAACAGGGTATTCGCTATTACTAGCTGAAACTTGTTACAGAACTCAATTAGTCTTTCTCCTCTTTCATTGCTTGTCCCAAGCCCATATTCTCCTGTAACCGTTTCTTCTACTCCTTCCCCTACAACTGCATTCCAGTCGCCCATGACTATTAGATTTTCGTCCCCCTTTACATACTGCATTACCCTTTCAATATCCTCATACACTTTCTCTATCTGTTCATCTTCAGCTTGCGACCTGAACTATAGTTGTCGGTGCTGGTCTGCTGTCGATTCTGATTAGAACAACCCGGTCACAGTAACACACCCTCTGCCCTACCTTCCTATTCATAACGAATCCTACACCTGTTATACCATTATCTGCTGCTGTTGATATTACCCGATACTCATCTGACCAAAAATGCTTGTCTTCTTTCCACTTCACTTCACTGACGCCTACTATATCTAGATTGAGCCTTTGTATTTCCCTTTTCAGATTTTCTAGTTTCCCTACCACGTTCAAGCTTCTGACATTCCACGCCTCGACTCGTAGAACGTTATCCTTTCGTTGATTATTCAATATTTTTCTCATGGTAACCTCCCCCTTGGCAGTCCCCTCCCGGAGATCCGAATGGGGGACTATTCCGGAATCTTTTGCCAATGGAGAGATCATCATGACACTTCTTCAATTACAGGCCACATGTCCTGTGGATACACGTTACGTGTCTTTAATGCAGTGGTTTCCATTGCCTTCTGCATCCGCATTGCTGATTCTTCCACCTTTAGGGCAATTTCCCACCCCTAGGACAAGAG
Source organism: Schistocerca piceifrons (assembly GCF_021461385.2). NCBI lineage: Eukaryota > Metazoa > Arthropoda > Insecta > Orthoptera > Acrididae > Schistocerca > Schistocerca piceifrons. The sequence continues at coordinate 29,425,203 of NC_060140.1, read as the reverse complement.
AGTGCCCTGAACCTCTATCCGCTCCTCCGCCCTCTTTGACAACACCGTTGGCAGAATGAGGCTGATTTCTTATACCGCCAATGCTGATTATTTATCAAAATTTAGGCTGTGGCGGGGATCGAACCCGGGACCGAAGACGTTTTTGATTATGAATCAAAGACGCTACCCCTAGACCACGGGTCCTGGGCTACAAATTGATAAATCAATGGCCGAGTAACTACCATGAGCCACACTGCAATGTGTGGTGGCCGCAGTATTTAAGAGGCAGAGGTCGAATTGCGACAGTAAAGATTCGACATCTCTGCCTCGGCCAGTAAGCGTGGTACCACCCAACAAGGGGTTATGGGCATTAAAATCTCCCAGAAGTAGGAAAGGTTTAGGCAGTTGATCAATCAGTGCAGCTAATACATTCAGGGGTCCTGCACCATCTGGAGGAAGATATACATTGCAGACAGTTATTTCCTGCGCCTTCCTTATTCTGACAGCCACAGCTTCAAGAGGGATTCGAAGGGGCACGTGTTCACTACAGACCGAGTTTAGCACATAAACGCAAACACCACCTGACAATCGATTATAGTCGCTACGGTTCATGTAATATCCCTTATAGCCACAGAGTGTAGGGTTCCACATTGCTGGAAACCAGCTTTTCTGGAGGTTAATGCCGATAGCAGTTGCTGTAGCTCAGCCAGGCGGTGGAAAAATCCGCCGCAATTCCACTGGAGGATGACACCGTGAGACTGGGAAGGGGTGGAACATTCAATGAGGCAGTCACCTGCTGCCACCGATTTATCGCCTCAGCAGTCTATATCCATTGTGTCTGAGGGTATGGTGAGATCTAGGTCCTCAGCAGACGCCAAAATCTCCACCCCATCCTCAGCTGCAGACCTTGTAGGTAGCTGTGGTGTGGGTACCACCGCAATTTCATTGGTCCTTGGGTTTTTCTTTTTGGATTTCTCTCACTGCGCCTTGGGTTTCCCTGGCTGTGAGGACTTCACTGGCTCAGTCTCTGTAACTGAGGATGATCGAGAAGCCCTACGACCAGCTGCTTTTTGGCTCTTCAGCCACTGGTGGGTGTCGTCTTTTCCACTAGAAGAAACCTGGGAAGGGAGTGACCCAAGGGATCTCTTCCGAGGGAGAGAAACAGAAGAAGACTTTCGCTTCTCCAGCTTAGAAGTGGGGACGGATGTCCCTGATCGTTGGGGGGGGGGGGGGGGTGTTGCTGCTGAAGTAGGTGGTGCAGGAGCAACAGGGAGGAAATGCCCCCCCCCCCCTCACCATCAAGGGAGCAGGTGTAGTCTTCCGGCTCTGAGAGGTGACCTGGGTTGTCGGAGCTGATGATGCCAGAACTGTTGTAGTGGCGGCGTAAGACAATGTCATACGCACAGGATGCAGGCATTTAAATTTGCTCTTAGTCTCAGTGTAGATCAGTGTGTCCAGGGTCTTGTACTCCATGATTTTCTTTTTCTTTCTGGAGAATCCTGCAGTCAGCCGAGCAAAGCGAATGGTGCTCTCCATAGTTAACACAGATGGGAGGCGGAGCACATGGTGTACTGGGATGTGATCGGCGTCCGCTATCTCGGCATGTGATGCTGGAAGTACAGCGCGAAGACATATGGCCAAACTTACAGCACTTACAGCACCGCATTTGGGGAGGGATATAGGGCTTTACATCACACCGGTAGACCATCACCTTGACCTTCACAGGCAATGTATCACCCTCAAAGGCGAAGATGAAGGCACTGGTGGCAACTTTATTATCCTTTGGATCCTAGTGAACACGCCGGACGAAATGTACACCTCGCCGCTCTAAATTGGCGCCCAGCTCATCATCGGACTGCAAAAGAAAGTATCTGTGAAATATGATACCCTGGACCATATTTAAGCTCTTATGAGGCGTAATGGTTACAGAAACATCCCCCAGCTTGTCACAAGCGAGTAACTCCCGTGACTGGGCAGAGGATGCTATTTTGATCAAGACTGACCCAGATCTCATTTTGGACGAGCCCTCCACCTCCCCAAACTTGTCCTCTAAATGCTCAACAAAAAACCGAGGATTCATCATCATGAAATATTTCCCATCAGCTCTCGAACATACAAGGTACCAGGGCGAATAAGATCCGCTGCCATCCTTAGCCTGACGTTCCTCCCCTGGTATTGCCAGGGAGGGGAACGATTTCGGGTCGTACTTCTGTGTGTTGAATTGAGCTCGTGATTGCTTAGAGACTGCTGATGTTTCACCACCAACAAGAGATGATGCACTACGCTTCATTGCGTGTCATCCGCCCTGAAGCCACCCACTTCGACCAGGGGCCCTCCCCACGGGCGCCACCCAGCCACAGCAAAAGACACCTGTCAGGATGGCCATTGCTGGGAGTCCTGATGCCCTAGGGGGATGGGTATCTGCCCCTTGGCATATGTAGGGAGTTAACGGCGCAGACATCAGCAGAGCGATCCCTGTGTGGTCAGGGGGCTACAACTGACAGGATACATGGCGGCCCCACCACAACGGACTGACTACCGTGCTGGATATCAGGTGCAAAGAAGTTCACGGTCATCGTCGACGCAGAAACCGACACTGCATAGTGCGTGGTGGAAAACGCACCCAGGAAGGTGTACTCGCCCAAGAGATGGAGAATGGCCAGGACGGCGATGCGACGACGAGAAATTGGGCTAAAGATCTCAATTCACGATGGACATGATGCACCTTGTAAGGCGCCCTTCTCCAATTGGCTAGCTCTTAGAGAAAATTTTAAAGAATGGAGGTCAAACCCTACAGGGGACCATCACACAAAGACCGAAACGTGTGAAACTCCTTTTAGTCGCCTTGTACAGGCAGGAATACCTCGGGCCTATTCTAACCCCCGGACACACAGGGGGCAGCAGGGACAGAACGAAAAGTGGAAGAGGAAGGACAAGTGAGAAGTGCGAGGACGGAAAGGATGCAAGACGACTAAAATGGCTAGACGGAGAAAGATGTATGAAGAGAAATCACGAAGACATTCCATGTGTTGGGCAACAGTTCCATGAAACAAGCATTTCCCTCGCAGAGACACATTCGTTCCTAGTTTTCCACTACTATGTCGTGTCAGTCAGCGTAACGAATGTCAAGAGGGTAAATTTTGCGATTGTTGTTTTGTGTGTTACGGCGTTGCATTGATCGGAACTGGCACAATTACAAACTAACCGCATTATTCACGAAACTGTGAAGGCCTCCAGGTCCAGCATGAGCTTTAATAAATTCTCTTGCACCTTCCGCCGCGTCTTTTTGAAGCTAAAACCACTATTAAACTTGATGTTTCAGTATAGAAAAAACCATCCTGAGGAATGAGCAGCTTAATCACCCTCAAAAAGGCGATCGAAATGAAGGTCTTAATAACGGTTTCAGTATCAACACCGGCCACCTGGCCCGGTGTCACACTGGTAGCACTAACAAGAGGAATTCCCCATCACACCCCTCAGATTTAGTGGTAAAATGGCCCGCTGGATAGTCCATCAAAACCTGAATACACATCAAACGCGAAAACAGGAAGAAGGTGTACTGAACTGTTAAAAAAGAAGCAAAATAGAAACCGTGAACTGTCCAAGCTCAAGATGTGCCCCTAAGTTACTTACAATGGGACGGAGAGGTACCTCGTTCTTTTGGATCTTGGGTAGATCCATAAGAATGGGGTGCCTCTCCATCCCATTGTAAATAACATAGGAGCACCTACTTATTTTGTTGCCAAATACCTGACACTACTATTGGGACCTCTCGTAGCCAAGTGCGACCATCACATTCGAAACATCGGATATGTTAGTAAGTCTCGATGTTGTGTCTTTATTTACAAAGGTGCCCTTGCAGGACTCTTTGGAGCTCATTAGCAACAAGTTTGAGTCAAACACGTGCTTATTTCAACATACTTCGTATTTCACGACCAATATTTTGGACAGGTGGACGGTGTCGCCATGGGACGCCCTCTGTCTCCTGTGGTGGCCAATTATTTACGGAGGGCTTTGAAGAAACAGTACTACAGTCAGCCACTCTCAAACCCTATTGCTTTTTGCGGTATGTGGATGATACATTTGTGGTGTGGCCACATGGCTTGATATTTTACCTCTGTTTCTTCAGCATCTTAATTCGCTCCATCCGGATATAAAATTAACAATGGAAGTGGAAAAAGATGGTATTTTATCTTTTCTTGATGTCTTGGTACGAAGGAAAGCAGATGGAACCTTGGGACACAGCGTCTACCGCAAGCAAACGCATACAGATCTATATCTGCAGACCACAAGCTGCCATCACCCTGCACAATGCGGTAGTGCATTAAGTACGTTAGTTCATAGAGAACATGTGGTATCTGATCCTGAGAGCCTGTCGAGTGAAATACAACATTTGAAGACACTGTTCCGACAAAACTGTTATTCTGAGAGACAGATACGTAATGCATTCAGGCCCAAGCGAGTTCAATCTATGGAGTAGAATGAAGATACGAAGACGTCCACCACTTTGGCCTTTTTGCCGTATTTTGGTGCCATGTCGCCAAGAATCGGAAGAGTCCTCGGAAGATACGGAATTAAGTGTGTTTTTCAACCATCTGCAAAACTGAGAAACCTGTTGGGTTCGCTTAAGGTTGACATCGGACTGAGGAAATGTGTTGTGTACAAGATTCCTTGTCAGTGTGGGGCAGCGTATACAGGCCAGACGCCGCACAGTACAAGAACGCTGCGATGAACGTCAGCGTCATACACGCCTACGCCAACCGGAAAAGTCGGCAATTGCGGAACACTGCCTGAATACAGGACATCGTATGATTTGTGAAAAGACGGAAGTTTTATCCCCGGCATCATATTTCTGGGATTGCGTCATTAAGCAAGCAATACATATCCGTACAGACGAAAAAAAATGTTCAAATGTGTGTGAAATCTTATGGGACTTAGCTGCTAAGGTCATCAGTTCCTAAGCTCACACACTGCTTAACCTAAATTATCCTAAAGACAAACACACACACACACACACACACATGCCCGAGGTAGGTCTCGAACCTCCGCCGGGACCAGCCGCACAGTCCATGACTGCAGGGCCTTGACCGCTCGGCTAATCCCGCGCAGCCGTACAGCCGATAATCTCATCAACAAGGATACGGGATTTCAACTGAGCACAGCCTGGAACCCTGCACTGGCTGCTATTAAATCACGACGCGAAAATCAAGATTCTTCGATAACAGGCCCGTCGTAACACTGGCCTAGTACGGCCGTTGGTGAGTAACGTCTGGCCGCAGTTGACAAACGCAGCGTACTGCACACGCGTGGGACAGCCGCTCTGCGATTTTCGGCAGAGTGAGTTTGAATATCGCAAATCACTGCGCATGCGCGATTTCCGCGGCTGCGCATTCTTCGCGCGCGTGTTCTAGAAACGGCGCGTCGGTGTGCGGATACCGTCAGCCACGAGCAAGGTTGAACCACTGAAGATGTCGGACAGTTGCTCCGAGGAAATATTGTGGAATTTGCACAACGTGATCCGGCGGCAAACCCGTGAAGACTATTTACAACACATCCGCCGGGGAAGCTCGAAGGGTCACAACAGTATATCCTTTGTTATGTAATTGACATTGATCTGAATTTCCTGTCATGAGATCCTTCCTCTCCAGCAAAGACTGAGTCCTTTTCCCGCCAATTTCCAGATGGAGGAGCTGCAAGAAAGAGAGGGGTGTGATAGTATGGCTGGGGGATTTCCCAGCTTGTTAGGGGTTAATTAATTAATCAGTTTGATTAATTAGTCAATTAATTTGTGTAAAGTGTACTTTTATCGACAAGGGGATTCCCAGAGAAGTGGAGGTGGAACAGCGGCAAAAAGAGGGGTGGAAAGTTTCTCAGAAGAATGGATTGTCCCCAGGAGATCGGCCGGCCGGGGTGGCCGAGCGGTTCTAGGCGCTACAGTCAGGAACCGCGCGACCACTACGGTCGCAGGTTCGAATCCTGCCTCGGGCATGGCTGTGTGTGATGTCCTTAGGTTAGTTAGGTTTAAGTAGTTCTAAGTTCTAGGGGACCGATGACCTTAGAAGTCAAGTCCCATAGTGCTCAGAGCCATTTGAACCATTTTTATCCCCAGGAGATCATAAATCAGTTAACAGAAAAACAGTTTAATAGCAGGGGTCGTAAATCAATCATGTTTCCCTTGTATGTACGAAGGTAATCCCAAAAGTAAGGTCTCCTGTTTCTTTATAAGTACAGAACTCTGTGTGGCAGTTGGTCACGCTGTTATGAAGAGTGCTTCACGCGCTGTGTGTAAACATGCGCACGCCGCGATGAGGTGCTCAGTCTTGGCTTGGCAGCCGTTGAGAATGGAGCTCACGTTGGATGTTACCGCCAAGTGCGAATTGTGCGCAGTTATTCGGTTGTTGAACGCAAAGCGCACTGCGCTGATTGAAACCCATCGCCAATTGACGGGAGTGTACGGTGAGTCGTGCATGGATGTTAAAAACTGTTCGCACGTGGTGGAGAGAGTCTGCACGTGGTCGGCCAGAAATTCATGACGAACAAAAGAGCAGACCGTCAGTTTCTGAGGGGAGAGTGTTGAAGGTCGAGCAAGGCATGAGTGAAGATCGGCGCATCACCCTGGATGATCTCCGCACGTTGGTTCCTGAGGTTTCCCGAAGCACCGCTCACACAATTTTAACGGAAACATTGAACTACCGAGAGGTGCGCGCAAGATGGGTGCCACGCATGCTGACTGAAGACCACATGCGGCAACGAGTTGATGCTTCCCGCGCATTTTTTCATCGCCTTGCAACCGAACAGGACAACTTTCTGGACTCAACTGTCACGGGTGACGAAACCTGGGCATACCACTTTACACCTGAGCCCAAGCAACAATCACGCCTGTGGCTGCATCTTTCTTGGCCAAAGCAGCGGAAATTCAAACTAATACAGTGTGCCCGTAAAGTCACGACAACCGTTTTTTGGGATCGGAAATGGGTATTGCTGGTCGACTTTATGCCCACTGGGACCACAATTAACGCTGATAAGTACTGTGTGACTCTCAAAAAAACTCAAACGGGCAATTCAGAAACGGGGAAGAGAAATGTTGAGCAAGGGCGTACAGATTCTCCCTGACAACGCTCGCCCACACATCTCTCGGCAAACCGTTGCTTTCCTGCAACAGTTTCAGTGGAACATAATCACCCACCCACTCTATAGTCCTGACTTGGCGCCCAGTGACTATCACCTTGTCCCTAGGTTAATAGAACATTTGACCAGAAAGCTATTCAGCTCCGACGACGAGGTGAAAGAAGAGTTTCATAACTTTCTGAACAGCATGGCGGCGAGCTGCCATGACATGGGCATACAAAAACTGCCACGGCGTCTACAAAAATGCATTGACAGAAATAGTGATTACGTCGGAAAATTGCTAAATTTTCAAGCTGTAAACTGATGTAAACCATTGTAGAAATAAACAGGTCTATTTGCTTGTAAAGAAAACAGGAGGCCTTACTTTTGGGAATACCTTCGTATGCTTTCCTCTGAATGAATGCAACCTACACTAACGAAATGTGTTGATACGAGCTTTACCCTACTACTATTGACGTGTCAGTTCTCCTTCTGTAGGTTTGGTAATTGTCATATACCGGTTATAGAATATCTGTCATGTGGTAAGAATCTAAGAATATGCTACTGTCGCAAGTAAATGTGATGAGTAGTGAGAATAGACGAGATGCCACATAGATTCACACATAAATGAAAATAACAAGTACAGTAAATGGGTGTGAACTATGTTACAGTAAAAGAATTCGAAAGTTAAAACTTCCAAAACGGAATACAAGAGTCATTACATGTGGTACTTGTGTAGAAAAAATAGTAGGTACGTTTGTCTGGAGGTCCCTTTCTCACATCTGGCTGCTGCAGATGCACGTTACCTCACAACACAGACACAAATATGAATACAGTTAACAGACACGTCAATGACTGGATGGACAGTTCATAATTTTGTGAAGAAAAAAATATGTAGGCACAGGCGAGATACGAACATGGATCTCCCATCTCACAGTCCAACATCGTGACGACCTAAGACGACACCATGGCTATTCGACTTCGTTCTTGAACTTCGACTGTTCACCGTTACTGTTTTGCTTCATTTTTCACAGTTCGGTACACCTTCTTTCTGCTTTCATGCTTGATGAATGTTCAGTTTCTGACGGCCTGTCCACCGGACCTTTCACCACTACATCTGATGGCGGTGCAATGGCGAGTTTCCCTCGTAAGCAGAGGTTTACGACCGGACGACTCGTCTGGCATAGTGGTAATACTCGTAAATTACAAACACAAACCTTCCCCGTACGTTTGTATATCTGCCAGTGAATGCTGTATTAAGATCGCTACACCAGCTCCTGACACCAGCCTTGACATACAGACAGAAAACGCTGCAGGTACTTCATAACAGTTACAGAGGTATGGATAACCTAGTGCGCTGAAACGCCTTCTTCCAGTCCGTGATCGAACTCGACTTGCGGAATATCGAAGAAGTGTGGTGAGCTGTCCAATCTGGACGTGATTTTAGGCGATTTCCCACAAGCATCTGAGCAAATGCTGGGTTGGTACCCACTTCCCGTATCAGGTGCACGCTACACGAACATTTAGAAAACGATATCACGCTTGACAGGCATTAGACACGCAAAAGTACTATCAATTATACACGCCCAACATCGTCGCGAATCAGCAGAATTCTTAGTGAGAACCGTATCAGAGCCCCTAAGGTAGTTCGTTAGTCTGGCATTTACGCACAGACAAAAAATGTGAAATGTGACTGTCATTTATTCTGTATTAATAGATGACGTGACTTAATATTCAAAACGATTTTATACTCACCGCTTTACTGTTAGAAGGAATGTGTAAGTTTGAAATCAGTGTTTTCCATACGGTACAGAATAATTCAGATATGTAGAAAAAAAAAGTTCAAATGTGTGTGTGAAATCTTATGGGACTTAACGGCTAGGATCACCAGTCCCTAAGCTTACACCCTACTTAACCTAAATTATCCTAAGGACAAACACACACACACACACACACACATGCCAGAGGGAGGACTCGAACCTCCGCCGGGGCCAGCCGCACAGTCCATGACTGCAGCGCCTTAGATCGCTCGGCTAATCCCGCGTGGCTCAGATATGTAAATTTCACTTAATTGTGAAGTCAAGAGCCAAAGAAACTGTTACACCTTCCTAATATCGTGCAGGGCCCCGCGAGCACGCTGAAGTTCCGCAACACGACGTGGCATGGACTCGACTAATGTCTGAACTAGTGCTGAAAGGAACTAACAGCATGAATCCTGCAGGACTGGCCATAAATCCGTAAGATTGCGAGGGCGTCGAGATCTCTTCTGAACATCAAGTTGCAAGCCGTCCCATACAATGCTCAATAGTATTCATGTCTGGGGAGCTTGGTGACCAGCGAAAGTGTTTAAACCCAAGAGAGTGATCCTCGAGCCACTCTGTAGCAATTGTGGACGTGTGGGATGTCGCATTGTCCTGCTGGGATTTCCCAAGTCCGTCGGAATGAGCAATGTACTTCGGATGGGTGCAGGAAGCTTACGTACAGGTCATCTGTCAGACTCGTATCTAGATGTGTCGAGGGTCCCATGTCACAACGGCTGCACACACCCCACACCATTACAGAGAATTCACCAGCTTGAACAGCTCCCGCTACCATGCAGGGTCCATGCATTCAAGACGTTGTCTCCATACCCGTACAAGCCCATTCTCTCGATATAATTTCAAACGAGACTCACCCGACCACGCAACACTTTCCCAGTCATCAACAGTCCAATGCCAGTGTTGACGGGAACAAGCGAGGCATAAGGCTTTGCCGAGCAGTCATCAACGGTACACGAGTGGGCCTTCGGCTCCCAAAGCCCATATCGATGGTGTTTCGTTGAATGGTTCGCACGCTGACACTTCTGGTGGCCCAGCAGTGAAATCTGTAGCAATCTGCGGAAGGGTTGCATTTCTGTCAGGCTAGACCATTCTCTTCAGTCGTCGTTGGTCCCTTTCTTCCGGCCGCAGAGATGTCGGAGATTCATTGTCTTAACGTTTACCTGATATTCACGTTTAACTCGTGAAATGGTCGTACGGAAAAATCCCCACATCATCGCTACCTCGGATATGCTGTGTCCCATCGCTCGTGCGCCGACTGTACACCACGTTCAAACTCAGTTAAAACTTGATAATATGCAATTGTAGCACCAGTAACCGATCTAACAACTGAGCCAGACACTTGTTGTCTTATATAGCGTTGCCGACCGCAGCGTCGTATACTGCCTGTTTATATATCTCTGTATTTGAATACGCCAGTTGCTTCGGCGCTTCAGTGTATATGTGTATATCGGCACGGTGGAAGCGGAGAGCAGCTGCTAGGAACGCTGTCCCGGTTGCGCGGCAGAAATCGGCGCTGTCCTCCTCGAGGCGGACCTGGTTTTGGAGAAATTACTGGAGAGCCTGACGCTCGGTACCCTGGCAGAGATCTGAACCGGGTGCTGCCCCGTGCTGGCCACACCGACACTCATTGTACAGGTGTGCTCCGTAGGCGGAGCCAAGTATATCCGTTCACAGCGCCTTCTGTCACCCCATCCCATTGTACCTGCCTTTACTCGGTTCGGCATCTGACGGAACATTACTTTCTCTTAGCATGTGCCAACGGAAGGCCCTGGCGTCACAGTATCACACTAAAACGAAAACAGCAACTATAGTCTGATTTAAAGGAGTTGTCACTTGACGTTTGCGCTGCGAAGTTGCGGCGTTGGCACGTCAAGCACTGACTGGAGACAGACGCCTCAGCGCATCGCTACCCCCGGCGATAGAAAATCGTTTTAAAACCTGTATCTTCTACAAAAATTAAGTAAAAAAATTCAAACCCACATATGATGTATATCTCTACAATGCCTCTCAATCTGTCAAATATCTTTTCTTAATTTTAGTTAGGACAAGAGTTACGTTAATTTGTTTGAAACCATTTAAATTCTCGATTTCGCAAACAGCTTCTAACTTATCACGTCATTACTGAAAAACTATTGGTGTCACAGCAAAATATTGCACTAGGCAAAGAATCTTTAAAAGTTTTCGTAGTGCATTACGTTTCCTGTATATAAATTTCTGAAAACAGCGTTTTTAAGCAACCCTATCACTACTGAACTCGAAACAAGTATGAGGTTTAAAATCTCTATCTCCTATAAATATTATGTAAATATTTTGAAATTTACGTACAGTATCGGTCTCAGTCGTATCTATAAGCATATAAAATATCTTTTCTTAATTTTAATTAGGGCCATTGTTACATTAACTATTGAAGTGTGTGAAATTTTCGCGTCCGGAAAAGTTTTCTTCTTTAGATTGCAAATCTAGAAAACTATTACACATATTGAATAACATCTTGGTGTATATACAAAATGAAATAGAATTAAAATTCAGTCTAACTTACCGTAAGGAGATGACGAGAGCTGACCAAACAGTGTTTCTCAGTCTCACAACAAGAATAAGAATTAATGGAAATAAATTCACAAACACGATAATTAATGGAAGTAAGTACACTACACACTAACCAGACAATGCGAAAATACCGCTTAATTCAGAGTCAGAGGAACTATCTGTGTCGCTGCTCGTACTGACAGATATAATCAAGTCTTCGACACTTTGTTGTAAGATACCTTCAATTGTTCCATGCGTTCTGTATCACTCCTTTCACGTGATGCACTACCTTCTGCCAGTCTTCTGATGTCACAATTTCAACTGCCTCTTTCAAAAGGCGTTCCACTTCGGTTAATGTGAATTTCTTATTTTCTGCAGTAATATGCCGTTTAATGTGAATTTCTTATTTTCTGCAGCAATAAAACGTTTAACCTGAGCCCAAGTCAGCTCTATTGCGTTGAAATGGCAATCTGAGCACTTTATGACCGTATTTTTTGCTACTTCATCCACAATGTAAATCGGGTTCTTTGGCTTGTGTTGCGATACAAGTTCTAATAATTCTGCCCTTGTCAAATTACTGTCGAACTGTACCTTACGTTTCTGTAACCAGCTAACAATGTAGTTTTTTCCTCGTTGCCTTTGTGGGTGCTTTATCTTGTATTACTGAGCGATAAGGAGCGTTATCCATAACAATGATAGAGTTTTTTTGTTAAGTTCTGGAGCACACAGTCTTCAAATCATTTCACAAAACTATTGTGGTTCATCTCTTCGTGGTAGTCGGAGGTCTTATTTGAACTGAATAGCAGCAGGCAATTTGGAATGAAACCTTTTGAATTTCCGGCATGTGCTACAATTATCCTTTTTCCTCTGCCGATCGGAGCTGCCATATTGCCGCTGATGTACCGTCTGTCCAGCCTTTTTTAAAGCTGTGTCCTGCATTCACCCACGTTTCATGGAAGCCAAACGATATCATCAAATTTGTCCCCACTAATTCTCTAAGAAAGCGGTGTCACCAGGCTGCAATATCTTGGCATTCCATTAGTAACTTTCGCCAGAGATGGATTTATAGCGGAATCCTAACATTTTCACGACTCTTAACAAAGACGATTTACTACCCCGAAACAGGTCAGCCGCTGTGAGGGTAGCTTGTAGTTTTTTGAGTCTTTCCTCGAATAAAATGCGTATATTTGACGCCGAGTGGCATCTTCCTGAAAAGAGTCAAGTTTTGTAACCCTCTTCTCTAGTCGCCTCTTTTCCCAGTTGCCTCCAAATTAGATGATTTACTTGAACCTCCTTTACTGAATTTCTCCTTGCAGATTCTTCTTACTGATCGTTCGCTAGCTTGCAGAGCAGCTGCAGTTCGCTCCACCACCTTATCGAAAGGAACGAGAGGCCCTCCTGCATCCCTCTCTCTCTCTCAAAATACTCCCTTAAGCAACACACGTATTCACGCGCCTGACTGCGTATAACGACGCCATGTCCGCCACTTTTTGGAGGTTTCCGAGGGGTGTGCAGCCTCGACTTCCCTCTCTTGCGACTGCTTTCATCAGACATCGTAAACACGCGAAGCTACAAGTCACTCAAATCTCTCACCCGCATGTCTACAACGGCTCGCTGATGACTGGCTGGCTGGCTGGCTGGCACAATGCCTTAGTCAGCTCAGCATTACGCAGTGGCAGCCGACAGCGCCGGCTGCCATTGGTTATTGGTGGCGGGACCCCGGAGCCAGTTGCCTGTCAAGTGACAACTACTTTCAATCGTACTATAGTGAACATAAAAGGTATAATCGGCGAGTATTCTGGCGCAATTTTTCATGATTTTCTTGGACCTTTGTCCCACTTCAACGCGGGTTCGGCCCTGTTACTGCGGATTTGGCGACGCTGGTGTCAGAGGGCGGCCGGATGCCCTTCCTGTCGCAACCCCGTGCCGCCTTGGACGGAAGTATCCCAGCTGTCTGCGTCTAGTGTAAGACATGAAAGTGCGAACGTTTTCAAACGTGTGCGAGTCGAGTAACTGATACGGGAGATGTGGACCAGCTCGGTAGTCACCTAGTGGGATGTGGAAAACCGCCTAAAAACCACATGCAGGCTGCCCGGCACACCGCCCTCGTCGTCAATCCTCCGGGGCCGGTGTGCCTAAGCGAGTCCAGGAAGCAGCGCATTAGCACTTTTTTAATTATCAGATTGACATGGTATTTTCATGAAAGTCAGACAACCACAGTCAAATCATTATTTTACATCATCCGCAAAAAAATCATCAAATTAATTAAGCACAAACAATTATAAAATTCTGAACGGGAAGACTAAACCATTATCCCACCCTTCTTGCCAATTTTTTATATGTACATGTGGAAGAGAAAAACTGACAAAGTTACAAGGGAGGGGACTCAAGCTCAGGGAAGAAACAAGGAACACAGGGGAACTTAACCAACTTGTGTTTAATCACACAAGAGAAAGCATATTCGCAAAAAGCGTTCGGTATCGTGGCAACCGCTGCCATTTCCAATGCGCAGTTGTCAGATAATAGTGAAAAACGCGGGCATCTCGGCCACTCCCGCCTTCAACGACATAGCGAACATAGTAACCCAAGAGCCAGACAAAAGGAAATGAAATGAGCGTACGGCATTGTTGGCCAGAAGTTCGGGGAAGTTCGGCCTCCAAGTCTTATTTCAGGCGATGCCACACTGGGCGTCTTGCGTGCCGGTGCTGAGGATGAAATGATGAGGAGGACAACACAACACCCAGGCCACGAGCGGGGGAAATCGCCTGCCGGGCCGGGAATCGAACCCGTGCCCGCTGCATGGGAGGCAAGCACGTTACCACTCCGCTAAGCAGGCGGACAGAGCCAGACAGTCGTGTTCGGTTTCGTCTGCGGAAAAAAGGGTATCTTCTTATGTAGGAAAATGTCGTCTGGGAAAGCGGTTTCAGGCCCTCGAGTAAGGAAAGCTAATTGACGGCGGACCCAGAGACAACGATCCCGTCCGCAAGCAACAAGCCTGTAAAGTAAGGTGTCAGTTTGATGACATTCCTCACACCAGTCGGACGAAGGCCAATAAGAAAAGACGAAAAATGGTTCAAATGGCTCCGAGCACTATGGGACTTAACATCTGTCGTCATCAGTCCCCTAGAACTTAGAACTACTTAAACCTAACTAACCTAAGGACATCACACACATCCATGCCCGAGGCAGTATTCGAACCTGCGACCATTGCGGCCACGCGGATCCAGACTGAAGCACCTAGAACCGCACGTCCACACCAACCGGCACGAAAAGACGATCAGCAGAAGGTATCAAAAGGTGAATGACCTTATATCACGTTGAAACAATCTCCACTGGCAATATAGGAAGACTAAGATGAGAGCAGACCGTTTTCCAAGACGTCGACGGGGAAGCAAGTTCAACAGAAGAAAGGGGACATGGTGCACCCCAACGGGGTGAAAGCATGTTGGTAGTAACATGCGTCACAGAAAGTACATCAGCACCTAGGGTACGATAATTAGAAAGTATTCACGGATGTGCCGCAATTTAGGCTTAATCCATGCAACATCAACAGGAGGGGTCAGACAGTCTAGCCGGAAATGGGAAAGTAAACGAGAGGTAACTGAAAGCATAGCCCACGTACAAGTAAAACATTGCGGCGGGCAAATAAGACAGACGTCTTCACTTTGATATCGGAAAGACAAAATCCTCCAAGCTTTCGAGGCCTGGCCACTACTTCAGACCGGACACGAAAGATATGGCGGCGCCACAGGAATCGACCAGACAGATGTTTCAGTCTGCGGCAATCATCGCGGGGGAGCGGGAAGGCCGCAACGTAATATACTTTACTGAAGACAGAGGTCTCTAAAACCCGTACCTTGAGAAGGAGGCTAAGAGAACGGCGTTCATGTTCAATGATAGCCCCATGACACGGATTGTGCTCCACTAAGATCCCTGGCGATTGACGACCGTCGCCGAAGGAATGACGACAAGATCGAAGCCTCTCAGCGGTAGGAACGTGCATTTACGATCATTAATGCGAGCACCAGCAAGGCGACAAAATGAATCCAAGGTATCCTTAAGCCTCGGTATGTCCTCGACGTGGCGTACTAATACCATGACGTCATCGGCGTATGCACGGACCGAAAAAAGTTCCCCCAATATAGTCCAGCCATGTAATTGCATGGCGAGGGGGCGAAGTAAGATCTCTGACAACAAGACAAAAAGTGACATGGATAAGGGGCTTTCCTGGGGTAAACACCATCTGATAGTAACCCAGGGGGGGGGGGGGGGGGGCGGTCGGGTGACCGTTCACAAACACCGAGACCCTGATACCGGTAAAAAGGCGAGTTAAGACCTGTGGAGTATCATTAATAAAGCCGACAGCGGTGAGCACTCTCGTTACAAAACCATGGCTGAAACGATCAAACGCTTTCTGGAAATCAAGAAAAAGCAAAGCCCCTGGGACGTTAGCGGCAGCCGCCACAGAAATTACATCGCGACATTCGAGAACAGAAGTCAGTATCGTGCGTCCAGGCACACAGCTTTGGTGGGTGGCAATAATGGTATAGAGCAGCTTAGAGAGACGGATATTAATTGCTCTAGCGACAATTTTATAATCGAAGTTAAGGAAAGTAATAGGATGGAGGGAATCAATCGCATGGCGACCTACGGATTTAGGGAGGAGGACCAGTTTACCTTCCTGAAAGGGAGCAGGAAGTGAAACTCTCCGCGTCACTTTATTTACCACTGACGTTAAGGTGCCACCAATGAGTCGCCAAAAGTGAACATAAAACACCTTAGGAATACCGTCTGATCTAGGCGACATTCGGGACTGAGATCATCCAATAACATCGTAAATATCATCCTTGTGAAAGGGACGCAGAAAGTCGTCATTTAATTGAGGAGTGACGACGCGATGCAGCAAGAAAGTAAAGTCGTCGAGAGAGTTTTCAGCCGGGACATGGGTATCGTACACATCAGTAAAATAGGTGTAAATAAAGTCGGAAATGTCACGGTGAGAGGTGAACATGCGGCCGTCAGCGGTTGTGAGGGACGCAAGGCACACACGTTTCCGGCGAGACCGTAAACGGACTGGATTGTAAAGTGACGTCAGTTTGTCTTGTAAAATGGAACGTGGTTGAGACCTCGTCCGCAGTCCCTCCATTTGAATGCATTTGAGCTGCAGCAATTTGGCTTTGCTGCGCTGATAACAGTAACCCGTAGGGGAGCATGCGTAGCGCTATCGTACAGTTGACGTAAGACTGAGTGGTAAAATTCTTGCGTTCGTCGATCGTCTGCCACCTTCGCAGCTCCAAAAGGCATGAGAACCCTAGGATTTGTGGTTTAGCATGCAGTATCCATCATGCCACAATAGACGAGTACCGGTCCATAGTACGAGAACAACGAACCCATACGTCCTCCAGGACGACACCAACAGAGGATCTTGCAAATAGGTTATATTGAGCATCCAGGGGGACTAAACAATTTTACCGGTTGCTGCTCGTAATTAAACGTGACGGGTACGGCGTAATGATCAATAAAACAGGCTGTTATCACATCAACATCCATAAGCTGACCACACAAGGAATCGGAAAGGTAAAAGCGATCGAGGCGACTGCTATAGACGTGGGAGTAAAGTATGTATGCCACACAAGTGTAGGATAGCGAGAAACCCACACGTCACGCAGGTGCAAGGAGCGCACCAGCTCGTCGAGTTCTTTACTGAAATTAAAATTAGGAGTAATAGGTTTGTTTATAAATAAATAAATCTTCCGCTACCAGTCACGATTTTTCTTTATTTTACTTTCCGCACGACGCGTTTCGAGAAATAATTCCCATTTTCGAGTGCGTTTTTTGTGTGTATTAAGCCATTTCTTTTGATGTTGTCAGTGTGAGTGAGTATTTCATTTCGTAGGCTTTTACTGCAATACATAAGAAACACGCGATTTTTTTAGTTGGGTATCAATTCTTTTCGTGAAGTTAGTGGCGAAATTTAGAAGAATTTGTACTTAGTTTCCTAAATTTCGCCACTATCTTCACCAAAAGAATTGATACCCAACTAGAAACCGCGTGTTTCTTATGTATAGCAGTAAAAGTCAACGAAATGAAGCGCGCGCGCGCGCACACACACACACACACACACACACACACACACACGCACACACACACACACACACACTGGCAACATCGAAAGAAATGGCTTAATACACACAAAAAACGCACTTGAAAATGAGAATTATTTCTCGAAACGCGTCGTGCGAAAAGTAAAATGAAAACTGTCAGCGGAAGATTTATTTATTTATGAACATACCTATTGTTTCTACAGTCGCAGGCTTTCAAAAACCATTTATAATGGATCAAATCAGATAAAATTAGGAGACTTATCCACCGGCCGCAGAACTCAATTGAAATCCCCATCTAAGATAATCTTTGTCGGGGATTTAAGAAGCAGGTAAATGATTTCTCTTTATAGAAAGTCGAACGTGCGGTAGTACGACCTGTGCCAGAATGGGCATAAAGAAGCAGTAAACTGGGATCACAAAACGTGCACCCGATCCCCCTTCCACTGCCGAGTACTTCGAAATCCATCAACGGACTGCGGTCCCTATAAAACAAGGCAGTGCCCGTAGAAAGTTCGGAAGCTACATTAAAAACGTTTGGGAACCCAGAAATGGAAAACGCGTCGAATAAGACAACCCTGTAAAAAAAAAATCATAATCTGCCCCAGATTGATATTTAAACTGTCGCAAAACTGCGAGCCGAAGCTTAGAACAGATTTTGTTAATATTCAGAGTAAGAAATGTGTATGCTTGCATGGAACTTTAACCCAGAAAGAAGAATAAAGAACGGTAGAGATCCGTCAGTTGACGGAGCAACATACAAGTAACCATACCAGAATCAATCACTGAACCAGAGAGACAAGAACTACGAAACAGAACCCTCATCTTCGGCCGTGACGTGGGTCTCTGTGGCTATTTACGGATTCTACTAGGAATTCCGTTTCAGATTACGAGGGAGAGGCCTCTACATCCCACACGTCCGCAGGCATGGGTTCACGGAGGGATCCACTTTCTCTTAAGAATCAATGAATTGTTTCATGGGGAAAGGCTGTGACCCAGAGGAGGCGATAGAAGTCGCAGAAGGGGGATGGGAAAAAGAGTCGACAGGAGAAGTGTCCGAGAGAACCGGAGAAAACACGTGGGAACCGGAAGCAGGTTCCTTCACGGGCGTCTCCGAAGGGGCGGGCGCGACAACAGGAACAACGCCAGATAAGGTGCCAGGGATCACCTGCACCGCGAAGGCGTGAAAGCACCTGTGGCGTCCTCATCCACGATTTCAGATTGAGGAAGGGGGTCCTTTACTGGAGGCCCGTCGGAAGGGCCAGCCAATAGGGAAGGTTCATCAGCCACATCATTTTGTGTTCGGCGACGCTTGTTGTGGGAAATAACGGCGGGCACATCGTTAGTGACGGCACCAACATCCCTACGCAAGGACAGCGTGGGAAAATCGCGGGTGTTGTCGGTCAGCGGATCACTGCCTCCCTCAGTAACAGGGAGCGATTCCGGCTGAGATCCCTGAGGGAGAAGATAAGCTGAAGTCAATTTTTTACGCTCTTCGTATGTAGGTTTCAATACCAACACACGCCGTGGACAATTAGTACGGAAATGACCGGTTTGATTACAATAATAACATGTTCCTTCTTGGCCACTGTACGTAATATGCACCCTATAACCACATACCTGTAGATGAGAAGGAATATGTTTTTTGACCATCATTTCCACCGACCAAATACCACTATACACCTGCAAGCCAGCTTTCCTTTCGTATATGACGTATTTCCCCATAAGAAAGCAAAACGGGCCACAGAAAGCAGTCGTCTACCTCCGGCGGGAGGTTAAACACCCGGTCATTCGTATACATCACTTTTGCATTTGCCAAGAGAACTATACTAGTGGAACCATCACGGTGCGTAAAGAGTACCTGAAAACCGTGAAGAGAAAGTATCCTGTCAACCTGGAGCTGGTCAAGAAACCTAACAAAAAACACGTATAATTCGCTGTCAAAATACGCAGTTTGCACCTGATCAGTAGCGACTTTAATTGTAATCGACTAACCAGTCATGTACCTTCAAAGAACCAGGATGGACGTGACGAGTGGATTTGTCGAAGGTGAAGCTGACAGTACCTGTACGCGGAATTTTCGTGGCCACCATCCCGACGCGATGAACACTAGCCGACAACCGGCGATGCGATGCCCGCGGAGACGAACACGACACTGAAAGGACACGAGGAAAACACGCAGCGCTACGGTAGAGGCGGAACTAACAGCACAACCTAGTCGCCCGACGCGCGAAGCGGCAATGCGCCCTCGGCTAACATGGCGGGTCGAATATGCTGGCTCAGATATTGGCTGAACAGACAGATTTCCCCACTTGAGGCATAGTTTGCCTCTGAAAACCCAAGTACACCTTCTTTCACGTAGACGTTTCCTTACAACTCGTTCTTACGAATGCCGAATCTCGCAATATTGTATCTCTTCAAATGGCGAAATATCTTATGACGGATGTGGATGAGCTTGCTGGATCCCATTGCTGAAAGAAGACGAAATCGTAGTTTTTCACCAGAGATCTACATTCCAGCAGCAAAACTTAGAGGGCGAACGAAGCGATCGTCATAGTACAGGATTCCAAATCAGCGTTTGCTCTCCCGACACATGTTTACAACGACAGAAGTAATCACCCCGTTGTACACGACATATAGCAGCTGCTGACATTATTCCACTACCGTCAATAGGAGGTCATTCTGCACTGCAGCTAAATCTGTTTCAAATATAAAAATAAACAGATGTTGGATACGTATAGTATGTGGAATACGAAGCTGTGTCTACAAATGTATTATTCACATCCGTGAACGACAGCAATTTCTTTGAACTCGGTGACAAGGGTAACAGTGCATTTTTCTGAATCATACAGAAACCAAAACTTCGTATCTTTACGAACCGTTGCAAGAGCAACATGTTTATGCTTAATACGTCTCGCGAGTAACGCAGAATTCTAGGAGATGCCGAGCTATCATTAATGGACAGTGGATTTCTTCGTATGCACTCTTCCTGATGAGAAGTACATAATTGTACGAGGATTCTATACACCCCCGTAAGCTGCATAACACATGACGGCCCAACTCCACCTCCTTAGAAGCGGTTTGATGACTCACGACCCGACTGTTGCATGTAAACGAATAAGTTTGTAAATTTGTTCCTATGGGGTCAAATTTCCGAGATCATCGGTCCCTAGGCTTTCACAGTACTTAATCTACCGTAAACCAACTTACGCTAAGGACAACACGCACACCCATGCCCGAGGGAGGACTCGAACTTCCGACAGGAGGTGGCGCATGATTCGTGTAAAGGCGCCTGAGACCACCGGGCTTTCCAGCGCCACTGCGTCTAAACAGTTGGTCTCGCTGCGGTTGTTAAAGTTAGAAACTGTTACTGTATCTAAGTCTTCATAGTCTCTGATGATGCCTGCAGCGTTAGGCTACGAAGGCACAGAAATATGCCTTGGACAACGGTCTGATGCAAATAAAATGGTAGTGAAGACCTCGGCAGTAAACAGAAATAAAGGACTGTCAATTAAAAACATGCATGTTGTTGCGTGTGAAACACGGTACGTGAAGGGCTTTATTCATATTAACTGATTGTTCCACAATACACCGAGAAATCTCTCAACGTTGTCAGGATGTGTGTGCGTGACCAGCGGTAAACGCCGAAAAAATGGCTGCTGGTAGCAGCAACGTGTGCGGCGTTCGTGCCAAGATAATGTTCTTCAGGAGCGATCCGTGCAAGTCGAAGGATGATGTGGATACTACGGCTCACATAATGATCCTGAACATATTTATGAGGGCAAATAAGTTTCAAAACTTGTTACTAATCAGGTTAATGTGAATAATTATTTAAGCAAGTAAACACGTTTTGTACCTGAGCATGTTGTTGTTGTTGTCTTCAGCCCTGAGACTGGTTTGATGCAGCTCTCAATGCTACTCTATCCTGTGCAAGCTTCTTCATCTCCCAGTACTTACTGGAACCTACATCCTTCTGAATCTGCTTACTGTATTCATCTCTTGGTCTCCCTCTACGATTTTTACCCTCCACGCTGCCCTCCAATGCTAAATTTGTGATCCCCTGATGCCTCAGAACATGTCCTACCAGCCGGTCCCTTCTTCTTGTCAAGTTGTGCCACAAACTCCTCTTCTCCCCAATTCTATTCAATTCCTCCTGATTAGTTATGTGATCTACCCATCTAATGTTCAGCATTCTTCTGTAGCCCCACATTTCAAAAGCTTTTATTCTCTTCTTGTCCAAACTATTTATCAACCATGTTTCAATTCCATACAAATACTTTCAGAAACGACTTCCTGACACTTAAATCTATACTCGATGTTAACAAATTTCTCTTCTTCAGAAACGCTTTCTTTGCCATTACCAGTCAACATTTTATATCCTCTCTACTTCGACCATCATTAGTTATTTTGCTCCCCAAATAGCAAAACTCCTTTACTACTTTAAGTGTCTCATTTCCTAATCTAATTCCCTCAGCATCACCTGACTTAATTCGACTACATTTCATTATCCTCGTTTTGCTTTTGTTGATGTTCATCTTATATCCTCCTATCAAGACACTGTCCATTCCGTTCAATTGCTCTTCCAAGTCCTTTGCTGTCTCTGACAGAATTACAGTGTCATCGGCGAACCTCAAAGTTTTTATTTCTTGTCCATGGACTTTAATACCTACTCCGAATTTTTCTTTTGTTTCCTTTACTGCTTGCTCAATATACAGATTGAATAACATCGGGGAGAGGCTACAACCCTGTCTCACTCCCTTCCCCACCACTGCTTCCCTTTCATGCCCCTCGACTCTTAGAACTGCCATCTGGTTTCTGTACAAATTGTAAATAGCCTTTCGCTCCCTGTATTTTACCCCTGCCACCTTTAGAATTTGAAAGAGATTATTCCAGTCAACATTGTGAAAAGCTTTCTCTAAGTCTACAAAGGTTAGAAATGTAGGATTGCCTTTTCTTAATCTTTCTTATAAGATAAGTCGTAGGTTCAGTATTGCCTCACGTGTTCCAACATTTCTGCGGAATCCAAACTGATCTTCGCCGAGGTCGGCTTCTACCAGTTTTTCCATTCGTCTGTAAAGAATTCGCGTTAGAATTTTGCAGCTGTGACTTATTAAACTGATAGTTCGGTAATTTTCACATCTGTCAACACCTGCTTCCTTTGGGATTGGAATTATTATATTCTTCTTGATATCTGAGGGTATTTCGCCTGTCTCATACATCTTGCTCACAAGATGGTAGAGTTTTGTCAGGACTGGCTCTTCCAAGGCCGTCAGTAGTTCTAATGGAATGTTGTCTACTCCCGGGGCCTTGTTTCGATTCAGGTCTTTCAGTGCTCTGTCAAGCTCTTCACGCAGTATCGTATCTCCCATTTCATCTTCATCTACATCCTCTTCCATTTCCATAATATTGTCCTCAAGTACATCGCCCTTGTATAGACCCTCTATATACTTCTTCCACCTTTCTGCCTTTCCTTGTTTGCTTAGAACTGGGTTTCCATGTGAGCTCTTGATATTCATACAAGTGGCTCTCTTTTCTCCAAAGGTCTCTTTAATTTTCCTGTAGGCAGTATCTACCTTACCCCTAGTGAAATAAGCCTCTACATCCTTACATTTGTCCTCTAGCAATCCCTGCTTAGCCTTTTTGCACTTCCTGTCGATCTCATTTTTGAGACATTTGTATTCCTTTTTGCCTGCTTCATTTACTGCGTTTTGTTTGCGAAATTTTTCGTGACAATGTTATGGCACAGATTTCAGGGGCAATGCCTAACACTGTTTACTTACTGTAATACGCCGACATTAAAATTAATTTTATGTTTCTTTACACTTTATTGATGCAAAAATTTTAATGCAAACCTTAGTATCGGGCACAGAAACAGAACCTTTTAAACTTGTCTTTTTTAGTTTTTTCACGATGATGCGTCGTTAATTAGTCGCGCAAGCCAACTCATTAAGTGTACTCGGTTCTAGGCGCTGCAGTCTGGAACCGCGAGACCACTACGGTCGCAGGTTCGAATCCTGCCTCGGGCATGGATGTGTGTGATGTCCTTAGGTTAGTTAGGTTTAACTAGTTCTAAGTTCTAGGGGACTAATGACCTCAGAAGTTGAGTCCCATAGTGCTCAGAGCCATTAAGTGTACTCAGTCTGCAGGTAAACAATGTTAAGTATTCAGTGACGCCGGCCTGAATGGCCGAGCGGTTCTAGGCGCTTCAGTCTCGAAACGCGCGACCGCTACGGTCGCAGGTTCGAATCCTGCCTCGGGCATGGATGTGTGTGATGTACTTAGGTTTAAGTAGTTCTAGGGGACCGATGACCTCAGAAGTTAAGTCCCATAGTGCTCAGAGTCATTATGTAGTCACATATCTTTAAAAATAAAATTTTGTATAGAATTTACGATTTAAAAAATAAGTCGTTACTCTATACATATTTGAAAACAGTGCCTTATCTGAATATAAAAATCACTATAGATGTACTTGAAACATTTTAAGTATGACATTTTATTAATATTTTGCAGCGCAGTTTGTGAAAGAAACCAACTTGTCCCTTAGGGTTTCACGAAGAAACCTAATGAATATCTTTACGCCTTCCAGTCCATGGATAACTGTACATAATTCTCTTAACGTAGATTTCCTCAACAAATGTTAATTATTGTTTGTCTTCCCTCCAACAGGAAAAACGAGTGTGCAATTTTCAGCAAAAGTTAGTCTGACATATGGTCGATACTTTTGTTGTATGTTAATAATTGTGGCAAATTTAACAGCCGTCACATGACTCAATGAGCTCAGAGTATCAGGAAACACGGAGAGGGTGGCCTTGCCCACCAGTGAACAATACGAGCAACTAAAACTCTGCAGTGCGCCTGGCGTTTCGCTGAAGTTGTTTGACAACCCTCGCCCGCTGCCTGATCTGATGTTTGTCTTGACCACGAAATTTACGAAAGCTTTGTTTAGTATTCTATCGCAGCAAAACACTTGTGACAAATAAGACTATGAATATGACTGCTGCTCGTTTCATTCGCGGCAACTGAGGCTGTGGTCTCAGATTCTTACCTAACCACACCGGAAATCGCGACGTATCCGGAAAAAAAGATCAAATATTTGTGGCAACAATGATTATAAATGTCGCTGCTGATTCTTTCACTCACAGCAATTTATCTTTCGTCTTTTTTTTTAACTACACTGAAGTTGTGAAATTGAAGAAACATTTTTTTTAAAAGTCTTATGGGACTTAACTGCTAAGGTCATCAGTCCCTAAGCTTACACACTGCTTAACCTAAATTATCCTCAGGACAAACACACACATCCATGCCCGAGGGAGGGCTCGAACATTCGCCGGGACCAGCCGCACAGTGCACGACTGCAGCGCCTCAGACCGCTCGGCTAATCCCGCGCGGCTTGAAGAAACTCATTACTGAGAGAGAGAGTGATCTAATGTTTAAATAACATGGAATATTGATGAGCACACTGTTATTACATGAATAAGGGATTCCCAGAAAGTGTTACAAATACAAAGATGAAAAAAATCCATGTGGCAAAAGACGAACCTACTTCCTAGTGTTCTGTAATTGCCCATCTCTAACCACGTGACCACAGATATCGCAGAGAATTCGAGCGTTATTACTGTTCATCTTGCCAATCTCCTAAGACATTTACACCCCGTGCGTCAGTTAGTGGCATTTAATTATAACAAATCTTGCCTAGAATAACGTGTTTGTGGTACATTTTCAATACTCCGTTGCTTTGAAGCGGTATAGTATCACAGCACGTAAGTTATGACAAGGAGACAAACTAAATACGACGAACCAAAATGGCGTCTCAAAAGTAGCGAGCGAGGGACAGCACGTGACCGATTGCAGCCGAACGCCACTCGCGCGACGAGGTACCTCTCAATTTCAGTCACTCGCGTATACAACAGTCAACAGCGAAGGGTGCTCGCGCGCGCGGTGTTGGTCCGGAGGTCCCGTTAGCCGGCCGGCACAGTTAGGAGTAATAATGCGTCGAGTGCCGGAGCGCACCCCGGCAACAATACGTCCGTGTCGGGTTGAGGGTGTCCGGTACTGTGGGGGAGATGACGCGAGCTGATAGGGCAGGGCCGCAGGGCGCAACCCAACAGTCGTCCTCGCAGGGTCGCCGGCGCACAGTGTAAGACAATAGACAATGCGGGCCGGCCGCCGCCGTCTGCCGAGATGCTTATCTGGACGCGATGCTGCGGCCGTTACCTCTGAGTGCGGCTACACGAGATTTAGCCTCGAGACAAAAGCGAGTCCACAGCCTTCTGGGACCGCTACGTCGTGCTTAATGATCGAAGGTAATACGAGCACACAGCACTACACATGACGGTAACAGGTGGCACAACAGTGGTAATAATAATATGAGACTAATCAGAGCATGCTCAGACTGTGTATTGCAGATTAGCCTTATATAAACGACTGGTTTAAGGGGGGTAGGACGTCAAACGGGCCGACCTGGAGCAGGAGAGGCACCACAGGACATTTTAGTTTCCACTGTCTATACTTTTACAAATAAATTCATAAAATTTTAACAGCACGACCACGAAGGATTCAGTATTCATACTCATAGCAGTGAAAGCTCAAAAACGTAACAAAACACTTTTTTTACATCTGAGATTTCATCACTTTTCACTTACTACTGGCTGCATTTGTTGCTATAGGTACACTTTTCTTCCTAAGTGAGAGAGCTTCTTCGATGACTTTTGCACAGGATACAAACCATAGTTACAGGTGTATGAAACTCTAGAAGTTATTTAATTTATGAAAAATGAATGAACTGTTATATTTTAAACTTCATGTTTAGAAAAAATTCAAGTTTTATAGTTAATTATCTAAATTTTTTCCACAGTTTTTCAATAGATTTGGAAAATTGTAGAGTTTCATACACCTGTAACTACTGTTTGTATGCCATGAAAAATTCATCGAAGAATCTCTCTTACTTAAGAAGAAAAGTGTACTTACAGCAACAAATGCAGCCAGTAATAAGTGAAAAAATGATGAAATTTCACATGTAAGAAAAGGTATTTTGCTACGCTTTTGAACGTCCACTGCGATGAGTGTCAGTCCTCAATCCTCCCTGGTCATGGTGACAAAGTTTCATGAATTTATTTGTAAAAGTATAGACAGTAGAAATTAAAATGTCCTGTAGTGACTCTCCTGCTCCAAGTGGCCCGTTTGACGTCCTATCGCCCTTAATTAAATGTGGCCGGCCGGTGTGGCCGAGCGGTTTGTGTTGTCTTTTACGTGGTGTTCCTTTAGTGTGTAAAATGGTGAGCCTTTAAAGAGTATATATATGAGTGGCATTTGAAAATTCCGTGCCGGCCGGTGTGGCCGAGCGGTTCTAGGCGCTTCAGTCTGGAACCGCACGACCGCTACGGTCGCAGGTTCGAATCCTGCCTCGGGCATGGATGTGTGTGATGTCCTTAGGTTAGTCAGGTTGAAGTAGTTCTAAGTTCTAGGGGACTGATGACCTCAGGTGTTAAGTCCCATAGTGCTCAGAGTCATTTGAACTATTTTTGAATTGAAAGTGGCCTTTTCGTTGGGGGCGACCAATTGCACTACTAGCTAACTTGCTTCTGTATTCGTCTATAGTAAATAAAGCTGCCTTTTGTTTACAGTAAAGAAATAAAATTAAGGAGTTCTGTATCGTTGGTACCTGAGACGCTGTGAGGGATGGATTCTGTCGCCTAATCGGAAAGGATTTTATCCACTAGCGCACCATGGCCACTTTCCTCACGCTGTGTGACAGCTGTGTCGAAAACGTATCTCTTCATTTTAGCAGCAAAAAAATGTGTGTATAGTGCGGTGTCATTATGCTCGCACTGCGTAGTGCCAGGAGGGGGGAAGTGTGCCACCCGGAGCCAACGAACAGCCCACTCTTCTCGAAGAACTAACACTGCTCACTGGACGTCATACCTGACGTTAGTTCAGAAATTACCTTCGGGACTTCGCTCTATTGTGTAGCGCGGAACTCGGATCCACGAAAGAGGACTCAGTGTTGACCTGCGTTAGCACGAAATATGTCCGGCAACACGGCTAAATTCGGGTATCGACACGACTGCCGCACTCCGACCGCAGACGTTGGTCGCACACCGTAGATTACACAATATTTGTTGTTGAAGGTGTCGTATTTTAAAAAAATGGCGGATAGTAAGCAGAAAAGGAGAGATATCAAAACTTCTCGCACTACGAAAAAGATTTGTTGCTGGAAAAAGTGCTGAAAAAGAAAACTGATAAAATTAATGCGATCGACAAAGTAAAAGAGTGGGAAAAGGTTGCTGATTACTTTAAATCACAGAGCATCGGAACAGATCGCAGTTGGAAGAGTTTGAAAAAGTGTCACGAAAATTTTGGGAAAAGAACCAAGAAGGCATTCGTGCACTTCACAATTAGCACAATTCATCTTGAAGTAATTGTATGTAGTGTATAAACTGGAGCAAAAATTGTGCAAGCCTGAAATGCAGTAGTGCTGTAATTGTATCAGGTCGACTGTTACGGAAGACAGGCAGAACTTAACCGTAGCCCTGAAGCCATATTTCTTCCAATTTACAAGCCATACGGTTATGATGCAGATTTTCATCCCGAAGTCATGTGCCAAGGTACGTAAAGACTTTAATACGCACGCATTAATTTTTTTCAAGCCACTTTGCTGTGTAAAAGATACTTTATAATAATATTTTCTTACGTTCTTATTGTGATACAGAATATCACTGAAGCTTGCAGTTCTTTCACAACATCAATAAATGAGAAGACGACTGTAACTTCAAATGAAAATAGTGTCGTAGTTGACGACACTGAAACTGAAAAAGAAGGAGTAAAAGTTTATTTTGAGCTGGTAAGCACTCTAATCTCCTAAATAGTGTACTAATTCAACGGTGGCAACAGGAAACGGCGTATTTTGAACTAAAAATGACCATTAACTACAGTTAATGCGTAGTAGCCAAGCCAAGATTCTGTTATAGCGTCGGAATCGCGTACGAAAAACAAACGAACAGGAAATTTCCTGGATATGAATCTGCAATTTTGCAAAAGTAGATTAGAATGTCTCGAGCGTGAGCATAGTCGAAACAACCTTAGCAACACGTGGGTCCCAGACGGTGCCGTTCGTTAAAATTCCTGGGCGTTTGGACCTGATGGCGGGCTTCAAATGGTTCAAATGGCTCTGAGCACTATGGGACTTAACATCTGAGGTCATCAGTCCCCTAGAACTTAGAACTACTTAAACCTAACTAACCTAAGGACACCACACACATCCATGCCCGAGGCAGGATTCGAACCTGCGACCGTAGCGGTCGCGCGGTTCCAGACTGTAGCGCCTAGAACCGCTTGGCCACACCGGCCGGCATTCCATAGCACCAGCCCAGGAAATGGGCCGGTATGACGATGACGAATGCAGTGTGGCACTGTTCGTTCCCTCCTCTAGCTATCCCTTACAACAAGCTCCATGGTACGCTCAAGAACGAGTACGCAATCTTAGGCAACGTCTGATGACGTCACGAATCGACTGCTGCTCGGATGTGTACAAAAAGTTCGACTGAGTTTCTTTAAGACTGAAGCTATTGTCTCTGACTTTGTAGACTCAGATGACGTCTCCAACATTAGCAGACCGGGGGTTAGGCACAGAAACGTGCGTTGGAGCACGGTCTGCTGCCTGTACATCACGAATCACCAAGAATGCAAATAACGGCTGTCGATTCCAGGTCATGGCGATAGAGGCATCGTGGCACTGCTGCAAACAAGCCCATTTCCTGATGCAGTGCATGTGACGTTGGTGTACGATCCTACGCGGCCGAGCGAACAGTACTTCTTTCCTCTCGGGCGCTACTCGCGTGGAACCGTTGAAATGGGGAATGACGTTGAGTATTGCCCTCCTGAACCGACCGATTCCATACTCGGACGGCAGTCTTTGGATCCCGACTAACGTGAGCAACGACATCGCCGAACCATAAGCCGCAGTTATTATAGGGCACGACCTTGCCGCTGCCGAATCCTGACAGGTGCCGGTATGCGTGTGACGCGTGGCATCGGACCATCTTCTCAAAACCATCCATCACGAAAACGTTATTTCTGAACGAAACACTCGCTTCCAGCTCTCTCCTTGTATACAAAACGCAGATGACCCCACTCCTGCCTACATTGCACGATTTCACAGAAATGCTAAACCCAGCATGCCAGTTTGACGTTTGTTACGCACCGCACTTACAGTTTCTGCTGTTGGAAAGGCTAGCAATAAACGTGCGAAACACACAATCACTGGCTCATCTCCGTATCTTCAGGTCAAGCCATAACACTTCCGGCATTTAGAGAACGAGTATAGGGAGACAGTATCTTCCACACTGCATGCGGTACGTACGACTAGGTGGCGTCGCGGCGTGTAATGCGATCACCTATCGGCTATAACAGGACATCGAGCTGATACGTGACACAGGAGCAGTTCTTCTAGCTCGTTCTTTGTTACGTGGTTGAAAAGTGAATTCAATTCCAGTATGGCTACACGTTTAAAGTAGACTAGACTCCACAGTCTGGTGTGAACGTGTGTATACGTCGTCCGAACGCTAGTAACTGAAATTAAATTGGCTGGAAGATTAGAACTGTGTGCTGGATCGAGACTCGAACTCTGTACCTTTGCCTTTCGCGGGAAACTGCTCTACCGACTGGGCTACGTAAGCAGGACTCACGACCCGACCTCAAACCTATAGTACACTGCTACCTCGCCCGTGAAAGGCAAATGTCCCGAGTTCCACTCTCGTCCCCGCCAGGAAAATTCGTATCAGTACACACTCCGATGCAGAGTAAAACTTCATTCTGGAATAGTGAAATTTAGCGATTTATTACAGTTTTCTTCTATGAATAATGTGAATCGAGCAGATACAGTTTCATTTGTTTTAGTCCGGACGTCCTAAATGCATTTCAGTTTTCAGTGCTAGGATATTCATCCTTGAAGTCAGTAGGCTTTAAGCATTCATCATATTTTTTCGTTCTCGCAGAATATTTTCCAGTGAGTCATTGTGGATCTAATAACTTTTTCCTACATTCGGCAAATCCAGAAGACGTGTTTTTGCAGAACGTTTAAAAAATATAAAACACAAAAATTCGAAAACAATTTTTCAGTAGCCGATTTTCTGTAACAAAACTTTACACTTTCTGAACTGGAAAAGTCGTAGTAATGTACGTAACTGATTATCGACGCTATAAGCTCTAGTAACACACCCACTGTAAGCCCTGTCCTTCATGCTCAATAGCCAGTTAAAGTTGTCAGGCGGTAAACAGAAAATCTGCCGTCTGGAAATATTGAGTGTGTTACTACAGATATATCTCACAATACGCAAATGAAACGTTTCACATCAACAAGTCACTAACACTCAGCTACCAAGGCATTTATTAAACAATGCCACTAAATACATACCATACGAAATGTGTTACACACTAAATGAATAATTTCAACGTTTGTAGTGCAAATACTATGATAGTAGGACAACTCTTTGTTACTGAGAAAAAGACTTTTCATTCGTTCTTGTGCAAGTAATATACAAATTGTACTCTGAAAGACTAATAGTCTTGAAAAGGTAGTAGACAAAATATAATGTTGTTAATTAGAGGTGACTAACGGCATACAACAGCACACGCAGCAACGAATAATTCGTCGGTTTCCACAAATCATATTCTACCGGGTTAACTTACTCGCCATGTGTTAAATCTATTATTGGTGAGTACCGCCTAGATGTACACAACTGAATATGTTGTGTCTTTAAAGTTGAGGGTGAGACTGTTTGCAGAAAACCGGTCAGTGACACTTTTTAGAACATTGTTTATCTGTTCTCCTGTTGCTGTATGTATTTTTTGTTTACAATACCAGTATCGACTGAAAAAAGAGGTTGTTTTGTTTGCTGTACCGGGTGATCAAATAGTCAGTATAAATTTGAAAACTGAGTAAATCACGGAATAATGTAGATAGAGGTACAAATTGACACACATGCTTGGAATGACATGGGGTTTTATTAGAACCAAAAAAATACAAAAGTCAATGTCCTACAGATGGCGCTCCATCTGATCAGAATAGCAATAATTAGCATAACAAAGTAAGACAAAGGAAAGATGATTTTCCTTACAGGAAATGCTCAATATGTCCATTGTCATTCCTCAAAAATAACTGTAGTCGAGGAATAACGTTGTGAACAGCACTGTAAAGCATGTCCGGAGTTATGGTGAGGCATTGGCGTCAGATGTTGTCTTTCAGCATCCCTAGAGATGTCGGTCGATGACGATACACTTGCGACTTCAGGTAACCCCAAAGCCAATAATCCCACGGACTGAGGTCTGGGGACCTGGGAGGCCAAGCATGACGAAAGTGGCGGCTGAGCACACGATCATCACCAAACGACGCGCGCAAGAGATCTTTTACGCGTCTAACAATACCCTTTTTTTTTGTTCTAATGAAAACCCATGTCATTACAAGCATGTGTGTCAATTTTTACCTCTCTATCTACATTATTCCGTGGTTTATTAAGTTTTCAAATTTATACTGACTTTTTGATGACCCGGTATATGAGATGGAACATCGCTTACATATACAGTGTGGGACAAATAAAAATTGCCCGGAGATCAAATTTCCTAGGTCGCTATCGGCAGCCATCACTTCGTACGCAAAAGAGGCTCGTTAGTGACGCAAATTACATTAGCTGTGCGTAGATATCTAATACCACGAAGCTCCACAAATCTACCAATAAATTGTCGGATCTCTGGTACGCATAATCAGTGATGTATTTTGTTCAAAAAACGGACAAACGAGTTACGAAGCAGGTGGTCATAAAGCTTTGGCTCATCAGTCTCTTGTGACTGTGGTGCGCTAAGGAGAGTCCCCGTCATGACGGGGCGACATCGGACATTCTGCCCGTGGTGTGAGGGGCTGTTTGGTGGGTTGCGCTACCGGTAACAGCCTCACAGGCATCCCGCGCTCACCTGACGCGTGACGTCACCGCCCATTTGGGTATGTCGCGTGGGCGGGGCTCGGCCGCCGGACTCCGGAAGCTGCGGGCCGCTCTCACAGAAGGACACTTAGCGCCTCTTTCCGGGCCTTTGTGCGGGACGGTGTGGGGGTGCTAATTCCGGGAGCGAGAATGCGCGAGTCTCCTTGTTCCCAACACGTTTCCGTGAAATTTCCAGCCATACAAAAGCAAAGCTCGTGGACTACAAACACGAACGACGCACGCACACACACACACACACACACATACTTGCGCGCGAGCGCATACACGTGGGCATATTGACACAGACACACGCGAACGACATGTCCTTACGTTGAGATTACACAACGTGTCCTTTATTACGATAGCGGTTTTCTTTTACGTCAGGTCCACTATTTTAAATATCTTTTGAAGTCCTAACTGCCATTAAAGATCTTACGGCTTGCGAAATGTTATTTTTAATTTCTAGTCGGATATTGTCTTTAATATTCTTAGTAGCGGAAGTGTACAGGGCAACTAAATAGAGGTAAGGCGTGTTTCACTAATCGTTAGATGGCGTTTTGTGGCCAAGCTTGGGCGATTACTTAATCTAGTAAGCGTTGAATTTCGTAAATTATCCACTTTCAAGATGTGAAATCTGCAACAATATAAAGTGGAATTGCATATAACGTGCACTACCACATCGGCTCGTGCTTCGACTCAGTTCTAACAGTGTCCGCCAGTCTCTAGTTTGTCCATACCCGCTAATAAAAGATGTAAATGCGAGCGGGGTCTGGGGTGTACTAGGAAGACGGCATCCCCTGTCCTCTTGGTTAGCTTCTTACATAATTTGTCTACCTCTACATCTACATCCATACTCCGCAAGCCACCTGACGGTGTGTGTCGGAGGGTACCTCTATCAGTTCTCCCTTCTATTCCAGTCTCGTATTGCTCGTTGAAAGAAAGATTGTATGTATGCCAGTGTGTGGGCTCTAATCTCTCTGATCTTATCCTCATGGTCTCTTCGCGAGGTATAAGTAGGAGGGAACAATATACTGCTTGACTCCTCGGTCAAGATACACTCCTGGAAATTGACATAAGAACACCGTGAATTCATTGTCCCAGGAAGGGGAAACTTTATTGATACATTCCTGGGGTCAGATACATCACATGATCACACTGACAGAACCACAGGCACATAGACACAGGCAACAGAGCATGCACAATGTCGGCACTCGTACAGTGTATATCCACCTTTCGCAGCAATGCAGGCTGCTATTCTCCCATGGAGACGATCGTAGAGATGCTGGATGTAGTCCTGTGGAACGGCTTGCCATGCCATTTCCACCTGGCGCCTCAGTTGGACCAGCGTTCGTGCTGGACGTGCAGACCGCGTGAGACGACGCTTCATCCAGTCCCAAACATGCTCAATGGGGGACAGATCCGGAGATCTTGCTGGCCAGGGTAGTTGACTTACACCTTCTAGAGCACGTTGGGTGGCACGGGATACATGCGGACGTGCATTGTCCTGTTGGAACAGCAAGTTCCCTTGCCGGTCTAGGAATGGTAGAACGATGGGTTCGATGACGGTTTGGATGTACCGTGCACTATTCAGTGTCCCCTCGACGATCACCAGTGGTGTACGGCCAGTGTAGGAGATCGCTCCCCACACCATGATGCCAGGTGTTGGCCCTGTGTGCCTCGGTCGTATGCAGTCCTGATTGTGGCGCTCACCTGCACGGCGCCAAACACGCATACGACCATCATTGGCACCAAGGCAGAAGCGACTCTCATCGCTGAAGACGACACATCTCCATTCGTCCCTCCATTCACGCCTGTCGCGACACCACTGGAGGCGGGCTGCACGATGTTGGGGCGTGAGCGGAAGACGGCCTAACGGTGTGCGGGACCGTAGCCCAGCTTCATGGAGACGGTTGCGAATGGTCCTCGCCGATACCCCAGGAGCAAAAGTGTCCCTAATTTGCTGGGAAGTGGCGGTGCGGTCCCCTACGGCACTGCGTAGGATCCTACGGTCTTGGCGTGCATCCATGCGTCGCTGCGGTCCGGTCCCAGGTCGACGGGCACGTGCACCTTCCGCCGACCACTGGCGACAACATCGATGTACTGTGGAGACCTCACGCCCCACGTGTTGAGCAATTCGGCGGTACGTCCACCCGGCCTCCCGCATGCCCACTATACGCCCTCGCTCAAAGTCCGTCAACTGCACATACGGTTCACGTCCACGCTGTCGCGGCATGCTACCAGTGTTAAAGGCTGCGATGGAGCTCCGTATGCCACGGCAAACTGGCTGACACTGACGGCGGCGGTGCACAAATGCTGCGCAGCTAGCGCCATTCGACGGCCAACACCGCGGTTCCTGGTGTGTCCGCTGTGCCGTGCTTGTGATCATTGCTTGTACAGCCCTCTCGCAGTGTCCGGAGCAAGTATGGTGGGTCTGACACACCGGTGTCAATGTGTTCTTTTTTCCATTTCCAGGAGTGTATGTTCTCGAAACTTCAACAAAAGCACGTACCGAGCTAATGGGCGTCTCTCTTGCACAGTCTTCCACTGGAGCTTATCTATCATCTCCATAACGCTTTCGCGATTACTAAATCATCCTGTAACGAAGCACGCTGCTCTCCCTTGGATCTTCTCTATCTCTACTATCAACCGTATCTGGTACAGATCCCACACCGGTGAGCAGTATTCAAGCAGTGGGTGAACAAGTGTACTGTAACCTACTTCCTTTGTTTTCGGAGTGCATTTCCTTAGGATTCTTCCAATGAATCTCAGTCTGGCATCTGCTTTACCGACGATTAATTTTGTATGGTCGTTCCATTTTAAATCACTTCTAATGCTTACTCCTAGATAATTTATGGAATTAACTGCTTCCAGTTGCTGACCTGCTATATTGTAGCTAAATGAAAAAGGATCTTTCTTTCTATGTATTCGCATCGCATTACACTTGTCTACATTGAAATTCAATTGTCATTCGCTGCACAATGCGTGAATTCGTTGCACATCCTCCTGCATTTCAGAACAATTTTCGATTGTTACAACCTCTCGATATACTGCAGCATCATGCGCAGAAAGCCTCAGTGAACTTCCGATGTTACCCACAAGGTCCTTGTAGAACAGCGACAGAGCGCACAGAATGGTGCGATATCATGGCCATCGTAGAACTGATTGGCGGAAAGAACTTGGTCATAAGGCCCTTGCTGAATTTTCCGAAAATTTAATACAAACATGACCTTTTACTGTAAAGAAGCTGAAAGAGGACTCAATCGGAACACTTTATACTATTTGAAGCACTGCTGATCGGCTTATGGTAAAGTGAATAAAATACCCGCTATGTAGATGTGTCCTTGGTGGTGGACGGCGATCTGGACGCTGCCGACCGGCGGCGTGTGTGTAGTGTGGCCTGTTATCTTCGCACAGTGGCTGTTGTTACAGGTAGTGCCAAATATTGAAGTATTTCTAAGGCACCAAGCGTTACGCTAACTGTATGACGACAAACTAAGGTTAGTAAGTGAAACTGACGTCGAAGGTCAAATAGTAAATCTTATTAAGGACTGGAGATCGAACCAGGAGGCTCTGGATTCATAGAAAAGGTCTCCTTACAAAACAAATTTCGTAAGCTGGGTTTTGTACGGCACTGCGTAGACTGATCAGTCAGTGTATTATGGCGACTGCTCACAGCGACGTCGGATGCCGCCTGGTGGGCACGTGGCGCGGTAACAAATGTATGAAAGCGTAGCAGACACGGGCGGGGGATCACCCTAGCGGAGGTATGGGCTGCAAACGGGGAAATGCATTGAGATAAGCGACTTTGCCAAAGGGCAGATTATTCTTACACAGAGCCTGTGAACGGCAATCTCGGAAAAGACGACGGTGATCGAATGTTCGCGAGCTGCTATCGTCAGCATCGACAGAAAGAACAGAAGCACAATGTGACTATCAATAGGCGCTAAATGGTTGGACGTCCACGATCCTCCACAGAAGGTGGAGTTCGGAGGCTTGTCTGCTTTGTAATGTCGGATAGATGGCGACCTGTGACATCTCTGCCGAAAGAGCACAATGTTGGTGCACGCACAGATGTTTCGGAGCGCACAGTTCATCGTACTTGTTGAACGTGGAGCTCCGCAATAGACCATCCGTACATGCTCACATGTTGACCAAACGACATCGTCAGTGGACACAGGACCATCGGGATCACCGAGCGAGGTGGCGCAGTGGTTAGACACTGGACTCGCATTCGGGAGGACGACGGTTCAATCCGGCGTCCGGCTATCCTAATTTAGGTTTTCCGTGATTTCCCTAAATCAGTCCAGGCAAATGCCGGGATGGTTCCTCTGAAAGGGCACGGCCGACTTCCTTCCCCATCCTTCCCTACTCCGATGAGACCGCTGACCACCCTGTCTGGTCTCCTTCCCCAAAAAACAACCAACAACAACAACAACAACCATCGGGATCGACCCTCGTTCAATGGAAACGTGTCGGATCTTCGGGTGAATCACATTTTTATTACACTAGGTCTACATCTACATCTACATTTATACTCAGTAAGCCACCCAACGGTGTGTGGCGGAGGGCTCTTTACATGCCTCCCTTTTCTGTTCCAGTCGCGTATGGTTCGCGGGAAGAACGACTGCCGGAAAGCCTCCGTGTGCCCTCGAATCTCTCTAATTTTACATTCGTGATCTCCTCGGGAGGTATAAGTAGAGGGAAGCAATATATTCGATACCTCATCCAGAGACGCACCCTCTCGAAACCTCGACACCAAGCTACACCGCGATGCAGAGCGCCTCTCTTGCAGAGTCTGCTACTCCGTAACGCTATCACGCTTACCAAATAACCCTGTGACGAAACGCGCCGCTCTTTTTTAGATCTTCTCTATCAACGCTGATCTGGTCGATGGCGCTCTCCACAAATGTCGTTATCGAGGTGAACGGCGGCTCGAAACCCGCAGCGCGCCTCGAACGCAGGCTAGTGGGAGCAGTATTACGCTGTGGGAGAGATTGTCCTGTGCTTGCATGGGGCCTGTGGTAGTAATCGAAGAAACGCTGACAACTGCGAACCACGTGCATCTCTTCATCCTTGATGTCTTCCACGATGATGATGTCATTTTTCAGCAGTATAAGTGTCCGCAGCTTAGAGCCAGAACCGCACTACAGTGGTTTGAGGTGCGTTATAGTGAACTCATGTTGATGTCTCGGCGACCAAATTCGCCCTGATGTAAATCCTATGGAACCCATCCGGATCGCTATCGGGCGCCATACCCGCGTACGCAAATCAGCGTGCCGTTATTTACGCGAATGACATGTCCTGCGCGTAGACATCTAATGCCACTTAGCTCAACGAACCTGCCAACAAACTGTCGGATCCCTGATACGCAGAATCAGTGATTACACTACTGGCCATTAAAATTGCTACACCACGACGATGACGAGCTATATGCAAATGATTAGCTTTTCAGAGCATTCACACAAGGTTGGCGCCGGTGGCGACACCTACAACGTGCTGACATGAGGAACGTTTCCAACCGATTTCTCATACACAAACAGCAGTTGACCGGCGTTGCCTGGTTGTTGTGATGCCTCGTGTAAGGAGGAGAAATGCGTACCATCACGTTTCCGACTTTGATAAAGGTCGGATTGTAGCCTATCGCTATTGCGGTTGATCGTATCGAGACATTGCTGCTCGCGTTGGTCGAGATCCGATGATTGTTACCAGAATATGGAATTGCTGGGTTCAGGAGGATAATACGGAACGCCGTGCTGGGTCCCAACGGCCTCGTATCACTAGCAGTCGAGATGACAGGCATCTTATCCGCATGATTGTAACGGATCGTGCAGCCACGTCTCGATCCCTGAGTCAACAGATGGGGACGTTTGCAAGACAACAACCATCTGCACGAACAGTTTGACGACGTTTGCAGCAGCATGCACTATCAGCTCGGACACCATATCTGCGTTTACTCTTGACTCTGCATCACAGACAGGAGCGCCTGCGATGGTGTTCTCTACGACGAACCTGGGTGCATGAGTGGCAAAACGACATTTTTTCGAATGAATCCAGGTTCTGCTTACAGCATCATGATGGTCGCATCTGTGTTTGGCGACATCGCGGTGAACGCACATTGGAACCGTGTATTCGTCATCGGCATACTGGCGTATCACCCGATGTGATGCTATGGGGTGCCATTGGTTACACGTCTCGGTCACCTCTTGTTCGCGGTGACGGCACTTCGAAAAGTGGACGCTACATTTCAGATCCGTTACGACCCGTAGCTCTACCCTTCATTCGATCCCCGCGAAACCCTACATCTCCGCAGGATAATGCACGACCGCATGTTGCAGGTCCTGTACGGGCCTTTCTGGGTACAGAAAATGTTCGACTGGTGCCCTGGCCAGCACATTCTCCAGATCTCTCACCAACTGAAAACGTCTGGTCAATGGTGGCCGAGCAACTGTGGTATCGTGTTGAAGCTGCATGGGCAGCTGTACCTGTACACGCCATCCAAGCTCTGTTTGACTCAATGCCCAGGCGTATCAAGGCCGCTATTACGGCCAGATGTGGTTGTTCTGGGTACTGATTTCTCAGGATCTGTGCACCCAAATTGCGTGAAAATATGATCACATGTCAGTTCTAGTACAATATATTTGTCCAATGAATACCCGTTTATAATCTGCATTTCTTCATGGTGTAGCAATTTTAATGGCCAGTAGTGTATTTCGTTCTAAAGACGGAGAAACAGGCTATTAAGTAGGTGGTCATAATGTTTCGTCACATAGGCTATATTCAATCAAACCATATGACAACAAGCCAATGTAACACCTTTGAAATAGTATTCCTTATTTGTTACGAACAGCTTCCTTTTACACACGCGAATTGGGCAGCCGTGTGCGCAGGCCACAAACAGTTTGAGAGGCAGTCTGTGTTCCCGTGGTAGGCACAGGAGCAGCGGGAATTCTCTTGTGTCCCGCGGCGCATGGCGGTGCCGTGACAAAGCATCGCACGCGGCCATACATATCTTGGCTTTTACTGCAGGGAGAACTCCCCAACGTGTATTTCTCACTCCAAAGAGTAGCCATAAATCCGGGAAGAAAGCACCATTACTTACGCCTGTGCTACTGTCCCATCATCTCTGTGTCCCCTCCTCTTTTCTTCTGACACATGTGCACATGCAAATCCAGAAAGACGAGATGCAGATATCAACCCGTAGCTACGACAACGACCTTCGAGAAAAAGGCGCAGACATATAAAAATTTGTGCCACTTGTACTGTGTTAGCCCTTGCTATATATGCGACTGGGAATACTTGTGTCTGTCGTGGAAGAATCGTATTGACAACGTCTTCTAGATGTCTAATGCTGCTATCTTCATGATAACTCGTACAAAATTGACCTTAGTGTGAACGGCTGATACATAAAAACTGATTTACTCTACCTACAGTCACCCTTTTATGTCACACGGGGAAACATTTTGGGATGCTACTTCACTATAACTCAGTTTAGGCAGAAAGGAAAATTTTAGGCCAAAATCACAACTCTTGCAGGCATCTATTTAATGAGACGTTGTAAGAAGATCCCTGACAGTCCGTTACGCTGTTGCCAGTTTTCAGCTGCGAAGTGCCAACAGGTGCAGGCCAAAACCGTAGCCGTCTACAGAGCTGAGGCGTTGCCATAGAGAACTTTACAAAATCGCTTTGCGTTATTGCTCGCTGACGCGCCCAGCCCATTGCAGTTGTCAGTGATCAGCTATAGGTGTTCTTACACGCAGTACATATACTCGCTGAGGTATTTTGTGCTAGACTTGCGTAAAAATGCCACAATTATCAATTCAGTTAGGAAAACGATTCCTACGTTCCGACCATATCATTAAAATTATTAAAATCATGCTTGCAGCACCCTCATTATAATTTTCTCCTTTAGTAACATTCGGAATATGTTTTTATGACATAAAAACCTACGACATTGTGTTACCGTTACAGAGTACTGAATATTCACTGGAATGCTCCTTCAGCATGTTACATGTGAAAATTGCCTGCTCATTTGTACTTACACTTTTCGCCCATGTTATAATTTATTTTCTTAAATCGCGAGGTTATCTTTGCAGTGTTTTGCATGTTTGTGCAATGATCAGCTTCCATTACTCGAAAAAAGCTCTTTCAGCGATTTCCTTGCGTATCCACTGCTGCACTTCGTATCTTTGGAGGCCTGTTGGGCCGTCAGCCGGTGGGTAGCGTTCACGAATGTGGAACCATCAGGCGGTGTGGTTTCCGCGGTTCTGTGACTGCATTCTGTTTCTAGTTTCCGATTTTGGAGGCAGTTTAGTATCTTACACAGGATGAGGGGAAAATGTCGTACTTGGCGGTCGGCATTCGATAGCTCATCCCAACTGAAGACAATCGTTTATGTATCAAATCCTAGTCTCACCAATAGATTTGATAGGAATGCGCGCAGTGTGGCCTAGGACAGCTCACATCAACTCTGCGTTGCCCCAGAACTGTCCCATTACCTCAGTGAAACCTGCAGAATGCTGTGTCGTGTGCATTTCTTTCTGTTGCTGTTACCGTTATTTTAACATTACGACATAAACTGAATTTCTTACTGACGTAAACGACTGCTTCATTTCGTCCATGATACAAGTAAAACCATCAGAAAATAATAGTGAATACAGTAACATAGCCTGTATCCCATAACGTACATAAAGTAAAACACGGAGGCTAGATTAGGTTGCACACATTGTACGCACAATAATTCCGTTCTGGACGTCGAGGCTTATCTCCACAGAGCCAGGACGTACACTTACGAGGAGTGTCCACTCTAGAGAACAGGTTCAAAACGACCACCTTGCATTTGCAAAATTTTCGCCACTCACTGGATCATACTTTGCTGGACCTTACGTAACACATCTACATCCACCATTGCCGAAGCGGCATGCACGTGAGCTATTAGAGCGTGTACGTCCGTGGGTGGTATACTATTAACTTGTTCCTTTAAATGGACTGAGGTTCGGGGCCAGAACATTGGACTTACCCGGAAATTCTTCATTTAAATAGTAGCTCACATTCATTCCAAAGTGTCATGCTGATACCATAGCTGTCACCGAACACCAAGTGGAATGTTTTCAACTGCGTCAGGCAATGTATTGCAAAGAAATGTACGATACAGGGAAACATTCAGTATTTCCGACAGTAAGTAAGGGACCAAAAACACTCCTCCCACGATTCCTGTCCACAGGTTCATGCTAAAGAGTCCCTGAAAGCCCCGGTTGGGGTGGCGTGTGGGTTATGTTCCGACCAATAATGGCTGTTGTCCACATCAAGTTATCTATAAAATTTTCGTTATCTTCGTCTTCGTGCAAAAACTATTCACAAAACTGTACTCGTCGAATGCGATCTTCTGGCCGCTTGTGTTGAGTTAATGTATAATGATATGGATTCAGTTCTTCATCGTGCAACACTTCAACAACCAATCTTTCAGATATCTGGCACTGCTTTGCAATATCAAAGGTACTTCACCGGGGTGATAGGTGAACGCTTTTCCAGAATCGCGTGTTCTGTATCTAGAGTATGTCTAGTCCTTGGACGTGCCCTGTTCATTGTTTGTGGAAGAAGGTTACCATTTTCCTGAAGGAGCTGTTCCAGGCGAGGAAAAACATTGTCATCGGGATGGCGTCTTTGAGGGTAGCGGGAAGCAGCTTTGTTGTCGGATGCACCCAGCACCGAAAGCATATCGACGTATTCATCGTTTGTGTACTCTATCGGTCAGCTTCCCTACGTGAACGTGACAGAACCAGTTATGCGGTTAGTAGACACATTCACGCAGTTTAATGGATCCCACTGTCATTTGATTGGCTGCTGCCAGGTGACAAAAAGATTTCTTTCTTTCAAACGATGAATAGTAGAGAATGGACGTCTAAAAAATGAAAATGGAACTTGACAAGAATTCCAAACTTAGCTCCGTGGTGCAGGTGCGTTTGATGCCCCAGCAGCCTTCTCAGCGAGCTACAGCAGCTAGTATGGCAGTGTTGGGTGACACACGTTCCTGGCGCTGCACGACGTGAGGGCGTTGCCAGCTGCAAGTTTTCAGACACGTTTTTTCACAATGCACCCAATGTGATTTTGGTAGACAAACTTTTGTCTTGATTCTGGACGAGGAATGGCGTGTCGATCCCCAAGCACGACATGTTTTCTTCACCCTGTATTTATTGCTTTGTCTGGTGTCAATGTGAGCTGGTTCGGAGTTTCTACTACGATGAACACTATGGGTGAGACCTTTTCTGTTAAATGCTGTGGTGTCTAGTAGCCGACGTATAGGTTCTTTGGCTCCTGAGTTCTAAATATTTACACAGTCTTCCTGCGATCCGTCTGAGCACACAACTTCCAAGAATATCCTTCCGCGTGGTGAAAGGGATATCCGTAATTAACACACCTTTCGTGAAAATGAAGCTGATTACAGGCGAGTAACATTCTTTCAAATATTAGTGTTGTAGATTCAAACTCATCATCCTATCCTGCATTATAAATTATTCATTTCCTTGCCGGGAGTCGTGTACCTTAACCTGTTCGAGAAAACTACATTGATAACCCCTGTGGGATGTTTTAATCATCTTTACTTATTTGAGACAATATATACGCATTTTGCACGTTTTATTTGAATTATTTCAGTCAATTAAACTGATTCTATACATTATCTTGGGTAACATAGCCACACGCAGCCGTGCTGCCATCTTGTACGCACTTGTTGCCGTATGTCTCGTCACGTCCGTACTCGGATAAGAAATGAACAGTTAACTAAACTAATCGTATGCTACCGCAGCAACAGACCATGTGTTCTCAACGTTGATTAATGTTACAGGCTGAGGAAGATAAGTAGCCGGATGCTCTCCTGGAATCCTGGTGATTTCTGAGTGCAGTACGCAGTGCTCTGAGAAATCAATTAGTAATGTGTTCTGTGGGACACATGATAGGAA
This sequence comes from Schistocerca piceifrons, assembly GCF_021461385.2. Taxonomy (NCBI): domain Eukaryota; kingdom Metazoa; phylum Arthropoda; class Insecta; order Orthoptera; family Acrididae; genus Schistocerca; species Schistocerca piceifrons. The sequence goes on along the minus strand of NC_060140.1, from coordinate 29,381,743 downwards.
GCGATTCACTGTTTTTAGTAGTATGTGGACGTTTTGTTCTTAATCTATCTTGTGGCGTACGTGGTTTATTGAAGTTGTTGAATAAATATTGGTGTCAAGTCCAAATTTTGTGATTACAGATACAAGGGATGATTGTCATTGCACGGCTTGTGGCTATAAGCTGAAAGCATACACTTCACAAAAATTTCCGTTCCGCTGCGTCTACATTAAGTAAGTTTATGGGTCTGTGACTATTTTATAGTCTGATCGCGTTTCCGGTTTGTTCTCTGGGGCATAAATATTCATATAAACGGTACAGCTTTATAGTTCACCGCTTTACATAACTGTTCATGGTAGTAGTTCATTTTTATTACGCAGCACACACCTTACACAAAGAGGCGATTCATCCCGAAAATGCCTTTGAAAACACCGCAGAGGACAGCCGCCATGGCCGAACTAACAGAGTACAGAAAATAAGAAATAACGAAAACTCTAAATAAAAGCAAAACGAAACCAGTGACACAAAAACCAGGGACATTGTCTTGAAGACAAAAATTAGACAAGTACGAAAGTGAGGACACGCCCTCGGTACGAGGGTAACTAAGTGTTTCGGATATAAAATGATCCATAAAAATTAATAACTCGCTAACGCCTTAAGCGACTCAGTGTCAACGGACAGGGCTCAGTCACTGAACACCACTGGCCGGAGTGTACATCCCGCGCGCGAAAAAGTGGCTTTTGTGGAAAATAAAACACGAAACAGTGTAAATAACAGCGACGTTAATAAACGGAGGTAACCAGAGGCGTATAATTGTATTTGGTTAAATTGTTTAATATATTTTAGTGATTAGACGACGCAAAATAGAGTCTACATATGCAAAAACATTATCTCCGAGAAAACAATTGAAGCTACAGGAAAATTAAGAGAAGCATCGAAAAGCCAAATTTAGGTGTAATATGTAGTTTATATGTGTTTTAAGAAGTCGTAAATACTTTACTTCACTCACGCCAGTGCAAGGCCATAAGCAACCGCGGCCATTTTCGCGAGGACATTGGATTTTGGGAGGTAGTTCGAGTGGAGCTCGCGTACAAGCAGGTAGCATTGTGCCACTGGAAGTCGCCTCGTGACTGTAACCGAAATATTCTCTGAGTATTCGGTTGGGACGTGTGACTTTTTCACGTCTGACGATCACGAAGATCTCTCAAATAATTTCAACTTGTGTGGACTTACAATAAATTCACACTGCGTGAACGGTTCGCTGGGACTTGTAAATACTTCCGGAGGGTTCACTTTTCCAGCACATCTGTACGAACCAGGACAGTATTTGCTACTGAGGACAGCGGCAGCTAGCAGCTGGCGCCCTGTGCTGTGTCTGGATGGCAGCGATTTCAATCCTCTGCGATAACACGGGTGTTCCAATCTTCTGAATGCAGATCAATCTCAGTGCCTTCGGCTTGTCTCAACGCCATCAGCTTTCACGTGGCCTACAAGGAATAAGCATTACTCATAAAACGAGAATGAACAAAGCTGTGTCCAAATGAAAGGCGTCATTCTTTTGGTAGTGCAATTCTCTATCTGTCAGATATGAGGGCTATTCGGAAGTAAAGTCCGACTGGTCGGGAAATTGAAACCACTGTTAAAATCGAAAACGTTTGATTTGCAACAGTTAGCTACACTCTCCAGCTATTTCTCTACATAGACGCTGCTCTGACTTAAGACATTTGTTTTAGCGTTCTACCAACTTTCCATCGTCGTCGTCATAGAAGGCAGCTGTCTGTGCCTCCCGCCAATTCTCTACGTTGGTCTTCAGTTCGTTGTCTGTGCCAAAATGTTGTCTGCATAGCCAGCGTAAGGACAGATGAAACGCAGGAGGAACCAATTACAGGCTGTATTGCGGGTGATCAAACACTTACCATCGAAATCGCTGAAGGAGCATCTTCATTTCCCATGCAGAGAGCGGTCGAGAATGGTCACCATGAAGGAAACGCGTGGCAGTTACTTTATGTGGACTGTATGACACCAGTCGAAATCTCATCGAACCATCATGCTTGGCGGGAGGTTCTACTTTTTAGTCATCTTTACGCGCTCCCTGTGCGCTCAGAACTGAAAAGAGTGACGTATTGCGATCGACGGGCATACTAGAGACAGTGCCCAACACATGTGCGCAAAGTTTCATCGGATTGCCACTGTGGTTTGCATTTCGCACCTGATCCGACCTCACTTTCCAGACAGCAATAGTATGTTGCATCATGACCTCGAAATTTCGAATTTACGATTTGCACTCAACACGGTGGTTTCGAAAATGGCAGCCGTGCTGCCAACACAGCTGCACAAATGCTTCTGCCTCCCCCATCCCATTCTACTTGGTTTCTGATTTCTGTTTATCCAACTGTGTTTCTACACTTATGGAATACACTGTACAACGAAAAGGTCTTATAAATTCAGTTGAAGGCACAGCATACCATAGAAATCGATGTTTCTTCGTTAGTAGGAAACTTCTGGCTGAGTTCAAATGGCTCTGAGCACTATGGGACGTAACATCGGAGGTCATCAGTCCCCTAGAACTTAGAACTAAGTAAACCAAACTAACCTAAGGACATCACACACACCCATCCATGCCCGAGGCAGGATTCGACCTGCGACCGTAGCGGGCGCTCGGTTCCAGACTGAAGCGTCTAGAACCGCTCGGCCACTGTGGACGGCTCTGGCTGTCTCGTCGTGGTTTCCTCATCAGCTGGATGTAAGAGAGTATATTGGGCCTATAGAAAGAATGAAAGTGAGAATGGAATTAACAGAAAAAGTGAAGCATCTACACTCTGAGATACTCCGAGAAACACACTGCATCTTATTCCTCACGAAAACTTCAAATTGAAAATGCCAACAGGCTGCTTTCGTGCTAACAGCTACAAATATTATTCGGAACCATGTGTACCTGTCACGCAGGCACCGTGATGATAAAATATGGTTAGTAAAAACAGCAAAAACGTACGCCATCTTCATCAAAAATATCCGGACACCTGTTGGTCGACATTGAAACGGAGCTATTCCACCCTTCGCCTTTACGACGATTTGAATTCTACTGGCAACACTTCCAATGGTACGTCTGAATGTCTGTGGAGGAGTAGCAGCCCATTCTTCCGCAACAGCGAAACCAGAGCAGTTAGTACCTGTGGACGCTCGAGTCTGGAGCGAAGTCTACGTCCTAATACACCGCAAAGGTGTCGCATTGGATTCGGGTCGGAACTGCGGACAGGTCAGTCCATTTAAGAAATATTATCCTCGACATACTATTGCTTCACAGACGCTGCCGTATAAAAGGGTGCTTTGTCACGCACATAAGTTATCATCTACGAATTGCTCCTCTTCTGCAAGCAGCATACAATGCTGTAAAATGTGTTCGCGTCTTTCAGCATTTGGGGTTACCTTAACTTCAACGAGGTCCGCATCCTACAACGAGAAACGTCGCCATACTGTAACAGAGCTTCCTCCATACTTCGCTGTTGTCAATACACTTGCTGGCACGTAACATTCTCCGGGCACTCGCAAGTACAAACTATTTCATCCGATTGGCCGTCCACCGTCCAGTAGCGTTGCTGTTTACTCCACTTCGTGCGCCGCTTAGCACTGAGGACGGAAATGTGTGGCTTACGACTAGAAACGCTCACATCGTTCTTTTCAACTCTCTACCCGCATTCACTGTGCTACGTCGACTGCTGGTACAATCACGAATATAACTTCCGTTGAGTTCATGTGACTGTTTACAACCACAGTTTGCACTGCTGGACAGCCCTAACCGTGGTTTATCTGCCGTTGTCCCTTTGTGTTCCCACTTCACAATCAAACCAACAACAGTCGACACGCGCTACTTTAGAAGTGTTGAAATGTCCCTGGTATATCTGGTGCTCCGGTGACACCCAGTGACCCGTCCACGTTCGAAGTCACCGCACACTGCCGTCATTGCCTCTCTACCGACAACACAGCACTCCCCGCCTACGTTTACCCCCCCCCCCCCCCTCTTGGTGTCAGTTCCACATCACACAGGGGAGTCCAGATACTTGTGATCGGGTAGCGAATACAAGCAATCAGTCATACCACGACCTGTTTGGGGATTGAACGGAAAGAAAACCTTCATGATTTACAAGGGGAGGCCGCCAATTGTGAAATTCAGATTCGATTCATACTGTGCATAATAAAAGCTCATGGCCAGAGGTGTAATGTGGCAAAGCACCAAGATGCACTTCTCAGCCGTTGTCGAGAAAATCGACAGTTAAAAGAAACCGTTGGGGTGAAATGCTCTCTACGGTTAATAGTTTTATACAGCGTCGTGGCGCAGCGGTAAGCGCTCGAGTTCGTAATCCGAAGGTCGCCGGATCGAATCTCGCGCCATGCAACCTTTTTTTTAAGTATTTGTTTTTGTAATTGAAATATATATATATATATATATATATATATATATATAATTCCCGGCAATCAGATGGAACCACTATGCATATAATAAGTTGTTGAAAGTCGTTTGTCGTGGAAAAACTGGCGACTTCGAACATCATTATGTTTTCCGCAAGCAAAGTTGTATTTCACAAATGTTATTAATTATCTTCATAATGTTATCCACGTATGGTTAACGGAAGACGTAGAAACGATATTCCGAAACGAATACTTATAGCGTAAGTCAAACGTTCGAATTAGAATAGAGACACCACGAACACAAATTTGCTGTGGCAGGTATGAAATATAAGCTCCGTTACTCGCTCGTTACACTTGAAGGACAGATGTTGAATGGGCCGAAACGAGCCGCCGCATAACAGCGTAGTTGCGTGCTAACTTCGAAAGAAGGTAGATGCGGTCTCTAGCGCAACTTATAACATTGTCGAAAATCAGTGCGGACGGGAGAGCTTTGGTACACCCTGTTAAGAAAAAACGGAAAAATGGAGGCGGTACAATTGGAGAGCGATCCACCTTCACCAACATGCATAAGCAATTCATTAATAGTATATCTATATATGAATTACAAAAAACTAATAATAAAAAAAAAGTTGCATGGCGCGAGATTCGATCCGGCGACCTTCGAATTACGAACCCGAGCGCTTACCGCTGCGCCACGACGCTGTAGAAAACCATTTTCACCGCAACGGTTTCTTTTAACTGTCGATTTTCTCGACAACGGCTGAGAAGTGCATCTTGGTGCTTTGCCACATTACACCTTTGGCCATGAGCTTTTATTATGCGCAGTATGAATCGAATCTGAATTTCAGAATTGGCGGCCTCCCCTTGTTAGTACACGAAAGCACGCTCTACCGCACTCTTCGTAGTAATTCGAAAAGTACAGTTGTATTGTAAACACGAATATACGCGACACTTCTGTGCCACAAAGGTTAATGGACAAAGCTATTTGTCACTTTTCTGGTGCTCCAAGCAGATATCGCATCCAAAACCAGCAGTCTCTCCAGGTACGCCTCTACACATTTTGTAAGTAGGCTGTTTAGGTTTTTATGTTGGTAACACCACGTAGCGCTCTGTATGAAAATCACTGGCTGTGCTGTGTGCAGTCTGAGGCTGGGTGACGTTGTTGGAATAGTCGCTATTGTAATGTTGGGCAGTTAGATGCGAAAAGCGCATAGCGTTGCGCAGTTGGAGATGAGCCGCCAGCAGTGGTGGATGTGGGGAGAGAAATGGCAGAATTTTGAGAGCGGACGATCTGGACGTATGTCCATCAGAGACAGTAAATTTGTAAGACTGGATATCATGAACTGATATATATTATGACTTTTGAACACTCTTAAGATAAATACATTGTTCTCTATCAAAATCTTTAATTTGCTAACCATGCCTATCAGTAGTTAGTGCCTTCAGTAGTTAGAATCTTTTATGTAGCTGACAGTACTGGCTCTCGCTGTATTGCAGTAGTTCGAGTAACGAAGATTTTTGTGACGTAAGTGATTCACGAAACGTATAGGTTACATTGTTTCTCAGGGCCATTCTTTTGTAGGGATTATTGAAAGTCAGATTGTGTTGCGCTAAAAATATGGTGTGTCAGTTTAGTGATGATCAGAATAAGTAAAGAGAGAAATGTCTGAGTACGTTCAGTTTTGCTCATCTGTTTGAAAATGAAATAGTGTAAGGGGTTTACCAGCATAGTAATTTATAAATTTTTCTAAGGGGACGTTTCAATTTGTGTACACTTAGTGCCAGCCAAGTTCCCGGAAAATTAAAACAAAAAAATACAGCAGAACATTTCCTAGTTCCCATGAAACCTGTTCTACTAAATTAGGAGTAATAGGTGTATATGATTTGACACCCATCACAGGTAACTTACAAAGACGCGGTAACCAGGGCGGTTGTTCAGCGGAGTCGAGTGCTCTTGCTTCCTGACTGGCGTTCCTCGACGAGCGTTGCCGGTGTTAACGTTCCTCACACGGACGCCGTCTTTTCTGTGGCCGTAGACGGCTGTGAATGAATATTTTTTGAGAGTATCTGGATCTAATTTCAAAGAAATGCTCCATGCGACGGTGGTTTAGTTCAGCGTCAGGCCGTGGACACGACAATGACACACAACTGAAGGTCGGTATGGTCATTTCCGTGGCAACGGAGTGTGCCCGGATGGTTCGAAACGGCCAGTACTATACATAGCGATCCGATCGTGAACTCGGAGCGAAAGATGGAAGAGTACTTCGTACCCTGAAGACAGTTTGGGAAGGTAAGCCACGTGCCAATTTCCGCGCAGAATTACGCGTGTAACAGCTTGTTTTGATTACATATGAAAAAAATTATATGTGCATCATACCTGACACCGCAACGGCTGGCCTACGGACACCAGTAGACTAGGTGTGCAGTAGATAATAAAGGGCAGGATGTGGTGCGATTCGCTTTTCTTCAGCGATATTACACGTTGTGCAGAGTGAAGCAGCGGTTCAATCCCTAGATCTCTGCTTTTGTCACTAATCAATGCAATGCGTTTACACACACTTCTTACGCTGAAAGCGCCATTTATGAGAGTAAGGCACTGCTTTAATGAACCGGTCTCTCATGGGGAGGGCTTCCAGGATTTCGCTGTAAATCGCTTTCAGTGAACGTTATTTCATTATCCGGTTTTACATTTTAATTCGTTCGAAAGCCATTTATGTGTCGGTAAACTTAGCAATAAATTCAGTGAGGATTTAGGGAAGGCGACAGTCGCAGTGTGCCTAGTTCGGAAGATGGAAAACAAACGTGAATCTAAGAATGTAGACGAATTCTCGCTACTTGTCTCTGTCTCTTCATCGACGTATACCTTTAGGGCGGGTGTAACTGTTGCAGATCGCATTTCATTCGTTTCATATTTTCGGTCGATTTTGAAACAGTGAATCGCAAGATCCGAGTCTTGCCGGAATTATCTGCATACAAATGTTAGCATTCCCATAAACTGACATACAACGTTTTGAAATCCATGAAGGTAACACTACGTCGGGCGTCAACTAGTTGCCACTTGATTTTCTACGCTGATATGAACTGATGCAGGCGTAGCAAAGACTTTGTATATCTTATTTTGGCTGTCTGTGTCCTCAAGTTTCTACCTCTGCATTTACATACCTACTCCGCAAGGCACCGTGCGGTGTGTGGCGGAGGGTACCCTGTACCACTACTAGTTATTTCATTTCCTGCTCCATTCGCAAATAGAGAGAGAGAAAACGAATGTCTATATGCCTCCGAACGAGCCCTAATTTCTCTCATCCTATCTTTGTGGTCCTCACGAGAATATATGGCTCAAATGGTTCAAATGGCTCTGAGTACTATGGGACTTAACATCTATGGTTATCAGTCCCCTAGAACTTAGAACTACTTAAACCTAACTAACCTAAGGACATCACACAACACCCAGTCATCGCGAGGCAGAGAAAATCCCTGACCCCGCCGGGAATCGAACCCGGGAACCCCGGCGCGGAAAGCGAGAACACGAATGTATGCTACTGGGTATTAAAATTGCTACACCAAGAAGAAATGCAGATGATAAACGGGTATTCATTGCACATATATTGTACTAGAACTGACATGTGATTACATTTTCACGCAATTTGGGTGCATAGATCCTGAGAAATCAGTACCCAGAACAACCACCTGTGGCCGTAATAAAGGCCTTGATACGCCTGGGCATTGAGTCAAACAGAGGTTGGATGGCGTGTACAGGTACAGCTGCCCATGCAGCTTCAACACGATACCACAGTTCATCAGGAGCAGTGACTGGCGTATTTGTGACGAGCCAGTTGCTCGGCCACCATTGACCAGACGTTTTCAGTTAGAGAGAGGTCTGGAGAATGTGCTGGCCAGGGCAGCAGTCGAACATTTTCTGTATCCAGAAAGGCCCGTACAGGACATGCAACATGCGGTCGTGCATTATCCTCCTGAAATGTTTGAAGGGTAGAGCCACCGGTCGAAACACGTCTGAAATGTAACGTCCACTGTTCAAAGTGATGTCAATGCGAACAAGAGGTACCCGAGACGTGTAACCAATTGCACCCCATATCATCACGCCGGGTGATACGCCAGTATGGTGATGACGAATACACGCTTCCAATGTGCGTTCACCGCGATGTCGCCAAACAGTGATGCGACCATCACGATGCTGTAAACAGAACCTGGAATCATCCGAAAAAATGACGTTTTGCCATTGGTGCACCCAGGTCGTCGTCGAGTACACCATCACAGACGTTCCTGTCTGTGATGCAGCGTCAAGCGTCTCCGAGCTGATAGTCCATGGTGCTGCAAACGTCGTCGAATTGTTCGTGCAGATGGTTGTTGTCTTGCAAACGTCCCCATCTGTTGACTCAGGGATCGAGACGTGGCTGCACCATCCGTTACAGCCACGCGGATAAGATGCCCGTAATCTCGACTGCTAGTGATACGAGGCCGTTGGGATCCAGCACGGCGTTCCGTATTACCCTCCCGAGCCCACCGGTTCCATATTCTGCTAGTCATTGGATCTCGACCAGCGCGAGCAGCAATGTCGCGATACGATAAACCGCAATAGCGATATCAAAGTCGGAAACGTGATGGTACGTATTTCTCCTCCATACACGAGGCATCACAACAACGTTTCACCAGGCAACGCTGGTCAACTGCTGCTTGTGTATGAGAAATCGGCTGGAAACTTTCCTCATGTCAGCACGTTGTAGGTATCGCCACCGGCGCCAACCTTGTGTGAGTGCTCTGAAAAGCTAATCATTTGCATATCACAGTATCTGCTTCCTGTCGGTTAAATTTCGCGTCTGTAGCACGTCATCTTCGTGGTGCAGAAAACTTAATGGCCAGTAGTATAGATTGGAGGCAGCAGAATCGTACTGCAATCAGCGTCAAATGTCAGTTGTTTAGATGTTCTCGACAGTGTTCTTGAAAAACAGTTGTCCTCCCTCATGGTTTCCCATTTGAGTTCCCGAAAGATCTCCATAACACTTGCGTATTGTTTCAGCTTACCGGTAACAAATCTATCAGCTCGCCTCTGAATTGCTCCGATGTTTTCCTTTAACCCGACCTGGTACGGGTGTGCTATGTGCAGTCTCCTTTATATATGAACTACACTTTCCCAAAGTACTGCAAGTAAACTGAAGTCGCCCATTCGTCTTCCCTACTACACTCCCTTCACCTCACATCGTTCTGCAACGTAACGCATAGATGTTTAATTGTCGTGGCTTTGTCACCTGCCGTTGAGGTTGTCACGGAATTTTCCGACTACTCTATATTTGTCCGATTATTTTTACGAACGTAAATGTTTTTGAAAATGATTTCTCAGGTCCTTCGGTTGTTCTCAGGGAAACATATGAAAAAGAATGCTCTGTATTGATACTCCGAACAGCAACTTCGTAATGCTTTCTCAGAACGCTTTTGCTCTTCCACTAGCTAGGTTTCCAGCCACAGCAAGCCCACCCTCAGCTGGCAGCTACTTACAGGCATTTCCTGTTTTACACCAGCTAGTTACTCTAAATGGTTCAAATGGCTCTGAGCACATGGGACTCAACATCTTAGGTCATAAGTCCCCTAGAACTTAGAACTACTTAAACCTAACTAACCTAAGGACATCACACACATCCGTGCCCGAGGCAGGATTCGAACCTGCGACCGTAGCAGTTGCGCGGCTCCGGACTGCGCGCCTAGAACCGCGAGACCACCGCGGCCGGCAGCACTATGGGACTTAACATCTGTGGTCATCAGTCCCCTAGAACTTAGAACTAATTAAACCTAACTAACCTAAGGACATCACACACATCCATGCCCGAGGCAGGATTCGAACCTGCGACCGTAGCGGCCATGCGGTTCCAGACTGAAGCGCCTTTAACCGCACGGCCACACAGGCCGGCGCTAGTTACTCTAATAGTCGTGCTGCAGAAATACGTAGAATGCATCTGCTGTACGTTCTGCCGTGCTATGCACACAAGTAAACGAATATCTTTTTTTCATATATGTTATGGAATTTACTGAAGTTGTAACAGTGACGCTCTGGCGCATTCGAGACGGCGCCCGAGTCCCACTCGTGGACCGGCACAGCCACAGGCGTAGCCACTACTCTAGCGCGGCTCAAGAGCCGTCTCGAAAGGCTTCAAGCCATCCTTTAGACACTAGTGATAACGACGACACAGCGCTTTTACGTATTTGCCTTCACAACTTGTGCACAGACCTAAACCTAAGAATAAAAAATGTTATGAGCTGTGACTGTTTGCCACAGCAAGTTCTTTCGTGTATTGGATTCCGTTGTCGAAAGATATTATGTATAGCTGCAGCATCATCATCATCTCACGAATACAAATATGAAAGTATATATTGCACTATGACGCTAAATTTTCCTCCATCTAGAGCATTGGTACACAGTTTTATCAATGCAATCGTGACAGCATCCATCCCCGGCTTCTCACTTCAGGGATATCAATCCAAGCCTTTTTTATTTATTAATACCATTTTTCTTACTTCAATTATTATGTTTTGCTTTCAACTTGTGGGAAAACTTAATTGCACTTTCACAACACAAAGTATGGCGCTTACATACTGGGATCAAATACATAGCATTTAATATAGGTGTCAGCCTTTTGCAAACATAAGGAGCAGGAAGAAGTAACTGTTATGAGCTGACAGAGTACCGTAGAGTCTGTTAAGGACACAATGGAAATAACTAAGGATCTATGCATCTTGCAAGAAGGTTAAATGTATTTTCCTGCTAAGCTACGGGAAATTTAATACAACTAACTATATACTGTAGCTATTAAATTTTCAAAGATGTATTACACGCAAAAATACTTAATGAGGGACACAAGCTGATTACCAATGAAAAATATTTATTTAGAGGATCAAATAAATTACTGGCGGGTAACAGAACTGACAGCGTATGTTCTTGGGTGCAGACACTTTAGCTTCAGCCGCACTTTATGTGTTACAAATACTTTTACATATGAATTAACAATGGTGAAATATTAATCGGTACAACAGACTGCTATGACTGCACCGAATTAAATGAGGGCTTCCTAAAATTACGATAAACGTGAGCAGAGAGCTCATGTCACAACACTATGGTACTGTGTGACGATATAATAATTAACAGAAGTGGAGGGTTAATGGGCCGAGACAGGGAAGGGCAGTGGCAGGCGATTAACGCGACATACTTTTAATTGAGCATTTGAGGTAATTGAACATGGGTAGGGCAGGTTGATGATTTTACAGTCTTATCGGAGCTGTGGTCGAGTAAACATTGCACGAACGCCCTCTGAAACTATGTGTCTTACTTTCGTGTGCAGTATCGCGGGAAGTGAATCTTGGCTTACGGAAGGGACAATTAAGCAACAAAACAGGAGCGGTTTGGATCAAAAATTGTACGTTATGTCTGGCGGGACTACGGCGACGGCTAGTCCCCGCAGAAGACACGGTGACGTCATCAAAGGTAGCCGCGGTAGCAGTGAAAGCTGTAAATACTGTGAACAGATTAGCAAGCCCGCAGGTGAGCTGTGACATGGAATTACACTGCGGCAATCCGAATCTGAGTAGTTGGAGTAAACTTATAATCAGCCTGCCGGAAAAATGTGGAGCTTGATAAAGGAGTGACATTAGGTGACACTGTGGTAGATCAGGAAATGCAAGACACGACACATGTGAATCAGTAGTCAAACCAGTAGGCAGTGGTGTGGAATAGTGTACGATTATGCAGGATGCTACTCTGTGTAAATATAACACAAGCCGGCCTTACAGAAAAACGGATCCCGGTCCTTACATTGTATTCATCCGAGGGAAAAGCGGCAGCGTACGAAAGCTCCTGGGCGTTGGAAAATTGTTTCATGAAGTGAGAGAGCATTGAAACACTACACTGGCAGGAAGGAAGAGGTTAAAGGTGGACGTGAGAACGACCAACGCGGCCAACACAACTGCGAAGTCTCAGACATTTGTCGATCGTCAGCTCGAAGCATATGTACCAAATAGTCCGCAAACTGATATTGAGCCCACGTGTTGAAAGAATAACACAGAAATGCGAAAGAGCAATAAATATCCTATGAACAGTAACGGGTATTGAATGGTGAAGGGGGGGGGGGGGGGTTGGCGGACCCATAAGCATTTACGGGGCACTCATTCGTCCCTACCTCGACTATGCATGCACGTGCTATGACTCTGCAAGCAAATCCACCCGAGTTATAGAGGACAAAAACTGCGCGTCTGTCTCTGTGCTATGAAATCGATACCAACAAATGCACTGTTACGGGGGACATTAGAGCCGACGGCCTTACCTAAGTTCATACTGAAAAACAGTCCGTTTATGAGATCGATGGTTGTGTAGAATACCCGCACGATGGCTATCGACTGCACTACCGGGCGCTACTGGATCGACAGACAAGCGTCGACTTATGTTCTAGATTAATTTGAAATAGAAGAAGTATAGCACGAAGTTTTGCGCGCTACGGTTCTACCGTGTTACGACAACCGTTAGGCTGCGTTCACACTGCCGGCCGGGCCGGGCCGGGCTGACGCGTACTGGCTGGGCTCGTGCCTAGCCAGCTCAGGCCGACGAGTAGTGCATTCACATTGCGCGCCGCGCTGAGCCGGGACGGCGAAATGGGGGAAAATCCACTTCTCCGATTTTCATGTTTTAAAAATTCTTAGCGGTATATAAGACTTCGCCACATCGTTTTATGAACTTTTTTTTCCTTAAAAGCGTTACTTACGTCGTGAAAAAAGAAAAAGTCTACTTTTCGTTTCGCGTGATTTCTTAGTTTCGTAACGCTTCCCAACCGATTTTGAAGAAAGTATGCGGCTAAGAAATCTGATTTTTGTACACGTGGTAGCGTAACATCTTAGCTTCTTATTGAATCATTTATCTTTCCATATTTCTTAGCAGTCATTGTGAAATGATGCTATTTGTCAACGTTATGCACTTGATTTACAAATCTTGTAGTGAAAAAGTTGTGTAGCGGGTAGCTTACTGTTAGATCCGTTTTAGACCATACATTGTTGGGAATGAAATGTAGCTAAAAGTACCAAAAAGTTTTTGAAACGATAATAATACTGATATCTGTCTCTGGTCACAAGTAATGCGAGCTATTCAGTGGCGTCAGTGCCGCGTCCGCAAGTTCGCGCGGTTACAGCTTGGTTTAGTGTAGTCATATAATGCATGACAGAAAAAAACTAATTACTAGTGATCAGCGCAGAGCTAGTGTCGGTCCCTCGTATTATTTTAATGGTCTCATTGTCTAGATAAAGTGTCTAGATAGAAGTGTCAATGACATAGGTCTGATAAAATACGATGTGAAACTAATCACAAAAACAAACTGGAGATTTGTGATACGTTTACTGCAGAAACTGAAGCGCAATTCTGTAGTCTCGTCGTCTACTTTGACAGAAAAATAATGGAGAGTTAATGAAACTACTGTAGATCGACACAGATGTGCGTTTCATTGTTCTTCATTGTTTTTTTCTTCCTTGGCGGGCTGCGCTGCACTGTCAAGGTAATCCCCACTCTTTGGCTAAATGGCTGTTAGCTGCCGGAAGCCAAATAAATAAATTTAAAAAAATCCCTACCTTTCGACAGCTGACAGGCAAGTCATTAGAAAACGCAGCTGCAGTCAACAGTTGCTCGCCTTTAGCTAGTCTGTGCTGTCTTGTAGAACAATGTCTTCACTCTTTTATTGGTATTGTTTTGACTCTGCAGTAACTCGTCGAGTTTTGAAGTACGGATGAATTAGGAGGTTATGGATTCATCCCATAAATAGCGACAGACATTTAGGAGAGTGTTTTTCTTTACATGAAGAACTTAAAAACTATCCTGAAAATTTTCATTCATATTACAGAATGAATCATAATACATTTCAGTATGTGCTGCAGAACATTCAAGACAAAATTTCGAAACAGAACACAAATTTTCGCAGAAATATAACAGCAGAAGAAAAATTGTGTTAAACGATAAGGTAAGATTCGTTAGTACACACTTTTTGGTATGCAGTAGAACTTTGTACAGCATTCACTACCCCAATTAATTGTAGTCATGCTTTTGTATTTTAAATTTCACAAACGCTACCTCTGAGGGGAAGAGAGTTTATGGGACTCCTGAGAATCATTAGGAAGTAATTAGCTTCGTCATTTTGGGTAATGTCTTGCTGTGCCTTCAACGAGAATCGCAGAAATACTCCTTCAGAATTTTCCAACTTTTTTCTTCTTTTTTCTTCATGATGCAGCTCTTGGCAGTGGTGATGGCTCAGCATGTGGAGCCACTGATGACCTCACAAAATTCTTTTCATTACCTTGTAAGATAGACAGATTGATAGGCGAGGAGTTTTGAGATAATGCCCTTTGACTCAGTGGTTCTATTTCCACTGATAAGGAACTGTGGATAGCTCTTGGAACTTAGGAAAATCATATGACAGAACAAAGCCTGAGTGGAATTACATTTTAATATACTATTCCCTGGATCACATGACCTTATTTTGCCAAGTTACGAAAGTTATTCTCTGTAACTCTTTCGCAGGTCTTTGCATTTCGATTTCATTATTTTAATTGAAAGAATATAGAAGGGTTCAAGAAAATGTCTCTTTAATTATTTATTGTTGTATATCAGTGAAATGACATGGACTAAGTAAATATCTACTGTGCAAACAAAACTGTAAAAACTTGGCCCAACACCACACTTGAGTAACACATTTTACGATTGTTTTTTCTCAGGTATCTGTCCACTGGCATCTCCTTTCATGCACTAGCATCGTCATTCCGTTTAGGAGTGTCCACCGTATCAGTGGTGGTGAAAGACGTTTGTTTGGCCATATAGGAGTCACTTGTTCCCATTCATTTACCAACGCCAACTGTTTCTCGATTTAAAAAAATTGCCAGTGAACTGCATACGAGATGGCGATTTCCAAACTGTGTTGGATGTATAGACGGGAAGCACATACATGTCCAATGTCCTAAACTTTCTGGCAGCATGTTTTACAATTACAAACAGTATTATTCGATTGTACTCCAAGCAGTTGCTGATGCAAATTACAAATTTATAGCTGTAGATGTTGGTGCCTACGGTAAACAGTCTGATGCAGGCGTGTTTAAAGAAAGTATGTTATATAAGAAACTTACAAATGGGGAGCTGTTATTACCGCCACCACCAAGACTTAAAGGAATGTGTCAGGAACTACCGTACGTCATTTTGGGAGATGAAGCTTACCCCTTATTACAGAATTTGATGAGACCTTTTCCTCGCAGAAATTTGGACAACGAGAAGATCCTATACAATGATATACATTCCAGAGCAAGAAAAGTTGTTGAATGTGCATTTGGTATAATGACCAATAAATGGAGACTACTGAGGAAGGAAACTAAAACATCAATTTACGTAGCTGATCACATAGTCAAGTGCATTTGTCTGCTTCATAATATTATCATTGACAGAGAAGGATGCAATGTTGAAGCTGAAAAGTTTTGTAACAATGCTGATATGCAGACAGCTGGTGCCACATTCAACAGAAATTCCACATTACGTTCGAAAACTGTCAGGCACACTTTTGTTGAATATTTCGTTAAAAATGCAACTTAAAATAATTAAAAAAGCTTTCAAAAATAAATTCTGGAATTGAAAGTACTTAGCTATTTACTGAATTTTTGGGTATCTCATTTCATTGTAAATAAAACAAATAAAATTATGAAGGAAAATAATTTATATTTGTGTGTACTATCTGAAACACACTCCTTGGTTACTTCGTTCCGTAATCTGGAAACTGCATCATTACTGTCATACTAGCCGAATTTCTGATACCAAATTGATGGACACAAGTTAATGTCATATATATGTTATTCGGCATTCATTAAAGTAAGAACATCGCAAAAAGATGCCACAGACAACAGCTTATAGTAACGTGCCACAGCATGACTTTACAATGCATTGCCATCTGGTAGGCACACATTTCCGTCCCTCAGTGACACTCGTATCTGTCTCTGTTTACAAGTAAATGCGAACTATTCAGTGGCGGCAATGCCGCGATCGCTGACAAGCTATTGTTGTAAATGCATGTAAATACGGCAGATTAAATAAATGAAATAAATGTAATTTCGCATGTATCATTATAATAAACGTAATTTTTCCTCACTGACTGTGAAATGTGAGGTAACATCTTAAAATAAAAGACGTGTGCAGTCACACTTGTGATGAAAGCAGAAGGGGGACGTGTGATGCGTGTACTGCAGAAGCTGTAGTGCTGCTCCACAGGCTCGGGCCTGCGGTCGGCTCGCGCCGGCAATATTAAACACTCGGGATGTCGCCGGCTCGGCTCCGGGAGGCTCACGCCGTGTCGGCGCGGCCCGGCCGCCAGTGTGAACACCGCAATTCAAAACCATGTGTTTGGTATCAAAGCGGGCGGCGGCCCGGCCAGGCTCGGCTTGCCCCGATCGGCAGTGTGAACGCAGCCTTATCGTATATCCTTCGCTCAAATCAAAGTGAACAATCTGAAGGATACATATGATAACCCTTCAGAGCATGTGATGGCGATACAACAAGTCTTAGGACACAACATAATAGATGCAAGGTCTTGTCAAAAATACAAATGACACTGGACGTGCTTTCATAGGCCAGACAACACAAGCTTGTGGATGTTATACATTACCTTAGCAAATGTCTGTTATGACGGGCCAGAGTTGGTAGCCATTTTAGCGGCTCTTAAGTACGCAGTAAAATGCACTGAGGGCAATTATGATCTTAAACAGAATCCGAGCAGCAGTGACAATGTTGCAAAACAATTTTACACAGCGACACAGTAACACTGTCGTTTATGAAATTATGCAGCAATTAAGTAGGCCGCAAAATCAGCAAAGAGGAATCACATCAATCGAAGTCAGGGACCGTGACAGCGAACAGATCGCCCATCTGGCTAAACAGGGCGCAGCTTCAGGAGCACCATATCGTCCAACGGTACCACATATGGACTTCACTCAACGACTTGAAGGGCGATGTCGCTGAGGTGCGGTGATAAATGGAGCAGAAGAGTCAAGGACAGAGGGAAACATGCAGAGCAGTTCAACCTGTGATCCCGTTGACACGTTGGTACACGAAGCACACGGTGAGAGAGTGTCTTATACTGTCACTGCACGAATGAAATTCAATCGCGGTAGTTTAAAAAAAAGAAATCAACCGACAGGTCTTCCTGCACTTCCCCGCCTCCTCCATACTGCTGCTTGCATCCCACGTGATGGTTTCATTCCGGCCCGTGCTGCCGGAGCTGACCGTCGTGCGTGCATGAGGTGTGCTTGCTTGCGTGTATGAATGGTGTGGTTTTCTCTTCTGTTGATGAGGACTGTGGCCGAGAGATTTACGTAAGTGTCTTTTAATTGTGCCTGTCTGCAACGTGATGTGTCTTCTTTACAGTACGTAGCAATCTTATATTTTCCTACAATGTTAGCCGACCGGGGTGGTCGAGCGGTTCTAGGCGCTTCAGTCCGGAAGCGCGCAACTGCTACGGTCGCAGGTTCGAATCCTGCCTCGGGCATGAATGTGTGTGATGTCCTTAGGTTAGTTAGGTTTAAGTAGTTCCAAGTTCTAGGGGGCTGATGACCTGAGATGTTAAGTCCCATAGTGCTCAGAACCATTTGAACCAAGCCTACAATGTTGAACCATATAGTATCAGGATGTACCGAAAAGGTAGGCCAGGTGGGACGTTAAAATCAGCTGAGTGCTATGGGGTGCAAAGAACCGCACTACGTTACCACTATTTTGACAACAGATGTTAGGGCGTATTAACTCCTTTAGGAGAGTCCATATAAACAGACACATCTAAAACTAGAACCCGTGAGTGCGGCAGGGAGGCGGAGGAAGTGACCAGCAACACGATAGCACAGTCGAGAGCGGACAGTCTGAGAGGACGGAGCAGGCGCGGAGAACTGCACTGCCTGGTGGAGGGACCCCTGTTACACCAATACACTGGAAGACCATTCGGACACGTGAAACCAAGTCTAGTTGTACACATGTATTTCGTTAATATAATACTCCTTTTGTTGTAACAGACTTAAAATAAAATTTTGTACATAGATAAGTGCAGAGCATCCATATCAGTTTTATGAAATAAATACTTCTGTTGCTGTAGCTGCAGTGAAATTTGTACATAGATAATAAGAAAAACTGACGTTTTACTGATGCGTTTAAACTATTGTTGGTTGTATGGTGATGAAACTGAATGCCTAATAAATAAAAATAAGTAATTAGATAATTTTAGAATGGATTTGTGTTCTCTGATGATTGGCTGGTTTTGGGGGAAGGGCCAAACAGACAGGTGGTCGGTCTGATCTGATTAGGGAACGATGCGGAAGAAATTAGGCTGCGCTCTTCCGGCATTTGTCTGAATCGATTCAGGGAAGTCACAGAAAACCTAAAATAGGATGGCCGACGGCGGGTTCGAACCGTCGCCCTCCCGAATCCAGCGTGCTGACCACTGCGCCAATTCGCTCGGTGTGTCTACTGATGTGTACAAATCATACCTTCTGATATCAAGATGTGCTGAAGATTTTAGAAGATTGTGACTTTTTGGTAATTCAGTTTAGTCACAGTATTTTTTATGACGTGATTTTAATTTGTTGCTGTCGTGATCTTCAGTCCTATGACTGGTTTGATGCAGTTCTCCATGCTCCTCTATCCTGTGCAAGCCTCTTCATCTCCGAATAACTACTACCGTCTACGTCCTTCTGAATCCGCTTCTGTATTCATCTCTAGGTTTCCTTCTACGGTCCCCCCCCCCCCCCCCCCACCACCATACACACACATTTCCCTCCAGTATTAAATTGGTGATTCCTTGACGTCTCAGAAGGTGTTATATCAGCCGATCCCTTCACCTTGTCAGGTTGTGCTACAAATTTCTTTTCTCCCCAATTCTGTTCAGTACCTCCTCATTAGTTGTGTGATCTACCAATCTAACCTTCAACATTCTTCTGTAGCACCACATTTCAAAAGGTTCTAGCCTCTTTTTGTTTAAACTGTTTACCATCCATGTTTCCCTTCCCTACACACTTTAAATTAAGGATATAAATCTCAAAATGTACCAGAAGGTCTATCTTTAAACGCTTGTCAGCACCTTGCGTGACAGAAAATCTGCCATTAATAGTGCCAATAGGGTGCTCATGACGGGTAATTAATGAAAGCGAAGCTCGACTTCCTCATGTTCTTAATCTAGAACTTCTAAGTGCTTCTACGAACTCTATATATGAGGTTGAAAACTTTCCATGCGCCACTTCTAAATAAAAACAGGGACAGGAGCATGTGGTGTTAGTACCAGAACATTGTTGATATTGTCCAGAGGTTATACTGTTACACAGGCCAACGATGGAAATAATTCCTTATTCTTATGCTTTTAGGGTGGGAAATCCAAACGTGATTCATAAAAAACTGTATCACCCACCAGTTCTTCACATTTTATAGTAAAATTTATTAAATTAAGCGATTTATTTAAAGAATTTAACAGCTTTTATATAGTCAAAATAATTTTAAAAGGAGGTGAAATGAATGTAGATGACGTTGGTAGCACTGCTAAAAGACATTTCCTGGAAAAAAATGGTCGATTCTATTTTTGTGTTAACAGATGGTGTTTTGTTTACTGTCAACCTAATCTCACTTTCCTGTTTCCTGTGCATATGCTCAGTACAATGTCTAATCGTGGTTTAAAAATTCCGCTGGCAGTTTTTGTTACACTTGTCTTGAATTTGTGATTAAAAACACCAAAGAGACATTACAGACTTTGTGAAAAAGGTTTATCTATCATACTTTCGATCTAAACCTGGTGATCAAGATAAGTCTTGGGCGTAAAAAAAATGGTTCAAATGGCTCTGAGCGCTGTGGGACTTAACTTCTAAGGTCATCAGTTCCCTAGAACTTAGAACTACTTAAACCTAACTAACCCAAGGACATCACACACATCCATGCCCGAGGCAGGATTCGAACCTGCGACCGTAGCGGTCACTGTTCCAGACTGTAGCGCCTAGAACCGCACGGCCACCCGGCCGGCTCTTGGGCGTAAAATAAGGTATGTTATGTGTGTGTTGAAGATCTGAGAAAATGGTCCAAAGTGGAGAAAAATCCTTTAGATTTGCTGTTCCTATGATATGGAGGGAGCCATTCCTATGTTTGCTGCTTCTTCAGTGTTGATATTACTGGCTTATTTCGAAAAACAAGTAGGTAATAAGCTGCGCTAACCTTCCGTCCACCATCCGACCAGTAGGGCATGGTGTAGATTTGCCGTTTTCTTCACACCAGATGATTTAAATTTTATTACAGCTCAAGTATTTTCTGATGTACAATGTGATTTAAATGAACCAGATGATGATGATTTCCATTGTAATACAGAAAGCGTAGAGCCCAAATTGTTTACTCAGACCGATCTTAACTATTTGGTTAATGATCTGGGCTTAAAGAAAGAAAAAGCTGATTTGCTTGGCTCTAGATTTTAAAGATAAAAACTCATTGGCAGTTGGAACCAGCATATACATGTATAGAAAGAGAGAGCAGCAATTTCCAAAGTTTTTTCAACAAGGAGGTGATTTAGTGTACTGCTCAGACTTTCCTAGTCTGATGAATGAGTTTGGTATTGAAAACAAAAAGCAAGACTGGAGGCTGTTTATTGATCCATTCAAAACTGGTTTAAAGACTGTTTTGTTATACAATGGTAACGTGTACACATCTAGACCCGTTGGACATTCTGCACATATGAAGGAAAGCTATGGAAACCTAGAAATAGTGCTAAATAAAATAGGCTGTTCTGCTCATGGTTGGATGATATGTGGCGATCTAAAAGTAACATGCATGCTCCTTGGTCAACAAAGTGGCTTTACCAAATTTCCGTGTTTCTTGTGTGAATGGGATAGAAGGGCTAAGGATCAACACTGGTGCAGAAAGAACTGAACTGTGTGGGACTCTTTAAAACCTGGTGAGAAGAACATTCTACGCAAAAACCTTGTAGATCCAAAAAAACGTGTTCCTACCACCTCTATATATAAAGTTAGGCCCAATGAAACAGTTTGTAAAGGCTTTGCGTACAGATGGACCATGTTTTAAGTATCTCTGCCAAAAGTTTCCACACCTTTCAGAAGCTAAACTAAAAGAAGGCGTCTTTGTCGGATATGACATTAGAAAATTGATGTTTGATCCGCAATGACCTTAAATGAGAAAGAAGCATGGGTATCATTCAAGCAAGTCGTTACAAATTTCTTACGACATGAAAAAGACCCAGAATATGTTTCTATTATAGCAACAATGTTAAAGAAGCTTGAAACTTTAGGATGTTTGACGAGCCTGAAAGTTCACTTTTTGAACAGTCACCTTGATTGCTTCCCGAACAATATGGGAGATGTTAGTGAGGAAGAAGGGGAGTGTTTTCACCAGGACATTACAGTGATGGAAAAACGCTACCAAGGCCGCTGGAACACCAACATGATGGTAGACTACTGCTGGTCACTTCACCGAGAAGTTCAGCAAGCGACTCATCGTAGGTGAAGCTACACAAGAAGATCGAACGAAAATAGAGCTGACAAGTGAAAGGTCTATTAACACTTATCGTTGTTTTGAGGAGCTTACTGTGAGTACAAACCATGCTTATGTTGTAACAAAGCGTTTCATTAATTTCCCCATTTACCGTACGGCATAGGATTTTTATATTATATGGTAAAAAGCATACTGATCGAAAACAGTGGGTGATACAAAAAACTAAGAGTAGATTTGGATTTAGCTCATAAAAATCTATAAAAATCAGCTATCAAAGAAATAAAAGTTTTTCAAATTAATTTGGTTGTCCTGTGTTGTCAATGATTTGATTTGGTAGCCTGATATTGGAGTGAAACAGTACTTTAAGGTTATGCAATCTGAGTAGATTTGTAAGTTGGTGTGAAATTTTTTTGTAGAATGGGATGCAATCAAATCTGGGTACTCGTTTTGGTTAAAGCAATGGGGTGGGTGACTGGTTCACTTTTAGTGGTTCAACCGGTGTATTAATTATGAAAGAGGAATATCTATTAATTTGCGAACGTCAGTTTCTTTGTATAAATCTGTTCTACTGATTGGGATGAGGAGCAAACAGTGTACAGCTGATCTAAAATCGCTATTTTACACGGTTAAGCCAAAACATTATGACCTCCTGCCTAATAGCTTGTTTGTCCGTCTTTGGAATGAAATCCGTAACTGATGCTGCGTATCAGGAATCCGACAGTCTGTTGATGGTTTGTGGAGGTATGCGGCATTAGACTTATACGCACAGGTCGTGTAAATTCGCGCATTAATAGGCCGCTGATTTGAGTACGCGCGATGGCGCTAGGCAGTCACCCGAATGAATTCCATAGGGCTTACGTCAGGTGAGACTAGTCGCCGAGACATCAACGTCAGTTCACTATAATGCTCTTCACACCACTGTGTTACGGTTCTGCCTCTGGTTCTGATGCACGGACAGTTATACTGCTGAAAGATGACATCACCGTCGGGGAAGACACCAAGCATGAAGGGATGTGCGTGGTTCACAACTGTCAGCGTGTCTTTAACTGCTACTACAGGCCCCATGCAAGAGCAGGAGAATGTCTCCCATAGCACAATACCGCTCCCACCTGCCTGCGTCCGTGGGGCGCTGCACGTTTCGAGCCGCCGTTCACCTCGACCGCCATCGACCTAGTGAAGCAAAAATGTAATTCACCCGAAGTGCCGGCAAGTTTCCATTAATCGACGATCGAATCGCGATGGTCCCGTTGAAACGTCTCCGTTAGATTGGTTCCACACTATTTAACCTGTATTCCGTATGGTGACGCTCAGTCATTTATAATTTAGTTTTGTATATCGTGTTTGTCCCCATTCAGTGGTACACAATAACATTAATGGATTAATTTTTCCAGTAAGCACCAAACCCTATGTACATTACCCATATTTTGTACTCCCAAATTTCCTTTCTTTCTTAATAATGTGTATGAATGAGTGACTGAGTGAGTGTGTACGTTGAATGTGTCTTTTGTACACTCCTGGAAATGGAAAAAAGAACACATTGACACCGATGTGTCAGACCCACCATACTTGCTCCGGACACTGCGAGAGGGCTGTACAAGCAATGATCACACGCACGGCACAGCGGACACACCAGGAACCGCGGTGTTGGCCGTCGAATGGCGCTAGCTGCGCAGCGTTTGTGCACCGCCGTCGTCAGTGTCAGCCAGTTTGCCGTGGCATACGGAGCTCCATCGCAGTCTTTAACACTGGTAGCATGCCGCGACAGCGTGGACGTGAACCGTATGTGCAGTTGACGGACTTTGAGCGAGGGCGTATAGTGGGCATGCGGGAGGCCGGGTGGACGTACCGCCGAATTGCTCAACACGTGGGGCGTGAGGTCTCCACAGTACATCAATGTTGTCGCCAGTGGTCGGCGGAAGGTGCACGTGCCCGTCGACCTGGGACCGGACCGCAGCGACGCACGGATGCACGCCAAGACCGTAGGATCCTACGCAGTGCCGTAGGGGACCGCATCGCCACTTCCCAGCAAATTAGGGACACTGTTGCTCCTGGGGTATCGGCGAGGACCATTCGCAACCGTCTCCATGAAGCTGGGCTACGGTCCCGCACACCGTTAGGCCGTCTTCCGCTCACGCCCCAACATCGTGCAGCCCGCCTCCAGTGGTGTCGCGACAGGCGTGAATGGAGGGACGAATGGAGACGTGTCGTCTTCAGCGATGAGAGTCGCTTCTGCCTTGGTGCCAATGATGGTCGTATGCGTGTTTGGCGCCGTGCAGGTGAGCGCCACAATCAGGAGTGCATACGACCGAGGCACACAGGGCCAACACCCGGCATCATGGTGTGGGGAGCGATTTTCCTACACTGGTCGTACACCACTGGTGATCGTCGAGGGGACACTGAATAGTGCACGGTACATCCAAACCGTCATCGAACCCATCGTTCTACCATTCCTAGACCGGCAAGGGAACTTGCTGTTCCAACAGGACAATGCACGTCCGCATGTATCCCGTGCCACCCAACGTGCTCTAGAAGGTGTAAGTCAACTACCCTGGCCAGCAAGATCTCCGGATCTGTCCCCCATTGAGCATGTTTGGGACTGGATGAAGCGTCGTCTCACGCGTTCTGCACGTCCAGCACGAACGCTGGTCCAACTGAGGCGCCAGGTGGAAATGGCATGGCAAGCCGTTCCACAGGACTACATCCAGCATCTCTACGATCGTCTCCATGGGAGAATAGCAGCCTGCATTGCTGCGAAAGGTGGATATACACTGTACTAGTGCCGACATTGTGCATGCTCTGTTGCCTTTGTCTATGTGCCTGTGGTTCTGTCAGTGTGATCATGTGATGTACCTGACCCAAGGAATGTGTCAATAAAGTTTCCCCTTCCTGGGACAATGAATTCACGGTGTTCTTATTTCAATTTCCAGGAGTGTAGTATAACATCTGGCTGTCTGCTGTGGTAGCAACAGCGTAGCCAACGTAGCTTTCCAGTCAAGGCAAAGAGATTTATAGCCTTCCGGTAGTCTTTGGACAGTAGGTAAGGTGGCGGCGGAAAGACCCCTCTGGTCCATTCCGGCTACCTGGGGGGAGTGCTCTCCCAATTCGGGACTGCACGTCTGGTGAGTGGAGACGGTACTCTTAGGAGCGACTTGGCGCTGGTGAGTGTGTTAACGTGTGATGGTGAAAAGCTGTTCTAAC
This sequence comes from Schistocerca piceifrons, assembly GCF_021461385.2. Classification (NCBI taxonomy): domain Eukaryota; kingdom Metazoa; phylum Arthropoda; class Insecta; order Orthoptera; family Acrididae; genus Schistocerca; species Schistocerca piceifrons. The sequence continues at coordinate 29,356,634 of NC_060140.1, read as the reverse complement.
TGATGTAAACGTTTGATCTGCTAGTTCATTTTCAATTTCGGTAGTCGAATTCTTACATGTTTCAGAGTGTGTTCACGAGTACATTTTTCTGTGGGTAGTTTTCCGGTCCTTACTTTGTGCAAGCAGAACACGTGACATAAGAAATTTGTTACCCCAGCACAGGTTTAAAATTCTCTTTTAGATGGAATGTATGTGTCAACTTTTCACATGTGTGTATGTTTCATTTCTTCTACTTCACATTTCGTTTCAGTTTTAAGATTTTGTAGCTTTTCTTATACCACGTGATCGTGGTTTCACGGTGTGTAATTTGAGTACCTTCTTGAAAATATTTTATTCTTAATTCGGCAAGATATTTTATTGCTGTATGCGTCTGTATGGTTTACATTTGTGTCCTTGAAGTTTCCACGAGTCTTAGTAATTTTGCTTTCTTCATGAATATTCACCATTTGCGGGTGTTTCACGCCAGCACAACTTAGTTTCATGTGATGCAGATAAATTTCTTTTGGGAAAGAGTTCATATTCACAATACTTCAGTAACAGCGATAGGGATGGACCTCTGACAAGGGGAAGGCCTCAGACACGGCCAACCGATTCGGCTCAAATTTGGCAGGCCGCTTGTGTACAACCTAAAACGAAGGAATCTAAGATATTTCGGGTCAACACCGCCGCGTTTTTTGAGAAAATCACTCGTAGAGGTTATCACAAGCAATCGACTCAGAATTGGCGGAATCGATACATAATTGTGAATAGAGTATTTTTCATCATCAGGTATGGGGTCCGAAAATGCATCGAGGGAAGAAACTTTTACAACTGTCGCTTCTGTACCCTCATGGTAGACGCCTTTCGCCGACAGCGCAGATAGCGCAACGGCCAAGGTAGCCGGCACGGTAGCTCAGTGTGTTCGGTCAGCGAGTTAGCCACCCTCTGTGTTGAGAAAACTGAGTGAATGGATTAATAATGAACTTCAACGGGCGTCGGTGGACTTCCGCCACGAACAATTGTAACGAACTCTAACGAACTATAACTAACAAAATGTGGTTGCTCGTCATAAAGTTTAGGGGTGCTTTTCTCAGAATTGCGGGAGTGTTTACCCAAAATATCTTAGAGGCCTTCGTTTTAGGTTCTACACAAGCGATCTGCCAAATTTGAAACGAATCAGTTGGCCGTGTCTGAGGCCTTCACCTTGTGAGACTTGGTCTTATCGCGACGTGCAAAATTCTTTTCATCTCTATTCATGTGTGCACGAATCGTGCGTGTTTGTGTGAACTTTTCCCATGTGCGCCTAAAATTTCCTTTTCGTTTATCACCGCAATGTACCTCTGCACTCAGTATAATAATAACAGAAATGAGTTACTTAATTAAACAACAGACAATGACAGATCGAAGTTTAGAATTAATTTGTAATATTTCAATATGATGTTTTATTTTAATAATCTATGTTAAACTGTGATGACTGTTTCTCAGGCATGCCCCTCCCCTTTTGTAAGATTACTTTTAATACGTCCCACCTGGCGTTCCTATAGCGCGAAAGGCAGACCTTATATTTGTAGACTTCAAATCGATTATGTTACTCATTTTGTTGAGGTTTAAGCACTTGCTTGCTCTCAATGATTTGATTTAACGTTTGTACACGTACTTAAATTGTTCCCATATGCTCATTCCCTAAATTCATATGGATCTTTTTATTAATATTAACACCTTAGTTCTGCTTAACAATTTAGTGATCACTTTAGTTCTTATGCTAAATTTTCCCAGTTTCAATTATATTGGATGGCAACCGAGTAAAATTTCGAGGCACATGAAACTTAAAGTAGACTGCAGAGTTACACATTAACTTCCCTTAGTTCCTGTTTGCAAGACACTTTCCAGATAACCATTCACCCATTAATATCCATTCACCTTGCGCAAAGAAGTCGTAATTGACTATGTCGTTGGGCCAACATGTGGACACCTAGGGGTGGTCTGCTGTGGAGCTCCATGTTCAACAACGTACGATGAACGGTGTGCTCCGAGACACTTGTGCGTGCACCAACATTGTGATCTTTCGGCAGAGATGCCACAGATCACCACCTATCCTCCTTTACAAGGTAGACAGGTCTCCGAACCCCACATTCTGTGAAGAGTCGTGGACGTCCAGCGATTTAATGTCTAGTTGTAATTTCACTATTCTTCCTCTTTCCGTAGATGCTCAGCAGAACATGAACATTCTACCAGATTCGCCGTTTTCGAGGTACTCGTTCACAGGCTATAACTAATAATCTGCCCCTTGTCAAAGCCATTTATATCAATGGATTTACCCATTTGTAGGCCATATCTTTGCTAGCGCCCCCATGAACCACGGACGTTGCGTGCCTCAGCGATACACATAGCCGTACCGTAGGTGCAACCACAGCGGAGGGGTATCTGTTGAGAGGCCACACAATCAGACAAACATGTGGTCCCTGAAGAGCAAAACCATCGTTCCTCTAAAACAGCCATTCAGGAGGTCATCTACAACATCGATGTTCCGACACTTAAGCGGATCATGCACAATTTCGCTATTCGTCTGCGCCACATCATTGCCAATGATGGTAGGCATATCGAACATGTCAGAACCTAAATCCGAATGTCTGTAGTGACGTTTAGATGTTGAATACAGTATGTGCACACTGTAGTATGTAAGTAATTTACATTGTTTTCATATAGTTCAATAATTGTCGCTGTTTTGCATTGGGGATATGTACTGAATAATTATTGTGTGCGAATATGTTCAGTGTTTGTGCGCAAGTTGTGAAACTGATTGTATCTAAGTGCTGCTGTGTGAATTATCGTTTCCAAGTCTGATTCCTCGTAATATCCAATATCTCACGATGAGTATGTAGTGGAACAAAATCTGGCTACTGGAAGAATTACGTGTATCAAAAACGCATTGCAACGTGTTTCGCCGCCGTATCAATACAATACATCCGACTTTTTTACCACAGTTGCAGATTCAATGTTCCTAATGAAAAAGACAAGCTTTGTTTGTCTTGTTTCAACTGCCACACGTACGGTGATGAGCTCGTGTTTTATCTGAGTGCAAATCAAAGGAATTATCGAGAATCTCAACACAGACTTGTATGTCCTATCAAAAGGGGCACAGTATACGAACGCATCCAAAGACCAAGCGGTATTCATTGGTCATTATAGACTCATTAGCCTGAATTATGATTAATGCGCACCGTCTTCAACCCCAAATGGAAGAAATAACTTTTCCCTTGAGCAAAGAGTCTATGAGAAATAATATGTGAAAATCTAAATTGGAGTGAGCACGTAACCGCAACGTGCAAGAAGGCATCGGCATCTCCCCATGCGCAAGAAGAAAATATAAAAAGTTACTACTACTCGATCTGACATAGAAATTGAACAAATACTCACACTTCCAATTATTGATTACAGCGATGTTATCCTGCAAAGCGTTTTGCAGGAAAGCTCACGGAGTCTGGAACTGGTTATTTACAAATACCTATGTTCGTTATATCTGTGATATTGGACTCCTTGATCACATTTCACCATCATGTGCACAGCTAATCTGTGTGCGTGCAGAAAAGCGCAGAGATTTCCATACCTTCTGTCTCCTGTGCTGTCTTATCAACAGACTCCGTCCTCCATATCTCTTCTCGATCTTAAAGCTCTTTTGTGAACAACGCAGCAGAAACACCTGTTCCCATCAGAGCAAAATCCTATCTGTCCTACTCCATTCTTCAGCTACTTTCTCGAAGTCGTTTTGAATAGCACGAACACGGTTCTGGCATAACCTGCCGTATTGCGTTACTAAACTGAATAACATCGCCAGTTTCAGAATACAGTTAATGCATACTTACTAAGAAACAACAAGGATTACCATTGTTCCTGTACGCACTCGTTACCCTTCTATATCCGTCTTTGCAATCAGATATTCCTGTTTTACCAGTATTCTTAGTTGGTGCAGTCTCCTTAAATTTCATTTCCTCATAATTCGCTACATCAGGTAGCATGTACCTTGTATACCTATGAATCCTTTTTACATCTGCCAACACCATTATTATTATTATTATTATTGTTATCTTTCCTTTCTCAGACGTTATGCCTGGTTAAAAATGGAAAGTGACGCGAACCTTGATCAAGCGTGACTTCCTTTTAACTGTACGGTATATGTTACATTGCATTTAGGAACTTTCGGGTAATTGAACATGTATCAATAATTACAGATTTCTATAGTTGTATATATACGTTTGGATGTAGCTGTATTGCGTTGATGTGCTGGTGGATATTGTGTGGTATGACTCCTGTAGTTGATAGTACAATTGGTATAATGTCAACTTTGTCCTGATGCCACATGTCCTTGACTTCCTCAGCCAGTTGGATGTATTTTTCAATTTTTTTTCCTGTTTTCTTCTCTACATTTGTTGTATTGGGTATGGATATTTCGATTAGTTTTGTTAATTTCTTCTTTTCATTGGTGAGTATGATGTCAGGTTTGTTATGTGGTGTTGTTTTATCTGTTATAATGATTCTGTTCCAGTATAATTTGTATTCATCATTCTCCAGTACATTTTGTGGTGCATTCTTGTATGTGGGAACGTGTTGTTTTATTAGTTTATTATTATTATTACTATTACTGTTAGTGGCACTAGCGCAGTAATACAAGGACTGCTAGTATCAATTTTATTAATTCATAGACAGTTATTACTTCCCCACGCTACTACTGCAGGCATTTTAACAGTATTTGTCATATTATATCTTTATTTTTTATTTTTGGTAAACTATCATGTAAAAAAGGTACTGTACATGTGAAACTGTGTTCCGATGTAAGAGAGGGCCTGATAGCGTTAATCAGATAATGTGAAATATATAAATAAATAAAAATGAATTAAAACGATTTTAACCGCTGTTCCAAAAAAGTGTTACATTTCTTTTGTTTTATAAGTCGACGTCGTCATGCAAAGGACTTGCTGGATCTCTGATATTGGAATATTTTTTCTACTGATGCGTGTGTTCTCTCGCACCGTGTTTAGTTATTCAGAAGAATAATTTCTCGCCTGATACTAGCACTTGACAGAACACTTACCCAAGGGAATACCTATGACTGCCACAAATCCTGGAAAACCAAGTGGAACAATAGTGACACTAACCGACACAATGTAGAGGACCCCAGCCAACAACTCCCAGGAATGTAGCTTCCTCGTAAAATCTGGTGCCGGGTTAACCGTGTGAGAACTGGACACGCGAGAACTAAATCCATGCTGTACAAATGGGGCGCCAATGATAACCCAATGTGTGACTGTGAAACTGATGAAACTAGTGCGAGACTGCCAACTGCGGAGATCCTGTGGTGACTGCAGAGACTTCGTGGAGGCCAGCCCTGCCGCCATTAAATGGCTGTCACATCTGGACATAAATTTTTGACGAATTGTAGCTGTGATTATATCTCAGTTTTAATAATGACTGGTTTTTGTTCTGTTCATATTATTATGTATGTGTGTGTATGAATATTTGTATTTATATGTTATGTTATGTAAATTTACGATGTCAACACCGCACTTGCACTGGTATACCCATAAGATAAATAAATAATAATAACTAGCATTTAAAAGTTGTGCGACGCTAGTGTTGCGCTGACGCACAAAGAGTGTGTTGTCCTGTCGTGTTTTGCAGGCACAGCCTCTGGCAGGAGAGAGGTGCGCTCTGCCGGTGGTGCAGCCCGCTGGAGGCTTTCCTCCGCTTCAGGCTCTTTGCCTGGCAAACCGCCCACGCAGGACTGCTGTGGCGTGCTTACTGCAAGTACTGTGTCTTTAGTCAGTGATCTATCGGACTGTCAGTGAGTGGAGAAGTTGTTTCTTCCAAAACGCAACTTTGTAGTTGTCGTAGCTTTAACGACAGATACAAATGCAAATCTTGTCAAACATTTATTGCAAGAAAGACAATTGTAGAACATTCTATAAGCAACTGTTATTGATAGCGTTGAAGTAACTTCAAAGAGATATCAAAACAAATAGTGCCTGTCGCTATTCTGAAATTGCTCGTCAAGTTCCAGATAGCATTCAGTCGAAGGTTGTTAGGAAAGGGGGCGAGGGGGGGGGGAAGCTGATACTAAATAGTGATTGAGGTATAATAAATGACGCAAACGTAGTGTAATTTGTATGGATATGGCCATTCTATGGAGAGCACAGAGTACCCAGCTGTGTTTCCTCGCAAGTTACGAAAAAGCAGCAGGCTACACTGCCTGTCACCCACTGTTCACACGCATGCGTATGTCGGAGAGGCTGCCTGCTTTGCGGCTGCTACGTCTGCATTAAGTCTCGTTGCAACATCAGACAGTCATTAGTTATCCTCATCACTGCAGCGACAGAGGAACACTGTCCTTCAGTACACACCATATGGTGCTGTAACTCAGTGAGACTACTGAAACGCCAAATAATCCTCTGTCCATGTTAATGTTGCGTTTCGGTACGTTATAACATATGTCTACGATTACAGTAATTGCTTATGTCTGGATGATTTTTGGAAATAGTCTTCCATTGCAGTGAAAATACGATTAACAATAAGGAAACAAAGATAAAAAGGAAATTTTTCCTAGATACGTGAAGCTATAGTGATCATCGCATTTTGATCTTATGCAGTTTACCTGGATGCATTCGCTTTCACGTCTCTGTCGGCATCTTTTGTGTATCGTTGTGTCAGCGGTGTCTTGACATACCTGCAACAGAAAAGACAGATATCAGTGGATCTCTTACTGACACACAGCGTGATATTCATGACAGCGTTAAGACATAATCTCTCATAAACAAACAACAAGAACCAGAGGGTACAGCCGTTTTAGAATGGAACTCTAAAACATCAACAAAGATGTCCTAAATACCTGACTGCGAAAATTTTTGGTTCTGAACGCACAAGTGTCCTAACACCTACCTCCGGTCCAGATTGTATACCAGTCAGGTTTCTTTCAGAGTATTCTGATACAGTAGCTCCATATTTACCACCGCTCACTCACACAAAGATCCGTTATTTAAAGACTGGAAAATTGCTCAAGTCACACCAATGTCCAAAAATGGAAGTAGGAGTAATCCGCTTAATTACAGGCCCATTTCACTAACGTCGATTTGCAGTAGGGTTTTGGAACATATATTGTGTTCGAACATTATGAAGAACCCCCCTCCCCCCCACCCCCCAAAAAAAGAAAAAAAACGATTTATTGACACATAGTCAGCACGGATTCAGAAAATTTCGTTCTTGTGAAACACAATTAGCTTTTTATACTCATGAAGTATAGAGTGCTATCGACAGGGTCTTTTAGATTTCCAGATGACTCTCGACACCATTCTTCACAAGCGTCTTCTAATCACATTGGCTGCTTCCGGAGTATCGCCTCAGTTGTGCGACTCGCTTTGTGATTTCCCGTCAGAAAGGTCACAGTTTGTAGAAATACAAAGAAAGTCATCGAGTGAAACAGAAGTAAATCCCGGCGTTCCCCAAGGAAGTGTTATAGGCCCTCTATTGTTCCTGATCTAAATTAATGACATAAGAGACAATCTGAGTAGCCGTCTTTGATTGTTTGCAGATGATACTGTCATTTACCGTCTTGTAAACTCATCAGATGACCAAAACGAATTGCAAAGCGATTTAGATAAGATATCTGTATGACGCGAAAAGTGGAAATTAATCCTGAACAAAGAAAAGTGTGATGTTTTTCGCATGAGTAATAACAGAAATCCGTTAAATTTCGGTTACGCGATAAGTTACACAAATTTGAAGGCTGTAAATTCTACTAAATACTTACAAATAACCTAAATTGGAATGATCATATAGAAAATGTTGTGGGTAGAACAAACCAAAGACTGCGATTCACTGGCGGAACACTTAGAAGGTGCAAGAGGTTTACGAAAGAGACTGCTTACACTAAGCTTGTCCGCCCTATTCTGGAGTACTGCTGTGGGGTGTGGAATCCGAATCAGGTGGGACTTACAGAAGACATTGAAGAAGTACAAAGAAGGGCAGCTCATTTTGTATTATGACGAAATAGGGGAGACAGTGTCACAGACATGATATGTGAAATGGAGTGGCAATCATTAAAACGAAGGCGTTTTTCGTTGCGACGGGATCTTCTTATGAAATTTCAATTACCAGTTTTCTCCCCCGATTGCGAAAACATTCAGTTGGCACCCACCTACATAGGGAGAAATGATCATAGCTACAAACTAAGGGGCGTCAGGATTCGCACAGAAGAATTTAAGTGCTCGTTTTTCCTTTGCGCCGTTCGAGAGTGGAACGGTAGAGAGACAGCTTGAAGGTGGTTCATTGAACCCTCTGCCAGGCACGTTATTGTGAGTAGCAGAGTAATCACATTGATGTATATGTAGGTATTGAAGCCATACTCAATGGGTCGAAAAGGGCATACATTTAACTATAGAAAAAAAACTACATCATCCTCATTACTCACTATCTTACCATAGATTTTTACTCTGGTAACTGATTTTGATCTCGTGCAGAGATCATCTTCCGATCTGAAGCTAGGCGAAAAGGGAAAGTATACCTTTCAATCTATCACAGCGGTTTCTACTTTTCCCCAGTTTTCTATTTGAAGGTAGTATATACATCGCCCAGGGAAAGGTTCAAAAACTAAAAAAATATACCGAATGACTGAGTCTGTAGTTTCCCATCATGCTAATAGTGGGTTTCCATAAGACGTCATTTTTTATAATTTCACACAGGCACGCAGTGGTGATCTGTCTCCTGCAACAACTCTTCAAACTGTCATTGTACATGACATTCTACACTTACTGCTTGTGAGTTTACCACTTGACTTATTACGGGCCCTGATAAAATTATTGACTCTGTGGAAAAATGTCGCCTTCATGTGACATAATAAGATCTTAAGCACTGCGTGAGGATCTGGGCACTTAGACGTTAAATGTCAGTCAACTTATGACCCATTTGCAGAGCCACAGCTGAATGCAGCGAACAGGTCTGCAGGGGCACATTGAGCGTAGTAGTAGCTCGGACCCTCTCCGAATACGCTTTTCCTTCTTTTTATCGGTTAAAGACGAGCCGGATGTCTTCCATGTCTGGTTCTTACACGAGAGCATCCACACATCCACATGTACTTATATGTGTTCGAATTAAAAGCTGTCTTGGTTGCAACTTTTATTAATAACGCTTTTCACCCTCAAGGGGGATCTTTAAATTGTCTGTAGGGATAACAAAGAAGCAAAAATTAGGAAATGGCCGTAGGTCGCACGACTATAAATGTAAAGAAGGAGCTGTCACTGACCTTAAAAATTTCTTTCTACAACTTACTGAAAACCGTAAAACGGCTCTGTGCTAAACTGAAGCACACATCGAATCAGATGAACCCGCAATGACCGAGTCAAAAACTACCAATACAACATCGTGTAATCGCGGGATAGAATGATAAATAAATAGTCACTCGAACGAGACATACCTCAATAAAGTCGTACCAGTAAGCCAGAATGGTGCAATGGTAGAACTACACTCACAATGAAGCGTACACATTTAAACGTAATACACAGTGCTGTCGCCGAAACTTCGCGATAGGAGCATCAAGCGGGCACACAGGCAAGCAATGGAGTGAGTTTTGCATGTAATGTCTGCAGGGAACGCACGTTTGTTGTGCTCACATCCATGCCTCCAGGTATCAGGCACTCAGGTCGGTACCAAATGTTGAACGTCGATAGATCATCAACTATAACTCCGATGTAGTTCGTAGCATATGTGCTGTAGACTAGCGGAACGGGCGTCAATGTTAACTAAAAGTAACGCCAGAACTACGGAGCACAACAAAAGCATAACGGTGGCTAGGCAACATACGTTGCTTCCGTGGGGAAGGTGGGATAACGGTACATCTTATTACCAAGGCTCTCGGGTTAAAAACCCAATAATGTCAATTTTTTTTTCTTTTTATGCGCGAAAGTGTTATATACGACAACGTGTTTACGACATGTAAAAGGACTGTTTGCAGTTTACATCAATGTTCTCTTGGAGTCTGCTTTAGCTTCGCTTCGTTTCTTTGAAAGTAGTAAACTTATAGAGTGCTTTTGTAGTTTAACAGAAAACACAGTCAGAATAGAAAAACAAAGAAACAATTGCATCACAGTTCGGATGTAATAGTAATAATAATAATTAATAATAAAAGAAGTAATAAGATCAATATAATTACATAATGTTCAACTATCGAATCGACAGCTGACTGCCGAAAGAACATTGCTACAAACTCCGAAAAGTCCTTTTACATGTCAAGAAAATATTTTCCCGTATAACAGTTTTAGACGTAAACAGTTAGAAATAATTGTCATCCGTGTGGTTTGAAGGCAGGACCTGTGGTGGTACGACCAAACGCTCTACCTTCTCACCCACGCCAGTTCTTCAATACAACTGCTCACAGATACGCTTTTCCTGTGCTCCGTAGCTCTGCTGATACTTTTAATTACCGTTTACGCATCTTCTACTGTACGGCAGCACGCAGCACGAACTAAATCAGTGTCTTGGTTGATGCTCTGTCGACATACAACGTTTGGTGTCGACCTGAGTAACTGACATCCGGAGGTTTTGGTGTCGGTGAGGTTATATGAAAATTATCATGTTTAATGCTCCAAAAAAAATCTAAAAATGGTTCGTTCATTTTGATGAAATTAACCCTTCGGTGGGCGCGCCGCCCCATACCCACCGCAAATTTTAGTTTTCTTGACGCAGTAGTAGCGGGTTTCTATGTAACCTAGTCCGCCATCTTCATCGTAGATGGGCCGTGCGTGACCTCGTTTGAAACTACAGCTGAAACCACAATTACATCATCATTGTTAATTTTAGTTCAACCTTCGTTGTGCGATTGCCGCCACGTGCTTAATCATGTAAGTACTTTTCACCTTTACGTGCTTATGACTTGCACACGTATTTTCAGTATTTATTCTTATTTATAGTCATAATTGGTTGTTTTATGGATACGTTTATATCCAGGGAAAGTGATATTGTATGGGATCCTGAAGAGATCCAACGAATACTAGCGGTAATTTCGGAAGATGAGTTGACGTCAGTGGTAGGGTGATGGAATCCTAGCAAAATTTTTATATCAAATTGATACGCAAATTAATTACATTGATCAATTAATTACCCCCAACCCTGGGATGACATCATGTATATTCCCCAGCTGGCACATGTATCCCTGCAACGTCTCCCACTCCCTCCCCATCCTTACAGCCCCCCCACCCACACCACCACACCAACCCTATTGAGGGATTTTCGAATTCTGGCTGGAATTTCGAATTTTTGGGGGGATTTAGCATTTTCGCGGGTATATCTGTGTCCCACGTCCCTGCTGACGTCCCACTCCACACCATCCCACAGAAACTACTGGCAGAAATTCAACATGCCAGTGCCCTTTCTGGGACTCAAACCCCAGTCCTGGCCAGAAAACCCGAGTGCAACCACCCCCCCCCCCCCCCCCAGATAAAGGAGAGGAAGGTTAGGTTAATGCATTTTCTTTGTTTTGGTTGGGAAACTGAAGTAAAAATCGGTGCTAATTACGTAAATAAGCGTAAGGATCGGTCAAATCACACACCCATATGCATAGTGCTACACAAGGACCACCTAAAATCGCAATATAGCTCAAAAATTAACAATGTCATACAACTGGTGCTATCCTGCTAGGAAAAATTCTACAATACCACTCGAAAAAAGTGGCAGACGTACTCAAACTCTGCGCTTCACCCACAAGCTTGCAGGAAAAAGTCTGGAGTAGAAGGTACTATGGTTCAAATGGCTCTGAGCACTATGGGACTTAAAATCGAAGGTCATCAGTCTCCTAGAACTTAGAACTACTTAAACCTAAGTAACCTAAGGACACCACACACATCCATGCCCGAGGCAGGATTCGAACCTGCGACCGTAGCGGACGCGCAGTTCCAGACTGTAGCGCCTAGAGCCGCTCGGCCATCACGGCCGGCAGAAGGTACTATCTTTAGTTATGGGTGAGAAATATGTTGAACTGACTAGATGCTGGTGTAGGACAGGGAGGAGTTTAATAAGTGTATTACCTATAAGCATGAATGTGTCTGTCAATGTTGGACATCAGAGTTCGCTACAGACGCCTCCCTCTGGACTGCTTGTCAATCACCCTGCAGTCCAGGTAATCTAATTCCAAGAAATCCAATTCACACTACCACAACTGATGGAAAATGCTTCACTGTTCTAATTATACATCGACACTGCTGTGAAACAAAACTGCATTCACAATCATTGGTCATAATGCAACATATATACTGAGAACTAGGGAGAATCGTTGTCCCAAAAGATTGCACCAGCAGGGACAGCAGTTGAATGTGGGTTCTCCCTGATGTACGGTCACAAACTACCAAACGTAGATCCACTGTTACCTCTCGTCACCCCTCCCTCTCCCCACTGCAGGTGGGGATACAGACTTCTCAAAACAGCCAGCTGCTACCGCTTCCGCTTGGTGCCTATGCGGCCTGTCGTATCTGATGGCAGAGTCTTCAGTCCATTGCGTCCCCAGCGAGCACATGGCTACACTGTTCAGACAGTCGCTCTGCACTATCGGTGCAGCCATATTGGATAGAACGCTAAGCCAGCAGTCCCCTGAACAAAGCGAGATAAATGACGTCCACCTGAGTGAAACTTGTTTGTCGAAAATTGTGAACAAAATTGGTACAGATTTTACATTCAACTGCATGATACAATTTGAATCTCTCTCTCTCTCCCCCTGCCCCCTGTTATTTTACGACATCCAACGAAGTGAAAAAAAAAAGCTGCATCACTGCCACTGATTACGGATGCAGAGGTCTGAGTGATTTCTTTCATTTTGATGGACAAAATTACATGGCCTGAGAGTGTCCATCACGTTCAAATCAGTGTCTGTATATTAAATTGCCATGCATGTGTGTATTATAAACGTTTCAGGCATGTGAAATAAAATTACAGACTACGAACTTACATGCCGTTTGCTCACATGTTGGAAAAAAATACACTCATTTTATGTTCAACAACGAGAAGCTATAATTCATGAGGAGTTGCTGTTTTGTACGCTATGACAGGTCCCATTTTACCAGTGCTATGCTATACCGGTCTGGCATTTAAGAAACAAATCGTGAGAGCATGTCTTGTAATAGAACCTCCTAATGTCACATAGTAGAGAACCCTGTAAGTTTTCTCCAATACATTGACAACAAATACCGTGTGCATGATGACATTTTACATTTTTTGCTCCATAACTCGTCTCTGTTATCCAGCACATAATCATTTCCAATACCAGCAGATTTGCCTCTGTCTTCCAGCACACAATCATTCGAAATAGCAGCCGATTCTTCCATTCTAATTTTGTAAGCAATTTGGTCATCACATACCAGCCTGTTTCATGCCATCTACTCACATGTTGCGAACAACACTATATCTAGTTTCCACAATGAACTATAATTCAAATGATTCTTGTGTTCAAGTTTTGTAAGCAATTTGATCATCACAGAACAGCCTGTTTCACGCAATCTACTCACCTGTCGGGAATAACACTATCATTTTTAGGTTCCACAATGAGTGGTGTCTAGTTTGTAATTAGAGGTTATGAAGTATGAAATAACACGGGACTAGTGGTAACACCTATTTTTAAATAAGCAATCTTGACCATAATAATATTAACAGTCATGATTCCATGAGAATAGATACAGTCGATTTCTATTAGTTTTATGAGCAAACTTGGTGTTGTTTGAGGGCATTCAGCATGTTCAAATTACAAATTGTCATCTATGAGGGCATTATGTTGATTTCAGGTGTACGAAATACCGATACAGTCATTTAGTATGTTTTAAGAGCTTCCCTCATTGTTACTTTCTAACATCCAGAGTAGTTAAAAAACTATGAACTATCTGCATCCAAGCTTTAACCAGACATACCACTAACTGTAACAGAACCTCCCATAAGACTTTACCGTAACTCTCTCTTCTGATATATTAAAAACCAAATACTGTCTGTGTGTTGACATCAAGCATATTACATGTACACATATCGCTCAATAGGGGCAGGTGACCGGTGGTTCAAGTCGCTTTGACAGACCTGTGTGAAGTTTTGCCACCTATCCTGGAGCAAGAACATATCCAACAGACTATCAATCACAAGAGAGCGTTCCTGTTTTGTTCTTTCATAAGCAGTTTAAAAAAATTGTTTTTCAAGTGTAACACATCCAAGCAGTGTATGACTACAGCTTTGTACACCACCACGCACTTCGTTTTTCATCCACGAGTTTGACATCTGTCAGGTGCTAAACTAACATTAACACATTTCGAGTCATTGGCTCTCACAGAAAGCTGAACATCACATAGAGTTAACAACACTGCTCCCACAACACATAGGATGGTAGAAATAAAATGCAGAGGTAATGACACTCATTGACAAAAATATGGAACTCATCACAACATCTGATAACTGGAAGAGTTTGCGACACTGTATAGTGTTTCCAAACAGCTGTCCAATGGTGTTGACATAATCAGTTGATCTCACATTCCATAGTGACGGGGTAGCAGATGTCTTGGTGTTCCATATCTAATTTAATTTAAATTTACAAAGGGCTCAGACACGTGACTATATGCAGATCAGTTAATAAAATATGACGTAATAGGGAATTAATTACAAGCAAAACTGAGAAAAAATAAAAATAAGTGCTCCTCCTGCACCCATCCTCTGGCCACAATGTTGTGTATGGGAAGGTTTTTTGATTCCTGCGTCTCACTCTGAAATCTGTTACAGAAAAGTGCTCATGATGTGTGACAGGCGGTATGAAGCAGCAGATAATAATAGTCATCTTTAGATTGTTATCATTTCTGTTAAATTGTCGTGAAGCAGATATTCAACACCTTGTGTTTCCAAAAAAACACTGATATTTGAATTCAAAAATTTGTCAATAATAAAATACATAGAGTGTAATCTGCTCCATATTAGGTAGTTAATATTGTATTCAACTCTATAGTCGAACTTTTTCATTCTCATTGCTCTTATGAAAGGGATGGAAAATATTTTACTATCACTCTTTAATGATGTAGTTATTTCCGTGTTTGACCCAGATTTGATAATAGAAATGCATAGAAATATATATAATGAAATTTTGTTGTTGTTGGAGGTTTCATCAGCTGCCAGCACCGAGACCATGCTGATGAAGAATTAGTTTTGTCAGTTTAAAAGCGAATATTTTAAATTAGCCTTACCCTGACTGTTGCTGATATTGAAGGAAGCCACAAGCTTACTATTACCAGTCACCGTTCGTTTATTTCCACAAACACATTTCAAAGGTTTAAATCTCCATCATCAGGCGGATTGGTGAGTATTAATATGCCAAGTATGAGTAGTGTCACGACTTTGGGGTAACGTGTGGCACAGTCTAGTGGGCAGAAACGAAACACTATTTCACAACAAGGCTCTTAGGAGATCTTTACCTAATGACTGAACCTAAACGTAGATGTGGAAGTATAATAACTAAAATATAATCGCTCCAGCGGTCATAGGTCTCTGTCATAATGTTATGTGATTTACACTCGAAGACAAAAAGAGAGATAGTTAAAAAAAGATAAAAGGAAAAAAAGCAAAACGAGGCAACACGAACTGAATTACCCGATTATCCGACTGGTACAACGGTAGATCACCCTTCTTTTCACCCACACAGAGCTAAATTTTCAAAAAGTCTGAAACATGTATTTCTTTATTTCTGACCGAGAAACGAAATACTTGTTTTCATTGGTTTAGCTTCAAAAATTGCCTTAATAGCGACATTAAAAAAGCTCTTGGGGTAACACGCAGATCCATGGTGCCCCTTGCCATAAAGTTGAACCGAGTAAGCCATGGGACCATTCCCCACTTTCTCCTCTACCCACTTTGTAACAGACGGCATAGTTCTTCTCTTAGTGAAAATAACACGTTTGCTCAGGACTGCTACTTCATCTCGTAGGCAGTCACTTAAAACTATTTGAGGTACAGATTTTCAAGAGTGGCTGCTACCGAAAGTACGATCATTTAGTTTGTTTTCTATGATTTTCAAGAGTGGCTGCTACCGAAAGTACGATCATTTAGTTTGTTTTCTATCACATGTTGGACAGAGAGTAAGCCTAATGTTCCCCTTCCACCTGTTCACATACGCTCATACGATGTAAGGCATATGTAAAGCAAAGCGGATGATGTATTCGACTTCCATTCTAACACAGATATTTATCTGCCAGAAAGGTTAAACATTACTTGTCATTCGCGGAAGTATTACCATAAGAGGGCGGCAGGAAACAAGCAGATATTCTCACGATAATGTAAGGTCCGAGAATAAAAACTGAAATCGATTAACCAGACGGTATACACAGGGTTTCTGCTTTCCACATGAAGAGCATCTAGGGGGAAATGAGGAAATATCAACCCGAGAGGAACTCTGTCTTTCGCACTGTTTACTTTGCTACAAGAAAATGGAAGTGAAAACAAAAAATTCGACTATATTCGCAGCGAGTCTGACAAAACAGTACAACAGCAAATTTAACACTGCATCGTTAATTCCCTTTGCATTAATGGAACAAGATGAGGATATGTTTATTTTCCCTAAAAAGTAAGCTTTTGAAATAGTATGGGGACTGCTAAATTCGAAAACTTCTGCTCCCTTTGTCTCGCTCCTTCTCTCTCTCTCTCTCTCTCTCTCTCTCTCTCTCTCTCTCTCTCTCTCTCACACACACACACACACACACTTATCGAGAAAACACAAAGGAAAGAAGACCAAAGATCCCGTGTTTTAACCCGTTGCTTAGTTTGCACTTGGCGAACATCTTGGGTAAATTAAAAAGGTATTTGGGCCGTGTCGAATGTTCAGGTACCGGTCTGAAGCACAGTTTTAATCTGCCTCGAAATTCAAACATTGCTCTTCATTCAGAGGTGGACCAATGTTTTCTCAGCAACGCAAACAAGAAATACTGAATTAAGTGGATGGTGGATGGAGAATGAAAGAAGACATAGTTTAAACTGAGCTGTGTATTAGAGAGAATGATACAGAAATAACTGAAAAACGGCAAGTGAACAATTTGTGCGTCGGGTGGGAAACTCAGAGTCACAGGGGAATTTCGTTCCCTTGTGCGCCATCGAAACTTGACGTTCTGAGAAAGATCATTTGAAGGTAGTGACCGAAACGTTATTCTATATGGCAACAAGACGCCGCAGTCACGAACCTGGGAAAGTCCTACTGAAGGTCACAGGCTCTAACTCGGTGCCGGCCGCGGTGGCTGAGCGGTTCTAGGCGCTCAGTCCGGAGCCGCGCGACTGCTACGGTCGCAGGTTCGAATCCTGCCTCGGGCATGGATGTGTGTGATGTCCTTAGGCTAGTTAGGTTTAAGTAGTTCTAAGTTCTAGCGGACTGATGACCATAGATGTTAAGTCCCATAGTGCTCAGAGCCATTTTTTTCTAACTCGGTAGTTCAGTCATAAAACTGAAGATCAAATTTGTTTAACAAGGGGAGGCCGCCAATTGTGAAATTCAGATTCGATTCATACTGCGCATAATAAAAGCTCATCGCCAGAGGTGTAATGTGGCAAAGCACCAAGATGCACTTCTCAGCCGTTGTCGAGAAAATCGACAGTTAAAAGAAACCGTTGCGGTGAAATACTCTCGACGAAGAGTGATTTTCTACAGCGTCGTGGCGCAGCGGTAAGCGCTCGGGTTCGTAATCCGAAGGTCGAATCTCGCGCCATGCAAATTTTTTTTTATTATTAGTTTTTTGTAATTTATATATATATATATATATATATATATATATATATATATATATAAAGTATTAATGAATTGCTTATGCATGTTGGTGAAGGCGGATCGCTCTCCAATTGTACCGCGTCCATTTTTCCGTTTTTTCTTAACAGGGTGTACCAAAGCTCTCCCGTCCGCACTGATTTTCGACAATGTTATAAGTTGCGCTAGGGACCGCATCTACCTTCTGTCGAAGTTAGCAGGCAACTACGCTGTTATGCGGCGGCTCGTTTCGGCCCATTCAACATCTGTCCTTCAAGTGTAACGAGCGAGTAACGGAGTTTATATTTCATACCTGCCACAGCAAATTTGTGTTCGTAGGGTCTCTATTCTAATTCGAACGTTTGACTTACGCTATACGCATTCGTTTCGGAATATCGTTTCTACGTCTTCCGTTAACTATGCGTGGTTAACATTATGAAGACAATTAATAACATTTGTGAAATACAACTTTGTTTGCGGAAAACATAATGATGTTCGAAGTCGCCAGTTTTTCCACGACGGGAATTATATATATATATTATAAAAAACAAATACTAAAAAAAGGGTGCATAGCGCGAGATTCGATCGGGCGACCTTCGGATTACGAACCTGAGCGCTTACCGCTGCGCCACGACGCTGTAGAAAATCACTCATCGTCGAGAGTATTTCACCGCAACGGTTTCTTTTAACTGTCGATTTTCTCGACAACGGCTGAGAAGTGCATCTTGGTGCTTTGCCACATTACACCTCTGGCCATGAGCTTTTATTATGCGCAGTATGAATCGAATCTGAATTTCGCAATTGGCGGCCTCCCCTTGTAAGTGGAAACACAGATGCCAGTAAAAAAAATATTAACTGTAAGTAATCACGGAGCGAGGTGACGCAGCGGTCAGCACAATGTAGCCGTATTTGGGAGGACGACGGTTCAAAGCCCCTTCGGTGATCCAAATTTAGGTTTTACGCGATTTCCCTAGATCTAGGTCTAGGCGTATGCCTAAATGGTTCCTTTGAAATGGCACGCCCAATTTCTTCCCCGTCCTTAATAAACAATACGAGCTTGTGCTTCGTCTCCAATCAACTCCTTGTCGAAAGGAAGTTAAACTCTAATCGACTTTTTTTCGATTGTTTGAGAGGTATCATTCGGGCTACCGTCTGTTTACTGGGTGTGTAACACTGCTTGTTTAGGCGACGCTCGCTAAGGGGCTGACTGAGGCCTGTCAACGGCATGTGTAAGAGATTACAACCGCGAGAAACATCGGATATCACACTCCAGCGTCAGGAATGGACGACTGACGGGGACATACAAAAACATAGCTCCCCACAAGCGTTTTACCACCGCGAAACACTGAAGCCGATAAACAGGGGAGTAGTGGACAACTGAGCCGGCGGATTTCCGATAGTGTTAGTGGCAGGATATGAATGGGACGCGAGTTTATTCATCGTAATTGATTCAAAGTTCGGTTCTGATACATGCTACGCATACGCACTCCGTTGTTGACCAATAGCGATCGCTCATTGAGTTCCTGTGGAGACCATAGCGATGCGATTGGTCCACAGTGTGATGGGCACGGGCCGCTACTGCATATGGAACACGCCTGATTTTAAATCTCTTGCCTACGTTCGTCTCAGAATATGCTATTCCGCAGGAGGACGCGTCTTCCACATGTGCACTGTGTGACGTACATTGCTTAGCAGCTGCTGCATAATTCCATTGGAATGGGGTTTGTATTTGTCGAAGATAGACCTCCTCTGTACTGCTGTTTGAAATCTCTATCAGACAAGATGTTTTTGTCGTGTAGAGGGTATATCAGCAGTAATAGGGTAAACGCGTACAGCTCAAAGTAGACTATAGTAGAAAGCAAAACAGGTGTCACTAAACATTGGCTCTCAAACCCATACCTGAAGAGTTATGAGTACTTGTTCAACTTCCATACTATGTAACAAATCTCTTTTACTGAAAGCTCTTTGCTTTTCGTATTTTGGGAGAAGGTAGTATCGTCCAAAATTGGAAATCAAGTCCATAAAACATGGGCTCTAAAGAGCGTACTTAAAGCCTTATAAGCATTTGTTCTGTAGAAGAGATGTTTTTCACAGTAGCGAAGATGATGAAGCTCTTCAGCTATGATTTTTAGAGCCCACGTTTCCTGTGACTTTTTTACTTCTAATATAGTGTACTCTGAACTGTATGCGTTTACGCCACTCATTATGATACATCCTTTATGTACAGATATGAAACGTCGGTTCCGTTGTAATGGGACGGTTCGGTAGGATGGCGCTGAGACCAGACTGGAAACTAGCCTGGTCCCTTTGCATTACGTGTAACGTCTACCAACTACGGATCACAATGGAACGCCAAACTAAACGAGTCGTGATGCGTATTCATGTCACCGTTATCTATATACAGGGCGGGGCAACTAAAAGCAGATCGGGGAACAGAGTTCCAGGGTACAAGGGAACACACCAGAGGAAACGAAATACAGCAACAACCTGACTACAGCAGACGTTGAAAGTGACCGCCAATCATCTCTTGCCACTTTTGGGCTCTGGTAAGCAACTTGCTGGAATTGCTATAGTCCCATTCGAAATGTTCTGCTGCAGTTCTTGAAGAAGTTGTTGCGGTACATCTTAGACTTGCGAGGTTCCTCACAAAGTAATGGCACGCTGACAGCTCAGGTGACGTGGGTGGCCAGCTAGGGCCGCGACCAGACTGGCCTTTGCTAACATCTCTCACAGGCGTGAAGGTTCGGCCGGCTGTACGGAGAGTTGCTCCATGCTGTTGAAAGTAACTGTAAGTCTTTCCTCCTCCGTTAACGCTGCCACGGATGGTTTCAAATTGTTCAAATGGCTCGGAGCACTATGCGACTTAACATCTATGGTCATCAGTCCCCTAGAAGTTAGAACTACTTAAACCTAACTAACCTAAGGACATCACACACATCCATTCCCGAGGCAGGATTCGAACCTGCGACCGTAGCAGTCGCGCAGCTCCGGACTGAGCGCCTAGAACCGCTAGACCACCGCGGCCGGCACAGATGGTTTCAAATTGTGGCAATGTAACACACCGAAGGCAACGTCCGATGAAAGAAGATGGGATTAATAATATGGTGTGCAGACACTGTACACGAAACCCCAACTTTCGCGGAAGTTACGCGGGTTCTCCGCTGTCCAGAACCTCTGAGTCTGTGAGTTGTCATAACCACTCAGACATAATGATCAGAGCCATCTCCAAGATATTTATTGTTATCTCCGCGAAAACACTGGCGTGGCTGAGAAGGATCTGCTGATTTTAATAAGTAAGCAACAGACACCTAGTAGGGATGTACACTACTGGCCATTAAAACTGCTACACCAAGAAGAAATGCAGATGATAAACGGCTATTCACTGGACAGATATAATATACTAGACCTGAAATGTGATTACATTTTCACGCAATTTGGGTGCATAGAACATGAGAAATCAGTACCCAGAACAACCACCTCTGGCCGCAATAACGGCCTTGATACGCCTGGGCATTGAGTCAAACAGAGCTTGGATGGTGTGTACAGGTGCAGCTACCCCTGCAGCTTCAACACGATACCACAGTTCATCAGGAGTAGTCACAGGCGTATTGTGACGAGCCAGTTGCTCGGCCACCATTGACCAGACGTTTTCAATTGGTGAGAGATCTGGAGAATGTGCTGGCCAGGACAGCAGTCGAACATTTTGTGTATCCAGAAAGGCCCGTACAGGACCTGCAACATGTAATCGTGCATTATCCTGTTGAAATGTAGGGTTTCGCAGGGATCGCAGGGTAGTGCCACGAGTCGTAGCACATCTGAGATGTATCATCCACTGTTCAAAGTGCCGTAAATGCGAACAGGAGGTAACCGAGACGTGTAACCAATGGCACCCCATACCATCACGCCTGGTGATACGCCAGTATGGCGATGACGAATACACGCTTCCGTGTGCGTTCATCGCGATGTTGCCAAACGCGGATGCGACCATCACGATGCTGTAAAAGGAACCTAGATTCATCCGAAAAAATGACGTTTTGCCATTCGTGCACCCAGGTTTGTCGTTGAGTACACTATCGCAGGCGCTCCTGTCTGTGATGCAGCATCAGGGGTAACTGCAGCGATGGTCTCCGAGCTGATAGTCCATGCTGCTGCAAACGTAGTCGAACTGTTCGTGCAAATGGTTGTTGTCTTGCAAACGTCCCCATCTCTTGACTCAGGGATCGAGACGTGGCTGCACGATCCGTTACAGCCATGCGGATAAGATGCCTTTCATCTCGACTGCTAGTGATACGAGGCCGTTGGGATCCAGCACGGCGTTCCGTATTAACCTCCTGAACCCACCGATTCCATATTCTGCTAACAGTCATTGAATCTCGACCAACGCGAGCAGCAATGTCGCGACACGATAAACCGCAATCGCGATAGGCTACAATCCGACCTTTACCAAAGTCGGAAACGTGATGGTACGCCTTTCTCCTCCTTACACGAGGCATTACAACAACGTTTCACCAGGAAACGCCGGTCAACTGCTGTTTGTGTATGAGAAATCGCTTGGCAACTTTCGTCATGTCAGCACGTTGTAGGTGTCGCCACCGGCGCCTACCTTATGTGAATGCTCTGAAAACCTAATCATTTGCATATCAGAGCATCTTATTCCTGTCGGTTAAATTTCGCTTCTGTAGCACGTTATCATCGTGGTGTAGCAATTGTAATGGCCAGGTCCAGGTGAAGTTTTCGTCCGTATGATGTATGATATATGGCGGTCTCTTGAGGTGTCGGGTTGATTTAGTACGAGCCTGAAGCATTTTCTGGTGAACTGCAGACACGTTTACCGACGTGCGGCCAAGCCTTTGAATGTTTTTTGACTTATTCAAAACGTATCTTGCCTGACGCCATTTTCGGACGAAGCTCTCCACGGCAGTCCTTGCTGGCATGTTGACACCATTCAACTTCTTAGCAAACAACTGACCACACAGTTCCCACGATCTACCTGTCACGTAACTTTCCATAACGAACACCAGCTGTTCCACTGTGAGCAACATCGTCCCTTTTGCACTACGCTCTGAACCGGTGTGGATCACATGGCGGCCGTAGACGTGGTCTGCACGTCACAGGGTGTGGTTACAGGCATACATTCACTTTCAATCGCCGGCCGGGGTAGCCGAGCGGTTCTAGGCGCTACAGTCTGGAACCACGTGACCGCTACGGTCGCAGGTTCGAGTCCTGCCTCGGGCATGGATGTGTGTGATGTCCTTAGGTTAGTTAGGTTTAAGTAGTTCTAAGTTCAGTCCCATAGTGCTCAGAGCCATTTGAACCATTCACTTTCAGTCATATCCACTCGTCTGGCCCACTTTGCCACACCCTGTATGCAGCTTCCGTACTTTCCTGCGCTCATAATTCGAAGACTTCGCCCCACATGAAACTCGCTAAGGGTTCTGTAATGTAGTCCTCTGAATGAGTTGCGGCAGAAGTCTGTTATGAGCCCCATTTCACGCTGGCGAAGAAGCTCGCACTTAGTAGTTGGTAAACATTCCTAATTCATGGCAATGTAGTCTTTCTCGCTGAGTTTTATTGACGGAATCTTCTCGTGTTATCAGCCGAGTCGTATTGCGTTTCGAAGAGTTTTCTGTTTGTTATCTTCGGGCGACTGATGATGGCGAGTAGGGAACTCGTCGAAACGTTGCGACAACACGACGGCACGAGTTTACTATTAACGCGAGACTAATTCGTAAGGGTTTTAATTAAAAATTCTCATTGGATTCTCTTAGTCAGTTCAACATAATTGTGAAATACAGCGTTGTTACCGGAATCTCTCCGGCATGCTGCAGCACAGATGGTGGGACAGGCGCGCAAAATCAGAGGAGTAGCTATTGTAGCTACCCACCCATTCACGACCAGCCGTAAAAATGCGACGTGCAGACAGAGGGGGCGAGTGCGGACGGATGGGGTCGCCGACCGGCGTACGCTGGCGCCGCCACGGTCATTAAGTGAGAGTGGAAGACCCCGGCACCAGGTGAATGGCGGCTGGCGGCGCCTGGTGGGGGCGGCCTGGGGGCAGAGGCGGGGGCGGCACTGCGCCAGAGGCACGACCGCGCTCAACACCCGGCATCGTCCCGCAGTTACTATGACCCGTGCGTCTCGCTGGAAGGAACCGGAACCTGTTCCAGTCTGATGGGAACTCTACACTGGAAAGAACACGTGGAAAATGTCGTGGGAATGGCAAACCAAAGACTACGTTTTATAGGCGGATCGCTTAGAAGATGCAACAGATCTACTAAAGGGACTGCCTACACTACTTTTATCCGTCCTCTTTTGGAGTACTGCTGCACGGTGTGGGATTCTTACCAGACAGGATCAACGAAGTGCGTCGAGGAAGTTCAAAGAAGGGCAGCACATTTTGCATTATCGAGGAATAGGGGAGAGAGTGTCACGGACATGTTACAGGTTTTGGGGTGCACATCATTAAAATGCAGGCGTTCCTCGTTGCGGCGGGATCTTCTCATGAAATTTCGTTCATCAACTTTCTCCTCCTAACGCGAAAATATTTTGTTGACGTTTCTCCCTGCATAGGGAGAAACAATCATCGTAATAAAATAAGGGAAATCAGAGCTCGCAGGGAGAGATATTGGTGTTCACTTCCCTGCGACTTGTTCCAGGGTGGGATAATAGAAAACTATTGTGAAGGTTATTGGATGAACCTTCTGTCAGACACCACTTTGTCTGCAGAGTATCAATGTAGATATAGATGTAGATGCATACCTGCATGCAGTGACCGGCCGGACTGGCTGAGCGGTTCTAGGCGCTACAGTCTGGAACCGCGCGAGCGCTACGGTCGCAGGTTCGAATCCTGCCTCGGGCATGGATGTGTGTGATGTCCTTAGGTTTAAGTAGTTCTAAGTTCTGGGGGACTGATGACCTCAGAAGTTAAGTCCCATAGTGCTCAGAGCCATTTGAACAATTTTTTTTTTTTTTTTGCATGCAGTGTGGTCAAAATGAAACTGGCCCCGAAAATACTTTCAACAAGACAGACGCAGAACTACCTATAATTAACGAAGATCAAAGAAGATGCTCGAAACGACCACCGGTGACGTCGACGCAGCGCTGTTCTCGATTAATCAACGCGTGAGGCATAGGTGGCACACCAGCTGCTGCAGTACTTCCAGTGTGTGGGGGTTACTTGAGTGCAGCTGACCTTCCAGTTTGCCCCACAGGTAGAGAAACCGAGCGAGCGAGCTGTCCACGAGACTGCGCTGCCTCCGCTGGCATTCTCTCCTCACTGGACTCCTCACACACGCGTGACGAGGTTGTCAAGGCAGTGTGTGCTGTTGATCCATCTTGCCGAAAATTTCCGTACGGCCGTCCTTCTGCGCGTTGGTACACATATCGACCAAACAGTTTCTGGGCAAACCGGTTAACATTGGTATTTTGCTGGAAAAATTGTGTTATGATGTGACACCATACATGCGCAATGACATAATGCGGTGTCCCTTCAAAATACTGATGCATAATGGCGTATGTTGTATGAGTTCGCATACCCTGACAGGCTGAACCGTGTCTCATCTGAAGATGGCTCTGAGCACTATGGGACTTAGCATCTGAGTTCATCAGTCCCCTAGAACTTAGAACTACTTAAACCTAACTAACCTAAGGACATCACACACATCCATGCTAAAAGGCAGGATTCGAACCTGCGACCGTAGCGGTCACGCGGTTCCAGACTGAAGCGCCTAGAACCGCTCGGCCACACCGGCCGGCCTCGTAACTCTTCCCCATTCACAATGGGTAGTGTAGGCTTGTACACGGGCAGTTCGAGTAATATGTGGTGTCAGTTCGTGAACTTGTTGCTGATCTCTGCTCAGAAGTCTGGAAAAACAGTGTACATTATCTCCAATATCGTTTGTGTAAAAAAATGAAACACCTAGAGCTCCCTTATGACGTCATTATTGTACAGTTGATGGTTGGAGAGACATCACAGTTACAGGTAGTCTGCATAAACCAGTTGTGTTGGCCACTGATGCATCATGTATACGGATGGTATTAACTGCTTCTGAATCAGCTGAGGCCTGAAGATGGTGCACTGATGGACCAAAACTCGTAGCCATACAATAAATGACATCATAAGGACGGCTGTCGGTGTTTCAGTTTCTTACATAGGTGAACAGCCGTATTCCCCAAGATGTCCAACCACAGGGATGGACACACAGAAACTTAGTGTCGTTTGTTATTGACAACATCAGCTTATCCCCCAACAATTAGCAGATTTTACTGAGATAATACTAGGCAGAAATCCAATCTGCATTAAGGTCGTACCTCCTCGATTCTTGTGTGGAAAGCTAGCAGTATTCGGCTGGATCCATTTGCAACACCTGAAACATCCCCTTAGAAAAATTAATGAATTAGTGTGCTGGTAAACGTCTTACATTATTTGGTTTTCAAACAGCTGAGCAAAACTGAACGTGCTCATACATTTCTCTGTTTACTTATTCAGATCACCAATAAAATGACACACAATATTTTTAGCGCAACGCAATCTGACTTTCAAAAATCCCTACAAAAAATGACCCTGACTAACATTAACCTACACCTTTCAAAGATCACTTACCTCACAAAAATCTTCGTTACTCGAACTACTGCAATACAGCGAGCGCCACTACTGCCAGCTACATAAAAGATTCAAACTACTGAAGGCACTAACTACTGATAGACACACACACACACACACACATATATATATATATATATATATATATATATATATATATATATATATATATATACTCCTGGAAATGGAAAAAAGAACACATTGACACCGGTGTGTCAGACCCACCATACTTGCTCCGGACACTGCGAGAGGGCTGTACAAGCAATGATCACACGCACGGCACAGCGGACACACCAGGAACCGCGGTGTTGGCCGTCGAATGGCGCTATCTGCGCAGCATTTGTGCACCGCCGCCGTCAGTGTCAGCCAGTTTGCCGTGGCATACGGAGCTCCATCGCAGTCTTTAACACTGGTAGCATGCCGCGACAGCGTGGACGTGAACCGTATGTGCAGTTGACGGACTTTGAGCGAGGGCGTATAGTGGGCATGCGGGAGGCCGGGTGGACGTACCGCCGAATTGCTCAACACGTGGGGCGTGAGATCTCCACAGTACATCGATGTTGTTGCCAGTGGTCGGCGGAAGGTGCACGTGCCCGTCGACCTGGGACCGGACCGCAGCGACGTACGGATGCACGCCAAGACCGTAGGATCCTACGCAGTGCCGTAGGGGACCGCACCGCCACTTCCCAGCAAAT
Organism: Schistocerca piceifrons; assembly: GCF_021461385.2. Taxonomy (NCBI): domain Eukaryota; kingdom Metazoa; phylum Arthropoda; class Insecta; order Orthoptera; family Acrididae; genus Schistocerca; species Schistocerca piceifrons. The sequence goes on along the minus strand of NC_060140.1, from coordinate 29,329,585 downwards.
TAGGGACACTTTTGCTCCTGGGGTATCGGCGAGGACCATTCGCAACCGTCTCCATGAAGCTGGGCTACGGTCCCGCACACCGTTAGGCCGTCTTCCGCTCACGCCCCAACATCGTGCAGCCCGCCTCCAGTGGTGTCGCGACAGGCGTGAATGGAGGGACGAATGGAGACGTGTCGTCTTCAGGGATGAGAGTCGCTTCTGCCTTGGTGCCAATGATGGTCGTATGCGTGTTTGGCGCCGTGCAGGTGAGCGCCACAATCAGGACTGCATACGACCGAGGCACACAGGGCCAACACCCGGTATCATGGTGTGGGGAGCGATCTCCTACACTGGCCGTACACCACTGGTGATCGTCGAGGGGACACTGAATAGTGCACGGTACATCCAAACCGTCATCGAACCCATCGTTCTACCATTCCTAGACCGGCAAGGGAACTTGCTGTTCCAACAGGACAATGCACGTCCGCATGTATCCCGTGCCACCCAACGTGCTCTAGAAGTTGTAAGTCAACTACCCTGGCCAGCAAGATCTCCGGATCTGTCGCCCATTGAGCATGTTTGGGACTGGATGAAGCGTCGTCTCACGCGGTCTGCACGTCCTGCACGAACGCTGGTCCAACTGAGGCGCCAGGTGGAAATGGCATGGCAAGCCGTTCCACAGGACTACATCCAGCATCTCTACGATCGTCTCCATGGGAGAAAAGCAGCCTGCATTGCTGCGAAAGGTGGATATACACTGTACTAGTGCCGACATTGTGCATGCTCTGTTGCCTGTGTCTATGTGCCTGTGGTTCTGTCAGTGTGATCATGTGATGTATCTGACCCCAGGAATGTGTCAATAAAGTTTCCCCTTCCTGGGACAATGAATTCACGGTGTTCTTATTTCAATTTCTAGGAGTGTATTATATATATATATATATATATATATATATATATATATATATATATATGAGTTCATGACATCCAGTCTTACAAATTTACTGTCTCTGATGGACAAAACTCCGCCATCTCTCTCCCCACATCCACCACTGGTGGCGGCTCACCTCCAACTGCGCAAGGCTACGCGCTAACAGCCAACTGCCCAATACTACAATGGCGTATACTCCAACAATGCAAACTAGCCACAGGCTGCACACAGCACAGCACAGTGAGTTTCATATAGAGCGGTACGTGGCGTTACCAACATAAAAACCTAAACAGCCTACTTACACACCCTATGGCAACAACAACAAAAAATGTGCTGTCGCCAGCACAACGGTCCGCAAAGAGGTTGCAAGAAGATCGATAATAGGTGCTGGAGCAAGTGACCTATCAGGAGTGAGGCCAAAGACAGACTCGCAACCAACCAGCCGCCAACGACCTCTCGACCGCAAGTATTTAGATAGCCACCGCAGACTGTAGGGACCAGCAAGTCACAGAGTCAAGGTCACAAACAGTCAGCCCAGTCGCAGACAGAGTCAGTCGCAGTCGCTGTCAGCTCAGTTACCAGCTTAGTCACTATTCTAGTTGGTGTCTGTCAATTCGCACCACCAGCTACGGGAGTTTGGTGTTTGTAGCGGGACTTGTACTTCACCAGCAGCGAGGCTAATGTGGAGTATTAGGGAAGAGCTTGTACCACAGCAAACTTGATTTAAGGTAAGTAGCTTCTTGTTCTTACGAACGAAGAACCCTGTTTATACATGTTTGCAGTTGTGTTGTAGAAAGAGGATACCGGCCACCCAGCGACATGCTCTCCCTTGCTTCCGGTGGTACAAGACTTTACAGTGGCAACGACGACACAAGAATTAACGCGCTGCGTAAGGGCATTTCAAATATTGCAGCCGTAAGTGAGAAGATTGAGTTAACGTCACCGTCAGACGGCATTATTGGAGTGAGTGCAGCGCGCAGCTGCGATGACGCGGCAGATCGGTCTGCCATCCCGGGTTAAGCGGCGGCCCGGACGCTGGGGGACACGTGTCGCTTCCATTAGCCACGGGCTGCGCGTTCGTTAGTGGCGATCAGGGCTCCGCTAAACGGCGCCAACACGCTCGCTGCGAGATGTAAGTGGGTAGGGCGGCGCAGACGGCGCTACAGACAAGTGGTGGGGGCCGTTGTGGGTTAGTTTGGGGGGGGGGGGGGGGCGGACAAAATCAGTGCGGCGGGGCGCGAGGCGGCGGCGGTGTGTGGTATCCGGTGTCTGGGCGACGCGTCGGGTTACCGCCAGCGCCCCTGCAGGCCGGACGTAATCTGGCTTGTCATCGCTTGTCGGCCGCCGCTGCACAGTAGGTGTGGGCCGCGCCGCCTAATGTGCGGGGCGCTGCCCTCGCCTTCCGCTCTTCTGGTTGCGGGCGCGCCGTCGCGAGTGCACCGTCCCTCAGAGGCCGACAACGCTTGTCGTGTCCGGTCCTCAGCCTGTCTTAACGTGTTGCTCCGACTTCGTCCTTTTGCTTGTGACACTGAATGAAGCGCGGGTCCGAGAGGTTAGAGAAGTTAGAGGGTTTGTCCAGGCGCGGCAAAAACAAGTTTTATATTTTTTAACTTTAAATGCGAACATTCTTAGGTTAGGCTTTACCGTGACTGTTACTGTCATTAAATGAAACAACAAGTTTACTGTTACCAGTCACCCTTTAAACGGTGACTGGTAACAGTAAACTTGTTTTTTCATTTAATTAACAAGTGTTATAAGTACGCGCAACGGAGTTTTTCTTTCTCGCCCCGAGCGTATTACGCCACGAGCGCAAACGGGTGTCGAATGCTTGGAACTTTATAAATAAGATACTAAAGTGGAAACGACGTAAAGTTAACTTAAATGAGAGTGAGGGACGGGATGAGAGGACAATTAAAATTCTTCCACGTGTTTATTATTATATAAGAACGTTTGAACGGCGAACGCTGAGAGAAACCTTTGCTGGTCGATGTAAGCTCGCTGTTTCAGTGATATCGCAACAGGGAGCAGCACCGCAGACAGCGCAACTAATAATGTGCGTATGGCATTGTTGGCCGGGAGACCCCTCGCGGGGCGGTTCGGCCGCCACTCTACAAGTCCTTTAACGCCACTACGGCGACTTGAGAGTGAATGAGGATGAAATGATGATGAAAGACACACAACACCTAGTCATCTCGAGGCAGAGAAAATCCCTGACCCCGCCGGGAATCGAACCCGGGACCCCGTGCGCGGAAAGCGAGAACGCTACCGCAAGACCACGAGCCGCGGACAGCGCAACTAATGATCTGTACGCAGAAATTTCGAACTCTTCTCAGGCAACCTACTACTCACGGACGATGTTGTTTCTTATTGTTTGTGACAAAAATAGCTTATTATCGTGCTAAGATTTCATATCTAATCGAGCCCAAGACACATTGTGAATCCTACAATATCAGCGAATATCGATGTCTGAGGCATCAAGGGATCACCAATTTAATACTGGAGGGCAGCGTGGAGGGTAAAAATCGTAGAGGGAGACCAAGAGATGAATACACTAAGCGGATTCAGAAGGATGTAGGCTATAGTAGGTACTGGGAGATGTAGAAGCCTGCGCAGGATGGTGTAGCTTGGTGAGCTGCATCAAACCAGTCTCAAAACTGATGACCACAACAGCAACAACCGATGTATATTCCATGTCTTCAGAACAATGTTCAGCATTTACATAAAATTTTGTAAATTCAGTTTAATTAATTCTTGCTAAATATGTACCAATAATAATAATTGTAATTGTTATAGACAGTTGGAACATGATTTGTCTAGAGACTCCTACTTAATCTCGGTGTTGGACTTGCTAGATATAAGACCTGTCTTTGAACTCCTGGTGGTCATTAAACTCTGTGACAAAGAAACTCCTTGCTTTGTATAGCATATTTGTGCTTCTTGATCGTCCACAGGCATGTGAGGCGGCAGAAAGCAGACTTATGGGTCTTGTTATTAGTTAAAAATGTGTCAGTATAATGTGTGAACATTTCAGAATAGAACGAACAAGATTGTAAACTTCAGTGTATATGGGCTATGTTAAGAGAAGATTATGATCGTTTGTAAGTAATGACTTAGGGAACTACATAATAGTAAGATAAGTTGTAGCCGCGCGGGATTAGCCGAGCTCAGCCGGTGCGGTAGCTCAGCGTGTTCGGTCAGAGAGCCGGTTGGTCTCTGTAATAAAAAACTGAGTGGAAGGATCAACCACCGAACTTGAGCAGGATGTCTTGCGACGTCCGCAACAACCAAACACAACGATCAATAACGAACAAAATGAAAAAAAAGCGGTCTAGGCACTGCAGTCATGGACTGTGCGGCTGGCCTCGGCGGAGGTTCGACTCCTCCCTCGGGCATGGGTGTGTGTGTTTGTCCTTAGGATAATTTAGGTTAAGTAGTGTGTAAGCTTAGGCAGTGATGAACTTAGCAGTTAAGTTCCATAAGATTTCACATACATTTGAACATTTTTTGATAAGTTGTAGTGATTCGAGTATTTCCACGTAAATTCAGCAACCACTCGACCTTCTGCCGCCTCGAATACGCGATGCTTTAAAGATAAGTGTGAGAGAGAGAGAGCGTATTTGCTGCGCAACACATGTGTGTGTGTGTGTGTGTGTGTGTGTGTGTGTGTGTGTGCGGGATGGACGTCGCTCCTGGGAGGACAGGAGCTGAAGCAGACGAGCGCCGCCGACCAGTGTCTGCCGCTCTCGCCATGGAACCTGTGTGGAAACTACAAGGAGTAATTACGTGTTATTCCTTGGTGGTCGAACAATTGTAATTGTAATAGACAACTGAAACATGATTTGTCTAGCGACTCCTACTTAATCTCGGTGTTACACTTGCTAGAAGCAAGGCCTGTATTTGAACTTCCGGTGGTTATTAAAATAACCACATTGTAATTATTTTTAATAGTATCTAATGGTTAACGACGCAGTTGACTTGCAAGACTTTGTATGCTTGTGTGAAACTTGTGGAAGTGAAAATATACCAGAACTGATCTAAAAGTATTATGAGGGTACCGAGTTATTTCGAGAGAGAGAGAGAGAGAGAGAGAGAGAGAGAGAGAGAGTCTTTTCTAGTTCCTCTAACCAGCATTATTTCTTCGGAGAAGAAGTTGTGGAGATCGACGCAGCCGCGTATCCAGAGAAGAGAACCGGTTAAACGTTTCAAGTAAGTCAACTGTAGGAAGAGAAGTGTCAAGTTCGCAATCCAGTTTCGAACCGCTTCTCTTGGCGCCAAAACCGTTAGAAAGTCACACAGTCAGCTAAACTATAAGGAGTTATATTGTCACAACGCAGAGGAATTTTGTGTTTGAGCTAAAGACGAACACTAAAACGTGTAATGTAAAGTTTTTGTAAACATTTGTTAAGACTGTTGTAGGAACACCTCAAGTCAAATCCAAGGGAGATCTTTTAAAGGTGGGGGGAGAGCAGGGTGGCGGTGAAGGACCCCAAAATAATAGGACTGGAAATGGTGCAGCGTTTCAGTTTTGCCTCCGTGATGTGGCAGGCGAGGAGAGCAGAGCAGATCGGCGTGCACAGGTGGGTGGAACATCAACAAGGAATTACTGCTGATGTTCCAGGCAGAGGTAAATGCTAAACACTGTTACACATTGGTATCAACAGCGCAAATGCAGCAGACCGACATCATGCAGAGGGGAGGATACCGTCATTGTGTAGACTGTGCAGAGTGAAGTAACAAGGCGTGAGTCAGACGAAAGAATGTTTATCAGGAGAACTGACACGGCGGAATATGTCCACCAATGCTTCTGAAAGGCAAAGTTAAGACACCTTCCAGCCACAGGCAGAGTGTCCAGAAAGATGAGCAGTCACGAAAAGCAGGCCAAGTGCTCGTGGATGACGTAAAATCGGTAAACGGGTCGAAGGCTTCCATCCAGTCACTCACTGATCAGTCTGACCTGGCAACGGAAGACAGCAAAACGAAAGCTGAAATTTTAAATTTAGCATTTGAGAAATCTTCCACGCAGGAGGATCGTACAAACAAACCGCCGTTTGAGTCTCGTACAGATTCCCGTATGGAGGACATAGTGATAGACATCCCTGGGGTCGTGAAGCTGCTGAATGGGTTGAAAATAAATAAATCGGCAGGGCCTGATGAGATTTCAATTCCGTTTTGCAGAGAGAATTCTACTGCATTGGCTCCTTACTTAGCTTGCATTTATCGCGAATCTCTTGCCCAACGTGAAGTCCCGAGCGGCGGGGAAAAAGCGCAGCTGACGCCTGTATATAAGAAGGGTGAAGAACGGATCCTCAAAATTACAGACCAATACCCTTAACATCGGTTTGTTGCAGGATTCTCGAACATATTCTCAGTTCGAATATAATGAATTTCCTCGAGACAGAGAAGTTGCTGTCCATGCATCAGCACCGATTTAGAAAGCATCGCGCCTGCGAAACGCAACTCGCCATTATTTCACATGATATCTTGCGAACCATGGATGAAGGGTATCCGACGGATGCCATATTCCTTGACTTCCGGAAAGCGTTTGACTCGGTGCCCCGCTGCAGACTCCTAACTAAAGTACGAGCATATGGGATTGGTTCCCAAATATGTGAGTGTCTCGAAGACTTCTTAAGTAATAGAACCCAGTACGTTGTCCTCGATGGTGAGTGTTTATCGGAGGTGAGGGTATCATCTGGAGTGCCCTAGGGAAGTGTGATGGGTTCGCTGTTGGATAGGGTGGATATCAATGTGCGGCTGTTTACTGATGATGCTGTGGTGTACGGGAAGGTGTCGTCTTTGAGTGACTGTAGGAGGATACGACTTGGACAGGATTTGTGATTGGTGTAAAGAACGGCAGCTAACTCTAAATATAGATAAACGTAAATTAATGCAGATGAATAGGAAAAAGAATCCCGTAATATTTGAATACTTCATTAGTAGTGTAGCGCTTGATACAGTCACGTCGATTAAATATTTGGGCGTGACATTGCAGAGCGATATGAAGTGGGACAAGCATGTAATGGCAGTTGTGAGGAAGGCGGATAGTCGTCTTCGGTTCATTGCTAGAATTTTGGGAAGATGTGGTTCATCTGTAAAGGAGACCGCTTATAAAACACTAATATGACCTATTCTTGAGTACTGGTCGAGCGTTTGGGATCCCTATCAGGTCGGATTGAGGGAGGACATAGAAGCAATTCAGAGGCGGGCTGCTAGATTTGTTACTAGGAGGTTTGATCATCACGCGAGTGTTACGGAAATGCTTCAGGAACTCGGGTGGGAGTCTCTGGAGGAAAGGAGGCTTCTTTTCGTCAATCGCTACTGAGGAAATTTAGAGAACCAGCATTTGTGGCTGACTGCAGTACAGTTTTACTGCCACCAACTTATATTTCGCGGAAAGACCACAAAGATAAGATAAGAGATATTAGGGCTCGTACAGAGGCATATAGGCAGTCATTTTTCCCTCGGTCTGTTTGGGAGTGGAACAGGGAGAGATGATGCTAGTTGTGGTACGAGGTACCCTCCGCCACGCACCGTATGGTGGATTGCGGACTATGTATGTAGATGTAGATGTAGAAGTTCCCTCGCAACAGTGTCACACGTGAGACAGTTACCATATAAATATTACTCCTGTCCAGTAGCTCGATCTACTTGCACCCAGTTCACAGCCGACCAGCCCGGAGGTTGGACCGTGTTCTGTCAGTCCTCTGCTCACTAAAACATTCTACGACCTCTAACGGAACAGCTAGTCCTGCCCAGAAGACCCCGCCACTGCGTGTCACAGTGCCGCCATTTCGGTCAAGAGTGACGGAGCCGCGGGCCTAACCGGCGGCTCCGGGCAGCAGTCCAGCCATCGTGATAGTGGAGGGGCTGCTGGAGTCGTGGCCCGCCTTTGGCTGCTGTGTGCGTACTCTGCTGCTGTGGGTCTTACTATTGCTAGAGGCACAGCGCGACTCCGCCCGACTTGGCACTCTCGCTGGGTGTTGACGAGGGCGACAGCGCGGCCCGGCCACCCGCTCACCCGAGACGCTGCGGCTGCGGCAGGCGTCCAGTTGAAAGGGTACAGTACCGCCCAACATTGAAAATAGGTACAACATACTTCATTATTTTTGTCAGAAGAACACTTTTTTTTTTGTAAAATAACTCAATTTCAATTAATACAGTGAAGCCGGATACCAGTGTGGGAAAGAATGACAATTTATTTATTTAATTGATCACATGTGCACTCCCACAAAATAAATCCCTACATCCAGTTTGGTGAGATCTGTGAAATGAATGACTGTATGGTCGTCTGCCAAATGCAGATAGTGAATGTGAATATATGATCATCTTTGAGACGATCTTTTGGCCACCTTTGGTGGGACCAAAGAGATGAAATTTACCTGACCTTTGAGTGCCTGAAATGTGGCTGACCAATACGGTAGCATGATCTTCCCCCACCTCGACAGAGGTGCGAGATGACCTGAAGAACGGCCATGTTTCAGCACTCTGCCGCTGGATCTTGTGCTGTTAAGACCTGTCTTAGTTGTGCTCCGTAAAGACAAAAGAGTGGAGACATGGTATGCATGTGGAATAATTAAGAGTAGTTTGAAATAATAATTTCTCTGTTTCAGGAACTTTTGTGGGGAGAATTAAATGTCTGGCAGGTAATATTAATGGGATCGTAGTAATCTTCGGAAGTGACCAACGGTCACAATGAAACCACGTGCAGCAATAAGTTGAAATACTTCCGCACGCTTAAGATAAGCTGAATTACTAGCGTGTGTACAATAAGTTGAAATATTTAAGAAATAGCGTGTGTACCATAAGTTGAAATATTTAAGAAATGGCGTGTGCAGGACTTGAAATTAGAGACGAGTACTTCCACGTGGTGAGTACTGTGTGAGTCTCAATCTGTGTATGAGACAAAGGATAAAGAGAAGTACTCGTCCATGGTATCAGTTGACGACTCGCGTGTGTGAAGAATATGTTCTTAATATTACTATGTGTGATATGATTCCGTGTGACGCCAGACTCAAACTCTGAGAGAGAAGCAAGGTGAGTCGGCCGTCTATCCAGCAACGGCACTTGGCTTACATTGCACAGGAAGACGTGCATATATCTCCAGAGTTCATAGTAGGAAAGTAGAATTACAAAGTGGGGCAGTGTCGTGTGAACTGGGATAAATTCTAATTGAAGTGGGAAAGCTGAAAGTAATAGTGTTGTGACTATTTATTGTATTGTATTCCATGTTGTAGTGTGGTGTATGTCATGTAATTTGGGTATGTGTGGTTTGCATGGGAGAGTAGCAAGGTAGTTTCAAAAGATTAGTGGGTTATGCTTGTTCCTTCTGTACCGCTCGATCTGGAGGAAAGTTTCGTGATGATGATTGTGAGAGTCGAAGTGTGAGATATAATAAAAGATCCACCATCCTATCCAGAAAGTGCACTGTAGCATTAAATAATTACGAGACCATAAGGCAGAGAATCACCAATGTAAAGCCATGCCCACTGGGCGGAATTTCTCATGTGTTATTGTTGTAGGTTATAGAATCTGTGTGTTTAGGTTATAAAATTTATCGGAATAAATAAGATAGTGAAAAGAAAAAGATTGGTGGCCTTTTCCTTCGAATTGTATGTTGTCATGATATCCAGAATTTATAATGTGTGCGCCATTCATATTCAGTGCGATGGCCACGTGTTGATAAAAGCCGATAAATAAAAAAAAAAAGAAAATGTGGTATTGCCAGTGCGTAGTGAACAGTCAGAGTTCTGTAAATTACTGATAGTCAGATGTGCGTTTCCGTTGCGTATTATTCACATAGGAGGATAGTTTGTAACTTAGTTGTGAGTACGAGAGTTCATGTTACTCGATAAATAAGAATGAATCCACTCGCTTGGCAGACCACTCATCTTGCAGGCCTCACTGCTTGATGCCACAGTATGAGCAAGGCATGTGGGTGCCTCTCACAGTGATGTCTGTGCGTACCCTGCTCCAGCGCTCCAGATCGCATCTTTTTTTTATTTCTCATTGTGTCCGCACACTGACTTCTGCGTCATTTGCTGTCTGATGTTGCGTCATTGCTAACAGCGTTGTCCAAGCCTTCCTGCAAGAAATTTGACTATGGGAATGTTAACGATATTTTAGAGTATTGTGGTGTGTGGGGTTGATCTGCTATTCTGTTATTCTGTGCAACGGATTAACCTGAGATGTACCCTTTACCCTGTGGCTCCTGCAAGATGCAATTTCCTCCCCCACACTACTACAGAAGTCAGACAGACGCTCCTAATGTTCTAAAGAGAAATGCCTGAAAAACTTTCAGCAATAAATATCTTCTGGAGTCATCCGCTGTAAGGAAATGACACAAAAATTCACAAAATTTCTTATGTAGCTAGTGGGATACTTGGGTACTGGAGTAGTGATAGTTAGTGTAAGAAAAACATGAAACTAACGAAAATTATTATTTATTTTGCAAAAATTCTGACAAATCACAATGGCACTTTTAGTTATGAACTGAACAAGATATTTGGAATGTGAAGTTACCTCTTAAGGATAGGATTCGCTAATGAAATTTCTATACATAGTTTAAGATTGTTATTGACTTGGCAGAATGGCTGAGAGCCACGCCTACTCAACTTGAATAATTATCTGTTAGAATGTTGCTAGGGACGGTCGGGGCTGTCGCGTGTGAAATGTTGTGAAGAGTACTGTTGTGGAGGAAATATGGGGCTCGCTACAGCTGTAGCGCACAATACCGTAAGCTGCGATAACTGCTGTCTGCGCCGCTCGCTGCTGACTAATAAGAGAACTCTCGTTCTATCTGGATTGACCTTCGCCAATCAAAGTCTCCCTACGCCTTGATGAAGTCAAGGATTCCTATTCGCCCCTAGTCTAACTATTGACGTGGTACACCGGTCAGATAACCAGTCCACCGCGACGCCACTTAAAATTCGCTCGCAGACGTTTAACTATAACTCTGTCCATTCACACCGCACAGTAAGTGTGTCGGCCAACACAGTGAACAACACTTAATCGCAAGGACTCAATATAGAGTCGCCCTTCGATTCGCTCTCGACAGAGGTGCTCTCCCAGTGAAGTACTGAGGAGAGACTTGTTCCTCGTTCCAAGAGCGACAACGGAACGGCGTCTCTCCACGCCAGACGTGAAGCGGTATGTCTTTTGGTCTCTTCCATTATTCCTTCAGCTCAAGGCGTCAGAAATATTGTCTGCCAATCAGCATTGCTCTTCTAAAACGGGAGAATCACGTTTCGTTTGAGGCGACCAATCCAGAAATCTTTTGTATCGGCGTTTAGCGTTTGCTGTCTCCCTGTGAAAATGTCTGAAACTGCATGCTATGTGTAAAGAATGCGTAGGCTGGCTGCTCCCACACAATGTAGCGGAATTTGCTTTTAAGCCCAACACGGGGTCGTTCCGCCATTCACTCCGGCACACGCTGTCTGCCCCACGGGTGGCTGAGGTTGACTCGTCCTCTGAAGCGACCGGCCTCCCAGTGTGTGGTCTGCCTCTCTCCAACTTAAAGCTCCTGTGACCGTTGTGTCTGGAATGTATGTGTGTATGCCAGCCTCGAGTATTTCAACCCCGGTGCACACTTGTTATTTGCATATCATTTACGTGAATTCATACAACATTGACTTTACCTTATCGAGTTTGGGTTCGAATGAGGCGTCTTGATGTGCAGAATATGATTGTGAGGGCGAAATATGTACGCAATGAAGGTCAGGAGACCACGACGTCTTACTGTATGTTTTGTTTCATGAGCTTAGGCATAAATGCGAGCATTATTTAAAAGAAGATCGGAGTAGAGTTATGGCGCGTGATGCGTTAGAATTGTAAAGTTGCGGAAATAGCGATCGGCGAGGCGAGCGCCGCCGCTGCCAGCAGTCGTGAAGGAAGGCTGCGGGTGTGTTTCGAGACAATAAACGCTTGTTCGCCGATGTCTTACTGCCGTCATCGGACGCCGTGCAGGCCGTCTCCCATCGAGCCAAGACTGGCCCGTGCCAGAGGGTTGACGGTCCAGCCTGATTCTGACATCGATAACCTAACACAAGCACCTAATGTAGCGTCCGGTCCTGTTCCTCGCCGATTTTCTGGGGAACCTCTTACTTCTTTACCTTATCAGTCCACCTAATTCTCAACATTCTTCCGTAACACCATATCTCAAATGCTACGATTCTCATCTTTTCTGCTTTTTACAAAGTCCACGTTTCACTACAATACAAAACTGTGCTTCAAACGTACATTCTCAGAAACTTCTTCCTCGAATTACGGCTTACTTTTGATACCAGTATACTTCTCTTGCCGAGGAATGCCCTTTTTTGCCAGTGCTCCGACCATCACAGATTATCGTGTTGCCTAGGTATCACAATTCCTTAACTTTATCTACTTTGCCGTCACCAATCTTGATGTTAAGTTTCTCGCTGTCCTCATTTCTGCTACTTCTTATTACTTTTGTCTTGCTTGAACTCACTCTCAGACCACGTTCTGGACTCATTACATTGGCATTCCATTCAGCAGATCCTGTAGTTCTTCTGCACTGAGGATAGCTCTGTCATCAGCGAATCGTATCATTGAGATTCTTTCATCTCCAACTTTTATTCTACTCTTGAACCTCTTTTGTTATTTCCGTCATTTCATCTTCGACGTATACATTAAACAGTAGAGGCGAAAGACTACACCCCTCTCTTACACCCTTTTTAATAGGAACATTTCGTTCTTGCAACACAAAAGCTTAAAAAATCAGATGCTTTCCTTCATTTCATGATTTGAGGTTCACCAGATACTCACAATCCTTGCATCAGTTAAGTTTCAATGTACACTCATCAGCCGGAACATTACATCCCTAATCTACTTAGAGGTGGCACGCCACCCTCATAATTTAACAACATCGTCAGTCAAATTAACATTCGTATTTTAGGGCATGATCGCCGTATTACATTTCCTATGTGTGGTTAATAACTTTTTCTACATGAGGGAATTATGGACACAATGTTCTTGTAACTGCATGTGTAACCTGTAAAAAGCTTATACCTTGGGCCCCGTAACGAAGGCAATCAAGAAAGGGAACGAGATGAATTGTTGGTCATAAATGCTGAGCACAGAGACCTGGTCATGCGAGTGATAGTCGGGAACAGTGTACAGTGGTTCTTTCTTGCAGGGGGACTTCTGGCTGAAGCTCTTTCCTCCATCCACTTAGGGTCAGACAGAAGGGTGCCGGTTCACAAAACGTTTTACCTGGACTAGGCAGCAATCCATCATGGAGGATGGCTGGATGGCAGAAAGTGTGGTGTCACCGCCAGACACCATACTTGATAGGTGGTAGCCTTTAAATCGGCCGCGTTCCATTAGTATACGTCGGACCCGGGTGTCGCCACTGTCAGTGATTGTAGACCGAGCGCCACGACACGGCAGGTCTAGAGAGAATTCCTTGCACTCTCCCCAGTTGTACAGCCGACTTTGCTAGGAAGGGTTCACTGACAATTACGCTCTCATTTGCCGAGACGATAGTTAACATAGCCTTCAGCTACGTCATTTGCTACGACCTAGCATTTGATATTTATCTTATGAAGCATGTACAGTCAAGAGAGATGTTCTCCAATTGTGGATTAAAGTTAAGTATTCCAAGAACTACGTTCTTTTCTTTATAGGATAATTACTTTACGTTGTTCCAGACCTCACGCCAATCTACCTGAGCTTAAAAGCGTGCGTTTCGGCCTCCTCAAGCAACACGGTGTTGGCTCTTCTGTCAACACTTCAGAAAGTATGTGGAGAAAGCCATTTAAGAGAGACTGCTATTATCTGTGCTTTTATGCAAACGGTGGGAAGGTCGAAAACTTTGTGTAATTCATGTCAGAGGCTGGGATGATATGGACAAAGCAGCGAGCATACGCGTCTAATGGAGGTAGCAATGTAACCATCCCATGACGCCAGGAACTTACCAGGTTCTTTTAGTGACCAGCGAAAACATATATTTCGTGAGCATGAGTGTCTGGGAAGCGTGAGGATGACGAGGTCCCATAAACCGAGGAGCTTAGGAAACGATGCGGGAGACCCGCATCGCCGTCTAGGCAAGGTCCTAGCCGACGTGGTCTGCTATTGCCTTCCTCCGACTGTAATGGGGATGAACAATGATGATGAAGACAGTACAACAACATCCAGTCATCTCGAGGCAGGGAAAATCGCTGACCCCGCCGGGAATCGAAACCGGGACCCCGTGCGCGGGAAGCGAGAGCGTTACCGCAAGACCACGAGCTGCGGAAGCATAATAGACTTTTTTCTGAAATTGGAAATGGTCAGCCCAGAAAGATTACATCACTCCATAAATGAGGGACTGCCTAGGAAGATGATTTTTGGCCAAAGAATTGCCATTGTTGCCGAGAGAACGACGTCTCTCTAGTCTAAAATCCTTTCTATTTCAGACAAGAGAGATTTGGAGTCTCTGATGGGCTCCTCTCACGATATGCAAACCAGAGGGTCGCTCCCCCATTGCTGTGTCTGGATTGGCTTCCAGGCCAACAGGTCAGTCAAGAGAGAAGGGACAATGAGTAGAGGATAACGCGATTGGTATGTGCAATGTGGAGGCGGTTTCGTTTTGCTAATTCGGTTCCAGCACCGAGCCTTGGTGGAAAGTGGTTGTGATTCTTTGAGGGCTTCTTCTTCTGGTCCTCCCCTGACGGAGAACTTCAGGTCTTTCCTTAGTGGGTGAGACTTCTGGTCTGTATCTTATGGTGGCCTAAGAGGCAGTGGTGTTTCCAAATGTACCGACAGTGGAACTGCATATCATCTCGGACATATCAAGTGTCACGAGGGGGATCCTCTTCGTCCAGAGTCGGGCGTCTGACGTTCGACAATTCCATCACGCACCGTCGTGCCTGTGAGTCAAAAATGGTTCAAATGGCTCTGAGCACTATGGGACTCAACTGCTGTGGTCATCAGTCCCCTAGAACTTAGAACTACTTAAAACCTAACTAACCTAAGGACATCACACACATCCATGCCCGAGGCAGGATTCGAACCTGTGACCGTAGCAGTCGCACGGTTCCGGACTGCGCGCCTAAAACCGCGAGACCACTGCGGCCGGCGCTTGTGAGTCAAATTGGTTTGGCTAGACCACCGAACGGGTGCATGTCACACTGAAATCTGCCGGGATTTTGATAGGGGAGTTTCCGGTGTAGTGTTAAACAGAATGCCAGATCGCGTAGTTGACATGTGTGAGTGGATGCGTCAGAACATTACAGCTGCAACAGCGACCGATCCTCGTCCACAGAGCGCCGTTTTCTGCTGCCGCCTGATTCAAGCTGAAAGGGTAAATTTCTGTTGCACCGGCACAGGGTTGCTAAATGATATGCACAGCTTCCCGTTCTCAGGTGAAGCACACTTTGTGGGTAGCTGATGGTAGTCGATTCTATTTGAATAGAGTAAGGGCCTCATAGTGGATTCACGTAAACAAAGTCAGACTGCGTTGAAAAAGTGATCAATTCAGGGGGCAATATGAGTAGCTCCCATCCCGATATATGCTTTGCCTGTCAAATACCATTCCTTATATGAGTTGTGTTTATCATTTTTGTGGAAGATTTGTTAGGTAGCTGTAGTTACTAAAGGTTTAATAACAATTGTCATAACATTGTAGACTTAAATATGGCATTGTTCTCATTCAAACTGCCTCTACTATTCACTGTTTTTATTTTGTTGTGTTGGTACATGAGTATTTTCACTCAGACTTATGTTTATGATTACAGCAAGTCACGGCTTGCACTGGTGTCGATATAAACCTGTCCAGGCGATAGCAGCGTCACCTGACGAGGAATGCCTGCTAATCAGACACACGCACGGTGCATGAAGTATCAGTAAGCGAGCTGTCCCTGTGTAGAATGGGGCACGCGCGCGATTTGACTGGGCTTCAACGAGCACGTACAGTCGTGGCCCGGAAGCTCGGCAGCAGCTTTTCGGGAACTGCACGACTTGTCGGATGTTCGAGGAGTGCTGTGCTGAGATTTTCATCATACAAGAGGAAACAACGTCCAGACGTCGTAGGGTTGGACGGCCATCCTTCATTACAGACGTCGGTCGTCTTAGGCCGGCAGACTGGTAATACAGGACATGCGGCGAGCTGTGGCGGAACTAACGTCAGACGTAATTGCTGGGCAGAGTACAAGTGCGTCCCTACGCACAGTGCACCGAACGCTCCTCACGGTAAGCCTAAACGCACAATGCCCAATGTTAACACCACGACATCGGCAGCTACGACTGAAATGGACACGTGACCATCGGCATTGGACTTTGGTGCAGTGGCAGAGCGTTGCTGGGTCTGATGAATCCCGATACCTTCTACATCATGGGGATGGGAGGGCGCGAATCTGTCGTCTTTCAGGGGTACAGCTCCTTGACTCGTGTACTGCGGGACGGAGACAAGCTGGCGGCTGCTCCATTATGCTCTGGGGAGCATTCACGTGGGCATCCATGGGTCCAGTGTAGCTCGTGCATGGCACCATGACGGGCAAGGAGTATGCTACGCTGATTGCAGATCATGTTTCCCGACGGCTGTGCCCTTTTTCAAGATAATGCGCCTTGTCAGAAGGCCAGCAGTGGGATGGACTCGTTCGAGGAACACAGTGGCGAGTTCCAACTAACGCGCTGGCCTCACTAATTCCCCAAATGTGAACCCAATCTACTACATCTGGGATGTGAATGAACGCGGCGTCAGACCTCATGGGCCCCATTCCCGGAATGTATGGGAATTAGGTGACTTGTGCGTGCAGATGTGGTGCCATCTAGGTCCAGCGAACTACCTAAAGGCCTCATTGCTTCCATACCACGACGCGTAGCCGGAGTTATCCGCTTACAGATGGACACACCGGCTATTAGGTATGTGGTCATAATGTTCTAGCTAATCAGCGTACTAGGGGAGCCTGTGGTGACGTTATCGCGCCTCTAAAGAAAACAATGATGCCAACTTCAAGACGATCACGTAAGTAATACCTTTATACGTTAGTAAGTGGGTATGCAGTTTAATAACTCTCATTTCGAAGTAATGACACATCCAGACGGAGGGCAAGTCATCCAACGTGCATCATTCAAGAGGTATGCTGCAGAGTGTAATATTCCTGCTTTTTCTTCAGTCTCTGATGGGCATTTACTGATATGTGCATATGGACAAGAAAAAATTTATGGTAAAAATTAGCGTATGGCATGAGTCAATGTGACTAAAAGTTTAATCTGAAACAGACAGTTTACAGTTCCTTGTTTTTTTTTCTTTACTCAAGAGATAATAGTATGCTATTCCGTCTTTGTAATTTTTAATGAATGTATAATGACGCATTAATGTTTTTTTAATGCAATGGTCTAAAGAGACAGAAATTTTACATAGTTTTTACATCTGCGATGATGCGATCTCCGTCGCCAAAGTACGTGAAATTCGAAGTAGTCTCGCACATGTTAAGTATGTAAAATTTACGGAGAATTTAAGATTTTTTCTTTCCAGGTCAGCTTTATCTAATACAGTTTTCGCTGCGGAGAATGTGTAAGGAATTCGATAACATTTCACCTTATTGGTCGAATGTACGAAGGAAGGTTGAAGTAATTAAAACCTCTCTGTTGTAAAGATCTGATATATTAAGGTTATATTTTTATTAACACTGACAGACGCGCTGCAGTCCGGAACCGCGGGACTGCTACGGTCGCAGATTCGAATCCTGCCTCGGGCATGGGTGTGTGTGATGTCCTTAGGTAGTTAGGTTTAAGTAGTTCTAAGTTCTAGGGGACTTATGACCTAAGATGTTGAGTCCCATAGTGTTCAGAGCCATTTTTTTTGAACTGACAGACGCGCACATGGTTCAAATGGCTCTAAGCACTAGGGGATTAACATATAAGGTTATCAGTCACCTAGACTTACAACTACTTAATCGTAACTAACCTAAGGACATCACACACATCCATGGCCGAGGCAGGATGCGGTTCTGTGACGGTAGCAGAAGCGCGGTTCCGGACTCAAGCGCCTAGAAGCGCTTTGCCACAGCGGCCGAGACGCCCAAAGCTGAAACTATAATGTTCAGCTTACGTATTACAGCACTGACAAGTGAATTGCGCGTGAGGAGATGACGAGTGCAACAGCAAACATACACACAAACATACACACCGGTCGTGGTGATATGACTTTATTGAGTTGGCGTATGTCTAGCGAAGAGTGTCCCTAACTTCTTTGCAGTGATGATGTGGCCCACTGGGTGACAGCAAGGACTGTATGGCCATTTAGTCATATGTCAGTTGAGACGCGCTAGGTTCACGGCGCCATGATGAACTCACAAAAAAGAAGTTTCTGTTTTGCATAATTTATATCTTAAGAATTCTCTAAAGCCACTGCTAATATGTGGAACACGCAGTAGCATGAACATCAAGCTTCTCTAAAATGTGAAGGAGCTCGAGAAAATTATCAGCTCTGTTCAACGCTGGATACTTTTCAGCTTTTGGCTACGGGTGTGCTGCTGTGCAGAATATTGCAGCCGAGTGAAGGCGCTCGTGGACAGACTGAATGAAGATAGCTGCTGCCTGCTACCTGCCAACAAACAGACGTTCGCGCAGCCATATTCTGCAGACCTGCGTTCATAAACGCAGTGCTAAATGAAGTTCTGCACTAATGAAAGCATACACTAATTTTGTATGTTCATATTTTGGTGTTTCCAAAGTTGTAACAGTTTGTGGTTGTTGTTTTTAATTCATTCGCATGACACCTTTACTTCTCAAACTTTCTGACAAATGTTCTACTTCTCTGAACTGCAGTACCTTGGGACTTGTGCTAAAGACAATTCTAGGCCCTGAGAGAAAGAAATTATTACTGTATTAGCGGAAGCAGCAGCGTTTGCCAAATACGTACAGAAGTCGAATACATTATGTGTTAATATCCCTCTCTCCGTTCATCCTCTCCTCCTCCAACCCATACCTGTTCACCTCCTATTCTCTATTCCTCTTCCTCTTCTCATCCGCTCCTCCCCCCTCTCTCTGTCTCGCTCTTCCTTCCGCTCTCTATGTCCATCCCCCTCCCTACGGTCCATCTCTTCTTCCTCCTCCACTCTGACCTCGAGCCTGGTTCATTGTTACTGTCAACGAAACCTCGATTGGGTAATAAAGCCGCTTAAAATGAATGGATGAACTGATTGGGATCATTGTTGTGTGGGATAAGATGCAACATCTCTTGCAAATGGATCTGTGAGGACAAAAGCTTCACTGATAGCATTTCACACAGATTTAATATGCAGACGGGTTGAATTACAAAGTCTCGGACGATTCAGATTCCATAGCAGTGTTCTTATCATCTGCAGATAAGCCATAAGCACAACTTTCCTGTTTTGCGTTAGCAGATTGAAAAGAAGAGAAACAGTTTGTCTAATGTTTAAATGCAGTGTTGTCAATTTTAAGACCGACTGCGAGAAATAACATTAAACTGCCCATGTTCAAAGGGTATTGCAGCCAGTCGTCGTAAGCTTCTCTCCGCCATATTTCGACTGGACACCTGTTCATCATCTTCAGGTGAGCCATCGAAGACTGACGAAGACGTTTGCTTTGTAAAGGCCGCAAAGAGTATTGCCGCGCATGCGTCACAATCACTGTGACAGAAGGGAGTTTGTAGCATAGGCACTGGGAGGGAGTATGTTGACATTTGTACGGAGTCCAAGACACTGTAGCTAGTGGACGGTGTGTTCCAGAAGAAGAATACACCGGCCTGACCGTCGCTACCTGCGATATATTCTGCGGAAGGTCAAGGTTATTTCTTGCACCAAGTTTCCTTCCCCCGCAGCTTCATCTAGTGTGCGTGGCTTTCTCCTAGAGTTCAGTACTGTAGCTGAACCCTGACCGGCACGCAGTATTCCGTGTCTTAGTGCTGAGAAAAGGAAGCCTTTACTGATGTACAACGGGCATCAGCATATAGTGGACTATACAGACAAACAACGACTGACTTACTGGCATTGTGTAAACTTTAAAGGTAATAAATGCAAAGGAAGACTATCCACAAAAAAGAACGCAGTTCTAGGGGAAGCAGATGAAGCAGCAAAGGAAGTGTAAAAACATTTTGTCAGCGCAAAGAAGCAGGAAAAAGAAACAGGCGCTACAGTTTGATCAGCTTACGTTGGAGAAGTAGGACAGTTCTTCAATTGAGGCTACGACTTAGTAACATCGCTACTATCACACAGAAGTGCGAAACAATCGTTATGCTGCAGTAGGCGAAAATACGTAATATTTCTCCGATTCTGGAGGAATATTCCCCCCAATAAAATAATTTACTGATGAATGATGGTGGCAATTTTTTACTTGCAAATGACAACAGGGGACAGAATGGCAGAATTTTGTCCTTTGGCAGAGAAAAGGGAAAAGCGCATTTATCAAACTACGAATGATTCTTTGTGGGTGGGACGTTCTACAGATCGAGTAAGCAGTTTGGAGCGTTGGTTATACTAGATGCCAACCTTAGTAATTATTGGGAGAAAACGAACAGCACTGCAGCTATTTATGCTTTGTTGCTAAACAAAAAGCGAGAAACACATGAACGGTTTTTAAAGCTATTAAAACTGACGTGCCGGGACAAAACCTTGAATCTCTCATAATGGACTTCGAAACCGCCATCGTCCAAGCAGCTAGGAGTTTTTTTTTTTTTTTTTTTTTCTTGAACAGAGACTAGTGGTTCCAATTATCGTTCTAATCAATGTTGATGGAAACAAGTTCAGTGTTGTTGTCTCCTTGCAGCCTATAAGGAAAACAAGGAAATACGCTGTCACATAAGAATGTGTTCTGCTCTAGGACATGATTCTCTGGAAATGCTCGATGATGGTTGGCTCTGTATTAAGTAGAGCACACCTCATCCGAATGTTTACTCATCAGTGAAAAATGTTCGAGAATATGCAGACTACCACGGACACCAATTTGGCCGACAAATTTTAAACTTTGATGGGAAAAGAAAAAAAAAAAGTCAGCAAGAAAGGCTGACAAAACGACTACAATGGCTTTAGAGAAACTCCAAACTGATGGGAACTTAAAATCATTTCTGACTTGTGTAGCCTACACATAAAAGTTACAATGACGAAGGAAATGTAAGGCTCAATGAGCTCAATGAAAAATTCGTAAATATTGAGAAGCAGATTAATGCAATCATTGTCAGCTTTGTAAAAATTGTAAATAAATTAAATGGGTAACGAAGAGGTCTACCTCCTCAAGCTGTTCCGTAGAAACGACACAAAGTCTGCTAAACGTCTCTGGAAATTTGTAAGATATTCCATAATGAGGACTGTCAATGCTATCTCAAGGGTCAACCGTTTTTTGCGGAATCAGAACAGAACTCGCGTTGCGAGGTTCTTATAATAAAAATCTGCAAGGGTGAACATCGAATACAAAGTCTTTGTAACGGAAAAGCAGACAAATAACATCTAGTTAAATCCATGCTTTCTCCCTTTGTTAGAAGATGAGGAAACCAACATGAATTTCGTAAAGACAAAATAAATCATCATAAAAAAGTGACTGGGCGCAGTTTCGTAACCTTTCAACGTATGTTGGCAACTAATTTCTAGTAATACGTCGTAGACCACAGCAGCTTGACTAGGCGAGCAACAGCGTCCACGCTCGCTCGCCGCCTGTGTTGCGAGCGCTCGCGGTAAAATGGGGCGGTGAGGCGTCGTTAAACGTTGCGCAGCGCGTCCGACTGACTGGTAGCGCAAACAAACGTGCCGCCTTCAGGCGAAGGACCGTTATTACAGGGTGTTTCAAAAATGACCGGTATACTTGAAATGGCAATAAAAACTAAGCGAGCAGCGATAGAAATACACCGTTTGTTGCAATATGCTTGGGACAACAGTACATTTTCAGGCGGACAAACTTTCGAAATTACAGTAGTTACAATTTTCAACAACAGATGGCGCTGCAAGTGATGTGAAAGATATAGAAGACAACGGAGTTTGTGGGTGCGCCATTCTGTACGTCGTCTTTCTGCTGTAAGCATGTGCTGTTCACAACGTGCAAGTGTGCTGTAGACAACATGGTTTATTCCTTAGAACAGAGGATTTTTCTGGTGTTGGAATTCCACCGCCTAGAACACAGCGTTGTTGCAACAAGACGAAGTTTTCAACGGAGGTTTAATGTAACCAAAGGACCGAAAAGCGATACAATAAAGGATCTGTTTGAAAAATTTCAACGGACTGGGAACGTGACGGATGAACGTGCTGGAAAGGTAGGGCGACCGCGTACGGCAACCACAGAGGGCAACGCGCAGCTAGTGCAGCAGGTGATCCGACAACGGCTTCGGGTTTCCGTTCGCCGTGTTGCAGCTGCGGTCCAAATGACGCCAACGTCCACGTATCGTCTCATGCGCCAGAGTTTACACCTCTATCCATACAAAATTCAAACGCGGCAACCCCTCAGCGCCGCTACCATTGCTGCACGAGAGACATTCGCTAACGATATAGTGCACAGGATTGATGACGGCGATATGCATGTGGGCAGCATTTTGTTTACTGACGAAGCTTATTTTTACCTGGACGGCTTCGTCAATAAACAGAACTGGCGCATATGGGGAACCGAAAAGCCCCACGTTGCAGTCCCATCGTCCCTGCATCCTCAAAAAGTACTGGTCTGGGCCGCCATTTCTTCCAAAGGAATCATTGGCCCATTTTTCAGATCCGAAACGATTACTGCATCATGGACATTCTTCGTGAATTTGTGGCGGTACAAACTGCCTTAGACGACACTGCGAACACCGCGTTGTTTATGCAAGATGGTGCCCGGCCACATCGCACGGCCGACGTCTTTAATTTCCTGAATGAATATTTCGATGATCGTGTGATTGCTTTTGGCTATCCGAAACATACAGGAGTCGGCGTGGATTGGCCTCCCTATACGCCAGACATGAACCCCTGTGACTTCTTTCTGTGGGGACACTTGAAAGACCAGGTGTACCGCCAGAATCCAGAAACAATTGAACAGCTGAAGCAGTACATCTCATCTGCATGTGAAGCCATTCCGCCAGACACGTTGTCAAAGGTTTCGGGTAATTTCATTCAGAGACTGCGCCATATTATTGCTACGCATGGTGGACATGTGGAAAATATCGTACTATAGAGTTTCCCATACCGCAGCGCCATCTGTTGTTGAAAATTGTAACTACTGTAATTTCGAAAGTTTGTCTGCCTGAAAATGTACTGTTGTCCCAAGCATATTGCAACAAACGGTGTATTTCTATCGCTGCTCGTTTAGTTTTTATTGCCATTTCAAATACACCGGTCATTTTTGAAACACCCTGTAGCTTCGGCGTAGCCTTAGATACGAGGCGCAGGGACTCAGGACAGACTCCACCCAAAAATTTCACTTTTCTTCTACTTTTCCCATAGCAACCAAATTTTAAAATCGTGTCTGCTGCGTTTAAGATGCAGCAATACCCAAATTCTCAAGTCCATAACCTCATTGGTTTCCGAGTTTTGAATTTTTAATATGATGTTTATGGTATTCTTGAAAAAACAACTTTTGGCACTTTCACCACAATTTTCACATGTGCGATTTTGTAGGGGCCTTCATAAGACATTAGGGAGAAGATTTTTTAAAGGAATGAAAGTAGGACGATGGTCTGGTTATGAAGTTCGAGGCAGACAGACACAACGTATCCGTGCAGGATGCCTAGTTATATGTTTATTGTATGCAATGGTGTCTCGATCCGTTTTGTGTCATATTAATGTGCTCCAAAACTTTGAACACATAAACTTTAGTTTACAACAGCATTACGTACAATAGATTGTTGACAGCTGGAAGGCGAAAAGCGAAAACTGAAAAAGTATTCATCATAAGAGAGCAGAGAATTAAGCGTCTCAATAGTTTTCAAGACATTTTCACTATGAAAATACATTTTTGTTTTCAGGAGAAGCACTGAACGAATCAATCTGCAGACAGATCAAGTTACCATACCGCTTTTCGGCTTTGGAAAGGGTTACACAGTTCACTTATTTTCGGGTTATGTTTACAGAGTGGAAACTCGGCTGCAGCTAAAACTTATGCACCTACATTGTGATTTTTGCGTGATTACTTTCACAGCCAAAGTAGTCTCCTACACTTCCGTTTTCTCAATGTAAATTTTCAGGACTTTACGATTCGGCAGCTGCGACTATGTCGACTTTTAGACTAACACGTACAAGCTGCTTCTTTTTGTTTTTTGCAACGCAGGAAACGAAATCCACCACAGAAGCTCAGTAGCAGACTTCAACTTACCAGCTTGTCTTCAAATTAGCATCACTCGAAATGTGGGTGCCAGACATTGATTGCCGGCCTTGTTGGCCGAGGGGTTCTAGGCGCTTCAGTTCGGAACCGCGCGATTGCTACGGTCGCACGTTCGAATCCTGCCTCGGGCACGGATGTGTGTGCCGTCCTTAGGTTGTTGTTGTTGTTGTCTTTAGTCCTGAGACTGGTTTGATGCAGCTCTCTATGCTACTCTATCCTGTGCAAGCTTCTTCATCTTCCAGTACATGCTGCAACCTACATCCTTCTGAATCTGCTTAGTGTATTCATCGTCCTTAGGTTAGTTAAGTTAAAGTCGTTCTAAGTTCTAGGGACTGATGACCTCAGATGTCAAGTCCCATAGTGCTCAGAGCCATTTGAACCATCTGAGACATTGATTCTTCAGTGACAAGCGTAATAAGTAGTATTCACTGACGTTGTGTTTTTAAACTTAACATTTAAATAAAATGGTAACGAAGCATATAAATTTATCGATTTAAATTTCGTCCTAAAACTGCAGTCATCGTGTGGTTGCAACAGTCACTAGTAATACCACGTTTCCTACTTAGCTGTTCCCCATTCTTTGCATAATCGAAATACGGTATTAAAAGACATACAGAATTTCATTGTCAGTTCTCATTTAACACAACAGTCTTAAAAATAAATTTGCCACGAAACTCGTTAGTGAGCCACGCTGAAGCGATACATGGTTGATGACTGCTGTGGTGTAACCGCTAACCAGCTCGCACGAGCAGTTGTGCTGAACTGCTAGACTTCTGGTGTGCCTGTATCTGTGGAAAGCCGGTTAGGCGCGAAAGAGCCCCAGGCTGCCTGCAAGTGCACTCCATACAAACGATGCAAGTCACCCACCAGTCCCGACAGAAGAACCACACCGCCCGGCGGCAGATGTCTTCGTCGTTGCCGCTCGCCGCAGCAACTGAAGTATTCTGCCGTCTTCGCCTGGAGCAAATCACGGCGATGACGGGATTCCACGCATTATCCAGCTGCAACCGCTGTCACCGTACATTAGATTTTCCGCGAAGCGTATTTCAACATATTCTTTTATAATGGAATCACAAAAATTTGTTGCTGTGTCCAAAATTAATGGTTTGTGGTACTCCATTGAATGATCAAATGTTCCACACTTGCAGACATGCTGTGTTGCAGAAGGTGAATGCAGCAATCAGGCTATGTGTTACGTACTTCCACTGTGTGTGTTGTCTTCTATATACCGTAACACAAGGTTCGTAAATTCCCGCTTTCCATAGTAACACGTTATCCTTCACTGACCGTAGTAGGTCCGAAAACTTAGATGGCGGGTGGAAAATCGCTTTTTCCTGAAAATTACTAAGGATTCTTGCTGTTTTGAAGGAAGTGTTTCCAACGAAGGGAACAAAAGCTCGGGCCTTTGCTGGCGCGTTCTCCTCTTTATCCACTTCCCGTGCTCATGTGAAAGCTCCTCCTCCACGCAGTAATATAATCTCTGAAGAAAGGGCTGCACTGCGAAATCCTCGATAGTGATGCTGAAGGCTGATAAGGTTAACTCAACTATTTTGTTACCTCGTAGTTCATATTTTGAGAAGATGTATGGCCCATTTAATGGTACTACGTACGGGAAGATTGATTACGACCCTACAGGGTGAGTGCAACGGAAGACGTGTACACTCCTGAAGCGGTTAAGACCACACGGCAGCTTACCACCACGTCTGTATGGGCTTCCTTAAGTGCCCAAAACTGGTTTTCCTATGCAGCCTACAGTGAGTAATATTGACGGCCCCACACATGATTTAGGGAAACATCTTGCTTTGTTGCTGAGACCATTGGTTGGCAAATGTCCACATAATATACGGAACTCAGCCGATTTTATCAACAGTTTGGCGTCTCTCCAGCTAAGTAGTTCGGACCTTTTAGTGAGTTATGATGCAGAATCTCTTTTTACAAATGGATCTCTCACTGATTCCTTGGCACTAATTGGTTAACAGTCTCAGTCAGGCATCAGAGCTTTGTTTCGCACGCTCTTTCGTCAGCCTATTTTACATTCCACCAAGAATATTTTGAACAGATTGACGGCGTCGCCCTGATGGTATTCGGGGTACCGGTGTGGTCAGCAGTCTTGACCACCACCTCTGAAGGTCTCGCTCTATGGTGGTACAATATGCAATGTGTGGTATTCATGAGCAATAAAAAGGGCAGGAATGATGTCTATGTTGATCTCTATTGCAATTATCTGTACAAGTTACGGAACTCTCGGAACTGAGGTGATACAAAACTCTTTTTGATGTGTGTAGAACGAGCAGGTCGAATACATGTCAAAACGATTACATCGTATAAAAAGGACAGAAGCCTTTACTTTGTTATCGGGAAGTCCCTGTCCTCGCTACAACTTCGTAGCGGAGTCAAAAATTTGACTTTTCCAGATGTGACGACCGTATAATCGCTTCAATTTGCGTGCCATAATTGCTGGGAGCGCGAATACTTCTGCAACATAATACACTTTATCGAACATGTAGGACTCTAATATCCGTACTTTGTGATAAGAGCTAAATGGACCGCGTTCGTGTTAACGAAATGCTCTCTGATTTCTATTCGTCACCGCTCGCCAACTGAATGCAGCCATTTTCATCGGGCGGCGATCGACGGTAACTCCCAACGACTTGTGCCGAGCAATCATCGTTGCCCATTGAATGAAAACTTGATGAAAACAACACAGTTGTTGCACGGCGCATTTCCGTTCAATAATGTGGGTCTCAGAGAGAGAACAAAATCTATCTAATATGTGATTGAGCAGGGATATGTCATTGATATGACGTAACAGTACCATAACATCATTATCGTACGCACGAATCGAAGGGTTTTCTCCCAATATATCTTCCAGTCACCTAATCGGCAATGCGGCGACACAGACATTCTAGGTGCAGTACTAGAGTGACATGGAGAGGGGGCTCCGCTGCGGTAAGACCTGTCGCATTGTCATCTGCGAAGTAAGTTGTCCGTTCACCACGACAGACGCTTGAATACCAGTGAAAAGGTGGGATAATACCCGACACGCGGCATGATTAAGATCGGTCGCGTCGAACACCTGTGTCAAGCAACTGTGGCTGATCTGGTCAAATACCTTCTTAAAATCAGTAAAAAGTATGTCTCCGGAAGTAAAAATAGCTGCAGCTACACAGTTAACGTTCCGGCATTCGACTACAGAAGTCAGGATGGTCCACAGCTTAGGGCGACTGCTATAATTTGCTGAAGCAATATCGACAAATGGCTATTAACCACCCGATTGATTGTAATCTAAAGTAAGGAGTGTAATCGGGCGGAACGCACCAATGTCTGGACGTCCGGTTGTCTTTGGAATAAGAACGATTTTACCAACCTTGAAAGGGGACAGGAAACAAACCACCCCCTCATATCACATCATTTACCAGTGACATAATAGAGTCACCTATAAGAGGCCAAAAGGATACACAAAATTCCTTAGGAATACCGTCGATTCCAGGCAATTTTTTCACTGATGAACAAAAAATTAGTTAGTATATTTGATCTCGACGAAGAGGATGTAAGGAGGTCAATTTTCACTCTAGGAATGAGTGTGGATTTTGCACGCACCCTGAGTCCCCCGATTTGTTGTCTCTTTAACTGAAGAATCTTCGCCCTACCATAGCGCGGACATCCATAATCCGCAAGAAAGCTTGTCTGGCACCCTCATAAATACGGGGTAATAAAATTCCTAGATCGCCGGAGATCTTTCGGCCTCTTGGAACAGTAATGCATTAACGCTTTCCGAAGCAACAGTTTTGCATGCCTTGGCTACCATTCAGTAAGAGATGGATAACGGTCCTGGGAACGCAAGCTACGGCTCCAAACCTCTCGAACGATAATCTCGAGGGAACGGTCCTTTAAAGAGTAAAGTGTTGAATATCTGGGGGAGGCGATACAGTGTTACCTTTTTGCTGTTTTAAGGTTACAGCTACGGCACAGTGATCTGTGAAACATGTGGGGCCGGCCGCGGTGGGTGCGGTTCTAGGCGCTCCAGTCTGGAGCCGCGCTGCTGCTACGGGCATGGATGTGTGTGACGTCCATAGGTTAGTTAGGTATAAGTAGCTCTAAGTATAGGGGCTGATGACCTCAGGTGTTAATTCTCATAGTGCTCAGAACCATCTGAGCACAACAGGGACACAAGGACTCTCTCGCCGGACTACGGCAGAGGCGAGACCAGGCAGAGCCCACACGCTACACGCGCCAAGTGGGGACGCGAACCACTGGAGCACCAGGCTCCAGATGTACACAAATAATTCATATACGGGTTATGATGGCCACGCAAAGAAACTTGTTATGGCGAGTGAGCTCGACAGTATCAAAATTTGTGACGTACATCTTCACATATTACTACTTCATTGACTTAGAGTGTTAAATTATTTACTCTAAGAAGGGAACATTGGCCATAGTACGAGACATAAATTTCAAGTTGGTACCGCTATCCGTTCCTGAGAAAAGTACATCTTAACAGTCGGGCAGATTGACTGACGGAGAACAAAGTAATCATGTAAGGGTTACAGTTTTACCGAGTGAGGAGGATACAGCCTAACTTGGTTCCACACAAGTGGTCGTGCTACGCTTCCCCAATGTTACTGTACCGAGCGATGTCGTGCAGCGCAGTGTGTCAGAGACGCGACACGTATTCGTGACAGGGTTTAAAATCACTTTCGAGCAATCTAAATTTAGTTTTTCAGCGGTTTCACTAGAATTATTATCGCGAGTGACCATTTCCCAACCCCACCCTTCCAGAATGCAAGCTCTTGACCCTGATCTAATGATATCGTCATCAACGGGACGATTCCTTCTGTTTTTCGTTCCGACGTTTGCAGTCGATATATTCGAACATTCTCCTTCCAGTATACATAATGACTTCCCGGTATACGTACTAACTTCCGTCACGAAATCTTTTTCGGAATCACATGTCTGAGATGACAGATCGTATAAATGTATCTCGGTTTTCAGTGGATGACACGGCACAGCTTCGAAGGTTTTCTTAATGCTTAATACACGGAATATACCTATCGACCACCATGTAGTATTTGCGAGATACCGAGTACGGATAGAACAGTCTGCATTTCGCACCGGTGGTTTTCCCCGAATTCCTGTTTATTGTATGATACGAGCTTCTTTTCAGCCCGGAGTGTCATACAGTTTGAACTTAGAGTATGTCCCACGATCCTGTAAAAAATGGCAGTTAACGACACCGCATTTGTACTACGTCTAAAAATTAGCGACAATATTTATACGGAAACAGCGTATAACTCCATATGCAGTAATATAAAAATTCCTTGCCAGGATATTTATATGTAACTTCGTGAAATAGATCGGAATGTCGTAGAAGAATACTCGAAATACTGGAAAAAGACTGTCTCGCTAGAGAACTGGAAATGTTAGCAGACATTGTGTGCGAACTTCTGAATGAAGCTCGTCTGAATCGCTTCACTGCATCGGTTGATGGAAATAATTTTCCGCTCAGATTAACAGTGAGTTTGTAAGTAATTTTCTGCAATCTCGTGCAGATCCCATGGTATGACAAGATCGGGAGAATTGGTATCGTATTGCTTCCTGTTGAATAATCGCAAAAGTACTGTTCCAGAATACGGACATTGATGTTACTCCTTTCACAAACACGAGTTAGGTATCTGCTGTAACACAATAGCTGTTAAAGTACAGCATAATATATTCCACAGTGGTTTTTTATCTCTTCCCGTGCGATCACTTTTACTGCAGCGCAATTCTGTTTTCAGTGCATAAAGCTTGCTCTCTGCATTGCAGGTTCTTTCATAGATCAATTCGCTATAGCATACGTTGCAATACATCAGCTGTCTCAGTTGCCATTTTTATACTGCTGTGTTGCTCGGGATTGTAGCAAATGTTATGCGCATTGCATGAATCAAGCCATCACTGGTGTTACATTCCTCTACAATGGGTAGTACAACAAGTACACGCATACATTACGAGATCACCTGTTTTATTTTTGGTGTGGTATGCACCGTTTTCTCAGTGAAACATCCATTACGACTACCATGTAGTAGGAACCAGAAGCACGCTACAGAAAGATTCATACGGGAAACAACTCTTTGGCCCTGGTTTGAGCGATATCAGTCCGCTGCACTGCCTGCCATTGGTTGGATTAAAATAGGCTTTTGTTTTGCAATCGTTACTACTACGAAGGTTAGACTGTTTAGTGACTGTCTGAAACACAGGTGTTGTATAAAAATATGGAAACTCCGTGAGAAAAATGGTTCAAATGGCTCTGAGCACTATGGGACTTAACATCCATGGTCATTAGTACCCTAGAACTTAGAACTACTTAAACCTAACTAACCTAAGGACATCACACAACACCCAGTCATCACGAGGCAGAGAAAATCCCTGACCCCGCCGGGAATCAAACCCGGGAACCCGGGCGTGACTCCGTGAGAAATTCATGTTGTTGTTGTTGTTGTGGTCTTCAGTCCTGAGACTGGTTTGATGCAGCTCTCCATGCTACTCTATCCTGTGGAAGCTTTTTCATCCCCCAGTACCTACTGCAACCTACATCCTTCTGAATCTGATTAGTGTATTCATCTCTTGGTCTCCTTCTACGATTTTTACCCTCCACGCTGCCCTCCAATACTAAATTTGTGATCCCTTGATGCCTCAGAACATGTCCTACCAACCGATCCCTTCTTCTAGTCAAGTTGTGCCACAAACTTCTCTTCTCCCCAATCCTGTTCAATACTTCCTATTAGTTATGTGATCTACCCATCTAATCCTCAGCATTCTTCAGTAGCACCACATTTCGAAAGCTTCTATTCTCTTCTTGTCCAAACTATTTATCGTCCATGTTTCACTTCCATACATGGCTACACTCCATACGAATACTTTCAGAAACGACTTCCTGACACTTAAATCTATACTCGATGTAAACAAATTTCTCTTCTTCAGAAACGCTTTCCTTGCCACTGCCAGTCTACATTTTATATCCTCTCTACTTCGACCATCATCAGTTATTTTGCTCCCCAAATAGCAAAACTCCTTTACTACTTTAAGTGCCTCATTTCCTAATCTAATTCCCTCAGCATCACCCGACTTAATTAGACTACATTCCATTATCGTTGTTTTGCTTTTGTTGATGTTCATCCTATATCCTCCTTTCAAGACACTGTCCATTCCATTCAACTGCTCTTCCAAGTCCTTTGCTGTCTCTGACAGAATTACAATGTCATCGGCGAACCTCACAGTTTTTATTTCTTCTCCATGAATTTTAATACCTACTCCGAATTTTTCTTTTGTTTCCTTTACTGCTTGCTCAATATACAGATTGAACAACATCGGGGAGAGGCTACAACCCTGTCTCACTCCCTTCCCAACCACTGCTTCCCTTTCATGTCCCTCGACTCTTATAACTGCCATCTGGTTTCTGAAATTCATACTTGAACATAAATGGAGAAGCTAGCTAAGCCTGCAATTTGCGCTGTTGCATTTGACCAGGTATGGTGCCTTTGCGATGTCCACAATACGTTGCAGATGTCAGTCGTGGACGGAACAGGTAAGTTCGAGTCCATTATGTCGGATTTAAGTGATTCCGAACGTGTGCAAGTTATTCGTGTTGGTACGGTGAGTTCTTCCGTAACCAAGGTAGCGCAAGTGTTCGGTATTTCAAGAGGCACCGTATCGAACATTTGCAAAGTATACAGGGAGAGTGGAAAAACATCATCGGCCAAGTCACAACGTGGATGAAACTGAGCGTTGACTGATCGTGGCGGACGGTCATTGTAGAGGATAGTGCCGAAAAATAAAGAGGACACCAGCTGCAAAAGTCACTTCAGAACTGAAAGTCACACTCGCAACCTCTGTCAGAATCAAAACAACACGAAGACAGCTGGATGAGCTGGGCACATCAGGGCCAGCTGGAACTCCAGAACCATTCATCAATGATGCAAATGCTCAGGACAGGAAACTACTTGGGTTGTAGAGCAATGAAAGGGTGCCGTTTGTTCGGATGAGTCTAGTTTGACACTCTTTCACCTTCTGGCCATGTTTACGTCAAAATAATGAAACATGGGAAGGGGTTGGGATCGTTTATGATTTAGCCAGCCATGCTAAAATAAACAGAAGAGAAATTTGAAGAGCAAATTAAAGTTCGGAGGGAAAAAATAAACAAGAAGCGATTTCAGAAAGTTATTTATAGATGTCGTCCCACGCTGAGCTCATTGCGCATGAAGAGTCGCGCAGCGTCAGAAGAGAGAACAAGTTTTGGATTTGCTCCAGAGACAGTTCTGCTGTGATGCAGCATTACAGTGAGGGAGGGAACTGGAGATGTACTCCGATTCGTGTGGGCGAAAACGTCAAAACTGCACACACCCTGACAATGAAACTCTGAAAGTACGCCGACCAAATGCAACGGCCGTAGTGAAGCAGTGCCAACAAGCTGGCCACTTCTACACCAGACATGGGTGACGCTGATCGAGAAGTCCGAATCCTGCACCGTGCGCCTTCCGCTACTTCGGCAAGCTAAAACAACATGTGGGGGAGAGAAATTTTACAGTGATGAAGACATTTACACAGCGGTTCTGGAACGGCTCCGTGACCAGACACCAAAGTTCTATCCTCGATGAAACGAATGACTGCTAGAACATTCCGACTGTTAGTTTGAGTTACTGGGTAACTTGGCTGAAAAATAATCTCATGCATCTGTGTCACTTGGAAGTCTATTGCAGCATTCAGTAAAAATAAATTGGCCGGCCGTAATAATATGTAACTTACTATTTGAGTCCCCGGGAACACTAATGTTTGTATCTCTTCAGAGATAACGAAGGGGCTGCAAGATTTATTCAATGGAACTGATACTGTCTTGAAACAAAGATAACGAGATGTACTCAAGCTACGTCAGCTTGTTATTAGGAATTGTACGATACGCTGCTGTCTATATTTATTTTATTAACAGAACGCTTTCCGTTAGTCAAACATCTCGTAGCAACTGCACATAAATACACCGGTGGCCATTAAAACTGCTAAACCACGAAGATAACGTGCTACAGACGCGAAATTTAACCGACTGGAAGAAGATGCTGTGATATGCAAACGATTAGCTTTTCAAGCATTCACACAAGGTAGGCGCCGGTGGCGACACCTACAACGTTCTGACATGAGGAAAGTTTTCAACCGATTTGTCATACACAAACAGCAGTTGACCGGCGTTGCCTGGTGAAACGTTGTTGTGATGCCTCGTGTAAGGAGGAGAAATGCGTACCATCATGTTTCAGACTTTGATAAAGGTCGGATTTAGCCTATCGCAACTGTGGTTTATCGTATCGCGACATTGCTGCTCACGTTGGTCGAGATCCAATGACTGTTAGCAGAATATGGAATCGGTGGGTTTATGAGGGTAATACGCAACGCCGTGCTGGATCCCAACAGCCTCGTATCACTAGCAGTCGAGATGACAGGCATCTTATCCGCATGGCTGTAATGGATCGTGCAGCCACGTCTCGATCCCTGAGTCAGCAGATGGGGACGTTTGTATGGCAACAACCATCTGCACGAACAGTTCGACGACGTTTGCAGCAGCATGGACTATCAGCGCGGAGACCATGGCTGCGATTGCCCTTGACGCTGCATCACATACAGGAGCGCCTGCCATGGTGTACTCAACGACAAACCTGAGTGCACGAATGACAAAACGTCATTTTTTCGGATGAATCCAGGTTCTGTTTACAGCATCATGATGGTCGCATCCGTGTTTGGCAACATCGCGGTGAACGCACATTGGAAGCGTGTATTCGTCTTCGCCATACTGGCGTATCACCCGGCGTTATGATATGGGATGGCATTGGTTACACGTCTCGGTCACCTCTTGTTCGCATTGACGGCACTTTGAACAGTGGACGTCACTTTTCAGATGTGTTACGACTCGTGGTTCTACCCTGCGATCCCTGCGAAACCCTACATTAGAGCAGAATAATGCACGACCGCATGTTGCAGGTCCTTTACGGGCCTTTCTGGATACAAAAAATGTTCGACTGCTGCCCTGGTCAGCACATTCTCCAGATCTCTCACCAATTGAAAGCGTCTGGTCAATGGTGGCCGAGCAACTGGCTCGTCACAATACGCCAGTCACTACTCTTGATGAAGTGTGGTATCGTGTTGAAGCTGCATCGGCAGCTGTACCTGTACACGCCATCCAAGCTCTGTTTGACTTAATGCCCTGGCGTATCAAGGCCGTTATTAGGGGCAGAGGTGGTTGTACTGCGTACTGATTTCTCAGGATCTATGCACCCAAATTGCGTGAAAATGTAATCACATGTCAGTTCTAGTATAATATGTTTGTCCAGTGAATACCCGTTTATCATCTGCATATCTTCTTGGTGTAGAAATTTTAATGGCCAGTAGTGTATTTAAATCAGTCATTGCTTCGGTCACCCACCACGTTAGGAAATGAAACCTTAGGAGCAGTAGAGAAGTTTTGCTACTTGAGTTGAGTACAACAAATGCCGTATGAGCAGTTCTTGAAGCCCAACAGTACCGATCAACCGACCGACCGCCGTGTCACCCTCAGCCCACAGGCGACACAGGACAGAACACGGTTCTCCTGGCCGTCGTCTGTATCCATGACTGGAGGCGCTGCTTTTTCCTCTTTTCAACTGGCTCCATCTTACCTACTGCGCTCGACACACCCGGACCATCACCAACCCAAGCTCCAGCACAGCCTGACAGCGCTGAGTTTGGTGATATGAAGTGCATCCGTGTAACCATTCTAGCAACGTCGTTGAAATTTGTAAGAAAACATACACAGTAGTGTTGACACCTTCCTAGACTCAGAGGTAACAAGGTTGTATATATCTGTAGTACAAAAGTGCTGCATGTTAACTTTTCATTTATATTTTGCTTAGAGAAGAAATGCTGGAGGGGCAGCATGAGCTACTTTCCTTTCTTGGTGCTCCTCCTGACTGCACGTTAGGCATAAGGTAGATTGATCTTTTGTTGTTAATTTCATGATAATTATAAGCGCAATTTGATGCAGCTATCAATTAATTATTAATTTAATTATTTCCGTGTGAAAATTTATTTTCTAAGAATTTTAGCAGCAAATGTTGTTGGAGGACTTAAAGGATTTCGGACATCTTAATACGATGATACCATTGACCAGCCGCCATTGTAGCTGCTGTAATCGCGTATCACAAGATCAGTGCTGCAGCCTGCCTTCACTTCGGTTTTTACTAAGAAATCTAATATTGTTACAGAGTCATTTTTGTACAAAGCAAATACTGGCATTGAAAATTTTAATAATCTTCCCACGACGACCACGCATCAGGTCGTTAACAAAGGACAGACTCTCACCATTCACGCCAATCAGTCAAATGTAATACTCACTTTCTCAGTTTATTTTCTTCACTCATTACGAGCAATATTCAAAATTGTATATGAGGAACGGTAGATTAAGCGATGGCAAAGGTAAAGAACATATAAAACATAGGCCTCTCATAGCAAGGAAAGGAAGAGAGAACTGAGTAAGGGAGGATGTATACGAAGTTGCAATACTAGAATGAAACTTTATGAAAACCAATATTTCCAAGGAAATGTAACTAAATGTGGCACAGTTGTTAGTGAATGTTATACGAATACACACATAGGTTTTCATGCTTATTGAAGATATACGCTCTTAACTTGAAACAATTGAAATTTTCTCGGCAATGTGCCAGAACGAAATTAATGTCTTTGTACAAAATTTAAAATATCATTATTACAAACATCTGGGGAACAGAATACTGACATCTCCATTCTCTGGATTTTTATAGCTGCCCAAATTTCTGTGAGAAAGGTACCAAATCTTATGGCTTTTCTCTTACATAATTGCCTTACAATTATGGTAAATGAAAATTCCTCCCACAAAATGTTTCACAGTAGTACTGACTAATTACATGCCCAATTTAACTGCTATAACGCCAATGGTTTGTAAGGAAAATGTGCATGTAACTGCCAGATAGCAAGTAACGGGAAACCTGAGTCAAATGTTTGACAGTGTTTGTATTTCGCGTTGCCTCATCTGTGTGAACTAGTGCAAACCATATGCATTTTCCCCTTCATCCTCTAGCAGTCGTTTCTTTGTTTCACGTCTCAGGTTAACCTGATTTTTCAAACTGAGTGACAGTAATGTCAGCTGCTACAGTTCTCCTGTAATCGATTTCCTTCAATATCTAGTGTGAAAGCTCCTGAATGAAATCCTAACCTCTGTAGAGCCCGTGTTCTGCGAAGATTAGCACAGATATAAACTAAACAACCATCATACGCTGCAACTTCATCAGAAGTTGTGGAAACAAATGTTGTCTTGGGGCATGGTTTTCCTATTAGAGAATTGTAACTTTCTCTACGATTTTTAGTTCTTCCATGCACACGCTTTTGTAGAATTTCTATATCTGCTACTCACTGAAAGATTCCTCACTTTGTGACTGCATAAAACTGGAAGAAAATACCACAGAAATAAACAATACAAGGAAATACAGAACAACGAAGAGGCGTATCCCCGTGCAAGTTTTTGTTAATAATTATTTTTATTACACTTAGGAGTGGAATTGGAACTTAATATTCAGGAACTGAAATTTCAAAACTATGCAGCAAATGAAGACCGAATACAAATATTTCACGATTTTGATTGCTTTCACGTACATCCCCCCTTAAGCTCTAGTAAAAATTTAAGTACGTATGTGGCAGATTCATTTAAATAATTTTTCTGGAGTGTATTCCTATATGGTAGTGAAATGTGGAAGATAAAAGGTAAAGATAAGAAGAGAAGAGAAGCTTTCGGAATGTGGTGTTACAGAAGAATGCTGAATATCAGATGGGTGGACAGAGTGGCTAAAGAAGAGGTTATTAATCGGAAAGGACGAAAAGAAATTTAGGGCATGTTAAGTGAAAGTAAAAAGCAGTTGATGCATAACATTGGGTGGCATCAACGAATGGTGAATTTGTGTGTGTGGAGGGGGGGGGGGGGGGGCAGGGGTTGGGGTAGATTACACAGGCAGACTAGACCATGGCTTCACTAGCAGCCGCGCGTGTGAGCACAACGCTTCTGGTATTCGGAGAGCTGCTCGGGGCCTGGATAGAATCGGCCCAGTGGATTAACGGCGGGGGGCGGTGTGGTGGCCAGCCTGGATGTGGAGAATACCTGCCTGTCACCAAAGTCCGGTCTCAGTTAGCTACTCGCAAATATTTAGAAAACGTTCGCACTCTTTCCCTTTGACAACACTACACACAGACAGCTTGCAGTAAACGTCTTCCACCTGGAGGATAACGGAGTGGCCATGGCAGTGGCATCCGGCCACCCCTCAAATTAAGCACGCCACGCTCGTTCATAGCTATGCCTACCCTGCGTCGGTGTATGACAAAGCCACAAGAAAAAGAAAAATACACCACCTCCTGACAGTGTCGCCAGACCTGTCTTCGGACAGAAGCAGACTCCTTAAGCAACACCGGCCTGCCGAGTGACACAAGTTGTTTTAGCGCATGGTCATCTTTGAAATTATCAAAAACCTCTGTAGGAGGTTTTCCTTCCCGGCTATTATGTGAGCACACAAATTGACTTTGGTGTGTACTGTACCTCTCAGCAACGGGTGTTGGCCTGTGTGGGGTACATGCTTAATGCAAGTGAGGTGCGGACGGTTGCCATTCTTCGTGGCTCGGCAGCAGTAATGACCGACGACGACGCCACTTACTCGGCAATGACAGCCGTGCGGGACAGCGGCGTGCTTCCCTGCTTACGGTCGGCCGAGCTTCGGAATCAGTGCGGAAATGAGACGGGACGAGGGGAAAGAAATTTCGCGGCGGAGCGCCAGCCGGAAATAGAGGGGCTCCTCTGCTGGCGGCCATGATGGCGGGACAGGGGGGGGGGGGGGGGGGCGCAGCCATCCACCAGGTGGAGACGCGACGCGAGCAGGTGTCTGCGTTGTTATGGTCTGGCAGCAGAGGAGCGGAGTGGAGGAGCACAACACAACTAGCAACACACCCCAATCGCATACCCGTCCATTTAGTGGGGGATCGACCTGATTTTTCACTGGGCTCAAGACTTTACAAGAGATAGAAGTCAAACCGTTGTTCTTGACGTGACGAAAGGTTGGTTGCTTGGTTGATTTGGGGGAGGAGACCAAACATATGACGGCGATGATGATGATGATGTTTGGTTTGTGGGGCACTCAACTGCGCGGCCATCCGAGCCTTTAACAAGTTCCAATTTTCACACAATCCATTTTCTTCTCGCTGATGATGAAATGATGAGGACAACACAAACACCCAGTACCTGGGCAGAGAAAATCCCCAACCCGGCCGGGAATCGAAGCTGGGACCACGTGATCCAGAGGCAAGAAAGCTAGCCCCTAGACTACGAGCTGTGGACAGAGGAAACAGAGGTAACGGCAAATACAGTATTACAGGCCCGTCACTCTCTAGAATATACCTAAATGCTATAGTGGACAACGTGGGTTTTTGGGTTGTTTGGAGGAAGAGACCATACAGCGAGGTCATCTGTCTCATCGGATTAGGGAAGGACTGCGAAGGAAGGCGGCCGTGCACTTTCAAAGGAACCATCCCGGCATTTGCCTGGAGCGATTTAGCGAAATCGCGGAAAACCTAAATCAGGATGGCCGGACGCGGGATGGAACCGTCGTCCTCCCGAATGCGAGTCCATTGCAGGGCAACGTGGGAATAGCCATGAGGCTGTTCACGAACGATGGCGTTGTCTACAGAAAGGTTGCAACGCCACACGAACGAAGTGAAGAAAGAGCTGCAGAGACTGTTACAGAGACTGACACTTTAACCTATATGTAAATAAAAAGTTACGTACTAAACATGAATGTCCCAGAAATCACTGTTTTTCAATTACACTGTTAGCGACAAATCGACGGAAACGATTGCTGCCATAAAATACCTTGTTTTAATCATCCAGAGCCACATAAACCGAGCACATCAAACAAAGTTTACAGAAAGCGTACGCTCTGCTCAGTTTCGTTCTAAGAATATTAAGCAAAAGTAATTTATCCACGAAAGAAGTGTCTTAAGGAACTCTTCTCCCGCCGATTCTTGGTTATTGCTTACTAATAAGGACCATTGACAGATTAGATTAACAGAGGAGACAGGCGAGATCGAAATGAAACAGCAGGATTTTTCATGGAATCCTTTGGTAAGAGCGAGAGCGTAGCGGATATGCTCAACAAACTTCAAGTGAAACGGTGCCGTCACAGCTTATATGGAAGTTCGTCGATAGTCATTCGTCGCTCGCACAGTTTTCGTTTTTACCAGGAAAAGAGGGCAATAAAAAAGTACCCTCCACCACGCACAGTAAGTGGACTGCGACGTAAAGATGTAAATATAAATTATCCGAATGCCTTACTGTCACTATTTGTTCGTGTGCTGCCCACGGTGTCTACCTAACCTGTGTCCGGTATACGTCCAATTTGCTCATCTCGTAGAACGGAATTTCTCTATTACTCCTCTATTCGGAGCTCAGCGAATCCGGACTGCCAAGGAGCACGTCCCATCAACGAGTATCCTGTTTCCTTAAAGGTTCTCTAAGAATTGGATAAAATGTTTTCCGTCTTCTTGGTGCGTCAGCCTTGAGAGTGGCTGTCACTTGGTCAGATTCCGTTGCGGCCTTTACGGTAAGAGCTGAGTAGTACAGGGTGTGCGAGGCGGCTCGTACTGGCGCATTTCCTCGCCGTCTCCTCGCGGCCGCGCCACGCTTGGGACGTTCCTTGCCTAAAGACGGGCAGATCCTGGGCGTCGGTGAACAGTGCCTGAAGTGGTCAGCTAATGTAGCCACGTTACTTTGTAAGATTTCAGTTTCAGTTTTTTGCACAAACCTGTCAGATGCTACTGTCGCAGCACTCTGAATTGCCAAATGGCGCAACGATTTTCTCCGAATCACACCGAAGCGCCAAATAAACTAGTATAGGCATGCGTATTCAAATACACAGATATGGAAACGGGTAGAATACGGTGCTGCGTCGGCAACGCCTATCTAAGACATGTTCAAAAATGGTTCAAATGGCTCTGAGCACTATGGGACTCAACTGCTGAGGTCATTAGTCCCCTAGAACTTAGAACTAGTTAAACCTAACTAACCTAAGGACATCACAAACATCCATGCCCCAGGCAGGATTCGAACCTGCGACCGTAGCGGTCTCGCGGTTCCAGACTGCAGCGCCTTTAACCGCACGGCCACTTCGGCCGGCCTAAGACAAGTGTCTGGCGGATTTGTTAGATGGGTTACGGTTGCTAAAATGGTAGGTTATCAAGATTTAAGTGAGTTTGAAGGTGTTGTTACTGTCGGCGCACTAGCGATAGGACATACACTCCTGGAAATGGAAAAAAGAACACATTGACACCGGTGTGTCAGACCCACCATACTTGCTCCGGACACTGCGAGAGGGCTGTACAAGCAATGATCACACGCACGGCACAGCGGACACACCAGGAACCGCGGTGTTGGCCGTCGAATGGCGCTAGCTGCGCAGCATTTGTGCACCGCCGCCGTCAGTGTCGGCCAGTTTGCCGTGGCATACGGAGCTCCATCGCAGTCTTTAACACTGGTAGCATGCCGCGACAGCGTGGACGTGAACCGTATGTGCAGTTGACGGACTTTGAGCGAGGGCGTATAGTGGGCATGCGGGAGGCCGGGTGGACGTACCGCCGAATTGCTCAACACGTGGGGCGTGAGGTCTCCACAGTACATCGATGTTGTCGCCAGTGGTCGGCGGAAGGTGCACGTGCCCGTCGACCTGGGACCGGACCGCAGGGACGCACGGATGCACGCCAAGACCGTAGGATCCTACGCAGTGCCGTAGGGGACCGCACCGCCACTTCCCAGCAAATTAGGGACACTGTTGCTCCTGGGGTATCGGCGAGGACCATTCGCAACCGTCTCCATGAAGCTGGGCTACGGTCCCGCATACCGTTAGGCCGTCTTCCGCTCACGCCCCAACATCGTGCAGCCCGCCTCCAGTGGTGTCGCGACAGGCGTGAATGGAGGGACGAATGGAGACGTGTCGTCTTCAGCGATGAGAGTCGCTTCTGCCTTGGTGCCAATGATGGTCGTACGCGTGTTTGGCGCCGTGCAGGTGAGCGCCACAATCAGGACTGCATACGACCGAGGCACACAGGGCCAACATCCGGCATCATGGTGTGGGGAGCGATCTCCTACACTGGCCGTACACCACTGGTGATCGTCGAGGGGACACTGAATAGTGCACGGTACATCCAAACCGTCATCGAACCCATCGTTCTACCATTCCTAGACCGGCAAGGGAACTTGCTGTTCCAACAGGGCAATGCACGTCCGCATGTATCCCGTGCCACCCAACGTGCTCTAGAAGGTGTAAGTCAACTACCCTGGTCAGCAAGATCTCCGGATCTGTCCCGCATTGAGCATGTTTGGGACTGGATGAAGCGTCGTCTCACGCGGTCTGCGCGTCCAGCACGAACGCTGGTCCAACTGAGGCGCCAGGTGGAAATGGCATGGCAAGCCGTTCCACAGGACTACATCCAGCATCTCTACGATCGTCTCGATGGGAGAATAGCAGCCTGCATTGCTGCGAAAGGTGGATATACACTGTACTAGTGCCGACATTGTGCATGCTCTGTTGCCTGTGTCTATGTGCCTGTGGTTCTGTCAGTGTGACATGTGATGTATCTGACCCCAGGAATGTGTCAATAAAGTTTCCCCTTCCTGGGACAATGAATTCACGGTGTTCTTATTTCAATTTCCAGGAGTGTAGTATCTCCGAGACAGCGATGATGTGGATATTTTCCCATATGACCATTTCACGAGTGTACCGTGAATACCAGGAATCCGGTAAAACATCAGATCTCCGACATCGCTGCAGCCGAAAAGAGATCCTGCGGAAACGGGACCAACGGCTACTGAATAGAATCGTTCAACTTCAGAGAAGTGTAGCCCTTCCACAAACTGCTGCTGATTTCAATGCTTCGCCATCAACAAGTGTCAGCGTGCGAACCATTCAACGAAACAACATTGATATGGGCTTTCGGAGCCGAAGACTCAATCGTGTACCGTTGATGACTGCACGATAGAAAGCTTTAGTCCTCGCCTGCGCCCGTCAACACAGACGTTGGACTGTTGATGACTGGAAACATGTTGCATGGTCGGACGAGTCTCGTTTCAAACTGTATTGAGCGGGTAGGGAGACAACCTCATAAATTCATGGACCCTGCTTGTCAGCAGGGGACTGTTCAAGCTGGTGGAGGCTCTGTAATGGTGTGAGGCGTGTGCACCTGGAGTGACGTGGGTCCGGTGACACATCTAGATACGACTCTGACGGACTTGGCCAATTACAGCAGGACAGAATCGCTACAAAGTGGCCCCAGAAACACTTCCGCTAGCCACCAAACTCCCCTCTCAAGAACATTATTCAGTGTATCTGGGATTCTTTGCAACATGCTGTTCAGAAGAGATCTCCACCCCGTCGCACTCTTACGGATTTATAGACAGGCCTGCATTTTTCATCGTGTCAGTTTCCTCTAGCACTACTTCAGGTACTAGTCGAGTAAACGTTTTGTTGCGGCATTTCAGCGTACTCGCGGGGACCTTACACGATATTAGGCAGGTGCACCAGTTTCTTCGGCTCTTCAGCATATTTCTAAGGGAGATTCTCTCTTAGTAGCAGAAACTCTTGCAAAGCTATGAGGATATCTCTGTGACACCTTTTCATTTTAAGAATAAATTTCTGTAAAGGGGAATACCGTTCATCACACAATAAAATTCCTCTCCTGCGAACCTTGCAGAACTAGCACTCCTGGAAGAAAGGATATTGCGGAGACATGACTTAGCCACGGCCTGGGGGATGTTTCGAGAATGAGATTTTCACTCTGCAGCGGAGTGTGCGCTGGTATGAAACCTCCTGGCAGATTAGAACTCTGTGCACATCCCCCAGGTTGTGTCTAAGCCATGTCTCAGCAATATCCTTGCTTCCAGGAGTGCTAATTCTGCAAGGTTCGCAGGAGAGCATCTGTGAAGTTCGTGAGGTTGGAGACGAGATACTGGCAGAAGTAAGGCTGTGAGGGCGGGGCGTGAGTCGTGCTTGGGTAGCTCAGATGGTAGAGCACATTCCCGCGAAAGGCAAAGGGCCCGAGTTCGAGTCTCGGTCCGACACACAGTTTTAATCTGCCAGGAAGTTTAATATCAGAGCACACTCCGCTGCAGAGTGAAAATCTCATTCTGTACTAATATCAACTGCAGTATCGCCAAACGCTGCACACAAACGTTTATGTATGTTCACCGCGATTTCTTTTTCGGAACACAAGAATTCAATAACAGCACGCTGCTTGTAACGTTAGTGGCACGTAGACGCCATTTTTACGTTGTACTAGGGCTCTGCCATCTGCCAAACGGTTTGAAACTTCACCGGTGTACAAAAAAAAAAAAAAAAAAAAAAAAAAAAAAAAAAAAAAAAAAAAAAATCAAATGTGAAGCACCAACAAGGACGTTTGTCTATGTATATTATTATTATTATTATTATTGTTGTTGTTGTTGTTGTGGTGGTCTTCAGTCAAGAGGCTGGTTTGATGCAGCTCTCCATGTTACACTATCTTGTGCAAGCTTCATAATCTCCCAGTACCTACTGCAACCTACATCCTTCTGAATCTGTTTAGTGTATTCATCTCTTGGTCTTTCTCTACAATTTTTACCCTCCGCGATGCCCTCCAATACTAAATTGATGGTCCCTTGATGCCTCAGAACAAGTCCTA
The DNA here is from genome assembly GCF_021461385.2 of Schistocerca piceifrons. Taxonomy (NCBI): domain Eukaryota; kingdom Metazoa; phylum Arthropoda; class Insecta; order Orthoptera; family Acrididae; genus Schistocerca; species Schistocerca piceifrons. Next base: position 29,285,673 of record NC_060140.1, on the reverse strand, counting down.
CCAACTGTTCTCTTCTTCTGGTCAAGTTGTGTCACAAATTTCTCTTGTCCACAATTCTATTCAATACCTCCTAATTAGTAATGTGATCTACCAATCAGCACTCTTCTGTAGCACCACATTTCGAAAGCGTCTATTCTCTTCTTTTTTGAACTATTTATCGTCCTCGTTTCACTTCCATACAATGGCTACACTCCATACAAATATTTTCAGAAACGACTTCCTAACACTTAAATCTATACTCGATGTTAAAAAGTTTCTCTTCTTCAGAAACGCTTTCTTTGCCATTGCCAGTCTACATTTTATATCCTCTCTACTTCGACCATCATCAGTTTCCAAAGAGAAAAACTTATTTCTTAGTCTAATTCGCTCAGCATCGCCCGATTTAATTCGACTACATTCCATTATCCCCGTTTTCCTTTTGTTGATGTTCATCTTATATCTTCCTTTCAAGACATCTTCCATTCCGTTCAGGTGCTCTTCCAGGTCCTTTGCTGTCTCTGACAGAATTACAAAGTCATCGGCGAACCTCAAAGGTTTTATTTCTTCTCCATGGATTGTAATTCCTACTCCGAATTTTTCTTTTGTTACCTTTACTGCTTTCTCACTATACTGATTGAATAACAGCGGGGATAGGCTACAACCCTGTCTCACCCCCTTCCCAACCACTGCTTCCCTTTCATGCCCCTCGACTCTTATAACTGCCATCTGGTTTCTGTACAAATTGTAAATAGCTTTTCGCTCCCTGTATTTTACCCCTGTCACCTTCATAATTTGAAAGACTATTCCAGTCAACATCATCAAAAGCTTTCCTTAAGTCTACCAATGCTAGAAAAGTAGGTTTGCCTTTCCTTAATCTATTTATAAGATAAGTCGTAGGGTCAATATTGCCTCACGTGTTCCAACATTTCTACGGAATCCAAACTGATTTTCCCCAAGGTCAGCTTGTACCAATTTTTCATTCGTCTGTAAAGAATTCGTGTTAGTATTTTGCAGCCGTGGCTTATTAAACTGATACATCTGTCAACACATGCTTTCTTTGCGATTGGAATTATTATATTCTTCTTGAAGTCTGAGGGTATTTCGCCTGTCTCATAAATCTTGCTCACCAGATGGTAGAGTTTTGTCAGGGCTTGCTCTCCCAAGGCCATCAGTAGTTCTAATGGGATGTTGCTACTCCCCGGGCGTTGTTTCGATTTAGGTTTTTCAGTGCTCTGTCAAACTCTTCACGCAGTATCATATCTCCCATGCTTTCTATCGTGCAGTCATCAACGGTACACGATTGGGCCTTCGGTTCCGAAAGCTGATATCGATGATGTTTCTGAAAATATTTGTATTAACTGTAGCCATGTATGGAATGAAACATGGACAATAAATAGTTTAAAAAAGAGGAGAACAGAAGCTTCCGAAATGTGGTGCTACAGAAGAATGCTGAAGATTTGATTGGTAGATCACATAACTAATGAGAAGGTATTGAACAGAATTGTGGAGAAGAGAAATTTGTGGCACAATTTGACTAGAAGAAGGGATCATCTACATCCTTTTCCATTTCCATAATATTGTTCTCAAGTACATCGTCTTTGTATAGACCCTCTATATACTTCTTCCACCTTTATGCTTTCCCTTCTTTGCTTAGAACTGGGTTTCCATCTGAGCTCTTGATATTCATATAAGTGGTTCTCTTTTCTCCAAATGTCTCTTTAATTTTCCTGTAGGCAGTATCTAGCTTACCCGTAGTGAGATAAGCCTCTACAACCTTACATTTGTCCTCTAGCCATACCTGCTTACCCATTTTGCACTTCCTGTCTATCTCATTTTTGAGACGTTTGTATTCCTTTTTGTCTGCTTCATTTGCAGCATTTTTATATTTTCTCCTTTCATCAATTAAATTCAATATTTCTTCTGTTACCCAAGGATTTCTACTAGCCCTCGTCTTTTTACCTACTTGATCCTCTGCTGCCTTCACTGCTCCATCCCTCAAAGATACCCATTCTTCTTCTACTGTATTTCTTTTCCCCATTCTTGTCAATTGTTCCCTTACGCTCTCCCTGAAACTCTCTACAACCTCTGGGTCTGTCAGTTACCCAGATCCAGTCTCTTTAAATTCCCATCCTTTTGCAGTTTCTTCATTTTTAATCTACAGTTCATAACCAATAGATTGTGGTCAGAGTGCACATCTGCTTCTGGAAATGTCCTACAATTGAAAGACTTGTTCCTAAATCTCTGTCTTACCATTATATAACCTGTATAAAACATTCCAGTATATCCAGTCTTCTTCCATGTATACAACCTTTTTTCATGATTCTTGAACCAAGTGTTAGCTATGAGTAAGTTATGCTCTGTGCAAAATTCTACCGGGCAGCTTCCTCCTTCATTCCTTACCCCCATTCCATATTCACCTACTACGTTTCCTTCTCTTCCTTTCCCTACCATCGAATTCCAGTCACCCATGACTATTAAATTTTCGTCTCCATTCACTATCTGAATAATTTCCTTTATCTCATTATACATTTCATCATTGTCTTCATCATCTGGGGATCTAGTTGGCACATAACCTTGTACTACTGTGGTAGGCGTGGGCTTCGTATCTATCTTGGCCGCAATAATGCGTTCACTACACTGTTTGTTGTTGCTTACACGCAAACCAATTTTTTTATTCATTATTAAACATACTCCTCCATTACACCTATTTGATTTTTTATTTACAACCCTGTATTCACATGACCAAAAGTCTTGTTCCTCCTGCCACCGAACTTCATCAATTCCCACTATATGTAACTATGTATATTAATGGCTTTTTAAGGAAATGTGTGGGCACTACTTATTGAACGACGCTCGTAGTTTGTTTTTAATTTCTTAGTGTTTTACTATCCGCATTTCCCTTACCTGTCAAGCAGGATATCTGCTCATGATTTTCTAAATAGTCGTAACTGGTTATGAATCTGTTTGTGTCACTAGAAGCTGAAAATAAAATACAATTTGTTTTACAAAACAGTTACTATGTATTTTGCCCGAAGTAAGTATGGCTGGTCTATTCACTCTTTCTACAGGAAGGACAATGTATAATTGGGCCGGAAATTATTTCGTGCATTTTTACATAGTAATAGCAACCGCTCGCGGGGCATTTGATATAAGTCTGGATATCTGTCTTACAGAAAGAGGAGTGCAGTAGGCACAACACCGCTCGCCGCCTTTCCCAAACCGTTCACGGGAATCTTTTCTCTTGATTATCCACAAAATCTTAATAAAGGATTTGGAAATTGCATTGAAAATTGTATCAATTTCCTGAAGTAATTTTCACAGTAATATCGTCTCTCAAGATTGAGTTTTCAGTTTATGGCCTGCCGAAATTGAAAATTACGATGTTGGGCCCACTGCAGTAAAATGATAATCTATTTTCTAAATTCAGTAGCCAAACTACTTTCCGTGATTTCCGTGCCACGCCGACTGCCTCTCTCTCTCCCTCTCTCTCTCGAAACTAAAACAGTTTTTTCTTCCTCCTACCAGTAGCTGATGACGCCACTTACATGGTGTGACGGGACTCTGTGCAGTGCCGCTAGTTGTTTTTGTCGTTAGTGAGACACAAAATCAGATCACAGTGCCACCAGTGTTTGTTTTCCTGTAAAAGTCCTCATATTCCACAAAGTGAGCACCTACTACAGGGTACTGTCAGAAAGACAAAAATATTTTAAAGCGGTAATACTAGTACAGGCCGTTATAGAAAATTGTTATTCCGGTATTCAGAACAGTTTATGGAATACAGTCTTTCGTACCTACGATTATTTCATCGAACACGTTTTCTGAAGTCTGTATGTTCAGTTTCCAAACACAAATCGTATAATTCCATGATGGGTCAGCCCCAACACACAAACATCACGAAACAACACCTGTTGCGATGATAGCAGCTTTCAACTTCGTAACAACGGAGAATAGCGATTACTTTAAAATGTGGACAGTCTTGCGTAGATCCACAACTCCTGCCATACATCTCTAAAAGCTGTAGAGGAGGTCTAGCAAATGAAACTATTTTTCAGCCCAATTCCACCGAAAATGGTCCGTCTCCAAATACACTGAAGAACCAAAGAAACTGGTACTGTTAGACGTGGCATGGACTCGACTGATATCTGAAGTAATACTGGAAACAATTGACACAAGAACCCTGCAGGGCTGCACATAAATCCGTAAGACTACGATGGGGTGGAGATTGCTTCTGAGCAACGTTGGTGTTCAGTGAAAGTGGTTAAACTCAGAAAAGTGTTCCTGGAGACTCTCTGTAGCAATTCTGGAATTTTGGGGGGGTCGCATTGTCCTCATGGAATTACCCATGTCTGTCGTTGCACAATGGACATGATAGGTTGCAGGTGATCAGACAGAATGCTTACGTACGTGTCTCCTATCTGAATCGTATCTAGACGTATCATGGGTCCCATACCACTCCGACAGCACACGCCCCACACCATTACAGAGCTTCCACCAGCTTGAGAATCCCCTGCTGACACGCAGGGTGCATGGATTCATGAGCTAGTCTCCATACCCGTACACGTACTCGTCCGACCGGGCAACATGTTTCCAGTCATCAACAGTCCAACGTTGGTGTTGACGGGTCCAGGCGAGGCGTAAAGCTGTGTGTCGTGCAGTCATCAAGGGTGCACGAGTGGGCATTCGGCTCAGAAAGCCCATATCGATGATGTTTTGTTGAATTTTTTGCACGCTGACACTTGTTCATGACCCAGAATTGAAATCTACAGCAATTTGCGGAAGGATTGCACTTCTGTCACGATGAACGATTCTCTTCAGTCGTCGTTGATCCCATTCTTGCAGGATCTTTTTCCGACCGCAGCAATGTCGGAGATTTGATGTTTTACCGGATTCCTGATATTCACTGTACACTCGTGAAATGGTCGCACGGTAATATCCCCACTTCATCGCCACCTCGGAGATGCTGTGTCCCATTGTTCGTGAGCCGACTATGACATCACGTTAAAACTCACTGAAACCTTCGTAACGTGCCACTGTAGCAACAGTAACCGATCTAACAACTGCACCAGGCACTTGGCTTATAGAGGCATTGCCGACCGCAGTTCCGTATTCTGCCCGTTTACGTATCTCTGTATTTGAATACGCATGCCTATACCAGTTTCTTAGGCCTTTCAGTGCTTAACGATGCATATTTTAAACTTCCCCAACAAATTTTGATGAAAAGTACTGAAAGACCCAACTCGTAACAAAGCTCCTCCAGTAAATGACGTTCCCTTGGAATTACTCACGTCCTTGCGAGAGCCAGCCGTGACAAAACTAATCCATGTAGAATGCAAAATACATGAGACCGACAAAATATATTCAACTTCAGGAAGATTGTAATAGTTTGCAGTCCTATAGAAGGCAGGTGGTGAAGGGTGTGAATATTACAGAACCATCAGTCTACAGTTTAACAGTTTAAGAAGTCACTGTTTCAAAATGCCGACACGACGTATCTACAAAAGAATGAGAATACAAAAGAATGAGAAACCTAGAAGAAGACGACCTCGGAGAGAAATGTAGGTCACGATACTGAACCTACGACGTATCTTAGATGGACTCGAGTAAGGTAAACCTACGTTTATAGCATTTGTTTGGTTTTTTAAAATAGTTAGTGGAACAAAAACTTTGAAATTCTGCAAGCAACAGAGGTAACACACACGTGTCACACGTTTATTTACAACAGAAACCAGAATGTAATTATAAGCGTGGAAGAGGATTAAAGAGAAACACTGACTGAGAAGGCAGTGAGCCAGATTTTTAGAGCATTTCTGAAATAATTCATTCCTTACTCTAAGCAAGCAGTAAAGTAAAGCAAAGATAAATTCGGAAAGGGAAATAAAGTTCAAGGAGAAGAAACCAGAACTTTGAGATTTGACAATGGTCTTGTAATTCTGTCAAAGACAGCAAAGGACATGGAAGGGCAATGAAACAGAATAAATAGTGTCTTAAAAGGAATGTCAAGCATCAACATCAATAAAAGGAATGTTAAACATGAACATCAACAAAAGCAAAATAAGGATAGTGGAATGTTGTCGAATTAAATGAGTTGGTGCTAAGGGAATAAGAATAGGAAAAGGGAAATTAAAAGTAGTTGATGAGTTTTTATCATATAAAATGTAGACTGGCAACGGCAAGAAAAGAGTTTCTGAAAAAGAGAAATTTGTTAAGATCAAATATAGATTTAAGAGTTAAAAAGTATTTTTTGAAGATGTTTGTCTGGAGTGTAGCGATGTATAGAAGTGAAGTATGGACGATAAATAGTTTGGACAAGAAGAGGATTAAAAGCTTCTGAATGTGGTGCTACAGAAGAATGTTGAAGGTTAGATGTGTAGAGCGAGAAACGAATAAGAACGCACGTATTAGAATTGGAAGAAAAAGACGTTTATGGCACATTTTGTCTAAAAGAAAGGATCAGTTGATAGCACACATCCTGAAGCAAGAAGGAATCATCTAACTGACAATGCAAGAAAGTGTTTGTGTGGGGGTGGCTTCAGGGGGGAAAAAAAAACTTTAGAGGGAACCCAAAGAATGAGTACAGTAAGCAGAGTACAGTGGATATAGAATGTAGGATGCAGCATGCAGAATTTATGGAGAGACAAAGGGACTTGCACAAGATAAAGTAGCATGCGAAGCTGCATCAAAACAATCTTAAGGCATTAACATCAACAAGTAGATGTAATACTAGTGGGCGTTGAGGAAATCAAGATTCGTTAAGAAAGGCGCATGGCAAGACTGCTGCCTATCAGCACGGCTTCGAAGAAGCAATGAACGAAACGAAAGAGCGTGGATACAGTAATGAAAACTGAAACTGGATGGGGAATAGACATCAGTGCTAGGTTTCGGAGACGATATGGAATCAACCTTTCTGACCGAATATAAAGGAGACATGGCGAGCTCTCGATAAACTGGCTGATACTGTTAGTAGACAGTATTCGCTAAGAATGAACAGAGCAAAGATGAAGGCAATGCAAAAAACAAACAGAAAACAGAATAACAACTCAGATGACACAAAAAGCTGGGAACGACGAAGTATGAGAAGAATTGAAAGTGTCCTCTATGTAGCAAGATTACACAAGAGACCCGAAGCAACGAAGGTACCAGAGTACATGAGCACAAGTGAGCGGAAGTACCTTCAATAGAAGAGTTGCGATGATGGTGCCGTGTGCCGGCCGGGGCCTCTGCCTTTCGCGGGCAACCACCCTACCGATGTCCGACTCCCGACCAGCCGGCGCAGCTTTACTTCCACCACCAGCTCTTCCCCTGCCTCCCCAACGTCACATAAGGTCACCGTCGTATCAGTCCACCTCCGTAGTTGAGTGCTAACGCGTTTAACTACCATGCAGCAACCCCGGATTCGTTTCCCGGGCGGGTCGGAGATGTCCTGCGCCCGTGGATTAGGTGTTGTGTTGTACTCATCACCACCACCAACGACACGCATGTCACCCAAAGTGGCTTCAGCTGAAACAAGTCTTACAACCCGGCAGACGAACTACCCCGTATGGGGCCTCCCCGCCAACAATGTCACACGATCATACCGTCATATCATGCGTTTAGGAGACGAGGTACTGGCGGAAGTAAACCTGCTAGAGCGAATTGAGCACGCCGGAGCACTTCCTGCGAAAGGCTAAGGAGACCGGTTCGAGTTCCGTTCCTGCTTACAGTTCTAATATGCCAAGGAGTTTCAAACCAGCGCACGCTTTGTCACAGAGTGGAATTTCATTCTAAGTCTTCCGATATCGGTCACTGATATGGGAATAAGGAAGCTACTGAAACTGGGCAGCACTGTATGGAAGTAAAACGGGGACTATCGATAAACCGGCGGGGGGGGGGGGGGAGGAGGAGCATTTGCAACGTTCCCCCGAGCGAGATGGCGCAGAGGAAGACAGCATGGCGTCGTTTCGAATATCCGTCGGGGTATCCAGGTTTCCTGTACATTTCTAACGGTTCCCAGAACTTGCCACAAGGCAGGTCCGGCCTGGCACATTTGAAAACAGCACGGAAGCCGAATTTCTTCCTCGCTCTTCCCCAGGCCGAGTTCGTGCTCCATTCCCAGTGATCACGCCGCCCACGGGACGCTGACGTCTAATCTTTCTTCATTTTTCTCGGGGAAATTCTACGAAGAAAGTATTTCAAGTGAAACTTGTCGTGGCCGAAGAGGTGAAGGCACTTGTGTAACTTCCAGCACTGAAGACGTTGCAAGCTGTGCAATTGGCGTCATCTGCACTCTTCTTCTTCGTGGAGTACGTATATACCGACGGTGCAGTTGCAAAACGTTTGTTTCTGTGAATTAATTTTTGCATATGATCGAGGCACGACGGCGAAACTTCTGTTCGTTTACTTTTCAGAATAGAATCACAGTACGCTATAAAACCTGGAGTCCCCGATAAAGTCATTTAAGGTGTCCTCATTTGCAGTCACTGCAGCGTTACCTACAACGAAACTGCTATAGTTACCGTCTGGCCTCCGCAGTACGTAGAAAGATTTGAGCTGAAACACTTGTCTCGTTGCATGTCGCACTGCAGTGCTCAGCAAGTCCTCCGAATCAGTCCTCTCCTAGTGGATCCATAAACATTTAAAACAGCCTCTAGCTTTCCTATTAACCACTGAGTCTTTCATCTCAGTTTTCTCGTGTCTCGTCCACCAACACTCTCATTAGCTTTATAGTCACCATTTTACATTTTCGCCAGAGACTGCTACGCATCGGTTGTCGTAAATGTGTGACTCATTGAAGACAACATGTTCCAGGTTTCTGCACTTCATTATCCAATTATTGAATTCCTAAGACTAATCTCGCGGTTTTTTGCTCCAAATTCTAGACATTTATTTTTTTATACAACACAGTTAAACAGCAATGGTAAAAAGCCGCCCGTTTGCCCAACACGACTTTTTACTTCAAATGGCTGAAATTTGTGCCATAAATTTTACTTTAGATATAGTATATGTTCTAGTTTCACGAATCATGGTAGCTAATTTTGCTGTAATACTGACTATTCCAAAGATGCTATCTACTGTATCTCTGTCTACATACTCAAATGTTTTCTTGCAAAAAATAAATGACAGTATTGTTGGTTTGTTGATCAACATCCTGCGGTGAATTACGTTCTATGCTCCCCGTTGTTTTTCCAAAGTTTCTTCAATTATGTTGGGGAGAATTTTTATTAATGTGAAACGTCCCCTTTGAACAATTCTTACAGGACTGTGCTTAAACTGACATACAATATTTTTAGCGCAACGCAATCTGACTTTCAAAATTCCCTACAAAAGAATGGCCCTGACTAACATTAAACTATACCTTTCACAAATCACTTACCTCACAAAAATCTTCGCTGCTCAAGCTACTGCAATACAGCGAGCGCCACTACTGCCAGCTAAATAAAAGATTCAAACTATGGAAGGCACTAACTACTGATAGGGATAGTTAGCAAATGAAAGATATTAATAGAGAACGAACAATGTATTTACCTTGATATCATCACAAGTCATAATATATATATCAGTTCATGACACATTACAAACCTCCGCCATCTCTCTCCCCACATCCACCACTGCTGGCGGCTCACCTCCAACTGCGCAACGCTACGCGCTGTTCACAGCCAGCTGCCTAACACTACAATGGCGAGTATTACAACAATGCAAAGCAGCCACAGAATGCACACAGCACAGCCAGTGATTGTCATACAGAGGTGGCGTTACCAATAAAAAACCTAAACAGCCTACTTACATAGAGAAAACATAAACAGCCTACTTACATAGAGAAAACATAAACAGCCTACTTACATAGAGAAAACATAAACAGCCTACTTACATAGCCCCCATGCTCCCCACAAAAATTTTTACAAATGGTGTTGGGCACTGGCCAATACAGATTTGACAAAAATTTTTCACAATTACAGTAACAAAGATATAAAATGCACACACTTATTAATATTATGTTGGTCAAAAGATCAAAATTTCTCACAGTCCATAAAGACAGTCCAAATCATTCATCATAATAGTAATTACAGTTTTTTTTTCACAAAGTCTCATTAGTAAAAGAAATTGCACACAGAAGTAGTGGATTTCCATGCAGTCTTGAAGAAGTAGCGTTGTCCTTCCAACAGAAAGACAGTGCTGACTCTCGACATGCTGACAGGTAATGGGCCACAACAGAGCAAACCCACAGCAGAGTCATTCGAAGTTTGGAAGAATATTGGTAGGTAGGTCATCACAGAGCAGACCCACTGGAGTCCTGGTAGAGATTGTGGTATTGGTGGGCCACCAGAGGTGCAGACCCACTGCAGTCCTTGTAGAAATAATGGCGTTGGTAGGTCATCATAGATGCAGACCCACTGTAGTCCTTGTAGAGATAATGGTATTGGTGGGCCACCAGAGGTGCAGACCCACTGTAGTCCTGGTAGAGACGGCCAGCAGCCATCCGTTGCGATTGTGCAGGTGCACATTCACCATCGAAGAGTCTTGCGGAGAATATAGCAAGTCCATAAACCACCACTTGTGCACTCACAAAGTTTCTGGAATTGTCCTTAGATCCAGCAATGCTGTTATCCAGTCCCTTGCTGAGTTATTAACACACGTGCAAACACTCACAGTCCCAACTTCTCACATATTATCCATATACTATGACCAACAGAAACGTGTGCAGTGAAATGTAACTAACAAGTTAATAATATCATGAACTGGTGACAATTACAATTTTATAACATAAGAATACAATAACAAAGGTACAAAATACATCATTAAAAACATAATAATACAGATAACATTTGTAGTAATATGGGCTTTACAAAAGAATCGAAATAACATATACATCAGTGTTACAGGAATTATGACATAAGTACATACATAAAAGATCAGAGTAACTTTCGAAACATCAACTTCACACATGAGCATTAACACAAAACAGAATAAATAATGTCTAAACATCTTTACAAAGTAAATAACACATTATTAATGCCAATTGTATTTGAGGATAACAGTATTCCTCATCATAGTGAATGTAACTTAGTATTAGAAGAGAAAAAAGTTCTATGAAACAGTACACAGAGACAGGAAGAAAACAAATACACAAGGGTACACAAACATATAGTGGGATAACACAAAAGGGAAAGGACAGGGTTTGTTTTACTGCAGTATTTTGCGTGGAGATCTCCCTTTGTTCATCATTATTCCCAAAAAGTCCTATCTAAGCCTACTTTCTGTATTCTGTTCATATTTCTTTCAAAATAATTATTTCTGATTGTACAATACTCATTTGGGCCCAAATCTTTTTTATATAACTTCGCAATGCATTCTTTACCTATTCTCCATAGTCAGTTTCTCATATAGTCTACCCCCTCTTAAGCTAACTTAAATCTACTGAGCTCAGATGCTAAACTAAGGGATGAGGCAATGCAGCAGCACATAAAACAATTAATATAAACAGCAACGAAAAAAAATGGAAAATCGCAAAGCAAGCTACAGTAAATCTAAATTACCAAGCAATTCAACATTACAACTAATATGAGGCAATGCGCAGCAAACAAAAAAATAAATCTGGCTTAGCAGAGTAACACAAATTAAAGTTCAGTAGCACTATGCCTGGCAAACAGCAGCTTATATCGAAACATGATATAGCTCAAGTAGAAAAAATAGTACACTAAAGATAACAATGCAGATAAGGCAAATGTATAATCACATCTTAATGTCTAAGTAATTAAAGTGGTGCACCACAAGAAGTTATTCTACCAAAAAGTTACCAATTACTTGAAAAGAAAATTATGAATGCAGTTACTAGTTCCTTCTTATTGTTCTTTCCTTTCCAAGTGCTCCTTTTTTAAAGAATGTGGATCATAAAATAATTATTTAATAGATCTGTTGACAGAAAGTGTTCACATTAGCAAATGCATTTTATTTTATAAAAGCAATGCTGCAACACAGCTGGAAAACAGATGTCAAATGAAATAAGCAACTATGAAAAGCAAAGCATAAAAATATCATTCAATAGTCATGTGGCATTTCGTAAGTTAGTAGAAATTCTCTCAACTCTCATAGAAAGACGCTTGTCATAATCAGGTGTGCAGATGTAAAAATATTTCTTGTCATTTTATTAGGCATTTCAGTAAATATCGTAAATTAAGAGCTAGTGTAATCATATGTTTTCAAGTTCGACCGTGTCGTTTTTTGCGATGCTTTCTCTAAAGGAATGACAATGGCCAGGATAATGGCCTTCCCTTTCTTTTTTTTTTTCTTTCTTCCTGTGCTCTGAAAGGCACGCGCTAATGACTTTTTCTCCAGGCGTCTGACACAGCTGGGTGCCCGCGACGCATTACGTGCAGGTGGTCACTTAACTTTCGCACGGAAATATTTACGACAGCAATTTTCGCTAAAGTGACAGTCTCACATAAAAATACTTCACAGGTCAAGAATTAGCGTTGCAAATCTGTAGAAACAAAATCCTATGAATATAACAGTGTCCAAAAAATGTTCAGTGGCATTGTGATACATTCACACATGATTCACACATGTCATAACTCTTAAAGTACGATTCTTGGTTTCCAACATCCTTTTTCACAAGTCAAGAGTCCCTACCCACTATTCATTACTCCTTACCTTATTACACATATACGTATCCATCGACACTCGTCAATATTTCGTCATTATAAATATGAAGCATAATCAAATAACTCATATAGCCTCAGCCTATTAATCGTAAACATACCTCAGCAGCATAATACACATCGTCGTCGTAAAAATAACATCATAACAGCTCAGTCAAATCTCAAAATCGTCGTAGCTTCCTCCAATAATTAAAAAAATTCTCTGCTCATGTCAAAAGTGTCATCTGCCTCAAACGTACTTTAAAAATCATAATCCCTTTACCAAATACATCATTCAAAGCTCTCATAGTATCACAATGGTTCCAAAAAAATATGAAGAGTTCACACAGTACAGACAAAATACAATTTCGTAAGTGTGAAGTTATCCAACGGTGTAATTACGTAAACATGTGTCACTGATGTAGTAAAAATAAATGTTTGTCTCTCTCAGTTAAATGATCAGATAGCTGTGTAAATTGTGTGTTAGAGAAATATGGTACCGACGTGTAAAGTTGTATAAGCAAATACCATATTAGCTAGGGTTCCTTGTGGTTGCCACACACATGGTACACAAAGTAAGCATGTACCCAACTGAGGATAAACGTAATTATACCCTCAGGTGTTACAAATTACAGCAATGGAATGAAATGTATCACGGAAAACTTTCTTTGTAATTAAAAAATCTTTGAAAATAAGTGTTTTAAGTATAAGATTAATCACTCAAATGCGTGTCCTGTAGCGCTAAATGCGCGTCTTGCTGTAAGATAATTCTGTGGAACTGTCGTAGTTATCGTCCTCTGTAAGCAAAGTTCTGCTAAAGTCAATGTACTTACCTCATGATACACAAAAGTGAAATGCTTTGCGTATAGATATCTTAGTTATTACGCTTATTGCCGTGATGAGGAAAGTACTGTACAGTAACGTATTGTTATGCCACGAAAAAGGCTGTCTCATTGTTGCTATACCACAAAAGTTACTACTAAAACATGTTTTTCTTCCTAGAAGAATTCAGAAAACTGTGCAGATATAAAACAGATACACTGCAAAAGCAACATTGTAAATTGTCACTCATTAGTAGCGTCGTGACAAAAATCGTGTAGCTGTCACATAAACTAAACTCTGTGTCATCTGGTATCTCTCAGAAAGTACTTTAAATCCGGAATGTATTTTCAAGTAAACCAAAATGTTGCATTAAAATCTCATTAGCAGTACTGGTAAATGTTCTAATCGTACAACTAACAAGCAAGAATGTACACACACAATTACACTGTGTCGTCTGTTCGCAATAACAATGCATTCGTAATTTCTGTTTAAATAAGTTCTCTTGGTTCTTGACTGGATATTTCACTTCAAACATTGTTACATGTTAACAGATTCTAAGTCTGACAAAGCATACTAGCAATGTAAAGTGAAAAGTTATATGGCAAAGACAAAGGTAAAAGCAGATTATCTCTCAATAAACGGTTTTACATGTGGAATGTGGTGTAAACCTTTACTCTTCATAGTACTCAGAGTTTGAACTTGAATGCAATTGTCAGGCGGTATACGTCGCTAAAGAATACTGGAGTTTTTCTCAAGGTTAGCTCTATGTTATTTTTCTCTGAGCCACCTGGCGCACGCGGCTGCCTGCTGTGCGAGTCATTGTCTGTCTCTTTGTTGGCGCGCGTCGTTATTGGGATTAGGAGACCTAACTTCTACAAATTCGCCTTGCCGAGAGGGCAAGGCCGCCAGTTCTGATGCAATTGACGTCTGTCGTTATGATCATATCGTCTGTCGTCATTTCGGTAGAATCCGTAGTTTCTTCCTTGTCGGTCACGTGGTGGAGAATTTCTCCCTGAATCGTAACTCCGCGCTGAACTGTTGCGTCTGAAGTTATTCTGTCTCCCCTGGTAATAATTGTTTTGGTTCCCATATTGTCTGTTTCTGTGGTTATCTCTGTCATATTCATTACTACGGAAATGCGATCTTTCTCTGTAACTATTATTACTCTGCCAGTGGTTGTCATATGGGTGGTGTCTGTTTTGGTCACGATTTGCGTTGTAAGAATAGCCTTGTCGTGTAAAGTTATTACTTCTTTCATCGCGGAATTGCGACGGATGTGACCTGTAATTGCTGTGTTCCTGGTTTCGCGTTCCGCGATTGTCAGTGTCAATTTCTAATTCTTGTAAGAGTCCCTGAAATGCTTCAATGTCGTCTTTGCAACGTCCTGCCAAAATAATATGTCGTAAATGTTCAGGCAGTTTGATTAAGCAAATGCGGATGAGTTCTGAGGGGCTGTATGGGTTTGAAAGATACTGATTCTTATGCAACATGTCTTCAAAATATTTCATAAGACTGGAAAATTCAGATTGTTCGAAACGTTTCATCATTATGATGCTATGTTTTACACGGTCTTGTGTGGCTTGAGACCAATATGCTGAGAGGAAGGCATGGTAAAACTCTCCTTCACTGTGGCAATCGTGAATTACCGATCGCATTCTTACAGCTGGTTCATTCTCTAAGTAGCCACACATAAATTCTAATCTGTGTTCCAACGACCAGTTGGGAGGAAAACAATGAGAGAATTGATGGAGCCACGCTTGTGGATGAATGTCGTTGCCAGAATTCTTAAATGTTTTGAATTTACGTGTAGTAATGAACAGCTTATAGTCAAAATCATCGTGTCGGCGAGTAGCATCTCGGTCATAGTTACGTCGTTTCGGCGGTTCCATCTCAAAATTCGGCGTACCTTGCCAACTTCTTTCACAATTTCCGAAGTGCCCTGTGTTGTTATTTTGTGTCTGTTCCGTATCTGTATGTCCCTCTTGCCGTATTGGGGCGCGAGTGTCCTCTGAAATACGTAATTCTTGTACTACTTGTGCCAACTGATCTTGCACTTCCCGGATTTCTCTTTTGTACTGTGTATTGATTTGATTTTGATTTTGTTTGAATTTTCTAATTTGTTCATACTCTTCTGTGTCAGTGAAGGCTACAGGTGTTGTGTCATTCAGATCATCATCTACCTTTGTAGATAAGTTAGTGAACTGATCTGAAAGTTCGGCTACTTTATCCGATAGTGAAATCATTTCCTTAGTATGTTTTTCTGAACCAAGTTTCAGAGTGTCCATTTGTGTTGCAATCGTGTCTACTGTGACCTTTAAGCTTTCCTGAGTTTTTGCAAGTTGCGTAACCGAATCGGTAGATGCAACTGAGTCAATTTTAGCTTGCAAGGTGTTGTGATTTTCATGAAAAATAGTTTGCAGTTCTTTTATGGCTGCTTCATGATTCTGTAATGCATTTTCATGCCGCGAAAAAATAGGTTGGAAATGCTCACAAATTTGTGATTTTACGTCATTACAGACTTTTTGACATTTCGATTCAATGTTATGTAACTCACTAGTTAAATCTTCACGTGTTTGTTCAAGTGTGGTGTCTAACTTTTGAAGATTTTGTTCCATTGTGTCTAACTTTTTGAGATTTTGTTCCACTGTGTCTAACTTTTTGAGATTTTGTTCCACTGTGTCTAACTGTTGCTGTGTTTGTCTCTGGCGTTGTTCCATTGTGTCTAACTTTTCAAGCTTTTGCTGTGTTTGTCTCTGATTTTGTTCCATTTGTTGCATTAATTGCAATAATAATGTATTAGTGTCTGGAATCTGTTTCTCTACGCTTTTCGGCAGTGCATTTGCACCGACAACATTCACATTTTGACAAGCAGAAAATGTGTCTTGACTTATTTGAGAAAACGGTGATGACCCAAAACCTGAATCTACAGTATTTGCGAAATTGTGTCCTGTCATTTCGGATTCCTGAGGCGAGCTGTTGCCGACCAATCGATCGATAACGCTTCCCTGTTCACTACCTGTTTCACTGTCTACACCATTGTTTGCCGCCCGCTCCATTTCCCTATGCGCAATTACCAAATTACTACTTTGAACATTAGTTAATTCATTACCCAGTGGTGCTGGCAAGCTACGCTCGTCGTCGCTATCATTTCTCAATTTACTTTGGAGCCTAGTGTTACGTTTTTCACACGCCATAATTGTCACAATATTTCACACGATAACACAGAAAAGCACAATTTGAAGTGCAAAAATAGGAGAACACATTAACATAGCACTGAAAATAATATCTAGTTAATTACAGCTGCGAAATACTTGGTGCAAATCTATATGCATGCCACAACTGTTTTACTGTACAACAATGAAAGGCTACAACTACAAAGGAGATTCTCTCTACAATTACGCGCTAGCAATAAACAAAAGCTACACTAAATACACAAACTACAAGAAAAATCAGAAGATTCCAGTGAGGTATCCTAGGCTAAGGGTCGACATATGAAACGTCCCCTTTGAACAATTCTTACAGGACTGTGCTTAAACTGACATACAATATTTTTAGCGCAACGCAATCTGACTTTCAAAATTCCCTACAAAAGAATGGCCCTGACTAACATTAAACTATACCTTTCACAAATCACTTACCTCACAAAAATCTTCGCTGCTCAAGCTACTGCAATACAGCGAGCGCCACTACTGCCAGCTAAATAAAAGATTCAAACTATGGAAGGCACTAACTACTGATAGGGATAGTTAGCAAATGAAAGATATTAATAGAGAACGAACAATGTATTTACCTTGATATCATCACAAGTCATAATATATATATCAGTTCATGACACATTACAAACCTCCGCCATCTCTCTCCCCACATCCACCACTGCTGGCGGCTCACCTCCAACTGCGCAACGCTACGCGCTGTTCACAGCCAGCTGCCTAACACTACAATGGCGAGTATTACAACAATGCAAAGCAGCCACAGAATGCACACAGCACAGCCAGTGATTGTCATACAGAGGTGGCGTTACCAATAAAAAACCTAAACAGCCTACTTACATAGAGAAAACATAAACAGCCTACTTACATAGAGAAAACATAAACAGCCTACTTACATAGAGAAAACATAAACAGCCTACTTACAAATGTTTTCTGTGCCACTCTGTTTCTTGCGGGTGGATTAATGCTATTTTTCACTCATCTCTAATCTTGACTGTTTTCCAAATGCTCTCAGATAGCAAGAGTCGATCTTTGTTATAGCAGAATTATTGATGTGGTGAGAACCAGAGTTCTCATCAATTTCTTTGTTGTTTTTGACTGCTTTCATGAATTTATAGCTCTGTTGATGAGAAATCTTGTTCAAGATATTTTGGCACTGTTGAAAACTCTAATTTAACTGTTGGAACTGAACAGTTTGAAATCCTCTCAAACAATTTTCCTAATATTTCAAAACTTTCCTTGTCTTTTTATCATTTTTTGCCATTTTCATCGTTGAAACAAATAGTGAGCGATACACACTCTATAAAAGTCTGGAAAGAATTTCTTATGTTATTTTTGCTGAAATTCTCTTGTATTCCTAACAGTTCAGATTTTTAAAAGGTTCTATTGTTTTGTACTTTATTTTTGATGTTTCTTTTTCTTTTTGTCTGTATTGTTCTCGGTGTTCAGTTTTGTTCCAATTTTGAGCGCTTTGTTTTAGTGCGTCTTCACAATCCCCGTTCCAACACGTGTTCTTTCTATTCTTGGCCAATCTCAAGGTATCCTGTTTAGCGTTATAATTTGTAACTGGAATTCATCTTTTTTTCGTAGGATCAATTTCTTCTCTAAATTATTCTGTATATTGTATGGTATTATTGGCTCTACTGGGGCTGTATCTCATTACATTCTGGGTTTTATTTTTTGTTTTAGATGAGAAAAATCGTATTTTAACACTAGGCAAATAGTTATCTGAATTAAGTTTCCTATTTATGATCACTTTGTCATTCCTTATCGTTCCTTTTGGATATGGCTATGCGACAGGGTTGAAAGTCTCTTAGATTTGGATACAGAGGCAGGTAAGTTTTGAAATTTATTGGTAGTTTGCCATAAACTGTGCACATCAGTTTTTAACTGCAACATTTTAGTCATACTGAATAGCGTTAAGTGTGCCTGGAAATTCGCCAACAACACCCTTCAATTTCTTTCGTTCCAAACTTGTGACAAGACGTCGCCACGATACTGCAAACATCGTTGTTAGGTATGGCTGATGCCAAAAATCCCAAAATCGATCTACTTTTCTTTCTTTTCTATTTTTTCGACGTATACAGAGTGTCTCTGGCCTAAGAGTCATCGGGTGCATTTACTCTGGTGTTTCGGCAGATACTTGTAGTTCCGTCTGTGCGACGTGCAGCTGCAGTCAGCCCACATACACACTGCTCGTCACGTCTTTGACGCGATGCCAACGCGTCGACGGAAAGTGTCGGTTGGTTTTCCGTTAGAAACAAAATTATTTTTAAATCGGCATTTTAGGTACCCACTCGACAGAGCGGTCCCAAGTTAGTTTAGTGCGGTATTCGTTTTATCGACATGAATGAACAGGAACAGTGAGAGACAAAGAGTACCCAGTGCTCCCGGCCTGTGCTGGCAGCTGCTGGAGTTCTCCGTGTCTTACTGGCCCAGTTAACGCACACGGATAAAGCAAACCTCGCACTGTACTAATGCGTGACATCTCCGTTGGATGTGTACGTAAACTTCTGATATAAAAATGATTTTTTGAAGCAGGAAAAAAACCGTCGCTTTATGTTGAGGCGCTCGCATGAGAGGTTTTTGCAACAGTATTTGCTTGGGCTTACTCCAGCTATACAGTGCCAGGACATAATTGCTAGTATCTGCTAAAATACCAAAGAAAATGCTCCTAACGGTCCACAGGAGAGACAGACGATATGAAAACTAACGGATAAAATGTCCCAGCACCAACAGGGATTTGTGCGACATAAACTACAGTTGTCAGGCGTGCATTTTTTTTTTTTTAATCTTATGGGACTTTACTCCTAAGGTCATCAGTCCCTAAGCTTACACACTACCTAACCTAAATTATCCCAAGGACAAACACACCCACTCATGACCGAGGGAAGACTCGAACCTCCGCCGGGACCAGTCGCACAGTCCATGACTCCAGCGCCCAAGACCGCTCGGCTAATCCCACGCGGCCAGGCGTGTTTCTAATTTGAAAGATGATGTCTATTCGGATATGTCACTAGTAGCATAAGATGGCAATAGTAGCGCCAGTACGAGGATACAAATCCGGTTTGCTTTAAGGGGGCGGGGGGGGGGGGGGGGGTAGGACGTGAAACGGGCCGACTTGGAGCAGGAGAGGCACCACAGCACATTTTAATTTCCACTGCCTATACTTTTACAAATAAATTCATAAAACTTTGTTAGCATGACCAGGAAGGATTCAGGATTCACACTCATAGCAGAGGAAGTTCAAAAACATAACAAAACATTTTTTTTTTACATGTGAAATTTCATCATTTTTTCACTTGGTATTGGCTGCATTTGTTGCTGTACGTACACTTTTGTTCATAAGTAAGAGAGGTTCTTCGATGAATTTTGCACAGCATACAAACCATACTTAGAGGTGTATGGAACTCTAGAATTTCCCAAATCTGTTAAAAACTGTGGTAAAAATTAAGATAATTAACTATAAAATTCGAGTTTTCTCTATACTCGAAGTTTAAAAAGTAACAGTGCATTCATTTTTCCATAGATTAAATAAATTCTAGAGTTTCATACACCTGTAACTATGGTTTGTAAGCTGTGCAAAATTCATCGAAGAATCTTTCTTACTTATGAAGAAAATTGTACCTATAGCTACAAATGCAGCCAACAGTAAGTGGAAAAAAATCATGAAATTTCACATTTAAAAAATATTATTTTTTCTTGTTTTTGAACTTCCAGTGCTATGAGTATGAATCCTGAATTCTTCCTGGTCATGCTGTTAAAGTTTTATGAATTTATTTGTAAAAGTATCGACAGTGCAAATTAAAATGTCCTGTGGTGCCTCTCCTGCTCCAAGTCGGCCCGTTTGACGTCCTACTCCCCTTAAATATACGCTGTAACGGTCGTGAGCGATAGTTACCTTTCATATTGCACGTAGTGAGCTGATGTTAGTGAAAAATGCCTTTAATTAGGCAGAGAGATGACTGAGCTTGAACGAGGTACTACAATAGGGCTACGCGAAAGTGAATGTTCCCTCTGCGCTTCTTCAGGAAGAGTTGGCAGGAATGCTGCCACTGTGCTTCACTGTCGGCAGTGGTGATCACTAGAATTTACGGCCGCGAGGTGTCCGGGCTCCGGACGCACTGAGCCACACGCCCTGCGACGCACATCATTCCACTGACCCCAAACCACCACCGTCCGCGACTTCAGTGGCGTCAAGCGAGAACTCATTCGTGGTGAGGGTGGAGGTCTGTTGCGTTTTCTGGCGGAAGCTGGTTCTGCCTCGGTGCCTGTGATGGCTGTGTGCTGGTCAGAAGGAGGCAAGCTGAGGGCGTGCAGCCGATCTGTCTGCGCGCTACACACACTGTACCCACACCTGGAGTTATGATCTGGGGTGCGATTTCGTATGACAGCAGGAGCACTGTCGTGGTTATCCCACGCACCCTGACTGCAAATTCGTACGTAAATCCGGTGTTGCATGTATTGTGGCGCCATTCATAGACAGCACTCCGAGCGGTATTTCCCAACAGGGTAACGCTCTCACACATAGCGGTGATGTAACCCAATGTGCTCTATACAGTGTAGACGTGTTGCCTTAGCCAACTCGATCGCCAGATCTGTCCCCAAATGCACACTTTTGGGACATCGTCGATTGACAACTCCAATGTCATCCACAAAATGCTCTAGCTGTCCCTGTGTAGACCGATCAGGTGCAACAGACATGGAACTCCATGGCACAATCTGACAACAGACTCCTGTACCACACAGTACGAGCACCTCTGCATGGTTGCATTCAACATTCTGACGGTTACACTGGTTATTAATATACCAGCATTTCACATTTGCAATCACTTATCTTGCGCTTACATTACGTCTACATCTACATACATACTCCGCAATCCACCATACAGTGCGTGGCGGAGGGTTACCTCGTACCACAACTAGCATCTTCTCTCCCTGTTCCACTCCCAAACAGAACGGGATAAAAATGACTGTCTATACGCCTCTGTACGAGCCCTAATCTCTCTTATCTTATCTTTGTGGTCTTTCCGCGAAATGTAAGGTGGCGGCAGTAAAATTGTACTGCAGTCAGCCTCAAATGCTGGTTCTCTAAATTTCCTCAGTAGCGATTCACGCAAAAAACGCCTCCTTTCCTCTAGAGACTCCCACCCGAGTTCCTGAAGCATTTCCGTAACACTCGCGTGATGATCAAACCTACCAGTAACAAATCTAGCTGCCCGCCTCTGAATTGCTTCTATGTCCTTCCTCCATCCGACCTGATAGGGATCCCATACGCTCGAGCAGTACTCAAGATTAGGTCGTATTAGTGTTTTATAAGCGGTCTCCTTTTCAAATGAACCACATCTTCCCAAAATTCTACCAATGAACTGAAGACGACTATCCGCCTTCCACACGACTGCCATTACATGCTTGCCCCACTTCATATCGCTCTGCAATGTTACGCCCAAATATTTAATTGACGTGACTGTGTCAAGCGCTACACTACTAATGGAGTATTCAAACATTACAGGATTCTTTTTGCCATTCATCTGCATTAATTTACATTTATCTATATTTAGCGTCAGCTGCCATTCTTTACACCAATCACAAATCCTGTTCAAGTCATGTTGTATCCTCCTACAGTCACTCAACGACGACACCTTCCAGTACACCACAGCATCATCAGCAAACAGGCGCACATTGCTATCCACCCTATCCGAAAGATCATTTATGTAGATAGAAAACACTAAGATTGGCGCGTTTCGGAAGTCAAGCTTCCATCATCAGAATAATAAAAGTAAAAGAACCTGTTTAAACTGGGAGAGAGTTGGGGTCTATAAAATTCAGTGTAACACGTGCAAGGCAAGCTATGAAGGCCAAACTGGTAGGTCCTACAAAGAACACAGCGATGCTTTCCGGCTTTATAATTTCGAAAAGTCAGCTGAAGCCACGCATATTTGGGAAACGGGACACCCGATGTTGGGAATAGATCAAGATCTCGTTATTTTACATACACAGGACAAAGGCAAATAGCTGGATCTTCTAGAACAGCTGGGAATTACGATACATAGCGTGGATAATCAGAACACACTGAATGAACAGCTAACTGATGATAGAAATAACTTTTTGTAACATTTCACTGGTTTCTTTTAGCAACTACATTTTTAGCAATTGGCAGGATACCATCATTTCATGATGTCCTTGGAACATGTCTACGTTATCTGTTTGTATAGACATCTCTGTGGCTTCCTTGTTTACTTGCGCGTGAGCTCACTGGAGTTTCAGCGTCGTGTTTAGCTACGTGGTGTGTGGTATCAACGAAGACGCACGGGCGGTTTACGACGATAGAGGAGAGAGCCATGTGGTTAGAAGTTGAACACCATAGGCGACACTATTTTAGAGTTTTTTATATTTTGACGACTACGTGGAGATGCGGAAGACGCGGGTGCAACAAGGGAAGTAGCCACGATGTTTTAATTTTATTATCAATTTTATTGTGCCTGGTGCATGTTCCATTTTAGCGAACTATAACAGGTTCTTTTACTTTTTATTATTCTGATGATGGAAGCTTGACTTCCGAAACGCGTCAATCTTAGTGTTTTACACCATAAACAAGTGGTTGATCCGATATATTTTTTAACATTGACACTCGCAACTACGACCTCTCATCCAGTATGGATAAAATCAAAACAGCGGACCTACCACACTTCCCTGGGCACTCCAGATGATACCCTCACCTCCGATGAACACTCACCACCGAGGACAACGTACTGGGTTTTATTACTTGCAATGTTAATCACTTAAATATGTTACCTAGGCAAATATGTTCTCGAAATTCCATCACTCTACATTAGTTACGTTTTGGTGTTGCGATTTTTATCGTCAGTATGTATTTAACGAAGCATCTTTGTTTCGCTGGAAGCCAACTTCCATCCGGTAGGGGCGAGGGATGAGTGAACAGAAAAGGCTACAGAGAACAGCCGTGTGGACCGCATTCGCTCGGCAGCCTGGCTGAAAGCGGACAGGCGGCGACAGCGGGCTTTGGTCCGGCGAGCCCTCAGGAGGAAAGAAGCGACGGTAGGGGCGGATCGGCTGCCTGCCTGCCGTACACGCAGACGGATGATCCCCGAGGGCGGAGCGGGCCCGGCCCGGCTGCCTCCACCCCCCTCCTCGCCCTGCCAGCGTTTACATAATGCCGAGCGGCGCGCGGGGGTTGTAGGCGTGTCGCACGTACTTTATTGGATATCTTAATCGACTCGGGCCCGCACCGTGAATTTCAGATTAGACGCATCCGACGGAGCCAGCTTTACGCGGGCAATTTCGCAAACGACCGGCGCGGCCCTGTCTCCCTCGCTGTCAGACAGCGGGCCCCCTCGCGGACAGACGTATATAAAACTCCGTCCTGCGTCGGTCGGCCGGCGCCTTTGGAATTCAGATGCGGCGCCGGTGGTTTTTAACGATACCGTCGCCGTGATTTATCCTGCGCCGAGCCAGCGAAGCCACGAAACGACCCGCAATGAATAAGAATCGAGTTAGTTGTCTCCTCACCACGCTGCCGCGATGTTAAGCGGCGGCACGGAGCGCTGGAAGCTCCAGAGGAGGAGGGCGCGGGTCTGCGAACTCCGCGGGGAATTTGCTGACAAGGGAACCTCCCCATCGCACCCTCCTCAGATCTAGTTATAAGTTGGCACACTGGATAGGCCTTCAAAAACTGAACACAGATCAATCGAGAAAACAGGAAGAAGTTGTGTGGAACTATGAAAAAAAAAGCAAAATATACAAACTGAGTGGTCCATGCGCAAGATACGCAACATCAAGGATAGTGTGAGCTCAGGAGCGCTGTGGTCTCGTGGTTAGCGTGAGAAGCTGCGGAACGAGAGGTCGTTGGGTCAAGTCTTCCCTCGAGTGAAAAGTTTAATTTTTTTTATTTTCATACACTTATCAAAGTTCAGGCACTCACACACAATCAACTTCGCTCTCCAAAATTCGAGGACATGTTCAGATTTGCTTGGACATATGCAGGATTTGACGGTCTACACACGGAAAAATTTGAAAACGTTAAAAACATATGTTTTGACAGAGCACAGGGAAAACTGGGCGACTGTGAAACTATTGCATTCATTTGGTGTATATTATGTGACAAACTCTTTTGTTTTCATCACTTTTTTGGGAGCGATTATCACATCCACAAGAAAACTTAAATCGGGCAAGGTAGAAGAATCTTTTTACCCATTCGCCAAGTGTACAAGTTAGGTGGATCGACAACATATTCCTGTCATGTGACGCACATGCCGTCACCAGTGTCGTATAGAATATATCAGACGTGCTTTCCTGTGGAGGAATCGGTTGACCTTACGATCAAATGTTTTCGGTTCCCATTGGAGAGGCACGTCCTTTCGTCTACTAATCGCACGGTTTTGCGGTGCGGTCGCAAAACACAGACACTAAACTTATTACAGTGAACAGAGACGTCAATGAAGGAACAGGCAGATCATAACTTTGCGAAAATAAAGAAAGTAAACTTTTCACTCGAGGGAAGGCTTGAACCAACGACCTCTCGTTCCGCAGCTGCTCACGCTAACCACGGTACCACGGCGCTCCTGAGCTCACACTATTCTTGATGTTCTCTATCTTGGGCATGGACTACTCAGTTTGTATATTTTGCTTAGTTTTTTCATAGTTCCACACAACTTCTTCCTGTTTTCTCGATTGATCTGTGTTCATTTTTTCAAGGCCTATCCACTGTGCCAACTTATAACTAAATCTTAGGATGGTGCGATGAGGAGGTTCCCTTGTGAGCAGAGTAACATTACCGAGCGAGGTGGCGCAGCGGTTAGCACACTGGACTCGCATTCGGGAGGACGACGGTTCAATTCCGTCTCCGGCCATCATGAATTAGGTTTTCCATTATTTCCCTAAATCGTTTCAGGCAAATCCCGGGTTGGTTCCTCTGAAAGAGCACAGCCGATTTCCTCCCCAATCCTTACCTAATCCGAGCTTTTCCTCCGTTTCTAATGACCTCGTTGTCGACGGGACGTTAAACACTAATCTCCTCCTCCAGCGGACCTCAGGATAAGAGGGCTCGGCTGTCATCGCGCAACACTACTGGCGAATCACCATCTCTCCCTCACTCCCTTCCTCTCTCTCCCTCCCCCCCCCCTCTCTCTCTCTCTCTCTTTCTTTCTTTCTCAATCACACAAACACACACATACACACACATGTTAACACATACACATGATCCAAAGGGTAAAAGTCGTAGCGTTCAGAACAAGTAAGCGTACAGAGATCGACATCGTTGACCATGTATTACCTCTCACCCTTGCCCAACTCTGCCTGATCCAACATCAAAAGTGACGCACGGAGTGAGCCGAGCTTTTGGTAACATCGGGGAAGGCGCGCATTAGACAGTCACTGCGTGAGGTCGGCTCAAGGAGTAAGTAACTCTCGAGTAGAAGTGCGGTCCCGTTAGCGGTTAAGGCGATTTAAGGGAATGTTAAAGGGCAATGGCACACGCCAGTGAAAATGTGAAACGAGTGGAATTACCGGAGAAGCCCGTCTGCGGTTGCCTGGCCACCTAGTGTCAGTTTTTTTTTTTTTTTTTTTTTTATTGCATCTCGCGACTTGCGCGTCGATGAATATGAGATGAAATTATGAGAACAACGCAAACACCCAGTTCCCGATGCAAGAAAATCTCCGACCCGGCCGGGAATCGAACCAAGGATCATGTGATCCAGAGACAGCAAAGCTAATCACTAGACCACTCTGAAAATGTAAATTTTGCAAAATTGAGACAGGAACTACCTTCCACAATATGTTGCTGTGCTGTGAAGTTTTTCCACAGGAAACGGCAATAAATATCAATTGTTCCTTACACAAACAGCTCAGACTTCTCTACCTACTTGCAGAAGTTTTCGTGTCCTGTTCATTGGACAATGGGGCATTTTCTATGTATCTTAACTTGAATGGGATAGGTTATCTCCTTCCTGCTGCAGTTAGTCAATACAATTGAAAACCTTATTCATTAACAACAGCAAATACTTGCGGCGTTCAAAAACTACTGCCACTACAGTCTTTTGTTTTCACAGGAACTACTTAGTAAAAAATGAATGCAGACTATATTACAGGTGTTTCCCTCCAATGTCTATGCACTTTTGCCACCGTTCTGGCATCTTCCATATTTACGTAATAAACGAGTGTGTGGGGTATCCTGGCGCAACAATTGCATGTAGTTCGTCGCTGGTAGTGAATTTCTTACCCCTCACGACCTGTTTCATTGCGTCGAATACGGCTCAGTCATTAGGACAGAGATCGAGGAGTATGGAGGATGCGGCAGCCCAGTGAATCCTAGTTCACCCATAGTGACAATGGTGTTTCGACTGGCATGTGGCCGCACATTGTCGTGTCGGAGCAGAACGCGACCGCATCATTTTCCATGGCTGCGTTGTTGACTGCATCGCTGGAGTTGATCCACTGAACTGCGGTACCGATCACTGTTGAGGGTTGAGTTGGGAGGGATCAAGTCCATCAGCAGTATGTCTTTCTGATCCCAGAAGACAGCCGCCACTTTTTTCTGCACGGACAGGCGCGGGCGTGACTTCTTGGAGAAAGGGCTTCCGGTATGTTCCACTCCATACACTGGAGTCTCGCGGAAGAACCGGGTCTCGACGATGGTAAGCCGACGTTCAAAGAACTCCGGTGGGTCTGCTCTGCACTGTTGCTCCAAATATTGGCATATCTCCACACGCTTCTGTTTCTGCGCAATTCTGAGGGAATGGGGCATCCATTGCGCACACACCTTCTACATCTTCATATCTTCATGGACGATGGTGTGGAGGATTCTCCATGATACACCTCTTGCCTTCTCTAGGCCATCAAAAGTGATTCGTCTGTGCCTCATTATCAAGCCAGTGAAACACTGGGCGCTGTTTGGTTTTGCGGGCCGTCGCTGGACACCATGTGCTTTTGCGTTGTTCTCCACTGTCCCTCCCATGTCTGGACTCTGGTACCCAACGAAACACGGATCTGCGGCTTGGTGCTGTTTCCACACGTATGACTACAAACCTCTTGTGTATCTCTGTACCAGTTACTCCTTCCCTCCAGAGAAACCATACTCTCCATCGTTGCCCATGCTCGTTACTTCCGTGTCGTCCTATGGATGTCCACCAGCGTACTAGCAAGCTGGTACAAGTGCTGCTACGATGCGCCATCTACGGCCAACAGCAAGACCATCTGGTGGCGCCACAGTTCTATAGTCTGTCTTCACTCGATACACATTTCAAACTGCTATCTTGCTAAAGTTTAGGGGGGAGTGCCAACGAGTACTCAACGAATTAAACGTGTTTTTTGGTGCATTTGGGGCTGAGACCACTGTTGAAATGGGACTACCGAAACCGTGTTCATTATCTTAGATTTAGTACCGAGCTGTGGCTATGGCTGTCTTGAGACTACACGGAGTAACAAATTGGAGCGCAAACACTAATTCTACAGAAAATATGGAGAGAACATACTACCCTTTCCCTAGCTAGTAACGTCAGTCACTCCAAGGAGTAATTTAACTATGGCCTAACCAGAGTTGAGAGAATGAACTTTTCAGCCAGGGAAGAAGTGGCAGTTTTATAGCATCGCCGTTCCAGTGCCCACCACCTGACTCATGGTACCAGCTCAAGAGCGGCTGACTTGAAGGAGCCACCCGCAGCTCTGGCCTTGGCCAAGCCAGGGCGGCCAAGCACTGCCGAAATCAGGGCGAGGGGGCGCGACCTGTGTGCTGCAGCTAGCCCCGGCGGCGACCCTCGTATCCTTCCGCCTAGTGGCCGAAACTGGCGTCCTTTTTGCTGCACCACGACTTCCGGAGCAGCTTTACCGGACATATATATAACGTATACAGGGTGAGTCACCTAACGTTACCGCTGGATATATTTCGTAAACCACATCAAATACTGACGAACCGATTCCACAGACCGAACGTGAGGAGAGGGGCTAGTGTAATTGTTTAATAAAAACCACACAAAAATGCACGGAAGTATGTTTTTTAACACAAACCTATGTTTTTTTTTAAATGGAACCACGTTAGTTTTGTTAGCACATCTGAACATATAAACAAATACGTAATCACTGCCGTTTGTTGCATTGTAAAATGTTAATTACATCCGGATATATTGTAACCTAAAGTTGACGCTTGAAACCTCCGACGTTCAGTTGCGAGAGCCGGTGGACTGAGTCAAAGTAGTGTCATGCGCATAATGCATCGTCACCGCTTTCACCCGTTTCATGTGTCGCTACATCAGCAATTACATGGTGATGACTTTAATCATCGAGTGCAATTCTGTCAATGGGCATTAACAGAAAATGCGTTGCAGTTCTACCTGTTTACCGATGAAGCGGGTTTCACAAACCACGGGGCAGTGAATCTATGGAACATGCATTACTGGTCCGTGGACAATCCTCGCTGGCTCAGACAGGTAGAGCGACAGCGACCGTGGGCTGTAAATGTATGGTGCGGAATCATTGGCGACTACCTCACTGGTCCTCACTTCATTGCAAGGGCACAAACAGGTGCAACATACATCGCGTTTCTACAGAATGATCTGCCAACTTTGCTCGAAAATGTCCCAATGGAAACGCGTCGACGTATGTGGTATCAGCATGATGGTGCACCTGCACATTCCGCAATTAACACTAGGCTGACCCTTGACAGGATGTTCGACGGGCGTTTCATAGGACGTGGAGGACGCATAAATTGGCCAGCCAGTTCTCCTGATCTTACACCTCTGGACTTCTTTTCTGTGGGGTACGTTAAAGGAGAATGTGTACCGTGATGTGCCTACAACCCCAGAGGATATGAAACAACGTATTGTGGCAGCCTGCGGCGACGTTACACCAGATGTACTGCGGCGTGTACGACATTCATTACGCCAGAGATTGCAATTGTGTGCAGCAAATGACGGCCACCACATTGAACATCTATTGGCCTGACATGTCGGGACACATTCTATTCCACTCCGTAATTGAGAACGGAAACAACGTGTGTACGTGTACATCACCCCTTATGGTAATGTACATGTGCGTCAGTGAAAAAGACCAATAAAAAAGGTGTTAGCATGTGTACGTAATGTGCTGTTCCAGTCTCTTCTGTACCTAAGGTCCATCACCGTTCCCTTCGGATCCCTACGTAATTCGGTGCTCTCCGATACACACGATCGAACAGCGGAGGAGTGGTACTCAAGCTTCAACTTTAGGTTACAATATCTCCGGATGTAATTAACATTTTACAATGCAACAAACGGCACTTTTTTTATATGTTCAGATGTGCTAACAAAACTAACGGGGTTCCATTTAAAAAAACGTAGGTTTGTGTTAAAAAACATATTTCCGTGCATCTTTTATGGTTGGTATTAATCAATTACACTAGCCTCCCTCCTCACGTTCGGTCTGTGGAATTGATTCGTCAGTATTTGATGTGGTTTACGAAATATATCCTGCGGTAATGTTAGGTGACTCACCCTGTATAATGACCTAAATGAACCTGCCAGCGCATCTCGTGGTCGTCGGTAGCGTTCTCGCTTCCCACGCCCGGGTTCCCGGGTTCGATTCCCGGAGGGGTCAGGGATTTTCTCTGCCTCGTGATGGCTGGGTGTTGTGTGTTGTCCTTAGGTTAGTTAGGTTTAAGTAGTTCTAAGTTCTAGGGGACTGATGACCTAAGATGTTAAGTCCCATAGTGCTCAGAGCCATTTGAACCATTTTTTTGAACCTGCCATCGATGTTTCACGAGACGAAGGTGGGTGTGGCGGAAAATTTAACGAGGTCACTAGCTGTTCTGGTGATTTATCGTTATTAGACTTAACTGGCCTATTAAACACTGGTACGTCGATATCAAGCAATTTTTAATTATCAGTTTCACATGAACTTATTCGTTAAACGCCACCCATTCCTTCCTTCAATTGCCAATACCCTACTCCTTCTTTTTCTTGGTCTTTATCCCGCATCTTCATAGGTTCGGCTTGTTAATTATTGGATTCCGCAATGTTGATGGTATAGCGTGACCCGATGCCTTTCCTGTACTTGGGGGCAGAACGGCTGCCCAGAGCACGTCGAACTACGCGTCACGCTTCTCACACGGGCCAGACGACTACTGCACACGTACGAGGACCTAACGTTTCAGGGAAAGTCTTGAGTACATAGGAAATAAATATCCAAATTGTCCATTACTTATAGGTGGAGACTTTCATCTGGCGTCCACAGACGGGGAAAATTACACGTTTATCACAGGGGGAAGAAAAAAAGATTCGTATGAAGTTATTCTAGGAGCGTTCTCAACATACAACCTTGTGCAACTGGTTAGAAAAACAACTCCAGATGGAAACATATTATATATTTTGGCGACAAACAGACCACATCTTTTTGAGGAGGTTAATCTAGACGAAGGTATTAGCTACCATAATGTCGTTGTGGCTGCTATGTCAGTGGAACATGAAAAAAAAAAAACCAGCGTAGAGTTTTCTTGTTTGGGAAAGCAAATAAAAGTGTCATTAATGAATATCTTCATAGTCAGCTCCAAGCTTTCACCGTGGGACACAAAGATATTGAGCGTCTTTGATCCGAATTTAAAGGTATTGTCCACCACGTGCTAGAGAAATATGAGCCTAGCAAAAATATAGGGGAAGCAAAGGATTCATCTTGGTTCAACAAACGAATTAGGAAGTTACTGAGAATGAGGAGAATTTTGCACAGTCGTTTTAAACGTAGTCACTGCCCCGCTGACGAACAGAAATTATGCGAAATGAAAGCAGCTGACAAAAGGTCAATGAGAGATTATTTTACCGAATTTGAAAGCAATATCTTATCTGCAGATTCTAAAAATAACTCCAATAAAATTTGGTCGTACGTAAAATCTATCAACGCTACAAATAGTTCAATACCTTCTCTTGCTGACAGTACGGGTAATGTAACGGATGATGATAAACAGAAGGCCGAAATTCTAACCTAGCTTTCAAAAACTCGTTTACGGTTGAGGACTGCAGCACCATTCCCCCTTGTAATTATCGAACAAACGCAAGGATGGTTGACGTAGTGTTTAGTGCATGTGGGATTGTAAAATAGCTAAGATTTCTAGACGCCAGGAAGGCATCTTTCCCTGACAGTATCCCCGTAAGTTTTTATGTTGACTGTGCTACAAATATAGCACCATTCTTATCCTTCATATATCAGAGATCACTGGAACGGTAGAAAGTTCCACGGGACTGGAAGAACGGCCAGGTCATAGCAATCTACAAAAAGGGTAGAAAATCGGATGTACATAAAAATTACCAGCCAATTCCACTGACATCGATTTGTTGTAGAATCATGAAACACATTTTGTGTTGAGACACAATGACCTTCCTAGACGCTGCGAAGTTCATCTGCAGAAACCAGCTCGATTTTAGGAAACCGTGGTCACGCGAGGCACAGCTGGCCCTCTTTGTGCATGATATACAACAGGCTCTAGATACCGGCTCCCAGGTTGATGCTATATTCTTCGACTTTCGAAAGGCGTTCGACTCAGTTCCGCACTGTCGCTTGCTCCAAAAAGTGCGCGCTTACGGTCTATCCGATAACATGCGTGACTGGATAGAAAGTTTTCTAACAGTCAGAGAGCAGTATGCCGTCCTGAACGGGGTGACTTCAACAGAAGCAAGCGTAACTTCAGGTGTGGCCCAGGGCATCGTAATAGGTCCGCGGCTTTTTACGTTTTAGATTAACGATCTGGTTGATGGTATTGACAGTGGCATTAGACTGTTTGCCAATGATGCTGTAGTCTACAGGAAAGTAGTATCACACGAAGTTGTGAACACATCAATGAAGATTTGAAAAAAAAAAAAAAAAAAAAAAAAAAAAAAAAAAAAAAAAAAAAAAAAGCCATGCGTGGTGTAATGACTGGCAGTTATCTCTCAATATTAGTAAGCGTAACCTACTGCGTATAACAAAGTGAAAATCCCTTATAAATGCCCAGTCGTTGGAAGCGGTAACATCCGTCAAGTATCTGAGTGTCACTATTCGAAATGATCTCAAATGGGACGATCAGATTACACAAGTGACGGGTAAGCGAACTCTAGATTGCGGTTTATTGGTAGAATCCTGAAACGATGCAGCCTTCAACAAAGGAAATTGCTTACAATATTTTAGTTCGTCCAGTCATATAGTATTTTTCGTCTGTATGGGACCCTTACCAGTTAGGTGTGACTCAAGAGATTGAGAAGGTCCAAAGAAGTGCGGCAAGATTCGTAACTCGTACATTTAGCCATCACGAGAAGATGGAAGAGCTGTTGAACGGAATGGACAGTGTCTTGAAAGGAGGATATAAGATGAACATGAACAAAAGCAAAACGAGGATAACGGAATGTAGTCAAATTAAATCGGGTGATGCTGAGGGAATTAGATTAGGAAATGAGACACTTAAAGTTGTAAAGGAGTTTTGCTATTTAGGGAGTAAAATAACTGATGATGGTCGAAGTAGAGAGGATATAAAATGTAGACTGGCAATGGCAAGGAAATCGTTTCTGAAGAAGAAAAATTTGTTAACATCGAGTATAGATTTAAGTGTCAGGAAGTCGTTTCTGAAAGTATTTATATGGAGTGTAGCCATGTATGGAAGTGAAACGTGGACGATAACTAGTTTGGACAAGAAGAGAATAGAAGCTTTTGAAATTTGGTGCTACAGAAGAATGCTGAAGATAAGGTGGGTAGATCACGTAACTAGTGAGGAGGTATTGAATAGGATTGGGGAGAAGAGAAGTTTGTGGCACAACTTGACTAGAAGAAGGGATCGGTTGGTAGGACATGTTTTGAGGCATCAAGGAATCACAAATTTAGCATTGGAGGGCAGCGTGGAGGGTAAAAATCGTAGAGGGAGACCAAGAGATGAATACACTAAGCAGATTCAGAAGGATGTAGGTTGCAGTAGGTACTGGGAGATGAAGAAGCTTGCACAGGATAGAGTAGCATGGAGAGCTGCATCAAACCAGTCTCAGGACTGAAGACAACAACAACAACAACAGAGCGTTACAGATCTCATAGAAAGTTTGAAGTGGGACACACCCGCAAACAGACGACGCGCTAAACGGAAGCGGCAGCTCACTAAATTCCAAAAGCCGATCTTCGCCGAGGATGTAGAGTATGTATTATTACCACAACTTTCGTATCGCACAATGATCACCATTCAAAGATACTCGTACTGAGGCGTTCAGACAGTCGTTTTTCCCTCTTTCTATGCGCGAGTGGAACAGTGGGAGAGGGGGGGGGGGGGAGGGGGGGAATAGGACTTAGGCGCGAATAGTGCCCTCCGCCACACACCGCTTGGTGGCTAGCGGAGTATATATGTAGATGTAGATGAGTACGAATAGAGAGGAAACAGCATGAAAAGAAGCAGACAGTACGGCAGGCTCTACGTCCGAGGCCCCGCAGCTTCAGAACAGAAGAACGACAAAATACATCTCATGTGAAACCCAGCACACAGCGGAGAATCAACAACATCAACACTTCAGAGCAAGATGGCGGAACTGACCCACGCAACAATACAGATGATGATGAAAATTTTCTTACCAAATCAGAGGTTATTGTTAATAGAGTCACGTAAAACCCGTACAGTAGACGTCAGCACATAGTTTAGTACCAACAAGAACCGCAGGTGGTCGCGTGGCTTGAAGTCTTGCCGACTCTCCCCCCCCCCCCCCCCCCCCCCTCCCACGCCAATGTCATCTTTAAACTCCCTTCAAATTTAATAAATAGTAATTTGTAAGTTTCAAATGCCCCATAGATATAATTCATATTTTGTAATGCTTTCAACAGAAAAATTCACAGATATTTCCTTTTTATCTTTCTAATATTTTCTTCTAAATAATGTAAAGGAGAGTTGCCACTCACCATATAGCGGAGATGCTGAGTCGCAGATAGGCACAACGAAAAGACTCTCACAAATATAGCTTTCGGCGATTAAGGCCTTCGTCAACAATAGATGTAGACTAGACCTAGACACACACACACACACACACACACACACACACACACACACACACAAACGCAACACGGAAACACGACTGCAGTCTCACGCATTGTGGTTTCAGTGGCCTGAGACTGCAGTCGCGTTTGTGAGTTGCGTTTGTGTGTGTGTGTGTGTGTGTGTGTGTGTGTGTGTGTGTGTGTGTGTTTCTAGTCTACATCTATTGTTGACGAAGGCCTTAATGAGCGAAAGCTATATTTGTGACAATCTTTTTGTTGTGCCTATCTGCCACTCAGCACCTCCGCTATATGGTGAGTGGCAACTTTCCTTTTCATAATATTGTTACATACCATCACAGATTTTGCATTGATTGATTTCTTCTAAATTATTTATATTTTTATTTTACGCCGTCCATTCCTTTATTATTATTTGGAACTCATTGTTATTACATTGATTTTTTATTGCTGAAAACAATACTTGCTAATGATATGCTACAACTTATGTTATTACATGAAAAATTGTAAAGTCTACGACCCGTTTTCAAAATATAAGACAACAGGTCTGTAAAAAAGAAAGAAAGTTAAAAATATCGCCATCCCGTCGCCCCGGGAACGAATTTATGGGGCCCGTCGGTCTACGTTTGTAGCGTTGTGCCTTGTGAAAACGTGCGAAGGTTTTCGAAATTATTGCGAATAGGATAACTGAAGGTTGCAGTCCGGTATTCACCTGCTGAGATGTCCGCCCCCGGTTGCGCGACGGAATGTCAATCGGGTTCGATTCCCGACTGGGTCGGAGATTTTTTCCGCTCTGGGACTGAGTGTTGTGTTGTCCTGATCGTCATCATTTCATCCTCGTGGACGCGCAAGTCGCCCAAACGGCATCAAATCGAAAGACTTGCACCCCGGTGAACGGTTTACCCGACGGGAGGCCCTAGTCACACGACCTGCTGAGATGTGGGAAACCGCCTAAAAACCACATGCAGGCTGGCAGGTACACCTGCGCTCGGGGTTAATACGCAGGGCGAATCTGATGCATGGCCGGTGCTCCTCCACGAACGGCAGAAGCGGCGAGCTAACAAGTGCCGCTATCCGTTGTAGTCAGTTGGCAATACCCTCCTAATTAGTACATTCACGTTACGACTTGTTAAACGGAGAAGGGGAGCTGCATTCCCGTGTACCCGTTTTGTGAGCGAAGTCGTACATAGTGCCTTAGCACTGTCTTAGGCATCTCGCTCGGTACAACATGGCAAAGCTGAAATCTCTTTGCGAAGGCTGAAGATCACGTGAATATTTTAGGCTATTTGTGAACATATCTCGACTTGATTTAGGAGCTATGCTCCTGAAATGTGGGAAAAGTCTGCGGTTATGGCCTTTTACAAGAGAGAGGGTTGCAGCGTTACGAGGATCACAGAGGCACCGCTTCCTACTCTGTCGTTCGCGTAACGCTAGTGCAAGCTTGCAGCGGCAGGCCATCTGCACGCACGGCAACGCCCAGCGGCAACGAGTGCGTGAGCACGCACGTAACGCCGCAGCAGCCCTGCTGACACGGCGCTTTCACGACACGCACAGCTGGCAAAACACGGACAGGGGCCTAACTCTGCTACTGCTACTGACGGGGGAGGCTCCCCCTCCCAGCTAACTGCCGGACATGACGTCGACAGCAAAACACTTCCTGGTCGTACTCGGCCAGCAGCGTGTCAAACTCGATTTCATTTTTACGGGTTTAACAACACAGCAGGGGTCCACTACACGGAACGAAATGTTATATGCAACTTTAACAGAAACGAGGGTGCAGTTATGAGAGCGGAGAACATGAAGTGAGAGCAGTAATTGAGGAGGGAATGAGGCATTTCTGTAGTCAGCTCCCCAGTTGTATTTACCCTATGCATTCACGACCGGAAGAGGAAACCAAGAAGAAATGCTTCAGGGAGAAGAAGTAAAATTTTTTAGTTTACCCATGACGTTACAGTTCTGTCAGAGACGCATAGGACTTGGAGCATCAGTCTAACAGGAAGGACAGTGTCTTGAAAAGGGATTGTAAGACGAACAACTACAGAAGTGAAGTTCGCGTAGTCGAATCAAGTATGGCGATTCTGAAGGAATTAGATTACGAAATAAGACCGACGGAGCAGCAGAGGAGGATTTGTATTAGGGCAGCCAAATAACTGGCGACCGTGAATCGATGTGGATATACAATGTAGACTGCAATAGAACGATACGATATGATACGTCTCACCCTGCTATTGGCATCCATATGTTTGGCTTTGAAGGTGTCCATAGTCGACATGTACGGAGAAGCAATGCTGGAAGTAACTTCTGGAGACACGTGTACTTATAGTAAACATCCAAGTGTTGTCAACTTGCACAACCTATGCAAGCGCATTAGCGATCACGACAGACATGCTGTCGTTGACACACGTCAAGTCAGACCCGTCTTCTATAACTTTGTAAGCCATCTGCGTGAGCATAGTGTATATAGGAGTCAGTCAAAACAATGTACAAATACCTGTGCTCACGCAGTCCGAAAGTTTGCAAGTGTTTCCGCCACATGTATAAAATCCATAAAAGAGGACGTTACAGACAGACACGTATTTTGTAGCTCCCATAGTATTTAATGCAATACACGATAAATGTAAGGCATACACTAAACAATTATTTGCGAAATATTGCAAAAACACATTGTGAATGTAATTTGGCGATCAGTGACAATGTATAAAAGGGAGGGTACGTGTTTACAGAGCTTATTCTTCAGAACGCTTCAGAGATCATTTCTTGCAAAGAATTTCGAGGAGTGTTGTACTTGCGTACGCAGTAAGTATGGTGCACTGTCACTACCTGACGTGGCTATAGAATTATGTTCATATTTGTACATATATGAACCTACATTTTAGCTGAAATTTAAAAAAAATAAAGAAATCATAAACGAATATCTACAAATATACTCTTGCTACGTACCAAGTATACGAGGAACTTGTACATGCATTACTGTATGAAAACAATGGCGTAAGTATCCCAGCATATACTACCTACCATTGCTATTCACAAATTTTTTACATTTTTTTTGGGTGTCCCCCTCCCCCCCACCACTGCCATGCCCCCCCCCCCCCCCCCCCCGCAATATCACAAATACCCCGCCGGCCGAAGTGGCCTTGCGGTTCTAGGCGCTACAGTCTGGAACCGGGCGACCGCTACGGTTGCAGGTTCGAATCCTGCCTCGGGCATGGATGTGTGTGATGTCCTTAGGGTAGTTAGGTTTAATTAGTTCTAAGTTCTAGGCGACTGATGACCTCAGAAGTTAAGTCGCATAGTGCTCAGAGCCATTTGACCCAAATACCCAACCGTCAACCGAAGACACGTATAAATTGCCAACTTTTTTAATGTTTAACAGCTGCCGTATTGCGTTATTTAAACAAGTAAACAATTTTTTGTACAAAGTGCACAAGGAACTTGTTCCTATCATTATTAACATTTGACGTCATACTGTGTTAAAAACAACGATGTCACCGTAAGGACGTCATACAGGAGTCTGGCGCTCCAACGTAAGTCCACATTACTATTTAAAATTTACGGTTAGTTTCTGACCGATTGCCACTAGGCCAATTCTCTATCTGCCTATGGTTTTAAGTACACACACCCAGAAACTATGGAGAGATTGGTAACACTGATGGCAGGAGTACTGTACAGAAATTGTGCTATGTGCATTGTATATTGCATAGCGGTATTTACAATATGTTTCCTGTTACAAGCTTCTATTGTGATGTAAACTAAGCAATACCCACTAGGGAGAGACTGTTAACAATGATGAGACAAGTACTGTACAGAAATTGTGCTAATTATTTTGCATGTTGTCTAGCGATATTTACAATATGTTCCCCGCTACATGCTTCTATACGATCGGGTGGTTGATTACGTTTTCGATCTGTCTTAACCTCTGGTGCCTTCACTTGTATGTCACAGCCCTTACTACTCTAACGCTACAGTTTGTGCTCGGTGCAACAGAGACAGAAGACATTCTCCTTTTCACGGGTGATATCTTCTACGTAACATTCTTTCTGCACCTCTTACCTTTCATTTGTTTGGCGACAATTTCTATATTCGAATGTAAACGCGTTGGATGATGTGAATTACGCTTCATTTACAGCATTTGAAGTGCAATTCGTGTCTGATTACAGGAAAAGGTGCTTGAAATGACTACTCTGGAGAAAAGTATTGAATTACCTCTTGGTTAATCAGTCTACGCCGGCCAGTGTGGCCGAGCGGTTCTAGGCGCATCAGTCTGGAACCGCGCGACCGTTACGGTAGCAGGTTCGAATCCTGCCTCGGGCATGGATATGTGTGATGTCCTTAGGTTAGTTAGGTTTAAGTAGTTCTGAGTTCTAGGGGACTGATGACCTCAGATGTTAAGTCCCATAGAACTCAGAGCCATTTGAACCATTTAATCAGTCTACACGGAAGTACACCAGTAAATTCAACTTTGGTCACTATGCCACGTCCAACACTTTTCCTTGCGTGCCCTTATTCAGCATCATATAATTTGCCTTTTACGTTAAACGATGTCGAACATGGAATGTCTAGAGAGGAATGTAAATGTGATCACTTGAAAATGGACATAAGGCCGAAACCGAGTGTATTTTAAAAAAACCACCTTCACTTGTGACTGGTAGCGCGCTTTCTTCAACATTACCCTGTAACAAAGTACACAATTTGGGCTTGCATAGCGCAACGACCCCTCCCAACGCCGTACGTGACCGCTGAGTAGCTTCACTGGACGCGGCTCAGCCTTCCAAATGTGACTGGAAAACGTTATTACAAATCGCTCACCCACAAGTGTGGTTTCACAATTAGTACAGTTGAAACGCAGAGAACTTTGTGTCTAGTAATCACTTAAGTAATCGAGATTTGTCCAGGTAATGGTCACGAGCTTACGGAACGATGGTACTCTCAGTCTTAAGAACCACCCGAAGCAATCTGAAATGAAATCGGCGTGGAGCGATTAAGCGAGCGGTAATTGCGGTGTTTGACCGCAGCCGGTGTGCTCGGCGGCCGCCAGCCACCCGCGTGGCTTAACAGCTAGCAGCTTTCATCCTGGGCCCGCCTGCCAGGCGGCGCTGACCCCTGTTCCTGCTGCACCGGCAGAAGCCTCGGCCAGGCAGCGACACCGCTGTGCGGTCTCTACCGTGTACAGGGGCCGTGTACAGGCGGCAATTACGGCGCTACCGCTGTGCAGGGCAGCGGCCGGAACAACCGACACACCTTTCGACGGACTCACAACTTCCCTCCCG
This sequence comes from Schistocerca piceifrons, assembly GCF_021461385.2. Taxonomy (NCBI): domain Eukaryota; kingdom Metazoa; phylum Arthropoda; class Insecta; order Orthoptera; family Acrididae; genus Schistocerca; species Schistocerca piceifrons. The sequence continues at coordinate 29,245,818 of NC_060140.1, read as the reverse complement.
TCCTGTTTCAGTGTGACGCGACCTGCACTTATGAACAGCAAAGGAGGCTGGGTGATTGCGGCTAGAGCAAGCTGCCTGAAACGTGTGGCATTTTGTAACGATCCAGGAAGACACCTTTTTTATTCCCAGCCAAAATTCAGGGTGGGGCAAATAAAGCTGTCCCAGAGAACAGACGTCCAGGGTACAAAGAAAGACAGCAGGCGAAAGAAAATACAGTGAAAGGTCTATGTTGGATTCCTTTCATGTTAATTCCTTAAAACTGTTGTCATTTACGGCATACATTCCACTTCTATATTTACTGTGGTGTTTCTATCTGGCAGGAGACTTAGCAGTGGAACGTGTTACTTTTACACATAAACAAGAACGATCTGTCACACTACTACACCTTAAAACACAGTCTATATGTAATTCATGTCACACAGTCTCATACGGAACCTACATCCGCTTTCTTTTATATACTGTATATGATAAGATACTGTCATTCCCCTTCCCTTCCGTGTGAAAGGATGAATGAGCAAATGTATTTCTAGTTGAATGCTTGATGGTAGCAGACAAGTCTGTCTGCTAGAGAACAGTAGGACCAACGCCGGAACAGGTAGCTACGCTTTCTAAAAGCAAAGAGGTTTCAAGTCTTGGTATGGTCCTGTCCATCCCTTGTCATGTTGGTATAGGAAGCTGCCTCTCTGGTCACTTCTGTTTGTACCTGTGAGGCACCCTCTTTAGGGGCCCACGCCAGTCTGTCCGTGGCGAGCGTCGGAAGTGGTAAGATCTACGGCTAAGCGCGTCTCTGCTAAGTCCGTAGGACAATGGATTTCTTAAGTTCAGCCTAACTGAAAATTTAATCACCTTTATTTCAGGTTTAGATCTAAAATATCTTATATCTTAAATTGCAACACAGTGTAATTCGTGTGTGAAGTTCAGAATATCTTCCAGTAGTTGCTTTGTCACTACTTTGTGAGTAAAGTGGAACCACGTGTTGATGATCCGTAACTCTAATTAAGATCTTCAATCTTAAATGCGAATGTACGTGAGATTATAACATCTCGTCTTGACAATATTTTTCAATATAGCAACTTTTCTTTATGTTCAACACACGTGGGGTGTACTTTGTGAGACCAGTACCATGTGCTTATACAATTGTTTGACCCATCAGGTTAATAGTAAGACGATAGTAACCAGTTAGAGGTTTTTCTATTGTAAATTGCGTTTCGATGTAATTTATTTTAGTTATCAAAATTATTGCGGAGTTTCACTTTTTGTGTAAATCAAGTTAACCACGTGAAGCATGTGGTGTGATCATCAAAGTAGCCCTCAGCTATTCTTTTCGGGAAGATTTCACAGAGAGTTAGTACGAATTTAGTACACCAGTGTGTGGTAATTTCATGGTGGACAGGATTGCGCTACGAACGTAACTTCTGTGGGTGAAAATCGAATCGGTTGTTTGTGGTTAATTTCCTCTTGCATGTGTTTCAACGTTCTTCGTGTGTTATTTTATGAATTCAGTGTTGTATGCAGTCTCCCAATCTTGGCTCCATATTTGATGTGTTCCGTAAGATTACAAACTCACATTTTCACAATCCTAAATAAGGCGCCAGTTTAGTTATGAATCAAGTTTAATATACTGAAATTTTAACGGAATGTTACAATAAATGTCCAAATATAAACTGATCTATTTCTTTAAATTATCTTTATATATATATATATATATAATCACCGGTTGTCGTAAGATGAGTACCAAAAGATTATAATTAATGTTAGTCTGGTTGGGAATTTGGTAAGCTAGATTGGATACCTGGTGAAACAGTTGCTCAGTAATGCAAGGTTAACTTCCCCAGATAGCTCACAGCTTTTAACCCGCTTTTATTGTCTTGAATACCAGCACCGCTTTCAGAACAACTTAATGCATCAACTTTACAACAGTACTAACCTGACTATAGCGGATTTTGAAAATGACCACCATTTCACTTTTGGGCACTGGTTAGGAACTTGCTGAAGGCGGATCGAAGCTGGACTGTTGAAATTGCTGCGATCTCATCCGAAATGTTTTGCTACGAGTGTTGTTGCGATACATCTTAGACTTCAGGGCTTCGCACACTGACAGATCAGGTGAACTGAGTGGCCAGCTAGGGCCGCCACCAGACTGACCTCTGACCAAGTAGTCGTCCACATATCGACGTGACATGCCTGTCTCTTGCGACAGGCGTCGGGTCGAATTGTTAGGACACTGCAGCATTTTCTATTGAACTGCAGCCAAATTTTCTGTTGTGTGGCCACGTTTCAGAATTTTTTTGACCTGATCAAAAGAGATCCTGTGTGACACCATTTTCGGTCAAAGCGTTGCATGGCACTCCTTGCTGCCACGTTAACACCATTAAACTTCTCAGCAAACAATTGACCACACCGTTTCCACGACTTTGTTGTCACGTAATTTTCAACAACGAATACCCGCTGCGTGACTGTGAGTACCATTGCCTCCTTTGCACTGCTCCACTCACACTGACGCAGCCCGCACTACCCTCTGAACCGGTATGGATCACGTGGCGTGCGTACACGTGGTGTTCTCGTCACGGGGTGTGGTCATATACAAACATTCACGTCCATTGTTATCCACTCAAATATAAAGGTAACAAAATTGAGACTGTTTCTGAGAGATGGGAGAGGGGCGATGAGTAAGGAAATATTCTATTGTGAATGATTTTGAGGAAAAAAATTTTTTTTTCACGTTACCACGTGAGAATGTTAGAGCTGCCAATCAGCTTCGAATTCCGGGCAGCGCAGTACCTGGAGAACTATGTGTATGCAGTGTAAGTTGCGGAACACTGCCAAAAATAGCACGGAGTCCATAACAGGCTTCTTCTCTTCTTCAGCAGCGCTACAGCCCATGGTGAGCCTTGGCTTCTTCAACAATCTTCCTCCACACTTCTCGGTTATTTGCTGCTCTTTTCCACCCCCGGACTCCCATACTGGTGATATCCATTATTACCTCGTCGATCCATCTTCTTCTAGGTCTTCCTTTTCGCCTAACTGAATGGATCACACCTTTCATCATTTTCTTTGGAATTCTATACTCTGCCATTCTCTCCAAGTGTCCTAGCCAGTGTATTCACTGTGATTTCGCAAATTTTACTTTCAGGAAACATTCCTCACGCACAAAGAAAGAAAATATGTTCTGTGGACATGTGTCCGAAAACGCTTACTTTCCATGTTAGAACCCATTTTATTACTTCTCTTCAAATCACATTAATCATGGAATGGACACACACAGCAACAGAACGACCCAGCGTGACTTCAAACACTTTGTTACAGGAAATGTTCAAAATGTCCTCCGTTAGCGAGGATACATGCATCCACCCTCCGTCGCATGGAATCCCTGATGCGCTGATGCATCCGTGGAGAATGGCGTATTGTATCACAGCCGTCCACAATACGAGCGCGAAGAGTCTGTACATTTGGTACCGGGGTTGCGTAGACAAGAGCTTTCAAATGCCCCCATAAATGAAAGTCAAGAGGGTTGAGGTCAGGAGAGGCCATGGAATTGGTCCGCCTCCATCAATCCATCGGTCACCGAATCTGTTGTTGAGAATCGTACGAACACTTCGACTGAAATCTGCAGGAGCTCCATCGTGCATGAACCACATGTAGTGTCGTACTTGTAAAGGCACATGTTCTAGCAGCACAGGTAGAGTATCCCGTATGAAATCACGATAACGTGCTCCATTGAATCCAGGAAGTACAGTACATACTGACCAAACTAAAATGAGCACTAACATGGAAGTTAAGCGTTTCCGGACACATGTCCACATAACATCTTTTTTTTTATTTGTGTGTGAGGAATGTTTCCTGTACCTTTTTGTAACACCATGTATTTGCGGCAGGATAGGACCATTGCAGGTGTTATGTAGTTTTATTGAAAGTCATTAATCCAGTAGTCAGTCGTTTCTTTTGCAAAAAGAATTTGAGTGTAGTGTCCACTTTCATTTATTACTTGCTGCGTGTGAGACAGTTGGTTGTTCTTTATTATTTACTAGTCTTTGGAACTTAACGACGGCTGTTGTGGAGGAACGCTATTAAGAGGTTACGTACGATGTGTATTCTAGGGACCCACTTGCGATTTCGGTGGCGGTAAATTAATTTTTTCGGAGAATTTCCATTTTCGGTCCACTGTAGCCGTTACTCACCAGAGACAGAATATAAAATCTTGAACTTAAGTGGTCGACATGTAATGTGCAGTCAATTGTAGGAGCCGCAAGGACGTCCAGAAAGTAAAAGCAATGGGCCTGAAATGCTCAGAGAGTTTTTCTTTTCGACCAACTTGGCAACTCTGCGTTCAGAGATATGGTGCTGGCAGTAGAACGCACGCTCGTTTGTCTCGAGTGGCCGAAAACTCTCGCTGTAGCACCTGCCGTGTTGAAGTGAGTGTGTCCACTCGGAATCGCGCCAGATACGAGGTGAGGTACGGTTTCTGCTTGCAAAGCGAAACGCGCCGTTCCACACTTTTAACGAAATCATAACTTGTGATGAATCGTGAAAACGTGTACAAGTGATGTTGTGACTTAAAATGTGGCTGAACGAGATTTCGTGATGAATAAAGGAGTGAGCCTCCTTCAGTTGTGCCTGCTGAGACGGTCAACGAGATCGAAGAAATGATCCGTGCCTACCGTCGATTGACTTTGCAAGGGATGGACGCAACTTTTCCAGACATTCTCACATATCTTCTGCATGAAACATGTGATGGACGGTCACATTGACCGTTTCAGATTGGCTTACACAGAGATCGCGCGGTGTGGGCACCTTACGACGGGCAGTTACGTAGATACCTGAGAGCGCAATCACCAACCGGACAAGGAGGATCTCTCAAGTGTTGACAGAAATTGACATATGTTGCAGAAAGCATGGCGTGAGTCACCGGGCGTCGCAGCTGGTAAAATGATCGGTAAACCGAGCAGTAGATGGTCGATAGCGGCGAGCGGCCGACAGACGGGCGAGAATAATGCTGTCGCCAAAGAATTCAAAATCACACCGATAGCAACTAAGAATATTAAAAAAAAAAATATTGTAATAAAAGCATTACTGGCTTTGTAACGACTTCAGCACCCACGCGGGCTGAAATTACACTTACTTTAAAAGGACTTGTTTGTATTTATCATAAATCATTTATACTAGAGGCCTTGCATTACTGCAAAAATCTAAAAGAATATATCTGCGTTGGATTTAACTTTTGGTAACTGTGATTTGTAAATTCAAACTCCAGCGGAATTCTAAATGGTTCAAATGGCTCTGAGCACTATGGGACTCAACTGCTGAGGTCATTAGTCCCCTAGAACTTAGAACTAGTTAAACCCAACTAACCTAAGGACATCACAAACATCCATGCCCGAGGCAGGATTCGAACCTGCGACCGTAGCGGTCTTGCGGTTCCAGACTGCAGCGCCTTTAACCGCACGGCCACAGCGGAATTCTAATAAAAAAATGTTCAAATGTATGTGAAATCTTATGGGACTTAACTGCTAAGGTTAACAGTCCCTGAGCTTCCACACTACTTAATCTAAATTATCCTAAGGACAAACACATACACCCATGCCCGAGGGAGGACTCGAACCTCCTCTGGTACCAGAATTCTAATCGTTTGACACGATGCTCTGAAAATCAGTTTAAAGTCGGGATGGATAATAATAGTCCTTATAAGGAAAGAAGGAGAATATTAAATGAAAGTTGCATTCTATTTACTCTGTGTAAGGGAGATATTCTTAGAAAGTGGTGCTTTTTACTGTGATAGCCACTTTCAAATGTTCAAATGTGTGTGAATTCCTCACGGACCAAACTGCTTAGGTCATCGGTCCCTAGACTTACACACTACGTAAACTAACTTATACTAAGAACAACACGGACACCCATGCCCGAGGGAGGACTCGAACCTACGGCGGGAGAGGCCGCGAAGTCCGTGGCATGACGCCTCAAACCGCGCGGCCTAGCGACTTTCTGAGCACTCAAATCTCAAAGTTATTAATTCAGGACTGGACTACTACCATGAGGTAGCAGTTTAGTATGGGGATAATTATTCAGTTCTCATATTCGTGTGGCATCTCCCTATGCTGATAACTTGTACTCAGTGTGGCTACGTTTCTGCGGGCCAGTTGGTCGACATCGTCCCAAAAACATTAAGCGCCTCAAGTATGTAAGGAGTCCGCCATGAACAGTTGCTGAAAACGGTTTTTGAAAATGGTGTGCGAAGTGCGTATTGAAAAAGTTTCGCGTATCACCACACTGTCAGTAGGATCATATGTCCATGTAAATGTCCCGGAGCTTCGAAATGCAAGATGATCAATTCCGTGATTCTACCGTTACTGGCGACGAAACGTGAGTAGTCCACCACACCCACAAGACGAAAAGACAACCAATCCAGTGGCGACATCCCTCCTCAACATCAGTGAAAGCCGGCCGGATTAGCCGTGCGGTTCTAGGCGCTACAGTCTGAAGCCGAGCGACCGCTACGGTCGCAGGTTCGAACCCTGCCTCGGGCATGGATGTGTGTGATGTCCTTACGTTAGTTAGGTTTAATTAGTTCAAAGTTCTAGGCGACTGATGACCTCAGAAGTTAAGTCGAATAGTGCTCAGAGCCATTTTTTTTAACCACCAGTGAAACTATTCAGCGTTCTTGCCGAAAGATCACGGCCTCTGTCTTCTGGGACCGTAGACGTATTTGCCTCGTCGAATTCATGCTGCGTGGCACTGTGACGTCATAAAGCAATTCAGTACTCTGTCGGCTGGGACTTCAGCAATAACCCTCCTCACAGCTCTCGCACTTTCAGATTTTCATCTGTTCGCCTCTCTGAAGTTGTTTGTAGCTAGAGAAACGGCGACTAAGTACAGGGCACCGCGAACAATGGGCCAAAGCAGCGGCAGGTGTCGAAGGCGGCATGAGAGAGCTCATCTCCCGGCTCACAAAGTGCATTGAGAAAGAAGGCGAGTACGTCGAAAAGTAGTGCTGTGTACATCTGTGAATTATAAAGTTTTCACACGCATATTTCCTTTTTGGCTTTTAAACTACTGAGAATTGTTAATTTGTGGACATGCTTTGTAAATCCAAAAAGAGTAAGACGTGGAGGTGTGATTTTCGCTGACCTTTACATGACACTGTACCGATTTGTCTGACGTAGGTAAGTAAATCTGACTGCTTGTAACTACTGAATTACAACAGTTACTATTATTTTTAAAAGTAACTATACACTGTATTCTTTGTCCTTGGGAAAAGCGTTCGAACAGGACTCTAGAGCCATAAAAAGGAGCGTCATCAAAAAGTACCAAGACAACAGCACCGCAAAGTACGGATACGCCATCACCGGAAGATGTCTTTTGTGTGTGTATTATGACAGTCATATCAGTTGATCAAAGTGTCGTCTTTTGCACTGATAATTGCTTTAGAGCGATTCCGTAGAGACAATGCAGGATGTTGAATTTAATCTCGACTTGCCGCAGCACATGTCATGTGATACGGCATTTCGTGTCTTCGTGCGTGTTTCCTTGCAGGCCTCTTTTTTTAAGTTTGCCCACACGGAAAACTTAAGAGGTGTCATGTTTGGAGAAGTTGTACGCCATTTTCTCTTTCCCGAACGTGCGAACCAAAGGTCTTAAAATATTCTGTTCAGGAGGTCTGTTGCTATCCCTACATGATGAGTGGGACGTCCGCCTTTTTTATATCACACGGCAGGCATGGCCGCTATTCGAATGTATTTCTGCCTAAATAATTATTCCATTAAACCGATGATTCATAAAATTTATTCGCACATAAATAATTCACGGATAAAGTGATTATTCCTCTCTGGGAATAAAAGCAATTATTTTTTATTTATTGCTCGTAAACTAACTAACGAATAATTAGAGCACTATTGCATTAGTGCACGTTTATAAGCCGTGTAGCTCGTCAGATGATGAAGACACCAAGAATATATGAACTGACAAGGAAATTGTTCTGACAGTTTAGTAAGACAACTTAATTGTGACGGAGGATTGGAATTCGATAGTAGAAAAACCAGGGATTCGTAGTGCCTGAACAGTAGAAGTTCTTGTACAGCACACGAGACATTCATTTCCACTTTTGAAAAGATGCAATATAAACGTGCAGTCAACAAAGGAGTAGAAGGGAATACAAAGGTCTAAAAAGGAGGTTTCACAGACAAGTGCAAAATGTTTAAACAGGAATGGTTAGAGAAAAAATCCAAGATTGTAGAAGCAGGCGTGACAAGTGGAAAATTGATGCCCTCTTTACGAAAATTAAAGAGATCCATGTATAAATAGTCTTTTTTAAATCTTTTATTATTTTGGAATAAACGTAGTAGAAAGTAGTGCTGAGAGAGGAATACTGAACATTAGATGCGACCGTCAAGTAACTGATGAAGATGTGCGGAATCGATATGGGTAGAAATGAGCTTTATTAGACGATGCGATCAGAAGAAATGATAGGTTGATAAGGCATATTCTCAATGTCCTCAGTTTAGTATAGTAATGGAAGGGACTTTGGCGGTGGGGATTGTAGCGGAAGACCAAGATTCGAACACAGTAATCAGGCTCAAGTCGATGTAGGCTGCATTACGTTTGCAGAAATAGAAATACCGAGTAGCTGGGGCCACCTGTCGGGTAGACCGTTCGCCTGGTGCAAGTCTTTCGAGTTGACGCCACTTCGGTTACTTGCGTATCGATGGGGATGAAATGATGATCATAAGGACAACACAACACCCAGTCCCTGAGCGGAGAAAATCTCGGACCCACCCGGGTATCGAACCCGGGCTATTAGGTATGACATTCCGTCGCACTGACCACTCAACTCCAGAGGCGGACACGTGTAGATATGAAGCGGCGAGATAGTGTGGAGAAGTGCACCGGACCAGTCTTGGGACTGCAGACTACTACAACAACAACAACAATACTCGATCAGCATTCTTCACACAGAACAATGGTTTGTTTCTGTGACTCTTTGTGGTTTGTGTTTGAGAATCAATTAAACGACGCCGCAGTCTGAGTCGGCGGCTCAGCGGGTATGCTCCACGCCACACATGTCAATGTCAGGGTTTCGATCCCCCTTCGATCGTAGTATTTTTTCCCTTACTTATCGTTTCTTTCATCACTAGCAATGCTTTCCACTGAGGAAAATGCTACGTTGCGCAGTGCTTCGGCGTCCACGTGAAACTATAGGTCCCATCTACACTCCTGGAAATGGAAAAAAGAACACATTGACACCGGTGTGTCAGACCCACCATACTTGCTCCGGACACTGCGAGAGGGCTGTACAAGCAATGATCACACGCACGGCACAGCGGACACACCAGGAACCGCGGTGTTGGCCGTCGAATGGCGCTAGCTGCGCAGCATTTGTGCACCGCCGCCGTCAGTGTCAGCCAGTTTGCCGTGGCATACGGAGCTCCATCGCAGTCTTTAACACTGGTAGCATGCCGCGACAGCGTGGACGTGAACCGTATGTGCAGTTGACTGACTTTGAGCGAGGGCGTATAGTGGGCATGCGGGAGGCCGGGTGGACGTACCGCCGAATTGCTCAACACGTGGGGCGTGAGGTCTCCACAGTACATCGATGTTGTCGCCAGTGGTCGGCGGAAGGTGCACGTGCCCGTCGACCTGGGACCGGACCGCAGCGACGCACGGAAGCACGCCAAGACCGTAGGATCCTACGCAGTGCCGTAGGGGACCGCACCGCCACTTCCCAGCAAATTAGGGACACTGTTGCTCCTGGGGTATCGGCGAGGACCATTCGCAACCGTCTCCATGAAGCTGGGCTACGGTCCCGCACACCGTTAGGCCGGTTTCCGCTCACGCCCCAACATCGTGCAGCCCGCCTCCAGTGGTGTCGCGACAGGCGTGAATGGAGGGACGAATGGAGACGTGTCGTCTTCATCGATGAGAGTCGCTTCTGCCTTGGTGCCAATGATGGTCGTACGCGTGTTTGGCGCCGTGCAGGTGAGCGCCACAGTCAGGACTGCATACGACCGAGGCACACAGGGCCAACACCCGGCATCATGGTGTGGGGAGCGATCTCCTAAACTGGCCGTACACCACTGGTGATCGTCGAGGGGACACTGAATAGTGCACGGTACATCCAAACCGTCATCGAACCCATCGTTCTACCATTCCTAGACCGGCAAGGGAACTTGCTGTTCCAACAGGACAATGCACGTCCGCATGTATCCCGTGCCACCCAACGTGCTCTAGAAGGTGTAAGTCAACTACCCTGGCCAGCAAGATCTCCGGATCTATCCCCCATTGAGCATGTTTGGGACTGGATGAAGCGTCGTCTCACGCGGTCTGCACGTCCAGCACGAACGCTGGTCCAACTGAGGCGCCAGATGGAAATGGCATGGCAAGCCGTTCCCCAGGACTACATCCAGCATCTCTACGATCGTCTCCATGGGAGAATAGCAGCCTGCATTGCTGCGAAAGGTGGATATACACTGTACTAGTGCCGACATTGTGCATGCTCTGTTGCCTGTGTCTATGTGCCTGTGGTTCTGTCAGTGTGATCATGTGATGTATCTGACCCCAGGAATGTGTCAATAAAGTTTCCCCTTCCTGGGACAATGAATTCACGGTGTTCTTATTTCAATTTCCAGGAGTGTATAATAGGACAGATAAGTCAGTTCAGATTTACGAAGAAGGCAGAGGATACCACTTCCAACAGGAGCATGCCTACTGAAGTACTGCGGTGTTCAAACGAACATTCAGGTTGATCAGTGCGTTACGTATTTTGCAGCGTAACAGATGTAACACGAAAATGATACGTAGAGGCCCAACAGAAGTGACTATGCACGTGCCTGTACTTCCTCCTCCCCCCCCCCCCCCCCCACCCTCCTTCCGCAGACAAGTGGAAACATTGTACGTAAATGGGCATAGATAAGCAGTCAAGCAAGAAGGGCTAATTTTCAATACTTCCTTTCATTCTTCCAAGACTGCGAAACCTAGCACAGTTGTCATCGTTTACGCAATTACACAGATTTCTCATGTTTGCAGTGCTACGAAATAAGTGTACAAAAAAAAGGACTCAATAGCCTTCTAAAATGGTGACGTTAACTGGCTTCGACTATGATAATTCTCTCTAAATCGAAACGTCGTTTTCATTGGACGCACTCCTATTTACACAGAAAGTTCGAACGTAAAATTATTTTTGACTTCATATTACTTATTGATACAATGTTACTGAAACCAGCAGAAGTTGGCCTAATAATTTAACATCGAACTTTCCTTGCAACATAAACCGAAAACACGGGGAACAAGCTGTTTACTATAGCGTTTACGCTAAACAGACGATCAATGACGAAGTCGATTCAAAATTTGGACAGTCACAAATTGTGACTTGCGACTTTGCCCACAACAGTGATAACAGGTGGGCTAAAAAGTGGTGTGGCAACTGTCGCCGTAGGAAAGCTGGACAGGAGCAAGAATGATCAGTGAACAAATTAACACACTAAACAATTTATTTACTCGTATTCCTCCAAACGGACGAAGACTCATTAAAATAACGTAGCAAGCAGATCGTCATTGTCAACAAGGAAGAGTCTCGCTGTAGTCAGCACAAACTACGGTGTTGAAAACTTGACTGGGCGGCGTCTGTGGAGAGCCACGTGGCGATGCGGCTGCGAGCACAGGTGGAAGTCTGGCGGTCCTATGTGACGGCGGCAGTGGGCGCTCGTGGTGCAGAGCCACCGGAGTTGTGGGTCAGCGGGCGCGCACCACCGAGTCCGCCAGATGCCACGCGGCCGCTGTCAGCGTCTAACGGAAACTTGCCATTCCGTTACCAACTGTCCAACGCCATTGGGGTGGTATTGATACGTCATACCACACATATAACGATGAAACTTCTAAGAATCTTCTATAAGATGCACTTGAGAGTGATATTGTTAAGTTTTTCGTCCACTGCATGATCACCTCGAATGATGTTGGAGATGATCCCCTTTAATGATGCTAAACACTCATTATTGTTGAAATAACTGGTGGCGAACCAGCAAAGAAGGACGAATCTTCGACAATGCCAGCTATTTGTGTTGGCGAAACATCCAAACAAACGTGAGAAGAAAATGCCAGGGTGAGAGGGAACAGGGGGAAAGAGGTGACATGCTTTTTTAATGGCAGTAAGTCTAACAGAAGGCGGGGAGTGGCAGTCTATCTTTGTAAGATACAAAAGCTTTTACTAAGAGAAAACTGATATTCAGAACTGGAAGCTTCAAATAATCCTCAAGCCATTATGTATCGATCCGTTGAGGGTGGTGAAGGCCGTAATAGGGCAACAGTCAGTAGCGCACATACTGAGAGGTATAGGGAAAACGGGGAACGAAAATTAGATTGCCACGTTTCTTCAATGAAATCATTACGACGATTTCAAAAGATTAACGTTCTGTCGACAGGGAGGTTATCAGAGACGTTCCGCAGGATTAGAAAATGAGTAAGGCTGGGGAAAGAAACGTGTCGTGTCCTTCTCAAAGGAACCATCCTGGAATATGCCCAGGGGTGATTTAACAAAATCGTGGAATATCTAGACATGGATTCGAACCGAGTTCCTGTGGCACGCGAGTACGGTACCTTACCACTGCGGCACATCCTGCAGCCCAGTCAGTCATTATTCTCACGTCCCCTCAGCGACTGTGACACAAACGAGCTTTTGCAGTATGTGGAGCAGCAATGAGTATGTTCCAGTGAACTAGATGTCTGTGACAATATCTAGATTTATCGGCGGACGTTCCACAGGTCTTTGGAGAAACCGATAATTTGGTTTCTACTCCACACTGCAAAATGTGTTCTGCTGACAACAATGGTACCAGTATGAAATAGATAACCAGTTACACAAAGCTACAAATAAATTTAGGAATAAAATAAAAACAGTTGCTCACTGTATTACCTTAAATTATAATCGTAAAAGAGACCTACTAAACGGAGGTCAATGTTTCATGTTCTGCCTAGATAATCATGGTGTAATGCTAATGCAATATCCGTGAAACAACTGGAGTAAAACAACAATGTCACATACTGACGAGTAAAGACTGAAGGTAAATCATGATGAGATGCTGTCATACAGTAGTAAAACATATACCACTTACTGGAGGCCAACCCCATAACTATTTGTGTCATCATGTTCCATATACTACTAGTAAGAGGAGAATATAAAAATACATCACTGCAATTTATCGCTCAAAAACACGTAAGATGCAACTTATTTAATAAAATATTTCTAGTGACCCAAACTATGAATCTAGTGCAATATACCGAAACAAATATTCACTAAGCAGTAAATACTAATATATATGGAAAAGGGAAAACCACCTTTATCACGAAAGTGATAAGTCTGGCTAGGTGATATACCAAACAATAAGCTGTGAAGTCTAAAGAAAAGTACTGCGATACATAGGCAGTGTATTAGAAATACACTCTTTACAACCAGAACAACCAAAGGCGAGTACCTGTGTGTGTCACGTAGCCCCTAAGCAAGGGAAGAGAAACGATACGACAAAAAAGCCGACAGAACACATGTGTCCGCGTGTACCACACAATGCCTCCCCCGCGACACATGTTTCTTGTTTCTGGTACCTACATGGATTCACTTTATACCAGGTGAGCCAACCGCAACAAAATTGTGAAGAGTACACATTGCGTTTTTTGTTTTGCTTTTTACGACTTTGGACTTATCGGTAATTAAACAATGAAAAGGGGATGGCATTACTGTTGAAATCAGTGTGGCTTAGTTCAAATGGTTTCTGAGCACTATGGCACTTGACATCTGAGGTCATCAGTCCCCTAGAACTCAGAACTACTTAAATCTAACTAACCTAAGTACATCACACACATCCATGCCCGAGGCAGGATTCGAACCTACGACCGTAGCCGTCGCGCAGTTTTCAGACTGAAGCGCCTATAACCGCTCGGCCACTGTGCCGGCAATCAATGTGGCTGCGAACAGTATGTTTTCCATGTTTTGAATTGTATCGTACGAGAAGAAAGTATTGACGAACGTATCCTTTACTTTATTGTAAAGTGATATTTGTCTCAATGCATGAGTAAACAAGTTAATCAGCAAATAAAATAAAATACAGAGTGGTTAGATGTCGGTGGTGGTGTGGGGATGGTGTTGCAAAGTCGAAGTTCACTATGGGTGATTGTTACCCTAGTACGACTGTGGGTCGTAATTGGCAGAGTGATGTCGTGTTGTACGTATGACGCGTCTTTTTTGTTCTGCAACGGAGACGTTCTTCAGTAGCGTCAGGTCCGTAAATTGGCGCGGGCCGTTTTTCCCACGCCACAAAGGGTCGCGCCTCAGGACAACTTAAATTACAAACGTTACTGAGATGCAAGCCCTGTTACAATCATGTAAGAAGTAGGCGTAATTACAAGGGCTTAGTCGGCTGAACGTTTCAGTGGCCTGCTGTAATGAATCAAGGCAGCGTTCACACCTCACGAACCCCGCGCTTTCTCGTCACTAATTCGCAGTGGCGCCCGGTCAAACGCATGAAACTTACGCTGGTCAGATCCCTTACATGTCTAACAGAATCCTCATCATCATCATCATCATCATCATCAGTGTTCTGCTCTAGAGCACTTCTTCCTGGCCGGCCGTTGTGGCCGAGCGGCTCTAGGCGCTACAGTCTGGAACCGCGCGACCGCTACGGTCGAAGGTTCGAATCCTGCCTCGGGCATGGATGTGTGTGATGTCCTTAGGTTAGTTAGGTTTAATTAGTTCTAAGTTCTAGGGGACTGATGACCACAGAAGTTAAGTCCCATAGCGCTCAGAGCCATTTGAACCATTTGAACTTCTTCCTGTCATTTGCTACCCTCCTTGTATTCTCATAACTGTTTTCTGTCCTTATAATCTCCACCATCTGCTATCTTCTGGGTGCTCATTTCCTTCCATAGCATCCATCAATAACACTCTCATCCAATGTCCAAGCCACTTGTGTTTCCTCTTCCTGAATACCTTTAAAATTTCTTTCTCTTCCCCCTTTATTCTCAACAGTTCTCGGTTTCTCACACAGTATACCAATTTTATCCATTCCATCCTCCTCCAGATGTACATCTCAAATGTTTCTGTCCTTCATTCTTACTTTTTTCTCACTGTCCAAAGAATGATTAACGGTGTTATGGTAGTTCGAAGTGGTTTTTCATTTCGTAGCATGCCGACTTCTTCCATTTCAGTTAGTTAGTCAGTTACGTGTTCCACTTATAAATTGAACGATCTTTTATCGAAATGTTGTGGAACAAGTCAGTTTACAGGGTATGTACAAATCTTTCGTACTAACATTAATGATTCTATTTTATTCTAGTCCTATCATAAAAGTACTCTTGAGAAATCGTTTTTCTTTTCTTTTTCAGGCTACTTATTTATAAATAAAAATTCGTCCACGGATTGACACATTTTACGTTATTGGCCAAATGATCAGGAATATTCGTTGCTGCATACTGAACTCTTTCGGAGCCGCCGACAGTTTTAAAAATGAGTAACGAAGGTTATTTTTCCTCTGGTGTAGTAGGTATTGGCATCACTATTCCCCACCCAAGTTATAAAGAATAATTAGCAATCAAAACTTCTGAGTGATGGCGTATCCCAGAAAATTATTCCCTACGACATTTTTGACTGGAAGTATGAAAATATGACTAGAAATTGATTCGATTTTTTCCAAAACTAACAATTATACGAAGAGCGAAAGTAGCAGAACTGTCTGAGCAGCGTAGCAAAATTCTTCATCTAGATCAAGTTTTCATCAGTATGTAAGCCCAAAAATTTGCAACATTTTACCCTGTTTGCTGACTCCTGTTCACGTGTTATGTCTGTTGTTTGCATGATTCTATTTGTTGCACGGTACTAAATGTAGTGTGTGGTCTCCAAATTTAGGGATAGACAACTTTCTGAGAATCACATAATAATTCTTTGAACAACATCAATGACAACATCTTCTGTTACTTCCTCTCTAATGGGGTTTATTACAACGCTAGTGCCGTCTCCAAAAAGTACTTCTTCAGCTTGATGAATGAAGAAGTGGAGGTCATTCACATACTAGTGGATCCGTCAGTAAACTTGTGGGACTGTCTTCGTGATTTCTCCCCTAGCCAATAAAATCTCAAGACTAATTCACAGCGGTATCCATAAAATTTACTAATTCCTTTACGCAGATTTGAATACTCAAGTTGTTGAAGCTGGGGAAAACCAGAGATACACTGGGAAACGCACAGAAAGTCTTAAAATCCATACCGTCTGACACATCACTGCCTCGCGACGTCGTAGCAAGGTCACGCGACCACCGCGATCGTTATACCAGGAAATTCGAAATAAAAGAATGTGTTTCCAAATGCTGCTACATCTTTATAAAATGTATTTCTAGCTTAATAATTACACTGCAGTATTAAATAGTAGACACTTCTTGATTTGCAAAATTTTGCATGTATTTAATATTTAATCATGTTCTGGCGAGCACCGACGGAAAATTCTGTTAACGTCGATAATTATACTGTTACCAACTGCTTATGGTGACAATATTTCATTTTAAAACTTGAAATACTGACTACTGCATGGCTACCAGTCTCATCTTTTTGTTCTTTGTCTTAAGAAAATAATTTTTCATGTTAATAAATCGTGTTGAGTACTTAAATGATTGAAATCTTTTCATTCTTTTATGTCATCAACCCGTTATATCATACAGTCGTATAGCAAAGTTATATACACTCTAGTTAAGTGCTGCATATGGGTTTGCAATTTTAAAACTGCGGTATCACGCTTCAACTGTCACAACATTTCCCCTCGGTAACGTCCGCAACACAAGTTCAGCCTTGCGGTCTACAGGTCCTAAATGCAGCCCTGAATAGTTAGCGGGTAATTTGCAGCACAGAAATTATTCATAAGCACAACCTGTCAATATTTCCGACAAAGTGTGCGTCATGTACAATTTCTGCCCGTCGCTTCTACGACCGCCCGAGGTTTTGCTCCCGTCGACGTGCGCCTTACCGTGATAATTCATCGTTCCGTTCGGCTGCTGCGACCACGGGTTCGTGCCGACGTGGTCCGTGTTGGGCCAGGTCGGAGGTCTTTGGCCGCGTGCGCTAGGCGGCGCTATATTTACCGGGCGTACAGCGGGCCATGAAATAAAACGGAGCCGAAACCAGACGCGGCGGTGAGGGGGGGGGGGGGAGGGAGGGAGGGAGGGGGGCGATAAATTAACGTAGCGCTGGCTGGTGACAGGTGGCGTAGGGCGGCACACACCACCCACCGCCACACACCACTCTTGCTGGGGCCTGCTCGCCGCTTCAACAGGAGGCAGGCCGGCCTACATCGGTACAGGCCCGTCCTCGTGGGCTTTAGTAATGAGTGATCTCTTTCGTTTCATTTCGGTTTCCCTCTAGGACTTACCAACGCTTTCTCCAATTACATCTGCCCCCTTAGCTGAGTGATAGCTCGTCTGACTGCCATGCATGGGCCGGTTCAAAAAATGGTTCAAATGGCTCTGAGCACTATGGGACTTAACAACCGATGTCATCGGTCCCCTACAAATTAGTACTACTGTAAGATGGCAAGAACTCTTTACATGAAGTCATTAAAGATCACCTAACTCACGTCGAGCGAACAGTAGGGCTGAACAAAAATGACTGACAAGGCACAATGCACCTTGTAGAGGGTATAGCATGGACGTATTGGAATAATTAATCTCGGGTGATGGTTTTAAAGTCATTCACACGACATGAAAACTTTGTGGAAATGCGTCGATTTACTGGAGGCTAGTTTATCCCAGGGAAGCATTCAGAATTGACCGTGCCTGGTGGGGGAGCGGCGAAGGGAAGCGACAATAGGCAGCTTAGGGCAGCTCAAGCTCTGAGAAAGCGGTAATGGGGCGCGGCCTCCAGCTGCCTTAAGATGAGTGACAGTGAGTGGGTGGTTGACTCCATGCTGGTGTACTGGGAAGCAGACGGAGAACTTGTACGCCTGTTGATAAATGTCTGTCGTTCCGTTTTCAGTAAAACATGCGAGAAAGCCGCGCAAAGCTACGGTGGAGCGGTCAACAGAGGTCAAAATATGTGTGTTCGTGACTATAGCAGCTTCACGCTGAATTCACGGTCCGCAGAGTCTGAAGTAAATCAGGTGAAGAGCGACAGAATGAAATACGCCGGCCTCCGATGGGGATGTAGGACCAAGGAATTTGAAGTACTCTCTTGGGAATCAAAATTCCGGAAAAATTGGTGTTTGTGCAGACGCTAACCTTGATGGGTGGCCTGGGAGGAGCTAAATAGCAGAAGTTGAGAGGAAGGGAAATTTTGTGGGAATTTGTTCACTTCCCAGAGCAGGCATTGGTCGGCGCTGGGAAACGACGCATAATTAACGCGACTTGTTCTGCAATTGGCGTAAGTGACTTTACTGGAGGGGAAACCGAGTCGAAGAGCGGCCTGTGAGAAGTCTCCGCAGTAGTCTTCCGTTCCCAGCCTGCCTAGAGTGCGGACGTGGCGTTCTTTACTCAGCTTGCCTGAGAAAGAGTGAGCATTCTTCAGTTTAGGACTTAGCAAATGGAATGATTGAGCTTGGGGATAGCAAGTTTTGGTTCAGCTATGTACTGAGCAAGATAGCTAGGAGTGAATAGACGAGCGCAGCCTTGCAGCACCACGAGGTCGGCCGACGTCCGCCCAACGACACCGCTCCGCCACGCTGAATTCGGTGATATTGCGCCCGCTCCGGCCACTGAGTAATTTGTTGCATCACGTCGGCAAGGTTTCCTCGAGGGTTTCATGGGCCGTGTATTGGGGAATTCTTCTCGCACTTCGCATTACGCCTGGATCAGTCGATAGGAATTACTTTTGAGTTATCGCGCTTTACTCCACGCAAACGCAATTTACTACCACTGCCTGACAGGAGAGTCTTGTGATGTGATGATTGAAGGTCGGGAGTTAAAATAAATTTGTGCTAATTGACTGAATCTGTTTTCAATCATGTAGTTGAAATCCCAAGTCACTTTCTTAATTAATTTTATGTTCAACATTTGCATCTGGTGTTCAATAGCTGAATATAACATCAATGTGCACCCCTTTTTATTAACAGTGATCAATTCTGAATCAAGTTCGCCCAGTGTGCCGTTAAATGAACAGACTTGCAACTAGGCGGTAGAACTTCCTGGGGACGGCCGTCCGTCAATGCCACACAATCATTTCATTTCTTCTCTAATTACATTTCTCCCGCTGTTCAACGAATTCAAAAATAAAATTCTATCTACTACTTGACAAAAATTCTAAGAAGTTTTGATCATACGTTAAATCACTAAACAGATCGAAGCCGTTTTTCGATACACTCTTGACCGTAATAGCTTCCAAACCGAGGACGACACAGAATTGGCCGATGTACTAAACGCTTTTTTACATAGAATGTTTCACAGAGGAAGATCGCACTGTAGTTTCTCCTTCAAACGGTTGCACGAATGACAAAATGACACACATCGGAATAAGTGACCAAGTGACTGAAAACAAATGAAATCGTTTAGCAGAAGAAAGGCCGCTGGACATCACGGAATACCAGTTGGAGTATGCGAAAGAACTTGCCCTTTCTCTAGCAGCAGTGTGCCGTATGTTTCTGGAGAAGCGACGCATTCCTGATGATTGACAAAAGAACAGGTCATTCCCGCTTTCAAGAAGGGTCGTCGGACAGCCTATATCCCTGACGTCTGTCTGTTTAGATTTTGGAGCGTGTTTTGTGCTCGCACATTATGACATTTCTGGAAACCGAATATCTCCCCTGTGTGAATCAACATGGGTTCCGGAAACAGCGTCCTCTATTCGTCCACGACACACAGAAAGCACTATATACAGGCACCCAGGTAGATGCCGTGTTTCTTGACTTCCATAGGGTTTTCATACAGTTTCACATTGCCGTCTAATGAACAAAACACGAGAACAATTGTCATCTGGGCAAGACGGATAAATCAGCAGTAGCAGATCATGCATTGGGACCAGGGAACCACCAGTTCGCTTGTCTGCGAAATTTGAGACTAACTGTGTGACTGAACTGAACTCTTTCTAGCAAACAAAACACAGCATGTCATTCTGACCGGACAGATCTCTTCAGACGTAAGACTTCGGATGTGATCCAAGGGAGTGTCACAAGACCTCTACAAAATTGTAGCGAAATGCAGGCAGACCTGCAGAGGATCGACAATTGTTGCAGGGAGTGGTGGTTCGCCCTCACCATACACGAATATAACATGTTGAGAATACATAGGCAGAAATACCCTTCACTGTATGATTACACGACTGCAGGACGACTACTGGAAGCAATTAGTTCCATAAAGTATCTAAGAGTATGCATTCGAAGCGACTTGAAGTGAGACGTCCACAAAGAATTAACCGTGGGTATGCCAGATGTCACAATGACAGCCATGGGAAGAATCCTGGGAAAAAGTAACAACTGCAACCTACATCCGTACGAACCTACCAGCGCTAGTCAATCCACGGTCGCCCTCTACAATCCCGTTTCCCTCCCCCACATCCCCCCACTGCCAATCTGTTCATTTCTTGAGCCATGTGTCCTGTGAAGTTGTGCCACAAATTTTTTGCTCATTACAATTCAGTACATCTTCATCAGTCATTCGATTTACCCATGTAGTCTTCAGTGTTCTCCTTTAGCTCCACATTCCAGTAGCTTTTATTCTCTTTGTGGTGTCACCGTCAGACACCACACTTGCTAGGTGGTAGCCTTTAAATCGGCCGCGATCCGTTAGTATACGTCGGACCCGCGTGTCGCCACTATCAGTGATTGCAGACCGAGCACCGCCACACGGCAGGTCTAGGGAGACTTCCTAGCACTTGCCCCAGTTGTACAGCCGACTTTGCTAGCGATGGTTCACTGATAAAATACGCTCTCATTTGCCGAGACGATAGTTAGCATAGCCTTCAGCTACGTCATTTGCTACGACCTAGCAAGGCGCCATTACCAGTTACTATTGATGCTGTAAAACATGTACCGTCAAGAGCGATTAAAGTTAAGTATTCCAGCAGCTACGTACGTTTTTGTTAGTCTCATTCCCTTGACCTGTTCCAGACCTCACGCCAGCCTGCATGAGCTAAAACGCGTGCCTTTCGGCTTCCTCTCATAGTGGGTTGGATGTCTTGCCAATCCACAACACTCTTCACATCTCAGCTTTATTTCACCTCTGTACATGTTTACACTACACGTAAATATATCCAGGAAAGACTTGTTAACATTTAAATTTGTATTAGATGCCTTTGTCAGAAACTATTTTCTTGACATTGCAATTTCGCATTTAATATCCTCTCTGCGCCGGCCACCGTCAGTTATTTTCTACCGAAATAGCAAAATACATCGAGTACTTTTGATGTGTTATTTCTAATATCTTTCCCTCATCATCAGCTACTTTCCATTACCCTCGTTCCACTTTAGTTAGTGTAAGACATCATACTTTCCGTTTAATTGTTATTGCAAATCTTTTGCTGTCTCTGGCGGGATTAGAATGTAATCGGAAAATTTCAAAGTGTTTATTTCTTCTGTTCGAACTTTAATTTCCAAATTTTTCTTTGGTGCTTCTTACTGCTTAATGTACAGATTGAATAAAGTGGGCGATAGGCTACAACCCTTTCACTCTCTTGTCAATTATTGCTTCCTTTTCATGCCCTTCGACTCTGCATAAATGCAGTCTTCTATGGTGTACCAGCTAGAAACAGAAATGGCCCATAGAAGAAATTGCTTGCTCTACAGCTGCAAACTACACGGTCCAGTCGCATTAACCTGACCACCGCCAATGTTCCACGGCAAGATGCAACACCTACTCACATACGGTAGGTGGCAGCACCGGCGGAAGAGGGGAAAACAGTGCAGTCATTGTCCTAATGTGGAAGCGGTGCGGTGTATCTGACGTCCAAAAGAGCACGATCACTGGGTTACAGGCCAAGGGTGGAAGCATTTCGGAAACGGCTAAGTCTTGAAACTTTTAGCCTACCGCTTATGATGTATCAGGCAGCGTAACTTGCTGTGACAGTGAGAGAGAGAGAGAGAGAGAGAGAGAGAGAGAGAGAGAGAGAGAGAGACTAAGATATTGTTTATTACTCTGTGGCGGTCAGCGCTCACATAATTATTCTTAGGTTATAGACCTTTTGTTCTTCTTAAGAGTAAATTTTACAAGAGGAGAGCCATTCTTGTGATGTAAAAAATCGACGCCATTGCGAGTTTTTTATTCACATTGTAAAATATATGTGTATATTGAAGGAAATCTGTTAATAGAACGATAAAATATTCTTCATTTCAAGAAGGTACGTGTTATTCTACACCCAGCGTATACTTGTATTGTGATTTAATAATAAACACCAGCTTGAGAACAGTTCCGACAGGAGCGTTCAGTGCTAGTGAAATAGTACGATGTTTTCTTCGGAAAAGAAGAAACTTCATGGATCATTCAAATCCACAATAGTACCTGGGCATTTCTCAGAACCGAAAGCAATCTGATTGCTATGCAACAGATCCCCGAAGAATATTTCTCCGTACTTTAGTTACCATTTTCAGCTCAACACGGTATCTGCAGCATCTGCAGCAGATTTCTGCAACAGCGGAAGCGTGTAATCGCTATCAGTTTCACACATCGCCCTGTGTACGCTGTATGTATTTACCCACAACATTGAACATACAGTTACCCACACACATAGAAAGACAATACAAGGTGGTGTGCGAAACATTTCAGTATAAAGGTCCTGTAGAGCTAAACAGTAATTAGCCTAGTAGTAGTAGTAGTAAACAATTTTTTTTTTTTTCAAAGGAGCCTTTATACGCTGTGGTTAACATATAGTGCCCATGACAAAATGGAGGCACCCCAATCTGGGGCCGAGGCAACTGTGGTCCGCCACGGACAAGGCTGAACGACGGCTGCGGAGATGTGAGCGGGCGAACAGACGTGCAGTGACTGAACAACAGACCGCCCAGCTGAACCGAGTGCCGACCAACAGAGTCACGTCAGCGACCGTTCAGCGAACGTTGCTGCAAACGGACCTCGGCAGCAGGCGCGTGTTTCACGCACCCGTGCTGACTGCTGTTCGTCACAGTGAATCCTGGAATTTGCACGCCATTGCAGCATCTGCACGTCCACCGAATGGCGACAGTTGGCCTTTTCAGATGAACTGCGTTTTATGCTCTGTCGAACGGATGGCCATTGCTGTGTACGTTGTGAAACGTCTGAAATTTAACATCCTGGAACAACTGTGGTATGGGGATCTTGTCATTACGGTAGGCACAATGGATGCACCCAAGTATGCATCTATGCTTGGGGATAATGTCGACTCCCACATGCAGTTTGTTCTTCCTCGGGACGACGTCATCTACTAGCAGGACAATCCAACGTGTCACGTAGTTGGAAGTTTACGTGCATGTTTCGAAGAACGCCAGGACGAGTTTTCCGCACTCCCCTGGCCACCATATTTCCCGGACTTCAGCCCAATCGAGAATTTCGCCTCGATAGTGCTGTTCGCGTCATGAATTCTCAAACGAGAAACTTAGTTGCCCACGGCAGTGGAGTCGGAATGGCAACACATCACTTTCGGTATTTTACAGAACCTCATTGACTTTATTTCTGCCCGTCTCGCGCTGTGAAGGGTGGTTATTCCCACTTTTGGCAGGTAGTCACATTAACGTGCCTAGACAGTGTATTTAACACTAACGCTCACAACTTGTCTAATTTCAATCCTTATTATTTCAGTTAGAGCTGTTTTTGTGATTTTGAATACCTATTCCCTCTATGTACATCCTAGCGTAGTAATTGCAAGATCTTGCTAAATCACAGCGTCAGAGAAACGAATCCGTTGGTTTCCCGATCATAGTGCACGATCTGCTACTGCTGAAATATTCGTCTTGCCTAGGCAATTGCTGTTGTGTTCCTTGAGCCGGGTGTTAATGTTTATTTTTGTAGTGCCTGTGTACACTTGGAACTCAAGTACAAGAGATTTTGTATAATACGGTACTCCTGGCATGGCAAGTGGCGGGCCTTTGCACTGTTGAAATATTGTTGGTTTAAACACTATTTCCACATCGTGTTTTCTCAGTAATTTTCTAATGGGATCTTTGTGGTTTTTTTTTTTTTTTTTTTTTTTTTTACAAATGGAGAGAAATCTATCCCTTTAGTTGCTCCTTTTCTATCAGAAGATCTAGACGCACCCTATTCATCTCTTAGCGGAGTAAACTTTTTCCAAAGGGTACTACACACTTCTAATGAAAAAGAACCAACTAAAGAGGAAATTTTCCTTACATTTTAAAAATGTGTAACACCTCATCAGCAGACTCCTCATAACACACAGTAATGATACCGTGTTTAAACCAACAAGAAAGGTGCGCGAATATTTGAAAACAACATAGGACGTACTGCTGCCGCTTGCACAGCAGGAGTACATAAAGTCCCTTGCACTTACGGTCGAGTGTACTTAGGAACTACCTCGAAAGAAGCGTTAAGGAACATAAGAACAACAGTCGTCTGGGCAAAACGGATAAATCATCGGTACACATCATGCACTGGGACCAGGGAACCACCAATTCGTTTCTCTGACACTGTAGCTATAGTGAAATGTAACAGTTGCTACGCTAGGATGTACGGAGAGGCCATAGAAAGTCAAAAGCACAAAAACAACGTTAACTTAAAAAAGAAGGTCTGTGGGGCTTGGCGAAAAGCGAAAAAAAGGGGAAACGCTTGGCCACAACAAGCTCCGTAACACACGTCAACTCCGGGTTCTCAGGTACCGGTGTGATGAAGTCACGAGCCGGTCGTTGCGTGGATACGTATGAACAGTTCAAAAAAAAATGGTTCAAATGGCTCTGAGCACTATGGGAATCAACTGCTGTGGTCATCAGTCCCCTAGAACTTAGAACTAATTAAACCTAACTAACCTAAGGACATCACACACATCCATGCCCGAGGCAGGATTCGAACCTGCGACCGTAGCAGCAGCGCGGCTCCGGACTGTAGCGCCTAGAACCGCACGACCACCGCGGCCGGCATGAACAGTTCTGTCGTGGTATGGACAGTGCTGGAAGACGAAAGGTTAGGCAGAGAGTTATGCTTATGCGCATAAAACAAGCATCGGCGTAACGCAGTATACGTTCTGTGGTGTCACTGCCAGACACCACACTTGCTAGGTGGTAGCCTTTAAATGGCCGCGGTCAGTTAGTATACGTCGGACCCGCGTGTCGCCACTATCAGTGATTGCAGACCGAGCGCCGCCACACGGCAGGTCTAGAGAGACTTCCTAGCACTCGCCCCAGTTGTACAACCGACTTTGGTAGCGATGGTTCACT
This sequence comes from Schistocerca piceifrons, assembly GCF_021461385.2. Lineage (NCBI taxonomy): Eukaryota > Metazoa > Arthropoda > Insecta > Orthoptera > Acrididae > Schistocerca > Schistocerca piceifrons. Next base: position 29,220,524 of record NC_060140.1, on the reverse strand, counting down.
GACAAAATACGCTCTCATTTGCGGAGACGATAGTTTAGCATAGCCTTCAGCTACGTCATTTGCTACGACCTAGCAAGGCGCCATTATCAGTTACTATTGATATTGATTCATGTACCGTCAAGACCGACGTTCTTCATTAATGGATTAAAGTTAAGTATTCCACCAGCTACGTCCGTTTTTCTAAATTCTAATTTCCTTGTCCTGTTCCAGACCTCACGCCAGCCTGCGTGAGCTAAAACGCGTGCGTTTCGGCCTCCTCTAGTAACACGGTGTTGGCTCTCCTGCCAACCAAAACACGTTCCATTTGAATCTTCTTGCAATTCCTTTCCTGTCTCTGCTAGAATTAGAATGTACAGGCAAGTCTCAAAGTTTTTACATCTTCTCCGTCAAGTTTAATTTACTTTCGACATTTTTCCTTGCATCCCTTACGCCTTAATGTCTATAAGACTGAATAAAATGGGCGATAGGCTACAATCCTGCATCACTCTCCTCTTAATTACTGCTTCCTTTCCACGTCCATCGACAATTTGTAACTGCAGCCTTGTATGGTGTACTTGCTACAAACAAATGTGGACCACAGAACGAACTGTTGCATTAGTTAAGTCATTATTTAATTAATTGCAAGTGTGATGCCGACCGTTGTTAGTCGAGCAGCGGTCATGTACCAAGTAGTTTTATCTTGTGACTTCGGCTTTACATATCTGATGGAAAAGGATGACTATGAGAGCAGTTGTTTTTTATTTTTGTCACAATGATTGTATATCAGCTGGTCTGCCTCATGTATCGTTATATCCAAATGGTTTATAAATGGTAAGCTATATTCAGATGTGTTGATGGCACCTTTAGTGTGTTGAAACCGGTCATCCAGTAAACAGTATTTTAAGCGATCTTGGCTTCTGAATTATTTCTAATTGCAACTTAGTCAAGACAGAGTAATACTTTCGCGTTTGTGTCTCTGTCATTGACAAGGGGGCCCGTGTATCCCGCTAACCGCTTCTCTGTTTTGCTTGTTACTAGAAACAACCGACACCCTGTCCTAACCCGATACTCTCGCTTCAGTCCCATTGAAGGACCGGTATAGCAAGTCGTCCAGCCCCCATAACGCGTCTCGAGACAGAGCAGGTCGGCACGAAATCGGCGGCGGCGACACAGCCTACGCTGCGGAGCCCCCACGCAGAGTGAGACCGCGCGCCACCCGCTACAGCGACGAACGTGGCCCGGTCAACACTCTCGCTGACGTCTTTGTGTGGCCAGACTAAACGTGCGTGTCAATAAAATCAGAAGTTGAAGAAGGGTAATACAAAAAGGTACGACCAAACTTTCAGGAAACATTCCTCACACACAAAGAAAGAAAATACGTTATGTGGCCATGTGTCCGGAAACGCTTACTTTCAATGTTAGAGCTCATTTCATTACTTCTATTCAAATCACATTAATCATGGAATGGAAACACACAGCAACAGAACGTACCAGCGTGACTTCAAACACTTTGTAACAGGAAATGTTCAAAATGTCCTCCGTTAGCGAGGATACTGGCATCCACCCTCCGTCGCACGGAATCCCTGATGCGCTGATGGAGCCCTGGAGAATGGCATATTGTATCACCGCCGTCCACAATACGAGCACGAAGAGTCTCTACATTTGGTACCGGGGTTGCGTAGACAAGAGCTTTCAAATGCCCCCATAAATGAAAGTCAAGAGGGTTGAGGTCAGGAGAGCGTGGAGGCCATGGAATTGGTCCGCCTCTACCAATCCATCGGTCACCGAATCCGTTGTTGAGAAGCGTACGAACACTTCGACTGAAATGTGCAGGAGCTCCATCGTGCATGAACCACATGTTGTGTCGTACTTGTAAAGGCACATGTTCTAGCAGCACAGGTAGAGTATCCCGTATGAAATCATGATAACGTGATACATTGAGCGTAGGTGGAAGAACATACTGACGAAACTAAAATGAGCTCTAACACGGAAATTAAGCGTGTCCGGACACATGTCCACATAACATCTTTTCTTTATTTCTGTGTGAGGAATGTTTCCTGAAAGTTTGGCCGTACCTTTTTGTAACACCCTATATATACACTGATCAGTGAGAACATTACTGTCACCTACCTAATACTCGGTATGTCCACCTTTGGCTCGGCTAACAGCGACGACGCGTCATCCCACTGAAGCAATAGGGCTATGATAGATCGCTGGAGGGAGTTGAAACCACATCTGCACACACAAGTCACGTAGGTCCCCTAAAGTCGTCGACAGGGGCAATGAGGTCTGACGCCACGTTCAGTCACATCCCAGATGTGTTTCATCGGGTTCGTACTGGGCAAGATTAGGGGGGGGGGGGGAGGGGAGGGCAGCACATCAACTGCAACAAGCCACTGTGTTGCTTGAACCACTTCATCAAACTCCCGTCCTTGTGACGTGGCGCATTACCTTACTGAAAAATGCCATTGCCGTGGGGAAACATGATCGTCATGAAGAGGCGTACGTGGTCTACAAACGGTGTATGATACTCGTTGGCCGTAACGTTGCCTTGCACGACCTCCGATGGACCCACGGATGCCGGCGTGAATGTTCCCCAGAGCACAGTGGAGCCGCCGGCAGCTTGTCTCTGTACAGTAGTAGTACACGACGGATCCGCGCCCTCCCATCGACACGATGGAGAAAGTATCGGGATTCATCAGACCATGCAACGCTCTGCCAATGCGGCAACGTCCATTGCCGAAGGCCGAGTGCCCATTTCAGGTGTAGTTGCCGATGTCGTGGTGTTAACGTTGGTACGAGTGCATTGGTCGTCAGCTGCGGAGACCCAACGTTAGGAGAGTTCGGCTCACTGTGTGTTCAGACACACTTGTACTCTGCTCAGCATTAAAGTGTGATGTTATCTTCGCCACAGTTCGCCGCCATTCCTGTTTTACCAGTCTGCTTTGTCTACAAAGCCCGATATCTGTTATGAGGAATGGCCGCCGAATCCCATGACGTCTGGACCACGTGTTGAAGACACTCACCACAGCACTGCTCGAACACCCGACAAATTGTGCAGTTTCCGAAATGCATCTCAATATGTGCTCTGACAAAGTCAGATAGATCGCGCGCCTTCCCCATTCTATACACAGACAGCACGCTCCCTGATACTACAGGCACCGTACGTGTGTCTGACCTGCAGTCATTCCTCGCCAACTGACGCTGCTGTCACCTAGACTGGTTTATATCCATAGTAGGTCGGTAGTCATCTTGTTCTGGCTGGTCAGTTTCATTATTCATGACACCAATCTGACACACATATGTGCTCATCAGCGAAACGCGACAGCTGTACTTGGCTTGTTCATAAGTTTATTTTTTATACCGCCATTACAAAACCCCAGACTTATAGTAGTCTCCAGTGTACCTAGGGACGGCGTTATCACGTAAAAAGTATTTACAACTGTAGTCACGAGAAACAGTTTCCGCATTTTTTTCTTTTAAACACTGAGCTACCCCTGCGACTGCTTAAAGTCGCAAAGCACGACGCATGGTTCATACTGCACTGCAGTTTACATACGCCTAGAGCAGTGATCGTCAAACTTTTTGGCTCAAGAGGCAACACTGAGATTGTGAGGCGGTACGTCTGGCCGCTGATAATTAACTGGTAGCCTGCTGTGGCACTCTCACTTAACTGACGTCGATAAAGTTGACATACCACAGTACTAGTAACTGTCAGTAGATAACTGGTAGAAAGTTGATACATCACAGTACTAGTAACTGTCAGTAGATAACTGGTAGAGTCTCGTTGTTTTCTTACTTCTTATTTCATATTTCCAGAGGACGTTGCGGTGGGAAATGCTGGAAGCATCGCGAGAAGATGAGCAGGGTGCACACTGGACGAAGCTCTAAGAGAGTCGCACACCAAGACAAGTTCTTCGAAAGGTTGCTGGAATGATCCAAGGGGTCACTAGCCATTCAACGGACAGAGGCTGTTGCCGTGCAAAGGCGGCATAGGAAGTCAGGTCATTGTATACAAACGGAGGTAGCATCTCCGATAGAGAAAAACCGAAACATCTGGCGAAAACGTTTTACAACCGGGAAATGGAGAGAGAACTCGCTTTCTTCAACTTTGTAGGCGAGATGACGAAAGCTGTCCGTTTCCCAGAAAAGCATAGAAAACTAAAGAAAACCATCTTAGTGGTGGATAAGGGATGCAGAGGTCCCGCACCTTCATAACTATGGGAGACAGCCGAAGGCTCTGAGTGTACTGGAAACTAATGTTCATTTGATGTGAACCAGCTATTATTGGCTAACGTAAACAAACTAAGTTAGCAGAAGATACCGTACGGTGACAACGCACAGCATCTCATTGGCTGAAGAAAGAGACCGAGGGGGACAGAGCAAAACGAGTCTTCTTGGTACGGTATGGTCACACAGTCAGGGGAAGAAGACGAGTTTTCTGTAACTAGGAGTTTGATTATTCATCTTTCGGAAGATTCAGAGCTGAGCCAATCAGATACTCTGAGAGATGGAACATGTCGCAGTGAGAGGTTGGAAACCAGGTGGGAAAGCAGACTTCTTCAACACAGATTAAGATCCAGAGCCTCCGCCATCTTCCATGGCGAGAAATGCCACCGAGCCTCCAGTTCCGACGCAATGGGGACTTAGAAAAATCTTGGGCTAATTTGGACATAACACTGGTAAAGAACATTGGTTCCACCAGTGATAGAACCCAGAGCCACTTGAACCATGACCAGCAATAATATGGTGAACTAGTGCTGCAGCCGCAAGATGAGCTGTAGGGAAATTAAAGTCACTTTTCCTAATCAAGTTTTTCAAGCTGTACTCTGAACACTTGCATTTGATCAGTGATGAGCAATTGGCTTTTAATTTCGCTCACAGGCGTGACGCTTTTCGATTTCGTAGCACGAGTTACTTCCATTCACCTTAAAACAATTGCTGGACATTCTTCAACGATGAACACATTTCTTGCAAGATTATTAGATTTTCCTCCCAGCCAAGGATATCAGAGTCACCGAGCGAGGAGGCACAGCGGTTAGTAGACTGCACTCACATTCGGGAGGACGTCTGTTCAAACCCGCGTCTGGCCATCCTGATTTAGGTTGTCCGTGATTTCCCTGAATCGCTGCCGGCCGGAGTGGCCGTACGGTTCTAGGCGCTACAGTCTGTAACCGAGCGACCGCTACGGTCGAAAGTTCGAATCCTGCCTCGGGCATTGATGTGTGTGATGTCTTTAGGTTAGTTAGGTTTAATTAGTTCTAAGTTCTAGGCGACTGATGACCTCAGAAGTTAAGTCGCATACTGCTCAGAGCCATTTGAACCTGAATCGCTTCAGGCGAATGGCGAGATGGTTCCTTTGAAAGCACACGGCCGACTTCCTTCCTCATCCTTGACGTGGCTGTTTGGTCCCCCGCCCCGAATCAACCAACCCATGCATTTGCTGACGTTTTATCGACGCCTTCCAGAATTCAATTTTTTACCCAGGAGCGTCAGCCCCCCCCCCCTCCATTTTTGAGTAGAGAGAATAGTCAAATAACGACCTCCCACATTGCAGAAATTAGAATGTTACGAACCCCCAATATACTGACTGTAGTACGTGTGGTATCCTGCCCAAACTTGTCAATATGGCTTTCTTGACTGTAGCAGCTCCGTTCTTTTCTTGTTCTTCTTTAGTTCCCGTTCTAGACTATTTACCCTCTCTCACATTTCTCATCTATTTCTCGGTCTTCCAGAATCTGTCTTTTTTTTGCGTTTTCGTTGGTAATCTCTCAGGGACAAATAGTCGCATATGTTTAGTCCTCTGTCACGTTGCATATGTTTAGTTCGTTTCTGATATCGATATTCCTGATCCTATCTGTTATTTTCAGTGCCTTGACAGAACTTAGAAACCTCCTCTCCGTATTCTGGATATACATTTCTTCCTTCTTCTTTACCGCCCGTGATTGACTTCCTCATCGATCGGCAGGACATTCTTCACAATCTGAGTGATGGGCAGTGGAACTTTAGAGAGCCGGCGATCGTGCCGACGTGAGATCTTTGTTCGTACCATCTTCTAGATCCTGGATGAACCACGACCGAATATTTCTTTCCTCAGATCTCTTCCTGTTAACCTTACGTCCTTTTCGTCCATATCCCACGACATATTCAAATCGGTGCTATAGGCGGAAGAGAATTCACAGGAAAGTCTCCTACAACGGAAGTGTCAGAACGAAACACCACTGCGATGTGGAGCAGCGCCTTTGCCCGAGACGCTAGGGGAGAAATAAGTCACAGAAGATCCTGGTCGTTCATGTTACGGGTCGACAGATGACCATTAGCCTCATATCGTGTAAAGAAATGATACAAAGTTCCGAAGTGGGCCTCTGGTAACAGACTGGATTCACTATGAATATTTGAGACAGAGTGAACAACACAAAATTTTGTTAGCAGCTTGCAATATAATATGTCAACTGGGGCGCTGTTCTGTGAAGGTAAAATCATGCTGTGGAGAAAAGCAAAGGGGAAAGGAGGGAGAAATATGAGGACGAAAATAGAGGAGTAAAAGACGGTACAGGATTGTTGGTCGCTAACTGGGAAGGAGACGGACCTGTACGAAGAGAAATCGTACAGATATTCGGACGGGGCTGTACTGATCAACAGTCCCGTGAGACCTACCTGATGCGGTTTCTTGTTTCGGCTGCTAGATGGACAAACTCACGTTAAATCAAGTGAGCGAACGCAACCAATACGTGAAGTGTGTATTTTGCATGTTTGTTGTTTGTTAAGGCTTTGTATTTGTCGGTAGTGAAACAATGGAAAAGGAGTGGGGTTGCTGTTCCTAGCAATGACGCTTTTGGCCTTGTGTTCTCCACGTTTTGATTTGAGTCATACAAACAATAATTACTGTAAGGGACACTTATTATTTCTGTAAAGCAGGATCAGTCTCAACAAGCTAATAATCAGGCTAAGCAGAGCGGAGGGTTAAACCGAAAACAGTGAGACGTGAGCGGCGGCGGCAACGTCGTTGTCGTGTTGGTGGTGATGGTGCGTGGGTGTAAAGTAGAAGTTTCCCGTGCATGCTGGTTACCGTAGTTACGTCACTGACAACGTGAGTTGTAAGAAATAATCCTTTGAGCGAAGGAAACGTGAAATGGTTTTCGGTACGGTAACGGAAATTGATGTTGCTACATTCTCAGAAACTAAGAAGAAGCGAACAGGTAGTGAATATATTGGGAACTACGTACGTAAGCTTTACAGTGGAGTAGATCTAAATGTGTAGCACTATTTACAAGCAGAAGTGGGGAAAATAATACGAAAGAGTGTAGCTATGTTAATGATAGAATTATAACAGTAGGAATCCAATCAGAAAGGCAGAATTTTACACAGTGGCTCCTCCTAGCGCCGTTGCTCATAAGGTTACGTTACCTCGTTATCCATCTGCACCGCCTATTGTACACGTGTCAGTGTGAGCGTGAAGAGGGTGGGGGCGGAAGGCAGTAATTGGAAGAGAGTGTGGGAAACACCTGTGGCGGAGGGTTGTCACTCGCAGGTCGGCCCCCGGCTGTCAGCGACAGCGGCAGAGCTGTGGGCTGGCTACTGGCCGGACATCGATTGCCGGCAGTGAAGGCCGCCCAAACGGTGTGCGGACATTTGCCACGCTGGACATTTGCCACGCCGGACATTTGCCACGCCAGACATTTGCCACGATTTTACCTGCTCCGTAGGGTTGGGTCCCTTGTCTCCCCCTCCCCCTCCTCCACATCGCTGTCGCGCAGTAAAGGGACTTACTGAGTCTTTCCGCTGGTTTACTTAACATAGCACCAGAATCTCTCTGGATTTTCTGCCACATTTCTAGAGAGACTTTTGTTGCGAAAACTATTAAATGCATCTCGCATTGAAATCCGCACCAAATTTCAAGCCTCAGTAAAACTTCGCCAATCTTGAGATTTTGCGTTCGTCTAAATTGTACGTGCCTTATTCGGTGCTCCTGCAGCAGCTTTTTGTGTACCATGGGGGATCAGTTCCGTCTCTTATTAATTTATTTGGTATGAATCGAGTGCTGTTGATACTATTTCTTTGAACTTAAGCCACATATGGTCTTCACTTACATAGTTTGGAAGGATTGGAGACTGTCTTTTAGAAAGACGTCAACCGAATTTTTAGCTGCTTTTATAAATAGATATATTTCGCGTTTAGTTTTGGTGAATTTCTTTGTTACAGAATTGAGCCTTGCTCGACTGTGTGTTCACTAATCCCTGTAGCCGTCGTGATGCTCAGGATTATTTGTGGCTAAGAGGTCAAGTGTGTTTTCGTAACCACTTACAATTTGAATGGCCTCGTGAACTAACTGTTCAAAATAACTTAAAAAAAGCATTTAGAACAATTACAGAAGTTGTTTTCTATCTACAATAGGGTCTGAAAATGTATTTTTGTCACCATACGAAAGGCAGATTGAAGTCACTGTCAACTTCAATTGTATGAGTAGCGTACATATTTGTGGTGAGACTCAAGTTTTCTTTAAACTGTTCAGCAGCTGTTTCATCTGAGATCGGGGGTCGGTAAAAGGAGCCAGTTATTAATTTATGGTTGTCGAATATAACCTCTGTCCATACCAAATCACAGGAAGTATCTGCTTCAATGTCGCTTGTGAGCTGAAACACACATTACATTATTTTTCCTTAAGTTGTGCTTCTTGTTTCTCTTGTAGTGCAAATCACCACAATTACGGCTTTTTCCTCCAAAAGCTAGGATGCTTTCTCTGTGATCCTGTAAATATCAGAGCTAAACAATGTAGAACAACAATGTACGTTGCAAGCATAGCATTCTGTATTACTTCATTTCCTTATTTCTAACATTTTAAAATTGTATGTCGACTTTAGATGACACGTCGATCATAGATGTTCTTATCTCTATTTAGTGAACATATTTTCACTCATGTTTTGAACACTGTCCCGTTACACTTTATAAACTAATGTTTCGCCGCAAGTGATATCGGATTTCAGAGAGTAAATTAATATGGAGTGTGTCGTTCTTCTTTTCAAACGTTCACATTCCCTTTTCCTCTTTCCTCGCCGTGGACGGCGGGAGTGAAGTTGCGCATCATCCAGCCCATTGCGCACAGTTTCAGTCGTAACACGACCTCCTGTGGCTGCACAAAAAGCATTATTCAACATGGTGGCGTTGCCGTCAGGGTTCCTCGAAGCCATAATCCGTAGGTAGCGATCATCAACTGCAGTAGTAGCCCCCCGCCCTTTTTTTTCTCTCTCTCTCAAAGTGTCAGAGAGAAGGGTTAGGGCGAAGAGGGCAGGGGTCGTGTTGATAGGCCTGGCCTCAATGTCCCGTTCCCGCCCTCCCAGTGCCAAGGAAAGCAAAGGGACTCCATAGGATCTAGAAAACTTTATTGCATCAAATTCACTTATTTATAAGTATACAACTATGTACATTTCCCATGTATTTATTTAGTTTTATATATACATGTACACACACACACACACACACACACACACACATACATACATACACACACATCTACACCTGTACATATATATAACTACCGCCACCCGAAGCTTCCGTGTCGTCTTCACGTAATGAATGTAAGGGGATTCCCTCTAAAACATTTACTTCTGAGGATCAATCGTGTGTCGTGAATCAGTTTTAAGTGTGCCATCTATTACTCGGAACGCCCCAATGGGTAGGAGGATCCTCGAATAATGCGCCTAAATAGTTTGATAGTCGTGTGTGGTACAATGCATGGTGGTGGAACGCCTCATGAGTCGTCATCAGGTGGACCCACAAGTCCAGAGCGTTTTCGGGAGCGCCTTGCAAAATGTAAAATAGCACCGTGCCCTTCAGCCAGTTGACGGCATTCGTTCTTGCATTGGGAACGGAAGTGATATCTGGGTGTAGGAGTTCGTCTGGCGTGACAGACTCTGGGTGTCATCGTAACAGGAGCCCCAGCATACGTCGTACAAGATCCCAGCATCTGCCTGTCACAGCACATGTCAGGCGGTGCGCATCCGAATCGACGACGGCACAGTTCGGACACAAAGGGTTGTCGGTGAGATGGATGGAGTGGAGGCGCTGGCGTGTGGCTGATTTGCCGTTCACCACCACATACCACAAGGGACGAGGGTACGTGGGCAGGCATTGGCTGTGGACTGCTCGCCACACCCTGGTCCAGCCGATGGTTGGATGTTGTTGTTCGACGTTGTTACGGGGTTGTCGTGCCTGATAGATGCGGTAGTAACCACTCGTGCTCGGCGTCCTCGACGCCTGTAGATCCTCGGTCATGTAACTCAGTTCGACCAGAAATTCGCGGATGTGGGCAAGAGACGGAGCTATGTGGCCCACAGCGACCGGTGGACGAAGATCTCGCAGGGCGACGATCTGTACCAGCGTCCCCGTCAAACTGGTGCCGGTCGCGGTCCATGCGAGTGGCATCGTCCGTAGCTACAATGCCCGCGAACGGTTGTGGACGTGAGTCAACCCCAGGCCCCCTGCCAGTGGAGGCCTCGTTAAAGCAGTGTAGCGAACTTTGAATATATGACCCGCACTCACAAATTGTCCGTACGCCGCCTGGAAACTGCGGGCCATGGCGGCTGTTAGCGGCAAAATGTGCGAAAAATAATTGTTTGGACGCTAGGTAAGTGTTGACGTAACGCGTTCGGAGAATCATATCCATAATGCGGTCTATGCTATCACAGACCAGCGCCCGTGTCCTTTGTAGTAGCCGGCGATATGTGGCTGTCGCAGTTAGGCGAACTGTACTGGAGAACTGCACCCCAAGTGCTTTCAGTGAGGGGACCTTTCGGAAGGGGATCGCTGTTGGGTGTAGAAGGCCTCTCCCGACATCCACGTATGTCGTCTTGCGCATGTTGACGACACTGCCCGATACCGCGCCATAGCGGCACAACCACTGAAGCGTCGCTTGTATTTCGTTGCTCGACTGCACCACGAGCACCACGTCATCTTCGAAGGCAGCACATCGGAAGGTCACATCTCGAATGCAGATGCCTTCCAGTCGCTGGCGAAGGCCTTGCAGTGCAGGTTCGAGCGCCGCCGCGAATACGACTCCTGATAAAGGACATCCCTGTCTCACCGACCGTCCAAGAGTGATGTGTTCAGTCTGGTGTCCGTTGATCATAATCTGGGAGCGCGCCCTGTGGATTAAGTGTAAGATGACCTTGCTGACGCCTGCGAGAGGCCAATGCGTTCGATCACGGCGCGAAGGAAACTGTGGTCGATACGATCAAAGGCGTGATCAAAATCGACGGCGACAAGAGCGCCTCAGAGGCGGCAGGCCGCCGCCAGCGCCGTGACGTCGCGGTAGGCGCCAAGTGACCTGTGGATGTTGCTGTTGTCTGGTCAGGATGGATCACGTGTCCGATGGTGGTCTGAAGACGAGTGTGGAGGATACGGGCGAAAAGTTTATAATGCGCATTGAGCAGCGTAACAGGGCGATAATCGTGACATCGGTGAGAACTGCTCGCTTTCGGAACTGGTATCATGATGTCTTCGAGAAAATCTGTGGGGACGGTAAAATCGTCGCGGAAGAGGTCTTGAAACATCTGAATCCACTGAGTGCCCATCAGGCGCGGTAGAATTCGCTCGGTAAGCCGTCTGGGCCCGGTGACTTGTTGGGGGCGCCGCGTGCTCAGGGCGCTGTTAAGTCTTCAGCAGTTATGAGAGCCCGCAGGGCGTCGTCCTGGCCCAGTACTCTGGGATCAGGCAGACCGCACAGGATGTCGTCGTACTCACGAACAGTCTGTGGGTCCTCGGCGTAAAGTGACCTGTAATGCTGGACGAATGCCGCAGCGATGGCACACTGCGAGTTGGCGCGCCCACTCTCTACTGTTTCTACTGATGTTATAACGTGGCGCTTGCGGTGGCGTCTATTTCTTATAACGTGACGTACGGATGCCATTTCTATGGGGATGGTATCCTGTACCCTTGCCCGGACTCGAGCTCCATCAAGCTGTTGTGCTGTGAGACAGAGTAGGCGAGCTTTGAGACGATTAACTGCTGTCTGCCGTTCACGTGATGGCGGCTTGGTCATGAGTTCTCTTAGCGCGGTGTAGTAAAACTCTGTCGCCAGCACGCTCTGTCACGGCCATATCCCATGAGTGTCCGTCGGAGTGGCGCGGTCGAGCCACCAATGTAAGGTGGAAGGATGTGCTTGCAAACTCCGGAGGCAGCGGTCCCCCGTTGCAGCGATCTCCCGCCGACATGCGTCCTCGTACAGATAGGAAACGTTCAGCGTCCATGGACCACGGCTGCGGTATGTGAGCTGCCGGGGGAGCGTGGCCGAGCAGATGTATGCCAAATTGTCTGTGAAGGCTGTCGGCCACAGTTCCGCTTCCCTTGTCGCGGCGCGGAGTCCTCGTGAGACGTATATCCGGTCTAGGCGGCTGGCAGGGTGGTCGGTGAAATATGTATAGCCACGCCGATGCCCGTGAAGGAGACGACACGTGTCGTGTAGCGCCAGGTCTCACACGAGAGTCTGTGGTGCTGGGCGTGTAGAGTAGTGCAGTGTTTGGTCTGCTGGATCTAAGACGCTATTAAAATCGCCGCCGTATTCCAATTCAGCAGTGGAGCAATTTCGTCGGAATAAAAGGTGACCCTTTCTCTGCGACGAGATGACCCGGAGGGCGCGTAAACATTCACAACGGCGAGTGTTACCACCGTGACGGCAACACCTCGTGCAGATGGCAGGTACGTAACTTCCGATGCCTCGGTGCCGTCGCGTAATAGGATGGCGGTTCCGCCGGCACCGTCGCTTGATGGGATACTGTAGGCTGTGTATCCATAAATATTCAGCTCTGGATGGACTTCTTGAAGGATGATGTCCAGGTCCGCCGCCCATAGCATATCATGGAACATGCGCGTTTTGATGACAGAGCGTATGCCGTTAACGTTGACTGTGCCTACACGGTAGGATTGGGACGGGCCGCTGGGCTACTTTTTCTTTGCGGCAGGTATCTTTAACGCGGTCCTTCTACGGGTGTTAGGTTCTCTTTGTGTGGGTTGCCGTTCCCGTGCGTGGAAGGAGTGCCAAAAGTGTCTAGTGCGTCTTCTGCCTCCATTTCAGCAGCCCAGTCACCGAGCTGTGATGTAGTCGATGGTGCTGTTGTAGTTGGCTGAGGAGCCAACACCGTGTTACTAGAGGAGGCCGAAATGCACGCGTTTTAGCTCACGCAGGCTGGCGTGAGGAGGGAAGAACTATACTGACGTGAGGGCTGGAACATGACAAGGAATGAGAATTCAGAAAGCGGACGTAGCTAGTTTGGTACTTAACTTTAATCCATTAATGAGGAACGTCGCTCTTGACGGTACATGATTCACGATATTATCTGTTAGTATGGCACCATGCTAGGTCGTAGCAAATGACGTAGCTGAAGGCTATGCTAAACTGTCGTCTCTGCAAATGAGAGCGTATGTAGACAGTGAACCATCGCTAGCAAAGACGGCTGTACAACTGGGGCGAGAGCTAGGAAGTCTCTCTAGACCTGCCGTGTGGCGGCGCTCGGTCTGCAATCACTGATAGTGGCGACACGCGGGTCCGACGTATACTAACGGACCGCGGCCGATTTAAAGGCTACCACCTAGTAAGTGTGGTGTCTGGCGGTGACACCACAGGTGCGTCGTCATGGGCGTTGTGCTCCATCACCTGGTCTTTGTCCCGAGGGGCTTCCGTCATTGAAACGTTGGGCTGGGTGAGGCCGCCGTCCTGTCCGTGGTGTCGGATGCCTGCCTTAGGGCGGCTCTGGTAGATTCTGCTGACAACGACGCGTCAGCACGGCGTCGTCAGCCTGTCCCTGTCTCCGTCCTGTTGGTCGCCTGCCGTCGAGAGGCGGCGTTTCTCATGACGCTTCGGCGACCGATGTTTGCGCGTCCGTGTGTCCGTGTCCGTCGAAGGGCTGGGATCAGTACCTTCGGCCATGCAGCCGGCGTCCGGCACCGACGCCTCTGATACGACAAAGGTAATAGTGGTGGTAGTTACGGGCGTTCTGTCTTGCAAGGCCGTCTCGCGTGCGGCTCCGCGGTCACGGCGGCTAAAAGGCTGCTGAGCTCGCGGGCGCATTTGACAGCAGCAAGGGCGTGGCATCTGTGCACACCGGCCGCACCGCGTCCACGTAAGTTAGCGGTAACGCGGCTGTCACTGCTATCTATACTGGTTCCGCACGTGTCACCTGGACTAGGCGGCGTTGGAGGCAGTTGGATCCCACGTGACCCGCCTGCCCGCAGCCAGCACACGTCCGCGGTTGTCCGTCATAAATAATGATGGCTCGGCAACCTCCGATGAACTTGTACGACGGCACGTGTTTGCGGAGATCGATGCGTACCTGACGGACGCCACTGAGCACGCGATAGGTTTCAAAGGTGTTCCACTTCTCTTCCGTGTAGCTTAGGGCGGTTCCATATGGCCACAACGCGTCAGTAACTAGCGCTGCCGGGACCTCGAACGGCAGTCGATTAAATATTTGGGCGTAACATTGCAGAGACATATGAAGTGGGACAAGCAAGTAATGGCAGTTGTGGGGAAGGCGGATAGTCGTCTTCAGTTCATTGGTAGAATTTTGGGAAGATGTGGTTCATCTGTAAAGGAGACTGTGGTGTCACCACCAGACACCACACTTGCTAGGTGGTAGCCTTTAAATCGGCCGCGGTCCGCTAGTATACGTCGGACCCGCGTGCCGCCACTATCAGTGATTGAGGACAGAACGCCGCTACACGGCAGGTCTAGGGAGACTTCCTAGCACTCGCCCCAGTTGTACAACCGACTTTGCTAGCGATGGTTCACTGACAAAATACGCTCTCATTTGCCGAGACGATAGTTAGCATAGCCTTCAGCTACGTCATTTGCTACGACCTAGCAAGGTGCCATTACCAGTTACTATTGATATTATGGATAATGTACCGTCAAGAGCGACGTTCACCATTTACGGATTAAAGTTAAGTATTCCACCAGCTACGTCCGTTTTTCTAAGGTCTAATTTCCTTGTCCTGTTCCAGACCTCACGCCAGCCTGCGTGAGCTAAAACGCGTGCCTTTCGGCTTCCTCTAGTACCCAGTGTTGGCTCTCCTGCCAACCCACAACATTGGCGACGAGGTAACACCGCGTTCGTAACTATACTTCCCTGATTTACATGTGTAATGGCTTCGCCGCCATCTCCAGATGTACTGTCCGAATTTTATGGCTTACAGAATCAGCAGACGCAGGCCTTACTGGATGTCCTTGGACAGCTCGTCCAGGGTCAACGTGCAATGCAAAACGATGCGGCAGCCGCCGCTCCACCGCTAACGCAGCCACAACATGCAGTTGCAACAACTTTTCGTCCTTTTCATGCTGCACTGGAAAGCTGACGGAGTGGTCACGCCAATTTGGATCCCATCTCGCCGCCTACCGAATTCAAGGTAGCGAGCGGTAGCCTTTTTTATTGTCCTCTGTCGGGGTGCACACGTACCGTGTGACAGTCAAATTATTTCCCCGACGCGATGTAGCAACTCTGTCCTACGACGAAATTTTGTCTGCATTAGATGCATATTTCAAAGAATCAGTCAATGTAGTTGCCAAACGGTATACCTTCTTCCGTACAAAACGTACGGCAGGTCAGACTAATCGGGAGTGGGTTGCAACCTTGCAAGGCCTTACTAGGGATTGTTCTTTTGAGTGTCAATGTGGACTCCCTTATTCAGATACTATGGTACGTGATGCAATTGCACAGAACGTTTCTGATGTTCGTATATGGGAACAGATTTTGAAACTAGTCAATCCCTCCCTTCAACAAGTGATGGACATATTGGATCGGCAGGACACACTTGACTTTGCTCAGGAATCATTTGAAACTTCGCCACCCGTGTGTCAGGTTAACAGGCCCGCCGGCAGAGCTGCACAGAACAGTAAACAGTCCTCGCGCCCGACCGCGCCACTGCCACCAGGCTCTCAGCCACGTGTACTGCGCCGGCAAGTGCTAAAATCATGCCCGCGGTGTGCTACTAGACATTCGCATGAGAATTGCCCGTCACGCCAGGCTATTTGCTTTTACTGTAATAAAAAAGGACATGTTCAAAGTGTTTGCCAGAAAAAGCTCAGATTGGAAGCTCAAAACCATTCCAGGCCCTTTGCTTCACGTCGGAATCGGAATCGAACCAAGGATATTCAGGCTCGCGCCACTTCGCCCATGGAAATTCATACAGTTAATGCCACTCCGCTCAGTGCCACTCTCTCTGACAGTGACTGTGTTCGTCCCACACATAGTGTGCGTCAACATCGCAGGAACTCCCGTCAAGTCGCAAGTGATTTTGTACCAGTGTCAGTTCACGTTGCACGAGACAGTCGCTCTTGTCGTCAGCAGGACAATAAACTTTTGGTGGACTTGGACATTAACGGCAAAGTGATACCATTCCAGCTCGATACCGGAGCTGCAGTTTCACTGATCAATCAGGACACGTACAAACAGCTGGGCACACCTCCGTTGCGTGGCGCAAATGTTAAGCTAACTAGCTATTCCGGTCAGCATATCCCTGTGTTAGGACAGTGCAGCCTTCTTGCAACATACAAGGGACAAACGAAACTTGTGTCATTTTACGTCCTTCGTTCTTCTTCTGCAGTGAACTTGTTTGGTTTCGATTTATTTCAGTTGTCTAACTTGTCTATGGTAAATCAGGTCCTATCAGTGAACCAGACTGTGCCTTCAGACAGTGTTTCTCGTCTCTGTGAAGAATTTGCAGACATTTTTGCACCGGGCCTTGGTTGCGCTAAGAACTTTAAAGCACATTTGGAACTGAAAGTAAGCGCGCAACCGAAATTTTTCAGAGCGCGCAATGTTCCCTACGCATTGTGTGATGAGGTCGCACTAACGTTACACGATTTGGAATCACAAGGTGTGATTGAACGTGTGCAGGCTTCTCTCTGGGCATCACCCTTAGTAATTTTACCCAAACCTTCCGGAATATTGAGACTTTGTGTGGACTTCAAGGCAACGGTGAATCCACAACTAGTGACTGCAACTTTTCCTTAACCCCGCCCGGAAGATCTTTTTGACAAACTGTGCCCGGGTAAATATTTTTCGAAGTTGGACCTAGCAGATGCGTACTTGCAAATTCCGGTGGACGAAGAATCCCAGCGTGTTTTGGTGGTTAACACGCATCTTGGTTTGTATCGATTCAAACGACTGCCATTCGGGTGTGCATCCGTCCCTGCATTGTTTCAGCAATATCTACAAACTGTTTGTGCGTCGGTCCCTACTGCAGCAAACTATCTGGACGATATTGTGATCTCCGGAAAGACGGAAGAAGAACATTTAGCCAATTTCAGAACATTATTTCAGGTCTTGCGACAAAATGGTCTTCGCTTGCGGAAGGACAAATGTGTGTTTTTTGCTCGTGACTTACCCTATCTGGGACATGTACTCAATGCCCAAGGCATACATCCCAGTCCAGAGCACCTCCGTGCCATACAAGACTTGCCTTCGCCGCAGAATTTGAAGCAGCTACAGAGTGTGCTGGGAAAAATAAATTATTATCATCGCTATGTGCGCCACGCCTCTTCCATTTCAGCTCCGCTTCCTTGCTTACGCCGTAAAGGTGTTCCGTTCGTCTGGACGACGGAATGCGAACGCGCCTTTCGCCAGTTGAAATCGGCGTTGCTTTCCAATACTTGCCTTACGCCATTCGATCCCCGGAAGCCCCTTTTGTTGATGGTGGATGCATCGGATTTCGGGATCGGTGCTATGCTTGCGCACAAAGATGGTTCGCACGATCGCGCTATTTGATTTGCGTCCAAATTGCTCTCGTCTGCGCAACGAACTTATTCACAGATCGAGAGAGAAGCATTGGCTCTCGTATTTGGTGTTACAAAGTTTCATGATTTCTTGTATGGTCGTCACTTTACCGTCATCACCGACCACAAACCTTTGACATCGCTTTTTCATCCGACCAAGCCTGTACCTCCACGTACAGCGCAGAAATTCATTCGCTGGCCTATTTTCCCCTCGCAGTACCGCTACGATATCTTGTATCGGTCCACTGCTATGCACGGAAACACCGATGCGTTGTCCCGTTTGCCTGTTTCTGAGGATAGAGCATTCGATTCCTCCGAACTTGCTTGCATGTTCATTGATTCGGAAACCGATGACGTGGTCGAATCGTTTCCGATTGATTTTCGGCGTGTAGCTACGCTACAGCCACAGCTGCCGACCCTGTCCTTGCTGCCGTTCTGCGTTTTGTTGCTACGCAATGGCCCTTGACAAAGTCACGGATCGGGGATCCGTTGGTTCGCCGATTTTTTGCTCATCAGGAGAGACTTTTTATACGACGTGGTGTTTTGCTGTTGCGTTCTGATACTGATCAGTCCAGGGTCGTGGTCCCACGTTCGTTACAGTCCTCTGTCTTACACCTTCTCTACCAAGGACATTGGGGTATAGTGAGAACGAAACAACTTGCTCGTCAGCACTGTACTTGGCTCGGAATCGATGCCGCGATTACGAATATGTGCTCTTCTTGCATGGTGTGTGCCAAACAACAATCAGCACCACCGCAGAAATTCTTTGCATGGCCAAAAGCCACTTCCCCTTGGCAACGCTTACACAACACATCGAAGGTTGGTTGTGGTAGATTGATTCAGTAATTTTCCTTTTGTTGTCCGGATGTCTTCCACGACGTCATCTGCCACCATCCCAGCGTTATCCGCTATCTTTTGTATCGAAGGTGTGGTGTCACCGTCAGACACCACACTTGCTAGGTGGTAGCTTAAATCGGCCGCGGTCCATTTACTACATGTCGGACCCGCGTGTCGCCACTGTGTGATCGCAGACCGAGCGCCACCACAAGGCAGGTCTCGAGATACGGACGAGCACTCGCCCCAGTTGTACGACGACTTTGCTAGCGACTACACTGGCGAAGCCTTTCTCTCATTTGCCGAGAGACAGTTAGAATAGCCTTCAGCTAAGTCAATGGCTACGACCTAGCAAGGCGCCATTAACCATTTTAAGACAGAGTCTCACTTGTATCATCAAGGAATGCTGTATTCACATGAAGGATTAAAAGTTAAGTATTAAAGCAGCTACGTACTTTTCTTGCTACCATTCATTACGTCTCCTGTTTCAGACCTCTATCTAGCCTACGTGAGATTACGCGTGCCTTTCGGCTACTTCAGTGTGGCGTAGCTGTCTTGTTACGCCACAACAGAAGGTCTTCCACAGACTATTGTTTCCGACAATGGCCCACAATTCATGTCCGCAGAATTTCAGCCATTCTGCAAGGCCAATGGTATTCAACATCTGACGTCCGCGCCGTTTTCGCCACAGTCAAACGGTGCCGCTGAACGATTGGTCAGGACTTTCAAGTCACAGATGTTGAAGTTGAAAGAGTCGCATTCTCGGGAGGACGCGTTATTACTCTTTTTGTCCTCGTATCGCTCTCAGCCTCGAGATGGTCGCTCGCCGGCTGAGTTGCTTCACGGTCGCCCTCATCGCACCTTGATGTCTTTGCTACATCCGCCGCATCAGGTTCCTGTGCAGCGGCAGACACCTGCTTTTGCCCCAGGCGACGTTGTATACTATCGCAACTATCGAGGTTCACGGCGTTGGCTCGCAGGGCGCATTCTTCGCTGCCTTGGCCGCGCTATGTATCTGGGTTTGGGGGCCTCTGGTGAGGTGCGTCGGCATCTCAATCAGCTGCGCCTCTGTCGTCGAACGGGTTCTGCCGCTCCCCGTCTGCTTTCAGCGACGGTGCCGTCCGGTCAGCGCCCTGGGGACCCATCTACTGGCTCGCCTCAGCCCCAGGTGTTACCGACGATGCCTTCCATTTTGTCCCATGGCGACGCGCCGCCGCCGCCGCTGCCTGTTCTCCCGCCGGCGCCCCCCGCAGTGGACGCATCGCTGCGACCGCCGGGCGCCTCCCTGGGTCACGCGCCGCCGATCGCTTCCCATGACCAGTAGACCTCCGCCATAGAATTCTTGCCCGCTCCGGACCATATGTCGTCTTGGCCCGTCGGGTGCCCCGGCCCGATGGAAGTCGACCCTTCGGCCCCTCCTGTCTCTCTGCGGGCGCATACACCGCATGTTGGCGTGCACCCTGGAGCAGGTTTTCAGGCGTTTCCTAGCTCCCCACCTTCCGAATGGCAGGGTGCGGGTGGCAGAGCCTCGCCTATTGTTAGGCTCCCCACATCGTCGCATACGTCAACATGGGGTCCTCCCCACGGCGGACGGAAGCCTTATGCCACAACCGTGCGTCGATTTGCGGGGGAGGAATGTGGTGTCACCGCCAGACACCACACTTGCTAGGTGGTAGCCTTTAAATCGGCCGCGGTCCGTTAGTATACGTCGGACCCGCGTGTCGCCACTATCAGTGATTGCAGACCGAGCGCCGCCACACGGCAGGTCTAGAGAGACTTCCTAGCACTCGCCCCAGTTGTACAACCGACTTTGCAAGCGATGGTTCACTGACAAAATACGCTCTCATTTGCCGAGACGATAGTTAGCATAGCCTTCAGCTACGTCATTTGCTACGACCTAGCAAGGTGCCATTACCAGTTACTATTGATATTATGGATAATGTACCGTCGAGAGCGACGCTCATCATTAATGGATTAAAGTTAAGTATTCCACCAGCTACGTCCGTTTTTCTAAATCCTAATTTCCTTGTCCTGTTCCAGACCTCACGCCAGCCTGCGTGAGCTAAAACGCGTGCCTTTCGGCTTCCTCTAGTACCCGGTGTTGGCTCTCCTGCCAACACACAACAGAGACTACTTATAAAGCACTAATACGACCTATTCTTGAGTACTGCTCGAGCGTTTGGGATCCCTATCAGGTAGGATTGAGGGAGGACATAGAAGCAATTCAGAGGCGGGCTGCTAGATTACTGGTAGGTTTGATCATCACGCGAGTATTGCGGAAATGCTTCAGGATTTCTGGGGGGAGTCTCTAGGGTCTAGAGAAAAGGAGGCGTTCCTTTCGTGAATCGCTACTGAGAAAATTTAGAGAACCAGCATTTGAGGCTGACTGCAGTACAATTTTACTGCCGCCAACTTACATTTCGCGGAAAGACCACAAAGATACGATAAGAGATATTAGGGCTCGTACAGAGGCATATAGGCAGTCATTTTTCCCTCGTTCTGTTTTGGAGTGGAACAGGGAGAGAAGATGCTAGTTGTGGTATGAGGTACCCTCCGCCACGCACCGTATGGTGGATTGCGGAGTATGTATGTAGATGGAGATGCAGTTCGAATATGCGCACCGTGCGCACACCCATACCCGCGTTTTCCACGGTCACCGTGCTTACGTTACCGTCAGAGTGCCGAAACCGGTAGCCGTTGGTGGAACGTCTAACTAGTTTGTCACACCCCTCTTCGTTTTTCATCTTGAGATAGACAATACTGGCAGTGATAGACGGATGTATGCCTATCAGCTCGTGGGGATCGACATGCATGTCGTCTCTCGGAAACCGTTCGATTTCATAATCCTTTGGACGCGCGTAGGAATCATCGAACGTGAGTTTCACCGTTGCCTGCAGTAAGAGAATGCCATATCTATCGAGAGTTCTAAATCACAACTGCGAACGCACTACCTCGCGCGGAGAGTAAACAAACACTTGCCGAGTGCTGCTCAGCGCCCCGCGTGTTTCAGCCGCGTCGCGGCTAAATGCCGACTATGTTGCTGGCCCCATCTATACCGCACTGCACGGTGTCGTAGTTACTAAGATGGGCCACGCCGTGGACGTCGGGAGCGAAGTTCTGTAGCTTGCAGCCTATTGCGCACAGTTTCAGTCGTAACACGACGTCCTGTGGCTACACGAAAAGCATTATTCGACATGGCGGCGTTGCTGTCAGGATTCCTCCGAGCCATAATCCGTAGGTAGCGGTCACCCACTGCAGTAGTAGCCCTTGGGCGGCCTGAGCGAGGCATGTCATCGACAGTTGCGGTCTCTCTGTCTCTCTTCCATGTCCGAACATCACTTTGGTTCACTCCGAGACGCCTGGACATTTCCCCTGTTGCGAGACCTTCCTGGCACAAAGTAACAATGTAGACGCGATCGAACCGCGGTGTTGACCGTCTAGGCACGGTTGAACTACAGACAACACGAGTCGTGTATCTCCTCCTTGGTGGAATGACCAGAACTATTCAGCTGCCGGACCCCCTCCGTCTAATAGGTGCTGCTCATGCATGGATGTTTACTTCATTGGACGGCTTTAGTGACATCTCTGAAGAGACAAAGGGACTGTGTCCGTGACACAATATCCACAGTCAACGTTTATTTCCAGGAGTTCTGCGAACTGGGGTGATGCAAAACTTTTTTTGTGTGTGTATTTCGATGTCATGCAGCAGAGTTGTTAAAGATTATTTGTGGCCAATCGAATTTTAACGACGCGAAGTGTCATTGCCTTAGTGGAAAGGTGAAAATAATTCTTGCATCACGACGGCGATTTGTTTGAAATTCATAACACAGTTCTTTCTCAGCTAGTCAGACTAAACGGTTCTGCTATGTACAAGCAGAAATTGGAATCAGTTCCCGCCAAGGAAGATACAAACTAATTACGAAGAATTTTAGTACGAGTTTTGCTCCCGCCGACTAACACGGTCATTTATAGTAAGGAAAGAAGCCAGTTCAAGAATATTAATTAATTGCTAATACATGTGAAGGAAGAGTAAAACGTCTTATCGTATCGAGAATACACCGGCTTGGCTCTGGGGGTTACTGAAGACAGAGACATTCAGTTAGCCGTGTTGTATCAAGCGAGACAGCACGCCACCGGTGGAGAAACGGTATCACGACTGATGTCGGGAGGGGCACCTCAAAAGCCACAACTGTATCCTTTCGCAGTATTACGTCACCCTCTAACGTGGTAAGTATGTCTTTTATAATCTAAATCCTTTTCTGGCCGAATATCAAGCTGCGTGTATTTAAAAGGAAGTGAATGGCAACAGTCAGCCTTGTATTTCATTCTTCTACCAGTTTAAGTCCAAGACCATTCTCACCGTAATCAAAATACTATTACACATCCAACACTACATTTCTTTATGCATCTGACGAAAAGAAGATACAGAAAATTAAATTCATACAGTGCAGACCCAGGACACAATGACTGTGTGAGAAGCAGGCGCAGATCACTTCGAATAAAGACAATAAACTGGCTCAGGAGAGTCACCAACAGAATCACGTATGTTCACTAACATCGCGGTTTAACAGCAAACGCATAATCATTACATTATACGATGCAACTGGACAGAAACAGTATTTCTTTGGGGATGTGTAACGTTTTGGTAATTGTGCTTACGTACCAGATGATGAAGCAAAACAAGAAAAAAAAGGAAAAAGTCGGAGTTAGTATGAAGGACGTAAGCGATATAGTATTAGAGTTAGAATTTAACACAGATTTTAAAGACTTGAGATCAAGTAAGGTAGAAGTGATAGATAAAATGTCTTCTGAATATCAGCAGTCGAATGGGTAAGTGGCAGCAAAACGACTAACCAAATTGTTGTCCAGTACCTGTAAGATCGGAAACATAGCATCAGAGATTCGGAAAAATATCATACCCAGAGTCTCAATGATAGCAAGCGCAGGTGAGTGCGAAAACTATCACACTTAAGAAAAATCAAGGCACCATCATAGTATTAGTTGACCAAGAAATAGTGCTAAACAATGTAAAATGATCCAAGACATTCGAAACTCCGAAAAAAATAGGAATAAGGGAACAATAATAATGGGAGACCAAGAACGAACTGTTCGTATAAAAAAGGTGTGAGACATGGTTGCAGTCTTTCGACGTTGCCGTTTGATCTATACACTGAAGAAGTAATGACGTAAATAAAAGAGTTTCAAGAGTAGGATTAAAATTCAGGGTGAAAGGAAATCATTGACAAAATTCGATGATGACGTTATTATCATCAGTGAAAGTATCGAAGACTTGCAAGGCCTGTTGAACAGAATGAACAGTCTGATGAACTCAGAAGAAGGACTAAGACTAAAGAGGATAAAGATAAGGTAATGAAAAGCAGCAGGAACGAGAACAGCAAAAAACTGAACACGAACAATGGTGACTATGCAATAACGGAGTAAAGGAACTGTACTTCCTTGGAAGCAAACCAACAGACGATGGACGTAATAGGAAGTCTAGGACAGGTAAAGACGGCATAGCTGGCCAAGAGGAGTCTGCTAGTATCAAACAGATAACTTACTAAGGACCTACATTTGGAGCGGAATATGATACCGAATTGTGTTAAAAATACGAAAGACGAGAAAAACAGAGCTTGAGATATGGTGGCACAGAAGAATGTTGAATAACTGCTGGACTGATAAGATAAGGAATGAGGAGGCACTGTGCAGAAACAATGAGGAAAGGAACACGTCGAAAACACTGACAAGAAGACGGGTCTGAATATATTAAAACGTCTGGGAATAACTTGTTTTGTTCTAGAGGGAGCTATTAGACGGCAATAACTGTACGGAAAGACAGAGATTGGAGAGCAACAAGTAACTGAGGAACTTGCGTGCAAGTGGTTTCCCAAGAGAGAAATTCGTAGCGGATCGTTTCAAAGCAGTCAGAATACTGATGACTCAAAAAGTAAAAAACTCGGAGAGGTAAAGTACGAACGTTTTTTTTTAAATAAAATCAGTAAATCGCCATTTGGCTGTGTATTGCTGTATTTATCTATGTATTTTCTGTACTATCTAGATTTCGGCTTTTATTCGATTATCAAGTGGAGTGCTAGAAGTTGTTAGGCCATTAAAATGTCATATCCGTTAAGGCAGCCCAAAGCAGGTAAACGAGGTTAAAAAATGGGTCTGAGCACTATGAGACTTAACATCTGAGGTCATCAGTCCCGTAGGACTTGGAACTACTTAAACGTAACTAACCTAAGGACATCACACACATCCATGCACGAAGCGGGATTGGAACCTGCGACCGTTGCGGTCACGCGGTTCTGGACTGAAGCGCCTAGAACTGCTCGGCCACACCGGCCGGCAAACAAGGTTAACATATGCCTTTAAGATGTAACTGTCATACAATGAAGACTCTAAAAGGCGTAGTATATATGGAAGTATGACAGATACAACACATACTGGTGTGAGTCTATTTTGACATGCCTCGTAGTTTGGTTTTTGCCGAGAAATAACCGTTACGAGAAAGATTTGATACCTTTCGCAGTTTCCGAGTCAATTAGCTTTAAAATTAACCTGTCAGAAACTTGCGTTTGTAAGTTCCAGCGGCCTGCTAGACACAGTTCGTGTCAGTTGTTCTGACAGCGGAAGAGTCTAAATCAAATGGCTCTGAGCACTATGGGACTTAGGTCGTCAGTCCCCTGGAACTTAGAACTGCGTAAACCGAACTAACCTAAGGACATCACACACATCCATGCCCGAGGCAGGATTCGAACCTGCAACCGTAGCGGTCTCGCGGTTCCAGACTGAAGCGCCTAGAACCGCTCGGCCACACTGGCCGGCACACATGTTGTTGTTTACGTTACAGATATAAAAGTAAATGTAATCCATTACAGATCAGCTAAATGCGTCGAAACAACAACAGATAATAACTGTCCATCAGTAATAGTTTACAGCCCTCACACACCCGCGTTGTATAGATTCTTAAAGCATTCCATGCAGTGTGAGGTTTGCCATTTGACGCATCGGTAGCTATTCATACGTTTCTACTTGAAGGCGCAATATAGGCAACTCTTACGTTTTTCCTGCCCGTCAGTTGCAACTGATCCCCAGAGACTGAGCTGGTTCATCGTTTCATCTTGTTTGGTGACCGTCATTATTTGTTTTTACTATGTCCACAATAACTACTCGTAAATGGGCTGGTATATTTGTCTCGAGTTGTCGTTTAACTGGGGTTTTACGAGTGAGATGCCGAATGCATCCACGAAATGAAATCTTGTCGGCGAAGCTTATTCCTTGATATGTTTGTGCAAAACATTGGCATTGTAGCAACTAAATGGTTCAAATAGCTCTCAGCACTATGGGACTTAACTTCTAAGGTCATCAGTCCCCTAGAACTTAGAACTACTTAAAGCTAACTAACCTAAGGACATCACACACATCCATGCCCGAGGCAGGATTCGAACCTGAAACCGTAGCGGTCGCGCGGTTCCAAACTATAGCGCCTAGAATCGCTCGGCCACTCTGGCCGGCATTGTAGCAACTGATTGACATCAAATGATTCTAAAAATGCTGACTGTGAAAATTTCGTCCACCACCAGGCTGCGAACCGTTTACCTCCGAGTCCATTCGTTATGGATGAAAACACACGCAATACTAGTGTAATATTCTACAATATTTATTATTTGTTTCACAATCTAGTTTTCAGCTGTTGTGTTACCATCAGGTACAAAAATGTTCAAGTGTGTGTGAAATCTTATGGGACTTAACTGCTAAGATCATCAGTCCCTAAGCTTACACACTACTTTACCTAAATTATCCTAAGGACAAACACACACACACCCATGCCCGAGGAAGGAGTCGAACCTCCGCCGGGACCAGCCGCACAGTTCATGACTGCAGCGCCTTAGACCGCTCGGCTAATCCCGCGCAGCAACAAACAGTCTGCTCAGCCTTGGATACGTGTTGGATACTTAATACCGTTCCATGTCGCTGCCTCGTTCGGTCTTAGGGAACCAAACGAAGAACACGTTGGGCGTGACGGCTGAATTTGAGCGCACGACGACGTGGTTATGTAAGTCCAATGCTTATTAATTCGGAAACGGCAAAATGTATCGAATTTTTTCTTCATAATTATTTTTGAGCACACCATACCGTGCAGCACGCTTACAAACTTTTCAGACTACCATATACAGCGGCTATGCGGCACTAGTTGTTGGGAGCGCTGGCTAGGACAGGCCGCTCTGTCTCGCGAGCGCTTAATTTGACAGGTGCACAACGATTAGGATCTCTGTGTGCGCGGTTATTGCCAAGAAGCTACACACTGACTCCTTCAGGTTCGCAGAGGAAGAGGCGGACAGCCAGACAGCGGTGGGGAGAGGTCAGGGAGACGTCTCATTTTCCGGTGAGGCGAACACACACTTTATCCGCGCCACGCCGTCAGGGGGACCGCTCCGCTCGCAAAGAGGCGGCCAGAGATGAGCGCATTTATATTTCACGACTTCAATAAGCGGCGGCTCTCAGGGCAAACAGCGGCCGGAGCCCTTTCCAGATGTGGCGGTCGCGGGATTGCGGCTGCGAGGACAATGGCGTAAAGGTCACTCAGTGCCTCCACCGTATCGGGCGGGACGTTTCGCCACAAAGCGCCGTCCACGGGATCGCACACCCCCTGCTCCTACCCTCCCGGTCCCCCGCCTGGTTGTACACTGCGCTCTCCAACTAGCCGCTGCCACCGGACAAAAAAGAAAGTTTCCGCCCGCTACATTCCGAAGGGACAGCGCCGGTTTCATAAATTTGCCGCGACGTGGGCGCTTGTTGCACGCAGCCGTCTGCTGCTGCCGGCCCAGCGGAAGGAAGAGGAAGGGTGGAAGGAAGCGGGGAGGCTAGGCTGAGGTGCGAGCGGTGAGCGGTGGGCGGTAAGCGGTGAGCGGAGGCACGCGGCGGCCCCGTCTACCCTCGCCTCCGTCTCAGTGTTCGCGTCCCTCGTATCGTGTCTCTCTGCGCGCACGCGCCGGCCATATATAAAAAATATACCTCCACAGCAGTAGGGCGAGCTGGTGAGGGCGGGCTGGGGGGAAAAACGCCGGCATTCGTTGCTCGCGCTTTCCGAGTATCGACATGCATCTCTTCCCTGGGGGCAGCGGCTGCGAAGCAGCAATCTGATATGGCAGATCTCGACGTGCGTTTACCAGAGTCTAGGGCGAGGGGAGGAAGAGAAATGTCGAGTCGGGAGGGACGGTGGTAGCGAGGGACAAAGGAAGACTGGGGCACGTCGTCCTAATACGAAACGGTGTCCTCAGGAGCGAGAAATCTGCAGTATGATGGCAATTTAACGCCCGCTCTGAGATTGGGGTGAAGGATGTGGCGGCAGGGGAGGCAGTGTGTGGAGGAGATCCCGGAATTGCGAGGCATCCCCGAGGCCGAGACCACGGACCACGGAGCACGCGCGAGCGGGGAAGTCGTCGTGAAGTAGCGAGCCGTACGGCAGATAATCGAATGGACCTCTTCCTGTCCGTTTTGCTGAGGGGGGAGGGGTACTGAAAGTCGGTGGTCCTTCTTCGCTTTAAAAGGCACGGCAAGAAAAAAGGAATAAAAAAGAGATAGTGTTAATACTTTCATCCTTCTTTACCTCCTCTGCATTACTGCAGATGACGTGTCACTGAACACATTTGTACTTTGCATGCAGTACACGTGAGGTGCCTAGTTGTTTCCACTGCCCTCTGTGGAATACATAAGTTCTTGTACACTTCACTAACCTGCTGTCTTCATGATGATGATGTTCCCAGCGCAGAAAACAGCACCCAGGTCGTGGATTCTTTTTCTTGAGACTGAAATTAACTTCGCAAGGAACTGCTGCTACGAATAAACTATAACTCATTTGGGATGCCACTCGCGTTTTTATTGATATAGACACGAGAAACTATTCTTGATCACAACGTATTGAACATATCTTTCCAGTCATTATATCTGGCTAAAATAACATGAAATACATGCTGCCACAGACAACATGTCTGTCTACTGGAACCGTCAGAACTGGAGAATAAAATTACATGAATCAAATACTACTATTACAGACAACACTTCTGTAACCAGCGACGGTCGGAACTGTAGTAAATAAAATTGCACGAAACAAATGCTGCTATAACAGACAACATGTCTGTCTACTGGGACGGTCAGAACTGGAGAGCCGGACTGTCCGAGACACTTCGCGCGCCAAACCAGCAAGGCGCGACCCGAACGCCACCGAAGTTCATCGGCAGTAATATCGTCAGTCTGTTGGTTTAGTAATACTTTGATTTTAATAATTGTGAAATGACTGATTGATAGCTGCCTGTTGAGAGATGTATATTTAAAAAAGTGAAGTAATTTGAGATAACAGGTTTAATTAATAATAGCAACTTGAATTTAACGTTTTGGCGCCCTACCGCCGAGCACAACAGCCAATCACAGAGCAGCAGAATGATGCAGGCGGTCTTTCTCACGGGAATGGTACCGAATTTAACATCTGTCACCGGTACCTCATCCCACATTGCATCATCTCTATTCTTCTTGCATCTCCACTGCCCTGAGAATAGCTTCCTGGAGCCTAATATGATGGCTGAATAAGCCTTAAATATTACAAAGGCAGAACTCGAACCATCAATTTAATAAGCCATATCTGCAAAATAGTGACAAGAATTATTTACAGAAGAATGGAGAGACAGGTGGAAATCGACCTCGGGGAACATCAGTTTCGTTTCCGGAGAAATGTAACAACGAGCCAAGCCGTATTAGCCCAGTGACTTATCTTGCAAGAGAGATGGAAGGAAGGCAAAATTTTGTTTGTAGATTTTCTAGATTTGGGGTAAGGATCTAACTCTTAAGTTCTCAAGATAACAGGGATAAAACATAGGGAGCGAAAGGTTATCCGTAACTTATACGTAAGCAACACAGGAATTATAGGAGTCGAAGGTATAAAGGAGAAGCAGTGGTTGAGAAGGGAGCGAGAGACTGTTATAGTCTAACATTAAATTTCAGGGACATGATAGAAAAACTTCAAAGTTTTCTGGTGACTTTCTCATTCTGTGAGGGTCGCAAGGGGTTCGGAGCACGGGCTGAACAAAATAAATAGTATCTTGAAAGGAAATCTCGCCTGTAGGATGGGCAACGGGGGACCGCCGCGGATAGCATTCCTTCCGGGCCAGAGTGCCGCAGGGCAGCATTCCGAGGCTGTGCTAATGAGCCGCCGGGAAACGAGCTGCGAGAGGGCCCATCCAGTGCAATCTTCTACTCAGTTTATGGAAATATAACAAGTCCTTGTGGAGAACTGTCTCCAGGCATTTTAAATGATGTGGAGAAACTCCCGGTTGTCACGGTGGCAAAACTCGCGAATCCTCCCATCCAACCTTTGGCGTTTGGGAGCGGCATGGAAGATAGACAGGAGGACGCACTTAGTGTTCACCCTACGGGCCAGCAGAAGCGACGTTTCGTCCTACAGGTATTGAGAGGTGTGCTGCCCACACTGGCGCCACTTTAGCTCCCTTTTTTTAATAAGCGGAACGTTTAGCATCTGCGCTGCTTTTCTTCTGTACAGCTCCCAGTCTGACAGTTTATTCCGCATCATGAGTTTGCTTTTCGTAGTAAGTTTTTGTACTGGTATTGAAAGCTAATCTTCTCCAGCATTACAACATTGGAAAGCCATTTTCATGTTGAGTACCAGTCTCCCACACGGCTTTCAGGTGCCTTCAGCATTTATACGGTGCTCTGAAAATAGACTGGAATTTTGCCTCACTACTGACTAATGCAATTCTGTTTGTAATTCAATGCACCGTAATTTTTATACTTGTCATAGTGAACTGTCACTGAAGTTTAGATTGACCTGTGAATCATTTTTTAAGGAACAGTAAATTTATGTTTAATTTTAACTATGAGGCGACCCTTTTATCGTAACAACCATCATCAGTCGGTTCTATGTAAAAGTTGTGCTCTTCCTGTGTCGACGTTTCGGTGTAAAACAGCTGCCATTACCCGGATCATTTCGGATTAACCAGGGAAGTTAAGGCGATATGGCAGCGCGTGTGTTGTTCCGAATCACGATGCAATGTTCCTTGGGACATAGACTTGTCCGAAGGAGCGTTCCGTCGAAATTCGGAATAACACAGGCACTGCAATATCGCATTTATTCGCCGACACCGTGCAACTAAAGTGTCTCCCCTGTACGGTAGTAAAGGTAATGAATGTAACGGTACAGGGCGTAGTCACACAACTGACGACGTACGGAGATTTGGGTCTGGTCTGAGTCGTACTCCAAATGGTAAGCCGATTGCTGCGATAAGCGGGACATCTGGCTTCGAGTGAAGGTATGGCACGAATTTTTATTGTCGTATTTCCATTATAAAGCTGATGGTTGTCCATATTCGCAACTGCGAAAACAAATCATGTATAGGAAAGTTAATTGTTTCATTCCTTCTTTTCTGAATTTTTTACATTATTTTTGGTAATTAAACCTAACTTGCACCTGAATTGATCAGCGTGCATAGAATAGCTCGTGCTTTGAGTTCGCAAGTACTGCACACGGGTTGCACTCACTAATGCCGATCCACAGTCACACGAACCACAACAAACGATACGGTTAAGTGGCACAAGGCAACTTGGGAAGCGCAATGAAGTCGAATAAAATCAGGAGATGCTGAAAGAGTTAGATTAGGAAACGAGACACTCAAAGTAATTGACGAGTTTTGGGCCACAGCAATGAAGACATTTCTGAAGAAAAGAGGAATTTGTTAAGATGTACTACATGCTAAAGTGTAATAAAGTCTTTCCCGTAGGTATTTCTCTGAACTGTATCCAGGCACGATACATCGACTAACTAATTAGAAAATACTGAATAGTACTAGATACAAAAAGGGACCGGTTGAGAGGACACATGTTGAGTCATTAAGGACTCGACAGTTTACTAATAACTGTAGAGGAACTGCAAGGGTGAATACTTCAAGCAGGTTCAGTTGGTCATATTTTGCAATAGTTATCCAGAGACCGGACATAAAGACGCTAAACTAGCGGCCAGAGATGCATCAAACCAGTCTTCGGACTGAAGAGCACAACAGCAGTAAAACAACAACGCTAACCCTGAGGATAGCTAGCAAGTGCGTCTGAATAAAATGATCGTACGGCATTATCGGCCGAGAGGTCCCGGCTGTCTCGATACAAGTTATCTTCGTGACGCCACTTCGGCTGCTTGTGTACCTTTGCCCTGAAGATGAGACGAAATCATTAGGAAAACAGAAACACACAATACCCAAGACTAGAAAATCTTTGATCTGGACGGGAATCGAAGTTGGGACTCAGAGATCTAAAGGCAGCAACGCTAACCGCTTCTTTTTCGTAACAGTAATTTACACACAAAGAGTAAAAAGGGAATACAGAAACATGCAGCGAACAACACCTTAAGAAACTGAATACTCTCGGAGCTTCACAATTGAAGAACTAGAAGATGCTCTCAGTGATGTTAAAATGGGTAAGGTGCCTGGTTATGATGGAATGCACCCTGAACTCGTGACTCGATGTGGGAAGGAAACGAAGAAATGGCTGACTAAGTTTTACTCATGCATACTAACATCGGGCTGCCTGTCAAAAGCTTTTAAAATTACTAAAATAATTGCTGTGCTGAAACCAAACAAACCATCAGATAAAGCCAAAAGTTACCGCCCTATCGCTCTTCTCAGCTGCTGCTACAAACTTCTGGAACGGCTATTCCTCAGCAGGCTGTGCCCACGAATCCCAGAAATCATTCCACCAGAGTAGGCAGGTTCCAGACCCAATAGGAGCTGCACAGACCAGGTTCTAAGGCTAACGATATATACTGAAACAGGTTTTCAAAAACAAAAAAAGACTGCGGTAGCTTTCATACACCTAACAGCTGCCTATGACACTGTATGGAAGGAAGGACTTCTACACAAACTGATAAAAGTAATCCCCTGCCGTATGTCACTGAGACTTATCATCAACATGCTTTCGGATAGATACTTGCAGGTGATACAGGGTAATGACATAAGCAAACAGAGGAAACTGAACAATGGTCTGCCTCAAGGATCAGTTTTAGCACCAATGATCTTTAATCTTTACATCTCTGACCTGCCTGAAACCATTTCAAGGAAGTTCAGCTAAGCTGATGATATGACCCTAGCTATCCCAAGCAAGCAGTTTGAAGACACTGAAAACATCCTCAAAACTGACCGAAACAAAATGCATGAGTATTTCACCAAATGGAGGCTAATACCAAATCCCACCAAGACTGAAGTCAGCTGTTTTCATTTGAACAACAGAATGGCGGGATATGAGCTGAACGTTCATGTGAATAACAGCCAACTGCGATATCAGCCACATCCAAAGTACCTAGGGGTCACTCTAGATAGGACATTTTCCTTTGAAAGACACCTGGAAAATGTATCCAATAAAACAAGCTCACGGAACAGCCTCATTCAGAGGCTCTGCAGCACTAACCAGGGAGCAGCAGCAGACACACTAGCAACCTCTGCACTTGCATTTGTGTACTTTCCAGCCGAGTACTGTGCACCAGCTTGGATAACCAGCAAGCATGTGAACAAGGTGGACATCCAGCTCAACGCTGCTATGAGAACGATAACTGGATGCATAAAGACTACCCCACTATATTGGCTTCCAACACTTAGTCATATAGCTCTACCCTCCCTGCGAAGATAGGAAGCTCTGATGAAGGAATACACAAAAATAATGAATAGCCCCCTCCTTCCTATCCACTAAGATGTCCCAACTTTGGAAAGAATACGACTCCGCTCCAGAAATCCCCCTTTAAGACTGGCCCAACAACTGTCAGCTGCCTGTCCGCAGCTCGTGGTCGTGCGGTAGCGTTCTCGCTTCCCACGCCCGGGTTCCCGGGTTCGATTCCCGGCGGGGTCATGGATTTTCTCTGCCTCGTGATGACTGGGTGTTGTGTGATGTCCTTAGGTTAGTTAGGTTTAAGTAGTTCTAAGTTCTAGGGGACTGATGACCATAGATGTTAAGTCCCATTGTGCTCAGAGCCATTTGAATGAAAACACACACAACACTGGTGTGATATTCTGCAGAACATATTGTTTATTCTACAAACCGGTTCTCGGCCGTTATGCCATTATCATGTACAGAGATAAGTACGTGGTGCAGTGAAATTTTGCTGTCTCAATTTTGTTGGCTCAAAGTTTTAAACTAGCGCATCTACAGAGTATCTCCATTTCCGGAGATCAGTAGTTTAAAATCTTTGATCGAACAAAATTTCACTACACCACATACTTATCTTTGTACCTGATAGTAGCATAAGGGCTGAAAACCAGTTTGTGAAACAAATAATAAATGCTGTAGAAAACTACTCTAGTACTGCGTGTGTTTTCATTCATAATGAATGGACTCGAAGGTAAACGGTTCGCAGCCTGACAGTGGAGGAAATACTCACAGTCAGCATTTTGCCGATATGGGGAGGGGGGGGGGGGGTGGGCACGTTCCTGATCACCAGACTGTGCACCAAACCTCCCTTCAGTGTCTTTGAAGCCTTCTCAGGTATTCAGGTGGTGCGTATCAGGCAAGAGCTGAAAATTATTATGTTGTTGTTGTTGTGGTCTTCAGTCCTGGGACTGGTTTGATGCAGCTCTCCATGCTACTCTATCCTGTGCAAGCTTTTTCATCTCCCAGTACCTACTGCAACCTACATCCTTCTGAATCTGCTTAGTGTATTCATCTCTTGGTCTCCCTCTACGATTTTTACCCTCCACGCTGCCCTCCAATACTAAATTGGTGATCCCTTGATGCCTCAGAACATGTCCTACCAACCGATCCCTTCTTCTGGTCAAGTTGTGCCACAAACTTCTCTTCTCCCCAATCCTATTCAATACTTCCTCATTAGTTATGTGATCTACCCATCTAATCTTCAGCATTCTTCTATAGCACCACATTTCGAAAGCTTCTATTCTCTTCTTGTCCAAACTATTTATCGTCCATGTTTCACTTCCATACATGGCTACACTCCATACGAATACTTTCAGAAATGACTTCCTGACACTTAAATCTATACTGGATGTTAACAAATTTCTCTTCTTCAGGAACGCTTTCCTTGCCATTGCCAGCCTACATTTTATATCCTCTCTACTTCGACCATCATCAGTTATTTTGCTCCCCAAATAGCAAAACTCCTTAACTACTTTAAGTGCCTCATTTCCTAATCTAATTCCCTCAGCATCACCCGACTTAATTAGACTACATTCCATTATCCTTGTTTTGCTTTTGTTGACGTTCATCTTATATCCTCCTTTCAAGACACTGTCCATTCCATTCAACTGCTCTTCCAAGTCCTTTGCTGTCTCTGACAGAATTACAATGTCATCAGCGAACCTCAAAGTTTTTATTTCTTCTCCATGAATTTTAATACCTACTCCGAATTTTTCTTTTGTTTCCTTTACTGCTTGCTCAATATACAGATTGAACAACATCGGGGAGAGGCTACAACCCTGTCTTACTCCCTTCCCAACCACTGCTTCCCTTTCATGTCCCTCGACTCTTATAACTGCCATCTGGTTTCTGTACAAATTGTAAATAGCCTTTCGCTCCCTGTATTTTACCCCTGCCACCTTTAGAATTTGAAAGAGAGTATTCCAGTCAACATTGTCAAAAGCTTTCTCTAAGTCTACAAATGCTAGAAACGTAGGTTTGCCTTTCCTTAATCTTTCTTCTAAGATAAGTCGTAAGGTCAGTATTGCCTCACGTGTTCCAGTGTTTCTACGGAATCCAAACTGATCTTCCCCGAGGTTGGCTTCTACTAGTTTTTCCATTTGTCTGTAAAGAATTCGTGTTAGTATTTTGCAGCTGTGACTTATTAAGCTGATAGTTCGGTAATTTTCACATCTGTCAACACCTGCTTTCTTTGGGATTGGAATTATTATATTCTTCTTGAAGTCTGAGGGTATTTCGCCTGTTTCATACATCTTGCTCACCAGCTGGTAGAGTTTTGTCAGGACTGGCTCTCCCACGGCCGTCAGTAGTTCCAATGGAATATTGTCTACTCCGGGGGCCTTGTTTCGACTCAGGTCCTTCAGTGCTCTGTCAAACTCTTCACGCAGTATCGTATCTCCCATTTCATCTTCATCTACATCCTCTTCCATTTCCATAATATTGTCCTCAAGTACATCGCCCTTGTATAGACCCTCTATATACTCCTTCCACCTTTCTGCTTTCCCTTCTTTGCTTAGAACTGGGTTTCCATCCGAGCTCTTGATATTCATACAAGTCGTTCTCTTATCTCCAAAGGTCTCTTTAATTTTCCTGTAGGCAGTATCTATCTTACCCCTAGTGAGATACGCCTCTACATCCTTACATTTGTCCTCTAGCCATCCCTGCTTAGCCATTTTGCACTTCCTGTCGATCTCATTTTTGAGACGTTTGTATTCCTTTTTGCCTGTTTCACTTACTGCATTTTTATATTTTCTCCTTTCATCAATTAAATTCAATATTTCTTCTGTTACCCAAGGATTTCTACTAGCCCTCGTCTTTTTACCTACTTGATCCTCTGCTGCCTTCACTACTTCATCCCTCAAAGCTACCCATTCTTCTTCTACTGTATTTATTTCCCCCATTCCTGTCAATTGCTCCCTTATGCTCTCCCTGAATCTCTGTACAACCTCTGGTTCTTTTAGTTTATCCAGGTCCCATCTCCTTAAATTCCCACCATTTTGCAGTTTCTTCAGTTTTAATCTACAGGTCATAACCAATAGATTGTGGTCAGAGTCCACATCTGCCCCTGGAAATGTCTTACAATTTAAAACCTGGTTCCTAAATCTCTGTCTTACCATTATATAATCTATCTGATACCTTTTAGTATCTCCAGGGTTCTTCCATGTATACAACCTTCTTTCATGATTCTTAAACCAAGTGTTAGTTATGATTATGTTGTGCTCTGTGCAAAATTCTACCAGGCGGCTTCCTCTTTCATTTCTGTCCCCCAATCCATATTCACCTACTATGTTTCCTTCTCTCCATTTTCCTACACTCGAATTCCAGTCACCCATGACTATTAAATTTTCGTCTCCCTTCACAATCTGAATAATTTCTTTTATTTCATCATACATTTCTTCAATTTCTTCGTCATCTGCAGAGCTAGTTGGCATATAAACTTGTACTACTGTAGTAGGTGTGGGCTTCGTATCTATCTTGGCCACAATAATGCGTTCACTATGCTGTTTGTAGTAGCTTACCCGCATTCCTATTTTCCTATTCATTATTAAACCTACTCCTGCATTACCCCTATTTGATTTTGTGTTTATAACCCTGTAGTCACCTGACCAGAAGTCATGTTCCTCCTGCCACCGAACTTCACTAATTCCCACTATATCTAACTTCAACCTATCCATTTCCCTTTTTAAATTTTCTAACCTACCTGCCCGATTAAGGGATCTGACATTCCACGCTCCGATCCGTAGAACGCCGGTTTTCTTTCTCCTGATAACGACATCCTCTTGAGTAGTCCCCGCCCGGAGATCCGAATGGGGGACTATTTTACCTCCGGAATATTTTACCCAAGAGGACGCCATCATCATGTAATCATACAGTAAAGCTGCATGCCCTCGGGAAAAATTACGGCTGTAGTTTCCCCTTGCTTTCAGCCGTTCGCAGTACCAGCACAGCAAGGCCGTTTTGGTTATTGTTACAAGGCCAGATCAGTCAATCATCCAGACTGTTGCCCTTGCAACTACTGAAAAGGCTGCTGCCCCTCTTCAGGAACCACACGTTTGTCTGGCCTCTCAACAGATACCCCTCCGTTGTGGTTGCACCTACGGTACGGCTATCTGTATCGCTGAGGCACGCAAGCCTCCCCACCAACGGCAAGGTCATGGTTATTATACGCTACCGAAATGTAAAATGATATTTCAAGACTCGGCTCCATTTCGCCTCGTCGTAGGAAAACAAATTTAATGCTTCGTCAACGCGGTTCAGATAAGAAGTTTTCAGACAGGTTCCAACGTTCAGCACAGGGGTTGGGTTGTCTGGGGGAGGAGACCAGACAGCGATGTCCACGAGACTCAGACGGCCATAGACACGGGTTCCCAGGTAGATGCCGTGTTTCTTGACTTCCGCAAGGCGTTCGATACAGTTCCCCACAGTCGTTTAATGAACAAAGTAAGAGCATATGACTATCAGACCAATTGTGTGATTGGATTGAAGAGTTCCTAGATAACAGAACCCAGCATGTCATTCTCAATGGAAAGAAGTCTTCCGAAGTAAGAGTGATTTCAGGTGTGCCGCAGGGGAGTGTCATAGGACCGTTGCTATTTACAATATACATAAATGACCTTGTGGATAACATCGGAAGTTCACTGAGGCATTTTGCGGATGATGCTGTGATATATCGAGAGGTTGTAACAATGGAAAACTGTACTGAAACGCAGAAGGATATGCAACGAATTGACGCATGGTGCAGGGAATGGCAATTGAATCTCAATGTAGACAAGTGTAATGTGCTGCGAATACATAGAAAGAAAGATCCCCTATCATTTAGCTACAATATAGCAGGTCAGCAACTGGAAGCAGTTAATTCCATAAATTATCTGGGAGTACGCATTACGAGTGATTTAAAATGGAATGGTCATATAAAGTTATCGTCGGTAAAGCAGAGGCCAGACTGAGATTCATTGGAAGAATCCTAAGGAAATGCAATCCAAAAACAAAGGAAGTAGGTTACAGTACGCTTGTTCGCCCACTGCTTGAATACTGCTCATCGGTGTGGGATCCGTACCAGATAGGGTTGATAGAAGAGATAGAGAAGATCCAACGGAGAGCAGCGCGCTTCGTTACAGGATCATTTAGTAATCGCGAAAGCGTTACGGAGATGACAGATAAACTCCACTCGAAGACTCTGCAAGAGAGACGCTCAGTAGCTCGGTACGGGCTTTTGTTGAAGTTTCGAGAACATACCTTCACCGAGGAGTCAGCAGTATATTGCTCCCGCCTACGTATATCTCGCGAAGGGACCATGAGGATAAAATCAGAGAGATTAGAGCTCACGCAGAGGCATACCGACAATCGTTCTTTCCACGAACAATACGAGACTGGAATAGAGGGGAGAACCGATAGAGGTACTCAAGGTACCCTCCGCCACACACCGTCGGGTGACTAGCGGAGTATGGATGTAGTTGTAGATTAGGGAAGGACAGGGAAAAATTCGGCCGTGCCCTTTCAGGAACCATCCCTTCATTTTCATGGAATGATTTAGGGACATCACGGAAAACCTAAATCTGGATGGCCGGACGCGGGATTGAACCGTCGTCCTCCCGAATGCGAGTCCAGTGTGCGTTCAGCAGAACTGATGCCGTGGCTGAGGATAGTATAGGCGCAGTCCCGAGTGGATGACAGTGAATGTGTTTTACAGTATGACTGGAAAACGGTGATCAAATCTTGGGGTACTTCTCTGGGCCAGAAAAACGCCACATCGTGCCTGAGACGAAAGCCAGTGGAACCTCCTCCTCCTCCGTCGTGTCGTGTGCCCGTGCTGGATCGCCTGCCATATAAGCTTCTACAGCTCCGGGCACAGAGCAGCAACGTAACTGTAGAGACCTGCTGAATCGTTCTAGAACTAAATGGCCTCTATCAGCCCAACCGTTTTCAAAAGACTCTCATTCTCGACCACTGGATTGTAAAACAAACACCACAAACAGCCACTATATATTCTCCAGGCTATTTCTTCTATAACCGAAACAGTATAAGTCTTAGTTAAACGGAAGGAGAACACACAAGAAAACATCACAAGTTTCCATGGGAACGCATCGAGACCCCGCCAAGTCCATCTCATTGTTTTTAAAGCGCTACCTCCAGTCAGCTGATGTCACCGTGTTGTGATGTGAGACATCTGTCCACCGGCAAGTGGTAGCTCGTTACGTCACTTCTTTTCTTACATAAAAAATGAACAGCAGTGCTCTTGGAAAGCGTGCCAGACGCACTCGGCACCTATTTTAGTCATCCTCCGTAGCAGACGAGCAACGTAACTGGTCACGAATTATCACGAATTCGCACTCTCGAGTTTACGTACGTAGCGCTTTTAAAATCTCAGTCCGCCCCGCACGGTCGACGACTCCCGTGCTACCCATCGAGCGCTGACGACTGATTCCCGTTTCTCTGAGCTCCAAAACCGCTCCGCTAAATCGATTTAACACGAAAGCTTTTCGATCCTTCCACCTCTAGAGGGCAATGTACGCTCATCATACTGGCAGTTTTCTGCTTAAACGCATAGTACTTCCCGTGACGTGCTGCTTCTTCTCAGCGCTCTCAGAGGCTTCTTTCCTTGACCGTATCAGAGAACGCCGACCGTTCCACGGAAATCACTCTCCCCCGCAATAGGCACGGTCGGGCCAGACTACTAACCATTTAGTCGGATTAAGGGAACACTGGTCCAACGTCTCCACGTTAGAGAACAATCTCCGTGCTACGGGTAAGAGAAAACCGGCTCTGATATTGACAACAGGTGCTCTCCGACTGGCGCAGCCACGAAACAACGTGTCATGCTCTCAGCAGTTGACTGAATAAGTAATGTCAACTGTAGTTGCTGGTTACCCAAGCTAGAAGCAGGTGCCGGTAATTGCGTCGCTCGGCAACGTATTTAACGCCGCCAGTGGTGGTGGAGCGGTGCGCCGCCTCCAGCGATGCACCGCCAGATATTGTTAGCGCCCGGAGCCCCCGGCAGCTGCCATTAGCGGTGATGGGCTGCGCCGCGCCGCCCCTCAGCTCGGGTTTCTGGCAGCGGGGGCGGCGCCGGCGCCTTCCGATGCGGGGGCGACGCAGGCACCCGCCAACCCCTCCGCCCTCCCCCCCCCACCACACCTCTTAGCCCGGTGCTCGCTACCTCAGGGGCACACTAGCCACCGAGAACCGTAGCGCCGCCGACAGCAACTACAGCTTTCCGAGACCCTTATTAAAAAACTTCTTTACATAAGGGGCGATCAATCACTTTGTGTTACAGGTCGCTGCTGCAACGTATGCTCAACAGAGCGCGAGTCCGAGGCGGGTATAAAACCACCGGCACATAAGCAAGGGGTTAACGTGGCATTCGACCGGTATTATTTCATCGCCTCTTACACATACAGTAAAGTCTACACAAAAACCACAGCTCACCGTATGGAGGAATTGCAGGCACTATGCAACCGGAGCAGACACGAATGGGGAAGCCTCCTGGCGACAATGGGAAATTGGAAAATCCACAGGC
Source organism: Schistocerca piceifrons (assembly GCF_021461385.2). Lineage (NCBI taxonomy): Eukaryota > Metazoa > Arthropoda > Insecta > Orthoptera > Acrididae > Schistocerca > Schistocerca piceifrons. The sequence continues at coordinate 29,179,731 of NC_060140.1, read as the reverse complement.
CCCAGCGACTTTTGAAAAGGGCAGTTTGGTATGGCCAGCTGTCTGCAAACGAGCGTCTCCTAAATGGCGAAGCTGCTCGACACTACTTCATTATACGTAACTACATTATCTGCGAAAAGGGTTAGGTCAGTACTACACTGAAGAGCGAAAGAAACTGATACACGTGCCTAATATCGCGCGGGACCTCCACGAGAACGCAGAAGGACCGCTGTACGACCTGAAATCGACTCGATTAATGCCTGAAGTACTGCTGTAGTGCTGGAGGGAACTGACACCATAAATCCTGAACAGTACGAGGGCGTGGAGATCTCCACTGAACAGCACATTGCAAGACATCCCAGATATGCTCAGTAATGTTCATCTCTGGGGAGTCTGGCGGCCAGCGAAAGTGTTCAAACTCCGAAGAGTGCACCTGGAGCCACTATGTAGCAATTCTGGACGTGTGGGGTGTCGCATTATCCTGCTGGAATTGCCCAAGTCCCTCGGAATGTACAATAGACACGAATCGATGCAGGTGATCAGACACGATGCTTACGTACGTGTCACCTGTGAGAGGCGTATCTAGACGTATCAGCGGTCCCATATCACTCCAACTGCACACGCCCCACGCCACTACAGAGCCTTCACCAGCTTTAACAGTCCCCTGCTGAAATGCAGGGCCCATGGATTCATGAAATTGTGTCCATACCCGTACATGTCCATCCACTCGATACAATTTGAAATGAGACTCGTCCGACCAGTCAATATGTTTCCAGTAATCAACAGTCCAATGTCGGTTTTGACGCGTCCAGGAGAGGCGTAAAGTTTTGTATCATGCAATCATCAAGCTTACGGGAGTAGGGCCTTCCGCTCCGAAAGCCCATATCGATGATTTTTCGTTGAATGGTTCGCACGCTGACACTTGTTGATGGCTCATCACTGACATCTGCAGCAATCTGCGTAAGGGTTGCGCTTCGGTCAAGCTGAACGATTCTATTCAGTCGTTGTTTCTCCAGTTCTTGCATGCCGGACATTTAATGTTTTACCGGATTTCTGATACTCACGGTACACTCGTGAAATGGTCGTACGGGAAAATCCCCACTTCATCGCTACCTCAGATATGCTGTGTCCCACCGCTCGTGCGTCGACTATAACAACACGTTCAAACTCACATATCCGGCCAGAGTGGCCGAGCGGTTCTAGGCGCATCAGTCTGCAACCGCGCGACCGCTACGGTCGTAGGTTCGAATACTGCCTCGGGCGTGGATGTATGTGATGTCTTAGGTTAGTTAGGATTAAGGAGTTCTAAGTTCTAGGGGACTGATGACCTGAGATGTTGAGTCCCATAGTGCTCATAGCCACTAGCCAAACTCACTTAAATCTTGATAATCTGTCATTGTAGCAGCAGTAACCGTTCTGACAACTGCGCGAGATGCTTATTGTCTTATAAAGGCGTTGCCGGCAGCAGTGCCGCATTCTGCCTGTTTACATATCTCTTAGTTTGAATACCCATACCTATACCAGCTTCTTGATTGTTTGTAAGCTTATTAATACGCAACATGTCACTGCCGTGAGCCCCTCCTGATCCCACAACAATCAGGCTTCAGACAGGGCAAATGCTGCACGTCACAGGTGCTAAAATTAACGCAACACATAGAGGATGGGTTCGAGAACAGGAAGATCACCGGGGCTGTCTTCCTAGACCTATCAGCAGTCTACGACACAGTCAACCACCGACTACTCCTGGGAAAATATACGCAGTGAATAGGGACTACAGACTAACCTTACTGATTGGAAACCTAATCCAGAATCGAAGATTTTGATACAGAATAATGGCCTCCCCCCAGGAAGCGTACTGGCCCCAACACTTTTTAATATATATAATAATGACCAGCCCCTCCCCCAAGGTACCGAAAGCTTCATATATGCAGACGATTGCGCCATTACAGCTCAAGTAGACAGCTTTGTAACTGTTGAACAGAATCTGTCAGAAGTCCTCGAACAGGGGAACCATCTCAAACCCAACACAGGGAAAACCCAAACCTACGTCTTCCACCTAAAGAACAGACAATCTGCAAGAAGACTACAAGTTAACTGCGAAGGACCCTGGAACATTGCGAAACATCAAAACACTTAGGCGTCACCTTGGATAGAGCACTCACCTATAAAAAGCACTGCATGAACACTAAACACAAAGTAGCCGTGAGAAACAACATTTTGTGCAAACTAACGGGCACTACATGGGAGTTGCAGCCTGGAATAGTGAGAACCACAGCTCTCGCTTTGTGCTTTTCAGCAGCAGAGTACGCGTGCCCAGTGTGGTACAATTCTAGTCGCGCCAAACAAGTGGACATACCGCTTAATGAATCCTGCCGCACCATCACAGGCTGTCTGAGACCAACCCCGACTGATAAATTGTACTGCCTGGCAGGCGAGGTGCTACCAGATATTAGAAGGAAAGTAGCGGCCAGGAAGGAAAAGACAAAGGCGCTGACCTCACCTGCCCACCCGCTGTACAAACACGAGCCAGCCCGCCGCCGACTAAAATCCAGAAGAAGCTTCCTGCACACAACAGAAAACATCGTCAGGACACCGTAGCAAGTGAGGCTGACAATGTGGCGAGAAGAAAACGCGCACCTTGGGGAATGGTTAGTCCCAAACGAAGAACTCCCTCCTGGCCGTATGGAAGGATGGACGACACGGAAATCTCTTAATAGGCTGCGCTCTGGTGTCACACGACCCAAAGAGAATATGCGCAAATGGGGCCTCTCAAATGAGCCGGCGCTGTGTGACTGTGGACACACCTAAACCACCACCCACCTCACGCAGTGTGTGCTGTGCCCAGGCATCTGCACCACGAAGGATTTGATGAATGCCACCCCGGAAGCGCTGGACGTGGCCAGGTTCTGGTCCAAGACTTCATAAAATCGAAAACTACTTGACCCAGCTTATATATCTGTATACTTTTATGCTCTTTTTGTATTTGTTATATACTTGATATGTATATGTTAATTATTCTGATTTTATGTACGATGCTTCTGACACGATTAAATAAATAAAATACTGCCGTGAGCATCATTCGGGGGCGGTGCAAATACGAATAGGCGACAAGAACTTGGACGCCCAAGTCTCAACACTGAACATGGATGTCGGGGGCTCGTGGCAGATCTGCCTACAGAGAACAGTGCTGGTGCAGGCACAGCTGTTCCTCACCACACCGCACTGCTCCACGTGCGGCTCTGCAGCGAGCGACGTCTACGTCTTCCCATATTGACCAGGCCACGTCGTCCGTTGGGACTGCGGTGCGTACGAAATAATCGAGATTGGTACGTGGATCGATTGAAACCAGTCACTCGCCTCGTCGGATGACGCACACTTCTTGTCGCTCCAGAGCAGCGGTCGTGTCCGGATCCCCCACCATTCAGGTGAAAGGCTGCACAAAACATGCACCGCGCCCTATGTGTAGGCCGGTAGGGGCAGTATTGTCCTATGAAGAGCAATCAGCGGGGTTGTCATGGGAGGGGTAACCGAAAGCGTTATGACAGCTGTGGAACGCGTGAAAATTGTTACTGACCACTTGCAACCCTTCAAGTTCCGTGACTTCCCTAGCGGCAGTGATGGCTTCCAGCACTGTAAGAGCCTGTGTAAACTGTTCCGGAATCGTGTACTGTAGTGCTTTAAGTAACTTGACAGAGGACTCACGTTGATCTCTAGGAGACAAAATTCGCATGTTCTGAACCCGATGGAAAGGTAAGGAACGCTACTGGGCGTCGGCTGCACGCCCACAAAGCACCGGTGCATAATTTACTGGAATTGCGTGATTGCTTGCATAGACATCTGCTGTCACGAACTTCCGGATACTTAGCAAGGACTTGCTGAATTCATGCCACAAAAAATCCGCTTTTTATTGCATTGAGATGTTATTTGATGTTATTGATGGCACGATGAATGCCTGAAGTTAAAAATGATATGTAGATATGTTTTGTTCTTTCGGAGTAGATGTTTGACAGAAGAAGTTACCGTGTAGACTGGAAGGTCAGAAGATTGATAGAGGAAATTTGCACATGACCGAAAGGGCTGTGTGGCTCGGCGATCAGGAAGCAGGTGGCACGGTACTGGAACGTGTGATCGACAAAGGCGCTGCTTTTCACCAACGACTTTGAGTATTCGTGGTTAGAAACCAACAGACGAAACATTAGAAAAAAGCAAGATGTATTACAGTGGAAGAAGAAACATAAAATCAGTTTAGTATGGAAACTATAGGGCAGTGTTGGTTGAATCACACGAAAAACTTCAATTCACAATGACGAGCAATGTAAAAATGAAAAAACAATGTAGCTTAAGCGTAAATGTAGGAAAGACAAAAGTGATGAGAATCAGTGCTCATGACGGCTCCGTAAAATTACTATTGACGACAAATTCCGAGGAAGAAGGAAAATGTTTTGGTACGAAATGTGGTGACATAAAATGGAATCTGTGGGTGGGAAATATATATACTTCCGTAAATATGAAAAGTTTGTTGCCATCAAAAATAATTACCACAGAATTAAGAAAAAGACTCACTGACTGTTTTAGCGGAAGGGTGGTACTATGAGGAAGCGAATGATGGATAGTCGAAACAAAGAGGAAAAGTTCTTGGAAAGTTGGAGCTGCGAAGAAGAATGCTAAAAGTGAAGGACTGCCAGGGTGACGAATGAAGAAGTGTTTATAAGGAAAGGAGAGGAAGTAATGCTAATGGACATGACAACAATGTGGAAAGCATTTTGGCTGCGACACATATTGTGAAGAAATTGCCTACAACGGAGGAATGGAGAGGGAGAACTGCAAAGACATAAGACGTTGAAAAAGTAGACAAAGTTAGCAGCTGACCAAGGAAGACGCACAGGCCGTGCGAAGTGGAAACTTACCAGCGTCACCAGCCGTAAGTCAGGGCTACTAACGAAGATCACTAGAAGTGTCGCAGTTACTTGTGGACCGAGAGAAAGCCTCCGACGCAATAACGCTGGGTAAGGAAGGCGTTTCAAATACTACATGCGAGTTCAGTTACAGCTGAGAAGTCTCTACTGGTTTCCAAAAATTACAGACTACTCCGAAAGCAGCATAATTGGGGAAGCTATTAAACAACAAGCCCGAAAGATACGCAAGTTCTTTCATCAGTTTATTAGAGCGATGTTGTCTGTTGATTAAATGATAGTGGAGCTGAAAATCCATTGGGCCAAGAATCTTCGGAAAAACTGTCTACAAACCTATAACTACACTCTTAGCTGCAAAATATTCAACCGCTGCTAACAACAATACATTAATGTGTTTAAAAGTGAAACTTTTGCTACAGTACTCCGGCACATAAGAAAGGCAAGTCTTTGGGCCCGCGTCGGAAGCTCCACGAGGCTGTTCACAGACGATCATACTGTCCACAAGAAGGTTGGCGCGCCAGGAAGCTGTAGCGGAATGCAGGAAGAGCTGCGAAGGATCGATGATCGGTGCACGACCTCAAAGTTGAACACAAATAAGTATAACACATTGTGCCTTAATAGGTGAATAGATCCGTCACTCGTCAAAACACAGTGGAAACAATGACAAGAGTGAATTAGCTATGAGTAATCGCCTCGAGTCACCTAGAGCGGGACGGCGCCGTAATGTTAATTGTAGTGAAAGCAGTTGCCAGTCTGAGAGTCACTGTAAGAATCTTAAGGAAACGTAACTCATCCACGAAAGGTTTGGATGACTAAACAGATGTCCGACGATTTCGTGAATATTGTTTATCAGTCTGATACTTACCGAGAAGGATATACGGAGGAGGAGCAGGAGGTTAGTGTTCAACTCCCCGTTAACAACGAAGTCATTAGAGACGAAACACAAGCTCGGATTAGGGAACGATAGCGAAGGAAATCGGCCCTGCCATTTCAAAGGAATCATTCCAGCATTTGCCTGAAGTGGCATCACGGAAAACCTAAATATTCATGACTGGAAGCGGGTTTGAAAGTCTTCCTCTCAAATGCGATCCGAATTTGCTTACCACTGAGCCACCTCCCTCGGTAGGATTTACGGAGGAAAAAAATGTTCAGATGTGTGTGAAATCTTATGGGACATAACTGCGAAGGTCATCAGTCCCTAAGCTTACACACTACGTAACCTAAATTATCCTAAGGTCACACACACACCCACGCCCGAGGGAGGACTCGAACCTTCACCGGGACTAGAGGTACAGTCCAAGACTGCAGCCCCCTAGACCGCTCGGCTAAACCCGCGCGGCTGTACGGAGGACGCAGAGATGATTCAACGAAGAGCACCACGTCTCGTTGTGACAGCGTTAAGCAGACTTTCAACAACCCCTAGTGGCAGTCACTAGAAAAGGGGCGTTGTGTATCACGGAGAGATGCAGCTGGTTTCTCAGAGAGTGCGCTCTAGTAAGGGTCGGGCAACGTATTACTTCCATATATGTTACGTGAATGACAAAGATAAGAAAATCAGTGGTGTTATCACTCAAACGGAGTTTTGTCGGCAGTCATTATTCCCACGCGCTATTGGGAATGGATTAGAAAGGCGGAAAATGATTCTCGTACTACAGGTACGCTTCGCCGCACACCGTAAGGTCGCTCACAGAGTTTAGATGTTGATGTAGATGTGTGTAGATCCTCTTGTAAACATTAAGACGTCTACGTCAAGTCCCTTAGTAAATCCGCTAAGAGTGCACTAGGGTACTTTTCTCTCAATAGAACTCGAGAAATATACTGGCTTGGAGGTGGAGCAGAACTTAGCTGCTGAAAGGGATGCCTAGCGGCAGGCGTTGCCCTCTGTAAAGCCTAGTGTACACCGCGATATCAGGTTGCGGAACACGGTCTGAAAAACAGTTTCGTGAAAATGGTTCCGTGTGTGACAAAGTCAACTCGGAAATGAAAGTCTTGAGAGCTGCACGAGTAGCGACAAAGTTAATGCTTGTGTGCATGAAATCGCTGCATAAGAAAAGAAATTAGGAACGAATTTCGATTCGCCATCGAATAAGGAAAAGAAAGTCAGCTCCGTTGTTCAGCGACCTTGCTGAAAGTAATTATTGTGGAAGATCCGAGAAGTTACTTCAACCGTTTTATAACGTCACCAGAACAGTTTACTCTTCTTCTTAACAAAGTTAGTGATGCGATCATGAAGAAAGATACTTTTTTTGTGTTAAGTGGAGACTGGTAATCGTTTCACGTATTTCATGTTCTGAAATCAATTACATCTGCAAAATTACTGCCAGCTCTTTGTGATGCCATGACCGTAATTTCCGAATTTGACGCAGTACTGTGCGGTCACATAAATGAATATTGAATGAAGAATTCAGCTTCTGTACCAGATTTGTGTAGCTGTTCCTCCTGTACACAGTCATCCCTAAGAAAGAATCCGCCGTGATCACATCTTGCAGATGTGGCTTGTTCCACAGCGAGGTGTTTCACTTCCTTGTGTTTATCGTATTTTATTTGCTCCTCTATGTGGAATGAATTTCGAGCTTCAGGACAGATGCCGCTAGTCTGTCCACGCTGAGACCCAGTAAGACGGCGTCAACTGTAAAACCGCGTGGCTCGTGGATTTGGTAGCCAACTTCACTGAATTCCCACAAATAGCACAGCATAGATGTCCGGACAGCGAAAAATTTGTTCCGTTCGTCTCTTCATATTTAAGTTTGTCGACACACTGAAAGGTGTCCCGTCTAACCTCCTTGCCTAGGGACGCCAGATGAAAGTCGATGTCGTCAAGCCGTGAATCAAAACTGCGCAACGGATAACTATGGAGGGGAGCTTGAGAGCGCTACCTAGAGAGCGTGCCCTTTCTGTACGATACCAGGCAAGGGGCTCGAGGGCTCACACGCTGATGTGTGGGTCCCTGAATTCTATATCTTTTATTGTAAATGAGTTCCTTTAACTTGATTTCTTTGTGATTTTTAAGGTATGTTAAAGATTGATAACAATTGATTACCTATTTATTTTAAACATTATCACTGAACTTTACAGCGATTGTAGCAATTGGTCCAGTTTACAGATATCACAGTTTTACAAATTATATATTATATACTAATCTGCACGCACATTTCTACGATCAAGACGGAATTGCGTTGGCCAAATGTATACTACCAAATTCTCTCAATATTTTACATAGGACATCCACTATGTCAGGAGAATAACGGGCAAACTGGGAACCAGATACGTTAACACAGGGGGCCATTTCCAGAAATTAAACGAGAACGTTTATTTCCTTACACAATTCAAAGCTGGAAATAAAAGAATTAGTACAAATATTCAAATACCCCTCTTCCATGCGTGAACATTGAGACAGACGCACTAAGGGCACGTCTGCTCACTCACCCGTCTTCTGTAACACCCCTCGAATATGGCTGACACCCGGAGGTCTTCCTGGGCCCCGGTGGAGGGGATGGTCGAACCACTTGGCCGTGACCAACCTCTCCACCCCAAATCGTGTGACACTGGAACGTCTTTGACTTTTACCTACCTGTGATGTCTCTCTGATCCCCTACCCAGGAGTTACGTTGGCACTACTATACTACAGAACTACTTCCCAACAAAGATTTGGCCATGCTTTACGCAAAGGTGTGGTGATGATTAGGAAAGTTCATGTGCAAATCCAGATTCACGTACACGAAATGCATAATACATGTCACATATAAATACGTATTATGAAGCCTGACACATTTCTTTCCACCCGTCTACATGAGTTCTGTTGCACCCGCGGCCGGCCGCGTCGTGCAATAAAATTGGCGGCAGAGCCGCCTCTGTTTGTATTTCTCGGTGCGAGCGAGCAGCGAAACCTGCTGCTTATAGAGTGTACCGATTCAACGCTACTGACATTACAACTAATTTCAAACCACACACGCTATAAATTTCATGTCGGCAAGATTGAAACAAACAGAAACTGTTTAGTTTCGACATCTCGTTGTCCAACCGCATTCCGCGCTTGCGCACTGACCGCCAGTGCAGTTTCGAAGCTCGGTTTCGCAAACTGGTGGCGCCGTGTAAACTAACCTTAACTGGTGTTTTCTGTAACGCCGTTGTATGTCGTTACTGTTCATCAGACTGTCCACAGACCCTCAAAGCTTGTCGTTCTCGTTTCGCTCAAATCGAGCATAAGAGACTTGAGCAGTACCACGTTCACTGCTTCTGCTACGTCGCACAGCCCGACTCCCTGAAGGTCGCCGACACTGGACGGTGCAGCGGCCGTGCGCGTTCGCCCGCCTCCTCTCTCCGCGCCTGGCGCCGGCGCGGTGTCCTGACAGGACGGCCCACACAGATAGGCTGCGCAAACACGCGGCACGCGATACCGGCGCGCCGGCGACACAGCGGACGGGCACAGCTGGAAGCAGCTCCAGCTGCCACCTCTGTGGCGACACTGTACGAAATTCTTCCGCAGCGGGATCCGACTTCTCCTCGGTGGTACTCTTGTGTGGAACACTATAACGGCAGCACGTGTGATACACGTAACTACTGTACAATAAGCTTGTCAACCATCTCTCGTTGAATCTGACAGTAAAATTTGAGCTCAAATGTAATGAAGCATAACAACAAATTGGAACACCGTATATTGGTGCTGTACACACTGGGTGATCAAAAAGTCAGTATACATTTGAAAACTTAATAAATCACGGAATAATGTAAATAGAGAGGTAAAAATTGACACAAATGCTTGCAATGACATGGGGTTTTATTAGAACCAAAAAAATACAAAAGTTCAAAAAATCTCCGACAGATCACGCTGGACAGCAAAACGTCAATGACTGTGTAATTTTTCCTCCTATCTATGTAATTATGTAGTTCTCAATTCGTTCGAGCAATCAGTCATTCATGATATGAAACACAGTCATAACTCAGTCACTCAAAATGATTAAGAAATTTTACTTGTTAGAATAAAATCAGGCGATGATTCTTCTTCTCTGGAGGCTCGTGCTTTGCGGCAGTTTGCTAATCTGTACAAATGAAATGCCTCGTAATTTTGGGAGCGTTGTATAATCAGTCGGGAAACCTCAGATCAAGCGGATATTTGGCTTTGATGAAGTTTAACCTTCCGAAGAAGTGATGAAGCTCTTGGATTATTAAATGCGGGTTCGTATCCAGTCTTTCGGAAGTTCCCTTCTGATTAACAACTACGCAATATATCGATGAATATCATTAATTCTCAAATGTCAAATACACACCTTTTGTATGAAGGAGCAATATATGTGTATATTTCCCTTTTAATCGTACAATTTCGTCTCAGTTATCTTTTGTCATAAATCTCAATATTCAGATTACAATTCTTCAAACCAAGCTCAGGCTAATCGGCACGAAGACAATCTCGGAAGCTTTTTTTCTAACAACCACCAGAGAGAGTACTACAAGGAATGATTATGTGCTCATGGAATAGCTATTGTATGAAACTACTTTGCGCATGGATTCTGCGAGTATGAAGATAGAAAATTAGTAAACGTCATTCTAGGGTAAAATTGTATCAGAATAATTCATCGAATATAAAGAGATATTACAACCGCGCATGACAATCGTGTATATAAGGAGCTGCAATGAGAGAGAGAGAATCAGATGCGCCAACAGTCGCAGTGTGTTGACGTTACGTGAAAAGGCGCTTTTAGTGAAGCTGTATTATCGGAATGGGGAATTTTCTAGTTCAGCGTTACGATCCTATCGCCATAGGAACGGGATTCGAACGGGTAAAGGTCCGTTGACAAATGCAGCTGTGGCGAGAATGATTTCGAAGTTCAAAGCCACGGGTTTGTTTAGACGATAGACCCCGTGGTGGCCGACCGAGCTCAAGGCGTAATGTTGCTGAGACAGTTCAGGAAGAAATGGAGACTGTAGCGGGTTCGCCTATGCACGGGGAAGTCAGCGCTTGTGCACTCGCACGTCGCACCGGCATTCCATACACTACTGTTTGATTGGCACTGAGGCGTACCCTCCGATGCTAAACTATTACCTGGCGATTTAGTGAAGCGGAGGGCATTTGCGGTGTGGGCGTTTCAAAAGATGGCGGAAGATGACGATTGGTTGAGTAACGTGTTGTGGACCGACGAAGCGCATTTCACGCTCCGAGGGTCTGTCAACGCCCACAACTGCAGAATTTGGGCTACCGAAAGTCCTAGAACTGTCGTGAAAACTCCACTGTACGATGAGAAAGTCACGGTATGGGTTGGATTCACCACATCTGCCGTTATCGGGCCTTTTTTCTTCGAGGAAATGTGTGATTCTGGTTTTCTAACGGCTACCGTGACGGGTGAGAGGTACGCCGATATGTTACAGAATCGCATCATCCCCAGCCTGGCTGATAAACACCTACTGGAACATACGATGTTTATGCAGGACGGCGCTCCACCCTATATTGCTAGACGCGTGAAAGATCTCTTTCGCGCGTCGTTTGGTGATGATCGTGTGCTCAGCCGCCACTTTCATCACGCTTGGTCTCCCAGGTCCCCAGACCTCAGTCCGTGTAATTGTTGGCTTTGGCGTTACCTGAAGTCGCAAGTGTATCGTGATCGATCGACATCTCTACGGATGCTAAAAGACAACATCCGACGCCAATGCTTCACCATAACCCCGGACATGCTTTACAGTGCTGTTCACAACATTATTCCTCGACTACAGATATTGTTGAGGAATGTAGGTGGATATATTGAGCATTTCCTGTTAAGAACATCATCTTTGCTTTGTCTTACTTCGTTATGCTAATTATTGCTATTCTGATCAGATGAAGCGCCATCTGTCGGCCAATTTTTGAACTTTTGTATTTTTTTGGTTCTAACAAAACCCCATGTCATTCCAAGCATGTGTGTCGATTTGTACCTCTCTATCTACATTATTCCGTGATTTATTCAGTTTGCAAATTTATACTGACTTTTTGATCACCCTGTATTTATTAATGTTTCGACCCGTTTCGCCATTCACGTTAAGGCATCTTGAATGGATTTCATCTGGAATAACACAGTTTCGTTTCACGTGCGATATTTATAGGCGAGTAAATAGTTTCCGTTGTAATTTTTATGTTAACGAATTACTATTTACAGTTATATTTTTTTTTTTCAGGAGAAAACTGTGTGTACTCTGATCTTGTAGCAGGTTAGGGGTCGCACTGTCACTTCACTTATAGATATCGACAGATTTTCACGCCACGATCTTTTTATTGTTTAGTTTTCTAATTTCTTAATCCAACTACTTTGGCTTCCCACTACTGATCCGGCACTAACTGCAGATTATTGTTACGACAACTGTGACTGATTTCTGTTATAGCCGTGTGTTCACTGGATGTCCCTATTCTTAGCTACTTACGTATGTGTTGCCAACACAAGTAAGGAAATGATGCAAACCTAACGACTCTTTCCTTGTTCCGTTTGCATCATATGCTTATCGAAAGTACAGTCGTACAGGGTGGCAAGCGCAAAATTGAAAAATTGAGAAGGAAGTACCAATTATGTTGTGCAATTTGCTATGTACATGTTGTAAGTAGGCTGTTTAGGTTTTTATATTGGCAACGCCACGTAGCACTCTATATGAAAATCACTGACTGTGCTGTGTGAAGGCTGTGGTTGGTTTGCATTGTTTGAGTATATGCTATTGTAGTGCTGGGCAGTTGGCTGTTAACAACGCGTAGCGTTGCGCAGTTGGAGGTGAGCCGTCAGCAGTGGTGAATGTGGGGAGAGAAATGGCGGAGTTTTGAGAGCGGATGATCTGGACGTGTGTCCATCAGAGACAGTAAATTTGTAAGACTGGATGCCATGAACTGCTATATATATTATGACTTTTGAACACTATTAAGGCAAATACATTGCTTGTTCCCTATCAAAATCTTTCATTTGCTAACTATGCCTATCAGAAGTTAGTGCCTTCAGTAGTTCGAATATTTTATTTAGCTGGCAGTAGTTGCGCTCGCTGTATTGCAGTAGTTCGAGTAACGAAGATTTTTGTGAGGTAAGTGATTTGTGAAAGGTATAGGTTAATTTTAGTCAGGGCCATTCTCTTGTAGGGATTATTGAAAGTCAAATTGCGTTGCGCTGAAAATATTGGCTGTCAGTTTAGTGTTGATCGGAATAGGTAAAGAGCTAAATACCTGAGTACGTTCAGTTCTGCTCAGCTGTTTGAAAATCAAATAATGTAAGAGGTTTATCAGCACATTAATTCATTAATTTTTCCAAGGGAACGTTTCACTGTGAATTACCAATGATTGCTGAATTAGTTAACAGGTTAAAGAAAGGACTTAATAATGTCCACATGAGCACTACTAACGTTTCCTAAGTTCATACTGAATTCATACAGCATTATTTCAGAAAAGCAAGAGCCTAACTCGAAACAACTTCGCGTCCACTTCATCACATCGTGCACAAACACTACACATGCTTAGCATCGTTTTAAAACTCAGATACAGAGAATGGCTGCAGTGATAAATGAAAGTTACACGTTCGGTCCCAGCGTCTGTGCTTGGCTCTGAGATAGATTGTCGAAATGACCATCAGTTAAAGCTTGGCTTCCTGGAAGTGCAGACGCAGACCGTGTGATCCCTCTCTAGACTATTCATTAGGCTCTTTATCAAATCACCGTGAACCTTCCGACTTCTGTGAAATGAAAGAACATCTTAAAAATACCAGCAACCTCCCTCCTGTTAAACAATGTGCTATGATTAACCAGTGGCACACATTTCACTCTTTAGAGTGCAGGGAGAAAGCAGAAATTCTCTCCCACTATGATACTGATTTGATATTGTGGCCAATGATATCAGCTGCATGTAGGCACTCGCAAGTTTTCGTCCCCGCTACAAAACCACTTTTGGTGAGCCAGTCCATACAAAAGTTGCGCTTCCAGTATTGCATACCTCCTTTCTGAGTCCGGCAGATGCCTTTCAGTCTGAGTGTCTCAGGTTTGCCCATCCCCTTGCAGACAGCTCTTCTCACTGCGTCTCACAGTACCACCAGTTCACAACTTGCCGAGGTCGGCCTACTGCCTCCTGCTGTGGCAGCCGAGGCCTTCGCCCCCCCCCCCCCCCCCACCCCATTCCCACCAGCGACTCTGCATTTTAGCGAAACAACAGTTTTACGACTCTTTCGCTATTCTACCCCTGTGACCCTCGCCTTCTCACAGTTAGCCATCGGACTCAGCTCACAGAAGAATTAAGCATAATTTTCATCACCGCATAAAAATGTCATGAAGAAGTACTTACTAAATTCGCAATCATTGGTATCTGTTTCAGTTCCTTGCATAATGCTTCAGTTGTAATATGAATTGATTTGATATTCTAATTTGAACGGTGGGGGATTTATCAGTTTACAGAGCAGTTTTGGAAAAATTGTTCCAATATAACAGCAAAAGCCAAAACAACAGGTACAATGCGAACCACCGTCACATGAATTTCAAAGTGGTTTGTAGATTATGGATATAGATGTAGATCGAGAGAAGCGGCGATGCTTCTTGTTGAACACTTGGCGATTAATCTTCCCTCCTAAAGCCGAGGTACCGGGGGTTTTATTGCACAGATTCAGACGTCGGTCCCTCATTGTGTACCCCGGCTTATCCCCGAGTTGGTGCACAACGTAAGCTTCCACTGCGTTGTTCTTTTTTGCTCCAGTAGTTGTGTTCGGCTGCCGCTCGACAACAGGGGCATTGTCTGCGCACAGAGACAGGCCGGATTTTCGAGTTCGCTGCAAGAGGGCAGTCTGTGGAGTGTGTTCGTACGGAACCGTCGGCTCACAGGACTCACGCGCGACAACATCGCAGGTATTGTGTAGAGATCAGAGTTTTAACGACGACTTAATTTTCCACTGACGCAGGCAATATAGGAGAGTGTGAGCTATAGAGTATTACTATGGACGGGAAACATTTTATGGACCTGTTTGAGATTTTAACTAAGCTACGCGTGATAACAACATTGACTGCGACTGTTGAGGGCCACGGAGCTTTGCGACCATGAAAGATTTATTTTGGTCACCGAAAACGTGTAAATTGATTCCGGGTAAAACGCTAAATCCACGAACCATGCTCTGAGGCAGAACGAAAGATAAAAATTACAACTTCTAAATTAAATGTGTGTCTTTGACCTCTTAGGAAGAGTAATTTTTAAGAATTAACTCAATAAACCGTAAAAGTCAACCCTGAAACTTTTCCTTTTCAAAATTTCCTCCAGCAAACCGTTCAAAATTTTACTTTGGGAATATAATTGTTTAATTGTTTAGAGGGCTCTGTTGTTGCTCGAGAGAGGTGCTACGACGAATGTGACACCCCCTATTAGTTAATTTATCCGATGCCTAAGTTGTGACGAATTCTAATAGTAAAGTTTGGCAAGGACCTTCCAGTTTGTATTACAGTGGAAAGTGATGGTTCAAAACAAAGTGAGAATCAATGTGTCAGTTCGCTGTAGCAAGGCACACACATTGCAGGTCTCAGTTTTGGATTTTGTAGTCAACTGAACACATTCAACGCGGCTTTCCAGTTGCAGAGAACTACCTTCACCAGTCGTTTTGATCAGTGGTGGGTAGACCTTTGTTCAGGATACTCTCTACGACCTACACTCTTTCCATATGAACACCGGCGTCAAATACTTGTGACGTTGCGTCGGCGAAAGAAAAAAAATTTGAACGGCGCACATGATGTATTTTGCACAGAATTGTGAGGCGCTTATCAGCATAGTCGGGTCTATGGGGAATGTTTCACGGAGACTGAAAGGTGATGCCTCTAACGCTCTATTGGACGATGCCATGGTATGTTCAGTTACTGATTACGGACGTCTCTGTCACGGATGTGACACAGACAGCTGTCTCAGAAACTTAATTTAAATGTCCTGTCAGGGAGCTCAAATTCTGTGTGCTATATGGGAGCAACCCCCCCCCCCCCTCAAACCAATTCTTTGTTGGTTTAAGCAGCTGAGTTTCGCTCATAACTCTCCTGATGATACAGCTCAGCTAATTTCTTTTTGCAAATAGATCGAACCTAATAAAAAATGTTAAATAAACGAAATGTTAAATTCCTGTTTGCGGATAGCAACAGCTTCGTTACTGAATGATTTACTGGCTGCTTTAATAATTCTAGAGTGCAAAAAAAATGGCTCTCAGCACTATGCGACTTAACTTCTGAGGTCATCAGTCGCCTAGAACTTAGAACTAATTAAACCGAACCAACCTAAGGACATCACACACATCCACGCCCGAGGCAGGATTCGAACCTGCGACCGTAGCAGTCGCGCAATTCCGGACTGAGCGCCTAGAACCGCTAGACCACCGCGGCCGGCTTCTAGAGTGCAGGTAAATCGTATTGCATACAGGATGGAATTATTGATAAAGGTGAAAGAAGAAAATCTTGTTATCTTCATATGATTAATTTTTTTGTTTTACTTTACATTTACCGAATGTAAAACACAATACTGTTATTTTTTCTTCTAGTACTTTACCCATATGTTTCAACAACCATGCGTCACCTTAAATAGATGTCGATTTATTTCTGAACTACAATAATTTTAAAGATAAGAGTTTAGAAGTTGGCTTTTTACTATGCCTTTCAGCACTTGGAAGTATTTCATGTTCCCTGTCTTATTTGTACCGTTAATGTGTTTTGTGGATTGCAACAGTACAAGTTACATAGTTCTCCACGTCTTTTTCCACTTCACAGTCAATTGGTATCTCATATTTTAGAACACAAAGCGAGATTTAAGTAAGCTTATATCAGCCTGCCCGGTTAGCCGTGCGGTATAACGCACTGCTTGCCTGGCGGGAAGACGTGCCGCTCCCTGACACGAATCCACCCGGCGGATTAGTGTCGAGGACCGGTGTGCCGGCCAGCCTGTGGATGGTTTTTAATGCGGTTTTCCAGCTGCTTCGGCGAATGCGGGCTGGTTCCTCTTATTCCGCCTCAGTTACACTACGTCGGTGATTTGCTGCGCAAACACTTTTTCCACATACGCGTACACCATAAATACTCTACCACTCAATCATTGGGATTAGACTCGTCTGGTGTGAGACGTTCCCGGGGGTGGTCCACTGGGGGCCGAACCGCACACATGGGTTCGGTGTGGGGCGGCGGCGGGGTGAGTGGACAGCTGTAGCCTGTTACGAGGTTGTAAACCACTGAGGGCTACGGCGGGGACGAAGGCACTCTTTCATTTCTGAGTCCCCAGTTCCATAAAATGCCATACAATACAATAAAAGCTTATATCGCCTCCCTAATCGTTCGGTGTTATATAAGTGTGGACAGAAATCAGAGGGCGGCGGTCTATTGTGATAACACCGGCGAACAAAAAGCCATTTTTGGATGTTTCCTGCCCTCAATGAGTCAATTCACACTAACTTTGGGTTGAGGAAACCGAATATGACAATGAAAAATTTTCCTTCGCTCCAGTTTCTTTGATATGCAGGGTGAGTCACCTAACATTACCGCTGGATATATTTCGTAAACCACATTAAATACTGACGAATCGATTCCACAGACCGAACGTGAGGAGAGGGGATAGTGTAATTGGTTAATACAAACCATAAAAAAATGCACGGAAGTATGTTTTTTAACACAAACCTACGTTTTTTTAAAATGGAATCCCGTTAGTCTTCTTAGCACATCTGAACATATAAACATATACGTAATCAGTGCCGTTTGTTGCATTGTAAAATGTTAATTACATCCGGAGATATTGTAACCTAAAGTTGACGCTTGAGTACCGCTCCTCCGCTGTTCGATCGTGTGTATCGGAGAGCACCGAATTACGTAGGGGTCCAAAGGGAACGGTGATGGACCTTAGGTACAGAAGAGACTGGAACAGCACATTACGTCCACATGCAAACACCTTTTTATTGGTCATTTCACTGACTCACATGTACATTACCATGAGGGGTGAGGTACACGTACACACGTGGTTTCCGTTTTCAATTACGGAGTGGAATAGAGTGTGTCCCGACATGGCAGGCCAATAGATGTTCAATGTGGTGGCCATCATTTGCTGCACACAATTGCAATCTCTAGCGTAATGAATGTCGTACACGCCGCAGTGCATCTGATGTAATGTCGCCGCAGGCTGCCACAATACGTTGTTTCATATCCTCTGGGGTTGTAGGCACATCACGGTACACATTCTCCTTTAACGTACCCCCCAGAAAGAAGTCCAGAGGTGTAAGATCAGGAGAACGGGCTGGCTAATTTATGCGTCCTCTACGTCCTATGAAACGCCCGTCGAACATCCTGTGGAAGGGTCAGCTTAGAGTCAATTGCGGAATGTGCAGGTGCACCATCATGCTGATACCACATACGTCGACGCGTTTCCAGTACGACATTTTCGAGCAACGTTGGCAGATCATTCTGTAGAAACGTGATGTATGTTGCAGCTGTTTGGGCCCCTGCAATGAAGTGAGGACCAATGAGGTGGTCGCCAATGATTCCGCACCATACATTTACAGTCCACGGTCGCTGTCGCTCTACCTGTCTGAGCCAGCGAGGATTGTCCACGGACCAGTACTGCATGTTCCGTAGATTCACTGCCCCGTGGTTTGTGAAACCCGCTTCATCGGTAAACAGGTAGAACTGCAACGCATTCCCTGTTAATGCCCATTGACAGAATTGCACTCGATGATTAAAGTCATCACCATGAAATTGCTGATGTAGCGACACATGAAACGGGTGAAAGCGGTGACGATGCAGTATCCGCATGACACTACTTTGACTCAGTCCACCGGCTCTCGCAATGTCCCATGTACTCATGTGTGGTTTCATGGCAACAGCAGCTAACACACCAATTGCACCCGCTTCTCCTGTGACGGGCCTGTTACGGACCCGTTTGCGTGCTACGACCATACCTGTTGCATACAGTTGGAGGTAGATGTTTTGCAATGTGCGGCACGTTGGATGCTCTCTGTCCGGGTACCGTTCTGCATACACCCTGCAGGCTTCAGCTGCATTTCGTCGACACTCGCCATAGATGAGTATCATCTCCGCCTTTTCAGAGTTCGAATACACCACGGTCACAGTTCCTAGAACACTACACTATCACAGACATCTGGTAACACGGTGTACTACAGTTGGTCTGCGTGCGGAGACGAATGCAGAATAACAATATCAGCAAGCGCTACATGCGGACACTGCGGCAGCTAGACCAAACCACAACAGTGCACTACAGCCACACTCGTAAACACGGTCGTCATCGTAAACATGTCCCTGCAGATGCTGCTCGCAGACCGTGGCCGGTGTTTGTTACAACACGCAACTGAACGTCGGAGCTTTCAAGCGTCAACTTTAGGTTACAATATCTCCGGATGTAATTAACATTTTACAATGCAACAAACGGCACTGATTACATATTTGTTTATATGTTCAGATGTGCTAACAAAACTAACGTGGTTCCATTTAAAAAACGTAGGTTTGTGTTAAAAAACATACTTCCGTGCATTTTTGTATGGTTTGTATTAAACAATTACACTAGCCCCTCTCCTCACGTTCGGTCTGTGGAATCGGTTCGTCAGTATTTGATGTGGTTTACGAAATATATCCAGCGGTAACGTTAGGTGATTCACCCTGTATACTAGGTTGAAGTATTTCATATCAACGATTTAAAAGAAAAAGATACATTTTAATTACATATGCTAAAAACATTAAATGTTTATTTGAATTTTTTTAAATGGTAGTTACATTTTAAGAGTTCTACTTTGTTGGAAGAATACCTCGCAGCCGGCTGGAGTGGCCGAGCGTTTCTAGGCGCTACAGTCTGGATCCGCGCCCCTGCTACGGTCGCAGGCTCGAATCCTGCCTCGGACATGTCCTTAGGTTAGTTAGGTTTAGGTAGTTGTAAGTTATAGGGGACTGATGACATCAGAAGTTAAGTCCCATAGTGCTCAGAGCCATTTGAACCATTTGAACCAACACCTCGCAGATGGTTGGGTGTGAAGAGAATCATGTGGTGGTTGCATGAGACCGTTGTGTTTTAGCTTAGCTCTTGGAACGGAGTTCCAGTGGATGCCTACACAAAGACCAACACTTCATTCCAATGGCTCTGATATCTTTGTTCCACAACAGAAATGTCCTGATGCAATATTTCTCCATGTTCATCACTGACAGCTCCACAACTGAGAGGGAAAACGTCTAGGTGGGAGCGTAGGAAATGGATTTTGAGGGACATGTTGCATCCAAGGTTATGGTATTCTCGCAGGAGCACTGTCACCAACTTCTTGGTCCATATCTTTGACAAAATTTTTGATCAACTCCGGCATGATATGTACGGCTGGAAGAAGAACATTTTTTGGGTCGACGAGAGACTTGGCAGCGACATTTTTCTTGCTAGGGTTAAGATTTCTTACAGGCCCCTGCTTTAATATAATGCTATTTTCGCTCGCTGTTGTCTCGTATACACAAGAAGCAGCAATTTTTTTGTGTACCCCAGTTGCATTCCTATGAGTGTGGCAATGACTTTTAGATCAACACAGGTTCTCCATTTGTGTTCGTGATATTTGATTGAGTCCAAGAGGGCTGTCATAGTTGCATATGTCTCTTTCATGTAAACTGAGAGACTAACAGGAATAGAAGGAAGACGGTTGCCATTGTGAAGTAACACAGGTTTCAAACTAAGCTCGGAGGAGTCAATGAACAGCATTCATTCAATTGGATCATGGTTCAAATTCAAACACTTCACCGCGCCATTCGTGTCGCAGAAAAAAAGAAGATCGGTTTTCTTCTCCAAAAAGGGAAGCAGTTCAAGGGGCCTTTTTCTGT
Organism: Schistocerca piceifrons; assembly: GCF_021461385.2. Classification (NCBI taxonomy): domain Eukaryota; kingdom Metazoa; phylum Arthropoda; class Insecta; order Orthoptera; family Acrididae; genus Schistocerca; species Schistocerca piceifrons. The sequence goes on along the minus strand of NC_060140.1, from coordinate 29,159,059 downwards.
ACTGTGAGACTGCAATATCACTTTCGAGAGGATTCCATTGATGTAGTCGAGACCCAAGAATTTCTCCCCCTCTTAACAGGTAAATGTCTGTAAGGAGATCACTCAATTCCGCATGACTCAGTATGTGCAGCTTATCATCTTTCCCCTCAAAATCAGAGTCACGGGATGTGGAAGGCTTGTTTGGTTCTTCTTCTTCTTCATCTTCTTCCACATTGTCTTCATTTTATATTTCAAACACACATTTTTCGGGTGGAGTAGGAACTGGTAAACTATCTGAATGCGGAATAGGTCGACTGGCAGATCGAAAATTCGGGTACTGAACTGTTCTTCTTTTCATCATAGACAATCCTGCCTTTATAGGTGGTGTCAAGCAGAAATAGCAGTGATCTGTATGGTTTGTAGGCTCCCGCCAAACCATAGGCACAGCAGAAGCCATAGATGGTTTCTTATTTTTCAGCCATTCTCACACTGGAACTGAACATGCGTTGCAACATGTAAGTGGAGGCCAAGACTTAACCTCGTGCCCTACTTTCTTACTGAAGTAATGCTGATAGGCAGTCTTCACAGGAGGCGTCAGACTGCGTTTCGGTGGGAAAAATGTTACTTCACCACAAATGTAACAAAAATTATGCACCTTATTTAAACATTTTCGTGGCATTTATACGAATTTTACGCTACAAATCCACTCCCAAACCAGAAATTCTGCTTTAATTACAGCAGAAACTGCATGAAACTCACAGTCACAACAATTCCCCCAAACTGAAAATTTCACTATAATAATTAAACGTCACTTTATCTCCAAAGGAACAGCTACTCTGTCATTTTATGGTGATTTTTTTAATTCAACAGACGGAAATACATGGTAATTAACAATTTTTGAGCCCGAAACATTTTCATTCCAGAATGAGATTTTCACTCTGCAGCGGAGTGTGCGCTGATATGAAACTTCCTGGCAGATTAAAACTGTGTGCCCGACCGAGACTCGAACTCGGGACCTTTGCCTTTCGCGGGCAAGTGCTCTACCATCTGGTTCGCAGGAGAGCTTCTGTGAAGTTTGGAAGATAGGAGACGAGATACTGGCAGAAGTAAAGCTGTGAGGACCGGGCGTGAGTCGTGATTCGGTAGCTCAGATGGTAGAGCACTTGCCCGCGAAAGGCAAAGGTCCCGAGTTCGAGTCTCGGTCGGGCACACAGTTTTAATCTGCCAGGAAGTTTCAACACTTTCATTGTTGGCCAGTTTAATCATTGTGCAAAGTGAAGGGTAATTCGTCTGAGCAGACCGTTCTCCACCATTCTCACAAAGTCAGATTTGTGTGCTGCTGACGAGTTGCTGCTTCCATTTTACGCACGATGTTTAGTCTTTCCACCCACAAGTCTCCTCCCGGTGCTGCGAATTATGCTGTTATGTTTCGTATTCTAACTGGTATCGACACGAGAAAAGCCTAATTTCATACTATGGTAAACATTTTTTTCTGATAATGGCATCTGTTTCAGTACCTGTAACCTCTGCGAGACTATTGTCTTGCAACCATCGATGAATGAGTCGTGTGCTTAAGTACGATCCTTAAAAGATCCCGTGTAGAAGGTTTACTCTTAGTCAGCCTCATACGCATGTCACATGAACATTGCGATGAGTCTCTGTACGCTCGTCAAGACCTCGGAACGACGCTTTGCGGTACAATCTACGCTTTTCAGATTGTTGCCTGTGTTCTGCTTCAGTAAGTCCGAAAATTCTCCCCTGACAAACTATCTCCAAATAGCATCTTGACGGTATTACGTTTCTTTTTGTTTGCGGCCGTCGGGCGCGATCCACTTGGCCAGCTACCTATATATGTCATGCTATAAACTGTAATGTGCAACACTTACTTCAGTAAATGAAAAACATATTCAATCACACACACACACACACACACACACACACACACACACACACACACACACACACAGACACACACATAGTGCGTCCCTCCTAAGAGTCGCCAGGGGCATTATAAGGTGGCATCATTTTGAGCGACATTACACCTACCACTCCGGAAAGAAGACCATTTAATAGTATAAACATCGAGACAGGAAACCATTAACAATACTGACATCGGCTAGTGATCTTAATTTGTAGCAGAATATCTGCACGTTAGGCGATACTGAAGCCGACGGAGACGGGAGGCTGGCAGGGGATCGGGAAAGACACAAGAGAGGCAGACAGGCCTGAGATCTGAAGACAACAGCGCCCATAAGCTACTGGAAACCCCAGGCGGGTGGACCGCAGGTTAGCGGGAGCCACGTGGCCGAGGACAAGGAGAAGACGCAGGGGCTCGCTCACAAAACGCGTGGCGGCGTGTAGGTGGTTTTTCCAATGGCTGGAACGGAAGCTTCTGGAACAGTCAGGAAGCTTCTAGAAGCTTCGGTTGGTTGCAAAACTGAGATTGGTCGGCGCTCGGAAAGGAACGGCTTCCAGCAACATGATTGGCCACGCACATTAAAAGGGGGAAGAAAAAAGGAACAGGAGCTACGAAAAAGCGTAGCGACTGTGAGGCACTGGGGCGTCGAGGAGAGAGGTTGGTCCTGGCGAGGTGTGCGACCTCGTTACTGGGACAGAGTACTTGTAGCGAGAGCCTGAGGATCATTTGGTGTTCAATGGCAGCCGTGGAGGTACCTACGGAAGCTTTTGGTGAGGTAGAATTTATGTTATCTCGCTGAGGCAAGAATCTTTGCAGCGATAAACGTTAGATCACTTTAGTGGTTAGGGAAGTAAAGTAAATTGCTGATCACGTGTCTTTTTCGTTCTATGCTGACGCTTCACGTTGCTAGTCGCGTGTGTAGTTCTAAATATAATTGCAATTGCCATAGCTGATGTTAGTATTCCGCGCTTGAATTAACGGCCACGAATATATCACAGTGCCAGACAGAGCGATTACCAAATGTGAATAGGCAGAACTAAAATGTTGCTCGTACTGTGTAATCTTGTATAGAGTAAACTACGGAAGAGTAAAGAATTTAACACTAATGAGTGTATCATTTCATAGCTAATACTTTCCTTTGTCATTTTATTATCTCCTTATTTGTGTATTTCATGTTTGCAACCACCTGGTGGAGGCAGTGTTTGTAGGTCTTCACATCCGAACATTCTAGCATATACTGAGGATATGGTTAGAAAGCAACCAGATTTGCATACGACTAGTTGAGGTCACATATAGAGCAAAGGACAAGCTTAACCTTCTGGAGAGCGTATAAGTGTCAGGGCGACAAATTAGCGTTATAAAACCCGTTGTGCAAAACTTTTCACTTATACATTCGGCTCGCAGGCTTACCCATCAGCAGAAAAGAGCAAAACAGAAGCGGTAGCTTACAGCATTTTCTCTGGCGTTTCGCCAGATACACAGTAGATGGAGTCAGCCCAAACAAATACTGCTATAGAAGACTTTCGTAGGATGTACAGTGTGGACAGAGAGCGCCGGTTTGTTTCCCGTTGCGAGAAAATGATTTTCAAAGCGGTGTTTTACGTGTTCATTCATTGAGCGGCCCCAATTTAGTGTAATTCGATATTCGTTTTAGCTGTCTCAATTAAGTGGGACACCAGAGCGCGAATCATGTCCACGCAACAGCAGCAACAGAACTGCCTTGACCTGCGTTAACTGCTACTGCCGTGCATCAGCGCTGCTCAGTCGCCGCTTGAATTCTACTGTGCCTCTTAATACAGACCGATGAAACGAACGGTTGGTTGATTGAACGATTGGGGAAAGGGACCAAACAGCGAAGTCATCGGTTCCATGATCTAAGGTGGCAGAAGCCAAGGGAGGAACTATAGAAACAGCACAGTCCAGTCAAGGGGAAGGGAACACGGACAAACGAAGAGTTAAAAAGAACGTCGCAGCAGCAGGAAGAGTAAAGAGCAGGAGGGGTAGGGAGGGTGGGAGGGGACAGCAAGAGAGCAGTGGGACCGCAGAGATGCGACGCACGTTGGGGCGCCAGCACCACACCACGAGCACGACACAACGAGTACAACGGCAGGGGAAGAAGACACAAGAAAAGGGGAAACAAAACGACGCAAAAGACGAGACAAAACGTGCGGGAAAGGGGGTGGAGGAAGACCATGGCCAGGTGGACGCAAAGCCAAGGTCTTCGTAACCAACGTCAACGCTAACTGACGGAGTCCAACTCTAGAGGGAATTCAGGTACTTAAGAGCTGGGAGGACAAACCACTTCCGCAAAGAAAACTGAGGATAGACGTAAAAATGCGAGGGTTGTCCACTAACAAGAAAGGTCATATGGCATATTTATTGTGAAGGCCTAAAAGGCTTGGGCAGCAAAATATGGATCTCTGGCCGGGGGGCCCCACAGCTACAGAGGGGGGCGGACCACTGCAGAGCAAAGAAACCATAGGTCAAATCTCGAAATTTATTAGAAATGGGGTAGCCCTCCAAGAGGCTGCCCACGATTGAGCATAAAGATATTTGACGAGCAGGAGTACCAAGATCGGCGAGAAGCAGAGACCAAGGGGTGGCGGAAAACACTGAGCGATAGCCTGGAGGCGACTCTTTGAGTCCGTACATAACAAAACTCAGGTGAGGATGGATCATTTAATAAAGCAGAGGGCTCGCCATCAGTTTTGTGCTAAACACCCCCACACATAGCAAGCAACAGATGGTGTCCTGTGCCAGCATAAGGCATGAAAGCATATCTCACGTGATTGGAGTAAAAAATAATAGCATCAGCAGGCAGAACAAACAATGGAACACCACTGGGGCGATGGACGTTTTCAGACACCAGAAGAGATCCATTCAAATCTGGGACCAAGTATATAACCAAAGTGGGGTGGTTGGGAGAGAACATCGGTAAGAGGGCAAGGAGAGGAGATGGAAATCACAGCAAAGAGAAGTGGGGTGGAGTCAAACTGGTAAACCCACCTGCAGGCAGGCAGTGGGCAGGCAATGTCCCAAAGCCGAAAATACAATAGAATAGGGGCGGGGAGGTGAAAAGGGGAAGAGTGGATAGTGATGGCACAGGAAACCAGGAGCTGGGACTGACAAACCAAATGGGTATGGAACCCAATGTCAACCAGATGACTATCGACAGGGATAGTGCAAAAGGCAATAGTGGACAAATGGTTACCACAATGGTGAACTGGTTCCAAAAGGAGCAGTGTGGAAGGGGCAGGAAATACACATTTAACAGCCTTAGTACAGATGAGACAGAACTAATGCCTGATAAAGGTGGAGAAGAGTCAAATATCTGCACCCCAAAACGTGTGGGCAATCAGGCAAAGGACATCGAGTTTATGAGAACACCAAACCTTCAGAAGGCGGATATGGGTCAACCAAGTAAGGTTGTTGCCAAAAAGAAAACCCAAGGAATGGAACTTGGAAACCGCAGATAGGTGCTGGGCACTGAGGTAGAGCTCTGCATCAGGATTGTCTGTGTGACGTATGGCGGTAGAAATACACCTCCCTCGACTTAAGTGGAGAGAACTGAAAACTGTGTGTGGGTATCCATGGAAAAGCTTGCCAGATGGCACCCTGGAGTTGTCTCTCTGCAACGGCCATTGAGTGGGTTCAAAATGGTTCAAATGGCTCTGAGCACTATGGGACTTAACTTCTAAGGTCATCAGTTCCCTAGAACTTAGAACTACTTGGGACACATCTCATCTTTTTCTCTTTTATAGGTCGAGGAGGACAGATCACAGAGAGAGATAGAGCAGGCTTCTGTAAGATCTGGATGAGAGAGAGAGAGTGGGTAACCTTGGAGCACACAGACTGAGTTGAGGCAGCAGCCCTACGGCCTGGGAGACACCAGAGGGAGGTGGGAAAAGGAAGGAAGAGAGGCAAAGCTGGATGTCGTCGACACAGGGTGAAGATGAACATATTTCTGACGAGCCTCAGTGTAGGATAAACGATCAAGGGACTTATACTCCTATATCTTCTTCTCCATCTTTCAAACTGGGCCATCTAGTGAGTGTGGAAAGTGACAGACATGAAAGTTAACACACATGGGCCACTTCATGTTACACTGATGACACATAACCCTGACCTTCTCTCGGAGGTTAACTCCCTCAGATGCCAGAATAAAGGTGCCGGTATCAATACGATTATCCATGCGATCTTTCTGAACACATCGAACAAAATGAACGCCCTCTCATTCCATAATGGCCTGGAGTTGCTCATGAGTTTGAAGGATGAGGTCCTTATGAAAAATGGCTCACCGTAACGTGATGTCGCCAAGATGGTCACAGTCTTGAAGTGGTACAGACTGAGTGGCAGAACAAGTTCTGATCAACAGCAAACCTCACCCCATCTCACTGAGTGGCTGCACTTCGCCAGACTTCTTGTCTCAGATATTTTGCACAAAAAATAAGGGCTTGGTGGCGGTGAAAGAGTCCCCATCAGTCCTAATGCAGACCAGGTAGCGGGTTAAACGTTTCACCTCAAGCCATCAAGCCTGGACCTCCTCACAGGTCGTAAGAAGCAGCATTAAATGATCCATTACCAACCAAAGAGATGGCTGTAGAACAAGGGCAGTTTTTTGAAGCTTAATGCGTTTCACAAGCAAAGCAATCGCCCTGATATTACTCAATCTAATCACGGGCTATCCTCATACGGGTCACCCGGCCACAGCAACCGCCATCTGGCGTGGCGGCCGTTGCCGGGAGCTCCAATGTTCCAGAATGAGAAATGATAAACAACCACTTCTAGGCATTCTTGGGGAATCAACAACTCAGGCTCTCAGGGGGCTCAGTCAGATGGGTACTTAACAGCCGCACCACACGCACTGGCCGCACACGCTGCTGACCTATCGGTGTGGAAGGAGGCGCTACGGCAGGTAAGCAAGAGGAGAACGATGGGGGAAGAGGAATTGATGCTAGGGAGTGAGTTCTCCCACACAAGGCTCACAGTGCAAAATTAGGAAGTGCAGGTTAAACCCTCAAAGGGGCACCAAAAACACCAAAAGGCGAAAAAGAAATAGCAAGGCGAACAAAACCGCAAGCAATGCAACAAACCACGGCAATAGCCGAGTCGACATAAGGAGAAATACCGAGATAGGGGAAGGAGGGCGCAAAGGGAAAGAAGCGAGTCTTTATTCAGGTGAGAGGTTTTTGTCCACGAAGCGCCAAGCGAAGTAGTAAAGTGGTTACTGTACGGCGCTGAAGTAGGCAACACAAAATGGTGTGATCGGTGCCTTCCTCCACGCCAGAATCACATAGTGTCGAATCAGGCATTTGGAGACGGTAGAGATGTAGTCAGAGTCAGCCGTCGTTAAACCGAATGTGGAACGGGGCGTGCGGAAACTTTGCGGGGACATATTAATAAAATGGGAGGTCCGTTCACACGTTTGATATTATAATTGCATAATGGCTTCCGCTACGTTGGTACGACGGCGGCAAGACACTAGATTCACCGCCAATAACCGCGATCACTTCACAGGGACACGTTTGGGACGCCTGGTCTAACTGCAATTACCTTTGAATTACGTGTCTGTCTGAAGCTGGCAGTACTCTTCCCTGAACAGGCAGCACAGCGCTTGTTCACATTTCCTGTCTCTCCATCTCCTCTTGTGTAGGGTTAATCAACCTTGTATGCTGACGTAATACACAATGAAATGTCTCTCGTGATTTAAAAGGAATATCTTTCCTTATAAGAAATTCAGTTCGGGGAAGTATGTTAATGATTCAAGAAACGCTGCCTACTTAACGATGCAGTGCCGGAAACAGTATTCAGCGTCAAGATGCTGGGAGCGCCTGCTGCATGCTGGAAGCACATTGCGGTACATTACACGCTCATTAAATTTTGCCGAAGGCCTGCTAACGTCCATTGCAACGTCGAAGTACCCATCGTGTCGGCTGATGAATTAGTTAGATGAATACTTCCTGCTGCATTTGGCTGCAAACGATGTAGTCTGAAACAGCACTGCTAGGTAAATTTCTGCTGAAACACTTGTTGTGTCCACCTGCATCGCTGAGTCGCCATCACTCCTAACGTCAATGCGACATACGTTTCAATGCTACGTAGCTTTTGACCACATTCCTACTAGAATGAACAAAGTAAGAGCATATGGACTATCAGACCAATTGTGTGATTGGATTGAAGAGTTCCTAGATAACAGAACGCAGCATGTCATTCTCAATGGAGAGAAGTCTTCCGAAGTAAGAGTGATTTCAGGTGTGCCGCAGGGGAGTGTCGTAGGACCATTGCTATTCACAATATACATAAATGACCTTGTGGATAACATCGGAAGTTCACTGAGGCTTTTTGCGGATGATGCTGTGATATATCGAGAGGTTGTAGCAATGGAAAACTGTACTGAAATGCAGAAGGATATGCAACGAATTGACGCATGGTGCAGGGAATGGCAATTGAATCTCAATGTAGACAAGTGTAATGTGCTGCGGATAAATAGAAAGAAAGATCCCTTATCATTTAGCTACAGTATAGCAGGTCAGCAACTGGAAGCAGTTAATTCCATAAATTATCTGGGAGTACGCATTAGGAGTGATTTAAAATGGAATGATCATATAAAGTTATCGTCGGTAAAGCAGAGGCCAGACTGAGATTCATTGGAAGAATCCTAAGGAAATGCAATCCGAAAACAAAGGAGGTAGGTTACAGTACACTTGTTCGCCCACTGCTTGAATACTGCTCATCGGTGTGGGATCCGTACCAGATAGGGTTGATCGAAGAGATAGAGAAGATCCAACGGGGAGCAGCGCGCTTCGTTACAGGATCATTTAGTAATCGCGAAAGCGTTACGGAGATGACAGATAAACTCCACTCGAAGACTCTGCAAGGGAGACGCTCAGTAGCTCGGTACGGGCTTTTGTTGAAGTTTCGAGAACGAAGAGTCAAGCATATATTGCTCCCTCCTACGTATATCTCGCGAAGAGACCAAGAGGATAAAATCAGAGAGATTAGAGCCCACGAAAGAATCATTTAGTAATCGCGAAAGCGTTACGGAGATGACAGATAAACTCCACTCGAAGACTCTGCAAGGGAGACGCTCAGTAGCTCGGTACGGGCTTTTGTTGAAGTTTCGAGAACGAAGAGTCAAGCATATATTGCTTCCTCCTACGTATATCTCGCGAAGAGACCATGAGGATAAAATCAGAGAGATTAGAGCCCACGAAGAGGCATACCGACAATCCATCTTTCCACGAACGAGACTGGAGTAGAAGGGAGAACCGATAGAGGTACTCAAGGTACCCTCCGCCACACACCGTAAGGTGGCTAGCAGAGTATGGATGTAGATGTAGATGTAGAATATTAAATCATAATCGATGGATCCCGTACCTGTAAACCGTCAACCCCTTTTAAACCAACGGAAATTTCTAAACATTTATGAATAATGTTGATGTGAATTCACTTTATAAGACGCAGCGAAATCCTCTTTAACTGTTGTGTTAGTCTGCGCGACGTCTTAAATTAAATTTTGGCTCAAAAATGGTTCAAATGGCTCTGAGTACTATGGGACTTAACTTCTGAGGTCATCAGTCCCCTAGAACTTAGAACTACTTAAACCTAAGGACATCACACACATCCAAGCCCGAGGTAGGATTCGAACCTGCGACCGTAGCGGTCGCTTGGTTCCAGAGTGTAGCGCCTAGAACCGCTCGGCAACTCCAGCCGGCTAAATGTTGTCGCAATAAAAGTTTTCCTTTCTTTTTTTTCGCAAGCGTTGTTAAATTTATAGGACACTTAATGAAATTCATGAGAAGGCGAATGTACCGAAAACTTAAGTCGCTAAATGATGGGTTGTGAATGGGAAAAGGGAGAAATAAATGGGACGCAGACATGGAAAAAAAATGCAGAAAAGTAGACGGAAGAAGAAGGTCTGATCAACATCAAAGCGGCCTGGACGTATTCCTCAGAATGTTTGCGGTGTCTACACATCGTGTCTACGTAACTCCGTACTCGGCAAGTCAACGTAAAGTGTAAAAGAGCGAGGCACAAATGACTATGTTCCTCCGTATGAGTCTCGTTTTCTCCAGATTCACGGTCCAGAAGGATCCTTCCAGTTTTGTGCAAATGACGGCTCCGTAAGCATTCCCAGTAGTGTTTCGCAAAAGAAATGTCTTGTTTCCTGCAGGGATTCCCATTTGCGATCACGAAAGCATTTCCGTAAAAGCCGAGTGCTGATCGAACCAGCATACCTCTGCATTGCTTCGATGGCTTTCCTTAAAATGATTTGATAAGGATCCAAAACATTCGGGCAGTACCCAAGTACGGGTCGTACAGATGTTCTGTATGTGTCTCCTTTATAGATGAGCTAGAGTTCCCTAAATTTTTTCCAATAAACAGAAGACGACTATTCGCCTTCCGTTGCAAGATTGTTCCTTCTACTCACTCGCATTAACCTACATTTTTCCGCAATTAGACCAAGCTCTCATTATTCACACCAAAAATACAATATGTCTAAATTATCACCCATCTTCCTACAGTATTCAACGACGGCACTTTCGCGTACACTGCAATAGCACCAACAGAGTGGCACGTTGTTGCTCACCCTTTGCGCCAAATCGTTACAGCGGTCTTCAGTCCAAAGACTAGTTCGATGCAGCTCTTCACGCTACTCTATCTTCTGCAAGCCTTTCCACTGCCGAATAACTACTGCAGCCTACATGCAACTGAACCTATTTACTCTAATGACCCCTTGTTATCCCTCTACAATTTTTACCCCCCCAGACTTACCTCCAGTACGTAATTGACAATTCGTTGATGCCTCAGAATACGTCCTAACCACTGAGCCCTCCTTTTACTCGACTTGTGTCGTAAGTTTGTTTTATCCCCAATTCCATTCAGTACCTCTTCATTAATTACGCATTCTTTCCATCTAATCTTCAGTATTCTTGTACAACACCACATTCCAAAAGCTTCAATTCTCTTCTCATCTGAATTGCTTAGTGTCCACAAAGCTACATTCACGACAAATACCTTCAGAAAAAACCTTCCATAACACTTAAATTTATATTAAATGTTCACAAATTCTTATTTTTCAGAAGTAATTTTCGTGATACAACCAGTCTGCATTTTATGCCGTTTCTATTTAGGCCATCATCAATTGATGTATGTGAGGAACAAAAGCGGTCCAGTCACACTTCCCTATTCCACTAGCGACGAATCCCTGGTCTGTGGTGAGTAGTCGCCGTCCAGACAACGTAAAGAATTCTTATACTTAAAAGGTCTTTGAGCCACTCGCGTATCTGAGGATCTCTTCTTTATGTTCGCTCGTTCGTGTGTAACAAACGGCGGTTAATCTTATGTACGGGGAACTGAGGTTCTCCCTGAAATTGGTATAATGAGGTAATATGTTGATTAATTATTTCTAAATGAAATGTGGTTGTGAAAATTCGTGGTACCTCCAGCTGTTTCTTGTGGTGGGAGGAACAGAACGGAACAGCCTCGTCACGAGCTGCAAGCGTGAGCAGGTGTGGCGAGTCGCATTCAGACACCGAAAGGTAAGGCGGACGTTTCAGAGGCCTTTGAGCGTCAAGGCCAGCTCAGAAGAAAAACGAGAAGGCGGTATATTGTCTGTGACGGCGTCGAAACATACACTCTAAACCTGGCTGACTTAATTTAGCGGAAATGGAAGAGGATGTAGATGAAGATGAAATGGGAGATATGATATTGCGTGAAGAGTTTGACAGAGCACTGAAAGATCTGAGTCGAAACAAGGCCCCCGGAGTAGACAACATTCCATTACAAGTACTGACAGACTTGGGAGAGCCAGTCAAGACGAAAGCATATAAAATGTAGACTGGCAATGGCAAGGAAAGTGTTTCTGAAGAAGAAAAATTCGTTAACATCGAGTATAGATTTAAATGTCAGGAAGTCGTTCCTGAAAGTACTTGTATGGAGTGTAGCCATGTATGGAAGTGAAACGTGGACGATAAATAGCTTTCACAAGAAGAGAATAGAAGGTTTCGAAATGTGGTGCTACAGAAAAATGCTGCAGATTAGATGGGTAGATCACATAACCAATGAGAAGGTATAGAATAAAATTGGGGAGAAGAGGAGTTTGTGGCACAACTTGACTAGAAGGAGGGATCGGTTGGTAGGACATGTTCTGAGACATCGAGGGATCATCAATTTAGTATTGAAGTGCAGCGTGGAGGGTAAAAATCGTAGAGGGAGACCAAGAGATGAATAAACTAAACAGATTCAGAAGGATGTAGGCTGCAGTAGTTACTGGGAGATGAAGAATTCCTGCACAGGATAGAGTAGCATGGAGAGCTGCATCAAACCAGTCTCAGGACTGAAGACCACAACAATAACAACAACAAGTGAAAATCAGACCAAGACAGTTAACTATACCCGCCAGGATAGCCGAGAGCGCTCATGCACTGCTTCATGGACTCGGGTAGGCGGGCCGGCCCCAGATCGAATCCGCCCGGCGGACTAACGCCGAGGGCCGGTGCGCCGGCCAGCCTGGGTGTGGTTTTTAGGCGGTTCTCCACATCCTTCTGGGTGAATACTGCGCTGGTCCCTATGTTCCGCCTCAGTTGCACGACTCGCAGACATTTGAAACACGTTCGCATTCTTGCACGGCTTACACTCGACGCAGACAGTTGGGGTACACACATTCCGTCCCTGGGGGGGGGGGGGGGGGGGAGGGGGGTACGGGGTGGCGACAGGATTGGCATCTGGCCACGCCAACACGCCGAATCCGGTTAACCATAACAGCAAACCCCAGAAGTGGGGATTATTGCTTGGAAAGAGAGAGACCAAGACGGTTAACGATCACTTTTCATCAAATACGTGTTATGTTGGTGATTCATTCATCCACCTCTTTTGGTAACAAATGTTAAAAATTCTGTCATAAATTCTTAATGGTTCACAAAATGAATATTTAACTAACAATCTCTGAGCTGAGAAGCTTCCAATTGTTAATAACTTTTTACGATATTAATAGGTATCAAATTTTTGTTCTTCTTTAACAATAACGAATCTGTGAAAACATTTCCACCAAGAGGGGTGCTTCTGATTCTTCGATGGATGGAATGATACGTAGATGGTTACATGTGGCAAAAAGGTGTGGACACGAGTGTCAAGAGTAACCAAGTTGGCCCGGTGGTTGAGGCCCTGGACTCACATTTGGGCAGACATGGGTTTTACCTCCACTACCAAATAAACTATTTCTTCATGCCTCAAGACATTTGTGAAACCATCATTCTTTCTTCTTTCTTAAAGTTCTATTAAAGAATAGTGTCAAAATGCGCTGCAATCTGTAACGCCAGAAATGCATATCCTCCTATTTCCATCTATTGTACTGTAATTTTTTTCCTTATTTTGTGCCGCGAAGGATTAGCCGAGCGGTCTAAGGCGCTGCAGTCATGGGCTGAGCGGCTGGTCCCGGCGGAGGTTCGAGTCCTCCCTCGGGCATGGGTGTCTGTCTGTTTGTCCTTAGGATAATTTAGGTTAAGTAGTGTGTAAGCTTAGGGACTGATGACCTTAGCAGTTAAGTCCCATAAGATTTCACACACATTTGAACACATTCCTTATTTTGTTACCTGAAGATATGACATTTCGATGTCTTTATATGTTGTAATTGTTTTACAATTTGTATATATACTTGTGCATTTATGTCGATGTATAATTGGTTTGTTTTGTAAATATTATTTGTATTTTTATGCTGGGTGTTGCCTATGGAAATCTATGCTATCGAACGATTACATCGATAGGTCGTGTGGAGAACCATAGTGTTTAGGATCTTGGGTAGTGTTACCTCTGCCGCGTAGAGCGCGGGCAGAGCAGACAGTGTCTGGCTGGAGTAGGGTGGTGGAGCAGGTGTGTTGAGTGGCGCTCCCGCGAGTTGCCGCGCTTTCGGGGTTTGGCAGCATGTAATTGCGCTCGACTTGCTATGATAGTTTCTGGCACGGTGTCGAGGACGGGAAACATTAGCTGGCACACATCAAGAGCCCGTGTCGCGTGGTGACCATGTCGAGAAGAAGGCGGGCCAACATCCAGCTTCTGCAACAGCTACGGCCGACAATGAGTGACTGTCGCCACCTCCTCGATCGACATCTTCAAACCCTCAATCAACCAACAAGGAAGACTGAAAGCACGTAAAGTTTTAGAACTGAATGGCAGACCTCAGCTTTTCAAACTGTTCCATTTGAATCACTACAATACAGCAACTTAGCATTAACCTTTGTTGCTCATTGTCCCAATTGCATTACCAAGCAGGGTCCCTTCCTTTTCTGAAATGAATTCGAGTGTCGTTCAAATACAAACGCCAGCATTAAAGTAATATCATTCCATATCACTGCTTTAATTTCAAAGTTGAGTTAAAGTATTCGTAGCTGGCTACAATATTTAGATTACACAAGCACAAATTAAGAGTGTGAGTTTTGTTGCCATATTTTAGCTTACCTGTGACTGTAACTCAGCTTTGTACGTACCAAATTTTACTATTTTTAAATGTTCAAAATCATTTAATTCAAGTTCAAAGTTAAATCTCCTATTTCTAAATTGCGTAGATTCAAGCAGCTTTAGAGATGATTGTTGACGTAACCCAAGACTAACCTTATTTTATTTTATTTCGTAGTGCTTCAGAGGCAAAGTTCACTATTAATTTCAGTCACTAAATTAACTATCAATTTTCCGGTTTTATTAATTCTTATGCTAAATTAAGTCAGAGTGTAGCGAAATTTATTACTTCTGACAAACATTCAATTTTCACACAACACGTGTCAACCTTCAGTTGCCACGCTTTTAGTGCTAATTACATGTGCATTAACCTATCTTTTTCAGTTATTATAGTAGTTGTCCATAGGACTGGCGACCGTAATTTTCCCCAAATCTCAAACATCTAATTAACTCCAGATAATTGTTAACCTAACGACCGCACATTTACTTTCTTCATTAAGTTTACCCTTTTTCAAAATTAATTTCCACCAATTTCATTTGCATTTTTCCCTTCATTTAGATGTAACCCTTTACTCCCTCTTTACCGACAGATTAACTTCGGTAACGATTGCTTTTCCCAAATTTCCATTAGGTACACGAGGTTTAATTTTTCACTGTCATTAAGGTCGATAAGTGAATGGGCGGTTACAAATCTTTTAGGAAAGCAACATGATAGCTAACCATCGAAGCATTCGTACGAATGTGTACCGTGTCTCCCTCAAATGTCTGCCTACTGTGCTACGCTTGGAATATCGTTCGAACTTTAGTACTGACATCTTTTGTGATTTATTTCTCACCTGGGCGCCAATGCTGAATTCTGTGCAACATTTGGCCGCCTGTATGACAGCAGAATACAAGGGATAATGTGACCATAAATCTACTACAATTCTGGTGGTAGATGTTCGAATTATTAGTCTTGTACAGCTCCACTTAGAGAACTGTTGAGAAAGTGCGGCTTATTGTGTAGGGCTCAAACGAACAGCATGTAGCGTAGCGTGTGCACGATGGGCGAAGTAGGGGCGACGGGGACGGGGGAGAAGTCGCGTCCCGTCGACGGGAAGGTAGTTAGAGATGGAGCGCAAGTTATGCTTTGATAAGGATGCAGAATGAATTCGTCTGTTTCATTTCCAAAGAACCCATCCTGGCATCTGCACAGGCGGGACGCCGGTATATGGAAGGGCGGACGGAGTTGAACCACCGTCAGGTCAAACTCGCGTCCAGACTCCTAAAACTGACAAAGCTCGTCCTGTGTACAGCGCGTCTCTCATATCGTCGATTCGACTGGGCATGGCTGTCGCATACTTTGACAGTGGTTTCAGAGCTGTTTGTGGGTGAGTATTCTGTAATGCTTTTAATCTCTCACAAGTAAATGGAGCAGTCTCCATTGAAAATGACACGTATATTTTACTGTATTGGACGGTTGATTCCGGACTTCTCCGGCTCCGACTTCGTGTGTTGCGCTATACATCCCTGTTTTGACTCCTGTGCAAGTGGAGCGCATGGATGTGTGCATGCTTCTTGCAGAAGGGGTATGTACCGGGTGAGTAAAAAGTCAGTATAAATTTGAAAACTGAATAAATCACGGACTAATGTAGATTGAGAGGTACAAATTGACACACATGCTTGGAATGACACGGTGGTTTATTAGAACAAAAAAAATACAAAAGTTCAAAAATGTCCGACAGATGCCGCTTCATCTGATCAGAATAGCAATAAGTAGCATAACAAAGTAAGACAAAGATGTTCTTTACAGGAAATGCTCAATATGTCCACCATCATTGCTCAACAATAGCTGTAGTTCGGTGAATGATGTTGTGAACAGCACTGTAAAGCATGTCCGGAGTTATCGTGACGCATTGGCGTCGGATGTCGTCTTTCAGCATCCCTAGAGATGTCAGTCGATCACGATGCACTTGCGACTTCAGGTAACCCCAAAGCCGATAATCGCACGGACTAAGGTCTGGGGACCTAGGAGACCAAGCATGATGAAAGTGGCGGCTGAGCACACGATCATCACCAAGCGACGCGCGAAAGAGACCTTTCACGCTTCTAGCAATATGGGGTGGAGCGCCATCCTGCATAAACATCGCACGTTCCAGTAGGTGTTTATCAGCCAGGCTGGGGATGATGCGATTCTGTAACATATCGGCGTGCCTCTCACCCGTCTCGGTAGCAGTTACTGACGTTTTGCTGTCCAGCGCCATCTGTCGGACGTTTTGTGAACTTTGTTTTTTTTGTTCTAATAAAACTCCATGTCATTTCAAGCATGTGTGTCAATTTTTACCCCTCTATCTACATTATTCCGTGGTTTATTATGTTTTCAAATTTATACTGACATTTTAATTACCCGGTATTAATTGTTGATAAATACTAATCAGAAAATCTAAAGAAAACGTTATTTCGTGTATCAGCTGCACTTCTCAAGAAGTTAATTAAGCTATCTTTATTTCCTAAAGCAGTGCGAAGCAACAATGCAAAAGAAATAAATAAAAACTCTAAAACGCTGTTTTAGAGCATTAGAAAATTAGATATTATATCATTATTATTTCTTACATAAAACTAACATGTTTTTATTTTTAACTACTAATCACGTGAAAATGCGGATTGTAACACTGTATTACAATCTGGAAAAAAATGAGGCACTTCTAAGAGCGAATAAGTTTTCTCAAAGGTGGCATACCATTATCGATGTAGACCTATGTAAGGGTTTATTTAACATGAGTGCATATCATGTGTATGTACCAAATTTCAATTTACTTTTATGCGATTACAACTGAAGATAAAAGATGTTTTCTTTGTTAAAATTTTGGTAATTATTTAATTAGCATGTTGTCGTTGTTGTTGTGGTCTTCAGTCCTGAGACTGGTTTGATGCAGCTCTCCATGCTACTCTATCCTGTGCAAGCTTCTTCATCTCCCAGTACTTACTGCAACTTACATCCTTCTGAATCTGCTTAGTGTATCTCTTGGTCTCCCTCTACGATTTTTACCCTCCACACTGCCCTCCAATGCTAAATTTGTGATCTCCTGGTGCCTCAGAACATGTCCTACCAACCGGTCCCTTCTTCTGGTCAAGTTGTGCCACAAACTCCTCTTCTCCCCAGTTCTATTCAATTCCTCCTCATTAGTTATGTGATCTACATATCTAATCTTCAGCATTCTTCTGTAGCACCACATTTCGAAAGCTTCTATTCTCTTCTTGTCCAAACTATTTATCGTCCACGTTTCACTTCCATACATGGCTACACCCCATACAAATACTTTCAGAAACGACTTCCTGACACTTAAATCAATACTCGATGTTAACAGATTTCTCTTCTTCAGAAACGCTTTCCTTGCCATTGCCAGTCTACATTTTATATCCTCTCTACTTCGACCATCATCACTTATTTTGCTCCCCAAATAGCAAAACTCCTTTACTACTTTAGGTGTCTCATTTCCTAATCTAATTCCTTCCCTCAGCAGCACCCGACTTAATTCGAATACATTCCATTATCCTCGTTTTGCTTTTGTTGATGTTCATCTTATATCCTCCTTTCAAGACACTGTCCATTCCGTTCAACTGCTCTTCCAAGTCCTTTGCTGTCTCTGAAAGAATTTCAATGTCATCGGCGAACCTCAAAGTTTTTATTTCTTCTCCATGGATTTTAATACCTACTCCCAATTTTTCTTTTGTTTCCTTTACTGCTTGCTCAATATACAGATTGAACAACATCAGGGATAGGCTACAACCCTGGCTCACTCCCTTCCCAGCCACTGCTTCCCTTTCATGTCCCTTGACTCTTATAACTGCCATCCGGTTTCTGTACAAATTATAAATAGCCTTTCGCTCCCTGTATTTTACACCTGCCACCTTCAGAATTTGAAAGAGAGTATTCCAGTCAGTTAATTAGCATTCCCATTGTATAATAAGTACAGAACTTAAGCATAGGAAAAAAAGTTGCAACTAGCGAGACTGGAACAAACGTCTTCGCGATTACCCTGGTTACGATACTAATATGCTACCGAATTAGATTCTGCTGAAATGTTTCATAATGTTATTTCTCAAGAACGGTTTATAAAATTGATGACCGGACACTTACATTAAGGTGTCATTTTGAGTAATGCTGCTAGCAACTCCCCTTCTGTCCTGTGAGTGTAGCACTGAACATATCGACTGCAACTGAGCAGTCCGGCCGGTGTGTGCCGAGCGGTTCTAGGCGCTACAGTCTGGAACCGCGCGACTGCTACGGCCGCAGGTTCGAATTCTGCCTCGGTCATGGATGTGTGTGATGTCCTTAGGTTAGTTAGGTTTAAATAGTTCTAAGTTCTAGGGGACTGATGACCTCAGATGTTAAGTCCCATAGTGCTCACAGCCATTTGACCATTTGCTAGAGTAGCTTTATGCTTAACTGAGAACAACAACTTAGTTTGAATTTTATCCATAGTGAATGCTGTCGAACTCCGTGATTGTTCCTTTATGGGGTTGTAGAAAAATATCCGCTACCAGTCACAATAAAAGGTTGTTTATTCGTCACACGACCAGTTTCGGGCTTGCGCCCATCTTCAGGTGTTTATACATTGATTTACATGTTTGTACTGTTGGAGATCACTGTATAAATACAAAAAATTATTTGCTGGTGACTACACAAATACAAGTGGGACAATTGTAAGTGGTAAGTGCAATAAGTGGTAAGTGTAATAATCATATTGTAAACACAACCTGTAACTGGCATTCTATAATGTGTAATAGCTTTCAAAACATTTCATATATGTAACATTATTGTACCTCCTAGATCTAAGTTCTCTGACAACAGTGTGATTCAAAACAGTTCTCGCTGTCATTTTTTAAATTTTTAATTTCTAATAGCTTTGAGTAATTTCATATGTGTAATAACATTATACTTCCTATATCTAAGTTTTCCGTCAAAAATGTGAACCAAAAAATTTCATAATGTGTGTCAAGAAACGTCGCAGTCTATAACAGCTTTTTAAATTTCTATAAATGCAACACCTTTGCACTTGCTGTGGCTAAGTTCTTTGACCAGAACTTACGAGTTTATGAGTGAGCAACATCTTTACATCTGCCACAACTAAGTTCTTTGACCACAGCCCACATGTTTGTATGTAAACATAGTGTATTTCACGAGTGCACAATATAATAGTGTAATATGGAGCTATACCTGATATATGGACGTGAAATTGACCATAAGTGTGTAACTAAGTGGCAAAACTATTATCACAGAATAACTGTAATAATGGTGCTTCATCTTTTTGTAAGTACAGATATATTTTCGTCAAATCCTGCCTTACCACTTACAATTGTCCCACTTGTATTTGTGTAGTCACCAGCAAGTAATTTTTTGTAGTTATACAGTGATCTCCAACAGTACAAACATGTAAATGAATGTATAAACACCTGAAGATGGGCGCGAATAAACAACCTTTTATTGTGACTGGTAGCTTATATTTTTCTACAGCAACTCAGTACTCTAAGTGCTGAGTTCAGTTAGCCAATCATACTATTTAGGGAGGTAACTAGGGGTCGGTGTGGGAGTGTGGGCTGTCTAACACATTTTCCCTTGGCCGTAACTTTGGACTTGTTCTGCCAGCTGGCGACTTGTGAAGTGCGGACATTGGTCTTCCGACATTGGGATGGGCTTATTGTCCAGCACAGACGTACTTCGCAGTCGTGTTTCATGCGAGCAATGCCTGGTCTTTGTGGGAGTCAGGTCGGAACCATTTGCAACTGAGCAGACTGTCTGGGCGCACTTTCGCCTTACCAGTAGCAGGCGGAATCTTGTGCTTGGGACGCGGTCAGGAGCTGGGAGGAGAACAGCTGCTGTCCCGCTACGGCCAGGCAGGAAACACGGCTGTGGGGAGCAGAGTCCAGTACCGGGTGCCCGCTGCCAGCGATTCGTCCGCCTCACGGCACCACGGCACCACCTGCTGTTAAGGGGCAGCCTCATGAACTCTAACACGGCCGATGCTCTGAGGGCGGACGTGGAAGAAAGACGTGAGGTACGTTTGGGCCGCTAATCCAGACAGTCGGACAATCCAGCCGTCAGCAGAGGGACCTCATCTCGTGGACACGAATGTCCAGTACACAGCCGCAGCCGGCCCGGGCAGCATTCAAGCATCCGAATAAATTACGCGTCCACGCGTAACTCGCAGAGTAGCAGGCGGTAGCGAGAGCCCGCCTGTCGCGCTACCTGTGTCCAGCGGAGCTTAACCGGACAGCCTACAAGCTGGACATTGAGCGCAGCGCGTCCGTGTGCCTTGAGAAGACACGACACGCAGTAACTGCACATTCGATTCGTATATCTACAGAGCGATTCCGTGATGGCGTTACAACCTTTCAAACATGTTCGAGAATTGTAAATGTACCAATTTGAGGAAAGGCACCCCGCTCCAGAAAAGACCGAGACGAAAGTTACAAACAAAAATCATTCTGGTACCTCCGATAGTGGAATATATGTCTCGACACTGATGTTGCTAAGATTGTAGGGGGGAGAAAACTTTCAGAGGTGTTAGTATGGATCAAAACAAGACTTCTTTTTTTGGATCACTAGTCTGCTGCCTGGTTTGATGCGGCCCGCCACGAATTTCTCTCCTGTGCCAACCTCTTCTTCTCAATTATTTGCTGTCTACAGCTCCCTCTAGTACCATGGAAGTCATGTCTTAATAGATATCCTATCATCCTGTACCTTCTCTTTGTCTGTGTTTTCCGCGCATTTCCTTCGCCTCCGATTCCGCGCAGAACCTCCTCACACCTTACACGTCCAACTTATTTTCAATATTCGTCTGTAGCACCACATCTCAAAGGCTTCGATTCTCTTCTGTTCCGGTTTCCCCACAGTCCACGTATCACTACCATACAATGCTGTACTCCAGATGTACAACCACCGAAATTTCTTCCTCAGGTGAGGCCTGTTTGATACTAGCAGACTTCTCTTTTCTAGGAATGCCCTTTTTGCCATTGCTAGTCTGTTTTCGATGTCCTCCTTGGTCCGTCCGTCACTGGTTATTTTACTGTCTAGATAGCAGAATTCCTTAAATTCATCTACTTCGTGACCATCAATCCTGATGTTAAGTTTCTCGCTGTTCTCATCTCTACTACTTTTCATTCCCTTCGTCTTTCTCCGATTTACTCTCAAACCATACTTTGTACTCGTTAGACTCTTCATTCCGTTCAGAAGATCATGTAATTCGTCTTCACTTTCACTCAGGATAGCAGTGTCACCAGCGAATCGTATCATTGATTTCTTCTCAACTTCAGTTTTAATTCCAGTCATGAACCTTTCTTTTACTCCTGTAATTGCTTCTTAGATGTACAGAATGAACAGTAGGGCAAAAAACTGCATCCCTGTCTTACACCCTTTTTTATTCCGAGAAGTTCGTTTTTGGTCGCCCAATCTTATTATTCCCTCTTGGCTCTTTTACATATTGTACATTACCCGTTTCTCCTTATAGCTTATCCCTATTTCTCTCAGAATTTCGAACACCTTGCACCATTTTACATTGTCGAATCTTTTTTATAGTTCAACAGTTCGTATTGGATTGATTGTTCTTTAGTCTTGCTTCCATCATCAACCGTAACGTCAGAATCGCCTTCCTCGTGCCTTTACCATTTCTGAAGCAAAACTAACTGTCATCCAACACACCCTCAATTTTCTTTTCCATTCTTCTGTATAGTACTCTTGTCAGCAGCTTGGATGCATGAGTTGTTAAGCTGATTGTGTGGTAAGTCTCGCACTTGTCAGCTCTTGCAGTCTTCGGAATTGTGATGGTTTTACGAAGTCAGATGGTATCTTGTTACACTCATAAATTCTACACACCGACGTGAACAGTCGTTTTGTTGCCACTTCCCCCAGTTATTGTAGAAATTTAATGTTAGGTAAGTATGGGCTCCAAAATGTATACCTTAAGAGGTATGAGCACCAGTTCATCTTCGCTACTGTGAAACACATCTCCTCTACTGAAAAAAAGTGCCCAATCCACTAAGTCGTGCATTTTATTTTAGACTCCATGTTCTCTCTGCATATTTTCTTCTTGTTTAGATCATATATTCCGCCGTCAGATGCATGATAAAGATTTTCGCTTAAAACTTTGGAATCAGTTGATTCCGGACCAGGGTTTCTTACCTCAAATCCATACATTAACTCTTCTCCATCACTCCTGAAACTTTGTAACATTGGCACGGAACCACCCTGTAATTTTTCCCGAGATTATTAGCCTACATTATTACTATATTCAAAACGTCTCACAAGCGTGAGTTAGAGACTCTTCTCTGGGGAGAAGGGCGCATCTCGTGTCTTTGAGGACGCAGGGATGACGCAGAGAATTCCTACTAGCATTCTCTACAGACGTTCAGGCCGGCGTACGACCTCCATTTTACGGTTATGTGTAAATTTACACGATTGTTCATTTCGCTAAAGATGACTTGCCTGGTATATATTTTGTATGATAGTCACGGTTTGCTCATTTCACTAGCGTTTGCTAGTAGATTTGATTAGACATAAATTTAGGTGGTTGAAATCGTAATAATGTAGAATTCACCAACTTCCGAGCTGTGAACACAGTTTGTACATAACCTCATAGAGTGCAGCTGTGTGGCCAGGGCAATGCCAAGGCGATTGCAGTATATGTCTTGCACAGAAGAGAAGTATAAAGCAACAGACGATTTGAAACTTCCTGGCAGATTAAAACTGTGTGCCGGACCGAGACTCGAACTCGAGACCTTTGCCTTTCGCGGGCAAGTGCTCTACCAACTGAGCTACCCATGCACGACTCACGCCCCGTCCTCGCAGCTTTACTTCTGCCAGTACCTCGTCTCCTACCTTCCAAACTTTACAAAGGCTTTCCTGCGAACCTTGCAGAACTAGCACTCCTGAATGAAAGGATATTGTGGAGACATGGCTTAGCAACAGCCTGGAGGATGTTTCCAGAACGAGATTTCCACGCTGCAGCGGAGTGTTTTGACCTGCCAGGAAGTTTCATATCAGCGCACACTCCGCTGCAGAGTGAAAATCTAATTCTGGAAACAGACGATTTATTTGAACATCAGAGTCTTTGATACTGCCACGTATCATCCAGTCTTCGTACGACTGCTGAGTTGAGTATCGCAGACATTTGCCAGCCTAATACAACTGTTGTAGTGGAAGCTGTACGATCTGATATCCATTTCAACTGTCGAATAAAGTTGTTTACGGAATGAAAATGAAGTCCGAGTCACGGCATATTCCATCCACGCAAAAGCTGCAGCCAAGCGAGGACCGGCTGCCGAAGACGTGTGTTATTTTTCAGACGGCTGGGTAGCTGAAGCGCCACACTACAGTCCTTTCATCATTCTCTTACAGCCGAAAAAGAAAAACAAAATATTCTAGTCTATCATATAAACATATAACGGCAGCAGCGTTTGTCGGGCGCTAGCGATTTGCTTCTATTGATTGTATTGTTGCGGACTCGTGGATAGCTAAGCTGGACAAGGAGCGTGAACAGCGCCATTGTTATCCAGGAGGACGGCGTCTTTGTTAGGGAACTGCGCCGTACCGTAGGATAGATTAGGCCACCACAAGGCACGCGTAATCCTATACTGAAATTTCAAAAGGGACAATAGGAGTGTCGCAACATCAATAAGTTCCGGCCTGTCCAGTGCCACACCGTAGCGAATAGACCAGTGAGTTGCCGCCGCCGCCGCCGCCGGGTTTACATCAACCAGAGCCGCTGCTGACAGCACGGTGCTGGCCGCCTCGCGCCGTACACGCTGATCAGCGGCGAGCGGCGTCGCTGTCCGGAATGCCCGACACCGACCACAGCCTTCCAGATACAAGGCCTACGCACAGCGGCCATATTGGCACGTGACGTCACAAACTGTTGGCCATCTTATCTGTAGTCGGCAGCCCTGTTGGCGTGTATGTTGTGTTGAAAGTGTGTGTCACGTGAAAGTGATCTCGTCTATTTCATACAGTATTCGCCCTACAGCTCTTTTCGAAGTATGCGATACAAGTGTTGCGTTCCCTTTTCTCAGCGAAATTATAAATACCAAAAAGGCATGAAAGCGCACATGTTTCGATTTCCCAAATGTGTGAAGTTCACAAATAGCTGGATTGCAGCTATTCCCAGACAGGAATTTGTGTCCACGTATCGTATATGACAAAAAATTTAGAGGGTGTAATTTGTTTCCATTGCACCACATTTGCCAATTGTTTTTAAAAGCATTTATGTATCGTGTACCAGTATCATTTGTTTCTTAATTCTGGACCACTGCTGGGAGGTTAATACGAAGCTGGCTGTCAAATGTCTCTCATATTTGCAGCTATTGTCACACAGAATAGTTATATTAATTATTGTGGCTCGAAAATGTTAAGTATTCCTTATCATTCCTACCAGATTACTGAGTTCCCAGTACTTTTATTTGGAAGAGCTACACAATGATTTTGTTCAATTTTACAAATACAGCTATTCGGAAATAATTTCAGCTTGAGTAAACTACCTTAGAAAATTGCTTTAATGAATTCAGTGTTCGACAGATTAAGCAGTATGGAAAGCAGAAGTTCGATGTAAGTGCATTGTGATTAAATTAACATTCTGTGACACGAATTTCAGTCAAGGATACAGGAGAAACAATCTTTTCATGTTTAAGGTTCTAAAGTTCTGGAGAAATAGGAATATAAAATATTTTTTCGGGTTTTTTGATTTATTAAACTTTACGTCAGGAGGTGCTCCATTTCGTCAATGATTTGAGTTTCGTGTGAGGTCAGCAAATTTTGAAGTGGAGAGGAAAATTTACGAAAATAACCAGGGAAACAAATTCTTAAATTTTGTAGGAGCTCCAGCTGCTTTATTTAAAACCGAAAACGTCTGCTTGTAATTGCATACTGCCAATTTTTAACTGCAAGAAAACGTAGCTCCTGAGGTAAAAGACAGAATTTAAAATTACAGTTTGTATTCAAGCCTAGAAACGCGTATTTAAGGCACATCGTCAAAATAATTTTACATTTTGAAATATCATAGGGCAGTTTTGTTCAGTTACTTTATGCAATTATGTAAATTTCCGCACTTTCATTACAAGGCCATGTAGAAGAAGAAAGCACGAGGATCCCTATGCGGTCTCAGCTCTAAAACTCGTAAAGTTCGTATAGCTGCAGAGTGCTTAACATGAGCGTTCCGATGCAGACCCGGCCATCAGTATGTGACGTCACAAGTGTGCGCGCAGGCCTGTAGTCCAGGTGGTGTGGCACCGACACGGCAAGAGCAGAGTACACACCGAGTACAGGCATCGACGACGGGCAGTTTTACGAAGCTAGCGCCCGTTTCTGAACACACGAACAAGCCATTATTGGTTCTGTCGCAATATGTGTATCGTTACATCTACGGTTATTTGCGAAAATCCTCTGCAAGGTTTGGGCGAACTCGATCACTGAAAACTGGTTGCGACTGCTACTGGAGAACTCTCCGGTGTCCGCACCGGCCACGTTACATTTCTCCACGATATTTCGCAAACACACTCGCTGACATCTTCGCTTGCTGGTTTGTAGAGGCTCCTGAAGAATGCAACAAGTCGGTTTATCGAAATATCGAGGACACCCTAGAATCCTACAAGTTAGAAATACACCGGAACAACATCAGATTGCATAATGCCCACTGTTGCTTATACACTACTGCCCATTAAAATTGTTACACCAAGAAGAAATGCAGATGATTAACGGGTATTCATAGAACAAATATACACTCCTGGAAATTGAAATAAGAACTCCGTGAATTCATTGTCCCAGGAAGGGGAAACTTTATTGACACATTCCTGGGGTCAGATACATCACATGATCACACTGACAGAACCACAGGCACATAGACACAGGCAACAGAGCATGCACAATGTCGGCACTAGTACAGTGTATATCCACCTTTCGCAGCAATGCAGGCTGCTATTCTCCCATGGAGACGATCGTAGAGATGCTGGATGTAGTCCTGTGGAACGGCTTGCCATGCCATTTCCACCTGGCGCCTCAGTTGGACCAGCGTTCGTGCTGGACGTGCAGACCGCGTGAGACGACGCTTCATCCAGTCCCAAACATGCTCAATGGGGACAGATCCGGAGATCTTGCTGGCCAGGGTAGTTGACTTACACCTTCTAGAACACGTTGGGTGGCACGGGATACATGCGGACGTGCATTGTCCTGTTGGAACAGCAAGTTCCCTTGCCGGTCTAGGAATGGTAGAACGATGGGTTCGATGACGGTTTGGATGTACCGTGCACTATTCAGTGTCCCCTCGACGATCACCAGTGGTGTACGGCCAGTGTAGGAGATCGCTCCCCACACAATGATGCCGGGTGTTGGCCCTGTGTGCCTCGGTCGTATGCAGTCCTGATTGTGGCGCTCACCTGCACGGCGCCAAACACGCATACGACCATCATTGGCACCAAGGCAGAAGCGACTCTCATCGCTGAAGACGACACGTCTCCATTCGTCCCTCCATTCACGCCTGTCGCGACACCA
Source organism: Schistocerca piceifrons (assembly GCF_021461385.2). Taxonomy (NCBI): domain Eukaryota; kingdom Metazoa; phylum Arthropoda; class Insecta; order Orthoptera; family Acrididae; genus Schistocerca; species Schistocerca piceifrons. Next base: position 29,132,192 of record NC_060140.1, on the reverse strand, counting down.
CTGGAGGCGGGCTGCACGATGTTGGGGTGTGAGCGGAAGACGGCCTAACGGTGTGCAGGACCGTAGCCCAGCTTCATGGAGACGGTTGCGAATGGTCCTCGCCGATACCCCAGGAGCAACAGTGTCCCTAATTTGCTGGGAAGTGGCGGTGCGGTCCCCTACGGCACTGCGTAGGATCCTACGGTCTTGGCGTGCATCCGTGCGTCGCTGCGGTCCGGTCCCAGGTCGACGGGCACGTGCACCTTCCGCCGACCACTGGCGACAACATCGATGTACTGTGGAGACCTCACGCCCCACGTGTTGAGCAATTCGGCGGTACGTCCACCCGGCCTCCCGCATGCCCACTATACGCCCTCGCTCAAAGTCCGTCAACTGCACATACGGTTCACGTCCACGCTGTCGCGGCATGCTACCAGTGTTAAAGACTGCGATGGAGCTCCGTATGCCACGGCAAACTGGCTGACACTGACGGCGGCGGTGCACAAATGCTGCGCAGCTAGCGCCATTCGACGGCCAACACCGCGGTTCCTGGTGTGTCCGCTGTGCCGTGCGTGTGATCATTGCTTGTACAGCCCTCTCGCAGTGTCCGGAGCAAGTATGGTGGGTCCGACACACCGGTGTCAATGTGTTCTTTTTTCCATTTCCAGGAGTGTATTATACTAGAACTGACATGTGATTACATTTTCACGCAATTTGGGTGCATAGATCCTGAGAAATCAGTACCCAGGACAACCACCTCTAGCCGTAATAATGGCCTTGGTACGCCTGGGCATTGAGTCAAACAGAGCGTGGATGGCGTGTACAGGTACAACTGCCCATGCAGCTTCAACACGATACCACAGTTCATCAAGAGTAGTGACTGGCCTATTGTGACGAGCCAGTTGCTCAGCCACCATTGACCGGACGTTTTCAATCGGTGAGAGATCTGGAGAATGTGCTGGACAGGGCAGCAGTCGAACATTTTCTGTATCCAGAAAGGCCCGTACAGGACCTGCAACATGCGGTCGTGCATTATCCTGCTGAAATGTAGGGTTCCGCACGGATCGAATGAAGGGTAGAGCCACGGGTCGTAACATATCTGAAATATAACGACCACTGTTCAAAGTGCCGTCAATGCAAACAAGAGGTGACCAAGACGTGTAACCAATGGCACCCCATACCATCACGCCACGTGATACGCCAGTATGGCGATAACGAATACACGCTTCCAGTGTACGTTCACTACGATGTCGCCAAACACGGATGCGAGCATCGTGATGCTGTAAACAGAACCTGGATTCATCCGAAAAAATTATGTTTTGCCATTCGTGCACCCAGGTTCGTCGTTGAGTACACCATCGCAGGCGTTCCTGTCTGTGATGCAGCGTCAAGGGTAACCGCAGTCACGGTCTCCGAGCTGATAGTCCATGCTGCTGCAAACGTCGTCGAACTGTTCGTGCAGATAGTTGTTGTCTTCAAAACGTCTCCATGTGTTGACTCAGGGATCGACACGTGGCTGCACGATCCGTTACAGCCATGCGGATAAGATGCCTGTCATCTCGTCTGCTAGTGATGCGAGGCCGTTGGAATCCAGCACGGCGTTCCGTACTGCCTTCCTGAACCCACCGATTCCATGTTCTGCTAACAGTCATTGGATCTCGACCAACGCGAGCAGCAATGTCGCGATACGATAAACCGCAATCGCGATAGGCTACAATCCGACCTTTATCAAAGTCGGAAACGTGGTGGTACGCATTTCTCCTCCTTACACGAGGCATCACAACACCGTTTCACCAGGCAACGCGGGTCAACTGTTGTTTGTGTATGAGAAATCGGTTGGAAACTTTCCTCATGTCAGCACGTTGTAGGTGTCACCACCGGTTCCAATCTTGAGTGAATGCTCTGAAAAGCTGATCATTTGCATATTACAGCATCTTCTTCCCGTCGGTTAAATTTCGTGTCTGTAGCACGTTATCTTTGTGGTGTAGCAGTTTTAATGGCCAGTAGTGTAGTTGCTGACGAATTATCACGAGCAGTACATGTTGCCATCAGCTGAAACAGAGTTTCAGTCTATGATATGTGACGCAAAGCAAGACTGCATTGTATTCTGTAGCTCTGATATGTATGTATCAGACAAAGTAAGTCTGAAGTAAGATTTCTTATCCGATCTGAATCCCTAAGGATCCTTCACGGCTTCACCAAACATGTCCAACAGACAAAATTATTCGGATCACCTGACAAACGAGAGGAGAAATATTTTATACCACTGGACATAAAGATACACAGGCATAAGTGGAAATAAAAATCTGATACCAGAGTCGAGCAGACGTGCCAGCTACGAACGAAAGCGATTATGATGAATTGTAGTCTATCGTTGTCGTAAACTTGATCACGAATGGAGGAAGACGCCTGTTGGACCAAAATTCCAGGGTGCGTCACAAGCCAGTTGTTGTTGCGGTCTTTACTCCGGAGACTGGTTTGGTGCAGCTCTGCACGTTAGCCTATACCGAGACAGGCTCTTCACTTCTGGGTACCTACAGCAACCTACAACCATTTGAAGCCGCTTGAGTTCTCATGTCTGAGTCCCGAAGACTCACCAGTACTACTAAATGGACTTTTCTTTGATGTTTCACAATGTGCAGTATCAACCGATTCATTCTTTTAGTCGACTTGTGGCATATTAATCAGATTTTGGCACAAATTTTATTTTTCTCAAATTTGATTTAGTACCTTTTCATCAGTTACTAGATCTACTCATCTAAACTTTAGCATTCCTCTGCAGTACCAGACTTTAAATGCTTCTGTTCCTTCTCTTCTTGTTTGAGCTCACTTCCATAAGATGCTACACTCCAGACAAGTATTAAGAAAAAAGCAAAATACTCGCTACCACTTTCATTTATACTGCATGTTACAAAGTTTCCCTTCTACAGAAATACATTTCTCGCCAGTCTGCACTTCCTCTCCATGTCAGCCATCGTCAGTTTTTTTTTTTTTTTTTTTCGAAGTAGCAAAACTCATATACTCCTTTTTGTGACTCATTTTCGTGCCAAATTTCCTCAGCATCGCCTGTTTATTTTTCCTCAAAAACCTTTTGAATTTTTGTCCATGTACTGCTTCTCCACCTTCCAAGTGTGTATACATACATATATACAGAATGATTCACGTAAGACGTAACACGCCTTTTATTTCACGAAACGATGTGTTTGGGAAATAGTGATACACCAACGGACTCGTATTTCGTATGGAATAAAAAACATAAACTCTTCTGCCAGTCGAGATACTGAAGCAAGTATGATTTTTTTAAAATAGAATGAATTGCTTTTTAACGGCAGCAGACGGTGCTTGAAAAGACGAGTACAGGGATATCATTATTGTTAATTTTGAGGTTGAAACTCTTCCCAGAACAATCCGAGAAATATTCTAACGCTGAAAAGCAAGTGGGACGACATCGGCTAATGCGTTGTGAATACGCTCATATCAGGCTACGTCGTTGTATCAACGTGTCGACTCCACACCTGTCTGCGCTGCAGAATGGGCAGGAACTGTGATGTTTATTGGCAGGTCATTTCTGCTTCAACATTTATTGCATGCAGACATGTACACCACTGTGGAAAAGCTAGGCATGTTACTTTTATACGGCTGGAAAACTGTCTCGCGAAACTGCAGTTGTTCCAACAAAATCCTGGAAACGTACTATGCAAATCTGAAAAAGTTTTCCTAAGCCCCGTATGATGCAACAGAATTTGGTATACGCCATAGTTCCATAGACCAAAACCGTAGCTGGCTCTGTATCTATATAGTATAGGAAATGAGATTTTATCTTCACAGCGTAGGCCTGTCTTGCTGCATATAACGGCGGAGCGTGGGATGGTAACTTTGCTTGGTGCAATAACCGACTCTGGCAGCATTGCTTTCCAATTTCGGTGCATTTATTGGACTCGTTTGCTAAAGGTTTAATAGTCAATACTAATAAACACCAAATCACAGTAATTGTATTTCCATGAGCTATTGAATGTAGCCATGAGAAGTTTAGAGTTCCATAAAAAAAACCATACTTGTTTCAATATCTCGTTTGATACGAAAGTTCAGAGCATTATCTACACAAAAAATTACGCGCCCATGAGCGTACTATCAATTGCAGAAAACTTCGTTTCGGTATTTGGAATCGCTAAGGAATTGCTTCGTCATTCTCCCGGCTACCGGTGATGAAGATCATCTTCTGCACCTCCTCTTTTAATCCATCGTCCTGAACTGTGTCATTCAGGTAACGTCGGACGTGCTTAGAGAAATTCTCTCCCTTCCCATCTCCCTCCCCCCCCCCCCTTCTCTGAGTTATGTAGGATAACTTTCATTACCAATCAAACGTTTTCAGAACACCCTCAAAAAAGATGACCAGTTGAAAGACCAAGACCACCGGCACCATCAGAAAAGACATTAAACTCTTACACGTGCTGAACTGCAAAATTAAATGGGAAGACACAAATACCTGGAAAGCATTCTGACCTCAGCACCAAAGAGATTTCATAAATGTTTCAAATGCCTCTGAGCTGTATGGGACTTAACTGCTGTGGTCATCAGTGCCCTGGAACTTAGAACTACTTAAACCTAACTAACCTAAGGACATCACACACATCCATGCACGAGGCAGAATTCGAACCTGCGACCGTTGCGGTCGCGCGGTTCCAGATTGAAGCGCCTAGAACCGCTCGACCACTCAGGCCGGCGAGATTTCATAGCTTGTGGACCTAGCTAATAATATAATTCATTATCTCGCACATGTTTATAGCAAATATGTAGTGATACCTGATGTGTTTCTTCACCGCTAAAACGTGTGGCAAATATTTTCGTCGGTTGCTCGGGTACGCGAATTTCACCGAGGCGAGAGTGTCGCTGCGGTTCAGTAATTTTTGGCGGCGTCTTTGAGGCCGTGGCCGAAAGCGATCGCTGGGCCCTTCTCTAGTGAAACAGCGCACGCAATGCAATGCCGCTGAGTTCGAGGGTGCTGCAACTATCGTTCACAAACCCCCACAACTTTGCTCATTTTGCTGATTTCCCGCAATCGTGCTGGAATCTAAAACTTGTTACGACGAACAGCGCACCATAAGCAGTTTGTCCAGCAGGAAGAGTATGTAGATGAAGATGAAATGGGAGATACGATACTACGTGAAAAGTTTGACAGAGCACTTAAAGACCTGAGTCGAAACAAGGCCCCGGGAGTAGACAACATTCCATCATAACTACTGACGGCCTTGGGAGAGCCAGTGCTGACAAAACTCTACCATCTGGTGAGCAAGATGTATGAGACAGGCGAAATACCCTCAGACTTCAAGAAGAATATAATAATCCCACCCTCCAAAGAAAGCAGGTGCTGACAGATGTGAAAATTACTGAACTATCACTTTAATAAGTCACAGCTGCAAAATACTAACACGAATTCTTTACAGACGAATGGAAAAACTGGTAGAAGCGGACCTCGGGGAAGATCAGTTTGGATTCCGTAGAAATGTTGGAACACGTGAGGCAATACTAACCTTAAGACTTATCTTAGAAGCTATATTAAGGAAAGGCAAACCTACGTTTCTAGCATTTGTAGACTTAGAGAAAGCTTTTGTCAATGTTGACCGAAATACTCTCTTTCAGATTCTGAAGGTGGCAGGGGTAAAATACAGGGAGTGAAAGGCTATTTACAATTTGTACAGAAACCAGATGGCAGTTATTAGAGTCGAGGAGCATGAAAGGGAAGCAGTGGTTGGGAAGGGAGTGCGACAGGGTTGTAGCCTATACCCTGTGTTATTCAATCTGTATATTGAGAAAGCAGTAAAGGAAACAAAAGGAAAATTCGGAGTAGGTATTAAAATTCATGGAGAAGAAATAAAAACTTTGAGGTTCGCCGATGACATTGTAATTCTGTCAGAGACAGCAGAGAACTTGGAAGAGCAGTTGAACGGAATGGACAGTGTCTTGAAAGGAGAATATAAGATGAACATCAACAAAAGCAAAACGAGGATATGGAATGTAGTCGAATTAAGTCGGATGATGCTGAGGGAGATTAGGAAATGAGACACTTAAAGTGGTAAAGGAGTTTTTCTACTTGGGGAGCAATATGACTGATGATGGTCGAAGTAGAGAGGATATAAAATGTAGAATGGCAATGGCAAGGAAAGCGTTTGTGAAAGAGAGAAAGTTGTTAACATCGAGTATAAATTTAAGTGTTAGGAAGTCGGTTGCTAGGACATGTTCTGAGGCATCAAGGGATTACCAATTTAGTATTGGAGGGCAACGTGGAGGGTAAAAATTGTAGAGGGAGACCAAGAGATGAATACACTAACCAGATTCAGAAGGATGTGGGTTGCAGTAGGTACTGGGAGATGAAGAGCTGCATCAAACCAGTCTCAGGACTGAAGGCCACAACAACAACAACAACAATTGTATCTAAATCAACACATTTCCTTCTCACACTGTTTAACGACATAGTCACTATGTTCAACTGAAAGGAAATGCCATAAACACGTATTCAATGCCATTAATATTGTATTATTGGATTTGTGTCCTCTGACTAAGATGACTCGTACGTTCAATCTAATGTTTCGTCACTGACGGAGTAGTTGTTTATGGCAGTGTAAACAAGTATACGGTTTCACAATTCATATAACATTCTGCCAGAGGTTACAGACAGTATGTAACTGATAAAGTTCATACAAGGAAGCCATGTCCTGTAATGTTGCGTTTGGATGTAAGTATGAAGGTCGGATCACTTTCATCAAATCCGCCGCTTCGCAGTACAAACACAGGGGCTGTGACCCGTGTAGTGTACAGGAGCCCAGGGCTCCGGTAGTGTCTCGAGTACCCGTCGTCGCCGGCCGTGGTGGCCGAGCGGTTCTAGTCGCTTCAGGCTGGAACCGCGCGACTGCTACGTTCGCAGTTTCGAATCCTCCCTCGGGCATGGATGTGTGTGATGTCCTTAGGTTAGTTAGGTGTAAGTAGTTTTAAGTTCTAGGGGACTGATGATCTCAGATGTTAAGTCCCATAGTGCTCAGAACCATTTGAACCATGTGAAGTAGCAGTCGTCGGGATGTCTTCCACGTGACGAAGCACGTCCTCTTCAAAGTCGAAGGTGCGGCACGTCCGTGGAGCGACAGTCGGTTCTCCTGGCACCTGGTTCTCATAGCCGTTGCAGTAGTCGGATGAAAATGGTTTGCGACGTCATACCTGTAAGTACGGCGATGCCTAAGAACGGCCTCCTCTTCTGTTTGTCTGCGTGCCGTAAAGCGGGAGGTTTGAAACTGATCTGACCTTCAGACTTACTTTAGGTCGAACGGTACATTTCTGGAGACAGGTTTCTTATCTACACCTGTGCTCTACAACATACAGGATGTCCTAGTAGGATTTGTGAAACACCCCACTCTGTATAATTCGAATTAGTAGAGTTCATAAACGTCTACCCGCAGTATTAAGAACCGAGCGAGGTGGCGCAGTGGTTACCACACTGGACTCTTATTCAGGAGGACGACGGTTCAATCCCGCGACCGCCCATTCTGATTTAGGTTTTCCGTGGTTTCCCTAAATCGCTCCAGGAAAATGACGGGATGATTCCTTTGAAAGGGCACGGCGGACTTCCTTCCCTAATCAGATGAGACCGATAACCTCGCTGTCTGGCCTCCTCCACCAACCCAACGCCACAGTATTAAAAAAATAACATAGATATAGAAGAAGTGTATGGTATATAGTGCAAATTTCGCCCTGAGGTATTGACGATGTAAATGTACAGTGGTGCTCAGATCGTGTTTAAGGCTCGTAACTGCTCTGTATAAGGGCGATTCACTGCCGCCACTTTGTTTGATAATCCATAAAATTTTCACAGGAGAAGGCGTTCGTTGAGGCTTTACGACTGTGCTCATAAAACTGCCGGGATCTGTATTTCAGCGGCCGAGATATTAGTAAGCAGAACGCACCGGCTGGCTGGCTGCTGCTTATTCTCCGTCGCATCCTGCGCGTACAAATGACTCGGCTGACAGGCGCGATAACGGACGAGGCCAAGCAGAGCGGGCGCCAATAAAGGCGGCAGTGATCTCATCCGGCGCTTCCGACTGTTACGACCGCGGGGCTGGCAGAAGAAACCAGCTGGCGCCAGCACAGCGGCACAGTAGCGGGTTGCGCCTGCCCGAGCAGGGGCCTAATCAGCCGGGATTCCAGGGCTGCCAGCTGCAGCAAGGCACGCCCGCCCAGAGTCGCCCGCGCCCGCCTCTCAATGGACAGAGAGGGACCTGGCGCACGGCCGGGTTAACACGGGGACGTCGCCGCGGCTCGGTGCTGGCCCCGGAACACTCGTCCTTCCAGACACTGCGACACTACGTTCACTCTTCGGTACCAAGAGCATCTCAAAAAAAAAAAAAAAAAGGTGAAGTTGCAAAGGAGGGGTGGGGGCGGAGATGTTAGTTATGCTCGACAGTGCTGCACCTTTGAACCTTACCCGTACAGAGCACTCTACATTTACATCATTATTCTGCAACTCACATTTCAGTCTTTTCGAGAGGTTTCACGTTATTCTAGACCCTTCCGCTCTCGAATAGCAGGTGTGAAAAACAAACACCTAAATCATTTCGTGCGAGCTCTGGTATTTCATTTTGATGGTAGGTGGGTGCGAGTCGAGCAAACCTTTTAGCCAGCCGGAGTGGCCTAGCGGTTAAAGGCGCTACAGTCTGGAACCGCACGACCGCTACGCTCACAGGTTCGAATCCTGCCTCGGGCATGGATGTGTCTGATGTCCTTACGTTAGTTAGGTTTAAGTAGTTCTAAGTTCTAGTGGACTGATGACCACAGCAGTTGAGTCCCATAGTGCTCAGAGCCATTTGAACCATTTGAACCAAACCTTTTAGCCGTTTGGGGAAGAAAGTAGGTGATGGAAATTTCGCGACAAGATCTCTCCGCGACAAGAGAGAGCTTCGTTGTAATGACTGGCACCTCGACTCGCGTGTCGTCTCCGTGACACTCTCACCCCATATTTCTCGACAATACAGAAGAACCTGACCTTCTCTGAAACTTTTGCATGTCTTCCGTCAACCGCGTCTCGTAAGGATCCCTTGCCGCGCAGGTGTACTCCAGCAAATGGCGAACAAGAGTAGTGTAGTCTATCTCTTTAGTAGATATGGAACACCTTCTAAGCGTTCAGCCAAGTAAAAGCTTTCTATTGCCTTCCCCTCAATATTTTCTATTTTAAGAGTCCTATGTAATCTCTTGTAACTCTAATCTGTAAGCATTTAGTTGAATCAGCTACCTGTAAATTTGTGTTGTTTAAGGTGTATTCGAAATATTATGAAATTTTTCTAGTATTTCTTAGGAGGACCTAACATTTATTATTTTATATGATCAACAAGCAGATATTTTTTTCTAAATCATGTTGCAATTCGTTTTGATTTCTGGTTCTTTGTTAGACGGTAAACGACAGAATCATCTGCAGACAATAGAAGAGGGCTACTCAGACAGTCTCGTAAATCGTTGATACGCTCTAAGAGCAATAGAGGGCCTATAACACTTCCTTGGGGAACCATCACATCGGTTCTGCATATGAATTCCCGTCAGCTACTACTGACTGCAAATTTTCTCAACGTAAATCACAAATCCACTCACAGAACTGAGAGGAGACCATATTAATGTCATGAGTTTCAAAAAGGTACGACAAAGAACTGACGAAAGCAGTGTGTTTTAGGCAAATGTTCACATACAAATTGGTTAGTGAACCCTACATTCTATGGAACCTGCTGGAAACTGGAGCTACGGTGACGGGTCATATTACTCCAGCCACCTTGCTATGTGTGGCGGAAGGTGCTTTGCGTATAAACGTCACTGCTTCCCCTTCACTCTCCCTGTTCCCCTATAGCGCCCTTTCCTATCATGTTCCGGCATGGGGGTGTCACGTTTTAGAGTGCGCCACAGCTTATGTGGTGGGGTAACCAGCGCATGCGCAATGCTCGATATATATCCGTTATCAGTTGTCACTTCAGTTGCTGTGGAACCTTGATCAATTGAACAACGCGTCTTTCTTTACGAGACAATTGTTGTAATCAGTCATTCGGTAGCGCAGACGCAGCGAAGATTCCGCTATCAGTTCTATGTTGAGAGTCACAATGCTGTCCCATCTCGTTCAACAGTAATAAATTTTAATCTGCCAGGAAGTTTCATATCAGCGCACTCTAAGCTGCAGAGTGAAAATTGCTTTCTGGAAACATCCCCCAGGCTGTGGCTAATATTTAGTATTTTGTATCTCTGCAATATCCTTTCTTCCAGGAATTCTAGCTCTACAAAGTTCTGCAGGAGAGCTTCTGTGAAGTCTGGAAGGTAGGGGACGAGGTACTGGCGGAATTAGCGCTGTGGGTACGGGTCGAGAGTCGTGCTTGGGTAACTCAGATGGTAGAGCACTTGCCCGCGAAAGGCAAAGGTCCGGAGTTCGAGCCTCGGTCCGGCACACGGCTTTAACCCGCCAGGAAATTTCAGTAATAAAGTGATTCGACAACTCCTGAATGAGAGGAGCAGTGAAACCTGCAACAGTTAGAACAGAAGAAGACATCGAGACAGCTCCCCAGGGTTTGGAGGCCAGCCCTCAGCGTTCATTGGTGCGACAGGCTCGCGCTTTGTGCATTTCGGAAAGGACAGTTGGACGCGTTTTGCACCGTGACCCAACTTTCATCCTTTTAAATACATGGTCGTTCGACAACTGAACCACATATCTAGGTACGACGAAATATATTTGCAGAAAGGTTGCTGGAATCCTTCGAAAATGACATTACTGTGATAATGAGTGACGAGGTTTATTTTCAATTACTGGATTCTGTGAACAAAAGCAATTGCCGGTGCTAGTCAGAAAATCATCCTCTGCAACCCAACGAGAGGCCCTTATATCATGAGAAAGTAGCTTTGTGGTGTGGATTAGCCCGATTTCACATCACTGGACTCTACTTTTTCCGAGAAAATGGACGAACTGTGACCGTAAACTCACCACAAGATGTTGCGAGACTCTCTCTTATGCCAGAATCGAGAACGTATTAGACTGACCTCGATAAAGTTTGGTTTCAACAGGATGGGGCTACTTCCCACATCTCAAGTTTTAAAAAAATGTTAAAATGTGTGTAAATTCCTAAGGGACCAAACGGCTGAGGTCATCGGTCCCTAGACTTACACACTAACTTACGCTAAAACAGCACACACACACGCACGCACACACACACACGCACACACACACACACACACACACACACACACACACACACACACACACACACACACACACGCAAGCGCGCGCGCGCGCGCGCGCGTGTGTGTATTTCTTACGGGGCTGTCTGAAATCTCGAGTTTAACTGAAACACCGCGGACTCTTGAAGCTCTTTCAGAAGTCTTAAAGGGAAATCATCACTCGAGAAATTCATGAAATTCCATTTACTGTGATACAAAGGTGTACTTTTCCACTCTCTTGCAAGAACGGCCGCCTCTTGGATGATGTCATTTTTTGCTCCCCAATGGCAATGCATTCTTCTTTGGCTATATGGCATTGCATTTGTAATCTTTAAGAAAGATAAAAATTGAAATTTATTACGAAATAAATGCGTTAAAATGTTTTGAAAAGTGTAACAGCTCCCTGCTGGATCCTGTATTTCCGAAGTAGAATAGCTTTTGTTAATCTTTATTAATAAAAACTGATAACATTCAACACACTTCAGTTGAACTTCACGCAATCAACAGGCTGCTGAAACCAAGCTAGAAAGCAGTCAGCTCTAACCGACATCCATGTCATGTACTGTAAGGAGTTGCTGAATACCGGTACTTGTATAACTCAGAGAGCCTATAGTAAGTATAATCGTCTGCTAGAGTAGGCCGGCCGCAGTGGCCGAGTGGTTGTAGGCGCTTGACTCTGGAACCGCGCGACTGCTAAGGTCGGAGGTTTGAATCCTGCTTCGGGCATGGATGTGTGTGATGTCCTTAGGTTAGTTAGGTTTAAGTAGTTCTATGTTCTAGGGGACTGATGACCACAGATGTTAAGTCCCATAGTGCTCAGAGCCATTTGAAGCATTTGATAGAGTAGCTTTATGCTTAACTGAGAACAACAACTTAGACAGTACTCTAAGTGCTGAGTCCAGCTAGCCAATGATACTGTTTAGGTTGGTAACTAGGGGTCGGTATGGGGTTGTGGGCTGTCTAACACGTTTTCCCTTGATTCTGGATTGTAACGTTGGACTTGTTCTGCCAGCTTCCGACTTCAGAAGTGCGGTCATTTGTCTTCCGTCATTGGGATGGGCTTATTGTCCAGCACATTAGTGAGTTGCTTGCTTGCTCACGCGGCAGTCGCGTAATTGTATGTTAGTGGTTTTTCAGGTTTATTTACCACACGTACTTCGCAGTCGTGTTTCATGCGAGCAATGCCTGGTCTTTGTGGGAGTCAGATCTTTGTCGGAAGACATGGTGATTAATTTCTACTTCATATTAGGTTACTGTAGCTTACAAGTTGTCTACGTCACTGTCCTTTCACTCATTTAATAGTATTACGGGGATTAGTAGGAATGCAGGGTTATTTTCCATCTTTCATAAAAACATGGTTCTTTACAGCTACGTGGTACGCTAGACGTTATTTGTATACATTTTCGTTACATTTTGTATAAATTTTTTTAACAGTGCAACATTTTAGAATCAACTTTACCGTGAATTCTTTTTCTTACATAGTCATTTTCCAATTCTCTGATCCCTAACGCTCACTTTGCGCTTGTGTAAGCCTTTGTTCATGAAACCATCACGTTGACGTGAAACGTATATGAAGGGTTTGTTGAACTGTCATTTGCAACCACAACCACTTTTATTTCGTTTGGAACCTTAAGCCAAACAAGGTAACTGTGCCTCACAGTGGACGCTCGAGACACGTGCTGCGGCGGCGGCGATGACTTCGAGACTTTGCTTACGAATGAATCGTTTTTCATCGTTAGATGTTAGGAAATATACTGAGCAGGAAGATCTGTACTACTCCTATGAGGATTAATACAACAACACTCTTCAAAATGTTGCATTACAACAATATGCTATTTTCGTTGCAATTTATTTCGGCTTCACTTCCTTTTCAAGGCCCTGTAAATTCCGTTGTGCTTTGAAAAATGGTTCAGTAGAGCACATTTCACTAAACGATGTCAGATCACCTTGTTGTTCGTTCATGGGCCAATTTCACACAAACGGGAATGTTTAGAGCGTGTTAAAATCGGAGACATATCGAGGTGTGTGGCTTCTGTTGTAAGTTTCTACTTACTGACGACATACAACTAAGGCACCGAAGAATTCTTAACAGTGCGTCTGTGGTTCCTTGTCTTGCACTGAAGCCTCCCACGTGTGTCCTCGGCGGTCCCATGACACACCGCAACTGCTCATCCCGTGTCCTCGCCATCAGCTGTGGCCACCAACAGCGTCCATGTGACGCTCCTCCTGGCATCGAGGCGTGCACGTGGACCTGTGCGACCGAGCTATCACTGCGTGTGTCCACCTGTTGACTCAACTGCAGTGCCACTCCACTTAGCAGAGGGTGGTTGGCTTGTATGCAGCTCCCGTGTCTTACCATGCGCCGTATCTGTCGATTCCCTGGTGAAGCCGCGTGGTGTGGTCCGGCACCTGTTTATATCCGCCCAGTGTCGAATACTGTGTGTGTGTGTCACTGTCATAGCCGGATACAAGCCGAAATGCGACGGCACGATTGGTGACCTTACCAAACAGCCGTATCACGAGGCTGTAACGCACCAGAAAAAGACACTTCCGAAGATCCTGATACACCGAGCCTCTCCGTCCCGGAGCCACCGTTAATATTTAACGAGATATCCTGCCCCTCGCGGCCCCAAGTCAACATTACCCTGGCCGGGTCGGCTGCGCCCCACATGCCTCTCAGATAAGGAGCGCCGTGCCAGCTTCCCTGTTCTTGTAATTGCGCCGGCGCTGTGGAGCGCTTCCCCCTGGCTTCCGCTTCTGTTTTCTTCACTCTTCACTCCTCTCGCCTCCGTATTGTAACGAAGCAAAGTGGCGTAGAGACTTAAGCCGTCGGTCCCGATCCACCTTACGCCACCCTGCTCTGGGTATCCTCTGTTCCCACAATACGAACTCCATGACGTCTTATTTGAACATAGGGGCGAATTTCGCACCTTAGTCGTATACTGCGGAGTTGAGAGTTCCCTCTGCAAGGAGGGAATACGACCTATTCTTGAGTACTGCTCGAGTGTTTGGGATCCCTATAAGGTCGGATTGAGGGAGGACATAGAGGCAGTTCAGAGGCGGGCTTCTAGATTTGTTACTGGTAGGTTACGAAAATGCTTCAGGAACTCGGGTGTGAGTCTATAGAAGAAAGGAGGCGTTCTTTTCGTGAATCGCTACTGAGGAAATTTAGAGAACCAGCATCTGAGGCTGACTGCCGTACAATTTTACTGCCGCCAACTTACATTTCACGGAAAGACCACAAAGATAAGATAGATTAGGGCTCGTACAGAGGCATACAGGCAGTCATTTTTTCCCTCGTTCTGTTTGGGAGTGGAACAGGGAGAGAAGATGCTAGTTGTGGTACGAGGTACCCTCCGCCACGCACAGTATGGTGGACTGCGGAGTATGTATGTAGATGAAGATGTAGAGCTGCACGACTACAAGATATTGTGCTGTACCTTTCTTTTTCGCCGGCCGAAGTGGCCGTGCGGTTAAAGGCGCTGCAGTCTGGAACCGCAAGACCGCTACGGTCGCAGGCTCGAATCCTGCCTCGGGCATGGATGTTTGTGATGTCCTTAGGTTAGTTAGGTTTAACTAGTTCTAAGTTCTAGGGGACTAATGACCTCAGCAGTTGAGTCCCATAGTGCTCAGAGCCATTTGAACCACTTGAACCTTTCTTTTCCTTTTGTGTTTACTTCTTATACCCGTAAACCTGGAGATTTGTACTGCCACGATTTTCATGCAATGTAGTTTATACCACTGTGTTACTTTCAATTCCACAATGGTTGTACCTCATTCTCGTTTGCTAATACCTAGCTCTTCGCTACCACGCCTGAATGATCAGTGTGGACCGGGTTCGATTCGCGGTACTACCAGGGATTTTTCCTTGGTGGGAGGACTGCAGCGGAGTGCGATACCAGCTGAGTAGCGGATCCCGACGCGCTGACCCGACAACAGCAGGGAGTGCGCTACACAGCCCGCACCCCTACAAACTGCTGTCACGTGACGCCACTCACGATACACGGGTCACAATAACACAGTGGATGGTCGCGGCCTCGCGGCTGGTCGCGCCCTCTGTTCCGTTCGCCGCTGTCAATTCGTTCTGCCCACCGAAAGTAGCATTTACTAGCCTTTTGCAGACGACGATTGTGGCCAGTAAGCTGACACTTGCAGTAGAAGTTTGGCTGCTAAACGAAATGTTCAGTGACCTGCCCACTTACTGTTTCGCGTGCTCAGACACGTGAGTTTGGGCTGCGCGGGAATATTTAGAAAAGGAAAGAGCACATGTTGCGGATGTACTGATTCTGACGAAGGTGGAAAGGGGAGTACATTAATTTCAGAAGAGTGATACAAGTTCTTCTGGGAAGTTAATAAGAAAAAATTCCGTGCAGAAAAGGAAGGGATTGGTTCGTCTAAGCTACGGACAGATGGTGAAAACAAGAAGACAGAACAACGAGTGACGAACTTGGATTCATTCCAACTAGATCCTGTTCGACGCCACATACAGGGTGTTACAAAAAGGTACGGCCAAACTTTCAGGAAACGTTCCTCACACACAAATAAAGAAAAGATGTTACGTGGACATGTGTCCGGAAACGCTTAGTTTCCAGAGCTCATTTTAGTTTCGTCAGTATGTACTGTAGTTCCTCGATTCACGGCCAGTTGGCCCAATTGAAGGAAGGTAATGTTCACTTCGGTGCTTGTGTTGACATGCGACTCATAGCTCTACAGTACTAGCATCAAGCACATCAGTACGTAGCATCAACAGGTTAGTGTTCATCACGAACGTGGTTTTTCAGTCCACTTGCATAAGAAATCTCAACTAATCTTGAAGGAATACTCCTCTGTATAAGTATTACGCACTACGCGGACACTAAGTTTCTTTTTTTAATGTTGTTGGTTAATTATTCACATGGACCCTTAAGATCCATTTGACCACTCCTACTACGCCAACTACTCGTAAATAAAACCAATTATTACAAAAAGTCAATGCACGTCCTGCTGCCTTTGTTAAGGCATACGGTGCCATTTCATACACAGGAGTGCAATCCTTCAGCGCAATGCATAGCGATCCTATAAACCAAACTTATCACTGTACATTAACAGGGAGTGAGTCAGCCGGCCGCAGTGGTCTAGCGGTTCAGGCGCTCAGTCCGGAACCGCGGGACTTCTACGGTCGCAGGTTCGAATCCTGACTCGGGCATGGATGTGTGTGATGTCCTTAGGTTAGTTAGGTTTAAGTAGTTCTAAGTTCTAGGGGACTGATGACCACAGATGTTAAGTCCCATAGTGCTCAGAGCCAGGGAGTGAGTCGATTCGTGATTTCCTGTGAGAGAGGCCACAGTTCATAGTAATTGACAGAAAGTCGTCAAGTAAAACAGAAGTGATTTCTGGCGTTCCACAACACAGTGTTACAGGGCCTTTGCAGTTCCTTATCTACATAAACGATCAGGGAGACTATCTGAGCAGCCGTCTATGGTTGTTTGCAGATGACGCTGTCGTTTATCGACTTGTGAAGTCATAAGAAGATCAAAACAAATTTCAAAACGATTTAGAAAAAGATATCTGTATGGTGCGAAAATCGGCAATTTACCTTAAATAACGAAAAGTGTGAGGTCATCCACATGAGTGCTAAAAGGAATCAGTTACACTTCGGTTACACGATAATCAAATCTAAAGCCCGTAAATTCAAATAAGTACCTACGAATTACAATTACGAGCAATTGAAATTGGAAGGAACACACAGAAAATGTTGTGCATTTCATTGGCAGGAAACACGAAACGTAACAGATCTACTACGGAGACTGCCTACACTCAGTGCACCGAAGAGGTCCAAAGAAGAGCAGCACGTTTTGTATTATCGCGAAATAGGGGAGAGAGTGTCACTGGTATGATACTAGATTTGGGATGGACATCATTAAAACAAAGGCATTTTTCGTTGCGGAACAATCTTCTCACGAATTTCCAGTCACCTGCTTTCTCCTCCGAATGCGAAAATATTTTGTTGACACCGAGCTACATAGGGAGATACGATCACCACGATAAAATAAGGGAAATCAGAGCTCGTACGGAAAGTTATAGGTGTTCGTTCTTTCCACGCGCTATACGAGATTGGAATAATAGAGAATTGTGAAGGTGGCTCATTGAACCCTCTGCCAGGCACTTAAATGTGATTTGCAGAGTATCCATGTAGATGTAGATGTAGACCGCTACGGTCGCAGGTTCGAATCCTGCCTCGGGCATGGAGGTGTGTGATGTCCTTAGGTTAGTTAGGTGTAGGTAGTTCTAAGTCTAGGGGACTGATGACCTCAGATTTTAAGTCCCATAGTGCTCAGAGCAATTGAACCAGAGCTCGTAGGGAAACATATGGGTGTTCGTTCTTTCCGCGCGCTATACGAGATCGGAGCAATACAGAATTGTGAAGGTGGTTCGATGAACCCTCTGTCAGGCACTTAAATGTGATTTGCAGAGTATTGATGTAGATGTATATTAGATGAAGATGTTGCTGACAGGCCGGCCGAACAGCACCGCTAGTCACAAATTTCGATGCATCTCTAGTATGTTATAGGGACGTCTGTCCTGACTGCCTGGCTAGCGGCTTTTCATACGACAGCTTCTATTTCCCGAGTAAATCGATGTTGATATCTTTATGCGTACCTCCTATACCCGTAACCGTCTCGTATATCAAGTAACTGAGTGTAGTTGACACCCACCACATAGGTGGTTCTGGTTCAAATTCTGCACGTTTAATTCTTTTCGTTAATTTTATCGGAGTATCATAAATAGGATATTTCATGCAAAATTACTGAAAAGTTATCATTTCCACAGCTGTCATTTCACTAATAATCCACTCATTACAGCACAGTTTCTTCAAATGTTCATTTTGTTTGTGACTTGTACTTGCAATTTCAAATATTAAGACTGCTCCAAAGAGTTCACACCGATAGACGAAATATTAACATCTGCGGAAGAATTCCTGATACGGACGAAAGTACTCATGGCTAATTTTTACTTCGATTATGCAAGTAATACAAATGAAATCGGCTGCCAGTAGGAACCGACATGGAACAGATCCCGTCCAAAAAGAGGAGCGAAAACCGATTTGAAGAAGATTCGTCATTCCTTCACAGAACGGTACACTTACGTAACATTGTGTGTCTCCTGTCACACATAGTGAAAAAGAAGGAAAGGGTTTGTCCGTTCGTGATTTGTTGATCTTCACTGCAGAACTAGAATGGACATAAAGGTAACGATAAACAGAATATCACCGGCCAGGGTAAACATAACTCTGACAGAGAGGTAAATGGTAAATGTAATGTAGACTGGACATCTGTATTGTGTCCAGTCCAGTTAATAACAGTGAAAACAGCAATAACTACAGCGGTTTCTGCATCTTAGTACGTCAATGACATCAATATTACGAGCAACTTGTGGTTCACACTTGCAACTCGCGATGTGCTTTATTTTAAGCGTCAACTTCACTTTACAATTTCTCGGGATTTAATTGACGTACTGCGATGCAACCAACGCTATTCTTTCCGTAATTTTTCATAGTATTGAGCACGTAAGGAACAATACAGGGTTTCCATTTAAAGAAAAAGTTTGCGTCGACAGTTATATTTGCTTACGTTGTAGAGCGTCTCATAGTATGATTCTCTGCCTTACGTTCATAGTTGTGAAAGTCATTTTTCTGTACCTAACGTTGTTACAAAGATATTTGCGGCCGTCCGGTGTGGCCGAGTGGTTCTAGGCGCTTCAGTCTGGAACCGCGCGACCGCTACGGTAGCAGGTTCGAATACTGCCTCGGGCATGGATGTGTGTGATGTCCTTAGGTTAGTTAGGTTTAAGCAGCTCTAAGTTCTAGGGGATTGATGACCTCAGATGTTAAGTCCCATAGTGCTCAGAGCCATTTGAACCATTTTTTTTTTTTAAATTTGCGCTGAAACGTTTAAGTGGGCCAACCTGTATATGGGGAAACGGAAAATGCGCTACGCACCACGACGCACAGGGGTGCGCCGCTGCTCGCCTTACGTTTAGCCATCCAGGTATGTCTTCGCGCATGTCGTAGTTTAATCCACCGTTAGCCGATCGTGTTCTCGTCAGTTGCATCAATGGGTCTCTCGTCCTACCTACTGATGATCCTGCTGCTTGGAGGTTCACGTAGGGCATTCCCCAAGTTATTAAATAAATATTGTCTGGACATCTGATTCCACACAATGGCGTTCTTGTAAGTAGTTCCAGAAGTCCAATACATATTTAGGTCCATCGTGAAATACACAGTTCACGGCGTGCCCACAAATCCACGTTACTTCGTTGGTTTTTGATGAGAGGGAAATGTAGTTCATCCGGGAACGCAGAAGCCGAAGTGCGATATGACCCGGGTCACTCGCAGAAAGTATGCCAAAAGATGTCGCACCACATCTGAAACGGTGCTTGTCCATCTCTGGTTCAAATGGTTCAAATGGCTCTGAGCACTACAGGACTCAACTACTGAGGTCATCAGCCCCTAGAACTTAGAACTACTTAAACCTAACTAACCTAAGGACATCACACACATCCATGGCCGGCCAGTGTGGCCGAGCGGTTCTAGGCACTTCAGTCTGGAACCGCGCGACCGCTACGGTCGCAGGTTCGAATCCTGCCTCGGGCATGGATGTGTGTGCTGTCCTTAGGTTAGTTAGGTTTAAGTAGTTCTAAGTTCTAGGGGACTGATGACCATAGATGTTAAGTCCCATAGTGCTCAGAGCCATTTGAACCATTTTTTTTTTATTCTAGTTCGTTGGTTACATGGTCACCACTGTGGAGCACCCCTGGTCGTCTACATAAGCTGTTCAGCGAAATGTGACGTCACGTGACGTTAGTCCGGGGGCCGCAGAGGAGATCTTACAGTGTCAGGGCCCAGAGAAAGGTTGACAGTGGACAGCCTTGGCGCACTGATCAGGTAGTCGGCAGGGACTGCGTGAGACGCCTGTTGAAGACAGCCTTGAGTGGCATCACGGCGTCTCTGAACTGCTGTGGGTACTGCATGTGCTGAAGGACGGACGTCAGGCATACGTGGTCCACCCAATAAAAGCCCTGGCCAGAATTGTGTGTCGCCGGCGCTTCCGGAATGCGGCGTGCCATTGCTAGGGCTATGGATGCAGTGCAGTGTGGATGTTGTTCGGTGTCCCCTGTAGACGCCTGATCTGCTAAGACTACGTGAGGCAGCGTCGGTCGTATACAGGTCACTAACATTCTGGTGAATACATTGGAAATAAGAGTTATAAAATGTCTTCAGCCACAAATTTTCGTGTGTAAATTGTCTGAATACATGATGTAGTTTTGCTCTCGAATGCGATGAAATGCTAGTTCCTCTCACGAAAAGGTTTAATGTTAGGTTATGAATTTTGCAAGTGTGACTGACGAAATTCTTAACCTAACACCAACACCATAAACATAAGCGCCGAACTATGTTCATTATGAAAAACAAGCTTCTTTGAACGCCTCCATTTCTAAAACGACGAAAGGTTGACGATATATTATTTTAACAGCTGTTTTATGAAACCATGAATTAATGCGTCAATCAGGCAAATGGTACTGCTTCACTGCAATAACCCTTCTTCGTGGAATGATGATGCAATTGTCTGTGCAGCCTGAGTGGTACCTAAAAATCCATCTCACAAAATAAAGCTGTCCACTCTGAGTGTAGACATGTGCCACAAAGCACGCCCCCTCTGCAGCATGACTCCCCCTAGCGGTACTTGCCTCTCTCACGCCCTGGCGCCCTCAATTAAAATCAATCAAGTCAGAATTTATGCACTATAGTTTCTGCTTGCAAATCACTAAATTGGTTCAAAATGGCTCTGATCACTATGGGACTTAACTTCAGAGGTCATCAGTCCCCTAGAACTTAGAACTACTTAAACCTAACTAACTTAAGGACATCACACACATCCATGCCCGAGGCACGATTCGAACGTACGACCGAACCGGTCGCGCGCGTGCAGACTGTAGTGCCTAGAACCGCTCGGCCACTCCGGCCGGCAATCACTTAATTGCTGGACTCATTACCTCCGAGATTGCAATACTTCGGAGGCGTCATGCTGCCAACACTTTTGAGTCTGATCAGTGACGCTAATAATAGTAATAATAATAATAATAATAATAAGAGTAAGAATATGACAGCCTACGCCCTACTGTGTTGTATTGCCAGTTAGGTCGTTTTTTGTTGTGAAGTGAATAAAGAAGCAATTTTTGGTCTATTACGGGATTCCCCACAAGGAAAACGCAGTTTAATCACATACTTAAATAAGAATACACTCCTGGAAATTGAAATAAGAACACCGTGAATTCATTGTCCCAGGAAGGGGAAACTTTATTGACACATTCCTGGGGTCAGATACATCACATGATCACACTGACAGAACCACAGGCACATAGACACAGGCAACAGAGCATGCACAATGTCGGCACTAGTACAGTGTATATCCACCTTTCGCAGCAATGCAGGCTGCTATTCTCCCATGGAGACGATCGTAGAAATGCTGGATGTAGTCCTGTGGAACGGCTTTCCACCTGGCGCCTCAGTTGGACCAGCGTTCGTGCTGGACGTGCAGACCGCGTGAGACGACGCTTCATCCAGTCCCAAACATGCTCAATGGGGGACAGATCCGGAGATGTTGCTGGCCAGGGTAGTTGACTTACACCTTCTAGAGCACGTTGGGTGGCACGGGATACATGCGGACGTGCATTGCCCTGTTGGAACAGCAAGTTCCCTTGCCGGTCTAGGAATGGTAGAACGATGGGTTCGATGACGGTTTGGATGTACCGTGCACTATTCAGTGTCCCCTCGACGATCACCAGTGGTGTACGGCCAGTGTAGGAGATCGCTCCCCACACCATGATGCCGGGTGTTGGCCCTGTGTGCCTCGGTCGTATGCAGTCCTGATTGTGGCGCTCACCTGCACGGCGCCAAACACGCATACGACCATCATTGGCACCAAGGCAGAAGCGACTCTCATCGCTGAAGACGACACGTCTCCATTCGTCCCTCCATTCACGCCTGTCGCGACACCACTGGAGGCGGGCTGCACGATGTTGGGGCGTGAGCGGAAACCGGCCTAACGGTGTGCGGGACCGTAGCCCAGCTTCATGGAGACGGTTGCGAATGGTCCTCGCCGATACCCCAGGAGCAACAGTGTCCCTAATTTGCTGGGAAGTGGCGGTGCGGTCCCCTACGGCACTGCGTAAGATCCTACGGTCTTGGCGTGCTTCCGTGCGTCGCTGCGGTCCGGTCCCAGGTCGACGGGCACGTGCACCTTCCGCCGACCACTGGCGACAACATCGATGTACTGTGGAGACCTCACGCCCCACGTGTTGAGCAATTCGGCGGTACGTCCACCCGGCCTCCCGCATGCCCACTATACGCCCTCGCTCAAAGTCAGTCAACTGCACATACGGTTCACGTCCACGCTGTCGCGGCATGCTACCAGTGTTAAAGACTGCGATGGAGCTCCGTATGCCACGGCAAACTGGCTGACACTGACGGCGGCGGTGCACAAATGCTGCGCAGCTAGCGCCATTCGACGGCCAACACCGCGGTTCCTGGTGTGTCCGCTGTGCCGTGCGTGTGATCATTGCTTGTACAGCCCTCTCGCAGTGTCCGGAGCAAGTATGGTGGGTCTGACACACCGGTGTCAATGTGTTCTTTTTTCCATTTCCAGGAGTGTATATTGACATACACTGATGGGACGAAACTCATGGAGTGCTTCCTAATATCATGTCGGACTTCCTTTTGCCGGCGTAGTGCAGCAGCTCGAGGGGGCATTGACTCAACAAGTCGTTGGAAGATGAAATATGAGCCATGCAGCTTCTACAGCCTTCGATAATTGCCGTAATGTTACCGATGCAAGATTTTGTGCACGGACTGACCTCTCGATTCCGTCCCATAAATATTTGATGGGATTCATATTGCTCGATATGGATGCCCACATCATTCGCGCGAATTGTCTGGAATGTTCTTCAAACCAATCGCGAAAAATTGTGGTCCATGTGGCATGGGGCATTGTCATCCATAAAAATTCCATTGTTATTTGCGAACATAATGTCTATGGATGCAAATGGTCTCCAGTAACCACTTCTAGCCGGCCGGAGTGGCCGAGCGGTTCTAGGCGCTACAGTCTGGAACCTGCGGCCGCTACGGTCGCAGGTTCGAATCCTGCCTCGGGCTTGGATGTGTGTGATGTCCTTAGGTTAGTTAGGTTTAAGTAGTTCTAAGTTCTAGGGCACTGATGACCTCAGATGTTAAGTCGCATAGTGCTCAGAGCCGTTTGAACCGTTTCTAGTCAATTATCGGTTCATATACATCGGAGGACCAAATCCATTCCATGTAAACACAGACCGCACCATTACGGAGTCACCACCAGCTTGCACTGTGTCCTGTTGACAACTTCGTGAGGTCTGCACCACACCCGAACCCTACCATCAGCTCTTACCAACTGAAATCGTGGCACAGCTGACCAGGGCACGGTTTTCCAGTCGTCTAGTGACCAATCGATATAGTCACGAGCTCAGGAGAGGGTTTGCAAGCGACCTCGTACTGTTAGCAAAGGCACTCGCGTCGGTCACCTCCTGCAATAGCCCGTTCACGCCAGATTTTGCTGTGCTGTCCTAATGGATTCGTTCGTCGTACGTCGGCCGTCCCACATTGATTTCTGCGGTTGTTTCACGCAGTGTTGCTTGTCTGTTACCGCTTCTAACCATGAGCATACGCCGCTGCTCTCGATCGTTAAATGAGTGCACTACGTTGTCCGCGGTGAGAACTAATGTCTGAAGTGTCCTCGATGGTGAGTGATTGTTCATCGGAGGTGAGGGTATCTTCTGGAGTGCCCCAGGGAAGTGTGGTAGGTCCGCTGTTGTTTTCTATCTACATAAATCATCTTTTGGATAGGGTAGATAGCAACGTGAGGCTGTTTGCTGATGATGCTGTGGTGTACGGGAAGGTGTCGTCGTTGAGTGACTGTAGGAGGATACAAGATGACTTGGACAGGATTTGTGATTGGTGTAAAGAATGACAGGTAACTCTAAATATAGATAAATGTAAATTAATGCAGATGAATAGGAGAAAGAATCCCGTAATGTTTGAACACTCCATTAGTAGCGTAGCGCTTGACACACTCACGTCGATTAAATATTTGGGCGTTAACATTACAGAGTGATATGAAGTGGGACAATCATGTAATGGCAGTTCTGGGGAAGGCGGATAGTCGTCTTCGGTTCAGTGGTAGAATTTTGGAAAGATGTGGTTCATCTGTAAAGGAGACCGCTTATAAAACACTAATACGACCTATTCTTGAGTACTGCTCCAGCACTTGGGATCTCTATCAGGTCGGATTGAGGGAAGACATAGTAGCAATTCAGAGGTGGGCTGCTAGATTTGTTACTGGTGCTTTTGATCATCACGCGAGTGTTACGGAAATGCTTCAGGAACTCGGGTGGGAGTCTCTAGAGAAAAGGAGGCGTTCTTTTCGTGAATCGCTACTGAGGAAATTCAGAGAACCAGCATTTGAGGCTGACTGCAGTACAGTTTTACTGCCGCCAACTTAATTTGGCGGAAAGACCACAAAGATAAGATAAGAGAGATAAGGGCTCGTACAGAGGCATATAGGCAGTCATTTTTCCATTGTTCTGTTTGGGAGTGGAACAGGGAGAAAATATGTTAGTTGTGGTACGAGGTACCCTCCGCCACGCACCGTATGGTGGATTGCGGAGTATGTATGTAGATGTAGATGAAATTTGGTATTCTTGGCGTGCACTGGACACTGTGAACCTCTAAATATTAAATTCCCTAACGATTTCTGTAATGGAATGACCCATGCGTCTAGCGCCAACTACCATACCGCGTTCAAGGTCTGTTAAATTCCGTTAGTGCGGCCATAGTCAAGCCGGAAACCTTTTCACGTGAATCACCTTTGTACGAATGACAACTCCGCCAAGGCACTGCCCTTTTATACCTCGTGTACGCGACACTGCCGCCATTTGTGTATTTGCATATCAGCATCCCACGACTTTCGTCACCTCAGTATATATAACTCCATTTTAATGTCATAGATGCACAGTACAAAGTATGTGTGTTGAGGGTGGAAAATGTGATCAGAATGTTCATAAATTTCTTTCACAAGCTGTTACGTCCACCACACTGTGTCACATGTTAACGCTAATTTTCCAAAAAGGTGTAATCATTGATAACTTATGTAATCAGTATTACAATCTTACGAAATACACACATCAAAAAAAAAGTTTTGCATCGCCCGGTAACAGAACTCATGAAGACAGACGTTGATTGTGGATACTGTATCATAGACACAGTCCCTATGTTTGTTCAGATATGTTACTAAATCGGCCCAAAGATGTAAACAATCGGCTATTAGACGGGGCGGATCCGACAGCCGAGCAGTTCCAGTCATTCCACGCGGTTCGATGGCGTCCGCATTGTAACTTTGTACCAGGAAGTGTCCTCAACAAGGGAAGTATGCAGGCGTCTCGGAGTGAACCAAAGCGATGTTGTTTCGACATGGAGGAGATACAGAGAGAGACAGGAACTGTCGATGACATGCCTCGCTAAGGGCGCCCACAAGCTACTACTGCAGTCG
Organism: Schistocerca piceifrons; assembly: GCF_021461385.2. Classification (NCBI taxonomy): domain Eukaryota; kingdom Metazoa; phylum Arthropoda; class Insecta; order Orthoptera; family Acrididae; genus Schistocerca; species Schistocerca piceifrons. Next base: position 29,106,375 of record NC_060140.1, on the reverse strand, counting down.
ATGAGCGCTACCTACGGATTATGGCTCGGAATAAACCTGACAGCAACGCCACCATTTTGAATAATGCTTTTCGTGCAGCCAGAGGACGTCGTGTAACGATCCAAACTGTGTGCAATAGGCTGCATGATGCGCAACTTCACTCCCGACGTCCATGGCGAGGCCCATCTTAGCAACCACGACACCATGCAGTGCGCTATAGATGGTCCCAGAAACATGCCGAATGGACCGCTCAGGATTGGCTTCACGTTCTCTTCACCGACGAGTGTCGCATATGCCTTCAACCAGACAATCGTCGGAGACGTGTTTGGAGGCAGCCCGGTCAGGTGGAACGCCTTAGACACACTGTGCAGTGAGTGCAGCAAGGTTGAAGTTCCCCCATCGTGCACATCTTGTGAATGATTTGCTTCGGGATAACGACATCGCTCGACTAGAGTGGCCAGCATGTTCTCCAGACATTAACCCTATTGAAAATGCCTGGGACAGATTGGAAAGGGCTGTTTATGGACGACGTGACCCACCAGCCACTCTGAGGGATCTACGCCGAATCGCCGTTGAGGAGTGGGACAATCTGGACCAACAGAGCCTTGATGTACTTGTGGATAGTATGCCACGACGAATACAGGCATGCATCAATGCAAAATGACGTGCTGCTGGGTATTAGAGGCACCGATATGTATAGCAATCTGGACCAACACGTCTGAAGGTCTCGCTGTATGGTGGTACAACACGCAATGCTTTCATGAGCAATAAATAGAGCGGAAATGTTTATGTTGATCTCTATTCCAAATGTTTGTACAAGTTCCGGAACTCTAGGAACCGAGGTGATGCAAAACGTATTTTGATTTGTGTTGGGTTGGTCACTGTAGGTAATAAACTTTAAGGACAGTTATGTATCGTCATTGCCAATGTCAATGAAATTCTTCAACAGCGATGTAAAGATATTAGTTTATTTTACTTTAAAGGTGGTCAGTTGCAGCATTTCACTGTGCCATCTTCAGGTCCCATATAACTTCGTATCATGAGGGAAAATGCAACTGAAGCGTTTTGTTTTTGTTCCTCAGGAAACTTCCTTTTACCCCTCAGTGGTAATGACCCCCATGTTGGGAACCACTGGCCTATGGGGTACCGGGACTGTTTCATTGCTAATTCAAACTTGTTTCACTCTCAAATTCTCACTGTCACTACTTCCGTACTAGTTCTCGTAGCACACATACCATACCGAGCCACCACCTCATAATAGAAGCAGTTTGTCCTGGTAAAGAACGCTGACGGACGTAGTCTACACGCGCCGTTTCGTCTGTCAGTAGCGGCTGTGTGTGGTAGGCGCCTCCAGGACACAGTACACGACGATTCTCTGGCCCCAGCATTCACAAGATGACCTCGCTTACTCTACGTCTCCGATTTCGTCCACATTCCTGGTATACGCAGCTCTATGACGGAAATGAAAGTGACGGAAGAGGGCGCTCCAGAAGGCCAAGCGTTTACGAAGAAATGTCATTTCTGGGCGCAGGTCGGGCAAGACACGACCCACTTATGTTAGCATAGTTTCCAGGCAGTGGTTGGCGTAGTGGAAAGAGTGCAGAAGGTCGTGGGTTTGATTCCCTATGTGTAATCTCTCTTTATTTTCAATTTTTACGTTACTTACAATGGAAATAAAACGAGACAGTGCTCAGTACGTTGTATTTTCTAATATTTTTGTAAGGGGCATGAGAAGGAAAGATAAAACAAAACCTGAGATCGCAAATAAATTTTCAAGAAAGGTCTGCACTTACAGCGTCCACGAGGACTCTGTAAACACCATTTTAAGAAGGGATTGCAGTATAAAGGATCCAGAACTTTATATTGCGTTAGTTTTATTTTGACCTTGACGAAGACCGCAACAAAATACATTCCATTGGATATCACCAGCTATCCTCGCCAATATTTCGCGAAAGTCTGGATTGTCAGTAGTTTACTGGCAAAACCTGCGACGAGAGAGAACCTTACGAAAACCCGGTTTGTTTTCCTACATAAATTTTAACACAACCGTGTAATGATAAAAATACGACGTTCTAACGAGTGACAAATACCGAGGAATTTGCTGCTTCCCACGTTTTGACAATGAATATCCCACCGCTACGTGTAAATCATCAACTGTAAAAATAATTTAAAGTATCTAATTTTATATACGAAATTCTTACAGTCATTTCTTGGGACTTTATTTGTAATCAAAAATTTTTATTTGTCTTTCCTTGTCATGTCTCTTACGGAAACATAAATAACTACAGTATACTGAGTGTATACATGGAAGAACCCTGGAGATACTAAAAGGTATCACATAGATTATATAATGGTAAGACAGAGATTTAGGAACCAGGTTTTAAATTGTAAGACATTTCCAGGGGCAGATGTGGACTCTGACCACAATCTATTGGTTATGACCTGTAGATTAAAACTGAAGAAACTGCAAAAATGTGGGAATTTAAGGAGATGGGACCTGGATAAACTAAAAGAACCAGAGGTTGTACAGAGATTCAGGGAGAGCATAAGGGAGCAATTGACAGGAATGGGGGAAATAAATACAGTAGAAGAAGAATGGGTAGCTTTGAGGGATGAAGTAGTGAAGGCAGCAGAGGATCAAGTAGGTAAAAAGACGAGGGCTAGTAGAAATCCTTGGGTAACAGAAGAAATATTGAATTTAATTGATGAAAGGAGAAAATATAAAAATGCAGTAAGTGAAACAGGCAAAAAGGAATACAAACGTCTCAAAAATGAGATCGACAGGAAGTGCAAAATGGCTAAGCAGGAATGGCTAGAGGACAAATGTAAGGATGTAGAGGCCTATCTCACTAGGGGTAAGATAGATACCGCCTACAGGAAAATGAAAGAGACCTTTGGAGATAAGAGAATGACTTGTATGAATATCAAGAGTTCAGATGGAAACCCAGTTCTAAGCAAAGAAGGGAAAGCAGAAAGGTGGAAGGAGTATATAGAGGGTCTATACAAGGGCGATGTACTTGAGGACAATATTATGGAAATGGAAAAGGATGTAGATGAAGATGAAATTGGAGATACGATACTGCGTGAAGAGTTTGATAGAGCACTGAAAGACCTGAGTCGAAACAAGGCCCCCGGAGTAGACAATATTCCATTGGAACTACTGACGGCCGTGGGAGAGCCAGTCCTGACAAAACTCTACCATCTGGTGAGCAAGATGTATGAAACAGGCGAAATACCCTCAGACTTCAAGAAGAATATAATAATTCCAATCCCAAAGAAAGCAGGTGTTGACAGATGTGAAAATTACCGAACTATCAGCTTAATAAGTCACAGCTGCAAAATACTAACACGAATTCTTTACAGACGAATGGAAAAACAAGTAGAAGCCAACCTCGGGGAAGATCAGTTTGGATTCCGTAGAAACACTGGAGCACGTGAGGCAATACTGACCTTACGACTTATCTTAGAAGAAAGATTAAGGAAAGGCAAACCTACGTTTCTAGCATTTGTAGACTTAGAGAAAGCTTTTGACAGTGTTGACTGGAATACTCTCTTTCAAATTCTAAAGGTGGCAGGGGTAAAATACAGGGAGCGAAAGGCTATTTACAATTTGTACAGAAACCAGATGGCAGTTATAAGAGTCGAGGGACATGAAAGGGAAGCAATGGTTGGGAAGGGAGTAAGACAGGGTTGTAGCCTGTCCCCGATGTTGTTCAATCTGTATATTGAGCAAGCAGTAAAGGAAACAAAAGAAAAATTCGGAGTAGGTATTAAAATTCATGGAGAAGAAATAAAAACTTTGAGGTTCGCCGATGACATTGTAATTCTGTCAGAGACAGCAAAGGACTTGGAAGAGCAGTTGAATGGAATGGACAGTGTCTTGAAAGGAGGATATAAGATGAACATCAACAAAAGCAAAACAAGGACAATGGAATGTAGTCTAATTAAGTCGGGTGATGCTGAGGGAATTAGATTAGGAAATGAGGCACTTAAAGTAGTAAAGGAGTTTTGCTATTTGGGGAGCAAAATAACTGATGATGGTCGAAGTAGAGAGGATATAAAATGTAGGCTGGCAATGGCAAGGAAAGCGTTTCTGAAGAAGAGAAATTTGTTAACATCCAGTATTGATTTAAGTGTCAGGAAGTCATTTCTGAAAGTATTCGTATGGAGTGTAGCCATGTATGGAAGTGAAACATGGACGATAAATAGTTTGGACAAGAAGAGAATAGAAGCTTTCGAAATGTGGTGCTACAGAAGAATGCTGAAGATTAGATGGGTAGATCACATAACTAATGAGGAAGTATTGAATAGGATTGGGGAGAAGAGAAGTTTGTGGCACAACTTGACCAGAAGAAGGGATCGGTTGGTAGGACATGTTCTGAGGCATCAAGGGATCACCAATTTAGTATTGGAGGGCAGCGTGGAGGGTAAAAATCGTAGGGGGAGACCAAGAGATGAATACACTAAGCAGATTCAGAAGGATGTAGGTTGCAGTAGGTATTGGGAGATGAAAAAGCTTGCACAGGATAGAGTAGCATGGAGAGCTGCATCAAGCCAGTCTCAGGACTGAGGACCACAACAACAACAACAACATACTGAGTGTCATTTTGGTCTATTTTCATTGTAAGTAATGTAAGAGCTTAAAGTAAAAAGAAGTAAAAAAGTAAATTACCGCATCAGACCTCGACCCTGGGATTACCGTGTCGTAATCTTCCTGCTGAGCTAACCGTTGTGTGGAAATCGCGCTAACCTAAGAGGCCACAAATGTTCCTTTTTCTAAACGCTTGGTCATCTGGAGCTACCTCTTCTGTCACTTCGTTTCCGGAAAAGCGCTGCATATGCATTGCTCTGTCGATAATTTGACGCTCGATAATTTGAAACTCCTAATAGTTTGATGTTTTACGAACAACTGAGTATTTTTTCAAGGGCCGGGGATGAGTTTCATTGTGTTTTATTGACATCGCTAATTTAAAGTTGTAGTGATAAACACGTATGGCCAACACTTCATAATTTGAAGTCAAGGATTTCGCTCTCTCTATAATCTGAAGTCTGCTAGTTCTGTGACTCCCATTGAAGTCCCTCTGCTTCTGGATTGCCTGTGCAGGTTTAGACCTTTTGTCGTTTGTTTCTCCGACCTATATCCCAGTCTGCTTACATGCTGCGTTGTTTCTTGAAACTGTGAGATGCCATGAGCGCTAGAAGCAACATGTGTCTTTCAGTTAACGAAAAGAAACCTGTTATTGAACCTATGAGATTGGGTTTTAGGAAAAGGGTATTGCAAAATAGTTTGGTATTTTACGGTGCACATTTTTACGATTTTAAAAAGTAAAGATCGTGTCTCAGGCACAGGAAGAAATAGGTGCTGCTGAAAATGGATGAATCGTTATCGAGGACAAAATATTCCCGTGGGTTGTTTCGTGATGAAGGAAAAAGCCGAGTCCGTTGCTCAGCCTCTCAGGATAGGAGGATTTACGGGAAACGGCGTGTGGCTCTCAAGTTTAAAAAAGAAAAGTCAAGTCAATACATAAGAAAAGGAACTGCCGAGAGAGTACCAGCGTGGGCAATTTCCTATGTGTTGGATGGATTGATGAATCAATATACGTTTTGAATGGCTGCGACGTACGCGTCGTATTGAGTACAGACGAAACCTGACTTTATATAATCGCTTCCCATAACTTATCACTCAAACTAAAAATCACAGATAACCACGAACTGTTTAATCAATTGACTGATCTCGGTCAATAGTGATATGAAAAAGGGGAAATGGAACATTTTACTGTTTTTGAACAACTGCATCGAGCCTAGAAACTCACCACCAGTAGATCATGTAAAATTGATTTTTTTGCCACTCACCACGACGTTCAGATGAAAACAATTCAACCAGGGCATAATACAATATCTTAACTCTCTACCGCAGATAAAAGTTTCACTTGTGCTGAATAGCATTAGAAAAGGTGACCAGGCGAACATAACTGTTTTGACCGCTTTAGCCATGATTGATAAGGCCTGGAAAAATATCAGCCCTAACACTGTTCATAACTGCTTCATAAAGTACGGTTTATAATGCAAAGAAGAAATGCGGAACAAGCATCAGTGTCGTGATAACTAACGGCTTCAATCCCGCCAGTCTCAGGTTGTCAAATCGCACCCAATTGTATTGAGTTAAGCTTCGAGTATTTTTTTGGTGTTGAAGATGACATCGGTACCCTCGGTGTTCTAACCGATATTGAACTGTTGGCCTGACAGGATAAGGGAGGAGCAACATTACGAAAAACAACAGCCTTTTCCGTCATATTGATCGAGGCAACATCATTTGTCCTTACCCTACGCTCCAACGCCCTTAGAACGCAAATGAATGATGAATTCTTCTGAGCTGTCAAACCCATCCAAAATTCGCTGGATAATGCCAGATGGAAGTCGTTCTCTCATAAGAAAATTACGGACCATTTTTCAAAACGACTTGTAAAATTTTCACTGGTATATCTGTCATACAAGGTATATATTTCCATATGTATGTATGTACGTGATATTTTGCATGTTATTAAAATATAGATGATACGCATGTACTGCAATGTAATTCCAATAAAACACTCGTTTATTAGAATTTTTTCGTTCGTCTCTCTCGATTATCTGAAGACCTGTTATTTTTAACTCACGGAAATGTGAACTTTCTTCCTTGTCCATTGAGTTTCAAACCATCGCGAGTGCACTGTACCATAAATATCTACACCTACATACATACCGCAAGCCACTGTACAGTGTATGGCAGAGGGTACCTTGTCCTGCTGCTAATCATTTTCTTTCCTATTCCACTCGCAAACAGAGCGAGGCAGAAACGACTATCTACACTCCTGGAAATTGATATAAGAACACCGTGAATTCATTGTCCCAGGAAGGGGAAACTTTATTGACACATTCCTGGGGTCAGATACATCACATGATCACACTGACAGAACCACAGGCACATAGACACAGGCAACAGAGCATGCACAATGTCGGCACTAGTACAGTGTATATCCACCTTTCGCAGCAATGCAGGCTGCTATTCTCCCATGGAGACGATCGTAGAGATGCTGGATGTAGTCCTGTGGAACGGCTTGCCATGCCATTTCCACCTGGCGCCTCAGTTGGACCAGCGTTCGTGCTGGACGTGCAGACCGTGTGAGACGACGCTTCATCCAGTCCCAAACATGCTCAATGGGGGACAGATCCGGAGATCTTGCTGGGCAGGGTAGTTGACTTACACCTTCTAGAGCACGTTGGGTGGCACGGGATACATGCGGACGTGCATTGTCCTGTTGGAACAGCAAGTTCCCTTGCCGGTCTAGGAATGGTAGAACGATGGGTTCGATGACGGTTTGGATGTACCGTGCACTATTCAGTGTCCCCTCGACGATCACCAGTGGTGTACGGCCAGTGTAGGAGATCGCTCCCCACACCATGATGCCGGGTGTTGGCCCTGTGTGCCTCGGTCGTATGCAGTCCTGATTGTGGCGCTCACCTGCACGGCGCCAAACACGCATACGACCATCATTGGCACCAAGGCAGAAGCGACTCTCATCGCTGAAGACGACACGTCTCCATTCGTCCCTCCATTCACGCCTGTCGCGACACCACTGGAGGCGGGCTGCACGATGTTGGGGTGTGAGCGGAAGACGGCCTAACGGTGTGCGGGACCGTAGCCCAGCTTCATGGAGACGGTTGCGAATGGTCCTCGCCGATACCCCAGGAGCAACAGTGTCCCTAATTTTCTGGGAAGCGGCGGTGCGGTCCCCTACGGCACTGCGTAGGATCCTACGGTCTTGGCGTGCATCCGTGCGTCGCTGCGGTCCGGTCCCAGGTCGACGGGCACGTGCACCTTCCGCCGACCACTGGCGACAACATCGATGTACTGTGGAGACCTCACGCCCCACGTGTTGAGCAATTCGGCGGTACGTCCACCCGACCTCCCGCATGCCCACTATGCCCCCTCGCTCAAAGTCCGTCAACTGCACATACGGTTCACGTCCACGCTGTCGCGGCATGCTACCAGCGTTAAAGACTGCGATGGAGCTCCGTATGCCACGGCAAACTGGCTGACACTGACGGCGGCGGTGCACAAATGCTGCGCAGCTAGCGCCATTCGACGGCCAACAATGCGGTTCCTGGTGTGTCCGCTGTGCCGTGCGTGTGATCATTGCTTGTACAGCCCTCTCGCAGTGTCCGGAGCAAGTATGGTGGGTCTGACACACCGGTGTCAATGTGTTCTTTTTTCCATTTCCAGGAGTGTATATGCTTTCGCATCAGCCCTAATTTCTCGTATCTTATCTTGGCCGAAATGAATGCTGGCAGCAGTAGAATCGTTCTGGAATAGTTTCAAATGCCGGTTCTCTGTATTTTCTCAATAGCGTTCCTCGAAAAGAACGTCGACTTCCCTCCAGGGTTTCCATTTAGTTCCCGACTTGTCTCCGTGAAACATGCGTGTTGTTCGAACCTACCGCTAACAAACATAGCAGCCCGACTTTGAGCTACTTCGATGTCTTCCTTTAATCCCAAACACTGGCCTACGGAGAGGGCAATAATCTGCGGTTGTTCGCTGATGATTCTGCGGTGTACGGTTAGATATCAAGAATATGTCGGAATAGCGTTCTATATGCGACTTCCTTTACAGATGAACCACACTTTCCCAAAATTCTCCCAATAAACCAGAGTCGACCAGTCGTCTTCCCAACCACAATGCTCACAAGGTCGTTTCATTCTCTGTCGCTTTGCAACGTTACGCACAGACATTTGAACGACGTGACCGTCAATCGAGACACTACTAATGCTGCATCAGAACACTATGGGCTCGTTTTTCCTACTCATCAACTGTGACTTACACTTTTCTACATTTATAGGTAGCTGCCAGCCATCACATCGACTAGAAATTTCTTCTAAACCGTCTTGTGTCCTCCTACAGTCACTCAGCTTCGCCATCTTACCGTACACCACACAATCATCAGCGAACCACCGCAGATTGCTGCCCTCTCCGTAGGCCAGTTCGTTTATGAATATAGAAAGTAGTAACGGTCCTATCACACTTCCATAGGGCACTCGTCTGACGAACACACGCCGCCGAGAACAATTTGGTTCTATTACTTAAAAAATCTTCTAGCCTGTCACACATCTGGAAACCTTCTCCATATGGCCGCACCTCCGTTAACAGTGTGCAGTGGGACACCGTGTCAAATGCTTTCCGGAAAGTTAGAAATATGGATTCTCCTGTTGCCCTTCACCCATGGTTCGCAATGTATCACTTGAGAGACGGGCAAGATGAATTTCGCAGGAGTGGTGCTTTTTAAAACCGTGCCGATTCGCCAACATAAGCTTCTCGGTCTGAAGAAAATTTGTTGTATTCGAATTGAGAATATGTTCAAGGATTGTGCAGCAAACCGATGTTATGGGTATTGGTTAGTAATTTTGCGGCCCCCTTTCTTTTACCTTCTTATACAGGGTGTTACAAAAAGGTACTGCCAAACTTTCGGGAAACATTCCTCACACACAAAGAAAGAAAATATATTATGTGGACATGTGTCCGGAAACGCTTACTTTCCATGTTAGAGCTCATTTCATTACTTCTCTTCAAATCACATTAATCATGGAATGGAAACACACAGCAACAGAACATACCAGAGTGACTTCAAACACTTTGTTACAGGAAATGTTCAAAATGTCCTCCGTTAGCGAGGATACATGCATCCACCCTCCGTCGCATGGAATCCCCGATGCGCTGATGCAGCCCTGGAGAATGGCGTATTGTATCACAGCCGTCCACAATACGAGCACGAAGAGTCTCTACATTTGGTACCGGGGTTGCGTAGACAAGAGCTTTCAAATGCCCCCATAAATGAAAGTCAAGAGGGTTGAGGTCAGGAGAGCGTGGAGGCCACGGAATTGCTCCTCCTCTACCAATCCATCGGTCACCGAATCTGTTGTTGTGAAGCGTACGAACACTTCGACTGAAATGTGCAGGAGCTCCATCGTGCATGATCCACATGTTGCGTCGTACTTGTAAAGGCACATGTTCTAGCAGCACAGGTAGAGTATCCCGTATGAAATCATGATAACGTGCTCCATCGAGCGTAGGTGGAAGAACATGGGGCCCAATCGAGACATCACCAACAATGCCTGCCCAAACGTTCACAGAAAATCTGTGTTGATGATGTGATTGCACAATTGCGTACGGATTCTCGTCAGCCCACACATGTTGATTGTGAAAATTTACAATTTGATCACGTTGGAATGAAGCGTCATCCGTAAAGAGAACATTTGCACTGAAATGAGGATTGACACATTGTTGGATGAACCATTCGCAGAAGTGTTCCCGTGGAGGCCAATCAGCTGCTGATAGTGCCTGCACACGCTGTACATGGTACGGAAACAACTGGTTCTCCCGTAGCACTCTCCATACAGTGACGTGGTGAACGTTACCTTGTAGAGCAGCAACTTCTCTGACGCTGACATTAGCGTTATCGTCAACTGCACGAAGAATTGCTTCGTCCATTGCAGGTGTTCTCGTCGTTCTAGGTCTTCCCCAGTCGCGAGTCATAGGATGGAATGTTCCGTGCTCCCTAAGACGCCGATCAATTGCTGCGAACGTCTTCCTGTCGGGACACGTTCGTTATGGAAATCTGTCTCGATACAAACGTACCGCGCCACGGCTTTTGCCCCGTGCTAATCGATACATCAAATGGGCATCTGCCAACTCCGCATTTGTAAACATTGCACTGACTGCAAAACCACGTTCGTGATGAACACTAACCTGTTGATGCTACGTACTGATGTGCTTGATGCTAGTACTGTAGAGCAATGAGTCACATGTCAACAGAAGCCCCGAAGTCAACATTACCTTCATTCAATTGGGCCAACTGGCGGTTAATCGAGGAAGTACAGTACATACTGACGAAACTAAAATGAGCTCTAACATGGAAACTAAGCGTTTCCGGACACATGTCGACATAACATCTTTTCTTTATTTGTGTGTGAGGAATGTTTCCTGAAAGTTTGGCCGTACTTTTTTGCAACGCCCTGTATACAGGAGTGACCTGCACTTTTGCTTGGGACTTTGCGCTGGACAAAATCGGCGATGGCGAGTAGGTACGGTTCCCCTGTCACCTCCGCAAGACGTTTTTTCCTCTTCTCTCTTCTGTCTTCGGACTCTCTTCCATCACTGACTGACACCTACAACGACTCGGTTGTGCGGCTGGTGGTCAGCTCACCAATTGCATGGCGCGCCCAACTGTACTCCGCATCTGACAGGTTAGTGTTCATCACGAACGTGGTTTTGCAGTCAGTGCAATGTTTACAAATTCGGTGTTGGCAGATGCCCATTTGATGTATGGAAATCTGCTGCTTCATTTCTACCTGCTTCGGGTGCCCACAACCACACTGACACCCGCACAGAACACTACGACGCTCAGTGGCAGTGCTCGTTCACTGTCTTCTGTCACGTGAGCGCCTCTTGTGTTTGCTCGTCCATGCCTACCATAGCGCCGTAGATAACAGGAAGGTGAGCACTTCCCGGACCTACCAGCGCGTTACCCGCCGTTTGGGGCAGACCTGAAGTCGCTGCCGGTTCCCCTTCCCAGCTGTCTGTCTGGGCTGGATGCACCCCGAGTGTGCTCCACAGTACAGTCTTCTGTGTCCGACCACAGGGCCATCACCGCGATTCATTCCGGTAACTTCCTACATTGTGCTGACGTTGTAACAAACCACCCTGCCCAGTGCACTGTAACAGGACCAACAAGCAGAGGCTACTGCCACTCAGGGGATACCTTTCTTCGAGCGTCTGCGTTACACAGGCTTTGTAGCTACGGTTTCTGCAGCTGGTGCTCTAGTGGTGAATGTCGTTGTCCCTGTATTTCGCGGTCTCGAGTTCGATTTCCGGCCGAGACTGAAATTTTATTCGTTCAGGAATTACGTGCTTGTGTTGTCCTAATTATTTCGCCTTATCTTCACCGACGCGCAATTCACCGAAGTGGCATTAAGCTGCCGAAATCTCTAAGTGGAGTCTTCCAGACAGTAACCCCATACGATCTCTTTATTTGTAGGTACTGGGACTAGTGGTCCATACGATGTATGGCAACGGCTTTGGGAAACCACTAATTGTCAGATCAGGACAAGATGAAACTTTCTAAGGATTCATCCACTCATTCGTAGAGGAACGCGGTAGTCAGAAACTGCCACGACGCCGAGTAACATCACTAAAAAGGACGAAGCACACTGGTGTTAACCTGCTCGTCTCCACAGAATGAGAGTGTTAAATCTCTCCACATTACGGAAGCCGCACTTCGTAACCGGTAGCTCAAAACCGTTTGTTGCTCGGTTGTTGGCGTTACGACTGCTTGTAGGTGAAACTCCGTACGAAAGCGTCCAACTGACATCTCCCGTCCCCAGAAGTGTCACAAACACTTCCCGCCACACAAACAATCGGTGTGTATACTGCAGACTATTTATCTCTTAATTCCAAGATGTGAAATCGTCGAGCTGCAGCAATTGCCTTGTTTGATACATACCACAGGTTGACATCAGGTCAGTTGAAGCCAGTGCAACAAGCAGAGTGCAGGCATTTATTGATTAACTGGTTAGCTCTGCACAGTGTTAATCGCTTCACTCTGATAGATACTCATCTCCAGTCGTGAACGCCCCTAGTCAGACCACAAATCCGACCTGACTGACAGCTATTAACGTCCGCGGCACAAGCCTGTCGTACGACTTCTCTTACTTGAAGCGGCAATATGTAACTGAGAACGAGAGTGTGATATGTGGAAACTTTAATGTTAACTTATCAAATCAAATAATGATGTCATTTGTTAACGTATGTAACAGCTGTGTAGTTAAGTAAATAAAAATAGTTCTCTACGCGGCGACGCGGCTCCTTGCTTCCCTTTACGACGAACCTGCACCTACCTGTGAACATTGTCTCAGCAGATCATCAGTAGGGAAGCCGAGCGAAACCTACTGTACTTCGACGTGAACCAGGCTGCAATTAAAGTCACTAATCTACGTTTCGGGAGAAAGTTTTCACACGAAATGGGAGGTTGGGAACGTTCTCAATTAATATATTCTGAAACTTAGGTGAACAAGTATCAGTGCCAAGCCCGTGCTAGTCTTAACACAGTCACTCACAATCCCTTTCACTCACGTTAGCATGTTTATGGTGTTGCATTTCGCGAAAAGTAATAGCTACAAAAATACTGATTGTTTTTTATTGAGAATGCTCGCCAAATACTTAGTCTGGCGGTACCAAACGCAGTCATAGTTTTTAGTCACCGACCTGCAAATACGCCATGCGGAATATATGTCTTTTCTCGTCACAAAATTCACTTAAAAATTCCGAAATTTCTACACGCCCATCGGAATAATTATGCCGTCACTTTACCACACTTTTGATGTATGAAACACTGCTAGATCGGGCAACTTATCGTTTCCATCGCAACTGCTACTACACACGTCCGAACTGTTTCATGGCTAGGCTTGGACTCTTCCCTAGACTACTCTAACTCTTCTCTACCAGCAGAGAAAGGCGCGCGAAGAAATTGCTTTACCAGTCAGTTTACTCAACCGCCAATAATAACAAAACAACATTCTAGCGCGTCAGTCAGCGCATTTCATCAATAACCAATTGCAAAATAGTAAACCTGACGACTGTACTTTTTACCGACGTAATTATCTAATATGATGAAGTTTTTTTCATGCATAAAGTTATTTACTATTGTTATTTATACCTGAATTAACTTTCCATTTACCATAATCCTACTTTACAAATCTATTCTACAAAAATCCCAATTGTCCACATACATACTTCTTCGAAATGTTCCCACATTAAATCCCATTGCATAACTCGTTAAACAATTATCTTCATATTAACCTTAAACCACCCTCACGCATCATTCATACTGCTAAAACACATTTATAACATTTTACCTACACAAAAAGGCATAACAACACTTTACGAAAATACTAGAACAGTTTATGAAAAACATTCTATTATTTTAATGCACTCTAGTGGGCACAATCGAAAGTAAATCAGTCCCCTACCCAATATTGTCCTCTATCGGCTGATACATAAACTACGTGCGCGTCCAGTCTCGCGTCACCATCTGTCACTATCCAGCTCTGAGACACATCTCCCACTTAAGCGCCTCCAGGGCAGGATCGGTATACGGCCTCAACTACAGTGTTCAGTATATAAAACGGGGACTCGCCCCAGGCTGTGTAAGGGCGTCGCTGGTTTCCGTCCGACGCAGATACACCTGGGGGCTGCGAGCACGCCGAGTTGCGTAGCCTTCCAGGTGCCCCCACCCCCCCTTCTCGAATACACACACACACACACACACACACACACACACACACACACATGGTCGAGGGGGAACTCGAACCTCCAACAGGTTAAGCCGCGCCAGCCATGACAAGGCGCCTGAGACCGCACGGCTAACCCGCGTAGCGAACCAGCCGGCATTCACTTAGCTGGATGTGGGAAACAGCCTAAGAAATCTAAGAAACCACACCAGGCCTGGCCGGCTCACCTATCCTTGTAGTTTGATGAGATGTACACTTTGATCGGTCGAAACTTTATGATCACTGCCGAACGCGAGACTCAGCGGTTCCTGTTGGTGTCACGGGCCCGCGACGCGTTAAGAAAAGCACGTAAACGGATAAGAGGCGAATGCAGAATGAGTCCAGTGACGACACGGGCCATATGCGGGAAAACCCATGACATAATCGACTACACAAAGGGCACAGTGCTATGGTCCATCGCCTGCCCATGAACATCTCGTCATCTGTGGAAAGTGGCTGAAAGGCGCGTGAGTAGGCGACAAGCTGTCGCGCTTCCAGGTCTCTTCACAGGACGCCAAGGTCAGAGGCTTGCTGGGTCGTAACGAAGGATGGCCGACACTCTGTGGCAGGCCTGAGGAAAGAGTACAATGCTGGAGCAGACACGAGTGTTTGGGAAGACACCGTTCAGACCACGCTGTTTCAATGAGGGTGTTCCGCAGTGGAAAGCCCCTACGTGACCCCACTTTGACCCAATGACACCGTCCATTAGGGTTACAGTGTACACAGGATCGTCTATGGTGGAT
The DNA here is from genome assembly GCF_021461385.2 of Schistocerca piceifrons. NCBI lineage: Eukaryota > Metazoa > Arthropoda > Insecta > Orthoptera > Acrididae > Schistocerca > Schistocerca piceifrons. The sequence continues at coordinate 29,091,295 of NC_060140.1, read as the reverse complement.
CATGAATCAGTTGAAACGTGTGGCATCTGCGTATTTTTATTTATTTATTTATTTTTCCCTATGGGACCAAACTGCTGAGGCCATCGGTCCCTGAGCTTACACACTACTTAATGTAACTTAAACTAATTTACGCTAAGAACGCCGCGCGGGATTAGCCGAGCGGTGTGAGGCGCTGCAGTCATGGACTGCGCGTCTGGTCCCGGTGGAGGTTCGAGTCCTCCCTCGGGCATGGGTGTGTGTGTTTGTCCTTACGATAATTTAGGTTAAGTGGTATGTAAGCTTAGGGACTGATGACCTTAGCAGTTAAGTCCCATAAGATTTCCCACACATTTGAACATTTTTTTACGCTAAGAATAACACACACATCCATGCCCAAGGAGGACTCGAACCTCCAACGGGGGTAGCCGCGAGAACCGTGACGACAAAACGCCTCAGGTCTCTACGTTAAGTCACTTTTCTCGTGTTCAGACACTCCGTGATCTAGGCAAACGGCTGCTCGAAATACACACCCCGTCCCGGACGCACAATAGTGGGGTTAGTACTCCGCTATGGGGGACGTTCATATGGGCTTTCATGGGAACCGTGGGGGTTCTTGAAGGTACCACGACAGCTACGGACTACATAAAAATTTCTGCGGACCAGTCCACCGCCTGACGCATAGTGTACTTCCTGGTGGTGATGGCATGTTTCAGCAGAATGCCTGTCGGTGTCAGAAGCCCAAACTAGTGCTACAGGGGTTTCAGGACCACCATTTTGAGTTCGAGGTAATCTCTCGCCCACAAAATTCGCCTGATCTGAGCCCGGTGGAATCCATATGGGATGCTACTGGGGTTCCAGCTCCGCACTCACGAACCGTCGGGTGTTAGGTAGCCTGTGTGCGTGGTGAGCCACACCCGAAGAAGCCCGCCGAGGGCCTGGCGAATCCAAGCCGCGCAGAACCACTGTTGCACCGTGAGCCAAAGGCGTGCCGACGCGCTGTCCATCGGCCGGTCACAATGTTTTGGTTCACCAGGAGACATGCGCTAGTCTAGAGGCTTCCCTGTATTATGGCCGTGAACCAAACACACACATTTACGCCATACGGGTTTTCTGAACATATTTAGCCATTTTCTATTAGGTCCTCCTCTCGGTCTTTTATCTGATGGAATTCAAATAACTTGATTACCCTCTGTATCATCAATTGGTCTTTCTACGCGTCCCTGCCGATTCCTTCTACCTTCTATTATTCTCATCGTTAGGTCTTTCCCTCAGCATCCAATCCTTCGTTTCCCTGACTACGCTAGAAAGCCCCGTTTCACTTCTTTGCACTGCTCGCTTAAGACCTCAGTTTTTGAACCGTTATCACATAAAAGGACACATCTTACCATCATAATTTAAAACTGCTAATAGACGCTAATAGTAAACTTTACATTTCAGACATATCGGAAATTTGATTCGCCAGGTTAGCCGAGAGCGCTAATGCGCTGCTTCCTGGACTAGAGTAGGCGCGCCGGCCTCGGATCGAATCGAATCCGCCCGGCGGATTACCGACGTAGGCCGGTGTGCTGGTCAGCCTAGGTGTGGTTTTTAGGCGATTTCCCACATCCCACTAGGTGTATACCGGGCTGGCCCCACGTTCCTCCCCAGTTACACGACTCGCAGACATCTGAACACGTTCGCACTCTTCCATGGATTACACTAGACGCAGACTGCTGGGGTACGCTAATTCCGTCCCCAGGGGCAAGGGGCGGCGGCTGGAAGGGCATCCGACCGCCCCTTAACACTAACCTTGCCAAATCCGTTCCTAACCGGGCCGACCCTGCGACAACGCGGGACACAGGCACGAGCACAAGAAGAGGAAGGAGAAGATCAGACATATCAGAAACTTCAGTTCGAAATGTATTTCGTTTTTTCTTTTCAAAGGTATTCCACGCTATTTCAATTCTTCTATTTATTTACTTTTCTGTCCATCCACCTGTTATCTTTAAATGATATAAATGTGAAAAGTCGCCAGCTTGTTCTACCACTTTTTCTTTTCCATATGTTCGTTGTGCAATATTTTATTCATATTACTTAAGGTCTCCTACACAGTTTCGATGTTTACGTGCAGTGGAGGCAAAACGTACTTATTTAGCAACGTTCTGTTGACAGGTTCGTTCCTCTTCACCAGCTTTCAGTGAAAACTCAGCTATGGGTTGCTGAAAATGGTTTCGGTGATGTGTAACGCCTTGCATAATTCCTCTTTTTATTCTGTATTCCCCATCAACCTGATGAATTTGACGGAGAGTGCGGCACTGGCGCACTAACCGTTCAGGTCTCCTACGGGTGTTGAATCAACGTCTCTGATTGACTGTCAGTACAGACGTTGCTGAAACCTAGTCGTGACCTGTCATATAATCTATGAGTAGCAGGCAAAGCAGTGATTCACTCTCGTCGTTCCGTTCTACTGAGCCATTTCCAACTTGCAAATGGTCTACTGTGCCGTATCACTTCCATTACAATGTTAATAGTCATAGTGATGAGAGAATTTATCCAGCGTATGTGAACTGCAGCTGCCACTAACCCGTAGGTATGTTAGAGCAGCACAATTCTTTACTACGCACGGTCCTATTGGAGTTTGGACTCTCTTAAGAGAGGGCAGTGGGGGGTGGACCTACAGCTTAGCGTGCACCGAGAAACACGGTGCAAGTCAGCGTTTTTCACATCAGCGAACATTTCAAAGTGTGAAAGAAGTGTTAAGGGACAGGTGAAGATCTTGGGACCGACTAGGGATAGAACCCGACATCTTTGAATCTGTAGTGTGCCCCTTCACCGCTGTGTCACAACTTGGTGCCTCCTAAAATACTGCGATACCTATAGTAGTTCCATTTTTTTTCGACCCTTAACTTCTGTCTGAGACTTTGAACTTGGAGGAGGCAGATTTGTTTGCGTGCGTGAGGTCAGCTGAACAGCAAAGCGCGCTCTGCCTGTCTACCTTGCGAGGCGCGCCGCCCGCCGCTCTGCTGCGAGGGGCGTGGCCCATTGTTGCGGCCGGCGGGCGCGCGCAGTCGCCGGCTGCGGGCAGACGCGTCACGCAGCGACCGAAGCTCCTAAATAAACGTGGGCTCACAGCAGGAGGCCGTTTCACAGCCATCCGTCACGTAATGTCTTACGAAGGCTCGTAACATCTGCAGGAAGGCTCCCGCAAAATTAAGCTATTCAACGTTTATAGCTAAACACACGTTCTATAGAATAAGTGTATCCACTCGACGTTAACGTTTGTGTCTGTTCAAAAATAATCAATGTGAAGGATATTGCTGCCGCTTCAGACAGGGACCGGTTTCACATATTGTTGCATAAAACTAGGCGGAAGTTTACTTCCTAAATCTGCGGTGTGCATAGTTTCATGTGACCGGTCTCTCCCTGTAAAACGAGCTAAACGAAAGAATTCGCAAGATTCTGTAGCAAAGGAGATGGAAATTTCCATTTTTCGTTCAAACTTCTAATAAAGCTGAATGTATTGCGTAATTCCTACCCGTTCCTAGATGCAGAATTTCGATTAGTTCTACCTGTATCAGCTGTTGATACTGTTTCCGGGAATGAAATGTTGTAAAGAAAGAGAGAGAGAGAGAGAGAGAGAGAGAGAGAGAGAGAGAGAGAGAGAGAGAGACGGAAATCCTCTACAAAAGGATTATTTCACAATTCTGTGACTTGCAATAGTATTGAATCAATAGTAGGTTGTCCGTGGTTGTATTGGTGGAGCAGCACATGGATGAGGTGTCAACGCCGTTGACCGAAAGGCACAAGGAGACACGACAGTAGAGAAGGTTCTCTTAATAATAGTAATACACTGCGAACCACACAGCCTCATACTGAGCTAACTGATTATGTTACGTGTATGGAGCTCATTATGAGCTTAATTCTCAAGGTACTGTTAAAAGAGACTAAGAAAACAATATGCGGCATCATTGGTGTTCCAGTTCAAGAGTGGAAAAACGTTGCATGGAGTGACACGAAACTGTAAATATTCTGTTCAGTGTGAGTAATGAAAGTACAAGAAATCGTGGCCTAGGCGGCTAGTATCAGCACTCATTGTATGTTGCTCGCTTCCGAGAGCTCGCCTCTCGAATGCTGATACGTTTGCAGGGGCGTCAGCAACATGTGTCACGCCCAGGCCTGTAGCGCGAGTTTAGTGTCGCGGTTTCTGACAATTGCCACTGGACAAAGTTCCTTTCTACAGTCTCTCGTTACAGCTCGGTGGCGAACCAAACATCGCTCTTATAAGTAGGAGGCATTAAAAATCTAAAATGAAATAAAATTACGCAAAACTACCTTTCTCTTAGAATAGAGAGAGTAAATTATTACCGTGAATTGTTCTACGGTTGTGTTTTTTCTGTTGTACACGTCGCAGGCTCAGACCTGAAATTTCGAGCGCATTGTTTAATTATTTTAAACCGTGTCAATTTGCTAACTGTTATGGGTTTTTGATAGTTTCTTTGGAGCGTGTTATATCTATATTCAGTAGCAAAGGAATTCAATAGATGCTAGGAAGTATATGAGGAAAGGGTACTCTATATTTGCTCAAAGATCAACAAATTACTTGTACCTACACATTCTTACTGCGTACTCTTTATCTGTATATAACAAATCTATGATTGGTCAATTTCAACGTATTCATTAGTATCGAGCGTACTTTACCAATTCGAACGTATACGACAGAGAATAAAATAAATAGTCGTATAATGGCACGGTCGTGATAAACACCACGGAAATCGACATATTCAGTGATCGATGTCCATTGTCAGCGACCTGACGTCAAAACGGAAATGTGAAAGTAAGTTATCTGCTACATAGTGTTAATTCACGCCGGTAGTAATGCTTAGGGGAGGTAAAACAAATTGTAAGGTGTAAATACGTATTTCAAGTTTCAAACAGGACGTAAACCGAACGAATTACAGGAAACGTGACAGAGGAACATACAAAAAAGTGACGGTAAGCGACCTGTCGGATCGATGTGTCACTTTTTTGATTAGAGTTAAAAGTCGGGAAACAGATATGGAGAAGCCACTTGTTAGCTTTCGGGAATGTAGAGAAGCTAGACGGGCTGCTGTGAGTGACAAGTGAGCGCGCTCAGTGGTCGGCGGCCGTCCTACCTGCGGGGGCGCGCGGCTGCGGCGGCGGCTGGCATGTCGCGTGCGCTGCTGCGGCGGGGGCGGAGCGGCGGCGTGGCGGGGCGAGACGTGCTGCCAGGTCGGCGCCGCGGCCGCTACTGACGGCCAGACGCCGCCGGCCGCCGCCCGCCGCCCGCCGCCGCTCCACGCGGCTGCGCCAGCGCCCCCGCCGCCGAGCAGCAGGCACTTGTTGGGCCCGCCCGCACGCGTCCCGGCCTCACGCTGTCGCGGCCCCGTTAGTCGTGGGCGTCGTAACAACTGAGAGGTGATAACATTCGGCCAACTTCAGTCAAAATATCAACACGTTTCCCTACATAGGATGTTGGAAAACAAACCACATCAATGGATACTGACTTAGCACTGTGTGATACATAAATATTTCATCTTATTTACGAGGTCCGCACAATATATCCACAGAGGCAAAGATAAGCCATTACAAGGCAACAGTGTGGAATGCAGTATTATATGCTGCTGAGACGATGACACTAGGAAGAAATGGGGCAGAGCAAGTAGGGAAAGAATAGAACACTGAGAAAAATACTAGGTCCCAAAAGAGGTGGAGAGAGTTGGATGCGAACACCTAGGGAAGACTTGTACCGGAACATAAGAACAATATCCGGGGAAATCAGACTCAAAAGGGCAACGTTTGCTGGGCATGTAGTTAGGATGAGTATGGACAGAATGACGAAGAGAGTGTGGGAAACAACAGGGAGGGCAAGGGAAAAGACAGGAACCAAGTGGATTGTTGAACTTCGGAAGGACTGGTTGGAATTGGGGAACAAGGTCGAAGGAAAGGAAAATTGGAGGAACAAATATACACCGACAAATATGGCGGAGATCAATGACAGAGAAGAATACAGGAAAAGTTTAGAGTATCATCAGTGGAGCCGCCAGGAGATACGGAAACTGAAGATCTTGGAAGAAGAGTGGGAGAAGAGAAGAGAAAGAATGAAGAGGTTCTGGGAGAAGAAAAGGAAAATGCAGTCCACGAAGGGGCTACCCGTGGTCCTACAGAGGCCGTAACGCAAGAAGAAGAAGAAGAAGAAGAAGAAGAAGAGATCTGCAGCTCTGACTTGAATTTACTCTCGTTTTTAGTTACGGGTCTAACTAACCAGTCAATATGTAAGATGGAGCAGTGAACTATGATGCAGCTGGACGTGTGGGAACACCTTCCTTACGTAGTTTATAGAGTCCGTACAGTCTGGGAGAAGCTGAGTCCATATTACTTCACAATTTTGATTCAAAATCAGAAAATAACCTTTTGCCTCAATCGGTTGGACATTTAGCATCACATCTGGATTTAATAGGGTCTTTAAGAAGGACTTGGAAACATTTGGGACTAAGGAAACAATTAACTCTATCCACATAATCACACTTGTTGAAAAGTACAATACTCTTCCCCCTATTGTGGCAAACGTACCTTGCTCTTACATAACCATTGTTTTCCAAGTTTTCTGTTAAGTTTTCCAAGGTTCGCTCCCTTAGCATTAATTTAGTGTTCGACACCTTACGTTTTAATCTACGTTAACATCACACTGTCAAATGTGACACATACTGTAAGTTGGTGTCTCAGTCTAGATGAGTAACATGTTTTCCATCGTTGTTTACAAACACTGTAGCGTCTTTGGCAACTTAACACCCCTTAACACACGGAGTATGCAGACAGACAAGGGCCGCGCGGGATTAGCCGAGCGGTCTTAGGCGCTGCAGTCATGTACTGTGAGGCTGGTCCCGGCAGAGGTTCGAGTCCTCCCTCGGGCATGTGTGTATGTGTTTGTCCTTAGGATAATTTAGGTTAAGTAGTGTGTAAGCTTAGGGACTGATGACCTTATCAGTTAAGTCCCATAACATTTCACACACATTTGAAGCAGTACAGACATAGTAATACCTTCTCGCGCACAACACCCAGTAACACACAAAGAAGCAGCATATCACATCTGTTCCCACTCCCAAAGAAGGATTCAAAGCACAGTTAGATACAATAAAATTTATTGTGTCAACTGGTGGCTACAGCCTATCCTGGTTGATCACATCTTGCACAAGTAACAAAATTTGAAAATAGTACCCCTCATCTATCCTTCCTCTGGTGTTTCTCACACTGTCTGCAGGAACTGGTGCACGACAACATACGTAGGATAGGTGTGTATCAAACACACTGAAATCCTGCAACTATAGGATTATTTGCTACGTGAAGGACACCACAGCCCGTTGCGTTCAATAGTATTTATTGCATTCAATAGCAAAGGTAAGACCCAATTACTTACCATGGTTGTAAGGTTCATATTGACCAATCAGGCAGACTCATAACAACTAAGCTGGCTGAAAAACGACGTGGTTGATGGTTTCAGAACTATGACTTCACATTTTCTGAGTTGAGGGCCACAACGACCAGCCACAGTTCCATGTCCTTCATTTAGAAAACAAAGGCCAAAACGTTGGAAGCGCTGCAAATCAACAAACATCTTGCCTGCAGTCTTGTTTTAATCTTAAATCTCCAAACATACCTTAATACTTCCCCTCTTTTGAACTTTACATGATCCTTTGTTTTCCAAGTCTTCCCACACTTGTTTTCTGTAACAATTTCCTTGTGAAGTACGTCTTGTACTATACTCACCAAGTACTAAGTTTATTTTATTTCATAGGGTTTGTTTATTTGATGTAAACTGTTATACGTTCACTTTTTTTTCGAGTTTGCTGATAAGTTTTCCAGGTTTGCTCCCTTTTAATTTATTTATTGAACATCATTTTACCTTCTAAATTGCATTATCGCCGAAGTGTCAGAAGTGACATCTACTGTGTGTTTCTGCTTGAATCTAGATGAGTAACGTCTTTTCCACCGTTCTTCTCAAATATTATAACTTCTTTGACGGAGATAGTCCACGAAAGTCTGAAAACCGGTTAACCTGAATAAATTAATCCTGTTATGCATACGCAAAATAGTACTTATCATTTATTATCATGTTGTTCTACCAAGAAGCGACGGAAGAATCAGTTATTCGAAGTCTTTATTTGGCACATCTTCATTGAACCATGACGATGTACCTCGCCCAGGAGGGGTTGGCTTGCGTGCTTCATCAGTACAGTTAACCGTACTGCAGGTGGAATCACACCAGAGGGGTGTCTACAGAGAAGGCAAACTAAGCTACCGTTCTTCTCAGTAGCTGCAGGTGTGCCGGTCTAGAAGACTGACTGATCTGCTGCCCTTGTAACAATTCCCAACTTGTTATTGCCTGGTACTGCGACGAGCTGAAAGTAAGAGTGAACTACAGTCAATATTTTTTTCCCAAAGGCATGGAGGTACCCTGGTCATCACGAGAAATAAAAATAGAATTCTACGGATAGGAACTTGATGTACGATATCCCTAATTGGTGAGGTAGGTTAGGGTTTTAAAAAGGGAAGTGGATAGACTGAAGTTGTTGTGGGAATTACTGAAGTGTGGTGGCAGGAAGAACAGGACTTCGGGTCAGGTCAGTATAGGCTCATCAACAAAATATGAAATACGGATAAAGCGGGAGCATATCGAATAATGAATAAAAATTAGGAATGTGGGTAAGTTACTATGAGCAGAATGGTGAACGTACTATCGTAGCCCAGATAGACAAGAAGTCAAAACCCACCACACAAATGCAGGTTTAAATGCCAACTAGCGCAAGATACTGAAATTATGTATGATGTGATGAAAGAATTTATTTAGACAGTTAAGGGACACGAATATGTAATTATGTTCAGCCCCTGGAATTCGATAGTATGGGAGGGAAGAATAAATAGTAGGAGAACCTCAACTGGATGAAAGAAGTGAAAGAGGACGCCGCCTGGTAGAAGTTTGGACAGAGAATCGTTTAATCTTCACTGCCACTTCGTTTAAGAATCACGTAAGATTGCTGTATACGTGGGAGAGATCTCGAGACCCTACAGGTTGAGTCACTGACTCTTACCACCAACAATAACTCCGAAAGTGTGATAGGAGCTGAAAAGTTTGTAGGACAAAAGTTGTATGGGACAACGGGGGCCATAATAGAACACTGGTTTTTTTGTTGCTAGGTGGGGTCGCTTCAGAGATATGAAGGTCAACTTCGTTTTTTTAAATGGGATGCTATAGTTTGGTACTTATTTTCTGATAGCGGCTATCGAGACTAATCCAATGATGTGAAACAGTAAGGTCTTTGAGGGTCAACGAAGGTCATAAAGATGGCATGAACGTCCATTTATAGAAGATGTTCGAAGTGATGGTGTCAGTGCAGTTCTGCAATCTTCTTATCATGGACTAAGTGGTATTCTTTATCACATCGCCACTTATCGAAGCACATGCTCCGACAATTCTCTCTCTTAATATTCAGGTGTAGTTGGAATGTCTTTATAATCAATGTCTTTTACGATTCCCACAAGAAAAAATCCACAGGCCTCAAGTCTGGTGAACGAGCCGGCCACGACACGCCTCCTCCGCGTCCAATCCACAACGATTTGGGAATTATCTCTGCAACTCATTTCTAGCCATCAGCGAAAAATGTGCCGGATACCGATCGTACAGATGGCCCATCCTATTCCTTGTTCCTAAAGGTATTTCTTCCAATAACAGACCTAATCTTTCTTGCAGGAATGTGGTGTACCTCCTGCCATTAAGATTTCCTTCGATGAAATAGTGTCCTATAATTCTGTCCTCCAGAATTCCACACCATTCATTTACCGACCACTGTTTTCTTGTGTGCAACATGCAGCAGTCAACACGGATTTTCGGTTGTCCAATAATGCATGTTATGCTAATTAACATTTCTATGGTTCGTCAACGTAGCCATGTCAGTAAATAAAGTCAAACTAATAAATGTGTCATCCCTCTGAATCTGAACTTGAGCGCATTGGCAGAATTCAATGCGATGCATACAAGCCGTCCAGTTAATTCTTGGTGGAGACTGATATGGAAAGGATGATATTCATGGCGTTGCAGAACACGAACAACACTACCCTGGCTCATGCCAGATTCTCTCGCGATTTGACGCGAACTAACACAAGGATCTCGAACCACAGGGGCAAGGGTACCAATTCCCGTTTCCTCGTTAGTAACTTTCCTTTGCCGGATATGTTTCCGATGCCTTAAAGATCCAGTTGTTCTTATTTTGTCATACACATATTTAAATGTACGACATGTAGGGTGAGTACGTTGAGGATATCTTTCAGCGTGTAAGTGTCTAGCTCTCACCGAATTTCGTTGGCATTCTCCGTAAATGGGAAGCATATCGACTTGTTCATCGAAGGAATACGTCATTGACATTCGCTTGATTCGACAATACTAAACTTACCGTTCCTATTAGTGTTGTGCCGCGCGGGACTAGCCGAGCGGTCTGAGGCGCTGCGGTCATGGACTGTGTGGCTGGTCCCGGCGGAGGTTCGAGTCCTCCCTCGGGCATGGGTGTGTGTGTTTGTCCGTAGGATAATTTAGGTTACGTAGTGTGTAAGCTTAGGGACTGATGACCTTAGCAGTTAAGTCCCATAAGATTTCACACACATTTGAACATCTTATTAGTGTTGTATTGCGAAACCGTCGAATGGTGTTTACATGTCAATGACACGCTAGATGGATACACCGTATTTGGCGAATATTTACTATTTGCACGATATAGGAGATATAATTCTCAGAGCATGTGCTCAGTCCATGATAAGAAGATTGCAGCACTGCATTGATACCAACGGTCATCACTTCGAACACCTTCTGTAAATGGACGTTCATGCCACATTTTTGACCTTCGTTGACCTTCAAAGACCCGACTGTTACACATCAATGGAATCGTCTTGAGAGCTGCTATCAGAAAATAAGTACGAAACTATAGCATCCCATTTAAAAAAACAAAGGTGACCTCCATATCTCTGAGGCGGAACCACCTAGCAACAAAAAACCGACGTCATATTATGGCCCCCGTTGACTCACGCAACTTTTGTCAAACAAATCTTTCAGCTCCTATCATACTTTCGGAGTTATTCTAGGTGGCAATATTTAGTGACTCATTTGGAATTCAGACTTCAAACAGTGCTACACTTCCAGACGCGCATGTGGAATGTATTGATTGAGAATTGTAGATTACAAGTGAAGGTGTTGCAAAACGTGAAGTATATGGAACCTGGGGAAACACAAACGACCAGAGGTTTCTGACAGTTTCAGAGAGAACATTAGGCCACGAATGACTGAAACAGGGGTTAGGTACATAATAGATGACGAACGGGTTAATTTTAGGCATGATACAGTTAAGTTAGAATAGGATGAAATGGGGCAAGAGAAGCTGCAGTGCGATTATTTGGATTGCTCAGCAGATATTGAATCGAACTGACGACAGGAGAAATAAGCCATGCGAAATGTAGGCGACTAAAAATGAGGTGACTGAGCAGAAATGGTTAGAGAACTACTGAAAAGCTGTAGAAACATGCACGTCCAGGGAAAATATAAGTAAATGCCGCCTACAGGGAAAATAGAGACATGTGGATTAAAGAGAAGTAGCTATATAAATATTAAGAACTCTGCTTACAGATCAGTGCTAAGAAACGAATGGGAAGCTGAAATACGGCAGGAATAATAGCGGAGGTCTACATATGGGAAACAAGCTTGAAGGCAATGCCACAGAAAGAGAACAGGAAGCAGGAGAAAATGAGGTGTGAGGTGTGATACATCGAGATGATCCTGACGAAGCACTGAAGACCGAAGCGGAATGGAATGCACGACATTCCCTCAGAATTAGTGTGATCCTTGCGACGGCAAGCAATGACAAATCTACTCATCCTGGAGTACAGGACAAATCAGCAGTTGGAATACCCTCAACCTCAAGAAGACTGTAATAATTCTACCGAATAATCAGTTAAATAAGTCACTGTTTCAAAATATTGCTCTAATTACATACAGAAGAATGGAAAAATTGTTAGAAGCCGACCTCGGGGAAAATCAGTTTGAGCTCTGGAGAAACGTAGACCACGAGAGGCAAAACTGAGGCAATGACTTATCTTAGAGAAAAGACAGGAAAAGACATACATTTGTAATACTTTAAGATAGAAAAGAAAGTTTCTGGCAGTGCTGAACGGTATACAGTCTTTGAAACTGTCAAGGTAGCGGGGATAAACCGCAGGGAGTGGGAACCTAGTCATATGTATTACAGAAATCTCGTTACTCTATGTTAATTAATTTTTGGTACAGCGATTTTTTTTTATGGCTGTCAATGTAGTTGTCTACCATTCAGCATTACCTGATCATTTGGGTGGCCCTTATTTTTCAGGTTTGATTTTTTTTTGTCTGTGCTGCTCCCTGGTTTGTTCCACTGAATAAAAACGTGAGCTACGTATAATGTGGGCCACATAGGAAAGGGAAAAGACGTGCCCCTGTGTCTCTAGATTTGGGAAAATACGAAAAATTGCAAAAAAATTAAAATAGAAAAAAAACCTTATTTGTATTTTATCGGTTACTGTTGTCCAGAATTATCTGTTTAAGCAATAACTTCATTACAGTTAACTTAATTATTGATATTGATGTATGAACTTACAGTTTGTAAAACTGCTATATGCAAGTATCTGTTAGGCAAACGTGACGAGAAAATCACGTTTAGTTTCAAAAAATGCTATTATTTGATAACTTATTTTTTTAGGGTCTTGAAACTTGTGACAATAATCATATTGAGTGTAAATCATATACTGCTTCTGTCGAACGTTTTACGGTAAAATTTTTGTTGTTGCCCTCCATGAGCTCAAAAATTCTCTAAGCCAGAACTTTCACAACTTTCAGTTTAATAACTAGTGTTTGCTGAATTTTCATTTTCACGTCACTGCAAAGAATCTGTCTTACGGAACTTGTTAAAAATCATTTCTGGTAAAAAATAAATTTATGAGAGATAAACTGTTCAGTCCCATTATGTGTAATTTTTTTATATGACTGATTGCTCTGTGTATCGTTTTAATATTTGCGTCACGATTCAATGCACTGGCGACTTTCATTGTTTATTCAGGAAACCAGTATTATGACCTAAGAAAGCCAAGGCGACAGAACAAGTCACAGGTAGCGTAAACGGGTTTTCAATTTTTCTGTAATCTCGTAAGACGTATCTTGACTAACAAGATGATGTTTACAAATATTTACAAGAGTAGTGGAATCCAAATTTAGTGCTCCCTCATCAGAAAGAGCAGACAATCGTGTTTGGACATACGAAGTCACATGCAAAATACAGATGTACAAATTTCTTTCTCTTGTTTTGGTTGTAGTTCGACACTGATCACGGAGCATAAACATTTTCAAGCAACGAATAACTTCTGCCATCTCTCTCCGTTGGCCAATAGACCATGCAACAAGGAAAGTTATTCCATGAGATGGTGATTCAAGAAGAGAGTATGTAAGTAATTTAAAAAATTCAGTATAATCCTCTCTAGGGCATGTCCTCTCGGACATAAGTTGAGCTTCACGACATATCAACCGTTTACAAATATTTCTTGAACTTTTTGTGGTGAATTCCAGTTTCGAGTTTGTTAACGCTTCCGAAAAGATTTAATTTTTTTGATATCGGCAACTTAAACGCAAGAGTTCATTTTCCGGAAGTTTCCAAACAAATCAGACGTACTTTTAAATTGGTTCGTATTTGGTGCCATTGTATGAAATACAATTTTTCCGTAGGACTGAAAATTCCGACCAGGAAGAGTTTCATAGACAACTTCGATCTTTTTTTCTTTTCAGTGTAAGTAAAACAACGGAAATGTGCGAAAAAATTTCCAGCTTTGAATTTCTAGTTTGTGCTCCCTTTATTTTCAAAGACATACATGTAGAAAATTCGAATTATAAATGAGTAGTTACATGTTACTGAATTGTTGAATTTTATACTCTCCGCGTTCTTGCCGCTTCGTGGTTACTTCTGCTAGTTCACAAGTCGTCCTTTTCAAATAACTGGTCGAGTTTATGCATCAGTCTTGTCCCTCTCTCCAACTATTGATTGCTCAAAGACTGGCTGTCGTCTTCAGTATTAATGATCATCGTAGTATTAGTATGTACGTTATCCCCAAGTTCCTTTTCACTAATGAACCTGGACGGCCGCTGTGGCCGAGTGGTTCTAGGCGCTTCAGTCCGGAACCGCGCTGCTGCTACGGTTGCAGGTTCGAATCCTGCCTCGGGAATGGATGTGTGTGATGTCCTTAGGTTAGTTAGGTTTAAGTAGTTCTAAGTCTAGGGGACTGATAACCTCGGATGCTAAGTCCCATAGTGCTTAGAGCCACAGATGAACCTGGACTACATATTTTTCGCGAATAAATCATCACTTCACAGAAAACTTGGGACGTACTTTTATGCAATTAATTTACACATGCACAAATTGTAAATGTTTGGTAGACAGGTTATTTCGAAGTATTTCACGCAAGTAATACCCACGTCAATATGCCCAACATAAGGGAACTGAAGATGAAAATATGTTTCGATTACTACCTTCCCTCAAAAGTGAGAATAATAAGGCGGACCGCCTCAAATCGTAAAAGGAACAGCACGACTCTGTTTGACCCCCCTACATCTTTCTTCCGGTCTTTGATCCGTCTCATCACTCCAGCGATATCGTACGTGAAATGATAACGCATCCATTTCCGGAAAAAAATGGTTCAAATGGCTCTGAGCACTATGGGACTTAACATCTATGGTCATCTGTCCCCTAGAACTTAGAACTACTTAAACCTAACTAACCTAAGGACGTCACACAACACCCAGTCATCACGAGGCAGAGAAAATCCCTGACCCCGCCGGGAATCGAACCCGTGAACTCGGGTGCGGGAAGCGAGAACGCTACCGCACGACCACGAGCTGCGGACATTTCCGGGAAATAAAACATCCTACCTACATTAAGTAAAGGGCGAGCAATAGTGCTTTGCGAAGCTGATGGTTTCCTAGTTTTTTCTGATTTTTTCGAATCTGTAGGCGTAGGGGCACATTTCCCCGTTATACTACTGAGTCCAGATTTCTTACAGCTCATTTTTGTACAGAATGGAAGAAGTCTGGTAGGCAACCAAAAAAGTCGAAAATAAACGTGCCAAATAAGAGCCACCCTACTGTTCATCGAACCTCTATGCGTAAAGGATTTCAGCAGTAAAAAACGTGAACTTATCTCGATATTTTTGTGCTTTGGATAAAGTTTTAGTAGTGCCGTTTAAGTTTGCATTTTAAATGGTCTACTTCAATAAATTTCCTAGTGATGAATGTTTCAAATCACAACAGTCGTTTTGGTATCTAACAGCGTGAGATTAGTAAGGTAGTGGCTACACTGCTGTATCATGTTTCTTTAAGAGTAAAACCTTTGACCTGAAAACTGATTATGCGTTGTCAGTCAGTGTACTGGCGTTATAAATCTCCTAACAATGTAATACGAAAAACAGAAAAAAAACTGGATGAATGAGGATGCGTTTGTGTTATAGAGATCAATTTTGGCAGGTGAAACCCCATGTTCGGTGCTATCTAGTTCAGTAATTTTGTTCCCATTGACGTACTATAAGTAACAATATACACGGTCTGAACGGTATTCTTGAAAATAAGTAGGAGGTAACGAAGGTAAGTGTTTAATGCTCCATCGGCACTGACTCCATTAGACGTGATGCATGAGATAGGACTTGGGAAAAACGGGGACGTAAAAGCCCTAGCATCAGCTTTGCATGATTTAAGGAAACAGTGGAGGATCTAAAACTTTATGGCGTTGCAGTGACGTCACCTGCCATAGTCTAAGTCACTGATCAGTGTAACTTGTTCCGAAAGAAATAGAAAACGCGTGGTAGATGGTTAAGGCCTTGAATGAAGAAGTGGTTAGGAGATTGTACAAGGAAGAATGTAAAATGGTGAACAAACTGCAACACTCTTATTTCGTCAGTAAACAATTCCGATCTCTTCCGACTTAAAACACCCAGTTTAGAATAGGATCGACAAGAGATTCCGTTCATAGCCTACATGTTACAAGCTGCTCTCAGAAGAAATTCGTATATTGAGATTCTCATTCAAGATGCAAGTCAAATTTACAAGTGGATCAATCAGTAACCTAAAGAAACTTGAGTTTCACCACCATGCTAAGAAAGCATGCAAATCTACGACATTGCTGGATATGAGGCCCGCCAGTTATGCAAAACACAGTTTTTTCAATGTTCCCAAACATGTTTCAGCATGTCAGTGCGTTTCTATTTTATTTAACCCGTAATGTGAATATTTTACTAAATGATTACAAAATTACGGACAGTTTTAGTTCAAACATCTATTTGTTTGTGTTAGTTAATACCTAAACATTCGGTTTCAAAGGCTTTGCAGGACCACTTACGTACTATTTCGTACTGGTTGCTTCACATCTGCAACCAAACGATGTTGATGCGAAATGTTCTTGGGAGTTAACGCTTGGCCACACAAAAACGTAAGTAAAAACGAATATATGCGCAAAATATGCCGACAGACTAAATCATATTTAAAGCATAAAGTGATAGTTTAACTCCAAAGAACTTTTCGCATCAACATCGTTTGATTGCAAATGACAAGTTTAACAGTACGAATTATACGAAAGTGTCCTGCAAAACCATGGAAATCGAATGTAACGGTATTAACTAACAGTAACAAGTAGTTGTTTGAAGTGAATATTTCCGTAATTTTGTAATCATTTAGTTAAATGTTCACATTACAGGTAAAATAAAACAGAGACCTATTGATGATGGCACAGAGGTGCTGAAACACGTTTGGGAAATTTGAAAAAACTGTGTTTTGCACAACTGGCGGACCTCACAACCAACAACTTTAACTCCAAAGATGAAAAATACAAGAGCTGCAAACCCAAATGATGAAGTGTACGACTACAGTTCCGCGATACAATCTAGACCTAGGCCAAACCGAGAGCTGTCGACACAGTGTGGGGACTCAGGTCTCAGCTGAGGGCTCGCTGCCTTGAGGCGTGCGTCCTCTCTGTGTCTGCAGCTGACGGAGGCCAAAACCTGCTGTGTGGCCGCACGCACGCTGCACCACCGGCAAAACACGACACTGCAACACACTATCTCAACTACAGGGCAACACTAGCGTCTTGAAACAAATTTGCTTCACGCCTAGTCTACGATAAACTGTACTTTCGGATGTGGATCAGTTCACGAAACGTTAGACCACACGACTCAATATAAAACATATTCAGGAAATAACATATGTTTTTGAGTGGGGTCCGCCTTTAGCAAAACACAATTTTGTTTTTTGTCCCAGACATGTTTCACTGCAGTTGCAGCATCATCAGCATTTTTTTATTATTATGGCTGTTAAACATAAGGAATGTTATTTACTGTTTAAATAGATAGAAATATTACTTTTGTAAATCTTAATTACAGGTTTTTGAAGAGCACATAAAATTGTGTATTCATACCTTCTTATCACATGGTGCGGTTTTCTTGCTGTATTACGTTTTTACAGTGACTGTTTTTCTTTACAGTTTGTCACCTGCAACTACAATCACGCTCATAAATTAAGGATAATGCTGATACATGGTGAAACAACGCTCTGGTGGGCGGTTTGCGGGTTTAAATCACCTCGGGGTATGACCATGCGGTGCACTTGCCCTGCGGTCGTCGCACGGTGGCGCTGGCAGCAGTCCACATACGCAGAGGTGTGTTGGTGCATGCAGAGTACGGTGCGTAAGTGTGCAGACGTTTTCAGACGTGCTAATGGTGACTGTGTGTTGAAAATGGCTCAAAGAACACATATTGATGATGTTATGAGGGGTAGAATACTAGGGCGAATGGAGGCTGGTCAAACACAGCAGGTCGTAGCACGGGGCCTCCGCGTGCCACAAAGTACGATATCAAGATTATGGCAAGGATTCCAGCAGACAGGAAATGTGTCTAGGGGTTACAGTACGGGACGTTCAAAAAAATGGTTCAAATGGCTCTGAGCACTATGAGACTCAACAGCTGAGGTCATTAGTCCCTTAGAACTTAGAACTAGTTAAACCTAACTAACCTAAGGACATCACAAACATCCATGCCCGAGGCAGGATTCGAACCTGCGACCGTAGCGGTCTCGCGGTTCCAGACTGCAGCGCCTTTAACCGCACGGCCACTTCGGCCGGCGGACGTCCACATTGTACAACACCACAAGAAGACCGATGTCCCACCATCAGTGCCCGCAGAAGACCACAGAGTACTGCGGGAAGCCTTGCTCGGAACCTTTTCGCAGCCGTTGGAATACTTGTCTCCAGATAACACAATCCACAGACGACTGAACAGACATGGTTCATTCAGCTGGAGACCTGCAAGGTGTATTTTACTGACCCCTGGTCACAGGAGAGCCCGTAAAGCCGGGTATCAGGAACACAGTACATGGTCACTGGAATAGTGGTTCCAGGTTATGTTCACTGACGAGACCAGTTATAGTCTGCACAGTGATTCTTGCCGGGTTTTCATCTGGCGTGAACCAGGAACCAGATATCAACCCTTTAATGTCCTTGAAAGGGACCTGTATGGAGGTCATGGTTTGATGGTGTTGGGTGGGATTATGATTGGTGCACGTACACCCCTGCATGTCTTTGACAGAGGAACTGCAACAGGTCACGTGTATCGAGACGTCATTTTGCACCAGTATATCCGCCTTTTCAGGGGTGCAGTGGGTCCCACCTTCCTCCTGATGGGTGATAACGCACGGCCCCACCGAGCTGCCATCGTGGAGGAGTACCTTGAAACAGAAGATATCAGGCTAATGGAGTGGCCTGCCTTTTCTTCAGACCTAATCCCCATCGAGAACGTCTAGGATGCTTTCGGTCGACGTTTCGCTGCAAGTCTTCAAACCCCTAGGACACTTCAGGAGCTCCGACAGGCACTGGTGCAAGAATGTGAGGCAATACCCCACTGCTCGACCACCTGATCCAGAGTATACCAACCCTTTCTGCGGCCTGTGTGCGTGTGAATGGTGATCATATCACATGTTGATGTCGGGGTACATGCGCAGGAAACAGTGGCGTTTTGGTTTTTTCAACTTATCACCAATACCTTGGACTTACAGATCTCTGTCGTGTGATTCCCTATATGCCGATGATATAAGCTACAGTTTTATGTAGTGCCACGTTGTGTGGCACCACATTCTGCAGTTATCCTTAATTTATGAGAATGAGTTTCTATACAACTTAATGTAGGCTAAACATTTACGCAAAAATTACGATTTCTAAACTGTTGTGAGTATGTCTGAGATTAATAATTCATGTGAAAGGTTGTGTGTGTGTGTGTGTGTGTGTGTGTGTGTGTGTGTGTATGTGTGTCTATTTACATTATTTTCACTTACGGTTTCGTTTTTCGTCATCTTCTTCATTCTCAAGTTCTGCGTCACTGTTTACCAGCTGTAATAACAAGATGGCGGACAGTGGAACAGTTGAAGATGTCATTGGCGGTTGTTTTGAATTTCTCAGAGAGGTGTGTGTGTGTGTGTGTGTGTGTGTGTGTGTGTGAAAGAAAGGGAGGGAGGGAGGGAGGGACAGAGAGAGAGAGAGAGAGAGAGAGAGAGAGAGAGAGAGAGAGAGGAAGGAAGGAAGGGAGGGAGAGAGTAGGCTAGAGGATTCATCACAAATATTTATTGATTTTTATTTTTATGTTTGCAAATGTATGTATGTACATATGTGTCTGGGTGTACGTGGGGCCTCTGGAGTCGTATAGTTTGGTATTATGTAATAATTCTTTGAAGGCAGAGAACGGAGTTCCATTGCAGAGAGCTGTGTATTCATTTATTACTTGCTTTCTTTCAGCTATGGTTTTTGTATTGGATTATTTTTTGTGAGCAGCCCCCAATAAAAACTAATAATTGGAGAAAATTATCCAATACAAAAAGCCATAGTTGAAGGAAAGCAAGTAATAAATGAATACACAGCTCTCTGCAATCGAACACTGTTCTCTGCCATCAAATAATTATTAGATAATACCAACCTATACAAATCCAGCCCCCCCCCCCCCCCCCTCACGTACACACAGACACATACATACATACATACACGCGTATAAAAATAAAGAAATATAATAATAATAATAATAATTCCTCAATCCTTCTCTCCGTCCCATTCTCTCTCTCTCTCTCTCTCTCTCTCTCTCACACACACACACACACACACACACACACACACACACACACACGTACCTCTTTGAAGAATTCAAAACAACTGCCAATGACATCTTCAACTGTTCCACTCTCTGCCATCTCACAGTCACTGTAAAAACGCAGTACAGCAGGAAAACCACGCTATGTGGTAAGAAGGTATGAATACACAATTTTATGTGCTCTTCAAAAACCTGTAATTACGACTTACAAAACGAATATTCCTTTCTACTTAAACAGTAAAGAACATTCCTTATGTTTAACAGCCATAATTATAAAAAAAAAAAAAACGCTGATGATGCTGCAACTGCAATGAAACGTGTCTTGGACAAAAAACAAAATTGTTTTTTGCTAAAGGCGGACCCCCCTCAGAGACATATGTAATTGTTAAAGCAAACACAGACAAAAGAGCTTTAGCATCAAGATGATTAACATATTCAGATAAACTCAAACACTTGGAAAGTTGCTTTAAATATTTGCACTTTTCTGAATATCCTGGAGAGATCGAATCAAACACACTCCAGAGCATCAAGTTTTATAATGCCTAACAGACAAAACCAAAAAAAGAATGAGTTCTTTAGGAAACGTGAGGACAGAGACGTAGTGAATTGAATACAAACGTAACGGAAGTTTCCGGTTAAGCTGCTTCTATATATCCGTTCTCGGAACATTAAGTTGGAATTGATTAACACTCAGCGTAACACTGTTATGGCTTAATAATAGGAGGTATGCCAATTTCTGAAAATGCTAACATCTCTTTGCGGAAAATTCTGCCTTGAGACATTATCTCGTAATTATGTCCGCCGCTATTCCAGATACCTAGAAGAAAAAAGCAAAATACAGTCTTATCCGCGGCAATTCCATTTCCAAAAAGAGTACATAAAAATAGTTAGACATACAGAGCGAGAAAATGTCTACAGACTTTAATGGATGAATGCTTCCAACACACGAACTGTTATATGCGCAATGCGCATAGCGATTTCCCACTTACATATATCCTCACTGTATGT
This sequence comes from Schistocerca piceifrons, assembly GCF_021461385.2. Taxonomy (NCBI): domain Eukaryota; kingdom Metazoa; phylum Arthropoda; class Insecta; order Orthoptera; family Acrididae; genus Schistocerca; species Schistocerca piceifrons. Next base: position 29,070,088 of record NC_060140.1, on the reverse strand, counting down.
TTTGCCATGTCTACCGACATAGGAACAGTTTTCTATAGAGTTCAAATCTAAAAACGAGTAATAAACAAACGTCCACTAAAAACAGTTTACTGACTAATTCGTGTAACTCGCTTCATGTGACACAAATGCAGTAAAGTGGTTAGGCATGTTTTTTAATGATTCCATAGTATTTTATAAAACGCATTTTAACCATTAGCTGTTTATTGTCCTATTAGTCATCTACCGGTTTCGGTTATTAACCGTCATCCAGGATGTAGCGTACAACAGAGTGGTTAAAAATATCCCATACTCTTTTGAAGCTGAACCATATCGAAATCGTCCGCAGCTGCATAACCAGTTTGTCTTAGAATACTTACAGTCATATTGTATGTGAAACTTACGGACATTACAGGAGAAAGAAGACGAACAATTACTGGAAAAGTCCCTCAGCAGTCAAGTTATATCAAAGATATAATTTTGATATCTGCATCGAAAATACAACTTGACTGCTGACGGATTTTTCCCGTAATTGTTCGTCTTCTTTCTCCGGTAATGTCTGTACGTTTGACATAAAATATGACTGTCAGTATTCTAAGACAAATTGGTTATGCAGCTGTTGATGATTTCGATATGTTTCAGCATCAGAAGAGTATGGGATATTTTTTACTACTTTGTTGTGCCCTACATCCTGGATGATGGTTAATAACCGAAACCGGTAGATGACTAATAGGACAATAAACAGCTAATGGTTAAAATGCGTTTTATATAACAAATATCAGTAACGTGCGGCCGCACTCGAATAACTGGTGCTTTAAATGCAAGAAATGTTCAAAATCGCAATGAAGTCATTACCGATGTGGACAGAAACGCTTACATGGATCTACAGACTGAATCGCTGCTTCCCTTTGATAATACTGAAAACCGAAAAACGTTCATCACACAGTGTTTTCGGCGGATAAGAGCTTCTGAACAGCTAGTCTAATGGTGCCTGCAGACCACTTATGGTGTCTCCCATAACTCCAGATAGAGCTATAACTAGCTGTTAGGCGCATAATGCTGTCGTCAAATGTACAAGTCACTTACCTTCCCGAACTGCCTCCAGAGTACGCGCTGCACCTCCCTGTTTGCTTCGAGTTCCCGATAGGATCGCTACGCATCAGCTTTGGCCATCTGCTGCCAATCGAGAAAGGACCGTTTCCCCGGAAATGACCATAGCGGTCGTCAGCTGCTTCCATTGTTTCGTCCGATGTGGCTTAACGCTCGTCGAAGCTACCACCGGATGAAGTAGTTTTTTTTTGGGGACTACTGAAGAACGGTATACAACCCGTCGGCTTTGACCAATGACATCAGAATTTGCCAGACATAATTTACTACACAGATTTAACAGCAAACACGAGTGTCCGTAAACAAAGGAGTGCAGGAAAAAGAAAACAGACGTTAGACATATATCAAGTCCATTAATATTTCGAACATAACAAGTATATCGCTTGTTTCAGCCCTAGTACTTCCCTAAAAAATACAGAAAAAAAGGGAGAAAAGTAACTAGCATAGAATACCTCAGCTGACACTTTAGAATTAATTTAATTTATGAAAAAATAAATGAACTGTTACATTTTAAAATTCGGGTTTAGAAAAAAACTCTATAGTTAATTATCTCGATTTTTCCACAGTTTTTAATAGATTTGGAAAATTCTTGGGTTTGATACACCTGTAAGTATGGTTTGTATGCTGTGCAAAATCCATCGAAGAATCTCTCTTACTTATGAAAGAAAGTGTACCTATGGCAACAAATGCAGCCAATAGTAAGTGAAAAAATGATATTTCACATGTACAAAGGAAATTTATTTTGTTATGTTTTTGAACTTCCATTACTATGAGAGTGAATCCTGAATCCTTCCTGCTCATGCTGACAAAGTTTTATGAAATTACTTGTAAAATTATAGACAGTGGAAGTTACTTGTCCTGTGGTGCCTCTACTCTTCCAAGTCAGCCCGTTTGCCATCCTACCCAACTGAAAGGAAATGTCGTGTGGCTAGGGCCTCCCGTCAGGTAGACCGGTCGCCTGGTGCAAGTCTTCTGAGTTGACCCCGCTTTGACGACTTGCGTGTCGATAGGGATGATGTGATGATGATAAAGACAACACAACGTCTACTCCGTGAGCGGAGAGAATCTCCGACCCAGCCGGGAATCGAGCCTGGGCTCCTTGGCACAGCATTCGGCCATGCTGACCACTCAGCTACCGAAGCGGATTTTCTACCCCACTTGAGTGTACATATGTTTTGTATGCGGAATCGCGGAATCCCTCGAAGATATACTGCAGTTTTCGGACATCATAAATAGCTCATAAATAGATCCGGACATTATAAATAGAATTCTACAGTCTACTCGATCCACAGTTGAGCTTATGTGATCTTTCCACTGCTTGTCTCCCACATAAACTTCTGTTGCTACTTCCAGGTATATGCGTGTGGTGATCGACTCCATTAGTTCAAATGGTTCAAATGGCTCTGAGCACTATGGGACTTAACATCTGAGGTCATCAGTCCCCTAGAACGTAGAACTACTTAAACCTAACTAACCTAAGGACATCACACACATCCATGCCCGAGGCAGGATTCGAACCTGCGACCGTAGCGGTCTCGCGCTTCCAGACTGTAGCGCCTAGAACCGCTTGGCCACACAGGCCGGCACTCCATTAGTGAGTAACATACAGGGGTGATGGACAGCTGCTACAATATTACCTTTGTGTGAAGCTGAAATTTATGTATCCTAGAGTCGTGTATTTTGCCAGATTATACAGAAGACTAAAATTTTGCCAATCTCAGATGAGGTGTTGCTATAATTTTTGTTGGTTGCAATTCATAGTAATCATGTTATTTGTGAAAGATGTAAAATAACGATTTATAATGTGCCTCGGTCCAACGACGAATAATATGAACAATAATGGTCTTGCGACACATTACACATTTCTTCTGTGTCTGCAGATGACTTTCCATCCTGCTTTCCACCTATAATTAAATTTTAAAACTAATCGCAAAAAGTTGATATGCACTGCATTAGTAAGGTTTTCTTACGCCCGCCAGGTTAGCCGTGCGGTCTAACGGCCTGCCTTCCGGGCGGGAAGGCGTGCCGGTCCCCAGCGGTTTAGTATCGAGGTCCGGTGTGCCGGCCAGACTGTGGATGGTTTTTAAGGCTGTTTTCCATCTGCTTCGGCGAATGCGGTCTGGTTACCCTTATTCTGCCTCACTATGTCGGCGATTGCTACGCAAACACTTTCTCCACGTACGCGTACACCACCATTACTCTACCACGCAAACACAGGGATTACACGCGTCTGGTGTGAGACGTTCCCACGGGGTCCACAGAGGCCGAACCTCACAATAACCCTGGTTTCGGTGTGGGGCAGTGGGTGGGGTGAGTGGACTGCTGTAGCATGTTTTGGGATTGTGAACAACTGAGGGCTACGATGGGGACGAAGACACTCTGTCGTTTCTAGGTCCGCAATTGAATACAACACAAGGCTTTCATTTATTAGATTTAGTAGATGTGAATATGGATGTGAATCATAAATATATCGGATGTGTAGTGACTCCAAGTAAACTTAACAAATAACGCATATTATAGCTATGATAGCAGATGATTTTCTATTGAAGTATGCGTGGTGTTTTGTAATTATGGGGCCATTCAAATGAAAACCAAACAGACTGCTCAAAACGATCATGGAATGGTTCCATGTCGTCTTAAACATTTATCCCACTGGAAGAAGAGACGATCAATTCCTGTTTTGTAGAGAGCGGTCGGCTGCTGACGGATCCTCAACTGCACTCACTCTTGCTTGTCCAACTGAAACCGAAGTGGTGGTGGTGGTGGTTAGTGTTTAACGTCTCGTCGACAATGAAGTCATTAGAGACGGAGCGCAAGCTCGGGTTAGGGAAGGATTGGGAAGGAAATCGGCCGTGCCATTTCAAAGGAACCATCCCGGCATTTGCCTGAAACGATTTAGGGAAATCACGGAAAACCTAAATCAGGATGGCCGGAGACGGGATTGAACCGTCGTCCTCCCGAATGCGAGGCCAGTGTGCTAACCACTGCGCCACCTCGCTCGGTAAACCGAAGTCTACGCATAACTTTCTTGAGGTAGCCAAACATATAAAAATCACACGGTCTAAAATCCGGGCAGCACGAAGGATGTTGCAGTGTTTCCCAATCAAATAGCTGAAGCGTAGCTTTCGTCCGATTGGAACTGTGGGTGCGGGCGTTGTCGTGCAACACGGTAATTAGGTCCGACAGCATTCCGACAGCCTGAAGGCAAACGGCAAAGCCAACAGCAGGTACACGCCGCATTTCCCCCGCCAAGAAGTCCAAAGTGTTCACACAATGTCCGGTAAGGTCATTATGACCTCCTCCTTCGACTGAAGCGGAAGGCGCTCTCTGTTAATCGAGTTCCTCATGAGCAGCGCAATGAAGACGCTTTGAAGATACTGCAAAGGCCTGTAACGTCAATACGCCCAAGAATCCTGTCGGAGGTAATCGTACTGTTGGTCGATGACGCTTGCCTCCACACTCCAATCCACCGACGGCCGTACTTCAGCGATTTTACTGGGAAACTTTGAAACGTCCTCTGTACAGCCCAGATCGTTCGCCGTGTCATTCTGACATCCTTGGTGGCCTACGTGGACGTCAGTTTCAGTCGGTCAAGCAAGTGACAGAGTGTGTGTCATTGTGGATCCGTCAATGGCTGACCGTGTTCTACGAAACGGGAGTTGATAGCCTCTTATCCCAGTGGGATAAATGTTTCAATGGTGATTACTTCTGAATGGAATCATTCCAAGGTCCCGTTGTGCCGGATGTCCCGTTTTCATGTGACTGCCCCTTTTTACTGTCGTATTGCGTCCTTTCGTGACAAAAAGTCTAATCGGATAAAGTACTGATTATTTAAAATTTGTCGAATTTTTACATGATCACAGAACACGCGTCAGGGTGATTAGCGTTAGTAAATTAATGGCTAAATAGTGACAAACAGTAAGCAGAACTGATTCATACTAACGGATTGCTTTCAAAATTGGCTGAACTCTGGTCATCCAGCGGAAAGACAGCATCTTGAATAACCTGTTCCAAACCCGGACTGCCATCCCCAACAATTCAAAAGTAAGAGAGGCAATCCAGTCACTCAAAAATAACAAACCACTGGACGGGTTGTCGTCACTGCAGAAATGTTAGAAACAGGGTAGATTTCCTCAGATGAAGAATTTATCCCCTCTTAACAGAAACATGGGAAACGGAAACGATTCCAAAGCACTTGAGAAAAGCAGTTATCCATCCGTACCCTATTAAAGGCGATAGGGCATTCATTTAATGGAATGGAATCCACCAAAAGAGATTCAACAACGAAGTCTATGGCGAAATTCAAAAGAACAGACTCAATCAACAAAAGATGTGTACGATTTATGATCTTTCAAACTAAATGACGGGAACAGTTTAAGCAAGATCTTCCACTTTTTGATTGAATCCCCAAAACCGCAATGTCCTGGTTTATAAATACCCAAGATGATCTCCAATTCCTACAAAGAAAATCTGAATACGCCTGTCACAGGGATTGCTTGCGCAAGAAGACAGTGACGGATGGGCTACACCGAGACGAGCAACCGGAAACAAGACGCGATGCCCCTTGTATAGAGAAGCGTAAAAAAGCCCACTCGCAAAGAATGCAGGAATTCTGGGCTTCAAAGAAAGCAAACCTCACTGCCAAATGTAAAAAAAAAAATTAACGTGGTCCTAGATGGCCCCAGCGAAATAATAATGATAATAAATTCAACGAGCGTAAAAGTCACTTGATCACAGGAATTTAATCAGGGACGCCGCAGAAGATACCATGAAAGAACGCAGAACTTTTGGAAACATTGATACAAATCACTCATTCACAGAGACAGGGGAAAACAACACTGCAAAGTATTGGTCAGAGGAACACAAGAAACAGCATAGCGAATTCCTGAAAGACTTGTGGGATAAGAAAAGGAGGAAGCTGTCAGACCAAACAAAGAAATTCAAACACGCTCGTTAACTGGAAATAATGAAGAAAGTTCAAAGAAGAAAAAAGATTGTTATATATTTTAACATATTACGATTTCAGCGGTTCATTGTGATCCAGCTTTCATACCTAATTACAAGTTTATGACACATATCTCACAGGATTCCTTTGGTTTTACAATTATTGAGTCAACTTATATAATTAATGAACCTTTTATGACTTATATCAATCTAGACTCCAGTCTGACAAAATTTTTTGTAATGCTTTAACTTTGAATTGCTAGTGTGCCTACGTATCACGACAATAAAATAAGGAAAAAAAACAGTGAATAGTTGAGGCAGTATGAATGAGAATAGTTGTGTATTTAAGTTTACAAAGCAATGACAATTGTTTATTGATCCATTTTTAACTACAACAAGGAGATAAATCTTTAAAAAAAAAGGTAAATGCAAATCAGAAAAGCGATGGTGCTTGATTGGCAAAAGCATTCATTGGGGTGGAAGCTGTACAAATCCTCCCTTAATTAATAGTTTTTACAATGCAATCTGACTTTGTTTGCATGAATCCACTCTGAGACTCAATTCTATTCAAATGGAGTCAACTACGACTAAGTACACCACAAACTATGGTCCACTGGAGAACAGTGAGCCGTGAATACCGTTTGAGAACCCTACGCTGGCGCAGCGACACTCTACCCGTTCACCTTCATTCAGACGACAGCAGAAAACGGCGTGCTGCGGGTGAGCGCCGGCCTGTGTGGCCGAGCGTTTCTAGGCGTTTCAGTCTGGAACCGCGCAACTGCTACGGTCGCAGTTTCGAATCCTGACCCGGGCATGGATGTGTGTGGTGTCGTTAGGTTAGTTAGGTTTTAGTGGTTGTAAGTTCTAGGGGACTGATGACCGCAGATGTTAAGTCCCACAGTGCTAAGAGTCTTTTGAACCATTTTTATTTTTTTATTTTTTTTTTTTTTTTGTGGGTGAGGAACGGCTCGATGTGACAGCTGTAGTTTTCTCAAGTGTCCACGAAAATTTTTAAACTACCTGGACTAGCGTTCTGATTACTAGCACGCATGAAACATCCCTATGAGAGCCCTGAAATCCCGGAAGATTTCAATGGTAGGTGAATCGGTTCGCTGGTCTGGCCAAACCGACTTCACTCGCAGGCACGACTGGTCCAGTATGCCAGAACGAACACGTTCACCCTTGTGACACATGATGTGTCCGGGACAATATGCAGCTCCACTGTCAGTACAGTTGGAACTGCCACAGGATCTTAGTCCACCACAAGCTACAGCTCACAAATCTCACCCACTAGGAAAAGACTTGACGTTTTCCACCAGGGGACGATCGTAAGACGAAGAACGCAAAGAATTATAACCACTTTCCACCAAACCTCAGCATGGGAGCCAAATTTGCAAAAACGAATCCGCTTCCACATTGTACAACCCGATCGAACTATCCTCTGCTCATTGAATCTCCCCTCTTGACTGTTTTGTTGGCCTAATAGCCAATCCTTGTTGCCATGATGGGGGAGCAAACCTCTGTTTTGCATATCCCGAGGGGAACCAATCAGCGACTCAGAATCTCTCTTGTCTGAAAAAAGAAGATTTTAGACTGGGGTGGCGTCGTTATCATTGTAAGCAAGGCCATAGCCATGTCATTCATTTACATTCAGATCTAATATTTTCAGGTCGGCCACTTCCGGTTTCTGGAAGAAGGCCGTGGTGTTTCCCAGACAGTCGTGCCTGAAAAATATATGCTTTTACAGCTCTAACATTGGAATTCTCAGAGCTTCATGTCGTTCCCACCGTTTGCACAACTGATCAGATTATAGCAACCTCTCTTAAATGGTCTCTATTGCCCACTTTCTTCCAAGTGGCCGCCTTCGCTATGGACTGTCTTCTGGCCCAGGAAAATGTTTTGTGAACTGGTGCCCTCCTGCACGGACCATAAGTGGAAAGAGGGAGTGGCAGGGGCCCAAAGTCCCTCTGTAGGTACGATCCATAGTGTGCCGCTTCCCAGAATCATTCGCACTCGCTAGACTGAGAATTTATGGCTCGCAATCATCTCTCCCCCTGTTCTCCATTGCTTCACTACGGCCCGTCGGTAACAAGTTCTGTACAGGCTACACGCAATTATATGAACATTCTGCTGACAATTTCCCCACGTAAAAAGGCATAAACCACTCGCACCGAATGTAATACTGGGGAAGACCGCAATTGTGACCTAAAATATGAATATTAATATGACTGACAGTGTTGTTAAAGTTAGAAGCGTGCCATGTCTCAACTTTTCGTAAGAGGTATTTCTACACTGCTGGCCACCGTAAATGCAACACCCTGAAGGAAGCATCCGAATCAAGTGAAATTTACACCATGGGTTTGCAGCGATGAGATATGCAACTGATTAGAATTTCAGCGCAGACGCACATCACGCGCGCCTGTGGCACCACCTCATAGCGCCATTTAAGGCTTGGCGATTTCGACGAGTGTACGTTCGGCACGTGTGTTTACCTTGTGGTTGTTTCACAAGACGATCAGTTATGCCCCGTAGACAACAGCGAACATCGTTTGATCAAGTATCCGAGTTCGACAGAGGAAGGATAGTGGCTTACCGAGATTGTGGATTATCATACAGAGAAATCGCTAGTCGTGTTGGACGAAACCAAACAACTGTAATGCGGATATGTGACCGTTGGATACAGGAGGGTACGACGGACCGACGTGGTCGATCGCATTCACCTCGGTGCACCACTGCACGTGCTGATAGGCAAATTGTGCGCATGGCAGTGACGGATCGCTCAGTGACATCCCGAACCATAGCACAGCACATTGCGTCTGTAACGCATCATCCAGTGTCTGCGCGTACCATTCGACGCCGTTTACAGCAGAGTGGTCTGTCCGCAAGACGTCCATTGACGCAGAACCACAGACGTCTCCGTCGCCAATGGTATGATGACAGACGGATGTGGACGGCAGAATGGAATGACGTTGTCTTTACTGACGAGGCACGCTTCTGTCTGCAGCACCACGATGGTCGGATTCGAGTGTGGAGACACCGTGGAGAGAGGATGCTGGACAGCTGCATTATGCACCGCCACACTGGTCTTGCACCGGGTATTATGGTATGGGGCGGTATTGGATATTATTCTCGCACGCCTCTAGTACGCATTGCCGGTACTTTAAATAGCCGGCGCTACATATACGAGGTGCTGGAGCCAGTTGTCCTTCCTTACCCTCAGGGCTCGGCCACAACCATATTTCAACAGGATAATGCGCGACCACACGTGGCACGCATTGTCCAAAGGTTCTTCGTCAATAACCAGATTGAAGTGCTTCCCTGGCCGGCTCGCTCTCCGGATCTTTCGCCGATAGAAAACATATGGTCCATGGTTGCTCAACGAGTGATCCAGATTACATCCCCAGCTGCCACACCAGATGATCTTTGGCAACGTGTGGAAGCTGCTTGGGCTGCTGTACCCCAGGAACACATCCAACGTCTCTTTGACTCAATGCCGAGGCGTGTGGCAGCGGTGATCTCCAACAATGGCGGCTACTCTGGCTACTGATTCTGGCAGGAACCACATGTCACAGACGTCTGTAAACGTAATCATTTGATACTTGGTCAACATGTTATCTACAAAATAAATTTTGTTGTGCTACCTCTTGTCTTTCTTGGTGTTGCATTTACGGTGGTCAGCGGTGGCCAGCAGTGTAGTTTTTCAGCAATCGACACGGTTGTGAAAGAGACAATGAGATGGAATTTAACTCTTGGCATCATAATGGTACCTGTTTTAACACTTTTTTTTCCTAATAAGTTGGTTTTTGTATTAAATTTGGATCCCATTTTTCTTACATTGAAACTGATCATAAACATCTTACACTTTTCTCTTGTTATGGAAGAATTATCTCAATAATCGAAAACAATTACTTTCAATAAAAAGTAATATTAAAGCAACAGCATAACCTGATGATTATAATGTTCTTCATATGTTTACTACCCGTGGGAAGCTTTGTACATAAATTTAATACGTTACTCTATGAATGTTGTGTCTCTGGTCGCAGAATTACCAGATTATTATTTTAGATCTGTATTTTAACTATTTGTTAAGTTCATTTTGATATAAGTTGCCTCTAAGACACATTCATAAAATTTCTAATATCCTGCAGCGTAACCCCCGACGGAGGAATCACTAAATCTATGGCACTGGATCTTTATTCCGTTCTGCTAATTAAATGATGAGCAGAAATCAAAAGGTATGGAATTTAGCTAGAGCATGCATTGACTGCGCGGGAAACAGCGACCATTCATCAGTTTCAGGACTGTCACAAATGTCGCTCAATGTTTTCTATTGAATGGTTACGCTTAATTCAACAGGATTCAACAGGAGCCTCGTCATAAACTGTATAATTTTAATTTAAAAGTAGTGCACTGATTACATTCTCGATATAAGACATAAGTTGGTTGTATTTGCAAACACGTCTTTTATACAGCCAATTTTATCTCTATGATTGGCAATGTAATCAGCCAACTATACTGTGCATCACAGTGAAAGACTCACCTTTTTGAAACCCCATAATTCTCTTCCACTGTAACACAGAAGTGTTAAATTTAGCTGAAAGATGCCTAGAACCTCCCTCTGTAATGATACAAAAGCATACTGCATTGGGACTTCACCCTCAGGCTCAGCGACACTTCAAACAGCAAGCTGTCGACACATGCCAAAAAAAGGACACGGTTCAGAAGTGTGGGTGAGGTGCCCGCTTATAGGCAGGTGGTATCTGAGGGGTGTCGAAGAGGCCAGGCGACAGAGCAGCAGCAGAGTGCCACCCAGCTCGTCTCTGTAGAGGTCCATTTTCAAAGTGCACGACGAAGGTACGCGGGAGGCACAGAGGACGTTACCGAATTGGGAGTCACAGCGGGACCCTTTTCAGTTTTATTCACGCTTGTGTCAATATAATTTCATAACACGTCGAATCGTTTTGAACGATCTGTATTGGCTCCACTCTGTGCACCAGTGGAACAGTTGCAGTCACTCAATGCCTTAGAGAAGGGCTGAATAGTCTGGGGACGTCAGCAGCCTCATAGCACATCGAGAGCTTCGTCCTGCGACAAAACGCCCTGAAAATTGTCATTTCCATCGGAAAAATGTCTGAAAATAAACACCCAAAATGAAGGTGTGGTTTTATTTACGTCCTTTATGCGCTTCTTCAGGCCTCTTCGTATGGATTCTGAGCAGCAATGTGTCTCAAATGTTTTGCTCGTGCATCCATAAGAAAACCGAGTGACTTCCACGGTTTGCACCACAATCTTGACCTTAATCACAGAGAAGTCAAGAGAAGTGCAGAGAGAGAATAGACTAAGGGGGCGTGTAACAACTCATCTATTGTGGCAAGGATGCCCGTGGGAACTGATATCAGTGGGAGCAAAATATTTTCATGTGATTTAGAATTTTGAAGATATTATTATCTGGTCATCATTATACCATACATACCTATACAATTTATAAAAATGAATGTACATACGTGTCTCCTCCTAAGCCACTGGACTGAGTTCAACCAAACAGGTTACGTATATCATTAACTGTTTAGAAAGTATCACTGAGGGGTAAGGACGCCCTACGTATCAAAGGAGTGGGCCTGGGAGTGGAAAAGCAGCCCACAACCTCAGAATGCTGTAGGGGTCCGGTCATAGACCCCTATAGTCGTCGGGAGGGAGCCAAGCAGGATGCAGTGTGAACCATGAATTGACTTTCAAAACTTTTTCTTAAGAATTTACTTTATTTACTAGCGATTCATCAAGAACATTAACACATTTGATCACACTATGTGAGCGTGAAAACAAGTCAAATTTCTTTCAACAAATGGAAATTTTATTCCTGAAAACACTTTGGAAACAGATTTAAAATTATAATCCGAAAGTACCCTCTACATACCAAGTTCCAACTTATTCAGATGCATAAAGAACGAATTTTTGACAGTATGAGCTTTCGGGCTGAGAACCTTGCCACTCCCTTTTGACACGGCCGTATTCACGACCACTCACAACAACCTCTGAAAGACTACACTGGTACAAATCTGGAACACACCAGATTACTTTAAACTAAAAATTTTAACAACCCACACAAGCACATATACTATGCACCCCGTAGGAGGGATGGAAATGGTACAAAAGATTAACTTTCCACTGAAGGTGCAACTTGATTAAAAAAAAAAAAACCCTCTTACAGTGGAAGGTTGGCAACTTTATATACTAAAATAACCATTTAAATAGAAACCCATTAAATCCAGTATTACATAAAAAATACAAGGTAGGCAAACATCCTCTACATTACACATATACCGCCTCTGAAGATGACAGGCGAGATAAAATCATATTTCAGGAATTCGGGCGTTACACTTCAAGCAATAAATTCGTTAACACCGAATCCGACAAACATGACAGAGGCAGATATTTACGTATGGCAGATTGACAGGGAGATTACTGAACAACCCGAACCGCAGGTTCCTCTAACCCGCCCCTACTCCACAAGGCATAAACGGACAACCCAGTTCATAAATAACCACCTTCCCGCGGGTAGGCAAACGGAGAAGAATGGTGGGACGACCGCAAAACAAAGCGGCTGGTGACCTCACCAAGAAAACAAGTAGAATTTAAGAAGTAAATGAAAGAACATATCGCCAATCACTTAACTTCTAATAAACTGCGATTTCTGGGGAAGACCTGGCGCAGCACCCGCAACGCTCTCCCGAACCGTCCGCTGCCAGCCGCCTCAAAGGACGCAGGAAGGCGCCCCTGTCTCCCGTCTGACTGCGTCGCAGCTCGCACCGGCCAGACCTATGTCGTGGTTCCGCTCCTGTTGCTCTCGAGTCGGCCGCGAAGCCACTACCCCTGGCTATACGGCGCGGCCCACTGGACTCATGTGGCGACCTCACATGCGCCGACGCTCAAGCCGGACAAGTCATCTTGTGTCTCTGTGCGCGACCGACGAACCGATCGATCCAACCGCCAATGACCGTTGTCCGAGCAACTCGAGCAGACTGGCGGCGTAACGCGCAGACTCAGATGCAGGAACTCAGCCCCGACCGGGCGACCACTAGCTGGGTTCTGTTACTGGCGGAGTGGCAAAACTCTAATTCTGCCGGCTTTAAGGTTTCATCCAAACTACAGACATGCTAGCACTCCGAACGACAGATAGACACTACCTGCCGCACAAATGCGAACTAGAGACACACCAGCAACTGGTAACCAGTGACTGACCCAGCCTCACTCTGAAGGACCAACTGCCACTGGCGAGCTCACAGCGCTCCTTAAATGCACGTGAACAGGCAACCTTTCTCCTTTCTCACCAGAGGGAGACACCAAAGCTGCGATTGCCACAGCGGCGCCACCGCCAGAAACGGATGGCGACTGCTTCACACAATGCGCTGCGGCGCGCTCTTCAAGACAAAATTTTTTTCTACGGCTCACAGTGGTGAGGTTCTAGCTGTGCACGAGAACGCCGGAAAATTATTGGCAATAACACACGTACTAAGCAGTAATACAGGACTGTCTCCAGAAGCGCCGCGTCACAGTCGGGCCAGCAGAGCGATGCCCTCGTCAGCTGGGGGAGACCGGTGTGCGCTCGACTTGCAGTTCCGCCAGTTCCGCCGGCGTCTACCCACGGGCGGCGCTGGCCTCCAGCTCTACGTATCGTTCTCCAAAGGGTTCTCGCCGACGGCGACGGTTTGCACACGTGGGACACACCGCCAGACGCACCTGGAGACCTCGCTGTCACGCAGGGGTCAGCCCGCGGCCCCCGTTTAGGGAACAGGAGCACGCAATGTCGGCGGCTGCCGCAGCAACAGGGTGAGTAGCTGCAGTGGCCACCCTCTCGAAGGCGGATGACGGACAGCACTGTGGTCACGAATGTCGAGCCTGCAGCAGGCGATGTCAATCCCTGCCCCCATAAGCGTTGCCTCTGCAGCTGGCAGAGTCTCTACAGCAGGACTTGTGGCTACAAAGACGATCGAAGGCGGTTAGGCGTTCCGAGAGTCCAGTCCAATAGCCTCCCGTCTCGCTGTGGAGCTCCAACTGACGCGAGGACTGTGACTACGCACTGGGCAGCCAAGAGTCACCATTCGGCAAAGGCGATATATGTTAAGAAAGGTAGGTACACTATTGGCCATTAAAATTGCTACACCACAAAGATGACGTGCTACAGACGAGAAATTTAATCGACAGTAAGAAGATACTGAGATATGCAAATGATTAGCTTTTCAGAGCATTCACACAAGGTTGGCGACGGTGGCGACACCTACAACGTGCTGACATGAGGAAAGTTTCCAACCGATTTCTCATACACAAACAGCAGTTGACCGGCGTTGCCTGGTGAAACGTTACTGTGATGCCTCGTGTAAGGAGCAGAAATCCGTACCATCACGTTTCCGACTTTGATAAAGGTCTGATTGTAGCCTATCGCGATTGCGGTTTATCGTATCGCGACATTGCTGCTCGCGTTGGTCGAGATCCAATGACTGTTAGCAGAATATGGAATCGGTGGGCTCAGGAGGGTAATACGGAACGCCGTGCTGGATCCCAACGGCCTCGTATCACTAGCAGTCGAGATGACAGGCATCTTATCCGCATGGCTGTAACGGACCGTGCAGCCACGTCTCGATCCCTGAGTCAACAGATGGTGACCTTTTGCAAAACAACAACCATCTGCACGAACAGTTCGACGACGTTTGCAGCAGCATGGACTATCAGCTCGGAGACGATGGCTGCCGTTACTCTTGACGCTGCATCATAAACAGGAGCGCCTGCGATGGTGCACTCAAAGACGAACCTGGCTGCACGAATGACAAAACGTAGTTTTTTCGGATGAATCCAGGTTCTGTTTACAGTATCATGATGGTCACATCCGTGTTTTGGCGACATCGCGGTGAACGCACATTGGAAGCGTGTATTCCTCATCGCCATACTGGCGTATCATCCGGCGTGATGGTTTGGGGTGCCACGGGTTACACGTGTCTGTTACATCTTGTTCGCATTGACGGCACTTTGAACAGCGGACGTTACATTTCAGATGTGTTACGATCCGTGGCTCTACCTTTCGTTAGATCCCTGCGAAACCCTACATTTCAGCAGGATAATGCACGACCGCGTATTGTAGGTCCTGTACGGTCCTTTATGGATACCGAAAATGTTCGACTGCTGCCCTGGCCAGCACATTCTCCAGATCTCCCACCAACTGAAAACTTCTGGTCAATGGTGGCCGAGCAACTGGCTCGTCACAATACGCCAGTCACTACTCTTGATGAACCGTGGTATCGTGTTGAAGCTGCATGGGCAGCTGTACCTTTACACGCCATCCAAACTCTGTTTGACTCAATGCCCAGGCGTATCAAGGCCGTTATTACGACCAGAGGTGGTTGTTCTGGGTACTGATTTCTCAGGATGTATGCACCCAAATTGTGTAGAAATGTAATCACATGTCAATTCTAGTATAATATGTTTCTACAATGAATACCCGATTATCATCTGCATATATTCTTGGTAGAGCAATTTTAATGGCCAGTAGTGTATTTAATATTGGCACTTTCCGTGCTCTCTGCGTGGGGGGTGGGGGGGGGGGGGGTGCAGTGACATCAAATGTCACGGTTTTCGCTCATTGTCAGCCCTTCTAGTGGCTTCTTCAGATTTTCGCAACTTCACCGTCCAGAGGCTCTTTTCTGCTGGTGCGGCACCTGAGTAATTATTGTTGCGTTGTGCCTACCACTCTCTCGCGGACACAATGCGTTGACACTAGTACGACGATTTCTCTCGGGTGCCACGATGACATTACGGTTCGCTTGCAGACTTGGTTCCTAAGTGGTTTGCTGGTGCTGCAACAGCCTCTATGTTTTCCGCAACTCGCTTAGCATTTTCCCTTAGCTGACACTCTGCTGGTCCTTAACACAGGAGGTTCAGTTTCTGGGAGATGCCAAGTGTCTGCCGGGGATACTATCCTGGCTGCTACAATACCCATACTTTTGTTATGTAGTATTTGAGATTGAGACCATTTAGAGACTTGCAACTAGCTTTGCACATAATTCCAAACCCTTACGAAACATTTCCTTGCTGACGATCCACAAAAAATATACCCGCAAAATTATGCCATTGAACAGCGCATATTTCAGGAGATACGACGTCATAAACATTTAGCTGCGTGAAAATGAAACTGCAGGCTGAAATTCACTAGACATGCAGGTGAAGTATGTGTACATATACCTGTAAAATATGTTAAATATGTGTGAAGTATATTTGAAATGCTCCTATGCTAGCAAAGCCATAGCCAAAAGGCTTATCCTAAACCTCTGGAATGATTTCATTCGAATTTGTTACACATATTATTCACAGAAATAGTGTAGGAGAAAGAACCACCAGCCTCCTATTTGGATGAGTGTTATAACGTGGAGAAAGACGGCTGAATATGGGGGGGGGGGGGGGGGGGGGACAGACGGAGACGGGGAAACAAAAGAGAGGCACAGGTAATAGGAGGAGGAGATGGATTTAGCGGAGGAGAAAGGATATGGACAGAGGAGGAAGGAGCAGATGGACAGACAGGGGGGCTGGGGTAGGAGTACATATATACAGACAGTTCGTAGGATGCTTAGGGATAAGGAGGTGGACAGAGGGAAGTGGTGGTATAGGCCGGACAGAGAGAGAGAGAGGGAAGTAGGAGGTAGATACAGAGAGGGAGAAGGAGAAGATGGACAGGAAGAGGAGGCAGGAGGAGATGGACTAACAGGAGTTTGGAATAAATAAATACCCAGGAAACGCCCGGTTTGTCAGCTGGTATATACTGATATGTGTAAGACTTGTAACCATTTCACATACAACGCGCCCAGAACATCCACAACGGCGACAGCGCCACACGACTTGAATTCTGTCACTGGTTGAATGACAGTCATCTGTTTAATTGTTTCCATTAATACTATTCATTGATGAGGCCACATTTATACAGAGTGGAATCAGCAACACACAGTAACCATCGATGGTCAGTGGAAAATGCAGACGCTACAGTGGAAACTAATTTTCAGGTTCGTTTTTCGCTCAATGTTCGTTGCGGTGTGACCGGTAACATGTTGATACAGCCAGTTATTTTAGAAGAGCGAATGACGGGACCGAATTACTTACATTTTTGGAAAATTTATTTGTTGAGCATGTTGTGAACGTTCCTTTGGTTACGCTGACTACAATGTGCCTCCAGCATGACGGAGTCCCTGCACATATTACGTGACGTCTTTGCCGTGATTACTGGGTTGGTCGTGGTAGTACAATTAACTGGCCACCAAGTTCGGCAGACCTTACGTCATTATATTTCTTTTAAGGGGTCGCATAAAGTCTGAGATGTACAAACGGAAGGTAAATGCGCGAGATAAACTGCTAGATTGCATCACGGACGCGCCTGCTGTCATTAGGGAATGTGCAAAGACGTTCAGACAAGCGATACTACACGTTCTCTGAGGAGTGAAGGAATGCACATAAACTGACGGTGGGACATTGGAACATTTATTGTGAACTGTGCAGCAGCTATAATTCGACGCATAAAATAATACTTAGAGGTGAGTTATTTAAAAATACATATTTTTCAATTTATACTTTGCAAAACTAACTGTTGTACATACGTATATACATACCTGACAAGGTATTTAATAATACAGAAAATAAGTAAGAATTTACGTTGAATGTCTACCATCTCGGAAATTATACAAATTAAGTCATATGTTAACATGAAGTTGTTTGCATCAAATGATCGTCCCTTAATACGTTTTCCCGCCACTTACGTTAGTTTCTGTTGGGTCCATCATAAGCTCTATTCCCTTAATAAGTTGTTTCCCTGCCATTAAACATTGTTCCTGCACATAAAAACTAATCTCAATGTGTATCTGGATAGTACTCACTGCTCATGCAGTGAAAGCAATTGGATATAAATTAATAGCTTGGGAGAAAAGGACATTACATTCAACTCTGCGAAGCTGATCAAATTTATTTTCTTTGCAGTGAGAGCCTTGTTAAACGCTCCTAACAGTGTTCTACAATTGCGTAGTGTAGATTGGTTTGGGGTATAAAGGGACCGAACTACAGGGTCACCAGTCCGTCGTGTAGTAACAGAGAAATATTGTTTCCAGTGACATCGCCCCATTCTGGAATACTCGTGTCCCTAGTCGGACAAGATACGGAAGCTGCAGGTGCCAAAGTAACATAACGTTGAGGTGAGGGGTACACTAGGGTCGTCGAGTTGCCCATACTGCGGGCATGTCATCTTCCTCACGAGATACGAGATGCTGGCAACCCAGTTTTTATGTTTTCTTTGGTACGTCTCGAAATCGGCACACTTGCCATTTAGTGACGTGCCGCAGCAACGGAACTGGAAGCACTTGTGGCTACTAGGGGATTGAGACCACTCGTTCACAAGTTATCATCATTTCAAACTGTCAAATGCAAGTCATCATTATCTTGATAATCGTGTCACTAATCAATTAGCGTCATGCCATATCGAGTAATGCGTGGATAGTCAAGGCCATACATTGACATGCAGTATTGAAATAAATGCCAACTGGCAATAGCCATTTGACGTTTATGGAGGTGAATGAACGTAGCTGCATGGGAGCTGGGAGGGTGGCTATCCTTCCCTAGATGTTATGGCGTCGGGAGGCCCGGTGTTGCGCGGGGATACCGATATCCAAATCTCCGAACACGGCACACTCACCAGTGAACAGCTACATACACATACGTTCTCCGCAAGCCACCTGACGGTGTGTGGCGGAGGGTACGACTGGCATCACTAACTGATCCCCCACCCCTCTCCCTTCCCTGTTCGCGAGGGAATCCAAGAGTATAGGTGAAGGAGCTCTTGAAACGATAAGAGATTTGTCTATTTGACTGGCCTCTCTGTTTTCTTAAATCGTGTCGAGCACGTGTCGGATGCGGTGGGTGGATGTACGTCCACGTGTACCATTGACCATCCAACTACCCTGGTGGTGGAATGCGCCGCTCTGTCACAAAAACTCCTTACCCAGCTTGTGGAAGACATAGGAACACGTTGCAGACAATGAACTGCCATCCGTGGTGATCACAATCCTATCTAGAGTCATGTCACTCATTTCGTAGTGTCCAGTAACCACAAATAGCAGTGACCTAAGTAACCCTAGTGTAATTATTGTCTTTGAAAAAAACTGTCACTTCTGTCCATCTCAGTGTGCGGTTGTTTCGATGGCTTTCTGTGCTATGCTGCAGCATTTCACTCTATGAATGATCCAAGTTTCATCGAGCTTTTCTGCTTATTATCATTATCACGTCAGGTATTAACTTGTAGCACGTTTGGGTATTGACACAAGAATATCAATTTTTTTATCGATATTGTACCAAACTGAAGGGAAATATAAAGTGCGCGCACCAGTTGTTTCAGAAAATTTGGGAAGATTTTCTAATATGAAAATATGGTCCACTTTACAGAATATCCTCATAGTGACTGTCACACAATGAGAAAAGTTTTCGTAACCCGCAAAGACTGATATTTCTTCAAGGAAAACAGAGATGTTTTAAATTAATTGTCCTTTTTGTAATTTTCGTTCCAAATTTCGATGGAATTTAGTTTATTTTATAACTCAGTTTACACACAGCGTGTGAATAAAAATATGGAAACACCGAAAACACAAGGCATTAAAGTACCTAATGCGGTCTAAGAAAATCGTTGGCATTCAAAACAGTTTCTAGTCGTCTCGAATGGATAAATACAAGTCTTCCATTTTTTTCGACAGAATCTTATCCCATTCTTCCTGAAAAATAGTGGAGAATTCAGGAAAGCATGATGGAGGTGGAGAGTGATCTCCAACGCACCCTTCTCCCCAAAGTAGACCACATAGGCTTATAAGACGACGGTTGCGTGTGTAACATTACGACCATTCTGCTTCTCTCCACTTCATCTATTTAATGAAATGTGTTTCAATTACTTACAGTTTGAGGATGTGGATAACGACGGGTTCGATTCAGAACAGATACGAGTATTGTTAGTGGTAAGATTTCTTACTTAAAACATTAGTCGCTTCAAACGCTTCTAAATATCCACAGTATAAAAATACTTGGTACACCACCACACGACATTTATCGGTTCACGATGAAACTCTGAAGGGATCAATGGCGGCGCTGATAGTAATATCAAAAGCAAATTAGTAATTTCTCTCAAACAATGTCGGCAAGCACATCGTCTGAGCTGCACCCGACTCGATAGCGGATTTCAGACTCTCACTCCCTACACGCCCGCCACATTAAGGCTCTCGGCCAGCAACAACAGCCACACTTTATTCACTTTATTCAAGGTAATGTCAGCGGGCAGCGATTACTTTGGAATTCTGTCTTGTCAGAAACATAGGTAGCTGCGATATACACTGAAGAGCCGAAGAAACTGGTACACCCGCCTAATATCGTGTAGGGTTCCGACGAGAATGCAGAAATGCCGCAACATGACGTGGCATGGACTCGAATAATGTCTGAAGTACTGCTGGAACTACCTGACACCATGAATCTTGCAGGACTGTCCATAATCCCGTAATAGTACGAGGTGGTGGAGATCTCTTCTGAACAGCACGTTGCAAGGCAACCCAGGTATGCTCCATAATGTTCATGTCTGAGGAGTTTGGTGGCCAGAGGAAGTGTTTTAATACAGACGCGCGTTCATGGAGCCACTCTATAGCAGTTCTGGACTTGTGGGTTGTCGCAAGTCCGTCGGAATACACAATGGACACGAATGGATTCTGCTGATCAGACGTGATGCTTACAAACGTATCACTTGTCAGAGTCTTATCTAGCCGTATCAGGGGTCCCACATCACTCCAACTGCACACGCCCCACACCATTACAGAGCCTCCATCAGGTCACATGCAGGGTCCAAGGATTCAAGAGGTTGTCTCCATACCTTACACGTCCATCCGCTCGATACAATTTGAAACGAGACACGTCCGACCAGGCAACATGTTTCCAGTCATCAAATGTCGGTCTTGACAGGCCCAGGCGATGCGTAAGGCTTTGTGTCGTGCAGTCATGAAGGGTACACGAGTGGCCCTTAGGCACCGAAAGCTCATATCGATGTTGTTTCGTTGCATGATTCGCACGCTGACTCTTTATGATGGCCCAGCATTGAAATCTGCAGCAATATCAGGAGGGGCTGCACTTCTATCAAGCTGAACGATTCTCTTCAGTTGTCGTTGGTCCCGTTCTTGCAGTATCTTTTTCCGGCCTCAGCGATGTCGGAGATTTGATGTTTTACCGCATTCCTGGTGTTCAGAACACACTCGTGAAATGGTCGTACAGGAAAATTCCCGCTTCATCGCTACCTCGGAGAAGCTGTGTCCCATCGCTCGTGAGCCGACTATAACACCACTTTCAAACTCACTTAAATCCTGATAACCTGCCATTGTAGCAGCAGTAACCGATCTAAGAACTGCGCGACACACTTGTTGTCTTATACAGGCGTTGCCGACCGCAGTCCCGTATTATGCCTGTTTACATATCTCTGTATTTGAATACGCATGCCTGTACCAGTTTCTTCGCCGCTTCAGTGTACATTCTGTGATAAAAGTCATCGATAAATTTACGATCGCATGTTACACATACTGACAAAAATCTTGACCTTCGCATAGAAAATTTTATGGCAATATGAGGTTTCACCTTGATAGTGATCAATTAAGAAGGGGTCCACCGCACAGGAAAGATGGGACGGAACAAAGATACATACGTTTAAACTCACACCACTTTGGAATATTTACGATCAATAGCGCTGAGCATAGAGAAGTTGAAGTAAATGCAGCGCTATCGAAAAATTAGTTATACTGTAACTATGGAAGTATTGGCAGAGAGAGATAAAAACAAAAAACCTAACAGTACATGTCTGTGACAAACAACAGTAGTAATTATCGTCACTATTAATTAATAGGCACGTTTTAGTCAGCCTTGGACGATGCGCGGTGCATGAACAGAATCCCTGCCGTCTTCGAACATAGTGTCACGACTGGCGAACAAATACCGTATCATGGCATGGATATGATCAGCCATAATGCATGCAGTAATGTAGCCTTGCAGAGAACCCATAGGACCTTTGAAATACCATAATGTGGCTGCCCAAATAATCATCGAAACTCCGCAGTATTTCACTCTTGCGACGTAAACTCTGTCAGAAGTTGGGGACAGTGTGAAGTTTATTTGATTCTTCACGTCTAAAATAATTATTGTTCACATCGATCTTAACCCCCCATGAACCATGGATCTTGCCGTTGGTGGGGAGGCTTGCGTGCCTCAGCGATACAGATAGCCGTACCGTAGGTGCAACCACAACGGAGGGGTATCTGTTGAGAGGCCAGACAAACGTGTGGTTCCTGAAGAGGGGCAGCAGCCTTTTCAGTAGTTGCAAGACCAACAGTCTGGATGATTGACTGAACTGGCCTTGTAACAATAACCAAAACGGCCTTGCTGTGCTGGTACTGCGAACGGCTGAAAGCAAGGGGAAACTACAGCCGTAATTTTTCCCGAGGGCATGCAGCTTTACTGTATGATTACATGATGATGGCGTCCTCTTGGGTAAAATATTCCGGAGGTAAAATAGTACCCCATTCGGATCTCCGGGCGGGGACTACTCAAGAGGATGTCGTTATCAGGAGAAAGAAAACTGGCGTTCTACAGATCGGAGCGTGGAATGTCAGATCCTTTAATCGGGCAGGTAGGTTAGAAAATTTAAAAAGGGAAATGGATAGATTGAAGTTAGATATAGTGGGAATTAGTGAAGTTCGGTGGCAGGAGGAACAAGACTTCTGGTCAGGTGACTACAGGGTTATAAACACAAAATCAAATAAGGGTAATGCAGGAGTAGGTTTAATAATGAATAGGAAAATAGGAATGCGGGTAAGCTACTACAAACAGCATAGTGATCGCATTATTGTGGCCAAGATAGATACGAAGCCCACACCTACTACAGTAGTACAAGTTTATACGCCAACTAGCTCCGCAGATGACGAAGAAACTGAAGAAATGTGTGATGAAATAAAAGAAATTATTCAGATTGTGAAGGGAGACGAAAATTTAATAGTCATGGGTGACTGGAATTCGAGTGTGGGAAAAGGGAGAGAAGGAAACATAGTAGGTGAATATGGATTGGGGGACAGAAATGAAAGAGGAAGCCGCCTGGTAGAATTTTGCACAGAGCACAACATAATCATAACCAACATTTGGTTTAAGAATCATGAAAGAAGGTTGTATACATGGAAGAACCCTGGAGAAACTAAAAGGTATCAGATAGATTATATAATGGTAAGACAGAGATTTAGGAACCAGGTTTTAAATTGTAAGACATTTCCAGGGCCAGATGTGGACTCTGACCACAATCTATTGGTTATGAACAGCAGATTCAAACTGAAGAAACTGCAAAAGGGTGGGAATTTAAGGAGATGGGACCTGGATAAACTAAAAGAACCAGAGGTTGTACAGAGATTCAGGGAGAGCATAAGGGAGCAATTGACAGGAATGGGGGAAATAAATACAGTAGAAGAAGAATGGGTAGCTTTGAGGGATGAAGTAGTGAAGGCAGCAGAGGATCAAGTAGGTAAAAAGACGAGGGCTAGTAGAAATCCTTGGGTAACAGAAGAAATATTGAATTTAATTGATGAAAGGAGAAAATATAAAAATGCAGTAAGTGAAACAGGCAAAAAGGAATACAAACGTCTCAAAAATGAGATCGACAGGAAGTGCAAAATGGCTAAGCAGGGATGGCTAGAGGACAAATGTAAGGATGTAGAGGCCTATCTCACTAGGGGTAAGATAGATACCGCCTACAGGAAAATTAAAGAGACCTTTGGAGATAAGAGAACGACTTGTATGAATATCAAGAGCTCAGATGGAAACCCAGTTCTAATCAAAGAAGGGAAAGCAGAAAGGTGGAAGGAGTATATAGAGGGTCTATACAAGGGCGATGTACTTGAGGACAATATTATGGAAATGGAAGAGGATGTAGATGAAGATGAAATGGGAGATACGATACTGCGTGAAGAGTTTGACAGAGCACTGAAAGACCTGAGGCGAAACAGGGCCCCCGGAGTAGACAATATTCCATTGGAACTACTGACGGCCGTGGGAGAGCCAGTCCTGACAAAACTCTACCATCTGGTGAGCAAGATGTATGAAACAAACGAAATACCCTCAGACTTCAAGAAGAATATAATAATTCCAATCCCAAAGAAAGCAGGTGTTGACAGATGTGAAAATTATCGAACTATCAGCTTAATAAGTCACAGCTGCAAAATACTAACACGAATTCTTTACAGACGAATGGAAAAACTAGTAGAAGCCAACCTCGGGGAAGATCAGTTTGGATTCCGTAGAAACACTGGAACACGTGAGGCAATACTGACCTTACGACTTATCTTAGAAGAAAGATTAAGGAAAGGCAAAGCTACGTTTCTAGCATTTGTAGACTTAGAGAAAGCTTTTGACAATGTTGACTGGAATACTCTCTTTCAAGTTCTGAAGGTGGCAGGGGTAAAATACAGGGAGCGAAAGGCTATTTACAATTTGTACAGAAACCAGATGGCAGTTATAAGAGTCGAGGGACATGAAAGGGAATCAGTGGTTGGGAAGGGAGTAAGACAGGGTTGTAGCCTGTCCCCGATGTTGTTCAATCTGTATATTGAGCAAGCAGTAAAGGAAACAAAAGAAAAATTCGGAGTAGGTGTTAAAATTCATGGAGAAGAAATAAAAACTTTGAGGTTCGCCGATGACATTGTAATTCTGTCAGAGACAGCAAAGGACTTGGAAGAGCAGTTGAATGGAATGGACAGTGTCTTGAAAGGAGGATATAAGATGAACATCAACAAAAGCAAAACAAGGATAATGGAATGTAGTCGAATTAAGTCGGGTGATGCTGAGGGAATTAGATTAGGAAATGAGGCACTTAAAGTAGTAAAGGAGTTTTACTATTTGGGGAGCAAAATAACTGATGATGGTCGAAGTAGAGAGGATATAAAATGTAGGCTGGCAATGGCAAGGAAAGCGTTTCTGAAGAAGAGAAATTTGTTAACATCCAGTATTGATTTAAGTGTCAGGAAGTCATTTCTGAAAGTATTTGTATGGAGTGTAGCCATGTATGGAAGTGAAACATGGACGATAAATAGTTTGGACAAGAAGAGAATAGGAGCTTTCGAAATGTGGTGCTACATAAGAATGCTGAAGATTAGATGGGTAGATCACATAACTAATGAGGAAGTATTGAATAGGATTGGGGAGAAGAGAAGTTTGTGGCACAACTTGACCAGAAGAAGGGATCGGTTGGTAGGACATGTTCTGAGGCATCAAGGGATCACCAATTTAGTATTGGAGGGCAGCGTGGAGGGTAAAAATCGTAGGGGGAGACCAAGAGATGAATACACTAAGCAGATTCAGAAGGATGTAGGTTGCAGTAGGTACTGGGAGATGAAAAAGCTTGCACAGGATAGAGTAGCATGGAGAGCTGCATCAAACCAGTCTCAGGACTGAAGACCACAACAACAACAACATCGATCTTAAATGAATCACATAATCACAGAATGATACCTTTCGGACTAATTCACTTACATGGTACCCATAATATGACTATGTCCTCTTAAAGTCAATTCGTACTTTGTTCGCAGGTTGTCTTACTAGATGCCCTACTGTCCCGCCCCTCTTATTGTTAGTATTATTGTCTTGGTTATCCGAATATTAAGTATTAATCGTATATCCTTGACACTTTTGTGCTGGCGCTGAGAATTGTGTTTCTCAGTGTAGAGCGGCAATCGTGTTCAAGCCCCCTAGGCTATTGTTTTAGTACATTGACCTACAATTTTGAAGTTACAGTCTTTTCAAACAATGGGAAATCACATAAAATAATTTCATGCTAAATTAATACCAAACTGTGTGATATCTCATTTGTTCAGAAAGCTCTCTCGTTGTAGGATCACACAAAATTATATACCCAGCAGTTGGCTGCAACTGGCTGATAGGTAATGTATCATACTCACGAGTATTACTGGTAGCATAATTGGTAGAGTGGAGCTTGAGCGTCCGGTACATGGTGCACGCCGCGAGATGGGAGGGTGTAGCACGAGCCACCGGCCTGATCGTGTTACAGCTTATACCAAGCCACGGAGCTAATCCCTCATGGTGCACAAAACAGGTCAGAACACTGCTGCAGAAACAACGAAAAAAGCATGCCAAATTTAAGCGAACGCTAAATCCACAAGATTGGCGACCTTTTGCAGATGCTCGAAAGTTAGCGCAAATTTCAATGGGAGATGCTTATAATAGTTTCCACTATTAGACTTTCTCCAAAAGTGGCAGAAAATCCGAAGAGATTCTGAAACTTGCTAGCGGATTAAAACTGTGTGCCGGAACGACACTATCTCGGTACCTTTACTTTTCGCGGTCGACTACTCTACCGACTGAACAGGAGAAATTCTGTGAAGTTGAAGCGTAGGAGACGAGGTACCGGCGAAAGTACAGCTGTGAGGGGGGTCACGGGTCGCTCTTGGGTGGCTCCGACCGTGTATTATTTGTCTGCGAAAAGGAAATGTCCTGAGTTCGAGTCCCGGTCCGACGTACACTTTTAATTTGCCAGGAAGTTTCATATCTGCGCGCACTTCGCTGAAGAGAGGAAATTTCGTTCCAAAAGAGATTCTGGTTGTGTGTAAAGTGTGCTAGCACCAAAACACAATCAATGCCTTCTCTGTGCGACAGCAATGGGAATACTACCAATATCACTGCTGCTAAAGCAGAGTTACTGCACACAGTCTTCCGAAATTCCTTCACCAAAGAAGGCGAAGTATACATTCCGGAATTCTAATCAAGAGCAGCTGCCAACATGAGTAACGTAGAAGTAGAGGATATCCTCAAAGTAGTGAAGAAACGTAAATAACTTAATAAAAGCTAGACTTCCGGTTCAGATTGTATACAAATTAGGCTCCTTTTAAGCTACGCTGACGCAATATCGCCATACTTGACAATCACATACAACCGCTCGCACAACGAAAGATCCGTACCCAAAGACTGGAAAGTTGAACAGGTCACACTAATATTCAAGAAAGGCAATAGGAATAATCCACTACACTACAGGTCCGTGTCATTAATGTCGATATCCAGCAGGATTCTGGAACATGTATTGTGTTCGAACGTTATGAATTACCTCGAAGAGTCAACATGGAGCTAGAAAACATCGTTCATGTGAGACACAGCTACACTGTACTCACACGATGTGTTGAGTGCTATCTACAAGGGATTTAAAATTGACTGTATTTCTAGATTCCCAGACGGCTTTTGAGAACGTATCTCAGAAGCAGCTCGTAATCAGATTGCGCGCTTATGGAATATCGTCTCAGTTATGCGATTGCATTCGTCATTTCCTATCAGAGAGGTCACAGTAAGTAGCAACGGACATAAAGTCATCGAGTAAAACAGAAGTGATTTCTGGCGTTCCTGAAAATAGTGTTGTAGCTTATATGTCACCTGCTGTTCCTTACCGGTACAAATATACAGTATAAGAGACAATGTGAGCAGCCTGTTTAGACCGTTTGTAGATGACGATGTCTTTTTATCGTCTAATAAAGTCATCAGAAGATCAAAACCAATTCCAAAACGATTTAAAAAATATCTGCATGGTGCGAAAATTGGTAGTTGACTCTAAATTATGAAAAGTGTGAGGTCATCCAGAGGAATGCCAAAGGAATCGGTTACACGATAAATAAAGCAAATTTAGAGGCCTTCAATTCAAGTACATACATAGGAATTACAATTACGAACAACTTAAATGTGAAAGACAACATAGAATATGTTTTGGAAAAAGGGAACCAAAGTCTGCGTTTTATTGGCAGAACACTTGGAAGATGTAACAGGTCGGCTAAAGAGACGCTTGTCCGTCTTCTTTTGGAGTACTGCTGAACAACGTGAGATCCTTACCAGGTATGACAACGAGGTACATCGAGAAGGTTCAAAGAATGGCAGCACATTTTGTATTATCGATAAATAGGGGGGGGGGGGGGAGGGGGAGAGTCACGAACATAATACAATATTGGGGCGAACATCATTAAAATGAAGGCGCTTCTCGTTGTGGTGGGACCTTCTCGCGAAAGTTCGGTGGAGTTTGTGAGACTTGCACGGAGTGACACTTGTGCAGAGTGAGAATATGTCCACATTTTCACGGAGAGTAGGAAACTGTAGGTAGTGGAGAGGGTGTTTCAGAAGTAGGATACACCGGCTTGTCGGCCACTACCAGCGACGTATTCCGGGGAAGGCCAAAGCTCATTTCCTGCGCAAAGTTTCTTGTTACCGCACCAGTTCGTAGTGACCGTGGTTTTCTCCCAGAGTCCAGTACTGCAGTTAACTTCTGACTGACAAGTAGTGTTCCGTGTTTTAAGGCAGAGATAATGAAGTTAACCGAAATCACGAAAGGGAGAGCCCTTTACTGATTTACAACGGGTATCAGCATATGTAGTGGATTATACCAACGAACAAGAAATGACTTACTAGCGTTGTGTAAATTTTAAAAAGAATAAATAAAGACTATCCACCAGAAATAACACAATTTTAAGGGAAGGTAGCCATCTTTGTAGTCCAGATAAAGCAGCAAATAAAGCGTGAAAACATTTTCTCGGCGGAAAGAAGCGGGCAAAAGGAACAGTTTACGTTGAAGACGTAGGGCAGCTCTTGATCGAGACTACGACTTGGTAACATCATTACCATCACACAGAAATGCGAAACAATCGTTTCATCGCATTAGCCGAAAATGTATGGGAACCACACAACATCCCACCGATTGTAGAGTAATATTCTCCCAAGAAAATAATTTACTGGTGAGTGATGGCAGCAATTTTTTATATGCAGATGACAGGTGAACGAATGAGAGAACACTGCTGTTTGCCAGAGAAAAGGCAAAAGCATGTTTATCGAACTACGAATCGTTATTTGTGGATGGCACGTTCAAGAGTTCGGGCAAGCAGTTTTGAAAAGTTGTTCATACTTCACGTCGAACTCAAACCATTGGGAGGAAACCATTCCAGTTGTTTATGCTTTGCTGCCGAATAAAAAGCGAGAAATATATGAACATTTGCTTGAAGGTATTAAAACTAGCGTGCCTGGATGGAACACTGCATCTCTGATGATGGGCTTCCAAACTGCCGTTGACAGTTTCTTTGCTGGAACAGAGATTACTGGTTACAATTATCGTTTTAATCAGTGTTTGTGGAAGCAAGTTTAGTGTTGCGTCCTCGTTCCAGCCTATAAGGAAAATGATGACATACACTGTCACATAAGAATGTGTTCCGCTGTGGCACATCTTCCTCTGAACGTGTTGGATGATGGTTGGCTGCGTATTCAGGAGAGCACGCATACAACCAAAAGCTTCAGGACTTTTATTACTATTTAGTGGACCAGTGGCTCGATAACAAACGTGTTCCAAGAGAGATGCGAACTGCGGTGGAAGGCTCCATCGCACTAGCCATGTCTCTGAAAGAGGGAAGCGAAGAACAAATACATTAATATCGAAAGTTTATCCAAAAGTTTACTCATTACTGAAAAATTTTTGAGAAGATGCAGAATATTACCGTCACTACTTTGACAGACTAATTTTAAACTTTGATATAAAAAGAGCTAGCAATGAAAACAGACGAAACAATTGCAAATACTTTAAGGAAGCTCAAAACTGATATGGAATTAAAACTATCTCTGACTTGAGTGGCCTTCAGATACAAATTACAATGACGAAAAAGCGTCAGAATCATTGAAATAATTTAATGTAAATTTTGGCAAACTACCTCCCTGCGGTGCCCCCTGGAAACAACACGAAGTCGGCTAAATTTCTCTTGAAATTTGTAAAATTTTCCCTAATGAAGCCTGAGAAGACTATATGAAAGGCCGAGTCTTTCTAGGGAATAACTGCGGCATTCACGTTGAGAGATTCTTCGAATCAAAACATGTATGTGCGGGTACCGAAAATAAAACCTTCGCAGCGAAAACGCAGGAAAATGAAATGCAATTAAATCCGTACTTTCTCTCTCATTTAGAAAGTTACAAACCAGTGTGAAGGTCGCAGTTTTGTAATCTTTCAACTTATGTTCAAACTAATTTCTAGTAATAGCCGTAGGCCACAGCAGCCCTACTGAGGGCGAGCATGAGCGATCATTCTCGCTCGCTCGCAGTCAAATAGGAAGGTCAACGGTCAGGCGTCGTTGCGTAGCGCAGCGCAGCAGATTGGTAGCGTAACGGAAGTGAAAACAGTGTGTGTGAAGCTATCTATGTATAACATATCCCACAACCGACACTACTGCTACAATCAGTTCCTCTTAATGGTATTTTCGTATTTCGTGTAGATCTTTAAAAGAAAATATTTGATTCTTCCACGATTCGATCATGTGCCCCCTAACGCCGCAGTTTTTTTTTAAATTTTTATTATCTGAGTGTCGTTGTACTATCATGAAACTTCAGTAGACAACAATCAAATCATCATGTAATATAACCTGCAAATGGAGAAAAAATTAATTACGAGAACAAAACAAGTGAAACGAGAAAAAAACGGGAACATAGCCGAAAAATCACCACCAAGCTCTCATTATAAGTATAAACAATTTTTATATACTTTTTGTGTTTACTTAGTTTTTCAACTTTTTGTTACCTTTAAAAGCAGAAACACAACGAGATCAAATTAATTCCATGTATTGTATACGCACAACTGAACGACAAAACATCAGAAAAATGAAATTAACCAACACCTTGCCGACACAGAACAAGATTCAACATATTGGCGGCCTCGGTATCGAGGCATTCGCAAGCTTGTCCAATAGACAGTGATCATGAACTGCATGAAGTTCATGTGATCTTCCCCCTCGCCTTCTACAACATAATGAATGAAGTATCCCAGCAATCACATAAAGGTATAGGTTTTCGACGGGAAAAAGAGAAGAATCTAGGCGCAATATGATGTCCGTAGTGTAGAAAGTCTCAGAAGATCGAGTAATGAAGGCCAAATGCGTCCTAATCCAAGAAAAATTTGCCATATGACCTCCACAACTAAAGCCATGTTGTATCGCATATGTAGACGTACAACGATTACATGAATCGCTAAGCCCAATACGAGAAAGTTGCTCGTTCGTTGGCATCACGTCGTTTACTACCTGATACCAAGAGGACGCTACGCACATCGGCAAAGTCGGAAGACTCATATTGCACTGTCATGAAGTTTGTTTGCGGAGATCCTCTTTCAACGAGGCTCGGTCAAGGGACTGCTTTACGAGTCCCTAGGAATTTCATGGTGAGGACCGGTCTCCACAAAATGGCAGCTCTATAGTTCAGCGCAAGATAGAAGTCACGAATGTGTTTTAACTTATAATTTATGCGACCAGCATCTATAGGGATTTCAAGACTAGCAGGATGGACACAGAGAAATAAACGAGATGTGAATGTGTGTCTCTTGAGTCATCATCAAAACAGTACGTCGCACATATAGCATCTGCGTCTTCCTTCGTATGTCAACCAGGCCCAACCCTCGCAAAGGAACGAGGCTTCGCCACCACCTTATACCGTAGGTGAAAGAAATGTCTTCTCCATAAGAAATGACCAGACAATGGCTGTAGTTTCTTCGCCATCATCGAGGAAAGCGGATAAACTTGGGCCACGTAACTTGCATAAGACATATGTATCCAGCAGAGAGAGCAGAGTAAGAGAACGCCTTTCATGTTCTACTATCGCTCCCTGAATTTTTTCCGTAACAGACCTCCAGTTGAGCATCGCCAGTTTGAGTGGACAACGATCAATGATGATACCGAGAGACTGCAGTAGCCCACTGAACGACGACGTCATGAAAACCTCGCAATGCAAGAAGCATGCATTTACCTTAATTGATTGGTGCACCTGAACTCCGACAACAATCGTCGATTACAGCCTTCAGTCGAGGTATCTCCGCAGGATTGCGGAGTAAAACCATCACTTTATCCGTGTATTCACGAACAGCTATAGACCCTCCGGAAAGCGTCCAGCTTTTCAGCTGGGATGCTGGCATCCGACTTAGGGGCTCCGGAGAGAACATAAAAGGCGGGCTTCGTTGAGGCACTCCTCGACGGTTGCTTTTCGGGGGCGTCAGTTGGCCATTAACAACCACTGAAGCAGAAAAACCCGTAAACAGATACGAGAGCATTCGCCGTGTATCAACATTAAACCCAACTGCCTCCAGAATCCGAAGCAAAAGTCGTGATTAACACGATCAAATGCCGTATCAAAGTCTAGGAAAGCAGGGGCACAAGGGACGGACGTTACAGCAGTAACCGAAACCACATTATGTTTCAAATGGCGCTGAGCACTATGCGACTTAACTTCTGAGGTCATCAGTCACCTAGAACTTAGAACTAATTAAACCTAACTAACCTAAGGACATCACACACATCCATGCCCGAGAAAGGATTCGAACCTGCGACCGGAGCGGTTGCTCGTCTCCAGACTGTAGCGCCCAGAACCGCACGGCCACTCCGGCCGGCAAACCACGCTATACACTCGACTTTAGGGATAAGAATGGTACGACGGGGAACGCAGCTTTGATGTTTGGGAACAATCATCTCCATCAGAGATGACATCCTAATATCAACTGCCTTCGCCACAGTCTTATAATCATAGTTTAACAAAATAATTGGGCGAAAGCTATCAGGGGAAGCGGGCCCAGGTCGTTTCGGGATTAAAACAATTTTTTCCACTTTTATATAGCTCGGCACAACTCCACCCTGTAACACTTGATTCAAAAGAGACGTGGAGGCAGCACCCAACAATGACCAAAAGCGCACGGAAACTTCCTTGGGAAGTCCTTCCAGATCCAGAGACTTTTGAGAGAGCAATCCCATAATTTGTTTGCAGACTTCCTCAGGCTGAAATGAAGCTAAGGCAAATTCATTATGTTCAACTTGTAAGTGCTTATTCAAGATGCTGACTAGCGGGCCGTTAAAAGTTGTACTGGACTCATCGATGTCGTAGATGTCTACAGACTATTAGTATAAGACAGAGACATTATCAGCTTCCTCCAATACGATACGTCCATTATTTGTCGTGAGAGAATGAATACAAGCGCGTCGGCGACGGCTCTGATGCCGAAGCAAATGATATAAGGAAATCAGTTTTTCCGTCACCAATGATCGTGGCTTGGATCACATTTTCAACGCTTCCAATTGTATACTATTCAAGGACAACAATTTTACCTTCACTCGCCTATCAACCGCACTTAGCTGAGGGGCGTGATCCGCAACATCATAAAGTTCACACAGGAGGGAATACTAATATTCGTAAGTTCTCCGGAAGTCTCACGCTTTGGCAACACAGAAAAGTATCAAAGTTTGCCTGAGCCTCGGTTTTGCCAGCTGTGTCCACCAGTCAAGGATGGAAGAGTGCTTCTCAGAGAACAGTGGAGTACGTTCCCACACGATTCGCATCAAGTCATCGAGAGATTGGTCAGCTAGGTGAGCGACGTTTCACTTGTTGCCTTTCTAGATTGAGGGTTGTAGTCACAGCACAGTGATCCATAAAGGAAGCTGGAATGACTTCAACATTAGGGATACAATCGCACGGCTGTCGGATAAGTAAAACCTATCTAACCTGCTACTAGAAGTCGCAGTAAAGTGGGTAACTTTAACTAACGTCGATTATTTACATATCCAGACTTTATGCAAGCGTAAGGTACGGACCAATTCATGTAATTATCGACAGAAATTAAAATTTGGAGATTGACCTGCAGGAAGCAACACAGTTGAAATCAGCCAACAGAATACCCAAAGGACTCTTTCGCAACACATAAACACTATCCCCCTTATAAAAACGCGAATGATCCAGTGCGCGACCAGTGTGAGGAGGAGCATATAAGAAAACAAAGGTAAGATTAAAAATTTGACAACATATGCCTTTGCCAGAATCGAACATTTCCATCTCAGCAATTGGAACGCCTTCGCGAAAAGAATAGGTGGTCCCCGTAGATAATTCGGGTGCTACACTAAAGATCACATGAAAACCAGGTAACGAAAAATGCCTAAATAACACCTCTGAGAGAACACTATGTCTGCACATAACTCATAAAGGAACTGATGCAGCGAAGCCTGTCGCAATTCTGATTCCACACGATTAACATTTAAGCAAAGGAATGTGTAGGCTTGGGTCACTGATCACATCAGTATTGGGGCAACGCCAGTTCTACGCCAAAGTACCGTTATCCAAGATGGCGGCGATGACATCATCCGACCACAAGGCCACTTATACTCCAAAGTACCATTATCTGCAACATCAGTTGATGACATCATCCAAGATGGCTGCTGTGACGCCTGCTGATGACGCAAGTACCATAATCCAAGATGGCGGAATGTGACACGCCCCCTGCCATGCTCCCTTCTGGTGGGAAGCTCAGATTCCATCAGGACAATGCATCACACCATGGTTACCTCTACTAACCTAAGAAAATGGTGGCAAAATATTTCGATTGGGCTACCCCCACTGAGTCATTCGACCACCACCATCATCCTGGAAACTGATGCGAACTTTGAATTTTGGCGATAAAAAAAGGTCACTTGGGCTATCTCCACAAACGTAAGAAAATGGCAGGAAAGAAAGGGTACTTGGGCTACCTTCACTAACCAAAGTCTCATGACCACCACCTTGTCCTAGAAAATTGGGAGAAGTTTTAATTTTGGCAGTAAAGGTAGGTCACTTGATCTACCACCACTAACATAAGAAAATAGAGGGAAAGAAAGGGCACCTGCAGTAACATAAGTCACCTGACTGCCACCTCATCCTAGGAAATGGTGGGGAGAGAACTAGACCTGTGCTTCACATAAGTCTTTATTTTGCATGCACTATTTATCTAAACAATTACAGGCAGTACGACAATCAAGTATGTTCATCACAAGGTCTGGGTGTAGAACACAGTACCACCACCAGAGGGCGCTGTAGTCCCTTCCATGACGTAATCCTAGATGGTGGTCTGATGGTGGAGAGCCGGCCATGGTGGTCGAGCGGTTCAGGGTGCTTCAATCTGGAACCGTGCTGCTGCTAAGGTCGCAGGTAGGAATCCTGTCTCGGGCATGGATGTGTGTGATGTCCTTAGGTTAGTTAGGTTTAAGTAGGTCTAAGTTCTTGGGGCTGATGACGTCAGATGTTAAGTCCCATAGTGCTCAGAGCCATTTAAACCATTTTTTTATGGTGGAGAGGAAGGGCCTCTTAACAGGAAATTCAGGAGTATATTGTTTATATATAAAAAAATTAGTTTGTGCTGATTGGATTTCTCTTGCTCATCCTTCTCTGCTGTTTGGAAACATTTAAGTCTTGTAAGAAGTAATTACATGGAGCAAACATGATCAATAATCTAATGTTCGGCACTGTACTTTGGGTGTCTTAAACTAATGTTGGGCCCTTTGTTGGCACTTAACCTGTTCTTCCATTAAGTGGTTTTCCACATTAGCCCCATTTCCTTAAACAATTCTACCACCATTTATAGCGAATTAAGTAATTAGGTATTCCATCCGACCATTTCCTGGTACACTTCTCGAATTTCACATGCTTTTGAATGGCATTTCTGACACATCTTCTTTGTCACCCACAACCTTAAACTTTTGTACGGCGTTTTACATAAAAATTATGCAAATTAACCTAGTGTTCCGCACTTAACCTATTGTTCTGCTACATGTCACGCACTCACAACCCCCCCCCCCCTTAACTATTGTACCACTAACACGATGTTGATATAAAGAATTTATGCAAATTAATTAAATCGATATTTTTCACATGTATGGGGCAGTTTATTTTAAGTCGCAGCGCCCTACTGATTGGTGAAATCTCTGGAATACAGGTTAAACAAAAGATCGCTAATAAAAAGTACATCCCGCCATTCGACGGCCAATGCCTTAGCCGCACTCCTGGCCCCAGCACAGCATCGCTCTGGCATCGATGAGGTCGCCCTCCCGCAGGCTAGCGGTTTATGGGTGCAGCAAACAGACTGCTCACAGCGGCCCATTTCCACAGCGTCTCCTCCTCCGCCGTCACTCCTGCGCCGATCACGTGAGGTACCGTACAGCACACACCCCTGTCCACCTCGCCACAGAACTCCAAGGTACAGCTCCCACTGATCCCATACGTAAAACGACTCCGGGCGGCACCTGTGTTTACTGTTGCTGCCACTATACCTATGGATACTGACGTCACATACAGCGCTGTAGAAATTGTTCCAAGACAACACAAGCTGTTTTATCCCTAGCGATCCTAATGGAACATGCAAGCTGCGTCCACTGTTTTATCCCTAGCGATCCTAATGGAACATGCAAGCTGCGTCCAGACATGCATATCTGTCCCAGCATGACTTGTGCCTCCCTGCATAAAGTCCGTGTGACGACTTACCATCTAAAGTATTCTCAATGTCATTCTGATGTGACATGGCTTTGTAAAATAAGAGCCAAGTCAACCTTTCGGAAATTGTATAGTGTCCCAGATATAGTTAAGGCTCGCATTCTTGATGTCTCAGCTTGTATTCACGGAAATTCTTGTCATAACAAAATCTGTTTACGAAAATAGCGCAGAATAACGCTGAATGCTGTCTTCCTCGCGTTCCTAAATGTGTAACCCCGTCCGTCACGTGTTACTCTTCATGGTTTCAACACACACAAACGTTCCCACCGTTATGTAGAGACACTTATTTCCCGGCACAAAACGATGTCTTGTAAATGAATCGAGCATTATGATTGGTTCTTATCGAATTTACCCGCCGAATTACTGATGCCGTCGGTATCGAAGCACCGACCACTTTTTTTTTTTCCTCTTTCTGCAGACTAGACTTTCAGCGATAAAAAACTATTTTACACAGATCGCCATATTGCACTGACAATTAAACCCTGAAAAGTGCCAGTACATATCGTCAAATATGGAAAGCATCTTACTCAATTAAGCTGCTCTCCCAACGCGTACAAGAGCTTGAACCTCAATATATCACCACGTACCGTATCGATGTAGTAAACATACAATTCGTATCCTGTACCAAACAAAATCATCCATTTTACCTCATTCGCACAAATACTGCGAAGACAGACAACAATGCATATACTCCTCACAGCACTAGATATCTTTCTGCAGCCGATGATCACAAGTCATCCACCCCCAACAAGCGACGGAAGCACCTCCAGAGGACCGAATTCGCTCTCAGAACTGTCCTAGAAATTCGTTTCGTCTCGGTACAAACGCGTTACCCTTTCTGGTCTGAACCTGCTTCCTTTCTTGCTCGCTTTTCTACACCCATATCCAGACTTGGGCATTACAATAACACATGTAGTTTCGCATGGTTTTCTATAATATTATACCATTTTCGCGGTACTTCACAATATTAAGCACTGGGCAGCATAGTACCGATCGTTTGCGTAACATAATTCCCAAGATACAGACTGGAAATTATTTCTCTAGAAACCCGACACTTTGGCTAGGTGGGGTGTGCTGTAAACCACTGACTAACTAGAAACTTTTCACGTCTGCAAAGACATTTACTCGGCAACTCGAAGAAAAAAAATAGAGGAAACTGATATTTTCACTCCCGAATACGGATGTCGGTGATGTAGTAGATACCAAATCATACCTATAATTTACAAGGTCAACTAAGGTGTTTCTCATGTATAGAGAAGTGGCAAACGTGTCTTCCACACGCTAGATGCACACGCCACAATCGATGTTCTCTCAACTAAATAAAGGCGCGGAATGTGCAGAAGCAGTTGTGTCTGTTGCGACTGTACTCAGAATTTTATGTGAAAATTCAAACTAATAGAGACAACAATCTATCGCCCTTTCCTTTCAAGTTTTATTAAAGCAAGTCTATAATTCAGCTAGTAACTAGACATGATCAGTGCAGTATTTCAGAGTTTTGGTAAAGGCCCTAGTACATGAATCTCTTGTTGTTCGGTCTCCTGTTACAGTTCATTCGGCAAGTGGGATTAGCCGAGCGGTCTAAGGCGCTGCCGTCATCGACGGCTGGTCCCGGCAGAGGTTCAAGTGCTCCCTCGGGCATGGGTGTGCGTGTTAGTCCTTAGGATAATTTCGGTTAAGTAGTGTGTAAGCTTAGGGACTGATGACCTTAGCAATTAAGTCTCATAAGATTTCACACATATCTGAACATTTGAACAGTCCATTCAAGACTCTAAAAAATGGTTCAAATGGCTCTGAGCACTATGCGACTTAATTTCTGAAGTCATCAGTCGCCTAGAACTTAGAACTAATGAAACCTAACTAACCTAAGGACATCACACACATCCATGCCGGAGGCAGGATTCGAACCTGCAACTGTAGCGGGCGCACGGCTCCAGACTGTAGTGCCTAGAACCGCACGGCCACTCCGGCCGGCCAAGATTCTAAGACGTGTACAATAGCTCTGAAATACTGCTTCGATAATGACTAGCTACTAGCGGAAATCTAGACTTGCTTTAGTAAAGCCTGAAAAGAAAGGTTCACTTATTGCTATTCTCCATCATTCTGAGTGCATTCCATATTCCTAATAAAAAGTAATTTGATCTTAAGCGTGAATTTGAGAGGAATCAATATGGCATGTGTTTGCGCTGGACGATCATTTCCCTCCATGTTAAGTGACTGGTTGACTGCCTGGCAGTCACAGTACCAGTGTGTCTGGCCTCTGAAGGTCCGGTGCAGCTGGGGGTGCAGTGTGGCCGATGCATCTGCTGGCGTCTCCTGATCTGTGTGCACCCAAACACACAATATCCTGGTCTGTTTGACTGCAGCTCTCCAGCAATCGGCAGACACTGCACGTTTCATGATCACGAGTGTGTGTGTTTGGAGGTATTTATTTCTCCAGAGATGTCTTGTGGGAGTGTTGTGGTGGAGAAGCGCGCCTGTGTTCCTAAACTTTGGTGCATATAATACCTTGAATATATTTAGTACCATGAACCATGTGTGGGGGAAATTTAATTACTTGCTTTGCATAATGTTTGCATGTGATTCCCAAATGTTGAAAATAAGTTTTTTGTTTATAAAGAAGGATTATCATGTGATCTATTTGACTTCTGTGAATTGCTAAACAAGTAATTTAATAGGATGGTGCAAATGGACTATTTTTCACCTTTTTTGGATAGCAGTTCTGTGATATCTCCCTCGGTACCCTGAATTAGCCAACAGGAGCACAGTGTCCTGAGGGGGGACGAACACCTCTGTCTGGATGTTTGGGGACCTTGGTTCAAGCACAAATGGGAAGTAGCCACTTAAGAGAGAACAGAGGTGGTTTCCCAGGTATCAAATATCAAAGGATGCCTACTTCTGGTCTGTGGTCACTGGACTGTCCAGGTGGTGATGCTTGAAGCACCCTTGGGGTGGGTAAGTGATGAACTACTGCTCAGTATGTGTATGGCTGCCTTTGTGATTGCGTGGCTTATGGGCAACGTGTGGAGGAGGGTGCTTGTGTTATCAAAGCTCTCTGCAGACAGGATCCCTGATATATGGTGAGGGTTTCTCCCGCAGATTGCAATATTCCACACAGTCACTCAGTTTTATGATATATTTTCCGCAAAATAGGGAAGCAATCAATCAAAAGCCCCTCAATATTTCCAGGGAACCGATGCATTGTGGGATCAATGCCGTAATGGCTTTGACCTAAATGCACAAGTATGCACCAACAGGATGTGAGTTGACATCATAGGTGTGGAGGCATCAAAACTGAGTTTCTTTCCACCAGGGAAGAGCCTTCTCCTCTGTAAACTGATTTAATAAAGAATTTGCAGCAATATATTATAGACAATGGTTTGAATGTCGTGTTGTGATATGCTTCTTCTTCAGCACAGACTGAGTCTTTTTCCCACCAATTGCCAGATGGGAGAGGGATGGAGACTGAGGAAAGGGAGGGGAGAGCTGGTGGATTTCCCTTAATAGGAAGAGTTAGTTAATTGCTCGATTTAGCTAATTATTCAATTAACTTGCGATCAAAAGTGTGTTGGTATCGGCAAGGGAAGGGGAAAGGGGTTAGCCAGCCGGAGTGGCCGAGCGGTTTTAGGCACTTCAGTGTGGAACCGCGCAACCGCTACTGTCGCAGGTTCGAATCCTGTCTCAGGCATGGATGTGTGTGATGTCCTTAGGTTAGTTAGATTTAAGTAGTTCGAATTTCTAGGGGACTGATGATCTCAGATGTTAAGTCCCATACTGCTCAGAGAAATCTGAACCATTTTTTGGGGGGGAAGGGGTTAGCAATTTCTCAGACTGGTGGTGGTGGAAAAGGAGGAGGGGTGGATGTGGTTCAAAATGGTTCAAATGGCTCTGAGCACTATGAGACTTAACATCTATGGTCATCAGTCCCCTAGAACTTAGAACTACTTAAACCTAACTAACCTAAGTACAGCACACAACACCCAGTCATCACGAGGCAGAGAAAATCCCTGACCCAGCCGGGAATCGAACCCGGGCGTGGGAAGCGAGAACGCTACCGCACGACCACGAGGTGCGGACGGGGGTACGGGGGGGTGGGGTGGATGTGGGGGTTTCCCAGAAGGACAGATTATCCCTAGGGGATCATAAATCAATCGCTACAACAGTAGGTTAAAGAGAGAGGGAGCCATTACTTTGCCCCACAATGCATGTTTGTCCCAGAATGCATGCAAACCACTGGAACAAATAGGCTCAGATTTCCCTTTACCCTAGTGCTTGGAAGTGTCGTCCAAGTAGCTGAACATAGCCATTTCCAGGCAACGATCGGTTCAGTTGGACCAGAGAACCCAGTCCAGTTCACGCAACCACAGCTCACACCATTATGGAGCCATCATAAGCATGCACAGTGTCTTGTTGACAACTTGGGTCCATGGCTTCGTGGGATCTGCGCTAAACTCTAATCCTACCATCAGCTCTTGCCATCTGAAATCGGGACTCATCTGACCAGGCCAACGTTTTTCAGCAGTCTAGGGCCCAACCCATATCGTCACGAGCCCAGGAGATAAGTTGAAAGCGATGTCGTGCTGTTAGGAAAGCCAATAGCGTCTGTCGTGATGATAGTATCATTACGACTGAAGGACATGTTTTCCTCTTTTAGATACCAAAGAAAACGTGCCCCCACTATTATTTACTGAACTTTTACAATATGATGATTTTACATCTGGCATTTCGTGGGGAGCCAATATTTTTCTTAATTTATCGCCAATTTTGAACATGGTGTCTTGCGGCATATCTTAAAGACATAAACTCAATCAGTTGAAAATGGGATAAGAGGCCGAAACTTCGGTTGTAATTTAAAAAAAAACAACAATACAGTTCATTTTAAAATTATTTTATGACTGTTGGTCAGCAAAATCAAAAACTGTTTAGAAAGTCAGATGACTCAACATGTATTTTGTAATTGCAGTCAGAACATGCACAACACCAAGGCATGTCCCTCTAGCACGCAACAGTCTAAGATTCAGTTAAAAATGTCAAAGATTCATTGACTGGCAGGGACTGAGGTAATCGTGAGTGACAAAGGTAAAAAATCACTCTC
Organism: Schistocerca piceifrons; assembly: GCF_021461385.2. Lineage (NCBI taxonomy): Eukaryota > Metazoa > Arthropoda > Insecta > Orthoptera > Acrididae > Schistocerca > Schistocerca piceifrons. Next base: position 29,028,558 of record NC_060140.1, on the reverse strand, counting down.
TCCAATTCCTCACGCACACACATGGAATACATGCCTTTCTATTAATTACCGTTTAGAACTGTAGAACGATGGTAATAGACGAAGCAAATAGCACTGCATAGCGGGGAATGAAAAATCCCATACCATTCTTGTTCTATCCAGAATAACAGCAAAACTGAATAACTACTAAACGCTTCCGTAACATGACTAACCGAAAACGAGAACTCACAAAACACACGTAGTCCGATACATTTCTCCAAAGACCAGACAGAAGTGTTGTGGTAAGGACATCTGCACATCTACCTGTTTCAGCCAGCAGGGATTCGAAAAAATCCTTACTAGCAAAACGATTTCTCTGCCCTTAAGACTGGTTAGGATTCGTTAAGTCTGAAGTGACCAACCAAAATCTCTGCGCCTCCTCCTCTCTCGTGTTTTCCCTCACGTTCCCTTGTTCAAAAAGTGCAAGGGAGACATTGATTGCAATTAAAACTGTCCAACCACTATCACGCTCTAAGCTTCAAATTTTCCTATTTTTCCCAATCCCTGTTCCTTTGTTTGTTGTGTCGAAACCGACGCTGACTAGTGAAATAATTCTTCAGTACAAAAGATAGTGGGGGAAGAGGTTAATTGAGTTTTAAGACTCTCAAGCAATTCTCTCGCCTCAAACCTATTATTAATTGTTCCCTTCTCTGATTCTACTATACGTTAATTTTAAAATACCCACATAATCATTCAACGACAATCAGCCATAGAAGACGGGATAAAGGAAAGTAAAATGGCATCAAAAGGAATAAATGAAATAAATACCTAGCTTAGTATATCTTCTCTCTAGAAGTTTTAGTGTAGGTTAAGAATTTAGTGTGGCAGACTCAGAATGAATCAACAAGCATGACGCTCAAATGACAAATTTAGTCAAAATATATGAAACGAGTTGAAGTGCACGTCACACTACTTGACAGCTCTGGGAAACTAACGAAGAGGAGATGCTATACTCCTTGGCTAACACATGCACAAGGGTATAGAAGACAAAACAAAATTACGAAATATACACACAATGCTAGCTTCAGATGAAGGCACATGAAAAACTGGTATAAAAGAAACACTACACATAGCTCACAATGAATACTCAGTTAAACTAAAACTACACTCTTTCGCAAGTATAGGGTACGTACACATTTTGTACAGCAAATTAATTGGCACCTAACAAGAACAAAATCCCACACTGTACTACAAGTAGCGCCACTACGAGGATGCATATCAGGTTTGCTTTAAATACAAGCTATAATGGTCGTGAGCATTAGTTACCTTTCGGATTGGACGTAGTGAGTGGATGCTAGTCAAGAATGTCTTCAAGGAGACAAAGACGCCGTTGTGAACACCTCACTGAGTTTGATTGAGTTCGTGTAATAGGACTATGAGAAATGGGATATTCCTTCTGCGATATTGCAGAAAGACTTGGCAGGAATGTTCCCACTGCAGATGACTGCTGGCAGTGGTGATCACGAGAGTGTAGCATCACAAAAATCCGGGCTCCGGACGGCCACGTGGTACTGCCGAGAGGGAAGAATATCATGTTCGGTGTATGGCTCCGGCCAATCATGGTGCATCTGCGCTCCAATATGAGCAGTAATGGCACAACAGTGACGGAAAGAGCTGTTACAAATCGGTTACCTCAGGTATAGCTTCTAGCCAGACGCCTGGTTGCGTGAATTCCGCTAAGCCCCCCCCCCCCCCTCACCCCTGCCGCCATTTGCGGCTTTAAGTGGGAGCTCATTTGAGGCCACGGTGGAGGTCTGTTGTGTTTCCTGATGATAGCTGTCTCCGCCTCGGTGCCAGTGGTGACCGCGTGCTCGTTAGGAGGAGGTCAGTCGAGGTCTGCAGCCAACCTGTGCTAGACACGCTACATCTACATCTACATACGTACTCCTAAATCCACCATACGATGCGTGGCGGAGGGTACCTCGTACCACAACTAACATATTTTCTCCCTGTTCCACTCCCAAACAGAACAATGGAAAAATGACTGCCTATATGCCTCTGTACGAGCCCTTATCTCTCTTATCTTATCTTTGTGGTCTTTCTGCGAAATGTAGGATGGCGGCAGTAAAATTGTACTGCAATCAGCCTCAAGTGCTGGTTCTCTAAATTTCCTCAGTAGCGATTCACGAAAAGAACGCCTCCTTTCCTCTAGAGACACCCACCCGCGTTCCTGAAGCATTTCCGTAACACTCGCATGATGATCAAACCTACCAGTGACAAATCTAGCAGGCCGCCTCAGAATTGCTTCTATGTCCTCCCTCAATCCGACCTGATAGAGATCCAAAACGCTCGAGCAGTACTTAAGAATAGGTCACACCAGCGTTCTACAAGCGGTCTCCTTTACAGATGAACCACATCTTCCCAAATTTCTACCAATGAACCGAAGACGACTATCCGCCTTCCCCACAACTGCCATTACATGCTTGACCCACTTCATATTGCTCTGCAATGTTACGCCCAAATATTTAATCGACGTGACTGTGTCAAACGCTACACTACAAATGGAGTATTCAAACATTACGGGATTCTTTCTCCTAGTCATCTGCATTAATTTACATTTATCTATATTTAGAGTTAGCTGCCATTCTTTACACCAATCACAAATCCTGTCCAAGTCATCTTGTATCCTCCTACAGTCACTCAACGACGATACCTTCCCGTTTACCACAGCATCATCAGCAAACAGCCGCATATTGCTATCCACCCTATCCAAAAGATCATTTATGTAGATAGAAAACAACAGCGGAACTACCACACTTCACTGGGACACTCCAGATGATACCCTCACATCCGATGAACACTCACCATCGAGGACAACGTACTGGTTTCCATTACTTAAGAAGTCTTCGAGCCACTCACTTATTTGGGAACCAATCCAATATGCTCGTACCTTAGGAGTCTGCAGTGGGGCACCGTGTCAAACGCTTTTCGTAAGTCAAGGAATATGGCATCCGTCTGATACTCTTCATCCATGGTTCGCAGGATGATATGTGAAAAACGGGCGAGTTGCGTTTAGCAGGAGCGATGCTTTCTACATCGGTGCTGATGCATGGACAGCAACTTCTCTGTCTCATGGAAATTCATTATATTCTAACTGAGAATAGGTCGAGAATTCTGCAACAAACCGATGTTAAGGATATAGGTCTGTAATTTTGAGGATCCGTCCTTCTACCCTTCTTATATACAGGCGTCACCTGCGCTTTTTTCCAGTCGCTCGGGACTTTACGTTGGGCAAGAGATTCGCGATAAATGCAAGCTAAGTAAGGAGCCAAAGCAGTAGAGTATTCTCTGTAAAACCGAATTGGAATCCCCTCAGGATTATTTATTTTCAACCCATTCAGCTGCTTCACAACCCCACGGAACTACACTTGGAACTACACTTGGAATTGTGGTCCGGGGTGCGATTTCGTACGACAGACGGAACACAATCGTGATTATCCCACGCACCATGACTGCAAATTTCTACCTGCTGTGCTGCCCTCATGAATAGGATCCAGGCGGTGATTTCCAATACATAAAGCCACATGGCGTTGATGCTGCAATGAGACTACCATAGTAGAGTTAACTATCAAGGAGCTCACATCTCCAACATCTACTTGTGTATGGCTCCGATGCTTACGAAAGAAAACGGCATGAGACTCTCCACTCTCCTTAAGATGACTATTAAAAAAAAAAAAGGTTAGACTCTATATTTTCCTTGCCTCTTTACCAGAATCAGATCCGGTACCATATCTATCCTAACGATCCTCTAATTAACGCTTTCTGATTCGGATCCAGTAACGACAGAAAAATAATAATGTCAAACACGTCTGTTATGAAGTCAGTCAAATCTAAGAACCTTCAACATCGCAGCGCGTCAGCAATCGTTGGTTAATATATTAAAAAACTGAAAACCCGCCTCGATTGCGAAGAAAGCACTTAGTGTTAACCTAGGTTTCGGCGTAGATAACTACACCTTCTTCAGAACAACAATAAAACCCACAAGTGCCTAAGAAGACCATTGTCAATGATTAAAAGAACACCATAGTTATGCATTTATAAACGAAAAAAAGGAAAACACAAACAGTACTTATGTACAAAGTCTTTTAATCATTGACAAAGGTCTTCTTAGGCACTTGTGGGTTTTATTGTTGTTCTGAAGAAGGTGTAGTTATCTACGCCGAAACCTAGGTTAACACTAGGTGATTTTTTCGCAATCGAGGCGGGTTTTTAGGTTTTTAATATATCAGTCAAACCTGATAAATAACTGCAGCGCAATAAAGAACTCTACGAACTAATAAAAAGAAAAGAATGTGTTCGGCAAGGCTGCATTTCCATCCATGTTTATTGGCACAACAACGTTTTCAATTACATTGCAAGGAAAAAGGTCCCTTGTACGCACTCAATTGCCCTTGTACGGGCTCAATACTCACCGTGTGTCCTTTCCGTGCCTGAACCTGAGGAAGGCCTGCAGGTGTTCTCTGGGTGTCGCCTGCACTACCGGCAAAGCGCGCCTCTCTTCTGCCGGAATAAGTGCCTGCACAACACCACAGGACAACATACCCTCTGAATTACAGGGCAATACTAACGTCTTAAAGCAAATTTACTTAAAGCCTAAACTACGGTAAAGTCTAATTTCTTGTTTCGTATATTGTCCTGGATCATGTTTCGTGACGTGTTCGCAGAAGGACCAATAGGAAAAAAAACTTTCAGATTACTGGAAACACTTAGAACGTAAAATATTTACATTTCTTAGAGTACATATGAATCGGCTGAACAAACAAGTTTCAGGGCGTCAACTTCTGTACTCGTCAGGAATATAATATTTATCATCTTATTACGTGTGTGGGGTTAATCCCATCATCTGTGGTACTAAACATGCAATGTAAGACAAGGACCTGAAAGGTACACATTACAGCAACGCAGTGAAGCTAACAAAAGTACCTGTCAAAATCGAGTAAACTGTTACCTCCGGATCCATTCCGTAACATCACCAATGCGCAACCTGTCACAAGCGGTTCCACATGGTACAAAGCATACAGTAGGTGCCGTTAGTGACAATATGCCAATGACAACAGGCAAACTGCAATATGACAACGCTTGTCAAGACATACATGTGTATTTAACTTACATACAAAATCTGTCTTAATAAACGAATCGCCGGCCGAAGTGGCCGTGCGGTTAAAGGCGCTGCAGTCTGGAACCGCAACACCGCTACGGTCGCAGGTTCGAATCCTGCCTCGGGCATGGATGTTTGTGATGTCCTTAGGTTAGGTAGGTTTAACTAGTTCTAAGTTCTAGGGGACTAATGACCTCAGCAGTTGAGTCCCATAGTGCTCAGAGCCATTTGAACCATTTTGAATAAACGAATCAGTCTAACAAGGCCACAACTGCTACATTCCAAGCACCTAGAGAGTGAATATACATAGAGACAGATAGCGAAAGAGCTCAGTATGTCAATTTCAGCTAAGATGTTAAAAGTATTGTTAAGTTCAAATGGTTCAAATGGCTCTGAGCACTATGGGACTTAACATCTATGGTCATCAGTCCCCTAGAACTTATAACTACTTAAACCTAACTAACCTAAGGACATCACACAACACCCAATGTTAAGTGACACATGCTAATTACGTATGGCTCAATAAATATAAGCCTTAAAAACGTGTAAGGGATAGGCGGGAAGACTTATTACGATTACAGGGAAAGAATGTCAGCTATGTAGCAGTAACAGGTAATGCCTGTAATATCGAGATAGGTCGCTGCAATTGCACTACAAAAATTTTCAGTAACTGCAGTAATAAATTATAGCCAACAAGGCGCTACAGGTTGCTGGTATTAAACATAGCAACAATGCGCATATCCGACTGTTCAGTGTGCCATTTCCAGTCAATTATTGGCACAAATGTAAATGACAGTAAAAATGGTTTAAAACGGTAGTACGTAATAACGAAAGTTTTAACCAACCGGTTGAAGATAATATTTCATGGCAGCGTAAATAATAAACGATCAATAGTGAAATTTTTAAATATACAAAATGGGAGGGGAATCACTGCTGTCAGCCACAGCGGGCAGTGAGTGAAAATGTGTACCGGACCGGCATTCGAACCCAGGATCTTCTGCTTACTAGACAGGTGCGGTAACCACTGCGCCATCATTTTTTTTACTATCGGGATGACTTGGTACTTTCATGACACTTCAGTAGACCATAGTCAAAACATCATGTAAAATAAGCTGCAGCCGGTCGGAGTGGCCGAGCGGTTCTAGGCGCTACAGTCTGGAACGGCGCGACCACAGGTTCGACTCCTGCCTCGGTTATGGATGTGTGTGATGTCCTTAGGTTAGTTAGGTTTAATTAGTTCTAAGTTCTAGGGGACTGATGACCTCAGAAGCTGTCCCATAGTGCTCAGAGCAAATACAAGCTGCAAATTAGAGAAAAAATTCATTATGATAACAGAATAATATAAAAAAGAAAAGAATAAAAGAAAAAAAGCAGAACATAGCCGACAAACCACCACCAAGCTCACATGATATGTATGAACTATTACTTTTATATGGGTTTCTTAATAATTTTTTTTACTGTATGTGTATTATTTATTTTTCTAATTTTCAGTAGAATCTACAAGTATAAGGAAAACGAAACCAGATTACATTCTAAATAGCAAACTAAGAAAAATCCCAAGCCTTTGCAAGGATTGTAGACACTCATGTGAATCTCTACTTCATCTATACGCATTTTACAGTAGAACTGGAGCGATGCTGAGTCACTACACAAAACAAAACGAACAGTGAAACCAGGAGAGCACAAGCCGAAGCAAATCACATGGGAACATACATAACAAGAAAACCACTTATCAGAAAAATTAAACTAATCAACACCTTGCCTACGGAAAACAAGATTCAACATGGCGAAGAGCTCTCGATATCGAGGCATTCGCAGGTATGTGCAATAGGCAGTGATAATGTACTGCATGAAGTTCATGTGATCTCCTCCCTAGCCTTCGGCAACACAATGAACGGAGTGTCCCAGCAACCACATAACGGTATGGGTTTTCGACCGAGGAAAGAAAGAAGAATCTGGGCGCAATATGGTGTCGGTAGTGTATGCAGCCTCAGAAGATCGAGTAAGGAAGGCCTATTGTGTCCTGATCCAAGACCAGTTTACCATATGATCTCCACAAGTAAAGCGATGTCGTATCGTATCTGGAGACTTACAACGACTACATAATTCCGTGTCACTAAGCCCAATACGGATATGTCGCTCTTTCGGTGGAATCAAGTTATTTAGTACCTTGTACCACGAGGAAGCTACGAGCATCGGCAAAATCGTCCGGGTTGTATGCGGCGATTCTCTTTCAACGAGGTTCTGGCAAGGGACTGCTTCCCATCGAGTCTTTAAGAATTTCATGGTGGGGACAGGTCTCCATAAGATGTCAGCGCATAAATAGTTCACCGCAAGATACAAGTCACTAATGTGTTTTAACTTATAATTTATTGGACGAACATCAATAGGGGGTTCAAGACTAGCAGGACGGACACAGAGAAATAAACGAAACGTGAATATGCGAGTTTCTTGAATCATCGTCAAAACAGGACGCCGCACATATTGCATGTACATCTTCATCCGTGTATCAGTCATGCCCGACCCCCCCCCCCCCCCCCCCCCCCCAAAAGGAACGAGGCTTCGTGACCACCTCATACCGTCATACCGTACGCGAAATATATGTCTCTTCCGTAAGAAACGACCAGACAATAGTTATAGTTTCTTCGCCATCATCGAGGGAAGCGGCTAAACTTGGGCTACGTAATAAGGTTTGCATAAGATATATGTATCCAGTATTCGGACTTTCTGGGGCAAAGTATAGAACGCCTTTCATGTTCTAGTATCGCTCCCTGAATTTTGTCCGTAACGGACTTTCAGTTGAGCATCCCCATTTTGAGTGGACAACGATCAATGACGATACAGAGAGACGTATGCCGATGTACCGCAGTAGCCCATGGTACAACCGCGTCACCAAAACCTCGCAAGGAAAGAAGCATGCGTTTACCTTCATTAAGTTTTGTACCCGAACTCCGACAAAAGTGGTCAACTACAGTCTTCAGCAGAAGTATCTCAGCAGGATCGCGAAGCAAAACCATCACGTCATCGGCGTATGCACGAACAGCTATAGCGTCCAAACACGGGCAAAGTCATTGACAGCGGTCTTCCGTGACGCACGCCCCTACGGATATTTATTGGGGGCGTCATCTGGCCATTAACAATCACCGAAGCCGAAATACCCGTAAACATATTTGAGAGCACTCGCCCTGTGTCAACAGTGAAACCATCTGCCTCCAGAATCCGAAGCAGAACGTCGTGTTTAACACGATCAATTGCCTTATCGAAGTCTACAAAAGCAAGGGCACAAGAAACGGACGTTACAGCAGCAACCGCAACCACGTCACGGCACTCCACTATAGCGGTACGAATGGTACGACCAGGTAAGCAGCTTTGATGTTTTGCAACAATCTTGCCCATCAGGGCCGACATCCTTCTATTAACTGCCCTCGCCATAGTCTTATAATCAATGTTTAACAAAGTAAGTGGGCGAAAGCTATCACTGGCAGCCGGTCCAGTGCGTTTCAAGATTAAAACAAGTTTTCCCACTTTGAACGAGGACGGCACTACTCTACCCTGTAACACTTCATTCAAAAGGGAGGTAAAGGTAGCAACCAACAAGGGCCAAAAGCGCACGTAAAATTCCTTAGAACACCAGCTAAACCCGGGAACCTATGAGAAGGCGATTCCACAATAAGTTTGTAAACTTCCTCAGGCCGAAAGGCAGCTAAGAGCGTTGCATTATGTTCAGGTGTAATTGTCGTATCCAAGATGCTGACAAGTGGGTCGTGAAAGGTTTCATTGGACTCATCGATTCATCGATGTCACAGATCTTTTTTTTTTTTTTTTAGGGCGCAAACCTGCTACGGTCATTAGCGCGCCTGTCTCTGGCCTAGGGAAAGGTTTGAAAATAAAAAAAAAAAAATTGGAAATCATTAGCAATGGGAGCGAAACTAGAAAAAAGAAGGAAAACTTAGAAAACCACTATAGAATTGGGGGCGGGGGGGGGGGGGTTGTTTTCCCCGAAAAGAGCTTCAAATGACGGATGTCATCTCACTTGCGGCATTACGGTATGTCCATCATTTGTCGTGAGAGAATGAATACAAGGGCATCGGCGACGGGTCTGATGGCGAAGCGGTCAGTTCTTCCGTCATCAATGAACGCGGCTTCGATCGGATTTTCAAACTTTCCATTTGTATTCTCCTCAAGGTCAACAATTATGCTTTTACACGCCTAACATCCGCAATTCGCAGAGGGGCGTGATCCGAAGCAGCATGAAGTTCACCCAGGATGGAATAGTAATATTCATAAGTTTTCCGAAAGTTTCGGGCTTTAGAAGCACAAAAAAGTTCGAGAGTTTGCCTCAGCCTCGGTTTTGATAGCTGTGTCCACCATTCAAGGGTGGAGGAGTATCTACCAGTGGACCGTAGAGCACGCTCCCACACGACTCGCATCACGTCATCGAGAGAGTGGTCACCTAGGTGAGCGACGTTTAACATCCACGAAGAGCGAAACAATTTGACTGATTGCCTTTCTAGATGGAGGGTTGTAGTCACTGCACATTGAACCGTAAAGGAAGCTGGGATGACTTCAACATGAAGAAGACTATCGCTGAGGCAGCCTGATAAGTAAAACCTGTCTCTGTGCGGCTGGTCCCGGCGGAGGTTCGAGTCCTCCCTCGGACATGGGTGTGTCTGACCTGCTACTAGAAGTCACAGTAAAAATGGATAAATTTAACTAGCGTCGGGTATTTACGTATCCAGAAGTCTTTTAGGCGTAAGGAGGGGACCAATTCATGTAATTCACGAGAGAAATTAAATTTAGGAGATTTATCTACAGGACGCAATACACAGTTAAAATCACCACCCAAGAGAATAGCCGGAGGACTCTTACGCAACAGATAAACAATCCTCTTTATAAAAATGTGAACGATCCACTGCGCGACAGAGCCAGACAGGGCATATAAGAGAGAACCAAGGGAAGGTTAAGAAGTTGAAAACCTATGCCCCTGTCAGAATCCAACATTTCCTCCTCAACAATAGGAATGCTCTGGCGAAAGAATAAGGTGGTCCCCGTAGAATATTCGGGTGCTACATTAAAGGCCATACGAGAATCAGGTAAGGAGACATTACTAAATAACACCTCCTGTAAGAAGACTATGTCCGCACATGAATCATTAATGAACTGACGCAGCGAAGCCAGTCGCAATTCTGATTCTACAAGATTAACATTTAAGGAATGGAACGTGTAGGCTTGCGTCATTGATCACAGCTGGACAGGGATGTCCGGAACCTCCGAGTAGAATTAGGTAAACAGCTGAGGGTCAAGGTCCTTTGTGGAGTCCACAGAGGATTCGGACATAGGGGAACCAGAAGCCCCCTCATCGCAACCTTTTTCTTAGAATTCTTACGTGCCACCGCACGGTCAGGTTGTATATCGTGTTTCTGTCAGCTACGTGGGATGGCGGCCTCTGCAGACCGGGGTGTGGGAGGGGTCATAGGCGCAGCTTCCTGCCCCTCAGAACTAGGGTCACGTAATGCAGTCCAGTCACTAAGGCTGTAGCATGCTGTGGAACTGTCAATGCAACAGGTGATACTTGCTCGCTAATTTTATTCTCCTTGGGAGTTGTAGTCGGCAAAGGAGCAGGAGGACATTACATCGTCTCAGACTGTAACGGAGGACACAGAGACGAAAGGTGGGGGGGGGGGGGGGGGGGAGATTCCTTTCCCTCTCCACACATAGGCAGCTCAGAAGAAGACACCTCGCGAACAGGAGGTATGCTTCTTCCCCGCTCATCTAACCACGCACGGAAAGTATCGTAGTATCGAGAGGAGCAGGGGACACAATCGATGCGGAGGAGGTTGGAGCCGAAGGCACAGCCAAATCCTCACAATTACCGTCCTGAGTGCGACGTCGCTTGTTTGTCGCCGTTATAGGTTCCATCCTGGGGCCAATGGGATTCTGAACCTGTCGTGGAGGTAAAGGAAGAAATTCATGTATACGATTATCAGAACTGACTGTTTGTTCATTATAATCCGATGCAGAAGTAGGCCCGACGGCCTGAGTGGAAGGAACAAGATCATCCACCGTCAATTTGCGACGCTCCATTAATGACGAATTTAGTACAAAAACCCTCCACAGAGCCAGCCGGGGTGGCAGAGCGGTTCTAGGCGCTACAGTCTGGAACCGCGCGACCGCTACGGTCGCAGGTTCGAATCCTGTCTCGGGTATGGATGTGTGTGATGTCCTTAGGTGAGTTAGGTTTAAGTAGATCTAAGTTCTAGGGGACTGATGACCTCAGATGTTAAGTCCCATAGTGCTCAGAGCCATTTGAACCATTTTTTGAACCCTCCGCGGACAATTAGACCGAACGTGTCCACAATTACTACATGGGAAGCAGGTACCCTCTTGACCAATATACACGACGCGGATGCGTAGCCACACACTTCTAAATGAGATGGAATAATGCGTTTGACATGCGCTTCCACGGAAGGAATTCCACTATAACACTGTAATCTGTGTTGAGTAGACCAGCGTTCACGACGGACGTCTTTCACGTTACTATATGGAGTCAATGTGTACTTCAGAAAGTTGTCATCAACTTCCGGCGGGAGGTTGAACAGTCTAACATTGGTATATTCGATTTCAGCATCTGCGAGGGACACCATACTAATGGAATTATAGCGATGCATGAACGGGACTTGAGAACCATGTCGTGACAGTAATCTTTCAAATTGAAGGGGATCCATAAATTTCACGTAAAACACGTACTCGTCTGCATCAAAATAAGCGGTGTGGACCTGATCAGAGTTCACATGAATTGTATCGACAAGCTAATTGTGGATTTCTAGAGAACCGGGCTGCACGTGTCGCGTTGTTTTATCGAAAGTAAAGCTCACAGTACCTTTTCGTGGAACACACGTGGAAACCACGGTAGACATAGCAGAGCGGCAGACGGCGCTGCAAGTAGACGAACACAGACAGACAGTAAGGCCGAGCGGATACCCTACGACTCGCGCGGCAGACAGAACAACACTAATGAGGAAAACTCTACACAAGCGACGCTGCGGCAAGCGAAATAAACAAGAACCTTCCAGCTGGGCTCTTCACGCGCAACGCGTTTTGGCAACTGCGCAGACTACCTCGGTATACCTCACGGCCGATCCACACTCCCCTCGAGCTCCACCTATCCGTTTAAAATCACAGCGTATATAGGCGATCAACTTGTAACGTCATATGTTTAAAAATTTCCTGTAGTAAACGTCAATTTGTTAACAGATTACAGTGCTTATGGTTGTTGAATTTAAGGATAGGAATACGGCACATATGGTAATCCAGTATCCAAGTTGTACCAAACTATTAAAAAACCTTATATTACGTGACTAGAAACATTAATTACGATTAAAGGGAGCTACTGACAAAGTTGAAGAGCAAGTTACGCGAGTAACAACATGCTCATCAGTCATTGCCTTATACTGGTAAACATCGATCAATCATCACATGTTCATTGACGACAGCAATGGGGCGCCGCATCTCACCCCAATGGAACAAAACACAACACGGGAAATGCAAATCTCAGTCCACAGCACCGGATGCAAATGATCTCTGTAACACTTATGCAAGAAGCTTGCACAGGATAGAGTAGCATGGAGAGCTGCATCAAACCAGTCTCAGGACTGAAGACCACAACAACAACAACAACAACAACAACACTTATACAGTGGTTTAGAGAAATTACGAATATTTAACAACTTGGAATAATACACTCTGTTGGTTAACAGACAAAATAAGAAAATGCTGGTCGAAAGCAATGTGGTATGGGGAAAAACATGACAAAAACAAGGGAACTGTGAAGAGAATGTCACATAAGTTACCGCTAAAAATGCTTCAGTACGTATGTTCTCAGAACTGGTTAACACTCAACCCTAAGTCGTCTTTTATTGATTACAAAACATGGTAGGACAGTTTCTGAAAACGCTAATGTCTTCATGGATGAGATGCAATCTCGTAATCCTTTCATTCACTGTTTCAAATTCGATGGGAGACAAAACCTGTATGCAGTCTCATCTGCAAGACATCCCACAAAAAATCTAATAGAAGTAAATAGATAGAGACAAAGGCGAAATTCTAGATTTACGTTTTTCCATCTCTCGAATTATTTTCAGCACAAAGCGAATTTCTACTTACTCAGTGTTAGATAACTTCCAAAGAGCTTTGCATGTCAAAGTCACGGAATGACATAATTATATCGAACACACGACTCTCGAAGCACCAAATGTGGATACTGTCTTCTGCGCTTGTCAACGCAACGTTGTATAACATTGTTTATAGTGATTACTGAATCCAGTGTGTTATCGAGTTTGAATAGTCTCACATGACAGGAGTTAATTTCGCGATTGTGTAAGGTAGACTGTTTTTTTCCTCATTTGTTGGGACTATGGGTTGCTGTCAAACTACGATCTGATGAACGGAGTCGACTATAATTGAAAGACGTGTGTGACGCACTGCCACACTCTAAGAAGGGAACCGCCGATCTAGATTCCCTTTTCAGGTGCACTGCGAAAAATGCATGGAAGGTGCTTTCGTCAGGAAAAACACATGGTTTGATGGCTCCAAACTGAGCATAGGGAAGAGTATCTCTATCGTGTACAGTGTCGTCTTGCGTAAAAAAGAAATGTGTTCCTATCCGTGGTGAAAACTAAATTGAAGAAGTTGATGAGTCACATATCGCCACTGGGAAGTACGGGGGAGAGGACGTCTTCTAAGAAACGAAATACAACATATATACTGCTTTTCGGAGGTTTCTAAACGGAGTCTAGGAAGTGCTTTATACTTGGAGAACATTCTTGGAATAAGAAAAATTTACTGCTCCTTACAAAGCACTGCATTTTACCAGGCGTAGAAGTTATAACTTGATGGCTGTACGTCCTAACACAACTTTGAAAAAAAAGCATATATCTCGAATTTGGGAACATTTCAGTTGAGATTGTTTCTTCTAACGATCCATCGTGCAACATCAGAATGTTGAGTGGTTTTGGAAATTTTTGAAATCCTCCATTAAGAGAGAGTACACAGCACCGGGAGACAGAGATAAGCTATATATTTTCCAGTGTATGTTCTTCCACAAAACAGTTGTCTGGCAAAACTGTTCCGTGTGTGACTCTATCGATATTTCTAAAAGACATATCAAGAATGTAACCTGGCTACGGAAACCAAGGATTGCTCCCAGCCGCAAACGCCACCCACGGAGTTGTCCGCGCTGAACATGTGGCCGTAAGTAAATTGGAAAATTTCGTCACATGTCGTCGCTTTTATCAGCGCTGTAAAAAGAAACCATCTTTCCGCATCGAGAATCGCGAATTCGATTTATATCGCTCGGTGGCAAGCCGCGACTTAGTTACTCGAGGCTTCTTGGAAATTACCGAAATGACCAATAGTGTCTGTTACTAACGAGTACCGTCATACGAATGTTATTCCAAAGGTATCAGATGTAGAAAGGAGTAAAATAGAAATGTACACTCAAAACCATTACCCAAGAGCACTGATAGCTCAGACCATGAAACACGTGTAATTTGAAAAGCGAAAAAATACCAACCGGCCTTCATGAGATAATTAACACCAAGTCTAGTAGTGTGTGTGTAGCCCAGTCGTTGCTGTGTCGGGCGTGGTACTCGCATAATTTCACATCTAACCAATCTAGATGATGCATGCATAGCTCTGAGTTGAACTGCACACGTGTCTCACCTTCCGAAACTGCCTCCAGGATTCTTCCAACTTCTCTTCGACATTGAGATCGCATCGGTACTTCTCACATTGACCATTTTTAACCAACTGAGCAAGGGCTGTTCCCACGGAAATGACATTACCGATCGTCAGCTGCTCCCCATTGTTGCGTCAAATGTGGCTAAACGCTGGGCGAGCTCACAGCCAGTTATAGTCAGACATTTTCATTCGGAAAAAGTGGCAGTTTAAATATAATGTGCACTTCACGCATGTGTACGAGTTTTAAAATTTTTTTATAGAAAATTTCATGGTCTCATTACCTGCCCATTGTGTTGCTCTTTAAAAGCAGTAAAACTTTTTGTAGGGCACTTATGGATAGGTTGGTGTGTAGGAGGCTGTAGTAAATTAATTTTCAGCTTCCCCTTTAACACCCACATCTATACGTAGCAAATTTCTACAAGCAGAAGAGGATAGAGTACAGTTTATTGCAGGAGTTATTACATTTCTTCCTGGTCAGTCCCATGATGGAGCGTGACAAGCACAATTCCTTTTAAATTTCTGTGCAACTGTTGCTAGGCTTGCGCGTCTTGAAAGCGGCATATGTGATTTTTCTACGGTAGATTGCAAGAGATATACGACGTATTACTTGGATTGTCTGCCAGCTCAGATTTTTAAGGATTTCTGTTACCGTTCACTCCCATTCAGTATAAAAGATGACCATTCTTGCTGGAATTTTTCTACATAATAGATACACAGGAAGGCCAAAGAAACTGGTACACCTGCCTAATATGGTGTAGGGCCACAACGAGCACGCAGAAGTGCCGCAACAAGACGTGGCAGGGACTCGACCAAAGTCTGAAGTAGTGCTGGAGGGAAATCACACCATGAATCCTGCAGGGTTGTCCATAAGCCCGAAAGAGTACGAGGGAGTGGAGATACTCTAAGAACAGCACTTTACAAGGCATCCCAGATATGCTCAGTAACGTTCATGTCTGGGGAGTATGGCGCCCAGCAGAAGTGCTTCAACTCAGAAGAGTATTTCCGGAGCCACTGTGAGGCAATTCTCTGTGGGGTGTCGCATTGTCCTGCTGGAATTGCCCAAGTCTGTCGGAATGCACAATGGACATGAACGGGTGCAGGTGATCAGACAGGAAGTTTACGTACGTTTCGCCTGTCAGAGTCGTATCTAGACGTATCAGGGGCTCCCTTATCACTCCAACTTCACTCGCTCCACAACGTTACAAAGACTCCACCAGCCTCGTCAGTCCCCTGCTGACACGCAGCGTCCATGAATTCATGAGGTTGTCTCCATACCCGTACACGCCCATAGGCTCGATAGAATTTGAAACAGGAAACGTCCGATAAGGCAACATGCTTCCAGTCATCAACAGTCCACTGTCGGTGTTGACGGGCGCAGGCGAGGCATAAGGCTTCGTGTTGTGCAGTCAATAAGGATACACGAGTGATCCATCGGCTCCGAAAGCCCATATCGATGATGTTTCGTTGAATGGTTCGCACGGGGACACTTGTTGATAGCCAGCATTGAAATCTGCAGCAATTTGCCGAACGGCTGCACTTCGGCCACATTGAAAGAATCTCTTCAGTCGTAGTTGGTCCTGTTCTTGCAGAATCTTTTCCGCCGCAGCGATCTCGGAAATTTGATGTTTTACCGGATTCCTGATATGCACGGTACACTCGTGAAATGGTAGTACGGGAAAATCCCCACTTCAACGCTACCTCGGATATGCTGTGTCCCGTCGCTCGTGCACCGATTAAAACACCACGTTCAAACCCATTTAAATCTTGATAACCTGCCGTTGTGGCAGCAGTGCCGGCCGGAGTCGCCGTGCGGTTCTAGGCGCTACAGTCTGGAACCGAGCGACCGCTACGGTCGCAGGTTCGAATCCTGCCTCGGGCATGGATGTGTGTGATGTCCTTATGTTAGTTAGGTTTAAGTAGTTCTAAGTTCTAGGCGACTGGTGACCTCAGATGTTAAGTCGCATAGTGCTCAGAGCCATTTGAACCACTTGCAGCAGCAGTAAGCTGTCTAACAACTGCGCCAGACGCTTGTTGTCATAGGCGTTGTCGACCGCAGCGCCGTATTCTGCCTCTTTACATATCTCCGTATTATGGAGCTTCAGTGTGTATTCCTTTGATCCGAGACGCTGTGGGTATCATAAATTTTTGCAGTAATCCCCTGTTGGAAACATATATTTTGAGCTCCGTGGAAAAACTGCAGTTTCCTGATTAAGGACTGATAAACCGAGCCCTACCGCCTGCTGGGCTTTGTGATCGCTCCACTGATTAGGTGTACACACCGCTGCTCTCGTGCAGGGCGCCCACCGGGGAGACGTGGCACGTGTCGTGCAGGCAGTCACGTGCCCGGCTGGCGACGGACTCTCCGGCGCGCCACGCCGCTGCCAGACACCCAACTCCGTGCCACCTACACACCGTCGTCAGTCCGTGTATAGACACGAAGCGAACCAAAGTCTAGAACTGTCACTTCGATTTTGTTCATGTGACAATTTATGCAAGTATCCAATACTCGGTTTTTCAACACTAATACACCAAAAGAACATTATAAGGACCTCCTTCTGCTGGATAATGAGTAGTTAATTGTAACCCCTTCATTAGCTAATCCTTTCTGAGTGCATACTCTCGTTAAGTGCTTGAAGAGAGGAAAAAAGAAACTGGAGCGTCTCTCCTGACAGTGCTTAAGTCAGACAACTTTCCTTTAATACCCTCCTGTCAGTCTTGCACTCATGCACCCCAGTGTCAACTGAAAAAAGTAAGCAATCTCCATGTAAAAACAGCTAACTTAGTGAGCCATGGCTGGCTCACGCTATGCGCTGGATTAAACCTTCGTGGCGATTCTGTGTTTAGTCTCCCGCGGTTATCGTGATTATGCTGTTATCCTCTCCTTCCGCAAAACGCAGCAGCGGCGTGTATCGATATTAGCACCTTGGAGTATCTTTGACCTGGCGCTTATAGTTTCCGGCTGGGCGGTGTGCGACCAGACGGTCGGTTCGCGTGGGGCAGCGAGGAATTCTCCCCGGAGGGAGTGTGTAGAGCTGTTCCCGTTGCTACGAGGTCCGTGACTCACCATCCCTGGACACGAAAGTTGTGTTTTGATTTAATCTACCAGCAAGTCGAGACTGTTCACACTGCATCGTTTGGAGTTCGTTGTCGGCGGTTGGGATATTCCCACGAGCAACAACGTGGTTTTCAAATTGGAAAATTCTAGCCACACTCCGGTAGAGTTTCACTGTATTTGGTTATTTGAACTGAAGTGCACCAGCGGAATCTTCTGTCTTGTGGCCGTTAACGCTCCGGTTACCTGCCCTAGCTATTCCAGATTTCTAATAAAAAACAACTCCTAAATAAAAACTTCCTGGGAGATTAAAACTGTGTGCCGGACCGAGACTCGAACTCGGGATCTTTGCCTTTCACGGGCAAGTGCTCTACTAACTGAACTACCCAAGCACGACTCACGCCCCGTCCTCACAGATTTACTTCAGCCGGTACCTCGCCTCCTACCTTCCAAACTTTACAGAAGCTCTCCTGCGAACCTTGCAGAACTAGCACTCCTGAAAGAAGGCAAAAGGTCTCTAGTTCGAGTCTCGGTCCGGCAAACAGTTTTAATCTGGCAGCAAGTTTCATATCAGGGCACCCTCAGATGCAAAGTGAAAATCTCATTCTGGGAACTGCTAAATAACTTAGAACTAGATATCCTCAGTGTAGAGTAGCAGTTTAAATTACTCAAAGAATGCAAGGCCTCTCGTACAGATTGTTTACCAGTCAGGTTGCTTTCAGAGTATACTGATAAAATAACTCCATACTTAGCAATCATTCAAAACTGTTGGCTCGTCGGCACATCGGTACCTAAATACTGGAAAGTTGTACAGGAAACACCAATACCGAAAAAAGGAAATAGCAATAATCCACCGAATTACAGACCCACAACAATAACGTCCATTTTCAGTATGATTTTGGAACATATAATGTGTTCAAGCATTATGAATTTCCTCGAATAAAACGATTCATTGACAGACAAAAACATGCTTCAAATGGCTCTGAGCACTATGGGAATTATCATCTGAGGCCATCAGTCCCCTACAACTTAGAACTACTTAAACCTAACTAACCTAAGGACATCACACACATCCATGCCCGAGGCAGGATCCGAACCTGCTCCCGTAGCAGTTGCGCGGTTCCAAACTGAAACGCCTAGGACCGCACGGCATCTGCGGCAGGCTATTGACAGAGAGCCAACAAGGATTCGGAAGATATCGTTCTTGTGAAACACAACTAGGTCTTTATTTTCACAATGTAGTAAGTGCTATCGACAGGGAATGTAAATTTAGCTCCCTATATGTATATTTCCAGAAGGCTTTAGACATCTTTCCTTTCAAGCGACATTGTGTTCCTATGGAATATAGTCTCAATCGTGTGACTGGATTCGTGATTTCCCATCACAAAGGTCATAGTAATTCACGGAAAGTCATCGAGGAAAACAGAAGTAATACCTGATGTTCCTGAAGCAAGTGCTTTAGTTCCTCTGCTGCGCCTGATCCACAAAAAGGACACAAGAAACAATCTCAGTAGCCCTCTTAGTTGTCTATAGATGATGCTCTCACGTACCATCTAGTAAAGTTATCAAAACCAATTGTAAAATCATTTAGATAAGATACATGTTGCTATTTTGGTCTTCGGTCCTGAGACTGGTGTGATGCAGCTCTCCATGCATTGTAAGATGCCAAGAACTGTTCCCCTTACATGAAGCCATTAAAGATCACCTAACTCACGTTGAGCGAACAGTAGGGCTGAACAAAATAACTGACAAGGCACAATGCATCTTGTAGAGGGTATTGTATGGACGTATTGGAATAATTAATGTTGGGTGATGGTTTTAAAGTAACTCAGACGACATGAAAACTTTGTGGAAACGAGTCGATTTACTGGACGCTGGTTTACCCCAGGGAAGCATTTAGAGTTGACCATGGCCGCCAGGGGAGTGGCTTAGGGAAGCGACAATAGGCAACTTAGGGTGGCTCAAGCTCTGAGAAAGCGGTAATGCGGCGCGGCCTCCAGCTGCCTTAAGATGAGTGACAGTGAGTGGGTGGTTGACCCCGA
This sequence comes from Schistocerca piceifrons, assembly GCF_021461385.2. NCBI lineage: Eukaryota > Metazoa > Arthropoda > Insecta > Orthoptera > Acrididae > Schistocerca > Schistocerca piceifrons. The sequence continues at coordinate 29,008,610 of NC_060140.1, read as the reverse complement.
CTCCATGCTGGTGTACCAGGAAACACATGGAGAACTTGTAAGCCTGTTGATAAATGTCCGTCGTCCCATCTTCTGTGAAACATGCGAGAAAGCCGCGCAAAGCTACGGTGGAGCGGTCAATGTAGGTCAAAATATGTGTGTTCGTGACTATAGCTGAATTCACAGTCCGCAGAGTGTGAAGTAAATCAGGTGAAGAGCGACAGAATGAAATATGCCGGCTTCTGATGGGAACGTAGGACCAAGGAATTTGAAGTACTCTCGTGGGAGTCAGAATTCCGGAAAACGTGGTGTTTATGCAGACGCTAACCTTGATGGGTGGCCTGGGGGGAGCTAAATAGAAGAAGTTGAGAGGAAGGGAAATTTTGTGGGAATTTGTTCACTTCCCAGAGCAGGCATTGGTTGGAGATGGGAAGCGACGCATAATTAACGCGACTTGCGCTGCAATTGGCGTAAGTGATTTTACTGTAGGGGAAACCGAGGTGAAGAGCGGACTGTAAGAAGTCTTTGTAGAAGTCTTCCGTTCCCACCTTGCCTAGAGTGCGGATGTGGCGTTCTTTACTCAGCTTGCCTGAGAAAGAGTGAGCATCTCTGCAGTTTAGGACTTAGCAAATGGAACGATTGAGCTTGGAGATAGGAAGTTTTGGTTCAGCTATGTACTGAGCAAGATAGCTAGGAGTGAATAGACGAGCGCAGCCTTGCAGCACCACAAGGCCGGCCGACGTCCTCACAACGACGCCGCCCCGCCACGCTGAATTCGGTGATATTGCGCCCGCTCCGGCCACTGATTAATTTGCTGGATCACGTCGGCAAAGTTTCCACAAAAGTTTCATGGGCCGTGTATTGTATAATTCTTCTCGCACTTCGCATTACGCCTGGGTCAGTTGATAGGAATTGCTTTTGACTTACCGCGCTTTACTCCACGCAAACGCAATTTATTACCACTGCCTGTTAGGAGAGTCATGTAATGTGATGATTGGAGGTCGTGAGTTAAAAATAAATCTGTGCTAATCGACTGCACCTGTTTTCAATCAAGTAGTTGAAATCCCAAGTCACTTTCTTAATTAATTTTATGTTCAACATTTGCATCTGTGTTCAATGGGTGAATATAACATCAGTGTGCACCTCTTTTTAATTAAAAGGGATCGATTCTGAACCAATTAATGTCAACACTGCCACCGCAGTTCAATTAGGAGTCACAGGACCTTATTACTTTCTTTGCGTTATCCGACATTGCGGCAGTTTTGCACTCTCTGTTGATCTGTTAGTCAATTACCTGAGGTAAACACACACCAAAACCAGATAAGTGACAGGTGGGGTGTTACAGCATAAGATACATATAGGGTGGGAAAAGTGGCAACTGACACTAAATAATGAAAAGTGTAAAGTCTTTCACGAAAGTACCAAGAGAAATCCAATAAATTTCGGTTGCATGATGAATCACACAAATCTAAAGGCCATAAATATTGCTAAATGCTTAGGGATTAAAATTACGAATAACTTAAACTGGAACGATCACATCGATAATGTTTTGGAGAGAGCGAACCAAAGGCCGCAATTTATTGTCAGAACACTTAGAAAATGCAGCAGCTCTATTAGGCTGCCTACACTACACTCGTCGTCCTCTTTTGGAGGACTACTGCGCAGTGTGGGATCCACTCAGATAAGATTGACAGAGGTCATCGGAAAGTTCAAACGGTAAAAGAAATACATTTTTCATTGTGGCAGGACCTTCTCGTGAAATGTGAATCATCATCTTTCTCTTCCGGTTGTGAAAATATTTTTTGGCGCCCACCTACATAGAGAAGAAATGTTATTCGTAATAAAATAAGGAAAGTAAGAGTCTGGAAAAAAAAGGATTGAAGTGTTCGTTTTTCCCGAGATGTCAGAGAGTGGAATGAGAGAAAAATAGCTTGACGGTGCTTCGATGAATCCTCTTCCAGGAACCTAATTGTGAACTGCAGAGAAATTACGCAGATGTAGATGTACATTTAAGTTATTTGGGGGAAACCAATACCTACTGAATTCGAAGAAGTATTAATGCTAAAAAATAAAGCAAACAAAAACTTAAACAAATTTTCGCTATTTCCCCGCTTAATTCTTACTACCTTTACTCTCAATCGTTGTAAACACCAGACTTTTGCACTAGGCCAGCTAGACTGTAATCCTGCGAACTCTCCCTTCTTGGTTTTATGTCTCCAACCCATAAAGCTAACTGTGGATGGCCACTCCTCTAAGTTCTACATGTGCCCAATTTTAGACGGATAACGCCATATTAGGCCCTAGGTGTAGCTCCTAAAGTTGGAGGCGTGCATAGTAATTAATATGACTGGAGAATATCTGACAAAAATTATCTTTCGTTTAAACACTCTAATGAATTTATTAAAGAATTGGTTATCATATTCACGAGAAAGAGAGAGTGAACCAGTTGATAAACTATATTTGTATGAACTTTCTAACAAATAGGTTATTATGGAAGCCGTGTTACTCTACTACCTGACAGTTTACACCCAGTTAACTCAGTCCCGATTTGAGACTCAAATTTAACACCACAAACTCCTACCGAAAAGCATTGTCTCCGAACTTGATGACTGAGTATATCGATTTTACACACATGAACGACGGACTTGATACGGGCGATTGTATCAAATTGCGCGAGTGCGGAACAGCTGAATGACACAGCTCGCCATTGCCGCTTTTAATGTTCACCGCCGATTTCCCGGACACCGGCATCAACGCCGCTGGCGTGGGGGATGGGAAGCGAGGTCGCTCCGCCCTATCTGCAACACCGAGCCCTGGCCGGCTGCTAAGATGCGCTCCTCTTAAACTTCGTCCGAGTTCCGCCAACGAACTCCGCCAACAAACTGCCCTGCGTATCGGACCGGAGTCCGACCGCTGAAGTCACAACGAACCGCTAGCGGCCATGGTCTGCCAGGTAATCTCAGCGGGCCGCCACCGACCTAAGCCCGTCCGTGAAACTCTACGGACCGCCACTAACTGAAGTCTCTGCGTCAGTGCCAAATTGGGTTTTGCTTTACGCTCTGCGCTCTCTTTTCCCGGCGAAAAGTGTCTGTTGGCAGTAGCAAACTTACAAAACACTGTGAGCCATACGCAGGTTTCCCGCCAGCATAGAGAGTCTTGGTAAAACAGCGGGTCAGCTTCAAACGACAATCATACCACAAAAGTCCCCTCTGCTGCAGAAAATTAAAAAAAAAAGGAAAAGAAAAAATGAGCCAGTTCTGTGTCACACTCAAACAAACCAATCCCACATCTTCGCAGCCATAGAGTTAGCCTCATATCAGAGGGTCTCTGGAATTATATACACTCCCGGAAATGGAAAAAAGAACACATTGACACCGGTGTGTCAGACCCACCATACTTGCTCCGGACACTGCGAGAGGGCTGTACAAGTAATGATCACACGCACTGCACAGCGGACACACCAGGAACCGCGGTGTTGGCCGTCGAATGGCGCTAGCTGCGCAGCATTTGTGCACCGCCGCCGTCAGTGTCAGCCAGTTTGCCGTGGCATACGGAGCTCCATCGCAGTCTTTAACACTGGTAGCATGCCGCGACAGCGTGGACGTGAACCGTATGTGCAGTTGACGGACTTTGAGCGAGGGCGTATAGTGGGCATGCGGAAGGCCGGGTGGACGTACCGCCGAATTGTTCAACACGTGGGGCGTGAGATCTCCACAGTACATCGATGTTGTCGCCAGTGGTCAGCGGAAGGTGCACGTGCCCGTCGACCTGGGACCGGACCGCAGCGACGCACGGATGCACGCCAAGACCGTAGGATCCTACGCAGTGCCGTAGGGGACCGCACCGCCACTTCCCAGGAAATTAGGGACACTGTTGCTCCTGGGGTATCGGCGACGACCATTCGAAACCGTCTCCATGAAGCTGGGCTACGGTCCCGCACACCGTTAGGCCGTCTTCCGCTCACGCCCCAACATCGTGCAGCCCGCCTCCAGTGGTGTCGCGACAGGCGTGAATGGGGGGACGAATGGAGACGTGTCGTCTTCAGCGATGAGAGTCGCTTCTGTCTTGGTGCCAATGATGGTCGTATGCGTGTTTGGCGCCGTGCAGGTGAGCGCCACAATCAGGACTGCATACGACCGAGGCACACAGGGCCAACACCCGGCATCATGGTGTGGGGAGCGATCTCCTACACTGGCCGTACACCACTGGTGATCGTCGAGGGGACACTGAATAGTGCACGGTACATCCAAACCGTCATCGAACCCATCGTTCTACCATTCCTAGACCGGCAAGGGAACTTGCTGTTCCAACAGGACAATGCACGTCCGCATGTATCCCGTGCCACCCAACGTGCTCTATAAGGTGTAAGTCAACTACCCTGGCCAGCAAGATCTCCGGATCTGTCCCCCATTGAGCATGTTTGGGACTGGATGAAGCGTCGTCTCACGCGGTCTGCACGTCCAGCACGAACGCTGGTCCAGCTGAGGCGCCAGGTGGAAATGGCATGGCAAGCCGTTCCACAGGACTACATGCAGCATCTCTACGATCGTCTCCATGGGAGAATAGCAGCCTGCATTGCTGCGAAAGGTGGATATACACTGTACTAGTGCCGACATTGTGCATGCTCTGTTGCCTGTGTCTATGTGCCTGTGGTTCTGTCATTGTGGTCATGTGATGTATCTGACCCCAGGAATGTGTCAATAAAGTTTCCCCTTCCTGGGACAATGAATTCACGGTGTTCTTATTTCAGTTTCCAGGAGTGTATTTCATTCATTTATTTAGTTAACCTGATCTGACTAGGGTCATCAGGCCCTCTCTACATTGGACCAGGGTTCACTCATACGTGCCTTCTTTGCTTCATAGTTTCCCAAGAAATAACAAGTTTAATGTACACACAGTTTTAAAGTATTTTGACCGTCGAAAGTGGTATTGTGAGTAAATAACACTGATTATGAACTAACAAAGTTAATACTGACAGTACTTGTACTACTGCAGCGGCTGCCAGTAACAGTGAGAACAGTAATAATAATAATAATGACAATAATAATGCTCTGAACCCACTATCCAACTTGCTAAATAATACAAGTTATGGATACAATATTACTGGAACATACCAACACAAAATCACACATTTGCTATACATGGATGATCTAAAACTACTGGCAGCAATAACTCAACCAATTACTAAAGATAACAGAAGTATTCAGCAATGATATAAATATGGCTTTTGGAACAGACAAATGTAAGAAAAATAGCATAGTCAAGGGAAAACACACGAAACAAGAAGATTACATATTGGATAACCACAGCGACTGCATAGAAGCGATGGGAAAAACAGATGCCTATAAATATCTAGGATACAGACAAAAAATAGGAATAGATAATACAAATATTAAAGAAGAACTAAAAGATGAATATAGACAAAGACTAACAAAAATACTGAAAACAGAATTGACAGCAAGAAACAAGACAAAAGCTATAAATACTTACGCTATACCAATATTGACCTACTCATTTGGAGTAGTGAAATGGAGTAACACAGACCTAAAAGCACTCAATACACTTACACGATCACAATGCCACAAATATAGAATACATCACATACATTCAGCAACAGAAAGATTCACATTAAGCAGAAAGGAAGGAGGAAGTGGATTTATCGACATAAAAAAACCTACATTATGGACAGGTAGACAATTTAAGAAAATTCTTTTTAGAACGAGCAGAAACTAGCAAAATACATAAAGCAATGACTCATATAAATACATCGGCTACACCACTGCAATTTCATAACCACTTCTACAACCCTTTAGATCACATAACATCAACAGATACGAAGAAAGTAAATTGGAAAAAGAAAACACTACATGGCAAGCACCCGTATCATCTAACACAGCCACACGTCGATCAAGATGCATCCAACACATGGCTAAGAAAAGGCAATATATACAGTGAGACAGAAGGATTCATGATTGCAATACAGGATCAAACAATAAACACCAGATATTACAGCAAGCATATTATTAAAGATCCCAATACCACAACAGATAAACGCAGACTTTGCAAACAACAAATAGAAGCAGTAGCTCACATGACAAGCGGATGTACAATACTAGCAAGTACAGAATACCCCAGAAGACATGACAACGTAGCAAAAATAATACATCAACAACTTGCCATACAACATAAACTAATAAAACAACATGTTCCCACATACAAGTATGCACCACAAAATGTACTGGAGAATGATGAATACAAATTATACTGGAACAGAACCACTATAACAGATAAAACAATACCACATAACAATCCTGACATCATACTCACCAATAAAAAGAAGAAATTAACACAACTAATCGAAATATCCATACCCAATACAACAAATATACAAAAGAAAACAGGAGAAAAAATTGAGAAATACATCCAACTGGCTGAGGAAGTCAAGGACATGTGGCATCAGGATAAAGTTGACATTATACCAATTATATTATCAACTACAGGAGTCATACCACACAATATCCACCAGTAGATCAACGCAATACAGCTACATCCAAACGTATATATACAACTACAGAAATCTGTAATTATTGATACATGTTCAATTACCCGAAAGTTCCTAAATGCAATGTAAGATATACCGTACAGTTAAAAGGAAGTCACACTTGATCAAGGTCCGCGTCACTTTCCATTTTTAACCACACATAACGTCTGAGGAAGGAAAGAAATAATAATGATAATAATGACGATAATAATAACAATTATAACAATAATGATAGGGGCAGATATAAAAAATTTATAGACGTATGAGGGTTGCCCAGAAAGCAATGCACCGCTTTTTGTTTTCTCAGCCGAAAACAATGCTGAGAATGCCAGACGTTACGTAGGTATTATTTCAAGTGTCCTGAGTGAGCGCGCCAAGTTTCCATGACTTCGGTAGATAGCGTAGCTGCAGGACAGTTTCAGAATGGCGTCCGTAGGTGATGTACGTTACAAGCAACGTGCTGTCTTTGAATTTCTCACTGCAAAGAAAGAAACTGTGGGGAATATTCACAAACGCCTGTGCAAAGTCTAAGGAGCATGTGCTATCGACAGATCTACAATCATTCGCTGGGCACGGAGAGTGAGGTCATCGTAAGTTTTCGTCGGATCTCCACGAATTGCTCAGGGTGTATACGTGGACGAGGAAAAAAAAATTCACGGATTTTTCCCGGATTTCCCAGTTAAAAGTACACTTTCTCCCGGATCTAAATACACTTTTTCCATGTTAAGAACAGCAGAACGTATCAATTCTTCCAATGGTTGTCGTTTTATACACCAGCGTAGAACTTCCCGGCACTTTAGAAAACTCAGGGGGAAAAATACGTTTTGAAAAGTTGTCTGATGTGCAGCAACATGTACACCGCATATTTTCGTATTATGAAAGTATAAATTCGAATTCGAAATCGAGATTGCGATGCGCTTTTGTAAGCCAGTCGCAGCTCATGACAAGCGATCTCGCCAACCGATGACAGCGGATATTCAGAGCATAGGACACGTGATGTGGTCAGCCAATAGCAACGTCACTGTTAACTAGCGCGAACACACAAATAGGAAAAGGTAACGGTTGAAATTAATATGCATAGTGTTGCCTCTGCCTGGCACTTAAGTGTGAATTGCAGAGTAACTATGTAGATGTAGATGTATAATATTGGTCTCTAAGATTAATAAGCTGCAGGAGAAGCTAAGCTTTCACACATAATGTTGATATTTTTTGCGCGTGTTACGCTTTAAGATACATCACACGAATGTGCCAGTCAAATTTTTAACAACGACATAAATGTCTGATCTTCTGGGCTCGAAAATATTCTAAATGGTCGTCCTCAAAGATTTGATTTTTGAATGAGAGTCAGACGCTCTGTGATTTAAGTAATTCATCGGAAATTCGTGCAGAGCGTTCATCTTGCGTAAAAGGAAATTTACTTTGTAAGTAACGCTTTTCAAACAAGCATTCGGAATATTTTCCCGCGACCTGTTAGGAATAGATTCGCTTCAGCAGTTGCCAGAGCGCGCCAGGTAACAGGCGTCGCCGCGCTTGCGCAGCTACGATGGCGTAGGAAGCCCGTATGTTCGTACATCTAAAACATTAAAACATCTTACATTATGTCTTAAAAGAAACAAGGCAATAGAGGATACTCCAACAGCATGGGAATTTTGTAGACCATACTAAAATGCATAATTCGGCTTAAAGTGCACATTCGTATGTCCAGATTCACATTTAAATTTTCTTGGAGTACCTGTACTGTATTCTCAAGTTTGGTTCTTTACTATGGCATACTGCTATACGTGCTAGAGTATGAAAACGTGAACTTGAAATGCAGCGAACAGTTGAAACTGGCCAATAGTGTGGAATTAAACACTTCGTTGCAAATAAATTGACTGCCTCAGCGGAAAAGATTAATAAGAGTCAAATTTCTCTAAAAAAAAAAAACAACAAAAATAACTTCATTGTTCTGCAAGGCGTTTAACGCTTTACTGTAAGAAAGGTGGAAACAATAAAATCTGAAACTAATAACATACTTTGATGATGATGACGAGGTCCCATACTCCGAGGAGCGTAGGGGACGACGCCGGAGACCCTTTCATAATCATGTGAATGTATTTTAATTCACTTTAAAGTTCCCGGCCACAGAAATCCGTTTTGTTTCCATTTGACGTTAGAGCAACAAACGAAGAGGAAACAGCAAAACCGCTTAACGTAAACACGGGCCACGTGGAGACCACCCACCTCCCCACTACAGCTCAGACTGCTCTGTGCATCAGCTCCGGATCTACGATATTTCCGAAGCGCGGCAATATTAGATAGTGGCGCTCCCCCTCCCTCGAGCGTTTGAGGTAGGACGCAAAAAATTTTAAAAATCGACTTTTCAAAAATATCTTCATTTTGTAGCCACATCTTTCTCAGTAGTCTGATACATAAACCACGCTACTCCCAGAATAGAACTTTAGCGGCTGCTAGCCGGGGCTATATAACTGGCCCTTAATAGTGTAGGGGTCAAACCAAAAATTTTCTGTCAAAATTTCATTCTCTTGGATACACGGAGAAGACAATACGCATTCCTGTTAGTCGCTTATTACCAGTCTGGTAGTCTGAATCTGCTGAATTCTCTAGTAATTAAAACAACGCTGATCATTTTCAAACCCAGTCAACCACATAAACAGCGATTGGCATTCACCCGTTCGGCTTTATTCCGCTCAGCTCGTATACACCCTCCGCTTTTGTCTGCAGGTAAGTTTACTTCTAGATGCGACGTGGATTTCCTTGCCAGAGATACCACGTACAATATGCACGCATTCAAAAATCAACTTATGATTCATTCAGAAATCAACTTAGAATTTGTTCAAAATCCAGCAGGGATGCGTTCAAAATCATATGAGTAATCGACAGACCAACGCACGCTGGATGCTAGGCGCTTTGTAAAACAAGGTCTTTTCTCTCAATAACATGAATGTGGCGTACCCCCCCCCCCCCCAACCCCCCTGAAACTGCCCCCCGGGGCAGATACCCCGGTTTGCCGCCGCCCCCTAGTTCTGGGCCTGTTGCGCATACGTGAATCTGGCAGCTTAGACGCACCAGTGAAATTTTTCCGGATAGCATCTTGCTGCTGCTTTTGCTTATAGAGCTAACTGCCACACTTCTGTAGCCAGAAGCGGGAGAAGGTACTACCACAGTCTATGTTAGACTGTGGTACTACTCATACGCGACTAAACTGCACATGCGCATAAGAGCTCGCTCACAACCGCTCAAACGAATCTAATGTAAACAGTTGTGACGTCACGCTGATCGGATGCAATTTTGTTGTTATGAAGCATTGCATCGTCTTCATAAAGCTTTTGACACATTTTGCTGTTGGCAGACGCTTGTATGAGCACTGTGTTTTGTTGTTATATATGGTGCATTTCCTTTGCGACTTAAGTTTTATTTTCGTTTTTTTCTCTCTCGTTTTTGTTTTATTGCTGCAGTATTATTCTGCAGTAGCGAGATACAGTAATATTCTTTGTTAGAGTACTGGTTCTTCCACTACAGTTACAAAAATTTAACTGAAAACTAAAACAATGAAAAATTCCCGGAATTCTAAAAAATTCCCTGGTTTTTCCCGGTTTTCTCCCGGATGAAAAAATTCCCGGGTTTTTCCCAGATCTCCCGGTTGTCCGGGTCGTATGCACCCTGGTGACGCAGTGATCGGGGAGACGATTCACGGTCGTCTCAAGTGACGGCCCTGACCTAGCTCCATCGTACTCCCACTTGTTTGGGCCATTAAAGGGCGCCATTCACGGAAGACATTTTGAGGACGGTGAGAACGTGATTCACACAGTGGAGCACTGGCTCTGCCACCAATACAGGGATTGATACTGACAGGGCCGCGCGGGATTAGCCGAGCGGTCTAGGGCGCTGCAGTGATGGACTGTGCGGCTGGTCCCGGCGGAGGTTCGAGTCCTCCCTCGGGCATAGGTGTTTAGGTTAAGTGGTGTATAAGCTTAGCGACTGATGACCTTATCAGTTAAGTCCTATAAGATTTCACACACATTTGAACATTTTTTGATACTGACAGGGCATACACGCCCTTGTTTCACGATGAAGGAAGGCAGTAAAACGGGATGGAGACTACGTGGAAAAATAGGGGGTGCAGATAAAACACCATTCTTTCGTGTGTGTAATTCTCATTATGTTCAACAAAGAATTGTTGAAGAACAAGACTCGGTGCATTACCTTCTGGGCAACCCTCGAGAAAGATTGATGTTTTGTGATACAGTGCGTTCCGGGAAAAGGAAATTTAAGGAGGCCGCACCAACTAAGAATCCTGCGCGTGAGGACAGCCCATTATTTCGAGCACCTCGTGTCTTCGAAAGTGGCCGATAGCTATCTACGAAGCTGGTCTGCGAAACATGAAGGAACTTCCTCGCCTGCAGCTCGTGCCCCCTCCCTGCCCGCTGGTGGCCTGCTTGCCTGCCTGCGCTCGTAAACCAGACAGCTGCTGGCGGCTCCTTGGGATGCCTCGGCAGTCACACTTCCACCAAGCCAGTCACTGTCTGTCCTTCCGGTCGCCGTGCGAAGTGTGCTTCTCTGCAACATTTTCTGTTCACCCATCTCAGCTTCAAAGTGTGCCGTCTTCCCGCGCATGCAAAACCATTCAGTCGGTATTGAGTCCTTTACCAAGCTAATGAAAGGAAATTACATGTGGCACCGTACTGCCAGTCATTAGTCCAGAATTTTTAATAGACATATTGTTATTGCAATCTCCGCCGCCTTTAATTGTCTAAATTTCTAAATTGATATCAGAATTAATCAAACAGGAATGCTAATTTGCCTCCCGCATTTCAAATGGATGTCAGTACTGTGCACCTCGCAGGACAATATTTCAAAGCACTGCAGAATACAGAGATGTAATTACTGTAACCTCAGTGACTGACTCGAAATGTTGCCTCATGCTGATTGATTTCCACAAAACCATAGGTTTCTTACCGAAACTATGAGGAAATTGGGTTGTCACAAACACTTTACAAATGTAATTAAGAACGTTGTGAGAAGATACAGTTAAGACGTGGAGTTCCTCCAGTCCTCCAGGAAGCTCTCTCTCTCTCTCTCTCTCTCTCTCTCTCTCTCTCTCTCTCTCTCTCTCCTCCCTCTGCTCTTGTTTGTTCTTTACTTAGAGTAGTTACTCAGTAACGTTCATGCCAGACCGACAGGAATAACATTATCAGGGCACCAGACAGTCGTAAGGGCCTATGCCGATGATGTACGGTTTGTACTTAGATATTTCCAAATTAGAAATAATTATTAAAAAGTACTGTCTCATGTCAAAATCAAACACCAATGAAAGTAAAAGCAAACCTTTAAATCCACGTGACATATGCCAGTGGGCAAACTTAGTCCATGTAAAGCACTTGGAACAACTCCGGCTACTTGTATAATGAGAATAACGACTGTCAATTGGAGAAATGCGCGTGGGAAATATTCACGGAGTCAGAAGAGAGGATTTACACCGTCATATAAACCAAGTTCAGAAAATAAAATTTATTAACAACTGCGTTTTCTCGACAGCTTACTGCACGGCGCAATTGTATCCTTTATCCAAAATGAAAAATGACAGCCAGGAATATTATGTCAACCGTCACCAACTGAAACGTCCCCTTTGAACAATTATACAGGACTGTGCTTAACCTGACACACAATATTTTTAGCGCAACGCAATCTGACTTTCAAAACTCCCTACTAAAGAATGGCCCTGACAAACATTAAACTATACCTTTCACAAATCACTTACCTCACAAAAATCTTCGCTGCTCAAGCTACTGCAATACAGCGAGCGCCACTACTGCCAGCTAAATAAAAGATTCAAACTATGGAAGGCACTAACTACTGATAGGGATAGTTAGCAAATGAAAGATATTAATAGAGAACGAACAATGTATTTACCTTGATATCATCACAAGTCATAATATATATATCAGTTCATGACAAATTACAAACCTCCGCCATCTCTCTCCCCACATCCACCACTGCTGGCGGCTCACCTCCAACTGCTCAACGCTACGCGCTGTTCACAGCCAGCTGCCGCTGCCCAACACTACAATGGCAGACAACAATGCAAACTAGCCACAGACTGCACACAGCACAGCCAGTGATTTTCATATTGAGCGCTACGTAACGTTGCCAATAAGAAAACATAAACAGCCTACTTACATAGGCCTACTTACACAACTACTTGTGGAAAGGAGAAGTATTCTTATTCAAAGTAGAGCAAAGAGCAGTCACTCTCAATCACAAAAATGGCGGTTTAAGTTGACATAAAAAATAAGGCCTCTGCACTTTTTATAAAAAGAACTACCGCTATTCTAAAAGGAAACGCGAACAGCATTACATTTAAATTATTTAAAATCCTTAGACCCGGGAGTATCGAAGCAACAGCAGATGTCCAAAAAACAAATCGACGGCTTCAACAAGTAAGAACATATTATGTGGAAATAAGTTGTCTCAGCAATGATATCATTATTTCGCAACAGATAACGGACGGACACATTATACTTCACAGAAATAAACATAAAAAGAGAAACAAAATAGAAAGGAAATAACTAATAATCGAATGGGATACTGTACGGAAAAATATCAACATATGTGGACTTGCATCTGCCGTACTAATACACTCCTGGAAATTGAAATAAGAACACCGTGAATTCATTGTCCCAGGAAGGGGAAACTTTATTGACACATTCCTGGGGTCGGATACATCACATGATAACACTGACAGAACCACAGGCACATAGACACAGGCAACAGAGCATGCACGATGTCGGCACTAGTACAGTGTATATCCACCTTTCGCAGCAATGCAGGCTGCTATTCTCCCATGGAAACGATCGTAGAGATGCTGGATGTAGTCCTGTGGAACGGCTTGCCATGCCATTTCCACCTGGCGCCTCAGTTGGACCAGCGTTCGTGCTGGACGTGCAGACCGCGTGAGACGACGCTTCATCCAGTCCCAAACATGCTCAATGGGGGACAGATCCGGAGATCTTGCTGGCCAGGGTAGTTGACTTACACCTTCTAGAGCACGTTGGGTGGCACGGGATACATGCGGACGTGCATTGTCCTGTTGGAGCAGCAAGTTCCCTTGCCGGTCTCGGAATGGTAGAACGATGGGTTCGATAACGGTTTGGATGTACCGTGCACTATTCAGTGTCCCCTCGACGATCACCAGTGGTGTACGGCCAGTGTAGGAGATCGCTCCCCACACCATGATGCCGGGTGTTGGCCCTGTGTGCCTCGGTCGTATGCAGTCCTGATTGTGGCGCTCACCTGCACGGCGCCAAACACGCATACGACCATCATTGGCACCAAGGCAGAAGCGACTCTCATCGCTGAAGACGACACGTCTCCATTCGTCCCTCCATTCACGCCTGTCGCGACACCACTGGAGGCGGGCTGCACGATGTTGGGGCGTGAGCGGAAGACGGCTTAACGGTGTGCGGGATCGTAGCCCAGCTTCATGGAGACGGTTGCGAATGGTCCTCGCCGATACCTCAGGAGCAACAGTGTCCCTAATTTGCTGGGAAGTGGCGGTGCGGTCCCCTACGGCACTGCGTAGGATTCTACGGTCTTGGCCCGCATCTGTGCGTCGCTGCGGTCCGGTCCCAGGTCGACAGGCACGTGCACCTTCCGCCGACCACTGGCGACAACATCGATGTACTGTGGAGATCTCACGCCCCACGTGTTGAACAATTCGGCGGTACGTCCACCCGGCCTTCCGCATGCCCACTATACGCCCTCGCTCAAAGTCCGTCAACTGCACATACGGTTCACGTCCACGCTGTCGCGGCATGCTACCAGTGTTAAAGACTGCGATGGAGCTCCGTATGCCACGGCAAACTGGCTGACACTGACGGCGGCGGTGCACAAATGCTGCGCAGCTAGCGCCATTCGACGGCCAACACCGCGGTTCCTGGTGTGTCTGCTGTGCCGTGCGTGTGATCATTGCTTGTACAGCCCTCTCGCAGTGTCCGGAGCAAGTATGGTGGGTCTGACACACCGGTGTCAATGTGTTCTTTTTTCCATTTCCAGGAGTGTAGAATGCTATAAAACTGTAAATAACATAGTCAGCATAAATGAGAGGCTGGATGCAATCGGAATTAGCTAAACAAAGTTTTGTCAGAAAAGTAATCCTGTGGATGCAGCACTACATAGCTTTACACGTGGCAAGATGGAAAAATGAAAATGGATCGGAGATCAGGAAGATTTTCTTACCAGGTATTCGACACAGCACTTAGTACTAACAGTGCTCTGCAAGTCGCAGGCTTCGTACTTCCCTATAATAAAAAATAATACCATGCACTGGTTCTTCGGACATTATGTAAGCTACGTCTAGGAGCTGCCAACGTAATTGAATTCGGAATGTATATGAAATGCGAATTACGTAGATTATCCATTATTTGGACAACAAAAAAGTATGAAAATATGACTAAAATTGTTTTTTGAATAATGGCCATGTGATATTAAAAGCAGTTCTTAAAAAACAAATTGTTAGAATTCTGCTCATTAGTTTACCTGTCAAACTACTTGAAGCAACACATCAACAAAGCAGAGTGAAATGTATTCAAGAGGAAGTCGAAAACAGTTGACGTTGTGGATGCGGTTATCGAATGATATTGCTCCTTGTATTATTTTTTTTTTTTTAACATTTTTACACAACTGGCCATTAAAATTGCTACACCACGAAGATGACGCGCTACAGACGCAAAATTTAACCGACATCAAGAAGATGCAGTGATATGCAAATGATTAGCTTTTCAGAGCATTCACACAAGGTTGGCGCCGTTGGCGACACCTATAACGTGCTGACATGAGGAAAGTTTCCAACCGGTTTCTCATACACAAACAGCAGTTGACCGGCGTTGCCTGCTGAAACGTTGTTGTGATGCCTCGTGTATGAAGGAGAAATGCGTACCATCACGTTACCGACTTTGATAAAGGTCGGATTGTAGCCCATCGCGATTGCGCTTTATCGTATCGCGACATTGCTGTTCGCGTTGTTCGAGATCCAATGACTGTTAGCAGAATATGGAATCGGTGGGTTCAGGAGGGTAATACGGATCGCCGTGCTGGATCCGAACGGCCTCGTGTCACTAGCAGTCTAGATGACAGGCATCTTATCCGCATGGCTGCAACGGATCGTGCAGCCACGTCTCGATCCCTGAGTCAACAGATGGGGACGTTTGCAAGACAACAACCATCTGCACAAACAGTTCGACGACGTTTGCAGCAGCATGGACTATCAGCTCGGAGACCATGGCTGCGGTTACCCTTGACGCGGCAGCACAGACAGGAGCACCTGCGATGAAGTACTCAACGACTAACCTGGTTACACGAATGGCAAAACTTCATTTTTTCGGATGAATCCAGGTTCTGTTTACAGCATCATGATGGTCGCATCCGTGTTTGGCGACATTGCGGTGAACGCACATTGGAAGCGTGTCTTCGTCATCGCCATATTGCCGTATCATCCGGCGTGATGGTATGGAGCGCATTGACGGCACTTTGGACAGTGGACGTTACATTTCAGATGTGTTACGACCCGTGGCTCTGCCCTTCATTGGATCCCTGCGAAACCTATGCAAGTCCTGTATGGGCCTTTCTGGATACAGCAAATGTTCGACTGCTGCCCTGGCCAGATTCTCCAGATCTCTCACCAGTGAAAGCGTCTGGTCAATGGTGGCCGAGCAACTGGCTCGTCACAATACGCCAGTCACTACTCTTGATGAACTGTGGTATCGTGTTGAAGCTGCATGGGCAGCTGTATCTGAACACGCCATCCAAGCTTTGTTTGACCTAATGCGCAGGCGTATCAAGGCCGTTATTACGGACAGAGGTGGTTTTTCTGTGTACTGATTTCTCAGGATCTATGCATCCAAACTGCGTGAAAATGTAGTCACATGTCAGTTCTAGTATAATATATTTGTCCAATGAATACACGTTTATGATCTGCATTTCTTCTTGGTGTAGCAATTTTAATGGCCAGTTGTGTAAAACTTTGTTGCTTGATTAATGTAACAATTTGAAGGATTATTCGAGAGTGATAATATTTGTATCAATTTTCATATTACATCATTGTAGTTCATTCTATTTGGTATAATAAAAGATTTTTGGGAAAAAAAGAAAAGTGATCAAGGCCACTTACTGGCTGTTCGTCGATTGGGGTTTGAATCCTGCTGCTATCAAAGATTTTTTTTTTCATTTCTTATTCCTCACAATGTTAAACCATTAATTATAAATTTTAAATGCCTTTAACCAGTTCAGTTTATATCCATAGTGTCAATATATTGAATTTAGTTACGATTACTACCGTCTCAAATAAAAAAGCTGGAGACCACCACATTGGCAAAATTTTTCACGAGACGCCACTACCTTTGGGCCGCCTCATTCTATTTTAACCTTGTTATTGTACTGGGCTTCGAAATGACTAATTACAAGAGTAGGTGTAGGGCTGAAAGAAGTAATTGTTTATGATAAGTACGAAAAATATAGCGAGGAACGACATTGCGGTCACCATGGAGAACAGAGAGAGCAGGGCTTCTGTTTTGGCGGTGACGTCAGTGGGCACCAGCTAGCGGCAGCGTTTCCGGCCTACCTGTGTGATTTCTGCATACTTTGGAAGCCTCTGACGTTCAGTGAACGCTCACCGCTTCTCAGCGAGAAACATAGTTAAGCTTTTTTTTTTTTGTTTTGCTCAGTAGTTACGATAATTCGATGAATAGATATTATAGTGACAACCTGATACTACTACTCAGCCAAATCTCAAAGTCATACTTAATGCTGTTCAGTTGACGATAAATTTTGTGTTGTCATCACCTCATCATTTTGTAGAATATTTTTACCACTTTACTTAATTTTCTCGTGAATTATAATAATTCTTGTGTGATTAGCTCCTCTTGACCAAGCAGTGTCTGTTGGTCCAGTAACATAAAAGTTGAAACGTCTGATCTCTTCTTGCCATTCATTACAATGTCATCACATTAATCGATTACGAGAGGTTGTTGTGTCTGTTTATTTGTGTCTACGAACAAGTCTTACTAACGTAGAGCCGACCGCGATGACCTTGCGGTTCTAGGCGCTTCAGTCGGGAACCACGCTGCTGCTACGGTCGCAGGTTCGAATCCTGCCTCGGGCATGGATGTGTGTGATCTTTACGTTAGTTAGGTTTAAGTAGTTCTAAGTTCTAGGGGACTGATGACCACAGATGGTAAGTCCCATAGTGCTTAGAGCTATTTGAACCATTTGAACTAATGTAGAGGTGTAATGTGCCGACATGTCCTTAATTTCTATAAGCTGCTGTATAATGACACAGTGATTTTGGGAGAGGGCAAGGTTAACTGCGCCTGCAAGTACCAGAAGAAACTGTTAGGGCCCAGAAAAGAAGCTGTTGTGTACAACTTTGAACACAACGATAAGCAGACGTGAGCTGCAGAATGGTAGGACAACTAACGCCGTTTGGAAGCTGCACGAGAGCAAAAATGATCAGCGAACAAGTTAACACAGTAAACAAAAGATTTACTTAACTTGTATCTCTCCAAGTGTACTCTTTACAAATAATGCACCGAGAAACAGAGTCCATCTCTCAGTGTGAACAAGGATGCAGCTCCCGGAACTAAAGCACGAACAGTGGAGTCAGATCCGTGACTACGCGGCGTCAGCGCAGCGTCTCGTAGCGGACTGGTCCGAATGCGAGTGGGCTGTCTGCCCGCCATACCATACTGCGGCGGCAGAGGGCGCTCGTGGTACGGAGCCGCTGGAGGCGCAGGTCCGCCGGTTCTTGTACGACCGCTATCCGCGTCTGACGGAAATTTCCAGTTCCATTGCCAACTGTGACGCCCATGGAGCGGTACTGACAAGTGATACCACAGAACCTGATAAGCAGGTGTCAATTTTATCAAGAACCGGGAAGCTGGGAGGGTTTTGTGACAGACTACAGTGAAAGACTGTCTCACCTGCGAAAAGCTGAGTGCACTCGTTGAGTCGATGTCAGGCCTTATTCGTTCGAAAATAAGGTTTATATATGATCCCCAACTGTTGTGAGACCAGGAGTTTTAAGTTCTGCTGTGACGCATGGACAGTGTCATTAATCGTACATTTCTGCTTCCAGTACAACCACACACCCTCTTGGCGCAGAATGTTGAATGTTGCTGCCTGTCTCTGAAAGTCTGCGTCTGTCAGAGATTCTTGAACAGTATTGGACACATACATGACCCAGTGATATTTGAGAATTAATATGCTGCAGTATTGGATGCTCACCTTCTGTCTCTAGTCTGTTTAACACTTCGTACTTTAGTGGTTAGCACACTGGACTCGCATTCGGGAGGACGAGGGTTCAATCCCGCGTCCGGCCATCCTGATTTAGGTTTTCCGTGATTTCCCTAAATCGCTCCAGGCAAATGGCTCCTTTGGAAGGGCACGGCCGACTTCCTTCCCCGACCTTCCCTAATCCAATGAGACCGATGAGCTCGCTGTTTGGTCTCTTCCCCCAAACAACCCAACCCCAACCTCAACTCTGTACTTTACAACTGAGGCCAGTCCTCATTTAAACTTTACTGCATCACTCTTTCTGCCAAAATAAAACTGTGTCGGTCTCGTTGAAGGTATTCATATTACCTTACCTCAGTTTTCCGTCAATAATTAAAATGGTAAAAGCATCAAAAGGGAATAAGTTTCTTGAGTAATCCAAGACATTTACAGAATCAAATATTTCAAATTGATCATCAAATTTGCCGAATGTCAGGAAAATATGTAATTTTTAATCTCACAATAGCTAAAACTTCCAGTTTCAGGGTTTTAGATAAAAGGACGTTTAACTTTCTTGCAAACAGTGCTGGCTGGACTGTATACTACCTCTGTTATTAAGTGATGTCATCACACTATTCAGAAGCATTAAAAACTGATCTTCGTTTCACTTTGCTACTCCTCTCCGATGTACCAACGACTTTTGGGTTTACTGAGAAGTAATTCCTGGCGATGATCGTATTCATTGTTTCCAGCATACGTGAGACGCGAATCCCAACTCCTAGCTGTGCACCCGTACGTCGACTGCTGTTCGCGTATAAAGATCGCTTTTCATACAGCTATTAATCCACCACCCCTCTCGTCCCTGACACATTCACAGCATGCAACGCAGCAATCTGACACTGCTGCTGGTGCTGTCTAAAATTCTTGTATATTAATGTGTAAAATCAGTTTTGCGAAAGGCGAATACAAATTTTGTTAGAAGGCTGCAAGGAATCTGGAAAGCAAATAGCACACAACAGGCTAGTGTAAACAATTCCAAAATACCTTTCGAGAGTTTGAAATCTTTATCACAGTACACATCGGACGACTTCAGAGACACACTGTTACGGACCAGTATATCCAACACAAAACTGTAACAGAGGTGTTCGGACAACGTACAGATAAATCCTTGCAAGAAAAACCTAGTTGTTCTCGCGAAACTCTATTGGATAAATTCAGAGAACCTTGTTTAGAGGAACACTGCATCTTGCATGTAGCGATTATGAGCATAAGATGAGAGAGATTAAGGAAACGTACAGTTAGGCAGATACAAGGATTGCACAAAAGCATGCGAACACCTCGAGAAATCTGTGCGTGAACATAAATACATATGCTAGCCAAGAATGCCGATCGCGATGTCGTACTTGATCACAAATGGCACCAGTGAGATGTTTTTAAAACGTTGGAAGACTCAGGCGTGGCCACAATAGTGTCATATGTAGTTTTGAGTCCATTTTGTTGAAGATAAGTGAATTATAGCGTGGGAAAATTCTTGGCGCTTGTGTAGTGGGTTCTTCTGTAATCGAGGTAGCTGAAGTGTTTGGTGATTCAGGAGGCACCGTATCGAATATTTATACCGCATACAGAGAAAGTGGAGAAACATTGTCCAATAAGTCACAACAAGGACGAAAGTGTTTGTAGAGTGACCTGAGGGAGACACAGGATTGTGACCAAAAATAAGGAGATGACGGCTAAAAAGTCACGGCAGAACTGTATATCCTATTCGCGAACCCTGTCAGCACCAAAACAACGCAGAGAGAGTTCCTGCAGAAGGGAATAACAGGGGTCACTAGAGCTGTAAATCGCTCATCACAGAGAAACGTAGTTCCGAAACCAAAAAGCTTGGACTGTAGAGCAACGGAAGGAAGTCATTTTGTCGGATAGTTCTTGTTTCATACTGCATGCAACCTCTGGCCGAGTCCACGCCCAAATGTGGAACATGACTGGTGTTCTTTAACAATTTGGGCAGCCATATCATGTTACTCCATGGGCTCATACTCGGCAAGGACTCATGACTAGTAACGGTTATGTGACCATTTCGACCAGGTCCACCTCATAGTATAGTGTTGGTTCCCCAGTGGTGTTGCTGCGTTCGAAGATGACAGAGCCCCAGTTCGCACCGCTCGGACCGCCCAGCACTGGTTTTGTGGGATGCATCTCTTCGGGCCAGGAGAGAAGGATTTGTGGTCCCTATCCACGTCGAAAATCGTTGACTCAATTTGCCAATGTCTTGCAGGAAGGAGGGTATAGCATACCACTGAAGACGACATGGGACTTCTGTTTATCCGTTCTGAGACGACTGCATCCTCTACACTATATTAGGCACGGTAATGTCTCGATATTTGTGTTTCCATATTTTTATCCAGCCCCTCCACGCAGTCACTTTTCCCTCGTTCAGCACATCATCGAAACAGAACAGAAAAG
Source organism: Schistocerca piceifrons (assembly GCF_021461385.2). Lineage (NCBI taxonomy): Eukaryota > Metazoa > Arthropoda > Insecta > Orthoptera > Acrididae > Schistocerca > Schistocerca piceifrons. The sequence goes on along the minus strand of NC_060140.1, from coordinate 28,987,360 downwards.
CGTTAGAGTTGGTATGAAGTATCATCCGCCATGGAAGTGAGCTAATCTGATGAATCTAAATATCATCACCATCTGCTTAATAGTATGTTCAAGTACCTTTAAAAGGCTATACAACAGCGATCAGGCGTGTAACAACTTCGGCAGGTACTTCGTTTGTTTTCGGAGATATGAGGCACAAGATGTCAACGCACAGATCATGCAAATACCGTAAGTTTTGGACGGTCTAACAATACCACCACTTGCAAAGTAGGTTAGAAATCAAATTAATAATGTTGCTCACGCAGCATATGTTCGCTTTATCGGGCAACAATAAAGTTCTTGACTGTGGTGGTATCGTCAGAATGGAAATAATGAAGTCACTGTAAAAAAGTCATTAATTTTGGCACTTATCTCGAATGGATTCCCACGTAGATTTCGTCGAAGTTGTTATGGCTTATCTTGTTGATTCTAGGGTGATTCCACTTTGACTGCTAGAAGGTCCAAATCTGTATTTTAGCAATATTTGAGACCTAACAAATGCGTTTTTCAGGTAATTCTTAATGATCAAACAATCGCAGATCAGAACAATGTTATGGTAGAAATAATTTTTGACTTGGTGTCCACGATCCACATTTTTATTAAACTTCTTGTAAATTCACATATACTTCTTCTTAATTGTCACATCATCAAGAAAGCAGTTTTGTATCAGTCTTCATATATTTAATTCCCACTTTAACCAAACACAAGACTTGACTGTTTTTTTTTTACAAAGCGAAATTACAACTTCACTTCTGCAAAGTGAAACGAAGACTGTGCTCTGTGCGCATTCACGCCAAAACGGTTAGAATTAAGTCAAAGATTATGACAGTCTCACAGAAATGAATACACACAAGAACCATATCACTGTAATATATCGATACATGGGGGTACCTATACATAAAACCAAATGTGAATATTGTCACAAATATATGTCTGTTACTTCGCAGAAAAGTAGTACGATATTACTGGTATCGAAAAGTGGGGTTGGGGTGCCGTAATGGTCACGTAAATAAAGAACCATTACAACCGGTGGTTTGTGAACGCGGATTTGGTGCGCAATAGCGTCCGAGTTACGTCTCACCGGGATCAGAACAGGAGAATTTCGTGGCAAAGACACCAGCCACGCTCTTCAAATTACCGTAGCACCGAAGACGTCAAGCACGAAGTAATGCAGGTGTTCCGCTGTAGTGTACAAGTGGAACGGCGCTGTCCTGGCGCCTTTGGTTACGACCACACATCCCGCACGGCACAATACTGGCCTCGCGGGTCTTTGTGACGCGCTGCGTGTTTCAGCCAGCCGTCCTTCTCGATCGTGACGTATCCAGACACGATCATCGATCCGGTGTAACAAGAAACGCGATTCATCCGACCAGATAACAAGTTTCTTTTGATGCATCGACCACTCTTAACCATCCCAATCTGTCTGCAACTGTTAATGCGGATGTGTAGGGAAAACAAAGCCGTATTTTTCGGATACAGCATTAGCAGTCTCCTGTTTGACACAGTCACATCTTTCAAATATCTTGGCGTAACTCTACAGAGCGATATGATATTGAACGAGTATGTGAGGATTGTGGTAGGAAATGCGAATGGTTTACTTTGGTTTATTGCCAGAATCCTAGGAAAGGGTGGCTCATTTTTAATGTACACCCCTTATAGGACACTAGCGCGATGTATTCTTGAGTACTTCTCCAGTGTTTGAATCCGTACCAGGTCGGATTAGAAAAAGACATCGAAGCAATTCAGAAGCGGGCTGCTAGTTTTGTTGCTGGTAGGTTTGTACAACATCTAAATGCTATGGAGATGCATCGGCAACTGAAGTGGAAACCGCTGGCTGGAGGGTGACCTCCTTTTCGCAGAACACTACTGAGAAAATTTAGACTAGTGGCATTGGAAGCTGACAGCTGAATGATTCTACAACTGCCAACGTACATCACATGTAAGGACCACGAAGATAAGTGCTCATACAGAGGTCTCGCTCTAATTGCGAGTGGAACAGGAAAGGAAATGACTCCGTGGCGCACCGTAAGCAGTATTGCAGAGTGTCAATGTAGATGTAGATGTAACTGACGATTTGGACACAGGCGGAGGACGTCTGCTGCAGAGCCGTATACTGAACAATGTGCGCTGAACGATGTGCTTGGAAAGGCTTGTGTCTCTACCAGCCCTGTGCTCTGTCGCCAGGTCTGCCACTGATCGCCGCGCATCTTGCTATACAGAGCCGGAAAGCCTCCGACTTCCACGTTCTGTGACGAGTCGCATACGTCCAACATCTTGTTCAGAAACATGTAGTCTACTGAAGACATCGCCGTCCTCGAACCACTTCAAATTGATGTTGACGACGGTAACCTGCGAATAGCCGACCAGTTCCGCTGCTTCGGAGACTCTTACTTCCAGGCCCCTGCCCCAGACAATACGCTCATCAGCCAGAAAATTATGAGCACATACCTCACACCCTCTACATCCCTCTCTGGCACCGATAACAGTGGCAACGCGTCGTGGCGTAGAAGCAGTGAGGCCCTGGTAGGTCCTTGGAGGGAGCTAGCACTATATCTGCTCACACAATTCACCTAATTCCCGTAGATTCCGTGGAGGACGGCTGTGAGCTCTGACGCAATGTTCAGTCACATCCCAGATGTGTTCGACTGGGTTCAGACCTGGCGGATTGGTGGGCCAGCACATCAATTGGAGTTGGCCACTGTGATCCTCTAACCACCACATCAAACACCTGGCCTCATGATATGCGCATTATGTTGCTGAAAAATGCCACTGCCATCGGGAAACTTGATCGCCATGACGTCGTCTGCAACCAGTCTGTCGTGGTGCCTTGCACGAGCTCCACTGGACCACGGACGCCCACGTGAATTTTTCCCCGAGCCTAACGGAGCCGCCACCAGCTTGTCTCCGTCCTGCAGTACACGTGTCTAGATGTTCCCCTTGGAGACGACAGATTCACTTCCTGACCATTGGAATGATGAAGAAGGTATTGGTATTCATCAGACCACGAAACACTCCCCCCTGCGTCATCGTCCAGTGCAGATGGCCATGTGCCCATTTCAATCGTAGTCGCCAATGTCGTAGAGTTAACAGGGCCGCACGCATGAGTTGTCGGCTGCGGATGCCCATCGTTAGGTGTTTTCGGTTGGCTGTGTGTTGAGTCACACTTGTGCTCTACCCAGCATTAAAAGTCTGATGTTAGTTCTATATCTACATCTACATTTATACGAGTACGAGTTGCTGCTGGCTACTGCTTATCCAACCCATCATTTCGTTGTGAGTGATCGCATTCATAGTCAGACGAACACCTAAGTTGGGCAAGAAGGCATATCTTACCATTCGTACATCTACATTTATACTCCGCAAGCCACCCAACAGTGTGTGGCGGAGGGCACTTTACGAGCCACTGTCATCACCTCCCTTTCCTATTCCAGTCCAGTATGGTTCGCGGGAAGAACGACTGCCGGAAAGCCTCCGTGCGCGCTCGAATCTCTCTAATTTTACATTCGTGATCTCCTCAGGAGGTATAATTAGGGGGAAGTGATATATTCGATACCTCATCCAGAAACGCACCCTCTCGAAACTTGGACAGCAAGCTACACCGCGATGCAGAGCGCCTCTCTTGCAGAGTCTGCCACTTGAGTTTGCTAAACAACTCCGTAACGCTGTCACGCTTACCAAATAACCCTGTGACGAAACGCGTCGCTCTTCATTGGATCTTCTCTATCTCCTCCGTCAACCCGGTCTGGTACGGATCCCACACTGATGAGCAATACTCAAGTATAGGTCGAACGAGTGTTTTGTAAGCCACCTCCTTTGTTGATGGACTACATTTTATAAGGACTCTCCCAATGAATCTCAACCTGGTACCCGCCTTACCAACAATTAATTTTATATGATCATTCCACTTCAAATCGTTCCGCACGAATAATCCCAGATATTTTACAGAAGTAACTGCTACCAGTGTTTGTTCCACTATCACATAATCATACAAAAAAGGATCCTTCTTTCTATGTGTTCGCAATACATTACATTTGTCTATGTTAAGGGCCAGTTGACACTCCCTGCACCAAGTGCCTATCCGCTGTCACTTTTCGGCGACTGTCGAGTTTCAGCGGTCTGTCCAGCCTACGAGGGGTGGCCGCCCAGACCCACTACGTCTGGACGTTGTTTCACCTCGGTTTCGCCACGTGTTGTAGACACCCATCACTGACTGCAGTCCTCCAACACCCGACAAGCCGTGGAGTTTCGGAACTGCTCGAACCGAGCCTCCGGACCATCATAATCTGCCCTCGGTCAAACTCAGATCTTGCGCCTTCCCCATTATTCTATACAGAGACGGGACGCCCGCTGGTATCACGTGCACCGTGCGTGTGTCTGACTAGCAGTCGTTCCTCGCCAGGTGACGGTGCTATCGCCTGCACGAGATTATATCGATAGCAGGTCGGCGGTCATAATGTTCTGACTGATCAGTGCTTGCTCTTTGTCGCAGTCGCTTATGTCAGTCAACATCCCACATTCTCCCCTGTGTTGTCGCTGCCGGCCAGTGTGGCCGAGCGGTTCTAGGAGCTTCAGTCTGGACCCGCGCGACCGCTACGATCGCAGGTTCGAATCCTGCCTCGGGCATCGACGTGTGTGATGTCCTTAGGTTAGTTAGGTTCAAGTAGTTCTAAGTTCTAGGGGACTGATGACCACAGATGTTAAGTCCGATAGTGCTCAGAGCCATTTGAACCTTTTTTTTTTGTGTCGTCGCTAGAATAATTCCCATTGCGTCTCTGCTCTACTCATACTCTTTCCTCAGCGCGTCACGTGCCTAAATCCCCACGGGGTGTAATTAATCTTGCGACTGACAGTGGGTGTAATGTTTCGGCTCATCACTGTATGTAGATTAGATGAAAACAAAGTGCATACGAAAAAGAGTAAGAGCGTACAGCGGGAACTGTAATCAGTATCAGGACCATTCGTTCAGGTCCCTCCAGCTGCCTGCCCAGGGGGTCCGCTGTGCCGTAAGACTGTTTCGCTCCACTACGACTCAATTCTGGAGGCATCTTCCCCCATTAAAGAGAAATTAGCCGGGAATTTTCCGTGCGGCGAGCTTATCCGTAAGCAAATATGCTAAGCGCCTGCCGTTTGCGGCGCGGGACGCGGCCGCCGTTGCGCGTCGCGTCGGTCATGCGTATGCAAAGCGCGCCGCGGAAGCTAATTCCGTCCGGGGAGCGGCCGGCATTAAAGGCCGCGGCGGCCGGACGTGCGTTTAATTTGGCCGCCACCGCCGTCGCCGCCGTGTGTACATTTGCATAGCCGCGGGCGGCGGCCCCCGGCGGCCAGCGGCTCCCTGAGACGGTGTCCTCGTGTACCGGCGACCAGTCTCCAGCCTGCTGCAGGCAGGTGTCCGGCCGAGACTCCAGGAGTTCGCGCCTCTCCTAAGCCCCGGATTAGCCCCGCCCTGAGATTTAGCGTCCGCTACATCGTATACATGCAAATAAGCTATAGAAGCCACCAGATCGGGCAGGTCGCAGCGATACTGTAAAAAGGCCGGTGCCGCTATAGTGTTCTCTGTACTCTCGTTTCCCGCTAAACTGGGAAACCGACTACTTGTGCAACTGATAACGATTTTTGCAAGTCCACTCACCAAATTTTACAAACATTAAATTAAAAAATGCCACTGGCTGGTATTCAAACTGATTTCAAATGGGTATACAGGGTGAGTCACCTAGCATTACCGCTGGATATATTTCATAAAGCACATCAAATACTGACGAATCGATTCCACAGACCGAACGTGAGGAGAGGGGCTAGTGTAATTGGTTAATACAAACCATAAAAAATGAACGGAAGTATGTTTTTTTAACACAAACCAACGTTTTTTTTTAAATAGAACCCCGTTAGTTTTGTTAGCACATCTGAACATATAAAGAAATACGTTATCAGTGCCGTTTGTTGCATTGTAAAATGTTAATTACATCCGGAGATATTGTAACCTAAAGTTGACGCTTGAGTACCACCCCTCCGCTGTTCGATCGTGTGTATCGGAGAGCACCGAATCATTTGCTGCACACAATTGCAATCTCTGGCGTAATGAATGTCGTACACGCTGCAGTACATCTGGTGTAACGTCGCCGCAGGCTGCCACAATACGTTGTTTCATATCCTCTGGGGTTGTAGGCACATCACGGTACACATTCTCCTTTAACGTATCCCACAGAAAGAAGTCCAGAGGTGTAAGATCAGGAGAACGGGCTGGCCAATTTATGCGTCCTCCACGTCCTATGAAACGCCCGTCGAACATCCTGTCAAGGGTCAGCCTAGTGTTAATTGCGGAATGTGCAGGTGCACCATCATGCTGATACCACATACGTCGACGCGTTTCCAGTGGGACATTTTCGAGCAACGTTGGCAGGTCATTCTGCAGAAACGCGATGTATGTTGCAGCTGTTTGGGCCCCTGTAATGAAGTGAGGACCAATGAGGAGGTCGCCATTGATTCCGCACCATACACTTACAGTCCACGGTCGCTGTCGCTCTACCAGTCTGAGCCAGCGAGGATTGTCCACGGACCAGTAATGCATGTTCCGTAGATTCACTGCCCCGTGGTTTGTGAAACCCGCTTCATCGGTAAATAGGTAGAACTGCAACGCATTCTCTGTTAATGCCCATTGACAGAATTGCACTCGATGATTAAAGTCATCACCATGTAATTGCTGATGTTGCGACACATGAAACGGGTGGAAGCGGTGACGATGCAGTATGCGCATGACACTACTTTGACTCAGTCCACCGGTTCTCGCAACGTCCCGTGTACTCATGTGTGGGTTCATGGCAACAGCAGCTAACACACCAACTGCACCCGCTTCTCCTGTGACGGGCCTGTTACGGACCCGTTTGCGTGCTACGACCATACCTGTTGCATACAGTTGGAGGTAGATGTTTTGCAATGTGCGGCACGTTTGATGCTCTCTGTCCGGGTACCGTTCTGCGTACACCCTGCAGGCTTCAGCTGCATTTCGTCGACACTCGCCATAGATGAGTATCATCTCCGCCTTTTCAGAGTTCGAATACACCACGGTCACAGTTCCTAGAACACTACACTATCACAGACATCTGGTAACACGGTGTACTACAGTTGGTCTGCGTGCGGAGACGAATGCAGAATAACAATAGCAGCAAGCGCTACATGCGGACACTGCGACAGCTAGACCAAACCACAACAGTGCACTACAGCCACACTCGTAAACACGGTCGTCATCGTAAACATGTCCCTGCAGATGCTGCTCGCAGACCGTGGCCCGTGTTTGTTACAACACGCAACTGAACGTCGGAGCTTTCAAGCATCAACTTTAGGTTACAATATCTCCGGATGTAAATAACATTTTACAATGCAACAAACGGCACTGACTACGTATTTGTTTATATGTTCAGATGTGCTAACAAAACTATTGTGGTTCCATTTAAAAAAACGTAGGTTTGTGTTAAAAAACAGACTTCCGTGCATTTTTGTATGGTTTGTATTAAACAAGTACACTAGCCCCTCTCCTCACGTTCGGTCTGTGGAATCGGTTCGTCAGTATTTGATGTGGTTTACGAAATATATCCAGCGGTAACGTTAGGTGACTCACCCTGTATAGTTGCACTGGTTTTCTAGAGAGGCTGAGGTTGTTTTCTTGTGAGCTTGTGACAACATCTGACACAGTGACAGTGGCGGGTTTGCTGGACGAGGAAGGCAAATTCCGTTAGAGACAGGCTACTTTGTTTGGAGACGTACCTCATAGCTATTGTGGTCTCACCGCCAGACACCACACTTGCTAGATGGTAGCCTTTAAATCGGCCGCGGTCCGTTAGTATACGTCGGACCCGCCTGTCGCCACTATCAGTGATTGCAGACCGAGCGCCGCCACACGGCAGGTCTAGTCTAGAGAGACTCCGTAGCACTCGGCCCAGTTGTACAGCCGACTTCGATAGCGATGGTTCACTGACTACATACGCTCTCATTTGCAGAGACGACAGTTTATCATAGCCTTCAGCTACGTCATTTGCTACGACCTAGCAAGGCGACATATTCAGTTACTATGTATTCTGAACAGATAATATTGTGAATCATGTACCGTCAAGAGCGACGTTCATCATTAATGGATTAAAGTATCAAACTAATTACGTCCGCTTTCTGAATTCTCATTCCTTGTCATGTTCCAGACCTCTCGTCAGTATAGTTCTTCCCTCCTCACGCCAGCCTGCGTGAGCTAAAACGCGTGCATTTCGGCCTCCACTTGTAACACGGTGTTGGCTCTTCTGCTAACACAAAAACTATGTTCCTGAATACTCTGCTGAGATTTTCGATCGTGATTCCGATGCAGGTGGACCGATAAAAAGAAAAGAACAACTGTTGGGAACTCAGCAATTAATCCCCAAGGAGACCTCTCCGAAGTCACTTCGCGTGATGTAACTAGAAATATGAAGGATTTTACCACAACCTGTAATGGGGCAATTTCTGATAATGTGAAAATGACTAAAAGATGCGATGAACTGGATTTTTACCGATTGTCTTTTGATGACAAAGTTTTGGAATTGATAGTAACCGAGACGAATCGTTATGCCGAGTGACGTATTATTGGCAGTATTGTCAACGAGAAATGTACAGAAAAATGCTTCAAACGGCTGTGAGCACTATGGGACGTAACTTCTGAGGTCATCAGTCCCCTAGAACTTAGAACTACTTAAACCTAACTAACCTAAGGACATCATACACACCCATAGCCGAGGCAGGATTCGAACCTGCGACCGTAGCGGTCGCGCGGTTCCAGACTGTAGCGCCTAGAACCGCTCGGCCACTCCGGCCGGCAAAATGTGCAGAACACAGTAGACTACAACAATGGGTAGACACAAATAACAAAGGAATTTTGTGATTTTTTGTGTTCGTTCTGTAGACTCGTTCGGATCGAAACCTACACTCCAGAAATATTAATTAAAGAATATGCTGCACGAAAATGAAGTAAGTAGAGCTTTACCCTGCAAAAAGCTTGAGGCACTTTTCAGTACGCTGAAGTTTTCGGAACATTCTGGTACAACGAGAGGCAAATTGTAAAAAAATTTCACCTTTGCTCGAGCTATTAAACAATAAAGTTTACGAAGCGTATTGTCGTGATGAGAAACTATGCATTGACGAAAATATGTTGCCGTCTAGACGGAGACTGGGGTTTTGCCAGTATATTCCGCAGAAACGTCATAACTGTGGTCTCAAGCGATTCAAACTGTGTGTTCGCGGAGGCTATAACCGGCATGTAAATGTGTATGCTGCAAAGAAGATTACCCTCGGAGATCATGACATGTTCTCCAGTGTAGTGATTGAGTTGATGGGTCCATTGTTGAATGCCAAACGTACTCTCTACGTCGACAATTACTATACAAGCGTCGATTTTGCCTGTACCCTGAACAAACATTCAGCGAACCTCATTGGTACACTGAGGAAAAACAGAAAATACAATCCAAAGACCATAGTGAAAGAAAAGGTCAAGAAAGGTGAAACGTTATGCGGAGTAACACCAATGTTACTACAAAAAAAAAAAAAATGGAAGGACAAGAGAAATGTCTTGCTTCTGACCACTAAAGACATTCCAGAAATGGCAGCAATCACCTTAAGAAAAAGGGGAAACCACAAAAAAATCCACAATTTTGGAATATAATTATGGAGATTCCTTCACAGACGTGTCAGATCAAACACAACCTTTTTCAGTCCAAAGATGTTTGATGCAGCTTTTCATGATACTCTATCCGAGTAAGTATTGCAACCTACATCCCTCTTAATCTGCATACTATATTCATGTCTTCGTCTCCCTCTATGAATTTTACCCCCCAAGTTTCCCTCCAGTACTACATTGTAACATCCCACCCATTGCTTGTCCGATTTTTGCGTGTGTTCGCCCCTGACAAACAACTTACAGAGAAATTGGGAGTGGAACTGTACGCAGAAATGGATAACGCTGGATTTAAATGTGGCCCTGTCACCCATAATTAATCTGCGGTGGAAGCGTTAACGATAAATCACACCTGTTTTTACTTCCAAACATGAACGATCACGAACACTTAGGGTGTTCAATGACATCAAACACATACACAAAAATAAAATAAAGCAAAAGGGTCAAATCAGGATCAACTACTGAAAGTAAAGGCTCTACTGAATCACAATAATTTTATTATAACCTTCAGATCAATGCTGAATAAAACACAATGAACAGTTTACAAAGTATCCTCCTGACGCATTGGCAGTGAACTGTGTTAAAATTGGTCCAAAACGCGATCTCTTATAACTTGGCTGGCTGACTGACATCGACACAAAACGTAAAATACGAAGACCCACTACACCCCAAAGTACCGTGAAACCTCTGTGGAAACAGAAATTGCACGTGAGCCAACTATTTAACGTTACTCCTAACACAGGCCGAAGCGGGAGCGATCTCACCGTAATGTTCCTGTTGCAGCGGCGGTCTCCGACGGCGACGGCGCGGCTGTGCGGCTGGCCTGTGGCGTCTCGGAAAGTACACTCCTACACTACTCGGACAACAGACCGCTGTCTATAAACTTCTCTATTTGCAACGATCTTCCCGGCAGCAGAGAGCTGGCGCGGCTAACGTCCACTCAGAACGAAAGACCAAGACAGGAGACGACTTGGATAACGTCCTCTCAGTACGAGAGCCCAGAACGGAAGACCTTGACCGAGAGTCCAGCGAGATCGCTCTTCACCTTTGTTTTCTCACCTCAGCTTTTACCGAGGGAATCACATCACTAGAAGCTCACAAAATACTCAGTTTGCCAGTGCCGACCAATGTATGGTCTGGGAACAGAACTCTTTTCCACCATTCTTTTATTTCTACGAAATTTCACAAGTAAACTCCGCCCTCGCCGGCTGGGAAGAAACAGAGCTGTGGGCAATAACCCGTTTACTGGAAGTTTTCTCCCAAGAGACCACTCGAGATTTTCCCGGCAAGATTCCCCGTCGTAGCGAACGCAGATTCTTGCATTGAAAGTTTGTTATTTGGAACTCCTGCCCTGCCCCACTTAAGATACTCGAAGGCGTAAAATTTGTGGGACATAGGCGAGAGCACGCACAGGAAAGCCCGTCCAGCTATCCACTGCTCTGTTTTGGTAAACACTTGAACACCTGCAGCCGCACGTCCTTCAGAGGTTGGCGACCGCTGTGGCCTCTCTAAAGGGATTACAGAAATCCCCCAATTCACCATTCATTCATACCGTTAAGCTGTGGCCTTTGGCGGCTAGGCGGGGAGGTAGCCGAGTTATGTATCGCGTACTGCCTTTCCGCAAAATCTTATAATTACAAAATCGCGGAATTCTCAGGTGCCGATGCGTTTCCACATAGATTTCCTGCACCGTAATTTAGAGTATTACTCCAACAAAATCTAAAGTGTCACGTTAAATGGACTAATGTAAGGTGTAAGGCCGTTGCCACCTTTCAACATTGTTTACCCCTTGGTGTTTCAGGATGCGTCCAACCAACCGATCCCTTCTTTTAGTCAGATTGAACCACAAATTTCTCTTCTCCCCAATTCTATTCAGTACTTCCTCATTACTTACATGATCTACCATCTAATCTTCAGCGCTCTTCTGTAGTGCCACATTTCAAAAGCTTCCATCCTCTTCTTGTATAAACTGTTTATCATCCACGTTTCATTTCCATACATGGATACACTCCATACAAATATTTTCAGAAAGTACTTCCTGACACTTAAATCTATACTCAATGTTAACAAATTTCTCTTCTTTAGATATGCTTTTCTTGCCATTGCCAGTCTGCATTTTATATCCTCCCTACTTCTAACACCATCAGTTAATTTGGTTCCCAAATAGAAAAACTCATTCACTGCTTAAAGTGGCTGATTACCTAATCTAATTCTGTCAGCATCACCTGATTTAATTCGAGTACATTCCATTATCCTTGTTTTGCTTCTGTTGACGTTCATCTTAAATCCCTGTATTTTACCGCTGTCATATTTAGAATCTGAAAGGGAGTATTCCAGTCAACATTGTCAAAACTTCAAAGTCTTCAAATGCACCACTCGGCTTCTACCAGTTCTTCCATTCTTCTATAAAGGATTCATGTTCGTATTTTGCATCAGTGGTTTATGAATTTTCACAGCTGTCACCACCTGGCCATGAAGTCAGAGGGTATTTCGCCTGTCTCATACATCTTGCTCATTAGTTCTAACGGAATGTTGTCTACTCCTCGGGACTTGTTTCGGCTTAAGTCTTTCAGCGCCTTGTAAAATTCTTCACAAATATTGTATCTCCCATTTCTTCTTCATCTACGTCCTCTTCCATTCCCATGATATCGCCCTCAAATAGATCTCCCTTGTATAGACCCTCTACACTCCGCCCACCTTTCTGCTTTCCCTTCTTTGCTTACGATTGGTTTTCCATCTGAGCTTCTGATATTTATACAAAGGTCTCTTTAATTTTCCTGTATGCGGCGTTTATCTTACCCCTAATGACATACGCTTCTACATCCTTACAGTTGTCCTCCAACCATTCCTACTCAGCAGTTTTCCACTTCCTGCTGCCTTCAATATTTCATCTCTCAAAGCTACCCATTTCGCTTCTATTGTATTGACTTCCTCTGTTCTTGTCAATCGTTCCCTAACGCTCTCCATGAAATCCTTTGAAATCTCTGGTTCTTTCAGTTTATCTAGGTCCCACCCCCTTGAATTATTGCCTTTTTGCAGTGTTTTCATTTTTAATCTTCAGTTCATAACCAACAAATTGCAATCAGAGTCCACATTTGCCCCTGGAAATGTCTTACAATTTAAATTCTGGTTCCTAAATCTCTGTCTAACTATTACATAACCAATATGAAAACTTCCGGTGTCTCCGGGTCTCTTCCACGTAGACAACCTTTTCTCATGATTCTTAAACCAAGTGTTAGCTATGATTAAATTATGCTCTGTGTAAAATTCTACTAGGCGGCTTCCTCTTTCACTGCCTGTCCATTTTCATCTACCACTTCGCTTCCTTGTCCTACTACCATATTCCAGTCCCCCATGACTATTAAATTTTCGACTCCCTTAACTACCTGAATAACTTATTTTATCTCGTCGTACATTTCTCCAATCTCGTCCTCATCTGCGGAACCTGTTTGGCTTATAAACTTGTGCTACTGTGGTGGGTGTGGGCTTGGCTACAACAGCACCTTATGCCTCCACTCGTGCACCTCGCAGATACAGCAATCGATGATGCTCATGCTATCTACGAGCAGGTAATTGATAGAAATGTCCACGTAATTGAATTTTGAGGGAAAATTGCACTTGCACTGATAAACATTGGAAACCCGGAAGGAATACCAGGATCGACAGGAACATCATGTTCACGGAACCATGTCTTGGAAGAAACTGGCGGCAAAGGAAGCAGGGCCACATCACGTTACCGACGACAGTTTCACTGATTTGGACACGCTGGAGCTGTGGAGAAATCAGTGCATGTCATCGTGAGTTATAGAGGTTGCCCGAATGAATAATTCACGTTCTTGGATTGTTTTTCATTAATATGTAAAGTAAATCTATTAATTTATTCAAATATGTTGTAACATCTGTTGTGAACCTAACCCATTAAGTTAATAAATAATCCTCATATGTTAGTTTTGCTCGATTCTTCCAAAAAGTAAAAGTCATTCATCTGAAATGTTGAGAGGAGTGTTGATTTGTTATTAAATATTGTGCATAATAGATCTAGCAGGTATGTTATTGAAGAAATTGACTTCACAGTCCATGTGTCTACAATTACAAACACCTGTAGAAGACCTCAGCCTGGTACATAATCTCGGATGACTCAGGTCTGGCAGCCAATGTCTTAATAACATTCAGAGGGACTAAATCTGTTTCTTCGAAATAAACAAAAGGTAGAGATTCAGGTACACATATATTTGGAGGACTTCAATTGAAAACAGATAGAAGCCCATTTTGACGAACGTAACCTCAATGAAATAGGTAGCAAAGAGTGTTTCAGCTGTTCAATGTGGACGTTGTGGCCCATATTTTAGAGACACGTAGGAAGCAGACGCCAACACAGTTCTTTAGACGCCATGAAAGATCTAATTGACCACGTCAGATTAGTTTACAACTTTTGCAAGACATACACAGTGAATTTCACTGAGTACTCACGAAGTATTAAGCCTAGCCGTGAAAAACTGTAACTTCTCGATCTTATGGATAACCTCGGTCATTATTACCTGAGCCAGGATCCCGCTTCTTTCCTACTGTAACAGAACCGAGTGCCATTTACTAGCATCTAATCTGTCAACTGAACAAAGAAGTACATCTCAAAATTGTGCCAGCATCGTTCTCCTGGCTACCATATAACATATAAATCGTTCAATACCAACGTTTTAGTTGGCCTTTTTACTGAATAAGAGTGTATTTATAAGACCGACCACCCCCCCCCCCCCCCCCGCTCCCCCTCATAATATTTATCCTATCCACTTTCCTGCCCTTCCCTCTTCTCAGTACCTCTTCATTTTTCACTCTATCCCTACAACGTATTCTTTCCATGCTCCGCCGTGTCCATATCTCAAACGCCTCCAGCCTTGTCTTGACTTTCTTCCTCAGTGTCCACGTCTCTGCACCATAAAAGACGACACTCCGAACAAAAAGTTTCAAGTGTTACAATAACCAAATGTCTAATAAAAGGAGTTCGTCCAGATGGCTAACGACCTTGTTTAGAAATAACTTGATTGATTTAATATTGGTTACTCAACATTCCATGCTACATTTCGTTGTGTTCGTCGTCTGTGCTTTGCACTACTTTGTAAGCGTTATTAAAAAATTACGTTAGAGGAAAAATGGAGTAAGTTATTTGTAGAAGTAACATGTTGTACACTTTCCCCGTCAGTCACTTGTTTTTTAGGAAACAACTGGCTTAATTTAGTGGTGCGATTACTCTCACGCGACCACGGCCATTTGCACAGCCATCCTCAGATCTGTAAATAAAAATAAAAATAAACATACAAAAATATCAGCAGACGTTGTAATGTGGGCATCCGCAGCTGTTGTGTGGTCCTTTGATAGTACCACTGGTTTCACAAAATTGGAGTTGCATCGTCAGGAACACGTAAATAAAGACGAGTAGCACACGAGAGAATTAAGAATTATCGACAGATCATAAAATTCTAATTTTCTTGTTAGGATGGCAAGAATTTAGGATGAAGAATGAAACAACATATACAAAGGACGTAAGAGATAGAAGAAAATTTACTCAGAGCCATCAACTTATTTATTTACAGATCGTTTATGTGCAAAAATTGATCGCATGTGACGTCCCATAATCCCAATCAAGTTGTAATAATTTGTTAAAATGGTGACGGAAGTCAAAAGTTAAAACAGGTAGAATGGAGGAGATGGACATACAAGGAAGTCAGTTCTAAAAAAAAAAAAAAATTGTAAAAACAAGAAAGGGGGGGGGGGGGAGGGAATCTTGTGTTACGATTACTACTTAATTTCACTTTCATCGGTCAGTCTGGGCTGTTGGATGTTTTAATTTTCGACTTTCGTCATTACTTTTATGAATTGTTACAATTGGACTGGGTACGAAGGGACGTTCAGTGCGATCGACTTTTTCCTGTGAATGATCTGAAAATAAGTAAGTTGACTTTTATTTTTAAATATGCTTCTGCCAGTTACACCCCTTGTGTATGATGTTATATTCTTCTCCCTATATTCTTACGATTCTAAATTTTCAAATAATTTTCCATAATTCTTAATTCCCTCATGCCCTACAGTCTTTTATTTAAATGTACCTGAAGACGAAGTTCTAACGTTGTGAAACTGGTAGTACTATCAAATGATGATACAACAACTGTTTCCGGTTTATTTTTCAACAATGCATAACAAAAATATGCTGTAGATATATGACATTATTATTGTATAAAATCTGAAATTAAATGTACCAGGACGCACAAGGCTGTATCGGTCACAAAACTAATACTTCCAACTGATCAGCAAAACGTTACTGCTACGTCAATGGAGAAAACAGTTGCGTGGTAGTGTCCACCGTGTTCATATAGCCCGCAAGACAACTTACAGTGGGTGGCGTCTGGAACGATTGGCCACATGTGGTTGCAAAATACATTTCTTATACTAAATTGATAACAGTTATTTCTTGAGAACACTTTTCTTGGAAGTTCTTGACTAATACGTTTGGTTCGACAAGTTTAGAAACATCGCAAAAATATAAGAAAAATTTCAACTGACCTAGTCCTGTCTGTCTCATTTGCGTGTAATATTATTGTATACTGTTAATTTTTTACTTGTTGACTGTCTGAATGAAACACAGTTTTCGTGGTGCGAAATACTGTAACATAAGAAAAATATCTAAATCGAACGGAGACGGCTTCCGTATACGTTCCGTTGCTGTAGGCGTTTCCGCCACATCGCGTTGCCACCCCTGGAAGCTGCTCGGTTGTAGTGCGGCTAGCCGAACAGAAAAGTCGTAAGTTCGAGGATCCTTCAACAAGGGTGGGCATTCCACCAAGCGAAGCGTCGCTTTGTCAGCGCCCACGATTCTCGTTCGGGAGGACGCCGGTTCAGATCCTCGTTCGACCATATAGGTTTTAAATTTTCCTCAGTTCCCCAAAAGCCGGGTTCGATTCCCGGCGGGGTCAGGGATTTTCTCTGCCTCGTGATGACTGGGTGTTGTGTGCTGTCCTTAGGTTAGTTAGGTTTAAGTAGTTCTAAGTTCTAGGGGACTGATGACCATCGATGTTAAGTCCCATAGTGTTCAGAGCCATTTCCCCAAGAGCGCTTAAGGTGAACGCCGGGATAGTTCCTTTGGAACGTGTGGCCGAGTTCCTTCACATCATTCACAAATCCGACTTTGCGATCCGTATTTAATGACCTCGTTGACGACGGGAGGTTAAACAAACGCCTCCTTTTTTCGGGCAATGCACGCGTGTCTCCCCTGTCGCCTCGGACACCTGTAAGCGTACTTTAATAAGTCTCTGTACGTACTATAATGACACTGCGATTGAATACGGTCTCCTCAAAGAAAATAAGGTGCGGATTTTTAAAAGTATTTTTTATTTTACTCATTTATTTATTCTTTGGGACCGTAAATTCGAGTCCTTCCAGTACATTGAGGCATACTCCCTTTAAGTTCATTTTCAAATTTTTGTCAGTATTGGTGATAGACTGACTCAATGTTGCCGTACGTGCCGCAAATGCGGTTTCGTCTTGCGATTGTTTGTGCTCCCCACATCCAGCTCCTTCCTGTCTGCCATATGTATCATGAACTGCAGCCATTGCACTTACTACGGGAACTTGTTCCCGCTATTAAACGCTTTATGGCTGAACCTGAACTTTATCATAGTAGTCGTTGTGTTTTTACATTTACTTTACGAATTCATCTCTCAATTTTGTCAGAAGTATTTTCGTTGTAGGTTACTAGCACATACATTTTGTTGTCATTCTTACCTGTGACTCAACCATCACATACTTCTTTATAATATTATAAATTTTAACAACGGCGCAGTTTTTATGTCCACCTGTCGCGACCACGACCACTGAACATTTTGTTCAGCTCTCTTTCTACATGATAATAGAGGAACGACGATCTTAAGACCACACACCATTGCATTCGTATTTGGCCAGTCGTATAGTTGAGATTGGCACAAGCACTTATTGATAACGACATCCGCACATGCTAAAGTTTTCCATTTTTTCTATAAATTTTAAATGTAAAATGTTTATACAGTTTTCTTCCTCAAAACTCCATTTTAAAACTAATCGTAGGGTACTGAGAAGTTGTATTTTCTTTTACGTTTTCAGGTCGTTTCTTTGTGTAATAAAATCGAAACATCTATGCATCCCCTGAATAATACGTCATCTTCTCTTTTCATTTAAGAATTGTTTTTTCCACATTATTTATGAAAATATCGCCCAAGGTCCTAGAAAAACTTTAAAAAATTGGCAATTCGTTCCTCTGCCGATAAATTTTACCCTAAATGTGAAGTAGTTTTTAGACAGTACTACGACGGTTGTCCACAAAGTAATGCACCGCATTTTTTCTTCAACAATCCTTTACTGAACATAATGAGAATTATATACATGAAAGAATGGAGTTTGATTTACACACCCTATTTTTCTACGTAATCTCCATCCCGTTCTATGGCCTTCCTCCAGTGCCTTGTCGGTACCAATCCTTGCCCTGGTAGAGGAGCCAGTGTTTCACTGTGTGAATCACATCCCCACAGTCCTCAAAATGTCTTCCACGACTGGCATCCTTCAGTGGCCCAGACAAATGAAAGTCCGCGGGGGCTAGGTCAGGTGTGTCCGGTGTGACAGCCGACCGCTGCAATTCGTGGAGCTCCGCCGAATCGCCTTCTGATGACCTCACCATCTGTGCTCAACGACTAACTGTACTTCTGTCGATAGCAGATGCTCCATAGACTGTGTACAAGCGCTTGTGAATATTCCCCACAGTTTCTTCCTGTGAAGTGAGAAATTCAGTGGCGGCTCGTTGCTTGTAGCCATTTTGAAACTGTGCTGCACCGACACTGTTTGTAGAAAGCGCTCAGTCAGGAGACTTGACATGATCCATACGTAACGTTTCACATTCGTATGACTGTTTTCGGCTGAGAAAATAAATGCGGTTCATTACCTTCTGAACAACCCTCGTAGTTCCAACTTTTCCACCAGTTGAATCACTTCTCGTATCGCTATTTTTTGCATAGGAGGAGATTGTTTTTGAAGATTTCAATCCTGTATTTAACTTGGAATTTTGTATGTACTTTGGAATGTGCTATCACGCTGGCGACGCCATTCATGTATTATTATACTGTCTTTCTTTCTTCAGCAAATTCGTAACTGAAAGACCCAGTATTTATACCTATGTAGATACCTGTACTTGTCACTCGCCCCTGATGATGAGCACTAACACTCGGAATCGCAAAAGGAAAAATAAATTCCAAATAACAGAGAACACCCACTATGACAGCAGCCAGGACCACAGGGGATTGATTTATTAGGTGACGTATTAAAACTCTGAAATACTGCATTGATTATGGCAAGTTACTAGCCGAAACCGAGACTTGCTTTAATAAATCCTGAAACGAAAGGACGGCTGATTGGTGTTCTCCATCATTTTGGAAGTCATACCACAGTCGCTGAGTCCATTCCACATTCCTGATGGAAGGTAACATAAAAAAGAAATTACTTGTCCAGGCCTAAGCGGAAACAACCGTATTTAATGAGTCGAAAATACGGGATGGTCTCTGAGCGCACACTACCACAGTATAGACAGCGCGTTCGTTGGATGATCAGGCTCCCGGCAGAGTTGCTTTTACAGATTTTTACCGTATTTTACACGCGTGCCCGTTGCGCTAATGTTTCTATTGAGGACGCTTATCTGATCTATTTCAGCAATTTGCCTCCGTGCTTTCCGGGCAGCTCCGTCCATATATAAACTTTTTTCCCTGCAGAGCGCCGCGCTTTCAGCGGTCCAGATGCTGCTGCTCTGAATTGCAAACAACATGAATTATTCATGCCGGCCTGATAAAGTGAATACACTCGAACTTTTAAGTGTTGTGCGCGCCGTAGAGGAGATGTTGCCGTCGGTGTTTCCTCGCGGTAATAACGGACGTTACGTTCTACATTAGCAGCCAGTATATCAAAATAATGTTAATGACCGCTATTCGGGCGTTCAAACTTGCGTCGGTTCTCTCGTTTTCACCGAAGCGTGAGCGGCGAAGCGAGGACACAAACGACAACCAATCAACGTCCGCGCCAACACTCACACGACTTAACCGCTGCATTTAGCAATACTTCAAGCAGCGCCGAGTGCAAATGACAGCGTTAATAGTGCTGGCAGAGATCAGTTTATCTATCGGATAGGCCGAGTCTATCACTCAACGGCTAATTGTCGGGGCTGGTATGGAGAACACATCGTCTACCGGCGCCGTGGTCGCCACCTCTTAGGGACGCGACGTGAATAGCACCCTAAACACGTGAGTGCTGCTCAAAGTGTTCAGCGGGCGTCCACCTGGGAACGGGCGGCCGCATTCAGATGCTAATGTACTGGCACCGCCATCCGATGCACAGGTGGGCAACCGCAGCCACTGGGAGGCATCTGTCCCGTGGCACATAGCACGTCACTCACCGGCGGCATCGGTGACCTGTCTAAAACAGTGAGGCGCTGCCCGGGAGAGAGTATCGTACACCGTTAACGTTATGCTTCTACTCACCTCTGTACTAAGGTATAATTTAAAAATGGATTATCGATTATCCTACTAAAGTCGACCTCGACATTTAGCATCAAACTCTCACCCTATCCCACATTGATACCACACAGATTCTGTCTTACTTCGGATGCTGAAATCTGTTAAATTCATCACCCCGTATTTTACTACCATGTACTGAGGATCTATAACAAGTAAATACCTTAAGAGGATAATACGTGTCATAGGGGACCTATTCATTCCACAAAGAAAAAAAGACAACTAAAGATGCCACAACCAGGTCAAACATTTTTGGGGATTAAGAGAAACGAAAACTGTGTTTCTGTAAGAAGGTCGACCCTTCTTGATTCATTGCTATCCAAAATTGCATGACATATTGGCAATGGTAGCTACAATGCAATATTAAAATTCAATCGAGTGGTTGTTTCAAAAGCGACATTAACTCAACTAATGCTGCAGAATAAAAGATATTGTTTTACACATACAACTATAACGGAAACGGTTAAGGTGAACTATACCGACAAAGTACGAGTATTATTCATAATGTTTAATTCTTCACATCTTCAGGAATATTACAAACCCACAAATTCAAAGTCGAGCGTTGGAATCAGCAAAAATATTCATTTCAGATAAGACATTTTATACATAATTTCGCATTAGTTTGAAATTTCCTAAAGGTTACATTTACTTTCTTACAGTTACTTTTTTTTCTAAGAAGGGAAAACAACTTGTGGAAAGAATACTGGAATCAAGTGCAGTCGCTACCACATTAATATACCCTCCGAATAATTTAATATGCCAAGCATGAACTCTTCTCAGTTAAGAATATTCAAAATTAAAATAGCGCTGGCCGTCAGGCAGGTTATTTATATTAGGAAGTACGTAGCTGTACCTGGTTTTTGTAACCTCACATCCCTTGAACTACTGAGGACAGGCATGTCTATGAATATATTTGCGAGAAATGCAAAAAAGGCAGAATAAATAACACATTTATGTGAGTGCCTTTTTAAAGTAGGTTGGCAACGGTGGGAAACATGGTCAACGGCTGTTGTTACTGTGAACTTGTATTTCAAACTGTGTTTACAAACTAAATATCGTGACTCGTGTTTACGAAATAAACACAAAGGTGGTTATGCATTGTGCATTCCAACGAACTCGGACAATTCCAAAAGGGCAATCAGTTAAATCAGTAAGTGGCGCGAAACAGCATATCCAGACACTCTGGGATGATAATGGCATTGAAACAGAGGATGACACGCGTAAAGCTGAAATACTAAACACCTTCTTCCAAAGCGGTTTCACAGAGGAAGACCGCACTGCAGTTCCTTCTCTAAATCCTCGCACAAACGAAAAATGGCTGACATCGAAATAAGTGTCCAAGAAATAGAAAAGCTACTGAAATCACTCAACAGAGGAGCCGTGTACCGTAAGTCTCTAGAGGAACGGAAGGTTCCAAATGATTGGAAAAGGGCACAGGTAGTCCCAGTCTTCAAGAAGGGTTGTCGAGCAGATGCTCAAAACTGAAGACCTATATCTCGGACATCGATCTGTTGTAGAATTTTAGAACATGTTTTTTGCTCGCGTATCATGTCATTTCTGAAAACCCAGAATCTACTCTGTAGGAATCAACATGGATTCCGGAAACAGCGATCGTGAGAGACCCAATGGCTTTATTTGTTCATGAGACCCAGAAAATATTAGGTAGAGGCTCCCAGGTAGATGCCATTTTCCTTGACTTCCGGAAGGCGTTCGATACAGTTCCGCACTGTCGCCTGATAAACAAAGTAAGAGTCTACGGAATATCAGACCAGCTGTGTGGCTGGATTGAAGAGTTTTTAGCAAACAGAACACAGCATGTTGTTCTCAATGGAGAGACGTCTACAGTCGTTAAAGTAACCTCTGGCGTGCCCCAGGGGACTGTTATGGGACCATTGCTTTTCACGGTACATGTAAAGGACCTAGTAGATAGTGTCGGAAATTCCATGCGGCTTTTCGCAGATGATGCTGTAGTATACAGAGAAGTTGCAGTATTTGAAAATTGCAGCGAAATGCAGGAAGATCTGTAGCGGATAGGCACTTGGAGCAGGGAGTGGCAACTGACCCTTAACATAGACAAATATAATGTATTGCGAATACATAGAAAGAAGGATCCTTTATTGTATGATTATATGATAGCGGAACAAACACTGGTAGCAGTTACTTCTGTAAAATAAGCGTGATAGCGTTACGGAGATGTTTTGCAAACTCAAGTGGCAGAGTCTGCAAGAGAGGCGCTCTGCATCGCGGTGTAGCTTTCTGTCCATGTTTCGAGAGGGTGCGTTTCTGGATCAGGTATCGAATATATTACTTCCCCCTACTTATACGTCCCGAGGAGATCACGAACGTAAAATTGGAGAGATTCGAGCGCGCACGGAGGCTTTCTGGCAGCCGTTCTTTCGGCGAACCATACGCGACTGGAACAGGAAAGGGAGGTAATGACAGTGGCACGTAAAGTGCCCTCCGCCACACACCGTTGGGTGGCTTGCGGAGTATAAATGTAGATGTAGACAATGCGGCACCCCACAAGTCCAGAATTGCTACAGAGTAGCTCCAGGAACACTGTTCTGAGTTTAAACACTTCCGCCAGTCACCAAAGTCACAATGCGGCACCCCACAAGTCCAGAATTGCTACAGAGTAGCTCCAGGAACACTGTTCTGAGTTTAAACACTTCCGCCAGTCACCAAAGTCCCCAGACATGAACATTATGGACCATATCTTTGATGCCTTGGAACATGCTGTTTAGATCTCCCCCCTCTCGTACTCTTTCGGATTTATGGACAGCCGGTCGAAGTGGCCGTACGGTTAAAGGCGCTGCAGTCTGGAACCGCAAGACCGCTGCGGTCGCAGGTTCGAATCCTGCCGCGGGCATGGATGTTTGTGATGTCCTTAGGTTAGTTAGGTTTAACTAGTTCTAAGTTCTAGGCGACCAATGACCTCAGAAGTTGAGTCCCATCGTTCTCAGAGCCATTTGAACCATTTATGGACAGCCCTGCAAGATTTATGGTGTGAGTTCCCTCCTGCACTACTTCACACGTAACTCGCGTCCATGCTACGTCGTGTTGGGGTACTTCTGCGGCTCGCTGGGGTGTACCAGTTTCTTTGGCTCGTCAGTGTTAAATTGCAGCTAATGAAATACGGAAAATGTAAATTAGCAACAGAGTAGGCGAAATTTTAAAACAGGTGTTGTCAGCTTAATCTTTATAATCATTGCTATTATCCATACCCAGCATTAGATGTTTATTAATCGGCAGGAGAATGACTCATATTGAGATGAACTAAATTAATCGTAATGAAATATAAGACATGCCTGACTAGGAATGGACTAACGTGTTTGAATATGAATTTGCTTCGATTCAAAACTCAAATGAGAGATAAGAAGAGGGTAGTTGAATCATGAGGAAACTGGCCGTAGGCCACAGATATTTCCTTATGAGACAGACGAGAAGGGTATTATTCTAACCTCAGCATGTCATTAGTATTCCACGTGATACTAAACGTTCGGAGGTCCTCCGTCCTCGGAGGGCACAAAAGGACCTATCTCGAAGAAGAAAAACAGCGACAGTGGTCTAAGTCCACGCCTGTAAGCAGCTGCGGGTGTTCATTTCATTGTAATTTTATTCTAACGAGCTGCTTGGTCACCGATGGTATCTGTTCTTTCGGACATTGTAGGTATATACTGAACGTACTTATATAATTAATACCCGCTAAATTAGTCGTCCAAGTGCTCTTCTATTGTTTCCAGACTTTCTACCTATTGTGATTAGAAGGTATCACTTCCTCTCTCCATAGTAAGATGCCTGACAGGGAGATATTAATTTTGTGCCCTCCAAGTCCTTGATGTCAACAGTGAGGCGTATCAGTGTCCGTCCACTAGATGAGAGATAGTGGCAGGTAGTAACCTTCTGCAACTCGCGGCGTTTTCTGTACTATAGGACGCTAAAAAAATAAATCAAATTCTGAGCCCCGATTCCTCAACGCCACAAATCCAATTTGCGGATTTCACCAGCAATAAACGATGAACTTAAGTGGCTGCCGTCCATTCCAGGTGACTGGTCGCAGGGATCACTTACCTGTGCTACATAAAATCTCCGACATCGCAGCGGCAGGAAGAATATCCTGCAAGAATGGGACCAATGACGACTGCAGTGAAGCGTTCAGCGTGATGGAAGTGAAACCCGTCCTCAAATTCCTGCCCATTTCAATGCTGAGCCATCAACAAGTGCCACCGTGACAACCAATCAACGAAACATAATTTTGCAGCGAAAGACTCATTCGTGTACCCTTTATGAGTGCACGACACAAAGCTTTGCGCCTCGCCTGGGCCCGCCAACGCCGACATGGGACTGGTGGTGACTGGAAACATGTTGCCTGGACGGACAAGTCTCGTTTCATATTGAATCGAGCGAATGAACGCGTACGGGCATGGAAACAACAGCGTGAATCCATGGAATCTGGATGTCAGCAGTGCACTGTTGAAGCTAGTGGAGGCCCTATAATCGTGTGGGGTGTGTGTAGTTGGATTGATATGAGACACCTGATACGTCTACATACTACCCTGAATCCTGCAGGGCTGTCCATGAATCCGTAAGAGTACGAGATGGGGGAGATCTCTTCTGAACAGCGTGATCCAAGGCATCCTAGATATGCTCAATAATGTTCAAGCCTGGGGAGTTTGGTGGCTGGCGGAAGTGTTTAAACGCAGGACAGTGTTCCTGGAGCTACTCTGTAGCAATTCTGGACCTGTGGGGTGTCGCATTGTCCTGCTGGAATTGTCCAAGTTCGTCGGAATGCACAATGGCCATGAATGGATGCAGGTGATCAGACATGAAGCTTACGTACGTGTCACCTCTCAGAGTAGTATCTAGACGTATCAGGGGTCCCACATCATTCCAACTACACACACCCCACACCATTACAGAGCCTCCACTAGCTTGAACAGTCCACTGCTGACATCCAGATTCCATGGATTCACGCGGTTGTTTCCAAGCACGTACGCGTTCATCCGCTCGATACAATTTGAAACGAGACTCGTCCGACCAGGCAACATGTTTCCAGTCATCAGCAGTCCAATGTCGGCGTTGGCGGGCCCAGGCGAGGCGTAAAGCTATGTATCGTGCAGTCATCAAGGGTACACGAGTGAGACCTTCGCTGCAAAATTATGTTTCGTTGATCGGTTGTCACGCTGACACTTGTTGATAGCTCAGCATTGAAATGTGCAGGAATTGGCGGAAGGGTTCCACTTCCATCGCGTTCAACGATTCTCTGCAGTCGTCATTGGTCCTGTTCTTGCAGAATTTTCTTCCGCCCTCTGCAATGTCAGAAATTTATCTTTTACCGGAAGCCTGATGTTCACGGTT
This sequence comes from Schistocerca piceifrons, assembly GCF_021461385.2. Lineage (NCBI taxonomy): Eukaryota > Metazoa > Arthropoda > Insecta > Orthoptera > Acrididae > Schistocerca > Schistocerca piceifrons. The sequence goes on along the minus strand of NC_060140.1, from coordinate 28,961,725 downwards.
CACTTGTAAAATGGTCGTACGGAAAAATCTCCACTTCATCGCTACCTCGGCGATAGTGTGTCCCATCGCTCGGGCGCCGACTACAACACCACGTTCAGACTCACTTAAATCTTGATAACCTGCCATTGTAGCAGCAGTAACCGATCTAACAACTACGCCAGACACTTGTCTTACATGGGCTTTGCCGACCGAAGAGCAGTTTTCTGTTTGTTTCTGTATCTCTGTATTTGAATACGCATGCCTATACCAGTTTGTTTGGAGCTTCGATGTATTTCCCCTCTGTACATCAATCACACAATGTTACGATTTGCTCTAATAGATGTTACGTTTTTCTCCATAGATTGACAGGGTACAGTGTTTACATAACATTTTCACATCAAACGGAAAATGTATTAGAATCTATGGTTTATTTTTCTTTTTGTTTAGGCAGAGACATAGTGTTATTAATTGTATATTTATCAGCAATACGAAACGATGCAACTGCTTCTAAATGTCACGCCGTTCGCCGTTATGTGTAATAACATATTGGCAGTGAAATACTGCTAAGAAAATGGCGAAATTTTTAAAAATGGTTCAAATGGCTCTAAGCACTATGGGACTTAACATCTGAGGTCATCAGTCCCCTAGAACTTAGAACTACCTAAACCTAACTAACCTAAGAACATCACACACATCCATGCCCGAGACAGGATTCGAACCTGCGACCGTAGCAGCAGCGCGGTTCCGGACTGAAGCGCCTAGAACTGCTCGACCACAGCGGCCGGCGCGAAATTTTTAAAAAGTGCAATGAAATCAACTCTATATTTTTTGCGTACGTTATTAAAGTTACGAATATAAGAAACTAGTATTTAAAATAAATGAACGAAAAGAGCTACATTCTGGATAAACACAAAGTTACAAGTGAAATATCTGAAAACTGACGTGATGCTTTGGAAAGTGTTTTCAAGAAATTACTTGATTCAGTTTCGGAAAAAAACATCCGTTAAATTTACCGCTGCTTTCTTTCTATTAACGTAGATTTCAGTTTCTCCTACAGATTCATTTTGTAACCTTCATTTATAGCGGACCACATCCAGAGGTCGCCACTAATGCTAGAAAAATTGTAACCTGTGTCTTTGAAGTGTGTGGGTACCATAAATTTATCTGCTGTATCATATGGGAATGCGCGTACGTGTTCCGTGAATAGTGTGTGAAAGTTGTGTGTAGTTTGTCCGATGTCTTGCGCAGGCCATCCACTACAGGTAATATTGTAAATCCCATTTTTGATGAAACGTACAAAATTTCAACTAATGTCGGAACAGTTTTCATAGTCGGTGCAGGGACGACACGAAAAGCATACTAGGTGAGGATGGTATACATGGCAAAAATAAGTCTATTGTGATCAAACATCGACTTTGAGGAAGAAATTTCTGACAGTATAGGTTTAGAGGACAGCATTGTAAGGAAATGGATCACAGACTCTGGAAACGCCAAAAAAATTAAATTCTAACTATATGAAAAGTGGTGCCACAAAAAGATGTTGAAAATAGGTGGAACGATGAGGTATAAGAAGGTACTGCGGAGAACCGGTCAGGTGGGAAACCGGTGTGAAGCATTTATAAGAGAAAGGGGGCAGAATATAGGAAATATGTAAATACATAAAGGAATAACTTCCAAGCTATTCTCTGAGAATTTTAGTAATTTAGAATTTTTTCATCGGTCTCATGTCTCATGACAAGATTTTTCATTTCCCTCCAGCTCACACCGCGGTAAAATATTCCTGCTCCCTTTCTTATTAATACCTGTCCAATACTCTATCATGTCACTAACGAGTTTCGCATGCCTTTTCGACTACGCCAAGCGATGATTTTCAAGGGTCACTGGCAGTTTTTCATACCTCGTAGCTGAAGTTCATCAAAGAAAAACTGGAAGCAAAAAAAGCGATAAAATAACTCACAAAGGTAACGAGGGTTGTTTTATATGGCTTAGGCGTTTCTGTCTCCAGCAGCCAGTAGCTGGTATAACAAAGGCTAAACAGCTACAACGTAATTAAAATAACACAATAATTACCTACGCATGGACCTCATAAACAAAGTTAATTAAATCTACGCCGCAGTCATAAACAAATATTTGCGTTATGTTTTTTTTGTGCTGGTTGGTACCACAGCACTGCGTGTTCGTTGCCAGATAACGACTTTCGCAAACCCGCACAAACAATTGGGTGCTCCTCGGTAAGCACGGGTTTCGACCGCAACAGATTACCCTAAAGTACACAATGGAAATTTACGAATAGCGAAGTATACGCTTCACTTGCTGGATATACCTATAAAAGGGCGCGAATTATAGTAAATTACGAAACAATGTGTTAGTGTTTAATTACTTCTTTCCATGGAAGAAGGTGTATGTCCAAAATGCAGTTACAAGCAGCTGAGAAGTACGACAAAGTTACCGTGCCATAGAAAGTTGTGCTTTATTTATCAGACTAGAGATACTGTGTATTCCAGTAATAATCGGTGATCGGTAGATTTCTTCAGATCAGTTTCACAGCATGAGAGGCAGTATAACACGTTCTGAGTTAAAAGAAATGAGCAGTTGGCAATTATCTGGCAGCGTGGAGCACCCTCTTTGACCCTGTTAACTGCAGCGACGTTTCGAGGCGTGGACTCCACGAGACGCTGAAGGTGGAGCCATTTATTACATCACCATTAGGGAGATCATACTCTTTCTTACATTTAACCATGTGTTCGAAATATTTTTATATTGCGTATACTGTGTTAAGCGTGTTATACTGCATTAAGAAAATAAAATTGCAGTAGTACAATTAAAAAAAAAATTCGGTTTTTTCTTCCTGTAAATGTCATTTCCACGCCGACGACCTCCAGCTCTTCCTTAGTGCCAGACCTGAAGATGTAAATACTGCGATTGCCCAGATGTACCGTATAACGGTATGTTTTCAGTAGTAACGTGGGAGAAAAACCTGGGGCTTAGACTAAATACAAAAAGGTCGCAAGTAATCCTAGTGTTGTGAACAGGCGAAACTACTTTCGTATGGCCGTAACAGTGGATTTTTTGAGTGCTCCCTGAGGTAACTTATGAAATATTAGCTCATTTTATTGCTAAACTAGACAGTTCTCTGCCGCAGGAGTGCTTGATAATTTGCAACAGTCATTGACTATTGAAGCATCACTTGATGGCGCTAATTAAGTAACTGTTATCTTGAAGTACAGTCCGTCATAAAATTTAAATCAATCGTCAGTCCGATGATTCTGATTGCTTCAGCTGAGTCACGAACTGTGACACAACCGTGCCATGGTCGGCTCTATATTGACCTCACCATGAGGCCGCTGCAGTGCTGAGAGGGGTGGAGGGAGAGAGGGGTGCGTGATGTCAAGGAGTGCCTCCGTTATGCCGATGCAGCTTGCAGCGCGCCCTTGCTAATGTCTGTGGCGTCGACATGCGTTGCCAACTTGGTGCGGCACCGATATCTCTGGACGATACCGCATTTAGTATCCCATCGTAAATTAATCAGTTCGTGGTCAGTTGCCCCTCATTCAACTTGACAATATCCTAGTACCAACAAGAACGCAGTGTGGAGACTGTCTGTAACATTCCACGAGCATTCAATTTGGGTAGAGAATACTGTCGCCACGGGTCGGAACACTTTAGCTTGCCTGTACGCCCTCTGAAACCTTGCACGTATTTCTACAGGATGCGAAAGCGAAGCCGTGCAGTCACACGTTCTACGAACCGGCGCTACTGTTGTACATGCCATGGGTAGTGAAAACAAAATATTGTTAAAACTAGCCACGAACGCTTTTTCTCGCTACATCTGAGCCATTCGTTGATGCGACCACGTCCGAGTGGTTGTGGTTAGCCAAGTTACGGGACTGTACCACATACTTCGTCTACTTCGCCCGTCTCATCAGTACACAAACATTCCAGTACCTTTATCCAGAGATTAAACACCTCAAGTTGACGCCTGACGTAACTCCTGTGGAACCCATCTGTGTCGCTATCGGTCGCAATCAACGCGTACGAAAATCAGAGGCTCGTTATTTACGCGGTTTACATGACCTGTGCTTGTCACAACTTCATAAACCTAACAACAAACTTGTCGGATCCCTGATACCCGTAATCATTAGTGTATTTCGTTCGAAAGAAGGACATACAAGCTATTAAACAGGTGGTCATAATGCTCGGGTTTGCTGCCGGGTGATGTCGTCGACCACCGCCGATATTTCGACAGGAGCACACCCTGCCATTCTCAAGGCACAAATGCAAGGAGGAAGCAATGTGCAAGGGAATTTAATACCTCTGTTCACAGAGGGGAAACAAGGAATATAGCACACACAGAACAAGTAATCGCAGAGTCTACACACAACCAAAGAAAACCAACATCAGAAATATCGATAGTGACTATTGATCAACAGGTGAGGTAGCACTAATTCTGTCCCTCTGTTTTTTGATGAGAGACAGCCGGATTCCAAGCAGCATTTAAACAAAATCCACCCTCTCTGTTTATAAGGTTGCTAGATAGTTTCATTTCAACAGCTTCCTTAATAACACTATCCCAATAGCTGGACGTGCAAGCCAGAATCTCCGTGTTGTTGTATTCCATAGGATGACCTGTGTTAAGGCAATGTTGTGCAATAGTAGATTAGCTCGACTGTTGTAGCGTGTGTGACGCTTATGTTCAATACTCCGGTCTTCCACAGTCCTGATTGTCTGACCAATATGTGACATGCCACAACTGCAAGGAGTACGATAGACCCCAGCCTTACGCAAACCAAGATCATCTTTTACGGACCCAACAGGGCTTTAATCTTAGAAGGTGGTCGTTAAACACATTTCACGTCATATTGCCGCAAAATACTGCCAATCCTGTTGGAAATGCTTCCTGCGTAAGGCAAAAAGCCCGATGCCTTAGGTGCCACTTTGTTGCTATTGTCACTCACCCGTTGCACAGAAGGCTCATGGCGCAAAGCACGTTTGACCTGCCTCTCACTATAACCATTCTGACGAAAGGTGACTTCGAGATGTGCTAGCTCAGCTGCCAAACTTTCAGGGTCTGAGATAACGTGGGCCCTGTGAACCAAGGTGCGAAGTACTCCTTCACGCTGAGCTGGATGGTGACGACTATCAGCTCGTAGATACAAGTCAGTGTGAGTAGGATTCCTATAAACACAATGTCCCAACGTACCATCAGTCTTCCTTGTGACCAACACATGAAGGAAGGGAAGGCATCCATTCTTTTCCACCTCCATAGTGAACTGAATATTCGGGTGGATTGAATCGAACTATCAAGCAACCTTATAAACAGAGATGGTGGATTTTGTTTAAATGCTGCTTGGAATCCGGCTCCTCACTCATCATAAAACAGAGGGACAGAATTAGTGCTACCTCAAATGTTGATTAATAGTCACTATCCATATTTCTGATGTTGGTTATCTTTGGTTGTGTGTTGACTCTGCGGTTACTTGTTCTGTGTGTGGTATCTTCCTCGTTTCTCCTCTGCGAACCGTGGTTTCAAATTCCCTTGCACATTGCTTCCTCCTTGCATTTGTGCCTTGAGAATGGCAGGGTGTGCTCCTGTCGAAATATCGGCGGTGGTCGACGACGTCACCCGGCAGCAAACCCGTAAGTTATCTGAACATTCAATTCGGCGGGAAAAGTTAAAGTGGTCATGTTTTCGCTTATCAGTCTATATGCGATGTAAAATACGTAGAGACCCTGTTAGATAAAACAAAGATTCTGATGGCCCTGATCTTACCAGTATAGATTAATGTTTAGACAAACTGAAATACAAAAATACATATTTAGTACGCATTTGCAAAAAGAACATTGTAGACAATTGTAGTGTAATTACGCGACGATTGCCTTGCTGAGGGGCACGGGACGTCAGTTAGAGAGCAAATTACACGACAGCCCACTAAAAAATCATTTCGCGTGTCACTACCCAGTTCACAATGGACGTCCAGTCAGAACGATCCTCTGCCAGTGTGCACCTCATAGCGCCACACTGTAACGAAACTTTTAAACATAGAATGTTAATCCTGAATGCACCTGATTATTTAATTGGGGAACGAAAGGAAATAGAATTTAATGAATAAGAACTCGTTTTGCAATCAAGGGTACTCTAAATTTCACTTTCGAAACCGGTAACCGAAATCCCAAAAGAACACAAATTACAAAAGTTGCAAGAATACCTATGTAAAAAAAAGAAATCAATCAAATTGTTGCATTGCCCAAAGGTAACTAATTTCAGAATTATGCAATATGAAGAGTTGCACAATGTGAATATAAGTTTCTGTCATCGTACGACTGTCAAACTTCAAATTCCGAATATGTTTATTACACCTTGCAACAAGATACGGACTGCATTATTCCGATTGCTTGGAAGTGGGAAATTAATGGCAGACACCGACTGAGAAATCGATGAATTTTGCTCTGACAGGGCCCGCGACCTACGACTCACTTTCCATGTGTCGGGGTTGAAACTTATGGGTGAGGGAATGCTGTCGTGTGATGGTAGAAGTTGTAATTTTTGATAAATATGAAAGTCCTAATTTTACTCCTGGAGATACGAAACTCAAGTGGTGACTGAGTAATATACAAGTGGTTTGGCTTCTGGTATCGGAGGGGATATTTCCTAACGTTTGTTTACATGCATGAGGGGAAGTTGCTATACTGATATAAATAATTGTGGCTGTTTGCTAAATGATTCGTGGTGTTTTCGGAATACTGGATTGCCAATGAATATTGTGTCTGGAATTAACTGGAATACGTCAATAACTTATCGGAAAATTCTATCTGAGGCATCGGAATCTTCTTTATGTGTTTGTCTGCAACCAAAGCTCGGATTTAGGAACCGTGGGTGACTACTGGTAGAAGTAAATTTTGAAACAATCTACTTTTCACCTTCATAGGAAGTTCATTGCCTTTAATGAGGAGATACGTTTGATAAAGTAGTCCATGGCCTCTATTACAAATGTTTTCCTCACACTTATGTCGTGTTAATCGGAGACAAGAATTATTCTTCGGTATTTGATACTTTTTCCAATGGATGTCAGTCTTCCAAATAACTTCCGGGAATTTAGCCAGGAAACACTTTCAGCGACCACCAATATTTCGGCGGGAGAACACCCCGCCATTTTCAAGGCAAACTGCAACGGACGGGCGACGTACATGCAATGCCTTGAAAATGGCGGGGTGTTCTCCCGCCGAAATATTGGTGGTCGCTGAAAGTGTTACCTGGCTGAATTCCCGGAAGTTATTTGAAAGTTGTATACGCCAGGAGTAACTCAGGTGTCACGATGTTAGTCTTATTTACTGAAAGATTGCCATCTTGAGACGTTATTTTGAAAGTGAAGAAGATAACTTGACTTTTTGCTGAACTGATGGCGATCTTCCAGAAGAGGGTCCAGTGGTGAATTTCGTCTAACTCATCCCGAACTTTACATGTCATTTAAATCGGGATCCAGCCGATCGTCGATGGAGCTCTATTACCATAGAAGAGGGAAAACTGATCACCTATTTGTTGCGGAATATCGTCTGTGTATAGGATAACTTGGCATCTATTTACTGCGGAATATTGTCTGTCTATAGTATAATTGGCCATATTTTTACTGCAGAATGTAGTTTATGTATAGGGAGGATAGGATGCGTCCCATTATAGAACGTTGTGCGGTCCAATAAATTCGTTTTTAGCAGTCACAATTCCAGTATTGTACAGTAACATTGCCTAGTTGGAGTGACTGACACAACGGTTCGCGCATTTTACCAAATCCAACTTGATTACGAAACAACATTTAAATACGTAAGATTACCGAACTAAGTCACTACACTTACGTAACAGCCGACTCGTGTTAGTGTGTCAATCGCCTGTGTTCAACGTCGACGTGCAATAACCATCCACAGATGGGAAGTGGCAGCACTAGCCGTAGAGGGCATATAAAGTAGATGGGGGAGGAATGTGGCGGAAAACAGTGTCATAACACAGAAACAGAGTTGCTGCGAACAAGTATTAGCCTTCACGTCATACATAGAATCGGGATTCCGAAAAGGATTGAAAACATCAGCAGTCTTTGTCGACCTCAGTGCAGCTTATGATACGATATGGACAGATGGTCTTATCATGAAATTTGCCAACATTATTCCATGCCTGAAATTGACAAACCTGTTGGAAAAAATGCTGAAAGTCCGATATTTCAAAGTAAACCTGGGGTCACAAAGTAGCAAGTCAAAAAGAATAAAAAACTTACTACCCCAAGGATCTGTATTGGCTCCATTGCTTTTTAATGTTTACATGGTCTTATCATGAAATTTGCCAACATTATTCCATGCCTGAAATTGACAAACCTGTTGGAAAAAATGCTGAAAGTCCGATATTTCAAAGTAAACCTGGGGTCACAAAGTAGCAAGTCAAAAAGAATAAAAAACTTACTACCCCAAGGATCTGTATTGGCTCCATTGCTTTTTAATGTTTACATCAGTGACATGACATACACTGAGTCAAGTAAGTTTTGCTACGCTGATGAGATGGCTATAGCTACTCAAAGCAAATTGCTAGAAGATGGTGAAAGAACTCTAACTGCTGACCTAGAGGTACTAAACCAGTACTACAAAAAATGGAGACTATGCCCAAATCCAAATAAAACAGAGACCTACGCCTTCCATTTAAATAACAGACTAGCAGACAGAAAACTAAATATTACTTTCAACGGAAAACGAATTAAACATTACAAATTTCCCAAATATTTAGGCATAACTCTTGACAGGTCACTTACCTTCAAGAAACACCTGGAACTAACTAGCCAGAAATTGAAAACCCGAAATAACACCATCCATAGATTAGCAGGTACCACATGGGAACCGGATGCAAATACACTACGTGTTGCGGCAATATCACACTTCTATTCCGTGGCAGAGTACTCTGCCCCTGTGTGGAGTAGGAGTGCCCACGTAAAGAAGATTGACGCCCAGATCAATGAAGCTATGAGGACAATAACAGGGACACTAAAGTCAACACCTTTAGAATGGCTTCATGTACTCTCAAACATCACTCCGCCTGAAGTCCGTAGACAGCAGGCAACAATTCAGGAATGGCAAAAAATAAATCACGCAGATAAAGCAAGAGTACTACCGATACACCAAGTACTAGATGACCGCTGTCGATATCGCCTTAAATCAAGAGCGCCAATATGGGAATACCTATGACTGTCACAAATCCCGGAAAACCAAGTGGAACAATAGTGAGATTAACCGACACAATATAGAGGACCCCAGCCAACAACTCCCAGGAATGCAGCTTCCTCGTAAAATCTGGTGCCAGCTTAACCGTGTGAGAACTGGACACGCGAGAACTAAATCCATGCTGTACAAATGGGGCGCTAATGATAACCCAATGTGTGACTGTGAAAGTGATGAACAAACATCACAACATCTAGTGCAAGATTGCCCACTGCGAAGATCCTGTGGTGACTGCAGAGACTTCGTGGAGGCCAGCCCCGCTGTCATTAAATGGCTGTCACATTTGGACATAACTTTTTGACGAATTGTAGCTGTGATTATATTTCAACTTTGCTCAGATTTAATAATGACTGGTGTTTGTTCTGTTTATATTATTATGTATGTGTGTATATGTATATTTGTATTTATATGTTACGTTATGTAAACTTACGATGTCAATACTGCACTTGCACTGGTAAAGCCATACGATGAATAAATAAATAAATAAACGGAGTGATTTAACTGTCGTCCAAACGGCATAATCATTACCTTTCGATGCAAGGGTGCAAGCATTTCCGTAACAGCTAAGTTTGTAAATAGTTCGCGTGCAGTCGTGGTTAAAGTATGCCCTGCATAGGAAAATGGCGCTCTCCAGAACCGGCGCTGAGGCGACTGTGGTGGACCACAGAGAGTGGTTGACGGATGGGGACGACGCCTGCTGAGATGTGCGAGGGCGAACAGACAGGCAACTGTTGAGCAACTAACGGCCCAGGTGAACCGAGGGGCTACCAACAGTGTACGTTCAGCGAACGTTGCTGCCTACGAGCCTCCGCTTTAGGAGCCGGCTGCATGCACCCACGCTGACGGGGGCTGGAATGTGCACGGCAGTGGCGCAACTGGACATTCACAGAGCGGCGACGGACGGCCTTTTGAGATGAATCACGTTTTATGGTCCACCCGACAGATGGCATTAGCGTCTACGGCGAGAAACGTCTGAAAGGAAACAACTAGCAACAGTCGTCGGAGCACTGTGATCCGGGGAATGTTTTCGTGGTATTCGCTGGGTAATGTCATTCTGGAAGACACTATGGATCAACACAAGTATATATTTATCCTTAGGGACTATGTACACCCCCATACGCAGTTTGTGTTTCCTCAGCACGATGGCATCTTCCACCATGACAAGGCAACGTGTCACACGGCCCTAACAGCAACAGGATGATTTTAATGTAGACCCCTGGTCACCAAACTCGGCTGCTCACCGAGAAACCTTGCATAGCTGGTTATGGCACTGGATTCACCATAGCTCCATATCCCTGTCAGTACCTTCCAAAACCTTACTGACACTTCCTGCACATCTTGCGCTGCAAAAGCTGTTTATTAAGGCTTTAAACGGGCAACTACATATATGTGGCTGGACAGTAGATGTCCATACAGATCCCCCAAAAGATACGTAACAGTACACAGAACTGCCCTCAAAATTTAAAAAAAGGCCTTTATTGGAGAGCTGTAGTGATACATGAACAATATGGTAAACAATGACATCAGATTTCGAAACTGCTTCTTACAGAAAAACGATTATTAAAAGAAACACACATTTCATAAAGTTCGTCAAAACATTAAGTTACATTAAAAAGATTTTTAACTATTTTCCGCATCTTCACTGAGAGAGACCTGTATGGCAATGCAAACTGGTTTGTCCTTGGGATGTGATGTGCGATGTCACCAGGAGCTGGTCGGAGGCGGCGTCGGAATCGTGGTAGTGACAAACCGGAAACGTTACGTCTCCTCGACAGATGTGTGCTGCACGTGGCAGTAACATTATTACTCCGTCCTCTGCCGATGGCTACAGGCTGTTTGGAATGAACTGCTAATATCTATATAGCGAATTTCGTCTGTGTACGACGTTAACAGGTTTGAAACACGATGCAGTTACTTATGTCACGTACTTGTTGTTTGACACAGGAGAAAATTCACTTCACCTCGTAGCCTGTGAAATTACGTTCAATCACTTTTGCCACGAGCACCACTTTCACCACTTCACAGACTGGCGAATAACTGTCAGCTGTGGAAAACAGCTTATTTTTTTTTATAGGGAATATTACCGTCCTTAGAAGAGAACGTAAAGCGTAAATGTTCCGTAGGACCACGAATTTAGGAAGACTGTATATTGGTTACAATATATTCGGATCAAAATGAATGGCCGGCAGGGATGGCAGAGCGGTTCTAGGCACTACAGTCTGGAACCACGCGACCACTGCGGTCGCAGGTTCGAATCCTGCCTCGGGCATGGATGTGTGTGATGTCCTTAGGTTAGTTAGGTTTAAGAGGTTCTAAGTTCTAGGGGACTGAAGTTAAGTCCCATAGTGCTCAGAGACATTTAAAATGAATGGCGACAGTTGAGTCAATCACTTATTATTCACAACCAAGTTGATATTTACAATTCAAAATATACATATTTTCCGTTGTGCATGGGCTCGCGGAAACGGGCTAAGAACAGCAGACCGACCGAGAGGCAATTCGCACACTGTCATTACCCTCGCCGCGGCGAGTGTTAACGTAAGTCGTGCTAAATCATGGAAGAGGACACAAGAAAATACATAATGATTGCGTCTTACAACCAAGTATTCCGTTCATAGCCTTTGGAACTGGTGCCTGAAAATCGCAGTCCCATAAACAAAATAAACTGAAACATAAAATATGAGTAAATAGAATGAGGTTGCTGCTACGCAGAGGACAAAAAAAGGATACAACATTAAAAAAACTGAGTACACTGTAGCTTCTGTATCATTACACTCAGTAAGGTACGTAGCTTGCAGATTGGCCTCTTGAAAGCCTCTTGCAAATAGTGAGCCATTCTCTCGTGCTCAGGGTGTATTCAACGATGGTCAGCTTTCAGTGTAAGTGTGGCAGGTTGTCTTCCCTGCTCCAGGCTGCACATTTTGACTGATGGCCTTCCACTTAGCCCGTTGCTGCAGGTGATGCAGGCAGTCGGAGGACCAGCGCCGCCGAAAGATCTGGAACGATTGCTGCAGTAGCTCCCACCTGATGAACAAGCTCTGTTTGACAGACCTTGATGTGGCTGAGGGATAATTGCGACTACAGTTTCAATCAAGAAATGACTTGGGATCAGCATGATCGCAAGATAGTGGCGTGAGGAGAAAAGTGTTGAAGCAAGCCTCATTTTTGCAAGTCAGGGTTATCGTCTCTTTGAATGTTGGAAATACGGTTCCCATATTCCACCAGTGTGTGATGACGCTTGAGGAATGAAGTGATATCGATGCGTTCCTCGCCTCAGACTGCTTTGCTGGTGCGACAGAGGACCTTAGCTCTTTCTTATGGCATGTACTGAAATGCAGAAACTTCCCAGGTGTCTAATACAGGCCATGAAATGACGTCTTCTTTAGGAAAAGCTGCCTGTTTCCTTGAATGTGTGCAGGAAATACCCTCGTGATGCCAGGTGAGCTGGGTTCAGCATTGCAGATACATGGTTCCATAACGTGACCATTGTGATGTACTGTACGTATGACACAGGGCACCCCACGAGTAGCTACATATAGCCTCATGGACCCAGCGTAGGTTCCCTTGAGCTTCGGTTCTCTCGCTTGTCTCTGTTCAATCTGAGAGAAGCGTTTGCCGCATTCTGGAAGAACGGCCTAATGGCTCGGCTCTTCGCAAAACGGGAAACGGTCAACGAATGTGCCTATCGATTCCTTCGTTATGTGTTCAAGAAAATGACCTTCTTTCTATTCTTCTTTTTTCGTTGTACCTTGGCGTAATTCTTCGATCACCCAAAACTGAACGCGTTTTAACGTCAGTGTAGGTTTTTACAAAGCTCGACATGACCGGCCGGCGTGACTTAACTGGAGACGTCTGCCGTTTGATACTGTTCTCATACGATCCAACCTAGTTCTGTCTCTTGAAGTACAGGGTTATCATCTCCTATGGAGATATACATTGACTTTCGAATGTACGGACAAAGTTCTGCTCCTAGCAATACGTTGATCTTTCCAAGCGACCAAACCTCTGGATCAGTAAGCTGCATTTTTGGCAAGTTTTTCGTACTAGCTCAATTATTTGTTCAACTAACGTGTCTGCGACCTACGCAAAACTGAACATTCGATAGAGGACATAAGTCTGCTTCTGAAAGAACCAACTTGAGGAGACACGCGGCTTTTAAAGAGTCGGTACTCTGCTGTAACGTTTGAAGTCTGATGCTTTGTGCACACGCTTCCTATATGAAGCATGACTGCGTCCAGAGAACTACAAATCTGCGATTTTCCACTGCTATCTTGCTGTCGCAAGGAGGCGGGCTTATCTTCAGTGAACAATAGCTCTATGTACTTGATTAATGTTCGCATTGTGCTCGTGTTATAAGTCACTTGGACGCACCCTCCCTGTTCCATCTCATTTGCGTTATGATTCTGTATGTAATACTGTATGGTGTCGTTTACCGCAGGTAGACACGTAATGGAGTCGCGGCCAGAAATCCTGTGAGTACAATTGTAGCACAAGCTGTTGCCCACGACAACGGCTTTGCGTTCGTTGCACTTGGCTTGAATTCCCAGCACTTGTCCAGTGCACGACTGTGATTGCGTATGACACATGCAGCAGTAGCAGAGACAAGATAGAACACTGATGCTGCTTTCCGTAGGACGCATTCTGTTTTTTATTAATTATGCCGTGACATGTCGGTACTGTAGCCTTGATGATTTTCGAGAAAACCCCACGTTTGTTGAAAAGGTGGATAGGTGTTACAGCTCAGACTGGCTTCGAATTCCCCTCTAACAGACAGTTCAACCCGTTGTAATTACATCACAGTTCCTCGCACATGTTGAAAGGAGACATCTGTATGTAATGCCATCAGCATATACACAATGCTTAAAGCCTCGTTGAGCAGTGCACAAAGTTCATTTGCACATGGTTTTGTCACTGCCGGTAGCGTCAGCAATTTCCTCAAGTGTGCCGACGCTGTCACTCGAGGATTGTTGTATCCGTTGCAGACCAAATTAAAGGTTACCTTAGAGTTAATGTTGGTCACTAGGAGATGAGCAACATCCTCTAATTTTCATTATTCACGACGAGACTCACAAACGTGTCGTCAAAATGACAGAACTGCGCTGCCTCACCGTTCAATGGTGGGAGTTTGATGGTGCGCAGCCCCATTTTACGTTTTGATATAGTCAAGGCAGACTCAGCACCTAACGAAATCTTGTCTGTTGCGATGGTGTCATTTATCTGAATCGCTCTCATTTCTTTCGAAACGTCGAAGATCATATTTTCGGACGTTTCTGTGTCTTTAGCATGAGTCTCTACATTATCAAACAGTTCGAGCTGTGACGACGCGTCCTCATACTCCTCCACGATCTTTGGCAACTGTTTTAGCTTGACAGGAATATTCAAAGTGACTGATTTGCCTGTTACGTCGAATTCGTTTGCAAACTTCAACAACCATGTCAAACTTGCTTTCGCCACTGAGTGTGTGCTTACAAGTTTCCATCGTAAAACTTCGGCCACAGCGGGTGTACGAGCCCTTGGAGGGGTGGCCTACTCACCATTCTGCAGCAAGTATCACCAGAGAGGGCAGCGCTCTCCAGTGGCTCGGACGAATGTAGCGACTCAGCAGCGATTGTTGAGTTTTGACTTGCGTAAAACCTCATTACGTAGCAGACGAAAAGTGTTGGAACAAATCTGTGCATCTCGCGCCAGAGTAGTCCATTTAATACAGCAGACAGCAACGATTGTCTACCCACGTACGCATTGCCCGTTCAGTTTGCAGCCATCTACGAGGTTTCCACCAGTCGAAACAGTTTAACAAGTAAGACGTCAAAAAAAAAAAAAAAAAAAAAAAAAGCCAATACATTCTCTTTCAAATCCATGCCGTATTTGGAAACCAAGTGTTCAGCTGTGGTTAGTGAACATTTTATTCTGACGTTGTGCCGAACCGCCAGCCACTGCATACATGGCAGCCCTCTCTGTTGTTATAAAATTATAATTACCAAATTACTATATGTAGTCGAATTAAATCGGGTGATGCTAAGGGAACTAGATTAGGAAATGATACACTTAAAGTAGTAAAGGAATTTTGCTATTTGGGGAGCAAAATACCTGATAAATAACTGATGATGGTCGAAGTAGAGAGAATATAAAATGAAGACTGGCAATGGCAAGGAAAGCGTTTCTGAAGAACAGAAATTTGTTAACATCGAGTATAGATTTAAGTGTCAGGAAGTCGTTTCTGAAAGTATTTGTATGGACCGTAGTCATGTATGGAAGTGAAACGTGGACGATAAATAGTTTAGACAAGAAGAGAATAGAAGCTTTCGAAATGTGGTGCTACAGAAGAATGCTGAAGATTAGATGTGTAGATCACATAACTAATGAGGAGGTATTGAATAGAATTGGTTGGGGAGAAGAGGAGTTTGTGGCACAACTTGTCTAGAAGAAGGGATCGGCTGGTAGGGCATATTCTGAGGCGTCAAGGGATCACCAGTTTAGTACTGGAGGGCAGCGTGGAGGGTAAAAATCGTAGAGGGAGACCAAGAGATGAATACACTAAACAGATTCAGAAGGATGTAGGCTGCAGTAGGTACTGGGAGATGAAGAAGCTTGCACAGGATAGAGTAGCATGGAGAGCTGCATCAAACCAGTCTCTTAGCTGAAGACCACAACAAAAATTACTAAATACCGAAAAACAAGAATAAGAATGTTGATATGAAATTCGTGTAATAACATCAGGAAAGCAGTAAACAGTTATACTTCATACTACAGGAAATGATACCTGAACCAACAAAGATCTGGATAAAGTGAAAACAAAAGAACCTTAGTATCCATCTGAAGATGACATTTTTGGTCCGATTATGCTGTTTTTTAATGAAAATTTTAACTTATTTGCGTAAACTTACTGTCTGTAAATAATTACCTTATAAAACAACTTGTGTTTTAATTTTTAAGAGGATTTACAGAGTACCGATTGACTAAATTTATCATATAAAGAAACAATCGCTACTCAGGTTACTCAGCTTAGCGCCTACGAAAAGTATATATTGGTCGCTCATGTAGTTCGATTCAAGAATTTGTCATTCCTGTAGTTCCAGGCTGTGTAGTTGTCCTTACCGCACAGGTAGTAAATACACTAAAAAAATCGACGCACTACAAAGGAATTATCTGAACGGGACAGAAATCGGTAGACGTGATGTGCATGCACAGACTAACAAAACATTAAAATTTCAGAATGATTGGATGGTTCATTCTAGAGACAGAGATTCAATAACTGAGCAAGTCAACAACGTGTTGGTCCACCTCTGCCCTTATACCGGCAGTTGTTTGGCTTGTTACTGATTATAGAGTTGTCGAATGTCCTGAGGTGTATCCTGGCTGGAGGATCCTGTCCACAATGCGTACACAAGTAGCAAGAGATCCACCGACCCTGCTGACCAAGGTGGTGTTTGGCAGGCGCGAAGACAGGCAGCAGAAACTCGAACCGTGCGCGGGTGGTAATTATGTCGCTGAGATGTAAGCGTGGGATGGTTTGCCGAGAACAGATTGGAACTAGGACGTCGTCGACGTCCCGCCCTGCTGTAACAGTGCTGCGAATGACCACCAAAGCTGTGCTGTTGTGAAATAAAGTGGCACCCCAGACCGCCACTCTTTGATACCAGGCCGCACAGTGGGCGGACAGTTAAGCTGGTAGCCCAACACTGTCGGAGGCGTCTCTAGGCACGGCTTGCTGGTCATCGGGGCTGACATCGAAGCGAGACTGATCACCGAAAACAGTTATACTCCAGCCAATGAAATTCCAGGCCAAACTGTGTCTGTAGACGTCCCGCATATCGGTGGGAGGACATCCAACAACTCTAACAATCAATGCCAGTCCACATAACCTCTTGCGTAAGGGCCAGAAGTGGAGCATCACGTTATTGACTTGCTGAGTTCCTGAAGCTGTTTCTCTTGAGTAAATCATCCAATTTTTCTAAGATTTTAGTCGTTTGTTTGTATCTGCATATACATCACATCCACCGATTTCCGCCCAGTCAGATAAATCCTTCGTTGTGTGGTTTCTGACAGTGGTTTTTTCTCCTAGTAAGCCGTATGAGTAACAAGTTTTGTCAGAAATGACGTACCAAGAAATACTTATTTTTGCACGTGGCCATCTGTTCTGTTCCTACATTAGTACTAGGGTACTCCGTAGTTAGGGTTGTCATCACACTTGCATTACCGCCATTTGTGTAGCAACGTTGGTGGGTTTTGCTCCTGGCAGTCCAGGGCTCCTATCCTGATAAAGCTCCTAAGGACAGGAGGGGTGTCCTACTCCAAGACTATTTTCCGTTTTCAGTCGTCTATAAGAACTCTGGTTCAATTTGTCCAGGCGTAACCAGAGCGATACACGGGTGTGATCACGTACGTTCTGAGAGGTACCCACATGCCTTGCTCATACTGTGGCATCAAGCAGTCAGGCCTGCAAGATGAGTGGTCTGCCAAGCGAGTGGATTCATTCTTATTTATCGAGCAACATGAACTCTCGTACTCACAATTAAGTTACAAATTATCCTCCTGTATGAATAATACGCAAGGGAAACGCACATCTGACTATCAGTAATTTACAGAACTCTTACTGTTCACTACGCACTGACAAAACCACATTTTCCTGTTTTTTTTTTTTTTTTTTTTATTTAACGGCTTTTATCAACACGTGGCCATCACACTGAATATGAATGGCGCACACATTATTAATTCTGGATATCATGACAACATACAATTCGAAGGAAAAGGCCACCAATCTTTTTCTTTTCACTATCTTATGTATTCCGATAAATTCTATAACCTAAACACACAAATTCTATAACCTACAACAATAACACATGAGAAATTCCGCCCAGTGGGTATGGCTTTACATTGGTGATTCTCTATCTTATGGTCTCGTAATTATTTAACGCTACAGTGCACTTTCTGGATAGGATGGTGGATCTTTTATTATATTTCACACTTCGACTCTCACAGTCATCATCACGAAACTTTCCTCCAGATCCAGCGGTACAGAAGGAACAAGCATAACCCACCACCTCTGAAACTACCTTGCTACTCTCCCATGCAAACCACACATACTTAAATTACATGACATACACCACACTACAACATGAAATACAACACAGGGAATAGTCACAACATTATCACTTTCAGCTTTCCCACTTCAATTAATATTTATCCCAGTTTCACACGACACTGCCCCACTTCGTAATTCTACTTTCCTACTATGAACTCTGGAGATATATGCACGTCTTCCTGTGCAATGCAAGCCAAGTGGCGTTGCTGGATAGACGGCTGACTCCCCTTGCTTCTCTCTCAGAGTATTATAGTTTGAATCAAGCATCACACGGAAACACATCACGCAAAGTAATCTTAAGAACATATTCATCACACACACGAGTCCTCAACTGATACCATGGACGAGTACTTCTCTTTATCCTTTGTCTCATACACAGATTGAGACTCACACAGTACTCACCACGTGGAAATACTCGTCTCTAATTTCAAGTCCTGCACACGCTATTTCTTAAATATTTCAACTTATAGTACACACGCTAGTAATTCAGCTTAACTTAAGCACACAGAAGTACTTCAACTTATTGCTACACGTGGTTTCATTGTGACCGTTGGTCACTTCTGAAGATTATTACGATCCCATTAATATTACCTGCCTGACATTTAATTCTCCCCACAAAAGTTCCTGAAATAGAGAAATTATTATTTCAAAGTACTCTTAAATATTCCGCATGCATACCATGTCTCCACTCTTTTGTCTTTACGGAGCACACCTAAGACAGGTCTTAACAGCACAAGATCCAGCAGCAGAGTGCTGAAAAATGGCCGTTCTTCAGGTCCTCTCGCACCTTTGCCCAAGTGGGGGAGCACCTTGCTACCGTATTGGTCAGCCACATTTCAGGCTCTCAAAGCTCAGGTAAATTTCATCTCTTTGGTCCCACCAAAGGTGGCCAAAGGATCGTCTCAAAGATGATGATATATTCACATTCACTATCTGCGGTTAGCAGACGACTATACATTCATTCATTTCACAGATCTCACCAAACTGGATGTAGGGATTTATTTTGTGGGAGTGCACATGTGATCAATTAAATAAGTAAATTGTCATTCTTTCCCACACTGGTATCCAGCTTCGCTGTATTAATTGAAATTGAGTTATTTTCCAAAAAAATGTGTTGTTCTGACAAAAATAATGAAGTATGTTGTACCTATTTTCAATGTCGGGCGGTACTGTACCCTTCCAATTCAAATTCTAAACGTGACTGGTCCGCCTCGGTAACTGAATGGGCAACATACTTACGTTCGATTCCCGGTACTGCTAAGGATTTTTCCTTGGTGGGTGTGAGAAGTATTGGCTCCGGGGTCTGGGAGTCTGCAGAACCGACCGTGCTAGTAACACACTGAGCGCCTGTCCTCCATACCGCTTCCGCATGACACCGCAAGCCAGAGGATGGCACGGCGGGCGGCAGACATCACTTGGGCCTTCACTGCCTGGACGCGAAGCTCCCTTTCAGATAGTAACTCAGTTTCTGAAGTTCTTCGTAAAATGTTTCTAATTTATAAGTATGCAATATCACATCAGTTTCAGCATACCTAGTTCTTAAGTGGCAGTGCTGTGTAGATAACAGTCTACAACCACATATATTTGTTTTAAGATGACAGCACGACATGAGTTGCCACAGTTATCCGGGAAAATACAGAATGGGTCCTGATTTTGGCCTTAGAAACCGAATAAAAATCATTTACAACACAAAAACAGAAACAGTAAATTGGCACTATTGTGAAACAGATAGTGTACATGAAGTTCAGGGTGTTTGACGTAAACACACGGTGTCGTGTTAGCAATGACATCCTGACTGATCAACAAAATAAATACTAAATCCCAAAGTAATGAGTTGCCATTAGATGATGGGCAAGTGAAGGTGAGAGAAGAAGAGAAACGGGATGAGTAGGTGATGTATAGAGGGGGAAGGGGAGAGGGGGGCACTACGAGATGGACAGAAAGGGCAAAGGGCGAGATGGACACACAAATGGGCGAGGTGGAGATAGACAGGAAACGGGGAGTGTGGAATCGGCAGAGACAGGGACATGAGGTGATGGAAAGAGAAATGAAAAGGCTGAGATGGATAAAGAAAGGGGAAAAAGGACGTAAAGAGCAAGAGGGGAAGGAAGAGATGGGCAGTGAGGGGTATGCTTAGGAGCTGGACAGAGAGAAGGCAGAGATGGAGAAAGAGGGAGTAGGAGGATGAGTTAGAGGGGGAGGGAGAGATGGACAGAGGGAGAAGGACCAGATGGACGGAGGCGGAGAGACAGGTAGACCCATAATATTTATTGTCTGGAATGAAATACTGTGGGGTAAGAACCACCCAGTCCCATTGGGATGGGAGTGATGTAGCAACTGGGCACAGAGAGAAGGGAGACAAATGGACAGATAGTAGAGGTGGAGGAGGTGAAGAGGGAAAAGAGGAGATGGACAGAGAGAGAGGGAAGGAGATGGGCTAATAAAAGAGCAGTTACATACATACACGGGATACTCACCTAGTAATCTATAAATAGAGGTCTGCGCGGATGCCGATATCCGCGCATATATCCGCGGTATTCGTTACTTGGCGGATAAAATCGCCACCGGCACGGATATCCGCGGGTCATCTGCGGATAATGAGCAAGGCATCTGCCCAGTACGTATGTTGCAAAGTTAGTTGAAAACTTCAAGTCTGTTGACATTCTTGGAATCTTGCAGGGCCGGGGTAGAGCGGATGCCTGTTGTCCTCAGCCCCTGGCTACGACTGACGTAGCTGTACCCAAGAGACCTGCGCCCAATCCGTTTCCGCGACCGTGTCTTTTGCGTGGCCTGTGAAGTGCTGGGTGGCAAACCTGCCCACTGTCTACCAGACAGGTGCCCGTTGCAATTTTCCGCTGCCTTCAGTTACCGCTTTGTAGTGACCGAGTGACATCGTGCATCGTAGCAAATATCAGTGAGAGTTCTTTCTTCAAATGTACACCATATCGATGTATACAATTTCGTGTAAGGTGAAAAAAGGTTATTTTACATTACTGAAGCAAAACAAATACAAATCGTCAATTAGGAAAATATTCGGATGCGTATTTGATGGCAACAAAAAAATAAAAGATATAGTGGCTTGTTTTGCATGTAAAAAAGTATATTCCTACACTGGACACAAAAGTGGAACTTCAAATTTGATGAAACATTCGTGTGAGGCTGGACAAAGTAGCATAATTACTTATTTAAATACCAAGAGAGACGTGAAAGTTCCTGAAGTTCCGCCAAATTTGAAGACAGCGGCGACAGAAAAACTTATCAATCTTGTCAGCAAAGACATTTTACCATTCGAAGTTGAGTGTGGATCTGGGTTTCTCGAGACGGCACAGTTTCTTATTGTTGTGGGGGCCAAGTACAGTGCAGTGAGTGCTAAGGAACTGCTACCTCATCCAACCACCATATCCAGAAATTTAAAGGAAACGGCCGATCGTCTGCGTGAAACTGTCTCCGCAGAAGTGAAGAATATATTCAGAAATATAGGTGGAGCACTAACTGTCGATTTATGGACTGATTCGTACCGTAAAACAAACTATATGGGAGTGACTGAACATTATGTTAATTATGAAGAAGTGAAACTTGAGGATCGAGTGTTGTGCACCAGATATTTTAAGAGTGAGGTTAAAAAAACAGAAGAAAACATTAAACTTGAATTAATTAAGGTACTACGGTTGTTAGATTTATTCAGTGCTGTGAATAACATCGTGTTCGTTACGGATAGAGGTCCAAATATTGTGGCAGCACTTCGCCAATACAAGAGGCTCTCGTGCTCAGCACACATTCTTAATACTGTGCTGGAGCACACAACTCGAGGAGACGCGAATGATGAGAAGAGTGACGTGCAGCGACTAATAAATTCCTGTCGAACTATCACAACTTTCTTTAAAAGAACTGGTCTTCAGAATCGCCTTCAGAAGTCATTGAAAGGAGACATAGACACACGATGGAACAGTAAATTGAATATGTTTGAGTCTATTAATTCACAATGATTTTAAGTTCTGTCAATTTTGTCAGAGAAAAATGAAGGTAATTTGATTGATTCTATAGACAAGAGGATGTTGGAAGATATAATAACCTTTCTGACATCATTTAAAATAGCGTCTTGTGATCTCGAGGCCTCCAAAACCCCTACGCTTTATTTATGTATGTTGTGGAAGTTAAAATTTTTCTCCTTCCTTGAAAAAAATGATGGTGACAGCCCATTTCTGACAGATTTAAAGAGTACAGCCAAATCTATTTTAATCAGCAAATGGGACATAACAGTTACCCATAAACTTGCAACGTTTTTGAATCCAAAATATAAAAACCTAAAATTTCTTAGCAGTGCCGAAACAGATGAAGTTGTAAAGGAAGTGAAAAATTATGTTGCGAGAAATTGTCCACAGTTAAAAGATAAGGAGGAAACAACATCTGGAATTCCTGCAAAAAAAAAAAAAAAAAAAAAAAAAAAGAAAAAAAAAACAGAAGTCTGACGTACTTTTTAATGAATTTGAAGATTCCTCAGAAGATGAATCGACGAGAGATCTTGACTTTGCATCAGATGAAATTATCAGATATATGAATGATAAAGTTCAATTTTCGGAAAGCATCGATCTGGTAGCTTGGTGGCATGGCTGTGAAAACGACTATCCTCGTCTTTCCAAACTCGCATACTTCATGCACTGCATTCCAGCGTCCAGCGCGCCATCTGAGAGAAGCTTCTCTACTGCGGGATATATAATGCAGAACCGACGCACGTCTGTGAAACCACAGACGATTGATGACATCATGTTCCTGCATAGTAATCGTCCAAAGTAAAAAGGTACTTGTACAGCTTCTCTTACTTCACTGTATTTTTTGGGCTTATCTGAATTAGTTAGAATTTTTTTTTCATCTGATTCTTTCTTTCACAGAATTTGAATCAGAAGCAAGCAGAAGATGAAAATATTTAATCTGAAGCCAGTGAGTTTTTATTGTAATATTTATAGTAAAGAATTTCCTCGACATATTGTTAGTATTTTTACTATTCCCAACAAAAACATTTAAGTAGCATTAGGTAAAAGAAGGAAATATTTAACAAGCAATTTGTTTTATTGCAATTTTCATATTAAAGAGCTCAATTTTAAGTTTTTACTCTTCGCAACAAGGACATCCAACAGCTAACACGTCAATATTATTAAACTAGGTAATGATGACCTCATAAGTGCCTACTTAAATTTTAGTGCGCACTACAGAAACATGGACAATGAAACAGCCCGGCCGGAGCGGGGGCACGGCGGGCCTTGTAATTAATTACAAGTAGGACTTTAAACTACGGCTCACGACCACCAACAAGCTGTGTCAGCAATAGCCCTTGAAAGATTATTCAGATCACATTAAGAACTTGCAAAATATTCAAATCATCCAAAATAATAATGTTCCTTTTAATTTACCAACCAATTAGTAAAGATAAGGGCTGAAATTCGTAACAAAATCGAACATTTTAACTGTAACTCGGTATTGATTAACGGGGAACAGTGCCTAACATTTGAAGTTATGGGACAGTGGTTTTTATATAGACATCTTGAAATCGTTTGCAGTTCCATTAAACTCTGAAAAAAATATATTTTTTAACATTGAAAGTATTAACTGCGAAATGTACTGCAAATTTTGTCCTAGTAATTTAGACCAGTGTTGAGGATGTTTTAAAGAGTGAAAAACTTTGTTTAGTTGAGAATAAAACAGACATTTCATTTATCGCTAGGTCTTAATTCGATAAATCAGCGAAAAGGTGAGGTTCGAGATTTCAATCGTATTTTTAGCTAAAGATAAATGGACTCCTAATTTCTATAACCACTGATTTTGTGTCACTCTTAGGAAGACGAGTTATTTCTTCCAGACATCGTCAATTATTGCCGGCAGTTTAACTTTTTCACAGGTGCGCCAGCGTTTTGCAGTGTAGGCCTAATACTGTAAATATTTTCATCTGGAAATGACGAGGACTGAAGGCGTAACCTATAACATAATCATCAGCTGACATGAAGGGCTTCAAAATTTGACACATCCAAGCAGTGAGTACAAAAAAAAAACTGTCGGTAAAAGATGCAATGTGCTAGTAACAGTTTAAAACGATTGCCATTTTCAGCTGCCTTGGCGCAAGAGCAGCGAAATATAATTGTTTCTATACAGTTACTTTCATCATTTAATACGATTCCATTGAATTTTATTTTTTTAAATAGCGTTTCCAATCTCACGAGATCCGAGCCGCTACTGTGTGTGCTCCGGAGCGCCAATGCTTTCCTGTTTGGAATGGTCTGCTTTAGAGTAGGTATAGAACATTTCCTGTGATTTAAGTAGTTAAGCTGTCGCAGAAATGGCACCCTAACAATAACTATGTCATTACATACCATAATTCTAAGTAGTACTGTCTATTACTATTAATTACTCATTCAAAACTTAAATATATGCAGATGCGGATAAGGACCTTGCGGATGCGGATTAATTGCTGCGGATGCGGTTGCGGATTAGGA
Source organism: Schistocerca piceifrons (assembly GCF_021461385.2). Classification (NCBI taxonomy): domain Eukaryota; kingdom Metazoa; phylum Arthropoda; class Insecta; order Orthoptera; family Acrididae; genus Schistocerca; species Schistocerca piceifrons. The sequence continues at coordinate 28,936,930 of NC_060140.1, read as the reverse complement.
CCTTGCGGATGAGGTGCGGATGCGGATTGCACTTTTCTTATCCGCGCAGACCTCTATCTATAAACACTCAGAGTGGCCGATCTCTGCGCAGTCGTCATTTGCCTCCCACGCACGTATTTAAAAATATTACTAATACTCAAAAAAAGTAATACAACTTTCTACAGTAGCTTACGTTCTTCCTCGCAGTTCAGGTTATCTCTATATAAAGTTTCATAAAAATGGGTTTGGCGGTTTAGCTATGGGAAGATACCACCTTCGCATTTATTATATTAGTGAGGAAGCACGGCTAAAGCATAGATGTAGAAGTGTTGTATCACGGCAACTGGCAGCGGTGGCCACCAGCTGGTCGGCGGCAGCCTCCAGACGAGACGTGATCCCTGTATGACTTATTGAACGTGCACCGGGGCAGGCTGATGGAATATGTATAAGCTGCGCATGCGCCGCCCCCGTAATACCTGTTGCGGGTGACGCGCGTAATTAATTAAATTTACACCGTCGCTGCCTTGGCGTAGGAGCTGCAGGAACGGAAGGCAAGGCAAGGCGGCCGGACGCGATATGGAAGTGCTAGGCCCAATAACGCGTGGCCGAGGAGCCAGTTCACTGTACTAGCTAGCTAACCGGCTAAGGGACCGTCGGGAGCCGCCGGCCAAAGCCAGTGTGGACACCTCGGCCTCGAGTCTGCTACACTCCGTGTAGTGTCGGCTTTCGGAAATGAACTGCACTGCTCAAGGAACGTGGCGAGGAGGCACTAAATGGTACGCTCGTAAGACCATGTTTGATGGCAGGCACCACGCCACAATTTGAAAAAGGGTCCACCGTTAAACATTTCTCAATAACATTTCGTTATTTGACAAAGGCATTAAACATACTTACCTGAACTGAACGGGATCACGGCAGTAAAATTAATGAAATAGTAGTATAAAATAAAGAATATATGCCTTTCGGGTCGGCTTCCTGTTCACATTCCCCGGAATACTCATTCGAGGCAGATGTTCGTCTGCTCCGGGCGGGCAATGCTGGGTGTTTTAATCATTCAAACTCTCAGCCGTTTGTAACAAGAAATGTAAGAAATTAGAAGAAACGGGGACTCCTGTTTGTTCAGTCTGTACGGCCTCAGCAGGAAGGCAGGGAGGGGCAGTTTCAAACGGCAGGAAACGATTTCTCGACTTGCTGATCTGGAAGCAGTGCGCATCTTACAGATTAAGGACGAAAGAAGTGTAGGCTCTGAGCTAGTCATTTTGGCAGTCAAAACTGATGAGTTTATATATTTGATCCCTGCTTAATAGTTCTGGTAGTTAAGGCGATCAAATATATCAATCTTTCATTTTAAGAGCATGTTACGCTCTATCTTGGGGTATGTGTGGAGGATGAATTGATTTTCCAAGCACACATAAGGCTAGCAACAGACAAAGCAGAATAAATACTACATAAACTGATGAGGCTAAATTCAAAACAGTACAGAACACCTCTTCGTCATACGGACAGCCCACTGTGCGCTCTTCAGATCAGTACTATCAGTACTCAGCTTCACAGCTAGCATCTGGGCACACAGACTGAACCTGGACACCAACAAGGCAAAAGGCAGAGAAGTGTCCCGCTTAGGCTATCCGGAACCCTCGGCACCACCTCAGTGTATTCACTGCGTGTGGCACTCTGAATGTGCCCCATAGATATCATGATCAAATGTAGAGCCGCAAGGTACTGGTTAAGGATGGGGAGACTAGATAAGGTACACACAACAACTGGTGCACCGATACAGACGACACGCCACCTTCAAACTTGGCTTTCGGATACATGGCAAGGTGAGTGGGATTTAAGTAATAATGAAGTAGACTGAACGACTTACTCCCTAACATATGGGAGCGATTGAGAATGAAATCTATCGATCCCAGAGGCGGTATTGTACATTGCTTACCAGGACACGGACCTTATCCCACTCACCTGAAACACGTCAGTCTGACAGGTACCTACATGTACAGTCGTGGGAAAAAGAGGGAGACCCCTCGCCTTTTCGTTATGCTGATCCGCACGGCTTTAAAGTCTGCTACACAGAATAACAGGCAAGGCGACGAAGTGCTACCAACATACTATGCACAGGAGTGAAATTGACTAACTATCTGAACTTTCCAGAATGAGATTTTCACTCTGCAGAAAAGTGTGCGCTGGTATGAAACTTCCTGGCAGATTAAAACTGTGTGTCCGACCGAGACGAGATACTGGCAGAAGTAAAGCTGTGAGTACCGGGCGTGAGTCGTGCTTCGGTAGCTCAGATGCCGGCACAGTAGCTCAGCGTGTTCGGTCAGAGGGTTAGCTGCCCTCTGTAACAAAAAAACTGAGCTAATCGATCAACTACGAACTTAAACGGATGTCTTACGACGTCCGCCCCGAGCAGAATCAACAAACAAAAGCGAACAAAATGAGATAAAAAAAAGAAGATGGTAGAGCACTTGCCCACGAAAGGCAAAGGTCCCGAGTTCGAGTCTCGGTCGGACACACAGTTTTAATCTGCCAGGAAGTATCTGAACTTTTTTAGACTGTTTTCAAAAATTTGTAAGACTATATTAATGCTGATTAGTGTGTTAAACACAACACGTAAATATAAGACAGAACTGAAAGAAGAAACGCTAATTGGAATGAACTGTACCAATAAAAATGAATTTCAACTTATCGAGATAAGATCATTACGAATTAGCAAAATATTATCCGCATTCAGCCGCGAAACGGTCGGTGTCAACGTTCAGACCAGTCATACTGGATTACCGTTGCTGACCTACCATGAAAGTGTGCAAATTTAGCAATGCGTGAAGATTCATAACGAAATTCAGTTAAAAATCATTCAGCGCCACACTTAAGTCAATTCCATTATTGATAGAAGCGGAAAAAGTAGGCAGTAACATGTATGAAATTCTACAAGAGTGTCATATTGACATCCACAGGGCGCCAGTACAGAATAAATGTAGCTATAAAACGTATTGGCGGCGCGAGAATTTCTTAAAATTGCTTTACTGATATTCTACCTGCCTCCATCGAAATTAGAACTGAAAATAAACCAGACCTTCCTTTCACTACGCTAGCAGGCAACCCAGGCAAACAGCCCTCTGTTATTACCCCAGACATGACTAAGCCGGCAATTTCGCAATGAAAATGGCAAAATGATCTGCAGTTTCTGTTGCATAGAGCTTTCTAGACACAAAAACATGAATCTTCAACCTTTATGTCACCGCTTATGTGAAAATAACTCGGGATGATTATCGAAATAACAAAATACTGTTATTAGAGAGTAAATTTAGTAGGATAATTCTGCACCACCCCAGGAAATAAAAGGCTACATAGCTGCCAAACGTATTCTACACTGTGTCGAATTCTCCACTACACTCGCCACAGCTATAAAACGTTCATTAGCCGAAGTGTTTCTTAAGCTAGCTAGTAATGGGAATGTTCGCACTTCTAAAACGCGGTGGCATTAATACTGGGATGTGAATTACCACCTGTATAGGCAAATGGATTCTATTTGCATACCTGTAAACGTGATTTGGATCGAAAGGGTAGCTATGATTAATATGCTGATGTATCGTCTGCAACTAGAACATTTCGAATAAAGAGTAGGGGGTGTTATTTATGCGGCCTTCACCTTCAGTAGCTGTCGTAGCTGTTTTCATTGTTAGGATTTCGTCACCTAAACCGGAAAAAACGGAACCCTACTAGTCTCACTTTCTTGACCGTCTATCGGTCCACCCGACCCTTAAAACCCGTGTACCTCCAGAACGGGTAGACATAATAAGCGGAAATGTATCGAACTTCTTGCGGTAACCGGTCCCTTGGGGGTGCAAAAAAGTGAGCATCTACGTCAACGCAATCTAAAGATACGGCCGTTTATGTAAAGAAAATTTACGTGAAAGGTCCAAAAATGGCACCAAGGTCTATGCGACCAAACTTCTAATGTCATCAGCCCCTAGACCTAGAACTACTTAAACCAACCTAACCATGCCCGGGGAAGGATTCGAACTGACGGCGCAAGCAGCCGTGCGATCCGCGATATGACGGCGTTGAAAGCACGGCTAACCCGCGCCGGCAAGCTGTTAATATCATCTGATCTTGCTAGCAAGTTATTTACTTCTGGTGAATGATTTTCTGCGCAGTTCATTTAAGATAGAATAACTAAAATATATTTGATGTTACGGAAGACGAAGGACGCCTAATTCATTTCCCTCTCTATATTTATGATGTTAGATTCGCAATCTGAGCATACGTATTATCCAGAACCACACTTTAGCGCCACACAGATATGTGAATGAAACACATTGGCGTACAGTCTTGTACATAAAAACTGACCGCCGGCCTACCGCCACAGAGACTAAGTCCGAGTGGTTCACTTAACGTGGCCAATAAAACTGACCGCCCCTGAGAACTCTAAGTCCGGCCTTCTGCACAATCTGGCAACACTGTTAGATGCGGAAGTGTTAGGAGGAAGTGTTGTCTACTTCCGAGATATTCTGGGATTGTGTGAGCCCATGGTCCAGTGGTAATCTTCGTGCATTCTTAACTTATGGTCGCCTTTTCGCGTCCAACTGTTTTTTTTTTTACCACATTTCGGTCTAAAGCTATGAGTCTGATTCAGCATCGAAGATAATTCGCTTAACATTCTACCCACCAGCAATAACAAGTATCCCAGAAACAACTCCGCAGGACAGCTCGTGGCTTCGTCGCGATCATAACAGCTTACGCTCGAGCGTTTCCTCGCGCTGCAGCGGCTACCGGCCACCGGCCAGACGCCACCCGCCGCCTGAAATCCGGCGCCGCCCATGTGAACGCGGCGCCACGCTGTCAGTGTATGTATCAACTGTCATTTTCGAATTTTAATTTCTAGTTATCATCTTTCAGTTAAGCATTGGATTTTGCATACTTGAAAATCATGAACTACAGTGAGGCACTGTAAAATTGAGTCGCAAGTGGAAAAAGGTGTAACATCTGCAACACAACGTTTACTTTTGGTATAACAGAGGGGTGAATGCAGAGGAGGCAGCTAGAAAGATTTGAACTGTGTTTGGAGCGAGTGCTTTCGGGAAAAATACGTCAGAAAAATATATTCTTGTTTCAACAAAGATCGTTTTGGCATGAATGAATTTCCACAGTAAGGAAGTCTCGACTACTGACATATGTGATAGATTACCATGCGACATTTGCATTCAACATGCAAAGTTGAGAAGTCTGGCGTAGGAGTACTGCATGCTCTAATTCTAAACAACCAAAATCAACGGAGTGACTATTATTGAACGTCATCAGGTCACTCATCGAGCACTCCTATGCAGTACTGTTACTGGTGACGTGTTATGATGCCTTTATCGTTAACTTCCTAAGAAGAAATGAAAGGCTGAGCCCCACCAAAAAAATCGTAAACTCGAGGAAAGAGTAGAGTGAACATAATATTTTACATCTGATAAATCCAAAAGTGTGTTTTGGGCTACGAATTCTGCCCCCAGCTGGAATTTGTTGCCAACAACTGAGACGCCTTTCGGTCGCAGTGTAAGAAAATCGAGCAACAAAACTACATCACCTGTGCTATTGCATGATAACGCAGTATGTTGATTTGAGAAACAAAACTATCCAGGGGACTATAGGAAAGTCGTCTCTCAGGCACTTGTATTGATAGGGAAATCCTCTCTCAAGCACTTGTCCCTCTCGTCATATATTTGTAAAATTTTACATTTCCCGTTCTTGATCGATCAACCGTCAAGGCAATTCATTTTTAGACGAAAATACTCTTTTTAAAACAACTCTGGTTTAATGACATCTATAGAACCAGTAGGTTTCTACAGGCGTAGAATTTGTAAACAACTTAAGCATTTTAGATACCGTGAAAGAAAATTCTGCTGCTGATTAATTTCTCTTTGATAATTGCTGTTGCGCTTAGTAAACTAATGGAAAATGCAATTAAAATATTCACTGTACTAATAAAAATTAAATTCAGCTTACTACAGAAACATCACGACGGCAGTCTATCTTAATAAAGCATTAAGTGGCTGTGAGACGATTGAGCCTTTTGACACGAATTAGTAGGATATTACCGACTTTTGACTTCGAAAAGAAGTGTATTTATTTCATTTCCTGTACCATTCGTAAGTATTATGAAAATGTGACATTTCATAGATAAAATTATGTATTCACAACAACAACAAATATGTCGGCAGAAAACAAAAGTGGCATTATGAATTTGGCAGTACCGTAAGGTTTTAGCTCTGACACTAAGGGTTACTGAAAGTAGCAAGACGAATTTTGCTCAATCGTTGTCTTACGATTCCCTTATTGAGTTTTTATCTGCCTGCTTGTAGCTGTGCTACAAAAGAATAAAAAAATCTGGCTTTCAGCGGGTCTCGAAAGGCGAACGAAAGCAGCTTGCACCTGGTAGCTAAGCATGTTACCTGGGAACTGGTTTTTTCCGAAAGTGGGAAGACATCCTCTTTTGTGGCTGAATTGTTGGCAAATGTCAGTCAGACGTGTGCCGTTGGTCTAAGCGTTTCGGTGTGTTGAATTTGCACCAATGATTTTTCTACAGGTTTTTTCTGTCCCAAATAGAGAGATGAAGTCTCCCTTTAGTATTTTCACGTCATCTTGGTGAATTTTGCTCATAGTATTTTCGAGTGTGTTCCAGAATTTTTCGACATTTTCGGTGTTTTTCTTATTTTCGATGTTGGTGGGGACACGTGCATAGATGAGTGTATATTTTTTACTGGGGCTCTGAATGAGCATAGTCATAAGTCGCTTGTTGATGGGCCGGCCGCGGTGGCCGAGCGGTTCTAGGCGTTTCAGTGCGGAACCGTGCGACTGCTACGGTCGCAGGGTCGAATCCAGCCTCGGGCATGGATGTGTGTGTGATGTCCTTAGGTTAGTTAGGTTTAAGTAGTTCTAAGTTCTAGGGGACTGATGACCACCGCTGTTAAGTCCCATAGTGCTCAGAGCCATTTGAACCTTTTGATTGTTGATGGGTGTGATTTCTTTGACAGAGTTGATGATAGATCTGTGTTAGAGAAATGCAGTGCCGAAGATTGGTACGCCTTTCGCTACCTTTTGTTGTATTTTGCTCTTAAAGATGCAATGGTGTCCCTAATGCAAGGTTTCATTGTCAGTTAGTCGTGGTTCTTGAAGAGCAAGGATGAGAATTTTTTGTCTGTCGATTTCTTTTGTGAGTTTATTTAGTTTTCGTGTTTGGATCAATGTATCGATGTTTACTTTTAAATGCATGTTTTTTGCTTGTAGGGAAATTTACCGGAGATCTTCGATATTCTCTGCCGTGCTAACCCGGACTCCCCAGAATCCGTAAATCCAACTGCCGCCTGTCGACAGCCGGGTTGTGTACCACCTGGGGTAAAGTTGAATTTGCTTGCATAGTTCATGTTTGCTTTTGTTTCATTGGTTTGGCTTCGGTGATACCAGGACCGGACAGGACCAGAGGGTGTTGAAGCCTTTGAAAGCAAATATTTTCAGCCAAGCTCATTGAGCTAACAGACGGTGACCAGAGTAGCGCTGATTTTCCTCTCAGACGTGTCTGGATTTTTGGGTTCAGCGGTTGAGTAGCCGTTCAGGATTGTGTTAGTATTTGGTTCAACCCTAGTATTTGATTTCCTCGGTACCAGCCATATGGGGAAGGGTTTCCCCTATCCGCCACACGCGATTATCATCATTATTATTATTGTCATTATGTCATCAGCAAATCCTATATGGTGTATCTTACAACCACTGAAATAGATGTGTATTGTTCGATTCAGTATTTCCATCACATAAATGTGGGCTATAATTACGTTACAATGCTGCTAGTAGACATATTTCTCACTTTTTCTTAGACAGTTGCTACCTGTTACTCCATCATAGGAATTTATGTGCGCAGCATTGTTGCAATACAGACGTTCAAATTATCCGATTTCTGTAATTTCATTTCGATACCAGATCGTTCTAATCGGATTCAGCCAGGCAGTCTTAATGTGGATATCCGACTACGACTCTCATCATATGACAGACTGGGTAAACCACATTCTTAATCGGACTGTTGAATATGGAGACAGGCATCACGAAACGTCTGTTCCTCTCGTTAGATCCTGGGGATAGGAAGGCTCTTGTTAATGTAGCACGCCAGCCTAGATTACGTCCGAAAGTACTATGGCGATTGGAGCGGTATAAGACTTCCACCAGCACAAACCAACACTAGAACCGTCTATGGTTATATTGTCAGTCATCGTCTACACAAACCAATTCCGGTAAATTAACCTACAAAAAACTGGAGGAACGTCTGGTAAAATATCAACAATAAAATTACACCAACTACAGTCAGTGCCGTATGGTGCGACGTTGTAAACGAAACCATACCCACAGCGGAACGATTATGAAAAATCAAATTAATACCATCTCCATACTGCGACAAATATGGGCTTGTAGAAACTGTAGCGCACCCCTTCTTATGTGAAAATAGAATCCGAATTTGGAACTGGACTAGGAAGAATTTAGCACTAACAACAGAACCGCAGAAAGCCATATACCGATAACTGAGGCTTTACAACCCGACTGGAAATGTTATCCGTCCGCAAAGAATAACAGTTATTCGTGGCTTCTGGGACAGTTTGTGTTTTCCGTCGTAATAAACAAAACTTAGAATTCAGAAGAGTGCATGTTTTATATTGCAGAAGAAGATTTTAAGCTGAAGAAGAATAACAAATATAAGGAATGGTTTAAAATCTTTTTATCTATTGCTTTATGTGGGCTACAAAGAGGTGGACAGTTTTATTGATTAGAAACAGAATACTATTCTTTCACTTTTTTTTATTCCTGGAATATTCTTTTACGTTGGTTCTAAAATCAGAACTGTTCTAATTTGGCAAAACCCCTCCGGCTCCGAAACTTCTTCCATTTGTTGAAAAATATATGGCTTCCTTACAGACCTCATATGCATCCAGTGCATAATAACTTAAATTGTGAATATATTTCTGAATGAACGTTTGTTATTTATTTTTCCGTCACCCTGTTCACTGTTATAAGTTATGTTCCACAAGGAACGCACGCCATTGGAGGCGACAATCTGTAATTTATTTTGCCTTAATTACTACTTCAATTTTGTTCTACAATTTAAAGGAATATATGAGTGCAAACATGGAATACATGTGAATAATGCAGCTGCTCAGTGACAGGTATGGGGGACGCATTGTGGCCAGACCTCGGATTTTCGACCCCTGCCCTCTTTGCCTCCGCCTACCTGGTGCTGAAAGTCTTCTCAAACTTTAAAAAAAAATAATAGTGCAGTGGTCAGCACGTCTGTCTAGTAAGCAGGAGGTCTAGGTTCGAAGCTCAGTTGGTCACAAATTTTCATCTGCCGCCGTTGCTGTATTTCAACGCGCTGTGACAGTGTGGACGTCGGTCCTTCGATATTTAAGATGCAATTGTTTTTTGAGGCAATAGAGGTGATTTGCGTACATTTGTCTTGCCATCAAAATAACGGGACTCCAACGGCATCCAATCCTTAGTCATACCTTTGTGCCGAAACTAACCCATGTCATGTACATGCGAATTAGATTGTAGTTCATATTTAGTCAAATAACGAATGGTCAGTATACAAGTATGCCGGCCAGGGTGGCCGAGCGGTTCTAGGCGCTACAGTCTGGAACCACCCGACAGCTACTGTCTCAGTTTCGACTCCAGTCTCGGGCATGTATGTGTCTGATGTCCTTAGGTTAGTTAGGTTTAAGTAGTTCTAAGTTCTAGCGGACTGATGACCTCAGACGTTAAGTCCCATAGCGCTCAGAGCCATTTGAACCATTTTTGAAGTATACAAGTATTTACAAAAAGTAGAAGCGGGATTGCAGCGAACAGATCACTTAACCAAGTGCAACATATAGTACCTATGTAATGAGTCATTCCAGCTGCATAGCTGAGGGTAATGTTTTTTAAGCAATTCATTGCAGAATTAATGTAATATCCGCACGATGATCTCTGTAGTCATACCGTATCATTAGCAGCCCGCGAATGGAGTACTATGTTCGTTAAATCGGATTACTCAAGCTGAGGCCAAATAAAGAGAAGCGACGACGCCACAACACTATCTTTACTTAAGTAGGTAGTCAGCGCTAAATTATGTGCGCCAACACTAACGTTGCTGTAAGCAGCTTGACAGCATAACACCACCACAACTACTGACAACCTCAACCATTATCATCACGCAGTTGTGACTCTCAGTGATTACAGGCTGCTGATGTTTGTCAAGAATAGCGGAAAGCGCCTCTGAAGTTCCATTTGCATTACGCCTAGGACGGAGAGAATCCTAAATATCAGTAATAGGTCACCTAGCGAAGAGAAGAGGCCACGTATTGTCTCAAGTTCTTGCAGTTTGATGTTAATACAGTTCCAGATGGTTTCACAGTAACAGGTTCTTTTGGCTATCGGAATACTCATATGGGACTTATAGAAGTGTAATTGCTAGAACGTTCAACTACGTTAATAACACCTCATTCTGGATTGAATACGACTCGGAAAGCAACGTTAATTTGACGTTTCTATCCATCTCCTGACGTCTTACTGAATGAAGTCTGAAGTGCACGCACAGTTGTGTTGAATGCCGCAAGGATTCTGTGAAGTGTTGTGGCAGCTGGCAGTCATTGCTGAATACAGACATGTGCAAATATCCTCACTGCTCCAGGGGAACTAACGTAATTAACACAATAACATAAGGCTTTTTCTGCTGAAGAACTTGATGCCCACAAGTCCTTAAATAAGAATCTCCTAGCGTGAGTAATGCATGAAAGGAAACAGACTTTTGGACAAAAGAATGGATAGCTCCCTGCGTTTTGCGTTTCCGATAGCGCCTACGATAAGAATCTGGTGTCATATTATGTTTCAGAACCCTAAAATGTTTATATTTTTACCTCATACTAAAACAAAAGTTATGATATGAGAAGAGAAAATGACTTATATGCTTCTCTGGAACTTAAGTTTTTCATGTTTATTTTCTCACTTCATTCTAAAACAAGGGCGTTAATATGAGAAGAGGAAATGAAATATACGCTTCCAAGACATAATATTTCCTTGTGTGCTACTACTGCATACATGAAAGCCCTGCAGTTAATTTTTGTATGTTGGAAAAATTTTGATATCACCTCACATTCCTTTGTGAGAAGGTTCCTATTTTCTTGGGATTCAAATAGAGTGGACATTTCATCACTAGTTAATATTCTGATGACTAATGACATGATACCCGTTGCAATTGCTCTCTGGCACCTGTGAGTAGAGTTTCACGTTGGTTACTATAAGAACACGCAGGCAGTGATATCCGCTCACGCACAGTCAGAGCCAAGGTGATTTCTTTCTGTTTATGGCGAAGCGTCTGCTGCAGTGTCCACGCTCAGCCAACATAAACAAATCGCGGCGGCATTGGGCACTGCTAATCGCTGCGCTTGTCGCGAGCCTCGACAACAAGAGCGCACTGTCTCTGCTAACGATACTATGGAGTTAATACATCTTACTTAACGTAATATGCAGGGCGTGGGCTGGGTGAAAATTCAGTTTGTAACTTCCCATCGCATTAAAATACTTTACAGTCATATTTGATGCAATATTTATTGTTGGGTATCTCTCTAATGTTAACAGTATTAATTCAGATTGTGCATGAACACGGAAACACACACACACACACACACACACACACACACACACACACACACAGTCATTGACAACTACTGTGTGTTGAACAACACACGCACCAGTCAGTTCCTCAGTTGGCGTCGAGTGGATGAGTTTTTTCAATTACCTTGCATTGCAAGAATTGTAAGGAGGAGACTGAAAGTAATTGTATGCTAAAGAGCTGCGACAAAGCAAAGCTTGACCGATTATCAGAAAATTGTCCACATGGGTTTCGTGGACGTGTATACTTTTAGAAGCTGCGCGGGATTAGCCGAGCAGTCTGGGGCGCTGCAGTCATGGGCTGCGTGGCTGATCCCGGCGGAGGTTCGAGTACTCCCTCGGGCATGGGTGTGTGTTTGTCCTTAGGATAGTTTAGGTTAAGTAGTGTGTAAGCGTAGTTACTGATTACCTTAGAAGTTCAGTCCCATAAGATTTCACACACATTTGAACATTGTTTATTACTTTTAGTAACCAACCCACCCACGATCATTACGTAAGATTTCTTGAAGGCGTAGGGGAATTGATTTCATTAAGTCGTCGACGGTGTAGCGTGATGGTTTACTTCCCAACGCATGTTTTCTATATTTGTCGATACGTCGCTTGCTTTTGTGGATCCACGTGGCAATGGCCTTGTTACCTCTGCCCACATATCCTCTATCTGGTTGATGTTTGGTGATCGTGGAACAAACGGCAACAGGTTTATCCTCTCTTGGCCCTGAAACCAATGATGGATGGGGCTCTGCCCCTGTAAACAAACTGTTATCTCGTTAGTTCATATATTTATATTTAAATAACGTATTTGTAATAAGCACATTTGATTATTATTTTCCACAGTGTTTAAGAATTCAGGCCCCGTCATAGATAAGTGATCTATATTCAACAGCCGGCCGCGGTGGTCTAGTGGTTCTAGGCGCGCAGTCCGGAACCGCGCGACTGCTACGGTCGCAGGTTCGAATCCTGCCTCGGGCATGGATGTGTGTGATGTCCTTAGGTTAGTTAGGTTTAAGTAGTTCTAAGTTCTAGGGGACTGATGACCACAGATGTTAAGTCCCATAGTGCTCAGAGCCATTTGAACCATTTTATATTCAACAGTCCGATTAAGAATGTGGTTTACCCAGTCTATCATATGATGAGAGTCGTAGTCGGATATCCACATTAAGACTGCCTAGCTGAATCCGATTAGAACGATCTGGTATCGAAATGAAATTACAGAAATCGGATAATTTGAACGTCTGTACCGCAACAATGCTGCGCACATAAAATCCTATGATGGAGTAACAGGTAGCAACTGTCTAAGAAAAAGTGAGAAATATGTCTACTAGCAGCATTGTAACGTCATTATAACCCACATTTATGTGATGGAAATACTGAATCGAACAATACACATTGTAATGGTCGCCTAGTCGTTGATATTGCTAATTGCTGTAATCGCACTATTTCACTCCCATTTACGGAGCTTGTTAGCACTTGATGTTTGGTTGGCGCCATTAAAATGCGTTGTAGTAATTGCTGCTGCTTGCTGGATCGCTGCTGTGTCTCGATGCTGATGCTGGCTCTAAATCTGGTTGTCTAGGGTTAAAAACATGAGGTCCCGTGTTTTTTATGTGCTTTTGATGATAAAGAACGAGCGAAACCAACAAATACGTAAACCTCAAATATTTATTACTCAGGTGTCCATCTTAATTCCACTGTCCACCAAAGACCATGACACAAGACAAAGTAGTATTTCCGTTGCATGTTCTTTGCATTGTTTATCCACCTCAAACAATAACACACAAACACACTCTACCAAAGTGACATTCCGACTGCCTCCTCTACCCTTCTTGCTGCTTGTATTTATAACATTGTCAAAGGACTACCAAAAAGAGATATAGTTTACAAGTCACATGTACATCTGTTATCATACTTTGTGCAGAAAAGTTATTAATTTGCATTGAGTGACATAATTTAACATGTTATTAAAATGACAGACAGATTTGTTGACTTGACAGAATAATTCTCTGTTACAAAAAGGCCATTTTTTGGAAGTTTGTCAATTGACTTCTCTAATTTGCATAAATAAGTAAGTAACATGAATTATTAAGAATTACATTGGTTTTCGTCTAAAATAGGATTGATTACGTGAATACTGAGTGAAAACGCTCCTAGTGAACAAATAGGTTTCACTGGGTGATTTTTATTTAAGGAGATCCAAAATACCTAAGTTGGCTACTATTTTTCGTACTTCATATTAATTATTTAAGATAAACTTAGTGTTTTTACATGATGACATTTGCTGTATCAGTGGTCAAGTGATATTAACTTTTGTGTGGGTCAGTTATTCAGTATAATTTAATGGGTTGACTGTTTATGGACACATGTTGTGCAATCATTGTTAACATACACAATAACTCTTCTATAATCATAAATACTCGTTAAACTGGTTGAATTTGGAGGGTATCACTTACTTCATTAAAGTAAAGCCTTTAATATGTTCCGTTACAATACCCCCTTGGGTAATATCATTTACAGAATGTTAATGATATTAGCCGACTAGGACAAATGTGTCAAATGGTTAAAATTTGGAAAAGTACTATTTTAATAATTTTTTTGTTTGTTTTACTATGCATAATGTGTATGTATACAATGACTGTTTCCTGCAAATATTTTAGTTGTGTTGTTTCAAATGCACTTTGTGTTATGGCCCTCAGTATGACAGCATAATAAAAATATTTAGTAATATATGAAAGTAGAAAAAAAAACTGTTAATCTTTGTTCCCAGTGAGCCACATGGAAAATGATCAAAAACAGACACAAATATATCACATGCAATCTTAAGATATATAAAAAAATATATGTAAATTATTTCAAAGTCAGCTCTCATTGAGTCACAGAATAATCAAGATAATAGAAGGAACATAAATATACTACATAGATGGACAGGTCAGATGTCCATAGGAAAATATTGCAACTATCTGCTCTTTTTGAGCCACATAAAGGAAATGAAAACAAAGAACATAATTAGAAGTATGGACATGATATATAAACACAAACACTAGTGAAGTCACATGTATGAATATAATAAGCATTTAAAAAAAATAAAATATTTAAAAAACTTGTCTCCCATTGAGACACAGTCAAGATAGTACAAGAACATATTAATACTAAAATTGGACACTTAAATTGGTCACAACATAACACAAACATCAAACTTGGTGAACATCTGATTAGTTGTAGAAAATTGTACACAAATCTTATGCCTAAGAAAACAATAGTAACAAAATGATGGGTCTTGCACAACAATTTTTACATTGTCTTTTATATTTGGTGCAAGTATGTCCCATATTCAACAATAGAAACAGAAAGTAATAAATGTTTGTCACCTCTTTGGGTGCATGGTTAAACTTGCCCCTTGCAAGTAAAGAAGATGTCTCCAAATTTAATATTCAATAGTGACAATAAAAATATAAAAACATTGTCTCAGAGATCTGGAACTTTTCCAGGGTCTGTAGGATGAGTGGTAGTTGCAATTTGACACACCCAGTAAAAATCTTTGCTGATAAAATGCTTTACGGAAAATGGGTAAGTAACTGTATTCAAACATGGAAATGTGCTTAATCATGTTTATATGGTTTCAATTCAGTGATGTTTCTTAATCCAAATAACCTTCTTGATCTGGGAATGATAAGTCTATACGCATTAGGATGTGGGCTTTCTTTTATTTCAAATGGACCAATGTAAATGTTTACTTTAACATATGGACAACCTAGCTCAACATCATTGTCTATTTCAGTATTTACAAACAATAGATCATTTTCAATTTCTTTAGTTCCTAAGTCTATTTCCTCTTTCCTACACTTAGACACATCCCTCTCTGTTTGCAAAGCATTGACATTTAAATATAAACCTTTGTTTTTATCTGTCCCTCTTAACACTGTGTTGCCACTTAACAAACTACTGTTTTCACCCCATTTTTTATGAAATCCACTACGGATTCTTGTCCACCATGTAGGATACAAGGTTGCACTTACCTTTGCTAATTCTTTCCAAAAGGCATCTTTGTTTATACAGTTTCCATAGTTGTTCCACAAAACTTCTAAAAACTTTTCCCCTTTTTCTTGAAAACACACATTTGCATTCCATCCCTTTATATTTTCTTTATTATTATTATTATTATTATTATTATTACCATTCCCATAGATTAGTGTTTCATAGTTCCCAATAGGCAATAGCTTGTCCTCAGATACACATTCCCTAGTCTGCATTTCACTTAAATTAACCTCATTATTACCCATGTTTGTCACATCACTTACCTTTACTACATCATCACTTTTCAATTCTACAAATACTTTTATTTCTTCCTCCACAGTCTCATCAATAACATCACTTGATTTAGGATCATTATTTAAATGTCCCTCTATTACTTCTTCCTCCTCCTCCTCCACAACATCCCCATCTTCAGTTTCCCCCCTATGTATCTGAATCTCAGCAATCGAGTCTTTGGCTCCATTAAACACTTCGGCATCCCCCTTCTTATCAAATAAACCCCCCAAAATTGATTTTATTTGTGGTGTGCCTGACTTTTTATTAACACCAGTATCTTTTTCAGCCCAACTATGGAACTCTGCAATACCTTCAACTTCTGCACTTTCACTAACTACCTGTGCTTGAACCCTGTTTTTATTAACTGTATCACTTTTACTCATAGTATCCCAAAACCTTTTATTAAATTCTAATTTGTTCATTCTAACAACATCAGTATTTTCATGGTATTTACTCTTTACATTGTATTCTCTCCTTTTCCAGTTTCGGTTATATGTTGTCCTATCATAATATTGTCTAGCCCCAAAACTACGGACATCTAGTGGGACTGTCCACCGTTTCCCGGATGGTTCCCTCGGTCTGTCCGTTTGTAGTTGTCGTTTTGTTCACTAGTTTCAACAAACCCCCTTCTTTCTCGTTCTCTTCCCCAATACCTATTTCTATCATTCCTGTTATCTCTCTTCCATCCTCCCTCCTGTGCATTGTTTCTGAAATCATTTTCATATCTCCTATCTCCCCTATTTGGAGCATTATTTCCAGAATTTTCAAAGTCTCTCCTCCCATAATAATCTCTATTTACATTCCTGTTTCACCCCCCATACTGGTTGTTGTCAGAGCCAAATCTTTGGTTATTTTCTCTTTCCAAGGCCCTATCTAACCTATCTACAAATTTCAGGAACTCTTCCATTGAATCGTCTGGTCCATGGACCAATTCCCACTGCAGTCTCTCTGGTAACCTTCTTTTTAAAACATCAATTTGTGTCATAACATCAAATGAGTTATTCAAATTAGCAAGTTTTTTCAATTGGTCTCTGCAAAGTTTTTGCATTCCCCCTATTTTCCCTCTATACACTGGTCCATTTAGAAATTCTGACTTTAATCTGGCTTGTATGGATTGTGACCAAAATTTACAAATAAATTTAGCTTCAAACTCTTCAAAAGTATTCCAAGAATCATTATTCTCATTTGCCCAGGATAGGGCCTCTCCTTCTAGAAACCATTTTACTAACTTAATTTTTATGTTATCTGACATTCCTACAACAAACATATCCTTACATTGGTGAATAAAGTCAATAGGGTGTAGATTTTCACCAGGAAAGTATTTCACTTGGATGTGCCCATACATTGTATTTTGATTGCAAATCGTTTGTTTGGACATCAATGCGTCCTCCAACTGTGTACATTTAGTGTGTATCTTTTCTACTTTTGTATCTACATTAGTGGTATACAGGTTGTATTCTTGTTTAAGGTTTTCTGATGTTTTGTCTATTCTCTGATCTAATCTTTCAACTTCAGTATCTACTCTGTTGTAGATGACAGCAATGCTGTCTGTGTTAGCTTGTATATTTTCATTTAAACTTTCAACTTTAATTTGAAATTCTTTTCTGAAGTGTATCAGCTGTTCGCTAGTGTCCTTACTGAGGGTAGTTTTAATTTCCTCACACTTCTCATTGAGATGAGTAGTTAATAGATCAAAATTCAAACTTAACTTATCCAGTCTATCTGTGTTTTCTTTAAGTTTCAAACTTACTTGTTCACTCGATTGTTTAAGTTGCGAGCTTATTTGAGTTGCAAACTCTGCTAGCCACTCTGTTAAGTTTAATTGTTCACCATCCCCTGGTTCAATTTTTACATTTCCTACGATCTCATCACTCTCAGGTAGAGACATGTTAACTATATATTTTTTTTAATGACAACAACAAAATACTTTGCTTTATGTAGCTATGCTATGATGTCGTGATCGGTGTTCTTGTTGGCTTTCTTCACATCTATACGGTTTTATCTTGATTGATGAATTCCATTGACAATCCAGACGTTAATCTTCCGAGCGGTGTGATGATAGTTTTTCGTAATCGCACGTACACACGTGTTTTTGTTTTTCACTTTGACATATCTTTACTGTTGCCACACTGCACAAATAAACTTTTTTTTTTTTTTTTTTTTTTTTTTTTTTTTTTTTTTTGAAGTGCTAAGCACTTACGAAATTTATCGCTGCACTATTATCATCGATGCACTTAAAGATCCCAGACGAGCTCCCACTTTTGTAATGGTCGCCTAGTCGTTGATATTGCTAATTGCTGTAATCGCACTATTTCACTCCCATTTACAGAGCTTGTTAGCACTTGATGTTTGGTTGGCGCCATTAAAATGCGTTGTAGGAATCGCTGCTGCTTGCTGGATCGCTGCTGTGTCTCGATGCTGATGCTGGCTCTAAATCTGGTTGTCTAGGTTTAAAAACATGAGGTCCCGTGTTTTTTATGTGCTTTTGATGATAAAGAACGAGCGAAACCAACAAATATGTAAACCTCAAATATTTATTACTCAGGTGTCCATCTTAATTCCACTGTCCACCAAAGACCATGACACAAGACAAAGTAGTATTTCCGTTGCATGTTCTTTGCATTGTTTATCCACCTCAAACAATAACACACAAACACACTCTACCAAAGTGACATTCCGACTGCCTCCTCTACCCTTCTTGCTGCTTGTATTTATAACATTGTCAAAGGACTACCAAAAAGAGATATAGTTTACAAGTCACATGTACATCTGTTATCATACTTTGTGCAGAAAAGTTATTAATTTGCATTGAGTGACATAATTTAACATGTTATTAAAATGACAGACAGATTTGTTGACTTGACAGAATAATTCTCTGTTACAAAAAGGCCATTTTTTGGAAGTTTGTCAATTGACTTCTCTAATTTGCATAAATAAGTAAGTAACATGAATTATTAAGAATTACATTGGTTTTCGTCTAAAATAGGATTGATTACGTGAATACTGAGTGAAAACGCTCCTAGTGAAGAAATAGGTTTCATTGGGTGACTTTTATTTAAGGAGATCCAAAATACCTAAGTTGGCTACTATTTTTCGTACTTCATATTAATTATTTAAGATAAACTTATTGTTTTTACATGATGACATTTGCTGTATCAGTGATCAAGTGATATTAACTTTTGTGTGGGTCAGTTATTCAGTATAATTTAATGGGTTGACTGTTTATGGAGACATGTTGTGCAATCATTGTTAACATACACAATAACTCTTCTATAATCATAAATACTCGTCAAACTGGTTGAATTTGGAGGGTATCACTTACTTCATTAAAATAAGCCTTTAATATGTTCCGTTAGAACATCTATTTCAGTGGTGGGAAGATACACCATATCGGATTTGCTGATGACATAATGACAATAATAATAATGATAATAATCGTGTGTGGCGGATAGGGGAAACCCTTCCCCATATGGCTGGTATCGAGGATATCAAATACTAGGGGTGAACCAAATACTAACACAATCCTGAACGGCTACTCAACCGCTGAACCCAAAAATCCAGACATGTCTGAGTGAAAATCACCGCTACTCTGGTCACCGTCTGTTAGCTCAATGAGCTTGGCTGAAAATATTTGCTTTCAAAGGCTTCAACACCCTCTGGTCCTGTCCGGTCCTGGTATCACCGAAGCCAAACCAATGAAACACAAGCAAACATGAACTATGCAAGCAAAGTCAACTTTACCCCAGGTGGTACACAACCCGGCCGTCGACATGCGGCAGTTGGATTTACGGATTCTGGGGATTCCGGGTTAGCACGGCAGAGAATATCGAAGATCTCCGGTAAATTTCCCTACAAGCAAAAAACATGCATTTAAAAGTAAACATCGATACATTGATCCAAACACGAAAACTAAATAATCTCACAAAAGAAATCGACCGACAAAAAATTCTCATCCTTGCTCTTCAAGAACCACGACTAACTGACAATGAAACCTTGCATTAGGGACACCATTGCATCTTTAAGAGCAAAATACAACAAAAGGTAGCGAAAGGCGTACCAATCTTCGGCACTGCATTTCTTTAACACAGATCTATCATCAACTCTGTCAAAGAAATCACACCCATCAACAATCAAAAGGTTCAAATGGCTCTGAGCACTATGGGACTTAACAGCGGTGGTAATCAGTCCCCTAGAACTTAGAACTGCTTAAACCTAACTAACCTAAGGACATCACACACACATCCATGCCCGAGGCTGGATTCGAACCTGCGACCGTAGCAGTCGCACGGTTCCGCACTGAAACGCCTAGAACCGCTCGGCCACCGCGGCCGGCCCATCAACAAGCGACTTATGACTATGCTCATTCAGAGCCCCAGTAAAAAATATACACTCATCTATGCACGTGTCCCCACCAACATCGAAAATAAGAAAAACACCGAAAATGTCGAAAAATTCTGGAACACACTCGAAAATACTATGAGCAAAATTCACCAAGATGACGTGAAAATACTAAAGGGAGACTTCATCTCTCTATTTGGGACAGAAAAAACCTGTAGAAAAATCATTGGTATAAATTCAACACACCGAAACGCTTAGACCAACGGCACACGTCTGACTGACATTTGCCAACAATTCAGCCACAAAAGAGGATGTCTTCCCACTTTCGGAAAAAACCAGTTCCCAGGTAACATGCTTAGCTACCAGGTGCAAGCTGCTTTCGTTCGCCTTTCGAGACTCGCTGAAAGCCAGATTTTTTTATTCTTTTGTAGCACAGCTGCAAGCAGGCAGATAAAAACTCAATAAGGGAATCGTAAGACAACGATTGAGCAAAATTCGTCTTGCTACTTTCAGTAACCCTTAGTGTCAGAGCTAAAACCTTACGGTACTGCCAAATTCATAATGCCACTTTTGTTTTCTGCCGACATATTTGTTGTTGTTGTGAATACATAATTTTGTCTATGAAATGTCACATTTTCATAATACTTACGAATGGTACAGGAAATGAAATAAATACACTTCTTTTCGAAGTCAAAAGTCGGTAATATCCTACTAATTCGTGTCAAAAGGCTCAATCGTCTCACAGACACTTAATGCTTTATTAAGATAGACTGCCGTCGTGATGTTTCTGTAGTAAGCTGAATTTAATTTTTATTAGTACAGTGAATATTTTAATTGCATTTTCCATTAGTTTACTAAACGCAACAGCAATTATCAAAGAGAAATTAATCAGCAGCAGAATTTTCTTTCACGGTATCTAAAATGCTTAAGTTGTTTACAAATTCTACGCCTGTAGAAACCTACTGGTTCTAAAGATGTCATTAAACCAGAGTTGTTTTAAAAAGAGTATTTTCGTCTAAAAATGAATTGCCTTGACGGTTGATCGATCAAGAACGGGAAAGGTAAAATTTTACAAATGTATGACGAGAGGGACAAGTGCTTGAGAGAGGATTTCCCTATCAATACAAGTGCCTGAGAGACGACTTTCCTATAGTCCCCTGGATAGTTTTGTTTCTCAAATCAACATACTGCGTTATCATACAATAGCACAGGTGATGTAGTTTTGTTGCTCGATTTTCTTACACTGCGACCGAAAGGCGTCTCAGTTGTTGGCAACAAATTCCAGCTGGGTTGCACACACCCTGGGGGCAGAATTCGTAGCCCAAAAACACTTTTGGATTTATCAGATGTAAAATATTATGTTCACACTACTCTTTCCTCGAGTTTACGTCTTTTGGTGGGGCTCAGCCTTTCATTTCTTCTTAGGAAGTTAACGATAAAGGCATCATAACACGTCACCAGTAACAGTACTGCATAGGAGTGCTCGATGAGTGACCTGATGACGTTCAATAATAGTCACTCCGTTGATTTTGGTTGTTTCGAATTAGAGCATGCAGTACTCCTACGCCAGACTTCTCAACTTTGCATGTTGAATGCAAATGTCGCATGATGGTCAAATGGTAATCTATCACATATGTCAGTAGTCGAGACTTCCTTAATGTGGAAAATCATTCATGCCAAAACGATCTTTGTTGAAACAATAATATATTTTTCTGACGTATTTTTCCCGAAAGCACTCGCTCCAAACACAGTTCAAATCTTGCTAGCTGCCTCCTCTGCATTCACCCCTCTGTTATACCAAAAGTAAACGTTGTGTTGCAGATGTTACACCTTTTTCCACTTGCGACTCAATTTTACAGTGCTTAACTGTAGTTCATGATTTTCAAGTATGCAAAATCCAATGCTTAACTGCAAGATGATAACTAGAACTTAAAATTCGAAAATGACAGTTGATACATACACTGACAGCGTGGCGCCGCGTTCACATGGGCGGCGCCGGATTTCAGGCGGCGGGTGGCGTCTGGCCGGTGGCCGGTAGCCGCTGCAGCGCGAGGAAACGCTCGAGCGTAAGCTGTTATGATCGCGACGAAGCCACGAGCTGTCCTGCGGAGTTGTTTCTGGAATACTTGTTATTGCTGGTGGGTAGAATGTTAAGCGAATTATCTTCGATGCTGAATCAGACTCATAGCTTTAGAACGAAATGTGGTAAAAAAAAAAAAAAACTGTTGGACGCGAAAAGGCGACCATAAGTTTAGAATGCACGAAGATTACCACTGGACCATGGGCTCACACAATCCCAGAATATCTCGGAAGTAGGCAACACTTCCTCCTAACACTTCCGCATCTTACAGTGTTGCCAGATTGTGCAGAAGGCCGGACTTAAGAGTTCTCAGGGGCGGTCAGTTTTATTGGCCACGTTAAGTGAACCACTCGGACTTAGTCTCTGTGGCGGCAGGCCGGCGGTCAGTTTTTATGTACAAGACTGTACGCCAATGTGTTTCATTCACATATCTGTGTGGCGCTAAAGTGTGGTTCTGGATAATACGTATGCTCAGATTGCGAATCTAACATCGTAAATAAAGAGAGGGAAATGAATTATACGTCCTTCGTCTTCCGTACCATCAAATATATTTTAGTTATTCTATCTTAAATGAACTGCGCAGAAAATCATTCACCAGAAGTAAATAACTTGTTAGCAACACCAGATGATATTAACAGCCTGCCGGCGCGGGTTAGCCGTGCTTTCAACGGCGCCATATCGCGGATCTCACGGCTGCTTGCGCCGTCAGTTCGAATCCTTCCCCGGGCATGGTTAGGTTGGTTTAAGTAGTTCTAGGTCTAGGGGCTGATGACATTAGAAGTTTGGTCGCATAGTTCTTGGAGCCATTTTTTGACCTTTCACGTAAATTTTCTTTACATAAACGGGCGTATCTTTAGATTGCGTTGACGTAGATGCTCACTTTTTTACACCACCAAGGGACCGGTTATCGCAAGAAGTGCGATACATTTCCACTTATTATTTCTACCCGTTCTGGAGGTAAACGGGTTTTAAGGGTTGGGTAGACCGATAGACTGTCAAGAAAGTGAGACTAGTAGGGTTCCGTTTTTACCGGTTTAGGTGACGAAATCCTAACAATGAAAACAGCTACGACAGCTACTGAAGACGAAGGCCGCATAAATAACACCCCCTACTCTTTATTCGAAATGTTCTAGTTGCAGTCGATACATCAGCATATTAATCATAGCTACGCTTTCGATCCAAATCACGTTTACAGGAATGCAAATAGAATCCATTTGCGTATACAGGTGGTAATTCAAATCCCAGTATTAATGCGACCGCGTTTTAGAAGTGCCAACATTTCCATTGCGAGCTAGCTTAAGAAACACTTCGGGTAATGAACGTTTTCTAGCTGTGGCGAGTCTAGTGGAGAATTCGAAACAGTGTAGAATACGTTTGGCAGCTACGTAGCCGTTTATTTCCTGGGGTGGTGCAGAATTATCCTACTAAATTTACTTTCTAATAGCAGTATTTTGTAACTTCGATAAACATCCCGAATTATTGTCACATAAGCGGTGACATAAAGGTTGTAGATTCATGTTTTTGTGTCTAGAAAGCTCTATGCAACAGAAACTGCAGATCATTTTGCCATTTTCATTGGGAAATTGCCGGCTTATTCATGTCTGTGGTAATAATAGAGGGCTGTTTGCCTGGGTTGTCTGCTAGCGTAGTGAAAGGAAGGTCTGGTTTGTTTTCGGTTCTAATCTCGATGGAGGCAGGTAGAATATCAGTAAAGCAATTTTAAGAAATTCTCGCGCCCCCAATACGTTTTATCGCTACATTTATTCTGTACTGGCGCCCTGTGGATGTCAATATGACACTCTTGTAGAATTTCATACATGTTACTGCCTACTTTTTCCGCTTCTATCAATAATGGAATTGACTTAAGTGTGGCGCTGAATGATTTTTAACTGAATTTCGTTATGAATCTTCACGTATTGTTAAATTTGCACACTTTCATGGTAGGTCAGCAACGGTAATCCAGTATGACTGGTCTGAACGTTGACACAGACCGTTTCGCGGCCGAATGCGGATAATATCTTGCTAATTCGTAACGATCTGGGGTTCTTTATCTTACTAAAACAGTTATGTTATCTCGATAAGTTGAAATTCATTTTTATTGGTACAGTTCATTCCAATTAGCGTTTCTTCTTTCAGTTCTGTCTTATATTTACGTGTTGTGTTTAACACACTAATCAGCATTAATATAGTCTTACAAATTTTTGAAAACAGTCTAAAAAAAGTTCAGATACTTCCTGGCAGATTAAAACTGCGTGCCCGACCGAGACTCGAACTCGGGACCTTTGCCTTTCGCGGGCAAGTGCTCTACCATCTTCTTTTTTTATCTCATTTTGTTCGCTTTTGTTCGTTGAATCTGCTCGGGGCGGACGTCGTAGGACATCCGTTTAAGTTCGTAGTTGATCGATTAGCTCAGTTTTTTTGTTACAGAGGGCAGCTAACCCTCTGACCGAACACGCTGAGCTACTGTGCCGGCATCTGAGCTACCGAAGCACGACTCACGCCAGGTACTCACAGCTTTACTTCTGCCAGTATCTCGTCTCGGTCGGACACAGTTTTAATCTGCCAGGAAGTTTCATACCAGCGCACACTCTGCTGCAGAGTGAAAATCACATTCTGGAAAGTTCAGATAGTTAGTCAATTTCACGCCTGTGCATAGTATGTTGGTAGCACTTCGTCGCCTTGCCTGTTATGCTGTGTAGCAGACTTTAAAGCCGTGCGGATCAGCATAACGAAAAGGCGAGGGGTCTAGCTCGTTTTGTCCACGACTGTACATGCAGGAAAGAAAGTTCCCCAGAACACACTGTCTTCTTCTGCGGGCAATAAGTGAACAATAGACATAAACTCCACTTACACAAAAACAGACATACGTATGTACACAGCAAAAACAGACGAGGAACAGTGGCAACAACTAAATGCGTTCACACACAGTATTTAAAAACCAACAAATGAAAAGTACCCGACATAACGGACGTGTGATACATGCAGTGTAACAACAATCTACAGGGGTGGATAGCTACACTCACAGTGACAGCGAAAACAGCGATATTGAAGAGGAATTGGAGAAGGAAGACGAGCTGTAATAGTGCTAGCGATCTAGCCAAGACAGTACCAAATGTTGTACACTAATCAGCACCTAATAGTATTCACCCATAGGGTTAGCAATACTATTTCTCCACTACTAACCGAACTTTTTGCTGTGAGTGGAGGTTAGTAACCGAACTTTTTGCTGTGAGTCGAAGTTAACAAAAGAAATGGCTCTGAGCACTATGGGACTCAACATCTATGGTCATCAGTCCCCTATAACCTAGAACTACTTAAACCTAAAGACATCACACAACATCCAGTCATGACGAGGCAGAGAAAATCCCTGACCCCGCCGGGAATCGAACCCAGGAACCCGGGCGCGGGAAGCGAGAACGCCACCGCACGACCAAGAGCTGCGGACGGAAGTTAACAGCTCGAAGAAACCATTCAGCGGTAGTCAGCGTCTGACGCAATCAACACTAAAAAGTATCTCCTGTATATTATCATCTTTTTACATTCTTCCTAAAACAACAAAATTTTATTTATATTTCAAGTTTAAATTATTCTTATTTTAAAAACGTATTATTTTTTGTCAGATGTTGTAGACGGAAAGACGATAAATGAAAACTCTAAGATGTACCACCTATGAGGCCTTTAATATGCAGTACATTAATAAATTAATTAAAAATTAAATCCTGCAAGCGCAGAAGTAGGCCAGGGCTCTTACGTGATGGGCCAAGTAGTTTCTCCACTGACGGGCCACAGCAATGTTGTCGAGAACGTGACTGGAAGCAGTATATCGGCACAACACGTCAGCCGCTATCCTGTATAAATAACCGCCACTTTCCAGCAGAGATATTCGCAATCTGGCAACGTCCTGAGACGAGTTGCCTCAGCAGGATCCGTCACAAATCGACTCAGCGAGCAGCGACCAGGGGCTGCCACTGCCGCTGCCGCATCATCTTCTGGCACCGAGACCTCCTTGTTTGACTCGGTGTCTATCTGATGTGGGCCATTTTCGGACACACTTCAGCTATAGCTCGAGTCCCTCCCAGGGGGCAGCAGGTTACGAGCGGGACGGTACCACCACCTCCCCCCTTCTACACTGGTGCATGCACCTTGGCACCTCTCTCCTTGCGCTGACACTCGCACGGTCGCGGTTTCCCACCAGGAGACTCGAATCTTCTGCAAATATTCCGGCCAACTTCCGTGCAGCTGACACAACCTGCAAGCAGCCACGGTACGCCTCGCTTGGTCGCGTGCTGCTAGCTGGCCAATGCGTGTAAGCTTCCCGGGTCACGTACATCACGGCATACCAGTTCTGTGACAGTCAACACCACACATCTGTGCTAGATGCCCAGAGGGGCATGGCAGATGCACTGCAGTATATCAATGTAGCCACATGAGTTACAATAAAGTGACTGACTAACATTGTTTTACTGAACTACCACTGACTTGCTCTTAAACAGGACCCTCTGCCATAACTGAGCCCTGCGCACTAGTGGCCCGTCACACCTGGAAATACGACACTGCTATCAGGATACAAGTCCCAATCACTGGCTGCACGCCACAGACATTACCTTATTACCTGCTGTTGTGATTAATGCCGTTAAGACAGGACTGGAGGCCAAGTCAGTGTCCAGAGGACAAGTCACAAACCATTGTATGGGAGAAGACCGTTCTGCTGTCTTCACAGTCATCCATGTGGCTGGCGATTTCTCTGTTTGAGGGGATCAAAGTTTCTTCGAACTGGCAGTTCCTGGGCTAGAGTGGTCCGCCAACCGACCACCACACTTCCGAGAGGCCACAAAATTTTCTAGACAAAGTCTCAAATTGCTGCTGATCACCCACATAGTGGGCGGATTTCAAGCCTTGGCAAGGCAAGATGGCTTCATAACGTGAGAAGAATAAAACTCCAACGATAGAACCAGCTTTGAAGCTTGCCAACGGTTCGACGAGGTCACTATTAAAATGACAGAAACGTGGAGTGCACACTGATAAGCCAAATCAGGATGACCACTGCCCATCGCGGCGTTGGATGCCACCTGGTGGCGTTGTGGGCGCCTGACGCGGTTACTAAAGTATTTAAGCGCAGCAGACACGGACGGGGATAGTCCCTGTTTTTAGGTTCATCAACCATGCATATTGTCATCCATGTACAGAAAACCCACAAAACGTGACATTACCTTAAATGCAACTTCAAACCACCCACAGAACCACATAGAAGCAGCAATCAGATACATGTTAAACAGGTTGTACAGGATACCCCTAAACACTTATAGTACCAGAAAGAGTTGGCCATTAAGAAACAAACAGCATTAAAAATGTAGACAAAGAAACAATGGTAGACAAATTAACCAAAAAATAAAGAGATAGATAATGAAAAACTAACCAAACCACACTAACTTTTACAACTTGCACTACAAAAAAGGGCGTACAATGACCTACCATAACAAATTCACTCATAAAATAGGTAACAATTCGAAAAACAGCGCATAAACATTGCTTACAAAACTAAAAATTCCATACAAAAGCACATCCAAAAACTAAAATCAAAACCAGACAGATACCAGCCATGTGGTATCTGTCAGCTCGGCTGCAGAGATTGTGAGAAGACATACAATGAAATGACTGGCAGGACATTCGACACAAGATATAAAGAACACATCAGAGCATTTAAATACAGTACAAATCATTCAACATTCGCGGATCATCTAAAAGAAGAACACCATAAACCACACAATATTGAAAACTATATGAATATCATAAATATTGGTAAAGACGGACATTAAAAAAATTAACACAAAAAAACAGTTGCTCAATGACCAGATAACCCTACTCTATATAGAATACTTGAAGAAATTACATGAAAAAGAAAAGCGCCTCTTCCATCCTTCACCTCCTCCCACTCTCCCACAACCCCCCCCCCCCCCCCCATCCCACTCACAGTTTCATATCACATCTCGCTCCTCACCACCTCCTCCAACTCACCCTCCATCACACTGCTATATACTTATGTCCACTCATTATGGTTTTCCCTTTCCCTTAAAAAAAATACCTCCATCGCTATTCCTTCTCTACTCTTACACATCTCATAAATACACAGAAACACAATTAAATAGAATTACACACATACAATAATATAATTATTAAAAAATGTAGGTCAAAGATAAAGTAGTGGAATGATTATGTTGGCAACACTACAAAACACAAACACCAAAACATATGGTTCAAAATGGCTCTGAGCACTATGGGACTCAACTGTTGAGGTCATTAGTCCCCTAGAACTTAGAACTAGTTAAACCTAACTAACGTAAGGACATCACACACATCCATGCCCGAGGCAGGATTCGAACCTGGACCGTAGCGGTCTCGCGGTTCCAGACTGCAGCGCCAGAACCGCGCGGCCACTTCGGCCGGCAACAAAACATAGTTGAAAAGCAAAAACAAACAGAATACAGTGGTGTGCATAAAAGTGTGTTGTGAAAAACATAAGGAATGCATAATGCTGCAGATCATCTAAGAATTAGACCAAAATTCTCAGTGTCTAACACAGAGAAACAACGATGTGCTAGCAGACGGCATTTCCCAATGTAAGCGAGAAATGAGCCGAAAAATCACCGTAAGTACAAATCACCTATCCTTAACGAACTGTTTTCCGATCTAAGAACAAATCAAAATGTAAATACCGTAATTACAGACTACTGATGACGCATTACCTCAATAAAGTGAAACGTGTCTGGTAAAATAGTCACGCATTTTTGTAGTTGCAACTATAAAACACAAAAACCCTCAAGAATTATGAAGCAACTACGGAAACTATAACCACACAAATCAAGTATTAAATTTTCAAAATTGCTTTTTTGTACCACAAATTTGTAAATACTGTAATAGTGAAAAATCCGTTACGTTTAGTCAATAGTAGGAGATGAGTCCTATCCAACATGATTGCAGTGGAATGTCGAGTGTGTGAAGTAACGAAATGTGCAATGACATTTGCTGTAATACGCACAAAGTATAGCGACATGTATATTTTCCTTGCTTATGCCTTGAGGTTATTGGGAAGGGAAGAAAAGCGGCTGTGCTATGATGGACCTGCCACCGCCACCTGTCTTATTTGAGAGTTATTATAAACGTTCACACAATGCCCTAAGAAATGTCAGTGAAGCACCTATACAGAGGGCAGCAAAAGAAACTGAAGAATTTATCAGCTTAGCGACATTGTTACTGCATTTGACGGATCCTGGCAGAAGAGGAACCATACATAGCTCAATGGAGTTGTCACAGGTACCTCTGTAAATGCAGGCAAAGTGATGGGCTGTGAATTTCTGACAAAACACTGCCAATATTGTGCCAATGAGGTAAATGAACACAAATGTGACAAAAAATTTGAGGGCTTCAGTGTTCGTTTAGAAATCAAGGGGACAGTCCCTATTTTATTCAGTGAGCTGATAGATATGTTGTGCAATACACTCACTACCTTGTTGATGGTTACTCCAAAGGCTTCAGTAGTGTTGTGGCTACTAAACCTGTGGTGTCACCAACAGACACCACACTTGCTAGGTGGTAGCCTTTAAATCGGCCGCGGTCCATTAGTATACGTCGGACCCGCGTGTCGCCACTGTCAGTGATTGCAGACCGAGCACCGCCACACGGCAGGTCTAGAGAGACGTCCTAGCACTCGCCCAGTTGTACAGCCAACGTTAATAGTAATGGTTCACTGACAAATACGCTCTCATTTGCCGAGACGATAGTTAGCATAGCCTTCAGCTACGTCATTTGCTACGACCTAGCAAGGCGCCATTACCAGTTATATTGTGAAGCATGTACAGTCAAGAGCGATGTACACCAATTGTGGATTAAAGTTAAGTATTCCAAGAACTACGTTCTTTTCTTTATATGATAATTACTTTACCTTGTTCCAGACCTCACGCCAATCTGCGTGAGCTTAACGCGTGCCTTTCGGCGACCTCCGAGTGGCTTGGCTGTCTTGCCACGCCACTACAAAACCATACGGAAAAACTGAAATTAAAAAAAAATGGAATCTGTAGGGCATGTAGAGAAGAGAACGGGACAAAACATGAAAGCCTGCAAGTACATGACAGGGAAAATTCTCTGATGGCAGAGCAATTGGTGGACAAGACAGCCTCACGAAATCAGAAGTAGATAACTCACTGAGACGTACTAAAATCTGCTGTTTTGAAGAGCGCGCCGCAGCGCGTAGTGTAAAGCAGCCGCCTTCCGTGTCTGGCGGTGGCGCTGCTGTGGAAATCGTAGCTTTGGTGACTCCCTCTAGTGGGATAGGGGAAAGGCTGCCTGTTCACGAGCACTAAGGGGCGCTATGAGCTCGGCAGTCGGTCAGTTTGCCAAGCTGAGTTTAATCAGTTGATCAGCCGGCTCAGTGTGGGGCAGTCAGTGTTCGTCTGTCAGTCGGTCTGCCGTACGTTAAGACAGTCGGTCAGTCTCGGCGAGTTTAGTGAGTCGGTCAGTCGAGGCGAGTCTACTCAGTTGGTCAGCCAGCTCAGTATCTGTTTGTCGTCTGAGTGCGAGTATGTCTGTCGTTTGGATAAAACGTAAGCCAGAAAATGAGAGTCTTGCCACTCCGCCAGTAACAGAACTCAGCTAGCGGTCGGCCGGTCGGGGCTGAGTTCCTGCATCCGAGTCTGCGCGTTAGGCCGCCAGCCTGCTCGAGTTGCTCGGGCAACGGTCATTGGCTGTTGGATTGGTCGGTTGGTTGGTCGCGCACTGAGACACGAGATGAATTGTCCGCCTTGAGCGTCGGCGCATGTGAGGTCCCCACGTGAGTCCAGTGGGCAGCGCCGTATAGAAAGGGGTAGTGGCTTCGCGGTTCACAGGAGACCAACAGGAGTGGAACCACGACATCGGGCTGGCCGGGGCGAGCTGCGACGCCGTGAGACGGGAGATCGGCGCGCCTTCCTGCGTCCGTTGAAGCGGCTGGCAGCGGACGGTTCGGGAAAGCTTTGGCGGTGCTGCGCCAGGTCTTCGCCAGAAATCGCAGTTTATTAGAAGTTTAGTGATTGAGATATGTTCTTTCATTTACTTCTTAAATTCTACTTGTTTTCTTGGTGAGGTCACCAGCCGCTTTGTTTTGGGGTCGTCCCACCATTCTCCTTTTGCTCACCCGCGGGAAGGTGGTTATTGTGAATTGTGTGGTTCGTTTTTCCCTTGTGGAACTGGGGAGGTTTAGAGCAATCTGCGGTTCGGGTTGCTTAGTAACCCCCCGCCCCCTCCCCCCTGTCAATCTGCCATACGTTAATAGCTGCCTTTGTCATATTTGTTGGATTCGGTGTTAACGAATTTATATAATTAAGGTAAGGGCCGAATTCCTGAAATATGTTTATAACTTGCCTATCATCGTGCGAGGCGGTATATGTGTAATGTACAGCATGTTGTACACTTTATGTAAGTCTGAATTTCATGGGTTTTATTTAAATAGTCATTTTTATAAAGTTGTCACCCTTCCACCATAAGAGCCCTTTTAAAAACAAATTGCACTTTTGGTGGAAAATAAGTTCTTAGTGTGAGTGTTTGTACCATTTTGATCCCTCTTACGGGGTGCACAGTTAATGTGTTTGTGTAAGTTGTTAAAATTTTTAGTTTAAAGTAATCTGGTGTGTTGCAGATCTGCACCAGTGTAGTTTTTCAGAGGTCGTTGTGTGGGGGTCGTGACTGCGGCCGTGTTGACAGGGGGCGGAAGCTTCTCAGCCCGAAGGCTCCTACTGTAGGAAAAAAAAAAAAAAATTATTCTGCCTCTGAACGATTGTAACTTGATATTTCGAGGGTGCTTTTCTGCTTATAAATTTTAAATCTGTTTTGTAATGGCTTTTATGAATAAAATTTACATTGGTTGAAATTTAATTTGTTTCCATCAGTTACTCCTTGGCAATTACTTCCACGCCCACATAGTGTGTTAATGTTTTTGATGAATCGCTAGTAAATAAATTCTTTAAGAAAATATTTTGAAATTAATATCCACAGTTCACTCACGAAACATCAGGAAAACCAACGAAAATGTCAGTGGGATGAGAAGAGCAATTTGGGTAACTCACTTTCAGAGAATACTCACTGGTCAGAAATCACAGTGTGGTCTTTGCCCAAAAGGAAAACACTTCATGGTGCACGTAAATATGTGTGAAGCAAATACACGAAAACATACACATACACATCGCATGTCAGAGCTGTTGTGGTAAGACTAAAGCCAAAAGTAGGGATTTTTCGGATTCTAAAATCCTGAAAAAATTGTTTTTAGTAAAAGAATCTGAATGAAAGCTTCAATAGTTGTATTCGGGAAGACTTGCCAAAAACTGTTTTTGTTGACGTGTCAGGTATTGAGACTAGTGTGACGGACACCATATTACGTTTTAATAATGTACGAACAAGCAGATAAGAACATGAACAGACTAGGCTAGAAAACTGGGGAAAACATGAAAAGTATGTTGCTGCAAGTGGAAGGCAATGAGTCGCTGATGCTGAAAAAGCTGCTAAAAGCATGACAAAGGAGGCCAGGAAGAGAAAGAAAAGAATTAAAACTACACGTGATGAAAAGCACACTCAGCATCTACAAAATTATGAAACTGGAATATTTTTACATGTTATCATCGAGAAGAAAATTGTACGCAAACCTTTGGTTCCAGTTCCCGTAATCAAAATCTTTGTATACTTAGGTATCATTCTTTCATCCAATATTGTACAAAAACTAAATTTTTCATGATTAGTAACATAGTGCTTGGCTATACAGTGAACAATATTGTTCAGCAATGTGATAAATATTTTAAACTGAAGCGTATCGTACGTTCTTAAATTATTAGATTTATTATTAGATTTATTTATTAGAGTTCAACAAGATTTATTATTTTTTCAACAAGTTAATAATTGAAAGAATAAAATTTGTTTTGACCTTTTATTCTGAATAGTGTAAAATTACAGTGTACCGAATGTAAAAATTAAGCGTGATGAAGTACTTGAGATAAAAAATCAATCCACTACACATTACACAAAAGCTCTTTTGAATGGTAGTCCCAATATACAGGGTGTTTCAAAAATGACCGGTATATTTGAAATGGCAATAAAAACTAAACGAGCAGCGATAGAAATACACCGTTTCTTGCAATATGCTTGGGACAACAGTACATTTTCAGGCGGACAAACTTTCGAAATTACGGTAGTTACAATTTTCAACAACAGATGGCACCGCAAGTGATGTGAAAGATATAGAAGACAACGCAGTCTGTGGGTGCGCCATTCTGTACGTCGTCTTTCTGCTGTAAGCGTGTGCTGTTCACAACGTGCAAGTGTGCTGTAGACAACATGGTTTATTCCTTGGAACAGAGGATTTTTCTGGTGTTGGAATTCCACCGTCTACAACACAGTGTTGTTGCAACAAGACAAAGTTTTCAACGGAGGTTTAATGTAACCAAAGGACCGAAAAGCGATACAATAAAGGATCTGTTTGAAAAATTTCAACGGACTGGGAACATGACGGATGAACGTGCTGGAAAGGTAGGGCGACCGCGTACGGCAACCACAGAGGGCAACACGCAGCTATTGCAGCAGGTGATCCAATAGCGGCCTCGCGTTTCCGTTCACCGTGTTGCAGCTGCGGTCCAAATGACGCCAACGTCCACGTATTGTCTCATGCGCCAGAGTTTACACCTCTATCCATACAAAATTCAAACGCGGCAACCCCTCAGCGCCGCTACCATTGCTGCACAAGAGACATTCGCTAACGATATAGTGCACAGGATTGATGACGGCGATATGCATGTGGGCAGCATTTGGTTTACTGATGAAGCTTATTTTTTACCTGGACGGCTTCGTCAATAAACAGAACTGGCGCATATGGGGAACCGAAAAGCCCCATGTTGCAGTCCCATCGTCCCTGCATCCTCAAAAAGTACTGTTATAGGCCACCATTTCTTCCAAAGGAATCATTGGCCCATTTTTCAGATCCGAAACGATTACTGCATCACGGACATTATTCGTGAACTTGTGGCGGTACAAACTGCCTTAGACGACACAGCGAACACCGCGTTGTTTATGCAAGATGGTGCCCGGCCACATCGCACGGCCGACATCTTTAATTTCCTGAATGAATATTTCGATGATCGTGTGATTGCTTTGGGCTATCCGAAACATACAGGAGGCGGCGTGGATTGGCCTCCCTATTCGCCAGACATGAACCCCTGTGACTTCTTTCTGTGGGGACACTTGAAAGACCAGGTGTACCGCCAGAATCCAGAAACAATTGAACAGCTGAAGCAGTACATCTCATCTGCATGTGAAGCCATTCCGCCAGACACGTTGTCAAAAGGTTTCGGGTAATTTCATTCAGAGACTACGCCATATTATTGCTACGCATGGTGGATATGTGGAAAATATCGTACTATAGAGTTTCCCAGACCGCAGTGCCATCTGTTGTTGAAAATTGTAACTACTGTAATTTCGAAAGTTTGTCTGCCTGAAAATGTACTGTTGTCCCAAGCATACTGCAACAAACGGTGTATTTCTATCGCTGCTCGTTTAGTTTTTATTGCCGTTTCAAATATATCGGTAATTTTTGAAACACCCTGTACTAATTATTTTTATTATTATTTATTTTATGGCCTTCATTGGACCACTCTAGTCAAAAATACAAAGTTCTAAACAAGTTGTTGCACAGGGATACAATTTGGTTCAACAATAACTTAATATGATATTTAGGTAATATAATTATTGGAGTCTATTCTTATATGAAAGGTGTTTTGCTCTTCTGTCTGCCCAATATTTCTTCATTCTTTCAGATATTTTCCTTCTTTCTTCATCTGAGACAACTCTTCCTGTACTCCTTTTATTGATTTTCGTTTGTAGTCTGGTTTGCGGGTCTTGCAGTATTCTGATTTTCTCTGTCTTGTTTTTTAGGTCATCTACTGTAATTTGAAGTTCTTTTATATCTTCCTTAAGTTATGTGATCCATTTAATGTCGCTCTTGCTATTCCACAATTTTTGTCAATATACTAATTACTTATTGAAACTTCCATTCCAATATCTGTTAAAGTTTGAGAATTATTAAATTTCAAAGTAACTGTAAAAGCTACAGGCCATGAAGTCCACGTCCCCTTAAGGCTAAAAGAATTTACATTGAATTACTTTGATTGGTTATAATTAAGTGTTGTTGTTGTGGTCTTCAGTCGTGAGACTGGTTTGATGCAGCTCTCCATGCTACTCTATCCTGTGCCAGCTTCTTCATCTCGCAATACCTACTGCAATCAACATCCTTCTGAATCTGTTTAGTGTATTCCTCTTTTGGTCTCCCTCTACGATTTTTACCCTCCACGCTGCCCTCCAGTACTAAATTGGTGATCCATTGATGCCTCAGAATATGCCCTACCAGCCGATTCCTTCTTCTAGTCAAGTTGTGCCACAAACTCCTCTTCCCCCCAATTCTATTCAATACCTCCTCATTAGTTGTGTGATCTATGCTGTGTTGGCAGAAGAGCCAACACAGTGTTGCTAGAGGAGGCCGAAATGCACGCGTTTAATTACACGCAGACTGGCGTGAGGTCTGGAACACGGGTAAAGTAATTATCCTATAAAGAAAAGAACGTAGTTCTTGGAATACTTAACTTTAATCCACAATTGTCGAACATCGCTCTTGATTGTACATGCTTCATAAGATAAATATCAAATGCTATGGCGCCTTGCTAGGTCGTAGCAAATGACGTAGCTGAAGGCTATGCTAACTATCGTCTCGGCAAATGAGAGCGTATTTGTCAGTGAACCATTGCTATGAACGTCGGCTGTACAACTGGGGCGAGTGCTAGGACGACTCTTTAGAACTGCCGTGTGGTGGCGTTCGGTCTGCAATCACTGACAGTGGCGACACGCGGGTCCGACGTATACTAATGGACCGCGGCCGATTTAAAGGCTACCACCTAGCAAGTGTGGTGTCTGGCGGTGACACCACAATCTATCCATCTAATCTTCAGCATTCTTCTGTAGCACCACATTTCGAAAGCTTCTATTCTCTTCTTGTCTAATTTATCGTCCATGTTTCACTTCCATACATGGCTACACTCCATACATATAGTTTCGTATCTATCTTTGTCACAATAGTGCGTTCACTATGCTGTTTGCAGTAGCTTACCCGCATTCCTATTTTCCTATTCATTATTAAAGCTACTCCTGCATTACCTCTGTTTGTTTTTGTATGTACAACCCTGTATTCACCTGACCAGAAGCCTTGTTCCTCCTGCCACCGAACTTCACTAATTGCCACTATATCTAACTTTAACCTATCCATTACCCTTTTCAAATTTTCTAACCTACCTGCCCAGTTAAGGGATCTGACATTCCACCCTCCGATCCGTAGAACGCCAGTTTTATTTCTCCTGATTACAATGTCCTCCTGAGTAGTCCCCGCCCGGAGATCGGAATGGAGGACTATTTCACCTCCGGAATATTTTACCCAAGAGGACGCCATCATCATTTAACCATACAGTAAAGCTGCATGCCCTCGGGAAAAATTACGGCTGCAGTTTCACCTTGCTTTCACCCTTTCGCAGTACCAGCACAGCAAGGCCGTTTTGGTTAGTGTTACAAGGCCAGATCAGTCAATCATCCAGACAGTTGCCCCTGCAACTACTGAAAAGGCTGCTGCCCCTGTTCAGGAACCACACGTTTGTCTGGCCTCTCAACAGATACCCCTCCGTTGTCGTTGCACCTACAGTATGGCTATCTGCATCGCTGAGGCACGCAAGCCTCCCCACCAACAGCAAGGTGCATGGTTCATGGGGTGGGGTGCCAGGGGGGGGGGTCGTTATGACGTGTACGACTGTGTAAAGATTTTGATCTCAAGTTAGGTTCGTGATTTATTATGGAATACGTATTTGTGTATAAATTGTTGGAGGAACTGGGTGTTGGAGAAGATGAGCCATCACTTAGTTTTCAAAGTATGTGTATCTATCTTCAGTGTGGTGAGAATTTGTTGTCTCACTGAAATGTGCTTGACAGTATGGGACTGTTATTGAACCAATACTATGGCATTGTATGATTGTGGCTGTGTTGGTGCCTTTCTTTTGATTGTATGTGAAGTAAAATTTGCAACAATTGATGAATGTTTGTAGGTGATGGCTTGACTGACGTATGTAAGGCCCGATAGCAATAAAGAAAACTAAGTTGAAATGGCAAGACCCGTCTTCCCTTTCACTTCTCTCTTTTGTGGTAAAGAATGAGAGGAGCATTGGGGCTCAAAAAGTTTCTGGAGTTTACCGTATTGTGACCAGTCTAAGTATGACAAGCTCATCACATATTTTAACAGAGTCGAAAGGTGACGAAACGTATCAGGCTGTGACCACCCTCGCACTTCATCCTAATGGTCGACATTTATTGAATCAGTAACATGACAGGCAGATTTTGTACTCGAGAATATCACGTAAACACGATGCAGCAGCTAATTCTGAAGGGGCGTGTAATGACTGGTGAGATTACCTCTGGTACTGCGCGCCGCGGAATTTTAATCAGCGCCAGACGGCACGGACGTCGAAGACCCCTAGAAGTCTCTGCACAATCGCGCCGTGAGCCGTGACGGCGCGTGCCTCCCGACCCACCTTCAATGTGAGGGCGCCACAGTGGAACACATCGTCCCAGCGGCCAATAGCGGAGCCCGCGATCGAGTATTTAAGCACCTGCCTCTCGCTCAGCCAGCCCCCAAATTCTGTAAGTCCCTCCAGATCCTTAAGCGTCATGCACTCCGCCTCCCGTCCCCCACGCGGATCCTCTATGACCTCATTCCTTTCTCCATCTGCTGTTATTCCTCGAACATATCCGCATCCTCTACACCTCCTATTTGTCCCTCCTATCAACTCTGATCCTCACTCCCCCTGCGTTCCTCTGTCCTTTTCCTGGGTTCCCGCTCCCCCCTTTCGATCCTCTTTTTTCCCCCCATCTACCCTCTCTCTGTCCCCGTTCTCTCCCCCGAGTCCTGCATCTCCCTCCTCTGGCTTTTCCCATTCCCTTTCGCGTCTGCCCTGCCCCTCTCCCTCCTTATGAGTCCTCCCCCTCCTTTGGTTCTCTCCCCTTCGTTTTTCCTCTCCTCCTTCCTTGCTTTCCCCCTCATCCAGGTCCCCCCCCCCCCCCCCGCCCTTTCTGCCCTTGGCTAGGGAGTGTCTTCCTTGTGCCGACATTTTTGTGCTGTATTTTACACTGAGTGTTCCGTGTTGTGTGTTTTTTGGGAAGTGTTGCGAACGGCCATCATACTGTCGCTGGGTGTGATTTTTTATCTCTTGGGAACAGAAACCAGACTGTCGCCATGTTTTTTTTTTAATTGTGTATCTACTATGTTACTTGTCTGATTCCTGTGTATTTTATTAACATTGCCAACCCCTTTGCTTTACGTTTTAACTTTCCACAATTTTCCGCCGTTTTACAATTTTAGTCACCGTTTTATCGCCTGGTTTTCTTGTTTCTTTTCTTCTTACGTTTTTAAAAAGTCTGTAGGCTGTAGAGCAGCGTACTAACCTGCTGCCAGCCCACCCCCTTCGGGTTGAATCAAATTTCAAGGAAAAAAAAAAAAAACAGCTCAGCCAGTGGATCTCTCGACATATCGCCTCGACAACAGACCAACAGACAGCGTGTTTACCGCTCTTCGTTTTCGTTAATAGTGGACATCTTCGATTCGTTTGGTTGTCTCTGTCACCCCGTTGCTTCTTTAGTGTTGTCGTCGTAAGGTCTCGCTCGATCGTCCGTCGTTGTTTTTTGTCCGTCCTTTCCGTTCGTTTGTGCACGGGCCGCTCTCCGTTTTGCCCCGCCGCCCTTCGTTCTCGGGCACCCCGCGACAGTTCCGGTCGCGATTACAACACTAGCCAGTCCTAATTTTAATACATCTTGCTGTAGGAGTATCTGTGTAGTTGGAGGGCAGGACAGCAGAGCAGTGGGCAGGGTGGGCCATCAGGACAGGACTGAAGTCCAGTTTAACGGCCGTGCAACCAGTTGCCCACAAGCCACTGTGCAGGCGAGGACCGTGGTCCGTTCCGCCACAGTGCTTCAGATGGGCCGGCGGATTCCCTTCTTGACGGAAATAGCGTTTCCTCGTAGTGACCGCGCCCGGACTGCTGTGGTCCACCAGTTGCCCTCCACACTTCCGAGACGCCACAATATTTACTGTAGACAGTCTTCAAATTGCTATTGACCATCTGTATAATAGATGGAGGTGTCCAGGCGGCAGGTGGTAAAATCGTGCGACTCTGTATGCCTAGGCAAGACAGGATCGCTTCGTAGCTCAGAGTACGCGAAAGAACTTGCCTCCCTTCTAACAGCCGTGTACCGCAAGTCTCTAGAGGAACGGAAGTTTCCAAATGATTGGAGAAGAACACAGGTAGTCCCAGTCTTCAAGAAGGGTCGTCGAACAGATGCGCAAAACTATAGACCTATATCTCTCACGTCGATGTGTTGTAGAATTTTAGAACATGTTTTTTGCTCACGTATCATGTTATTTCTGGAAACCCAGAATCTAGTCTGTCGGAATCAACATGGATTCCGGAAACAGCGATCGTGTGAGACCCAAATCTCTTTATTTGTTCATGAGACCCAGAAAATATTAGATACAGGCTCCCAGGTAGATGCCATTTTCCTTGACTTCCGGAAAGCGTTCTATACAGTTCCGGACTGTTGCCTGATAAACAAAGTGAGAGCCTACGCAATATCAGACCAGCTGTGTGGCTGGATTGAAGAGTTTTTAGCAAACAGAACACATGTTGTTCTAAATGGAGAGACGTCTACAGACGTTAAAGTAACCTCTGGCGTGCCACAGGGGAGTGTTATGGGACCATTGCTTTTCACAATATATATAAATGACGTAGTAGATAGTGTCGGAAATTCCATGCAGCTTTTCGCGGATGATCCTGTAGTATACAGAGAACTTGCAGCATTAGAAAATTGCAATGAAATGCAGGAAGATCTGCAGCGGATAGGCACTTGGTGCAGGGACTGGCAACTGACCCTTAACATAAACAAATGAAATGTATTGCGAATACATAGAAAGAAGGATCGTTTATTGTATGCTTATATGATAGCGGATCAAACACTGCTAGCAGTTACTTCTGTAAAATATCTGGGAGTATACGTGCGGAACGATTTGAAGTGGAATGATCATATAAAATTAATTGTTGGTAAGGCGGGTGCCAGGTTGAGATTCATTGTGAGAGTGCTTAGAAAATGTAGTCCATCAACAAAGGAGGTGGCTTACAAAACACTCGTTCGACCTATACTTGAGTATTGCTGATCAGTGTGGGATCCGTACCAAGTCGGGTTGACGGAGGAGATGGAGAAGATCCAAATAAGAGCGGCGCGTTTCATCACAGGGTTATTTGGTAAGCGTGCTAGCGTTACGGAGATGTTTAGCAAACTCAAGTGGCAGACTCTGCAAGAGAGGCGCTCTGCATCGCGGTGTAGCTTGCTCGCCAGGTTTCGAGAGGGTGCGTTTCTGGATGAGGTATCGAATATATTGCTTCCCCCTACTTGTACCTCCCGAGGACATCACGAATGTAAAATTAGAGAGATTCGAGCGCGCACGGAGGCATTCCGGCAGTCGTTCTTCCCGCGAACCATACGCGACTGGAACAGAAAAGGGAGGTAATGACAGTGGCACGTAAAGTGCCCTCCGCCACACACCGTTGGGTGGCTTGCGGAGTATAAATGTAGATGTAGATGAACGTGGGAAGAACAAAACGCCACCGTTAGGGCCAGCTTTGTAACTTGCTGATTCCTCGCTGGGGCCGCTTTTATATACACAGTCCATCTGGAGTATAGGTGGTAAAGTGTGTTACGATTGGTCGGAGCTCGCAAACTATGAGAATGGTTGCTTACCATTCGTTGACACTCACAATTTCCCAAAAGGAATTAGACTATTTTGTAAAATGAGCGCACCATATTTGAGAGGAGATTCGCCGTTGGCAGAGGTGGAGACATTCATTTAGACAGTTTTACCAGCAGTCTTTGGCGGCATCGTGAGGGAGCGCCAGTTTTTAGAGATATTGGGGACGGATTCTTCTTTAGAGAACATTGAAGCAGGAGTCTTTTTGAGCTATCCTTTTCCAGAGGAACTCGAGTAGGACAGGAGCTGGTGCTTCGCCACTTGGCAGTACAACACTCGCTGCACCTCTTCTCATCTCGGCTCCACTTAACTCGTGGAAGTTTACACAGCAGTGTGGCAAGCAGGAAATACTCGCGGGGGAATAGCCGCATTTTGACCTCATGGTTTTAAATAGTCGTGCTATGTCCCGGTACTCTTGGCCATGACTTTGTTGTCAAGTTCTCTAGCTTGCTTATTTATCACACTTATCAAATCGAGGAAATAATCATCATCAAAATATCGCCACGAATAAATTCAATTAGATTCTGTATGAAGCTTTGTCACAACAGCAATTTAAATTCCTTTATGAGTCATAACGATCACCCAAACGATAATGTAATTACTTCATAAACTAAGGTGCAGCCTTCATCGCTTCCCAGAGAGAGAATTAGACATATACTTTTGACCAATGTTATATGCGACTAAATTATCATAATGTTCGTGAATTCCAGTTTCATTCCAATAGCTATTTATTAATTTCATACAAGACTCACACCTACGGTTCATATGTCATTGCCATCCTTCACTTCCGTTTTCTTGCTCTTACATTACTACGACACATCTGAAACGTAGTGGGTTGATTTCCATATCTAGAGGGATATTCTGTGCATATCAGTGACTCATAAACTGTAGCTCGTAACCCCAGTGGACTCTTGTAACTCTTTCTTTCGCTACTGCTATTATTCAAAAGATAGCTAGCGATGCATCTTCTAAAGCAAAAATAATGTTTGGCTTTGTTCCCATTTGCACTAGTTAACAACTACGTATCCTTCTTTAGAATCAGATCTTATTTATTTTCGAGAGCTTGTAACTGGTACATACTATCTAAAATTGTTCCCTCGGAACTCGCTGTCTCAGAAATACCAATTTTGTAGCAGCTATGAACAAATTTTGCGTCTGCTACTGTCACTGTTATTGATATTGGTAGTAGTATTAGTATTAGTAGGAGCAGCAGCAACA
Source organism: Schistocerca piceifrons (assembly GCF_021461385.2). NCBI lineage: Eukaryota > Metazoa > Arthropoda > Insecta > Orthoptera > Acrididae > Schistocerca > Schistocerca piceifrons. The sequence continues at coordinate 28,894,445 of NC_060140.1, read as the reverse complement.
GGTAATAGTATTACTTATGGCATTAACGTTAATAGATCTTATTCAGTAATGTTTACGCATTCTCATAACATACAAGGAAATACTTTTGTAATTTCATAATGCCATTTTATTACTGTCTATCCTACTAAAAGTATTGTCCGTTCCTAAGCAACCAGAATGTAAGAAACGTTTTAATTGTAAAGCCCTGGTCCAATTTAAGACAGAGATGTAGTCTAATCCGATCAGCTTGAATAAATAAATACAAAATAAGAATAAAGTTGTTATTAATAGTATTACAATTATTATCATTATTCGATTAAATTCGAACAGAAACATTTTTAATGTGTTAAGCCATGCTCGGCTATAAGGGGGCCGTTAACTGATGAACAAGAAGCTTTAGGCTTTTGTCAAAAGTCTGCAGTAACAAGACTCCTGTGTAATCAACACATATCTAACAGAACAGTCTACCGATGAAAGCAAAGCAACCACGAAAATTGAGGTCAACAACTAGATATTTAATGGTTCCAATTCTGTGCTTTTTGTGGCGGTTTCTTTTCGACGTTGGGCGGGCTCACATTCGGGAAGCGCTGGAGTTGACGGACAGCTACAGCCGCACAGGGCGTGCCCAGTAATTAGGGCCGTGTCAGTCAAGCTGGCAGCCACTGGGGACGTACCGCGAATCGTGTCCTGCGGTATTTTAAACGCGACTGCCTTCCCTACACTGATAGAACGGACGGGCAATTGCAGCGATTCAGTAATGTCGCCGTCGTCGCTCCCAAGGACTAACGTGGTGCAGAATATTCTTGCAACAGACTTGCGACTCAGAATTCGCCTTCTATATGTTTTACTGTGTTCGACAAGTCGAGTGAAGGCTCGTTGGCCAGTGCGTAGCCTGCTTGTCAGTCCCGTTGAATGAAGGACAGAGCGTTCTAATTCTGCTGTCGGCGTTTGCTGCTTCCGCCTTTTGCTACGGACGACTGGCGTGGCAGTTTCCTTATGGGTGTTGGGTGTTTGCTTTGAGGTTACTTTCTGACGGCCGTTGTCATGCCACGAGCTTCGAGGTGGCGGCTTCCACTTGCAGCTGAGTGTAATGTTTTGTTTCCAGCGTCTTGGGAACGACTTGGAACCACTTGCGTTCAAACCTAACTTGCCATGTTCAAAGACGTTGATCGTGGTTCATGCACGTCGTACTGTATCGGTTCGTCTGTCGTTCACCTGTACGATTTGCTTATGTCTCTAGAATTTTCGTTTGTTTCGTTCAAAACGACGTGACCTTCTGTGCATACAATGTGGTCCATCATAGGACAAGTAATCTACCTTGTGTTATTTCTTTCGAACTGGGTCTTATTTTATTTTATTTTTTTATTTATTAATTTATTGTTCCGTGGGACCAAATTAAAGAGAAGTCTCCATGGTCATGGAACGAGTCAATACATGAAATTGTAACACGATATTAGAAATAAGATAAAATGAAATATAAAAAAAATATATTCAGGTGAAAAGTCGTAAGTTTAAATAAAGAAAATCAACGATGTAACACTGGAATTTGCTTAATTTTTTAGCTCTTTCAGGAGCTCCTCGACAGAATAGAAGAAGTGAGCCATGAGGAAACTCTCAGTTTAGACTTAAAAGAGTTTGGGCTACTGCTAAGATTTTTGAGTTCTTGTGGTAGCTTATTGAAAATGGATGCAGCAGGATACTGCACTCCTTTCTGCACAAGATTCAAGGAAGTGCATTCCACATGCAGATTTGATTTCTGCACAGTATTAACCGAGTGAAAGCTGCTAACTCTTGGGAATAGGCTAATATTGCTAACAACAAACGACATTAAAGAAAATATATACTGTGAGGGCAATGTCAGAATTCCCAGACTATTGAATAGGGGTCGACAAGAGGTTCTCGAACTTACACCACATATAGCTCGAACAGCCCGTTTTTGAGCCAAAAATACCCTTTTTGAATCAGAAGAATTACCCCAAAAAATAATACCATACGACATAAGCGTATGAAAATATGCGAAGTAGACTACTTTTCGTGTTGAAATGTCACTTATTTCAGATACTGTTCTAATGGTAAATAAAGCAGCATTTAGTTTCTGAACAAGATCCTGGAGATGGGGTTTGCATAACAGCTTACCATCCATCCGAACGCCTATGAACTTGAACTGTTCCGTCTCGCTTATAATATGCCCATTCTGTCTGATCAAAATATCGGTTCTTGTTGAACTGTGAGTTAGAAACTGTAAAATCTGAGTCTTACTGTGATTTAGCATCAAATTATTTTCCACAAGCCATGAACTTGTTTCATGAACTACATTATTAGATACTGTTTCAATATTACACACAAGATCCTTCACTACCAAGCTGGTGTCGTCAGCAAACAAATATTTTTCAATCACCTCTAATACTAGAAGGCATATCATTTATATAAATAGGAAACAGTAGTGGCCCCAGCACTAACCCTTGGGGAACACCCCACTTAACAGTGCCCCATTCGGACTGAACATCACTACCACTCTCAGTATTGCGGAGAATTACCTTCTGCTTTCTGTTCTTAAAGTAAGAGGCGAACCAATTGTAAGCTACTCCCCTTACTCCATAATGGTCCAACTTCTGCAGTAATATTTTGTGGTCAACACAGTCAAAAGCCTTCGTTAAATCAAAGAAAGCACCTAGCGTTCGCAACCTTTTATTTAATCCGTCCAAAACCTCACAGAGGAAAGAGAATATAGCATTTTCAGTTGTTAAACCATTTCTAAAACCAAATTGAACATTTGACAGCAAATTATGTGAATTTAAATGCTCCAGTAACCTTGTATATACAACCTTCTCGATAATTTTAGCAAACACCGTTGGCATAGAAATAGGTCTAAAATTGTCAACATTATCAATGTCTTCCTTTTTATAAAGTTGCTTCACTACCGAGTACTTTAATCGGTCAGGAAACCGACCACTCCTAAAGGAAAAGTTACAGATATGGCTAAGTACTGGGCTAACATACATAGAACAATACTTCAGTATTCTGCTAGATGCCCCGTCATATCCATGAGAGTTCTTTGTCTTTAGTGATTTAATTATTAACTCAATCTCCCTCTTGTCAGTATCATGGAGGAGCATTTCAGGTAACAGTCTCGGAACACTTTTTTCTAAGAGCGCTATATGATTCCCTGTTGGGACTAGGTTTTGTATTTAGTTCACCTGCTATATTCAGAAAGTGATTATTAAATACTTTACATATATGCGACTTATCAGTAACACGGACATTCCCACTACGCACTGATTCTATATCCTCGACCTGTCTCTTCAGACCAGCCACTTCCTTTACGACTGACCATATGGTTTTAATTTTATCCTGAGACTTAGCTATTCTATTTGCATACCACATATTTCTTGCCTTCCTAATAACATTTTTAAGCACCTTACAATACTGTTTGTAATGGGCTGCTGCATTTAGATTTTGACTGTTTCTAACGTTTTGATATAATTGCCACTTTGTTCTACAAGATATTCTTATCCCTTTAGTCAGCCACCCAGGCTGCCTGTTTGTGCTAGTACCCTATTTAGAACGTTCTAACGGAAAGCAACTTTCAAAGAGCACGAGAAAAGTCTTGAGAAAAGCATTATATTTATCGTCTACTGATCAGCGCTATAAACATCTTGCCACTCTTGTTCCTTGATAAGGTTTACAAAGGTCTCTACAGCAACTGGATCAGCTTTCCTAAACAGCTGATGACTATATTTAACACGTGTTGCAACACAAAAATCTTTTTGGGTTAATATTTGTGCATCATGATCTGAAAGGCCATTCACCTTTTTGCTACCACAATGCCCTTCTAGTAATGAGGAATGAACAAAAATGTTGTCTATGGTTGTTCTACTGTTCCCTTGCACTCTCGTTGGAAAGAATACGGTTTGCATAAGATTATATGAATTAAGGAGGTCTACCAGCATCCTCTTCCTTGCACAATCACTTATACAATTAATATTGAAGTCACCACATATAACTAACTTTTTGTATTTCCTATAAAGTGAACCAAGAACCTCCTCTAGCTTTAGCAAAAATGTTGTGAAATCGGAGTCTGGGGATCTTTAAATAACAACAGTTAGAAGTTTAGCTCCATTAAATTTAACCACACCTGCACAACATTCAAACACCTTTTCAGTGCAGTACTTTGAAACATCAATTGACTCAAATGGGATGCCGTTTTTGACATACATGGCTACTCCCCCACACCGCAAAGAGCTCCTCGAAAAGCTGCCAGCCAACCTGTATCCTGGTAAAGCAAGCCTCTGAATTATCTCCTTATTTAAGAAGTGTTCAGAAATACCAATAATTTCAGAGTCTTAACGTCTACTATTCATTTTCCCTCACTATTCACTTAATCATATCTATTATAAAAACTCTGTTGCTGGTTGTTTATTCAGTCTCTACTCTGTACTTAATTTGAGCATGAACTTTATCGAGAAAACTACCTACAGTAGAAATATTAATCAATGTGAAGCCAAGACGCAATCATGAGAAGCCTTTTCGCATATGCCTAATGAAATTTTAAAGTGGGGAAGGCCATCGTTACCGAAATAAAATAATGCCTATTCTAAAGCTAAATATTTAAATGGGTGGAATATAGTGCAATCTCTCACGAACCGCACCAAAGGGGGGGGGGGGGGGGAGAGGGGAGGGGATGGGGTGGTAGGGTACCACGTAATATTTACTACAAAAACAGCTGATAACACAAAGAAGATACTGATTAGCTAAACATGGGATAATTAAACGGCCGTCAGCCGGCTAGGGCAATGAATTTCCAGAATCTTGACAAAGGCAAAGAAATTTAAACAAATAGTCAATGGCGTGGCATCAGAATGTTGTCACGCTTTTCCACAACACAATACTTCGCAGAAATCAAATTATGCAGAAATCAATGAGTTTGCAGTTACTTATTCTGAAATACTAAATTTTGAAAGTAAAATTAAATGGCGTTACTGGTTAAATAAATTACTGGTTTAGCTAAAACTTTCTTATCCAAAAAATGACTTTCAGTAACCTCAGTGCAACGTAATGTAAAATTTAGAAAAAGACAAGAAACTTATTTTTGATTATTGAAAGATAAAAGTGAATTTAATTTAAGCGAAGGAGTAACTGATTTTACTTTTAAAATAACAGTAAAATACATACCAAGCCGACAGAAGTCACTCGCTAAGCCAAATACAGATTAAATGAAATTGGGCACTTTAAATTTGCGCTGCATCTGTACTTTAAGTAGCCTCTGTTATCCAATACGAGAATGAACAGTTACGGTGGCAAAAAATTTAGACTGAAACTGGTCATTAGCAAACACATAAAATCGGCAGAAAATCGTTAATCAATTTTCTTTTCCCTACAACACTCGGGGTTGTTTGGTAATAATGTCTGAGGACAATGACAACACAGATTCCCCACAAGTTTTACTATTGCAAGTTATTTTTATGTTGCGTTGTTAGTGGACTGTTTTGTAACTGTCGGTTCTTTAATAAAATCTCCATACGCAAAAATAAATAACGGCGCAGCTACTACCATTTCGTCATTGCTACCAATACATTAAATAAAGTTCCCACGGCTGTTACCCAGCAATTTACAATATTTTCATTACACCCACAGTCAATTATATACAATTAGAAACAAATACACTTTTACATCAATTGCTTATTAAACATAGTTTGTGTAATACAGCTTACAGCTTCAGAATCTAAAGTACAGTACTAGTTACCAACGGAAATTAAACGTCGAAAATTTTGGGTTTTGCAGAAGGTATTTTATCTGCACTTTCGGTGTTACAGGCTCCGAAACTATTTGCAATTTGGCCGGCCAGTATGGCCGTGCGGTTCTAGGCACTACAGTCTGGAACCGTGTGACCGCTACCGTCGCAGGTTCGAATCCTCCCTCGGGCATGGATGTGTGTGATGTTGGTTGATTGGTTTGAGGGATTAAAGGGACCAGACTGCTACAGTCATCGGTCCCTTTTTCCAAATACTAAGAATCCCCACAGAGAATAAAAGCGATTATCAGAATAGATCACAAACGATACAGAACAAGAGAAACTTAGACAAAGACAAGACAAAACGAACTAAAATCACACAGAGTGTGACGGTGGTTGGCCGACCATAGAATTAAAAAAGGAAAAGCCAACCACTTAGAAACACATTAAAAAATCAGTTTAAAATCGTAGGCCGAAGGCCAGAATCAACACAAAACAATAAAATAAAACAGAAACACTCAGATTAAATGATAAAAAACCCCTGCCCGAATAAAACGTAAAACTAAGTCAGCCATAGCAGAGTCATCTGTTAAAAGGGCAGGGAGCGTGTCAGGCAGTGCGAACGACTGCCTGAGCACAGCTAAAAGTGGACAGTCCAATAAAATGTGGACCACTGTCAAAACGGAGCCGCAGCGACATAAAGGTGGGCCCTCATGTCGCAATAAGTGGCCGTGGGTCATCCGCGTGTGCCCAATGCGCAGTCGGCAGAGGACGACAGACTCCTTGCGAGAGACGCGCAAGGAGGAGTGCCACACAGTCGTCGTCTCCTTGAGGCACGGAGTTTGTTAGGGGTGGTCAGACCGCGCCATTCAGCGTCCCAGAGCGAGATAACTTGGCGGCGTAAGACCACCCTCAAATCAGTCTCCGGAAGGCCAATATCTAGAGTGGGTTCACTGGTGGCCTGTTTGGCCAGGCGGTCAACACTTTCATTGCCCAGGATACCGACATGACCGGGGGTCCACACAAAGACCACAGAGCGGCCGCAACGGGTAAGAGTATGCGGGGACTCATGGATAGCCATCAACAGACGAGAACGAGGGAAACACTGGTCGAGAGCTCGTAAACCGCTCAGGGAATCGCTACAGATAACGAAGGACTCACCTGACCAGGAACGGATATACTCTAGGGCACGAAAGATGGCAACCAGCTCAGCAGTGTAAACGCTGCAGCCATCCTGCAAGGAACGTTGTTCGGAATGGTCCCCTAGAGTGAGCGCATACCCGACACGACCAGCAACCATCGAACCGTCAGTGTAAACAATGCCAGAGCCCTGATATGTGGCCAGGATGGAATAAAAGCGGCGGCGGAAAGCCTCTGGAGGGACTGAGTCCTTCGGGCCCTGTGCCAAGTCGAGCCGAAGGCAAGGGCGAGGAACACACCATGGGGGTGTACGCAAAGTGGCCCGGAAAGGAGGTGGAACAGTGAAAATCCTAAGCCCGGAGAGAAGCTCTTTGACGTCTACCGCGATCGTACAACCTGACCGGGGCCGACGGTCTGGCAGATGGATGACCGATTGTGGGAACAGGAGACGATAGTTTGGATGCCCGGGCAAGCTAAAAACATGGGCAGCATAAGCGGCCAGCAAACGTTGGCGCCGTAACCGCAGGGGAGGGACACCTGCCTCCACTAGTATGCTGTCCACAGGGCTGGTGCGGAAGGCACCAGTGGCAAGTCGTATCCCGCTGTGTAGTATTGGGTCCAGTACCAGCAACGCAGATGGGGAAGCGGAGCCATAAGCCAGGCTCCCATAATCCGACGGGACTGGATTAACGCCTGGTAGAGCCGTAACAAGGTAGATCGGTCGGCGCCCCAGCTGGTGTGGCTCAAGCATCTCAGAGCATTTAGACGCCACCAACACGCCTGCTTAAGCTGCCGAATATGAGGCAGCCGAGTCAGCCGGGCATCAAAAACTACACCCAAGAACCTGTGGGTCTCAACGACAGCAAGGAGTTCGTCGGCAAGATGAAGCCGCGGTTCAGGATGGACTGTTCGGCGCCGGCAGAAATGCATAACGCGGGTCTTGGCAGCCGAAAACTGGAAACCATGCGCTACAGCCCAAGACTGCGCCCTGCGGAAAGCGCCCTGTAGCTGACGTTCATCAGCTGAAATGCCAGTAGAGCTGTAGTAAAGGCAGAAGTCGTCAGCATACAGGGAAGCGGAGACAGAATTTCCCACCGCTGCAGCGAGCCCGTTTATTGTGATTAAAAACAGGCAGACACTTAAAACAGAACCCTGTGGCACACCGTTCTCCTGGACGTGGGAGGAACTACATGAGGCCGCGACTTGCACGCGGAAGGTACGGTACGACAGAAAATTGCGGATAAAAATCGACAGAGGACACAGAAGACCCCATCCATGAAGCGTAGAAAGGATGTGATGCCATGTCGTATCGTACGCCTTCCGCATGTCGAACAAGACAGCGACGAGGTGCTGACGGCGGGCAAAGGCAGTACGGATGGCCGACTCCAGGCTCACCAGATTGTCGGTGGCGGAGCGGCCTTTACGGAACCCACCCTGAGACGGAGCCAGAAGGCCCCGAGACTCCAGTACCCAATTCAAGCGCCGGCTCACCATCCGTTCAAGCAACTTGCAAAGAAAGTTGGTGAGGCTAATGGACGGTAGCTGTCCACCTCCAGAGGGTTCTTTCCGGGTTTCAAAACGGGGATGACAATGGTTTCCCGCCATTGCGACGGAAACTCCCCCTCGACCCAAAGATGGTTGTAAAGGTCGGGGAGGCCTCGCTGGCAGTCCACTGAAAGGTGTTTCAGCATCTGACAGTGGATGCCATCTGGCTCAGGAGCGGTATCAGGGCAAGCGGCTAGGGCACTGCGAAATTCCCACTCACTAAATGGAGCATTGTAAGATTCTGGGTGGTGGGTGCAAAACGAAAGGCTCCGACGTTCCATCCGCTCTTTAATGGAGCGGAAGGCCAGTGGGTAATTGGAAGAAGCGGAACTAAGAGCAAAATGCTCTGCCAAGCTGTTGGCAATTTCGTCGGAGGCTGTACAAACTGCGCCATTCAGTGAGAGCGCAGGGTCGCTGACAGGGGTCCGATAGCCATAGAGGCGTCGGATCATGGCCCAGACCTGCGATGGAGAGACATGGAGGCCAATGGTGGACACATACCGCGCCCGGCACTCCTGCTTGCTTTGGCGGAGAAGGCGGCGGGCCCGCGCACGCAGCCGTTTGAAGGTGATGAGGTATTCAATGCAGGGATGTCGCTTGTGACGCTATAGCGCCCGCCGACGATCTTTAATCGCTGCAGCGATCTCAGGCGACCACCAAGGCACAGTCCGCCTCCGAGGGGACCCAGAGGAACGGGGAATGACAGATTCGGCGGCAGTAACGATGCCGGTGGTGACCGATTGAACCACCGCATCAATTTCATTATTAGAGAGAGGCTCAATAGCGGCAGTGGAGGAGAACAAGTCCCAGTCAGCCTTATTCATAGCCCACCTGCTAGGGCGCCCAGAAGAGTGACGCTGTGGTAGTGACAGAAAGATCGGAAAGTGGTCACTACCACACAGGTCGTCATGCACACTCCATTGGACAGACGGTAAGAGGCTAGGGCTACAGATCGAAAGGTCATTGGCGGAGTATGTGCCATGCGCCACACTGAAGTGTGTGAAGGCACCATCACTTAAAATCGAGAGATCGAGCTGCGACAATAAATGCTCAATGGTGGCGCCTCGACCTGTTGCCACGGACCCACCCCACAGACGGTTATGGGCGTTGAAGTCGCCCAGTAGCAAGAAAGATGGCGGCAATTGGGCTATCAGTGCAGCCAGGACATGCTGCGAGTCATCACCATCCGGTGGAAGGTAAAGACTGCAGACGGTAACAGCCTGTGGCGTCCACACCCAAACAGCGACAGACTCTAAAGGTGTTTGGAGAGGGACAGACTCGCTGTGCAGTGTGTGAAGGACATAGAGGCAGACGCCACCAGACACCCTTTCATAAGCTGCCCAGTTCTTATAATAACCCCGATAGCCGTGGAGGGCGGGGGTTCGCAGTGCTGGAAACCAAGTTTCCTGAAGAGCAATGCAGAAGAACGGGTGAAGGCTGATAAGTTGTCGGAGCTCAGCTAGATGGTGGAAAAAACCGCTGCAGTTCCACTGTAGGATGGTATTGTCCATGTCTGAGAAAGGTGTGATGGGACTTGGAAGGCAGATTACGCCGATGCGCCACCTGCTGCCTCCAATTGAGCACCGGTGCTAGCGCTATCCATGGCGTCTGAGGGACGGCGAGATCGAGGTCCTCAGCGGACGCCAGAATCTCCACCTCGTCGTCAGATGCAGAGCTTGTAGGAAGCGGTGGGATGGGTGCCACCGCAATGTCGTTAGCCTTGGGGACTTTCTTCTTCTTCTGTTTCTCTCGCTGTGACTTCGGTGGGTCAGGCTGGGAGGGCTAAACTGGGTCAGTCTCAGGGACAGATGACGACCGTGAGGCCCTACGACCAGGGACCGGTGGTTGTTTGAGCCACTTGCGGCTGTCTGCTTTTGTACCGGTCGGAACTTGCGAAGGGAGGTCCCCAAGGGGCCCCTTCCTGGCGAGAGGAACCGAAGGAGACTCACGCTTCTCCGGCTGGGAAGGGGGAACTGAAGTCCCCGATGGTTGGGGGGGGGGGGGGCGTACTCCTGAAATAGATGGAGCAGGAGCAACAGGGAGTGAAGTGCCTCCCACCATCAAGGGGGCAGGTGTGGGCCTTCGACTCTGAGAGCTGACTGGAGCTGATGGAACTGTAGCAGGAATGACAGTTGCAGCATAAGAAGATGTCATACGCAGTGGGTGAAGCCGATCATATTTCCGCTTCGCCTCAGTGTACGTCAGGCGGTCGAGGGTCTTGATTTCCATGATTTTCTGCTCCTTCTGCAAAATCGGACAGTCCGGCGAGCAAGGCGGATGGTGCTCACCACAGTTCACACGGATTGGAGGCGGGGCGCAGGGATGATCAGGATGGGATGGTCGACCGCAATCGCGATATACGAGGTCGGAAGCACAGCGTGAAGACATATGGCTGAACTTCCAACACTTGAAGCACCGCATCGGGGGAGGGATATATGGCTTGATATCACAACGGTACACCATCACCTTGTCCTTCTCAGGTAACGTGTCACCCTCGAAGGCCAAGATGAAGGCACCGGTGGCAACTTGACGATCCCTCGGACCCCGGTGGACGCGCCGGACGAAATGGACACCTCGTCGCTCCAAATTGGTGCGCAGCTCGTCATCGGACTGTAAAAGGAGATCCCTGTGGAAGATAATGCCCTGGATCATATTCAGACTTTTATGGGGCGTGAAAGTTACGGAGACATCCCCCAGCTTAGTACAAGCGAGCAAGGCCCCGACTGGGCGGAGGATGCCGTTTTTATCAACACCGATCCGGACTGCATCTTGGACAAGCCATCCACCTCCCCAAACTTGTCCTCTAAATGCTCTACAAAGAACTGAGGCTTCACGGATATAAAGGATTCCCCATCGGCTCTGGTACAGACAAGATACCTGGGCGAATACGTCTCACTTTTATTCAGTGCCTTTCGTTCCTCCCACGGTGTGGCGAGGGAGGGGAACGATTTGGGGTCATAAACGTTACCTTTAAAATAGGCCCACGAACGCTTAGAGACTGCTCGTGGCTGGCCACCAGCAAGAGAAGATGTGCCACGCTTCATTGCGTGTCATCCGCCCTGATGCCACCTACTCCGACCAAGGGCCCTCCCCACGGCCGCCACCCAGCCACAGCAAAAGCCACCTGGCAGGATGGCAATGGCCGGGAGTCCTGATGCCCCAGGGAGATGGGCATCTATCCTTGGCGTACATGGGGAGTAAACGGCGCAGGCATCAGTAGAGCGATCCCTGTGTTGTCAGGGGGCTACAACCAACAGGGTACATGGTGGCCCCACCACAACGGACTGGCTACCGTGCTGGATGTTAGGTGACATGTGGTCCATTTTCGCCGTCTGTGCTGTAAATGGCCCTGCACATTGCTTGGCAGAAAGTGCACGCAGGAGCGGATCCATGCCCAAGCGATGGAGAGCGGGCAGGACTGCAATGCAACGACGAATAAGGTGGCGAAAGTTCTCAACGCAATATGGACACAATGCACCAAGTAAGGCGCCCTTCCCCAATCGGCTCGCTCTTCGGAAATATTTTGAGATATGGAGGTCAAACCCGACAGGGGACCATCACATAAGGCCGAAAAGTTTGAGACTCCTTTTAGTCGCCTCTTACGACAGGCAGGAATACCTCGGGCCTATTCTAATCCCCGGACCCGCAGGGGGTGTGTGTGATGTCATTAGGTTAGTTAGGTTTAAGTAGTTCAAAGTTCTAGGGGACTGATGACCACAGATGTTAAGTCCCATAGTGCTCAGGGTCATTTGAACCATTTTTATTTCCAATTTATCAGATCATGTTCGGCAGGATTATGATAATTTATGTTCTTGTGCAGATACGTGACAAGCTACCAGACTGTGGCTCACATCCTCACAATACTTGGTCCAGCAGCAAGTAAGATCAGTTACACGTTCTCGGAAATTCGAGAAGTAATTGTGACCTTAAATTCATTCGAATATTCATCCAGGCCTCCATTTCTTCCCGTTCCGCAACGTAAACACTCCCTACTCTTTAATATGTTATTAAACCTTGGTCAGTTAGCGCTGTAGATTACTTCTTGGGTCAAAGTTGTCTTTAAAAGCCGTCACATACTTTTCAGGGCATTTTACTGAAGTCATACGTTCACATGTAAAAACATTTTACTGAGGTCGCACGTTCACATGTAAAGTACTTGGTTCATATATTATTCAAATTATGTTGAAAAGGTAAATAGTAATTGGCAGATGTTTTAATAAGCATCTGGTGTGGATTTTTCTAGAACATCACATTTCTTTTACATTGTTTTGAAGAGATAAATTGTTATTGACAGATCCTTTGGCCAGCACGAACCGCACATGTTTTCTTAAATCTAAAATATATTGGGATCTCACTCCACAGCCTTGACACTTGTGTTGTCTCCTTCCGACGGTCATTTCAATGGTAATACAGAGCATGGCTCTTTGTTCTGCGGTCGTTCGGCGTCATTCAAAGTTTTACTAGCGTGTTATTGCCAAGTACATATATTTACGTTTGTTGCCAAATGCTACTGTAATCTGGAATTGGACCCCTAGAGGTACAAGGGAGTTAGGGAGTAAATTATTTAGAGAAGGAATAGCTGGCATATCAACTAAAAATAATACGGCAAGCAACTCTGAGTAAGGTGGTGGAGCTTGCTGCGGGGTTATGCAGTGTGTTGGACAGTCCTCTACAGTCGACTCCGGAGTGCATTGGGGAGGAAAGTCCAACCTTATCCTATTGTGCTGCATCTCTTTCTGGTATGCATGGTAGTATCGAAACTTTGCAAGCTAGCAGACCTTCACGTACCTAGAGTTATAGCATTCAGGCCCGGATTAAACATATGTCGTGTAGGCTTCGTGATCTGAAACAACTAGAAATCAGTAAGGAACACAGACTCTCCATCGGGAAGCTCCTCACTTAGGCCACAGAGTTACAACTGAATTTTAATTACTTGGGGTCGCAAGAAGGAGTTATCATGGTTCAACAACCTAACCCAGCTGGTGAGAAAAGTGATTATAAAGGAATTGAAAAAGATATTAAAAAACGAACGATTGCTGACGCGCTGCGATGTTGAAGGTTCTTAAATAGACAAAGAACAAGCAGTATCAGAACCTTTCGCTAAATTGACCAGTCCCAGTCTCTGCTTACTCCAGGACTTGAGTTTAGTACACATTGAAGAGTTACAAAGGTCATAAAAGTATTGGACACTGAACAGCCAAAGAAACTGGTACACCTGATTAATTTCGTGTAGCGTCCCCGCGAGCACGCAAAAGTGCCGCAACACGATGTGCCATGGACTGGACTAATGTCTCAAGTAGTTCTGGAGGGGATTGACACAATGACTCCTCCAGGGCTGTCCATAAATTCGTAAGAGTACGACGGGGTGGAGATCTCTTCTGACCAGCACTTTCAAAAGGCATCCCAGATAAGCTCAATAATGTTCATGTCTGGGGAGTTTGGTCGCCAGCGGAAATGTTTAAACTCAGAAGAATGTTCTTGCAGCCACTCTGTAGCAATTCTGGACGTGTGGTGTTCTGCATTGTCCTGCTGGAATTGTCGAAGTCTGTCGGAATACACAATGGATATGAATGGAAGAATGTGATCAGACAGGATATTTACGTACGTGTCACCTGTCAACAGTCGTATCTAGACGTATCAGAGGTCCCACATCACTCCAACTGCACACACCCCATACCATTACAGAGCCTCCACCCCTTGAACAGTCCCCTGCTGACATGCAAGGTCCATGGATTCATGAGGTACACGTCCATCAGCTCGATACGGTTTGAAACAAGACGGGCAGCATGTTTCCAATCATCAGCAACCTAATTTCGCTGTTAACGGGTCCAGGGAAGGCGTAAACCTTTGTGTTGTGCAGTCATCAAGGGTACCCCTTGTTGACACTGGAGTAAATCATGAACCCATGTGTGCCTTAACTGATTCAGTCAGTAGCCTCTCATTGGTTGACAGCGATTGATATATTCGCAATTGCAGCATTTCTAAGCTTCCTGGCCTACAAGCAGTCTTGCAGACACGTCGTACTGCCAATGAGCAGGCTTTGCCACTGATTGGTCGCTGTAAGGGGAATACTGTTAACCAGGGGATATCTTGGACAGTTCAATACGCCTTAGTCAAGCAACTTTGTGTTTAGATTATTTTGGGCTATGATTGGCTTTAACTTGAGTTGTATGGACAGGAAGTTTTCTTTTTAAGTTTTACCACGAAAAAAACTTCCAAGTGTGGCAATGTATTCCGGTCACAGGGACCGACGCCTTAACTGTGCATTGTTGTAAATTTATGGTAGGTCATATTGGTGACTCTCAGCGATTTCCCGAATGCCCCAACCGCCAAATTAGTTGTTATCAGTAGGATTCAATGTAGGACCCACCATGACGCCGATGTCCCTGTGCGTCAGACCTCTTAAAAGTCGTCACCACCCAAAATGAAAACATTGCGACAACTGGAGGAGCAGATGGTCTGTGATAGGGTTACTGAGCCTCTCCCATCTTTTTAGTTCTGAATGGCCAGGGACCTGAATATCGACTGGTGGTTGTTTGCAGAAGGTTGTCTTTTGATCTTGAACCACTGGTTTTCTGGTGCTACTTTTCTTTCTGTTCCCGACCTTAATAACGCCTACCACAAGAGCTCACTGGTCGAAGATTCCGGCAAGTGAGGGCGCTTTGTACAGATTGTAATTTTTTGGAATTTAACAATGTACCATTTGGCTTATCAACAGGAGTTTTTGTTCTCTCCACACTTTTGGATTATGTTCAGGGAGATCTAAAATTTAAATCAGTTAATCGTTACTTAAATGATATGGTCGTTTGTTATACCGCCTTCGAAAGTTTTCAACATCTGGAGGAAGCTTTGAGTTGCTTTCAGCAGCTGCTTTTACTATGAAGCCTTCCAAAAATTAATTTAGCATACTAGCGGAACCGAGAACACCATGGATGACGCACTGAGTCGAATGTTTGAGCAAGAGTGTAGTTACCACAGGGAGGAACAGGAAATAGAGGAAACAAGTTTGGTTTCTGGGGTGTAACCGGAGGTCCCACAGTTATTTAATAACTTGGAGCACAAACAAGACCAAGAACAACCTCTGTGTTAGATAAAGTAAGACATATTAAATGGCAAATCATTGACGGGATCTAACGTACAAAAGGAAATACTGTTTTATCACGTCAAGTGGGATAATCAGGCCAAGGTCTGTGTTTCGGGAGACTTAGTTGCCGCCGTTTTCCATTTCTTACATAAGTCTGTGGTTGGAGGGCATTTAGGAATCAGTCGGACTCTCAGTAAAGTTAGGGCATTTCTTAATTGTCCTACCCATTACATATATATATATATATATATATATATATATATATATATATATATATATAGTTTCATACGGGAGTGGCATAAATGAAAAACTGCTAAATCCAATTTTGATACCCGTACGGGATTTTTACAATTTTGAAGACAGCACTTTCCCACGGATAAGCTCTTTGTCGATCATGCCAGTCCTCTGCCACATAGTCATAATAGAAACTGGTACATCTGATCGTGATTGATGCCTTCTCCGGGTTTGTCTGGTTAATAACCGGTAGTGGGTCATTTGTCGGGAATATTTTCGATATCTGCCCTTTCGCGTACAATTGTCAGTGATAAATCTCCTGCTTTTCTTTTACAACAGTTTAAAATATTCTGCTTCGGCAACTCTCCATGTACAGGGCTATTACAAATGATTGAAGCCATTTCATAAATTCCCTGTAGCTCCATTCATTGACATATGGTCACGACACACTACAGATACGTAGAAAAACTCAAAGTTTTGTTCGGCTGAAGCCGCACTTCAGGTTGCTGCCGCCAGAGCGCTCGAGAGCGCAGTGAGACAAAATGGCGACAGGAGCCGAGAAAGCGTATGTCGTGCTTGAAATGCACTCACATCAGTCAGTCATAACAGTGCAACGACACTTCAGGATGAAGTTCAATAAAGATCCACCAACTGCTAACTCCATTCGGCGATAGTATGCGCAATTTAAAGCTTCTGGATGCCTCTGTAAGGGGAAATCAACGGGTCGGCCTGCAGTGAGCGAAGAAACGGTTGAACGTGTGCGGGCAAGTTTCACGCGTAGCCCGCGGAAGACGACGAATAAAGCAAGCAGAGAGCTAAACGTACCACAGCCGACGGTTTGGAAAATCTTACGGAAAAGGCTAAAGCAGAAGCCTTACCGTTTACAATTACTACAAGCCCCGACACCCGATGACAACGTCAAACGCTTTGAATTTTCGACGCGGTTGCAACAGCTCATGGAAGAGGATGCATTCAGTGCGAAACTTGTATTCAGTGATGAAGCAACATTTTTTCTTAATGGTGAAGTGAACAGACACAATGTGTGAATCTGGGCGGTAGAGAATCCTCACGCATTCGTGCAGCAAATTCGCAATTCACCAAAAGTTAACGTGTTTTGTGCAATCTCACGGCTTAAAGTTTACGGCCCCTTTTTCTTCTGCGAAAAAAACGTTACAGGACACGTGTATCTGGACATGCCTGAAAATTGGCTCATGCCACAACTGGAGACCGACAGCGCTGACTTCATCTTTCAACAGGATGGTGATCCCCCGCACTTCCATCATGATGTTCGGCATTTCTTATACAGGAGATTGGAAAACCGATGGATCGGTCGTGGTGGAGATCATGATCAGTAATTCATGTCATGGCCTCCACGCTCTCCCGACTTAACCCCATGCGATTTCTTTCTGTGGGGTTATGTGAAAGATTCAGTGTTTAAACCTCCTCTACCCAGAAACGTGCCAGAACTGCGAGCTCGCATCAACGATGCTTTCGAACTCATTGATGGGGACATGCTGCGCCGAGTGTGGGAGGAACTTGATTATCGGCTTGATGTCTGGCGAATCACTAAAGGGGCACATATCGAACATTTGTGAATGCCTAAAAAAACTTTTTAAGTTTTTGTATGTGTGTGCAAAGCATTGTAAAAATATCTCAAATAATAAAGTTATTGTAGAGCTGTGAAATCGCTTCAATCATTTGTAATAACCCTGTATATGCCACATTATCTTCAACCTTCATTTGAAATGAGACTGAATCACAATCTGAAGGCAGCCTTCGTTATTTTGCATTCTCATTCATGCCACTAATGGGGTTCTGCAGTACCATGGCTTAAATTTGGCTTTTAATTCCGCCTCATATGAAGCCCTTTAACACACACACTCCTTCTGCAACTTCCCTGATGTTTGTGTTTGATCATACTTTCAACTCACCCTTGGCCAGCCTGTGGTCAGTTAATGACCTGCTCTCTGGTAAAGTGGCACCTGGCCGATTCTGGAGAAGTACTAGTGTCGCACATCAGAGGCACACACGCTGTTACAATCAGGGGCGAAGCGAGATTAAGGTGTGGGCTGGTGATAAGGTTTCCGCCTCAAACCTTGCTCAGGGGGTCGATCTAAGGCCCCAATTTTTATAAAGTGGCACCCTGCTTTGTAGAGCCTTGGGCGGTTATCCAGATTCTTAACCTAGTCAGCCTCTTAGTACATAACAGTGGTACTAGGAAGGTTTGAAGAGTGTATGTCTCCCAGGTGAAGGAAGGAAGCCATATTTTCCGTTTCTTGTTTGACAAAAACGGGTAGTTGAGGTGTTTAGAGTTTTTGATTGGGGAACATGATCCATTGTTCTCCATTCCATATATTAGTAGTTGCCTGATTCACGATCCTCGCATGCAGAATTGGCTGGCTGGTGTATGAGGAAAGATTGACAGAGAGCGCTAGTGGTATATTGGCAACAAGTGAGGTTGCAGGATATAGATGGGGCAACGCGGTGTGAAAAGGGGAGGCAGTTAGGAACTTGGAGTGGATACGAAGGATAGAGTGTAGGGAGCCGAAGAAAGAAACCGTGCAGTGGTCGGTAGGGTTGCCGCCTGTGTTTTGGCGTGTGTGGTGTCTGGACGCCGATATCACCACTCACATCGGCCACAACCTTCAGGTGCTGATTGCCATCCAGGACTTCTTGCCAACCCTGTGGAATATCAGCCCCCAAATAACTGATAGCAATATAAAATTCACGCTCATATTTTAACTGGAAATTCAATTGGCAACATCGACAGGTGGATGAACACAGCTAAATAACCGACACGTCAATGTGTGGATTGCGTGAGAGATAGCAAACACGATGCGCAGAGTAAATAACGCAGACGCTTTACTTTGAATATCTGGAAGTCCTAATCTCCCAAAAGAATGGGCACACGCAACCACCTGGTACCACAATCGAGAAATGTGATGCTTCCTTAAAAACGACTGGTCAGCTGTTTAAATTCCCTAGTCATCATCGTGAGAAGGTGAAAGATCTGAGCAATGTAATACACTTTGTACAAGACTTAGGCATCCAGGATCCGAACTTTGTAAAACAGGGTAAGGGAAAGGGGTTTATGTTTCAGGATTCCACTTTGTATGTTATCCGCAAACGTCATCAATTAAGTGCAGCTATTTGGAGTGGAGAACGATTAATTATGAATATCCAAGGTTTACATCTATCGACCACCGTCACCCACGAAATGACAGCGTAATGCTGTCACCGTAATTTCATCAACCGACATTTACCTTCATTGATTCAGGCACCAGATGCAAGGCAAAAGCTTCCAACGTAGCCTTGAGCAATGGAATCTAATCGGGAGAACAGAGTAACAAAAATGGTTCAAATGGCTCTGAGAACTATGGGACTTAACTTCTGAGGTCATCAGTCCCCTGGATCTTAGAACTACTTAAACCTAACCAACCTAAGGACATCACACACACATCCATGCCCGAGACAGGATTTGAACCTGCGACCTTAGCAGTCGCGCGGTTCCAGACTGTAACGCCTAGAACCTTTCGGCCACCAATGCCGGCAGCAGCGGGGTAACACCGGAAACTTATAGCTCCCATCTTGATCTTGTACAAGTTGTAAATAGCCTTTCGGTCCCTGTATTTTACCCCTTCTACTTTCAGAATTTCAAAGAGGGTCATCCAGTCAACGTTGTCAAAAGCTGTTTTTAGGCCTACAAATGCTATAAACATAGGTTTGCCGTTCTTTAACCTACCCTCTAAGGTAAGTCGCAGCGTCAGTATCGCTTTGTATGTTATTACATTTCTCTGCAGTCCAAATGGACCTTTCCTGAGGTCAGATTCTACCAGTTTTTTCATTCTTCTGCAAAGAATTCGTGTTAGTACTTTCAACGATTACTTACTAAAGTGATAGTTTGGTAATTTTCACACCTGCCAACTCCTGCTTTCTTCAGAGTTGGAATTACTGCGTTCTTCTTGGTCTGAGTGTATTTCGCCTCTCTCATTCATCTTGCATACCAGATGGAATAATTTTGTCATTGCCGGCTCTCCCAAGTGTATCAGTAATTCCGACGGAATGCAATCTACTCCCGTGGCCTTGTTTCGAATTATGACTTTCAGTGCTCTGCAAATTATTCTCACCATATCATATCTCCCATCTCATCTTCATCTACATAGTCTTCCCTTTCTACAATATGCCTCTTATGTAGACCGTCTATATACTCCTTCAACTTTTCTGCTTTCCCATTCTTGCTTAGGACTGGTTCTTGATATTCATACAGCTGCTTCTCTTTTCCTCGATGACCTCTTTACTTTTCCTGTAGGCGGTATCCATTTTTCCCCTAGTGAAATACGCTTCTAAATCTTACAGCTTGTCCTCTAGCCAGTACTGAATAGCCATTTGTCACTTCTTCTCAATTTCATATTTTATATGTTTGTATTCCCTTTCAACTGCTTCATTTGCTTGAATTTTAAAAAAAAAATCTCCTTTCATCAATTAAATTAAATATCTCCTGCGTTATCCAAGAATTTTTACTAGGTCTGGTCTTTTTACCTACTTGATCCTCTACTGCTTTCGTTGTCTCGTATCTGTGTTACTTTCCCCTGTTCCAGTCATTCGTTTCCTAATGCTCCCCGTGAAACTTTCAAGAACCTCTGGTGCTTTCAACTTATCCAGGCACCCATCTCCTTAATTTCTTATATTTCTGCAATTTCTTCAGGTTCAATCTACAGTTCATAACCAATACAATGTGATCATGGTCCACATCTGCTCCTGGAAATGTCTTACAGTTTAAAATCTGATTCCGAAATCCCCGCAGGCCGCGGTGGCTGGCAGTTCTAGGCGCTTCAGCCAGGAACCGCGCGACTGCTACGGTCGCAGGTTCGAATCCTGCCTCGGGCATGGATGTATGTGATGTCATTAGGTTAGTTAGGTTTAAGTAGTTCTAAGTTATAGGGGACTGATGACTTCAGATGTTAAGTCCCATAGTGCTCAGAGCCATGTGAACCGAAATCCCCGTCTTACCGTTATATTATCACTCAGGAACATTCAGGTGTCTCCAGGTCTCTTTCACGTGTACGACCTTCTTTCATGACTCTTAAACAAATTGTTTGCGATGGTTGAATTATGCTCTGTACACAATTCTACCAATCGGCTTCCTCTTTCATTCCTTTCTCCCAGTCGATATTCACCTGCCATTTTTCCTCCTCTTTCTCTTCCTGCTGTGCGAATTCCAGTCCCCCATGACAAATTTTCGTGGCCCTTAACTGTCTGAATAATTTCTTTTATTCCTCATATATTTGAAGTGGAAGTTATATTGTCCGTGGGTCCGTTGACTGTCGGTCGGTTGGGTTGCCGTCGGATCGTGAATGGTTGGCCCGACTGCCTGTCTCACCTAAGCGAGCGTTAGTGTTTGTATTCCAGGCCGACACTCGAACAACTGAGCGCCCTTGGGTGTACTGCCTTTTTTAAATTTGTTCTTGTTGTATGTAATTGTATGGCTTCTAGCTGATTTTTTAAATTAAGGTTGTTTTTCCCTTAAGGCGTAAAATTATTTAGACTCCCAGCCTAATTTAAAGAGCTGTTTCACGTAAGACCTGTGGCATTTTAAAGGTTGTAATGTTGTTGAATTTTAAATGTTTGGCCTTCAGCCGATTTTGAGTTTGAGTTGTTTTGCTCTTAGGGCCTTCAGCCTATTTCAAAGAACTGTTTCACGTAAAGCCTTTGGTATTTAAAAAAATTTATGTTGTGGAGTTTTAAGTGCTTTGCCTTCAGCCAATTTGAATTTAACTTGTTTGCTCTGATTCTTTAGGCCTTCAGCCGAAATAACGAACTGTCATAAGATAAGGCTTGCCTTTTAAATTTTAGATTATGTCTGGTGTATTTCTTAGTGAATGATGCCCAAATATGGCACGAAGTTTGGTCAGTCTGGGTTCTAGGGAAACGCCTTTTCGTTTATTGTAATCTTTTGTCTTGTAAGTGGTCTATTGTACCGGTACTAGGCTGCGGAGTTGTTGCCTTTTTGTTGTGTTATGGTTGTGTCATTTCTGCTAGTGTGGTAGCGCCATATTCAGTGACTGGTTTCGCTTTTCTCTTTTTGGGGGGGGGGGGGCGGGGGAGGGGGTCATCTGTCTTCTGACTGGTTTAATGCAGCCCGCTACGAGTTTCTTCTCTTCGTCTCCGAGTAGTACGTGCAATCTACATCCTCAATTTTTCGCTGGATGTATTCCAGTGTCTGCCTTCCTCTACAGTTTTTGCCATCTACAGCTCCCTTCAGTACCATGGAGTCATTGCCTGACGTCTTAACAGATGTCCTACCATCCTATCCCATCTCCTTGTCAGTGTTTTTCATATATTCCTTTCCTCTTCGATTCTGCACAGAACCACCTCATTCCTTACATTGTCAGTCCACCTAATTTTCAACATACGTCTGTAGCACCAAGTCTCAAATGGTTCCATGCTCTTCTGTTCCGGTTTCCCCACAGTCCATGTTTCACTACATACAATGATGTGCTCCAGACACACATTCTCAGAAATTTCTTCCTCAAATCAAGGAATGTATTTGATACTAGTACACTTCTCTTGGCAGGAATGCCCTTTTTGCCTTTGCCGGTCTGCTTTTGATGTCGTCCCTGCTCCATCCATCATTGGTTATTTTACTGCCTATATAGTAGAATTCCTTAACTTCATCTACTTCGTCTCCATCAGTCCTGATGTTAAGCTACTCGCTGTTCTCATTTCTGCTACTTCTCATTACTTTCGTCTTTCTTCGATTTAATCTCCATCCGTATTCTGTAGGCATTATATTGTTCGTTCCTATCAGCAGATCATGTAACTCTTCTTCACTTTCACTGAGGATAGCAATATCATCAGCGAATCGTATCATAGATATCCTTTCACCTTGAATTTAGGTCCACTCCTAAATGCATCTTATACGTAGGACGAATGGAAAAACTGGTAGAAGCCGACCTCGGGGAAGATCAGTTTGAATTCCGTAGAAATATTGGAATACGTGAGGCAAAACTGACCTCACGACTTATCGTAGAAGAAAGATTAAGGAAAGGCAAACCGACGTTTCTAGCATCTCTAGACTTAGAGAAAGCTTTTGACAATGTTGACTGGAATACTCTCTTTCAAATTCTGAAGGTGGCAGGGGTAAAAAAACAGGGAGCGAAAGGCTATTTACAATTTGTGCAGAAACCAGATGGCAGTTATAGGAGTCGACGGACATTAAAGACAAGCAGTGGTTGGGAAGGGAGTGAGACAGGGTTGCAGCCTGTCCCCGATGTTATTCAATCTGTATATTGAGCAAGCAGTAAAGGAAACAAAAGAAAAATTCAGAGTAGGCATTAAAATCCATGGAGAAGAAATAAAAACTTTAAGGTTCGCCGATGATATTGTAATTCTGTCAAGAGACAGCAAAGGACTTGGAAGAACAGTTGAATGTTCAAATGTGTGTGAAATCTTATGGGACTTTACTGCTAAGGTCATCAGTCCCTAAGGTTACACACTACTTGACCTAAAGTTTCCTATGGACAAACACCCATGCCCGAGGGAGGACTCGAACCTGCGCCGGGACCAGCCGCACAGTCCAAGACTGCAGCGCCCCAGACCGTAAGAACAGTTGAATGGGATGGACAGTGTCTTGAAAGGAGGATATAAGATGAACATCAACAAAAGCAAAACGATGATAATGTAATGCAGTCGAATTAAGTCGGGTGATGTTGTGGGAATTGGATTAGGAAATGAGACACTTAAAGTAGTAAAGGAGTTTTGCTATTTGGGGAGCAAAATAACTGATGATGGTCGAAGTAGAGAGGATATAAAATGTACACTGGCAATGGCAAGGAAAGCGTTTCTGAAGAAAAGAAATTTGTTAACTTCAAGTATAGATTTAAGTGTCAGAAAGTCGTTTCTGAAAGTATTTGTATGGAGTGTAGCCATGTATGGAAGTGAAACATGGACGATAAATAGTTGTGACAAGAAGAGAATAGAAGCTTTCGAAATGTGGTCTACAGAAGAATTCTGAAGATTAGATGGGTAGATCACATAACTAATGAGGAGGTATTGAATAGGGGAGGAGTTTATGGCACAACTTGACAAGAAGAAGGGACCGGTTGGTAGGACATGTTCTGAAGCATCAAGGGATCACAAATTTAGCATTGGAGGGCAGCGTGTAGGGTAAAAATCGTAGAGGGAGACCAAGGGATGAATACATTAAGCATATTCAGAAGGATGTAGGCTGCGTAGGTACTGGGAGATGAAGCTTGCACAGGATAGAGTAGCATGGAGAGGTGCATCAAACCAGTCTCAGGACTGAAGACCACAACAACAACAACAACAACAACAACAAGAACAACGTAGGCGTTGACTACACTGCTTGCGCTACACCCCCGAAAGTGGCCCTGTACAGTTGGAATTAGTCTTAACATTTTCTTACTTTATCTAATGGCATGATGGCACCCGTACTTGTATTTTCCAATTAAGGTATTTGCCGTTGGGCGCTCCAGAGTGTTTTGTCGTGTCTGAAAAGTTGGGGCCAGACCAAACGCTATTGTAGCGGGCCTCGTCTTTCTGTCGTCGCTCTGTGGGCTAAGGTGCTTACCGGCCTGCTGCAGACGCGCGTAGAGCGGCGCGCGGGTAAGATAATGGCAGCCACTACACGGCCAGCCGGGCAGGCCGCGCGGTGACACGCGGGCCTCTGCCGTCTGCCCGCACTGTCATTACGGACTCATTTCGGAAATATGTGTGGGTGGAGCGCCCTTCCGGGAAATTACGTGTAAACGCCGAGACGCCGCGCCGCCGCTGTAACGTCGGTTTACACAACACACGTTAACAATCCCGGCTTCATCAGCGGTTAACGACCTGCGGCACAGAGGGCAGTTACGGCGCTGACGTCTCCTGATGACAGGGGCGCACTCCAGCGCGGCGGCCCATTGCGCCTCTCGACGCTCCTCAACTGCTCCGTAAATGTCTCCGTAATCGCCAACTATACGACCCCGTTGAACGGAAGTGGCGTCTGGGAGGCGAGGCATTAAATACTACGGTTACCCTAGTTCGAGGTCGCTCGTAACTAGTACCGCAGTCGCCTTTGTGCTCTTCCCAGAAAGTTCGAATGGACGTCGTGTCAATACGCTAGCACAGTATTATTACGTACTTGGTAAATTTTATTTTGTTGGCATTAGGTCGCCTCCTGTGTTTCGTCTCCTAATGCTGCAACCAGCACCAGATAGTGTAAGTACATCTTGTACAAGTCATGCCCTGCAGCTTGTAGCAACAGCAGATATCTCCCTTAAATAATTGTTTTTGGCAGAAGCCGCTTGTTGGTAGCACTTTTATTTTACTGGACTAGTTTCGGGCGTTGCCCGTCTCCAGTGGTACTTGCATTACAGAAGACACTTTTTTTCATATGTTAAATATGTATGACATATACAGGGTAACAGAGCTCCCCCTACCGGTCCGTTTTACGCAGCTTGCATCAGGAATGGTATCCAAACAGGCAAGAGTCACATAATCGACATAAGTTCCCCCTCACAGCTTTGGTCGACTATTAACGAGCGGAATCATACCTAAAAAACTGCAAGTGTCGGTCGGCCATGCTTCACACGGTACTATTTGCATCAAGATATACTTTCTTTCCGCCATACTTACGCAAGTGTTTCTAGTTCTTCTTTGCTTAATTAGATGTGTACACATACAGGTAACTTTATTCCGTTTATAGTACTTAATCTTTCGTAAACAGCTCAGAAACGTTCCGTTATAAAGTGCGTTTCACCGCCGGCAACAATGAAATTTATGGGATATATCAAAATGGGAAGTGTGGAAGTTACAATTTTCCAGTGCGTAACATCTGAATCATTTGCGAAAGTGTAAGTACTATAAATAGAGTAAACTTAAAGGCACATCCAAAACCTGCATAACTACACCGCTGTTTACTCAAAAGTTAGAGTGGAGACATTTGGATAAGAATAGCTGAAGTAAGGTATGTGTTGGTCTAAAAATGTCATACAGCTAACTCATGGCCAATGTTCCATTGTACTTTTTCCAGTGTTATTGCGTTTGCCAACAGTCGCCCCAGTACTGAGACGGAACCCATATCGATGACGAGGCTATCTGCATGCCTGATACAAGCGTAGTGATTGCTGCGCAAAACGAATTACTAGAGACAGCTGAATCACCCCATATAGCTGTGTATTATACGTAGGACAAAGTGGCCCAAAATGGAAATTGTGTTTCATAATTAGTACAGTTAAAATTATATAAACGAAATTTGGTATGAGACTGAGGTTTCTTGAACGGTATACCCATAAATGACCTATTATAAAACAGTTTTGCTATGAATTCACAATTCCAGAAATGTTATCGGCGTGCCATTCTGTGGTTATCCGGTGCGGCAGAAATGACATGCCTTTCCTTTTAGCAGAGTTATCCCTTTATTCTTCCATAAAAATGTTAGCGAAACCACAAATTACAGCATAAACATATATTGTACCTGAATTAAGTTTTAGAACTTTAGTCCCAACAAATTAACAATGTGAATTAACCATTGTCCGAAAAAAATATTTCTAAGAGTCGTAAAAAATATTATTTGCTGTCGCTAGTTACTCTTTTAATTTATAACAGGCTTTTTATAAACAGACACACTGCATTTCGGCAATTGATAGGGTGAGCGCTGGAGTAGTGCAGGAACAACGTGGTCCTGTGTCACTTCGCCCTCTTCACTACAAGTGTAATCTTTACTCATTACCTAGACAACCAGCAAAATATTGCTACAGATTTAAAGACATATCTTTATAAAATCTCCCCCTGGTAGTGAGTCTTCCATTCAAATATTAATCACTGCACAATTTTAAAAGTCTAGTAACAGAAATATTGGTTTCGTTGGTCTGGAAAATGGTTTCCCGCGTCTCACGTAATCAGATGGTAGCTGGTAAAGATTAATGGCTTATGGGCAAAGTTAAGCCAGCAGAAGTAATCAGGTAAACTGTGATCCTGTCAGCCGCCAAATTTTAAAAGAAGCTGTTATGTAGTTTGGCCTTTCTGTATAATGTTGGGACACTTTACGCTACGCATAAAGCGCTGCTATGTATCCTAGAAGTGACACATTATAAGAAAAATGTGTCCTTTGTAATGCAGATACCGTTGACGATGGGCAACGTCCGAAAATGGTCCAGTAAAATGTGACTGCTAAAAAGAAGCAGCTTCTGTCAACCAGCTGGCTATTAACATTAACAGACAACACTCAAAATTTATACGAGCTCCGTAAGCGGAACTGTTTCTACGTATCGGCGCAACGGTCGGGTTGTGACGTCATCGGACCGTTAGTACGTACGATCGTGCAGTCGCGACCTCTTGTGTTGTGGAGCTTGTAGGGAGGGGGGGGGGGGGAATGTTAGCGTCGTTTCCTTTGTTTAGCAGCAAGACTCACAACCTGTCTGATGTAAATCGCTCCTCTTTTCTCTTGAAACTGTTTTTGAGTTTTCGAATTTCTGTGACCTCTCTGCACATCCTAGCATAGCAATGATTGGATCTTGATGACACCACAGTATCGGTGAAACGAATTTCGTGGTTCCTTGGTCCTAGAGCATTATCTTCTACTGAGGATTTACACTGAAGTGCGAAACGAACTGGTATGGACATGCGTATGAAATACAGAGATATGTAAGCAGGCGGAATACGGCGTTGCGTTCGGAAACGTCTATATAAAACAACTAGTGGCTGGCACTGTTGTTAAATCGATTACTGCTGTTACAATGACAGGTTATCAAGATTTGAGTTTGAACGTGATGTCATAATCGGCGCGTGAGCAATTGGGCACAGCATCTCCGAGGTAGCGATAAAGCGGGGACTTGCCCTTACGACCATTTCACGGTAATACCGTCAATATCAGGGATCCAGTAAAACATGAAATTTCTGACGTCGCTGCTGCCGAAAAGAGATCCTGCAAGAACATGACCAGCGACGACTGAAGAGAATCATTAAACTTGACACAAGTGCAACCCTTCCACAAATAGCTGGAGATTTCAACGCTGGGCCATCAACAAGTGTCAGCGTGCGGGCCATTTAACGAAACATCATCCATATGGGCTTTCGGAGCTGAAGGCCCACTCGTGCACCTTTTACGACTGTACGACACAGAGCTTTACGCCTCGACTGTGCTCTTCAATAACGACATTTACTGGAAACATATTGCCTGGTCGGACGTGTCTCGTTTCAAATTGTATCGAGCGGATGGACATGTACGGGTATGGAGACGACCTCATGAAACCATGTACCCTGTAGTCAGCAGAGGACTGTTCAATCTGGTGGAGGCTCTGTAATGCTGTGGGGCGTATGCAGTTGGAGCGATATGGACCCCTGATACGTCTAGACAAGACTCTGTAAAGTGGCACGTACGTAAGCATCCTGTCTGATCCGCTGTATCCATTCATGTCAGTTGTGCATTCCGACAGGCTTCGGCAATTCCGGTAGGACAATGCTACACTCGACACGTCCAGAACTGCTACAGAGTGGCTCCAGAAATACTTTCCTTCCGCTGGCCACCAAACACAACAGACATAAACATTACTGAGCGTTGCTGGGATGCCTTGCAACGTGGTGTTCAGAAGAGATCCCACCCATCGTAATGTTACGGATTTATTGACAGCCCTGCAGGACTCATGGTGTCAATTCCTTCCAGCGCTACTTCACACATGCCGCGTCGTGTTGCAGCATTTCCGCGTGCTCGCGGGGACCCTATACGATACTAGGCAGGTGTACGAATCTATTTGGATGTTCAGTGTATAAGTTTCCCTGACGACAATAGCTGTGGTGTTCCTTAAGCTGAGCGTTAATGCTTCTTTTTGTAGCTCCTGTGTACACTTCACTGCACGTGCAAAATACTTTGTATAATCCTGCCTTAGCAAAAGGAGGGCGTATGTCGTTCGTAGGCCGGCCAGGGTGGCCGAGCGGTTCTAGGCGCTACAGTCTCGAACCGCGCACCCGCTACGGTTGCAGGTTCGAATCCTGCCTCGGGCATGGATGTGTGTGATGTCCTTAGGTTAGTTAGGTTTAAGTAGTTCTAAGTTCTAGGGGACTGATGACCTCAGCAGTTAAGTCCCACAGAGCTCAGAGCCATTTGAACCATTTCCTTTGTAGTGTACACATATTCAAGCCCTGGGCCCAGGGAACCGCAAAAATCGTTTCTCCGATACTATGGTTTTATCAAGATTCGCTCATTACTATGCTAGTTGTATGGTTCAAATGGCTCTGAGCACTATTGGACTTAACATCTGAGGTCATCGGTCCCTTAGAACTTAGAACTACTTAAACCTAACTAACCTAAGGACATCACACACATCCATGCCCGAGGCAGGATTCGAACCTTCGACCGTAGCGTCGCGTGGTTCCAGACTGAAGCGCCTATAACCGCTCGGCCACTAAGGCCGGCTGCTATTTGTATAGGCGAATCATATGAATTAAGTGGCTTAAAAAAAGAAGCAGAGAGGATTAAAAAGCTACAGCCCAAAAATAATTCCTGAAGAGGAGGAATTTGATGACATAGAATGTAAATTTCAGTGTTAGGAAGTGTTTCCTCAAGGAATTTGTCTGTAGCCTTGTCCAGAAGTGAAACGTGGACAATGAACAGTTTAGAACAGAAGGTAACAGAAGCGATAATAAGTGCATTATGCAACACACAGCTGTATCAGTACGTTTTATTACAGACGATCAAATTTGGTCTAGGATCATACCATCATCGGATCCAAAAACATCTTGTTGTTGTGGTCTTCAGTCCTGAGACTGGTTTGATGCACCTCTCCATGCTACTCTATCCTGTGCAGGCTCCTTCATATCCCAGTACGTACTGCAGCCTACATCCTTCTGAACCTGCTCAGTGTATTAATCTCTTGGTCTCCCTCTACGATTTCTACCCTCCACTCTGCCTTCCAATACTAAATTGGTGATCCCTTGATGCCTCAGACCATGTCCTACCAACCGATCCCTTCTTCTAGTCACGTTGTGCCACAATCTCCTCTTCTCCCCAATTCTATTCAGTACCATCTCATTAGTTACGTGATCTATCCATCTAATCTTCAGATTATTCTGTAGACCACATTTCGAAAGTTTCTATTGTCTTCTTGTCCAAACTATTTATCGTCCACGTTTCACTTCCATACATGGCTACACTCCATACAAATACTTTGAGAAACGACTTCCTGACACTTAAATCAATACTCGATGTTAACAAATTTCTCTTCTTCTGAAACGGTTTCCTTGCCATTGCCAGTCTACCTTTTATATCCTCCCTACTTCGACCATCATCAGTTATTTTGCTCCTCAAATAGCAAAACTCCTTTACTATTTTAAGTGTCTCATTTCCTACTCTAATACCCTCAGCATCACCCGACTTTATTTGACTACATTCCAGGATCCTCGTTTTGCTTTTGTTGATGTTCGTCTTATATCCTCATTTCAAGACACTTTCCATTCCGTTCAACTGCTCTTTCAAGTCCTTTGCTGTCTCTGACAGAATTACAATGTCATCGGCGAACCTTAAAGTTTTTATTTCTTCTCCGTGGATTTTAATATCTACTCCGAATTTCTCTTTTGTTTCTTTTACTGCTTGCTCAGTATACAGATTGAACAACATCGGGGAGGGGCTGCAACCCTATCTGACTCCCTTCCCAACCACTGCTTCCCTTTCATGTCCCTCGACTCTTATAACTGCCATCTGGTTTCTGTACAAATTGTAAATAGCCTTTCGCTCCCTATATTTTACACTTGCCACTTTCAGAATTTGAAAGAGAGTATTCCACTTTACATTGTCAAAAGCTTTCTCCTAGTCTACAAATGCAAGAAACGTAGGTTTGCCTTTTCTTAATCTCGCTTCTAAAATAAGTCGTAGGGTCAGTATTGCCACACGTGTTCCCATATTTCTACGGAATCCAAACTGATCTTCCCCGAGGTCAGCTTCTACCAGTTTTTCCATTCGTCTGTAAAGAATTCGCGTTAGTATTTTGCAGCCGTGACTTATTAAACTGATAGTTCGGTAATTTTCACATCTGTCAACGCCTACTTTCTTTGGGATTGGAATTATTATATTCTTCTTGAAGTCTGAGGGTATTTCGCCTGTCTCATACATTTTGATCACCATATGGTATTGTCAGGACTGGCTCTCCTAAGGCTGTAAGTAGTTCTAATGGAATGTTGTCTATTTCCGGGGCCTTGTTTCGACTTATGTCTTTCAGTGCTCTATCAAGCTCTTCACGGAGTATGATAAATCCCATTTCATCTTCATCTACATTCTCTTCCATTTCTATAATATTGTCCTCATTTACATCACCCTTGTATAGACCCCCTATATACTCCTTCCACCTTTCTGCTTCTTTGCTTAGAACTGGGTTTCCATCTGAGCTCTTGATATTCATACAAGTGGTTCTCTTTTCTCCAAAGGTCTCTTTAATTTTCCTGTAGGCAATATCTTAGTTATCCATTTCTGTATGTGGAGTAACAGTTATTGTATGTATCTTGTTCCAATACTAAATACTAGCTATATCCATAGCGGGGATGTTTTTTGGCCCGATAATGGTCAGTACCTAGACCGAAATCGATCGTCTCTAATAAAACATGCTAGTCCAGCTGTGTATTGCATAATGCAATTCTTAATAACAATAAAGCTGCACACCGCCACCTCCATAAAGTATTTCAGGTAGCAAAAATATTTAAAGTGTAGTGCTACAGAGAAACTATAAAGATTACGTTGGTAGATATAGGAACTAGTGAAAACGCACTCTCTCTTATGGGAGGCTAAATACGTTAGACACAGCTTGACTAAAATAAGGGATTGGGTGTTAGGACAAATACTGGGGTATAATGAATTGTCAGTTTGGTAGAGGCGACTGTAGAGGGTGACATCAAGAAATGAAAAGGTTTCAAATGGCTGTAGGTTACAGAAATGCTTGCACAGGATAGACTAGCGGTTTCCAAATAAAGACCAAGACAACAACAACAACAAGCTATCTCACTGCATTCAGAAAGATTCCGAGACACGACCACTGGATCGCTGAACGAACACACACAACACAGAGGCTCCAAGTGATTCCTATCTATTTACACCGAAAATCTACACAAATTCAAATTAAGGCAATTGTTCAAAGTGAACAAAGCAGCACAGGCTTCCAATTTCTGAGGGAATAAATTTAGTTTACTAGGTTCAGTTCGACGCAACCTGCAGCTAGTTAGTGCTGCACGCTGTTAGGAGGGGCTCTTCCTGGTGAGAGCGTGCACGCAAAATCGCAAGCCTACTGAGCAAAGTACCATCACAGGATCACACTTGTTCATTCTTGTAGGATCTCCTTATACGACAAGTCATTTTACCGATCTTGAAGTATCACCATCTCCCAATTTCAGAAATGCTAAACACTTTAAAACTCCACCACTATCTGAAAGGGCACACGAACTGTCTTCCAGAGTCGCTCCCGGGCACGGGGTCTGTCTCCACCTCTGGAGAAAGGGGTGGCCTACGTGGCGCAATCGCGACGTTGATGCCAATGTGGCCTGCGAGAAATTATTGGCTTTGTACGAAGTGAATAAGGGGGCAAACACTTAAGGTTGCAATTTAGCAACAATTTATTTCCAGATAACTGAGCCTTATTCAGAGTGACTTCTTACATCGCCTTACAAATCGGTCAGTACACCCAGCCACTTTACATGTTAGTCTTTCCCAGCAACTCCCAGTCCCTGAAATCTTTCGTTATCAGACGCGAGCGATTTGCTTGGAACTCGTTCTGACAGTACGCAATCAAATACCACAACCACAACGGGAGACAAGTGCTACAAAGCTCTTATTTCTGTCTGTATTCTGTCACAAACATAGGATTCTTTTCGACTATACACAATCATTCACACCAGGAAACACTTGCTTCTCTTTAAATTCTGACACAAAGAAAACATAAACTGTTACTCGTTGCTGTTACTGGAGACACTCTCTACGGAGATCGTGCTTTACCAATAGACGTAAAACTCAAGATAATAACTGTTCCTGGTTACTTCAGTACTCTTCCGTTCAGTGTGTACAGTCTTCTCGTAGTTTTCACTACTGCAGCATCGAAGCCTCCCACTGTAATGATTCCAAAGCTCGGCTGTAGTACCGCTTCTTCTGCTTCCTGGTAATGACTGTATTAGCCGACTGGACTGGTCGTTGGCCGGCCGCGGCGGCCGAGCGGTTCTGGGCGCTTCAGTCGGGAACCGCGCGACTGCTACGGTCTCAGGTTCGACTCCCGCCTCGGGCATGGATGTGTGTGATGCCCTTAGGTTAGTTAGGTTTAAGTAGTTCTAAGTTCTAGGGGACTGATGACCTCAGATGTTAAGTTCCATCGTGCTTAGAGCCATTTGATTGGTCGTTCACATACTGGTTCACCGGAGACCGTTCTGCGAATTTTTCTTGTACAGGTATCCTCGCTGATTGTTCCGAAGTTCTTCGCAAAGGTTCTTCCAGAACCATATACTTGTTGGGTAGGGACACTATGAATGCAGTGTGGGGACATATAAGGTGAGAATGTGGGTCTCGAGAGGGGCGTACGTGAGATAGTCCCTGCAGTCGCACTATCCTCTGTGCCCTCGGTGGCTGAGATGGATAGAGCGTGTGCCATGTAAGCAGGAGATGCCGTGATCGCGTTCCGGTAGGGGCACACATTTTTAACCTGTCCCCGTTGACGTATATCAACGCCCGTCAGCAGCTGAAGGTATTAAAATATATAATTCAGATTTCTTATAGAACCATCCAGGAGGTTCTCGAACATTGAGGCTGTATGCCGGGGTCTGCTAGTCACCCGAGGGTGTTATCCTCGCCTAGCCGTTACACCACCTCCGGATGCCAACACGTCTGACTTCATACCGAGCGCTGGCACACATTCTGACATTCGCCGGACACGACACCTTGTGCGTTGTCTCAAGTACTGGTGTTAATAAAGTTTCTCTCCTTTTCTCGTGGCCATGCCATTTCTCACATTAATAAACATCGATAACCAGGGCATCGTTTTCTCCAACATGTGGGAAGGAACCAAGCGTTAATCAAGGAATCCATCACAAAGTATAGTGTCTGCATAAATTTTAGTGACTGACCTATATTTCGTTGAATCCACCTTCGATCCTAAAGGAGCGACGTTTTAGCCAACGTTTTGCGTCACACTATTAGACATCTTAATTATTGGTTTTCAGTTAAAATATCAGTGCGCTAGCTCTAATACTTTTGGATGGCCAGCAGTTACCCCTGAACTAAATTCTGTCGAAAACGTTTGGCACATGATGCCTCAACGCGCAGGAAAAAAAAAGAAGGAAAAGCCTGAGAACCAAACCGAAAACGAAGAATATTAAAGAGTGTTACATAGCTAAGAGCGTCCTATTTAACATCGAGCTGCATGCTGTATGTCGAAAAGATAATTACCTTTCCCGTTATTAAAATCCTTCTTTAGTGTTCATGTTTTTTGAAGCCACTCCCTGTAGGTAGATGGATTACGGAAAGACCCCTTCAGCATGACCAGACTGAGCAAAGAACCCTTTATGCTGGATGCTGCAGACCGGTACTATCGCCCCCATGACTATCATCCCGCTGCGACGCCATGAATGAATCTGTGTGCCATCGTCAATCTGTGGGCAGCAGTTGTGCCTCGGTAACAAATTACTGGACACCCAAAAGAGGTTGTACGGTGAGCCTGTAGCCAAATGCCAGCGCCAGTATCATAGGTATATGACACCAGAATGACTCCTACAGTGTCATCGAGACATATGCAAGAGGATGCATGTGTCAGATGCAGAGGAAATTGTTGAAGTGAAGCATTACTGAAATGGAGAGGCACCTGCAGGACACCTGTAATAGTGCGATGGCGAAGCAATATCTGCGTCCCATCGTTAATATGATAGTGTGACGGATGCAGTATGGCAACAGTCGTGCCTCGGTTACAAAATACTGGACACCCAGAAATGGTACATTGTGAGACCGGAGACAACTGCCAGCACCTGTATCATACATACATGCTAGCAGAATGAATCCAACAGTGACATTGAGATACATGCAAGATGGTGCATCCGTGAAATGGGAAGGGATTTACTGACTAGGGGCATTAGTGAAATGTTGAGGGATATGCAGAGACCTGTAATAATGCCATGGTGAAGTGTAACATCGTCAATCTCGAGTGCGATGTATACAGTACGCCGGCAGTTGTGCCTCGGACTTCCAGAAGAGGTTACATGGTGAGACTGTAGCCAAATGTCAGCGCCAGTATTATACGTCATCAGAATGACTCCAATACTGTCATCGAGACAAGTATACAACAGTGTGCATCCTTCAGATGGAGAGGCAACTGCTAACTGCTAACGAGCAGCATTAGTGAAATGGTGAGGCATCTGCAAAAAATCCCTTAGCAGTGCGATGGTGAACCTATGTCTGTATGCCATCGTCAATCTGAGGGTGGAAGGACTGAGGTAAGGTAGCAGCTGTGCCACGGTTAGAAGCTACTGGACACTCTGAAGATAATACAGGATGCGACTGCAGTTAATTGCCAGTGCCAGTATCATAGATATACGGTGGCAGAATGTCTCCAATGGAGTCATCGTAACATATTCGACTGGGTGCATAGATGGAGAGGGAATTGCTCATGGCCGCATTTGTGAAAACGTGAGTCACCTGCAAAAAACGTGTTACTATGCCATTGCAAAGCAATATCGATGTACCATCGTCAATCTCTGTGTGTGAAGGTCACAGTAATAGAGCAGTTGTGTCTCTATTACAAGCTACTGGAGACCCAGATGTAAGTATGTGGTGAGACTGGTGTCAATTTCCAGTGCCAGTATCATAGATATATGTTAGCAGAATAACTCCAACACTGTCATAGAGAAATATGCAACAAGGTGCATCCCATCAGATGGAGAATAGATTCATGACAGGCAGATTTAGCGACATGGTCAGGCATCTGCATATAAACTAATAGTGCGATGGTTAACAATATCTTCAGCAGTGTGATATATTGACGTTTCCAGTCAGAAACGGTGAGATGGAAAAGCATTTCTAGAACGGCGTCAGGATTGTCATTGGAGACATCTGCAGAATGCCTGTAGCAGTGCAAAGGCGCAGCAATTTTGGTGTCCCAGAAACAATAAGAAGGCACTAGAGTTACAGTAAGGTACGAACTGCGCCTCGGAGACAGATTATTGGACACCCACAAGAGGGTCTATGGTGAGTCTAGTGCAAAATTCGAGCAGCATTCTCATAGAAAGGCACTCGCAAAAATACTCCAAGAATGTGGATGAGACACTTGCAGTACGCTATCAGCAGCGTTACGGAGAGGCATAACTGAGCTGCAGCACGAGTGTCCAATTAAGGCGTCTGAAGAATCCCTATTGTATTGCAACGGCGAAGCGATTACTGTGTCCCAGGAGCAATGTTGTGATTTGGAGAGAATTACATAAAGCCGCCAGCTTTGTGTC
Organism: Schistocerca piceifrons; assembly: GCF_021461385.2. Taxonomy (NCBI): domain Eukaryota; kingdom Metazoa; phylum Arthropoda; class Insecta; order Orthoptera; family Acrididae; genus Schistocerca; species Schistocerca piceifrons. The sequence goes on along the minus strand of NC_060140.1, from coordinate 28,858,284 downwards.
GCAGAAAGAGTACTGGAAGTTCCACGTTGTGACACTAGCATAATGTCAGCAGCAGTATAATAGAAATACACGTGCAGTATAGCGTCCCCATTGAAATAATAAGGAAACACTTAAAAACAGTATTTATAAAGAAGAGACATATAAAAATTGAATTACCCGTAAAATAATAATTTCTCTGTGTAAGTTTCGAGTGCAAAGAAATATAACAAAATGATCTAAAGAGACGACAAGATACGCTCTTTTGTTAATTTTTTAGTCGTCTTCTCTTCTTCTCTTGTCTTGATTGCGTGTAGACGGACATCTTGCGAGTGCTGGCAAATGTAAGCATATTTGTATGAATTAAGCAGATAATGTATTGATTTAATATCACTGTTCACTTTTAATTTGTAAGAGGAGATCCCGATTTCATGTCCGCCCTCCTTGAATTAACCTGCATTCAAGTAATTTACAGTTCAACAATCGCAGCGGCCGATGCAGCTAACGGCACCATTACGTGGCGATGTTAACTTATAAAAAATTAGCGGAAGCGAAAAACTCGCCCACTATTAACATAATATTCATTTTTCTCCACAGCCGCACGAAGTTGCAGAAAATACGTAGCTTTAAGATTCTTATCTTCAGTACCATAGCCGAGAGCCAAAGCCAGGTCTCCGACTACAATGCAATGGTTAACGGAGGTTAAGGAAAATACTCTCGCGCGTGTGTGGGCCGCAATTGTAATTAATAACTAAAGATTTTTTTATTTAAAGTGAGCTGACTAGCCGCGGAAATTAATATGAAAGGTTTATTCCATTGTTCAACTTATATGTTTATGTTTTAAGATTCAGTGAGTCTAACGTTCATTAACGTAACAAATAATTTATACTGAAGATTAATATTGTTAAAAAAAGGAGTTCACAAAATCATTTAATCGTAAACCAAAATTGAATGAAATATCATTTTTATTAAGGCCCTCACGTACGTCGGCAACAATTAAAATAATAATAATAATAATAATAATAATAATAATAATAATATATTAAATTACGACGGCCGACGGACGCGAGAGCAGCATGACTCCAGCAACGTGAGAGAGACTCCTACAGAAGCCCAGCACCAGTGTGATAGAGAGGCAATTCCTGAGTGACAGTGCTGCAATGCATGTGGTTTCAGATTTTGTGATGTGTCCAACTTGTCTCCACTCCTCAAATTTTTGGAGAGGTGCCCTTCATCTGAACAGGGTGACAGGCTCACCCGTGTTTCTTGTAAGTGGGCAGCCAGTCACATTTCCCTAAGGTTCTTTTTTACTTCTCCTGTCGTTTACTTCTGTTTCAATCCCAGGCGTAGCACCTTTCGTCGTTTTTCGTCGTATTGTAGGGTGTATAATAATTATGCTCAATAATTTTGTGTTATTTACGGTTACGTATAATAATTATGCATTATTTATGGTTGTTCAAAGCAGAGATCCGGCAGAAAATACGTAAGGCCTTATTACATGTTAAGTGAACATTTTAGTTGACACGCTAAGCCACAATATTTTGAAGTGGCAGCAGTGGAACAAGGAAGCTGATAAGTGGAGGCTACGCAGTAGCAGTCAGCACTTCGACAGGTCAACGACCCAGCTTCCAAGGAGAGCAACGACCATTGACATCAGTGGTCAATGCTTCAGCAACTGCCATCATACTGAATTCAAGTGAGTGAGGTATCTGGTGATACGGAGGAAGGCGACAGGGCAGTGTTCGACCACGGCAGCAGAGAGATAAAACTAGGAAATCCGTCACGTGTGCCGACATCGGTCATGTTTCTGACCAACGTGAGAAGCATAGATCAACGATCAAAGTGTCAGTCGCCGCCCTAGAAACCCCGTGTCATTTTCGAAAACACCGAATAAATACCTTCAACAAGTGGGCACGAAAGGGTTCTTTGAGGAGAGAAACACGAGCTGCAACACGAGCCGTCGCCGCATCAACGGTCTCTGTAATCTGCTCGCTACGGTTCAGCGCCGCACCGTTGCCGTGAGGAGTTGAGCAAGTATTACTCTGTTTGTTTAAAGGGTCTTATGTGACAATAAATGATTGGTTTGGAACCACCAATGTTTCACTCACACATCACACGCCGAGCCAAGGAAAGAACCCGTTCGACCGCCCACAAAGTGTCGCTTTCCCTCCCGCCATCCCTGACAAAATGACCTTTGCTTCCCTCTGCCTCTCATGCTCAATATCGCAGTGTCAAAAAACCCCGACGCGCTACATTTGGTGTCAGAAGTGAGGTGTATAATAGTTGTGTGTTATTTATGATTGTTCAAAGCAGAGATCCGGCAGAAAAATACCTAAAGAACATTTTAGAAACTTTGACATGTTAAGCCACTGCACGTCGACTCCGCTCCTCACTGCTGCGGCGTGGAACTGAGCAAGTTATTACTCTGTTTGCTTAATGGGTCTGAAGTGTCAATAAATGACTGATAGTGCAACCACAAATCTCTCACTCACACCTCACCCACTGAGCCATGGATAGAACCCGCTCCACCACCCGCAAAGTGTCCCTCTCCCTCCCGCCATCCCTGACAAAATAATGACCTTCGCTCCCCTCTGTCAGTAACGCACAGAACCCCCAACTCGCTATATTTGTTGTCAGATAATCTTGGCTCGATTTTAAGTTGTACGTGGTACGGAATTTGTGGTACAAGAAATTCGTGACGCCATCACCATGGACGGGCTGCGATAACCCACAAACCGCAGATGACAACCTACGGCACATTAAGTGACGCTTTCGCGATGTACAAAACAAACGATGTAAAGTTCTCACTTTTTCGAAGAAATTTGATACCAGAAAATATCTTTTCGAATGGTATTTGGTGTCCTTGTTATTCTCAATAGTAATCAAACTTCTAATGTTACGTGTTATGTAGCTGAGTCTATGTTCTTGTGACCATAGGAAGTATGTTTGTCGGAATAACCGTTTGTTAAATATGAAAGCATTGCAATGACAGACAGTAGTAAGACACAAGCAGTTTCTACCCGCAAGACTATTCAGAGCCTACTTAATCAGGTATCCCAACTGAGGTCTGGCAATAATGAACTGTTATCCGAGTGTACGTCGACATCTAGTGCAACCCCTCCCATACTAGATTCTTCACCACCCACCCTTGTGACTTCCTTCTCTGGCAAGACAAGAAGGATATAGAAGGACTGATTTGTTACCAGCCGCTAAACTTGGTTCCTGGACAGATGAACAGATGTTGCAAATGACAAAGGTATGGATAATTGGGCAAGCTAAGGTGAACGTACTACATCAAGAGGCGTTACGAAATGCATTAAGTTTTGAGGAACTGAAACAAGATTTGCTCAAAAGGCTTAAAAAAGAGAATAGTTGCTATTTTTATAAGGAGCATTGAACGCCATGTTCCAAAGACACAAAGAAACAATAGAAAGCTTCGTGGATACAATACATTTTGCGGCGTACAGTTTCAGTTGCAGCGGTTTTAAAGCTAATTACTGACAAATTTATTTATGCACTGTTATAGCTATTACATTTAATAGTTTTCAGCGGTGTTTCGTGTCGATTGTGGTTAAATAACGATTTAACAAACTTTTGGAAACGTTCGCTCGCTCTGTTTTTTACAGTTTTCTGCGCGTTGAAGTAGTTTAGTATATTTCGTTCTTTAGCTTTCAGTTGACGTTTCTTATTGTTTCTGGCGAAATATTTCAGTAAAAATTTAATTCAGTGTTTCAACGTAGTTGAATGACCCATGGGCCGCTTGAATTTTTGCATTTATTTAGTAATTTGTGAACTTTTTATGGTATTGGTGTAAGCTGTGGTGTTGTAGTAGTAGTAGTAGTAGTAGTAGTAATAGAAGTAATCGCTTTCTTGGTAGACAGAGAATTTCGAGACCAGTATTCTTAGTTCTATAAATAGTTCTACTGGTGTAACTGAACTTAGGTAATGTAGACGTATAGCTTTTTTCTGTAATTGTAAAATTTTACCATGAGTGAGAAATGTGGGCTATGTCGTAGGTTTGAGGGTAGTGGGTTATGGTGTCGGATTTCTTCAAAGTATTTTCATTGGCGGGAATGCAGTGGAGAAGCCAATGGGCATTCTAGCGAGATCCTCTCCTGGGAATACAGAAACTGTAGTAGAAATAAGTTGATAGAGGAACAGGAGCGTCAGATCTGTGCCCTTCAGGTGCAGTTACAAAGCGCAAAGGAGGAACTAGATAAGTTGAGGAGAGTGAAAGGTGATGGGGAATGGGAACTCGCTGTTGACAAGAAGGCAGCTAGGAGTAGGAGGTATTCAGACAGCTACACTTTGCGTATATGTAATAGATTTGACCAACTGTCAGAATTTAGTGCAGAGAAGCCTCTTGTCGCTGTAGGTGTAGGAAACATGCAACAATCCTCAGCAGTTAGGAGGCCTAGGTCAGTTGCAAAGTCTAACAGAGAGAAGCAGGTTCTGCTGCTAGTTACTTCCCACGGTAGAGGTGTGGGCCAGCAGTTGCAGGATGTGCTGTGGAGTGAGTACCAGGTAACCAGCATTGTGAAGCCTAGTGCAGGGTTGGCTCAGGTGACTGACAGCCTAGGGGAGTTATGTAGCAATTTTACGAAGGAGGAGAAGGTAGTGATAGTGGGTGGAGCAGGGAACAGTCTTAATAGGGACGGGGAATATGATGTTGGTTGTGACCTGATAAAGTTAGCTAATCAAACTGGTGGCACAAAAGCACATTTCGTGCAGCTGTTTCAGCGTCGTGGTCGGCCTCATCTTAATGCGGCTGTTAAGCACGTTAACATGGGGTTGGAGAGGGCGCCGATGGCAGAAGGCATGGGTCACATTTCAGTGGTGCCAGTTGGGTTTATCAGTAAATCGGGTATCACTAGGCATGGCATGCACGTCAATAGGTATGGGAAGGGGAGGCTGGTAACGCTTGTAAGTGACAGTGTAGTGGGTTGTGTTGGAATCACTCATGGAAAAATTCCTGTAGTAGTTGGTGCTAGAGCTGCACCTTTTTTAGACTGATGTCAACTGATAGGTATACCTGCTTAAAGGAAGTCCCTCTAACTAAGAGCTCACCTTCAGAGGACGTCATGTTTCCAAGTAGAGAAGGAATTAGCATATTTCATCAAAATATAAGAGGTATTAGAGATGAAGTTAGTGAACTGCTTATAGTTGTTGACACTGAAATTATCCACAGACATATCACGGCACTGCACTGAACAGATATTTGAATGTTGTGCAGGGGCAGTTGAATTTAGTGAAACTAAACTTTTAATTGTTGTTGTTTATAGGTCCCCTAACACTGACTTCAGAGCATTTCTGCTCAAGCTAGGTAGGGCTCTTTGTTCACTCTATAGGAAGTACCAGAAATGAGTTATATGTGGTGACTTCAATATAAATTTTGTATATGGTTGTGAAAGAAAAAGAATGTTGGTAGATCTCCTAAATTAATATGATCTGATGCAGACTGTTTTTTTCTTTCCAACGTGGGTGCAGGGGAACAGTAGCACAGCCACAGACAGCATTATGGGCATTCTGTTATTAAAAGGGTGAATGGCCTTTCAGATCATGATGCACAAATTTTAACACTAAAAGGCATTTGTACTCAAAAAATATCACGTATAATTACAAACTCTGTAGGAATGTTAATCCAACAGCAATAGAGATTTTTTTTAAACTTGTGAAGGAACAAGAGTGAGAGGATATTTATAGTGCCAATAACATAGATGATAAATATAATGCTTTCCTTAACACATTTGTCATGCTCTTTGAGAGTTGCTTTCCATTAAAACGCTCTAAACAGTGCACTAGCAGTAATAGGCAGCCTGGGTAGCTGACTAGTGGGATAAGGATATCGTGTAGAACAAAACGGGAATTATATCAAAATCTTAGAAGAAGTCACAATCAAGCTACAGTAGCCCATTACGAAAAGTGTGGTAACGTGCTTAACAATGTTATTAGGAAGGCAAAGAGTATGTGGTACGCAAATAGAATAGCTAATTCACACTATAAAATTAAAATCATATGGTCAATTGTGCAGGAAGTGGTTGGTGGCAGCATAAGGTCGGCGATATAAAGCCTGTTTGTCGTAAAAATGTTTCTATTACTGATAAGTCAGATTATATATAGTAATTAACAATCATTTTCTGAGTATTGCTGGTGAATTAAATAAAAATTTAGTTTGTACAGGGAATCATATAACTTTCTTGGCAAATGCCTTTCCGAGATTGATGTGTGAGGTACTACTCTGTGATACAGAGAAGGGGCAGATTGAGTCAATAATTAAATCACTCAAGACTAAGGACTCTCATGGATTTGTTGGAGTGCCTAGCAGAATATTAAAGTACTGTGCTGCGCACTTAGCCCTGTATTTAACCATATCTGTAATTTTTCCTGTAAGAATGATGAGTTTCGTGAACGATTAAAGTACTCAGTAGTAAAACCGCTTTATAAAAAGGGAGCAAAGGATAATGCAGACAATTTTAGATCTATGTCTATGCCATCAGTGTTTGCTAAAATTATTAAAAAGACTGTGTATATAAGGATAATTGATCATTTTATATCACATGATTTGCTATCAAATGTACAGTCCGGCTTTAGAAGTCGTTTAACAACTGAAAACGCTATATCATCTTTTCTCTGTGGGTACTGGATGGGTTAAACAGAAGGCTTCGAACGCTAGGAATATTTTTTGATTTAACTAAGGCGTTTGATTGCGTTGATCACAAAATATTTCCCCAGAAGGAGGACCATTACAAAATACGAGGAGGAGCTCACAATTGGTTATCTCTTTACTTTAGCAACAGACAGCAAAAGGTCATTATTCACAGTGTTGAGAATGACTGTGATGTGGGGTCTGAGTGGGGTACAGTCAAGTGGAGGTTGCCCCAGGGATCAGTGTTGGGGCCACTCCTGTTCCTTATTTGTATAAATGATATGCCTTCTAGTATTACAGGTAACGCTAAAATATTTCTGTTTGCTGATGACAATAGTTTGGTAGTACAGGATGTTGAGTACAGCATCGGCCTGGTTTCAAATAGTGCGTTTCATGACCTAAGTTCAAGGTTTGGTGAAAATAAACTAACGCTAAATCACAGTGAGACTCAGTTTATACAGTTTCTAAACACAGTTCAACAGAACCTGACGTTTTAATTTCATAGAATAGGCATACGGTTAGTGAAACTGAACAATTCAGATTTCTAGATGTTCGGGTAGATAGTAAATTGTCGTGGAAAGCCCACGTTCAGGATCTTGTTCAAAGAGTTAATGCCGTTATTTTTACTATTTGAACGATAACTGAAGTGAGCGATCGTTCGACACAAAAATTAGTCTCCTTTGCTTATTCTCATTCGCTTTTGTCGTATGGTGGTATTATATTTTGGGGTAACTCTTCCCATTCTGAAAGGATATTTCTGAATCGGAAACGGGCGGTTCGGGCAATAAAGTGGTGTAAGTTCACGAACCTCTTGTCGACCCCTGTTCACAAATCTGGGTATTTTGGCATTGGCTTCTCAATACATATATTCCTTACCGTCACTTCTTGTTAACAATATTAGCTTATTCCCAAGAATAAGCAGCTTTCACTCAGTTAATACTCGGCAGAAATAAAAGCTGCATTTGGATCGGAATTATTTATCCCTTGTGCGGAAAGGGGTACAGTATACTGCTACATCCATTTTCAATAAGCTACCGCTCGAATTCAAGAATCTTACCAGTGATTCGCGCTCTTTCAAGTCGAAACCGAAGAGTTTCCTCGTGGGTCATTCCTTCAGTTCTGTCGAGGAGTTCCTTGAAAAGTTAATCTGATTTTTGTTGTATTGTTGATTGCGTTTACTTAAACTTATGGATAGTCTATTTTTGGGTTCGGAAAGATTTTATTTTTATCTGTTATTACTTTTATATTGTAATTTCATTTACTGACATGCTCCATGACCTTGGAGATTTGCTCCTTAATTTGGTCCTTCGGAACTTGACGTGTAAATAAATAAATAAATAAAAAAGTTAATAGTAACACTTACCAATAGTCAGCCTGTGATGAACCCAATAAGCACATTCTACCAGAAGCGGAGAATAAGGCCTTAGATACTTTTTTGCGAGGATTCCCACCCGAAACATCGCACCCTGTTCGGGCAGAATTTACGAAGAATTTAATTGATGCAGTCAAAATTGTTACAGTATTAGAGCAAATAGACGCCGCGACGAGGTAAAAGTAAAGAAAAAATATATTTTCCACAAGTGTTTGTTGTTTCAGATCCGATCGGCAGGGACCCATCGCGAAAGCTGTCGCCAACCACAGTTCTCAGAGGGTGGGCCATGCATATCGTGAGTGTAGCAGTACAGGGAAATTTGCAAACGGTTTCCGTTAAACAGGAACAGGAACCCTGGAACTGCTGCCAGGCGTTCCCATTAAGATTCTATGCTATTAGAGCGCATGCAAAAGCGGAGTTCTGGTTACCAGGCACTGTTAAGGATAAAACACACAGACTATTAGTCGACACTGGGACTCACGTGCCAGTCATAAGTAAACTGTATGCTGAGTTCTGGAGACATGACCCTCCAAGATATAAGTTAAGTGGTGTAGGCGGAGGTGACAGATACGATGTTATCCTATGGTTCGATTTCCTGAATAAATATCACGTCATAATCAACCTAAGGGAGCAAACAGTGGAGCTTCGTGGCACATCGTTTCGATTAGGTGACACAGCCTGCCACAGACGCTCTGCCAAAAGGTCTCTCTCCCTGCAAACAGTAATCAACTAATCGTCGAGCAGTGTCCCTGAAGATAGATTCGCGAGGTAAAATACCATTCGTTACCAGAAAGCTACTTTGGGAGGGTATTAATGCTGCTTAACCGTAAACACACTAGACATCGTGGAACCGTTAGAGGAAAATAGTGAATTAGGCACAGCACATTGTTTAAAGTGCAGGAGTGCAGTTCGTGCTGCGTCAGTTGATGGAGTACAGAAGGTACCGGCGAATGTAGATAATTTTGGGACAGAAGACAAGGAGTTATGAAAGGGAATGCCTTAGAAGAACGTGAATTTGATTGGTCAAAATTCCCATCAATACAGGCAAAGGTGGCCAGTCGTAATCATAAATTCTGCACTGTGATTGACGTGCTAGAAATATGTAGAAAACCTAACTGCATGGGTAGAGGATGCTGTTTGGTATACTTTGGTGTACATGGCCAAATGGACATACTGCACAGTCATCTATCTGCATTCTCAATCTAGTATATGGTACTATGCCGACCCAGTTAGGTTATCTACAAATTTCTAGCACATCGAACGTAGCGCAGAATATATGATTATGACTGACCACCTTTCTCTGTGTGGATAGGAAACACAGAGTATTCTCGGAATTCGTAGGATAAAGTCAGAGATTGACAGATCCGGGCACACTGACTCTGACCAATCCTTCCTGAAGCTGTGTCTGTAACTGCTGTTCAGCGAAGATGTTCTGCACGAATCGTGCCCATGGCACCTATCCAAGTGCACAAGACCTCTCCGGATGTATGCATGTCGAAGAGGTTTGCGCACCTTATCGGTTTATAGTATACATGAGAGTGCTTCAACGATGTAACAGACGATTAAGAAGAAACTTGTTGTTTATACATGATGGAGCTCCAGATGGAAGGAATTTGAAATATTTTACGCAAATCAACTGTGCTATCAATTTTGGAGTATTGTTCTCATGTCAGGAGTCAGTACCAAGAACGTATCAGCACAAGAGAAATGATCATAGAGCACAAACACTCACTTCTTTAGCTACACAACTCTGCACCTAAAAACTCTATATTGTTAAAGCCATATGGTTTCCTAAGTAATAGTCGTGTGGAATGCGACGATCTTAATACTCTAATGCAGGATGCATTTGTCCAACACCAGGCATGCAACCACCAGGCAAGTTTCCTATGGTGACAAACTTTAAAATGTTTAAGCCACTACATTCTACAGTATTCTGGAGTCCTAAGAAGTGACCAAGCTGTTCCTCACTATGAAAGCAACGTCGGTGTATATTCGCAACACGAGATGCTTATAAACCAACTAGAACGAAGTCGGGAGACTGTTGTTCTGTCTCTTAGGAAATTGATGGATTTTTTATGTCTTTTTAAAGATAGAAACGTACATACCCTCAGTCACACTCCCCACGTCAGTCGTGCTTATTATTATTAGTAGTAGTAGTAGGACGGTTGTAATGGATGCAGGTATCACTCACCAGGAAATAGAGCGAGGAAAAAAAGGACATAAATATTTTCAATAGTTGATATATTGAATTGTCACCCACGCCCTGCTGCACGAAAATGCACACAAAGGAGCATCAACTTCTTACGAGAGAGTAAGCACCGTGATCAGTAGCCAAACAAGAGGTAACAGCCTTATTGCGGTATACAGTAACATCACCAAGGCTCTGGTAGTGTTCATCTTGCACACAGAAGTCCTGGTCTGATGTTAGATAGCTTTGCTCATGTATAGAATAATATAGCAATTTAGTCCTAACAGCACGTACACCCTCCTCACACTATTAATACTGATGTATGTGGCATGAGTCCACTCTACTGCAGAACGCTCTAGGGAATGGGTTAATTGTGACAAACGCATTTATTCTTCCCCTTAACACTTAAGTATTAACATAGCATCTGAGAACCAACCTTAATTCGGTAACATCTATATTCGACTGCTTGTGTAAGAGCGCAGTTCTGGTCTGGGATACATCTGTGGCTCCTGCTTCAATATAGTGCCTCTGTGTAGTACTTATATAGCCTTTGTTGCAGTCTGTGTTACGAAAACCCACCTGGTTTACAGGGGGAAGGGGAGGGTGAAACCTCAATTCAGACAGAGCATCATTTTTAAGCTTTTCTAGGTCCTGAGTGTCTGGGTGCCCTTGTCCACCTCAGTTACCAGCATTTTATGGTACTTTTTCTCTAATTTATATATTCTCAGTCAATCTCTATTTAATTTTCCAATTTTTTTTCACGATTTTACGTATTTCATAGTATTTTCCTCAATTTTACGTATTTAACATAAAATTTTAAAAATCATACCAGGTTTTCCCCGATTTTTACCGGTTTTATATCAATTTCCACATTTTGTTCCACACTTTTCCGTATGTGAATGGTCATATTGCTGGTATACCCACGTGTTGTTTGATTTTATACGAGGATATTTGCGTATCCTACACACCAGTTACTAAAAACTCCTAAGAATTCCCCTCTTCGCGATGACCTGCATGCATGCATTTTGGATGCGAAGATCATGTAAAGCATAGCAACACTCGCCTCGTCCTAGCTCAGGCTCAGCCAGTGCTGCAGAATGGAAACTCGAAGTTTGGAAACATTTCGGTGTCCTGCTGCGGCACATCAAAGAGCTTGTCTGCAGGCTCATGTAGCGATGCACTCGATGGAAACTCATAGTCGGGCACAGTTCTGCACTTTGATTTCACTTCCACTCCTCTGCGTAGGGGTCACCTACAGGAAGTTGACATGTGTACAAAGATGATTTATGATGCTGCTCTGATATTTTTCCCATAAGTATGGTCCTATTGCTTAACAGATGAGCTTCGATACATTTGTTTATACCTTCCAATTCTCGTACGTTCCCACAACCCCGTCAGAACATCTACATATCTACAGATTTCGGGTTTTTCTATCCTAGTAATAAGTTATCCGTTAGTTGACAATTTGTCGACTGCACTTTGCATTCTGGAACGTGAGAGTTTCCCTTCTCAATAAAAAATGTTCAAATGTGTGTGAAATCTTATGGGACTTAACTGCTAAGGTCATCAGTCCCTAAGCTTACACTCTAATTAACCTAAATTATCCTAAGGACAAACACACACACATCCATGCCCGAGGGAGGAATCGAACCTCCGCCGGGACCAGCCGCACAGTCCAAGACTGCAGCGCCCTTGACCACTCGGCTAATCCCGTGCGGCATATTCCCTTCTCCGTATTTACAGATTGCGCATCCTCGGTAACGTAATTTATAGACGGACGGTTAGCAAGTTATGCATTTGAACCGCAACCGCCCGCCGCTGGCAGCTCTACACACATATATAGAGAGACTATGTATGCTTATTACCAATCGTGAAGTCTCGATCTCAACCACTTGTACGTTATTTTCGACAGTGCCGCAGCGCTACAAGTAGCGAAAAATTCTTCGCAGATCAATTTTGTTGGGGTGTAAGCACATTTAAATTCATCCTCTTAAAGATATTACCGATATTTCGTAACAATATTGTCTAGATTCTCTAGTAGAAAAAGGAAACCAAGGCATCCTGACTGCGCCCATCAAACCCCCTTTCATACTCTTAAAGGTCCGCGATGACGGCGCTTGATCTTCTAAATTCCGCTATTTTGTACGCAGATGCCCCTTGGATGGAGGGAAGGGGTGTTTCGTGAGTGTTAGTATTATGCACAAGATAGAGCAGCTCATTAGTCGGACGGTACAGCATAGAGCTGTATTCGACTGGATCCAGTCATTCACAACGAAATATTGCTCCATTTTCTGTATGTAAATGTCGATGCGAGTGTTGTGGCTGACTCCAATAACTAATTAATTAAAGCTCTGGGATTGTTATGTTATGGGTGAATGTCTTCATAAGATTTCCCATCTTGATGTTGAAGCTACAGAGAAGAGACATAAACAATGGATAGTTACGAAAGAAAATTTGAGCTTGTCAACAGATCTTTGCACAACTTCTGAGTTATTCAAGTTGTGATAGCGAACTACTTGAATCATCTGCTCATTGTTGTTGATATCTGGAATACAGTCAAACATCAAAGAAACGAATTTAGCATTTAAAGTATATTTCACTATACCTTGACTTATTTCGTTGCCAGCTAAGCAAAGAATTCATCTCTTACATTATTGTAAGGCTAGCTAATCTGCCCTTTCTTGTGACGTTCAATGTTGTTGTTGTTGTTGTTGTGGTCTTCAGTCCTGAGACTGGTTTGCTGCAGCTCTCCATGCTACTCTATCCTGTGCAAGCTTCTTCATCTCCCATTAGCTACTGCAACCTACATCCATCTGTATCTGTTTGGTGTATTCATCTCTTGGTCTCCCTCTACGATTTTTACCCTCCACGCTGCCCTCCAATACCAAATTGGTGATCCCTTGATGCCTCAGAACATGTCCTACCAACCGATTCCTTCTTCTAGTCAAGTTGTGCCACAAACTTCTCGTCTCCCCAGTCCTATTCAGTACTTCCTCATTAGTTATGTGATCTACCCATCTAATCTTCAGCATTCTTCTGTAGCACCACATTTCGAAAGCTTCTATTCTCTTCTTGTCCAAACTATTTATCGTCCATGTTTCACTTCCATACATGGCTACACTCCATACGATTACTTTCAGAAACGACTTCCTGACATATCTATACTCGATGTTAACAAATTTCTCTTCTTCAGAAATGTTTTCCTTGCCATTGCCAGTCTACATTTTATATCCTCTCTACTTCGACCATCATCAGTTATTTTTCTCCCCAAATAGCAAAACTCCTTAACTACTTTAAGTGTCTCATTCCCTAATCAACTCCCTCAGCATCACCTGACTTAATTCGACTACATTCCATTATCCTCGTTTTGCTTTTGTTGATGCTCATCTTATACCCTCCTTTAAAGACACTGTCCATTCCGTTCAGCTGCTCTTCCAAGTCCTTTGCTGTCTCTGACAGAATTACAATGACATCGGCAAACCTCAAAGTTTTTATTTCTTCTCCATGGATTTTAATACCTACTCCGAATTTTTCTTTTGATTCCTTCACTGCTTGCTCAATATAGGGATTGAATAACATCGGGGAGAGGCTACAACCCTGTCTCACTCCCTTCCAAACGTTCAATATGCTGACAAAATGGGGCATTATTGTGTGATATGAGATCAATGGTACCTAGAAATTTGCAGCTCTCTGGATCACCAACATCAACAAATTCCTTTGTTCCTCTTAATGGACTCCTTTTCTTTGCTAGAAACATCAGCATCATTAAGGGCAACACTGCTCTCCAATGAGATTCCTCTTTTTTTTTATCTGGTCTTAAAGTTCTAAGCTAAGTGAGAAAATAATCTGCAGGGTACATATACAATGTAATACATTTTGCTCTCAATAAAGTCTAGCCATGATAGTTTATATATTTTTCCATTTTTTAACTCCTGAAGAAACCATCCTTTACTTTAATTGCGGTCTTCTACTGCTTTTACTGATATTAGGACCATGTTCTTTCTTTGTTTTCTGCTCTCAGTTTAACACAAAATCTTTCATTCTCAGAAAAACATTTTCGGCCATGTACCAGGAGCTTTAAAATCAAACTGAAATTAACTAGTTTCACCCTTCTAAAGAAGACCAACGGATGTTTCAGGAATTGGTGTTTCATATTTCACTGCGTCGTCTGTTCCCTTCGTACTCGTATCATTTTGGTGGCTAACTTCAATTTAACCCGGAAGCAAAAAATATAAAAGCTATACTAAACTTGTGAGACTTACTATTCTGGAGTAATTTGCTTACGTCCTTTTCTATTGTGGTAGCATACAGTAACGGTAAGGGGTTTACCGTGTCAAAAATGACGCATACAGTTTTAAACGTTTTAAACCTAGCTGTGCGCCAACAACCGCACATGAATATGATTTGTATAATTCAGCCAACCGGTTGCAATAAGATTTAGCTTGATCTGGTTTCAACACCGACTATGGGAGTCTGAACTCTCTTAATCACAGAAGCTAAAAACAATTACATATAAATGATTAGAGAATCATTAACAAGATAAAACGGCAATAGCCATTATCAAACATTGGAATGTCAGTGTGTCATCGTTCACGACACAGAAGTGCAACCAATCCGAAAACTACTGCAGATTTCAGTTATGGGCCATCAACAAATATCAGCGTCCGAAACATTCCACGAAACATCATCGATATTGGCTTATGAGGCCGAAGGCCCACTCGTGTACCCTTGATGACTTCACGACACAAAGCTTTACGCCTCGCCGGGGCCCGTCAACACCCACATTGGATTGCTGATGACTGGAAACATGTTGCCCGGTCGGACGAGTGTAATTTCAAATTGCATCGAGCGGATGGACGTGTCCATGAATCCATGGACTCTGCTTGTCAGCAGGGGGACTGTTGAAGCTACTGGATACTCTGTAATGGTGTGGGGCGTGTGCAGTTGGGGTGATATGGGACCCCTGATATGTCTAGATACGGCTCTGATGGGTGACACGTACGTAAGAAACCTGTCTGATCACCTGCAGCCATTCATGTCCATTGCGCATTCTGACGGACTTGTGCAATTCCAGCAGGACAATGCGCGGCCCCACACGTCCAGAATTGCAACAGAGTGGCTCCAGGAACACTCCTCTTAGTTTAAACACTTCCACTACCCACCAAACTCCCAAGACATGAACATTATTGAGGACATCTGAGATGCCTTGCAACGTGCTGTTCAGATGAGATCTCCACCCCTTCGTAATCTTACGGACAACCCTGAAGGAGTCTAGGTGTCAGATCCCTCCAGCACTACTTCAGACAATAGTCGAATCCATGCCACGTCGTGTTGCAGCAATTCTGCGCGCTCTCGAGGGCCTTACACGATGTTAGGCAATCGTGCTATTTTCTTTGACTCTTCATTGTAGTTCATGACAATATTTCTATTACAATTTAGCAGAAACTTAACCAAAAAAGATATTCACCCAAAATTTGAGGTCCCCTTCATTGTGCCGGCCAGGGAAAGTGCTGCCTTGCCTCTCTCCCCTCCCCTTACATCCTGCCCTGCCCCGTAAAGAGCCGAAGCCGTTGAAAGCCGCTCAGCGCGTCGCTGCCGGTCGCCACACGCCACTTTCGGAAGGCAACTGGCGAGCTCCCTGTGTAACTACATCTTTGATCTGCAGGTTTCAGAAGAAGTCGTTAAGATGTAGTTCCAGCAGGTGAATCTTGTGCACCATTTAAGCCAAAAAGTTGCATTAGTTTGCGCCAGATCTACACAACTTCGACTAGTACACGCTCCGTAAGTTACCGTTCGGTGTACGGCAGAGGGTACTACTGTCACCACTGTCACTTGCCTCCCTTTCGCCCAGTCGCAAATATCGCGTGAGTATAACGAGTGTCCCTAGAGATGAGCTCTGATTTATCCGGTTTTCTCGTCGATGTCGTTTCGTGAAACATGTACAACAATAATACGTGGGAAATTGCTTGACTTTCGTTTAATCGTACGCTTTCAGAATTTTATCAGTGAGCCTCTCCGCGACGCACAGGGCTGCACTTGTAGCGTTCGCCACAGAAGTTTGTTCAACATCGCCCTAACACTCTCCCACCTGCTGCAAGGATCAAAGACGGATTACGGCGCTTTCAGTTGCATCTTGTCTACCCTTTTTGTTTATCCAAATTGATAAGACTTCCAGCCTGATGAGCGATACTCAAAAAATCACGACCAAGAATTTTGGGGAACCACGTCTTGCTCTGGATAAACTTCATTTCCTTCAGACGCGTCCAATGCATTTCAGCTTTGCATCTGCTTCTCCTGCTATTTGTTTTTTTTTTTTTTTTGGTCACTTCGCTCCGTATAGCTACATCTACTAAGTTAACGGCAGTTGCCGTTTCTTACATCACTTACTCCATAATCTCCAACGCGTCATACTTCAACACATGCAGCACAACCGTTCGTCACCCAGTCAGCGACGTCTACAGATAATGGCACATGCTAATCTCTACACTGCCACTTGCGAAGCTACTTTAGACGTGCTATCCATGTGGAACGTTTGTTTCCACGTCCTGCATAAGTGTGTCAGACAGCTTCCAACAGTTGGACGATCTCTGCGCTCCTCCCTTCGCAATAGCGGGCCCCAGGAGCACATGTGTTACGTGTCTAGTGCGTCCGCGGCACACACCTGTCGCACAGCTGTTACCCACCTCCCCAAGTGGATGACGAGCCCGATGTTATCTTTGAGCTGTAACCGATCACGCTCCCAGTGCCAAAGCAACACTGCTCACTACTCGGGAGACCTGCTTTGAAGAAGTCATACGTAACTTCTATGTCGAAATTATAATTTCATTGAATTTTGCAAAACATAACAACAGAAAATTGATAAAAAATTTGCAACTTTGACACTGTTTATGGAACACCTACACGTTGTCGCAACGTGATCTACCACATCCTACTTTGGAGCGTCAGATCCGGAAGGAAATATCAACAGTGAGTGAATACTAACGCCTGTAAAAAAAAGTAAAAAAAGTGTGTTCAACATAGGTGTAAAAAAACTTTGTTGAGGCAACTGACCAATTTGTTGAGTGAAGTGTATAAACTAGAAAGTGAACATATCGAAGAAAATATGTGAGCAAAGGTCGTACAGCAACGTCCTGACTGGTTTCCGTGTGACAACAGGTCGTGCGTCAGTGCTGGTACGGACCCAGCAGTATCAACTGCGAGAGTTACAACATGGCTCTGTTACGTTTGGCCATTAAGTTAGAGAAACTCGACAACATTTCACTGTACACCGGCCCATACTTAGCGATATGTCAGGGAAGCAGTACAAACAGCCCTCACTTCCGTACACCTAAAAATAGTAACAAAGACCGGCTAAGGAATGATGAGTAATGTGAAAACTTGTCAAGTACTGCAGATATATTTTTCTAAATTCGACATCTAAAAAAAAAAAAAAAAAAGTGTCACGCCTAAAGCCGACATATACTGCTTGTGGTAGATACTTACTGTTAGTTTTCGACGAAGTAGCTAACTACTTCCCAATCAGAAGTCACAGTAGCATGTCCCCTGGCAGGGTATTTGGTACTAGTGAAAAGGAATTGAGAGAACTTGAAACCATAAACTTACCATCACACTGTTACGAGGTTCGGAACCGACGTGATAAATGCGTGGTTCTGTCCAACGACTCACATGTGTACAGTTTCAAGACCACTGATAACAGATTAGTGAAAAAGAAGCTAGCATTCAAAACATCTGGCGTCGCAATTCTCCTTTATAAAAAAGCAAACAAAGATAGTGTCATCTAAAGACTCGATCCAGCATACTGCTGAAGTGAATAAAACGTTGGTAGTTCCAAGGACATTGATCGATCAGCTGTAACAAAACCTACAAACCATGCGAGTATGAAACAACCTAACGGTGTAAAGAAACTAAAGGTAATTGTTGAGACATCATCAGAAGAATCCGAGAATGCTACGCGAAGACCCTAGAGCAGTGGTCATCAAACTTTTCTGCTCAAGAAACAGTGCTGACATTTTGATCTTATTGTTACTCAAATGAAATGATCTTATCGCACTATTCGTCTCGAGACATCACCTGGGGTAGTTTGGCAGCCTCGTCCAAGTCTTTCTGATTGGCACTACTTCAGCAACTTGAGCGTCAATCGTGATGAAACGATGAAGAGGCCAATACAACTGCTGATTCCCGGCCAGACAGAATCCGTGATATACGAAAGCTAGGTTTAAACGATGACTCAAAAATCAGTGAACCGATGGAGAATAGATCCTGCGACCTCTCGGGTTTCAGGCACGCGCTTTACCGCGTATTATCTTCTTCTCTACCTTAAAAAAGTTACAAAGTTACAAGTTACCATTGAAACAAGAACAGAACAAAATCTAAGTTAATACTACAGGGCGCAGCCACTTTTAAATTGTCAAAAAATATTTTTACCCTTTCAGTCGTTGCCTGCAACAATTTTTTTTGTTTATTATTTTATTAATTAAAGAGAAAACAAGACCAACAGCAAAACAGAAATGAAATAAACTGTGTAACAAACAAAATACCTGAAAAGTGGCCAAGACAAGTCATGATGACAAAATATAATGTTCAATATACTAGCGGATAAGTCGCTATACAGTGGCAGGTATAATCACTTCCAATATGCAGTGCCCATATACTGGTGGAAGGCCAAATGGGTCATCACCACGCCCTTCATGTACAATGTACTGAACACGGTGGTGTGTATCTGACGTTGCCCACGGAAAGTAGGAGGAGTTTGGACGCAACAGGATATCAGACGAAAAGACAGTCTCAATGGATCGAGTTAGAGGCGCTAAGCCAGTGTCATTCGGCTTCGTGACCACAACACGTAATTGTACGTCGCAGCTGTGCCTGTGGCGGGAGAGCGACTGCACCGATCCGTGGCACTTGGCCCAATACAAAGTAGGCGCTCACTGGTGGATAGCAGGTCGTGTACCACTTGATACCACGAGAACGCCACCACCACTGGTACAATAGGGAGGTTGAGATGAAACCACACGGTCTTCCAAGATGCCCGTTCAACAGACGCCCAACAGCCAATCCCTCGATGCGCGTTAATAAAAACGTGGTAGCGAGGTGCTGACTCTGTAGAATATCGGCACACAAATAACTGACAGCAATATAAAATTCACGGACACATTTTAATGGAAATTCACTCGATCAACATCGACAGGCGGATCAAGACTGTCCAGCCGCAGACAGTAAAATAACCGAGACGTGAAGGTGTGCACTGCGTGAGAAAGAGTCAGCAAGGTGCGCCGAATAAGTAACACAGACATTTTATTTTGAAAACCGGTAAGTGCCAAACCTCCGGGAGAACGTGCACGCGCAGGCACCTCGTATAGTAATGGAAACATGCAATGCTTCCATGAAAAGGGATTAGACAGCTGTTTTAATTTCGTGGCAATCATCGCCGGAAGCGGAAAGAACTGAGCGATGTAATGCGGTTTGCACAAGACGTACGTGACCAGGATCCTAACTTTCTGAAGCAGGTTAAGGGAACGCTGTTCATGTTCCAGGATTGTTCCTTGTACCTTCTCCGTAACCGTATTCCAACTACGTGTAGTCATCTGAAGTGCAGAACGATCAAGTATTACCCCACAAAGATATATGTCTATCGACCACCGTCGTCCACGTCATGACAGCATTATGAAAACTCTGTAATTTCACCAACCAGGATTTGCTTTCGTTGATGTGGGCGCCATATGCAAGGAAAAATACATACAAAGTAGTCTTGAGTATGAAATCTCAGGCGGAGAACGGAGTAACACCATCACATCATCTGCGTATCCGCACACCGATACAGTCCCTCCCAAGAGTGTCCATCCTTGTAACTGAGCGACCATTCTCCGAAGGGGCTCAAGTGATTGAGGAAAACCCCTACGGATGGTAATCGAGGGTGTCGGTTAGCCTCAGTCAGCCACCGTAGCTTGAATAACCATAAAAAATTAGAAATGACCCTGCACTCGTCAGTTGTGAGGTAAAAAGCTTATAGTACCTGCAACAGGAAGCCACGGCTGACCTGGTCGAACCCCAGGGCACCACCAATATAACATCGCGGTATTCACCTACCTGGGTCAGAATAGTACGACCAGTAATACAACTTCGATGGTCAGCAACAGCTTTCCCCAGTAATATAAAAATCCAGCTGTTCAGCGCACTCGCCAAAGTCTTACAATCAAAATTCAGTAGGGTAATCGGGCGAAATTTATAAGTTGCTGCCTTCAGGAATTTTCCTGACTTACAACGAGATCGGCTTAAACTGCTCTCTCAATATTTCGTTCAAAAGCAATGTAAAAGTATTACCCATAAATGCAAAAGACGCACATAGAACTCCTCAGGCCAACCATCTAACCCGGACGATTAAGGAGAAGGCGATCTGTCATTATGGTCATAGACGTCGTCACACTGAAAAGCACCTAAAAGTGCAGCATTATGAGCAGGTGTAAGTGTACGTTGGATCACATATGGACAGGAACGGGTACCTCTTACAGCGAAACACAAAATCTATGGTGAGCATACAGTTGTCCTTTCGTGCCGTCATAACGCTGCCGTCCTTGATCTAGAGACACGTGATGCATGTACTTCGACGACGAATCTGATGTCGAATCGCATGATACACAGAATTTAGTTCATGCCATGGAAAACTGTTCTGACCGAATCCTTAACCCTTCTATTTGACGCGGCTTCTACCGTAACAATTGCACCTTTACACATCTGACTTCATTAATTTGTAGCGGAGCCTGATGAGCACTTCAATGAGGGTTCGGTAAGATAGAGAGCAGTAAAATTCTTGCGTTCGCCGAAATTCCCGCGCTCTATCAGCACAGAATCGTATCAACGTTTGTCGGAGTCTAGGCTATGCCAGTTGAATCTACCATTTCAAAATGGAGGCGTATCGCGCAGCTGAACGTAGACTATGGTCCCAAATTTCCCGGGCCTCCTCATCGAGGGAGAGATCCTCCAAGTGCGCCACGTCCATCATCTAAGGCGATCGAAACAATTTCACCGATTGTCGCGCGTGGTTCAAAGTAACATTCACTACACAGTGTTCGTGAAGCTGGCGGGAATAACATCGACAACCAAAATCCTACCCCGCATTCCAATCAGACGAATAAACTCTGTCAAGCCTGCTGCTAGGAGTAGCAGTAAAATACATAAATTTAACAAGATTTGAATATTTACACACCCAAATATCTTACAGTTTCAAGGAACGAAGAAAATCTTGGTATCCCCGACAGAAAGTAAAATTGGGAGACTGGTCTACAGGACACAAAACACAGTTAAAATCACCACCAACAAAAATACACTGCGGACTTTTCTGTAAGAAATAAAGCACCTCCTCCTTATGAAATTTGGAATGGTGCAAAGTACTTCCGGTGCCGGACAGTGGGTGATAGACAATCAAGGTCATGTGAACAAAAGTACATTCGATTCTTCTGCCATTATCAACAAATTCAATCAAATGGAATTACACTCTCTAAAATGCAAGGCAGTCCCCGTGGAACATTTTGGAGTCACGTTATACACAGTACAGAAAGTAGGAGGCAAAGGCGAGTAAACTGTTCCTCTTATAGGGAAAAAGAGATAAACTGTCGCAGCGAAGGGATCTGCGGATCCTATTCCACCATATTAACACTTAAGGGAAGAAACGTACAAGCCTGCATACTTAACAACAAGAAACAAATTCGATCTACTGCCCAAGTGAGCTAGGTCAGCAGTGTGTGTCAAGGTCCACTGCTGAGACCACCGACGGGTTGGAGGTTGGGGGGCTTACAAACTTTCCACTGGAATCTTTACGTTTCTTCTTTCTTCGAGCCATCAGGCACTCAAATTTATAACTACTACTAATAAATACAGGATACGCAGTCAGGGACGTAGGCGGTTCTTGAACATCAACAAAAGTAGGCGAGAAAAAAGGAGCCGCAGAGGCCCACTCCCCAGGATGGGATCCTTGCAAATCGGACTGACGCCAAACAGAGGGGTCAGGTAGGATTTCGTGGCCACTAATCTGCTCCGTTGGTCACTCCGACGTCACCTGAGTGGCTGGCTTCAAGGCAATAGCTAATTATAGGGGCGAGTCAATTTGCTACTGTTGAATCAATGGAACATCGGAAAGCTCAGTGAGTTCCACAGCCTTGAGCGGTTCCGGAAGAGTTACCTCAACCTCGGGAGGAACACTAGGAGAAACAGAAGTGACCTCCGCAGCTGTCTCCGCACCGTAGACTATGGGAAGTACAGGACTCAGCAAGGGGTGGGTGAGGAGTTGATGTGTCCGACTCATCATCATCCTGCGCAGCACGCCTCTTACGCTGCACTGTGGAAAATTGCCAGTTTGGCAACAGCAACTTCATGACCGTGCTGAGTGGGTAATGGCGGAAAGTTGAGAGCAGTAAGCTGCGCGTCTCTCTGTTTCCCATTGCGTCTGGGGAAGACGTGGCACGAATCTCGTGAGCAGCAGAGGCGAGACAAGATGACGCTAATTTTAGACGCTGGCAATTAGATTTAAGGTGGCCATTTTCATTACACAGAAAGCACGTTCCCACTTGAACGCCGCATGTTATATAATTGTGGGGGCTACAGATCTGTAAATGGGAAGGACGTTCAGGTTCGACTACCATCTCCACTGAACGGATTCCGCTATAACACTGTAACCAGTGTTGCATGTCGTATACCCTTCACATCACCATAAGACTGCAAAAGCTCCTCGTGTAAACATCAACTTCTGGCGAGAGACTGAATACTCATCAGTAAGAAGCACTATACTTATGGAACCGTCATGATGATTACAGTGAACTTGAGAACCATGACGGAAAAGAATCTTATCCACTTGTAGTAGATCCAAAATTTTAAGCAGAAGACATAGTATTCAGAATCAAAGTAGGGCTTATGAACCTGATGTGATGTTGTACGAAATGTATCAAGGAGCAAGTCACAAATTCTCAAAGATGCCGCCTGCCGGAACGCGTCGAAGTGTCGAAACTGATGCTGACTGTCAGTAAGGTCGCAGTTCGTAGTAATATTCGGCAAATCATCGAGTAAAACTGAAGTGATATCAGGTGTTCCCCAGGGACGCGTCTTGGGACCTCTGCTGTTCCTGAGCTATATAAATGACCTGGGTGACAATCTGAGCAGTTCTCTTAGGTTTTTCGCAGACGATGCTGTGATTTACCGTCTAGTAAGGTCATCCGATAACCAGTATCAGTTGCAAAGCGATTTAGAAAAGATTGCTGTATGGTGTGCAAGGTGGCAGTTGACGCTAAATAACGAAAAGTGTGAGGTGATTCACATGAGTTTCAAAAGAAATCCGTTGGAATTCGATTATCGATAAATAGTGTACAATTCTCAAAGCTGTCAATTCATCTAAGTACCTGGGTGTTAAAATTACGAACAACTTCATTTGGAAAGATCACATAGATAATATTGTGGGGAAGGCGAGCCAAAGGTTGCGTTTCATTGGCAAGACACTTACAAGATACAACAAGTCCACTAAAGAGACAGCTTACACTACACTCGTTGGTCCTCTGCTAGAATATTGCTGCGCGGTGTGGGATCCTTACGAGGTGGGATTGACGGAGGACATCGAAAGGGTGCAAAAAAGGGCAGCTCGTTTTGTATTATCACGTAATAGGGGAGAGAGTGTGGCGGATATGATACGCGAGTTGGGATGGAAGTCATTAAAGCAAAGACGTTTTTCGTCGCGGCGAGATCTATTTACGAAATATCAGTCACCAACTTTCTCTTCCGAATGCGAAAATATTTTGTTGAGTCCAACCTGCATAGGTAGGAATGATCATCAAAATAAAATAAGAGAAATCAGAGCTCGAACAGAAATGTTTAGGTGTTCGTTTTTCCCGCGCATGGTTCGGGAGTGGAATGGTAGAGAGACAGTATGATTGTGGTTCGATGAACCCTCTGCCAAGCACTTAAATGTGAATTGCAGAGTAATCATGTAGATGTAGATGTAGACTGTACCTGTACTCGGAACACAGTTGGAACCATGGCGGATATTATGTGCGGACTTCACCGCTAGCAACGGACACACACAACAACTAACGCTACTGACCAAACAACGATAACACACACGAAGTCACAAGTTCGCAGCTCGTGGTCTAGTGGCTAGCGTCGCTGCCTCTGTATCACGGGGTCCCGGGTCCGATTCCCGGCCGGGTTGTGGACTATCTCTGCCCGGGGACTATGTGTTTGTGTTGTCCTCATCATTTCATCATCATCGCCATAATTCGTGATGGTGGCTCGGGTGGACCGTGTAAAAAATTGGAGTGTGAAAAGTTTGGGGCTTTGTACGGGCGCTGATGACCGCGCACTTGAGCGCCCCGCACACCAAACATCATCACGGAGTCACAAGCAGGACTGGGGAAGAGCTGGCTGGGCGCGCGACGCTGCGGAGAGCGGAAGACTAACAACCTTCAAGCGCAGCTCTCGAGGCGGATCTGGCCAAGAACCAGGAGCAACGGTCTTAGGTGGTTAACCGGTGACCTACAGCAATTGGTATGTTATGAGCCTGAGATAAGATTGGCTACATCAGGGGTAGTCAACATTTCTCAACTACGACCCTCCCCCCCTCCCTCCTCCCCACGCTCCCAAAAAGTTAAAGCGGAGACTTTGTATTAAAATTTTACGAAAATGTAATGGTTTTGTTTTGAAACCCCAGCCGTCTACCGCCCACCACGAAAGCTGGGACGACCACCAGTGGGACGATTATGGCCGGCTGGCGGCCACCACGGAGCTGCGGCGACGGCAAGGTGAGCTGTCCGCCAGCGCCAGCTAGTGGTGGCCGAGAGCCGGCACCGTGCGAAACAATTCTTGTCGACTCTGTTTCAGATTGGTGCCTTCTTCAACGCACCGAAAGTTGTAGCAGTGTAATAACACATCGAAGTTTTGTTGTCGCTATTGTTGTGTTCTCTGTGTGAGTGGATGATTTATTGATTAATGAAAGAAGGTGTACTTATATTTTAATGCATTATGTAATACGAGTATGAGACACAATCACAAATGTTTACTAAATGTTTTGAATGTCATTTTTCTTAATCTTTTTGCATCGTATTGCAACAGCCTTAATTTAATTTCATATCCCGTGATACAAATATGTACCCCATTCGAAGATTACGATCTCTATAATGCACATTGATGAATCCACATTATGTCTGAGTTGAAATATAATACCACAGCAGCTGGTCGGTATGAGCCACGCACTGCCTTGAGTTCTCAGTTCTCCATGACACACAATGAGACATTCCCCTTCTCAGATCCTGCGAACCGCAGTCGAAGCGCTAACCTACTCCTCTGACCCTGTGGTAACCGGTCACTGTCCCTGTAAGTACACTACTGGCTATTAAAATTGCTACACCAAGAAGAAATGCAGATGATAAACGGATATTCATTGGACAAATATACTATACTAGAACTAACATGTGATTACATTTTCACCCAATTTGGGTGCATAGATCGTGAAAAATCAGTACCCAGAACAGCCACCTCTGGCCGTAATAACGGCCTTGATACGCCTGGGCATTGAGTCAAACAGAGCTTCGATGGCGTGTACAGGCACAGCTGCCCATGCAGCTTCAACACGATGTCACAGTTCATCAAGAGTAGTGACTGGCGTATTGTAACGAGCAAGTTGCTCGGCCGCCATCGACCACACGTTTTCAATTGGTGAGAGATCTGGAGAATGTGCTGGCCAAGACAGCAGTCGAACATTTTCTGTATCCAGAAATGCCTGTACAAGATCTGCAACATACGGTCGTGCATTATCCTGCTGAAATGTAGGGTTTCGCAGGGATCGAATGAAGAGTAGAGCCACGGGTCGTAACACATCAGAAATGTAGCGTCCACTGTTCAAAGTGCTGTCAATGCGAACAAGAGGTGACCGAGACTTGTAACCAATGGCATCCCATACCATCAAGCTGGGTGATACGGCAGTATGGCGATGACGAATACACGCTTCCAATGTGCGTTCACTGCGATGTTGCCAAACACGGATGCGACCATCATTATGCTGTAAATAGAACCTGGATTCATGCGAAGAAATGACGTTTGCCATTCGTGCGCCAAAGTCAGTCGTTGAGTGCACCATCGCAGGTGCTCCTGTCTGTGATGCAGCGTCAAGGGTAACCGCAGCCATGGTCTCCGAGCTGATAGTCCATGCTGCTGCAAAGGTCGTCGAACTGGTTGTTGCCTTGCAAACGTCCCCATCTGTTGACTCGGGGATCGAGACGTTGCTGCACGATCCGTTACAGCCATGTGGATAAGATGCCTGTCATATCGGCTGCTAGTGATACGAGGACGTTGGGCTTCATATTACCCTCATGAACCCACCGATTCCATATTCTGCTAACAGTCATTGGATCTCGACCAACGCGAGCAGCAATGTCGCGATTCGATAAACCGCAATCGCGATAGGCTACAATCCGACCTTTATCAAAGTCGGAAACGTGATGGTACGCATTTCTCCTCCTTACACGAGGCATCACAACAACGTTTCACCAGGCAACGCCGGTCAACTGCTGTTTGTGTATGAGAAATCGGTTAGAAACTTTCCTCATGTCAACACGTTGTAGGCGTCGCCACCGTTGCCAACCTTGTGTGAATGCTCTGAAAAGCTAATCATTTGCATATCACAGGATCTTCTTCCTCTCAGCTAAATCTCGCGTCTATAGCACGTCTTCTTCGTGGTGTAGCAATTTTAATGGCCAGTAGTGTATTTTTGTTTGTTACCGATCAGGGAAACTATAACTTCAGAAAGCTCTCAACGTTAGTTGACTAGTTTGGAATCGGCCGTTAGATGATAGCTGCACAAAATCTGTTATTAAATACACCTTACAACTCCGATCTGCGGGAACACTTGCAACCGCCGCGCCCCTACTACAGTCCACGCAGTCGGCCTGCACCCTGCCGCTCCAGCCTTCGTGGTGGGTGGTTGACGTTATGGTTTTCGAAAACATTATATTAGGTTTTAATAAAAATTTTACTTGAAGTGTCTGGTAAGTAATTACTATTATATGCTTTAAATTGTTCTAACTCTGCCACACAATTTTTATAAAGTGAGGTTACTTCTTTAATTTATAAATTACCGTTACGGTGAAGCTGTAGGAGGATTTGAAAATTTTGCAACTAAAAGAGATACAAAACTGCGCGGTAAATGAGAAAGATTGCCAAACTCTGCCCTATAGTCTTCTGACGAACATTACAATAATGATGCATAGTATGTTAATGAACCAGTTCATAATATAATTGTTTGTTCAATAGATTAACATAAACTAGGATATTAGTGCTATAAAATAGTTTATCTGTAGACGTTCGGTTTTGAAAAACAGGTTTTTTTTTTACATATTTCCTGTCATCAACAGAAAGCTGACAGAAATGTTTTTCAAGCGTTATGTATCCAGAGTTTATTTGTGAAATACATTTTTGTAAGGCACATGTACTCTGACGTCATGGGGTAGAGATACGCACATTTACAGATGGCGGTAGTATCGGGGAAGTACAAAAGGTACAAACGGGCCCTGCGTTGGCAGATGTCATTTGTACTCAGGTGATTCATGCGAAAAGCTTTCCGGTGTGATTATGGCCGTGCGACTGGCATTAACAGACTTAGAACACGGAATGATAGCTGGAGCAAGACGCAATGGACATTCCATTTCGGATATTATTGTAACTAACCTGTTTCTAAGGGTTATTACGTTAAGATTAGGGTCGCCACCGACTCTAACCATACAAGTAATCAAAGGTTTGGCCGAGTCGGAAAATAAATTAATTTGATCACAGACCAAAAACCCATAAAATGTATACGTCGTGATTTCGCTCATAGGCGATGCGATATAATCAATAGTATTGCCCGTGGACTGTTCACGAGAAACAAACATTTAAAACAAAATAGAAAATGCATTAACACTGTGCATAATATCAGCTCCCAGCAACACACCTGAAAATAAGACTTAATCTAAAGCATTTGTTTTAAAATAAAACGGGAAACTAATCTCTGGACCTGTGTGTAAGGAAACGCCTTGAATGTGCTAACGGGAAAGCTACGAGGTGAGTGGCTTAGGTGCAAAAACGTAACCTCGGAATACAAGAGAAAATTGTGGATAAAATCATTTATTCCTAGGATATGGATGTGAGGCATGTACACAATTCCTGATAACATTAATTCCTAAAATATTAAAAAAAATCAACACATTCACCGTTATAATCTACACCTAAAATCATTGGTGTGAATCATTCATATTACTGCTGTAGCCTGATAACTGATCGCAATAACTCGTGAAACGGTACACGTTTCACAGTACACCGGCGTGCCCACGTGGTTTGTGGAGACGCAATTTCTAGGTATCGTGGCCAAGTTGCAACAATATCACATCACGCAATCATGAACACTTAACATTGCTTAAAACAAACATGCGATCGGACGATTAGTGATGACGGCACCCCAACAAACTCTAATGTTCAACCACATCGTTGGGTCCCCATTGACGAAAGATTCATAAAACAAGGAAATCTTACGAGACGGCAAGGCTGTTAATATTTAGAAAAATAAAAGCGTATACAGGCACAGCTGAAGGCAAACAGACATTCATACAGAAGCGAGTGTTCACTTCTTATCGACACCTTTGTGTGGCAATCTTCCGGCGGATGCAAATCTGGTATAGAAATTTACTAAAAGAAAAATCTGCCAAAGTTTTGCATTCCTTGCTACGACAAGGCAAAGCAATCTTTCAGAGCTGAAAAGCGAGACCAAAAACTAACCTCTCCTCTCGCCAAGTAACAACGCGCCACGCGGTCAGCCGGCCGGTGTGGCCGAGCGGTTCTAGGCGCTGCAGTCCGGAACCGCGGGACTGCTACGGTCGCAGGTTCGAATCCTGCCTCAGGCATGGATGTGTGTGATGTCCTTAGGTTAGTTAGGTTTAAGTAGTTTTAAGTCTAGGGGACTGATGACCTCAGAAGTTAAGTCCCATAGTGCTCAGGGCCATTTGAACCATTTCGCCACGCGGTTAGTCTAACTCACCCTTCTTCGACTGGAGCACAGCTGTGGACGATTCCCGTACCGGCGGCAGACTGCCTCCCTTTTTCTTCTCCAGCCTCTTCCACGGTCCGCATGGCCCGGAAAACCTAAAAATGCCATTTCCGCCACCAACCTAACGCAGGTAGATTTCTCATTAGTAGCGCAAACCTCTTTGCCTACTTGACCACTACGAGAGTTGGTTGTTCCGTACAACTGCTGCTGAATCTGTATGACTATCGCAGACTTTCTGCAGCAGACTACGCCACCGTCTAGCAACGTGACACACAACCACATTCATTCATTGACACCACTATGAGAGTTATGAAAAAAGAGAAACAAGGAAAAGAAAGAGAAATGCCAGTGAATGTGGGCTACCGGACAAATGAAAGATGGCTACAGGACCCTTTCATTATTAACGGCATCAATTTTCCGATATCCACAGTGTCACGAGTGTGCCGAGAATGTCAAATTTCAGGCATTATCTCTCACCACCGCGACCTTCACTTAATGACCGAGAGCAGCAGCGTTTGCGTAGACGTGTCATTGTTACCAAGCAGCGACTTCGTGACCGTATCGGAAATTTTGTATTCTCGACACACTCTTGACAATGTTGATCTCGGAATATTGAATTTCCTAACAATTTCGGAAATGGAATGTGCCGACAGCTCTCCCAATGCACTGCCCTTTTTATCCCTTGGGTATGCGATACTGCCACCATGTGCATATTTTCTTTTCGACATGCGTGCCTCAATGCATGGAAATGTCGCACATTTCCTTCGTCATAGAATTTAATGTGTATTCGAAGACGTGGTTACAACAGGTGGTGCTCGAAGTCTCCTTGGACAAGCGGCATGCCTCATTGACATTTCACGTAATCAGTTTAGGCCAACTAATGGAACAATAAATACAGAAGGCTCCATGGAGGTTACCTTCAGAAAGCGGAGTCCATTGCCACACACAGTGTGCAGCTTGCCTCTTTGAATTCTGGTGTTAACGAGCTGAGAGCGAAGGGAGCATGGAGCGACCCGTACATACAGTATACTGGCAGTTTTATAGTTACGACATGTGCGATGTCTGGTTGACAGCTGTCAAGGAGAATGTGTGTCACAATCTCGAGGAAGTGGACTTTCAGTCGATTTCTGCATGAACTTACAATGACGATGACAAGCTGTGACGATGACACTTACTTGCTTCATACGAAACCGTATGTGACTGGACCGTTGACTGAGGTCACCGATTTGTGGGTCAGAAAGGGAGATTGAGAGCGGGCAGCGTCCGTCCATCCCCTGCACTCCAACTCTAGACCAAGTCTCCAATCCAACAGACAATTCAGAGGTACAATGAAATATCTTACTGGTAGGTTCTGTGTTTCTTTCGAGGAGGACTGCCATGTGCAGCCGTATCGTTTTTCACAATTCGGCACACTGACATTGGTACAATTCCTGTGGTCTGTTGTCACCTCTCGCACTACGATTCCTTTGCGCTCACAAAATGACTGGGAAACCGAGTACATCATGGAACAACTTCTCTCTGACTACACAGACAGCACCGTTGATTTCTTTCGAGTTTCTGCATCGTTGAGTTACCATCTTGTTATGCGATATTCGACCATCAGTGCTAACGATTCTTATAAGTTTTATTTCAAGCTCATATTATGCGAAATTGAATTTGTTATGGTATCTGTACGTGAAATAGGCCACATTCCATCCTAGGTCGGAAAGCCCCCTAAAACTGCCAGGGAACTCAGTTCCAAAATGGCTCTGAGCACTATGGGACTTAACTTCTGAGGTCATCAGTCCCCTAGAACTTAGAACTACTTAAACCTAACTAACCTAAGGACATCACACGCATCCATGCCCGAGGCAGGATTCGAACCCGCGATCGTAGCAGTCGCGTGGTTCCAGACAAAAGTCAGTTCCAATGTCGGAGTAAGGAAAGGGCATTTTACTTGGTAAACCAGCCTTCGACTTGCGGACAGCTTTACTCTCTCCTTTCATTTCGTGGTGTTGTGTGACTGTCCCGGCCACCCGCGGCCGGCTCGAAGACGAGCGCTCTGCAGCAGGGGCGACCAGCGCCATCGCCGAGCAGGCTTTAAGGCGGCGACGTACGGACACCTGCGCCGTCGGATAGAGAAGCGCACTACTTCGCCTCTACTCGCCGCTTATGACGAACCCTCTTGTATCAGGGAACTGTTGGAATACAACTGGACTTGCTGAACTGAAGTTAATTAAACCAGAATTACATACATGTTATGTGTCTTCTTAGTATTTTGCTATCTGCCTCAGCACCCACCTATTCTTCAGCATCCACTCGTGAACCGAACCGAAACATCTCATACTGAACTAAATATATCAAATTCGAGAAGTACACTACTAATCTTGTAATTGAATACTCTTGGTTGTATTATTCTCTTGTGAAAATTATGTTGTATTCATTAAAAGTCGAATGGCCTGCTTTTCGGTGCACCAAGTAGAATAATAGTGTAAGTCGTTTTCCATTTCCGTACCTTCATGTAGCAACTATCCTTGCTTGTCTGCAACAGCGTCAACAGCAAGAAATCTGAAAGATCAGGCGACATTCCGAGATCTGTCTTCTGTACGTCGACGTCATTAACTGTTCAATCGCGCTTTCCTGAACATGCCCGACATTACTTCCACTTATGTTGAGAATTTACCGTCCAGTATGACATATCAGAGAGTGTATTATTTTGAACAATTCACGGACGACATTATTGACATCAGAATCGACAGCAAACAAACACCAACAACAATAATTCAGTTATACCTGGCGACGTCACAAGCAGAATATGAAGAGATAGACCATGCGAAGGTGTTGACCGGATAACTCAGTGCGTGAAAAGCTTTCATAATCTAATAATCATAGGGGATTGGAGAGCTGTCATTGGGGAAGCCAGTGATAATACTGTTAGGGGAGACTATTGCTAGGTAATAGGAATGAGGGGAAACGCCTGTAGACTTCTGCAGTACACTTCTACTGGTGGCCAGGAGTGACCAGGAGCAGATACAGCTTAGCAGTGATGAAGAATGCAGTGAAGTATAACATATACTATCCTATATCCAATTGTTGAGTCCGTCGAAGAAGCAATGACGGATGTAAAAGATAGGTTTAGGAGTTGGATCAAAATTCAGTGTGAAAGACTTACAGCAACAAGTTTGGCTTCTGACATTTCTCTTCTCATTGAAAACGATTTTGAATTACAAGACAGGATATAGATAGAAAGCAAAGCGAAGAACGACGACCAGAAAAGAAATCAACGGTTAATAACATACCAGTGTTGATGAGCAGGAAGTAGACGAAGTAAAGAAATGCTGCTACCTTCGAAGCAAAGTAACCTATGACGGTCGAAACGAGGACATAAAAAGTAGACTAACACAGGTCATTGAAATGGAGAATGGATTGAGATGTGATGCTATAGGAGAAGGCTGAAAATTAGGTAGACTGCTAAGATAAGAAATGAAGTAATTCTTCATAGAATCGGTGACAATAGAAACATGTTGAAAACATTGACATGGAGTACGGACAGTATGACAGGATACGTGTTAAGTGATCAGGAAATACGATATAGGGCACTAGAGGGAGCTGTAGAAGCTAAAAACTGTAGGGGACATATTCACAGATCGTAGTGGGTTCTATAAGTCAAAAATTCTTCGAGTGGATCATATATTTGTGAAGACACTCGTACAATTTTATCTCCGTTGGTGGACGCTGCAGCGTGACAACTTCTTTAGCGAGACATAATGTTAGTGTTGAGGTGCAAGTACTGTATGCACAGGACGTGTACTCGTAACTCGCAGTTGTGAGCACCAGTTTTTCTTTTTCCCGCGGATCCCCTGGGCTCGCTGAGTGCGCCCGGGACGGCCATCCCTCTGCGGGTAGGGCGCAGTACTGGAAGGGCCGAAGGGCCGCGCAGGGCCACCGTGGGAACGCGCAAACGGCGGCACGCACTCCGCCCTGAGAGCCCGGCCGTTGCGCACAATGGAGCCGGCCACAAGGAACCGCAGTTTATGTCATCGCCGGCTGCCACTGTCCGCCGCCATATCCCTCCCGGCTGCGCTGCCTTTCTCCTCCTTACCCACCGCAGACGCCTTAAACCTCAACGACATCGCTGCGTTCTTGCATATAGAACCATCTGTGAGAGAGCTCCTGGACTGGCGACCGTGTAATGACGAAATAGGAGTGACAGACCAGAACAGTGCTTTCAAAAAGCAGAAACTGCGTTGGGCGCAGTCGCAGTTGGAACAACTCTCAGTTGCATTCAGGCGTATACGAAGAGGGCTGGTGTGAACAGCCGCCAAACTGCAGACTCACTGTACACTTATCAGCCTGCCCATAATCAACGGCGAATTACTATTAAGATGACTAAGATCAATCACATGATGACTAAATCATTTTTAAAATATTTTACTTTTATGTTTTATTTTTTAGCTGGACACCTGTGGTGTGCGTACTGTAAGATCATCGGTACACACACACAGATTATTTGACTTGTCGCTCTAACGAAGTAGGCGAGTGTCAGCAATATGTCTAGTGGTCTTATCATGGCGTGTTTATCTTCTGCCGTTAGGTCAGACGATAGAAATGCCACTTGCACGCTTAGAGTAGCAGATTGACGGCGACCAACGTTAAACAGAACTTGATTAATTTTCACACACATTTATTAAAATAATATAAAGCATAAACATTACGTAACTTCATTCTCGATGCTATTTACAATTGATAATCTGAAGTTCCTTTTGTCTTGGTACGTTAATCTTATTCTCACATATCTCTGATACTTGACAAAAGTGCATATACATTTATCTTCATGGCTATGTACAGGAATATGGTAATCTTATTAGGCGCAGACTGAAACTTGACTATAGACTGGTACAGACTAATGTAGACTGGAACAGACAGGTGCAGATAAATGCAGACTGACTAATCGGAGGTCTGTACTCTCATTATAATACCTCGCGTGTTCAGGTATCACTGCACGAGTGTGATCTGCGAGGAGAAAAGGTTCCACATTAGCAGCAATGTCATTGGCTGCGTTACATGTTAATACGCATATCGGCGGAAGCAGAATTTGCTCCGTCTCTAAGGCAGCGCCATCTCGTAGTGCGGGGATGGACGAGCGCTGCGCCTGCGCTGTTGTGCTTAGCGGGAAAGTTGTGTACGCGCTGACTACGCGGAACTATGTACACAACAACACCACTGACTTGGGAAATTCTGTGGTCGATTGTCCCATGTGATGAAAAACTTTGGAAATTGTGAGATCAGATGACACAGCTCAATAGCAATTTTTGCTTGAGGTGCTACATTCTTTTATACAAACTGCAATGATAGCTGTCACACTATACACATGGAATATGTAAACATGATTAATAAAAGAACTGTGTCCTTTTAAAATGTCCGATACATTGATGTACTTCATAGTCAGCTGTCACTTGAAAGTGGCATAATTGGCCGACATCGTGACTGCGGTGAATAAATTCATTAAATACTTTCTAAAATACTGTAGACACAAGTCTGCAGAAAATAGCCGATAAGTTTGTGTTACGAAATCTATCCCGTTCATTTTCGGCTATTGCAGGCGAACAGCAAGTGATATTAACAACATTCAAACTTTATTTTTGAACTGAAGGTCACAGATAAATGCGTCCAACAAAAATGTCGCTCCCTCTGCTCCTGAGAAAAGGCAGACTGATATGACAACGGCGGATTAGTTCACATTGATGTAGCAAAAGAAATGATTGCGTGAAACTGATTAAGATTTTTTTTGAAAATTACAATTTGGAAACAACAATCCTGTTGAATTATGTAATACAATATGAAGAACAACGATCTGGACAAACATTAAGACAATAAAATTACTATTTACCCAAAACAAATCATAATCACAGCAAAGAGGGAACAGCTGGTTACTTAGGAGGCATCGTTTCTCTTTTTTGTATTGGGCAAAACTTATTGCAGACAGGCCTCTAACACTTTTTTTCCCTTTGGCTCGTTTTTAAAGTCGACTATACAGAAATATTCATTACACAAGTGGAATAATGATCCACATTACAGGTTTTATACTTTTAAGTTAAGTGAGAGCACTGTCTTTGTGAATTTACTGGACTGTGTGATACATGGCACAGTGGCATCTGACTCCAATGGACTTAACCCAGTGGTGAGAGTAGGTTTAAGAGTCTGTGGTATTGAGAAAGAGATGCCAGCAACCATGATTCCGTCTGTAACTGTGAGTGAATGATGAAACCATTTAGCCAGTGATGCACCTATAGTTTTTCTGTTACAAATTGAATAATAGTTATTTGCAACTGAACTAAAAAAAATACTTTCTGTCTCTGTCTACTCTTATTCCTCTTTGTGGTAACAAGTATCACTAAATGTGTCATTAACAATGTGCAAATGAATTGCATTGTAAAAAATCAGAAACGTCGTTTAAGTGATGAATTCTTCTCGGGTTATCAGCCGAGTGGTGACGTCGTCTTGTCGTAACGTTACGTTGAGTTTCGTACCCATCATCGACACTTCGCCAGAAGATGATGGGTAAGAAACTCATCGAAACGTTGCGACAAGACGACGCCACCACTCGGCTGATAACCCGAGAAGAATTCATCAGCGGAATACGCCGAGAAAGATTGCAATCGCATATATGTTGTTTAACTAATTGAGAGTGATATTAAGCTTGTTGCATGACTAGATGTTTTAAAGAAAGAGATCTCTAGAAACAGTTAAAGCAAAATATTTTGAATATTAGAAGCCTGTATGTAATTTGGTGTAGAACTATTTTCTAATGAGATCGTGACAAAAGTTTAATTTAGTATGGGCAGAAACGTGTTTCTTCAGCCACTGACATTTAGGGTACTCTGCATGACAGGGATGTTGTGTGAGATTATTATCATCCTGCCTTATCGACCTGCTTTGCGGAGCAACTTACATATGATGGGCATGAGACTGTTTTCCAGCCGTGACATTTAGATTGCTTTTATGACAGGAATGTTGTTGGAATAGTATCGACCAGCTTACTACACCTACTTTTCATGGCAGCCTTTACATCAGGGGTACAAAATGTTGTTAAGGTCTGTGAGTTGTAGGCCACCCTTCACAACACGCTTGTTAAGGAAGTGGTATCCAAATTCTTTATTGAGCCATTTCAGGCAGGGTCTGCACATGCAGATGGGCACAGCTGGGAGAGGACTGAGAGGGAAAAAGTAGGGGATGGACAGTGAGGGGGGCCTCAGGTGATAGAGATGTGGGCAGGTATTAACAGGACAGATGGGATGGGGCAGATGGAGATAGAGAGGGGTGGGGAGGAGGAGTTGGATAGGCAACAGAGGCAGGAGAAGATAAACAGGAAGAACGGGGCAGCTGGAGGTGAAAGAAGGATGGGCAGAACGAGATGAACAGAGAGAGAGGAGGGAAAGAGGAGACATACGGGTAGGAGGTGAATAGGGCTAGCGAAGGTGGAAGAAATGTGGGCAGGAGGAGATGGACAGAGAGAGAGTGAGGAATGAGGAGATTTACAGACAGAGAGGTGGGAGGAGGAGACTGGGACAGAAAAATGGGCAGAGAGAGAGAGAGGGGAGTGACGAAGTGGACAAGGGAGATGGGACGAGGAGAGGGACAATGGGAGGGGAGGAGAAGGTGTTCAGAGTGAGGACGGGACGACAGGTGTAGAGGGGGAGGATATGGACAGAGAGAGAGTGTGTGGGACTGAAAAAATTGTTATTTCTGCGTCTGAGTAAATTGTAACTTGATATTTATAGGATGCTTTCTGATTATAAATTTTAAATTTTTTTTTAAAGAAAAAGGGTTGTTATGAATAAAATTTCCATTTGTTGAAAGAAATTTGTTTTCATCAGTTACCCACTGGCAATTACTTCCAAGCTCACATAGTGTGATTAAATGTGTTAATGTTCTTGATAAATCGCTAGTAAATAAAGTAAATTCTTTAAGAAAAGATTTTGAAAGTATATCCACGGTTCAAGATGGGGAAAGGGATCCAAACTGGTAGTGCACTTCTCTAGGGAGTCGTCATACCACGCATTAGTACTCTTAAAGAGGCTTGACAGGTATTATGTATGTGATCTCTTTTAATGTAGCTTTTCTGCATCTTCTGCACACTTTGTTCTGGCAATAAAATGTGGTCTTTGGCTCGACCTGCCATACGACCTTACCACTGTTATACAGTATAATGAGATTAGCTCATCACATCTATGTGTAAGTATAAATGCTATTCAGAAATGCATGATCATATATTTAATCACTGAGGAAAAGTGTAGTGAATAGATTAGAGGCTCCAAGTCGAAATGTGGGCTGCATCTGGAGGTTAGATATACGAAGGGCTTATTTCAATAATGGTACAAGTCTATTACCTCCACGTTTTTGTCTGTAATGCTTCTGAAATTAAAGAGCCAAACAAACAGAAAGAAAGGTTCTTCTCAAGCAAGAAGCCATATGCTTGAATTATTCTGGTATCTCAACTGCACATTTTTCAGCGCTCATTTAACTTTAGGACTCTGTATCTCAATATGAACGAAAATGGCGAAGTAGCACTATTGAAATAAGCCCTTCATATGATAGCAACACCTTGTGTGCTCTTGATGCTCATCCTGCTGTCGTTTGCATGGGCATGGTGAGGTGATACAACCCAGCAGTGGTGGACCCTGTGCTCCCATGTCTGTGAAAACCATCTCACTGCAGGGATGGACGGGCAGCAGCTACAACCCAAAACATTGAGAGGGCTGGTGGCAAAGAGGAAGGAAGGAATCTGCAGCATCACGCAGCTTTGTCTGGTACTTTAGCATAGGACGACGACTTGCCTGGTTCTGTGAGCAGCCAGCAGTGTGGCGAGGTGGCCTTTGGCCCCTAGTACACAGAACTAGTGCGTATGGTGGCAGATTTGTGGATGGTCTGTATCAACAGGCAGATAGCAAGAGCTACACTCTCGTGTGCTCGTCGGTCGATGTGACTGTTTCTAATAAAGACATCATAACTGATCCTTTCCTTCGAACTACGCCAGACTGTGTGATGTGACCTCACAAATAACTATTAAAAACAGAACCATGGGACATGAATATAAGATATTAATGTGCCACCACAGTTAAAATTTAGCAATGGCTTGTGTGTCATACATAGAGTGTGCAGCGTATTTTAACATATACTGTTACATACGAGTAAATGTCAGAAACTTTCTTCAACAAATAGATCATTTTATCTTAGCTGCATAATTTTAATTTTTAAATATTACATCATACAACACCTAAGTATCTGCTGCCTTTGTGACTGTCAAAAATTTTTGGGTCATATGCTGTATTAACTGGGTAAAGAATTATAAGGACAATACAATAGGTCATTAATCTTAATAATTGGGTAATAAATTAATAAATAAAAACGGGAATTCTGTCAACTGTGCAGGCTGTCCATTTAACCCCAATCAGTAGAACAACGCCTCATTCCCTACTTTTGAATTTTCTCCCTCTCACATCAGATTCTTCTATAAGGCAGGCGGAGGGCGGTTGGGGGATGGAGGGAAGGGCGGTGGTGAGTGTGTCGGTGTTGATGATCTTGAGCCTGACTCTTCGCGACATCTAGAAAGTATTCGTGCTGTCGTGAAACAGGCATTGTTTTATTTTGTTTCAGATCTAGGCAGAGTTGCATAATTACTGTCAGCTGATCACCCCTCTGAAGAAAATAACATTTATTATCTTCTACTGCTGAGTTTGAGAGAGGTACTATTGCTTTCATGTCGGTGTCGCTCTAATTGTAGCTAACTGAAAACAAATTTTTCCATAGAATCAGAGTATATCCAGTCTGGTACAAAGGGTGAACTACTTTCCATGAATACGCTGATGTTTTCGTGTAAACTTCTCTATTTTGATATTTTATTCCAGTATCATTTTTGGAAATTTTCCATACTGGAACTGTCACAACTGATGGTACGCTGTTTCACTGCCTGTTACATGGACCGGGTCACTGCTTACAGCATTACACGCTATGTGTAACACCCCGTCGATCGTCAGCTTGTTTTGCAACCGCCGTAGTTTGGAGTGGTACAGTTCATACAGGCAAAGAAGTTCTGATACCACACAGTCACTTTTAAATTTTACTGTTAAATACCAATATAGGTAACGCATAGATGTAACTTCAAATAAAAGGAATACACATAAAAGAAAAGTCATGTTATTAATAGACATAATGTCATGTGTTGTCTGTGACTCGAATTTATTAATTAATTATCCTAAACATGTATTGCTTCACTTTTTCTTTACAACGCTTACTGCACATTAATAGAGGACACTGATAAAGAATCATCACGACCGAGTTTCGCATGCTCACTGGTAATTGTGTTTACTGATGTACATCACATAATATGATAACAGCGTTTCTTTGTTTCAGTGAGAGTAGGGTCTTTGTCGAGAATACATATAACCACAGCTGTATACAATACATATAGCCACAACTGTATACATCTGCTGTTACCTGTGACACAAAATCTTACGAAATTAAAGCGACAAGCATGCAAGAACTAAACAGCATTCAAGAAAATGTTGGCTACTAAAAGCCCAAATACTTCATCACTTATAGCGGCAAGTGGACTTTCTGTTAAAAATATTTAATAACTTTAGATAATTTCTCACATAATACTAGATGCTAGTTCAGATGGACTGAAAATATTATCATTAGACTGCATATTACACATATGTTTTTTCCTTCTGTGTCTCACGCATACATCACGATTTTTTGTCTGGACACACAGTTCACAGTTCCTGTGTACTTCCGTTCCACTTTTCATGCTCATTTCTCACCACCAAGCATTTTAGCGGCTGTGAGTCTCATGTTTATTATGTCCATCCATTCATAATTCTACACTAAACTAATAAAGTATTTATTCTAATGGTCGCATCCTTTTTTCAAGTGCACGTTCTCTTTTACCGGATTAACCATCTCGAACTACTCTCACATAGGAAAAGTCGATCGAGCCAAAACTATCTACTTAGTTCTATTCAGAAAATGCATGACTTCCAGTTCAAGAAAGTTATAAAAGTGTTTTAACACAAGGGCACACGCACTGTTGCACTTGCTGAGATAATCCGCTAACGCGTTCGCCCCACCCGCATCAGACTCGCCACTCTATCTGTCGGGCTTTCGACCCGTGCGCACGCCGTTTTTGTTCATATTTACCGCGTATTAATAATACACGAGAGGCTGGCAGCCATTAATCTTGCACACCCGTTCTATTTATGATGTATTATTAACGTGCGGCCGGTTAACGCTCCAGTAATTATATTTTCTCATTTATTGACATCATGTTTTATGGCTTTTCACTATACACGCACGGAAAAGCTAGCAGATAAATAATTCACGTGAAATTTAATTTGGTTTACCTCACTGCAACAACATTTTAGTAAAATTGAGTTAAAAAATTCTATTACTCCAAAATGACTTCGATATCTTCTACAGTTTTCAGTGTTAGTTGGAAGTAATACTCACCCGTTGGCATTAATTGTTTATTTCTGTGTAGTGGTCTCATTATATTACATCTTGAATGCCATACCAGTTCCATCAGTAAGTTTACTTTTTATTGCCCTTTCTTTTTTTGCAGGTGAAGGTATCAATTGACCTGTGTACGTATAACTACGCCTGTGAAATCGATACATAGTTGGCTCTGAGCACTATGGGACTTAACATCTGTGGTCATCAGTCCCCTAGAACTTAGAACTACTTAAACCTAACTAACCTAACTAACCTAACGACATCACACACATCCATGCCCGAGGCAGGATTCGAACCTGCGACCGTAGCAGTCCCGCGGTTCCGGACTGAGCGCCTAGAACCGCTAGACCACCGCGGCCGGCCGATACATAGTCACCTGACGAACAAGCGTGCAGTAATAATTCACTACCTTTGAATGTCTGCCTTGTGCAAGTAACAGAAAATCAACAAATCATAACAACGATCGTTGACGCAGCTGCTGATCCGAGCAGTCATGCAAAGAAAAAATTAAGAAAATTTCCGTACTCTACAGATAAGTAATCAGAAAAGACGTGTATGTAATGTCGA
The DNA here is from genome assembly GCF_021461385.2 of Schistocerca piceifrons. Taxonomy (NCBI): domain Eukaryota; kingdom Metazoa; phylum Arthropoda; class Insecta; order Orthoptera; family Acrididae; genus Schistocerca; species Schistocerca piceifrons. The sequence goes on along the minus strand of NC_060140.1, from coordinate 28,816,997 downwards.
ATTACCTGTTTCAGGCTTCGTTCATTGTCAAAAATACGAGTGCAGCGTTGAAGAACATGACAGACTTATTAGATTCAGAAATATGGACAGTATCGGACACGATTTTAGTTTCAAGTCATCATCCTCTTGACACGTTTAATCCCGTCTTCTGTCTCTTCCTCCAGGCGCAAGTACACCACACGTGGTTCGTAACCGGCTTTTCGCTTTCTAATCTACTTTTACGACTCTTCTACTCCACGCAGCACCATGGTAAACATTACTGGGTGAGTAGCAGGTATCTAACTAAACTGTCACCTGCTTTACAGCAATTTCTTTCCAGACCTCCTTCCTTCGTACATTTCCTATCATTTCGTATTTTATATGATCACTTAATTTTTAATTTTCAAGGACTTCCTGTTACTTCCTTCCGAATTTACACTCCACGTTTCACTTGCATACAGTGGTATACTCCAGAAGTAGACTTCCACAAACTAGTTCCTCACTCCATGTTATTACCCGCTATCAAGAAGACTTTATTGCAGAAATATTCCTTTCCATGTGTCAGTTAACTTCTGATACCTTCCTTGCTTCGAGTATCGTATTCGGTCTTTCTTCATAGATACCAGAAATATTCCACAACTTCCATCATTGTGTCTATCCCAATTTTGGTAGCAAGCATTCAGTTCTTCTCTTTTCCAATACTCTTCACCATCTTAGTCATTCCTTTGTTTACGTTGATACTGTGGAAGCCACCTCACGGCGAGTGGCTGGAAGATACTTATAGCAACTCTACCCTTTCCCACTTTACCTGTTTTGTTCTCGAATGCTAAGTGGGAAGAGTGATTAGTGGGAGTGATGGCTGTCTGTAAACCTTCAAATGAACTCTAACTTCTCTAATTTTCTCGCAGCCGTCATTTCTTGAGACAAAGGTGGAACGGAGTAATACGTTGCCCTACCCAAGGTACGCTGTCGAAATTTCAACACTAAACGTGTACATGACCATAACGCCTCTCTTGTAGCGTCTGCCAGTGGGGATTAATGAACTTCTCCGAAATCCTCCCGCGCTTACTACACGATCCCGTGACGAAGCACGCCGCTCTTCGTTGGGTCTCATCTCTTTCATCAGTCGAAGCTGGCTCCTATGCCAGGGTGCTGACCAGTACCATGTTCTTGTCGTTGTCTTCTGTTTGACAAGTGTTCTGTAAACCCGTTCTTTTGTGGACACATCACATTTTCATAAGTTCTTTCCATTGAATCTCAGCCATGCACCTGATTTTCCTATAACTTGTTTTATTTGATCATTTTACTTTAGGCCGCTCTTCCTTTTTACATCTAACAAGGGAACCTCCCCATCGCACCCCCCTCAGATGTAGTTATAAGTTGGCACAGTGGATAGGCCTAGAAAAACTGCCGTCCGCGGTGGCCGTGCGGTTCTAGGCACTTCAGTCCAGAACCGCGTGACTGCTACGGTCGCAGGTTCGAATCCTGCCTCGGGCATGGATGTGTGTGATGTCCTTAGGTTAGTTAGGTTTAAGTAGTTCTAAGTTCTAGGGGACTGATGACCTCAGATGTTGAGTCCCATAGTGCTCAGAGCTATTTTGATAAACTGGACACAGATCAATCGAGAAAACAGGAACAAGTTGTGTGGAACTATGAAAAAAATAAGCGAAATATACGAACTGAGTAGTTCATGCGCAAGATAGGCAACATCAAGGACACTCAGAACTCAGGAGAGCCGCGGTCCCGTAGTTAGCGTGAGCAGCTGCGGAACGAAAGGTCTTTGGTTCAAGTCTCCCTCGAGTGAAAATTTTAATTTTTTTTATTTTCAGACAATTATTATCTGTCCGTCCGCCCGTCCGATGCGAGGTAACTTGCGCCGTAGTATGGGGACGCGACAACTAAACAAACGTCGAAACATACGACGTCAGTCGACTACAACGCACGGAAGAGAGAGTATTCCTGCTAACGAGGCTCCCTGGCTGGCAGTTGACTGTTCGCTACTTTGGACGAGAGTGCATTAAATACGTGAGATGTATTCCGTGGGCAATATGAATCCAGCAAATATAGCGGACGGACGGACAGATAATAATTGTCTGAAAATAAAAAATTAAAGATTTCACTTGAGGGAAGACTTGAACCAAGGACCTCTTGCTCCACAGCTGCTCACGCTAACCACAGGATCACGGTGCTCCTGAGCTCATACCATCCTTGATGTTACATATCCTCCGCATGGAATACTCAGTTTGTATATTTTGCTTATTTTTTTCGTAGTTCCACACAACTTCTTCCTGTTTTCTCGATTGATCTGTGTTCAGTTTTTCAAGGCCTATCCACTGTGCCAACTTATAACTAAATTCGAGGGGGGTGCGATGGAGTGGTTCCCTTGTAAGTATTATATGGTGGTTACTTGTTCTACTGTCATTTATCGCCAGTAGCGTAATCAAAAATTGATATCTTTGCATCTTTATTCGCAATGCGTTATTTATATTCAGCGTCAGATGTCAGCCCCTGCCACAATATTGTCTCCACATTTCGCTGGGGAGTTTTGGAGTTCCGACCTTTAGACAAGACCATCGCCTGCGGACAGTCTCAGAGAGATTCCAGTAGGTCACTTATGTACATTGCAAATGGTAACGACAGTTCAGCGTACCCTGGAATACCGCTAAAATTATCTTTCCAACTACCAATTTTGTTCCATTAAGAACGACGTACTGAGTTTTATGTGGAAGGAAGTGCTGAAGCCAATCTCACACCGGTCCGGCGCTTGTTAAGGCCGTATTTCTCTCTCTAAGTGATAACCACACTGCCTGTTCCTTTAACCACTTCTCATCTCTGTTGTGGCGTCAGTTCGCAGGTGGCTCCTGTTGTATCCGTTGGCAACGTTGTGACCTATCAAAAGGTTTTGATTGCGTAAATCATGGATACTTCTAGATAGTACTGTGGTATGAATGGGACAATGCTCAAATGGCTTAAATCATACCTAACTGGAAGAGTGCAGAAAGTTGAAATAAGCAGTTCACATAATATGCAAAAAACTGGTGATTTCTCAAACTGGGGAACAATCAAGAATGGGGTGCCGCAAGGTTCGGTCTTGGGTTCTCTGCCGTTCTTAATATATATTAATGACTTGCCATTCTATATTCACGAAGATGCAAAGCTGGTACTTTCTGCCGATGATACAAGTATAGCAATCACACCCAACAGACAAGAATTAACTGGTGTAATTGTAAACGATGTTTTTCAGAAAATCATGAAGTGGTTCTCTGCAAATGGGCTCTCATTAAACTCTGATAAAACACAGTATATACAGTTCCACACAGTAAATGGAATGACACCATTAATAAATATAGAAGTTAAAATTTTCTGGATTATTAGGTCGCGTCATTTTTCTTCTAAAATGTTCGGCGTTTCGACCCCACTGCTGGGATCTTCCTCAGGATCTTTTGGTGTCCACTACTGCTAGAACACTGTCAGAGACGAGTGACACCAAAAGATCCTGAGAAAGATCCCATCAGAGGAGTCGAAACGTCGAACATTATAGAAGAAACATGACGCGGCCTAATAACCCAGAAGATTTTAACTTCAGTGACAACGGCCATGAAAGCCTGCAGACTTACATAAATAATTATAGAATTCGATCAGACATCGGTAGCGAAGGTAGAATATTCAAAATTTCTAGGTGTGTGCATTGATGAGGGGTTGAACTGGAAAAAACACACTGAGGATCTGCTGAAACGTTTTGAGTTCAGCTACTTATGCTATTAGGGTCACTGCAAATTTTGGCGATATACATCTCAGTAAATTAGCTTACCACGCCTATTTTCATTCTCTGCTTTCGTATGGCATCATATTCTGGGGTAACTCATCATTGAGTAAAAGAGTGTTCATTGCACAAAAGCGTGTAATCAGAATAATTGCTGGAGCTCATCCAAGATCATCCTGCAAACACTTATTTAAAGAGCTAGAAATCTTCTTATAGCCTCACAATATATATATTCACTTATGAAATTTATTATTAACAATCCGAACGAATTCAAAAGTAATAGCAGTGCACATGGCTACAACACTTGGAGAAAGAATGATCTTCACTACTCAAGGTTAAATCTAAGTTTGGCTCAGAAGGGGGTAAATTATGCTGCCACAAAAGTCTTTGGTCACTTACCTAATAGCATCAAAAGTCTGACATATAGCCATATAGTATCAAAAAAGAAATTAAAAGAATTTCTTAATGGCAACTCCTTCTACTCAATAAATGAATTTTTGGATATAGTAAGTGGGTAATTTCATCAACCCCAACAAAAAAATAAAAAATTAAAAAATTAAAAATATTAAGTGTCGTGTAATATTTTGTGTAATGTAATTCTTGTATGGACAACTTTAATTAACCTGACATGTTCCACATCATTACGAAGTGTTTTATTCATGATCTATGGAACAAGTACTAATCTAATCTAATCTAATCTAATCTAAACTAACCTAATGGTGCAGCCCAACTCCACTCACCAGTTGTGTTTGGGCTCCTCTGGTACCGTGTTACTTTGCGGTACCTCGGAGCTTTCGGTACATACCCTGACTGCGGACGTGTACCTGCAAATAAACAAATATTTAACTGTATTTCTCACGTGTGTTAATTTTAACTGTGCGACTTACCTCCGAAAGTACCATGCACTAATTAATACCGACTCACAGTCGTCACAGACGACTGCGTAATTATTTGTTAGACACTCGTCTGCTACATAATAGTAATATCCTTGACGAAACGGAGTGTTAACTTTACTTTCGTTCCTGACAGTGCCTATTCTTGCTGCCATCTGTCCATTTTCTCTTGTTCCATGTGTTTTCATTTGTTCTTCCGTGTCTTACCCTAAGCAATTTCAGGTGTTGTCTGTGGATAAGGCCTATCTAGGTATGTATTTGCTGAATAACGGCCAGTAACAGAGATGGTGAACAACAACCTAATAACTTTGGTAGAATGTCTCCATCTCAAGTTCCGAAGAGATATACAGATGCAAAGATGCACGATGTCTAAGGGAACGAAGTGGTCCAGTTTTAAAACTAACTAGTATTGAATTTCTCATCGTTGGGTTTTGCTAATGGTGTCATAACCAGCTTGAACGTCTTAGATAATCACCACCAAACGATGTTTTCTGTTTCCAAACAGACCATCTAATGATGGTTTTGTAAGAAGTCTAAGATGTTCATGATACCATAGTTGCGACACAAGGCTGAAAACTATGCAGTAAAAGAATATTGTAAGAAATACAGTGTCTCTTCTCTGCTTTCTTATACTGTTTACACTATTTTTTTCTTCAAATTTTTATACTTAGAGCATTGTGCGTGTGTGGGCAAAATAAATGTCTCTTCCTGTACCAGGTACATGCCAACACATTTGCGCACGTTGTACTTTCGTTCTAGGCTTACACTGCATTCTGCATCAGTCTTAGAATATATTGCCCCGATGTTTGTCGCTCCATATCCACTGCGTCGTATCGGAAAATTTCTGAGACCAAATCATCAATTTTATGGCAGGTTTCGATCCTGCAGCAAAGAAAAACCGAAAATACCGTTTACGTTTTTATATTATTATTTCAAGCAAAGAGTACTACACTAAAAGTGAATAGTACTTGAATTTTCATCAAGAGTTTCCACAGTTCGGCGTTAAAACAATGGATTTCGTCTCATGGCCACCACCCGCTTTCCAGAACATTGTATGCAACAAATATTTGTTTCAAGAAGGTTCTGAATTGTAGCACTGTATAACCTAGTACTTGTTTTCTTTGTCGTCAGGGATGTAATTGCAATTAAAAAGGCAAGTGAAAAAGAAAAAAAAAATTGCAGTGAAATGTGTCGTAAATATCATCAGACGAGGTGGCGCTACAACCCTGCTAAGGACAAGGAATCAAATTAACGTCCAGCAGCCATTCCTTGCATTACGCGTGTATTTTATATATCACTTTAGTCGAAGAGCAGGTTTGTCGCCAGTGCAAGGCCACAGGCCATCACTTCAAGTGCACACACACACCGGCACAATCTCAGTGGTAAGCACGATTAAACGTAGTTCGGATGGATAACACTTGTCTACCTGAAAGGACCATCCCGTCACAAGGCCCGCCTGGACATTACAGTTGTGAGTGGTGGAGAGCGCTCCGAATCGCGTACGGCCCCACACAATACCTTACCTCGCCTGTAGCACTACAATGCTGCGGCAGGCAAAAGAGCCTCGTGATCCGATCTGAACTTTTTCTCTCGTGGCTAAGCTATTCGTGGCCTGTTGCTTCCTTCCACTTGTTCTGAGCTGCGGCAATGCCCAGAACTTTCTTCAGCTGGCATCTTTCTTAACGCGGGAAGGAAATACTAGTCCTGTGGGAAATGTGGGGCGGCGCCTGTGTGCAGAACAGCTACAGAAATTCAGATCTGACGGCACGGAGCAGCACCGCCTGTATCGAAGCAGCAAGACTGCTGCCGATCGTACTTCTTCCCCGCGTACTTGCACCTTTCGTCTAAAGCTGTACCGCAGTATTTACTATAAACAGAGGAAATTTCAGGAGCAAAAAACAGGTATGGGCGCAATTCCGGCAACTCTTAAGTCCGAATTACTCACTTTGAACACTTGTACTGGATACACGGTAGGTATCACGCTGATTACGAACTCGTCTATAGAAACGTTCAGTTTTAATGATACAGAAGAAAAGCTGTACGCTGCTAACGTCTCTTTTACGAAAGAGGCGCAGTAATATGTTATCAGCCTAGCAACTATTAAACTAATTACTAACGAAACAACGTCGTAAAAAGAAACAATGTCAGCTACTGCTATTTTAATGCAGTAAATTGCAGACAATGGGAGAAAATGGCATGTAATTTGCAATGTGACCAGTGATCCGACCACGTTACGAGAGTACCACTAAGCATTTCTATCACTTGTTACCGTAATACTATATAGGCTGTAAGCGAGTTACTGTAATTCATTTACCAAGAAGTCACAGAAAATTGTAAAACTTTGTTGCACGTCAAGTTACAGTACTATAAATGCATGTCCTGAAAATCGACATACGTAAATGTAATTTCGGAATAACAACAAGGGAGTTCAAATGGTTCAAACGGCTCTGAGCACTATGGGACTTAACTTCTGAGGCCATCAGTCCCCTACGTCTTAGAGCTACTTAAACCTAACTAACCTAGGGACATCACACACACCCATTCCCGAGGCAGGATTCGAATCTGCGCCCGTAGCGGTCACGCGGTTCCAGACTGCAGCGCCTAGAACCGCTCGGTCACTCTGGCCGGCAGGAAGGGAGTGCTTGTTATACGGTCGTTACTGCTGGCAATAGACGCACTAAAACTAAACTAAATCCGAACAGGTCATAAAGACCCAACGGTACCGACCGGCCGCCGTGTTAGTTTCAGTCCGAAGTCATCACTCGAAGCGGATGTGGAGGGTCATGTGTTCAGCACACCGCTCTCCCTGCCGTATGCCAGTTTACGAGAGCGGAGCCGCTACTTCTCGATCAAATAGCTCCTCAGTTTGCCTCACAAGGGCTGAGTGCACTCCGCTTGGCAACAGCACTCGGCAGACTGGATGGTCACCCATCCCAGTGGTAGTCCAGCCCGATAGCACTTAACTCGGGTGATGTGACGGGAACCAGTGTTACCACTGCGGCAAGGTCGTTGGAATTAGGCATACAGCCTGTAAAAAGTGAAGCAGCTAGAGGAAGTGATCGGGGACGTCAGTGTAATTCGCAACACGTACACACCGTTGGTGAGTATGTAAATGATTAGAGTTGCCATTCTCTCTAACAGTCTGAACGGTCGCCAAGGTACAATTTGCTTAGTGTTGTTACCAGGCCTGGTGGGGTATATAAGGGCCGTGAGCAGTGTCCGATGTCGAGTGACCGGTATGACGGATACGGAGATAACGCTTACTCGTGTGAGACAGCGTTATAAGAATCTGAAACAGTCCAAAAGTGGCCTCACAAAGGGTCTGTAATTGACCAGCTGTTGGAATCGTGCAGTATCCATACTTGTGGTGCATTCGGATGTCGAGGTGGCTCTCATTTGACTGCATGGGCATACTCGCCGACAGGTTCCTGTCGGCCACGCAAGGCGGGATAAAAGTACTGACGCTCCAAGCACGTCCTACACCCTCCCCATCTCCGCCTGCCATCCGAGAACAAGTAGTGGACTCCGTGTGACACCTGGCAGCACTGGACGGAGGGTAGTGGCAGCCGCATTAGGGAATTCCCGTCGCAGACGCACGCTGCCGAGGACGTCACAACATGGACGGCTGCGTGTGGAGCCGTGAGGAGACCGAGAAGCATGGACAGTTTGAGAATGGCGAAGCACTGTACTCAGCGATGAACTGTGGTTCTGCTCTGGCCCAGACGATCATCTTCGGCGAGTATGGTGGCGACTTTGGGAAGAGCTCCTATCAAAAATGGCTCTGAGCACTATGGGACTTAACTTCTGAGGTCATCAGTCCCCTAGAACTTAGAACTACTTAAACCTAACTAACCTAAGGACATCACACACATCTATGCCCGAGGCAGAATTCGAACTTGCGACCGTAGCGGTATCGCGTTTCCAGACTGTAGCGCCTAGAACCGCTCAGCCACTCCGGCCGGTGAGCTCCTATCCTTGCAGTGTTTTGGAGATGGGCACCGTTGCCACTGCTGGCGTCTTTGGCGTGAGGACCCATCGGTTATGACTTGAGATCACGGTTGGCAGTGGCTTAGGTAGCTCCGGTGACACGTACATCCTGCGTTCTCGTCTGTTACCTCTCATGGGGCAATATCGTGGTGCCATTTTCCAACAAGACAGGGTTCGTCCGTACTAGCCTCGTGTCTCTACCAACTTTCTGCGTGATGTCCAGATACTCCTGCGTCCAACAAGTTTCCCAAATGTGTTGCGGTACATAATGTGTGGCACCAGTTCGGACCTCAGCTCTGTCCCAGTGACAGTACCCAACACATCAGGCACATCTTTTACAATAGCTGTAGGCCAACTTGTGAAATGGGAGATGAATTGTTTTATGAAATATTTAATTACGAACGCTTTTTCAAAGCTAAATCAATGAAAATTTTCAGCTGGCTGCTCGTTTAGAAATAAAAAGTGCGCGTCTCACTGCTTTTAGATATTCAACACGTGCAGGTGTGAAATAGGGGATAAATTCTATGTGTAAACATTTCACTATGCAATTGTTTTTGAAGCTACATGTATGAAAATTTTTATTTTGCTTCTTTGTTAGAAGTAAAAAATATGCATGTTCCTGATTTTGGAAATTTAATCCACATGAAATGAAATATAGGGTGAAAGCAATTTTAAAGCGAAATCTATGAAATACGTGTTTCACTATTTTTGGAAATTCAACACCTAAGATGATGAAATAGGGCCACACTGACGCAGTGACTCATCATCGGCCAGCCCAAACCGTTTAAGATAGAAACTTGACATTTGGAGACGGCGTGGACCTTGTAGTACTGTCACAACTGAAGAGGATGTTGTTCGAAAATTCACTCCTAAAGGCGCGAAATAGGGGATGAAAGACTTTCTGAAAATATGTCGTTATTAAGACAATTTTGAAAATAGAACTACGAAAATTGCTACTTGGTTTTTCTTGGATTTCCGGAAGGCTTTTGACACTGTATCACACAAGCGGCTCGTAGTGAAATGGCGGGCTTATGGACTTTAGTCTCAGTTATGTGACTGGATTTGTGATTTCCTGGCAGAGAGGTCACAGTTCGTGAATTGACAGAATGTCATCGAGTAAAACAGATGTGATTTCTGGCGTTCCCCAAGGAAGTGTTATAGGCCCTTTGCTGTTCCTTGTCTATATAAACGATTATGGAGACAATCTGAGCAGCCGTCTTCGGTTGTTTGCAGATGACGCTGTCCTTTATCGTCTAATAAAGTCATCAGAAGTGCAAAACATATTGAAAAACGATTTAGAAAAGATATCTGAATGGTGCGAAAAGTGGCAGTTGACCCTAAATAACGAAAACTATGAGGTCATCCACAGGAGTGCTAAAAGGAATTCGTTAAACTTCGGTTACACGATAAATCAGTCTAATCTAAAAGCCGTAAATTCAGCTAAATACCTAGGTATTACAATTACGAACGACTTAAATTGGAAGGAACACATAGAAAATACTGTGGGAAAGGCTAACCAAAGACTGCGTTTCATTGGTAGGACTCTTACAAAATGTAACAGACCTACTAAGGAGACTGCCTACGCTACGCTTGTCCATCCTCTTTTAGAATACGGCTGCGCGGTGTGGGATCCTTACCAGATGGGACTGACGGATTACATCGAAAAAGTTCAAAGAAAGGCAGCACGTTTTGTATTATCGCGAAATATGGGACAGAGTGTCACAGAAATGATATAGGATTTGGGCTGGAAATCATTAAAAGAAAGGCGTTTTTCGTTGCGACGGAATCTTCTCACAAAATTGTAATCACCAACTTTCTCCTCCGAATGCGAAAATATTTTGTTAACACCGACCTACATAGCGACGACCGATCACCAGGATAAAATAAGGGAAATCAGAGCTCGTACGGAAAGATATAGGTGTTCATTCTTTCCGCGCGCTATACGAGATTGGAATAATAGAGGATCGTGAAGGTGGTTCGATGAACCCGCTGCCATGCACTTGAATGTGACTTGCAGAGTACCCATGGAGATGGAGATGTAGATGTAATCAAAAATAAAAACAATAGGTTTTCAGCGTTCATGTAAATTCAACCATTAAGGGGGTAATATTGTCGGTGAATGTGTTTCAAAATAGTTCGTTACAAAAGAACTACTAAAGCATTTTAAAGCTACCTCTTGGAAACCTGATATTTAATTTCTCGGTTAGAAATTAAAAAGAAATACGTGTTTCAATGTTTTTGGAAATTCAGTTCCCCACGGGAGTAAAGTAGGGGCTGGAAACGTTCATGAAATTGTTTCTTATGGAACATTTTCATAGCAAAACCTATGAAAATCTGTATTTGGCTTCTGTGTTAGAAATTAAAAATTCGTGTTTCACTGATTTTGGAAATTCAGCCCGTTAGGGAGTGAAAGAAGGTGTGAAAAGTATTACTGAAATATTTCGTTACATTAAAAATTTTAAAAGCTAAATCTCTGAAAATTATTTCACTTCTCTGTTAAATATAAATGAATATGTGCTAGGTGGTGAAGTTCCTATGGAAACATCACCAGAAGAACGCAAAAGGCACGATTAACAAAAGCCTTAGACTCCAGCCACCAGAACTATCTTTTGGTCAGAAGTATCTCCGAGAAAGATCATGCTTCTACGGTCTTAATTAGCGTGAAAAAAAAAAAAGAAAAAAAAAGTTCAGTGAAGCCCATACAGACTAAGCGAGTGAAACAGCTGGCACTAAGCCAGTATGTAATATATATGTGGGACTATGGTTCTTGATACAAAGTCATGGGGTTTATGCAGATCAGAATTTGTTGTAACCGGACGTTCGTGGGACTTTCTCAACTTCATAATAGAAAAAATTGAAACCGTTCGCGCACATATGCTGGAGCAAACATCAAAGTAACTTTAGCGACTTTTCCGTGCAGTCAAGGATAAGGCTCTTGGCCTAACATTTTATACGATTCTTGTAAATTATGGATTGGATTAACAGGTCGCTGAGCCATATGCTGCACTTTATCACCTCGAGTCGGGGGTAATGAGGAGGTACAGCAGCAGCTAAGAGCGAGACTGGTCTGATAAATAAATCGAAATCAGTCTTCAACGTGCAAAGTGTTGGAATCTTTTTGAGAACTCGTAACGACATTTTTGATTTACTGAAACGAAAGTAGCCATGTCTGGTCGAGAAATGGCTGCCTTGAGTTCTGAGAAATATTCCACGTCAGGAACGCGAATCTGATTTTCCCATAGGACGAACTTTTATTTTATAGCATCAACATTGTCCGCCATAACTCTCAGCAAATTATTCTCCCCTTGCGTTGAAAGACTTACTGAAATCAAATAATTAGTGATGTCGACCATAAAAGGTTTTGTCGCTGCTGTATTTGCCCTTGACTCAGTTTTTTCCCTAAGCACGTCATGTTTGTGTCTGGTGCTGCAACGATGTTACAGTGAATGATTTTTCAGCTCATAATAGTGCGATGGTGCACTAAGCACTTTCCATTGCGTTCAAAAAGCAATGCCTCTTCGGCACTGAAGGATGTGTCTTGTCCCACTCTTCTTTTTTGAACAAGTGCGTAGTCACAGTGGTGTTCTTAATTGAGAATGTAAGTATGATTGAACACTGTTGGTATTGTTGGCAAAATGTGACAGGCCGACTGCGTGTCTGTAGCGGCGTCCGGTTCCGTCCTCGCTTTGTCTTCTCCTTCACCTTTCCCTGTCCCTCCTTGCCCCCTCAGGCCCACTAGCCGTGGCGCTCAGAGCCCTGTTTGGCCAGGCCTGGTTTAAACAGTGCCAACTCACTTTTCTTAAAATGTGTAGATTTAAGTCAATGTCTTTCTTTACTTTGTTTTACAGAGAATAAAGAGACAATGAAATATGATAAATGTTCTAAAAAATGCTTTTTAACATGGGCTATTAACACGAGGTTTCAAAGACTATCCAGCATACAACGTTGATTGCAGTTCCGACTTCTGCCCCAAGCCAGTAGGTTGTTGTTTACTTATTCGCTCTGTTCCAGTGTTGCAACTGATTGGATGTTTATCATTCAGTGGTGTTTGTGCCTTTGTGTCACGTCGTCTGTGTCTAGTTCTTCGTTGGGTGTGTGTTCGACAGTGGTTTAGTCTGCTCCTGCTTCTTTCTCATGGCGTCCAAAAATTTTCCGCGTAAAGGTACTGTGAGTTTTTCATTTGAGAAGTCGGTGTATATGTGAGGCCTGGATCTTTGGGAATCGACGATTTCTTAGTTGGTGCTTTTAATATTACCTCGGACCAGGTGCATACTGTCTATTTTGATGCTGAGGTTTATATTTTGTCTGAAATTCGTAGATCCCCTACAAGTAGACAAGTTAGTATGGTGCGCCTGGCAATGTGGACATGGATTACGCGTACAAACGTCCGAATATTTAGTCTCCCTCCAGAGGTAGAGGGTATTTATCTTAAGGAACGTTTGCCGCAATATGATGACGTGAGAGGCATTCGCTGCGAATGTTGATCAAGTCAACACAATGTACAATGTTATGGCGGCATACATTCGGCAGAAGTGTAAATTAAGAAGAACATTCCACTTTATGTGCAAGTTTGTGGCTATCGTATTCGTGTTACGTACAGCGGACAGATGGGTATCTGTGATCTGTGCAATGATCTTCGAATCAATCGTCGGCGGAGAGTTTGTGTGTTACGTTCTTCCGTGGAACAGCGGCGTAAGTAAACGGTTGCTGACCTTATACCCTCTAGTAACGAACTTGGGGATACACCACCCCTCGTTTCTGGCGATCATCCGACAATTGCCACTATCACTGCGGGTGATTTTCCGCCGTTGCAAACAAATCCTGACCCCGTTCCTGCTACTGCTCGGATGGCGGCGTGAGCGATTCATAATAGTTTTGACGGGAGGACTGGAGGACCAGGGGCATTCACTATTGTAAGAAAATGGAACACCCATAGTTGTCCTTATGATGTTATTTATTTTGTAGCTGCCAGCTGATGGTTGGAGAGACGATATCACAGCTACAGACAGTATGCGTAAGCTAGCTGTGTTCGCCACTGATGCATCGTATACAGGGTGAAAAGTATTTAAACCGACAAACCCGGGGGGTTGTAGGGGACATCAAAACAAACATTTTTTCCTAATGTCATTTTTTTCCTACGAGGATTATTTAAACCGGAGGAGGCCGTATTGTGCTCTTCAGTTGTTAGAGTCCATATTATGATCTTCAGTTGTTAAGAGGGCGTATTACGCTTTTCAGTTGCAGGCAACTGCTGTCCACCAGTGTAGTAGCGCATTGTCTGTGTTTACTAATGGAGCGATACACCTGGAGTGAGTACACTGATATGGCTGGTGCGTACTACGTAGCGCACCACAATGGACGAGCTGCACAGCGGGTTTATCAACAACAATATCCTAATCGCCGTATCCCGCATCATACGACCTTTGCTGCTGTGTATCAACGTCTGCGTGAGACCGGGTCATTTAGCAGATTACCAGGACAGGGTAAGAATGCTGCAATTTGAGGAAGGTGTCTTGCAGCATGTGGAGCGGGATCCTTCAATCATCACTCGTGCAATTGCACGTAACATGGGGACAAATGGTTCAAATGGCTCTGAGCACTATGGCACTTAACATCTACGGTCATCAGTCCCCTAGAACTTAGAACTACTTAAACCTAACTAACCTAAGGAGAGCACACAACACCCAGCCATCACGAGGCAGAGAAAATCCCTGACCCCGCCGGGAATCGAACCCGGGAACCCGGGCGTGGGAAGCGAGAACGCTACCGCACGACCACGAGATGCGGGCTAACATGGGGACAAATAAGACGAATGTAGAACAGTCCTTCGAGAGCAGTTGTTACGTCCATTTCACTTACAGCGTATCCACAACCTGGAACCAGTTGATTATCCACCCAGAGCACTGTTTTCGCAGTGGTACCTGGAACAGTGTGAAATGCATCCTGCATTTCCATCCTCTGTGTTGTTTACCGATGAACCAACGTTCGGGCGTGATGCAGTCTTCAACATGCACAATTAGCATGTTTGGAATGAGGATAACCCATATGCCACAGTTACTAGCGCTCATCAAGTGCAGTTCTTCATCAATGTGTGGGTCGGTGTTGTTCGGGGCTGTTTAATTGGGCCGTATCTGCTACCTAGGCCATTAAATGGCAGGCACTATTACAATTTTCTCGCGAGAATTGCTGGAAGACGTCCTGCTCCCTACAAGACAACGCGTGTGGTTCCAACATGACGAGGCGCTGGCACATTTCAGTCGTCGTCTGCGTCGATTCCCGGACCGACGGTTTCCAGAAACGTGGATTGGCGTGAAGATGGTGCACTGAAGCGCCAAAACTCGTAGCTACAAAATAAATAACATCGTAATGACGGCTGCAAGTGCTTCATTTTCTTACCATTCATAATAAGTGGCGCCGCACTCGGGATGCTGATGAATTAGCTGAGCCTTCCACCTTGCCCTGAGTCTTATTTGTCTATCACTCCTAGCAGCAGTGTCATATCACGTATCATTGGCGAGGAGAGATCGGGGAGGGGGAGGGGGTATCTGGTATTCCTGCTGCGTCAGGGCGCCTCAGAGAGCATCCCGCTACCTCCCCCCTCACCCGCTCTTGGATTAGTTGTTGGCCTCCGCCATGGACTGTGTTTATTCCTTTGACTGATGGCTCAGGTCCCAGGTGTATACATTTGTCACAGTAAATGTTAACAGGGTAGCATCAGAACTGCTCCTAGCGTCGCCTGCGCCAGCTTGTATCAGCCTCCTGTGCAGGTACAGTGTTCCTGCAGGAGGTTTTATTTGCCGGTTTCCCTCTCCCTGGATTTCACGCTGTTTTTAAAGTGGTGCCGAATTTTCGACGGGAACTGCCTTATTCCTTCGAGAGTTGCTGAAGTAGATGTTCATGAAACTGACAGAGGAATAGGCTGCAGACTTTCTCACCTCACCTATGTCGTCTTATATGCTTCGTCTGGTTCTGGTCACACAGGGAAAGGTTCGCGTTTCTAGAGAGGGATGTCTGGGTAGGCTGTCGGATGAATTATAATTGTCTTCTGCGTCCTGTTGGTAAGTCTCTCCATTTTAATTACTGTCGAAATTCAAACGAGGTGACGTCCTCGATGCAGTTCAAAAAATGTTTTGGAGTGTAAATATGCGGCGTTTTTTAAATTTAAACATTTTACTGCGAATTATACAAGCAGGATTGACCGATTTGTCCGGCTGGATGCGCGATTGCATTCTTGCAGTGGACGTTATCTCTGCTAGCTTTTCTGATCACTGTTTTTTGTCCGCCACGCTCCAACTTGATTGGGGGCTGGTGAAACCATTCAGTTCCCCCTGGATGTTTAATGTCGCTTGAGCCGTGTGTACTTCCATCTTTCCACGGTTCGTTTCCTGACCGTCGGTAATCGACAGTGTTTGGGTGCGATCGGGCTCTAGCATCTCCTTGCTGTCTTTTATTGGTTCGCTTCTACTTCGTTTTTCTGCGGTGGTTCAGGGTTGGTCTTTTATGAAGCTCTTTCGTTTGAACTCCCGCCCGTAGTGTACCCACTACCGATTGCGACTTCAGTCTTTGGTGTACTCAGAAACCGTAGATTGGTAACACGACCGACTCACGTGTTTACTGCAGCAGACTCTTTGGCCTGTACTATTTATAGGCGAGCGCGGTCACGCTGGAGGAGGATGTCGCTCAGTGGCCTTCGTGTCTGCTCTGGTGACGTCGACATCCTGCCTTCCGTGTGAGGGTGTTGTTATCGAACCCGCACTTCTACCCGTGGGGGAACGCCGGCCTGGTTGGGCCCCTCCGTCCGCTCTTCACTGGTTGTCCGCGGGAGGCGTATGGCAGTCTAATCATCGCCTGCGTCGACGAAGGCAAACAAACAGTAAACCATCATGGGGCGGTGGAGCCGCCGTTCGGCGAGGGTTTGAGTCCGAGAGCAGTTCGGCTGGTTCGGTGTCTGCCGGGACGACTGGGGACGGCTCAGAATTGTGCACAGCAGTCCCGGACAAACGACGAAGTGCGCCGAGGGAAAGGAGAAAAGAAGTTAAGTGTGAATGTTTCAAGTTGATCGACCTTTGGGATTGAGTTCTTCCAGTCGTCTTTCCCGCCTTGTGGCCACCGCTGTGGCAATCCCGTGTTCAGTTCAGTTCACTGGTGCAATTCTGACAGTGCAGATTCCTCCACGCATCGTTGCTAACCGGTGTAGTGGTGTATTTTGGTAGTTATTTGTGTACGTTTGCACTTCTATGTTTTGGTAGTTCATCCTCCCGCCCGGTGGTTGCAGAATTTCGGGTGGGGAGTTAGTTCCTTGTCTCCCAAGATCTAGTGCCGTATTATTAAGGTTAATTCTAGTTCAGTGTAGTGTTCTGTTAATCTCTGGGTATATGTGTCCGCCATACTATTTGCGCTGTATTTATTCTAAGTGAGTTGCACTGACAGTAGTTGGGGTTTCGAGTCCTGCACGGAGCTGATAAGGGGTCACATTGATTTCGGCTTGTCAGTTGGAGGGTGTTGCCTTAGAGGTTTATTAACATTGGCATGTCAGCGTTGTCTAGCGCTACGGGGACGTAAAGAAGAACATTGTGCCGATTAGAGAATGTTGTTACACGTTCTTGTTTTCATTTCGGTACCTGTATTTGTGAAGGCAACCGCATGAAGTAAAATCTGTTCTGAAGCTGTGCTGGATCTTGCGCTTTTGGGATTTTTGGCTTTGTTTTGATCCCGACTATTTGGGTGTCAGGAATATGGAACTGCGTTGCTCGAACAGCGGATACGCGGCTAGTTTAGTACGTGTGTAGTGGCATGCCGTCCTCGTGAAGGCGTGCCCGCTAGATTGCTATTGCGTCTCCTCAAAGTGTAATTTCCACCTTAGTAAAGCCGCCTTGTTAAAAGGGAGGAAGGAAAGAAAAAAAACACTTTAGAAATACCTTCTGTTTGCATTAACTATCTTACCTGTTGCATAAGTAATTATCTGCTCAGTGATTAAGCTAATGGGAGCACCTATGCTAAAAGCAACTAGCGCTCTTCTCTTATGGTGGCCCTCGTGCCTATTTTGGTCCGAAAGATTGTATAAACAGGCTTACATGCTCCGTATCGAACTTCTGATGTTGTTTTTTGAGTGATTGTGGATTATTAAAATTGATTAATGTGATTGTTCTGGTAGAAATTTTGAATCCATGCCGTTTTGTGAATTCATGTATTTTTGCTTTATACTGCAATGAGAATTTAAATGTGGTAAACCCACGCTTTGTGATTAATAATTAAAGATTTAAGAGTGCGTTCACTTAGCGCTTACTTATGTGTTGTGTTATTATTAGTTTTAAAAATTATTATAGGCGTTTTAGTTTCTTAAATTAAAGCCTTTCCAATTCGAAAGTGGTGGCCCTCCTATTTTGGGCAATTGTAAGCATCGAAGCAGGATTTACGTAGTTGGTGTTATGTATTATATGTTATGAATAAATTATTTGTGTGTTAAATCACGTCTGATACGTCAATTCCTTGGCCCCGTCCACACCTTGGTAGTAGTCTTTTAATATGAAATGATCAGACCACCGTTCCATCGCTCACTTGCAGATCCTTCTCTCGATGATGTGATGCACAGTGCGTGGGAGCGTAGTCTTCGGTTAGCTAGGAGGTACTCAGCCACTCTGTAATGATGGACTGCCGTGTATACATCCGAATTCCGTCAAATTCTGATTACTTACTGTGCTGCTAGGGAGAAGGATTTTGGAAGAACTCATGAATTTTATTATTCGCACTTCTGCGCGACTTGTGTGACAGTGCGGATCGCCCCCACCCCCACTGCCCCCTCCCTGCCCACCTTCAGCATGTTGCAGATTTACGGTTTATTAAAGCAAACTTGTTGCTGTTGAAGCGGCTTCATGTGGAAGGGTTGGGGGTGCGATCGAAGCCACGACACCAGTGACAGAGGAATTGGCTTCGTGGCACTATTTGAGTCGACATCATGCTCTTACAGAGACTGACGGAAGTCAGCTGACACTACAAGCTGAGTTATTTCACGCTTTACTTCAGTTTTATCTGGATCCTTAGGACGTGGATGCACGTAACGGCTTTCCCTTCGACCCGGCTATTGGACCTTAGGTACGTGACTCACACCCTTCACCCGGATTACGTACACGATCTTATTGTTACTTCTCCTTCTTAGAAATCGCCAGGTAGGGATGGGCTTCCCAAGGAATTTCATGTGCGTTTTCGGCCCCTCTTTGGTGTCAAATTTACGTCTGTATTGAACGGGGCGATGAGGCGGAACCGCAAGACCGCTACGGTCGCAGGTTCGAATCCTGCCTCGGGCATGGATGTTTGTGATGCCCTTAGGTTAGTTAGGTTTAACTAGTTCTAAGTTCTAGGGGACTAATGACCTCAGAAGTTGAGTCCCATAGTGCTCAGAGCCATTTGAACCATTTTTTTGATGAGGCGGACAGTTGTGCTTGCTCCGTTCAAGGTGGGGATGATTGTGACGATGCCTGAACACACTCGTCGTAATACTGTCGATACTTTTCGTGGTCTCGCGTTACTGAATTCTGATTATAAGACAGTGGCGAGGACAGTGTGTCTGCCATGCTGGCAGCTGTTGTCAGCTGTCGGCCTGGTTGGCCTATTGTTACGCTTGTTGCCGAATACCGTGATGTGGTTTCGGCTGCTGTCGCTATTTCTGTTCATTGTGCCTTTACCTTTTTGGATTTTAATAAAACTTTCGATCGCATAAAACATGACTTTTGGCTTCGGATTTCGGAGATGATCAGGTTTGCTGTTGAGGCTCATAGAAGGTTATCGAACATGTTCACAGGCATTGTAGCTTCGGTACTTGTGAATGGGTAACTGATGTTAATTCCCATTCATCGGAAAGTGCCCGCTCTCGATATCTTGGCTTGTCTCATGTCTGCAGCCACTGCTTTGAAAGGATGCGTCCCAGTATCAGGGTTGGATGCTTTCTGGAAGGACCTTCGCTGTTCGCGTGTACGCTGATGATGTGATAGTTTTTCTCTGCCGATGTGAAGAAATGCCTCTTCTGAAGGCGATCGTCGACGATCATTGTCGTATTCGGGAGCGCGACTTAACGAGGGCAAAAGTAAACTTCTTACTTTATGCGGTTTCGATGGCCCACTAATGACGTGGGCCACTGTGGATGTTGTCGCTCCAAATGACGACTCTCAATTGGAAATCGGTTACTGATGAGATCCAGGGAGCAGTACTGGAACTTGAACGACGATCTCTTACCCTTCTCCAGAGGGTGCCATTTTTGGATACGTATGTATTGCGCAAAGCCTATTACATCGCACAACTTCTTCCGAATTATTATATGATGGCTAAGAAACTGAAACAGTTGTCTCGTCGCTCTTTATGGAAACGCCATGTCTTGAGGTTGCTATACGAGACTGTAATGATCCTTTGGACAGATTGGGCCTTTCTGACAGAGGAAGTCGTATGTGTTATATGTTTGGCGTGCCGTTTTGTTACATACCTTTACGAATCGGCTGTTCATAGTGTGTCTAGTGAGTCCTGATCCCCATGTTGACATTGGTGGTCAAGACACATTCGAGAGTTCTATCTAGTTTGGGGCTATTTGGGCTGGCATTTTTCAGCGGCTGGTGCTCACGACCAAGTTTTTGTGGACTCGCTAGGAAGGGATTCCCTGCCTCAATCATGCGGAACAATTATCACCACCGGCCGGGATGGCCGAGCGGTTCTAGGCGCTACAGTCTGGAACCGCGCGACCGCTACTGTCGCAGGTTCGTATCCTGTCTCGGGCATGGATGTGTGTGATGTCCTTAGGTTAGTTAGGTTTAAGTAGTTCTAAGTTCTAGGGGACTGATGACCTCAAATGTTAAGTCCCATAGTGCTCAGAGCCATTTGAACCAATTTTGAATAATTACCACCGCGAATATCCTGGAAAATTATGTGAACCAACATCAGCCTCCTGATTCTATCTGGAGCAGCGATCTCCTCCTGGTACAGGGTCGTCACCTGCTTGATATCCACCAACGACCGTTTATACGGTATCGGGATTAGTGACACAGATAAATGCCGTAGGTGTGTATTCTAGAAACGCTGCAGCATCGGTTTACTTGTCATAGTCACTTAGCAAACTGGCCCTGGTTCAGGAAGCAATTGGCATTCCTCAACCGGCTTGCTGAAGCTGCATATTCCACTGGCCGGCTACTTCTGTTTTTCCAAGGACAAAGACTAATACGATCATTTGGCTGGTCGGTCACTTTGTAGATTTTTTTGTTGCTGGCAAGAGTGATGATGACCCTTTGCCTTTTCGCCTTTATGTCTACGGCTTACTGGTCCTGTTTGCAACTGACACGATTTCGGGAACAATTTGCGAACATGCTGAATCTCGCCTTTCCAATCTTGGATAGTTCCGGCAGCAGCTGCTGCCTGCATTGTGCTTTGTTGTCTTGTGTCTGCTTTCCCTCTGCGCTATTGGTATTATTTACGGAAAGTTGAAACACACACAGAAATGAAACGTGAAGCCATGTAGTGGAGCCCCTCAGCGGCAGGAGCGGCAAGGTGAGTCATTCTGGCCTAGCCTCGGGGTTCGACCCTTGCCCCCGTTGTCTCCACCAGCCTGAAGGGAGGCTCTTGCCCGGCTAACCGGCTTTTCACAGGTGCAGGCACACTAAGAAGTCCAGCAGGTGAGCGCAGCTGCTCGCGCTACGCCACAGCAGGGTGGCCACTAACGCGTTTCGTGGCAAATTTATTTTTAAGAATGTTGTATTAATGCGAAATGAGAAGGGCAATCAACATAATGAGAACTGAAAATGAAATTCAACATCTCTTTAAATATTTTGATAATGCAAAGAACGGCCGACCAGAGTGGCCGAGCGGTTCTAGGCGCTACAGTTTGGAACCGCGCGACCGCTACGGCCGCAGGTTCGAATCCTGCCTCGGGCATGGATGTGTGTGATGTCCTTAGGCTAGTTACGTTTAAGTAGTTTTAAGTTCTAGGGGACTGATGACCTCAGATGTTAAGTCCCATAGTGCTCAGAGCCATTTGAACCATTTTTTGCAAAGAACGAGGAGCATCTAAGTACGGAACATGTCATTTCTTAATGATATTGCAGTGTGATGAGTGCAGCTTTAGGACGAAATTTTATTCAAACATTAAACATAAAAACACAGAATATTGCTTATTATGCTTTCGACTAAAGGATTAATGTACGGTACCACTTTCGAGCGATGTTAATTCGAAGACAAGTTTCTAAGTTAAAGTCTGCCAGCAAGCTCCTGTGTGTGGATTTCGTTCTCATTACCGGAAAAAAGCAGCATGTACGTGCGAGTCTAAACGTCGGCATGACCGTAGCTGGAGACTTGTAAAGTCGTGGAAATTTACATTGAGGAAACAGAAGTCTATGAGACTAATTTTGCTATGAAAGTAATCACACGGCCATCACACAGTAGGTACAGAAGTTTCCACACAGCCAACATAATCCGAAAATCAGTGAAATTGTGCGACCTTTTGCAGACTGAAAAGGAGCATGGTTACTTGATCTAACTGCATATTCATTGTTGAGTGTTGTCACTGAAAATAAAAATCTGTTTTCATTATGAAAATGTTGGGAAAATACTTTCTTACGTGGTATCCTTTAAAAGCGTCTTTCTTTCCCCCACATCGGCTTCTCTCACTGTTCTCCATCCAAGTCTCCATAATCTTTTGCCTGGAATCTATTGCACTGTTGTAAACTGATTTTTTTGTTGTTGTATTCAAAGTTTTGAAGCGCATTTACGGAACAATAAGTGTATCAAGCATACAATAAACATATGTAGACTAGGCATTCTAAACTGATACATTGATGTTGATGTGTCTGACCACTTTGAAGTTCCTAACCTGACATCATAGTAATTTTAATTAATTAGAAAACAGCTACTCCTTATTTCAAGAGGAGACTCCAGCCTAAAGCTTCATTTTTTCAAAATAAATTTAATGGCTATTTCACATCTTTGGAGTATTTATTCTTAGACCTAAGAAACGTTTGAAATGCGTAAGGGGCTGTGGCACACCGAAAGATGCCGAAGATAACTTTTTATTTCTATCAACACCAGACACAACCTTTTTTACTCTTAACTTGGCGTAAATCAAATTGGGAAAAAGAAGTTGCAAGATTTCTAGGATAACTGAAACGACACATACGCCACGAAACAAAAGCCAATCAATCGTTGGTAATCAATCTTACTTTGCCTGTTGACAGAGTAAATAAAAATTTAAGGAATACACTGAAATCCAGTACAATAGACGAACTCCAAGGAAAAGGCACTGGCATACAATCAGATCTCCCTACCACTATACCTCCTCAAGAAGTCCGTGAGTAGATTTTTATTTCGAAAACTCGACAAAAAGGATCCCTTTATGTTGAAGCAGGAAGGGACGACGTTGAATTGCCGCTGAATTTTAATGGGGATTTGTCGTATAGTAACATTCATTTGTCTAAAAATAAAATGTTAAAAAGCATTTTACCGTAAGTTACTCTTTCGAAGCTCTGCGCCAAATTTTTTATCATAAATATTAACCAGTCTGAATGAAATTTTTGCACGAAGTAGTATCGAAGAGTTATTATACTTCTGTGCATTAAAATTATCGAAAATGTAATTGCCGGCCGGTGTGGCCGTCGGTTCTAGGCACTTCAGTCTGGAACCGCGCGACCGCAACGGTCGCAGGTTCGAATTCTGCCTCGGGCATGGATGTGTATGATGTCCTTAGATTAGTTAGGTTTAAGTAGTTCTAAGTTCTAGGGGACTGATGACATCAAAAGTTAAGTCCCACAGTGCTAAGAGCCATTTGAACCGTTTTGAAAATGGAATTTGTTTATTTTCTTATTACGTTCATGTATCGATAATTAAAGAAAATTTCAGGCTGGAACGTGAAACATACACTGAAAACAAATTATTAATAATTCTCATAAAATGAATGCACAAAACCGCTCAACTATGTCCTGTGAATATAACTACAAAATCTGGCAAGCGTAAATAGTCTTGTGAGTACCAAAAGTTAGTTTTCAAGATTACCATTAAAATCATATTAAAAATTGCTTTTTCTTTACATGTTGTTGTTGTTGTGGTCTTTAGTCCCGAGACTGGTTTGATGCAGCTCTCCATGCTACTCTATCCTGTACAAGCTTCATCTCCCAGTACTTTCTGCAAACTACATCCTTCTGAATGTGCTTAGTGTCTTCATCTCTTGGTCTCCCTCTACGATTTTTACCCTCCACGCTGCCCTCCATTGCTAAATTTGTGATCTCTTGATGCCTCAGAACATGTCCTACCAACCGGTCTCTTCTTCTTGTCAAGCTGTGCCACAAACTCCTCTTCTCCCCAATTCTATTCAATATCTCCTCATTAATTATGTGACCTACCCATCTAATCTACAGCATTCTTCTATAGCATCACATTTAGAAAGTTTCTATTCACTTCTTGTCTAAACTATTTATCGTCCATGTTTCACTTCCATACATGGCTACACTCCATACAAATACTTTCAAAAACGACTTCCTGACACTTAAATCAATACTCGATGTTAGCAAATTTCTCTTCTACAGAAACGATTTCCTTGCCATTGACATTCTACATTTTATGTCCTCTGTACTTCCACAATCATCAGTTATTTTGCTTCCCATATAGCAAAATTCCTTTACTACTTTAAGTGTCTCATTTTCTAATCTAATTCCCTCAGCATCACCGGACTTAATTCGACTACATTCCATTATCCTCGCTTTGCTTTTGTTGATGTTCATCTTCTTTCCTCCTTTCAGGACACTGTCGATTCCGTTCAACTGCTCTTCCAAGTCCTTTGCTGTCTCTGACAGAATTACAATGTCATCGGCGAACCTCAAAGTTTTTATTTCTTCTCCATGGACTTTAATACCCACTCCGATTTTTTCTTCTGTTTCCTTTACTGCTTGCTTAATATACAGATTGAATAACATCGGGGAGAGGCTACAACCCTGTCTCACTCCCTTCCCAACCACTGCTTCCCTTTCATGCCCCTCGACTCTTACAACTGCCATCTGGTTTCTGTACAAATTGTAAATAGCCTTTCGCTCCCTGTATTTTACCCCTGCCACTTTAGAATTTGAACGAGAGTATTCCAGTCAACATTGCCAAAAGCTTTCTCTAAATCTACAAACGCTAGAAACACAGGTTTGCCTTTCCTTAATCTTTCTTCTAAGATAAGACGTAAGGTCAGTATTGCCTCACGCGTTTCAATATATCTACGGAATCCAAACTGATCTTCCCCGAGGTCGGCTTCTACCAGTTTTTACATTCGTCTGTAAAGAATTCGTGTTAGTATTTTGCAGCTGTGACTTATTAAACTGATTTTTCGGTAATTTTCACATCTGTCAACACCTGCTTTCTTTGGGATTGGGATTGTTATATTCTTCTTGAAATCTGAGGGTATTTCGCCTGTCTCATACATCTTGCTCACCAAATGGTAGTGTTTTGTCAGGACTGGCTCTCCCATGGCCGTCAGTAGTTCTAATGGAATGTTGTCTACTCCCGGGGCCTTGTTTCGGCTTAGGTCTTTCAGTGCTCTGTCACTCTTCACGCAGTATCGTATCTCCCATTTCATCTTCATCTACATTCTCTTACGTTTCCATAATATTGTCCTGAAGTACATCGCCCTTGTATAGACCCTCTATGTACTCCTTCCACCTTTCTGCTTTCCCTTCTTTGCTTAGAACTGGGTTTCCATCTGAGCTCTTGATATTCATACAAGTGGTTCTCTTTTCTCCAAAGGTCTCTTTAATTTTCCTGTAGGCAGTATCTATCTTACCCCTAGTGAGATAAGCCTCTACATCCTTACATTTGCCCTCTTGCCATCCCTGCTTAGCCATTTTGCACTTCCTGTCGATCTCATTTTTGAGACGTTTGTATTGCTTTTTGCCTGCTGCATTTACTGCGTTTTTATATTTTCTCCTTTCATCAATTAAATTCAATATTTCTTATGTTACCGAAGGATTTCTATTAGTCCTCGTGTTTTTACCTACTTGATCCTCTGCTGCCTTCACTACTTCATCCCTCAGAGCTACCCATTCTTCTTCTACTGTATTTCTTTCCCCCATTCCTGTCCATTGTTCCCTTATGCTTCCACTGAAACTCTGTACTACCTCTGGTTTAGTCAGTTTATCCAGGTCCCATCTCCTTAAATTCCCAACTATTTGCAGTTTCTTCAGTTTGAATCTACAGTTCATAACCAATATATTGTGGTCAGAGTCCACATCTGCCCCTGGAAATGGCTTACAAATTAAACCTGGTTCCTAAATCTCTGTCTTACCATTATATAATCTATCTGATACCTTTTAGTATCTCCGGGATTTTTCCATGTATACAACGTTCTTTCATGATTCTTGAACCAAGTGTTAGCTATGATTAAGTTATACTCTGTGCAAAATTCTAGCAGTCGGCTTCCTCTTTCATTTCTTACCCCCAATCCATATTCTCGTACTATGTTTCCTTCTCTCCCTTTTCCTACTCTCGAATTCCAGTCATCCATGACTATTAAATTTTAGTCTCCCTTCACAATCTGAATAATTTCTTTTATCTCAGCATACATTTCATCAATTTCTTCATCATCTGGAGTGCTAGTTGGCATATAAACTTGTACTACTGTAGTAGGCGTGGGATTCGTATCTATCTTGGCCACAATAAGGCGTTCACTATGCTGTTTGTAGTAGCTTCCCCGCACTCCGATTTTTTTATTCATTATTAAACCGACTCCTGCATTACCCCTATTTGATTTTGTATTTATATAACTGTATTCACCTGAACAGAAGTCTTGTTCCTCCTGCCACCGAACTTCACTAATTCCCACTATATCAAACTTTAACCTATCCATTTCCCTTTTTAAATTTTCTAACCTACCTTCCCGATTAAGGGATCTGACATTCCACGCTCCGATCCGTAGAACGCCAGTTTTCTTTCTCCTGATAACGACGTACTCTTGAGTAGTTCCCGCCCGGAGATCCGAATGGGGGACTATTTTACCTCCGGAATATTTTACCCAAGAGGACGCCATCATTATTTAACCATACAGTAAAGCTGCATGTCCTCGGGAAAAATTACGGCTGTCGTTTCCCTTTGTTTTCAGCCATTCGCAGTACCTGAACAGCAAGGCCGTTTTGGTTAGTGTTACAAGGCCAGAACAGTCAATCATCCAGACTGTTGCCCCTGCAACTACTGAAAAGGCTGGTGTCCCTCTTCAGGAACCACATGTTTGTCTGGCCTCTCAACAGACACCCCTCCGTTGTGGTTCCACCTACGGTACGGACATTTGTATCGCTGAGGCACGCAAGCCTCCCCATCAACGGCAAGGTCCATGGTTCATAGGGGGGAGGATGGACAAACAAACCTATTGTAAGTAATTTCCTTTGTGGAAGGACTCTATCGCTTCAGGATTCTACCAATAAACCTCAATCTACGCTTCGCCCGTTTCTTGTGTAATCTGATCATTCCATTTGAGATCATTTCTAACAGTCACACCCATATACTTGACGGATGTTACCGCTTCCAAAGGTTGAGTGTTTATTTTGTGCTCGTACATTAATGGAGATTCTTGCCTTGTTATACGCAGTAGGTTACACTTCCTAATATTGAAAGGTAACTGCCAGTTATTACACCACACATTTATTGTCTGCAAATCCTTATTGATTTGTTCTCAACTTTTGTGTGATACTACTTTCCTGTAGACTACAGCACCACCGGCAAACAGTCTTTTGCGTCTGTCAATACCATCAACTAGATCGTGTATGTAAATCGTAAAAAGCAGCGGAGTTATTACGCTGGCCGGGGTGCACGCCCGAAGTTATGTTTGTTTCTGTTGAAGTCACCCCATTCAGGACGACATACTGCTCTCTGTCTGTTAGAAAACTTTCTATTGAACCGCATATGTCATCAGGCAGACCGTAAGCGCGCCGTTTTGGGGAAAGCGACAGTTCGGAACTGAGTCGAACGCCTTTCGAAAGACGAAAAATATGGCATCAACCTGGGAGCCGGTACCTAGAGCCTGTTGTATAGAGCGCACAAAGAGGGCCAGCTGTGTCTCACATGACCGCTGTTTCCTGAAACCGTGCTGGTTTCTGCAGATTAGCTTCTCAGAGTCTACAAAGGTCATTATGGCTGAACACAAAATACGTTCCATGATTCTACAACAAATCGGTCAGTGAAATTCGCCAGTAATTATGTGCATCTGATTTTCTACCATGTTTATAGACTTCCATGACCTGGGCCTTCTTTCAGCCCCGTGGAACTTTCCGCTGTTCCAACTAACTCTGACAGATGACGGATAAGAATGGTGCTGTATTTGTAGCATAGTCAACATATAATCTTATGTGGATACCGTCTGGGCCTGACGCCTTCCTGGCGTCTAAGGACCTTAACTGTTTTACAGTCCCAGATAGACCGTCGTGGTGGAGGATTCGCACCCCCGGCTGGTGGCCCGTCGCGGCCGTTACCCCTCCGCCCCCACGCGGCCGGTCAGCGCGCATTAGTGCCGGCAGTTGCCGCCTGAGCGATGGCGACAGCTCGCCACGCCGCTAACGGGCCGCGACCGCTGGCTGCGTCCGGCCAGCCCAGCACCGCGTATCGGTGCAGCCGAGAGACGGCGACACGAAATGTTGAATGCCGGACATTTGCCACGCCGGACATTTGCCACACTTGCCCCTTCGCCAGGTAGCTTGAGTTGCGATCCCTCAGGTAAGGGATGCCCTTCCTCGTACTACTTCTGCCCCCTTCCAAACCGCCGTCTCCACATTTTACTCGATACAACCAGTACGTAAGGGACCTTCTTCTTCGACATCTTGGCCAAATACAGAGCTTCTTTTCCGAAATCGAAATATTTATAACTTTTGGGAAACGAAAGCAATACCGACGACTATGTCAGTATGTAGTTAGTTCTGCCAAGTATAAATATAGATCCCTCTGTCTGTACGGTAACTTCCTTTCACGCTTACTGATTGCGATAGAAACAGTCCATCGGCATGGAAGCAACATGAAAGGAACGATGTAACGAGAATGCGAATGTATGCTAATCATTGCTATTTGATCACTCCGTTTGTGCCTACTTTAATTACTACAACTGCATATCCTAAACACAATAAGGAAAGAAAAAATGGGTATGTGAATGTTTCAAAAGAAGAACGACATGCTCCATATTAATTTACTCTCTAAAAACATTAGTTAATAAAGTGTAGCGGGACAATGTTCAAAACATGACTGAATACACGTTCACTAAATACAGATAAGAACATCTATGATTGACATGTTATCTAAATCCCACTTACAATTTTAAAATGTTAGAAATATGGAAATGAAGTAATACAGAATGCTGTGCTAGTAACGTACGTTGTTCTTCTACATTGTTTAGCTCTGGTATTTACAGCGTCACAGAGAAAGTATGTTTGGTTCTGGAGGGAAAAGCTGTAATTGTAATTATCTGCACAACAAGAGAAACAACAAGGACAACATGAGGAAAAATAATGTAAGCTCACAATCGACTTTGAAGCAGATACTTCCTGTGACCTAGTATGGGCAGGGGTTATATTCGACAACCGACAAATTAATAACTGCATCCTTTTACCGATCTCCTGTCTCAGATGAAAATAGTTGCTGAACAGTTCAAAGAAAACTTGAGTCTCATCACAAATAGGTACCCAACTCATACAATTATAGTTGGCAGGGACTTCAATCTACCTTCCGCATGTTGACAAAAATACATTTTCATACACTATTGTAAATAGAAAACAACTTCCATAACTGTTCTAAACGCTTTTTTAAAATTATTTTTGACATTTAGTTGACGAGGCCATTCAAATTGCAAATGGTTACGAAAACGCATTTCACCTCTTAGCCATAAATAATCCTGAACATCACGACGGATACATGGATTAGTGAAAACGCAGTCGTAGCGAGGCTCAATGCCGTGACAAAGAAAGTCACCAAAACTAAACGCGAAATATATCTATTTATTAAAGCAGCTAAAAATTCAGTAGACGTCTTTCTAAGAGACAGTCTCTAATCCTTCCAAACTATGTAAGTGAAGACCATATGTGGCTTAAGTTCAAAGAAATAGTATCAACAGCACTCGGGATATTCATACCAAATAAATTAATAAGAGACGGAACTGATCCCCCATGGTAGACAGAACAAGACAGAAAGCTGTTTCAGGAGCACCGCAAAAGGCACGTATAATTTAGACGAACGCAAAGTCTCCAAGATTGGTGCAGTTTTACTGAGGCTCGAAATTTGGTGCGGATTTCAATGCGAGATGCATTTAATCGTTTCCACAACGAAACTCGCTCTAGAAATGTGGCGGAAAGTCCAACGAGATACTGGCCTCATTTTAAGTAAACCAACGGAAGTACCTTTACTGCGCAACAGCGACGGTAATGTTACTGATGACAGTGCCACTAAAGTGGAGTTAGTAAATGGATTTTCCGAAATTCCTTCACCAAAGAAGACGAAGTAAACATTCCAGAATTCGAAATGAGAACAGCTGAAAACATAATTTAGAAGTTGATATCCCTGGTGTTGCAAAGCAACTGAAATCACACTGTCAGTGACAGAGGAAATGATCAAATATCTTTTCAAAAAGTCTCTAATGTATAAGAAATGTAGGTCTAATATATTTGTTTCTAATGTTCTTTAGTAACAACTAATTTTCAGTAGTAAGCTCCTTGCTTTTACTGACCTGTTTAAAGATAATCAACAGTTTAGTAAGAAATTTTAATTTTTAAAGGACTATATCCAAATGTACTTAAGTAGATTTACATCCACTATAAATGTTTGCAGTTAAACTTAAATAAAAAAATTTGAGGTGTCAAAATTGTCAACCTTAGGGTCAGATCAGTTTTGGGATGTCAACTTTAGGTGCAATTCAAAGGTTCAGTTGCCATTATCTTTTACAAAAGCGTATACTATCAGTTTAACAAACCATGATATTTTAGGAAATATTTGCGATTCTGAAGCTTCAGAAAATAATTTTAGAGCTCACAATTATTTAATAGTATGGTCATAATATTAGAAGGTAGAAAAAAGTCATCTTAACGAGACAACAATAGGAATACTTTTGTGAGGCTTGAAAAACTTTTTAATTTTTACATTAAAGTCTGATTCGCATCACACTTTGCACAGGCTTCGGACCGTCAAAATGATAAATGAACTTTTACCATTCTTGCGTGTGTAAAATCAGCCTAAACACGCTGTACTAATGTACACTCTATTTACAATTACAACTTAATATTAGCTCTGATAATGCCGCTTCATTGTTTTAATAATTTTATCTCAGTAATCAGAGAGGACTCAGTGGTCTTCATAGTTTTTAATACCTTGTTTTTAACGTATTTTAGTCCAGTTTCTGAATATTGGCAATGGCCTTCAAGCAAGGCCTAATGTTGTCAGTCTCTTCATAATTCTTTATGGTTCTCTCCATCCTGTCGTCTAGCTCCAAGTACTACTTCTTCTTCTTCTTACCTTCAAGATTCATTTTCAATTTCATGTTTGTGAGGTCTGCTTCTTTTTCAAGCACTCCACCAAATAGTTGATTCTAGGATGAGGGTTTCCAATAATACTATTCATTTTTTTGTGCCACCCTTCAACAGCATTCGTCGTTCGGTGTTTTTTTCCGTCACAGTCCCACATCTCTCTTGCGATATCCTCATTCTCTAGCCAGTTATCCAAACAGTAGTCCTCCGTTATCAGGAGCTTCTGCATGAATCTCAATCCATCCACTGCTTACGTCCTCCGGTTTTACAACTGCCAGCGCTGCACACATGCTGACGTGAAGTCTTAAATCCTCGTTCTTGCGGTACTCCTCAGTTAGACCGAGAACTCGAATTCTTCTCCATAAACTCTTTTGCATGTGGAATGAGAATCAATTTATTTCAGTTGTGAGAAAAACTTGACGAATGGCCGATATTGCAGCTGCCTCAAAGTCCACCTTTACTTGTTTAGGACACCACTCAGAGACTGCCTGTTTTATCAGATGAAACAGACGAACATATGTGTCTTTCTCCTTATTAGGGAGCAGTGCAAATACAGTAGGAAGAATGTTTGTTTCTTTAATCGGGCCTCCTAAGTCTACTTGTATGGTGTAGATGTGTGCAAACTGCTTACTGCATCTCTTAAATGTTCCATCCATTAAAAAATGGGAAAATGTTTTTAAACTTTATTTTCCTTTGCTTCCACTAAAAATCATTATCCTCGCCTCTAATCTATCGTCTTCCAGATGAAAACTACTGCCATCTCCCATTTTTAATAGATCCTCATGAAGATCATTTTCATAAGAGTTCTTAGGCTCTTGTTGGTTGTTGGTTCCCCCACTCTTGACTCCATCGACGACGCATGGTTCTCTTCATAGATTCTGAATTAGGCATCACTGCAACAAAGTCATAAACTTTATTTTCGCGCGTATCTCCGAAAGCTGTGTAGTTTCTTCTCGAGACCTTCTCTTCGCCCCTTCCACTTGCTTTCTCACTTCCAGAGCCGCATCGTTAGGTGCTCCACAGAGATGTTCTAATACGTTCAACACTTCTCCGTTCATCGAAAGCAGCTTTCCCTTGCAATGATCCGATTTTCGGCGTAAGCACATCCATGTAACAACACCTTCTTTAGATTCCCTCTGTTTAAGATACGCGTAACCTTTGTAATGAGCAGGAGGCCTGCCCTTGTTCGTTGTAATAACTTCCATACTGATGGTCGCGTTAGGAACTTCGAAAGAAAACTGGCGGGCGGGTGAGGAGGAGGAGGATGAGGAGGAGGAGGGGGGAGACAAGGGACCCAACCTTTCGAAGCAGGTAAAAGCGTGGCAAATGTTCGGCGTGGCAACTGTCCGGACACCGAAATGTTACTACGCCGAGGAATCGGCGGAGATTCATTTTAATCCTACTTAATGATCAACCAGAATACTTGTCTTACACCCAAACCTCCCGATGTCAGACAGATCAGTACCAAACGTTGTGTGTCGATTGAGTATCAGCCAAAACACCGATTTAGTTCGTGCTGTGTGCTGTCGTCGAGTAGATGGCGCTTAAACAGTAGTTAAAAGAAACACCAGAACTGTACCGTAGAGAAACCGTATCTGTGAGCAAAGAACATGAATGTATCTGGTAACTGAGTTGGCCTTTACGTGCCATGAGGAGATTATGATTATTGGTAGAGACAAAATGAGTGATACATGAATGACTGAATGTTAATACTGTAATTATATTGTGGCTAAGACACAGTTTATATGTATGTTCTGCACTAGTGAAAGTTTTGTAATACGTGCATTATTTTGTAATCTGTGGTGACAAATAAATCAACTCGACATTTCTTTTAATGTAGCAAAACTATAGAGAATAATTGTGTAGATAGATATGGTCTCTGTACAAGTGTACGCTATAGGATTGCTGCATTCAGTTAACGAAACGAGAGCAGACTGCCAAAAGAACAATGCTACAAATTCCAAAACGTCTTTTAAATGCCAAAAAAATTATCTTCCATATAACAATTTCATGCGTAAATTGTGAAAAAAAAATATCAATAAATGGGGCTCAGACTCGGGATCTTTCGTACGTCTACCAAGTCAACTACCTAATACGTTTCCATAGGGCGCTCATAGATACGCCATTCCCGTACTCCGTAGCTCTGGTGCAGTGGCGTAGCGTGGTTGTAAAGGTTGGGGAGACTCTACAGTTATTATAGGTAGACAAAATAGTACAATAAACAATAATTTAAACAAATGAAACAAAATGCATCAAATGAAACAACAACAACAACAACTACTACTACTACTACTACTACTACTACTACTACTACTACCACCACTACCACTACCACCACCACTAATAATAATAATATTAATAGTAATAATAATAACTAACTCGATCAAGAAAGGATGACAAATTTGTAGAACTCGAGCAGCAAGAGAAGAAGCACTTATATTTTCTTGTACACAAGTGCAATGCGCCTGTCTTTTCTTTACACGAATAAGTCTATAACTCGGTTTACAAAGATCTGATCACTGGATAGCTCTCCAAGTAGTGTCTTTTCTATTGCTAACGTGCTCAAACACGACAGCCGAGTGTTGGACACTGAGTTCCTTAAATAATTCTTCACTCATTTAAGAGTACTCATGCTTCGTTCTATGCTTGCTATAATTGCGGGTAGGGTCAAAACCAAAAGCAGGAACTTCGTTGTTTCTTCATAAACAGAGTTTAAATCATTGTTGACAATGTACTTAAGAGGATTCTTGGAGATAAGTGTTTGTTCTCATCAGCGTATATATTACACAGTTCATTCTCAAGTTGTTCTTGTTCGTAAAAAGGATACTGTTCTAATAACTGAAGCAGTTTCAACTTTGGGAATTCTTTTTGATAGTTTGGGAAACTCTTTTCGTTCAGAAGTTCAACAAACTGAATTTCGGATAAAGTCTTTAAATCTTCTTTCCATCTGAACAGTTTGCAAATCCATTATCTCGTACGTTAATGCCCTGGGAGGTGTCTTTTGACTGTCACAGGATGATAAGTTGTCATTCAAACACAAGCTACATTTAATGCATTCATCAACGAATGTTTCCGTTCTCAATTGTCGTAAGTTTCTCAAAATATTTCTTATTTCGTCGTGGCAAACAATTATACTGACAGATTTTGACTGAAGAACATTAAAGAGATGATCGACATAAAGAAAGCACCCTCGGTAGAAGCTAAGCAAGTAGACAAACGTAGGACCATCCATTCGTCGTTTCATTCCCACGGCACAGATCAAAGATACTGGGTCCCATTGACAGTCTGTATCATCAATTATATAATTAAAAGCACCATATAACTCTGAGAAATGGCTAGATATTATTGAAACTGCCCTGGAACGAAATTTTCAGCGAGTGTTGCTCGCGTATGGCAGTTTAAATCCTTTCTCAGTTAGCAATACAGTTCGTTTTGATGATTTGCTGAAAAACGAATGGAATGTAGTATTATCACTTACAAAGATGCGTACTAGTCATATGATTCTGGAGGCATGTAACAGTACCAAATTCAGGTAGTGTGCGTAACAATGAATAAACAGCGCATGGAGACAGAACTGCTTCACCAGTTGTTGTAGTCCTCTTTCTGTGCCCTCCATTACTGAAGCGCCATCATCTGTTTGACTAACCACTTTTCCTTCCACATTCCATTCTTTCAATACTGCATGAATTATGTTTGACAAACCTTCAACAGTTTTATCTCCAGAAACATCGTAAAATCCAATGAATCTTTCCTCAATTTTGTCTGCAATACAGTACCCGAGTATTATAATCATTTGACTCTTGCATGACGTGTCTAATGTTTCATCAGCCTGAATCGAAATGAAATTGCAGTTCTGAATTTCAGATTTTTTTTTCTCATTAACTGCCAAAGCTATCATTTCTATTACATCGTTCTGTATATCTGGAGAAGGTCCTTTAAAGGTTGAAGATGATGACAGATGGTCTCGGATTAATTGATCTCCTTGAGCTAGTAAATTCAAGAATTCCAGTTAGTTACCGTAGTTGCTAGAGGATTCGTCTTCTCGATGGCCGCAAAAGACTAGTTCTTGTTTACAAATAAACAGAATTGCCTGAATAAGACAACACACTCCTGTTGGATGCAGCTTGTTCATTTTATTTCGTTGCCGTCGAGCGGCTTCAGAAAGGGCGTGCTCAATTCTACTTTTGCCCTATAACTGAAATGATTCTTTGTTCTGCAGGTGAATTTGATATCTGATGCTTTTGTGCTTTCCTGTCAAAGTTCTTTATTCTACAAATGCCCTCACTGCACCATTCCTTTTCACCACCGAACAGAAGATATATATAACAATATAATCTGTTATTAACTGCATTCGCAGTCAGCCAAGTATACTTTTCGTACCAGGCTGTCTGAAAAGTACGTTTTTGTTTGGCTTCACTTAAAATTATACTGAG
Organism: Schistocerca piceifrons; assembly: GCF_021461385.2. Taxonomy (NCBI): domain Eukaryota; kingdom Metazoa; phylum Arthropoda; class Insecta; order Orthoptera; family Acrididae; genus Schistocerca; species Schistocerca piceifrons. Next base: position 28,781,455 of record NC_060140.1, on the reverse strand, counting down.
CACAGGAATAGGTCGTTTGCCGTGCAATTCGCACTTTTTTCGTTCTTTAATGTAGAAAAAGGCGTTTTTAATAAAAATTCTATAGGGTGTGCAGTTGCTGGCTCACTCATGTTGGCGACACAACGAAAATATGCGCTAAAATCACACAAGAATGACTATGAACACAAACCGCGCGACTGTTCGCTTCCGAGTTAAAAGCCAGCATAGTAGCGGCAGAGACTAGTCTCGATACCCGCTACGAAGTGCAGCCCACCAGCCTTCGTGGAAGAGGGAAAGTGGAGGGGAGCCGAGAATGCCACTAAAGCGCGCAGGCGCACACAGCCAGGTAAGGGAAGGAAGGCAGAGACTGGAAGCAGTCGAGTTTCAAGCAGGCAAATACACCAATACTCAGGGTGCAGCGCGGGCTATGAAACTGATGTCTTCGCACATTTAGAGCTCTTAGTGGAAAGTTATTTATATTTTTGTTATGAATTACTATTGCATCTTTTTTTATTAGGAATACAGGGGAGACTAAATCTCAAAGTCTGCCCTCACACTACGCCACTGCTATGGTGATACTTTTAATTACCGTTTACGCATCTTCTACTGGACGGTAGCACGCAGCACGAACTAAATCAGTGTTTTGGTTGGTACTCTATCGACACATATGTTTGGTACTGATCTGAGTGACGTCTGGGGACTTGGGTGTTATCGACCTGCTGTGGCCGGCCTGTCCTGCTTTGCGTGTCTGGCAATCCTCGTACGCGCACGTTCTCTTATGAGGCGCGGACGGCCAACAGCTCGTCGCCTGCTCGGTGCTACACCGTCCTTCAACCGCTTTCCACAGACGCTCACGACAGCAACACGAGAACGGTCCACACAGCTCAGCCGCTTCCGAAGCTCCGGGCCCTTCGTCTGTCTTTTCCAGTGGATTTCCTTCAGACTCGCCGTAGCCAGTAGTCAAAACGTTTTGGGTTATTTCTTACCTCAAATTACTTTTGACGTGTGTAATCGGTTTTCACCTTGAGGAACAATGACATATGGCTCACCAATGCTTTTTCGTCGGTATAATTGCAGTCATCGGTAAGTGAAATTCAGTGATGTGAATTCCGCAGATCTAACAAGTAATCTCGGAGTGAAGGTACTTAAGAGTGTAGGGATTTTTGTACTGCTGCTGTTAAATGGCCCCGAACCCGGAACTTCGTTCCACTCAGCAAGAAAACTTGCATTGCATTGATAAGACGCAGAGTACAATACTTGTACCTTTGACTTTACAAAGGTTTAAAGACGTGTCGTACGAAGTAAACCGTTATATCGCTGAAAAGTGATTCAACTGGCCTAGAGATGAGGCAATTAACTCTTAATTCCCAGAACGGTCAACAATTAGACAGATATGCTTGGAAATGCTCGCAAATGATTATTTTTTTTGTGAAAAAATTGTCAGAATTTGCGAAATAAAATTTATTCCTTTAAATGAACATCAAATTATTTTTTCAGTGTTTCCGTATGCTGTGTCATTTGCACACAAGTAAAAAAATAGTAAATTATAATACAGGTTCAAATGACTCTGAGCACTATGGGACTTAACTTCTGAGGTCATCAGTCCCCTAGAACTTAAAACTACTTAAATCTAACCAACCTAAGGTCATCACACACATCCAATGCCCGAGGCAGGATTCGAACCTGCGACCGTAGCGGTCGCGCGGTTCCAGACTGTAGCGCCTAGAACAGCTCGCCTACATACAGATAGTACATGAAATAAATGAAGCGAAAAATCGTGAAGAAAAGACAATGAAGACATAATTATATGCTTCACGTATCTGTTGGTCAATTTTCTTAAAGGTATGTCCATGGTAAGAATCGCTTGATTCGCAACCCTTCCTTACCCATTGTGCCAATGATAAACTCGCTGCTGTCAACAAATATGGCGAGCAGTCGCTTTACAAGCAACAGCAATTCGCTTTCTCACGTGCTCCACAGTTTTCTTAACATCCTTCTGGACAACATGCCTTAATGTGACGCGCAGAGATTCTAAAAGCGTCGGCTGAAGACACCATGCTACATGCCTCCGAATAGGACTGCCGCTTCCCACCAACCAGTTTGGAAGTAAACAGTTTAACGCATCTCTTGCCATTGAAACATTATGCGAAGGATATGTATCTTGTTGGAACTTCATCCTTTCGTAAGTTCTAAGAGGCATACTTTCCAGTAACTGGGGTAAGGTACTTATACAACAAAATCTGCCTTCATTTTCCTGTTCTACGTACCACCAACGAAATAACAGATGTTCGATTACGCCACAGCACACAGTCACACTCCACTGTCGTCGGTTGAAAACTTGATCTATCGTCGTTTTTTCTATAAGCAGTTGTGCACGCTCCTGAAATTTACAGTTCTATGAGCTGTGAACGTGCCCTCATCGGATAAAAATATCTTCTCCACAATAGTATTGTGTTACTGGAGAACCCATTGACCATATTCAAAACAACCTTGAGAAAGAATCTCTACAAAATAACTCTAAATGTGAAGAACTGTGAAACGAGCGACATTTATGTTCATGCGTGGTATCTATGTGACCTCTCTGTGCGATTGACGACAACTACTGCGAAGCAGCAAGATCCGCTTCTTCTGCAGCTTCGTTGTTGGCAGTCTTTCTTTGTTTACGTTTCTTTGGGGCACAGTCTCCACTCTCGTTTAATCTTTTCATGGGATGAACGAAGCTGGGACGAGTTTGAGTGTGTCTGCTGAGAAACGTTATGCATACAGTTTTGACGATCTTCACGAATTTTGGTGTTACGCGCCATAAATTAAGCGAAGGTTGACCAATATTCTTTACTAGAAAAAGGCACTGTACTCTTGCAAATACCTTATGAATTACCAACGACTGAAGCATTTAGACCTTCTACGGGCATTCCAATGTAAATGAATTTCAGCCTTCTCCATAACAACCCTAATCTAAACAGACACTGCACTTGAGACGACGGTGTATCTCTTACCTCGACAGCAACACGTTGCAAATACCTTATGAATTACCAACGACTGAAGCATTTAGACCTTCTACGGGCATTCCAATGTAAATGAATTTCAGCCTTCTCCATAACAACCCTAATCTAAACAGACACTGCACTTGAGACGACGGTGTATCTCTTACCTCGACAGCAACACGTTCCCGTTGAGAGTAGTGCGTACTGCTTCGGTGACGCAACTTTCCTTGTATAGTGGCATGAATCTCTGGTGGCGGGCCAGTCAACTGCCACAATAACAGCACAGAAGTCCCTCAATCCAGTTTATTTTTTCCGTGATTATTTGTTTTATATACAGAAGAGTAACATTAATGGATGTGTTTCACCGAGATCTTCCATTCTGGCGACAAAAAATATATGGGCCTCTTTTTTTTTAAAAAAAAAAAAAAGTTAATGGTTGTATCTTGCTCATTAATGAAGTTGCGAGAACGCAGAGGTGAAACATTTAGGTACGTCACCATATTTTACAGAACGTTACTTACAAACGTTTCCGCAGTTTTCATGTCTATACACGTATCACATCACAATCGAGAAATCTAAGTTACCAAGTACATATTCTGTTGCCTGTAACAGTTGTGTAGACAGAAAACGTTTCAAACAGTTTAAAATCCTAAAAATCTTAGGCCTATGACTCACATTGCTCATTGCACTAGGAAGCCCACACATCTGAACTAGAAATCCTTTTCATATTATTGTTCCTTTTAAACGAGTTCATACTGTCAACGAACCTTGAGAACAGTCTAGGATTTCGTTCAGCTAGTATCAAGTGGAAAATATCATTCGAGATTTTTTACTGTTCTATTTACCTCCTCACGAAACTCTCCGTCATGGTAAAACCCCGAACTATCCGCTAAAGAGTGAGAATTCATTGCCGCATACAGCTAAATGTACTCCAGAACGACGGGAATAGGATAAAAGAAGTGGTGAATTAACTGTAAAATACCGAATCCACTCGCAGTTGGACGGATTAGCTGTGGGGAACATTTCTCGCTATTCTGATTCCCCACGGAAAATTACACGTTACTCTTAATTTGGAGTTGTCGGACAGCCGACTTCACGGACACGTCATCAATATTTGAATTCTCATACGCAGGTGGATGTCGAATGGTTAGTGAAAACACAGCTCCATGAAATGGGATCGGCTTATGTTTACTTATTCATTGGCAGAACCGCGAATTAAAAACAAAACGTAATAAAATTTTTATACGGTTCGGTAGCAACATTTGGCCGTAATCCGCTTAAAAGTTCAGCGCAGGTTTCCGCTCTTTGGCTTCAAACTCCAGCCAGCAAGCAGTTCGAAACCAGAAGGATTATACTGTTATCTTTTACAAACAGTCAAGATTTGTTATGGGACCTAAACAGCGACGCCTTTTAGTAACGCCAGAGCAGCTGTCTTATGTAACAGATGTGATTATTGTCGGCAGCACTGTAATATTTCCAGCTCAGCCTTTCGCCCACACAGGATGGGCACTCGCTGCGTCAGAGTTTCGACGCTTTCATAAAATCCCATCAAATATTTCGGGAGTGTTTATTACTTAAAACGTTGTTTTGTTGCAGAGGATGGAAATATTGTGATGAACATACAATTACTGCAGTTTATAAATGGTGTTCATAAAATGTTCATGGCATTAATATGTGACTATTAGCTTATTCTGGGCCTTCACACTTTCGAAAGACTCAATATACACATTTAATAACCTTTAAAAGACTTTCACGTACCATATGCACCACAAATTTTGATATAGAAATTGAAGATGCGGGCAGCATGAAATTCTTGGAATTACAGCTTCATAATAAATGCATTTTGGTGAGTAAACCACAGTACTGAGTGAAGAAGCAAGGAAGAGTAATTGGGTTCAACGTCCCGTTTACATCGAGGTCATTAGACGCGGAGCACATCTTCGGATTGAGTCAAGGATGGGAAAGGAAACCGTCGGTACCGTGTCAAAGGAAACATCTCGGAATTTTCCTGGAGCGATTTAGGGTAAAGCGTGGAAACCTCAGATGTGGATGAGCTGACGCCAGTTTGAAGCGTCTTCCTCCCAGTGTGCTAACCACTGCGCCACCTTGCTCGGTAAAACCACAGACCTGCCAAAACCTTTAAACCGGCGATTGGATGCAATGTGGACGATAGCAGAGGTAAGCAACTTTAAATCAAAAAATTTCAACAGTTATATTACAACGTAATTTAATAAGTTTCCTTTAATTTACGTCTATGGTCACAAAGTTTTTGTTAACAGATTACCGGTTTCCATCTATAATGACCATCATCAGATCTGTTTTATAAAAACAAGGTCCTAATGTACTGCAGCCATAGTGGCATCGTCGAAAGTTCAATGCAGAATCAGCACTAGCCTCTTCAAATATATATATAAATACTCCGTAATTGTTGCTTTCAGGTAGCTGCTCCAGTCGAACCAATGTTTTCCGAGTCGAAAAGCATGTAACACAAATTACCTGTGATATAAATTCAGTAACGTCCTACCGAAATCAGTATTTATTCTTCATAGATACTATTTGTTAAAAAGTATCTAACTTCTTCCATAAACACCTCAATGCAAATACGTAGTCATAGGAACCATATAGGGAGTCGTGTTTCCATAGCTTTATTTGCGCAATGGAATTGACTAGTAGTGTTACGGGGTATCCTCCGCTACGCGTCATGCGTCGACTAGCTGAGTATGTATGCAAATGCAGATGAACATCCGGAACCTCATCCTCTTAGCCTAAGTCGCTATACAAACTGCCGCGCTCTTATTTGCTTCGGTGAACGTCGAAAGCACTCTCGTCTGCATTTTTCGTGACATCCTCGTTGGTCATTTCGCAATGACTTGAAAGCATTACTCAGGAGCACACTTCTGCAGTAAGTGGCCCAAACCACGAAACGTTAACCCACTAGCAGAGGGGAGGTGCCGCTAGGAGCACTTGATGGGAAATTCCTGGCACTCCATCAAAAAAGTTTCTTAGCAGAACTAACTGATTTATGTATTAGCTATAGCAACGTTTAATGTCGATATTTCATTTTTGGCCATTTGAGGCGCAGTAATGTGCTACATTTTAATTGATTTCTTTCGTTTAGTAATGACTGTCTGTAATACCATAGTCCTTACTTTATAGGCGCCAGTTTTATCAGTACGTGCCCATGACAAAATAGAGATTGAAAGAAATAAAATAAGCTTCACAACTGAGGGGAAAAAGCACTATTATTTGAGGTTAGAATTTTCACAGCGTTCTACATAGGCATAAATGCGGCAGGTAACGAGGGCTATTGGTTCGATGGAAGTATACAGGACGTTCCAATTAAATTCGTAGTGATTTGTCTGAAGAATGCCTTGTTACGTAACTGGTTAAATATTTTAACCGCTGAGCATCATGTAAGTTTAAGGTATTACGCAGACAGTATTAGTAGTTCTGTAGCTAATGGGAGACGACATATGTATACAAAGAAAGCAGCACGTGACTTTGAAAATCACACGAGCTATACGCTCATCGACGAATGCTACGTAAATAAGTGGAGACTGCGACGTGAGACAAACCGCATGAAGATTACGCTGTAGAGGGTGTCAGGAAGAAGACAGGTTGTGACGCGGTTCATGGGATTCCTTCTCGATGGAAGCCTAAAATTTGATAGACGTAATAGAAGGGGGTGTGATAGTACTTATAAAGTCATAAATGACGCCACCTGGATCACGACCGTGAGTTATAAGCTGTCTTCTAACACTATGACCCTGTATCAAAGCTTTACAGTGATGACTATTGTTTGGAGCGAAAGTGTCTGCCCACCGCTTGCGGTTTGTATGACCAACGAGGATGTCACGAGAAACGCAGACGAGAGAGCCTTCGACGTTCACCGAAGGAAATGAGAGCGCTGCAATTTGTATAGCGACTTAGGGTAAGAGGATGAGGTTCCGGATGTTCATCTGCTTCTGCATACATATTCAGCTAGTCGACGCATGACGCGTAGCGGAGGATACCCCGTACCACTACTAGTCAATTCCATTGCGCAAATAAAGCTATGGAAACACGACTCCCTATATGGTTCCGTATGAGCCCAAATCACCCAGATCTTGTCTTGGTGGTCCTTACCCCAAATGTACGTTGGTGGCGGTAGAATAGTTCTCCAGTCAGCCTCCACTGCCAGTGCTCTAAGTTTTCTCAATAGCGCTCCTCCAAAAGTACGTCGTCTTCCCTCGAGTGATTCCTCCAACCGTACCCGTAATACGTACATGTTGTTGCAGCCTACCAGTAACAAATCTAGCAGCCCGCCTCTGAAATTCTTCGATGTCTTTCTTTACTCCGAGCTGGACTCGCATTCGGGAGGAGGACGGTTCAAATCCGCTTGCGACCATCCTGACTTCAATTTTCCGTGATTCCCCTAAATCGCTTCAGGTCACGGCCGATTTCCTTCCCAATGATTCCCTAATCAGAGCTTGTGCTCCGTTTCTAATGTCGGCGAGACATTGAACACCAATTTCCTCTTCCTCCTCTTCATTCCATGTCACACTCCTTTGCATTTGCAACGTTACGCATAGATATTTAATTGACATGACTGTGTCAAGCAGCACACCACCTGTACTCAGACGTCATGGGTTTGTTTTTCTTACTCGTCTGCACTGATTTACACGTTTCTACATTTAGAGCTAGCTGCCATACATCACGCCAACTAGAAGTTCTGTTTAAGTTACCTTGTGTTCTGCTACAATCAACCACCGACGACACCTCCCACTACACAACAGCACAGCATCATTAGCAACCAGCCGCACACTGCTGCTTACCCTGTCCGCCAGATTATCTATGTATATAGAAAATACCAGCGATCCTATCGCCCTACGCAGGGACACTCCTGACGATACCCTTGTCTCACATGATCATTCACCGTCGAGGACAACATACTGAATTTTGTTACTTAAGAGGTCTTCGAGCCACTCGCATGTCTGGGAACCTATTCTCCTTGCTTATGACTTCGTCAACAGTCGCCAGTGTGGCGAATGCTTTACAGAAATCCAAGAATATCGAATCTGCCTGTTGCCAAAGAAATGTTCAAATGTGTGTGAAATCTTATGGGACTTAACTGCTAAGTTCATCAGTCCCTAAGCTTACACACTACTTAACCTGCATTATCCTAAGGACAAACACACACACCCATGCCCGAGGGAGGACTCGAACCTCCACCGGGACCAGCCGCACTGTCCATGACTGAGCGCCCCAGACCGCTCGGCTAAGCCCGCGCGGATGCCTGTTGTCCCTCATCCATAGTGCGCAGGATGTCACGTGAGAAAATGGCAAGCTAAATTTCGCACAAGGGATGCTTCCTAAACCCGTACTGATTTGTGGACAAAAGCTTTTCCCTCTAAAGGAACCTTGTTATATTCAAATTGAGAATGTGTTCAAGGTGTTGCTCAGTAATTTTGCGGGTCCATTCTTTTAACTTTTACAGATGTCATCTCTGTTTCTTTGCAGTAGTTTACGATTTTGCGCTGAGCTAGAGATTTGACATAAATGACCAATGCTGAAGAGTGCTCATTGTAAAACTGAACTCAAATTCGGCGACTTTCTTGCTTTCAACTCTTACAGTCGTTTCTCTACACTAGGGATCCTTCTTCCTTTGTCCTCCTTACGGGAGTAGTTGCAGCGATCAAACGGCGGTATATTTGTTCGATTCTCCTGCATGAACGATTTCTTCAGTGCAAACGCCAAAACTTGCGCTTTACTGCTGCTACATTCTATTGTCGCACCACACTGATCGACGAGTGACTGGATTGAAGACTTAGACCTGGTTAGCGATTCTAGGTAAGGCAAGAATTTTTTACTCAGAACTGTTGCTAAGGTAGCACGATGGTAGTTGTTGACGCTTCGCGTATCGCTCTTTTTACAGACGCATGAATTTCTGTTAACTACTGGCCGCCCTCATTTGCGCTTTCTCTTTAGAAGCAAGGGCGCAACAGCCTTTGCTTCCTCAGCATTTTCCGAATTTCGTTATTAAATCACAGAATGTTTATTCCGTCCTTAATCCACTTACTCCACCAATACTTCTCCAGTGCATTATTTGTAATCCATTTCAACTCTACACGTAATTCCTCTACGTAAATCTTATTGGAACTAAATTATTTCAATTTATTGTCTAAGTGGGATGCTCTTTCTAGCAAAAATAATCTCTTAGCCTTCTTTACTGATTTATTAAGTTTAGTAACGGAAGTCGCTATTATGACATCATGGTCACTGATCCGTTTATCTATACTGACGCCGTCGATGAGGTCGGGCTTGTTTGTAACTACAAGGTCTAAAATATTTCCATTGCGTGTGGGCTGTCAAACTTAGTTGCTCAGGGCAGTTTTCGGAAAACATATTCAAAAGAACTTCATACTGCAGTCATGTACGTGATAACTGTTTCGGTGCTATCCACCCTCAGAAGGTGTTGTCCATCCACCAACACTCTTTTTCCAACTCAAACAAGCGATGTCAGTCAATCATTATGTGGTAACAAACAGCGTACCAGTGGACAGATGGGGTGGAAAAGACATTATCAATGTACTCTAATAATAAGCATCACAGTTGGTGGTGCGAACAATTTTAGCAATTTCACAGTAATTTTAACACTGAGCAATGATGCGACAGCATGTTTCCCAATTTCAGTATCATAGCCAAACTGTCCCCCCTCTACTTTTGAAGTATCACTGCGAATGTAGATAGATGACTGTGCAGTATGACCGTTCATTGTTAATTGTCGAACACATACATCACTAAAGTATACCAGACAATGCTCTATATATTTCTAGGACATTGAGCATACTCCGTAATTCACGATCTACACACACACACTGCCTTTGACCAGCCTGCCCTGCAGCACTGTTACCGATTTAATCTGTAGCTGACCAGAAGTAGGGCGGTACATTCCACGTCTCGTGAAGGAATGGAGCTAGCCGAGTCCTCACCCAATCACGTATACAATATTTCTCGAGATGCTCCCACGTCGAGGACGTTAGCATCACTTATCGGTGTATAGTAACAGATTTGAAAGTGTTCTGAAGTAATAGCAGATGGTTAAGAAGAACAAGAAATGGGTGATTTTTATGCAAGATGGAGCTCCAGACTGCTGGAGTTCGAAGCACTATCAACTATAAAGTACTGTTCTAGAGTCTATGATCAGTACCTGGAAGGTATTGGTAAGAGAGAACATAAACACACACACTTCTAAGGCTAAAATGTTCCGCACTTAAAACAGGTTATAACGTTAGATCACTTGAGTTTCCAACCTATCAGTCGTGTGGAATGCAGTGCTTTTAATATTCCAATGTAAGAAATATATTTCCAGCGCATGACACACATCTTTCTTGAAGGTTTCTCTACGATAAACTATGGTATCGATCCGTAAAACGAGAAAACTACTTCGTTAAAACAGTGGCTCTGTGTGATACATACACAATATAGCTTACCAGAGATGTATAGCGTCCACTGCCCACATCCGATCACGGTTCAGGAATTATGGTTCAAATGGCTCTGAGCACTATGCGGCTTAACTTCTGAGGTCATCAGTCACCTAACTAACCTAAGGACATCACACACATCCATGCCCGAGGCAGGATTCGACCCTGCGACCGTAGCGGTCGCTCGGCTCCAGACTGTAGCGACTAGAACTGCACGGCCACTCTGGTCGGCCAGGAATTACACTGTGCCCACAAAATCAGTCCTACATAAAATGATCGTTAGTAATGGAGAATACGTCTTACAAGGAAACATATACTTAAAGCAGTGGCGACCGACATACAAAATTAAAAATCACGCCACCACTAACTCTGTGAACAGCACAACTGTCAAACAGATGTATACACAGTGGATTGCAGTGTCTCACAAACGCCCATCGCTAACATAGCTATGGAACTGAAGTATCGATTTTACACGTAAGATGCGACTAAGTTAGCGATGGGTACGTTGATCGTTTCCTGACAGACAGAATCCAAGTGTGCGGACCTTTCGTCGGATAGTTAATGTATTTAAAGAAAACGGAAGTGTTCAGCCAAAGAAGACGCAACTAAGAACTGCATCAAATAAAGATGCCCAAATAAGTGTTTTAGTTGCAGTTGACGCTAATCCGCACACCAGTAGAAGACAAACTGAGCGAGAATCGGGAATTTCAAAACGTCGGTTTCGAAAATTCTACAGCATCATACATTTCACACTTACCATATTTCTATGCAGAAGGAATTGCATGGTGATGATTTTAAACGTCGTGTACATTTTTGCCACTGGGTACAAAATAAATTACGAGGTGATAACGTATTTTTCAAAAGTTTTATTTAGTAACGAAGCGCCATTAACAAACAGAGGTAACGTAAAGCAGCATAATGTGCGTTATTGGGCAACGGAAAATCCACGATGGCTACGACAACTGGAACGCCAACGACGCTGGCGGGTTAATGAATGGTGCGGCATTATGGGAGGACATCTAATTCGCCCTTATTTTATCGATGGCAATCGAAATGGTGCAATGTAATGTATGCCGATGTCTTAATTAATGTTTTACCGATTCTACTACAAGATGTTTCACTTCATGACAGAATGGCGATGTACTTTCAACATGATGGATGTCCGACACACAGCACATACGCAGTTGAAGTGGTATTAAATAGAATATTTAAAGACTGGCGCATTGGTCGTAGAAGCACCATACCATGGCCTACATCTACATGATTACTCTGCAATTCACATTTAAGTGCTTGGCAGAGGGTTCATCGAACCACAATCATACTATCTCTCTACCATTCCACTCCAGAACAGCGCGCGGGAAAAACGAACACCTAAACCTTTCTGTTCGAGCCCTGATTTCTCTTATTTTATTTTGATTGTCATTCCTACCTATGTAGGTTGGGCTCAACAAAATACACTCCTGGAAATGGAAAAAAGAACACATTGACACCGGTGTGTCAGACCCACCATACTTGCTCCGGACACTGCGAGAGGGCTGTACAAGCAATGATCACACGCACGGCACAGCGGACACACCAGGAACCGCGGTGTTGGCCGTCGAATGGCGCTAGCTGCGCAGCATTTGTGCACCGCCGCCGTCAGTGTCACCAGTTTGCCGTGGCATACGGAGCTCCATCGCAGTCTTTAACACTGGTAGCATGCCGCGACAGCGTGGACGTGAACCGTATGTGCAGTGGACGGACTCTGAGCGAGGGCGTATAGTGGGCATGCGGGAGGCCGGGTGGACGTACCGCAGAATTGCTCAACACGTGGGGCGTGAGGTCTCCACAGTACATCGATGTTGTCGCCAGTGGTCGGCGGAAGGTGCACGTGCCCGTCGACCTGGGACCGGACCGCAGCGACGCACGGATGCACGCCAAGACCGTAGGATCCTACGCAGTGCCGTAGGGGACCGCACCGCCACTTCCCAGCAAATTAGGGACACTGTTGCTCCTGGGGTATCGGCGAGGACCATTCGCAACCGTCTCCATGAAGCTGGGCTACGGTCCCGCACACCGTTAGGCCGTCTTCCGCTCACGCCCCAACATCGTGCAGCCCGCCTCCAGTGGTGTCGCGACAGGCGTGAATGGAGGGACGAATGGAGACGTGTCGTCTTCAGCGATGAGAGTCGCTTCTGCCTTGGTGCCAATGATGGTCGTATGCGTGTTTGGCGCCGTGCAGGTGAGCGCCACAATCAGGACTGCATACGACCGAGGCACACAGGGCCAACACCCTGCATCGTGGTGTGGGGAGCGATCTCCTACACTGGCCGTACACCACTGGTGATCGTCCAGGGGACACTGAATAGTGCACGGTACATCCAAACCGTCATCGAACCCATCGTTCTACCATTCCTAGACCGGCAAGGGAACTTGCTGTTCCAACAGGACAATGCACGTCCGCATGTATCCCGTGCCACCCAACGTGCTCTAGAAGGTGTAAGTCAACTACCCTGGCCAGCAAGATCTCCGGATCTGTCCCCCATTGAGCATGTTTGGGACTGGATGAAGCGTCGTCTCACGCGGTCTGCACGTCCAGCACGAACGCTGGTCCAACTGAGGTGCCAGGTGGAAATGGCATGGCAAGCCGTTCCACAGGACTACATCCAGCATCTCTACGATCGTCTCCATGGGAGAATAGCAGCCTGCATTGCTGCGAAAGGTGGATATACACTGTACTAGTGCCGACATTGCGCATGCTCTGTTGCCTGTGTCTATGTGCCTGTGGTTCTGTCAGTGTGATCATGTGATGTATCTGACCCCAGGAATGTGTCAATAAAGTTTCCCCTTCCTGGGACAATGAATTCACGGTGTTCTTATTTCAATTTCCAGGAGTGTATTTTCGCATTCGGAAGAGAAAGTTGGTGACTGAAATTTCGTAAATAGATCTCGCCGCGACGAAAAACGTCTTTGCCTTAATGACTTCCATCCCAACTCGCATATCATATCTGCCACACTCTCTCCCCTATTACGTGATAATACAAAACGAGCTGCCCTTTTTTGCACCCTTTCGATGTCCTCTGTCAATCCCACCTGGTAACGATCTCACACTGCGCAGCAATATTCTAACAGAGGACGAACGAGTGTAGTGTAAGCTGTCTCTTTAGTGGACTTGTTGCATCTTGTAAGTGTCCTGCCAATGAAACGCAACCTTTGGCTCGCCTTCCCCACAATATTATCTATGTGGGCTTTCCAACTGAAGTTGTTCGTAATTTTAACACCCAGGTACTTAGATGAATTGACAGCCATGAGAATTGTACTATTTATCGATAATCGAATTCCAACGGATTTCTTTTGAAACTCATGTCGATCACCTCACACTTTTCGTTATTTAGCGGCAACTGCCACCTTGCACACCATATAGGAATCTTTTCTAAATCGCTTTGCAACTGATACTGGTCTTCGGATGACCTTACTAGACGGTAAATTACAGCATCATCTGCGAACAACCTAAGAGAACTGCTCAGATTGTCATACAGGTCATTTATATAGATCAGGAACCGCAGAGGTCCCAGGTCGCTTCCCTGGGGAACACCTGATATCACTTCAGTTTTACTCGATGATTTGCCGTCTATTACTACGAACTGCGACCTTCCTGACAGGAAATCACGAATCCAGTCGCACAACTGAGATGATACCCCATACACGCTCACCCTACACGTTCACCGGACCTTTCATCTCCAGACTTCTTTCTTTGGGGAAAACTGAAAGATATTTGTTATCGTGATCCACCGCCAACATCTGAATACATTCGTCAGTGCATTTTCAATGCATGTGCGACAATAACTGAAGGCGATCGACTTGCTGTTGAGAGGAACTCCGTTACGCGTATTGCCCAAGCCATTGAAGTTGACATCATTTCGAGAATTTATTACATTAATGAGGTTATTACGGTTGCTCACGCAGTAACAGGACGCGTTCCCATAATTTATGATAAGGTCACAAAAGTAAATACAACAGAAATAACGTACAAACGTAATTGCTTTTTGTGTTTTAATTTAAGAAACCACATTGTTACCAACTGTTCATGTAAATGCGTGAGGCATATTAGAAGTGTTGCAATATTACAGCGCCATCTATCACAAAGTGAAACAAATGTTCCAGATCAGACATTCATATTTATCTACGTACTATACGAATATGTAATAAAAATGGAGGTACCTATTTTAAAAAATGCAGTTTCTATCTGACCTATGGCAGCACCATCTAGTGGGCCATTCATAGCGCCATCTGTTTTCCCCGTCACGCTGGAACAGATTTGTTCTTATTTTTTCGTTTGATGCTAATATCGTGAAATATTTGGCCCAGTCACTACAAATGGACTACCCTGCATGCTCCTAAGAGTCTTCAGGCGCTTTTCTATGATGTTTCGGTACACATTTGCAGTTCCGATTTTGCAACGTGTAGCTGGAGTCAAATCAAACAAATCTTGCTGAACACATTGAAAGACGTGCACTTCATTCACCATTCAGTGCTCGTATTTCATATTTCTAACCCCAGCATTTTGGTACTAGGTGAAATCATAATTCAGGCAATATTAATAGTTTCTATGGGTTGCCTGATTTATTTGACGATTTTTACAGCTTGTCTCACACTGATCTGTGAGAGGAGCTTGACGCTAGAAATTTTCTTTATTTATGGGCGAGGGCAGCAGCCTTCCTAGCAGCCATGATGGCTTCCCGTTTCCCAGCCCTTTTCCGATCGCCAGAGTAAGACGTGGTGTCGTTTGAACATTCAGTAGTGGCCAAAGTTTCTCCTGTTCTCAGTTCCCCAACCTACCTTACCAACCTTGTAACCGCTATTTCTGCTCGATTTTAACGTCGCGAAGTTGCCTCCCTGTGAGATTCCGGCCCTCTGATTGGCCAGTTCAGGTGCGCGCCAGGTTTTCGCCGGTAGGCGCCAACCGCCTTCTGCGGGTGGATAGTGGACAAAGGGGCAGTAGTGTAGTTCTAGTGTGACCGTGCCTGAGGCCGGAGGTGCCGCTTCCAGGAGATGAAGTTCGGTAAGCATTAGCGCCGACGTGCACTGGAGATTCGCGCCCTGCGGCCCAGAGAGAACCTGACAGGTCATTATGAATAGTTTCGCGTCTCGCAGGTTTTATTCCTTTAGTACGGGAGGCTACCGAGCGATTCACGCACAGTAGCATCTTTCTTAATCTTTGGCTGATTCATGGTGGTGGTCGTTGCATGCCTGCAACCCCTTCCTTTAGTGAATTGGATCCTATTTGATAATACGGCGAACGATACTAAAATTCCTTTTCTCCTGCTATCGTGGCTTGTTATGAACGTACGTTGGGGCAGGCTGCTGAACTGGAATCTTCCTTCCCCCACCACACCATTTGGTTCTATTATTGTTCGACTCTCAACTGTTTCATAAATGAGTCCGTTAATCTTACATTCTCCCTTTCATTACGTGAAATCACCCCTAGTGTCACAGAATAATGCAGAACTGTAACGGTTGCTATAAGGTCGTGCAGGTCTCGCGCCATTAACGATAGGATAAAGATTCAATATCGCGCGCCTGGCACGACCATTGCACGCATGGCACCAATAATGGTAATAATCATGTTCAATTATTCCCCATTAATAACCTGGGAAGTGTTCACGGCTCAGTGTGAGTACGCGTGCACTAAATCCACTTGATGTGGTGGAAGTAATGGCCCTTTGTTTTACCTTGCTGGATTAGACAAAATATCAAAAAATCACCACCCCTACAGCAAGGAATAGTAACCTGTAAAATAAAAACTAGTCATCGCTTTTAACATGTTTCACGTGACGCCCATTGTCTACAGAAAGCGTCGATTGATTTCCAATTACAAACAAAATTATTTTTGAAGCGGAACTTTGCGTCCCGAACCGGTACAGCGATCCCAATACAGTCTAGTACGATATTCGTTTCGGTGATATGTATTAACAGTGACGGTGAGACACAGAGTAACAGAGTGTATCAAGCGGACCAGCAGCGACTTCGCACCGGTGTCGCACGGCGGTAGCAACCAGCGCGGGCCAGGGCGGCCCAGGAGACGGGGTGAATCGGGCCATGAGCAAGTGGTGAACAAAGGCTTTGCTCTGTCTGTTAACAGCTATCTATAAACCGAATATTGCACTAGACTAATATGAGGCTGCTCTATCGAATAGGCACGAAAAATTCCGCTTCAAAATCATTTTGATTGCAACAGGAGAAAAGCCGCCAACTTGCGTTGACACTGGGATTTGCATGAAAGACGTTATGAGACTTGTTTCTTTGGACTGGCTGCAGCTACACACTGCAAGAAGAAAACGCGAACCGTGTACTGAAACAACAGAGAAAATCTGCTTGACAACTTTTAGGAGAGACATCTGGTTTTTATGCGTGGAGAACTTAACGACGAACGCAACTTTCACATGATGTGTCACTGGCAGGCGTCTCGATGAAACTTGTACCGTATATAGCATGGTCCTACAGTATGTGGCACAAGGTAATGGCGCAGTGAGACGACCAGAAATGACACTTTTATTGATAGACAGTAAGTACTATGAAGTCACAGTGATTTACGATGGCCCCTGGACATAGCAAAAGGCGGTACGTGGCTCTCGATATCGACGGTTATGCACGCTCGGCAGCGTGCTCCCATGCTGGCCACAAGCCTGGTGAGCCGTTCTTCCTCCACCAAAGCGATAGACGAGTGTTGGACCGTCGGTGGTGCATGAGGACATCCTCCAATACGTCTCCCAAACGCGTGCCACACGTTGTGGATAGGATTTGGGTCGGAGGAACAGGTAGGCCAGTCTATTAGGCAAGCAACCTCTCTTTCCATCGATGAAAATACACACCAGAGAAGACTCACAATCGAAAGGGTCAGGATGCCCAAGCAACGTTATCCTTCCCCACACCATAACACGTGGACCACCAAAACCATCATGTATCTGCAAAGCTGGACGTAACCTTACATGGCGACGCGTGGGAACACCCAATCCACTCAAGAACATTGTCCAATAAGCTTCTTTAGGTGGTCCACGTGTTATGATGTGGGTAAGCATAATGTTTCAAGGGCGTGATGACATCAAAATCTAAATTTATACTGTTCCTTGATGATCACCAATGTTGACGTAAGCATTGAGACATGTAAAGGTCACCAACTGAATACTTTCAGGTCAGACAATTTTACTACATGTCTTTTAAGGTGTACACACACGTTTCATCCTTTTACCGTATGACACTGTTAGTATTCTTCAATCTGTTATCTCTAGCCCTTTGCAATTGTCCTCAGTTACGAAGTAGGCCTCCTATATAACAGACGTGTAGCAATGAAAAGGTACGTCTGTGTACGCTTATTGCCGCGCAAACAAAAACTGACTCAGAAACCGATTCAAGTCCATAAGTTTTTTTTAGACTGAGTTTTTACTCCACAGTGTACGGTATTTTCTAAATATTTGACTGATTATTTTTACAAATGATACTACCGATATACTGTTCCGCACTTTAGAAGACTACTGTGGCGGAATGTAGTATCAGCTTCAGAGTGACGCCAACGATTGCAAACTGTGCAATTTACGTGTTAATAACGGATATTTATTTTGCAATTTTGCAGATGAAAACATTCCCTTGGAAATATATGTGGCTTCTTTCTTCTGAAAACTTGTTGAATACTGATTTTGAGATCGGTCCTTAAGCAAAGTAAATAAGGTGACGAGGTATCAAAGCAACGGACATTGGTTTTTTTATACACACGCTGCGAAATAGACCGCTATCGATGCAACAGAGCGAGGGAAAAACAGAAAAGAATAAAATAAAACTAAAGCACCGCCCTTGTATCGGAAAAGTGGGTCGCCATGTACGCGGAGATACCGAGAAAACTCTTAACCTTTCCTAAGCGGAACAGAAGAGTTTGAAGAGGACACAGAGGAGCTTTACTTGTTAGAACTGTACAATACTGGGAACAGATAGGGTTTTGCCTTACATCAAAAGTAATATTACGTTGAAAGCGCCTTGTTTGCTGCCAGTAAATCGTCGCTTTCTGCCACTGGTAAAAAGCGCAAGGCGCAGGAAAATATTTGGACAACAGAAGAAATACCAGAAACGATATTTTCTAGTCATTATATTTCCAGAAAAAAAAGTTCTCTCCCGTAATACTCATAACACTTCTATCGCTGCCACAACCCTATCAGGAGGTAGCAGCTGAAACACTAGTTTCGGAAGGACTTATTTTGTCTACAGTTTGGCTGGAAAGAGGCAATCAATGAATATGTTCAAGTTACGTCTGACCAGCGGAAAATGGCTACATTGAATTTTAGTTCTAATTTTAAAATTCTGCACAATTTGTTAAGGAGTGAAGTGATTGGAAACATTTCAGTCACAAAAGGAAGAAATATTTACTATTAGTATCTCTTAGATTATAAGTTAATTAGAGACTGTTCATAAACTAATGATAGACTGGAACGGGAAAGCAATTTCACTGTCGCCTTCAATGGAACCGTTTTGACATTTGTCACAAGCTATATTGGGAAATCTCATCAAAACTAAGTGTATGTTGTTCGAATGGGTACTTGAATTGCAGAAATGCAGAAACAGTTGATGTAATTACTTCATTAAATGTATCCATCGTGACTTCTTGTGTTTTTACAGAAGAGGGGTACGTGTACGGAATTGACTGCTCGCTTTTTATCCCTTCCCCCACATTAAATGTCCCCAACAGTCCAAATAACCAACCAGTCAGGTTAGTCACTGAAATCGTTACACAAAAAAAAAGATGCATAATAATTGGGGAAGCACTGTTTATATTCCGGAACTTTTCGTAATAATGATTGTAATCAATATAATTTGTATTGTCGTTATGATAAAATATAAAGTTTTAATTCTGAATTAGTTAACATATTTCTTATGAATTTAGTTAATTACTTGTCAGTCAATATTTCCTGATTGGCTGAGATGGCAGTAGTTAAACCAGTGTACAAGGAGACAGAAATATTATCAAACATTCGGCCAATTTCACTGTAGTCAGCATTTTAAAACATTTTACAGACCGTATAGGTGGTTTATTAGCCATCTGTCAGCATATAACATATTGTAGAAGCTATAGTTTTAAGCTTCTGTAATGTTATGATATTGAAAAACTATTTACAAGTAAAGACAAATTACAAATACATACTGTCATCTGTCGAAGTAAGTTGACTATGTTAATCGCAAAATTCGGTTAATTAAATTAGAATTTTCTGATTGCACAGTAAAAAGCTGTGTAAGAGAAAATTAGAGCCGCAGCAGGGCAATATCCTGCATTAAGCTGTTAGATATGGTTTCACACAACGTTTCGGTAGTTTCGTCCCCAGATGGCTTGTTTCCTTTGCAGATGTTGAAAATATTGTGATAAACAAGAAATAAAATTTGTCTAGTTTTAGAAAGACATGAATAAATGATTTCTATCAAATTTATTGTGATTACACTTAGAATTATTTCCCTATATACAATTCAGATCCTGCGAAAGATTTGCAACAAACATGTATATAAGTTATGAGGAGATGCTAATAGCAAACGTTTGACAGTGTTAAATTTTTGTGAGTATTACCTGATAATAAATTAGCTACAACGACCTGTCAACAAAACGACTGAAACACGTGAAAAGATCTTTTGTTTTCAATGAGAATATTGTCATACATAGCCGACGTGAAATAAAGTAAAGGGTGGCATCTTTTGATGTCTTTGTGACATGAATGATCACGTTGGGAAGATAAAACGTACATAAAGTACGGCTCTGATATCACCTCTTGAACTAAACTGCCATCACATTTAATAATTACGGCTGTTCGTTATCGAAGAGAAAGTCGAAGGAGATAGCATTCCGTGCTGCCAGTTCAATAAATAGAACAGATTGCACCCAGTTTCTTGACAGTTTTGGTTATAAGGGAACTGAGAGGTTACATGAGGAAATATTATAAGTACTATTCACTGCGGTATACTATGGCACTGAAGTGGGTACTAATTCGGTAGTATTAGCTAAGTAAAAGAATAGTAAAATCGGTACACTGACTCACGAAGCCCCAAGTAGTGTGGACAACATTATAAAATGTCTATGTTAAGTCTGTTATGTCTGCTTCTTAAAGTAAATCAGTGCCTGAAGCATAAATAAATACAAGTTCCGCCTCTTCGTCAAGCAACAATTACAAATCCCGGCTGTGGCTGACACATCAAAAACTCATACATTCGACCAGCATACACTACTGAAAATCGTACAACTTCCTGGCAGATGCACTCGAAACGCCGTTAGAGTCTGAGAGAGCGCAAAGCAAGGTTAGAATCCAAATGGCGGCTCCACGACTAAGCTTACGCAAGCTCTTAGGGAAGTTCTGTTAGGGCACTGATTAGTAAGGGATTAAAATTAGAATAATTTTATTAAAACCTACTCACATTGCACAAGCAAATTAATGTCGTGTCAGGGACATAAGTGGAAAGGGGAACCAAGCCAGGACGTTACAAGTGGGTCAGGTTGACTACGCTGTCTACCGAGTAAGGATACGCATTCAGCAGAAAGGAGATTGCGACAGAAAACCATGGAAAGCGAGACAACGATATTCGTTAGCTTGTAAGATATGTGACAAACTGTATCTATTTCATAAGAGCACATAGCGAGGGGCCGAAAAAGCATCAAAAGCCTGTCAAGTGATTACAGTAGACTAAGGAGGGCGCTTTCGGTCATTATGATAGGAGCCTTGCGTCGCAGCCTAAGCTAGCTCCTTCAAAATACTGCAGCTCTCCAGATCTCGTCATGAGTTGGTCACTGGGATCGATGGCATTCGCATTAATAGTAACAGATTCCATGATCGCGATAATGTAGTGAATCTATGTCCTAGATGCTCCAGGACAGTCTATGAACTAGCCGAAGATGTGCTCAGGATGATGGCCTTCACCGGATGAACTTCGTGCTGCTCGCGGCCTTCCATCTACTGATAGAGAAACTGACTGTCTTTTGACAACGCCATATCGCGGAGTGCCACCAAATCCGGATTTCAACACGAACCCAAGTAATAAGGCTCCTTGTCGTTTACGTTCCTATTCAACATCAGGCGTCTTCGGGTGCTGAACCTACCAGGGGTAGGGAGGAGATACACACACAATACGACTACAGTTACCAGGTACATCACTGATGAGTCAGCAAGGATCACCGTTGAATTCGGATTGGGACCGAGTAAACTCCGGCAGCCAGGCCGAAACAGCCGCGCCTGCTCGCAGGCCATCCGCTGACGTCTTCTCCAGGGCGCGCAGCTGCTGACGTGACTCGACGGACGTCAGCTGGAGTCCAACATGCACCTGAATGAGCAACAGCCAAGGCTGGTGCGGAGGAACGTCGACTTGTAAATAACTGAACTCTAAGAATAAAATCTGCTCGGTTTTCAAGCCGCGTCAGTTCGAACAAAATTCTCGATCTTTCGATGGCTATCTCCTCCGTCATCGTCAGGAGTAAACCTACTGACTTATCGGGGGTCAGCGACACCGTGTGGGTGTCGGCCTTACTGTCTTGGTGTAGGGGTAAAATTTTCCTATCGTACTATGAAAAATGAAACAATCATATGGCATTGTTGGCCAGGATATCCCTTGCGGGTTCGGCCGCCAAGCGCAAAGCTTTTTCGGTCGGCGCCACATTGGGCAACTTGCGGCCGATTATGAGGATGAGATGATGATGAGGACTACAGTCTGCTACTGGAGAAAATCTCCAACCCAGCCGGGAATCAAACCCAGGCCCAGTGAATGGGAGGCTAGCATGTTACCACCCAGCTAAGCAGGCGGATTATCGTTCTATGACATCACTGAAACGACATAACTGTAATGGTAACTATGGAACGACTTAATTGGAGTGTATGTTGAAGATGTGGCTGTGGGACTTCATACCACCCTCCAATGGTGGAAGTTCAAGGTAGCTGGTAAGAGCGAATACAACTACAAAGGTACTGATACTGGCGGTCGTACCATGGACTTCACATATTGACTGGTTATGTCAAGACTGACACATTAATAGCGGCAATAAGAGGGCAATCGTTAGCCATGGCCCGAATCTGATTCGTCCAGGATGGTAAGAACAACAGGGGTGGCGGTGCCAGTGCCGGGGAGTCATGGTGGCAATGTCTTGTAAGCCAGTGCCTGTCGCGCAGGACATCCACTTTGTCATAGGGACGCCACGCCTTCTCTCGAATGGACATCTTTAGAGTTACCATGTTTGCTTCCTCGTGGAGGGTTACAACCCTCATTAAGGGAGTAGCATGCAGGCTCCACCGAAACACGTTATTCTGCAGGCGCTGGAGGGTATGCATACAGGAGGCACTAATTGTAGCCCACATGGAGGAGACATAGGTGAGGGAATGATTGACAATCGTCCAGTACAGTAGGAGCTTGGTGTCTGAGAACAGTTCCCTTCTGCTGAAGACCGGATACAACGATTTTATCAGCTTATGTCATTTTGGGTGACGTATTCGGCATGTCGATGAAAGAGGAGCTTATTATCCATCTGGACACCTGGATATTTAGTATACGGGGACCATGGGACTCAGACCCCTGCAATAGTGATGTTGTTGTGGAGGATTGGGTGCCATTTGGTTAAACAGACCGCCGTAGTTTTCGAGGTGCTGAGGACAATCTTTTTTGAACGACACCTGGTGACCGTTGCGTCCAGCTGCCTCTGAACAATGAGCTGGTCCATGTTGTGGCCGGTCGTATAGAGCGCCTTATCCTCCGTGAATTGCGCCAGGCGACAGTGTGGGATGACTGGCTTATCATTAACACAAATATTAAAAAGGGTGGGAGACAACACAATGCCATGTGACGTAAGTTCGAGCGTTTTCCCTGCCGAGTATCCAAGAAGGTTCCATCGTGGAGAAAACCATCCACGATCTTGATACAGGTGTCTGTCATGGTCGTCTATGTCAGCATTTTGTACACGAGATTGTCCTGCCAAATCTTGTCGTACGAGTTTTGCAGTTCCAGGATAACCGCTGGTGTCGACATGGTGGAGTTAAAGCCCTTACTGACATGTTCTGTGATACAAAGAACTTGGAGATCGGCCAACAGGTGGAAAGCGAATCTGAACTTTTCCGGACTGATTGTCCCAACAGCCGCCAGAAGCTGGCTATTCCGGTGGAGAATCAAAGATTTTAGAACTTTTGTCTTGGTATAAAGAAGGCTAATGGCCGCTGGCACCAGTCAGAGAGGGCCGAACAGACGCGTACGAGGAACGTGAGTTGGGCGCTCACAGCAGCTCCGGCCCGTCACGGGACGAATGACGTCAGGTGGCGCGAGGGACCGGAGCCACGTTTGGAACTGCCGCTCCCGCCTCCCTACAAGCGTTCAGCATCAGCCGTCGGTTCCTTTCGACATCCAAAGGCTGTCCCCACACCACACGTTGTGTGTATCCCTGATCTCTGATAAAACTGTTAATTCTAATCTCAGCTACCTCTTTTATAACGCAATGCCAGTATGATAACGCATGAGCCAATCGTCGCGTGTACTCAAACTCTATTTTGTGTCCGTTTTCCAGGCAATGTTCAACTATGGCTGACTTGAGAACCTCCCTTTGTTTAATATGTCTCTTGTGCTTTGCAATTGTGCGAACTATCGGGCCTATACAGGGTGTTACAAAAAGGTACGGCCAAACTTTCAGGAAACATTCCTCACACATAAATAAAGAAAACATGTTATGTGGACATGTGTCTGGAAACGCTTAATTTCCATGTTAGAGTTCATTTTAGTTTCCTCAGTATGTACTGTACTTCCTCGATTAACAGCCAGTTGGCCCCATTGAAGGAAGGTAATGTTGACTTCGGTGCTTGTGTGTTGACATGCGACTCATTGCTCTACAGTACTAGCATCAAGCACATCAGTACGTAGCATCAACAGGTTAGTGTTCATCACGAACGTGGTTTTGCAGTCAGTGCAATGTTTACAAATGCGGAGTTGGCAGATGCCCATTTGATGTATGGATTAGCACGGGGCAATGGCCGTGGCGCGGTGCGTTTGTATCGAGACAGATTTCCAGAACGAAGGTGTCCCGACAGGAAGACGTTCGAAGCAATTGATCGGCGTCTTAGGGAGCACGGAACATTCCAGCCTATGACTCGCGACTGGGGAAGACCTAGAACGACGAGGACACCTGCAATGGACGAGGCAATTCTTCGTGCAGTTGACGATAACGCTAATGTCAGCGTCAGAGAAGTTGCTGCTCTACAAGGTAACGTTCACCACGTCACTGTATGGAGAGTGCTACGGGAGAACCAGTTGTTTCCGTACCATGTACAGCGTGTGCAGGCACTATCAGCAGCTGATTGGCCTCCACGGGTACACTTCTGCGAAAGGTTCATCCAACAATGTGTCAATCCTCATTTCAGTGCAAATGTTCCCTTTACGGATGAGGCTTCAGTCCAACGTGATCAAATTGTAAATTTTCACAATCAACATGTGTGGGCTGTCGAGAATCAGCACGCAATTGTGCAATCACGTCATCAACACAGATTTTCTGTGAACGTCTGGGCAGGCATTGTTGGTGATGTCTCGATTGGGCCCCATGTTCTTCCACCTACGCTCAATGGTGCACGTTATCATGATTTCATACGGGATACTCTACCTGTGCTGCTAGAACATGTGCCTTTACGACACGATATGTGGTTCATGCACGATGGAGCCCCTGCACATTTCAGTCGAAGTGTTCGTACGCTTCTCGACAACAGATTCGGTGACCGATGGATTGGTAGAGGCGGACCCATTGCATGGCCTCCACGCTCTCCTGACCTCAATCTTCTTGACTTTCATTTATGGGGGCATTTGAAAGCTCTTGTCTACGCAACCCCGGTACCGAATGTCGAGACTCTTCGTGCTCGTATTGTGGACGGCTGTGATACAATACGCCATTCTCCAGGGCTGCATCAGCGCATCGGGGATTCCATGCGACGGAGGGTGGATGCATGTATCCAGCGCTAAAGGAGGACATTTTGAACATTTCCTGTAACAAAGTGTTTGAAGTCATGCTGGTACGTTCTGTTGCTGTGTGTTTCCATTCCATGGTTAATGTGATTTGAAGAGAAGTAACAAAATGAGCTCCAACATGGATAGTAAGCGTTTCCGGACACATGTCCACATAACATATTTTCTTTATTTGTGTGTGAGGAATGTTTCCTGAAAGTCTGGCCGTACCTTTTTGTAACACCCTGTGTAGATACTGCCGGATTCACAAGGGGCACCATAAACACCGGGCACACAATGAGGTATGTCGTCTTTAACATCGCGCAGCCTATCTCGTATCCAGGGGTGCGGGCCGGAACATTGATCTCAGTCCATGTCTCTGGAGTACACGTCCTAACTTCCTGCTCGTTGCCCCACACTATGGCAGGAAAGCTGCTGGGTTAGCTTCGGCAGGCAACGGTCATTGGCGGTTGGATCGATCGGTTGGTCGGTCGCGCACTGAGACACAAGATGACTTGTCCGGCTTTAGCGTCGGCGCATGTGAGGTCCCCACGTGAGTCCAGTGGGCCGCGCCGTATAGTGAGGGGTAGTGGCTTCGCGGCCGACACGAGAGCAACAAGAGTCAACCCACGACATCGGTCGGGCCGGTTCGAGCTGCGACGCCGTGAGACGGGAGATCGGCGCGCCTTCCTGCGTCCGTTGAAGCGGCTGGCAGCGGACGGTTCGGGAGAGCGTTTTGGGGATGCTGCGCCAGGTCTTCGCCAGAAATCGCAGTTTATTAGAAGTTAAGTGATTGGCGATACGTTGTTTCATTTACTCGTTAAATTCTACTTGTTTTCTTGGTGAGGTCACCAGCCGTTTTGCTTTGGGGTCGTCCCACCATTCTTCTCCGTTTGCCCACCCACGGGAAGGTGGTTGTTTATAAATTGGGTGGTCCGTTTTTCCCTTGTGGAGTAGGGGCGGGTTAGAGCAAAGTGCGGTTCGGGTTGATCGGTAATCTCCCTATCAATCTGTCGTACGTTAATAGCTGCCTCTGTCATGTTTGTCGGATTCGGTGTGTTAACAAATTTATTGCTTGAATTGTAATGGCCTATTCCTCAAATATGTTTTTATCTTGCCTAACATCTTGAGAGGCGGTATATGTGTACTGTAGAGTATGTTTGGCCAACCTTGTATAATTTTATGTAAGATTGCATTTCAAGGACTTTTATTTAAATGATCGTATTAGTATATAAAGTTGCTACCCTTCCATCGTAAGACTTTTCTTAGAAGTTAAAATCACGTTGCACCTTCGGTGGCAAGTTAATGTTTTAATTTTAGTGTTTTGTACCATTTCCATCCCTGCTACGGGGTACATAGTTTGTGTGCTTGTGTGGATTGTTAAAACTTTAGCTTAAAGTAATCTGGTACGTTGCAGATTTGCACCTGTGTAGTCTTTCAGAGGTTGTGAGCGGTCGTGTCTACGGCCATATCGAAAGGGAGCGGCAAGGTTCTCAGCCCGAAAGCTCATACACTCAAAACTTTGTTTCTTTCTGCCTGTCGATAAATTGTAACTTGATAATTAGAGGGTGATTTCTGCTTATAATTTTAAATCTGTTTCTTAAAAAAAAGCTTTTAGGAATAAAATTCCCATTTGTTAAAAGCGATTTCATTTTGTTTTCATAATTTACTACCTGAAAACTACTTCCACGCTCACATAGAGTGGTTAAATGTGTTAATGTTCTTGATAAATTAATGGTAAATAAAGTAAATTCTAAAGAAAAAGTTTTGAAAGTAAATTCAGGATTCATACCATTACGTCCTTTTGGTTTGTTTTCATTTTGTTTAGTATTTCAACAAATTTCTGTGAGTTTAATGAATGGAGACGACCCACCGAAAGGCCGCGGCCAGATTCCACGCAGACTGGGCTATGTGCTGTGAGCGAGACAAATTATTATGAAACTATCTACTCCGAACGCTTACTCTGAAACGTTTACTTGCGCAGCCCCATCAATTCTATGTACTTAGTGACACAGACATGGTATGTGTCACCGGCATCTCTTTGACCCATGAGTCAGGGTTAAATCGGTCACTACTCATAGACCAATAATCAAAGTCTGGCAGCAATCTAATTAATTTGAGAAGACACTCAGATCCGAATACTGAACTGGAAAAAGTACGGCCACAAGATAGCTTCTACTGGTTCTTAGCCGCTCTCCAGCATAAATGAAACAGGATAGCATTCTAGAATAGAAGACAAGAAAGGCACACGCAAAAACTCCACACTTCAAGATTCCCTGGAAACAAAATGGAAGTTATCATCATGTAACAAACATCGCTAAGTGCGTCTAGCTCACCAAACATCAGCAATCGGATATTTGAGCGCCTCACACTTATTGACTGGCAACACTCCCGCAACAAACTGGAATGACTGAACCCAGAATCCACGCCTGTACATGAGAATTCACTTTCGGGTCTCTCAACTTCCCGTTCTGCACAGAATTTGCTGATTACGAAGCTTCACCTTCTCCCAACTTTTGAAGTACACTGCGAAAACACCGACGCCGTCTGCGAAGGGACATAACTATTGTCTTGCGACCGAACAACGCTGCCGTCTGACAGTGTATTTCGTGGTGAGCTCAAAAATCTCTCCACAAAGTTATGTTAACAGTCAAACCATTCTCTCGGACAGCCTCCAGACCAGGATGTTGACGTCTCCGTGCGTCACTGAGCGACTCCAACGGTCACATGGTCACCCGTCACCTGTTACACTTTGCCTGTGTAATGGTTTCCACTGGCAAAGAGAAATTGACTTTCTGTGTTTCTTAAAATTATTGACGAAATTTAAAAATCTAAAATGCTGTCGTAATTTACTCATTGGGGCAACGGCCTTGCCACAGTGGTTACACCGGTTCCCGTGAGATCACCGAAGTTAAGCGCTGTCGGGCGTGGTCGGCGCTTGGATGGGTGACCATCCAGGCCGCCATGCACTGTTGCCATTTTTCGGGGTGCACTCAGCCTCGTGGTGCCAATTGAGGAGCTACTCGACCGAATAGCAGCGGCTTCGGTCAAGAATACCATCATAATGACCGGGAGAGCGGTGTGCTGACCACAAGTCACTCCTATCCACATCCTCCACTGAGGATGACACGGCGGTCGGATGGTCCCGATGGGCCGCTTGTGGCCTGAAGACGGAGAGCTTTTTTTGTAATTTACTCATTAAGAGGTAGAAGCGTATGGGGTTGTAGAAAAATATCCGCCACCAGTCACAATAAAAGGTTGTTTATTCGTCACACGACCGGTTTCGGGCTTGCGCCCATCTTCAGGTGTTTATACATTCATGTACATGTTTGTACTGTTGGAGATCGAAAAAGATGAAGCAGCATTATTACAGTTATGCTGTGGTGATAGTTTTGCCACTTAGTTACACACTTGCGGTCATTTTCATGTCCATATATCATTTTTACCCAGTATAGCTCCATATTACACTATTATGATGTGCACTCGTGAAATACACTATGTTTACATGGAGCTGCTTCATCTTTTTCGGTCTCCAACAGTACAAACATGTACATGAATGTATAAACACCTGAAGATGGGCGCAAGCCCGAAACCGGTCGTGTGACGAATAAACAACCTTTTATTGTGACTGGTAGCGGATATTTTTCTGCAACCCCACAAAGGAACAGTCACGGAGTTCGACAGCATCCACTATGGATAAAATTCATTTAGGTAGAACCGTATGTCAAAGTTATGTTATAACACCTTACGTTTCACAGTTAGAAACTAAGCATCTGCCTTGAAGCATCGGAGCTCACGGATGCAAATTACCCAGACAAAAAGTGTTTCAGAATGACAGAACTTCCAAATCCTTTGTATTCATTACCTCGCTTATACGCCTCACAAGTTTTGCTTTTGACGTTTTCATTAGTCTGTGGGTGAGTAATCAGAAACTAATAAAATTAACGTAATTATAGTTTCGTGTTTTGAAGGATAAAAGTTTTACATGTTTGACGTCAAATACAATACCGGCAAAAATTGGTGCACTGTTTTAGAGTCTTCCAATTCACTTGATTGTGGCAACAGTGCATACGGCGTACATGAAATGACTAGAGGCCAATAGCACAAGTGATTCTAAAGCACCAGGCACCGACCCATGCTGGATCACCCTTATTAGTACGCGGTGTAGCCTCCACTGGCGGTAATGGAGGCGGTGACTCTGGCATCCAGTCGACCCTGCAGATGGCGAATACTGTCCTGGTGTGTGTTATGCCACGCCTGCTCGACCTGTTAACGTAGTTCGGTAAGAACCGTTGGCTGTTGAGCCTCACGTCTATTCCTCGTCCCATCTATTCCACAAGCGCTCGACTGCAGGCAAGACGGCGGTCGTGCTGGTCAGAGAAGTTTCTGCACGTCTTGCAAAGCACATTTTTACTGGCACTGTGTGGGCTAGAACTGCAATGTTGGAATAACATATTACCTTCCTGTTTTAGGAAGGGTAAACTACAATCTGCACGTTCCGAGCGCTCGTGAGCGTCCCCTCCAGAAACACCGAGGTGAACCACAGCTGTAGCTTATCGCACCGTCGACAGTAACGCCTGTTTTGGGGCGAGTGTGTCTTGGACGAATGCACTTTACGAGACTGCGTTCACTAGGTCTACGTCGAACGCGCACTGAGTACAGGCAGAGTGTGCTTTCATGGTTGAAGACCACGGCGCGCCATTCCATCTTCCATGTGATCCATGACGACAGCAGTTGAGGACTGGATTGGATTGTTTGGGGGAAGAGATCAAACAGCGAGGTCATCGGTCTCATCGGATTAGAGAAGGACGGGGAAGGAAGTCGGCCGTGCGCTTTCAAAGGAACCATCCCGGCATTTGCCTGGACCTATTTAGGGAATGCACGGAAAACCTAAATCAGGATGGCTGGACTCGGGATTGAGCCGTCGTCCTCCAGAATGCGAGTCCAGTGTGCTAACCACTGCGCCACCTCGCTCGGTGCAGTTGAGGAGTGCACCTCGATGCTGGTGTAAGTGGAAAGTGCGTTAGAGGTGTGCGTGCCCATGGTACCACCGCTAATAACCGGTCCGCAACAGTTCGTGTTGGCGCGGCTGGGCTCAAAATCCCCATTACTTCTGGGGTACGTGTACGGTATGTCAATGTTGGCCTTGAAATGCGACAGTGCTGGCGGGACGTCCACAAACTCCTCTGCGGGTGTGAGAATGTTCATCTGACCACTGATACCTGCATCGTTGCACAGCTGACAAAGCACGTCCAACATGTGTGGAAATTCTCCGAAAGGCCCATCTCGCCACTCGCAGGGCGACAGTTTGACCCCTTTCAAACTCGCTTAGTTGGCTGTAGGCAGCACAAGTGCATCTCCGTGGCATGGTTGCGTATTTGCTTCACACATTTGTACCAAAATGAGCGTCCCCTACCAAACAGTATACACAGTTGGCGCCCCGGTAGCTGTGTCACTACACTATTTGTGCTGTGGTAGGTGTAAGATCTGCCACTGTTGCTCTTAAAATACGACAAACTTGGCGGGCGTTTGTGCCGCGAGGACGTCCAGAACCACCTCTACGAGTGTGGGGATGTCCAAGTGATCATTGATACCAATATCGTTGTACAAGTGACGCAGCACGTTCAACTTGTGTGGAAATTCTCCGGAAGGATCATTCCGCCACTCGGAAGGCCATAACTTGACCCCTTTGAAACTCGTTCAGTTGGCTGTAGCAAGCATGAGTGCATCTGTGTGGCATGGTTGCCTGATTCCTCCATACGTTTGCACCAAACAAAGTATTCTGCTCGTGAGGATTTCCTGGTGGCGGACGAAGTTACACTATCGGTGCATCTACTATCCCCCGGGGGTCATATGCCGTCATCAGGTCAAAATCGATTTTGTATTCCCAGATGTAATACTTTTTTCTGGAAGTGTACTTAACTCATTTGTAAAGTAATCAGTCGTTTGAATTTGTTTTGTACGTGGAACCTAGATCTAGTAGAGAATCAGGGGGTTGTATTGCGAAGAACTGTCTGAAAAACACTGCAAAAGTATCTAGCAAAGTTTCAAAGTGGCACAGAGATTCACACAGTGGTTTGAATTTTCACAAACGTTAAGATCGTGAACTTCACATGACAAAGAAAAATGGTATGCTATGACTAATGACTGAGAGGTAGAATTAGTCAAATTGTAGAAAAATATCAAGGTGCGACAACTACTCGGGATTTGAAATGGTTCAAACATAGGTACGTGTCTGGCTATGGGACTTAACATCTTTGGTCATCAGTCCCCTAGAACTTAGAACTATTTCAGTCAATCCACAGATGGAACAGCTTACAAAACACTGTGCGCCCCATTATAGAATATTATTCATATTTGTGAGAACTATACCAAAGAGAGTTTCAGAAGAGCAGCATGAACGGCCAAGGATTTGTTTATCTGGCGGAAGTTGGTCACTGAAACGCGGAAACACCTTTTCTGGCAGATACGCACATAAACAAAATGGTTCAAATGGCTCTGACCTCTATGGGACTTAACATCTATGGTCATCAGTCCCCTAGAACTTAGAACTATTGAAACCTGACTAACCTAAGGACATCACACACATCCATGCCCGCGGCAGGTTTCGAACCTACGACCGTAGCAGTCGTGCGGCTCCGGACTGAGCGCCTAGAACTGCTAGACCACCACGGCCGGCGGCACGTAAACAGACACTCCGCTCGCGCTGTGTGTGGCTCAGGGCGAAGCACCCTCTGACCTCGACTTTAAAACAGGGACGTCATGATTTTGTTAGATCATCAATGCTGATTTTGTTTTCGCTATCGACATCTGAACGGCGATAGTCGATAAAAACCGATCCAAAAGGATGAAGGTTTTCAACAACAGTAATGTTTTTGAGAAAAGTATATTATGTTGTTGACAAAAATCATAATTATGTTGCTTCTGAGAGCAGCCTTACACTCGGCGCTGCGAAGGTTCTATGTTTCTTCTCTCCTCAGCAGGGGACACCCGATATGTAATTCGCAAGGACAGACCGCAACGGTGAAAATTCTGCCATTTGGTAAAGCAATACAAACTAACTGGAACAAGACATAAAGACAAAACTAGTTCTGACTACTGTCCTCTTCCCCCTTGTGGGTACTTTCGAGAAGTTGAGAAACTGTTGAAGGATAAGTGCCATTATAAAATATGTTCAGAACGAGATTCGATTAAGTGACAAATATTATTGCACGTGGTGAGAGAAAGAATCGGTTTCTTGCGAAGTCCAAGGTCGATATTTTGCTTTGACATCGAAAGAGCAACTGATAATAGATGCAGAGGTGACATATCAAGCTAAAACCAAACAAAGGTCGCTACACTATGCATACATTGATTACCAAAAAGCTTTTGATAGTATACCCCACTCATGGTTACTACAATTATTGGAAATATACAAAGTAGGTCCTAAATTGATACAGTTCCTAAACATAGTAATGAAAAATTGGAAAACCACACTTAATATCCAAACAAATTCAAATAATATCACATCACAGCCAATACAGATTAAGCGTGGAATATACCAAGGAGACTCATTAAGTCCTTTCTGGTTCTGCCTTGCTCTGAACCCACTATCCAACATGCTAAATAATACAAATTATGGATACAGTATTACTGGAACATACCCACACAAAATCACACATCTGCTATACATGGATGATATAAAACTACTGGCAGCAACAAATGAACAACTCAACCAATTACTAAAGATAACAGAAGTATTCAGCAATGATATAAATATGGCTTTTGAAACAGACAAATGTAAGAAAAATAGCATAGTCAAGGGAAAACACACTAAACAAGAAGATTACAAATTGGATAACCACAGCGACTGCATAGAAGCGATGGAAAAAACAGATGCCTATAAATATCTAGGAAACAGACAAAAAATAGGAACAGATAATACAAATATTAAAGAAGAACCAAAATAAAAATTTTGGACAAAGACTAACAAAAATACTGAAAACAGAATTGACAGCAAGAAAGAAGACAAAAGCTATAAATACTTATGCTATACCAATACTGACCTACTCATTTGGAGTAGTGAAATGGAGTAACACAGACCTAGAAGCACTCAATACACTTACACGATCACAATGCCACAAATATAGAATACATCACATACATTCAGCAACTGAAAGATTCACATTAAGCAGAAGGGAAGGAGGAAAGGGATTTATCGACATAAAAAACCTACATTATGGACAGGTAGACAATTTAAGAAAATTCTTTATAGAACAAGCAGAAACTAGCAAAATACACAAAGCAATCACTCAAGTAAATACATCGTCTACACCACTGCAATTTCATAACCACTTCTACAACCCTTTAGATCACATAACATCAACAGATGCGAAGAAAGTAAATTGGAAAAAGAAAACACTACATGGCAAGCACCCGTATCATATAACACAGCCACACATCGATCAAGACGCATCCAACACATGGCTAAGAAAAGGCAATATATACAGTGAGATGGAAGGTTTCATGATTGCAATACAGGATCAAACAATAAACACCAGATGTTACAGCAAGCATATTATTAAAGATCCCAATACCACAACAGATAAATGCAGACTTTGCAAACAACAAATGGAAACAGTAGATCACATCACAAGTGGATGTACAATACTAGCAAATACAGAATACCCCAGAAGACATGACAATGTAGCAAAAGTAATACATCAACAGCTTGCCTTACAACATAAACTTATAAAACAACATGTTCCCACATACAAGTATGCACCACTAAATGTACTGGAGAACGATGAATACAAATTATACTGGAACAGAACCATTATAACAGATAAAACAACACCACATAACAAACCTGACATCATACTCACCAACAAAAAGAAGAAATTAACACAACTAATCGAAATATCCATACCCAATACAACAAATATACAAAAGAAAACAGGAGAAAAAATTGAAAAATACATCCAACTGGCTGAGGAAGTCAAGGACATGTGGCATCAGGATAAAGTTGACATTAGACAAATTATACTATCAACTACAGGAGTCATACCACACAATATCCACCAGTTCATCAATGCAATACAGCTACATCCAAACTTATATATACAATTACTGAAATCTGTAATTATTGACACTTGTTCAATTACCCGAAAGTTCCTAAATGCAATGTAACATATACCGTACAGTTAAAAGGAAGTGACGCTTGATCAAGGTCCGCATCAGCTTCCATTTTTAACCAGACATAACGTCTGAGA
Source organism: Schistocerca piceifrons (assembly GCF_021461385.2). Classification (NCBI taxonomy): domain Eukaryota; kingdom Metazoa; phylum Arthropoda; class Insecta; order Orthoptera; family Acrididae; genus Schistocerca; species Schistocerca piceifrons. The sequence goes on along the minus strand of NC_060140.1, from coordinate 28,746,823 downwards.
CAAGAAAGAAATGACAATGACAATGATGATAATAATAATAGTGATAGTAGCAGGTATAAAAAGAATTTATGGTTGTATTTATAGACGTTTTCAGGCATAGCGAGTTCTGTATAAAGGAAATTTAAGGAGACTGCACTAGCTAAGGATACTGGGAAATGAGGAGGACGTGGATGGAAAGAAGGACGTACAGGGGTAACGAGTGTGTACACGGACAATGGTAATCGTTATTGTTGCTTCACTAGATATGTTATTAACCGTCATCTGAAGCTGGAAATGTCGTACAGTTCTCTTATAATGCGGGAGATTATTCAAAAGGCTGGGTCGCGCTACTGAGAAGCCCTTCGAGAAAGCGGCTGAACGATGTAGTGTGACAGAAAGGATTTTACTCTGTTTTAGTTGCTGGGAACGAGTGTTTCTTTCGTGTTACTCAGAGAACAGCGCCAAGGTGGAGGAGAGATATGGGGAAAATGTACGTTGATAATAAGGCAGTAGAGGAGGGAGCTTATTGCACTCCCTGTACTTGTTTGATCGTAGCCAGTACAGCAGATGGTGGCGAAATATGATCAGTCAGTCGCACATCACAGATAAAACGAAAACAGACATTGTTAACTAGTTCCTAAGAAGAGCGTTGCAGGATAACATCACGGTAATCACTAATTTGCACGTTTGTACAAGCTTCTCTTTCAGGTCAAGAGGGAAGAGTTTTTTATATTTTTGTAGAAATGCTTATGTCTTCTTGCACACTGCAGATATCTGTCCAGCCCAGTTTCGAATTTCATCTGTTATTACTCCTAGACCATTTCTGAAGGAGAGAAGTCGATATTTGTCCCATTTACTGTTAAAGATGGTAGGAATTTCCGATACTTTGTGCCAATAAGCCTAGAATGACCAACCAGCACCATTCGGCTTCTGAATGGGACGAGCACATACCCTGCGCACGTGTTGACAGCGCGCAAAGGTCATTATTGAGGTTTTCGATAGCTGTCTTCCAGTTTATTAGTTTTGGGCTTGGATATAACTCCAGGTGAGCAGCGTGCATGTAGTATTTGCAACAGAAGAAGACTGAACTCACATCATTGGCATACAATTAAAAATGTATGGAACCTAATGCCGAACCCTGGGGGACACGCTATACAACTTGCCTGCATTGTGGCCTTATTGTGCCGGAAATGACGCATTGGTGGCGAAATGTCAGGTGCGAGAGAAACCATTGCATTGCACTGCACTGGCTTCTAAGTAGAAGTCGAAAGTGTAAAATTCATTAGCATCGATATTGAAACATCATGTATAATTTCACCATGTGAGGTAGTCGTGTGGTCTAAAGCGCCTTGACACGGTTCCCACGGCTCCCCTCATCGGAGGTTCGAGTCGTCCTTTAGGCATGGGTATGTGTGTAGTCCTTGGCTTAAGTTAGTTTGGGTAGTGTGTAAGCCTAGGCACCAATGACCTCAGCAGTTTGGTCCCATAGGAGCTTACAACAAATTTCAACAAAATAGTCCCGAAGCAACGATATTTTCCAAGTATCGAAGATTTAAGTTCACAGTGGCTTGCAGAGTTTCATTGTGGATGTTGGAACTAAGAACCATCGCAGGCATGTTAATAGGTCAGAAAGCGAAAATTTTATGACTATTGGGTCCCCGAGGAATACGTTCACCGACAGAAGAGAAAAGTAGAGTAACGTTGTTAGTAATTCTTCTGGGTTATATGGCCGTGGTCCATGGAATTCTTCTATTCCTAACGTTTCGTCCAATACTACGTTGGACATCCTCAGAGATATAAGAAGTGTGAATACGAGGGTAAAGGAGCATAAAAGTCTTTGCCGACTGGGAAAAATAGATAAATCGGCCGTTGCGGAACATGCACTTCAGTCAGGTGACCATGTAGTTAACTTTTCTGAAACTACAGTTTTAAGTGCTACCACGAACTATTATCCACGACTGTATAGGGAGGCTATTGAAAATTAAAAAGATGAAGATAATTTTAATAGAAGAGAAGAGGGCTTGAAATTAAGCGAGATATAGACAGTGGCGTTACAGAATTGACAAGTGATTTTTATCTATGACGGACTTTTATCGATAGTTACATTTTATCTTTGACCAGTTTTCTCTCTGCTACTATGTGCAAGCTGGACCACGCCCACTTTCCTCGGCATTTAGGCCGCTCTCCGACACTCGACTCGTCCCACGCGGATCCTCTATGACCTCATTCCTTTCCCCCATCTGCTCCTATTCCTCGAACATATCAGCATCCTCTACACCTCCCGCCGCCTTGACTCTCCTCACCCCCTGGTTGCTCCTCTCCTCTCCCATCCCCACCCCCTGCCACAACTTCACTGTTGTGTCCCCCCTACCCTCCATCTCTACACCCTTCATCTCCTTTCCCAAGGTGGCTTCCATCAACTCCCCCTCCCAGATGATGCCCTCTCTCCCTTCATTTATCCCTCCTAACAACTCTGATCCTCACTCCCCCTCCTTTCCTCTGTCCTTTTCCCAGGCTCCCTCTCCCCTCCTTCCATCCTCTTTTTTCCCCACCTCCCCTCTCTCTGCCCCCTTCTCTCCCCCGAATTGTTTTGCATCTCCCTCCTCTGCCTCTTCTCATCCCCTCTCGCATCTGCCCTGCCCCTCTCCCCCCTTATGAGTCCTCTCCCTCCTTGGTTCCCCACTTTTTGTTTTTTCCTCTCCTCCCTCCTTGTTTTTCCCCCTCCTCCAGCCCCCCCCCATCTGCCTTTGGCTTGGGAGTGTCATCTTTGTGCCGCCGTTTTCGTGCAGTATTTTACAGTTTTTACAGTGAGTGTTCCGTGTTGCGTCTTTTGGGAAGTGTTGCGAACGGCCATCATACTGTCGCTGGGTGTGATTTTTTATCTCTTGCGAACAGAAACCAGACTGTCGCCATGTTTTTTAATTCTGTGTTTACTATGTTACTTGTCTGATTCCTGTGTATTTTATTAACATTGCCAACCCCTTTTGCTTTCTGTTTCAACTTTCCGAATTTTTCCGCCGTTTTACACTTTAAGTCAACGTTTTATCGCCTTTTTCTTGTTTCTTTTCTTCTTCCGTTTTTAAAAAATCTGTAGGCAGTAGAGCAGCGTACTAAGCTGCTGTCAGCCCGCCTCCATCGGGGGAGTTGAAAATCAATAATAATAATAAAAAAAGCCCGACTCGTCAGTCGGCAGGACTCTGCAGGACCAGCCACACCTCTGAGGATGTCGAACACAGTATTGGACGAAACGTTAGGAATAGAAGAATTCCATGGACCACGGCCCGGAAGAATTATCGACAACGGTACCATCCGGTCGTGAAAGCCTTCATTGTATGAGTAGAGTAACGGTTGTTTCATCGAGAGGATGTGGGTCACTGGTAGCGAAAGAGAGAGCGCGAGCTGTCGCTTCCGCAGGCGGCTAACCAGAGGCCACCGGGTGGGCTTCGATTGATGGGGGAGCCTCCCGCCTGCTGGCCCGGCCGATGGCTATCGGTGCGCCTAATGAGCCGGCCGGCCGCTCTGCTCCCCTCGCCGCTGTGCCCAGGTCGGTGTAGTTTACGGCCCGGCCCGGCCCGGCCCGCCGATGAGCAGCCAGCCAGCTGCCCGGCGGACTGCGACGCGATGCTCGCCGGATAACCGGGCCCCTTCCGCCCGCCTGCCGCTCCATTAGGCGCGCCGGCTGCTCGCCGCCTTCACGCATCGACACGGCCGCCGTACGTCCCGCCGCTTCATCCGCGACCGAGCGGACGGCTCCACCGTCCGGCATCTGCCTGCCACTTCCCCCGTAGTCACGTGGTCGCGGCGAATGCCGGACATTTGCCACGTCGGACATTTGCCACACTTCCGCCTTCGGCAAGTAGCTTGAGTAGCGATCCCTCGTTCTACTTCTGTCCGCTTTCAAACCGCCGTCTCCACACCCTACTCGATACAACCAGTACGTATGGGACTTTCTTCTTAGACATCTTGGCCAAATACAGAGTTTCTTTTCCGAAATCGAAATACTTATAACTTTTGGGAAATGAAAGCAATACCGACGATTATATCAATATGTAATTAGTTCGGCCAACTATAAATATAGATCCCTCTGTCTCTACGGTAGCTTCCTTTCACGCTTACTGATTGCGATAGAAACAGTCCGTCGTCATGGGAGCAACAGGAAAAGAACGATGTAAAGAGAATGCGAATGTACGCTAATCATTTCTTTTTGATCACTGCCTACTTTAATTACTACAACTGCACGCCCAAAAGAAAATAAGGAAAGAAGAAATGGGTATGTGAATGTTTGAGAAGAAGAACGACATACTCCATATTAACTTATTCTCTAAAATACGATATCCCTTGCGGCGAAACATTAGTTAGTAAGGTGTAGCGGGACAATGTTCAGCCGGCCGCGGTGGTCTAGCGGTTCTAGCCGCGCAGTCCGGAACCGCGCGACTGCTACGGTCGCAGGTTCGAATCCTGCCCCGGGCATGGATGTGTGTGATGTCCTTAGGTTAGTTAGGTTTAAGTAGTTCTAAATTCTAGGGGACTGATGACCAAAGTAGTTAAGTCACATACTGCTCAGAGCCATTTTTTTTGACAATGTTCAAAACATGACTGAAAATACGTTCACTAAATAGAGATAAGAACATCTATGATTGACGTGTCATCTGAAATCGACGTACAATTTTAAAATGTTAGAAATAAGGAAATGAAGTAATACAGAATGCTGTGCTTGTAACGTACGTTGTTGTTCTACATTGTTTAGCTGTAGTATTCACAGGGTCACAGAGAAACATCCTAGGTTTTGAAGAGAAAAGCCGTAATTTTAATGGTCTGCACTACAACAGAAACAAGAAGCATAGCATAAGGAAAAATAATGTAATGTGTGTTCCAGCTCACAAGCGACGTTGGAGCAAATACTTCCTGTGACTTAGTATGGGCAGAGGTTATATTCGACAACGGGAATAAATTAATAACTGGCTCCATTTACCGACGGATGAAACAGTTGCTGAACAGTTCAAAGAAAACTTGAGTCTCATCACAATTATAGTTGGCAGTGACTTCAATCTACCTTCCGTATGTTGACAAAATACTTTTTCAAGCACTATTGTAGATAGAAAACAACTTCCGTTATTATCTAAATGCTTTTTTAAATTTATTTTGAACAATTAGTTCACGAGGCCGTTCAAATTGTGAATGGTTAAGAAAACACATTTGACTTCTTAGCCACATATAATCCCGAGCATAACGACGGATACAGGGATTAGTCAACAAATTTGGTTGGCGTCTTGCTAAGAGAAAGTCACCAATCCTTCCAATCTATGTAAGTGAAGACCATATGTGGGCCGGTCGGAGTGGCCGTGCGGTTCTAAACGCTACAGTCTGGAACCGAGCGCCCGCTACGATCGCAGGTTCGAATCCTGCCTCGGGCATGGATGTGTGTGATGTCCTTAGGTTCCTTAGGTTTAATTAGTTCTAGGCGACTGATGACCTCAGATGTTAAGTCCCATAGTGCTCAGAGCCATTTGAACCAACCATATGTGGCTTAAGTTCAAAGAAATAGTATCACAGCACTCGAGAGTTTCATACCAAATAATTTAAGAAGATACGGAACTGATCCCCCATGGTACACAAAACACGACAGAAAGCTGCTGCAGAAGCACAGAAAAAGGGAAGTATAATTTAAACGAACGCCAAATCTCCAAGATTGGCGAAGTTTTACTCAGGCTCGAAATTTGATGCGGATTTCAGTGCGAGATGTATTTAATAGTTCCCACAACGAAATGTGGCGGAAAATTCAAAGAGATTCTGGTCCTGTGTTAAGTAAATCAACGGAAAGGCTCAGTAAGTACCTTTACTGCGCGACACCGACGGTAATGTTACTGATGATAGTGTCACGAAAGTGAAGTTACTAAATGCAGTTCCAGGGGTCGGGTGAGGAGGTGCGGGAGACAAGGGACCCAACCCTTCGGAGCAGGTAAAATAGTGGCAGATGTCCGCTTCCCGGTCGCGGCACTGTGCGCTAGCCAGTTACCCGATGGCCGCGCATTTGTCAGCTGGAAGGAAGGGGTTCGCTGTGTAGCAGCGGGCATAATGCGATGAAAATTGATCGTTTATTCCGTCAAAGAAATATTTAACGATGCGGTTAATACACTGTCGTGCCGCGTCGACCAAGCTGTCTGGCGGCGGTTGAAACGAGCACGCGGCCATAACGACGTGCCGCCAGCTCCGGACGATATCGCGGAACGGGCACTGCGAGACATAGTTCCTCCAGGCGTTTAACACACCTCGACAGCTAAGAACTAAGGTTCTCGCTACACTTCAGTGTCTTTCGAGCAAGTAGTTAACCTCATTATGTTAAACGCACTGACAGCTACATATACAGAAACTAGGGATATTTATTTTTCACTTGAAAATATTGTCTCAGACAGAAACAGAGAGAAGCTTGCACTGCGCTGAAAAGAATCGAATTTCACGATCGATTGACTTCCAGAAGGCTTTTAACTCCATTACTCATGTTGTTGTTGTTGTTGTTGTTGTTGTTGTTGTGGTATTCGGTCCTGAGACTGGTTTGATGCAACTCTCCATGCTACTCTATCCTGTGCAAACTCCTTCATCTCCCAGTACCTACTGCAACCTACATTCTTCTGAATCTGCTTAGTGTATTCATCTCTTGGTCTCCCTCTACGACTTTTAGCCTCCACGTTGCGCTCCAATACTAAATTGGTGATCCCTTGATGCCTCAGAAGATGTCCTACCAACCAGTCCCTTCTTCTGGTCACGTTGTGCCACAAACTCCTCTTCTCCCCAATTCCGTTCAATACATCCTCATTAGTTATGTGATCTACCCATCTAATCTTCAGCGTTCTTCTGTACCAACACGTTTCAAAAGCTGTTAGCAGCTGTAATGGAGTGTTGTCTACTCCCGGGGCCTTGTTTCGACTCAGGTCTTTCAGTGCTCTGTCAATCTCTTCACGCAGTGTCATATCTCCCGTTTCATCTTCATCTACATCCTCTTCCATTTCCATAATATTGTTCTCAAGTACATCGCCCTTGTGTAGACCCTTCCACCTTTCCGCTTTCCCTTCTTTGCTTAGAACTGGGTTTCCATCTGAGCTCTTGATATTCATACAAGTGGCTCTCTTTTCTCCAAAGGTATCTTTAATTTTCCTGTAGGAGGAGAAGAATGAGATTACTGTTTAACGTCCCGTCGACAACGAAGTCTTTACAGACGAGGCACACCTCAGACCGTGGATAGACATGGAGGGAAATCGGCTGTGACTTTTCGAGGGAACCATCCCGGTATTTGCTTTAAATGATTTAGGTAAATCGCGGAAAACTTAAATCAGGATGACCAGACGCGGTTTCGAACCGCCGTCTTCCCGGATGGGACTCCAGTGTGGTAATCATTGCGCTACCGCGCTCAGTGGTGTGCTCTACGACGTCTTCACCACATAGGATTGGCGATGGATATCGAAAAAGTTCAAAGGAGGACAGTTAGTTTCGTATTACGTCTAATCAGTGTGGGGCATATGGTACGTGGTTTTGGGTGGCACTCGCTGAAAGAAAGCCTTTGTCGTTGCGACATCTTTTCATGAAATTTCAGTTGCCAGATTTCTCCTCCGTATCATAAGTGTTTTGTTGAGCCCACTCTCATTGGGAGAAATTACCATCGTTATAATTATAACAAGAGAAATCAAGCTCGCAGGGAAACATTTACGTGTTCATTTCTCTCATTGTGATGTTCGAGGGTGAAACAGTCGAGAAATAATCATTTTGGAAATTTGTGATGAGGTCATATGGGACCAAACCGCTGAAGTCATCCCTAAGCCTACACACTACATAATCTAACTTAAACTAACTTACACTATGGAACACACACGCTGCCCTAGGGAAGACTTGAACCTCCGACGGAGGCAGCGGAGAAATTATCTGAAAACAAAAGTGCCTCTGGCAAGCACCAGCATGTTTTCAGAGTACTTGTATAGATGTATAGATAAACCACTTGGCGATGAAATAAAAAAAAGAAAATGTGCCAGCAATGAACTTTATTATTGTACAGTACATGAAACTCCCGGATTCCGCTACTGCTGTAACCTCCGGTTTTCGTACATCGTTACACTAAAAGTAGTCCGTTTTTCTCTGTTTTCATCAACTTGCATTTCATTAAACCATTTGGTCTAGCATTGCTGTACGGCAAAAAATATCGTTTGTCGCGCAGAAGGACTAAGATCTGTGGTGAGAGGTTCGTGCTGTCGTTCAGCAATCGTGGGCGGTGGGTCATTGGCCGTGGTCTGGTGAATGCGAGAGCCCAGGCACTGGCTGAACTAGATCGCTCGGATCTCACTGGTAGAGTGCCGCACGGAATACAGACCTGCAGATCAAAGGGAACTCACGAGGATCACTCAGGAAGCCATCTTACTTTGTACTTTTTGAATTATCCTGGGCCTGCAACGTTATAGCTGTCTTGTATGGGCATAATATGTACAGTAGGCCAAAACGCTGCTATATTCAAAGACGTTTTATTAAGATGTTATTTAGTGGTGCTATTAGCTTATTCGGACTCTGTGGCCACAAGCTATTTCCTTAACACTTCGTTAACGCTGTCGTTGTCTAATACATTGTATTGCTGCGAGTCGTAGGTGCAGCGCAGACGAAATTGTTACTCTCTAGATATGTAATATCTTAGCAGTGCAATTTGCTGCTGAGAAATATAAGACCTATTTAATATTTTCCGTAAGTTTCAAGGCTTCAGTTGACAGGTAAGTCACGTACACACATGGTTAATAGTTGACGTTGTCGTCTGTGGAGTTGTGTGTGGTGGTAGTACTAAATTCTTTGCTGATGTTCGATGATGTTGTCTTTGCCTGTAATTTTTTTAAATCTGTAACACGTTCTATAGTACCAAATTTAGTTGTTTCTCTACAGTCATGTAGCAATTTAGTGGTTCTTCTATGACGTGTGTGCTAAGGCAAAATTAAACTATAACTGGTGAGTTATCAGGGTAGCTTAGTGTGAAGACGAAATCCAAGGATTATTATGCCACTGTCCTGGACAATATGATAACGCAATCCCAACCTTGTATATGCAGCTTTACTGTATGATTAAATGATGATGGAATCCTCTTGGGTAAAATATTCCGGAGGTAAAATAGTCTGCCATTTGGATCTCCGGGGGGGGGGGGGGGGGGGGACTACTCAAGAGGACGTCGTTATCAGGAGAAAGAAAACTGGCGTTCTACGGATCGGAGCGTGGAATGTCAGATCCCTTAATCGGGAAGGTAGGTTAGAAAATTTAAAAAGGGAAATGAATAGGTTAAAGTTAGATATAGCGGGAATTAGTGAAGTTCGGTGACAGGAGGAACAAGACTTTTGGTCAGGTGACTACAGGGTTATAAATACAAAATCAAATAGGAGTAATCCAGGAGTAGGTTTAATAATGAATAGGAAAATAGCAATACGGGTAAGCTATTACAAACAGCACAGTGAACGCATTATTGTGGACAAGATAGACACGAAGCCCACGTGTACTACAGCAGTACAAGTTTATATGCCAACTAGCTCTGCAGATGATGAAGAAATTGATGAAATGTATGATGAGATAAAAGAAATTATTCACGTAGTGAAGAGAGACGAAAATTTAATAGTCATAGGTGACTGGAATCCAACAGTAGGAAAAGGAAGAGAAGGAAACGTAGTTGGAGAATATTGATTAGAGCTAAGAAATGAAAGAGGAAGCCGCCTGGTAGAATTTTGCATGGAGCATAACTTAATCATAGCTAGCACTTGGTTCAAGAATCATGAAAGAAGGTTGTATACACGGAAGAACCCTGGAGATACTAGGAGGTATCAGATAGATTATACAATAGTCAGACAGATTTAGGAACAAGGTTTTAAATTGTAAGACATTTCCAGGGGCAGATGTGGACTCTGACCACAATCTATTGGTTATGAACTGTAGATTAAAACTGAAGAAACTGCAAAAAGGTGGGAATTTAAGGAGATGGGTCCTGGATAAACTGAAAGAACCAGAGGTTGTACAAAGTTTCAGGGAGAGGATAAGGAAACAATTGACAGGAATTGGGGAAAGAAATACAGTAGAAGAAGAATGAGTAGCTTCGAGCGATGAAATAGTGAAGGCAGCAGAGGATCAAGTAGGTAAAAAGACGAGGGCTAGTAGAAATCCTTTGGTAACAGAAGAGATACTGAATTTAATTGATGAAAGGAGAAAATACAAAAGTGCAGTATGTGAAGCAGGCAAAAAGGAATACAAACGCCTCAAAAATGAGATCGACAGGATCTGCAAAATGGTTAAGCAGGGATGGCTAGAGGACAAATGTAAGGATGTAGAGGCTTATCTCACGAGGGTAAGATGGATACTGCATACAGGAAAATTAAAGGGATCTTTGAAGAAAAGAGAGCTACTTGCATGAATATCAAGAGCTCAGATGGAAACCCAGTTCTAACCAAAGAAGGGAAAGCAGAAAGGTGGCAGGAGTATATAGAGGGCCTATACAGGGGCGATATTCTTGAGGACAATATTAACGAAATGGAAGAGGATGTAGATGACGATGAAATGGGAGACATGATACAGTGTGAAGAGTTTCACAGAGCACTGAAAGACCTAAGTCTAACCAAGGCTCCAGGAGTAGACAACATTCCATTAGAAATACTGACAGCCTTGGGAGAGCCAGTCCTGACAAAACTCTACCATCTGGTGAGCAAGATGTATGAGAAAGGCGAAATACCCTCAGACTTCAAGAAGAATAATATAATTCCAATCCCAAAGAAAGCAGGTGTTGACAGATGTGAAGATTACCGAACCATCAGTTTAATAAGTCACAGCTGCAAAATACTAACACGAATTCTTTACAGACGAATGGAAAAACTGGTAGATGCCGAACTCGGGGAAGAGCAGTTCGGATTCCGTTGAAATATTGGAACACGTGAGGCAATACTGACCTTACGACATATCTTAGAAGAAAGATTAAGGAAAGGCTGCCCTACGTTTCTAGCATTTGTACACTTAGAGAAAGCTTTTGACAATGTTGACTGTAATACTCTCTTCCAAATTCTGAAGGTGGCAGGGGTAAAATACAGGGGCGAAAGGCTATTTACAATTTGTACAGAAACAAGATGGCATTCGAGGGACATGAAAGGGAAGCAGTGGTTGGGAGTGGAGTGAGACACGTTTGTAGTCTCTCCCAGATGCTATTCAATCTGTATATTGAGCAAGCAGTAAAAGAAACAAAAGAAGAGTTCGGAGTAGGCATTAAAATCCATGGAGAAGAAATAAAAACTTTGAGGTTCGCCGATGACATTGTAATTCTGTCAGAGACAGCAAAGGACTTGGAAGAGCAGTTGAACGGAATGGACAGTGTCCTGAAAGGAGGGTATAAGGTGAACATCAACAAAAGCAAAACAAGGATAATGGAATGTAGTCGAATTAAGTCGGGTGATTCTGAGGGAACTGGATTAGGAAACAAGACACTTAAAATGGTAAAAGAGTTTGCTATTTGGGGATCAAAATAACTGATGATGGTCAAAATAGAGAGGATGTAAAATGGAGACTGGCAATGGCAAGGAAAGCGTTTATGAAGAAGAGAAATTTGTTAACATCGAGTATTGATTTAAGTGTCAGGAAGTCGTTTCTGAAAGTATTTGTATGGAGTGTAGCCATGTATGGAAGTGAAACATGGACGATAAATAGTTTGGACAAGAAGAGAATAGAAGCTTTCGAAACGTGGTGCTACAGAAGAATGCTGAAGATTAGATAGGTAGATCACATAGCTAATGAGGAGGTATTTAGGAGACTTGGGGAGAAGAGGAGCCTATGGCACAACTTGACTAGAACAAGGGATCGGTTGGTAGGACATGTTCTGAGGCATCAAGGGATCACCAATTTAGTATTGGAGGGCAGCGTGGACTGTAAAAATCGTAGAGGGAGGCCAAGAGATGAATACACTAAGCAGACTCAGAAGGATGTGGGCTGCAGTAGGTATCGGGAGATGACGAAGCTTGCAGAAGATAGAGTAGCAGGGAGAGGTGCATCAAACCAGCCTCAGGACTGAAGACCACAACAACAACAACCTTGTGTATATGTATACACACTCATATATATATTCATTTAAGTTAGAATGCTCACCATCAATTTTCTACTGCAATATGTAGCATGTCGAATCAGAATTGCATCTTTTACAAAGATGACGATAGAAGAACACGAGTGACAGTCCAAATAATAACGACCAATATTACCGCAGCGGTAGGCTAAGGGTCATTGTCCAAGCTTGTTTTCGATAACCAGTAAAACTGGGTAGTTTTCTGGCAATCTCGTTGTCCTCTCAGTCTCAGACAGAAAATTAAGAAGCAGAATTATAATAAGATGGCAACTGAACTGCAAAAGACGAACCAAAATCCTTTAAATTAACACACCAAGATCAGGATACGATATTCCTTTCTTTCTAAGGAGCATCATCACAACCGATTAAAGCAGTCTTTCAGTCGCTTAATGAAATCAAAGGGATATGGTACCTCATGAAGAATAGTACTTGTCTCGGAGTGACTGTTGACTGTGGCTGTAGCTGTAGCTATATGAGACAGTCTTATCGAACCATTTCCCAGTAACGTACTGAGCGTTAGAAGCCTATTAACAACAGAAATACATCACAGTTTCCAGTTGCCAAATACAGCCTTACGATGGAGCACAAAAATTTAATTAGAGCCGAAAGATATACTAGCTCAGACTTTAAACTACTGAGAATCATGGATGAGGGTATAGAAATTATGGGATGGGTGAGTGACGTTAACAGAGGGTCAGGCTACAAACTCAGAAGTGGGTAGAAATGGGAGTAGTAGGAGAATGGCAATATTAGCCAACATTGTGGGTAGCCTACATCAGGGGGAAGTATACATTCAGGGGCAAACTTATAGTTCTCTTTTGCTCTCAGGTCCTTAACCTATTGTTCTCGTAAATGGATTGTGGCCCCCTGGGGATAATTTATCATTCAGAGAAACCCACGCTCCCACCTTTTCAACCTGCCCTTCCTCCTCCCCCACCTATGTAAGGACTCCCATTGCTGGTACAAGCACACTTTTGATATCTATTTGATTGACTAATTAATTAACTCAATAAATTAAGTAAACCCCTTCTCGGAACATCCATAGCTGATATGAGCACACTGTACACTTCTGAAACCAATTTAACTGACTAAGTAATTAACCTGATAGATTAATTAATCCCTCCCTATTTGAAAAAACCAAAAGGACTCCCCTTCCCTATTGGTGGGAAAAAGTGAAAAAGGCTCAAATGATTGGCCATTTTGTGGGAAATGATTGTAATGTATGGAAAATTGTTTGAACAATTGCAGGTAGACAATATTGTTCATTTAAACAATTTATGGGATGGAAGACAATGAATGAAATATAGTTTATTTATTTATTTAACGAATTTGGCGGGAAATCGATTGGAGAGTATGAAATGTTGCTTAAACAATTTCTGGTAGACAAGCAACATGTGAAACATTGTTTATTTAAACAATGTAAGGAATCTGAACTGGTGTATAGAATATAGTTCATTTATTTGTGTGAAGAATTTGGCGGGAAATCGTTTGCAGTGTGTGGAATATTGTTTAAACAATTTAGACAATGTGTTGAATACAAGTTAATTTAAACAATTTATGGGATACAAGGCAGTGTTTGGAATATAATTTATTCATTGTTTAAGCAATTCATGGGGAAATTGACTGCTGTGTATGGAATTTATTTAAACAATTTATGGGATACAAGGTGGTGTATGGAATGCAGTTTATTTAAGGAATTTGTCAGGAAGTCTATTGCAATGTGTGGAATATTTAAAAAATTTCGGCGCTTTTTCATTCCGATCGCATAAGGAAAAATGTAATTACTCTCTCACAGATCACTTAAACATATCTCAAAAACTCTTTCACATCCTGCCACCTGCACAGGCTGCCTGAAGTCGTGACGCTCTGGAGGGAAACGCTAGCAGTCCCATCACTGTCAGCTGTTGGCTACTTCACACCTTCATGAAGTATCAGACTAATCTGGTAGCAGTCCTCTGCCATCACAAGTGGTCACATTGTGTTTCTACATGTGTGAACCAACTCGTCGGATTCCAGTGCACGCGACATGCCTTACTTCCAAAGCAAATGCCTGACTGGGAATCGATCCAGGAATACTATTGAGCCGGCCGGAATGGCCGATCGGTTCTAGGCGCTACAGTCTGGAACCGCGCGACCCCTACGGTCGCAGGTTCGAATTCTGCCTCGGGCATGGCTGTGTGTGATGTCCTTAGGTTAGTTACGTTTAAGTAGTTCTAAGTTCTAGGGGACTGATGACCTCAGAAGTTAAGTCCCATAGTGCTCAGAGCCATTTGAACCAATACTGCTAAAGTCAATAAATAATTAATTTCTGGCCTCATGATAGTGATCTGGGAATATAAGGCAAATGCAGTAGTTATTTCAACACACAAATTGATGATGTCACGGAACTAGTAGCAGATTAAATCGAAATAAACTTAAAAAGAAGGTTGTTGCATATAAACAGAGAGAGATCTGTAGTTTGCTTTGCAGGTAACATAGGAACTAGCATGGGATATTACACAATTACACTTTTTCATGTTCCCATGAACTCTTAACCGCTCCATCCTTTCTAGCGCACTTACAATTGGCACAATTCAAAAATTGCTTCAAGAGTTACTAAATCTGGTGTGTAAATCACATCTCGAAGATGTCACAAATTTTGCTTCGGAAGACATCCTACAGAAAATATTAATTTGATCGTTAATGTAGGTGTTAAATAATTTGCTTCAAACACACACACACACACACACACACACACACACACACACACACAGAGAGAGAGAGAGAGAGAGAGAGAGAGAGAGAGAGAGAGAGAGAGAGACTTAAACTACTCGAAATAAAAAGATCTACACTGTACAGCAGTTTGTGTGAATAAAGAATCGTTTTATTTTTTTGACAAGAAATTTCGTTAAATAATCCAAACCTATTATTCTTTGACATAATGATTGGAAGCAACGACATATGAAATGACAGAGTCTCAAATTTCGACATGATTTTAGCTGTAACGGTTCTGGAGTTCCCGATCCCTACAGGTCTGCTAAGTGTATTTACTTTTATAAAACTCCTGTAGAATTCCTAAGTCGACTGGTTTTCTCAGTTACATCAGGAAGATGAGGGGGGAGGGGGGGGGAGGAAAGAGTCTGTTGCATGATAGGATACTAACAACAACAAAAACCGCTGTGATGTAATGAGAAGCACTAAACATGATACAATTAGCCACGATCCAATCCGTAGTATATATCAGGGATCGCTATCAATCGAGAATTTGACGTCGCGATTGGGTTTATAAGGCAGGATAGAATGCCTAAACTTGTTCTCTCCACTGCATTAAGAAAGAGAATGGGCCTACTGTATAAAAGACAACAGAAAATACCTTTGCAACACAGAGTCTACTGCAATGCATTGGAAAGCACTAAAAACGAGAAACTTAAACCACGATCCACTCCATAGCACCAGCTGTCACATCTAGATGTTGGAGTTCGGTGAAACACTCATCATCCTGTGCACTCATGTCCCGAGGTCCACCTGCAGTGTGCCAGGCAATTCATACACTGCCAGTGCCAATAATGAGAGGTTAGTGAAAACAACTGCCACGGCTTAAGTCACAGACAGCTGTGGACGAGGATGTATGCTGAGTGCACCACTTCCTGTCATGGAGACCATCCGGGGATGAATGGAGGGCTAGGAATTCGAAAGTTATAAATATGTTCAGCGCAAAACCACCTGACATTTTGAATCTTCTCTTATGCAGAATACACATCCGCTTCTATCCACGCTCACCCAGCACACTGGTCACTTCACTAGAGCCCATTGCCTTGGGCAGGATCAGACAGGTCGGCGCATTATTTGTACCTAACCACCCATCACAGGCTGAACTAATCCATTACATGTGGGAGCTGAATCCTCATAGACACCCATGCCACTAGCTGCGGTTCACTGCAAAATATACAACTGCAGCATGGATGTATACAGCAGTTCAAACCAATTTCATCCCAACATACACCACCCAGTTTGAAAAATCCACTTTACCCTATGTGAGACAGCAATGTTGTTGACTGTAAACCTCAAATTTCACCGGAAATGTAGATTTCTGTCTTTTTTTTAGAAGTTATTTCCAAAGACAAGGAATTGGCGCATACAAATGTTTTCACATCGCTGAAGTACCATTGCTTGTTGTGAAAATCCTGTATCAGTATGGTGCAGGCTACATTTTCTCTAAGTATTCCCTCATCAGGTAGAAAGACATTGTTCCTAACCTGTCACAGTGTGCATCACAGGGTTGGAATATATTACTCGGTTTTTGCTCACGACTGAGTGATAAGAGCACTTCTACCTCTGTCACAAGATGCTTCCTCAATTTCGAACTTTCCCTTAAAGTAGCCAAATGCCTCGCCACATACAAAGTCTCTTAAGGTAACAACACATACATGTTGTAAATATAGGTTTGTAGTAGATATCCCTCTATAAATTCGGTAATACATCTGATTTTATAACGATGATGGTATCTCTGTGAAGACGGGAGATTGAAACTTCGTTAAAGGCTTTCGCCGCAATGAAAAAAAAAAAAAGTCTGTTTAGAGATGACTCACGAGTCATATCTGTGTCACCCTAGCCATCGCTTCCACCTACCAAGTGCCGTATCATGGAAATAAAATTGATAGGCTACTTTATTAAACTGATCATGGAAGTCACTCTGCATGGCGAGTAATTTTTAGTTTTACGCAGTAGGATTACACTCGCCAGGTAGCTCGAATGGGAATGCCTGAGGTGAATACGACGTTCTTTTCGAGGAACACTGTTGAGAACCGACATTTGAAGCTGACTGCTGAAGGATTCTACCTCCAGAATCATATACTTCAACAAGACTGTCACAATGAGTGTGTTATCGTAACCCTGCATAAAAAGCAGGCACACTTTCTGGTAGAAATACTGTCTACAATGTGGTATCAAGTCTCTCCATTGAACCACTTACTTGTGTTGGATCCTATAGCGATATTTTTTTTATAATTACAGCCACTGGTAAATCATATTCGTCCCACTCTCATATCTTGAAATGAGTCAGCTTTTTTAACCCCATCTGCTAAGGAAAACTCCAGTGTAGTTTTTAGACAGTCCCTCTGCCTCTTCTAACTGTTCCTCAGTCTCTGAACCCCCCCCCCCCCTCCCCCTGCAGATTTGTCCATGTGATTATTCCAATTACATGTTAACAGAATCTTCTGTCGGTTCTTGGTGGATCAACTTTATAATAAATGAAAAGCACCAGTTTGCTTTTGCTCCACAGTATTACTTTTATTGTGTGCACAAAAAAATAAATTGGCGCTTTTCATATTACTCCAATTTAAGTCACAGAGTTCTATATTTAAGACTTCTGCGTCCTGTGGAGGAACTAGGTCAGCTGAGTTAATGCAGCAACACAGTGTTTTTACCGCTTGATGGAAATGGGTACATGTTGTTGTAGCTCTGCCCAGTATGTGCGATGTGTAAGACCACCGCCAAACGAAGCTTTATCCTGCAACACAAGCAAGTAGAAAAGACTGTATGAGCAGTTACTGTGGTGTTTCTTATTGGGAAAATTAGGATCAATCCACATCTTACAGAAACTGGAAGATAGATCAGGATTCTGCTACTGCATTACAGTGCGTCTCCAAATTACATACATGTTCTGCAGTGACATCTTATGAAGTTATAAGGATTTGCTAGAGATATCTTACAGTCTTATCGCAGCACACCACACCCTTGGTAACTTTTCTCTTGCAAAGAGAAGTCATGGTCTGAGATTAGATTCTGTTACTCATGTGCAGGATAATGTTGCTGTTTCACCCTGATACTGTATCTCTAGAATGCCTCCTCTTTCCATTTTAAGGTGTGTATGTAATACCAACCTACTCTCCTCCTCGAGAAGACGCAAGTTTCTTCATTTTCCTCAGTACTCTTTTCATGGAATTTTTCACTTATGTTATGTATTCTGCGTCAGTTTCCATAATTTTAATACATTTTCGCGTTTTCACATATTTCACCGTATTTCCTCAATTTTTACGTATTTGACATCAATTTTTCGTGATTGTCCTAGGTTATCCTGGAATTTTACCGTTTTTTTGTCGTTTTTCACAGTTTTCTATATTTATATGATCAGACTGCTGGCATACTCAAGCAAAGTTTGATTTGTCACGAGAATATTTGCTCATCTTTTACACCAACCTACTTAAAAATCTAAGACTTGCCTTTACCTGATGATCCACATACAAGCAGTTTGCACAGAACGAACATGAAAAGAATAGTAGTAGTCAGTTTGTACATATGTGAAACAGAAGACTCGATTTATGTACCAGATGCGGCAGGGGAGTGGACTGTGTCGCATACATCTTCGTTTGTCTATAGGGGGGACCAAAACAGGTTTTTGATCGAGGGGTAAGTTTCATCTCACATAGGCTGGAAGTACTCTGGAACTACTGTTCATGATCGCTAGTGGAGTGTGCTCTAAGTCACACACAGGTTATACCACAGAACTGATACATGTCGAGAGAACAACGGAAAATAAATGGTTAAATTAGCGATAAATAATTTCTGCTATATCTCCCTCTCTCTACAATGCATAATAAGTCTACCATTAAATCAGGTCCCATTACAAACCCATCTCAACTGATCACTCGTTCCACGTTCTATCATATTTTAACGCAGATGCAAGTCAGCTTAGAGGCAGATGGTTGTCTTTTCCAGGAAAAGCATCAAAGACAGCAGTCAACTAGAATGTATCATTATTTCCTCAATAGACATACAGTAGAATGTTGTTAAACAAACCATATAGCAACTGTTTTTAAGACATTTGTTAGCTGACACAGCAAGGTTGTGATTGGCGAAGAGTACAGAGAAGCACATTATAAATATTGTATGGTAGGGCTTAAAACTCCTAAAATGTCCCCCACAGGCTCTAACACGTGATTCATTCTGTAGCTGTACATTGCAGTGCCACATCTGGTAATACAACGCTCTTTAGCTAAGGACACTTATTTGTCTCGCTGTCAATGAAAAATGACTGTCTCCCTGGTTCCCAGTGCGTCCATTTCAACGTTTTTCGTATTCATCTTGCTGCAACGTAGTTATTTCCATGTACAAGAATTGTCCTCCATCAGGCAGGACATATGTAAGTGCTCCCTCAAGTTCCCCCACATTTTGGTGCATTTTCTCTCATGTTATATGTACTTTTTGTCATTTTTCGTAATTTTATCGATATCACTTCTGCCCATGTGATCATGACATAGCTTCTCGTCACATATTCTAAAATTTCTTTAAATGTAGTACAGCTCTCAACGCCTAGCGCAATTGCACTGTTCTCCTGCTAATACAGTATAGAACAACACTGTACTAGAACGCATCCATCACCTGCATTCTACAGTTGCAGTGCCTTTATTCTGTTTTCTATATGTCTGTATTGGTGCATAAGCTGTGGATGGCCAATCAATTGAGTCTTTTCCTTTTTTCCCACCAATTTACAGGTGGGGAACGGGAGAAGGAAGGCTGGGGGTTTTCCCAGAGGAGGATGGGTTAATTAATTGATCGAATTAATTATTTGTCAATCAAATTGATATCAAAAGTGTGCTTGTATTGGCAAGGGGAATTGCCAGAGGAGTGTGGGAGGAGGAGGTGGTGGTTGAGGAGGAGAGGAGTGGGGGTTTCTCAGACAGATGGATTACCCCTGGGAGCTATAATTCACTTAGCAGAACAATAGGTGAAGGTCATGTCAGTCAAAGAAATGGATTATCGCTGGGGGTCATAATCCACGTAGCAGAAAAAAGGATTTGTAAATCAAAAAACAACAACAGGTTTGTCCCTGAATGTATACTTGCCCCCGTTGTAGGCAACCCACAATGTGGACTGATCCCGCCTCTGCCCTGCTGCTAAAAGGCACTTGATAGCCAGAGACTACATATTTTCATATTATTTGCATTGCTTTACATTTTCTTAGTATCCAATAGTGATTCCGATGCCCCAACCAGCACCAGTATCAATGTGGACAACAGATCAGGGGTAGTCGGAATTCGCACAAGGACCAATGTCCTCCCACGGAGGGCTCTGCAGGCGTGTCACGTGGCCCTTCCAATGACGCAACATTGTCCGCAAACACTACGGCGCCGCACTTGTCCGGCTGTTCTCGTTGTTCTCTGAAGACTTCGAGACGCGTCATTGACAGCAGAGTGTTTTTCATTGTGTGTGTTTACGTTTTTTGATTCGAATAATCCCCTGGACAGTTTGTGCACCCTTACGAAATGCGATGATTTTCGCTATGCTCTGGACTTTGCTTTTACAGTAGCTACAGGGGTTTGCTATGACAAACGCATGCTACAACTCAAATGAAGATTCTGTTCAAGCCTGCAGGTTGCGCTGTCGTATCTGATCACGAATGGCACCTGTGAAATGTGCCCGTCACTGGTGGTCGTAACAGTGTTCCGTGAAGTTTTGAGGGCGTTATGTCGGAGCTAAGTGAGTTGAACATGGGAAAAGTGTTGGTGCTCGTATCATGCACGCTTCTGCAACCACGGTAGCTTGGTGTTTCGAGAGGCATCGTATCCATGAACTACACCGCTTACAGTGAAAGTGGAAAAACATCATATGCTAAGTGGGAACTGTGTGTTGAGTGATCGTGACAGACGCTCACTGAAGAGGATTGTGACGAAAAATAAGAGGAAACCAGTTGCAGAAGTCACTTTGGAACTGAATGACGCAGTCTCGAATCCTGTCAGTACCAAAACAATACGCAGGGAGCTCCATAAGCTGGGAATTCGAGGCCGAGCTTGAACTCCAAAACCGTGCACCAGTGACAGGAAAACATATAATGAAGCCATGAAACTTGAAAAAAACAATTAAGTGGAAATGGTTATATTTGGCTCCTTGGAGACCATCCGCAGCGGTTAACGGAAATGTTCCCAAACGAAGGCGGAATTTTTGCGGGCGAGAATGCGACATGTCACCCGACCACAACTGTTCGCGATTGATTTGATTTGAAGAGTGTTCTGGATCATTCGAGCGAATGATTTAGCCACTCAGATCGCCCGACATAAATCCCATAGAACATTTATAAGACACAATCGAGAGGTAAGTTCGTAAACAAAATTTTGCACCGACAACACTTTCGCAGATATGGACGGCTATGGAAGCAGCGTAGCCTAATGTTTCTGCAGGTGACTTCCGAACGACATGCTGAGTCCATGCCACGTCGAATTGCTGCAGTGTGCCGGCCAGAAGGAGGTATCCCAGGACTTTTATCACCTCAGTGTATATTTTTTCACGTGAACGCTGAGTGAAGTAGATGATCTGCTCGATGTGTAAAGTGTAGTTGAGATGGAGAGAGACAGGGGGAATGCGTAGAGGCATCCTTCACGATGGAAAAATGACGCTGCGAGTGACGTTTCAGTGTTGGTGCCAGTGTAGTTCGTAGTCGCGAGGGGTACTACTACATCAGATAGTTACATTCGTGTTATGCTTTCCTGATGCAGAAACATAGAAACAGAATATGACACGGAAGAACCCACAATACTGAATTCAGTACGAACCTAATTGTTTCACTGTGGAGAACTGTAATGCGGCTCCTTATATCACAACGCCGAAATGATAGACTTTCAGATAAGTGATCGTGGAATGGAAAATCAACTGAAGTCTCTGAGAAGTGGAAAGGCATCTCGAGCGAATGACATATCTGTGAGATTCTAGAGGGTTGGTGCGGAAAAACGTGCTCCCCTTCTATCAGTAGTACATCGTGGATCACTGGAACAATGCACGTTAGCAAGTTATTGTAAAAAGAACATGTCATTCCTCTTTTCAAGAAGGGCCGTGAAACTGATGTACCTAATTTTCGGCCTATACTGCTGACATAAATCTGTTGTAGAATTATGGAACATGTTGTAAGCTCACATGCTATGCCACTTCAGAAGAACGAAAATATAGTCTACATAAACCAATATAGATTTCGTAAACAGAGATGATGCGAAACACAGCTCGCTCTGTTCCTCCATAAAATTCACAATGCCGTAGACGAAGTACCCCTGGCTGATACTGTGTTCTTCACTTCCGGATGGCATTCGGTAAAGACGTTTAGTGAGAAAAATACGAGCTTACCGAGTATCGGACCAGATTTATGACAAAATTCAGGACTTTTCTGTAGACAGAAGTCAATACGTTAAACGGAACAAAATCGATAGATGTACAGGTTATTCCAGTAGTATTCCATTTAATTGTTACATAACCGTTACTGGTTCAATGTAAGGCCTTCCAGAAGTGTTGGGACAAACCTCCAGAGGTTGTAGAGGGTGTCTTAATGAACAAATCTAGGATAGGAACACGCATCCGGAAATATCGTCCTACGATACTACGGAGCGTCGAAGTTGCAAACGCCGGAGCGTGCCACTAAGCCTTCGGCAGCAAACGTGATTTCATACGCTGAAAGAACGTAAGCGGAACGTCTCGCAGTGCCGTTTGTTGTACAGTGATCGCAACTGGTTGCCATGTTCTCCAGTGGAGTAGATGGGAGTAGCCAATGTGTAGACACGCATTGTCTCTAATGAATGCGATTGTTTGTTGCCTCGGTGAATGACGGTTTCGGATACGCTTTCCACCTGCAGTTTAATTTTTCTCCTGGAACCCATCTAAAATCTCCAATGTTTTTCTGTGTGCAGGAGAAAAAAACCACAGACGGAGACCTAGAATGAAATTTTCACTCTACAGCCGAGTGTGCGCTGATATGAAACTTCCTGGCAGATTAAAACTGAGTGCCGGACCGAGACTCGAACTCGGGACCTTTGCCTTTCGTGCTTGGGTGGCTCAGTTGGTGTAGCACTTGCCCGCGAAAGGCAAAGGTCCCGAGTTGGAGTCTCGGTCCGGCACACATTTTTAATCTGCCAGGAAGTTTCAGATGGAAACTTCTCATCTTTCGAGGTAAGAGAGAATCCCATTCGTAGCAGACAAAGTCTGTCTGCGGAACAGGTAGGTCCATCTTCTCACTGGCGACCGTGGCAGTGAGTCGCCATCACTGTATAACAATAACATTGCGAGACGTTCCACCTACGACCCATCAGCCTACAAGTCACGTTTGCTGGCGATGGTTTGGCCAACCGGCAGGCGCTGGGGCGCCTTTAACTTCGACGCTCTGCAGCGTCGTTGGATGAAGTTTCCGGATACAGGTCACTGTACTCGATTTGTTACTCAAGACATCCTCTACAAACCCTCGAAGTCTGGCAGAGCATTTCTAGAACACGCCGTATAAATTAAAGTGGAACGTCTGAGGAACCTGTAGCTTCATCTTCTCACTGGCGACAGTGGCAGTAGGTGGCGATCACAGTATAACAACATTAATGCTGGAAATACCGTGAGGCTGTTTGCAGAAGACTCAGTTGTGTGGAAGAAGGTGGCAACGCCGCAATAAAAAGAGCTGCAGAGGATCAATGATTGTGCAGGGATGAGCAGTTCACACTGAATGAAAATATATGTAACAAAGCCAACTATGCTATTGGTCAAAAATCACGGGAAACAGTAGCATCCGTGAAATACCTAGGACTAACCGACTCAAGCGACCTAGAGTGGAATGAGCACGTAAAGGTAATTGTAGCAAAAGCGTATGCCCCGCTGATAACAGACGTCAGGGAATGAAATTCACTCACGAGCGGAGTGACTTTCAAAATATTACGACCTATTGTTTAGAACTGTTCATCAGTTTATGTCCCGGTACCGTGTGCGATTAACAGAGGAGATAGGGAAGATCCAACGGAGAACAGTGCGCCTCATCACGGGAACGTTTACTTGCCGCGAAAGCGTTACAGAAATTCTCAACAACCTAAAATTTATCACTTACTGCTGAAATTCTGAGAGCGTAAGTTTGAAGAAGAGTCGGACAACATATCATTTCCTCTCACATACGACTCACGAACTGACAACGACCAGAGAATGAGGAAGATTAATGCTCACAATGAACTTTGTAGACCTCTGACCTTCCAACGCATCATTCGCGAATGGAATAGAGAAGAGGAAAATTAAAAGCGTTTAAGACTAACCCCCCTCCGACACACAGAGTTATGCGGTTTCTGGACTGTAATACAGATGTTGGATGTGGGAACTGTCGAAAGTATTGGTTTTCACCGCGACAAGTTGTAATATTTCTGGCTCATTCAGCCATCATATTAGGCTCCAGGAAGCTATTCCCAGGGCAGTGAAGATGCAAGAAGCAGCTATCAATCAGTCATTTCAAAATTATTAAAATCAAAGTATTACTAAAACAAAAGACTGACGATATTACTGCCGGCGCACTTCGGTGGCGTTCGGGTCACGCCTTGGCGCGCGAAGTGTCTAGGGCAGTCCGACTCTCCAGTTCTCACCGTCCCAGTAGACAGACATGTTGTCTGTTATAGCAGTATTTGTTTCATGCAATTTTATTCACTACAGTTCCGACCGTCGCTGGTTACAGAAATGTTGTCTGTAATAGTAGTATTTGATTCATGTAATTTTATTCTCCAGTTCTGACGGTTCCA
This sequence comes from Schistocerca piceifrons, assembly GCF_021461385.2. Classification (NCBI taxonomy): domain Eukaryota; kingdom Metazoa; phylum Arthropoda; class Insecta; order Orthoptera; family Acrididae; genus Schistocerca; species Schistocerca piceifrons. Next base: position 28,722,253 of record NC_060140.1, on the reverse strand, counting down.
GTAGACAGACGTGTTGTCTGTGGCAGGATGTATTTCATGATATTTTAGCCAGATATAATGACTGTGGAAAGATATGTTCAATACGTTGTAATCAAGAATGGTTTCTCATATCTATATCAATAAAAACGCGAGTGGCATCCCAAATGAGTTATAGTTTATTCGTAGCAGCAGTTCCTAGCGAAGTTAATTTCAGTCTCAAGAGAAAGAATCCACGACCTGCGTCCTGTTTTCTGCGCTGGGGACATCATCATCATCATCATGAAGACAGCAGGTTAGTGAAGTGTACAAGAACTGATGTATTCCACAGAGGGCAGTGGAAACAACTAGGCACCTCACGTGTACTGCATGCACAGTACAAGTGTGCTCAGTGACACGTCATCTGCAGTAATGCAGAGGAGGTAAAGAAGGAGGAAAGTATTAACACTATCCCACTTCTATTCCTTTTTCTTGCCGTAAAGTGCACCGAGAAAATTTAATACAACAAGCTCGGGATTGAAGATTCCGCGGTTGTACAAGCAATAACTAGAAGGGAAAATATTGGCTCCGGGTATGAAACCTGGAATAAACGGATGGAAGATATGTGTGCCAACAACATGCCCTCCGATATTGCCGTGCAACGAATCCCTAAACGGGAGATGAAACAGCGGTGAGACGGAGGTACGGCGTCGACTGGGCATCATCGAGAGTTTAATGACGAGTGTACGTTGGCACTGAAAGTATTGAAACGGTCACACTGAGCGACGGATTTCCGCTGCCCACACGACGCAGATGCGCGGACAGCCAGCGGAGAACCGCCGCCGCCGCCGGTTGCCATGGTAACGGCGCTCGGACAGGCTGGCTGGCTAGCTGTCGTCATTAATTACGTGACGTCACAGACCTCTGCACGCAGATCGGCTGCGTCAGCGCCCCTCTGGGAAGCGGCTGCCGGCCATTTGATCCTGCCGGCGGTGGCTCGACCTCGGCAGAGACAGAGACAGAGGGAAGCGAACACCGGCATCACGCGACCTGCAAACAAGACTGCCCAAATTTCTTTAATAACGCTAGTCTCATTTTCTGTCCTCCGGTGGAAGATGATGAACGTCTGAACCCATGCTCTACAAACTGTCAAGTGCATGGATAAGGTTACATCCTGCCGTGCCAAGTGCTCCGTGTTTAAGTTGCCGGTCATCTACACGGCTGTTCTTGCAATCCACAGTTAAGAGATCGGCAGGGGGTTCGTAGAACCATTTTCAAACTATTTCTCGACCGTTCTAGTCAATTGAGAAAAATAATACCTAAATCTCCTGTTCCTCATATTTTTTTTACGGTAATTGTTGCTTTCTAGGTAGGTGGGAGACAAAAATTTGTCGCATTCGGAGGAGAAAGTTCGTAAAGAAAATTTCGTAGAAAGATCATGCCGCAACGAAGAAAGCTTTTGCTCTAAAGACTGCCAACCTAACTCGCGCAAAATATCCGTGCCGATGGTACAAAACGAGCTGCCCTCCTTCGAACTTTTTCGCTGTCCTCCGTCAATCCAATCTGGTGAGGACCCCACACCGCGATCCAGTACTCCGGGTCCGCAGCTCGTGGTCGTGCGGTAGCGTTCTCGCTTCCCACGCCCGGGTTCCCGGGTTCGATTCCCGGCGGGGTCAGGGATTTTCTCTGCCTCGTGATGACTGGGTGTTGCGTGATGTCCTTCGGTTAGTTAGGTTTAAGTAGTTCTAAGTTCTAGGGGACTGATTACCATAGATGTTAAGTCACATAGTGCTCAGAGACATTTGAACCAAGTACTCCGGAAGAAGGAGGACAAGCGCAGTGTAGGCAGTCTCTTTTGTCCGAGGGTCGCTTGTTAAGCAAGAACAGTTTTTTGGTAGCTCGAGGAACATTTATTAATGAACATGAGCTTTATAGGAAATGAAAAGGTGAACGTTATTTTATTTTTATACGTAGTCAGCATTAATATAAAACACTTGCTCATTCGTTGCACCAGCTTTTACATAGTACCATCGCAGCACTCTGTCGCCAGTCCATTTAGTCACTTTCAGTATGCCACTACTCTCCAGTCGCCGTCCACCGACATATTCCTTAAGTTTTTGAAAAAGATGAAAGCCTGAGGGTGCTTGAGTAGGACTGTATGGTGGATGGTCCAGGAATTCGAACCGAAACCTGCCCAGGTGCCCTCTTCTCCATACTGTGACTAATACCGAACACTCTCGTGGAGCTGAGTGCCCTTTGACAGTATGTGAATGGTGCACCTGAACTTAAAAGGCTGTTTCACAATAACTCTCAGCATTTAATGTCACTCCTCTTGGCCGGTAGTCTACCAAAAGAACGCCTTTTCGTTCACAGAAAGCAGCGCCCGTGATTCTGCGTGCTGATGACTGTTGTTGGACGGAACATTTCTGCGTTTAAAAACCGGATGACGGGAAACTCCTCCCAGCCACTGGGACACGGCGGCAAACAGTGCAGCAGAACTAGATAACCAACACAGACAGAGAGTTAGAGCCGCGCGGGATTAGCCGAGCGGCCAAAGGCGCTGCAGTCATGGACTGTGCGGCTGGTCCCGGTGGAGGTTCGAGTCGTCCCTCGGGCATGGGTGGGTGTGTTTGTCCTTAGCATAATTTAGGTTAAGTAGCGTGTAAGCTTGGAGACTGATGACCTTAGCAGTTACGTCCCATAAAATTTCGCACACATTTGAACATTTTTGAGAGAGTTAGAACTTACCGGCAGAGTAGTGGTGGGGCACTTGCTGAGCGTGGCTCGCCCTGTATCGGCGTTACCTGCACCCTGCCTCACCTCTTCGCACAGCGGGTACACCATTAACATCGTTTTCCAACTCCAGTTACACGGGTGTAGTGTACGAGCGCTCGCCATCTCGTTCTGTCTTCATAGATCTTCTATTCCAGGACAGCTTCTCATTTGTGTCCGCTCTCCTCCACATCTGATATTACAGTCTATCCAGCGTTTTCTTGGTCTTCCCCGTGGTCTTCTTCCACGATGGTCAGGTTGAAGTTCGTTTTGGCAGGTCTTTGACTGTTCATTCTCATTGTGTGTCCATACTACTGAAGCCTGCGTTTCTTTATGACAATGATAACAGGAACTTCAATACCAGCCACTTTTCTGTTCACCTCATTCGTGATTTTGTACTTTCTAGTTGTTTGATTCATAGTTATAATGAATCTCATTCTGTTGCCTGAATTCTGCTGAAGTCTTTGTTTAGTAGGGTACACGTTTCTAAACCGTATCTTAGGACTGCTACAAAATAGGTGTGGTAATAGGTCACTTTTGCTTTTAACGGCATTTTATCAGGTAAGATTTCTTACTTAACTGTAAAGTTGGACGCTTTCTGTGTCCTGATGAGTATTTCCTTATTAATCGTGTTCTCTTTTGATATCATTCATTTCATTCCTAAATTTTTCAATTGTTATTCCAATCATTAAGTTTCTTCTGTGCTTTCGCTTCTGACTCTCCCCATACTACCAAATCATCAGCAAAAACCAGGGCATTTAGTTTTCTGTCTATTTTCTTGATAGATTTTGTGATATTGTCCATTAGTATTGCAAACAGGAGTGGCGATACGGTACTTCCTTATTGGACACCTCTCTTTGTTTCAAACCATTCTGATCGTCCGTTGCCTAACTGCAAACAGCTATAACACTTTTCGTGTTACATCTTGACTTTATCGATTAGGAACTTTGGCACCTTTAGGTCTTTCAAACTTCGCATACCTTGTTTCGAGGAACACTGTCATATGCTTTTTCAGTGTCCACAAATACAATCACAAAATTTATTCCATATTCCCAGTTCCTTACTGTCAGCATTCTTTCTGCAAAAATAAGATCGATAGTACCTCCGTCTTTCCAGAATCCACGTTGTTCTTCCTCAAGCAAAGGTTCTGCTATCTTTCTAATTCTCATTTCTATGATCTTTAACCGACTGAAGTGGCCGAGCGGTTCTAGGCGCTACAGTATGGAGCCGCGCGACCGCTACGGTCGCAGGTTCGAATCCTGCCTCGGGCATGGATGTGTGTGCTGTCCTTAGGTTAGTTAGGTTTAAGTAGTTCTAAGTTCTAGGACACAGATGACCTCAGAAGTTAAGTCCCATAGTGCTCAGAGCCATTTGAACCATTTTTTCTATGATCGTTTCTAACGACTTCAAGGTGTGTGACAGCGGCGTGATGCCTCTGTAATTTCCGCATTTTCGTCGATTGTTCTTTTGAAACACAGGGATGATCACTCCTTTGTTTTCTTCCCAAACCACTCTAAATAGCTAATTTAAGCCTAATACACCAGCTACCTTTATCATGTTTGAGCTGATATCATCAAGGCCTGTCAACTTTCCATTCCGCATGCTCTTTAATGCTGTTTCTACCTCACGCCATGTGAATGGGTGTCTGTTGGTTTGGACTTCATTAATTACTCTACAGTCGTTGATGGTTGTGTCGTCCCCATTTAGTAGCATGTTGAAATACTTTCTCATTTCATCACTGATCTCTTCTTCTGTGCGTGTTAAGTTACCATCATCTTTTTCCAGGGCAAGGATATTTAAATATTGATTACGTTTACTATTTAGTATTTCGTACAGAAAATTCCTACTTCCCTGACAGTCTTCCTCTATCCGTGTGGTAAAATCTTCCCAACACTTTTCCGTATCTCCCTGGATCAGTCTTTTTACAGCTAGTTTCCTTCTCCGTTATTCTTGAGCTAGATGTTCAATTGCTAGTTCATTTCGTCTATCATCTTTTTTCTATTTCTCATCGTTTAATTTTATTTTCAGTATATTCCTACCTTTTACTGCTGTCTTTACCCGATCATTCCACCATTTCCTTCTCTTTTGGTGTGGCACTCGTTTTTCCACGGACGTCCGTGGCTTCTCTAACAAATGTTCCTTTGAATAAGGACCTTTTCTTACCCTCTCTTCTCGGTTTTGGATAATTTGGGTGCTATTCGTGCTTTAGACTTCTATTGTCTTTCGCGTCCTTCAACAACCAAGTCTTTGGCATTCTCCTGTATTTAAATTTTGGCACTTCAACATCTTTTAGGTCTGCTGTTAATACACATTACTCCCAAAAAAATGCAGGCACACACTGGGTATAACTTTCAGAGTGGGTCCTTACTTGATAAACAGGCCAGGCGCGACTAGGGCTCGGGCTCTGACGGTTCCTACAAACTTAGTTATGTGTATATAGAGAGAAAGTGCATGCATCACGGGAATCGTGACCAAGAGATTGTAGAATGTCTGTAGAATGTCTTTTCTGTCTGCTCGTTCCTGAGAAAAAGGCATTTTAACAGTCGGACGGTCGGACAAGACAACAAAGTGATCTAGTAAGTGTTCTGTTTTTACGGACTGAGATACGGAACGCTCTAGTAGTTTTGTTGCATATTCTAACTGTTCTGCCAACAAAACAGTCTTTGGTTCATCTTCCACACAACATTTTCTATGTGATGGTTCCAATTCAAGTTTTAATTGTAATCCATAGATATTAATGAATCTGGCAATCCAGAAAATTCTATGATTTATCAAGTAACAGCAATGTAAGAGATTCTGTTTACTGCTGCGGAAGGTATGAAACTTTTTATTGCTTAGAGTAAATTGCTGCTTTTAACACCGTATAGATACCTTGTACAACTGATTTTGTAGTTTCTTTTGATCTTCTAGTGACTTTAGTAGAAGGTAAATGTCAACATAATCGGTAAACAATGAAAGAGAGCTGCTCAGATTGTCTCCTAATTTGTTTGCATTCATTAGCGACAACAGAATGCCTAAAACACATCCTCGGCCGACGCCAAGTATCACTCCTGTTTCAGCGACTGACTTTCCATCAGTTACTACAAACTGTTACCTTCCTGACAGAAAATCACGAATGCAGTCGGACAACTGCAACGCTACTCCAGAGGCACACAATTTGATTGCAAGTCGCTTGTAATTAACGGTTGCAGAGGACTTCTGGAAATCTACAAATATGGAATCAATTTAACTTCCGCTGTCGACAGAATTTTGTGTGAATAAAGAGCTAGATGTGTTCTACAAGAATGACATTTTCTAAATCATGGCTGACTGTGTGTCAATACATCGTTTCCTTGAAGGTGTTTCATAATGTTCGAACGCAATGTACGTTCCTAAATCCTATAGCAAACAAATGTCAGTAGTGATGTGGGTCCGTAATTGAGCAGATTAGCTACTTGTACTACTACTTCTACTACGCCTTCTTCTACGACAAAAATCAAGAATGTCGCATTCAGGCACTAGAAATGAAATTCCTGAGACTGGTTAAAGGTTGTACAATAGAAGAGAGATTAAAGAATAAAGATTTTAAAGACGAACTAAAACATTTTACTCTGTATGACAGAATTGTAGGGTATAAGAAAAAATGGAACGAACACCTAGAAAGAATGGAGAGTGACAGAATCCCCTTAAAGGATAGAAAATGTAAGTGTCACGCAAGAAGGAATAAGGAAGACCCCAGAAACGATGGGTACCGTAACAGGCATTTCCGTTGAATACCTGAAGAGTAGGAGCAGAAAAATAACTAGACTTCTATTTCTTTTCTTTTGCATTGGTGTGATCTGTGAAACTTTCTAGTCCTTAGATACAGAACTTTCGTCGAGCTAACGGCTGTGTAAGATTCCTGAATATGGAGCTATTGCATCAGCATGCTCTGAAAGGATTGTAATTGGTTTTTAGTCGGCACCAAAAGACTTGCCTTTATTATTGAGCGACTTAAGACGCTTCGCTAGACCATGCCTGATTACATCTTACAAGGGGAGGCCGCCAATTGTGAAATTCAGATTCGATTCATACTGCGCATAATAAAAGCTCATGGCCAGAGGTGTAATGTGGCAAAGCACCAAGATGCACTTCTCAACCGTTGTCGAGAAAACCGAGTTAAAAGAAACCGTTGCAGTGAAATACTCTCTACGATTAATAGTTTTCTGCAGCGTCGTGGCGCAGCGGTAAGCACTCGGGTTTGTAATCCGAAGGTCGCCGGATCGAATCTCGCATCATGCAACCTTTTTTTTTGTATCTGTTTTTTGTAATTCAAATGTATATATATATATATACACACACACACACACACACACACACACACATATATATATATAATTCCCGGCAATCAGTTGCAACAATTATGCATATAATAAGTTGTTGAAAGTCGTTTCTCGTGGAAAAACTGGCGACTTCGAACATCATTATGTTTTCCGCAAATAAAGTTGTATTTCACAAATGTTATTAATTGTCTTCATAATGTTTACCACGTATAGTTAACGGAAGACGTAGAAACGATATTCCGAAACGAATATGTATAGGGCAAGTAAAACGTTCGAATTAGAGTAGAGACCCCACGAACACAAATTTGCTGTGGTAGGTATGAAATATAAACTCCGTTACTCGCTCGTTACACTTGATGGACAGATGTTGAATGGGCCGAAACGAGCCGGCACATAACAGCGTAGTTGCATGCTAACTTCGAAAGAAGGTAGATGCGATCCCTAGCGCAACTTATAACATTGTTGAAAATCAGTGCGGACGTGAGAGTTTTGGTACACCCTGTCAAACAAACGGAAAAATGGAGGCGGTACAATTGGAGAGCGATCCGCCTTCTCCAACATGCATTAGCAATTCATCAATAGTATATTGCGCTTTTATTATGCGCAGTATGAATCGAATCTGAATTTTATATATATATATATATATATATATATATATATATATATATATATATATATAATTTGAATAACAAAAAACTAATAATGAAAAAAAGTTGCATGGTGCGGGATTCGACCCGGCCACCGTCGGATTACGAACCCAAGCGCTTACCTCTGCGCCACGACGCTGTAGGAAATTATTAATCGTAGAGAGTATTTCACCGCAACGGTTTCTTTTAACTGTCGATTTTCTCGACAACGGCTGAGAAGTGCATCTTGGTGTTTTGCCACATTACACCTCTGGCCATGAGCTTTTATTATGCGCAGTATGAATCGAATCTGAATTTCACAATTGGCGGCCTCCCCTTGTTATTAACTCATGTTGGCAGCTGTTCTTGATTCGAATTTCGGAATATTTACTACATCTTCCTTGGTTGAAGTATTTCGGAAAACGTCAGTTTGTAACTACGCTTTAGTGGTACTGTCGTCGGTAGCAAAAGCCATCATTATAGCACAGTGAAAGTAATTTTTTGTCTTGTTGCTGGTGTAATTTAAGTATTACCAGAATCGCTTTGCATTGTCAGCCACATTTCGAGACAGAGTTTTCATGTGGATAGTATTAAAAGCCTTTAATTGAACTCTGTACTAAATTTCGAGCTTCTGTATAAGATTTCCAATCTTGAAGATTTTGCGTTTTTAACTTTGGAATATTTTCTTTGTTGATTCTGGAACCAGGAAGGATGTGTTGTGTCTCATATTAATTTGCTTAGTAGTTTGGGATGAATGGAGTCTTCATTGCACTCCATCTTCAGGCCACGAGTGGTCTACCGGGACCATCCGACCGGCGTGTCACCCTCAGAGGAGGATGCGGATAGGAGAAGCGTGTGGTTAGCACACCGCTCTCCCGGTCGTTTTGATGGTATTCTTGACCGAAGCCGCTACTATTCGGTCGAGTAGCTCTTCAATTGGCATCGCGAGGCTGAATGCACCCCGAAAAATGGCAAAAGCGCATGGCGGCCTGGATGGTCACCCATCCAAGTGCCGACCACGCTCGACAGCGCTTAACTGCAGTGATCTCACGGGAACCGGTGTAACCACTGCGGCAAGGCCGTTGCCTTTGGAGTCTTCAGTGAATGTATATATTTTACCTTTATTTTTGGTGGATGCTACAATATTCAGTCTCGCTGTAACGACTTTGTGGCCCCTCCATACGCCATGAATCTCCCTACTTGCTCAGGATTATTGTTGTTCAGAGGTTTAGTAGGTTACCGCAAACATTTATACTTCGAGTGGGCTCCTGAACCAAAAAATCAGAATAATAGTTATTGACGAAAGCATTTATAACAATTTCCTCTTATGTTTTATTCCGTCACCGATTCTAAACATGTAATTTTGCCAGAATATCAACAATATATTGACGTCACCACAAACTACAATTTTATAAGTTGGGTAGCTATTCTTTGAACCTTTCAAAAACTATATCTTCTGAGTGATAGGAGGGGGCGGGGTGAGGCCGGTGAAAGGAATCAGTTACTAATTTATTCTGGTTGTCGAGTATAACATCCAACCTCACTACCCCACAGCAAATATCTACTTCAATTTCACTACAAGATAAACCACATGTAACTGCAACAAAAGATGTCAGTAGTGATGTGGGTCTATAATTCAGCAGATTACTTCTACTACTACTTCTACTACGACTTCTAGTACGGCAAAAAATCAAGAATTCGGGCACTAGAAAACTAGGGGTATTTATTCTATCGTATCTGAATAACGTTAGGTTCTCGGTAAAGAGAGGAATCAATTTATCCCCAGATTCAACCAGATTTTAGTACCTATTACGAGCATCGGTAACTCAGTTACGACAGTTTACAACTTTAATCCAGATGTGTCATAGGTCTACACTCACAGGCGCTCCTATTGTACCCTTTGGGACTGAATCTCGATTTGAACTTCCCTGAGACATTCTAACTAAAAAAATAAAATAAAAATTCTACGTCACACAGCCCCCACTAAACATGCAGCCATCTCCTGTGTGTAATGAACCCCTATTAAGCGGATCCCGAAACCTCACATGACGCAAGTCAACGAATCTGTAGCTTACACAGTCGCACAACTGTCGGAGCCTCTGATGCACACAATCCACTCTGCTCTGTATAAAAAGACCACAATCTGTTCTATCAACGATGCCACAGATGGCAAACTCCACTTTCATCTTACAATCAAGACTGGCCGTCTCTACCACTTCAGGTAGCTGCCGAAAACCAGAGAGGAACTCCTCCAAGTCAAAGCGACAATACTATTAGTAGCGATATGAGCCAATATCTGCAGATGGCTGGGTCCTATTCTCTTCATGGCAACCAGAAAGAACCATTTCACATGTGGATGACGCGCTCCGGTATGCATACTGAATACACAGTGGACAATTTTCCTTCCTTGGCGACCATGTTATTAAGGGACCACATTACGCACCGAAAACTGGAACTCCATCTACCAATAATCCCACCCTCTGTGACTCTCCGGAGCTTGCAGGCTGAAAGGACTCCTCTAAAACAGGACAATCGACTGCAACACCACGGGATCCTTATCAGCCATGGCACCTAGAACCTATCTGTCACGCAGACCACGGAAGCCTTTCTATTGGTGAATCAGTCTTTCAGTGCCTGCAACACCTTCATATGATCTTCGACTGTACTCTGTTCATCATGAGAATAAACCTGATGTAAACATTACACCATGTATTCTTCCGTGTTTGCTTGGATCTCATTAGATTTCGTTTCATGTGGAGCGGAAACCAAGCTGTGATCAGGACAACCAAGTACGATGATAAGGATACGCATTATGTTTGGTTACAGACACACACACTGAGCGATAATGCGGGACAACAGCTTTACCGGTGCATTTCACTTGGCCAGCACTGGCCAGCCAGCGGTCCAACCAATCTGCAATGATGTTAGTAGCTGCAGTTCAGACGTAAAAACGGACGAGCAAAGAAACAATATAGCTTCGAATGTCAAATTTTAAAGAGAATGAAATAATATTGGGAAAAACTGCAGCGCTACCGCGCACTTTCTAGGTGACCAGACGGAAAGCATAAAATGCTCCCGTTCTCACCAGACACAGTATCCTAACTACAAACAAGGGTGATGAAAATTTGTAATTTAAACATAGGGTAACTTTCCTGAGCGATCTGTGTGTAATGAAAAAGCATACTGCAGGGATTTCATCATACTGTTGACTACCGAAGTCTGATAATTCTTATCTCCTTTCGAGGAACATATTTCAGTTCTGGAAGTGTCCCATGCTACGTTGATAACGAGCCTATCAACAACAGAATCCAAGGAGCCCACCAGGCGCCGCATTTTCTGCTCTTCTTTTAAGACATCCCGCCAGCGTTCGACAGTGACATGCGTAAAAGCTGCGTGCGTTAGTTCCAGTACGTCTGGCAGCTTAACAGTCTTGCTACTTCTCGTGCCAAATCCCGTACCTTGGCTCCAGATGAGTTCTGTTGGGTTCACATTGTAATGGCACAGTGGCAAATATAAAAATGCAGCATTTTTATGGTTTACTCGATGCTATGAAAATGATTGTTTTACATGTTTCTACGATACTTATGTACGTCTGTGGTATAAAACGATGGACAAAGTACAAATGAAGAGGATTTGGTTTCTAATTTTTGCCTTAAAAATTTAATTGTTACGTTTTCTTAATTTAAGCAATTTTTATTAACAGTCTTCCATAAAATATCGATAACTGAGAATTTGTTTTTGAAATGAAAACAGGAATTTCGCGTGCAATATGCAATTAGAAACAAGAAGACGTGCATTATTCACAAAAAGTGACGAATTTTATAATTAAGAAATGTAGGTATTTCAAAATGAACTAGAAAGAAAAATGCCTCAGGTGAGTGAACCATGAGCAGCACTTGGTTAACAATCTGTTACGCCACCGAGTCCGCTACGCATCCAATGTGTAGTTGTGCCTCAACTGCATGTAATACAGTCACTCGGAAAATTCAAAGCCAGTTATCTCTGTAAATTTATGAAAAACGTTAAGAACAATCGATTTCTCGGCACTTTTTAACAGTGTTCCGCTACGGAACAGGAATCAGCCTCTATCATTTTTTCATACTGCGCATCAACTTGCGACAATCAGAGCACAATACTGAGAGGCTGTGACCGTAAACTATTTTTGACATAAAAACCAGTAGCTAAAGCGTGATTAAGGAAAGCGTTTATTTTATTTATTTATCGTATGGCAATACAGACACATAAGAAGGAAACGCACAAATCACTAATATAACAAACTTTAATAATTGCAAACAAACATAACTAATATAACAAAGTTTCAGGATTACAAACAAACATCAAGTCTATTAATATAATCTATCGACTCTGGAGTTGCGGACAGGAAGTCGTCGGGACTTCCATGATAGGCTCTTCTGGAACACTCTTCAACAATGTGGCTGATGGTCTGACTTTCTCCGCAGTCACACTGAGGGGATGGTATTTTACCCCATTTATACAGGGAGTAAGCACATCTGCCATGAGGAGTTCTAATCCCATTTAGAGTGGACCATGTTTTGCGTGGTAGGTCAAAACCAGGTGGTTTTTGTGTGATGCAAAGCATGTTATGATTTTGCCTTGCGTTCCATTTTTCAGACCATGTGTTTGTGATACTGAAACCTTCTTGTACACAGTTGCTTGCTGTTCTTGTTGGCGGGTTCCTAGATCTAAGCCTATTAGTGTTTGCAGCCTCAATATCTTGGTAGATTGGCAGGCTTCGATTTCCCATGATGTTTTTGTATTCACGTACAAGGGCGTCAGTACGTCGCAGATGTGGCGGGGGGATGTGGCTTAATATTGGGAGCCATTGCGTTGGAGTGGGTTTCATTAGTCCAGAAATCATCCTTAGAGTGTTATGCAACTGGGTTCAAAAAAAATGGTTCAAATGGCTCTGAGCACTATGGGACTCAACTGCTGAGGTCATTAGTCCCCTAGAACTTAGAACTACTTAAACCTAACTAACCTAAGGACATCACAAACATCCATGCCAGAGGCAGGATTCGAACCTGCGACCGTAGCGGTCTTGCGGTTCCAGACTGTAGCGCCTTTAACCGCACGGCCACTTCGGCCGGCTATGCAACTGGGCATCCACCTTTTTTACATGTGCGCTGTTTAGGAAAACGTTAATGACTGTTGATATATTTAAATATCTAAAGGTTTCATTTAAAGTAACTTATTACTAATATATCTAATACATAAGTAGGACCTACTTCGAAGAGCGTAATAACACCAGTGTGCTACGGCTTCTGACCAGTCATCGCTTTTGTGTTTGTTTACATCAGGTTTATTCTTATGATGAACGGAGTAGAACTTGGGTGACGATCAACGTAAATGTTAGCAATAACCAGACCGACCATAGCAGTGGAATGAATGGGTGACACGTGACGCATGGGATGTGTTGGATGCCCCTTGAATCCACATTATATATGCCCTCGGCAGCCAGACACAGTGGTATGTGTGAGCTGCATTTCTGTGAATGTGTTGTCTATTTCCGATGAAGGCTTTCTCGCCGAAAGCTTATGTGTTTGTTAGTCTTTTTATTGCGCCAGCCTGCGACTTAACATTTACGCTATATGGTGAATAGCAATATGGCATAACAACAGCACTTCTAGTTTCTCTGTCACCATACAGTGATCAGCTGGAACACGATGACCATCTTTCTAATAGCCGGTATGTCCGCATTTGGCACCGATAACAGAGACAACGCATAGAAGCAATAAGGCCTCGGTAGTTCGCTAGAGGGCGTTGGCACCACATCTCCGCACAGAAGTCACTTAATTCCAGTAAATTCCGGAGGAGGTGAGCGATGACTTCACTTTCAGTCACATCCCACATGTGTCTGATCGTGTTCAGATCTAACAGACTGGGGGCCCAGCACATCAGCTGGAACTCTCCACTGTGTTCCTCGAACCACACTTGTAGCATGGTGCATTATCTGGTTGAAAAATGCCACTGCTGTCGGGGAACATAATCATCATAATGGGATGTACGTTGTCTGCAACCAGTGTACGATAGTCCTTGGTCGTCACGGTGCCTTGCAAGAGCTCCACTGGACCCATGAATGTCAACTGAATATTCCCCAGAGCATAATGGAGCCGTCACACCCTTGTCTCCCTCCCTCAGCACAGATCTTAAGGAGATGTTCCCTGAAAGACGACGAATTCGCGCCCTCCCATCGACGTAATGAAGAAGGAATCGCGATTCATCAGATCATTCAACACTCTGCGCCAACGTCCAATGTCGATGGCCACGTGCACAATTCAGTCGTAGTTGCCGATGTCGTGGGATTAACATTGGCCCATTCATGGGTCGTCGACTGCGGATACTGATCGTTGCGAGTGTTCGGTACACTGTGTGGTCAGACGCACTTGTACTCTGCCCAGCTTTAAAGTCTGATGTTAGTTGCGCAAAACATCGCAGCATGTCTTGTTTTACCAGTCTGCCCAGCCTAAGACACCCGGCATCTATAAGACGGGTGGCCGCGCAGTCACACGAAGTCTGCAGGTGGTTTCACTTTGGTTTCGCCACGTGCTGAGAACGCTCACCACAGCACTGCTCGTTGCGTGGCTTCCCCATTCTACACACGAGCAGCACGCTCACTGATACTGCATGCACCTCAATGTGTGTCTGACCAACAATCATCCCTCGGCAGGTGACGCTATTGCCATCTGGACGGGCTTATATCGATAGTAGATCCGTAGTCATAATGTTCTGGCTGATCAGTGTGTGTCACTGCCACCTCACACAGTAAAGCTCCTACATGTCTGTGAAGATTGTTAAATTCGCGGGCCACGCATCAGAAAAACGCGGTGCGAAACACAAACAGCCGCAATAATAACACGCTAGATGACACCAGAAACCTTATACGTTGTCATAAAATATATAAAAATGCGTGCGAAACTGTCAGGACTTCCGTTATAATGAAAGTAAGTGCCTTAAAACGTGGTAAGCAAAGGGGAAAAGGCTGAAATAACCAAAATCGTGAGTAACAAGACAAATAACGTTAGTTTCGAACTGAAATGGGAGAGAATCAGAAAATACAAACCGTATGTTTTTGTTTTGCTGACTACAGGCTGGTTACAAACCAAGCCACATAAATGCAACTTATTAGCATCACCTAGTTATGTTGAAAACTGCATAAATATTGACTATCAAGACGTGTATTCAACGCCTAATTTTCGCCACAACACCGAAGTGGCCGTGCGGTTAAAGGCGCTGCAGTCTGGAACCGCAAGACCGCTACGGTCGCAGGTTCGAATCCTGCCTCGGGCATGGATGTTTGTGATGTCCTTAGGTTAGTTAGGTTTAACTAGTTCTAAATTCTAGGGGACTAATGACCTCAGCAGTTGAGTCCCATAGTGCTCAGAGCCATTTGAACCATTTTTTTTTTCGCCACAACAAAAACATGCAATATTTCGTGTATTGTTTAGCTGACATGTGCAAAGCCACA
Source organism: Schistocerca piceifrons (assembly GCF_021461385.2). Lineage (NCBI taxonomy): Eukaryota > Metazoa > Arthropoda > Insecta > Orthoptera > Acrididae > Schistocerca > Schistocerca piceifrons. Next base: position 28,707,113 of record NC_060140.1, on the reverse strand, counting down.
CTGATACCTGATTATCACTTCTTCATACGTATGTAAGTAACCTTAGGTTTAAATTCAAACGTAACTGTCTTACAATTGTTTCAAACTGGAAAACAAAAACGTCCCACTGATGATATGACGAACAGTACTTAAACGTGTTTGGGAAAGGAACCCAGAAATTTGTGGTACGTTACTATGCGACCAAACTGCTGAGATCATCTGTTCCTAGTCTTACACGCTACTTGATCCAACTTAAACTAACTTACGCTAAGGATAACACACACACCCATGCCCAAGGGAGGACTCGAACCTCCGACAGGGGAGCCGCGCGAACCGCGAAAAGGCGCCTCTGACCGCGCGGCTACCCCGCGCGGTATGTTTGGGAAAAGTAAAACAAAGTTTCTATCTACACTGAAGATGACGTATATCTGTGATACATGAGAAACTTACGATTAAACTGTAAAAGCGCCTGATGACTGTTCCAAACGAAACGAAACAAACGACAATGGCGATGCAGATGGTACACGTCTACGTTAGATAGTTAGAGAAACGAGAATCTATGCTTCGTAAATGCTCAAGCACACGAGAAATTTAAGATTAAACTACAAAATCACACACAAAAAGCTAAATAAGTTGTTTGCTTCTGCTTACAATAAAACACAAACAAACGTTCTCGCTCCTAGTGTATAGTTAGTCTAATACTGCATTTGTGTTGCGTATCGTAGTGACGCATAAAGGGCTGTATTAAGTTCTCTTTAGTGATTGTCGAAAGTCGGTAGGTAGACTTTCGCGTAATAGATGACGTCCATCCTCACGCGTCACCCCATTGAGGTTTTCCAGTATTACGGTGACGCTCTCCTGTGCGGCGAGCAAACATCTGACCATTCGTGTAGTCCTCCTCTGAAAACGTTTATACGTCCTATCTGGCACAGCTTTCGTACGTCTGAGAAATTCGTCGCACGACTGGTGTTCAGGTAGTCCCCATACTGGACAGGCTGCATTTCCGCAGTGTCTGCCATCGGTTCACTCCCTGACAAAGCCTGTGTAATTATTCCATTTAATTGTTTATCTATTCACACTATAAAGCACTGTGCAACAATTCCTCAGGATAACCCATCTGTAGCGAAGGAGATTATATGTAGGTGAGTAATGTGATATGAAAAGGCGATATGAAAGACATGAAAGTATATCGACTTCATTTACGAAGTGCAGCATGAAGTCCTGGCAAATGAAGAAGACTCAACAAGAAGCAGAAAATTATAGTTACACCAGTATGGTCCGTTAAAAATCATATCGAGTTCTGTAGCATACCTATAGGGTGTAAAAAGTATTGGGGTTTCCAGCTTATGAAGCAGATGGCACATTTCAAACGGTATAGTATTTACGTTTCAAATGGCTCTGAGCACTATGGGACTTAACTTCTAATGTCATCAGTCTCCTAGAACTTAGAACTACTTAAACCTAACTAACCTAAGGACATCACACACATCCATGCCCGAAGCAGGATTCGAACCTGCGACCGTAGCGGTCGCGCGGTTGCAGACTGTAGCGCCTAGAACCGCTCGACCACACCGGCCGGCATTTACGTTTCAAGTGACATAAATAAACAATTTGTAAAAGTGTAAAGACCCTAAGTTCTCATCTATTTTTGCACGCAACAAATATTCGGACTCTTTAACAAAACGAAAGCGGACACCTAGGCTATTGGTTTCTAATGTCCCTGCTAAAAGTTATTGAGCTGACATGCATCACAAGTATTTGTAAGCATGGAATAGTGTTCTCGTACATAGTAATTATACTGAGAAAAATGTTTGAGCACACGTTATTGTGTTAGCGTCAACATACGGATATGGCTGAAAATCGTGATGCTGTAAAAAATGGTTCAAATGGCTCTGAGAACTATGGGACTTAACATCTGTGGTCATCAGTCCCCTAGAACTTAGAACTACTTAAACCTAACTAACCTAAGGACATCACACACATCCATTCCCGAGGCAGGATTCGAACCTGCGACCGTAGCAGTCCCGCGGGTCCGGACTGAGCGCCTGAACCGCTAGACCACCGCGGCCAGTGTGATGCTGTAGCTTTTACTTGGGAAGAACAGTAAAACTTGGGCTTACAATACCTTAGACAAAGCCAGTCGCTAATTGTCACTGTGTCTCTAAGTAAAGAGATAACAACAGAACAGATAAAGAAGATGGAAACAGTAACATTATCAAAAATTTCTTTGTAGCCAATATTTTGGAGCATTCGTCATGAAGAGGCTTCTTCAGGAAGCTTTCGTATGCAGTAAGATGACTTGTGTATCTATATCTGCCCCCTACAAGCCACCTGACGCGGAATGGCGGAGGGTACTTCATGTACCACGAACTCTCGCGCTATCCACGACCGTTTTTCCTGTTCCAGTCGCGAATGGCTTGTCAGGCGAACGACTCTTTGTCAGCCTCCGTGTGAGTTTGAATCTGTCAAATTTTACCTTCAGGGTTTCTTCGCGAGATCTAATAGGAGGCACCAATAGACCGGTGGCGTCTTGTGGAAATGTTCACAGAGAACTGCACCGCGATGCACAACGGCTCGTTTGCAGCGCCTGCTACCGGCGTTGAGGGAGCGTCTCACTGACAGTTCTGTGCTTCAATTCATGACGAAACGCTGTGCTCTTCCTCGGACCTGCCCTGCTTCCTCTAGTCTAGTCTTTACGTTCTCCTGCATAGCCATACGAAGGGGCGCACTGTACGTGGACTGCTGTCTGAGTTACTAGTCCTTGGAAATTTGTGTGCAGTGTTTCGCGGGGTCGTTGACGCCCACCTAGAAGCGTCTGACAGCACAGGATTCCAGCATTTCCGTAGAAGGGTCCCAGACCGAAGAGCACCACCCACACATCGATCGAACGAGGGTTTCCATCAGCTACCGGTGCCTCCGCAGGCCGCAGTGTTGGCATGGCAGTTGCTACTCGTCTCCCGCAGCCAATAACGACACTTTTGAAAAGTCTTAGCCAGGGGACATTGGCTGGTTAAGTAATTGTCAGCGTCAATGAAATTCACCAACAGCCGTGTTCTTTAAGATATTGCTTTATTTTATTGTGAAGGCTACCAGTTTCAGCTTTCATTATGCCATCTTCTGGCCCCATACGCACCTATCCCAATAAACGACCATGTGGAGCGCCATAAGTCACTGGATATTGTGTATTCAGTCGTTATACAACTGCTTCATTCGAATGCGTGATAGGAACAGTTGCTGTTTGCTCAGTGTACATACACTCCTGGAAATTGAAATAAGGACACCGTGAATTCATTGTCCCAGGAAGGGGAAACTTTATTGACACATTCCTGGGGTCAGATACATCACATGATCACACTGACAGAACCACAGGCACATAGACACAGGCAACAGAGCATGCACAATGTCGGCACTAGTACAGTGTATATCCACCTTTCGCAGCAATGCAGGCTGCTATTCTCCCATGGAGACGATCGTAGAGATGCTGGATGTAGTCCTGTGGAACGGCTTGCCATGCCATTTCCACCTGGCGCCTCAGTTGGACCAGCGTTCATGCTGGACGTGCAGACCGCGTGGGACGACGCTTCATCCAGTCCCAAACATGCTCAATGGGGGACAGATCCGGAGATCTTGCTGGCCAGGGTAGTTGACTTACACCTTCTAGAGCACGTTGGGTGGTACGGGATACATGCGGACGTGCATTGTCCTGTTGGAACAGCAAGTTCCCTTGCCGGTCTAGGAATGGTAGAACGATGGGTTCGATGACGGTTTGGATGTACAGTGCACTATTCAGTGTCCCCTCGACGATCACCAGTGGTGTACGGCCAGTGTAGGAGATCGCTCCCCACACCATGATGCCGGGTGTTGGCCCTGTGTGCCTCGGTCGTATGCAGTCCTGATTGTGGCGCTCACCTGCACGGCGCCAAACACACATACGACCATCATTGGCACCAAGGCAGAAGCGACTCTCATCGCTGAAGACGACACGTCTCCATTCGTCCCTCCATTCACGCCTGTCGCGACACCACTGGAGGCGTGCTGCACGATGTTGGGGCGTGAGCGGAAGACGGCCTAACGGTGTGCGGGACCGTAGCCCAGCTTAATGGAGACGGTTGCGAATGGTCCTCGCCGATACCCCAGGAGCAACAGTGTCCCTAATTTGCTGGGAAGTGGCGGTGCGGTCCCCTACGGCACTGCGTAGGATCCTACGGTCTTGGCGTGCATCCGTGCGTCGCTGCGGTCCGGTCCCAGGTCGACGGGCACGTGCACCTTCCGCCGACCACTGGCGACAACATCGATGTACTGTGGAGACCTCACGCCCCACGTGTTGAGCAATTCGGCGGTACGTCCACCCGGCCTCCCGCATGCCCACTATACGCCCTCGCTCAAAGTCCGTCAACTGCACATACGGTTCACGTCCACGCTGTCGCGGCATGCTACCAGTGTTAAAGACTGCGATGGAGCTCCGTATGCCACGGCAAACTGGCTGACACTGACGGCGGCGGTGCACAAATGCTGCGCAGCTAGCGCCATTCGACGGCCAACACCGTGGTTCCTGGTGTGTCCGCTGTGCCGTGCGTGTGATCATTGCTTGTACAGCCCTCTCGCAGTGTCCGGAGCAAGTATGGTGGGTCTGACACACCGGTGTCAATGTGTTCTTTTTTCCATTTCCAGGAATGTATTTAATAACATGGTAGATAGGCTTCAATTGTTATCAATTACTGCCGCAGTGTAGTGTCATTCGACGCCCGTAACTGCGTTCTGGTTTCTGTACGAGTTGTAGGTAATATTTCGCTTTCGCTTTGTTTTCTTAAAGCCTGTCATCTTCGGAATTTCAAAGAATGCAATACAGCCAACAGCGTTAAAACTTTCTCTAAATATGTAAATGCTACGAACGTGCGTTTACCTTTCTTCAGTCTGTATTCTAACATACGTAGTAGGGCCAGTATTTCTTCGCTTGTTGCATTTCTCCGGAATCCAAACTGATCTTAACCGATATCGGGCCGGCCGGAGTGGCCGAGCGGTTCTAGGCGCTACAGTCTGGAACCGCGCGACCGCTATGGTCGCAGGTTCGAATCCTGCTTCGGGCATGGCTGTGTGTGGTGTCCTTAGGTTAGTTACGTTTAAGTAGTTCTAAGTTCTAGGAGACTGATGACCACAGCAGTTAAGTCCCATAGTGCTCAGAGCCATTTGAACCATTATTAACCGATATCGGCTTCTTCCCATTCTTCTGTATATAATTCGTGTTAGCATTTTGAAATCATGACTTATGTAACCCATGTTTGTATAATAGTCAAACTTGTCAGCGCCTGTCATCTTTGAAGTTCGTATCACCACCAACTTACTGAGCCTGTGTGCACCAAGCTTTCTCGCGTGTCACTTTTCCAAGCGTCTCCGTAAAGCTCAGGATACGTCATCATGATCAGTTATTGGTTTTTTAGTTGCCAGAGTAGAACTGAAAACGAGTTTAGTCGTTTTGTTGGTTATTTAAGGGCTATTGGAGGGAAGGATGGTTGTGGTGTGGGGTGGCGTGATGTGACGTTCTTGGGGGTTACCTTTGAGTGATGCAGGTTCTTCAGTATGTTATGCATTGGTTGGTGTGTGATGCTCAATGGGATGATGCTGGAGATGCCATCTGAGGCAACTGTTGCTCAGTGGGCTATTATACGTGTAGAACAGGTGGAATGATGGATCATGGGTGAAAGAGAAAATATAAGGGGAGCGGGAGACATAAAGAGATGCATGGCTTACTGCTGTGGTGGAAGAAGATACTGTAGGTAAGGGCACATAGGTGTAGACGGTTAGGTGAGAGGGCGTGCTCCATGTGGCGAGAACGGGAGCAGGAGAAGGAGGGGTACAGATGATAGCTGTTGTGGAATGATCCGTGACAGCAGACAGTGATGAGCGGCATTGAGAGCGGTGAGCGGTCGTGAGAGTGTCTCCAGTGTGATGCAGTGGCAGCGATAGACAGGTGGAGGCGGCGGCGGTGACAAAGCGGCGATGACTGGCTGATGGAGGCACAGACTGACAGTAAAGACGCGGGCTGGTGATGAACAAAGGCAACGAAGGTGATGCTAGGTAGCGACCACTGGCAGCAAAGCTGATGACGATGACGTAGACGGCTGTAAACTTCTCTCTGTCGGAACTGTAACCCTGAGAGCAGCCCAGGGAGTTCTTGTTCCTGAGAGCAAGAGGGGTTCCAACGATCGAATACGATGGCAGAGAAAACATTTATTCGATCTTATGCATCTATTGTCGTATCACAGGATATGAGGACGTATCGAAGATACATAATATGGGTGACATTGTGCACACTGAAAAACCATTAACATACTGTATGGCGTATTTAACAGCTAATATATTCCTGTGACTTGCAATCATCACTTCTGATCACCAACTGCTGAGACATGCATGAAAACAGTGGCAGAAATCGCAACAGCGCGTCATCACTGTGTAAGCCACATGTCCTTGTAATGCACATGCGTAACAGCTACTTACAGTAATCCATGCTCAAAATATAATCATTTCACAAAGCACAATGAAATTTCGGTCTCTCAACGATTGTGTGACTGCAGTATTATAAAATAGTTACTCACTGACTCTTGGAGTTCCCCCCCTCAGTACACCACCTGAAGTACGCCGATGACACCGCCTTCCTTGCCCTCGCTCCTACCCTTCAACAGTCCCAACGCCTTCTCCAGAATGGTCTTTTTGCCGCGTGGTGTAACCAGTGGCTCCTGAAAATTAGTCCTTACAAAACCCAAGCAATCATCGTAGGTTGTACCACTCGCTCCTTCCGGCTCCTTGATTTTTCCCTTACCATCTACGCCCATCCTGTCCGTCGCTTCCCCACCATCACCTACCATGGCCTCACCATTGACCGTTACCTCCCCTGGATCCCTCATCTCCGTTCTATCCTATCCAAAGCCCGTAACCGCCTCTGACATCTTAAACTCGTCTCTGGCCGGACATGGGGATTGAACCCCTCCAGATCCTTGAGCACCATGCACTCTGCCTTGCCTTCTCTATACGCCTCCTGTCCTCCACACAGGTCCTCTATGAGTGTCGCCCGGATTCCTGTCCCACACAGGTTCTGTAAGGCCCTCCAAATCCTCAAACACCATGTACTCTGTCTCGCTCATCATATTCGCCTCCCATGCAGATCGTCTATGAGCTCATTCCCTTCCCACGTCTTCTCCTTTACTTCGCACATCTGCACCCTGCAAATCGTTCACAGACTCCATCCCCCCAACATCCTCTCTACCCCTAGCCTGTTCCCACGTCTTCGCCACTGTGTCTCAACCACTCTCCATCTCCATGGCCTCCTCCATCTTTACCGACATATCTTCCAGTTACTTATAATCCGTCTTGATTGCAAAATTTTTTTTATTCATATGACCGGTTTCGTTTCATCCAGAATCATCTTCAGATCTGGTATTTCAGTTACAGGAGTAACCCGTCCAAATCCAGCAACTTTTGCAACATGTGAAAGTTGCTGGATTTGGAAGGGTTACTCCTGTAAGTGAAATACCAGATCTGAAGATGGTTCTGGAAGAACCGAAACCGGTCACTTGAATAAAAAAATTTTGCAATCGAGACGGATTATAAGTAACATTATACAATCACTGATTGCTGCTATCCCATCAGACGTTATGTCTGTTTTTTTCAAAATATCTTCCAGTACCTACCCCTTCCAGATGATGCAGCTTCGCCCTGATATCTGTCCCTTCTACAAACTCCACCATCCCCCCCCCCTCTTCTTCATGGCTCCCTCTCCCCTCTTTTACCCTTCTCCTGAGCGGTTTTTTCCTCCATCCTGCGTCCTTTCCCAGTACACCCCTTCCACATCTCTGCACTCCCTCCTGACTTACCTTCCCCTTTTCTTTTCCTCCCACCCCCTCCAGCCCCCCCTCCCCTGCTGCCCTCTCCTGTACCCTCTCTTTCCTCCTCACAACCCTCCCCTCCCTTGGCAGGTCCCGACCCAGCAGCTTTTACTCTCTTTATGTGTGCTCCATCTCGTCCAGTGGTTTTAAAGTGCCGTTGTTCTGCTGAGTTTTAAAACTGTGGTCAACATTTAACTTGTGCGGTTGGCTACACAAGTCGCCAAATGTGTTTTTGATCTTAATGTGAACTGTTTCAACTGTCCCACATTGAACATTTGTATGTAAGTGTATATATTAACCCCAATTGTCTCTCCTTATGTTCTTACGTTGCTCTTTTTATCGGCTTTTATATTAATCTTTTTCATCTTGTTATTAACTGTATCACCCGGATGAAGAGCTGCGGATTGTGCCGCTGCCAGCCCTCCCCTGCACATTTGTGGCAGGGAAATGAAATCACAATAAAGAAAAAATATTCCTGGAGAAATCCTCGAAAGCCATGCACTCCATCTCACTTACTGCATCCATTCATCTTGTGCGAGATGGACTCATTACCACCTCATGAAATTCCCAGCCTTCCACCGCCACATCAAACACCTCCATACAAGATTCCAGTCACTCCACTGTATGCCCTGTGATCACCAACCCTTGTATGCTGCCGCGCCTTCACAAACACATACCTCCATCTCTGCACCAACAAACACTCCATATGCAATCCCAGAGCAACTTCAGCTAATCCCTCTTCCAGACAATGAGATCTGCCATGATATTTATCCTTCCTACCAACTTTAACTCTTTCCCACTCCACATAAGGGCTCCTCGCTCCTTTCCCTCTCCATCTATCTCCATCCCTTCCCTCTTGCAACCCCTGTCCTACCCACAAAACACACTATTCCTCACCCTGTCTTTCCCACCAACTATAATCCCCACTATCCACTTCATTTGCACAGTTTTTCCTGTCTAACAGACCCCTATCTTTCTACGTAGTGCAGGTCCTATAGTTTGTAAGTGACAGTGCAGTGCTTTGGTGTTTTTATCAGTAGAATTTCAAGTTTAAAATGTGTTTTGAAATGTATATATTTCCGTCTTTTGGACTACCTGTCTTTCATTTTTAGTTTAAAATCGAAAAAACCCAAATTTTGTTTTTTATTTCCCAATGTAATTTTTTTAATTCGCTTGGCAGACGAGCAGAGAATTGTACTGCTGGCAGTCCACTCCCCTCCAAAAGGGGGAGTGTCATAAATAACAATGAAGGAAAAAATTCGTGAAGAGCTACATAAAAGGCGTGCGTCCACCTTTTGCAACTACTTGCACCACCGCGTGAAATGGCGGCACTGTCACAAAACTCAGGAAGTGACTAAACCTGAGCCAGAACAGCTCAATGACATTCTCTACACCTCACTAAAATACGAATCTCTCCACAACAGAATAGGACTGTTGGCAACAGGGAGAAAGAAGGAGGGGCGGGAGTGGGTTTCAAGGTGAGGTAAGTAATGTTTTCAAGGACGTAATAACCGAGTGTTTCCATGCCTTGCACTGTATAATACATACGTTTTATTAATTTTCAGTTCAATGTGCTTGTAAAATAAATGAACAATTAACAGTTGAGTGGCGCAACTTTCATTCAAACATTTCTATATAATTGTGCTCCCTCGTGAAGGAAATATCACTATATCCTTCCTAGAAATATCCCGTTAAATATTTGCAGTGACGTCATCATAACGGGAGTGATGTGCTCAAACGAGTTCGCCGCCACAACAGTGACAAAACGGAGAGTATCGTTAGCATGCTCCAGAAACCAAAACTTCGGGCTAAGTTGACAGCTGAAGACACCAACATGAAGCCACTGGGATTAGAGTTCAAGAACAGTTGTTGCACGACACAGAATCTTTTATTTATCTTCTTGTTAGAGTATGTGGGGAATTACAGATCCGTTAGAACCTGAGAAAGAGGTGCAATCCTTTTCTTTCTATATTCGTAGAAATACTTCATGCGTTGGCTGATGGTCTGCCTCTGTTCATTTGCCATCACCCTCATAGATTGTGAATTACCCTCCTAGCTTCGTATACGCTTTGACACCGTCAGCGTGTATGCAGTTCCTGTGAAAAGTAGAACGCCCACCAGAGTGCATTAGTGTTGTTGACGTTCATTGTTGTCAGCAGGTCTTGTATGGTATACAAGGGGCGTGAACCGCGTCAGATGTGTGCTCACTGTGAAAATCGCGGAGATGCTGCGTAATCGTGTGAGACAATCTAGCAGCACCTGATAGACTTCCAAAAGGGCCTCGTTGAACGTGTTCATCTAGCCGACTCATCGATCGTCCAATATACAGATTTGTGAGGCATTTTGATGTGACAGCACCCCAATGTTTGATGCGTAAGAGAGGGCAGGCACGTTCTTTGTCAAGGTTCCAAATGAGCACGTGTGTCCATCATAAGGAATGATTGCCATATTGTGCACGAAACACATCGCAACCCTTCACAATTCCGCCTGCCAACCGAGAACAGATAATGGACGTGGTGCAAGATTCTGTGTCATCCCTCTCCAGTGGCTGTAAATTAGTAGCAGCCGAACTAGGGAATTAGTGTCCAATACAGACTCTGCCAGAACACCAACGGCTGTGTTTGGAGTGGTGACGTCACCAGGGAGCGTGGGCTGCTGATAAGTGGCGCCGCGCTATGTTCAGCGATAAACCAGTGGTCTGGCCTGCACCACCCTGTATCCCAGATGACCATCGTAGGAGAGTACGCGACGACACCGGGAGAGCTTCGATTCTTAGAATGTTTTGTGAAGGCACAACAATCTTACTCCTGGTATGATGGTTTGAGGAGGTCGTAACTGGTAGTGACTGAGGGAACTCTGACGGCACAACGGCACGTCGCAGACATCCTGCTTCTTATGCAACAGTATTGGGGTGCCAGTTTCCAACAGCACATTGCTCGTTCATATATAACAGAAGCCTGCAGGCTGCGTTGTTGTTTTCGACCACGAACGGCACCTGCACAATATCTTCAATAATTTGCCAGCGTCAGGCGATATCAAACCAATGTTCTGTATAGTTTTGAGTTCATTATGTCGAGTCTATATGATTCCGAATGTGGGCAAATTGTTGGTGCTGTTATGGCGGATGCTTCCGTAATCAAGGAAGCCGAAGTGTTTGGTGCTTCAGGTGGCACTGTATCGAAGATTTACGCCGCATTCAGGGAAAGCGGAAAATCATCATCCGCTAAGTCGAAGTTGACTGATCATGACAGACCGTCATCGAAGAGGATTGCGTCGAAATATAGGACGAAGACAGATGGGAACATCAATGTGTGCAGCACTTCTGAACGCGTTTAGCAGCGAAACAACACGAAGAATGCTCCTCAAGCAGGGAATTGCACGGCGAGCATGAGTTCCAAACCCATTCAACAGGCACCTGTAACAGGAAAACACGCTGCGGAAGTTATAAGAGCCGACTACCTAGGTCATTTGGCACCGATAACTATTGCTGCACACTGTTTCCCGCTACTGGCCGAGATTACGTCCTGAGAACAAAATACGGCGGCGTGTCGTTGGCGACATGGGCAGCCATATGGTGGTATTATATGGGCCCTATGGTATGTCTGGAAAGCCGTATTACTGCCAAATATTATATGACCCATTGGTTGATCAAGTTCGTACCTTGGTACTGCGCTTGTTCCCCAATGACAGGGCAGCGTTTGAAGACGACTAGGACCCTGAGTATTGGGATGGTGGAGATGACGACATCCAAGGGGTGGCCGTGACGTCATCTGTTGACGTCTTTCAAGATGGCATCCACGACGTCATCCAAGATGGTGGATTTCGGCTGGAAGTTGGAATTTTGGCACAAAGCTAGGTCAATCGGGATTCCTCCACTAACCTAACCCCCTCCACCAGAAAATCGTAGGAAGTTCAAATTCCACCAGGATAATGCAGCCTCTACTAACATAAGGAAAATGGCTGGAAAGAAACGGCAGTTGGGCTATCTCCACTAACCCAAGTTATCCAACTGCCACCTCTTCCTAGGGATTGGCGCGAAGTGTGAATGTTGGCGCTAAACGAAGATCACTTGTGGTATCTCTACTAACACAAGAAAAATGGCTGGAAAGGAAGGGCATTTGGGCTACCTCCACTAACCCAAGTCATCCAACAGCCACCTCATCCTAGGGATTTGTGGGGGAAGACAACTTGTGCTAGACATAATCCGTTTTTTCATGCACCAGTCTTTAATTAAACAATTAAATGCAGTACAGCCATCCAGTGTGTTCACTACAAGGTGTGGACTCCAACTGGCCTAGTACACAGTACAGGGCACTGTCGTCTGTTCCGTCACGTAATCCAATATGGCGGCCATGACTTCAGCTGATGATGCAAGTACCGTTATCCAAGATGGCGGGAAACAGGGTGTTCGCAACGAGGTCTGGGCCTAGTACACAGTACTGCCACCAGAGGGCGCTGTCGTCCATTCAGTGACATAACCCAAGATGGGAGGGGGGGGGGGGAAATGGCGGGACACAGTGTGGCCTCCAGGAGGTATGGACATAGTACACACTACTGTCATCAGAAGGTGCTTTCATCCATTCTGTGACATAACCCAAGATGACTGTCTGGAGGGGAAAATGACTCAGCCCGTGCTGGGCTGCTAGAGAGAGGAAGAAGTGTACTTCATTTATTTTGGAATAATTTTTTTAGGAATGGATTTGAAACAGTATATTCAGCACACTGTTACATAACTTATGGTCTGACATGCTTGGGGTCACGCCACATCCCACAGACCTATAAACTACCCTGATATAACGCTCTGCAGACATGCAAACAACTCCTAAATAAGCCAGTATACTAATATGCAGACACGAAATCAACTCGTAAACCATCCAAATAATGCATAGCACAGCCTACAGGACTGCTCGCAAATAATGCAACAGACATGCAAACAAAGTACACAGACACCGCCCACCGCCCCTTGTCCACATGGTCCACATGGTCGCACAGGAGGCTACCACACACACACACTCCCAGAAGACAGGATGCAACGACATGCTGCACAAAGCTACGCACAGCTGCCCATTCATATCCCACATGCACGAAGCGGCGACATCTCTTTCATACTTGGTACCTGAGAAATTTCTCTCGGAATACGTGTTCACCTAGGCACTGTTGTTGACGCGACCGGATGGGGGTGAAGATATAATTGCAGAGCGCAGACACTCCAAAAGCGTGAGCACGTTACCATCTCTAAATTGCACTGACAGTTACACCAACAAAAGTTGTCTACATGTCATCAAATACATACAAGACTCACAAGAATATTGGAAGCCAGGAACATATTTACTATTGTAACTACAATTAAATATTACTATTGCTGCTGCAGTCTGACATCGATCGATGTACAGGTAATGTCCCCTATTGATGGCTGTGTTTATGCAACGAATCTCAGTATCGATAGTGCACCTATAATTTTCCACATAAAAATCCAAAACTTTAGCTAAGTGAGGCATGCTGTAAACCACTACGTAACTAGAAACTTATCCCGTCTGTGGAAACTCGTAAAAAGTAAAGAAAACAGATATTTCCACTCACGAATACTGATGTCAGTGAAGTAGCAGATTCCATATAATCCCTATAATTTACAAGGTCAACTAAGGTGCTTCTAGTGTCAAGAGAAGCAGCAAACATGTCTTCCACATGACAGATGCATGCACCACAATCGATCTTCTCTCAATTAGATCAAGGCGCGAAATGTGCAGAAGCAGTCAACTGAACAATTTACGTGGGTGGGACTAACAGTCCACTGCTAACACACCTCAATATTCAATCTTCTCAAATTTCCACGCGATCACGAAAGCTATCCAACACATACTGAGTATTAGGTCGCTATTCGGTCGTCTAGAGAACAATACAGTTAAGTCATCCACATTCCTACACTCCAACAGCCCTCTCCATTCGGAGAGCTCCTACAGTTAACAGGAAACGTGAATCATCCCCACACATTGGAGACATAGACATACAGAAAACAGAGGAAACGGTCTCCTATGTGGAGGTGACTGGACACAATCGGGTACAGTGCTATACTACACCTCCCGTTTAGTGCATCTGGGCTAGGTGTTAGCAGCTGTGCTACATTTACAAGTAATTTTAGAACACAGAACGAGAGGTTAAGTCATGATCGCATCGATAGATCTGACATAAAATCGACAGAATTGCGAAAAAGGATGGGGGAATAGTCATAAATTGACCGAGTGTATACCAAAATGCGGGGAAATTTAGGACGTACTTGCCTATCTTCTGTTTCGCGCAGAACATTTCGTACATGGGAACAAGCATGCGACAGCAAGAGGAATCTGTGAAAGTGTCGACAAGGAAGCGAAGGGAATCAGGGAAGCAGTCAATTTTTCTCCATCGAGGCAGCACTGTACTGTCTATAGAGGTACCAGTGACATAAGCGTGTTGACTACTGTATTTGATGCTTTTCAGGAAGAGAGAGAACAATCCGCTTGTAAACTTACATGCATCTGCATTAAAGAATAACAGAGTGGATGGGGTGATCGATTAAGATGGAGCTGTAACGAGGTACCATTTAATGATTGATAGATGATTCATTCTAGTGAGGGAGAAGTTGCTGTAGGTCAATTTTTCCACTGTTCTGTCGGAATGCATCAGTCGTGTGACATAGCTTGCATTCTACTCATATACAGCCACGTGTTCTGTATGGGTTTAGAACACTGTCTACTTGCGACCGTTAACGGTAAACCTGTCGGTCGTCAGAGGACTTCCATCTCACATGTGATAAAATGTGACACATTCCTCTAAACGAGCTATGATTTATGCGATGTAATCCATCTCTCTGTCGCATCTTGGGCCTAAAATCAAGACTTCAGCTTCATAACTAAGTTAGCGACAGGTGTTTGTGAGGCACTGCAATCCTCTTGTATACATTTACCTGACAGATGTGCTGTTTACAGAATTAGTGGCGGAATGACTTTTAATTTCCACATGTCAGACGCTGTTGATATGCGTTTATCTGCTTCCTTGTAAGAGGTATTCCCCATTACTAACGATCATTTTATATAGGGCTGGGGCAGGTATAGTATAATTTCTGAACCTTGATCTCTGGAAAGCTATATTGTGCTCGTATCATACAGAACCGATGCTTTGAGGCAGCAGATGTTTCGTTTTACGGTTCGATAACATAGTGTATCATAGAGAATTCCGGAAGAAGGGTGTATGTCATGCACTTGAAATATATTTCTTACATTTGAATATTAACAGCGCCACATTCCATATGACTCATAGGTCGGAAACGCAAGTGATCTAACATTATAGCCTATTTGTATATTTAAGTACGGAATGTTTTAGCCTTAGGAGAGCATGTGTTTATGTTCTCTCTTACGAATACTTTCCAGTTACTGATCGTAGACTCTGGAATAATACTTTAAAATTGATAGCTTTGGTTGATTTAAGTAAAAATGTTTCGAACTCCATCCATCTGGGGCTCCATCACGCATAAAAATCACCCGTGTCTTGTTCTTCTTCATCGTCTGCTATTACATGACAACACTTTCAAATCTGTTACTGTACATCAATAGGGAGTGCTAACCTACTCGACATGGGCGCATCTCGAGAAATCTTGCACACTTGGAAGGGTGATGACTCGGAAAGCTCCATTCATTCATGAAATGTGGAATCTAGCAGCCTACTTCTGGACGATTGCAGATTACATCGGTAATGGTGCTGCGGAGCGCGTTTGTCAATAGCGGTGTAAGGGGGGGGGGGGGGAGGGGCGTCTTTCAGTCTCTAATTTTACCCTAAGACTGCGAGAATGCTCTGAGACTTCCAGCAGCATAGAGATAGATCGTAAATTAAGCACTATGCTCGAAGTGTTAGAAATATGTAGAGCAGTGTTTGATATACTTCGATGATGGAAGTGTTTGAGAATTAACAATGCATCAATTTACTGTACAGTCAGTCATCTATCGACATTCGCAATGATACTTGCAAAGTGAGGGATGGGTTGGTTTAGCTATGATACTGAAATTGAGAAACATGCTGTTACATCATTGATCGGTTTTGAACTTACTGTAAAATTGGTAATATATTCACACAATCGGCTGTAATGCTTATTATTTCAGAACATCGGGGGTGTCTTTCCCATCTGATCCACCCACTGGTATGCTGTTGGTTACGACATAATGACTAACTGGCATTCCTTGTTTGAGTTGGAGAAAGAGTTTTGGTGGAGAGACAACACCTTCTGGGGATGGATAATACTGATACAGTGATTGTGTACATGACTGCAATATGGGGGATCAGTCGAAACGGAATGCAGATACATCAGCTATTCGGTCAATGTGACACACGAGTTTAAATGTAGTTTGGAAATCCACGCCAACGCCGTAAAACTCTTCCAGTTTTTTTATGTTGTAACTGTCTTTTATCTAAAATTATCCAGTGTGTGCAGCGTGTTATGGTATGTGCAGTAACAACACGATTTACACCATTTGATGTCTAGGTATCTGTGAGAGGCAATGGATCAGAGTATGTTAATATCAGTTTAGAACCTCACACTGACCTAGAAGTCGTAGCGGCAAAACAAAATGTATGGCAGTGTACACAGCATGTTACAGCAGAAGAAAACAATGTTTCGAACAACGAAACAGGGTCACAGGGAGCCTCTCCTGCGACTTACAGTGTAGTTTGAGGGATGCGGTCATCCTGCATCAGTATAGGTGATGAAACATTAAACTGGTATGTGCTCAAAGCTGGCATGCATGTAGTATTTGTTTTCGACTTATGCGAGGAGAGCGATGCAGTAAAAATCTTATCGCGTTCTCTATTTGATGAAGTTAGTGGAGCTTTTATAGTTCGTAAGTATTCTCTGGCAGGTGGAACAGAACAATGATGATAGAATGTTGGGGAGATAGATGTGAATGGGCTTTGTGGGATGTGGATCTGTAGTACCTGCTTGTAGGTTGGAGAAGCACCACAATGCAGTAGCAAAATCCACATCCTTTCCCCAGTTCCCGTAGTCTTTTATACTACCTTGCAGGAGCAGGCTTCGTTTCCGTCGAATGGTCAAAACACAGTTCTGTCGCAGTAACCCAGCTTCGCGTGTTTGTACAGGGGATGTAGAAGGTGGTAGATACTGATTTCTCCAACTTCTGCTTAGTTCCGACTTGGATTGGAACAATCACATTCGCAAAGCTGCAGAGTCTGAGGGGTATTTGCATGATGCATAGGGGCTACCTGAAACCTAGTTGGAATTTTACTGTCTCAGATAGGTGCGAAAAAGGTGGTTCGTTTCGAGATATGAGAGTGCCAGAAATATGATACACTAGTGACTGTAATCGTTAGAGGACTACTCCATAGGATCCAACACAGGTATGTGATTGAATGGAAAGACTTCATTCCAATTCATAGACATCATTTCTAGCAGACAGCGTAACACTAGACATCTGAAAAGCAATTGTACATTTCTTGCGACCTCAGTCAGCGCACCATCTATTACTGTTTGTGATCCTTCTCAATCAGTCATCGCCTATAACTCAGTGTATATAGGGCAGTACCTCTGACATGGTATCAAGAAAGAATATGTAACAAATACTGGAGAAACATCTAATGGCGGTGACTTGAGGGGGTTGCAAATTGCGGTTTCATACCACGTTCCTTAGCTGAATCACTTACAAAATTCAGCGTTTTTATGACGATGTTGCATCGTGAGTTATGTGTAACCGGACTATTGGTGTGATAATATACAATCCTACGATCATTGTCTCGGTATTTGTCTGGAAAAACCACGTGATTCATAGGTAATGCCATACATGGATTTATAAAGCCGGTATAGCTTTTAACATGGGTACTTGTGAGCATATGTAGAACCAAGACCGCTTGTGACAGTAGCTGTAGCGTTTGAGTTTTTTGAACATCTCGTGGTTTGTAAGGTGATTAAACATGTCTTTCTAAGACACGGCGGTGGCACTCTCAAGAAAATCTTATGAGCCATGTCCACCCATAGCTGATTTTCGCTTAGTGTTATTTCGTATCGCCAGCAAGGCCGTTGCAGCATCCCTGAATATGGAAGTTAATAGGAATATAAAAAAAGGGAGGAAGGTTTATCTGTTCAGCAAGAGTAATAGAAGGCAGATTTCAGACTACCTAACAGATCAAAACTAAAATTTCTGTTCCGACACTGACAATGTTGAGTGTTTATGGAAAAAGTTCAAGGCAATCGTAAAATGCGTTTTAGACAGGTACGTGCCGAGTAAAACTGTGAGGGACGGGAAAAACCCACCGTGGTTCAACAACAAAGTTAGAAAACTACTGCGAAAGCAAAGAGAGCTTCACTCCAAGTGTAAACGCAGCCAAAACCTCTCAGACAAACAGAAGCTAAACGATGTAGGGCTATGCGTGAAGCGTTCATTGAATTCGAAAGTAAAATTCTATGTACCGACTTGACAGAAAATCCTAGGAACTTCAGGTCTTACGTTAAATCGGTAAGTGGCTCGAAACAGCATATCCAGACACCACGGGATGATGATGGCATTGAAACAGAGGATGACACGCGTAAATCTGAAATACAAAACACCTTTTTCCAAAGCTGTTTCACAGAGGAAGACCGCACTGCTGTTCCTTCTCTAAATCCTCGCACAAACGAAAAAATGGCTGACATCGAAATAAGTGTCGAAGGAATAGAAAAGCAACTGGAATCACTCAACAGAGGAAAGTCCACTGGACCTGACGGGATACCAATTCAAATCTACACAGAGTACGCGAAAGAACTTGCCCCCCTTCTAACAGCCGTGTACCGCAAGTCTCTAGAGGAACGGAAGGTTCCAAATGATTGGAAAAGAGCACAGGTAGTCCCAGTCTTCAAGAAGGGTCGTCGGGCAGATGCGCAAAACTATAGACCTATATCTCTGACGTCGATCTGTTGTAGAATTTTAGACATGTTTTTAGCTCGCGTATCATGCCGTTTTTGGAAACCCAGAATCTACTCTATAGGAATCAACATGGATTCCGGAAACAGCGATCGTGTGAGACCCAATGGCTTTATTTGTTCATGAGACCCAGAAAATATTAGATACAGACTCCCAGGTAGATGCTATTTTCCTTGACTTCCGGAAGGCGTTCGATACAGTTCCGCACTGTCGCCTGATAAAGTAAGAGCCTACGGAATATCAGACCAGCTGTGTGGCTGGATTGAAGAGATTTTAGCAAACAGAACACAGCATGTTGTTCTCAATGGAGAGACGTCTACAGACGTTAAAGTAACCTCTGGCGTGCCACAGGGGAGTGTTATGGAACCATTGCTTTTCACAATATATATAATTGACGTAGTAGATAGTGTCGGAAGTTCCATTCGACTTTTCGTGGTTGATGCTGTAATATATACAGAAGTTACAGTATTAGGAAATTGCAGCGAAATGCAGGAAGATCTGCAGCGGATACGCACTTGGTGTAGGGAGTGGCAACTGACCCTTAACATAGACAAATGTAATCTATTGCGAATACATAGAAAGAAGGATCCTTTATTGTATGATTATATGATAGCGGAACAAACACTGATAGCAGTTACTTCTGTAAAATATCTGGGAGTATGCGTGCGGAACGATTTAAAGTGGAATGATCATATAGAATTAATTGTTGGTAAGGCGGATACCAGGTTGAGATTCATTGGGAGAGTCCTTAGAAGATGTGGTCCATCAACAAGGGAGGTGGCTTACAAAACACTCGTTCGACCTATACTTGAGTATTGCTCATCAGTGTGGGATCCGTACCAGATCGGGTTGACGGAAGAGATAGAGAAGATCCAAAGAAGAGCGGCGCGTTTCGTCACAGGGTTATTTGGTAACCGTGATAACGTTACGGAGATGTTTAGCAAACTCAAGTGGCGGACTCTGCAAGAGAGGCGCTCTGCATCGCGGTGTAGCTTGCTCGCCAGGTTTCGAGAGGGTGCGTTTCTGGATGAGGTATCGAATATATTGCTTCCCCCTACTTATCCCTCCAGAGGAGATCACGAATGTAAAATTAGAGAGATTCGAGCGCACACGGAGGCTTTCAGACAGTCGTTCTTCCCGCGAACCATATTCGACTGGAACAGAAAAGGGAGGTAATGACAGTGGCACGTAAAGTGCCCTCCGCCACACACCGTTGGGTGGCTTGCGGAGAATAAATGTAGATGTAGATGTAGAATCAGTTATTGACGAAGTATTATACTTAGTAGTAGGCGGTGGGTGATAGGTTTGCCTTGAGCAACAGGCTTATAATATATGTGTTTGTGTTCCGACATATGCAAAGGAAATGACTGTGTCGATTCATAAGGGAGGTATGCATATGAGGTCGAGTACTGCGACAGCAAAGGAAAGAGTATGTCAGTCACAAGAATGGTACTGATATTTCTATTTTCAGAGCCACAGCCGTCAACATGGTGTATATCCGATACTTTGCTCATTGTCGAATGTCGTTCAACTGAGACCGCGATCATAGCATTTAGTTGTAAGTACAGGGATGAAATATATATGTGACAGGATGATGATGCTCTGTGTCCAGCGCTGGTGACCTGCGCAGGGATGATTGACGTTTCCCATTAACTGTAGGAACTGTCCGAATGGAGAGGGCTGTTGGAATGTAGGAATGTAGATGACTTAACCGTATTGTCCACTAGATGACTGAATAGCGAACTAATACTTGGTATGTGATGGATAGCTTTCGTGACCGCGTGGAAATTTGAGAAGATTGAATATAGAGGTGTGATTCAGTTGACTGCATCTGCACATTTCGCGCCTTTATCTAGTTGTCAGAAGATTGTGGTGTGTGCATCTAGCATGTGGAAGACATGTTTGCTAGTTCTCTTGACATGAGAAACGCCTCATTTGACCTTGTAAATTATAGGGATGATTTGGAATCTGCTACATCACTGACATCAGTACTCGCAAGTGGAAATATCTGTTTTCTCTATTTTCTTCCAGTTTCCTCGTAAATGTATTCCCAGGGATGACAATTTTCTAGTTAGACAGTGGTTTACAGGATGCCCCAGCTAGCTTAAGTTTTGGATTTGTAGAGAAATAACTTCCAGTATAAATCTTTGGAATTGTTGCCCAATCGATCGGTGGGATACTGCTGTGTGCTTGATATCGAGAAATACCGCGAAAATGTTGTAATATTATGGCAAACCATGCAAAAATACATGTGGTCTTGTAATCCCAGAGTCTGGAGATTGGTGCAGAAAAGCAAGCAATCAGTTCCGGACCAGAAACAATAACGCGTTTGTGCCGAATTTGTAGAACAGTTCTGAGAACGACTTCAGTCCGTGAGGGTTCTGTGGTCACCCATCGGGGGTGCATGACCGTTGACCTCGAAATATCTAGTGCTGTGAGGAGTGTATATGCTGCTGTCTGTCTTTGCGGCAAATGTACAGATGATGTAAAAGGGCTGATTTTTATGGCGCAGGATACGAATTGTATGTTTACTACATCGACAGGGTTTGTGGTGATATATTGTTGCGTTGGAGATCTGTTCTTTGCTCTAATATTGAAGCTCCTGTCCTCAGTGGGAGAGCAGTGTGATTAATCGTCTTTCCATATTTGATGATCTGTAGGCCACTTTGCAGGGTTTAGTTGGTGTAATATGGCGATCAGTGTAAAATAGTTTTTTGCCAGTGAAAGTCTCGTCTGCAGAAAGAGAAAAAAGGTGGATGGTTCTTCCACACCGGCGGCATCAGTAATTCAGCGGGTAAATTCGACAAGAGCCAGTCATAATTCCCCATCCATTCACAAGGCATAATCTGTGCTGGGATATAGGAGTCTCTACATAGTGGTGAGAACGTTTGTGTATGTTGAAAGCAGGAAGGCCAGGGTGTCACAGCTGAACTGCGAGGAAGAACTAATTTGCATTTTCCTTGTTCTATCGAAAGTGATGATAAATACAGTACACCTACACACGCCAGTGGTGTCCTGCCAAGCATTACTTCTGCAGGTGTGGTATTCATTATCACACATAGTGCTGGACGCCTGTCCTTTATAACACATGTTTGAAGAATCTTGGCAGGACGCAGCACCTTCCAGAAGTGGTGATTGTAAGACTCTGTCAGATAATTTCCTAGGACTGAGAACTGAGACATATAGCCAGTGTCAGTGTAGGCATACCATAATTTTTAGGCGCTGTGTAGATATAAAAGGTAACTGCATTAATTGTGTAAAATGTGCATATATTACAGTGTAAAGTTACTGCGGTTTATGTTGTGGTACGACCAGCAAAGATGAGTGTGTCCTATCGTGAGGGATGTATAGGTTCAGCACATTCATAACCACGGGAGTATGAGAGAGATTTTTTATGTGGAAAATTATGTGTGCTATGGATACTGAAATTCGTTCCAGAACCACAGCCGTCAAGAGGAGACATTACCTGTGTCTATCGGTGTCTGTAGCAGCAATCATAGTATTTAATTGTAGTTACAATGGTAAATATGTTCCTGGCTTCCAGTATTCTTCTGAGCCTTTTATGTACTTGATGATCTGTAGACAACTTTTGCTGGTGTAACTGTCAGTGCAATTTAGCGATCTGTGCATAATAATTTTCCCACTGAATGTCTCGTCTGCAGAAAACAGTGGCCAATGGTGCTCCCATTGGACCCGCACCACAGTTATGCATCATTGCGCCAGCAATGGTAAACACACATGTGTGTGGTTCAGAGGATGACTTGGCGTTTATTTAGATAGACATGTGACGTCAGTATAATAATCAAAGAACTTTCACTTGCCGCCGGCAGCTGAGTGAGAGTGATGGCTTGCGTATGGCGCTGATTCGCGGCAGCATCGACGCACAAACACGCCTTAGGAGCATCTGCACTCTGCAACTAGGTCTTCGTCACCGTCCGGTCATGTCGGCAACGGTGCCTAGGTGAACAAGTATTTTGAGAGGAATTTCTCAGTATGAAAGTGATGTCATCACCTCATGCTTGTGGGACACGAACGGGCAGCTGTACGTAACTTTGTGGGGGGTGTTGGTGCTTCCTGACTTCTGGCAGCATGTGCGGTAGCTTCCTGTATGACCCGGTGGACAGGGGGTGGTGGGTGGAGCCTGCATATTCTGTTTCCGTGTCTTTTGCATTATTTTGCGAGCAGGGCTGTAGGCTGTGCTATGGGTTATTTGGACAGTTTACGAAATGATTTCATGTCTGCACATCAGTGTACTGCATTATTTTGGAGGAGTTTGCATGTCTGTATTGAAATTATTTTGGTAATTTAGGAGTTGTTTGCATGTCTGCAGAGCGTTATTTAGGGGTAGTTTACAGGTCTGTGGACTGTGTGGCGTGACCCCAAGCATGTCAGAGGGTGTTTTTTGTATCATTGTGATTAATATACTATCTAAAATCCATCCCTAATTAAATTGTTCTAAAAGAAATAAAGTACACTCCTTCCTCTCTCCAGCAGCCAGGCGCAGGCTGAGTCATTTTCCCCTCCAGACAGTCATCTTGGGTTCTGTCACAGTATGGTCGACAGCACCCTCTGGTGGCAGTACTGTTTACTAGGACCTGACCTCCTGGCAAACACACTATTTCCCGCCATCTTGGATAATGGTACTTGCTGACTAACTGAAACCCTCAGCTGCCGACAGGTGTTGTTGATATACCTCGATGTGGACAGTTGGAAATGTGTGCCTCGACCGGGACTCGAACCCGGGATCTCCTGCTTACATGGGAGATGCTCTATCCAGATGCTCAGATGGATAGAGCGTCTGCCATGTAAGCAGGAGATCCTGGGTTCGAGTCTCAGTTGGGGCACACATTTTCAACTGTCCACATCGAGGTATATCAACAACACCTGTCGGCAGCTGAGGGTTTCAGTTAGTCATCATTTATTCCAGGGAAAAGCTGTACAGTCATCAACAGTATTCTGTTCTTTCGAGAACAGTTACTGTCTTCACAATGGTACTTGCGTCATCAGCTGACATCATGGCCGCCATCTTGGGCTACGTCATGGAACAGATGACAGCACCCTCTGGTAGCTGTACTGTGTACTAGGCCAGGTGGATTTTGGACCTCATGCTGAACACACTGGATGGCTGGACTGCTTCAAATTGTTTAAATAAAGACTGGTGCATGCAAAATAAAGACATATGCCCAGCACAGGATGAGTTGTCCCCTGCAAATCCCTGGGATGAGCTGGCAGTCGGATGACTTGGGTTAGTGTTGATACCCCAACTGCCCTTTCTTTCCAGCCGTTTTTCTTACGTTGGTAGAGAGAGTTCAAGTGACCTTTCTCAACCGCCAAAATTCAAACTTCCCGCCAAAGTACACCGTCTTGGATGACGCTGCGGCTGCCATTTAAAATGACGTCATCAGATGACGTCACGGCGTCATCTTGGATGACGCCATCGTCGCCATCTTGGATACAGGTACTTTTGGGGCAGTGCCTCCTTGTCCCAGTACTGCCCTTTTCACATAGGTCACGTCGTCCAAGACTGATTTTGTGAGATTTAGGGTAAACCGTCACATATTCTCTGGCTGCCACAGATACCATATCTCAATGTGATTTACTCTTTCTGCTTGAGTTTGGAGAGAATGTGTGATCAATATCCATTTGCATCACCCTTACCCGCTCTTACCACTGTTTTCCAGGAAGAGTTATGTAAGATTCCATGCAAAGCAGTACAAGAACTACATTTATCTATTGCGACAGGACTGGAAGGTGTTTTGAACGCCAAACGGGTTTATTGCACAGTATCAGACAAAGCTGTCTGTTGTGTTTGTGGTGTTCCGCGTATTTTAGTCCACCCTCTCTATGTATTACATAATGGGGAAACCAGCAGTGTTTAGAGTAAATTTAGTGTGAGTAGCTGTTATTTTATAACTTTTTATTCATCCGTGAGCAAACTGTAATTCCGTGACCGAGATGACTTCACAAAATGTTACTGTCTGTAGAGCATTTCAGTGCATTATAGACCTCCAGAATGAAGTTTGTGCTGGGTGAAGATAAACAACTGTCTGGTCGCATCGCCAATGACTCTGTAAATACTGGCACTCTTTTAGATGAAGTACGTTCCTCTATAAACTAAAGACACATTTCAGTATAACAATGTTTAAACAGTACACCACACAGTTTCCAGCAACCACTGTCATTCACAGGATCCGTGCGCTCACGTCCACTGCTTACAACAGCTGCTCATTGTTCGTTCAGGAAAAAAGAGTATCTTTGATCTGCGTAGAACAACTCTCTCTCTTTCTCTCTGTCTCTCTTTCTGTCTCAAACGATAACAAAGCCATTATAAGTTAATAATGCCTTTCACACTACGTATTCTATTATTTTCAGATATTTTTGGTAAAACAATCGAAAATATATATTTGCAAAATACATAAATAAAATAAAAATCTTGCACACTCGGTCCAGAACTGAAATAGGTACATAGGCCACTAACAGGTTATTACTCTCACGATCCCTTCCTGCATAGACGGCCGCGGTGGTCTAGCAATTCTAGGCGTTTCAGTCCGGAACCGCGCGGCTGCTACGGTCGCAGGTTCGAATCCTGCCTCGGGCATGGATGTGTGTGATGTCCTTAGGTTAGTTAGGTTTAAGTAGTTCTAAGTTCTAGGGGACTAATGACCACAGATGTTAAGTCCCGTAGTGCTCAGAGCCATTTTGAACCTTCCTGCTTAGGCTAAAATGCTTCAGAGTAAATTACTCACTAAAATGCAGCCGCCTACGTAGCCGAATGGTTAGCATCGCAGCTCTGAGTGGGAAGGACTCGTATGCGATGCCCGGCACCTGCTCAGACTTTTTTCTGAAGCAGGGAGATCCACTCACCTCTTCTGAGGTCGGATGAGGGGCTGCTTAGATGAAGAGGCAGCGGCATCCACAGGACTCACCTGCTGGCAATGCTGGGCCTAGGCATTGGTGACATGGTGGCCACGTGTCCCACAATCACAGATTGCTCCCTCGTACTGCTGCAGCTGGCCAGTCGGAACACACCGAAAGCCTAATCCACGATAGGAGTTTACTAAGAAACAAGTGTTAAATTCTGTGTTAATACTACGAATTTACTGTGTCACTGTAAACCACATGTCAATGATTGTGTGGCGCAGACGCTTTCAGTGTCGCAAGTCTGACTCACGAACAACTTAATGGCAGACATCTCTGTGTGAGGAGGGGGGAAGCGCAACAGAAGTGAAAGCCGTGGCGTTCGGAGACGGCCGTTCCACAACCGAGACGACAGTGAAAAGAATTGGAAATCGGTTGGGGACCAATTCTGAGCTTCATGAGTGACATTTTGAACATGACAACAACCGCCGCTCGCTGGAGTCCGTGGCTGCCCACACCAGTTCGAATAGCACGACCGACCGAGGCTGCAGCCGAAATGTGCAGCCGTGTCCTGACGCTGCAGGTGACTTCTTTGACCGGCTAATCATAACGGACAAATGCTGGATGTACCTCTGAGATCCCGAGACGAAGGAGCAGACCGCTCACTGGAAATACGTGGATCAATCATCGCCGAAAATGGCGGAGACCCAACTATCGTCGCACAAGGTGATGTTGAGTACTGTTTGCGTTTGGGCTGCCGTTGTGTGACACCACAGAGCAAATTGTCACAGGAGCAAACTACCGAAGTATCCAGAGATGTCAAGGTCAAGGCTCGCGGGGAACTGGTTGCTTCTGCTCCATGACAAGGCACCAGCTAATGCTGCGCAGGACACCCTATCACGTACTGCTTCTTTGGGCTATCAGACTTTGCCTAGCATTCTGTACTGTCCTGACACGGCAGCCACTGATTTCTTGCGGTTTCCTCGAATGGAGATACCTTTGCATGTCTGGCACTTCCGGAATGACGGCCAGGTCATTTTAGTGGACAAACGTTTCCTGAACAGTTGAAATGCAGACTCCTAGAATAAAACTCTGCGCCAAGTTATCCATCGTTGGCAAATTGCATCACGTTTAAGGAAAGAGAAGGGTTAACACACTTAGCAGGTTTCGAGGTCTCAGTTTGGTTTTTTCGAGGTCGCAATTAAAATGTTACTAGTACGCCGTGTGCGCTTGGTTTCGCTCTCCTAGGTTTGGTCCTGAACCTCTTCGGTCGCCGCCGATGTGTCCGAACACTGGCGCTGAAGCTCGCCGTTGGAATTAAGACAGCGCTGTGTTGCACGCTCACAGTGTACATCTGTGTTTTGTAATCAGCTGTGTGCATCGGCAAACTTTTCTCAACAATATGTACAGCTAAATATCTGCGTACAGTATTCCCCTTTTTCTGATACGCCATACTACCTCACACTATATTTCCACGTAACAGAACCTACCCTTACGCAGCCGTAGTTTTCTAAGTAGGTGTTTTTAACGTACAGAATTATACTAGCCAAAACAGTATCAAATCACCCAATGAATGACGATTTATACACTTCCAACGACTAAACATAAAAGAATGGTGAAATACTGCACGCCAAAGAATAACAAGACAGATAATACAACCACACCCGAAGAAAGATTTATTAATCACAGTTCAATAAAAATATTCTTGCTATAGCCTGTTCTTGGTTCTTAATATTAGCGGTTTTACAGTAAAAGACGCTAAAGTAAATAATTACTGTGGCAAACAAAACGAAATTCAAGATAAAATTCGTGTTAGCAAAATTTTACCATGCAATTATATTTAGATTTTTACTCGTAGCGGTACTCCTATTTTGCATTGTGGGCATAGGAAACAGTAACTTGTGGTTCAAATGACTCTGACCACTATAGGACTTAACATCTCAGGTCATCAGTGCCCTAGAATTTAGAACTACTTAAACCTAACTAACATAACGACATCACACACGTCCATGCCCGAGGCAGGATTCGAACCTGTGACCGTAGCGGTCGCGCGGTTCCGGACTGAAGCGCCTAGAACCGCTCGGCCACACCGGCCGGCAAACAGTAACTTATCTCAAGCACCAAAATAATTGAGTTATAACTAAACTGTAGCTAGACAAAACTGTAAGGAGGAGTTAAAGCATCAAAAACAAGATAAAAATTTGTCTCTGGGAAATATATGCAGTATACAGTCTATGCAGACGATCCTAGTGACAATGACGATATTGTCCTGCTCTCGCCTTGCGATAAACTGCGCAAAGTTCCTTCAGATCCTTCTTGATTAAACCACTCCGGGTCATAAAATGGCGTTGTAACTGCGAATGGGTTCGAATAAACCAAATTGCTAGCATCACGCAAAGATGTAATTTACAGACATACATACGAAGAAAGAAACGTAGTCGTAGACGGGTTTGTGAGAGGGAAGAGCAGGCGAGACAGGAACAGATTTCAGATCCCAGATGATGTTATGGACGTCGAAACGTAAGGCAACATGAAGAAGGACGCAATCGGTCGCACGAAATGAAGACGCAATGAACGTGCTAATATTACAGAAAACTGATCATGAAATTGCTACCATAGAACAGAAGAAAAACTTAGTATCTATACATCACTCTATATTTGTCTTTATAAACATTTTTCTAATAAAAATAGTACCAGTGCTAGTTCTTTTACACAGGCAAATACATAAAACAACATGGGCCACACAGGATGTGGTGTTTCACACCCTCTGAAATGAAAGGCTGTAAAGGGGCCTCGTACGACGGGGTTTCCTGACAGCAATGCGCGTTGTGCGAAACATTACCACGCCCGTAACACATTCCGAACAACCGAATACTTATTTAAGCAGGGCAAGTGTTTGGCCTTTGCGAGAACAGTGTGTCGTATCATGAGTCTGCACCTGATGTGAAGAGATGAAGTGTCTGCAGCAGACTGTGTGGAACACGTAGGAGAAAAAAGTTCTTCCTACCAGCAAGTTTCTTTACTCTGTTTCTCTTGAATTACGTGATTCCAATTATGAGAAGTTTGTTGGCAAGGAACGAAGTTATCCTGGTGTTAAGTTGTATCAGGAAGAATATGAGGCCATACGATGGACTGCCGCCGAGTTGCTAGGGCCTGCTGTCGGGCAGACCGTTCGCCTGGTGCAAGCCTTTAGAGTGCACGCCACTTCGGCAACTTGCGTGTCGATGGGCATGAAATGACGATGATAAGGACAACACAACACCCAGTCCCTGAGCGGAGAAAATCTGCGACCCAGCCGGTAATCGAACCCGGGCCGTTAGCTATGACATTCCGTTGCGCTGATCACTCAGATACTAGGGGCGGACACGATGGACTTAAAGAGGTCACAGAACTGTAGAAATCAAAAAAGGCAAATAAATGTAAATTTTGATATCTTTTTCGGAGTTCTCCTCTTCTCTGTTACACTGCAGAAATTCTTACCTCAGTAGCTTCCTCAATTATTTACAGTTTAGGTAAATTGACGGTGGACAGTAATAAATAAATAACAGTTGTAGCGGATTGCGCGTGAAGGGTATTACAGATCATACAGGGTGTTTCAAAAATGACCGGTATATTTGAAACGGCAATAAAAACTAAACGAGCAGCGATAGAAATACACCGTTTGTTGCAATATGCTTGGGACAACAGTACATTTTCAGGCGGACAAACTTTAGAAATTACAGTAGTTACAATTTTCAACAACAGATGGCGCTGGAAGTGATGTGAAAGGTATAGAAGACAACGCAGTCTGTGGGTGCGCCATTCTGTACGTCGTCTTTCTGCTGTAAGCGTGTGCTGTTCACAACGTGCAAGTGTGCTGTAGACAACATGGTTTATTCCTTAGAACAGAGGATTTTTCTGGTGTTGGAATTCCACCGCCTAGAACACAGTGTTGTTGCAACAAGACGAAGTTTTCAACGGAGGTTTAATGTAACCAAAGGACCGTAAAGCGATACAATAAAGGATCTGTTTGAAAAATTTCAACGGACTGGGAACGTGACGGATGAACGTGCTGGAAAGGTAGGGCGACCGCGTACGGCAACCACAGAGGGCAACGCGCAGCTAGTGCAGCAGGTGATCCAACAGCGGCCTCGGGTTTCCGTTCGCCGTGTTGCAGCTGCAGTCCAAATGACGCCAACGTCCACTTATCGTCTCATGCGCCAGAGTTTACACCTCTATCCATACAAAATTCAAACGCGGCAACCCCTCAGCGCCGCTACCATTGCTGCACGAGAGACATTCGCTAACGATATAGTGCACAGGATTGATGACGGCGATATGCATGTGGGCAGCATTTGGTTTACTGACGAAGCTTATTTTTACCTGGACGGCTTCGTCAATAAACAGAACTGGCGCATATGGGGAACCGAAAAGCCCCATGTTGCAGTCCCATCGTCCCTGAATCCTCAAAAAATACTGGTCTGGGCCGCCATTTCTTCCAAAGGAATCATTGGCCCATTTTTCAGATCCGAAACGATTACTGCATCACGCTATCTGGACATTATTCGTGAATTTGTGGCGGTACAAACTGCCTTAGACGACACTGCGAACACCTCGTGGTTTATGCAAGATGGTGCCCGGCCACATCGCACGGCCGACGTCTTTAATTTCCTGAATGAATATTTCGATGATCGTGTGATTGCTTTGGGCTATCCGAAACATACAGGAGGCGGCGTGGATTGGCCTCCCTATTCGCCAGACATGAACCCCTGTGACTTCTTTCTGTGGGGACACTTGAAAGACCAGGTGTACCGCCAGAATCCAGAAACAATTGAACAGCTGAAGCAGTACATCTCATCTGCATGTGAAGCCATTCCGCCAGACACGTTGTCAAAGGTTTCGGGTAATTTCATTCAGAGACTACGCCATATTATTGCTACGCATGGTGGATATGTGGAAAATATCGTACTATAGAGTTTCCCAGACCGCAGCGCCATCTGTTGTTGAAAATTGTAACTACTGTAATTTCGAAAGTTTGTCTGCCTGAAAATGTACTGTTGTCCCAAGCACATTGCAACAAACGGTGTATTTCTATCGCTGCTCGTATAGTTTTTATTGCCGTTTCAAATATACCGGTCATTTTTGAAACACCCTGTAAAAGGAAATTCCAAAAACACTCTCGCTGCACTACCCAGTCGCGTAACGCGCTGTGCGTGAGACAGTATGCCGACGCCGCGTTCACTTACATCCCACAGACTTACTAAACATAACTAGGCCGCTCACTGGGTCTAGCATAGCGCTCACATATTGAAGCCATCATCTGCAGGGCAACGCTCTGTTTGCACGTAGTAAATGATGCCAAATCCATGCATATTACAAAAATGTATGTACGTGTGTATATTCCACGTCTCCTCCTGAACCACTTGCCTCATTTCAACCAAACTTAGTACACTGTCTGGATAGAATCACTGTGACCGTAAGTACCACTCACCTATCAAAGAGATGGCGGTGAGGGGGAAATGGTAATATAGACTACGAGGCGAGAATACCCATACTTCAGTTACACAGAATTTGCGAATGAGAGAATTTAGAGACATGCAACTAAGTTTGTACGTGATTTCAAACCTTTATGAAACTTTTTATCGCTGATAACCTCGACAAAGTGACGAAAGGAGAAAATGGTTGTCGCTTACACTTCGTTGTTCATGTAGTATAACTTCCACATGAAGCATGTTTTAATTTATTACTTCTTGACTACTGACTGCATTCGTGACACTCTTTTCGTACAGTATTCAAATAAACCACTCAACGTGCCAGAAAAACTGAATCACTGTACGACACTTATTTCAGGACATACGATTTCATAAACACTGGATGCGTGAAAAACTACTGCATCGTTGTAAAAGTTAAAATTTATTACTTCGTTGCTTCTACCTATTCGCAACACTATTCGCAGACAAAATCCAGATAAGCCGCTAAATGTACCTACAAAACACATTAATGTGCGACACATAGTTCAGCAGATATGACGTCATAAACACTGAGATGCGAGAGAAAATGCCGCATAATGCATGACGTTTTAATTTATTACATTTTTATTACTAAATCTATTCACATTTCTCAGCCCGTATGCACATATACTACTCCATGTACATGCGGAAGTGTCTCATTGTACAGCACACAGTTCGGGGGATACGACGCTGTAAAACATTAAGCTAAGTGAAAATAAAACTGCTGGGCGAAATTCGCTAGACATATTGGTGAATTGTGTGTATATTTCCCCTGAAATATGTTAAATATGTGTGAAATACATTTGACATGCGCGTATGCGAGCAAAGCCATGGGTAAAAAGCTCATCCTAAGCTCCAGTAGGATTCTGTCAAATTTGGTACACATGTTCGTTGCACTCTGGAAAGAAATGCTGTAGGGGTAAGAACCACAAGCTTTCTGCTGGGATGGTATGATAACATAGAGAGAAAAGGGAGGACGAGTAAATGGACAGACAGCGAGGGGAAGGAGGAGATAGGCACAGATCGCAAGTGGACGAGGAGGAGACAGAGAGAACTAGGAAACGGGCAAAAGGATACAGAGGGGGAAAAGGAAGAGTTAGATAGAGAGAGGAAAGTGGAGAGACGGAAGTGGAGGAAGAGACAGGTAGAGATGCGCAGGAAAAAGAGATGAACATAAAGAGGGGGCCGAGGATATTGACAAAGAGATGGACATAGAGAGGCGGTGAGGAGATTAACCAAGAGATGAGGAGGAAGAGATGGACAGAAGGGAGAGGAGCAGACAGGCAAAGAGGGGGATAGCAGAGGACTGATAGAAGGAGGAAGACAAGACGGAAAGAGAGAGCGGGAGGGAGGAGACTGACAGAGAGAGGAAGGAACAAGAGATGGGCTAGTAGAAGACTGGAACAGTTAAATACGCCGGATTTCTCAGCTAGCGCATGATAAAATGTTGCACACACATTGACGTAACAGATGCAGATAATGTTCACAAGGACCCTGTATCTATGACATTAGAAAAAAGTATGGAAATAAAGTGGCTAGTTGAATCTGTATTGGAGCTTACAGTATTTCATGCCCAAGCCAGTTGAATGAACTGTACGACAAAACTGTGGTGGGAAGGAAGTCTGATAAAATTATGCCATACAAAAATAAAGACTGATATATAATTGCAAAAGACAGACGCAGTGTATGTGTCAGGAAATACTAAACAAGGACAGAAATTGAAAAACTTATTGAACGATAATATCACTATCTGATACTTCATAAGTTTCATGCAACTCTATCGATCGAAAACCTGAGCCAATTTCGCTCGTACGTGTAAGAAACGAACCACACATACTTGAACAGATGTCTACAACATCTGTCTTTTGGTGGAGACCCAATACAGAAAACTGGGAAAATACATTCATTTAAAACAGACTTGATTACTCAATAGGAATTGTGAAGTAAAAGTACTCTTGTTTTG
This sequence comes from Schistocerca piceifrons, assembly GCF_021461385.2. Taxonomy (NCBI): domain Eukaryota; kingdom Metazoa; phylum Arthropoda; class Insecta; order Orthoptera; family Acrididae; genus Schistocerca; species Schistocerca piceifrons. The sequence continues at coordinate 28,674,010 of NC_060140.1, read as the reverse complement.
TTATTCAGTTTACTTTCGTCATCTCTCAAACCCTTCAAATCGTAGGCCAGTATTCATATTCGACACTGAAAACTGCGTTCTTCAGTTCGGGAACAGTTTCTTCACATTTATGTTACGGTGTAGGTGGGCGGGGGGGCTTCTTAAATCCAATGGGGCCCGCATCTCGTGGTCGTGCGGTAGCGTTCTCGCTTCCCACGCCCGGGTTCCCGGGTTCGATTCCCGGCGGGGTCAGGGATTTTCTCTGCCTCGTGATGGCTGGGTGTTGTGTGATGTCCTTAGGTTAGTTAGGTTTAAGTAGTTCTAAGTTCTAGGGGACTGATGACCATAGATGTTAAGTCCCATAGTGCTCAGAGCCATTTGAGCCAAATCCAATGGGACTGCGTGAGGCGGTGCCTGCGACGGCAGAGTGAGTGGAATCTGGTTCCCGGCTGTTTCGTGATGTACCTCAATCAACTAAAATCAATGGCTCGGTTGTTTCTTTCAAAATGACGTGCCATGCGGCTACCGACAAACTCTGGTCGCAGACTCAGTTCCAATCCGGAATGAATGTGAAACGTCGACAGTCGAGCTGGAGGAACGGCAGAACAGTGACCAAACAATTGTCGACAGATATGTAGCGTATCCACAGGTATATGTGACTTATCATGTTCACAATTTTTAACAGAAATAGCATTGCGTTCTTGTAGGAGAGTAAAATACTAAATCAATAATTACTTTTAGGAGAGATAAATGACTTTCAAAACGAAAACAAAGCTTGATGGACGTCAGGTGCCATTAATTTGGCAATGGAGAGCAATGAAGAGGGTAAAATTTTGCGGACTATAATGTGTAGCCAGATTACTGAAAAATCTGGTCATAACAGATGAGCTGGTTACGGCGAAGAAAGTTACTACCGTTTGATACGTAAGGCTGTAGTACGTACAGCTATAGAATGATAAGTTACAGAATAGGACATGAATCGATATCTTCGGAAGTGAACATTAATGGAATATTGACGTACAGCGTTGTCCAAATGTTTATGATAAGAGCGGTGCACATTCTAGAGTATACGAAAATAGTTTCTCTGTCCTGCTTGTATAAGGTAGGTTGTATAAAGCAGCCACACTCCAACTGGTTAAACCTCTTGATCTAGGAAAACTGGACAGAAGCAGAAATGTTTAGCGAAGCAGCGGGAAGCGGAGTCCAGCTATCACGGTAGGCTGAGGCTCACTGTACAAAGCGTGAAAAGTGGTGTGTCGTAGCGATGAGGTTTCGAGTCCAAGTGGTGAGTGTGTAACACTTACATGCAGATGTGCTCTTTGTCCATTTCTTATTGTATATATAATTGCTTTTAACTTTACGCAAATTTATACACTCCTGGAAATGGAAAAAAGAACACATTGACACCGGTGTGTCAGACCCACCATACTTGCTCCAGACACTGCGAGAGGGCTGTACAAGCAATGATCACACGCACGGCACAGCGGACACACCAGGAACCGCGGTGTTGGCCGTCGAATGGCGCTAGCTGCGCAGCGTTTGTGCACCGCCGCCGTCAGTGTCAGCCAGTTTGCCGTGGCATACGGAGCTCCATCGCAGTCTTTAACACTGGTAGCATGCCGCGACAGCGTGGACGTGAACCGTATGTGCAGTTGACGGACTTTGAGCGAGGGCGTATAGTGGGCATGCGGGAGGCCGGGTGGACGTACCGCCGAATTGCTCAACACGTGGGGCGTGAGGTCTCCACAGTACATCGATGTTGTCGCCAGTGGTCGGCGGAATGTGCACGTGCCCGTCGACCTGGGACCGGACCGCAGCGACGCACGGATGCACGCCAAGACCGTAGGATCCTACGCAGTGCCGTAGGGGACCGCACCGCCACTTCCCAGCAAATTAGGGACACTGTTGCTCCTGGGGTATCGGCGAGGACCATTCGCAACCGTCTCCATGAAGCTGGGCTACGGTCCCGCACGCCGTTAGGCCGTCTTCCGCTCACGCCCCAACATCGTGCAGCCCGCCTCCAGTGGTGTCGCGACAGGCGTGAATGGAGGGACGAATGGAGACGTGTCGTCTTCAGCGATGAGAGTCGCTTCTGCCTTGGTGCCAATGATGGTCGTATGCGTGTTTGGCGCCGTGCAGGTGAGCGCCACAATCAGGACTGCATACGACCGAGGCACACAGGGCCAACACCCGGCATCATGGTGTGGGGAGCGATCTCCTACACTGACCATACACCACCGGTGATCGTCGAGGGGACACTGAATAGTGCATGGTACATACAAACCGTCATCGAACCCATCGTTCTACCATTCCTAGACCGGCAAGGGAACTTGCTGTTCCAACAGGACAATGCACGTCCGCATGTATCCCGTGCCACCCAACGTGCTCTAGAAGGTGTAAGTCAACTACCCTGGCCAGCAAGATCTCCGGATCTGTCCCCCATTGAGCATGTTTGGGACTGGATGAAGCGTCGTCTCACGCGGTCTGCACGTCCAGCACGAACGCTGGTCCAACTGAGGCGCCAGGTGGAAAGCCGTTCCACAGGACTACATCCAGCATCTCTACGATCGTCTCCATGGGAGAATAGCAGCCTGCATTGCTGCGAAAGGTGGATATACACTGTACTAGTGCCGACATTGTGCATGCTCCGTTGCCTGTGTCTATGTGCCTGTGGTTCTGTCAGTGTGATCATGTGATGTATCTGACCCCAGGAATGTGTCAATGAAGTTTCCCCTTCCTGGGACAATGAATTCACGGTGTTCTTATTTCAATTTCCAGGAGTGTATGTACATGATGTATGAATTAATTTGTTTATTTTGCTGTATAATCAATTGTGTATATTATGTAAATATCGCTGAGTAATCGCTGAGGGAATGTTAGGGAAAAGTTAGGTTTCTGTCAACGAATAAGTATCGTTGGAGTAGCTGCGTCTCTGGACCTGGGAGGATGTTACGCCAGAGCGCGCGCTACACAGAGAGAGGGCTCTGGTGGGAGACTTGGTGAAGTGCGGACGCATGGATGGCGTGCTCTGTACTGGAGGAGTGATTGTTTAGCGGCACGTGGCAAGTGATGAGCGTGGGCGGTGGAAATATTGGCTGCACCAATATCAAGAACCCGCCACGCCAATATCATTGCCAATAATTCCCGTGCTCGCCAATTATCATGGAAATGAGCCAACAGCACTATCGTCGTCAGCAACTTCGGCACGGCGAGAATGGACTGAAGTAAGATTGCTGCATCACAACTTATTGTCAACTAGTTTTGTAACGGCGTTACTCAGCTTTGTGGTGTTTTGCGAGTGAATAATTACCATAGCTTAATCAAAATTGTTTACCCGTGATTCTCCTAAAATCATCACCAAGTAGGTTCCTGCCCTATTCTATTGTTACAATAATCCGAGTACCGTTTATGAAAAATTAAAATTGCAGTGCCAGCTAATTTTGCTTATGAACTAAATGATTCAGTTAGTTTAAAGATTTGAACTTAAAGCATTCAGAAATTTCAGTCTAACTTTAAATTTGAACTTTAATCTGAGGAGATCTAATTGTTGCAGATAGTAAATCAACTAATCAAATTGAAATGAATCTTGGCACTATGAACAAAAGCACCAACTAGAATTAATGAGTGAGTACATTTATTAGTGATTATTGTAATTTGTTCTTAGTAAAGTTCTGGTTCACAGTTTGACTTGCAGACAAAATTACCTTTTGATACAGTAATTATCAATATCTACTGCCCTGTTCAGAAGTCAATAGAGTTTCTTTTAATTATTTTTTGCCATTTTCCAAAATTCATATGAAAATAGTAGACGTTATTGTGAGGTAGCGTCATTGTCACTTACAAAAATGGCTCTGAGCACTATGGGACTCAACTGCTGTGGTCATTAGTCCCCTAGAACTTAGAACTAGTTAAACCTAACTAACCTAAGAACATCACAAACATCCATGCCCGAGGCAGGATTCGAACCTGCGACCGTAGCGGTCTTGCGGTTCCAGACTGCAGCGCCTTTAACCGCACGGCCACTTCGGCCGTGTCACTCACAACAGTAAGTAACTATAGTGCATGTTTTCAAAATTTCAGCTCTATTAGTTAATGATATTTCGAGTGCAAACTATTTCTTTTCTCGCTTTATTATGTAAATGTTTCTATTGATTTTGCTAACGTGCGTGCAGCCCTCTGTTGCCGCGCGTGTTCGAGTAATTCTTGACATTGACTGTTCGGCTCAATAATTCACCTTCCGAACAGAAATTTTGCCCAATTTGGCTGGCGACCGTATTTCTTTTAGCTTTAATTATTTCAGTAACTCTTATTATACTGTTCCGATCCACGTGGTACCCCTTCTCGTTGGCACAGTACGATAATTATAGCACAAACCTTTTGAATAACCATACTAAATTTTACAGTAATTAAGTAGGCGGAATAAGTTCTCCTGGAAAGCATATTGTTGTTAATCTCCCCCACATTTATCGACTTTATATTGAATCTTGGGAACTATAGCCTCTTCAAAATTTTACTCGAATTGTTTAGGTACATGCTTGAGAGGTGCCAGAAGCCCCCTCTCCTATTTCTATCTTACTCTGAGTAATTCGATTTTCCTCTGTAATTGCATGCGGTGAAAAGTTGCTATTCCATCACACGCGGACTTCCCACGCAGCGTCTCTCATCACCCGGGTGGTCCGGTGACGGGCGGGCTCTGCGGATCTTGAAAAGTTTAAGCCGACGGGTGTGAGGAAGTCGAGTGAATGCTTTCCAGACGCTGACATTGTCATAATAGCGGCGGAGACACACCCGCAGGGGCCTGAAGGGGCGGCTGGGCTAGAGATTCCGTTACTTCGCAGAAACTTAGCGAAAACACTTTCTGGTGGGCTACCAGCGAGGTGTGGGAATGACTTGTCCCCCCAGGCAATCTTGGCGGGCAAATTCCCGCGTTTTCTGCAAAATCGTAACTGTGATTGGCTTGCTCAGGGCATAGCTCCATGACGTAGCAAAATCGGCGCAGAAATTGGCGCCTAGAATCTCCATTGGTGGAATGGTAGTGCTTCGGCAATAGAGTGGAATTTTCCGCCGATTTTTGAGTTGCTGATTGGAACGTTTAACCACGACCACTGTCGTGGGGGCGGGAATGTTCTGTGTTCGGTTTGTACGGGTGCTCTTGTGGTAGTTGGCTCTCGCTTTTCGGTCGGAGTAGGTTACAAGACTGAGCTCTCGCTGCTCTGGACAGCCTGCCATCCGTTGGCTGTCTAATATACTTTTATTTGATTGTAACTGTTTAACGAAGTTGATGAAGTTTCGACTTCAACGTAACTTTCCGAGTACAGTTGGCAATTGAGCGTTCTGTGTACAGGCGGCCTATGTTGTCTGTATGGAGCAGTTTTGGCTAAAGTTGACCGTATCGGAGTTACTGTGTGAATTCGCTTGTTAAAATCAATCACTGTACCGTCAGTGATTGTGTGGCGAGCCTTCTTCGTATCCCTCATAGGCGCATTTGTGTTGATAGGAAGTCTTTAGTCCAGAACAACCAGACCAGGACAATTTGTTTCGGGCTATACTCGCGGCATTATCATCACCACGACGGGATGTCGAAGCAACCAGCCATCGCTTCCGGTACGCCAGATCGTGTCCTTGCAGTTAAGAAGACAGCTTTGTAATGTATGTCCGCAGCACCGGCAGATTAGGGAATTTTCACTGTGATAATCAGCTCAGCAGAGCGCGCCTGATCGTCTTTTTCTAACTTTGTTCTGTCTTGGGTGTTAATTGTCTGAGTTCTCACTACTGTAGCAGCAGTTAATGTTGGGTTGGTTGTGTGTTTCTCTTAAGATTTGAGTTGCAAGGGATTGGCTCCACATACCACTTCATCATAAATGTCACAATCTAGTTTATGGACAACTTCACCTTCATAGCATTTATTTGAGTATCCAGTTTGATCCATTTTTTTGATGTATTGTAAATGTTTCATGTTTTTGTTTATGATTTTGAGTTTAGTCATAATAAATGAAATTGTTATTTGGGACAGAACTTTCATTCTGTTAATCGGTAGAGCAACCCTTTCATTTCTCACTACGTTACTGAAACTTTCCTTTATTTAATTAATGTCTATCAAATTACATTACTGCAGATGCCAAACTCTTTTCTACTCCACTTGCAGGGTCGATTACAGTCAGTTCGCGTTTCTTCTTAATCCATGTGCAACAGCAGAAGTAGAAGTTAGAAAAGGGGGGGGGGGCTTAGAGCATCATTTCCATATGAAAATTCCAGAAGAATTTAGTGTTAAATACACTGCTAGCCCCGGCACCTCACATGCTTACGCGGTCATATATTTCTAACATTGTCGATAGAAGGGAATGGGGACGTTACAAGTGGCTGCCGCCAACCTTCCCATATTGCGACGGCGGTGGCACCAGTAGTCCATGGGGCCCACCAGATCCCGCGCTATCACTGTTGGTCAACTTTGCGATAGCACTCAACTGACTGCCGAGAAAGGCAGTCGTAGCTCACTCAACTATCACAATAAATTTGGTAAAGAATTATTAATAAATAAAAGGAGTAAAATAGGTAGTGGTGTTTCACGGAAATAAATGCTTACACTTAGCTGAATGATTGAGGTGATTGCAGTGTGCTCGGATAATTTCGAAGAATTGCTGTGGCCAGTCCAATCAAAGATCTCTGCAATAGCAGTTGGTTACATCAGTGCAGCATGTAAACGACAATCGCGCGTACAAGTCAGTTATTTGGTTTTGTTCCTACTGACCCATAATTCCTGCAATTAATGAAATTAGAATGCTTTTGTCAGTCTTTAGTAATTTCAACAGAACACACTTCGTAAAAAGAAAAGTATTCTGACAATTCTAACTTGGAAATGGCATTGAGCGCGTCAAGATGTAGACCTCCACTCATTTACTTTCGATAAATTAATCTCAAGGAAAAATAAAATTATGAAAGCATTCAAAATAACAATAAGATATGGACTGTTGAAAGAACCCTGAATTACTGTACAGCAAGTGAACAACACTCAACAATGTAGAAGCAAAGGCGAAATTTTTTGAGTCTATGACTTGTTTAGGATCGCCACTCGAATTAAATTTAAAAGGTACTTTCAAACACGCGAATACCGGACTGAAGGTCTATTAATATGGAGACTGCCTGTGAATTAACGTGTACACACCAATTTCCAAACTAAAAAAATACTTATATAATTCTAATAAATTCTTTTTCGTGTTTATGGCACTGGCTCATATAATTAGGAATATTGCTGATAAGAAACACTGTATAATAGGAAAATCACTGTTTTCACAAGCGTCAGTAGTATTTAAGATTTCCGTTATTGCTCATTCTAATTGCCAGTCTTACAGTCTGGGGATGCTGGCTTCGTTGAGCATCACAATCATGTCGAGAAGTTGGTCGCTATCAATAATGGTCCTGAAGTACTCGATACGTGAAGTTAGCGACAACTTATTAGAACTGTGCGGCGCCACCAATCTCTATTTGGCAAAATATTGTACATCGCCACGTTATTGGTACGACTAGAAGAAATTTCCGGTTTTGGATTGACATTAAGTGACCTCGGTACGCGTTACGTGCAAAAATTCTTGAGAGACAAGTAAAAGTCGTTACGTGTGAATCACATGGAGTACGTGCGAATGGGCGCGGCGATCGTGAAGCGGACACGGATAACGGCGGCCAGCGCAAATCCACTTCCGCAGCGTGAGAGTGTGAAGAAACGCACAGGGCAGCTCCACTGTCCGAGCCTTAGCGTCCACTGGCGGCCGCAGCTGTGCAACTTCACCAAACAAGTGTAAGCATGCTGCTGGCCACTTTAACGTTCACGAGCCGAGCGTGAGAGGGAAGGCTAATCTTATAGTGGTATACAGTAGTAGCAGTATACAGTATCTGATTTACCACAGTTTAATCCGTATTTGACCGCTGGATGTCACGGTAGGTGAATCCGCCAGTAGAAGAGGAGGCGGAGAGTGTTGTGTTGTTAGCAGAGTGGATCGGTCTGCAGAGCTCGGTGACCAGTGATCGGATGACCTGCAAGTAACAGATCCATCAGGAACATTTCAACCCTCCTAAAGCTGCCCAAGTCGATTGTCGGTGATGTGTTGGTGAAGTGGAAACCCGAAGAAACAGCCACAGCCAAACGGAGAACAGGCAGACAACAGGTACTGAGGGCAGGGACCGTCCATAATAGCGGAGAGTGGATACAAAATACCTGTAATGCTTGAAACCAGCGGAAGGAATCTCTCATGAATTCTAATGTGCTAGCAGCAGTCCATCTAGCACAATGCGAATGCGTACCGTGTGAAAAAGACTGGCATGAGGGCAACTCCTCGTAAGTCACTCATTTCTGTTGTCAGTGCTAAGCCACGCTGGAAGAGGTGCAAATAGCGACGTCACTGGATAGTGGATGACGGCACACTTGTGATATGGTGCGATTAACCACGCTAAACTATGTGGCTGTAGGATGGAAGTGTTTCGATTGGCGAATGCCCGGAACACGTTACCTGACAACATTTCCGGTGCCAACGATGAAGTAAGGAGGAAGTAGTGTTACTGTAACGGTTCACCTCCGTTACGGCGCTAACAGATGGGTATTCATTTTTATGATTGGGTTTTTCTGTTGTTCAATAAAAACCTGTTATTTGCGGGGCGTTGTTATGCACACATCACAATCCAGCACCACCACTTTCAATACCACCACGTTTTTCAATCAGTGAATGGTTGTTGGTTTGGTGGGAGATTTAGTAAATCGTCTTCGTTGTTAGTTGCTTGCCGTTTGTTATTACTGCTTGCCAATTGTTTTAGAATGTCTGCAAGGGAGGTTCCAGGTATCGCTGGTCTCCACAAGGAGGAAATTGTTTGCGAGTCATCAGTTAGAGCCTGTGATGTTCCTGGGAGCACGGATGGGCTGGTGCGCCCCGCTGTGACGCCGCCAACCTGGAAGCGGCCAAGGTGAGTAGCGCCGTTGTCGGTATTCAGTGTTTCGTAGCGGAACTCGTTTCGTTAATGTTCTTTTTTGAAACAGCTAAGCCTTCAAACTCACAAATCGGTAGGACACGTGTTGTGGTTCATGCTCAGAGAAATCGGGATTTGCGTAAGTCAACGTGAAGGATACGCACGGTGAACAGCTACATGAGTTACTCAGTGACTTGGTCAGAGGAATGAGGAAGTTGATTGGTGGTGCTAGTGCTAGTCACTACAGTGTGGAGGGGGGAGCTCCACTTGCAGTGCCAGGGCTGGGGGAACGAATCAGTCAGGAATTGTGCGCTCATTCCTCCGTTCTGTTTACTGAATTGCCTAACACTTTAGAAAGACTACTGCACGAAGGAGGAGTTCATTCAGTAACTGGTAGTAAGCTCGTGGAACGGCGGCTCCGTTTCTTTCTAGAATTGCAGGGTAATGGCGAAAAGTTTGGTTTGAGCGATGTGCAGAGTTACTAGAAATTTGTGTCTAATGGTCAGGGGACTCTTGGGGCAGGCTTTAATCGAGGCGACGCAGAATTTTGGTGGGTAATATGCAGCAAATTTATCGGTAGTGCGCCACCTGTTGAGAGAAAAGAATTTTTTGGGTGCAGTGGCATTGCCAGTTACTGGAGAGGATACAGTTAGAAGCATGAGGCTAGATTATCGACAGTGATAAATTATTTATACTTATTTGGAATGGGATGCGCCACGGTGACAGGTCTGTAGTCACTTTCAGTGAACAGCCAAGGAATTTCCAACATCTGTATCGATTAATCTCAGAAGTAGAGTCCGTTCGTCATTAAGATGGCAGGCGTGCAGGGAATGATGCAAGAGAGAGCAGCTGAATGAGAATTAGAGGCCAGGTAAAAGATCGCATATGTCCAACATCAGCTGTTATATGTAGCAGATGAAGCGTCACTTGGCAAGCAAATGTCCGCGCCCAAGGATTCACGATACAGAGCAAAGTGGAACTCTGACCAAGAGTCCCGTTTTATAAAAGGATCGTGGTGACGCCTAGTTCAAGTGTGCCGTTCGTGTGTGGGAGCTTTAACGGGTAACCGGCACGTGCATACCTTTGGATTCTGGGAGTCTGTTTTGCTTTCCTACCGAAGCTTGGCAGCGGTCACACCGTTCGATACGCAAGCTTCCAAAGCAACATGACTAAACTGGGAGAAAATGTCACATTACAGTCTTCAATCAGTTATTTGTTAGAATTAAATGAGAGATACGAAGCCAGTAACGAAAACATCAACCAGGCTTGATACGAATTCGGATTTGCTATCGACGCAATGAATTAAATAACTTATTCTACTTTCCAAAAAACTAATATTACCATCATCTCTTCGACTGAAACACGTAATAAAATGAAAAAGTATGTGTAATGGACACTTCGTGACTCAAGAGGCAGCATTAACAAATTCAACACTGAAACACAAATTGTACTTCCTGAAACATGTACTGCTGCACACCGACAGCAACATGCTGAAACTGGAAAAACAATTTCAATCACACAGTAGTGTGTAGAATCTAGTTGTGAGAGCAACACGCAAGTGATTCTCACAAAACTGAAAGAAATAAGAAGCAGTAACGGACCACGTAAAAAAAAAACAAAGTGAAACGAAGCAAAATTTAGTATCGTGGAACTAGGACAAATAATTAAAGGCAGCTTCAGGACGAATGAATTTGCAGGATATGTTAACGCCTGCAAGTTCCACCACTCGACTACGACGGGTGGAACACGCCACTTCGCTTCAATTACGCAGTTTCAAGTCTTTATATCTAAATACTGACTATAACAGCAAAACAGTAAATAGATTCCAATTACATTTAAGGAAAACGTGATTTCCTGCGAAAAGAGAACACTTGCAGTGATTACCAGGAATCAACGATTAGAAATGCGCATCTAAATTCCACGAAGATTGTCTATGTGAGAACATGGGCTAATAATGGCATTTTTCCAACATTACTGATTTAAAGTGGTTTCAGCTAATCTGAAGTGGAGCTGTGCACCTCCCTGATGAATCTAGCCAACCACGTTGAGGTCCTTTCCCTCGTCTTTCTCTGTAGGTGGCGATGCTTCTGACCTCTACATAAACAAACTCCAAGATCGCTAGCAGCAGCAATCAGTTGATAGTTAAACGTCTATGCCCCTCGTATTACTGCTGGCAACAACAGAGTTGTACGTCTCTTTGCCCCGCCCAGAGGCCTCTGTGAATGGTGACCGCTGCTGCAGCACTCTAACCTGTGCAAACCCACAAACGTTGCGGTTCTGAGTGGCAAGTATCAAGCTTAGTGCCTTTGCTTAGAAGTGCCTGTCTGTGACCTCTACTGTGACGTCTTGTAACAGCTTTCTGGAGGTGGATGTGGTTACCAGTTCAGTGAACTGAAGCTTTTAGGCTGTGACAGTTATCCAGAGCGTATGCAGTTCGCAAGGCTGTGGCATTACCGTTTGCCTCCGATAACCTGAAAAGTAATACATGTGCCTGCTTCCTGCATTATGTCTCTGATTTCCTATCTTGCAGTGCCTTCGCTGGCTTCGAGCAGCCTTAAACTTAACAATGTGCAAGTCAATATATTGTCAATATGCGGGAGTACACCGTGAATCAAATTAACAGAAATTAGGGCTCATACGGAGGCATATAGGGAGACATTTTTCCTTCGCTCCTTTTGTGAGTGGAACAGGAAAGGGCAGTTTTTCTTTCGAAATGTCTACTACCCTCAGCCATGGACAGTACTGGTGGCTTGTGAAGAATTTTTGTGTAGATGTAGAGGTGCATCGTGAATATCTGCACGTATCCTTATTTGGGCTTTTTCACGCTCCATTTACCTACAGAATGCGGAAAGAGTGATTGCTTAAACGCCTCCATGCGCTCAGTAATTAGTCTGACACTGTCTTTGCGATCAGTGCGGGAGCGATGGGTTTCAGTATATTTCTATGTGCGTCGCTTTAAGCTGGATCTTACAACATCATCATAGAGTCCGCCACTTCATATTTCTCAGGCTCTCCGTGACTGTCTCCCACGGGTCGAAGAAATCTGTGTCCAACCAGCCGAAAGATAAATATTGGTGTTAATTAGGCCCCAGTAGCCCCAGATGGCTAGAGGACAAATGTAAGGATGTAGAGGCTTGTCTCACTAGGGGTAAGATAGATACTGCCTACAGGAAAATTAAAGAGACCTTTGGAGAGAAGAGAACCACTTGTATGAATATCAAGAGCTCAGATGGCAACCCAGTTCTAAGCAAAGAAGGGAAGGCAGAAAGGTGGAAGGAGTACATAGAGGGTTTATACAAGGGCGATGTACTTGAGGACAATATTATGGAAATGGAAGAGGATGTAGATGAAGACGAAATGGGAGATAAGATACTGCGTGAAGAGTTTGACAGAGCACTGAAAGACCTGAGTCGAAACAAGGCCCCGGGTGTAGACAACATTCCATTAGAACTAATGACGGCCTTGGGAGAGCCAGTCATGACAAAACTCTACCATCTGGTGAGCAAGATGTATGAGACAGGTGAAATACCCTCAGACTTCAAGAAGAATATAATAATTCCAATCCCAAAGAAAGCAGGTGTTGACAGATGTGAAAATTACCGAATTATCAGTTTAATAAGTCACAGCTGCAAAATACTAACGCGAATTCTTTACAGACGAGTGGAAAAACTGGTAGAAACGGACCTCGGGGAAGATCAGTTTGGATTCCGTAGAAATGTTGGAACACCTGAGGCAATACTAACCTTACGACTTATCTTAGAAGAAAGATTAAGAAAAGGCAAACCTACGTTTCTAGCATTTGTAGACTTAGAGAAAGCTTTTGACAATGTTAACTGGAATACTCTCTTTCAAATTCTGAAGGTGCCAGGTTTAAAATACAGGGAGCGAAAGGCTATTTACAATTTGTACAGAAATCAGATGGCAGTTATAAGAGTCGAGGGGCATGAAAGGGAAGCAGTGGTGGGGAAAGGAGTGAGACAGGGTTGTAGCCTCTCCCCGATGTTATTCAATCTGTATATTGAGCAAGCAGTAAAGGAAACAAAAGAAAAATTCGGAGTAGGTATTAAAATTCATGGAGAAGAAGTAAAAACTTTGAGGTTCGCCGATGACATTGTAATTCTGTCAGAGACAGCAAAGGACTTGGAAGAGCAGTTGAACGGAATGGACAGTGTCTTGAAAGGAGGATATAAGATGAACATCAACAAAAGCAAAACGAGGATAATGGAATGTAGTCAAATTAAATCGGGTGATGCTGAGGGAATTAGATCAGGAAATGAGACACTTAAAGTAGTATAGGAGTTTTGCTATTTAGGGAGTAAAATAACTGATGATGGTCGAAGTAGAGAGGATATAAAATGTAGACTGGCAATGGCAAGGAAATCGTTTCTGAAGGAGAGAAATTTGTTAACATCGAATATAGATTTAAGTGTCAGGAAGTCGTTTCTGAAAGTATTTGTATGGAGTGTAGCCATGTATGGAAGTGAAACATGGACGATAACTAGTTTGGACAAGAAGAGAATAGAAGCTTTCGAAATGTGGTGCTACAGAAGAATGCTGAAGATAAGGTGGGTAGATCACGTAACTAATGAGGAGGTATTGAATAGGATTGGGGAGAAGAGAAGTTTGTGGCACAGTTTGACTAGAAGAAGGGATCGGTTGGTAGGACATGTTTTGAGGCATCAAGGGCTCACAAATTTAGCATTGGAGGGCAGCATGGAGGGTAAAAATCGTAGAGGGAGACCAAGAGATGAATACACTAAGCAGATTCAGAAGGATGTAGGTTGCAGTAGGTACTGGGAGATGAAGAAGCTTGCACAGAATAGAGTAGCATGGAGAGCTGCATCAAACCAGTCTCAGGGCTGAAGACCACAACAACAACAGCCCTAATACCAAAAGCAGTACTCACACAACGATGCAAGTGTATTGGCTACTATTTTGGATGTTTGACGCGTATCTTCCTCAGTACTTGCAGAGTTGTCTTCAGCAGAATCAGTACACCTCAGCAGGAATTTTTTGTACCACAGCAGAATAGCAGATGGTCGTCGGTAATCAAACGACAGATGTCACAGATAGCCAGCGACGCAAACGCAAACCACAGAGTGGTAACGATGTCGCTCGGAGTCACGTGCTGGTAGCTGAGTAGACCGCCACCGTGAGCTGTTCCTCTGGAGACGGAGAGCTCGGGCCGACGTGACAGCGATCGGCGCGCCAGTAGCTGCAGCTGAGGTCCAAAGCCGCGGTGACGTCAGCTGGGAAGTATTGCCCACTGCCCGCCATCCTATTTCTCAGCCGGCGCCGGCGCGCGGCGCGTATATTGTGCGTGAGGACATGTTTTGCGAGCTGGGGGTGACACGTGACATCATGGCGGATGACTCGCGCCGCCGGGGCCGCGGAGTAGCGTACGGTCTGTGCCAGTAACAGGCTGAGGCCTGAGCCACTGTGCGTGCCACGCTGCCGCTGACGTAGGAACAGCCGTCGTCTCTGTTACTGTCCGGTCGATGTGTCTCGGCTTGAGGCCAAGTGACGACGAGGAAGGCGTTTTATGTTTCCTTCTCATTTACCCAAATGGCGTCAAATAGCGAGCCGGGATCGCCTGGCCAGCCTCATCTAATTTGGGACTGTCTGATGCAAAGCTGTAGTAGCGGAACAAATCACCACATTATCGGAAACATCGCTCACGTGAAAGGCAACTCGCGATTTTCTCACATGACGTCCTGAAATCCAAGCTTGAAGGCAGTCAGGTACATGCAATGCCGCGTGACTTCTGCAATCCATTTCATTTAGTAAAGTATCAACGTCTGTCAACGAAATTACTACCTTATGCGGTATTAAACAAAAGTTATGGCTGGGCTGAGGATTTGTTGGCAGGAAGGAGGTGTTTTCTTCGCCGCGCGGAGTGACCGCGCTGTTAGAGGCGCCGTGTCACGAATTGTGAGGCCCCTCCCGCCGGTGGTTCGAGTCCTCCCTCGGGCACTGGTGTGAGTGCTGTTCTTAGCGTAAGCTGGATTAGGTTAACCATAACATGTAAGCTTTCACGGCCGGCGTCTTCAATAACTAAAACTTCCGGGCTGAATTGCCGTGGTCCATATATAAAACTGCTTCTCCTTCCTGACGTTTCGTTGCCTACTGCGGGCAACATCTTCCGAGGTGAGTCGGCGACTGGCTGCTAGGCGCTGGAGGTCCCGCTTGTATAGAGCGCTTAGATGGCGCCACCACTCATTACGTTCCATCTCTCTCGGTTATAGGTAATCGATAGTCACTTCGTTGGTACAGAGTCGACCGCCATATCTTGTCTAGTTTTAATCCTTCTTCTTTTTTATTAAAATTATTTTCGTGCTTGTAGATCTCTATAGCTTCTCTTTCAAATAAATGGAGTGTTAATGCCCGCCTAATGGAACACAAAAGGAACTGTAGATTGGGACAAATTGACAAATCAGCTGTAGCGGAACGCGTTTTCAAAGACGGTGATCACGAAATTAAATTTAGTGAGACAAACGTGATAGCTAGTACCTCACATTATTATACCTGCATGTATAGAGAAGCCGTAGAGATCTACAAGCACGAAAATAATTTTAATAAAAAAGAAGATGGATTAAAACTAGACAAGATATGGCGGCCGACTCTGTACCAACGAAATGACTATCGATTACCTACGATCGAGAGAGATGGCACTACTCAGAGATAGTCTTAAAGTCGAAAGCACGTGGTGAGTGGTGACGCCATCTCAACGCTCTATACAAGCGGGACCTCCAGCGCCTAGCAGCCAGTCGCCGACTCACCTCGGAAGATGTTGCCCGCAGTAGGCAACGAGACGTCAGGAAGGAGAAGCAGTTTTATATATGCACTACGGCAATTCAGCCCGAAAGTTTTATTTAGATTATGTTAGTTTACGTAGTGTGTAAGCCTAGGGACCGATGACCTCAGCAGTTTGGTCCCTTAGGAATTCACACACATTTGAACATTTTCTTTTCTTCAATAGAGAGGCACTGACACATGCAGACGTAACGTCACATGTGCCGCTGGGATGTGTGTAGGACGCATCATGTTCGCGTTGTGTGATGCTGACCTGGTATATAACTTCAAAAGTAGCCTATGACTTTTTGCACATGATGCTCCTATATATATGTAACCCGTATCATTAATCGGATAAAATGACCACCTGGCCCCATTTGCGGGTTACCTGTCTAATGACTTCCAGAGGCAAGCAAAATTTGGTTTTCATTACTCCATATAATTATTGATCGAATACAAAATTTTGAAGTGCAGTTATAATCTGCTTAGTAAGAGGTATAAGGTTAAGGATTTAGCAGACTAATAAATGAATTAAACTCAGAAACTATGTATATATCTCGTGGCAGCACAACGTACAGTATTCATCCAAAAACTGAGAATGAGAATACTGAGCAACTTTGTACATAATTTCAAACCTTTCCGAAGCTTTTTCTCAAAGGCACGCCTCCCCAACCAACGACAGGAAGAAAGTTTATTGCGCTACTACATTTTTTCCGTTCATGCAGTAAAACTTCAGCATTAAGTATAACGTTGCAGGTTATTACATAATTAGCACTAACGCTGTTCGCAACACATTTTGCAGATGGTATCCACACATACCACTGGGCGTTCCTGCAACATCAGGTCGTTCCATGACTCATGGTTTAGGAGAGAGGATGTCATAAATATCGAGATTCGTGAAAAATTAACATTTGATACGAGTTCGATTCTTTGAAAGACCGATTTGGATGGAGAGGGGGGGGGGGGAGGGGGAAGACACTGGTGAAGGCTACATAGACATCCACTCAGACCTCCAAAAGATTTCAAACTGTTTTAAACATTCATATCTTTCTTTAAATGTTCAGGAATGTTAAATTGTGTACAGCACAAACCGTAAAAACGTAGCATCCTATGAGCACAACACCAGTGAGCCACAACTTGCTTCCATCAACTTAAAATGTGGTGGTGGTGGTTAGTGTTTAACGTCCCGTCGACAACGAGGTAATTAGAGACGGAGCGCAAGCTCGGGTTAGGGAAGGATTGGGAAGGAAATCGGCCGTGCCCTTTCAAAGGAACCATCCCGGCATTTGCCTGAATCTTAAAATGTACTTGCGTGTAAAAACTTGTGGGGTTATGAAATGGACTGGCCACAAACGGTAATCCGAGGTAAATCAAGGAACAAACTTCGGTACTTGGCTGAAGTACGGGGGAAATACTGTCAATCTACAACGGAAACAAAACTGTTCCTCATTATATTTCTGTTGTAGCCGACGTCCTGAAAAAGTCCAAGAAATTAGGCTGTTTGATGAGCCTCAGATTGCTCTTTTTGAAAAGTGATCTGGGTTATTTTTACTGAAAATTTTGGTGATGGTGGTGGAATGAGAGCTTTCATCAAAATATCAGAGCGATCGAAAAAGGCAGTCTCAAGACAGCTAGTATACCAATATGGTGCGGGAATACTGTTGGTCAGATACGCACAACCAGAGAAAAAGCAGTATTAGGGCCTTTACCCCTGGAACACAATACGGGGAAAAATGTTACATTGCTACTGAACCACCGTAAACTGTACTACTATAAATTTGTTCAAAGGAATTGATAATTTATACGTTACGCATAAATTAATTACAATTACTAGATCTTCAAAGGTATAATACATACCAAATTAATTACAAAATATCTTGTTTTATACTATACTACAATTCTAAATTTTATGGGAATTTAGCAATCTAGGGTTAAGCAGAAAAGGGAAAAGAAATACACTACTGGCCACTAAAATTGCTACACCACGAGGATGACGTGCTACAGACGCGAAATTTAGCCGACAGGAAGTAGATGCTGTGATACGCAAATGATTAGCTTTTCAGAGCGTTCACACAAAGCTGGCGCCGGTGGCGACACCTACAACGTGCTGACATGAGGAAAGTTTCCAACCGATTTCTCATACAGAAACAGCAGTTGACCGGCGTTGCCTGGTGAAACGTTGTTCTGATGCCTCGTGTAAGGAGAAGAAATGCGTACCATCACGTTTCAGACTTTGATAATGGTCGGATTGTAGCCTATCGCGATTGCGGTTTATCGTATCGCTACATTGTTGCTCGCGTTGGTCGAGATCCAATGACTGTTAGCAGAATATGGAATCGTTGGGTTCAGGAGGGTAATACGGAACGCCGTGCTGGATCCCAACGGCCTCGTATCACTAGAATTAGAGATGACAGGCATCTTATCCGCATGGCTGTAACGGATCGTGCAGCCACGTCTCGATCCCTGAGTCAAGAGATGGGGACGTGCGCAAGACAACAACCATCTGCACGAACAGTTTGACGACGTTTGCAGCAGCCTGGACTATCAGCTCGGAGACTATGGCTGCGGTTACCCTTGGCGCTGCATCACAGACAGGAGCGCCTGCGACGGTGTACGCAACGACGAACCTGGGTGCACGAATGGCAAAACGTCATTTTTTCGGATGAATCCAGGTTCTGTTTACAGCATCATAACGGTCGCATCGGTGTTTGGTGTCATCACGGTGAACACACATCGGAAGCGTGTGTTCGTCATCGCCATACTGGCGTATCACCCGGCGTGATGGTATGGTGTGCCATTGGTTACACGTCTCGGTCACCTCTTGTTCTCATTAATGGCACTTTGAACAGTGGACGACACATTTCAGTCGTGTTACGACCAGTGGCTCTACCCTTCATTCGATCCCTGCGAAACCCTACATTTGAGCAGGATAATGCACGACCGCATGTTGCAGGTCTTGTACGTGCCTTTCTGGATACAGAAAATGTTCTAATGCTGTCCTGGCCATCACAATCTCCAGATCTCTCACCTATTGAAAACGTCTGATCAATGGTGTCCGAGCAACTGGCTCGTCACAATACGCCAGTCACTACACTTCATGAACCGTGGTATCGTGTTGAAGTTGCATGGGCAGCTGTATCTGAACACGCCATCCAAGCTCCATTTGACTCAATGCCCAGGCGTATGAAGGCCGTTATTACGGCCAGAGGCGGTTGTCCTGGGTACTGATTTCTCAGTATCTATGCACCCAAATTGCGTGAAAATGTAATCACATGTCAGTTCCAGTATAATATATTTGTCCAATGAATTCCCGTTTATCATCTGCATTTCTTCTTGGTGTAGCAATTTTAATGGCCAGTAGAGTATTAACAGATATACTTCCTCACTAGTAAAGCGATGTTTCACGTGTATACGGCAATAGAATTTGGTTCACGTTCAAATATTGAATTAGTTTTCACTCCAGTAGTTTGGTACTTCACCAGCTCATAACGAAAACATATTGTAACAAAAACGGAAGAAAAACAAGGAGGTAAAATATGGATTCAATGCCAAAAGGAGAGACTTCTCAAGAAAAACATTTTTGTTCAATAGTTCTGATAAATTCTAGTATCTATGTCACGATTAATTTCTGTGTGAAGAAGAAAGTGATGTAAACTGCATCCTCCTTGATATTTTTTCTGTCGTAGGCGAATTACACACTGTAAAAGACACACACACACACACACACACACACACACACACACACTAGAATACACCACCTTGCATCGGAACTGTGTATCTTTTAATTAGAACAAAATGAAATAAGCATTAACAGGGAGTACAGTTTGCTTCCGCTGAACTCCTTTGTGTATGTACAACGGCCCGAATAAACAAAAGCTGCCATTTCATTATGTTGGATTAACCACTCAGGCTGAAGCAATTATCGTCTGCATTTGCCCCACATAGGAGGCACGCGTTGCTGCTAGCTTGTTCTGCCTTCACTGGCTCCGTAACGTCCCACACTCTTACAAAGTTTTCTCGTTGTTCCACAGTTCCGTCCCACAGCTCATTAAACATCCAGCTCTCACCTGATTTTTCTCAGTAGATGTTATTGACCCGATAATGTATTCATGTAGAAGTGTGTAACCTCCTAAGATCTGTAGGAATAAAGTTAGCCACCAGTAAAGCCTTTAATTTCAGCGTTATGTAGCCATAAAAAAAAATGGTTCAAATTACTCTGAGCACTATGGGACTTAACATCTGAGGTCATCAATCCCCTAGAACTTAGAACTACTTAAACCTAACTAACCTAAGGACATCACACACACACACATCCATGCCCGAGGCAGGATTCGAACCTGCGACCGTAGCGGTCGCGCGGTTCCAGACTGAAGCGCCTAGAACCGCTCAGCCACATCGGCCGGCCTGTAGCCATAATATTTATACTTGGATGGATAATCTTTCGGAATGTGGATCTTTTTTACTTCCGGACCGTGTAATTTCAACTGAATGAAACACAATTTTCGTGCATCAGGCGTTTCGCCTTTAATGTTTTTAAGACGTCGTCAGCGGTACCTTCCGTGTATGTGTGGATGTTGTTCTACATATTTTGTGGATTTGTTCCATTTTTGGCGCTGTTCTTCTTCTTATAACGGCCATCTGAAATTAAGTTTTTCAGACTTCACAGCAGCCGGCCGTTGTGGACGAGTGGTTCTAGGCGCTTCAGTCCGGAACCACGCTGCTGCTACGGTCGCAGGTTCGAATCCTGCGTCGGGCAGGGATGTGTGTGATGTCCTTCGATTAGTTAGGTTTAAGTAGTTCTAAGTCCTAGGGACTCATGACCTTAGAAGTGACCTAGTGCTCAGAGCCATTTGAACCATTTGAACGCTCATGTTTATTAAACGTCTCACTGAAAAGTCTGGTATCAGCTGCCTCACTGTAGCTTTAAAAATTTTCCGAAAAAATTGCATGTGAACATACTCATGTTCTTTTTAACATGCAGCTCAACTTTCCTTCCCACAAGCTCCCATAACCATAATTCACGCACACACACACACACACACACACACACACACACACACACACACACACACACACACTCTCTGGTCGCTCATACCCATCCATTCCCACTTGCCCGTTCTCACTCACACTACCCAACACATTATCATGTCTGTTTGTGTCTGTCTAAATGTCTCTGCCCCGGTCTCACAGCCACGGTCTCCTTTTTCCTGTTCTACTAACTCTGTCCTCTCTCTGTCACCATCTCAATTTTGCTCTCTATTACTGTAGTATCTGATTTATTACTTCTCACTGCTGCTGTCTCTTCTCACTGTCATTGCCTCGCTGTCGTCGTCGCAAACTCTGTTTCTCATTATCACCGGCTCTCTTCCACTTCCAGTCTCTGCTTCTCATTATTTCTGTCTCCTTCTCACTTTTTCTTTCAAACCGTGTGTGAAAAATGTGGTGGTTGCCGTAGAAATCTGAAGGAGGCGGAGTTCTGAGAAAACGTGTGTGAGATCTTATGGGACTTAACTGCTAGGGTCATCAGTCCCTAAGCTTACACTACTATTTAACCTAAATTATCCTAAGGACAAATATACACACCCATTACCGAGGGAGGACTCGAACCTCCGCCGGAATCAGCCACACAGTCCATGACTGCAGCGCCTCAGACCGCTCGGCTAATACCGCGCGGCAGGAGTTCTGAGAAGATTGTAGGTTATGGTTTCATTGGGGCGAATGTAGCGGCAAGGAAATGGGGGTGAATAGCGATGCTCTTCCATGGCAATGTAGGTTATGTAGAAAGGAAAGAAAAATCGCTGGCAAAAACTTGTGGCCTTAGGGCTGAATTAGAAAACGTGAATTTGGAATTATGTACGCTTCTTCTTCTGTAGTGTTCAATCCAAGAATTGGTTTGCAACAGCTACAATGGCAGCTTGTCTCCATTCTGTGCGTCTTTCAGCTTTTCTCTTCATTTCTTTATAGGTGTTACATCCCACATCTTTCACTATTTGATCCATGTACCTCAGTCGTGGTCTTCCTCTTGGTCTTTTTCCCTCGACATATCCCTCCATGATTGTGTTCAGGAGTCCTTTATGTCTTAATAGATGGCCTGTAAATTGTACTCTTCTTTTAACAATGAAACTCCAGAAGCTTCTCTTCTCACCTGCTCTTTCCAGAACCACTTCGTTTGTGACCTTGTCGATCCATTTTATTTTGAGCATGCATCTATAGCACCACAATTCAAAAGAATTTAGCTTCTGCTGTTCCTCTGTCCCGAGAGTCCATGTTTCACACCCATAGCATGCCACGCTCCACACATATGATTTCAAAAATCTTTTCCTGGTTTCAAGGCTGATGCTCTTAGATGTTAATATGTTTTTCTTTTTGTTAAAAGCAGCCTTTGCTTGAGCTATTCTACTTCTCACTTCTGCCTTGCTCCTTCCATCCCTGGTAATATTACTGCCCACATAAGTAAATTTGTCAACTTGTTCAAGCAGTTCATTGCCTACATGAACTTGGACTTTCACTTGATCTTCTTTGTCACATGCTATTACTTTTGTTTTTGCTTTATTAATTCTCGTATTATATTCTTCACCCATAACTTTATCCATTCACCATCCATCATCCATTCATGTACGCTATGGGAGGAAAAAGCGACGGGGTGCTGTGGAAAGGTAGCAAGCAAAGGGCGAAAAAGGGAAACTCCTGAAAAAGCTTTCGAAATGCGGTTGGTAAATCAGTTTGGCTTCCTATCTGAAGCAGTGGAGGAAAGGCCTCATCAAGATGTAGTTGAATGTAGGTTGAAGCAGAGCGTTAGCTTAAAGAAAAAGACAGGGCGGTTGTTATTGTTGTTGTTGTCTTCAGTCCAGACACTGGTTTGACGTAGCTTTCCATGCTACGCTATCCTGTGCAAGCTTCCTCATCTCCAAGTAACTACTGCACCCTAGAACTACTGAATTTGCTTAGTGTATTCATCTCTTGGTCTCCCTCTACGATTTTTACCCTCCACGCTGCCCTCCAATACTAACTTGGTGATCCTTTGATGCCTCAGGACATGTCCTCTCAACCGATCCCTTCTTCTAGTCTAATTGTACCACAAATTCCTCTTCTCCCAAATTCTATTCAGTACCTCCCCATTAGTTACGTAATCTACCCACCCAATCATCAGCATTCTTCTGTAGTACCACATTTCGAAAGCTTCTATTCTCTTCTTGTCTAAACTGTATATCGTCCATGTTTCAGATCCATACTTGGCTACACTCCATACGAATACTTTCAGAAACGACTTCCTGACTCTTAAACCTATACTCGATTTAACAAATTTCTCTTCTTCAGAAACGCTTTTCCTGCCATTGCCAGTCTACATTTTATATCCTTTCTACTTCGACCATCATCAGTTATTATGATCCCCTAATAGCAAAACTCGTATACTACTTTAAGTATCCCATTTCCTAACCTAATTCCCACATCATCAGATGATTTAATTCGATTAATTTCCATTATTCTCGTTTTGCTTTTGTTGATGGTCATCTTATAGCCTCCTTTGAAGACTTTACCTGATGTGTCGACAGAAGTGCCGACACAAAGTTATTTTGAGGGGGCCGATATGCACGCTATAAGCTCACGCAGAATATCTTGAAGTCTGAAACAGGACGCTCAATAAATGCTATAAAGAAAAGTATGTTGCTTTGGGAATACTTAACTTTAATCCATCCTTTTTGGTATACATCGTTCTTGTTAAGACATGCTTTAGACGATAATTATCAATTGCTATGTAAGGCTAATGGCGCCTTGCTAGGTCGTAGCCATGGACTTAGCTGAAGGCTAATTCTAACTATCTGCTCGGCAAAGGAGCGAGGCTTCGTCAGTGTAGTCGCTAGCTACGTCGTCCGTACAACTGGGGCGAGTGCTATTCCGTATCTCGAGACCTGCCTTGTGGTGGCGCTCGGTCTGCGATCACAGAGTGGCGACACGCGGGTCCGACATGTACTAATGGACCGCGGCTGATTTAAAGCTACCACGTAGCAAGTGTGGTGTCTGGCGGTGACACCACATTCCTCCCCCGCAAATCGGCGAACGGTCGTGTTATACGGCTTCCGCCCGCCGTGGGGAGGACCCCCATGTTGACGTATGCGATGAGGTGGGGAGCCTAACAATAGGCGAGGCTGTGCCACCCGCACCCGGCCATTCGGTCCGAGGGGATCTAGGAAACGCCTGAAAACCTAGTCCAGGGTGCACGTCAACATGCGGTGTATGCGCCCGTAAAGAGACAGGAGGGGCCGAAGGGTCGACCTCCATTGCGTCGGGGTATCCGACGCGCGATGACGTCATGTGGTCCGGAGCGGGCAAGATTTCCATGGCGGAGGACGGCTGGTCACGGGAAGCGATCGGCGGCGCGTGACCCAGGTAGGCGCCCGGCGGCAGCAGCGAAGCGTCCACTGCGGGCGGCGCCGGCGGGAGAACAGGCGGCGGCGGCTGCGGCGGCGCGTCGCCATGGGGCAAAATGGAAGGCATCGTCGGCAACATCTGGGGATGAGGCGAGCCAGTAGATGGGTCCCCAGGGCGCTGACCGGACGGCACCGTCGCTGAAAGCAGACGGGGAGCGGCAGAACCCGTGCGACGACAGAGGCGCAGCTGATTGAGATGCCGACGCACCTCACCAGAGGCCCCCAAAACCAAATACATCGCGCGGCCGAGGCAGCGAAGAATGCGCCCTGCCGGCCAACGCCGTGAAACTCGATAGTTGCGATAGAATACAACGTCGCCTGGAGCAAAAGCAGGAGTCTGCCGCTGCACAGGAACCTGATGCGGCGGGTGCAGCAAAGACATCAAGGTTCGATGAGGACGACCGTGGAGCAACTCAGCCGGCGAGCGACCATCTCGGGGCTGAGAGCGATACGAGGACAAAAAGAGCAACAACGCGTCCTCCCGAGAATGCGACTCTTTCAACTTCAACATCTGTGACTTGAAAGTCCGGACCAATCGTTCAGCGGCACCGTTTGACTGAGGCGAAAACGGCGCGGATGTCAGATGTTGAATACCATTGGCCTGGCAGAATGACTAAAATTCTGCGGACATGAATTGTGGGCCATTGTCGGAAACAATAGTCTGCGGAAGACCTTCAATGCAAAAGATAGCAGACAACACTTGGATGGTGGCAGAGGACGTCGTGGAAGATATCCGGACAACAAAAGGAAAATTACTGACGGCATCTACCAGAACCAACCATCGAGCGTTCCAGAATGGACCAGCAAAATCGATATGCAAGCGTTGCCAAGGGGATGTGGCTTTTGGCCATGCGAAGACTTTCCGCGGCGGTGCAGATTGTTGTTCGGCACACGCCAAGCAAGCAGAACACATATTCGTAATCGCAGCATCGATTCCGAACCAAGTACAGTGCTGACGAGCAAGTTGTTTTGTTCGCACCATACCCCAATGTCCTTGGTGAAGAAGCCGTAAAACAGAGGACTGTAACGAACGTGGGACCACGACTCTGGACTGATCATTATCAGAACGCAACAACAAAACACCACGTCGTACAAAAAGTCTCTCCTCGTGAGCAAAAAATCGGCGAACCAACGGATAATCGATCCTAGACTTTGACAAAGGCCATTGCGTAGCAACAAAACGCAAAACGGTAGCAAGGACCAGGTCAGCAGCTGTGGCTGTAGCTACACGACGAAAATCAATCGGAAACGATTCGACCACTTCATCGGTTTCCGAATCAATGAACATGCAAGCAAGTTCGGAAGAATCGAATGCTCTATCCTCA
This sequence comes from Schistocerca piceifrons, assembly GCF_021461385.2. NCBI lineage: Eukaryota > Metazoa > Arthropoda > Insecta > Orthoptera > Acrididae > Schistocerca > Schistocerca piceifrons. Next base: position 28,648,533 of record NC_060140.1, on the reverse strand, counting down.
GCAACGGGCAAACGGGACAACGCATCGGCGTTTCCGTGCTTAGTAGTGGACCGATATAAGATATCGTAGCGGTCCTGCGAGAGGAAAATAGACCAGCGAATGAATTTCTGCGCTGTACGCGGAGGTACAGGCTTGTTCGGATGAAAAAGCGACGTCAAAGGTTTGTGGTCTGTGATGATGGTAAAGTGACGACCATACAAGAAATCATGGAACTTTGTATCACCAAACACGAGAGCCAAAGCTTCTTTCTCTATCTGTGAATAATTTCTTTGCGCAGACGAGAGCAATTTGGACGCAAAGGCAATAGGGCGATCATGCGATCCATCTCTGCACGCAAGCACAGCACCGATCCCGAAATCCGATGCATCTACCATCAACAAAAGGGGATTCTGGGGATCGAATGGCGTAAGGCAAGCAAAGCAACGCCGATTTCAACTGGCGAAAGGCGCGTTCGCATTCCGTCGTCCAGACGAACGGAACACCTTTACGGCGTAAGCGATGAAGCGGAGCTGAAATGGAAGAGGCATTGCGCAGAAAGCGATGATAATAGTTAATTTTACCCAACACGCTCTGTAGCTGCTGCAAATTCTGCGGCGAAGGCAATTCTTGTATGGCACAGAGGTGTTCTGGACTGGGATGGATGCCTTGGGCATTGATTACATATCCCAGATAAGGCAAGTCACGACCAAAAAACACACATTTGTCGTTCCGCAAGCGAAGACCATTTTGGCGCAATACCTGAAATAATGTTCTTAGATTTGCTAAATGTTCGTCAGCTGTCCTTCCGGAGATCACAATATCGTCCAGATAGTTCACAGCAGTAGGGACCGATGCACAAACAGTTTGCAGATATTGCTGAAACAATGCAGGGGCGGAGGCACACCCGAATGGCAGTCTTTTGAATCGGTACAAACCAAGATGCGTGTTAACCACCAAGACGCGCTGGGAATCCTCGTCCACTGGTATTTGCAAGTACGCATCTGCTAGGTCCAACTTCGAAAAATATTTACCCAGGCACAGTTTATCAAAAAGATCTTCCGGGCAGGGTAAAGGATAAGTTGCAATCACTAATTGTGGATTCACTGTTGCCTTGAAGTCCACACAAAGTCTCAATTTTCCGGAAGGTTTCGGCAAAATCACTAAGGGTGACGCCCAGAGAGAAGCTTGCACACGTTCAATGACACATTGTGATTCTAAATCGTGTAATGTTTTTGCGACCTCATCACACAATGCGTGAGGAACATTGCGCGCTCTGAAAAATTTCGGTTGCGCGTTGACTTTCAGTTCCAAATGTGCTTCATAGTTCTGAGCGCAACCTAAGCCCGGTGCAAAAATGTCTGCAAATTCTTCACACAGACGAGAAACACTGTCCGAAGGCACAGTCTGATTCACTGATAGGACCTGATTTACTATAGACATGTTAAACAACTGAAATAAATCTAAACCAAACAAGTTCACTGCAGAACAAGAACGAAGAACGTAAAATGACACAAGTTTTGTTTGTCCCTCGTATGTTGCAAGAAGGCTGCACTGTCCTAACACAGGGATATTCTGACCTGAATAACTATTTAACTGAACATTTGCGGCACGCAACGGAGTTTTGCCCAGTTGTTCGTACGTGTCATGATTGAGCAATGAAACTGCAGCTCCGGTATCGAGCTGGAATGGTATGACCTTGCCATTAAAGTCCAAATCTACAAAAAGTTTATTGTCCTGCTGACGACAATAGCGACTGTCTCGTGCAATTTGAACTGATACAGGTACAGCAGCACTTGCGATGTGACGGGATTTCCGGCGACGTCAACGCACACTTTGTGTGGGACGAACACTGTCACTGTTTGAGAAAGTGGCACTGGACGAAGCGGAATTAACTACATGAATGTCCATGGGCGAAGGTCCACGAACCTGAGTGTCCTTGGTTCGATTCCGGCGCAAAGCAAAGGGCCGGGAACGATTGTGATTGTCTGATCTGAGCTTTTTCTGGCAAATACTTTGAACATGTCCTTTTTTATTACAGTAAAAACAAATAGCTTGGCGTGACGGGCAAGTGTCACACGAATGTCTAGTTGCACACCGCGGCCATGATTTCACTGCATTTGTATGCTGGCGCGGCACACCTGGTTTAGAGCGTGGCGGCAGCTGCGTGGACGTGCGCGAGGGCAGTTTATCGGTCCGCGCAGCGCGCCCGGTGAACCGGTTAATGTTACACATGGCTGGCGAAGTTGCAAATGATTCCTGAGCAAAGTCAAGTGTGTCTTGTCTATCTAATATGTCTATCACTTGCTGAAGGGAGGGATTAACTAGTTTCAAAATCTGTTCCCGTAGACGAACATTGGAAACGTTCTGTGCAATTGCATCACGTACCATTGTATCGGAATAAGGGAGTCCACATTCACACTCAAAAGCACAATCCCTTGTAAGGCCTTGCAATGTTGCAACCCACTCCCTATTAGTTTGACCGGCCTTACGTTTTGTACGAAAGAAAGTATACCTTTTTGCAACTACATTAACTGTTTCCTTGAAATAGGCATCTAAAGCAGACAAAATTTCGTCGTAGGACAGAGTTGCGACGTCGCGTCGGGGAAATAATTTCACTAGCACACAGTACGTTTGCACCCCTACACACGACAATAAGTGAGGCTGCCGCTCGTTACCTTGAATTCTGTAGGCGGCGAGATGAAATACAAACTGGCGTGACCACTCGGTCCATGTTCCCTGCGCCGTGTCAAAGTTGCGAAACGGCGGTGCAACTGCATGTTGTGGCTGCGGTAGCGGTGAAGCGGCGGCTGCCGCATTGGTTTGCATGGCACGTTGACCCTGGACGAGCTGTCCAAGGGTATCCAATAACGCCTGCGTCTGCTGATTCTGCAAGTGATAATATTCGGACAGTACATCTGGAGAATGTGGCGAAGCCATGACACAACTAAATGTAAGCAAGTAGAAAGAACAAGACCCTTTTTTAACTCGTCGCCATGTGATGTGTCGACAGAAGTGCCGACACAGTGTTATTTTGAGGGGGCCGATATGCACGCTATAAGCTCACGCAGAATATCGTGAAGTCTGAAACAGGACGCTCAATTAATGCTATAAAGAAAAGTACGTTGCTTTGGGAATACTTAACTTTAATCCATCCTTTTTGGTATACATCGTTCTTGTTGAGACATGCTTTAGACGATAATTATCAATTGCTATGTAAGGCTAATGGCGCCTTGCTAGGTCGTAGCCATGGACTTAGCTGAAGGCTATTCTAACTATCTGCTCGGCAAAGAAGCGAGGCTTCGTCAGTGTAGTCGCTAGCTACGTCGTCCATACAACTGGGGCGAGTGCTATTCCGTATCTCGAGACCTGCCTTGTGGTGGCACTCGGTCTGCGATCACACAGTGGCGACACGCGGGTCCGACATGTTCTAATGGACCGCGGCCGATTTAAAGCTACCACCTAGCAAGTGTGGTGTCTGGCGGTGGCACCACACTACCCATTCCGTTGAACTGCTCTTCTAGGTCCTTTGCTGTCTCTGACAAGTTTAGTGTCATCGGTAAAACTCAAAGTCCTACTCCAAATGTTTCTTTTGTTACCTTTACTGCTTGCTCAATATATAGATCGAATAACATCGGGGATAGGCTACACCCTGTCTCACTCCCTTCCCAATCACTGCGTGCCTTTCATGCTCCTCGACTCTTGTAACTGCCATCTGGTTTCTGTACAAATTGTAAATAGGTCCCTGTATTTTAGCCCTGTCCAGCAGTGTTCCTGCTCAAATTACGTGCTGGAGAAACCAAAATTGCAATTTAACCACAGCTTCTCAAAGGAGATAGGAAGCTAGGTATCTTTGCTGATGGATAAACTCTTGGTTGGTACATAATTTTAATTGCAACTGAAGAACGAATTTCATTATTACAGAATTGGAATAACAATATAAAAATTTAATTTGGATCTTTGTCCTCTTAAAAAAGGATGCAAAATACGGAATATAATTACCAATGACCGAGTCTTTCAATTTCGGACGCTTGTCCTTCACCAAACTTAGAATAATTATGTGATTGGATCACGAATTAATAGAACAAACAGCATTTAAAAATAATAGATAGATCTGACTGCTAAAGGATCACAGACAGTCACCACCATAAGCACGCTATTAAGTTCATTGCTTACGTAACCAATACTTACACAACACTAATGATTCACATTGAGTTACTTATGTAAAGATCTCGTCCGTCCCGGCGCACAGGCCGGATATTTAACTAAAGGATGGAAGTGCGGTTTATACACGGTGGTACTCGGAACAAACGAGTAGTTAGCAACCGCCAAACAATTTCGAAGATGATCAGGCTGCAAGTCAGGGCAGAAAACACGCCGAACACAAACACGATCTCAGCCCGCCCGCCAAGGTGACAAACCCCATCTGCCTCACATACCAGACCGTTTCTGTAACAGCAAATAATTCTCGCGGCAGACCATTTCAACTCGTGGTGCAAAGCTTACTAACTACGCGACTATCTTTAACCTAACTGAAAACTAAACTGAGACATTTACCGAATAAAAGAGCAATTAAAATTACACTGACTTGACGAAAGCACACTAACTAATATACTACATAAAAATTAACACTGTCAGAAACCTTTAAAGCAACAGTAAAACTATATTACCTTTTTCCTTCTCTTCCTTTTCCTACTATCGAATTCCAGTCCCCAATGACTATTAATTTTAGTGTCCCTTCACTATCTGAATAATTTCATCTCGTCATAAATTACTTCAATCTCTTCGTCATCTGCGGAGATAGTTGGCATATAAACTTGTACTGTACTGTATCAAATCAGAATAGGAAAATAAGAATTCTGCTCCTAGGTAGCAGGCATGGGAGGGGATAGGCCACCAGCTTGAAGAGAAATTAGGTGCGGAGTACCAGGTCACAGCGCGAATCCGCCCGGCGGGTTTGTGTCGAGGTCCGGTGTGCTGGCCAGTCTGTTGATGGTTTTTAAGTTTTTAAGGCGGTTTTCCATCTGCCTCGGCGTATGCAGGCTGGTTCCCGTTATTCCGCCTCAGTTACACTATATCGGCAATTGCTACGCAAACACTGTCTCCCTGCACATGTACACCATAATTACTCTACCACGCAATTACTCTCGTCTGGTGTGAGGCTTTCCTAGGCGTTGGGGGGGGGGGGGGAGGGGAGGGGTGTCCACTGGGGGCCGAACAGCACAATAACTCTGGGTTCGGTGTGGGGCGGCGGTGGGGTGAGTGGACTGCTGTAGCCTCTTGTGGGGTTGTGAACCACTGAGGGCTACGGCGGGGACGAAGCCTCTCCGTCGTTTCTTGGTCCCCAGTTCCATACAATACAGTACAACACCAGGTCACAAGTTATGTGAAACCAAGTGCTAGCCTTAGCCAGGTGAGAGAAAACTTTGGTCAGCTACGCAGGGACTTTGAGGAGAAAGGTCAGGTAACAACCTGGCTATAAATCCAAGATATAGTGTTAGGAGTGACATGGATAAAATGGGAGCAAGAACTGGACACACAAATGTGGGTTTTGTAGAGGTCTTTCAGCGCCATGATCGGTCCTAGGGAAACACTGCTGTAAGAAAGGAACAGTATGCTCCATACATCGGCAAAATCTCACGTAAGTGGTGTTCCACTTGATTCTATTAGTAAGTTTGGTAGGTGGGGATACACTACACATGGCGATAGGAAGGGGAAAAATAAGTTAGCTACTGTATTAGCAGATACTGTAAGGGGGGGGGGGGGCACAGTCACACGTGATTTGTTAACAGCCAGACAGGTTTTTTAGGTTAAAGACAAAATACAGACAGACACCAATCAAGAAAAACAGAAGCAAAGAAGCTTCGTCTACAGTAAATGGGGATAAAGCTAAGGGAAGTATCAATTCATTTCATCGAACAATCAGATGAAAAAATTAAATAGATCAGCTGTTAGTGTGTGTAGATGATGTCAAAAATAAGAATGAGATTACTATAATTTGTCTGTCTGATCACCATGTAACTGTGGGGGTGGAAAGTGTCAGCATAAACGGGTACAACTTAGCATCTCACACTTGCAGAGCTAGCATAGATACAGGAGGAGTTGCCATTTATACAAAACAAGGATATAAATGCAAAACAAATTTTGTGTCGATCAGCACTTTGAAGTCTGTGCATATGAACCACAACTAGACATTAGCAACAGTATACAGGTACCCATAAGGAGATTGCGAGCTACTCATAACAAAGTTTGACACCCTATTATGCTGTCTGTCAGACAAAAACAAGAAGTTATTAATCTGTGGTGATTTCAACGTAAACTGTCTAAGTAATTCTGTTAGGAAAAGTGAACTAGAACTGTTTTCAATGATATACAACTTAGAATCAAGGATTTTCCCTACAAGTATAGCTCAAGACAGTAACACTTTAACAGATAATGTATCTGTACAACAAGTGGATGTAAAACTAACACATGCTTTCTCTGTTATAGATGGATTTCAGACCATGTTGTTCAATTGATTAATTTACAAAATCTTGCAGGGCATAGAGTTCAGAAACCATTAAGTAAAAGTATAAGGTTGTTCAACTCGGTATATATAGAGCACTTCAGAGAAAGTTTAAGAAATGTTAATTGGGAAGATGTGTATAATGAGCCAAATACTAATGATAAATGCAACATATGTCTAGATATATATTGATATCCCTGATTGAACGTTGTTGCTCAAAAAGTTATTAGATGTAACACCAAACGATTATCAAACAAACCTTGCATTACTACAGGTATTAAAGTGGCTTCAGAAAGAAAAAGAAAGTAAATGAGACAGCAAGAATTAGTAAAGATCCAGAAGTAATTTTACACTATAAAAATTACTGTCACATACTGAGAAAAGTTGTCAGAAAATCAAGAAATATGTATGTTCGAGATGCAGTTAACAACTCGGGCAATAAAGTCGAATTAATACGGAATGTTGTTAGAAGGCCGGCCAAAGTAGCCGAGCGGTTCTAGGCGCTACAGTCTGGAACCGCGCGACCGCTACGGTCGCAGGTTCGAATCTTGCCTCGGGCATGGATGTGTGTGATGTCCTTAGGTTAGCTAGGTTTAACTAGTTCTAAGTTCTAGGGGACTGATGACATCAGATCTTAAGTCCCATAGTGCTCAGAGCCATTTGAACCATTTTTTGTTGTTAGAATGGAGAGAGTAAAAGTAACCATTGGGGGTACGTAGTATTCCTATAAAAGAGAATGAGACGATCTTAACCAACATTACACAAGTAGTTAATGTATTTAACGACCATTTCTTAAGTGTAGGTGAAAAAATCGCTGAGAATAGTTTAAAAAAAGTGATGAAGTACATGGAAGAGTCAGATTTGAATAATCTAACTCAGATTAATTTTCACCTAGCAATCTCTTGTGAAATAAAGAAAAATCACTACATATTTGAAAAATAAATGTTCTACTGGATCAGATGACTTCTCTAACAAGATATTAAAACAATGTGGAGCAGTTACAGCTGATCTACTGAGTCACATATTTAATGTCTTACTAAGTCAAGGTATTTTCCCAGTAAAGTTAAAATATGCCATTGTCAAGCCTCTTTACAAAAAACGGTGACATCACAGATTTCAATAACTACCGGCCAGTATCCCTGCTTACAGCATTTTCAAAAATCGTCGAGAAAGCAATGTACTCAAGAGTGGTGAGCAATCGCAACACTGATGGGATACTTAGCAAATCACTATTCGGATTTAAAAATTGCTGTTCACTTGGAGAGCAATATACAATTTTACTGCCCACATAATAGAGTCTTTAAGTAGTAAAGTATCATCTATAGGAATTTTCTGTTACTTATCCAAAGCATTTGATTGTGTAAACCATGACATTATGTTACAGAAATTGCAATTCTATGGTGTAAATGCAACAGAATATGAGTTTTTTAAGTCATATCTACAGAACAGGAACCAAAATGTTTATTTATATGGTTTAAGTTATATAAGGAAGTTTGGCAGATCGTCTAAATGGGGTGAAATTACGTTAGGTGTTCCACAGAGTTCGATCTGGATCCCCTTCTGTTCTTGATACATGTGAATGACCTCCCTTCTTACCTGAAATAAGAAGCTCAACTGACAATGCTTGCTGATGACGCAAGAATCATTATTAATCCAGTAAAAGAAACTCCAAAAGAAAATGATACAAATAATGCCTTTGAGAAAGTTATTGATTGCTTTTCTGTGAAAGGTCTTGCTCTGTACTTTGGAAAGACACAGCACATCCAATTTTCTGCTGCAAAGAGTAGAGTTCCTTCACTAAATATAACACATCAACAGAAGTCAGTAGCCAGGGTAGAGCATACTAAATTTTTGGGCGTACATATAGATGAGAATCTTAACTGGAAAATTCATAATTTATATCTCCTAAAGCGACTAGGGTCAGCAACTTTTACAATCAGAATAATTGCTAATTTTGAGGATATGGAAATTGGGAAGCTAACATACATTCTCTCTCTGATGTCATACGGAATAATATTTAAGGTAATTCAACACTTAGGCAAAAAGCATTCACTGCTCGAAAGAAAACGGTTAGAATAATGTGCAGGGCTCATAGTCGCACATCTTGTAGGCATCTCTTCAAAAGGTCAGGAATTCTTACAACAGTCTCACAGTACATTTGCTCAGTAATGAAATTTGTTCTCTACAGCATGGACCAGTTTAAAAACAACAGTGACATTCATGTTTATAGTACCAGAAGGTAAAAAGACTTACACTACCCTCTAATTAACCTATCTTTGACACAGATAGGGGCAAAATACTCTGCTAGAAGACTTTTTGATAAGTTACCAGAAGAAATAAAATGTCTGACGGAAAACAGAAATAGTTTCAAAAATAAATTAAAATCATATGTACTTGACAACTCTTTCTATACAACAGATCAATACTTGAATTGGAATAAATAAATCCACAGGTTTTTATATGCACTTTATGCCTTTTAAGGGACATGGGTCGGTGATAAAAATTTTAAGCTTTTCTTTAAAAAAAATCCAAATGCATTTCTTATACATTTGACACGTCCCATAGCATGACGATTACCGTGAGATAGATCAATGGAAAACATAACTAACTGTTCTGTCAGTGTCAACTAAGTTTCACCGCCACTGTGTCCCACGCTTTCTCTCACACTGCTATTGCCCCCTTTGCTCTTTCTTTGCCACAACCACTGTCTACTAACTTCGAGTATTTATTAATTTTCCGTATCTTTCTCACTGCTACTGTGTTCTTTTAGCTCAGCATAAAAATTTGCGAATATGTCAGAATTACTGGGAATATTTATGAAGATGATGAAGGCAGACGTCAGCAGTTGGTACTTCACTTTTAGTCAATGTGAGACAGGTGCATTTTTCTACTGGTTCCCTTCTTTTCCCTGCTACAGTAAGGCTCGTCACTGATATCAAAAGAACTTAGTAGGTCAGTAAAATATTGATAGTTTGCTTAAATGGAATGTAAAACTAATTGTACATGATAAAATCGGATTTTACGTGCACAAAGTCTTTGTATATGCTTGAAAACAACCAAATGGGTACCGAGAGGCCGTAAGACGATAAAGGAAACACTTTACAGCATATTTCTCCATGCTATGCTACTTTGTACACTACGTTTTCGACTGACGCCGGATATTACTTGGGTATTTTATGTGTAGAAGAAGGTTAACTATGAACATTTCTATCTCGGAAACAGGTAAAGATAACAATAAGAATTACAAGGTAGTTCTAGATCTGGAACCTTGGAATACATCGTAAAAATTTGAGCCATTTGCCTTATTCGAATCCAAAGCTCGGTTTTGGTACCCAAAAACCATGTTTTCTGGGTTTTCACAGGAACCACCCACGAACTGATGGTGCCTCCATAAGACCCTTAAGTCCCACTGTAGCCAACATTTGATGCAAACAGAACCAACCGATTTGCTCTACTTGTCTCAACTGGAGCAAGTGCGTAACAGTTGAACTTTGACCGTGTATTGTTCGATAGTCACAGTAAGACGATCGTTTTGTAGAGCGCACAAATGGTCCCAAACCAAAGGGTATCAAAAACACTTTATCCTACATTCGTGTCACCAACAAAACACGAGGTATGAGACCGGAAAAATCCAGTTTTTATGCGTGCAATTTTGGAACACATTAAATAGCATACCAACTCGGGGCATATCCGGAATTACTCTCATAGGTAACCCGTATTTAAAAGCTAGCAGGAAACTTACAAGGGTAATGGCCCTGAACTCACGAAAAATACACTAGAATCAGTGGAACAAGTATTGTAAAACAGTTCTAACGCAGTGTTTTCTCGGAGCTGCTGCGTTCTGGTACTGTGACTGTCGTGTGGAAGCGTTTGTCTCGCCTGAGGGAAATTGGCCTGTCGTCCTATAGTCCTCCTAAATGGGCGGTGGTCGGGGTCGACCGCACTGGTTTCCAGGACGAGTGACTTCACTATAGCCGGTCGTTTTCTAGTAAGTGATAGAAATAAACTTTTCAACATCACAGGAAGTGGCTATTAGTGGGAGCGTGAAATAGTGAATGGAAATTTTCGAATTGCGTTCCTGAGGCTGATAAAGAGCACACTGACGTACCTTCCTTGCTCACACTACTGCACTGAGGAGTCATTGGGTTTTCCCCGAGGGAGTGCTGCAGGTCGACGCGGCATGAAGTCAACAGGTTGTTGGAAGTCCCCTCCAGAAATACTATAGCCGTCCCCGTAATTGCACGAACTGACCTCTCGATTAGATCCCATAAATATTCGACAGGATTCATATCGGACGATCTGGGTGGCCAAATCATTCACTCTAATTGTCTAGAACGTTCTTCAAATCAATCGCGAACAATTGTGGCCCGATGACATGGCGCATTGACGTCCACAAGAATTCCACCATTTGCAGTCAATGATCGACTCAGTTGGACCGAGGGACCCAGTCCATTGCAAGTAAACACTGCCCACGACATTATGGAGCCACCACCAGCTTGCCCGCTGCCTTTCTAATAACTTGGGTCCATGGCTTCGTGGGATCCGCGCCACACTATGACCCTGTTATCAGGTTTTACCAGCTGAATTTGGGACTCGGCCACAGTTTTTCAGTCGTTTAGCGTCAAACTGATACGTCCACGAGCCCTGGAGAGCCTGTGCAGATAGTGTCTTGCTTTCAGCATATGCACTCGTGTTGGTTGCCTGTTGCCATATTCAATTAACGCCATACTTTGCTGGACTGTCCTAAAGGATACGTTCGTCGTACTTCCCACATTGATTTTGTGGTATCACCGCCAGACACCACACTTGCTAGGTGGTAGATTAAATCGGCCGCGGTCCATTTAGTACATGTCGGACCCGCGTGTCGCCACTGTGTGATCGCAGACCTAGCGCCACCACAAGGCAGGTCTCGTGATACGAACAAGCACTCGCCCCAGCTGTACGGACGACCTAGCTAGCGACTAGATGTACGAAGCCTTTCTCTCTCATTAGCCGAGAGACAGAATAGCCTTCAGCTAAGTTAATGGCTACGAACTAGCAAGGCGCCATTAGCCTTACAGTGATTGTAATTAAAGTCTCCTGTGTATAGTCAAGAGCGATGTACCACAATGATTGATCAAAGATAAGTATTAATCCAGCTACGTACTTTTCTTCATAGCATTAATTACGTAGCCTGTTCCAGTACTTCACGCCCGTCTGCGTTAGTCTAGCGTGCATTTTCAGCCATCTCGATCTACAAGGTGTTGGCCCAGCTGCCGACACATCAGATTTACGCGGATATTTCATAAAGTGTTATTTGTTACCGCTGACAACACTACGCAAACGCCACTGCTTTAGGTCGTTAAGTGAAGGCAGTCGATCACTGCGTTATCCGTGGTGAGAGAGAATGCCTGAAATGTGATATTCTGGGCATACTCTTGAGACTGTGGATCTCGGAGAACTGAATTCTCTATTTCCGAAGCGAAATGTCCCATGCGTCTGACATTCTCATTTGGGGAGAGGTACAGGGATCTTCCTGGCCAATGTACGGTTTGGCAAGCAAGAAGACAAGCAACCGGGACTCTCGCAGTGTGGGGACAGACATTATGTTGCTGATATGTGAGCTCAGGATTGTCTGCCATGAATAGCAACGAAACGGGCATACAATATCGTTCACATACTGCCGTGCTCTGAGCGTGCCGCGGATGACACCCAAAGGGATATGGTATGAAATGTCACACCAAACCATCACTCGAGTTCACCATAATGCTCCTCAAACCACGGTAGCACGATTATAGCTCCGAGAAACGGACAATTATACTGCTGAAAGATGGACTCACCGTCGGGGAAGACAGCAAGCGTGAAGGGATGGAGGAGATCCACAGCTGTCAGCGAGAGTTCCATAACCACGATAGGCCACATGCAAGCGCAGGAGAACGCCACCCATAGGATAATACTGGTCCCACCAGCCTGCTCCGTGGTGCGCTGTCCGTTTTGTACCACCGCTCACCTCGATGACGGCGTTTATGGGGACGACCAGCGACCTTGTATAGCCAAAAAAGTAATTCACCTGAAGAGCCGACACGTTTACATCGATCGACGGTCGAACCCCTATGGCCCGTGCGCACTGTGATCTTAGTTGACGATGTCGTTGATTCAACATGTGAACACGTAGGGGTAGTCTGCTGTGGAGCTGTACTGTGAACGGTGTGCTCCAGAATTGTGCTCTTTCGGCAGAGGTGCCACAGATCACCATCTGTCCTACTTTACAGAACAGACAAGTCTCCGAACCGCACGTTCTGTGAAGCGCCTAGAGATATTTTCACTGTCCTACCTTTTTCCATACACTCTCATGACACTAGCAGGTGAACATTCGACCAGCTCCGCCGTTTTCGAGATACCCGTTCACAGACTGCTTCTTCTTCTTTTTCTTCTTCTTCTTCTTCTTCTTGCGTTACGGCCTCTGTAGCACCACGGGTAACCCAATCATGGACTGCTTTTTTCTCTTCTTCTCCCAGAACCTCTTCATTCTTTCTCTCCCACTCTTCTTCAGAGATCTTCAGTTTCCGTTTCTCCTGGCTGCTCCACTGGCGACATTCTAATCTTTTCCTGTATTCTTCTCTGTCATTGATATCCGGCATATTTGTCGGTGTATATTTTTTCCTCCAATTTTCCTTTCCTGCAACCTTGATCCCCAATTCCAACCAGACCCTCCGAAGTTCAACAACCCACTTGGTTCCTGTCTTTCCTCTTGTCCTCCCTGTTGTTTCCCACACTCTTCGTCATTCTGTACATACTCATCCTAAATACATGACCAGCAAATCTTGCCCTTTTGAGCCTGATTTCCCCGGATATTGTTCTCACGTTCCGGTACAATTCTTCCCTAGGCCTTCGCATCCACCTCTCTCCATCTCTTTTGGGACATAGAATTTTTCTCAGTATTTTTCTCTCTTCTTTCTCTAGTTGTTCTGCCCCATTTCTTCCTAGTGTCATCGTCTCAGCAGCATATAATACTGCATTCCTCACTGTTGCCTTGTAGTGGCTAATCTTTGGCTCTGTGGATATGTTCTTTTTATTGTATATCTCTCTCATCATACAGAAGGCTGGCCTCATCTTCTTTATCTGTTATTCCCTCCTTGCTCCTGTTCCTTCCTGTTGTAAATTCTCCCAGGTATTTAAATTTGTCCACCAGTTGCACAGTGCCTTCCGGTGTTTCCCAGTCTGCAGTGGTGTTTAATGTCTTTGTCTTGTTATAGGCGATCCTCAGTCCCATATTTCTGGCTACCTTACTTAAGTTGTCGAGTTGTGTCTTTGCGTCTTCTTCCGTCTCACTTACTATTGCTGTGTCATCTGCAAAGGCTAGGCAGTCCACTTGAGCCGTGCTGTCCTTTTTGTCCCCCACATGGGTCTTTGGTATTCCCATTTCCTCGTTTATTGCTCTCCACTGCCCGATCACTTCGTCCAGTGCTATATTGAACAACAATGGTGACAATCCATCTCCCTGTTTAACATGAGTCTTGATCTCAAATTCTTCTGACAGTGCTCCTCTGAAGCTCACCCTTGCTTTTGTGTCTGTCAATTTCTTTTATGAGTTCTTGTGTAGTTCCATCAAGACCTCTATTCTTCAGGATCCTAACAAGAGTCTGTCTGTCGATGGAGTCATATGCCTTTGTGAAGTGCACGAAGGTTATTACTGTCTTTTTGTTTGTAAAGGCCCTATGTTCCATCAGATGCTTCAGGATAAATATCTGTTCTACACAACCTCTTCCCTTCCTTAATCCCGCTTGGTAGTCGCCAACTGTACTTTATACCTGTTCTTCTACTCTCTTGAGCAATAGTTTTGACAGCACCTTGTATCCGACCTCTAGTAGCGATATTCCTCTGTAAGTTGTTTGCATCTCTCCTGTCCCCCTTCTTGTGTACTGGTACTACAATTGCATTCTTCCATCCTTCTGGCAACTTCTTTGTTCTCCAGATCTGGTGAATTATGTTGGTCATGTAGTCTATTGCTTTGTTGCCTCCCCGATTTATCATCTCGACTGCTATACCATCTTCTGCAGTTGCTTTATTATTCTTCAGATCGCTTATGGCATGTGCGACTTCATCCCTGGTTGGAGGGAGTGGCTCAGTCTCTTCTGTGTCAGTCCCCAGTTCCAGCTCTTCTTCAGGTGGTTCACAGTTCAGCAGGTCGTAAAAGTGCTCTGCAAAAATCCGACAGTTCTCCTTCGCACTGAAACTTATCTCTTATAAACAGTTCTCTACCGCTGTATCCAATAAGTCTCTTTTTGAATTTCTCGAAAAAGCATCTGCTGTTGTTTTTCCTGAAATTGGTTTCAATGTCGTCCAGTTCCTGCTTCATCTTCTGTCTTCTGGTCCATCTTATTGTTCGGGCCGTTTCCTTTCTTGCTAAGGAAACTTCCAGTTTCTCCGGGTCCTTCTTGCTGTTCCAGTCTCTCCAGGCTTTCCTGCGAGTCTCTACCGCTTCCTCACATTCCTAGTTCCACCACCAGTGTTTCCATTTCTTTCCTTCCTTTCGCCATAGTTCAGCCTGTTTCGCCATACATCGCTTCATGTCGTCGCATTCACTGAACGATTCAATTCCTTCTTCATACCTGGACTCTACGTAATAATAGTCTGCCCTTTCCACCATCAGTGTTTCCATTTCTTTCCTTCCTTTCGCCATAGTTCAGCCTGTTTCGCCATATATCGCTTCATGTCGTCCCATTCACTTAACGATTCAATTCCTTCTTCATACCTGGACTCTACGTAATAATAGTCTGTCCTTTCCCAAGGTCGCGTATCTCAGCGGATTTCCCAATTTGCAGCCCATATCTTTGCTAGGTTGATCCCAGACCCGGATTTGCTCCCCTTAGATGCCTCACTCGCCGTCCAGGACATCATACTGGCTACTATAACTTAAAAAATGCTTTAGCCCCAGAGCTCTTCGAAATACTTAACGACATTACGGAGAACCAGTTCTCACGTTATCGGGAAGATGTTTCGTTTACGTATGACGGCGGAAATTGCACGCTTTTCGCATCGGTCTTTTTTACGGAGGCACGTATTCGTACAAACGTTTTGCCTACCGATATTTCTGCAGTCTTTTTTCGACTAAGAGCGTAACAATCCCCGTTTCCTCAGCATTTTTCGAATTTTGATATTAAACCACTGTGGGTCTTTTCCGTCCTTAATCCTCTTTCTTGGCATATACTTCTCCAGAGCGCAATTCGCAATTAGTTTAAACTTTGACCATAATTCCTCTACGACCACCATATTTGATCCAAACAATATGAATTAATTGTCTACGTCGGATCATAACAACTGCTTTTCTGCTCTTTCCAGCATAAAAATTCTCCTGATGGACGTATTAACTTTAGACTTAACCGAGAAGCAGGTAAAGTGTGTAGGCAGCATCAGTTTGTGAAATCGAAAGTTATCAAAGGACATCCACAGCTAAAAGACTTCATGGTGAGAGTGATGTAGCTTTGGCAAACAGCTTTCGACTCGCAAGATGGTCCCAGCATATTTCTTTCCTATGAATAACGGACAGAGGTTCCGACACAGTGAAAAGTGAAGGATGATCTCTTTAACTCTTCGTGGTTTACTGAAATGCGTGTAACGACTGTTCGTAGAAATACGTCGGCCAGACGGTAGAACATTTCAGGTCAGGTTTAGGGAACATTCATCTGGCTCGGGATCTAATTCGGCTTTGGGTACCCATTTTTCTGAGAAGGGTCATCTGTTACCAGTATTCCATCCAACCTTTCAGTGTTGCACAGGAAAAGTAAGGAGAGTGATCTTAATATCATAGGAGAATTAAAAATTTACCGTGCCTCTTGGATTGAAACAAACCGATCTTAGCTAATTTTGACTATATCACTGGATAAGTCGATAAATCTTTGGGTCCTTTTAGGGTATGACGCGTCATGTATCACTCTCCTTTTAGCTTCATCAAAGAGTTTGACATTTTTAGTACTTTCCTACCTTACGTCATTTATGTCTTCCAATAGTATGCACTTTACATTGTCTGTTGCAAGCATTTGACTCTGTAATCTCGTGTGCACCAGGAGGTATCCAGCTACGCGGTGGACAGTGGTTATAACGTTTTGCTTCTCAGCGTACATGAGTACAGCCTGAAAGACGGACATCGCCTCCCAGTGTGCGCCGACGGCGCCCTCTGCCAACAACAGGCCGCGCGCCCCGAGCTGCCTCCAGTGGCCGTTCGCTGCTAGGCAACGCGGTCACATCTGGGCTCTCCACGCCTGAGTTACTACTCCGATCGCAGCCCCCACCACCGCCACCATTTCTTTTGTATTCCCTCTCCCCCCCTCCCGTACCCCGGTGACCACTCCCTCTCACACCCTTTTTGGGAAAATAATAACTCGGCACTTGGGACCGGGCGGACGGCGTGTGGCGTCAACAAAGCAGTGCCCGCTAAAGCCTTCTTTATGGCGACTGTGGGCATTCAATAAAAGTGTCAGTCCCCGAGCGGAGACGCATTCACGAGGCGCTGCCTGGCCGGCTCTCCTCGCACAGGTAGCGGCAAGGCTCACGAACAACGCGCAACTAATACCCCCCTCTCTCCCTCCGGATATTCCGCCCAGCCAGAGGGATTAGCTGCTGCTGAGAATTAAGGATACGCTCTCCAGACTGCAGAGATTGGCGGCCGCTTTGCAGAATTAATGGTGTACAGCCATGTTACTACACTAGTAACCATTAAAATTGCTACACCCCGAAGATGACGTGCTGCAGACGTGAAATTCAACCGGCAGGAAGAAGATGCTGTCATATGCAAATGGTTAGCTTTTCAGAGCATTCACACAAGGTTGGCGCCGGTGACGACACCTACAACATGATGACATGAGGAATGTTTCCAACCGATTTCTCATAAACGTTGTTGTGATGCCTCGTGTAAGGAGGAGAAATGCGTACCATCACGTTTCCGACTTTAATAAAGTTCGGATTGTAGCCAATCGCGATTGCGGTTTATTGTATCGTGACATTGCTGCTCGCGTTGGTCGAGATCCAATGACTGTTAGTGGAATATGGAATCGGTGGGTTCAGGAGGGTAATACGAAACGCCATGCTGCATCCCAACGGCCTCGTATAACTAGCAGTCGAGATGACAGGCATCTTATCCGCATGGCTGTAACGGATCGTGCAGCCACGTCTCGATCGCTAAGTCAACACATGGAAACGTTTGCAAGACAACAACCGTCTGCACGAACAGTTCGACGACGTTTGCAGTAGCATGGACTATTAGCTCGGAGACCATGGCTGCGGTTACTCTTGACGCTGCATCACAGACAGGAGCGCCTGTGATGGTGTACTCAACGACGAACCTCGGTGCACGAATGGCAAAACGTCATTTTTTCGGATGGATCCAGGTTCTGTTTAGAGCGTCATGATGGTCGCATCCGTGTTTGGCGACATTGCGGTGAACGCACATTGGAAGTGTGTGTAATCGCCATACGGCGTGATGGTATGGGGTGCCATTGGTTACACGTCTCGGTCACCTCATGTTGGCATTGACGGTACTTTCAACAGTGGACGTTACATTTCATTTGTGTTACGACCCGTGGCTCTACCCTTCATTCGATCCCTACGAAACCCTACATTTCAGCAGGATAATGCACGACCGCATGTTGCAGGTCCTGTACGGGCCTTTCTTGATAAAGAAAGTGTTCGACTGCTCCCCTGGCCAACACATTCTCCACGTCTGGTCAATGGTGGCCAAGCAACTGGCTCGTCACAATACGCCAGTCATTACTCTTCGTGAACTGTGGTATCGTGTTGAAGCTGTATGGAAAGCTGTACCTGCACACGCCATCCAAGCTCTGTTTGACTCAATGCCGAGGCGTATCAAGGTCTTAATTACGGCCAGAGGTGGTTGTTCTGGGTAGTGATTTCGCAGGATCTATGCACCCAAATTGCGTGAAAATGTAATCACATGCCAGTTCTGGTATAATATATTCGTCCAGAGAATACCCGTTTATCATCTGCATTTCTCTTGGTGTAGGAATTTTAATGGCTACTAGTGTACTTCTGTTCTTTGTACAATGCTCCGACGAGCGACCGACTCATCTTCTTCGGGGCCTTTGACTTGTGCTGTTGTTGGTTCTGGCTTACTGGTCTCCAAGCAGACTGTGAACCACTGCTGCTGTCGGGCCGCTTTTTACAGCCGAATTTTACTCCCAACGTTGAAAAGCCAACAGGCAAGCCGTGCGGTTGTAGGCGCTTCAGTCTGGAACCGGCGTGACCGCTACGGTCGCAGGTTCGAATCCTGCCTCGGCATGGATGTGTGTGATGTCCTTAGGTTAGTTAGGTTTCATTAGTTCTAAGTTCTAGGCGACTAATGACCTCAGAAGTTGTCGCATAATGCTCAGAGCCATTTGAACCATTTGAACCAACAGGCAAAAGTCAGTAGAAATTCGTGCGCTTTTAAGAAGATCGATGCGCGAAGAATACAACAGCTTCCACCGTCACAATCTTTTATAAGTCTTGTTCCAAGCGATATCATAGGTCACATCGTCAGTCAGTCGTCAAACAGCCTCGTGTGTCAGGAGAATACAGAAAGCTGCAGGTTTAAATTTCGCGTTTGCGAAGTCAACCATTCATATATACCATCGTTTTGAACCATTCATATATACCATCGTTTTGACAGCTACACATAATCCCATATGGAGAACAAGGAAACTGGTATCGCTGGCGTAGAAAGGCCACTGAGAGAGTTAGAAACAAATGAGTCGCGGGGTCAGGACGGAAACTCAGTTCGGTTCTACAGAGTGTACTCTCCGGTGTTATCAGGAATGCATCAGGAAGGTGAGACAGGAGAGCCCTCGTCCTCTACATACATAAACGTTCTGACGGCTAGTGTGAGAAGCACTCTGTGACTGTGGCGTACGGGAAAGTAGGAGGAAAGTCTAATTCGGTGTCTTGAATGATGGCTGGCTCCAAATGCGAAAAATTCAAATTAATGCAGCTGAGCACCAAAAACTGTCCCATAATATTCGAATGTAGTATTAGTGATGTGCTGTTACACACGATCGCGTTGTTTAAATACCTAGGCGTAAAGCTGTAAAGCGATCTGAAATGGAAAGACGACGTGATGTCGGCAGAAGGGGAGGCGAACGGTGGAGTTTGGTTTATTGGGGAAGTTCTAACAACAGCCTTGCCGCAGTGGATACACCGTTTCCCGTCAGATCACCGAAGTTAAGCGGTGTCGGGCGTGGTCGAGCCACCATGCGCTGTTGCCACCTGCCGGAGTGCACTCAGCCTTGTGAAGCCACGTGAGGAGCTACTCGACCGAATAGTAGCGGCTCCGGTCAAAGAAGACCATCATAACGACAGGGAGAGCGGTGTGCTGACCACACGCCCCTCCTATCCGCATCCTCAACTGAGGATGACACGGAAGTCGGATGGTTCCGATGAGCCACTTGTGGTCTGAAAACGGAGTCCTCTAAGAAAATAGACTTGTACAAAGCGCTCATAAGTTTTGGGGTCCCTACCAAGTCAGACTAAACCAACACATTGAAGCAATTCAGGGGCATGCTGCAACATTTGTTACCTGTAAGTTCGATCAACACGCGAGTTTAACAGAAGTGGTCTGTGGAGTCAAACGGGGATACCTGGAGGAAAGAAACCGTTTTTTTAGGGAGAAACTACATAAAATGTTCAGTGAACAGACATTTTAAGCTGACTGAAGAATGATTCTACTACACTAACGTACATCTCGTGCAAGGGCCACGGAGGCAAGAGAAATTAGGCTCGTACGTAGCATATACACAACTCGATTTTCGAGTGGAACATAGAAGGGAATGACTACTTGTGATGCTACGTGCCCTCTGCTGTGCACAATATGGCGGCTTCTGGAGTATGTATATGGCTGCAGATATGACTTAAGCAACCCAGAAAGGCAGTCGTACCTGAACATGGAGAACTTTGTGATAGGGATAAAGAGATTCCTATTGCTCTCGTTTTATCAAAAGTTCCGTATGCATCAGCCTATGCAGATGTAAACAAGACACACAAGCAAAAAGCGCCTCTGATTCCTCCCCCCCCCCCCCCCCTCCTCCTCCCAGCCACTAGCAGGCTACCCCAGCGAACGCCTCCATCACTCAATAGGCAGTTATGAGCACCTATGGCAACAAATGCGGAAATACTGTGTTTAAATCAGAGCAAGTTTGATAATGCGCCACCGACAGCAAATAATGTATGTAAAAGAAGTTTAGTTTATGCAATGTTTCGCAAAAGACCCACCAAAATAAAGTTCTGGGAAACATGGCTACAAATGTTTCGGTTAGTTTATACAGTGAACCTAGAATACTTAGTTTAAACCAGAGAAATACACAACAACTGCTGTCACAGACAACACTCGTAACAAACCTTGCTTCAGATTAATAGATACCAAGGAAAATAATGTTCAAATGTGTGTGAATTCCTAAGGGACCAAACTGCTTAGGTCATCGGTCCCTAGACTTACACACTACTTCAACTAAATCATACTAAGAACAACACACACACCCATGCCCGAGGGAGAACTCGAACCTCCGGCGGGAGCGGCCGCGCAGTCCGTGAGATGATGCCTCAAACCGCGCGGCCACTCCGCGCGGCAGTAAAATAATAAAAAACAGTATAGACGTGCTACGTTAATGGTACCATTCGCAAAACTCTAAGGTAAGAGATACTGCTACACTCTCAGTGCAAATGGGGATCGAAAGGAACTGTCTGAGAAAAAGTAACGCCAAATCGTGCTATGGTATGAACAGCTATGCATGAAGCCTGAAACAGTTTCCGCAGACTGATTTTGGTAAATGATCTATTAGGATATCCTACAAGATTCTGCCCATGTGTAGAGGCATCCAATGTCTCCTGGATCCGTTTGGCGGTTACACAGAACACAAATGACTGGAATTGGGAATATAAAGTAGAGCGTTTAAAAGTGAATTCACGTTTCAAGACGATACGATAATCCCCCTGTCTCACAGACAGCTGTCGTAGCAGTCACCTTTTTGAAAACTTGTTTAAACTCTGTCGCTTCTCGCTAACTCGTGTCGTTGTGGAAGACTATATTAATGTGGTCTCGGTAATTTTAAACAAAAACTTAAATAGAATAAAATGGCACCCGATATTCTTCCGATAATTCCTGATATGTCACAGCTTGTGTGATTTTCTTTTTGTCATCTTTCAACTCACGTGGAAAAACATACATGAGTATGGAGAATATCATTTCTAAAGGTTGATCGCGTACAGCAGCAACGAGCCACTAATTAGTAGCCCAGTAAACGTAGATCAAAAATCATGTAGCCGCACTTTTTCTTTCTTCTTTTTACGTTGGAAGCAGGGAGTGTTATGAAGATACACTGGTAGGAGGGAGTGTCATGAACAACACACTAAAACTCCTCAAATGTGGCGAGTCAGTATGGGGGTAGTGGGGCGTTTAAAGGTCACGTTGTTATATTTTTCTTAAATTAAGCGAAAACCACGGCTTCTCGCGGAAATGTTTCTCAGTACAAAACTACAATTACAGGAAACATCCTATTCATTTTTGCTTTACAGGTAATAGTTTCCGCTCTGCAAGGGATGGAAAAATCGCATTTTATTGAAAATAGCATTTTAACACTATTAATTTACTGTTTACCATTAAATTAAGTGGGTTGGCCGGCCGGTGTGGCCGTGCGGTTAAAGGCGCTTCAGTCTGGAACCACGTGACCGCTGCGGTCGCAAGTTCGAATCCTGCCTCGGGCATGGATGTGTGTGATGTCCTTAGGTTAGTTAGGTTTAATTAGTTCTAAGTTCTAGGCGACTGATGACCTCAGAAGTTAAGTCGCATAGCGCTCAGAGCCATTTGAACCATTTTTTTGAAGTGGGTTGAGAACAAAATTAAATGTGTGTACCACGTCTAAATGCAGTGGGTGTTCTGGCTTGTAGCGGAGTGACGTGGGGTGGGGGGAGGGGGGTGAGGAGGGTTGAAACAGGTCGCCGAAGTGCTGTCATTACCCCTTTCCACCTTGATAGGTCTGCAAACAGAGCGACCAAGTATTTCTCCATCAGACTTATTCACACCCACCACGGAACATATGTAGTGGATGTGTGGGGGGCTCCATTCAGTGCAGCCCAGTCTGTCAGTGCCAGCAATTCCTGAATGGAACAGATTAATGCAGTCTGCCAGGAGTTAATGGTGAGAGAACTGCAGTAACTTTCTGGTCGTTCACTAACTCACCGCCAAGTGACTACAACAGAATTACGTGGCTTTACAATACTCTGTCAACGATAGACAGCGGTAACGTGCCAAACTTACCGATCCAATACATTACCCACCAACACTACGAAAGTCACTGACAACGTCACACTTAAAAATTGTACGCCTCCTCCTGTTTACGGAAAGGTATTTCCCACACAATCTCACTTAACAATTGCAAATAAGTACTATAAAAACCGAGATCGTCGAAATTATTTCGTCTGCTCGCATACGACAAGTGGACGGGAAATGCCAGGGAGGTATAGCCTGTCTATAAATTGAAAATCAATCAGCACTCGTGGTGGGGGAAGTAGTTTTTCACGGAAGCACCCTACAGCTGCCATAGAGGATGACTAACGACTAACTTCCCTCCAGCACTACAGAGCAGTGTGCAGAGATTAACGTAGATTTCGTCCATATGCGTTTCTTGCTTAGTGTTATTTGTAACTCATACCCGTATTCCACTCAGTTTTAACGCGCTTTGTTGAAATTAAACAATCCTCCCCCCCCCCCCCCACACCACACCACCACCGCCCGAGCATCTCTGCGCAAGGTGTTTCACAAGGCGCGCTATGGAGAGTCAGAACAACTTTGTGAAAGTCCGTGTAGTTGCTTCTTTTGACGTAGTAGGGTAGATGCTGAGCAGTTACCTGCTCGCTCTTCACTTTGCAGACTTGTCAAGGATGGAAGTGCATGAGCACACTCCGGCTACCTACCTACAGTCACGTTTCTGTTACACAACCAGAATACAATTTATCCCTTAATATGGCATACCTGCACTTAGACGTGCTACACACATTTAAAGTTTGTTCTTAACCTACTTCATTTAAGAATAAACTTTAATTTTATGCACATATTTTTAATAATATGCCATTTTTCCTCTGGAGTAATGCGGGAAATATTAGGCCTAGAGAGCCGGCCGCTATGGTCGAGAGGTTCTAGGCGCTTCAGTCCGGAACTGCACTGCTGCTAATGTCGCAAGTTCGAATCCTGCATCGGGCATGGATGTGTGTGGTGTCCTTAGGTTAGTTAAGTTTAAGTTGTTCCAAGTCTAGGTGACTGATGACCTCAGATGCTAGGTCCCATAGTGCTTAGAGCCATTAGACCTACAGGAAAAAGGAATTGGACATTTTCTTTAGGAAATTTATCGAACTTCCATTTTGTATCGGAAAGATTTTCTTCAGAAGCCAAGGTTTTCATGTTATTCTATAAAAACACAAAAAGTGACCTTTGCCCACTTCTCTCATCCCGATGCTCACAACCCACCGATGGGGATATGTAGTATGTTGTTCGTGACACACGCTCCATTCGCTGTACAAAACTAAAAGATTTTTCCCCTACTTTTCCTTAGTTGACTGAACTATTGTTTTGGACTACTTTACTGAAAAAGTACCGTTACCGGTGAAGAGCTGACACAATTCCTCATCTTGAAAAGACGTATTACGTTACCTTATACGTGAATTTCGGTGATATATCAGTCTAGAATACTAGTTTTAAAAGCCACTTTCCTATGAATCATGTACAAGTTGTTAGTATTTTCAACAACATGAACATGATTCGCTGAAGAATTACTTTAAAAACATATGGTCACGGCAGACATATCAGAGAAACTCATCCATAAACGAATGTAACCTATCTTTTGGCGAAGGCATGCAACCGGTCTGATGATGAATTGTATCGCCGGCCAGAGTGGCCGAGCCGTTCTAGGTGCTACAGTCTGGAACCGCGAGACCGCTACGGTCGCAGGTTCGAATCCTGCCTCAGGCATGGATGTGTGTGATGTCCTTAACTTTAAGTAGTTCTAAGTTCTAGGGGACTGATGACCTCAGAAGTTAAGTCCCATAGTGCTCAGGGCCATTTGAACCTTTTTTAAACATTGTATCAGTTCTAAATCAGTAACGGCGCTTCTTTAATGTAATTACAAAAACCGATTTGTGCCCGACTGCTGCTGTACACCACCAACGGTTTCTACCACAATACAGCAACGATCTCAGTTTATGTTGGTTGGCTGATTGGATTGGAGAGAAAGGGACCAAACTACGGGGTCATCAATCCCTTTTTCCACATTCAAACAGGTTGGAGAGTCAAACCATACCCCAAACAAATGTGGGAACTAAAAACGACGGGAAAGTAACTGAGACACACACCCAAAGAGAGAGCGAAAGAAGCAAAACAAAAGGGGAGAACAAGTATTAAAAGTGAAAGAGCGGGAAAAGATATTAAAAGAATAAAGCAGGTCGCGTGGGCTGGCTAATCGCAAGAAGAAGAAAGAATGAGCCAGACACCCTGCTACACAATAAAATCTGCAGTCTAAATGTGAAGGCTATAGGAACACGGGCAGGGAAAAGACGAACACCAAGGCGAACAGACAGCAAATAAAGAGTAAGGAAGAGTTAACGTGGAAGGAGGGTGGAGGCCTGGGACAGAAGGCCAGACGCTCACCCTTAGATTGTGTGATAAAAACCTCATTCGCGAATAATACATAAAATTATATCAGCCATTGAGGCATTGTCGCTCAACACCACTGGCAATGTGGCAGGAAGGTTAAGAGCCCACCGCAGAGCGGGTAAAATTAGGGAGTCCTGTAAGATGCGGACGAGAATCAAATAGGAACCACATTCACAATCAGGGAGGGCCTTGCAATGGAGGAGGTGGCCATGAGTCAGCCAAGTATGCCTGATGTGGAGCCGGCAAATGACAACGGAGTCCCTGCGAGTGGCTGACATGGATGACAGCCATACATTCACTGTCTCCTTTATAATAAGTAATTTATTTGGTGTTCTGTTTGTGCGCCATCCAGTATCCCAGTAAATAAAAAATATTTGAAAGTACCTTCACAATCCGTAAGTGCCTGTGGGAAAGTAGATTCGTGCTGTTCAGACAGCAAAGTTTATTGAGACTCCATTTGAACGTCGTAAGTTTCTGAGTTATCGTGACCATCCACCAGTAAGACAGTTCTTCAATTTTCGTATGTTCGCATAATTATATATTTATCTATCGATGGATACTGCGGATATAAATGTGAATGTTCGTTGAAATCATATGTTGGCGAAAGTCGAACATTAGCTGGACATTTGAAGCGAAAGAAGACAGGCAACTGGACAATAAAAAACTGCTGATTGTTACGCATAACTTCTTAAAAGCACTGTCCGATTCCCATTATATGCTGGAAATTTTGGAACATGTTTAGCAAAACAACGTCTGGTTTGTCATCTGGATGGTGACGTATTCCATCAATCACGAAGAGACACAAAATGCCCTGAGAGTTTGTGTCTTGCATGTGATAACTCGCCTAACATCCCACTCCCTTTGCTTCGTCTATTAGATGTTATCGATCTACTGCAAAATATATCGAAGGATGTCTTCAATGTTCTTATGCAGATGGAAATGTCGACACAGCCAAAGTTCAAATTGCAAGGCAGCTTGGATTTGAAACTGTAAAGTCAGCCTAGCTGGCGTAGTAATACTAGCGTGTCTCTAAGAATAATGACTGCGGAAACTTTCAACTACTAAATGAGGCACAAAGCACACTTGCTTTGAATTATTACAATAATATTATTGATAAAACGAATGACAGACAGTGGCAGCATATAACTGCACAATTTAACTACACTCCTGGAAACGGAAAAAAGAACACATTGACACCGGTGTGTCAGACCCACCATACTTGCTCCGGACACTGCGAGAGGGCTGTACAAGCAATGATCACACGCACGGCACAGCGGACACACCAGGAACCGCGGTGTTGGCCGTCGAATGGCGCTAGCTGCGCAGCATTTGTGCACCGCTGCCGTCAGTGTCAGCCAGTTTGCCGTGGCATACGGAGCTCCATCGCAGTCTTTAACACTGGTAGCATGCCGCGACAGCGTGGACGTGAACCGTATGTGCAGTTGACGGACTTTGAGCGAGGGCGTATAGTGGGCATGCGGGAGGCCGGGTGGACGTACCGCCGAATTGCTCAACACGTGGGGCGTGAGGTCTCCACAGTACATCGATGTTGTCGCCAGTGGTCGGCGGAAGGTGCACGTGCCCGTCGACCTGGGACCGGACCGCAGCGACGCACGGATGCACGCCAAGACCGTAGGATCCTACGCAGTGCCGTAGGGGACCGCACCGCCACTTCCCAGCAAATTAGGGACACTGTTGCTCCTGGGGTATCGGCGAGGACCATTCGCAACCGTCTCCATGAAGCTAGGCTACGGTCCCGCACACCGTTGGCCGTCTTCCGCTCACGCCCCAACATCGTGCAGCCCGCCTCCAGTGGTGTCGCGACAGGCGTGAATGGAGGGACGAATGGAGACGTGTCGTCTTCAGCGATGAGAGTCGCTTCTGCGTTGGTGCCAATGATGGTCGTATGCGTGTTTGGCGCCGTGCAGGTGAGCGCCACAATCAGGACTGCATACGACCGAGGCACACAGGGCCAACACCCGGCATCATGGTGTGGGGAGCGATCTCCTACACTGGCCGTACACCACTGGTGATCGTCGAGGGGACACTGAATAGTGCACGGTACATCCAAACCGTCATCGAACCCATCGTTCTACCATTCCTAGACCTGCAAGGGAACTTGCTGTTCCAACAGGACAATGCACGTCCGCATGTATCCCGTGCCACCCAACGTGCTCTAGAAGGTGTAAGTCAACTACCCTGGCCAGCAAGATCTCCGGATCTGTCCCCCATTGAGCATGTTTGGGACTGGATGAAGCGTCGTCTCACGCGGTCTGCACGTCCAGCACGAACGCTGGTCCAACTGAGGCGCCAGGTGGAAATGGCATGGCAAGCCGTTCCACAGGACTACATCCAGCATCTCTACGATCGTCTCCATGGGAGAATAGCAGCCTGCATTGCTGCGAAAGGTGGATATACACTGTACTAGTGCCGACATTGTGCATGCCCTGTTGCCTGTGTCTATGTGCCTGTGGTTCTGTCAGTGTGATCATGTGATGTATCTGACCCCAGGAATGTGTCAATAAGGTTTCCCCTTCCTGGGACAATGAATTCACGGTGTTCTTATTTCCATTCCCAGGAGTGTAGTTGTAATTGCGAAGTGCCTAGTGATTCTGATGATATTAATGGAACAGTTAGTACTACAGGATGGAATATGTCACACCTGTGGTTGGAGTTTAAATCAGACTGTTCATTGGGGTGAAGCATGAAGTGAACGAATTACTACAGAATGCCTACACACCATCTCGTGGTTGTGCCTCGATCTCACCGTAAGTAGCTGCAAAATCAGTCATTGACAGAATCAACGACATTCGCCAGCGGTGCAGATCAGCCCGAAATCTCTGTAAGTCTCCAATACATCAGTTCAGATGGCCCAGCAGGCCGGCAACATCAACATCAGCCCATACTGTGCAAGTCTGTAAGCAGAGGCAGCTGAAGATTGAGGATCGAGTTGGAGGTAAAGTCTTTTGTACTCGAATGTTTCTAAAAAGGAAACCCACATTGCTGCAGTTTGTATCTTTCACAAATATCAGATTGGCTGGGTTCAGAATGATCTGAGTGCCGACCAATTGAAATGTTCGTTAGCAAACACTATTCCACTCCCTGTAGCTGTTTAATCAACAGCGTCCGTACTACCATAATCCACAGGATAATGTCTCTCTCTATGATCTATGAGGCGATCTTCGTCATCAGTGTCCAGTTTCTCCCTCTCACCCGCATTTAATTACGTTAGTCAATGCTGGCGGTTCTGACACTGCTTCAGAGTTTGTTTCTTACAGAGTCAATACATTCAGTGACGTCTCACATTCTCGAACGGCCTAAACAGTGGGACCCCAAACCATCTTTGACATGTTTAGCTGTCTCTTCCGATGCTCTCTGGAGAAACAATCAACCTTCTATATTTGGGAACAAGAGTGCTTTCTGCTAACGAGTGAACATTTTCACTCCATCTGTGGTGTCACCGCCAGACACCACACTTGCTAGGTGGTAGTTTAAATCGGCCGCGGTCCATGTAGTACATGTCGGACCCGCGTGTCGCCACTGTGATCGCAGACCTAGCGCCACCACCAAGGCAGGTCTCGTGATACGAGAGTGGACTCGACCCCAGTTGTACGAGAACCAAGCTACCGCCCAGTTGTACGCGAACCTAGCTATCGCCCAGTTGTACGAAGCCTTTCTCTCTCATTAGCCGAGAGACAGAATAGCCATCAGCTAAGTACTGGCTACGAACTAGCAAGGAGCCATTTGTATCAGTGCCTATAGCTTACGAGTATTCAAGAGAGATGTATTCCAAGGAATCAATAAAAGTTAAGTAAAAAGCATCTACATACTTTTCTTCTTGTTGTTGTTGTTGTTGTTGTGGTCTTCAGTCCTGAGACTGGTTTGATGCAGCTCTCCATGCTACTCTATCCTGTGCAAGCTTTTTCATCTCCCAGTACCTACTGCAACCTACATCCTTCTGAATCTGCTTAGTGTATTCATCTCTTGGTCTCCCTCTACGATTTTTACCCTCCACGCTGCCCTCCAATACTAAATTGGTGATCCCTTGATGCCTCAGAACATGTCCTACCAACCGATCCCTTCTTCTGGTCAAGTTGTGCCACAAACTTCTCTTCTCCCCAATCCTATTCAATACTTCCTCATTAGTTATGTGATCTACCCATCTAATCTTCAGCATTCTTCTGTAGCACCACATTTCGAAAGCTTCTATTCTCTTCTTGTCCAAACTATTTATCGTCCATGTTTCACTTCCATACATGGCTACACTCCATACGAATACTTTCAGAAATGACTTCCTAACACTTAAATCAATACTGGATGTTAACAAATTTCTCTTCTTCAGAAACGCTTTCCTTGCCATTGCCAGCCTACATTTTATATCCTCTCTACTTCGACCATCATCAGTTATTTTGCTCCCCAAATAGCAAAACTCCTTTACTACTTTAAGTGCCTCATTTCCTAATCTAATTCCCTCAGCATCACCCGACTTAATTAGGCTACATTCCATTATCCTTGTTTTGCTTTTGTTGATGTTCATCTTATATCCTCCTTTCAAGACACTGTCCATTCCATTCAACTGCTCTTCCAAGTCCTTTGCTGTCTCGGACAGAATTACAATGTCATCGGCGAACCTCAAAGTTTTTATTTCTTCTCCATGAATTTTAATACCTACTCCGAATTTTTCTTTTGTTTCCTTTACTGCTTGCTCAATATACAGATTGAACAACATCGGGGACAGGCTACAACCCTGTCTTACTCCCTTCCCAACCACTGCTTCCCTTTCATGTCCCTCGACTCTTATAACTGCCATCTGGTTTCTGTACAAATTGTAAATAGCCTTTCGCTCCCTGTATTTTACCCCTGCCACCTTTAGAATTTGAAAGAGAGTATTCCAGTCAACATTGTCAAAAGCTTTCTCTAAGTCTACAAATGCTAGAAACGTAGGTTTGCCTTTCCTTAATCTTTCTTCTAAGATAAGTCGTAAGGTCAGTATTGCCTCACGTGTTCCAGTGTTTCTACGGAATCCAAACTGATCTTCCCCGAGGTTGGCTTCTACTAGTTTTTCCATTCGTCTGTAAAGAATTCGTGTTAGTATTTTGCAGCTGTGACTTATTAAGCTGATTGTTCGGTAATTTTCACATCTGTCAACACCTGCTTTCTTTGGGATTGGAATTATTATATTCTTCTTGAAGTCTGAGGGTATTTCGCCTGTCTCATACATCTTCCTCACCAGATGGTAGAGTTTTGTCAGGACTGGCTCTCCCACGGTCGTCAGTAGTTCCAATGGAATATTGTCTACTCCGGGGGCTTTGTTTCGACTCAGGTCTTTCAGTGCTCTGTCAAACTCTTCACGCAGTATCATACCTCCCATTTCATCTTCATCTACATCCTCTTCCATTTCCATAATATTGTCCTCAAGTACATCGCCCTTGTATAGACCCTCTATATACTCCTTCCACCTTTCTGCTTTCCCTTCTTTACTTAGAACTGGGTTTCCATCTGAGCTCTTGATATTCATACAAGTCGTTCTCTTATCTCCAAAGGTCTCTTTAATTTTCCTGTAGGCGGTATCTATCTTACCCCTAGTGAGATAGGCCTCTACATCCTTACATTTGTCCTCTAGCCATCCCTGCTTAGCCATTTTGCACTTCCTGTCGATCTCATTTTTGAGACGTTTGTATTCCTTTTTGCCTGTTTCACTTACTGCATTTTTATATTTTCTCCTTTCATCAATTAAATTCAATATTTCTTCTGTTACCCAAGGATTTCTACTAGCCCTCGTCTTTTTACCTACTTGATCCTCTGCTGCCTTCACTACTTCATCCCTCAAAGCTACCCATTCTTCTTCTACTGTATTTATTTCGCCCATTCCTGTCAATTGCTCCCTTATGCTCTCCCTGAATCTCTGTACAACCTCTGGTTCTTTCAGTTTATCCAGGTCCCATCTCCTTAAATTCCCACCTTTTTGCAGTTTCTTCAGTTTTAATCTACAGGTCATAACCAATAGATTGTGGTCAGAGTCCACATCTGCCCCTGGAAATGTCTTACAATTTAAAACCTGGTTCCTAAATCTCTGTCTTACCATTATATAATCTATCTGATACCTTTTAGTATCTCCAGGGTTCTTCCATGTATACAACCTTCTTTCATGATTCTTAAACCAAGTGTTAGTTATGATTATGTTGTGCTCTGTGCAAAATTCTACCAGGCGGCTTCCTCTTTCATTTCTGTCCCCCAATCCATATTCACCTACTATGTTTCCTTCTCTCCCTTTTCCTACACTCGAATTCCAGTCACCCATGACTATTAAATTTTCATCTCCCTTCACAATCTGAATAATTTCTTTTATTTCATCATACATTTCTTCAATTTCTTCGTCATCTGCAGAGCTAGTTGGCATATAAACTTGTACTACTGTAGTAGGTGTGGGCTTCGTATCTATCTTGGCCACAATAATGCGTTCACTATGCTGTTTGTAGTAGCTTACCCGCATTCCTATTTTCCTATTCATTATTAAACCTACTCCTGCATTACCCCTATTTGATTTTGTGTTTATAACCCTGTAGTCACCTGACCAGAAGTCTTGTTCCTCCTGCCACCGAACTTCACTAATTCCCACAATATCTAACTTCAACCTATCCATTTCCCTTTTTAAATTTTCTAACCTACCTGCCCGATTAAGGGATCTGACATTCCACGCTCCGATCCGTAGAACGCCAGTTTTCTTTCTCCTGATAACGACATCCTCTTGAGTAGTCCCCGCCCGGAGATCCGAATGGGGGACTATTTTACCTCCGGAATATTTTACCCAAGAGGACGCCATCATCATGTAATCATACAGTAAAGCTGCATGCCCTCGGGAAAAATTACGGCTGTAGTTTCCCCTTGCTTTCAGCCGTTCGCAGTACCGGCACGGCAAGGCCGTTTCGGTTATTGTTACAAGGCCAGATCAGTCAATCATCCAGACTGTTGCCCTTGCAACTACTGAAAAGGCTGCTGCCCCTCTTCAGGAACCACACGTTTGTCTGGCCTCTCAACAGATACCCCTCCGTTGTGGTTGCACCTACAGTACGGCTATCTGTATCGCTGAGGCACGCAAGCCTCCCCACCAACGGCAAGGTCCATGGTTCATGGGGGGCTTTTCTTCTTATTCATTCATAAGTTCTCATGTTCCAGACTTCACGCTCGTCTGCTGTATGCCGTGCGTGCACTATCGGCCACAGCTTTAGTCTAGCATTCCTTTTCAGCAATCCACATCACGGTGTCGGTCCAGCTACCGACACTACAATTATTGGCGACGAGGATGGGATGTGACCTTTTTCTGCTTGCTTACATTTATTTCTGATTGCTTACATTTATTTGTGTCATGGCTTCGCCACATTCTCCAGATGTACTGTCCGAATTTTATCGCTTGCAGAATCAGCAGACGCAGGCGTTACTGGATGCCCTTGGACAGCTCGTCCAGGGTCAACGTGCGCTGCACACCGATGCGGCCGCCGCCGCTTCACCGCTACCGCAGCCACAACCTGCCGTTGCACCGCCTTTTAGGCACTACGACCCGAACCACGAGACCTGGCAAGAGTGGTCTCGTCAGTTCGCCTTCCACCTTGCTGCCTACAGAATTCAAGGTAATGAGCGGCAGCCGTTTTTGCTTTCTTGTGTCGGTGTGTCCACATACCGTGTGATAGTGAAATTGTTTCCCCGCCGCGACGTAGCAACTTTGTCATACGAGGAAATTTTGTCTGCATTAGATGCCTATTTCAAAGAAACTGTTAATGTGGTTGCAAAACGGTATACGTTTTTTCGTACAAAACGTACGGCCGGTCAAACTAATAGGGAGTGGGTAGCAACATTGCAAGGACTTACTAGGGACTGTGCCTTTGAATGTGACTGTGGTCTTTCTTATTCAGATACAATGGTGCGTGATGCAATTGCACAGAACGTTTCTGATGTTCGCATACGGGAGCAAATTTTGAAACTAGTTAATCCCTCCCTTCAACAAGTGATAGACATATTGGATAGACAGGACACACTGGACTGTGCTCAGGAATCTTTTGAAACTTCGCCAGCCGTGTGTAACATTAACCGGCCCGCTGGACGCGCTGCGCGGCCCGGTAACCGGGCCTCGCGCACGGCGACACAGCGACCGCCGCGTGCTATGCCAGGTGTGCCGCGCCAGCCCACAAATGTAGTGAAATCATGCCCGCGGTGTGCTACTAGACATTCGCGTGAACATTGCCCGTCACGCCAAGCTATTTGCTTTTTCTGCAATAAGAAAGGACATGTTCAAAGTGTTTGCCAGAAAAAGCTCAGATCAGACAATCACAATCGTTCCAGGCCCTTTGCTTCGCGCCGGAATCGAACCAAGGACACTCAGGCTCGTGGACCTTCGCCTATGGACATTCATGTCGTTAATTCCACTTCGTCCAGTGACACTTTCTCTAACAGTGACAGTGATCGTCCCACAAAAACTGTGCGTCGCCGTCGCCGGAAATCACGTCACTTAGCAAGTGATTCTGTACCAGTGTCTGTTCCAATTGCACAAAACAGTCGCTCTTGTCGTCAGCACGACAATAAACTTTTTGTGGACTTAGACTTTGAAGGCAAAGTGATACCATTCCAGCTCGATACCGGAGCTGCAGTTTCATTGCTCAATCACGACACATACAAACAACTGGGCGCACCTCCGTTGCGTGCCGCAAATGTTAAGCTAACTACATATTCCGGACAGAAAATTCCTGTGTTAGGACAGTGCAGCCTTCTTGCAACATTCAAGGGACAAACAAAACTTGTGTCATTTTACGTTCTTCGTTCTTCTTCTGCAGTGAACTTATTTGGTCTAGATTTATTTAAGTTGTTTAACATGTCTATTGTAAATCAGGTCCTATCTGTGAATCAGACTGTGCCTCCAGACAGTGTTTCCCGGCTGTGTGACGAATTTGCAGACATTTTTGCACCGGGCTTAGGTTGCGCTAAAAACTATGAAGCACATTTAGAACTGCAGGTAAACGCGCAACCGAAATTTTTCAGGGCGCGCAATGTTCCCCACGCATTGCGTGATGAGGTCGCAAGAACGTTACACGATCTCGAATCACAGGGTGTAATTGAACGTGTGCAAGCTTCTCTCTGGGCCTCACCCTTAGTAATTTTGCCAAAACCTTCCGGAAAATTGAGACTTTGCGTGGACTTCAAGGCCACAGTGAATCCACAGCTAGTGACTGCTACTTTTACTTTGCCCCGCCCGGAAGATCTTTTTGCTAAACTGTGCCCGGGAAAATATTTTTCAAAGTTGGACCTAGCCGATGCGTACTTGCAAATACCGGTGGACGACGAATCCCAGCGCGTATTGGTGGTTAACACGCATCTTGGATTGTACCGCTTCAAAAGACAACCATTCGGGTGTGCATCCGCCCCTGCCTTGTTTCAGCAATATTTACAAACTGTTTGTGCGTCGGTCCCTACTGCAGCAAACTATCTGGACGATATAGTGATCTCCGGACAGACAGAAGAAGATCATCTTGCGAATTTACGAACATTATTTCAGGTCTTGCGGCAAAATGGTCTTCGCTTGAGGAAGGACAAATGTGTGTTTTTTGCTCGTGACTTACCATACCTGGGACATGTCATTAATGCCCAAGGCATACATCCGAGTCCAGAGCACCTCCGTGCCATACAAGACTTGCCGTCCCCTAAAAATCTGAAACGGCTACAGAGTGTGTTGGGTAAAATTAATTATTACCATAAATATGTGCGCAATGCCTCTTCCATTTCAGCTCCGCTTCATCGCTTACGCCGTAAAGGTGTTCCGTTCGTCTGAACGCCGGAATGTGAACGCGCCTTTCGCCAGTTGAAATCGGCGTTGCTTTCTAATACTTGCCTTACGCCATTCGATCCCCAGAAACCCCTTTTGTTGATGGTAGATGCATCGGATTTCGGGATCGGTGCTGTGCTTGCGCACAAAGTTGGCTCACATGATCGCCCTATTGCCTTTGCGTCCAAATTGCTCTCGTCTGCGCAAAGAAATTATTCACAGATAGAGAAAGAAGCTTTGGCTCTCGTGTTTGGTGTTACTAAGTTCCATGATTTCTTGTATGGTCGTCACTTTACCATCATCACAGACCACAAACCTTTGACATCGCTTTTTCATCCGACCAAGCCTGTCCCTCCACGTACAGCGCAGAAATTCATTCGCTGGTCTATTTTCCTCTCGCAGTACCGCTACGATATCTTGTATCGGTCCACTGCTAAGCACGGAAACGCCGATGCGTTGCCCCGTTTGCCTGTTGCTGAGGATAAAGCATTCGATTCTTCCGAACTTGCTTGCATGTTCATTGATTCGGAAACCGATGAAGTGGTCGAATCGTTTCCGATTGATTTTCGTCGTGTAGCTACAGCCACAGCTGCTGACCCTGTCCTTGCTACTGTTTTACGTTTTGTTGCTACGCAATGGCCTTTGTCAAAGTCTCGGATCGAGGATCCGTTGGTTCGCCGATTTTTTGCTCACAAGGAGAGACTTTTTGTTCGACGTGGTGTTTTGTTGTTGCGTTCTGATAATGATCAGTCCAGAGTCGTGGTCCCACGTTCGTTACAGTCCTCTGTTTTACGGCTTCTTCACCAAGGACATTGGGGTATAGTGCGAACGAAACAACTTGCTCGTCAGCACTGTACTTGGTTCGGAATCGATGCTGCGATTACGAATATGTGTTCTTCGTGCCCGGCGTGTGCCGAACAACAGTCCGCACCGCCGCGGAAAGTCTTTGCGTGGCCAAAAGCCACTTCCCCTTGGCAACGCTTGCACGTTGATTTTGCTGGTCCATTCTGGAATGCTCGATGGTTGGTTCTGGTCGACGCCTTCAGTAATTTTCCTTTTGTTGTCCGGATGTCTTCCACGACGTCCTCCGCCACCATCCAAGCGTTATCTGCTATCTTTTGCATTGAAGGTCTTCCACAGACTATTGTTTCCGACAATGGCCCACAATTCATGTCCGCAGAATTCCAGTCTTTCTGCCAGGCCAATGGTATTCAACATCTGACATCCGCGCCGTTTTCGCCTCAGTCCAACGGTGCCGCTGAACGATTGGTCCGGACTTTCAAGTCACAGATGTTGAACTTGAAAGAGTCGCATTCTCGGGAGGACGCATTGTTGCTCTTTTTGTCTTCGTATCGCTCTCAGCCCCGTGATGGTCGCTCGCCGGCTGAGTTGCTCCACGGTCGTCCTCATCGCACCTTGATGTCTTTGCTGCATCCGCCGCATCAGGTTCCTGTGCAGCGGCAGACTCCTGCTTTTGCTCCAGGCGACGTTGTATTTTATCGCAACTATCGAGGTTCACGGCGTTGGCTCGCAGGGCGCATTCTTCGCTGCCTCGGCCGCGCGATGTATTTGGTTTTGGGGGCCTCTGGTGAGGTGCGTCGGCATCTCAATCAGCTGCGCCTCTGTCGTCGCTCGGGTTCTGTCGCTTCCCGTCTGCTTTCAGCGACGGTGCCGTCCGGTCAGCGCCCTGGGGACCCATCTACTGGCTCGCCTCATCCCCAGGTGTTACCGACGATGCCTTCCATTTTGCCCCATGGCGACGCGCCGCCGCCGCCGCAGCAGCAGCAGCAGCAGCAGCCGCCGCCGCCGCCGGCCGCATTCGACGCTTCGTTGCAGCCGCCAAGCGCCTCCCAGGGTCACGCGCCGCCGATCGCTTCCCGTGACCAGCTGTCCTCCGCCATGGAACGCCCGCCCGCTCCGGACCACATGACGTCATCGCGCGTCGGCTACCCCGACGCCATGGACGTCGACCCTTCAGTACCTCCTGTCTCTTTACGGGCGCATACACCGCATGTTGACGTGCACCCTGGACTAGTTTTGCAGGCGTTTCCTAGCTCCCCTCGGACCGGATGGCCGGGTGCGGGTGGCACAGCCTCGCCTGTTGTTAGGCTCCCCACCTCATCGCATACGTCAACATGTGGTCCTCCCCACGGCGGGCGGAAGCCTTATTACACGACCGTTCGCCGATTTGCGGGGGAGGAATGTGGTGTCACCGCCAGACACCACACTTGCTAGGTGGTAGTTTAAATCGGCCGCGGTCCATGTAGTACATGTCGGACCCGCGTGTCGCCACTGTGATCGCAGACCTAGCGCCACCACCAAGGCAGGTCTCGTGATTACGAGAGTGGACTCGACCCCAGTTGTACGAGAACCAAGCTACCGCCCAGTTGTACGCGAACCTAGCTATCGCCCAGTTGTACGAAGCCTTTCTCTCTCATTAGCCGAGAGACAGAATAGCCATCAGCTAAGTACTGGCTACGAACTAGCAAGGAGCCATTTGTATCAGTGCCTATAGCTTACGAGTATTCAAGAGAGATGTATTCCACGGAATCAATAAAAGTTAAGTAAAAAGCATCTACATACTTTTCTTCTTATTCATTCATAAGTTCTCATGTTCCAGACTTCACGCTCGTCTGCTGTATGCCGTGCGTGCACTATCGGCCACAGCTTTAGTCTAGCATTCCTTTTCAGCAATCCACATCACGGTGTCGGTCCAGCTACCGACACTACACCATCCTCTATGTGCTCATTCAGAACAAAGCTGGATATCCTGACATGGCATTACAGAAGCATGGCCAATGGCCAGTGGGTTACTTACTGATCCTCGCCTCTCCCTCGGTAGGCTTTACGTGAACTGGCTACAGGGCAGGTGGCTGACTCTACCGTCCCTGGCGATCCGCGCACTTTTCCACTGCTCAGAACGCTTCCAGCGTTGTTCCACTCCTACAAGGCATGCAGCTCCGAATGGAGAGTAGAAGAAGAATAAGGTTCCATTAGGCAGTTACCGACAATCACTAATACTGCCGTTTTTCATAGTGCTTGGCATCAGTTAAACATACCGATTAGGTGGGACTTTTAATGTGAATTTCCGAATGTTACGTGTTCCCAGAAAAACGGCCGTATAAAAATATCAACAAGTTACGGGTCGACATAAGCTATCAAAATATAAACAACAACGGTCAAATCTGCATTGAGCGTTGTATGATCCGAAGATCGTGCAATGGAAACTGTTGAAATGCTGATTTCTCATTACAGATACAATAAATACAAGTTCTTATTGGGCAACAAATTCAGGAGGAGCTGAAGTCGTCAAAATCGTTGAAAGCTGCCTAGAACCTAGGTAAACTAGCTGGCAGCTGATATTTACTAAGGGTTAATTAATGTTTATACGTTTCATATGTAAATTAATGTTAATATTTGAATGTGTTCGTCCGTTGACATTGCCGTAAAAATTCTCTCTCCTAGGATCACAAGCGAAGCAGGTGACATCTCGTGGCGGAACTGGAGAGCTAAAGGAATCGGCACACTGTCTCTCTTCTGTCACTACTGTAGGGTAACACCAGAGTCTAACACAACAGTCGACGTATTCCGTCTCGTTTTTTTTACCGATAGCGATAGCAGCGCCCCAAGCGGCCAGCAAGCGCCACTTCGAAATACGACATCAAATAAGTGCACATACGAACATTTATACTGATTTGTAACATAGTTTTTACAATAGGAAGTGTATTTAGTGCCGGAACAATCGGCAATATCTAAAAAATGACTCCACGTTTGTCATTATTTAGTTCCTTAAGGACCCTGGGACGTACGAAACGGTACATTACACGACAGTTTATTTATTCTTCTCTTGCAATGTACAGACATTTACTGAATAATGTCCTTTCCTTTCATCAACGAAAAATTACTAGTGAACACCAGAAGACCAGACTTCTTACAGACAGACGACAAATATCTAGCCAACAACGAGTACTTTTGTTCGTTACACTTTCAGCCAAATTAATGAATGTGGAACATAGGACACCTACATGGAATGTAACACCTGCATTATTTTATCTACCAAACAAACCATCGAACTGTAGGTTAAGAGAAGACCACACAGACGCGATAGTAAATCGTCACCGGCCGGAGTGGCTGAGCGGTTCTAGGCGCTTCAGTCTGGAATCGCGGGACCGCTACGATCGCAGGTTCGAATCCTGCCTCGGGCATGGATGTGTGTGATGTCCTTAGGTTAGTTAGGTTTAAGTAGTTCTAAGTTCTAGGAGACTGATGACCTCAGGAGTTAAGTCCCATAGTGCTCATAGCCATTTGAACCAGTAAATCGTCAATAGCAATAAAATAGTTTCTTCAACGCAGAAGAAACCGATTCCACAATTGTTGCTACATCTGAAACACAAAAGACAAGAATCTTCAGTATATTCTCTTTGGAAACATAAGTAATTACATTTACCTATTAGAAAGTCGAATGAAATGTAAGAATGGGCGAATCATTAAACTTCATAAAAAAATTTAAATGTCAAGATAAGTGCCCATCATAATAGCAGTAGACAACGACAGAAATATACGCTTCTCATGAATGAAATGTGTTTATATTCTCTCGCTTTCAGCCGAATAAGCTGCAAACAAAGACATTGTTGTTGTTGTTGTTGTTGTTGTTGTGGTCTTCAGTCCAGAGACTGGTTTGATGCAGCTCTTCATGCAACTCTATCCTGTGCAAGCTTCTTCATCTCCCAGTACCTACTGCAACCTACATCCTTCTGAATCTGCTCAGTGTATTCATCTCTTGGTTTCGCTCTACGATTTTTACCCTCCACGCTACCCTGCAGTACTAAACTGGTGATCCCTTGTTGCCTCAGAATATGCCCTACCAACCGTTCCCTTCTTCTAGTCAAGTTGTGCCACAAGATCCTCTTCTCCCCTATTCTATTCAATACCTCCTCATTAGTTATGTGATCTACCCATCTAATCTTCAAAAGCTTCTATTCTCTTTTTCTCCAAACTATTTATCGTCCACGTTTCACTTACATACGTGGGTACACTCCATGCAAATACTTTCAGAAACACCTTCCTGACACTTAAATCTATACTCGATGTTAACAAATTTCTCTTCTTCA
The DNA here is from genome assembly GCF_021461385.2 of Schistocerca piceifrons. Classification (NCBI taxonomy): domain Eukaryota; kingdom Metazoa; phylum Arthropoda; class Insecta; order Orthoptera; family Acrididae; genus Schistocerca; species Schistocerca piceifrons. Next base: position 28,608,463 of record NC_060140.1, on the reverse strand, counting down.
GAAACGGTTTCCTTGCCATTGCCAATCTACATTTTATATCCTCTCTACTTCGACCATTATCAGTTATTATGCTCCCCAAATATCAAAACTCAATAACTACTTTAGGCATCTTATTACATAGTCTAATACGCTCAGCATCACCCGACTTAATTCGACTGCATTCCATTATGCTCGTTTTGCTTCTGTTAATGTTCATCTTATATCCTCCTTTCAAGGCCCTGTCCATTCCGTTCAACTGCTCTTTGAAGTCCTTTGCTGTCTCTGACAGAATTACAATGTCATCGGCGAACCTTAAAATTTTTATTTCTTCTCCACTGATTTTAATTCCTATTCCAAATTTTTCTTTTGTTTCCTTTACTGCTTGCTCAATATGCAGACTGAATAACATCGGGGAGAGGCTGTCTGACTCCCTTTCATGCCCCTCGACTCCTATAACTGCCATCTGGTTTCTGTACAAATTGTAAATAGCCTTTCGCTCCCTGTATTTTACCCCTGCCACCTTCAGAATTTGAGCGAGAGTATTCCAGTCAACGTTGTCAAAAGCTTTCTGTAGGTTTGCCTTTCCTTAATATATTTTCTAAGATATATTCGAAACTATTTCTTCATGAATGAGTTCTAGCTTATGTCATTCAACCAGCTGTTTCTACATGCAGCGCACGATAATTCACGTCTCTTGATAACTTTGAAACGCATGGAACGCACAGATTTAACAACTGTTCCGCCATTTAAGTAGAAAACAGTTAAAAACAAACATTATCCTTACGAGGTATGTGCCTATGTGCCTCGTCACCGCTTGGAGCGCTACTGTCACTCCAACTGTCAAACGGCACAACTTTCGCACCCGTGAGTGTTGTGACTGTATTTGTTAGACTGTGGTAATACTGATGAGGCTAGAAGAAGGAAGGCGACCATGCACAGGCTTGTACGACAGCGGCAGCGACGCAGTTGCGACGGCGGGGGCCGCTGTGTCCGGTCTCCGACGGGCTGCGATTTATTTAGCAGCGTGAGATACTGTGCACGATGCACTGCCGATTCCATTAAGCGTGAACTCCAATGCCGTTAGACACGGCAGTTACGCGCTCAGCTCATAGCTGGGTGCTAAAGACGCCATAATCGTCGGTGAATAACTCGTCCCTCTCGGTGGCCACCGTGCCGTCGTAATTTACGAGGTGTATAATTTTGGAAGCGAGTGGCCAGCTGGACGCAGTAACAACCTGGTGCCGATAGAACGGCCGGCGACCGCCGACAGGTGGCAGTGGAGTCGCGGCCGACGAGCAGAGCAGACGGCGCCGTGATTTACGCCCCGCCTCTTCGCCACCGGCGGTGGAGTCAGCGGCGCTGGAGGTTCCCTTTTTCCGGAGCGCTCGGGAACCGCCCGTGTCGTTAATTTGGCGAGCTTGTAATTAGGCGCGCCACACCACTTAAAAGGCGTGCCCGGTCTAATAACGGCGTTCCGCGCGAGTGGCGATTAACGCTTCTCGCGTAATGTCGGTGCGAATGTTCTGGCGACCATCGATCACTGTGCGGGGAAAATTGGCCGTGGCGGACTCCTAAACGTCCGAGTAGCAGTGATCCCAAGGTGTCAGAGTCGGCGTTTGCCGCTTATTATATGGCCTCTGATTACGACCGGCAAAAACGTATATCAGTGCCGAAGAGGGTGGGAAACACGTTGTGTGTGTGGCCTCTGACGTTATTGCAAAGTAATGGTCTCCCCTAAACACAGATGTTGAAGGGCTGTTACTAAGAAACATTCATCAGTGAAAAAAAAAAGGAAAGATGAACGCGGCACTGTCGGCTGGGAGACCCCGATGGGCATTACGAGCAGCCTAATTGGAGAGGCTTTCCTTCTCCCGCGCACGATGACTTACTTTCCCGCACTGTGTTACACTGTTGTCGAAAGTGTAGCTATTGTGCTTTGGTGACTGTAACGGCTGTCCGTACCGTGTGGTGTCATGTTTGTGTTGAGATGAGAGAAGGGAGGCTGTGTGTCTCAGGGACAGCACACACCTTGCTCGTCTGGACCGAGGGCACCGCATACTTCACCATCAACAGTGTCCCTCACCACAGCTCCTTGACACACTTCCGAGAGGTTTGAAAGGTGGTTCAGAACATTGGTGCGAAGTCTGACGATCGTAAACTTTATGCCTCCTTCTCTCCTCCCCTTGTCGACCACATAGCGGCGCTGAAAGTTTCTTCCACCATCTGGTTTCGATTCAACAACCTCGAAGCCGAGTGGCATTGCTCCGACGTGCGTTAGCAACATCGGCTGCCAGAGGCGCGTGCATTCATCATACGTCATTTCAGAACGATCCAAGTTCACTTTCGGGCGCCAGGAAACGACTTCCCACCGCAGTATTTCACATACAATGTTTGTGTGTGTGTGTGTGTGTGTGTGTGTGTGTGTGTGTATGCGTGTGTGTGTAGGTGTGTGTGTGTGTGTGTGTGTGTGTGTGTGTGTGTGTGTGTGTGTGTGTGTGTGTGTAGGTGTGTGTGTAGGTGTGTGTGTAGGTGTGTGTGTGTGTGTGTGTGTGTGTGTGTAGCTGTGTGTGTGTGTGTGTAGCTGTGTGTGTGTAGCTGTGTGTGTGTGTGTGTGTGTGTGTGTGTGTGTGTGTTTGCACGTTACAATACAGCTCACGAATGCCTGGAACAATTTCCATCGAATGTTGTACACATATGACTTAACATGATACAACGAGATAATTACCGTTGGGTGAAGAGACCTCTAACTGCTCCATTTGTGGGGTTGCACTGGGAAAGTGATGACATGTAAGCAAACCTCTGGAAACTTTAACTGTATGCCTAACTTCGTTACATGAACACGCATTTGCTGCATGAAGTATTACCATCATGTATTCTGCAGGTGTGGTTCTTATGCTTGCTACAACGAATATTGTACCGACAGACCTCACCTCACGACGTGTAAGGGGTTACGCTCTTAAATGTAATGGCAGGAGTGCAATAACGGATATAGTTCTAAATGAAACCTCCAGCTAAATAAGCGTCATTTCACTCTTGTGGTATGAACTTACGCTTACTACAAAGAATACTGAAACGAGCACACTGAACCTTGCGTTAAATGTTCTAAAAATTAGGCTCTTAACACCATCCAGCAGTCCTTAAACATACATTCAGCTAGCAGTTTCCACAGAAGACTTCACCAATGCTGGTAGGATCAAACAACAACACAATAAGCAATATTGAACGATTGTTCTGGGATGGATAGACATGATTTTCTTGTGAATGGCAATACTGTGTCTCAGAAAGACGGAGATATAATCCTCTTATAAGCCAGTAACTATTTAAAAAGACACAGTAGTAACGACTATGTTGTGCTATGAGTGCATCCCGGCCTCGGCTCTACAGGAAGACGATACACTGAAATAAAATCAGGTAGCTATAGAAAAAAAGAAAGCCTTCCGCTAAAAGAGTGCATGTGTCTTCACCTCGATGATTGTATGTATATTAAGCAGCTTTGAACCAGTCTTACCTCCCCTCCTACATCCACTCGCCCGTTCCCCAGCCCCCTCCACAGCTAGTGATAATGGTTTTCCGGGACTGTTCTATTGTGTCGCTGGTGGTACACAAAGAGCTCCATCCACTACAGGTGCTCTGCTTTAGTCGGTGTTTGGGTGAATATGAGATACTGTTTCCGATCTGCAGCTGGACGCTCTCCAAGGCTTCTTCTAACCTCTCACTAATGGTACACAAACAGATCCATGTGCTGGCGATCTTCTCCTTTTGTTGATGTCGGGTTGACAGTGATATACTGTTTCATGTCCGCAGAAACTAAACTTATTCCTAGGAAACACCGACCCCTAGAAAGATAGCAAAGTACTTGACTGTCCATCACGGATGGGACAAAGACAACTCTCGAGGAGGAGAAGAAGGGCCCTCGGCTGCATCTCACGGAGGGAAGTGGCAGCTCCAGGGTGCTGCATTCGCCATGACCAGCGGCCGTTGACCTCACAGCAAGCGGTCGTTGAGTCGACCACCTCAGCAGCCTCCCGTTGCCAACGCGCTCACCTACCGCCTGAGCACTCAAAATCTGTGTCTGTCGAAGTCTCGATAAATTGTCATGCGTGTGGGTGTTACACACATTTCAAACGGACAATATCAGTGAAGAACAGCGACTTCCACGCTATCCATTAAGTCATTTTTACACCCAACAGCTAGCTACAATTCGCATCCCCTCGCTCCTTAATACTTCTTAACATCCCACTGAGAAAAACTACGAACTCAGTCTACAATATTGTTGTCGATAAAGGATGCGCAAACTGCCAAGGTTGGAGCGCTGTAACACTAATTTTTGTCGTGTTTTCCTCAGTTATACGCATTTCCCTTAAATTTTTGCAATTTTACCGGATCTGAGCAAACTCGAGTTCTAAACCTTTGCTCTCAATGACTTGTCACGTCAACAAAACGTCTCATCGCACTGCTCCCTTGATGCTTTCAGCCAATGACGCTGCAGAATGGTCCCAGTTTCTGTATCACTGTTTCACCACCGCTTGAATTACTTTGCCAGTGCTGTACAAAACTGTATGGCACAAATTTGAGGGCACATTACTCACACATGGGCGAAGAAGTTTTGTTGCATGGACATGGGTCTGGAAATAGTTTGTTTGCACGTTACAACGCACCTTCTCCAGGTTGTTTCAATGAGGTCAGGATGTGAATCTTCACAATCGGTACGTATGGGCAGGTGTCAATACTCGCCCAACTGTTGAAGCGAGTCACCAATAAATATTTTCTGCCAATATTTTGACCAGCATTATTGGTGACTATGCACGTCTGCAGGCTTTCGTGGCCGTTGTCACTGAGGTTAAAATATTATGGGTTATTAGGCCGCGTCATGTTTCTTCTAAAATTTCGACGTTCGACCCCTCTGCTGGGATCTTCCTCAGGATCTTTTGGTGTCCACTACTGCTAAAACACTGTCAGAGACGAGTGTCGCGTCCACTTATGAAGGGGGAATTTTCTGGCGTTCGTGCTGGAGAAGTGATAATATTGGTTAAAATACATGTGGCTGCCATTGGTGGGCCGTAGTCATAGGCTAATACAGAAGAAGGGGCGTTGGTAGCTCATCTCCTGTGGATAACATTGGCGGTCCTCGTCATTCGATAGAAAGGCACTGTTCCACACTTATGCTGGAGATGGGTTATTGGTTGAAATGCCAGCTGCCGCTATTGGTTGGTCGTCATCAGTGGCTAGATTCGAAACGGACAGAGCAAGAGAGGGGGAATGTTTACCCAAAATATTATTGTCCGCCGAGGTGACTTGCAGCGCGTTGTTTATGCCGCTCACACACCACGGCCGCGTATTTACTTCCTTGATGGCGGGCAACCACGATGCCGGAAGCCTACAGCCGTCCTCTTTATTGACCTTTCTTCTATAAATGTTTGTTTCTACAGCCAGTACACGTACGTCACTAAAATCGATGTCAGAGCCGCAGTTCTCGTGATGTTCAGCTACTGCCGAATTTGCACTTTGATTTAGCCGCATGTGCCGTTCGTGTTCCTTAATGTGTTCTTTAACAGTTCTTCTCGTTTCGCCTATATACACTTTGCCGCAGCCACATGACACTTGATAGACGCCTGCATTGTGGAGGTAATCAGGTGCATCCGTTTTACGTCGTAGTGGACACCAAAAGATCCTGAGGAAGATCCCAGCAGAGGGGTCGAAACTTCGAATATTTTAGAAGAAACATGATGCGACCTAATAACCCAGAAGATTTTAACTTCATTGTTGCTGACTGTTTGCCAGAGTCTAACTCTCTTCCACCCAGGATCACCGGACAACGTTGTGCTAACTTCGCAGGGGAATGTTGTTCCTGATCTGTACGCAGATGCGATGCGCCTTTCAGTGGCTTCTGCACTGGGACGCCACGGCAAGACTGCCGGCCGCCCTTCTGGCAGCGACAGGACGTGGCAGCACGAGGCGCCTGCTGAGACACCACAGCAGTACCTCCAGTCTGTGCACAGTAGATGAGCTAAAAGCTTTGCGTACAAGTACTAAACAAAAGACGATTGCATAAAAAGAAGTTTTGAGCACATCCCTTCATTGCTGATCGTGACATCAATGGGCTATTTGACATGCTTTATTATGACTTAAGGAATTACAGTGCGAAATTTTCCAGTGGCCTGAGAATGTCATTCTGTTCATTTGACGAGGTAGTGGAGATCTCCCGAGATCACTGTTTTAGACAAGAAGCTTGAAAGCTGTCTCCTTTGCTTGCATGTCATTTTCTTATAATGATTCTAGAGTGTCTGATGTAAATGGCTTATTAGTACCAGAATATTCTAAGAACTGTGTCTGTCGCCCGAACAACAGAAAATAACATGAATCGATATTAGAAAATGTTGCAGTGATAATAGCTAGGCACTAACCCAAATCTTGATTTGCGTAATAAAACCTACAAGAAAAGGACGACTGATTGCTGTGCTCTATAATCTATAAATCACATAACAGTCGCCGAGTGAACCCACTTTCCTAATGGAAGGTAACCTGATATTCGTATCACTTCCTGCAGGAGGAGGTGTGGCTGTGCTAATTCGGTATGGAAGTAGGTTTCGAGCAAAACATATAGCTCATTTAGTAAACGTACTTTGTCTGTGGTGTAAAGCTCTTGTGGCTGGAGTGATGCATCAGGCACAGGGTGTGAGGAAATTGAGGATCTATAACTTCCCCGATCTCCAGCCAACCAGAGTCCGAAAAGCGCGTTACTGTAAGTAGTTTGAACGTGATTGTAATATGGAGAGGCTCATTCTTCGAACTGAGCTTCCTTTATGACCCTCGTAATTCCCAACACTTATTTTTCCACTTCGCCTTTTGAATACGGCAGTTCTCAGGTGGATCTTATCCCATCTGAATCTCGCAGATAAAATATTCGGTGTCGAAACTACCCGTACCGCTCACGTGAGCGAATAAAACTAGGTGCAAGTGAGCAGCAGTGGCGCTTGGCAGCCCTGCTGGTGCGGGAGCGACCACAGGCCGCCTTGTGCTCCACTGTCAGTGCCGTCAGGCTGGCAGGCCTGCCGGCAGAAACTCGCGGCGGCCGCTCTGTTAGGTGCCACGTGCTGGAACCGTTGCGTCCCATTCATCCTTCTGATGTCTCTACCAGCAGACCCGCCGTAGCATCTTGGTGCAGTAGGGTCCTCGGCTGTGTGACAAATCATGTACTTCGAGCACGATGGAGCACCTCCTCATTTTAGTGATAATGTACATTGACTTCTAAATAACAGATTCGGTGACAGATGGACCAATTCCCTGGCCCCCAATTTCTCTGGACCTGAACCCATTGGACTTTTATGTGTAGCGCATTTGAAAGTTCTCGTGTATGGAACTCCAATACACGATCTTCAGAGTCTCCGTGCCCATATCGTGGAAGGCTGGAAAAGTATATGCAGTTCTCCAGGGATACCACAGTGCATCCAAGATTCACTAAATATACCAGTACCCATGGAGGGCATATTGAACATCTCCTGTGATAAAGAGTTGCATGCAGTATGCTGATGTGTTCTGTTTGAGTGTGTTTTCCATGATTAATAAGTTGGAGAAAATGAGTCGTGACATGCAACCAAAGAGTTTCCAGACCATGTTCATATAACATAATTTACTCGTCTACATGTGCCCTGAATTTGTACCATAAATTTTTGTTATACCTTCTGTACATGTGTACATGTCGTGAACCATGTTGCAGTACATAGATCACATGAGAAAAAACTGTTTCGTAATGTGGAAATACCCAACAGCAAAGACGAGGTGCAAAAACTATGTTCCTTACCGAAACACTTTACAAATTGGGTGAGATTTTATTACGGTTGTCCATCTCTCCCTACGTGGATGGGAGTCACGAAGTATTCTCACATTCATAGGATAAAGTCGAAGAGTGAAAGATCTCACCAACACCTTTGATGATTACGGCTCCAACAAACGAATGATATCCATAGCAGCACTCTGCCCCCTTTCCCGAAACGAGCTGCTCCTTCAATGAACCTATCAGCTAAGGATCCCCAGCCAAACGCTATAGGGCCTTCTGTCTATGTATCTTGTAACTCTTGCTCTGTCTGTAACTAAGCACCCACCCACTCTGCAACATTGTCTCCGATTTAATTTGGAACTGACCAGACGTAGGAGGGCGCTATACCGACTGCATTCGACGTCTTGTAAAGCAACGATCTGAGTTCCACATAATCAATATACTCCGATATTTTACTTTTGGAAAGAGCGTAATACATGTACCAAAGATGCAGAACAAAGTACTGCTAATGTTATGGATCAGTAATCTCATTCAAATACGATAGCGCCTTTATTTGAAGACCGTTCTGTACCAATCTTACTCACATCATACTCCAACTACACACGATATCTCTATATGCACACATGCTGAGGGGGGTAACACCCATTACTGGTGCAGAGCAGGTACAAGCCTGATACATTCCAGGACAACAAGAAGAAACCTATGGTTTTCGCAAGATAGAGCCTAGACTGAAGGAGTTTTAAACATTTTGCGTAAATCACTTGTGTTATTAATTCTGGAGTATTGTTCTAGTGTTTGGAGTCCATACCAAGAAGGTACTGGAAAGACAGTAATGATCATAGCATATAAACACACTCTCCTAAGGTTCACGGTTCTGCACTTAAACACGCTATAACATTAAAGCAATGTGGTTTCCGATATATTAGTCGTGGAATGCAACGCTGCTAATAATCCAGAGCAGAAATATGTTTCCAACACCTAACATACATTCACCCTGCAGGTTTTCAATACCACTCACTATGGTGACAAATTTAAAGATGATAAAACCACTGCTCTCAAGCCAAAGAAAAGAATATACATTCTCTGAATATCCTACGTGTAATGTACGGGGCCAATTCACCCTCATAGAGATGGGTATACTAGATGGGATGGATCCTTCAGCGTAATAAATCATGGATAATGTTCAGAATGGATCCATTACGTTCCTAGGCGGCGTCTGAGAAGTGGATCCGGCTCCAGTAAGTCCAAGAGTATTATTCGGGATGGATCCAGCATGTTGTACTTTGGGAAATATCGTTTGTGCTGGATCTAGCAACCGGTAATATTTTTTTCGACTAACAGTTGGACCTTGAGTCATTTAAATTTTCATTTTCATTCATTTATATATAGAAAAACTCATACTATAAGCATGCTTCCTCTTATGACTGGTCGAGTGGTTCTAGGCGCTACAGTCTGGAACCGCGTTACCGCTATGGTCGCAGGTTCGAATCCTGCCTCCGGCATGGATGTGTGTGATGCTCTTAGGTTGGTCACGTTTAAGTAGTTCTAAGTTCTAGGGGACTGATGACCTTAGAAGTTAAGTCCCATAGTGCTCACAGCCATTTGAACAATTTTTTCTTGTGACTGTCCTATTTCTGTTCACGTTGTGAATAGCCTGTTGTTCGTTGTAGTTTATCCCTTTTACTTTCAGGAATTCACGGAATACATTGCTGTCAAAATTCTCAAAAGCTCTCCCTAAGTCTCCAATTTCTACAAACGTAGGTTTGCTTTAGTTCTATCAGTCTTCTAATACAGAACGTGGTGTCAGTATTGCTCCCGTGTTTCTAAATTCCTCCGGAAGGCAAACTGACGTTTCGCGACGTGGGCTTCCACCAGTTTTCTATTCTATAAATACTTCGTGTCTGTATTTAGGAACCATGCCTTATGAAATTCATATGTCGTTATTATTCACACCTGATCGCACCTGCTTTCTTTCGAATTGTTATTACTGCACTCGTCGCGACGTCTGATTATATTTCACCTGTCTCATAACTCTTGACACCTGTCTGAATACACTCCTGGAAATGGAAAAAAGAACACATTGACACCGATGTGTCAGACCCACCATACTTGCTCCGGACACTGCGAGAGGGCTGTACAAGCAATGATCACACGCACGGCACAGCGGACACACCAGGAACCGCGGTGTTGGCCGTCGAATGGCGCTAGCTGCGCAGCATTTGTGCACCGCCGCCGTCAGTGTTAGCCAGTTTGCCGTGGCATACGGAGCTCCATCGCAGTCTTTAACACTGGTAGCATGCCGCGACAGCGTGGAAGTGAACCGTATGTGCAGTTGACGGACTTTGAGCGAGGGTGTATAGTGGGCATGCGGGAGGCCGGGTGGACGTACCGCCGAATTGCTCAACACGTGGGGCGTGAGGTCTCCACAGTACATCGATGTTGTCGCCAGTGGTCGGCTGAAGGTGCACGTGCCCGTCGACCTGGGACCGGACCGCAGCGACGCACAGATGCACGCCAAGACCGTAGGATCCTACGCAGTGCCGTAGGGGACCGCACCGCCACTTCCCAGCAAATTAGGAACACTGTTGCTCCTGGGGTATCGGCGAGGACCATTCGCAACCGTCTCCATGAAGCTGGGCTACGGTCCTACACACCGTTAGGCCGTCTTCTGCTCACGCCCCAACATCGTGCAGCCCGCCTCCAGTGGTGTCGCGACAGGCGTGAATGGAGGGACGAATGGAGACGTGTCGTCTTCAGCGATGAGAGTCGCTTCTGCGTTGGTGCCAATGATGGTCGTATGCGTGTTTGGCGCCGTGCAGGTGAGCGCCACAATCAGGACTGCATACGACCGAGGCACACAGGGCCAACACCCGGCATCATGGTGTGGGGAGCGATCTCCTACACTGGCCGTACACCACTGGTGATCGTCGAGGGGACACTGAATAGTGCACGGTACATCCAAACCGTCATCGAACCCATCGTTCTACCATTCCTAGACCGGCAAGGGAACTTGCTGTTCCAACAGGACAATGTACGTCCGCATGTATCCCGTGCCACCCAACGTGCTCTAGAAGGTGTAAGTCAACTACCCTGGCCAGCAAGATCTCCGGATCTGTCCCCCATTGAGCATGTTTGGGACTGGATGAAGCGTCGTCTCACGAGGTCTGCACGTCCAGCACGAACGCTGGTCCAACTGAGGCGCCAGGTGGAAATGGCATGGCAAGCCGTTCCACAGGACTACATCCAGCATCTCTACGATCGTCTCCATGGGAGAATAGCAGCCTGCATTGCTGCGAAAGGTGGATATACACTGTACTAGTGCCGACATTGTGCATGCTCTGTTGCCTTTGTCTATGTGCCTGTGGTTCTGTCAGTGTGATCATGTGATGTATCTGACCCCAGGAATGTGTCAATAAAGTTTCCCCTTCCTGGGACAATGAATTCACGGTGTTCTTATTTCAATTTCCAGGAGTGTAGTTTTGCAAAGGCTAGCTGTCCAAAGGACCTCAGAAACTATGTGAGACTTATCTGCTCTTAGGGTTGTCTTTGGATCTTCGAGTGCGTTGTCAAATTTTTCTGACAGTGTCATATCTCCCACCTGATTTCCATTACATCCCTTTCTATTTCATTGTCTTCAAGACAATTTCTTTGCATAGCCCTTCTGTATATTCTTTCCACTTTTCAGCTCTCCCTTCTTTACCTAGCACTGGCTTGTCCTCTCAACTGTTGATATTCATACAGGTGCTTAACTTTTCTGCAAGGTATTTTTCATTTTACTATAGGCGCTGTATAGCTTTCCCCTAGTTATGCATGTGGGACAACGACGATTAAAATCACTGTCCACGCTTCCAGTTTTATGCTGTCCATGATTTTCCAAAAATCGTTCCAAGCAAATTTATAATATCTTCAGTTTCAAACTATAGTTCATATCATCTCTCCTCTTCTCTTCCCCCCTTACATTAATTGAAGTCCCCCTCCTAGCGTACGTCTGTCCGTGCAAGCTAATGTCAGGAACTACTGCAGGAAAAACGAAATGTGGCTCGGATTCCACTTCACACTGTACCGCCCCTTTTCGCGGTTTGACAACTAGTTAGGGACATGCAAGTCTTGCAAAGTGACATCCAATTCCTTGCAGCAAATTCAGAATGAACACCTAGCGAAAAAATATTCAAATCAAAATACATGTTTTTCAATTATTTATGCGTAGAGTAAAAGGCAACATTCGATGTACTTTTGTTTCGTTTTTATAAATGATTCAGTTTTAAGCTTCCTACTGTCTTTGAGTCAAACATAGATTCAAACACGTTTCTCTGTTTGGTGGGGGCGAAAGATATTATTTGCTCGAACGCCTTTAATTTATACAAAAGACTGCTAATCAAATATCCACGGAAGAGAAAAGATTTAGAACTTCTGAAAATCACAAAGACACGGGCACGGTCTTCACGACTGGTATTCAGTTCTACTGCGCATGAATTCAAAAGATTGCGAAACATATCTACGGATGGTTGAGGCGCTCATTTCGAAATATGACAACCGTTGCAGACTGCCAATTCCTGCTTCCCTCAGATTTACAATCGCACGTCGCACTCTTCATTCACTGCAAATTCTTCGAAAAACGGGCACTGAGTTACCTATGAAGTATTGTAACGAATAGGACCAATAAGGAAAAGATAACCACCTTACAATCTACATCTACGTGATTTCTCTGCTATTCACAATAAAGTGCCTGGCAGAAGAATTTTTCTGTGCAATTCCTGATTTCTCTTATTTTATCGTGATGATAAGTTCTCCCGATGTAGATAGGTGCCAAGAGAAAGTTTTTGCAATTGGAGGAGAAAACTGGTGATTGAAATTTCATGAGAAGACCCGGTCGTAACTACAAACGCCTTTGTTTTGATGGTTGCCACGCCACGTATCATGTCTGTGGCACTATCTTCTCTATTTCGCGATAGTACAAAACGAACCGCCCTTCTCTGAACTTTTTAAATGTCCTCCGTCAGTCCCAACTGATGCGGATCCCACAACGCACAGCGATACTCCAGAATAGGGCGGACAAGCGTGGTGTAAGTAGTCTTTTTAATGGACCTGTTGCACCTTCTATGTGTTCTGTCAATGAATCGCAGTCTTTGATTTGCTCTACCCACAACATTATCCATGTGATCGTTCCAACTTACGTTATTTATAATTGTAATCCCTAAGTACTTAGTTGAATTTACAGCCTAAAGATTTGTGTGACTTATCGCGTAATCGAAACTTAGCGGGTTTCTTTTAGCACACATGTGAATAACTTCACGCCTTTCTTTATCCAGGGTCAATCAGGCAGTGATGTGAGATCACAATTTGCAATAACGAAATATGTCTAATCAGTAGTTTCCCCGCAGTCGTTTGAGAACAAGTGCATAGCGAAAGAACATGCGGATCCAAAAAAATGTGATTTTTTTTTATGCTTCAAGTAAAACGTTTTGCGTAAATCTGCTTTAGCAACTTCAGCCACTTTCTTTCGTTCACATGCAGAGCGTTCTTTCAACAGTGCAGCAGATGTTTCAGCTTTAAGCTTTCTGCTTTCCTTAAATTAAACCTAAATGTGAATTTCATATTTAGCGTGGCACGGCGAAGAAGTCAGCCGTAAAGGGTCCACGACAAACAATGAAGGCAGTGTGGCTCAAAAATGCATCATAGTGCGCACTAAGCTTCAGAGAAGGAGCTCTGTAACATGAGCTAAACATATAGATCGTGCTTGTTTTTTCTTGTTTTTCTTTTATTTATGCCACGTCAGCCAGCCTTCGACACACATACGTACACCCACGATTCGCATACAATATTTATATTGGTTGTAAACACGTTGTAACATTGGTTGTAAACACGTAACCAATCTGCAACATCCCAGTGTCTCCACTGCTTTCCATTCATACCAATCACTAACATGATTCTTCAATTAAGCGTTATCGATGATTAAATTATGTTCGTATAAAATCTGCCAGGCGGCTTGCTCTTTTCCTTGCTTTCTCCTCGCCCACGTTCCCCTAGTACTTATCCTGTCTTTCCCTTCCTAGTATCGAATTCGGTCATCGATCGTAAATTCGGCTATTTCACCACGGTTTATTTCAATATATTCATCAGCTGAGGCTGTCAGCATACAAAATTGTACCGCTGTGGTGAGTTTTGGCTTCATGCCTATCATGGCAGCATAGCGAGTTCTTTTCGGGCCTACTCCTTCAATACCTCTATAAGCCTATAATCGCCTGACCGAATGACTGTTCTTGCCACTGCACTACCCTAATTCCCATCATGCCATATCTAACTTCAACCTATCCATTTCACTTTCTAAGTTCCGTAACCTACAAACACGATTAAGGAGTCCGAACTTTCACGCTCCGACTCATAGAATTCCAGTCGGTTTCCCTGAAGACGACCTGCGTGAGGTGTGTAAAATCAACGGTTGTAATCTACCTTCGCTTTGATCTCTTCGCAGTGCTCTGACAGCGAGACCACGTTGGCTGAAGTTAAAGTCCAGACCTTGCAGCTACAGAAGATGTTTCTGTCTCTGTTCAGTAAGTAGGGTTTAGTCTGCCTCAGTCGTTGTAGTTACACCTACGAGACGGCTATCTCTCTCGTTGATGTCCGCAGGCCGCTTCGCGTCGGCAAAGCCAGTGGTTTATGGCTGCCTATAATCCTACAGATCATATATCTAAGTTTTGCAAGGAGAATGGTCTGAATACCAAGGTCATATCGCGGCGGTGTGTGTTCGGTTCTAGGCGAACAACCATACCGACCACACGTCGGCCCATAATTTGGCGGGTAAATCGCCAGATAAACAGGACGACCAATACTCGTTCAAAGACGCATGTTATCAGTTTTTAAAGGCAATAGAGAACGACCAGAATTTGAAAAGCAAAAGAGCAATAACGATAGCCTAGAGTGAATTCGGTAGACTAATCAGAGTTTTGAAAGCAGAACATCAGAAGTAAGAATGCACAGTCTCGTGACGGAAACACCGAATAAAATGTTAACGGGCTTCCAGTCGCCTCAAGAGGTCAAAATGTCTCTAGCTTTAGATGAGGAACCCTTTGGCCATTGTCAAATGGTACGATTGCCGATGGGCTATTGCTACGCCATTGTATACCCTAGCTGCCGACTGTGACGTCTCTGGTGCTCACGGAGTCACCAGGTACAGGCATAAGGTGACTCGGTGTTCGATGCGCCTACTTCAACCCCTCGATCGCTGACATTTCGGACCGCCGTCTGTATTGAGGGCGTTGTTAGTGACTTATTTCGATACCTTCTTTAGTTACACAGTTCCAAAAGCCGCCAGCATGAGTCACAAGTGTCGTCAATTTGATCCAATGAACGTGTTGTACAGGATCCTTAGCTAAAGCGGATTTTTCAGCGTAGATCAGGCGATAAAACCTCTCATGCTACTTCCTGCGTTGTTCTGCAGTGCCACCGTTTGTCTAACGTAAGACTGGCGACACACGCAAGGTACCCTGTAGATTCCAGACATTCTGAGACCTACCGCTTCTTTAACTGGTCTCAATAATTTCTGGATTTTTGTCGGAGGCTCTCAGATCAATTTGATTTCGGGCTTTTCATCAAGCCACTTGTCTCGCCCGACACGGAGCCACAGAACGGCTTCTCGTCGGCGGTCTTATTGGGAATCTTGCTTGAGATCTCTTCATTCTTTTGGTGAACGTTGTAACAGTTGTACCAGGAGACCATGCGCAGGTGGCAACGCGTCACCTTTTTCTACTTATAGTGTAACTGGTTTTACTGCAAATGCTCCTGAGATGTTCCAAGAACTCGTTTACTTTTTCACGCTCGTGGGGTCCATGTCGATGCATCGGAAGAAACAACTAGGATTTAACGGCGCTGTGTCTAAGGCAACATCTTGGAAATTCTCCACAAAGCGATTTGCGACAGTTGGTGTTAATAGGCTTTTCATAGCGACGCTATCCGTATGTCCGTATTACTGACCGTCGTACAAGAAAATAAGATGATACACTAGTTGCCGAACACGTCACTTACAAATCACTGGAACATTAAGTCCAAGGAGTTTTGATTGTCACGTTCGTAAATGGTGCCCCAACACCAAAACTGACCATAATGGCACCATCACTAATTCGAAGACGGTTAAATCGATTGATAAAATCTGCTAAGGTTTTAATATGATGTTCACAGTTACCAGCAAATGGAGCCAGGAGTCTCGTCAAGTACTTCACCAGGTTGAATATCGATGAACCAATGATGGAGACGATGAGGTGGAAGGCCGTCCAATCCTTGTGGGTCTTCGGTAGAGCATAAGCAGAAGGTGGCCTGGATGCCTGAGGGAACAGATTCTTGACGACACTGTTTGCAGCAAAGTGTATTTAAAAAGCTCAGATGTCTTTTTTCATCGATGATGGGTCGCTTCGGGACTTACTGTAAATATCCTTCGTCCAGTAGCGCACAGATCTTCGTATCGTAGTCCGCCTATTGCTTAATTACACCTGTGTTGCCCATGTCAGTCGGAAGAACCACAAGTCTTTCATCATGGAGTACTGCGCAATAGGCTGTCGCCAGTCATACCTCCTAACAATGGCAAACGATTTCTTGATCAGAAGCTCGCAGTATTTTAAACATTGGATGGGGGTGGAAGCACGCCAGTATATATAAAAAAAAAATCTGATGTCCCTGAAATGGAAAGTTTGCTTGCATTGTGTATCACCATGTTTGACTTATGATAGGGAAACTATTAATTCAAAAATCGTCAAATATCTGGCGCAAGCTCTGCGTGCAATCCAGAAATGTGTGTTGGAATTAGTAAGAGCAACTGGAAAGCAATGAAATGAAACTGCGAAAACAATGGAATGAAAGTGCGACAAGAGACAGGCGACTGAATAGATCAAGGAAGTCCCGTGCTTGATTTGAGGAGATGACTGAATGGAAGGTGGGTGGCCGACACTGGAATACAGGCCTTGGGCGTGTCACTGCCTGCAGCTGTGTACCGTACATTGTGGCCGATCTAGACCAGACCTCCGTCCACCAGTGGTAGTTGCAACGAAGTCTGCCTTCAACGTTCGGCAGTGGAAAGTGCTGCTGGAACACTTCGAAATACTCACTTTAAGTTACTTGCAAATTCGCCACTGGGATGTATTCCAGAGTAAGAAAATCACATAAAACCGGAGTTACATTTACTAGTCGATTCTCAGCAAATAACTGTTGGATATTTGTAAGTAGGCTGTTTAGGTTTTTATGTTGGTAACGTCACGTAGCACTCTGTATGAAAATCACTGGATGTGCTGTGTGCAGTCTGTAGCTGGTTGGCATTGTTGTAATATTCGCTATTGTAGTGTTGGGCAGTTGGATGTGAACAGCGCGTAGCGTTGCGCAGCTGTAGGTGAGCCGCCAGCAGTGGTTAATGTGGGGAGAGAGATGGCGGAGTTTTGAGAGCGGACGATCTGGACGTGTGTCCATGACAAAGAGTAAATTTGTATTCATGAACTGAGATATATATATATATATATATATATATATATATATATATATATATATATATATATATATAGATGACTCTGTAACCTTATTAAGGTAAATACATTGTTTTTTCTCTATCAAACTCTTTTATTTGCTGACTATGCCTATCAGTAGTTAGTGCCTTCAGTAGTTGGAATCTTTTATTTGTTGTTGTTGTGGTCTTCAGTCCTGAGACTGGTTTGATGCAGCTCTCCATGCTACTCTATCCTGTGCAAGCTTTTTCATCTCTCAGTACCTACTGCAACCTACATCCTTCTGAATCTGCTTAGTGTATTCATCTCTTGGTCTCCCTCTACGATTTTTACCCTCCACGCTGTCCTCCAATACTAAATTGGTGATCCCTTGATGCCTCAGAACATGTCCTACCAACCGATCCCTTCTTCTGGTCAAGTTGTGCCACAAACTTCTCTTCTCCCCAATCCTATTCAATACTTCCTCATTAGTTATGTGATCTACCCATCTAATCTTCAGCATTCTTCTGTAGCACCACATTTCGAAAGCTTCTATTCTCTTCTTGTCCAAACTATTTATCGTCCATGTTTCACTTCCATACATGGCTACACTCCATACGAATACTTTCAGAAACGACTTGACTTCCTGACACTTAAATCTATACTCGATGTTAACAAATTTCTCTTCTTCAGAAACGATTTCCTTGCCATTGCCAGCCTACATTTTACATCCTCTCTACTTCGACCATCATCAGTTATTTTGCTCCCCAAATAGCAAAACTCCTTTACTACTTTAAGTGCCTCATTTCCTAATCTAATTCCCTCAGCATCACCCGACTTAATTCGACTACATTCCATTATCCTTGTTTTGCTTTTGTTGATGTTCATCTTATATCCTCCTTTCAAGACACTGTCCATCCCATTCAACTGCTCTTCCAAGTCCTTTGCTGTCTCTGACAGAATTACAATGTCATCGGCGAACCTCAAAGTTTTTATTTCTTCTCCATGAATTTTAATACCTACTCCGAATTTTTCTTTTGTTTCCTTTACTGCTTGCTCAATATACAGATTGAACAACATCGGGGAGAGGCTACAACCCAGTCTTACTCCCTTCCCAACCACTGCTTCCCTTTCATGTCCCTCGACTCTTATAACTGCCATCTGGTTTCTGTACAAATTGTAAATAGCCTTTCGCTCCCTGTATTTTACCCCTGCCACCTTTAGAATTTGAAAGAGAGTATTCCAGTCAACATTGTCAAAAGCTTTCTCTGAGTCTACAAATGCTAGAAACGTAGGTTTGCCTTTTCTTAATCTTTCTTCTAAGATAAGTCGTAAGGTCAGTATTGCCTCACGTGTTCCAGTGTTTCTACGGAATCCAAACTGATCTTCCCCGAGGTTGGCTTCTACTAGTTTTTCCATTCGTCTGAAAAGAATTCGTGTTAGTATTTTGCAGCTGTGACTTATTAAGCTGATAGTTCGGTAATTTTCACATCTGTCAACACCTGCTTTCTTTGGGATTGGAATTATTATATTCTTCTTGAAGTCTGAGGGTATTTCACCTGTTTCATACATCTTGCTCACCAGATGGTAGAGTTTTGTCAGGACTGGCTCTCCCACGGCCGTCAGTAGTTCCAATGGAATGTTGTCTACTCCGGGGGCCTTGTTTCGACTCAGGTCTTTCAGTGCTCTGTCAAACTCTTCACGCAGTATCATATCTCCCATTTCATCTTCATCTACATCCTCTTCCATTTCCATAATATTGTCCTGAAGTACATCGCCCTTGTATAGACCCTCTATATACTCCTTCCACCTTTCTGCTTTCCCTTCTTTGCTTAGAACTGGGTTTCCATCTGAGCTCTTGATATTCATACAAGTCGTTCTCTTATCACCAAAGGTCTCTTTAATTTTCCTGTAGGCGGTATCTATCTTACCCCTAGTGAGATAGGCCTCTACATCCTTACATTTGTCCTCTAGCCATCCCTGCTTAGCCATTTTGCACTTCCTGTCGATCTCATTTTTGAGACGTTTGTATTCCTTTTTGCCTGTTTCACTTACTGCATTTTTATATTTTCTCCTTTCATCAATTAAATTCAATATTTCTTCTGTTACCTAAGGATTTATACTAGCCCTCGTCTTTTTACCTACTTGATCCTCTGCTGCCTTCACTACTTCATCCCTCAAAGCTACCCATTCTTCTTCTACTGTATTTATTTCCCCCATTCCTGTCAATTGCTCCCTTATGCTCTCCCTGAATCTCTGTACAACCTCTGGTTCTTTTAGTTTATCCAGGTCCCATCTCCTTAAATTCCCACCTTTTTGCAGTTTCTTCAGTTTTAATCTACAGGTCATAACCAATAGATTGTGGTCAGAGACCACATCTGCCCCTGGAAATGTCTTACAATTTAAAACCTGGTTCCTAAATCTCTGTCTTACCATTATATAATCTATCTGATACCTTTTAGTATCTCCGGGGTTCTTCCATGTATACAACCTTCTTTCATGATTCTTAAACCAAGTGTTAGTTATGATTATGTTGTGCTCTGTGCAAAATTCGACCAGGCGGCTTCCTCTTTCATTTCTGTCCCCCAATCCATATTCACCTACTATGTTTCCTTCTCTCCCTTTTCCTACACTCGAATTCCAGTCACCCATGACTATTAAATTTTCGTCTCCCTTCACAATCTGAATAATTTCTTTTATTTCATCATACATTTCTTCAATTTCTTCGTCATCTGCAGAGCTAGTTGGCATATAAACTTGTACTACTGTAGTAGGCGTGGGCTTCGTATCTATCTTGGCCACAATAATGCGTTCACTATGCTGTTTGTAGTAGCTTACCCGCATTCCTATTTTCCTATTCATTATTAAACCTACTCCTGCATTACCCCTCTTTGATTTTGTGTTTATAACCCTGTAGTCACCTGACCAGAAGTCTTGTTCCTCCTGCCACCGAACTTCACTAATTCCCACTATATCGAACTTCAACCTATCCATTTCCCTTTTTAAATTTTCTAACCTACCTGCCCGATTAAGGGATCTGACATTCCACGCTCTGATCCGTAGAACGCCAGTTTTCTTTCTCCTGATAACGACATCCTCTTGAGTAGTCCCCGCCCGGAGATCCGAATGAAGGGCTATTTTACCTCCGGAATATTTTACCCAAGAGGACGCCATCATCATGCAATCATACAGTAAAGCTGCATGCCCTCGGGAAAAATTACGGCTGTAGTTTCCCCTTGCTTTCAGCCGTTCGCAGTACCAGCACAGCAAGGCCGTTTTGGTTATTGTTAAAAGGCCAGATCAGTCAATCATCCAGACTGTTGCCCTTGCAACTACTGAAAAGGCTGCTGCCCCTCTTCAGGAACCACACGTTTGTCTGGCCTCTCAACAGATACCCCTCCGTTGTGGTTGCACCTACGGTACGGCTATCTGTATCGCTGAGGCACGCAAGCCTCCCCACCAACGGCAAGGTCCATGGTTCATGGGGGGATCTTTTATTTAACTGGCAGTATTGGCGCTCGCTGTAATGCAGTAGTTCGAGTAACGAAGATTTTTGTGAGGTAAGTGATTCATGAAAGTTATAGGTTATTGTTAGTCAGGGCGATCGTTTTGTAGGGATTTTTGAAATATTGCGTTGCGCTAAAAATATTGTGTCAGTTTAGTGTTGATCAGAATTGGTAAAGAGCGAAATGTCTGAGTACGTTCAGTTCTGCTCAGCTGTTTGAAAGTAAGAGGTTTATCAGCACAGTCATTCATAAATTTTTCTAAGTGGACGTTTCATATTGTAAGACATAATGAAATAAATCGTCATGGGTTAAACAAGACATGCTCTTCAAGCGAATGACTGAGATATTCAATCATCTCAACTATTGTTGTAGTAAGTATGTAAATAAAGTAACACATCAGTGCTCGATCCCATTAGCTTTGACACCCGAAATGCTATGCGTGGGGCTGCACTTTACGCTTTCGTCCTCGATCTGAAGCACGTTATTTTTCATCAAGGTGACGTATTTAAGTTGTCGTTCCTGCACCTCTAAACCGTTCGTCTCTGTTATCCTACAAAGTGTTAGAAATTGGCGAATCAGGAGGCTCCACTCACCAGCCTTTCTTTCCTTACTTCGTTCATTATTGTGATTTTTGCAATTAAATGAAAGGTCTATGACTTTATTGGTATTCCACTTCAGTTTCTTTGACTTCCATACTTACAATATCACGGTACTTAATATTACTTCGGTGGCCAAACTGCGCTCAGAACATACGAGGGTCGTTCAATAAATAATGCCCCATATTTTTTTAAAAAAGCTGTTGGTATACATAGAGAAACGTCCTCGTTGGTGCTTCACATTTGATGTTTGTTCTGTGCGCCTGTTAAGTTTCGAACCGTTTTGGCAGATGGTAGAGCCGTAGTACAGCATCAGAATGGCGTCTACTTGTGACTCACGATACAAGCAGCATTCTGTTAATGAATTCTTGCTGTGAAAATCCATAAACGTTCGTGTGTAGTGTATGGCGATGCTGCAGATGATAGGAGCATAGGATAAAAAAAGTTACAGCCTCAGGAAATGCAGAAACAGAGCTCGATGATCAGCCACGCTTGGGACGTCCTGTCACAGCCACTCCACCAAACATACTATATCGTGTGGATGCCATTAGTCGTGCCGACCGGCGCATCACAACTCCACAATTGGCTCTACAGTTGTCGGCCAGCAATCTAGGAGCGTCTGCAACGATCAAGACGCTCGTATATTCAAAGAGGTGCTCACGATGGGTTCCACGAATGCTCGAAGCGGACCACAAGAAAGAAAGCCCATTTCATCTGAATTCTTGGAACGTTTTGAGACCTACGCAGAGTCCTTTCTGGCACGGATTGTTACGGGGGACGAAATCTGGGTGCACACACTTTGCGCCGGAAAAAAAGGCAATCCATGGAATGGCATCATCCTCATGCACCACAAAAGAAGGAATTCTAGACAATCCCCTCTGCCTAAAAAAAAATTGTGACAGTCTTCTGGGATCGTGATCGCGTCATTCTCGTGGATGTGATGCCAACCATCAATTCTGAGGAATGGGTGAAGACCCTGAATAAACTCAAGAACCGTTCCCGGCGTGTCCTATCGGACAAGAATCCAGGAGAAATCTTGCTCCAACACGATAAAGCACGCCCACACACAAGTCTGAGAGCCCGGTAATATATCGCCAAATTGCGTTGGACATAATTAACTCATCCACCCTACAGTCCAGACCTGGCACCCACGGACTTCCATCTCTTTTGGCCGCTTAAAGATTCTCTTGGTGGAACGCACTTTGAAAATGACGAGAGTGTCAGTCATGCAGTAAAAACATGTCTACGCCTACAGGACAAGAGTTTTTACCAGCAGGAAAAAATGTGTGGTATTATTACTGAAAGACCCTGGTATAAAGAGTTACCTACGAGGGGACTTTGAGAAGTAAGCTACATATTATTATGGCAGGCCAAGTAACTTGTAGTGAACGCTGCACTACATTTCGAAGTTAGACACATACATACACTATTCTTGAACACAGTCGCCTTGTCCCTACAAAGAACGGTCGGGACGTTCTGCGAGACAACTAATCGGCCACAAAAGTCCTCTCGTCGCTCACGGAGCCACACGATAACCGCTGTGTGAACGTGCTCCAGGTGTTCTTTTAGCTCGCGCAGAGGTGCATATCCTTTGGTGTAAGATCTACAGTCTTTGGAGAATGGTTCCAAAGCTCCCATAAAGAACACTGATGCAAAGCTGCTTGTATGTGCAGTGTAAAGCAAGAGAAGAAAGCCTTTGCTTAATTTCCCACGGCTCTTATTCTTAGTGGTGTTGAGCAGCGCTGGCAGTGTTGCACATTCACGATGGTGACCTTTGCCATAAACTCAGTGTACACAACACCTCCATATCCGAAGAATATGCTGGTCATACGTTTCCCGCTGATGGCGCAACGTTGCGTTTCGTGTGCATAGGCGAGGGCCTTTCTCTGTTTCACAGATGCTGTCCTTCTTCCAAGTGTGATGTGATTGACCCGTGCCTCGTCGCCAGTAATGATGCGGCGTAGTAAATCATGGCATTCCACGGAATAACGCTGAAGGAAATAGAAGGGCCGGCCGGTGTGGCCGAGCGGTTCTAGGCGCCACAGACTGGAACCGCGCGACCGCTACGGTCACAGGTTCGAATCCTGCCTTGGGCATGTATGCGTGTGATGTCCTTTGGTTAGTTAGGTTTAAGTAGTTTTAAGTTCTAGGGGACATAACCTCACAAATTAATTCCCATAGTGCTCAGAGCCATGAACCTTGCGCCTTTGTGTGCAGGTGACAGAAGCACATCCCTTGGGCAATGTCCGCGATAGTCACTCTGCGACTGCTGCGAATCAGTTCCTCGATTGTCTCGAAACTGTCGTTTGTCTCCGATATAGACGGCCTCGTTTCCAGGTCACCCACACCCACGTCTATGTAGCCGTGACCAATGTTGGCACCATTTCACTACAGCTGGACGCGACGTTATATTTTACCGATAGACCTCCAGAATTTGACAGTGAATCTCCATACAACTAACAAGTTTCGCCCACAAGAACCGTACTGTCCCGGATACCTCACCTTTGGAGTGCGTCTCCAGTGCCGTGCACACTCTTACCCGTACTGCAGCAGAACCGTGTGGGACACACATGGCACATATGATCTCTCTAACGACGATGCGCCACTCTTGTCCTGTTGTGGCACAACAGACTGTTATGCATGCGAAAGCAAATGGTTCAAATGGCTCTGAGCACTAGGGGATTTAACATCTGAAGTCAAAAGTCCCCTAGACTTAGAACTACTTAAAACTAACTAACCTAAGGACATCACACACATCCATGCCCCAGGCAGGATTCGAACCTGTGACCGTAGCGGTCGCGCGGTTCCAGACTGAAGCACCTAGAAACGCTCAGCCACTCCAGCCGGCTACAGTACAGGGTCAAGGTACGAATATTATATACTTCCTCAGTTACTCACTTCCGAAATGTTACCTGAAAGACATAATGCAATTAAACAGAAAAGGGGCATCACGTATACACCTTTTGCTTAACCTTTAAGGAACAAATGAGGGTAAAACATAAAATCCCGCACATTGCATCGTCCATTTTCTCTAGGCCAGGGTCCATATCCAGAACATCTCGATAGGTTTTGTCTCAAACGAATAGCCATGTGTATTTACAGAGAACTGGGAATTCCTGAACATGTGCTTTACACTGTGACATGCTCACACAGATACAACCCCAAACTGATTTTGACAACACATAACCAATACTACAACAGCTGGACGACAGGAGCACACTGAATGACATAAACGGTAATGTGTCATGCACGTTACACAAATTATACAAACAAGAACAAACACATACCCAAATAAGAGCAAACACATAAACATGGGAAAAGGATTCACGGAATGAAAGAGACAGACACAGACACAGAAATAGACTCAGATACATACAAACAGAAACATACAAACAATGAGATTATTATATAGACCTAGATATAAGATGATACTAAATTAAGGATCACAGAAATGGATCAACAGTCATTCAGATATATGTAAAAACGTCTTGAGGAATACGTGTACTTTAAGTAATATAATTGTTGACAAGCTTGGGTAAAATAATGCCTTTAATGAAAATGATGGAGCTGATTACTAAACTTAGATAAGGTTTTACCTTACAGGCAACACAAAACATATAGAAATAAGGAAGTGAGAGATGCAAAAATAGTGTATCGATTATGCCCTTGTGTAAAGCTCATATGACCTTCAAAAGATTTAATATAAAAGTAATATAATGCACATCTGTACATATCACTTTATCAAATGAGTATTAAAGACATTTTGTACGCAACCTCAAATGTGACAGGTTCGATGATTTGCCAAGTCCTAGCACCCGAGACACCTAGGTGATTTGCATTTTCAACTTCTCATGGCACAATGACTAGTCCATTAACTTTTGGGCATCCAGCTGCGCAAATAAAATTTCCTCCACCGATATTTCGGATGCGTATCGTCTGGCCATCCTCAGAGTGAGTCACATAACTGATGACAAGGTTTTTTTCCCCTTTATTTTAATTCCCCTGCCCCTTCGAGATGGGGGAGGGTTGGCAGTGGCACAGTCCACCACTCTTCAGCAAAATGGCTTTAACACAATACAAGGGGAACTCTTGCATAAAAAACAGGGGTAAAAATGGGGACATAAAATACGGTAGATGGAGATGCTGGGAATTAAAATATACACCAATACGGGGACATTGAGGGACAATTAAAAAGTCGACATAGAGTTAAAAGAGCGCAGATGGGAATTCGTTGTGTACTTAAAATCATTGGGGTCAAACATAGGTTTTAAGTCAGCCACAGTATAAAAATCACACAGAGCGAGAGACTTAAAAAACAAAACCACTGGAAATGAAGGAACACTCACAAAGAATAAAAAACGCTGGTAGGGACCTGCCAAAGGACTGGTCAGAGGAGGAAAAAAGAGGGGGGTGGTGGGGGGCAGGAGGAAGAGGAAAAGGGGGGGGCAAGGGTCGCACCAAGAGGCAGGAGATGGGCAGGGTGGGAGGTGAAGAGGGAAGACAAGGCAGGAGGGATTTCAGAGACACTGAAGTGGAGCACAGGAGAGGAAGGGGGCGTAGGAGGGGGAA
Source organism: Schistocerca piceifrons (assembly GCF_021461385.2). Classification (NCBI taxonomy): domain Eukaryota; kingdom Metazoa; phylum Arthropoda; class Insecta; order Orthoptera; family Acrididae; genus Schistocerca; species Schistocerca piceifrons. The sequence continues at coordinate 28,582,575 of NC_060140.1, read as the reverse complement.
GCCGCTCACGAAAGGGGAGGGAGAGGAGAGGGAGCCCTGAGGAGGAGGCACGAGGAACATGGGGTTAGAGTTGGTAGGAAGGGTAGACATCGGGGCGAAGCTCATCATCCGAGAGGGGTAGGTGCTGGGAGATGCATTGAGAAAGGAGGTGGAGGGTGTGGAGATGGAGAGAGGGTGGGACAAAATGGTAAAGGTGTGGCAATGGGCTGGGGGTGGAGAGGAAGGGAGACACCAGGAAATGAGGGGGATCGAATTAGCGGACAATATACAGGATGCAGATGTGTTCAAAGAAAAGGAGAATGTGGGGAAAGGGGATGATGTCGTAGAGGATGCGCATGGGGGACGGAAGGCGGATGCGGAAGGCGAGGCAGAGTGCAAGGCGTTCCATACTTTGTCCAAATTCGTCTTGCCAATTTTGGGTCAGCCCCATGGTCCCGCCGCCACGAGAAGTTGCAAATCAACATCAAGTACCTCTTCAGAGAGGAGATGGTTTCATTTGACCATAGTTCGGAAAATTACGACGCTAAAAAGCAAATCTATTGAGGTCTTTGAGTTTCTCACTGAAGTGCTGGGACCATGGAGTTGTCCCACAATTTTCAACTTTGAATTTGGACAAAGCATGGAATCCGCGTCTTGGGGTAATTAAACTGAAGAAAAGTCGTCATGGTGTCACCGCCGGCGATCATACATCGATAAGTGAATCAAATGTCTGTACGGCTTCGCCACAGGCGGCGCATATGCAAGCTTATTTCTTTGTCGCCGACCAGCATCTGTGACCCGCGTCCGCAGTACCGCCGTGGTGGAGCATGTAAGTCCGCGCTTGGCATCTTGTCGTCAGTCTTGTGACTCACTCTGAGGATGGCCGGACGATACGCGGCCGAAATCAGTGGAAGAAATTTTATTTGCGCGGCTTTATGCCCGAAATTTAATGGTCTACCTAGGTGATTGTATCTTTAAAACAAATCTATGTACCTACCTATGATCATTTGTTCTGCCTTCTTGTTATTTTAGTAAATTTTTACGAATTTTTAATGTGTCACAAAAAGATTATACATCACAACCTGTTTCCATCTTCCTGAATTTCTGTCTTCTATTCATAAACCGATAACTTTAAGATTATCATTTGTTAATTACTTGTAAACGTGTTATAGCTGCAGTATTGTTAATTTTCATTACAAATAAGAAATATCAAATAAGATCCACATTCGGTACATGCACAATTTCACTTTGTCCAAAAGAAATGGCCTGTGCTAGTAAGTAGGTGGCAGGTCATTTGTAAATGGTAGTGGAAAATAAATAAATAGTGGTGGTGGTAGTGGTTGTTGGGATGTTTAAGGGGGACTAAACAGCTAAGGTCATCAGTCCCCCAAAGTAAATAGTAACACAGTGATAGTGGAAGAGGTTTAAAGAGAAGTAGAAAATGGAACTGGGCGAGTGATGCAATTTAGTTTTGGTTCGCTGCTACAGCTCATTATCTGTAACGAAGAATCTACGCAAGTAGATTGCGTGTACGTCGTTACGTGTAAAGAGGTCTATTGATGGTGCAATGCTTGCGTTCGCTGACTCTTCTGCGATGGTGTGGCGGCTTTCTTGAGTTTACGCTAATATACACTGAAATATTTATTGAAGTCCTCTGGCGACAAATTGGCTTGGACCAAGAGGTTTTCGGAAATGCACAAATAAATTCGGTTAAAGATTACGTAGTGAACCCCCTCATGCTTTACATTTTCGAACGTGCGATTAAGGACGACGCTAAAGTAAACATTAGGATACGCTACAGGGTAATCTGTTACTATGACTTATTTGGCGTCACATTCGTTGGCTTCGCCATCAAACAACAAAATTATAAATGTAGCCATGTCCTCGTACTATGGTATTACTTCAGTCTGTCACCATAACTAAGATTTCAGGGGTAGTGAAAAGTACATCATCACTCTGCAGCCTTTATTCGGAGCAGTATGTTACGGAATATCCAAGGGGAAATAATATTTTCATTTCACAAACAATAGCCTATCTTCAGTATTCGAACGCAACGTGATTGAAAAGCTGCGATCTTTCATTATACACTTACAAAACTTATAAACATACAAATTTACGAACTTTCGGTAACGCAGAGACAGTATTAATTAAGGAAAATAGAGGAAATCGTTGAAATGAGCGCGCCATGGTGCAACCATCACAGAAACAGCGGCGAGGTCAGAGTTCAGAATGTGACACGCGACGTCTGCGACATGGTTGACACAGAAAGTGTAACAGACTGCATGAGGCAACTAGCGAGCCACGTGTAGTAAAATGCCTCTGACGACGTTAACCTCCATGCTTTGTTACTCGAGGGACTTACCTGATGGTAATGGTGTTTTTTTTTTTTTTTTTTTTTTTTTTTTTTAATTTCCATAGCAAACAATAGCCATTATTCGTTGGCTCACCAAATAACAGTACGCTAAAAGCAAACCGTCGAATTTTGATCCTGAATGTGCCGAATCACTTTACTCGAACCGTAATGTTGTAAAATTTAATGACCGGAGAAAAGCCGTTACGATACCAAATTCACTGTAAAACTCACCTTCACAATTAAAATCAAAATCCCATATAATATACATTGCCTGTCAAAAAGTGGATCACCGAGAAGACATTTTGAATGTCAGTATAACTTCGAACACTTATACACCATCGACGGGCATGTAAACGATTAGACATGGAATTGCCTGTGACGGATAGGTCGCCGGAAAGAAAGCATTAGTGTTGTTCGTGTGTAATGTTGCTACCAGGACTGGTAGGACTGTGCGAGCTAACATCCCAAAGATGTTCGGGCTCACATGTGGTTCCTCTTCCTCGAAATGTCTTAGCTCAAACTCGTCTAGGGGTTGAACCGCAAGTATCGCTTGACACGCCCTAATTTACACTCTTGTAACACATTGGTTAAATTGTCTGCCTGGTGGCAAGTTTGCGAAAACCAAAGTTAACATAACATACAATAACAGTAATAATAATATCGGGAACTAAATTAATGACCCATAAATGATGTAGTTCGCACAGTTGCCATTTGGTTAAAAGCACTCCGTCTTCAGGCCACAAGTGGCCCATCGGGACCATCCGACCGCCGTGTCATCCTCAGATGAGGATGCGGATAGGAGGGCGTGTGGTCAGCACACCGCTCTCCCGGTCGTTATGATGGTTGTCTTTGACCGAAGCCGCTACTATTCGGTCGAGTAGCTCCTCAGTTGGCATCACGAGGCTGAGTGCAACAGTACATGGTGGCCCGGATGGCCACCCATCCAAGTGCCGGCCACGCCCGAAAGCGCTTAACTTCGGTGATCTCACGGGAACCGGTGTATCCACTGCGGCAAAGCCGTTGCCTGCCATTTGGTTAGAATAATGTTTATTCCTAAAGCAAACTAACAGTGGAAGTGGATTATAGATATGGTCAATATTCAAGTTTGATTGGGATCACCATGAAAGTTTAAGGAGGAGGGCAGATTAAAATTACTGTGACTTGATTCCCTGAATTACTACAGGATTAAAAAGCTTTCATAAATGTTCCCCTTTATGGCCGATCTTAGGTCCGCCATATTTAACATTGCTAGTATCATAAAAGAAGGTTGTATACCTGGAAGAATCCTGGAGATACTAATAGGTATCAGATAGATTATATAATGGTAAGACAGAGATTTAGGAACCAGGTTTTAAATTGTAAGACATTTCCAGGGGCAAATGTGGATTCTGACCACAATCTATTGGTTATGAACTGCAGATTGAAACTGAAGAAACTGCAAAAAGGTGGGAATTTAAGGAGATGGGACCTGGATAAACTGAAAGAACCAGAGGTTGTAGAGAGTTTCAGGGAGAGCATAAGGGAACAATTGACAGGAATGGGGGAAAGAAATACAGTAGAAGAAGAATGGGTAGCTCTGAGGGATGAAGTAGTGAAGGCAGCAGAGGATCAAGTAGGTAAAAAGACGAGGGCTAATAGAAATCCTTGGGTAACAGAAGAAATATTGAATTTAATTGACGAAAGGAGAAAATATAAAAATGCAGTAAATGAAGCAGGCAAAAGGGAATACAAACGTCTCAAAAATGAGATCGACAGAAAGTGCAAAATGGCTAAGCAGGGATGGCTAGAGGACAAATGTAAGGATGTAGAGGCTTGTCTCACTAGGGGTAAGATAGATACTGCCTACAGGAAAATTAAAGAGACCTTTGGAGAGAAGAGAACCACTTGTATGAATATCAAGAGCTCAGATGGCAACCCAGTTCTAAGCAAAGAAGGGAAGGCAGAAAGGTGGAAGGAGTATATAGAGGGTTTATACAAGGGCGATGTACTTGAGGACAATATTATGGAAATGGAAGAGGATGTAGATGAAGATGAAATGGGAGATACGATACTGCGTGATACGATACTGCGTGAAGAGTTTGACAGAGCACTGAAAGACCTGAGTCGAAGCAAGGCCCCGGGAGTAGACAACATTCCATTAGAACTACTGATGGCCTTGGGAGAGCCAGTCATGACAAAACTCTACCATCTGGTGAGCAAGATGTATGAGACAGGCGAAATACCCACAGACTTCAAGAAGAATATAATAATTCCAATCCCAAAGAAAGCAGGTGTTGACAGATGTGAAAATTACCGAACTATCAGTTTAATAAGTCACAGCTGCAAAATACTAACGCGAATTCTTTATAGACGAATGGAAAAACTGGTAGAAGCGGACCTCGGGGAAGATCAGTTTGGATTCCGTAGAAATGTTGGAACACGTGAGGCTGTACTAACCTTACGACTTATCTTAGAAGAAAGATTAAGAAAAGGCAAACCTACGTTTCTAGCATCTGTAGATTTAGAGAAAGCTTTTGACAACGTTAACTGGAATACTCCCTTTCAAATTCTGAAGGTGGCAGGGGTAAAATACAGGGAGCGAAAGGCTATTTACAATTTGTACAGAAACCAGATGGCAGTTATAAGAGACGAGGGGCATGAAAGGGAAGCAGTGGTTGGGAAAGGAGTGAGACAGGGTTGTAGCTTCTCCCCGATGTTATTCAATCGGTATATTGAGCAAGCAGTAAAGGAAACAAAAGAAAAATTCGGAGTAGGTATTAAAATTCATGGAGAAGAAGTAAAAACTTTGAGGTTCGCCGATGACATTGTAATTCTGTCAGAGACAGCAAAGGACTTGGAAGAGCAGTTGAACGGAATGGACAGTGTCTTGAAAGGAGGATGTAAGATGAACATCAACAAAAGCAAAACGAGGATAATGGAATGTAGTCAAATTAAATCGGGTGATGCTGAGGGGATTAGATTAGGAAATGAGACACTTAAAGTAGTAAAGGAGTTTTGCTATTTAGGGAGTAAAATAACTGATGATGGTCGAAGTAGAGAGGATATAAAATGTAGACTGGCAATGGCAAGGAAATCGTTTCTGAAGAAGAGAAATTTGTTAACATCGAGTATAGATTTAAGTGTCAGGAAGTCGTTTCTGAAAGTATTTGTATGGAGTGTAGCCATGTATGGAAGTGAAACATGGACGATAACCAGTTTGGACAAGAAGAGAATAGAAGCTTTCGAAATGTGGTGCTACAGAAGAATGCTGAAGATAAGGTGGGTAGATCACGTAACTAATGAGGAGGTATTGAATAGGATTGGGGAGAAGAGAAGTTTGTGGCACAACTTGACTAGAAGAAGGGATCGGTTGGTAGGACATGTTTTGAGGCATCAAGGGATCACAAATTTAGCATTGGAGGGCAGCGTGGAGGGTAAGAATCGTAGAGGGAGACCAAGAGATCAATACACTAAGCAGATTCAGAAGGATGTAGGTTGCAGTAGGTACTGGGAGATGAAGAAGCTTGCACAGGATAGAGTAGCATGGAGAGCTGCATCAAACCAGTCTCAGGACTGAAGACCACAACAACAACAACAACAGTATCCCTGGCCACAAAATCCATCTACTGGGTTTCCCTATGACGTAGATTCCCGTCTGGCTCACTCGCACACGTACAGCGTTTAGGCATCAATAGACAATAGACGCTTGTGAGTTTCCCTACCTCGTGGTGAATCTGCGCCCTTTGTGGCTCGCGGTCCTGGACGACAAAGTTCGTTTCATAATTCCTGAAGGCTGACTCTTTCGGCCATATGCTCGTTAACTCACATCTGGTCTCGTCTATAAGATGCGTGAACACCGTCAGATATTGAGTAATCAATTTGAAAGATACGCGGGTGCTACGCACTCGTCTGAGGCAGTGTTGTTAACACGACGCGGTTTGAGACGGGTGTCATCGTGGGTGGCAAGCTGGTCTAATAGTGCAATATCGAGATTTGTAGCGTATCTGGATGCGACAGTGGGTCACTGTTACATTACATAGAAACATAAGGCGAAGTACATTTGCCGTCAAGGTTCCAGTAGATCACGTCTAACTAGCACTAGGGAGGGACGCCGTATTTTGCACCAAGCACACCTTAACTTCACTTCTGTAATTACCACCGGAGAAAAATTAACGGGCCACCTTCAACATTCTGTATCATATGGCCCACTGGTTGGAGACTTGCAAGAGCCGGACTAGGGATTTACCGTTCTTCGAGTGAGCTGCCATTAACGTCACCGACTTTAGGTGTTCTTCCGTGTGGGCTTGTAGCTTACAGCGGTATTCAATTTCACCAAATACTTCTATCGTGTCAGTAAAGACTTTAACGGAAGAGATTTCGAAGACGGTTGTACGCCGCTATGTGTATGCCGTGGCTGTCTTAACGTTCGCTTTACCTCAGCGGATGAATAACCATACCTCAACAATGCATGCGGGAGATATTCCAAGTTCTCGTCGAGCCGTTCCGGTACACAGATGTACCTCGCTCTTTTCTATAGCACCTAGCTTTTGTCGTCGGCGGTGCTCTGAACCCCGGTGTCGTTAACGGTCCGTGTGACTGGGTTTTCGGTATGCTGCGTGACACAAGCTGCTATATTCTTCCCAGGAGACTGGCCATCAAGGAAATGTGATCTGCCGTCTGTCTCGTCCTCTCTAGTGAAATAAATTAAGATTAATATCATTGGGATGTTCATAAAAAACGAACTAGTACCGCTCCGCCATGTTTCCGTAAACTAAACGTATCATCCAAACAAAGGAACCATACGTTAGGTTTTTTGTTGGTAGTTCCGAATACCGGTTCTTCGAAAATTTATGTGAAGAAATTAGCTGTGAGCGAGCTTAATGCGCTCCCTATAGGCACACAATGTGTTTGTTCGTAAAAGTCATCGTTCCAGCTGAAGTGCGTGGTAGAGAGCATTCTGCTACGTGGACGGGAGAAACCCTACTCAGCTCTTTCAACGTGTTAGGAACGGAACCAGGCCAGACCGCGATACCGCGTCGAAACAGACGCAACCGCTGGAGACTGTGTCTCCCACTTATCACTCGCTCACTCCCAGTCGTTTAGTGACTTCATGTAGAAAGTTCGTACAGAAATTTACATGAAATTGAAATATTGCACGGCCAGTGTTAAAGATCTGAATGACGAATATGCAACATAGAATGCTAATAGTGATGCCCATTTATACCTTTAGTACATGAATGGCACGCAAAACGGCAAAGATATGCGTAATCCTCCCGTACCGGAGTAACGTGAAAGACAAAAGAAGAGAAAAAAATGCTGCCTGCAAAGAAAGAGAAAAAAAATACTGGCTATTTAAAAACCGTGTAACATGACTCAGTATCGATCAACACTGGAAGAAATGCTCCAATAATGCTCCGTCCAAAAGCGAATCTGCCCTCTCGTCCCCATCTGCTCTTACGCGGAAATAGACACTGCATGTCGTTACCACGCACCACGAAACATCCTTCAGCACTTCTCCTCAGTGAATCACACACTTTTTTGAAATACACCTGGCTCCATTCGGATTGCCTCACTCGCGTTGGTCACACGCAGCTGTAGCGATGGATGGGTAGGGCATACGGTGGTGCGTTTAAATGTTGCCATAGCCAGAAATCTAACCGATTTAGGTCAGCTCAAATTGGAGGCCACACAACCGGATCACCTACAGCAAGCCGTCACCAAAGAAACGTTGCTTTGCGGCACTGCATCGTCGCACGATGCGTGGAAGATGGGATGGTGGGCCGTCGTACATAGAGCGCAGTCGTCGTCTTTCTGCAGGGGTAATGTCCTGCAGTAGCGCTGGTAATTCATTGCGCAGGAATCATTGATAGACTACACGTGTCGAGTTGTGCGGTAAAGTGCTAATCTGCCGTCTGGTAAAGTGCATCTCCCTGTGAGTCTGTCACCGACAGTTCCTACCCATGTTTTAATACTCGAGCTATCCTGATGCCTCACCTCCGTGACTGCTCGAGGATTTCCAGATGCCCATATGGGTGTACTTGGTAATTTACTATGCCACTTCTTGTGACTCCTGCATCATCTGTAAATACGAGGGCGTCCTGGGAGGTAACGCTTCCGAATATTGTATGTGAAAACTCGTGCAGTACTTTAAATAAACTTTCTTAAGATTCTATGTATTTATTCTTATTCACTGTTTATTTCTCAACGTAATCACATGGGCGACAACAGAATTTTTCCCAACTAGAAGCCAGTTCGTTGAAACCGTCACTTTAGAATGTTTGACTTTGTTTTTTTGTATGTTCATCCTTTTAGCAAGACATCACTGGGACGACGGCCGTTTACTATCGTGACAAAAAATAAGAACACCTACAGCAGTTCTTTGATTTTATTTTATTTTGTTGCTACCAGTTTCGACGCTTCATCGCGTCATCTTCAGGCCTGTATGCATAAAACGTTAAAGATAGCACTATCAAATTATCGGTCAAGCTATACAGAAACAGATTAAAATAGAATGAGAAAAAAGGGAGGACTCTACAAATGAATTTACACCGAACATTTTACAGAAAGAACAGATACATCCATTGCTACATATCTAAAATGTACCATCACGAATATCCACTCAATATATTCTACAATTATACTACCTATTAAAACTTCTTTAATACTATTCACGACTTTTATTTGACAGTCGGACATGCATTATCTGCTCAACCTTGAAATAACTTACTGTAAGACAAAATAACTGTAAAAGATGATGAATGGAGGGAAACAATACCTCACAAAGAAGTATAAAGAAGGAACATTACCTATGTGTCGTGTCAAAGTATCAAATGCTTATGTGCACAGAGATGAGGGGCATACACTATGTCATATCTATAAAATGAACGTCCGAGACGTGGTATAAACCTAAATTAGGAGCCACGTACATAGAGCGTATGAAAGACACCCACAAGGAAGTTGCTCAATATGCAAACATTCATATGCGAACGCATCATATATCGTGTATTGTCATGAAACAATCACACGCAGGGATATTAAGTAGGCCACAAGGATGCAGTGTCTCATGAAGGATGACTATATATATATATATATATATATATATATGAAAGAAATCAGAACAGCTTACTGAGTAGCACACCGCTCGAAAAGTACTCTTGTGTGTTAAACATAAATGATCACGAGGAACTAACTGAAAAATGAAATATAGAGCAATGAATATATGCATTGTAAGAAGTAAAACGTTCGGCGTAAATTCATTTGTAGAGTCTTGCCTTTGTTCTCATTCTGTTTTATCTGTTTCTACATAACTTGACCGATAAGTTGATAATGCTATCTTTAATGTTTTATGCATACATGCCTGAAGATGACGCTTGCACGACTTCACCATTAACCCAATGAAGTCTTCGGAGGTGTCCTTTAACTTTTGGAGACGGATGAAAATCGGATGGAGCCACGTCGGGACTTCACAAACGTTGATAACAAGTGTGAACCAAAGACGCCGGATAATTGCACGTGGCGCAGCGCTCGTGTAAGTTATGGCATTGTCCTGATGAAAGGGAGGGTGCTCCATGTGTGGACGAATTCTTCGAATTCGAAATTCCATTACAGCACGCTGTTTCTCACACACTGACATAGCTCCGTTACGCACCGCCATCACACACGCCACAGTTTGGGGCCCTCTACCGACAGAGAATACGAAGAAAAAAGATGTAGAAAGTTAATAACGGTTGTTTGAAAAGCTTTAAGAATTTACACATCCAGTGGGAATGTTGACACTTTATTTTTAAGCACCAAGTAAGTTCCTGGCAGATTAAAATTGTGTGCCGGACCGAGATTCGAACTCGGGACCTGTGCCTTTCGCGGGTAAGTGCTCTACCAACTGAGCTACTGAAGCACGACTCACGCCCCGTCCTCACAGCTTTACTTGTGCCAGTACCTCGTCTCCTACATTCCAAACTTTACAGAAGCTCTCTGGCACACAGTTTTAATCTGCCAGGAAGTTTCATATCAGCGCACACCCCGCTGCAGAGTGAAAATCTCATTCTGGAAACATCCCCCGGGCTGTGGCTAAGCCGTGTCTCCGCAATATCCATTCTTTCAGGAGTACTAGTTCTGTAAGGTTCGCAGGAGATCTTCTGTAAAGTTTGGAAGGTTGGAGACGAGGTACTGGCGGAAGTAAAGCTGTGAGGACGGGGCGTGAGTCGTGCTTGGGTAGCTCAGTCGGTAGAGCACTTGCCCGCGAAAGACAAAGGTCCCGAGTTCGAGTCTCGGTCCGGCATACAGTTTTAATCTGGCAGGAAGTTTCATATCAGCGCACACTCCGCTGCAGAGTGAAAATTTCATTCTGGAAGCACCAAGCAGATTACCAGCCAGAATCAGCAATGTCTTCAAGGACAGTACAGGAGCAAATCGACGTCAGGTGGGCCGCGTATGTGGGGTTGGTGGCCGCGAGCGTGTCGCGCGCACGTTGGCTCCCGTGATTCATGGCCAGCGGGCGCGGCGGCACTTCTCCAGGAAACTTGGTCCGGCTCCAGTGAGCCGCCTTCCAGCCGGGGTGGCCCGGGACCGGGGCGCATGCAGACCAGAGATGGATGAACGGTGGCGGCCAGTGGCGCGGCCCGCCTCGACCGCGTGGGACTGTGATCCATTCCCGGCGAGGAACGGCGACCGCTAAAAAATGAATCGCTCTCGGCTGGCCGAGATTTATGTGTGTCTAAAGTGTGCGGCGCGGCCGGAGGCAGCTCGGGTGGAGAGAGCGAATATTGGATTCCGGGCGCCGTTATCGGTGGGCGGCGCCGCCCCCTGCCAGCCCCCGGCCCTTTCACAGGGAGGCGATACAAGCCGTCTCCCCGTGGGCGCCGGGACCGCCACTCGAGAACAACTTTTCCCGCAGCTCAGAGGAACGGCAGGGCGGGCGCGTGCAGCGAATATCTGATCAGTCAGCTACTTCCCCCTAATAGCGCATCTGAACGTCAGAAGTTGCAGGAGTGCCGCAGGTGCCATTCGCCACAGCAGTTCGCGACTCTGACTGGACTAGTAGCAACGAATCTTCAGTGGCTACTTGCTCAATACACCGTCGAAGTGTACAAAGGACTACACTCTTTGAAATTCTGAAGGTATCGGGGATAAAATGCAGGGAGCGAACGATTACTTGAGACATACACAGTCGATGGGCTTGGAAGGGAAGGGAGACAAAGGAAGGAGACACGGTCGCAAGTTTCTCGCCGGTGATATTTAGTGTGTGCATTCAGCAAGCAGTAAAGGTGAAAGGGTACAGTACCACCAGAGATTGAAAATAGGTACAACATTCTTCGTGATTCTTGTCAGAACAACATATTTTTTGTAATTACTCAATTTCACTTAATACACCGAAGCCGGATACCAGTGTAGGAAAGAAGGAAAATTTATTTATTTAATTGATCTCACGTGCACTCCCACAAAAATAAATCCCTACATCCAATTTGGTGAGATCTGTGAAATGAATGAATGTATGGTCGTCTGCTAACTGCAGACAGAGAATGTGCAATATATGATCATCTTTGAGACCGTCCTTTGGTCACCTTTGGTGGAACAAGAGAGATGAAATTTACGAGAGCTTTGAGCGCCTGAAATGTGGCTGAACAATACGGTAGTATGGTGCTCTCCCACCTCGGCAGAGGTGCGAGATGACCTGAAGAACGGCCGTGTTTCAGCACTCTGGCGCTGGATCTTGTGTTGGTAAGACCTGTATTAGGTGTGCTCCGTAAAGACAAAAGAGTGGAGAGAATGGTATGCATGTGAAATACTTAAGAGTACTTTGGAATAATTATTTCTCTATTTCAGGAACTTTTGTGGGGAGAATTAAATGTCAGGCAGGTAATATTAATGGGATCGTAGTAATCTTCGGAAGTGACCACGGTCACAATGAAACCACGAGTAGCAATAAGTTGAAATACTTGCGAGTGCTAGTTCTAAGTTGAAATACTTGCGAGTGGTAGTACTAATTTGAAATACTTCCGAGTGCTGAAGTTAAGCTGAATTACTGGCGTGTGTACTATAGGTTGGAAATGTTTAAGAAATGGCGTCTGCAGGATTTGAAATTAGAGATGAGCACTTCCACGTGGTGAGTACTGTATCTGTGTATGAGACAAAGGATAAAGAGAAGTACTCGTCCAAGGTATCAGTTGAGGAATCGCGTGTGGGACGAATATGATCTTAATATTACTTTGCATGTTATGTTCCCGTGTGACGTTAGATTCAAACTGTAATACTCTGAGAAGCAAGGTGAGTCAGCCGTCTATCCAGCAACGCCACTTGGCTTGCACTGCACAGGAAGACGTGCATATATCCTCCAGAGTTCGTGGTAGGAAAGAAAAGTTACGAAGTAAGGCAGTGTCGTGTGAAACTGAGATGAATACTAATTGAAGTGAGAAAGCTGAAAGTGAAGTGATTCTAAAGTCCTGACTATTCTTTGTGATGTATTCTATGTTGCCAGTGTGATGTATTTCATGTAATTTAAGAATGTGTGGTTTGCATGGGAGAGTAGCAAGATAGGTTCAGAGGCAGTGGGTTATGCATGTTCCTTTTTTTACCGCTCCGTGTGAAGTAAATTTTCGAGATGATGGGTGTGAGAGTCGAAGTGTGAGATATAGCAAAGATCCACCATGCTATCCAGAAAGTGCACTGTAGCGTTAGATAATTACGAGACCATATTATAGAGAATCACCAATGCAAAGCCATACCCACTGGGCGAAGTTTCTCACGTGTAATTGTTGTATAAAATGTAATGGTGTGTTAGGTTATCTTTGAATCATAATAGAATTTATCGTGATAAAAAAAGATAGCGAAATGAAAAAGATTGGTGGCTTTGTTCTTCGAATAGTGTGTAGTCATGATATCGAGAATTTATGATGTGTGCGCCATTCATATTCAGTGACATGGCCACGTGTTGATCAAAGCCGTTGGGTAAGAAAGAAAATGTGGTACTGCCAGTGCATAGTGAACAATCAGTGTTGTGTAAATTCCTAATAGTCAGATTTGCGTTATCCGTTTCCGTTGCGTACTATTCAAACAGGAGAATAATTTGTAGCTTAATTGTGGGTACTAGAGCTCATGATCAGTCATTGATGTTACTCGAGATATAAGCATAAATCCACTCGCTTGGCAGACCACTCATCTTGCAGGCCTGACTGGTTGATGCCACAGTATGAGCAAGGCATGTGGGTGCCTCTCAAAGGAAACCAACGAGGCATTTAGAAGAAAAATTGAAGTTCAAGGAGCAGGATACTACACTTTGAGCTTTTCTGTTAACATTACAGTGCTGTTAGTAATGCCACAGGGCTTGGAAATGCGTGTACGGGTACGGAGACAACCTCACTAATCCGTGGAACCTGCGTGTCAGCAGGGGACTGTTCAGCCTGGTCGAGGCTCTGTAATGATGTGGGACGTGTGCAGTTGGGACCCCCGATACGTCTAGATAGGACTCTGACAGGTGACACGTACGTAAACATCCCGTCTGATCACCTGCATCCATTCGTGTCTTGTGCATTTTGACAGACTTCGGAAATTTCAACAGGACAATGTGGCACCCCACACTACCATAATTGCTACAGAGTGGCTCCAGGAACACTCTTCTACGTTTCAACACTTCCGCTGGCCACCAAACTCCCCAGACGTGAACATTATTGAGTATACTTTGGATAACTTGCAGAGTGGTGTTCAGAAGAGATCTCCACCCGCTCATACTCATGATATTTTTTTTATTGGTCACTTTATTTCGGTTGTTGGATGTCCTGTTTCCGTGGCTTCATTAATCAGTGGCTTTTCTTAAGTTCAGTGACTGTATAGGTACTGAGTTTACGTAACTGTATTTTAGAAATGTGATTGCGATTTGTTGGCGAAGCCTACTGTATCGTTCAAACACGCACCGCGCATTTACAAATGCTGAGGATGCCGATATGGAGACGCTGCTCCTAACCGCAGGGTATCCGATTGGAGAGTGTCGACTCGTGTTTTTATTCAACCGTGAGAGTCGGAGTAGTGTCTAGCAGTCATATTTCATCTGAACGTGCAGCTGAACCGATACATGTTCAGTGTTTTACCTTGAAGCCTCGTCTGAAGGTACCGTCCATTGCGTTCAACTCACCTTCCAAGTCCTACGCCGTATCTAAAAAAATTACAGTGTATGTTAGAAAACGAAACATATACAACTGTCCTTATGATGTCATTTATTGTATGGCTACCAGTTTCGGTGCTTCAGTATACCATCTTCATGCCTTAGCTGATGCTAAAGGGGTTAACATCAGCCGTACACACCTTGCATCAGTGGTCATGTAACTGGCTGAAGCAGACTACCTGTAACTGTGGTGTTGTCTATCGAACCATCAACGTCCGAAGTTCCCCAGACTTCCGAACACAAGCATGGATATACAATAAATTAAAATGTCGAAGTTTTCATTTCTTCGTCTTGAATTATTCAGGTCCTAACTTTTCCTTAGTTCCCTTTACTACGTGCACAGATAGAAACAAAAGACATCTGGAATAAGCTTCTACCCTCTCTTAGTCTCTCCTCAATCAGTGCTTTCCGTTCAAGTCGCTCGAGTCTTATAAGTGTAGTCTTCTTTCTGTACAAAATACAGGTATCCTCTCGCTCACCGCGATTCCTTGAGCATCAACTATTCTTAAATATTTCCTCAAATGGTGGATGCAGCCAAGTGCAACTAAGAAAGAATTCTCAGCTTTTCACCTAAATAATAATATAGCCAACAAAGAGCTAACTGACCAGCTTGAAGGAAGGTTTGTCAGTCACTCGACAGAACGGTCATTTACAGACAACGCCCATTAACGACACCTCCAAACATCAAATCTCGAAATAATGTCCTCCAGAAAGTCTGTGGCACGTCAGAGGAGTCAGTTACATCAGCACTCTGTACTTCAGCTCTGCGATTGGTTTGCTCTGTCGTGGAATATTGCTCATCAGCCTGGGTGACCAGTGCTAGCACAAAATTTGTGGACATAACGCACAGCCATACAATGCTTTTATAACCGTAACCATCGGACCCACATCTGCTTTCTAGCTACAAATACTTAATACTTAGTCACATATCACCTCCATCCCTGTGGCGGGGAAGTACCCTGATATGGCGACAGTAAAAAAAAAAAAAAAGAACATTCCAAGCATCAGGGCTGTAATACTGATGGCTATTGCACCAAGCCGCCTGGCTTCCAAGTGCCACACGAGATCTGATCGGTTCTCAGCCTAACAACAACCAACACTTGAAGGTGTGCCGACTCTTTGCGTAAGCGGAAGAAAATAGCTTCACCGTGTTGTGGTTGTGGCGCTGAAAAGCAGGATGTTCGCCCCGTCGATCCAAAAGAGTTCCTGCTGATGACGGAGGAATCAGTAGGAATATTCGCGGCCCGAATAACAGTTTGAGATACTTATAATATTATTTGTTTGGGATGTAGCAATAAGCTAAGGAAATAAATTCTCGTAATGCGATAAGCTAAAGGAAATGAAAGAACAGTAGCACACTAATAGAAAACAAACTCATGCTTGTGTCCGATACGCACTCAAATCGTGCAGCATTCGAGTATACGTATTCAAGATTGGCACGGTTACGTTTAAATCTGCAACCTATTTCTTTGTGTTAAATAAGAACGAAAATCATCAGGTCGGTGGTCCTGCAAGTGCTACTCGTCACTTTTTGTCGAGGTTTGCTGTCTGTAAAGTTATAAACTGATGTGAAATTTATGTATGTGAGGGCACGGTCGACACACATTTTTCATTTTTCGGAGGTGTAACTATATACAGTACTGAACTTTACAGTTCTGCTGAATAAATCATAAGCCGCGCTAATGGACATGCATTATTTTTAAAAAGAGTAAACGAGTTATGTTGTACTGTTTATCCGTTGTACTATTTATTCCTGCATTTATCTTTTACTTTAAGTTTGCCAGCTGCACAGCGTACGTTTTCATTTAACTTTAGTAGACGAATAACTAGACTTGTGCGTGTGGTGAGCATTACAGAACAGTAGACAGTGCTGTCTCAGCATCTAATATAAATTTCACAATGCCCGTGCCGCAAGTTGAACAATACACAGAACTCTGAAGACGATAGCAAGGATCAGAGCTGACGTACTATGGCTGTCAGTTTGTTAATTAACTTTTACTACAGCTAGTGCGTTCACGTGCAAAGCGGAGCGCCGAAGTGAAATTCTTCTAGTTTCCCTTCAACGAGTTGGCATTTCGAGCAGTTCGTAGCTTCAGATACGCGATTTCCCCAATGAATTTCTGATTACAAAAATTCAGTACATTATACAGGACGGTGAATGTTCAACACGAAAAAATGTAACCATCAGTCGCGTTCCAGGGGAGTGTAACGTAACCTTCGATGTATTCAGTATCCGCAAATAATTTCTGGGAGACAGTTAATGGTAATGTCCGTTTGTCAGCTGATGACTGTAGAGAAAAATGGTAGCTGAACGGTTGTAAAGAAACGCAGAGAGACGAACAATTTTTCTGCCTGGTGTAATGAATGGCAGATCTCTGTACACGTGGATAAATTTAGGATAACATCTATAAGAACGAGAAAGAATGTATTACAAGATTAGTGCTGAACATCGTCTAAATTTTTTGTGGAAATAATAAGAAGCGATGTGAAATGAGACATACACGTAAAATCGGTAGCAGTGATGACAAATGGGTGGCTCGGATTCGTTGGAAGAGTTCAAGAAAGTGTGATATCTCAACTTGGCACAAGTCGACAAGTATAGCGTAACATACTATTATAACTGGTTATTTCGGTGCTGTAAGCCAATTATATGATATGCAAATAACACTGACATTCGAAGGTAGTCTTCTTCGTTTGTAGAGCTGTGCTGTAACTCCTGCAATAGAAATCAGTTCCCTGTTGCCTTAATATGCCAATAGCCTTGCCGCAGAGGTAACACCGGTTCCCGTCACATCGTAATAGTGTTATACTTAATATAAATGCCGTGCACTCTGCCAACCAATTTTATGTGACGCAGCATGTGAAAGTTGCTGTATTTGGACGGGTTACTTCTGTAACCGAAATATCAGGTACGTTCTGGTATATTTGATGCTAATTAGATAGGATGAAAAAGGCTTGCATTCCTGAAAAAGTAAATTAGTATCATTATCGTTACAGATCTGAAGATGGTTGTAGAGGAATAAACATTTTGCAATCAAAACGGATTATAAGTAACATTGTAAAATCACTGACTGCGGCTATCCTATCAGGCATTATGTCTGTTTTTTGCGAAGTTTGTGCCACGTCAGGCTTCGGGATGCATTATGAAGTTCTTACGTATTAGGACAAAAATAATGAAAGAAAACTTGAAAATAAAATTTAAGAAAGCATGCTTAGACGCTGGGGTTATTCCTAACAATGCAAAAGTAAAAATCAGGAATATGTGAAACATAGCGCAAATAGTAAAACGTAAAAGTGAAGTATTATGGGTTAAAACTCAAATGCGAGGAGCATATAAAATTAAAGACAAGTTAATTAGAGAAGCTTTTAATCTTCACTTGATTCTAGGCAACATTTTATCTCCATTACAGTTCACATACATAATCGGAGAGACTGAAAAGCTGGCCAATGTGGCCGAGCGGTTCTAGGCGCTTCAGTCTGGAACCGCGTGACCGCTACGGTCCCAGGTTAGAATCCTGCCTCGGGCATGGATGTGTGTGATGTCCTTAGGTTAGGTAGGTTTAAGTAGTTCTAAGTTCTAGGCGACTGATGACATCAGATGTTAAGTCCCACAGTGCTCAGAGCCATTTGAACCACTTGAGACTGAAAACCGAATTTACAGGGAGCGAGAATTTAAACAGGCATCAGAAGAAGCTTTTTAACCCAGGTGTAAATTTTAATATTGATAACGAAGCGGCGCGTAAATGTTGCATACTTTTCATAAGAGGGCCGTGAACTTAACTGAGATAGAATTAACAAAGGATGAACAGAACCTTTTAAATAAAGGGCTGCAGTATAACCTAAATCCCGCAATTAACTCAAATGCAATAAAAAAAAGACTGTTGCAGAAGTGAAAGTTGCATGTGATATCGCAAATATGAACAGATACGAACATACCAACACGGCAGTTAAAGAAGTCGTTTCTAAATGAAATGCATACTGCTCACAAGAACATAAACGAACTACTAACTTTTCAGGGCTTGAATAAGGAGTTAGAATCACATAAGGCTATCGTCACAAAGGCATATAAGGGCGGCACTATGATTTTAATACACGATACAGAGTATACAGGGTGTTGCAGAAAGGTACGGCCAAACTTTCAGGAAACATTCCTCACACACACAAAGAAAGGAAATATGTTATGTGGACATGTGTCCGGAAACGCTTATTTTCCATGTTAGGGCTCATTTTATTACTTCTCTTCAAATCACATTAATCATGGAATGGAAACACACAGCAACAGAACGTACCAGCGTGACGTCAAACACTTTGTTACAGGAAATGTTCAAAATGTTCTCCGTTAGCGAGGATACATGCATCCACCCTCCGTCGCATGGAATCCCTGATGCACTGATGCAGCCCTGGAGAATGGAGTATTGTATCACAGCCGTCCACAATACGAGCACGAAGAGTCTACATTTGGCACCAGGGTTGCGTAGACAAGAGCTTTCAAGTGCCCCCATAAATTACAGTCAAGAGGGTTGAGGTCAGGAGAGAGCGGAGGCCATGGAATTGGTCCGCCTCTACCAATCCATCGGTCACCGAATCTGTTGTTGAGAAGCGTACGGACAGTTCGACTGAAATGTGCAGGAGCTCCATCGTGCATGAACCACATGTTGTGTCGTACTTGTAAAGGCACATGTTTTAGCAGCACAGGTAGAGTATCCCGTACGAAATCATGGCGGTGAATCGAGGAAGTACAGTACATACTGACGAAACTAAAATGAGCTCTGACATGGAAATTAAGCGTTTCCGGACAGATGTCCACATAACTTCTCTTCTTTATTTGTGTGTGAGAAATGTTTCCTGAAAATGTGCCGTACCTTTTTTGTAACACCCTGTATAGAGAAAACCGAAAAGTTCTTTATGGAGAACGGAATAGTATAGGTCAAGAAAGATCCAACCAGGATATTTCAAACAGACATAAGGAAACAGATAACAGTGTGTCTCTCTTCACGGAGGAGGAAAAGTTTAAATTGAAAGTAATGAATCCGCGAAGCCGGCCGAAGTGGCCGTGCGGTTAAAGGCGCTGCAGTCTGGAACCGCAAGACCGCTACGGTCGCAGGTTCGAATCCTGCCTCGGGCATGGATGTTTGTGATGTCCTTAGGTTAGTTAGGTTTAACTAGTTCTAAGTTCTATGGGAACTAATGACCTCAGTAGTTGAGTCCCATAGTGCTCAGAGCCATTTGAACCATTTTGAATCCGCGAATCCCCGAATTACGGTCACAAATAAAACTCCATAATGTTGAAAAATCGATTCGCCCAATCGTCAATAATACCAGTAGCCCAAGCTATAAATTAAATAAAGAGCTAAATAACAGATTGAAGGCGGCATATACGTATCGTCGGAATTTTAACATTAGGAACAGCTACGAATTTGCCGAGCAAATTCAATACATAGTTATACCTCGGGATGCGTCACTAGCTTCATTGACTATCACCAATCTGTACACAAACATTACCGTAAAAGAAACGATTGAGATCATTAAGAACAATCTCCTCACTCATGGGAAATTCGCGTTGGGCGAAGTGATTGAGCTAGTGGAAATGTTGGAACAAGTCTTGTCGTCCAATTCCTTTACTTCCAGTGGTAAAATTTATCAACAGAAAGACGGGTTGGCAATGGGGAACAGTTTAGCTGGCACGCTGGCTGACAACTTTGTAAATCACTTGGAAAACGAATTCTTTGATCAAAATCCTGATATCGCAGAGAAAATTGTATTTTACAGGAGATATGTTGACGACATAAAAACGATATCGAAAACGTAGCACAAAAAATGAGCTCTCAACACCCGAAAATTAGATTCACCATGGAATTTGAAGAAGACAACCGTATAGATTGCTTAGATTTAACACATAAAGAAAGATGGGAAGCATGAATTTAGCACATTCAGAAAACCTACGTGTACAGATTTAGTTATCAATGAGCGCTCTTGTCACCCACTGCAATACAAATGGGCGTAATTTATTTCGATGGTATACAGGCTACTAAGATTGTCACTAAGCCAATAGGAAGTAGAAGAGGAGCTAAGTATTTGAAAACAAGTGACCGTAGCGAACGGATATACTTGTAAGCAGGTGATGAATCTTTATAAGAAGATAAAGAAGAGACAAATGAAACAAATAGAACGAAGTGAAGTCGCAGTTAAGAGGAACAACAAGAAAAAATATGTGGCTCTCACTTACAGTGAAAGAATTACAGATAAGATTGAAAGATGCTATGGTAAATCCGACGTTAAAACAGGGTTCCGAACAAATAACACGCTAAAATTGAAGCTCTGGCACAAAATGTGTAGTAGTAGGAATAAATTTCAGGATTCAGGTGTATATATAAGATCAAATGTGATGACTGCTATAAACAGTATAGAGGGCAGACTGGTAAGAACTTGAGGCCAGATTCAGGGACCACACCTACTCTTAAAACAAAACAGCGTTTGGGGCGCATATGGCTGCCTCAGAGCACTCAGTCTCGAACAATGAACAAAATTTAGACATCCTGCGTAGAGATCATAAGGGACGGTTTCTTAACATTTTGGAAGAAACTGAACTATACACCCACAAAAAGAAAGATCCGCATTTGATCCTCAACGAGCAAAGCGAGTTCAATCATAACGCCTACTTTAGTATGTATGAGGACTTACTAAGACGACAACTGTTGCGTGTTGAGGTCCAGGCAGAGAGATGAGAGATGGTGCGCGGTGGAGAATCTGGAAGACGCGCGCAGTGCCTGGCGTCGTTGACGGGGCAATCCCGTGCGGCCCTCTTGCCCACGGCGATGGACATCAGGCGACTGAGCGGATCGCGGCACAACATCGAAATGGCGGGAACCACGGAAGCAGACCAAGGAGGAAAACAAGTCTGCACCAGCGCCATAGATATAGAAATCACCCTTTGTTTTTAGATCGTATAAAAATGGTAATTTTACTGTGTTTTTTGTAATTTTGATAAGTACAGATTTTGGCCTTGACATCTACGATTTTAATTAGGTATTTTTAGAGATAAAAGTTAATTACAACAATCTACTGAATACAGTATGTGCATATGTAAAGTAAGAAATGTACCAGACGCTACCTGTCGGTAATAGTGTTATAATTAATATAAATGACGTGCATTCTGCCAACCGATTTTATGTGACGCAGCATGTGAAAGTTGTTGTATTTGGACGGGTTACTCCTGTAGCCGAAATATGAGGTACGTTCTGGTACATTTTATGTTGATTAGATAGGATGAAAAAGGTTTAGTATTATCATCGTTACAGATCTGAAGATGGTTCTACAGGAACCGAAAGCGGTCATATGAATAAACATTTTGCAATCAAGACGGATTATAAGTAACATTTCCACTACAGTTTACCTCAAGATGAAGAATGAAGAGGCGTGTGTCAAACTTGTCCAACGTTCCACCAACGGCTACCGCTTTCGTCATGCTGAAGGCAACCGTGGGCCACGCTGGCGTGGAGGTGTGTACTGTGCCCATATCCGAACTGCCGTTCAAAGCGCAGGCCGCGTTCGTCACTGACGCGGTTATCGCCGTATGGCACGGTATTAAGCCACATGGAAGAGAAGTGGAACACCTTTGAAACGTATCCGTTCTGAAATACGTCCAACAGGTACGCATCGACTATTGCAAACACCTGCCGTGGTACGCGTTGAGCGCCGTTTGCCGAGCCGTCATTGTTCCTACCGGACAGCAGCGGACGCGTTCCAGCTGAGTCGTCGTTGCAAACGGACGCTACCAGTACCACCCAACGCAGGCATCCGACGCCGAAGATAAGAGGGCGGCCTAGCCCACCCCGGACGACACACCTCAGCTCGCATACCAGGCGACGGAGCCCTTCGATCGCGACACCAGCTGTCACTGACCTCTTCCCTGCTCGGTGACTCTTCTACCACAATGGAGGCTGAAGATGCACGAGACGCTCTTGACGCTCATTTGCCACAAGGCGCTGGTGCCCCACTTGTAGGGAGTCTCACATTATCAGAAGGCCCACATTAAACGTGCACGTCACAAGTCTGGGTAGCCAAGTGGCCACCACCCGCTCCTACATACTCTCTAACATTCTTCGTGGTGTCTGTCTGTTCTAAGTCGTGTCTCCCTACCACTTTCGCGCAACGACGCTCTGAGCGTGGTTTTTAGAGAATTGACTAGTTTGAACCTGGGACCTGCTACTGGTAAGGAGACGCCAGACCACATGTGACATGTAGAGTTCAGAAGAGTTCAGTGAGACTAGCGATGATATAATCAAATACTTAATGATTTCAGCGTCAGCTCCACTGCACTCCCTGCAAAAGAATCTTAATACTAAATAAATTTAGTGGAAGGGGTTCAAGGCTTTCCTATTTTTAGTTAGCTGGCAAAATGTCGAAAAAGCTGTTAAGTTTACCATTGAAAATTTTATTCTACTCATAAAACATTGTTTATAAATTGCGCTATTGATGAAAGGAAACATTTTAACACAGAATAATAAAAACCAACTGTGTTCAACAAGAATTTGAAAGAATATTCCGTGAATGCGTTTCCAAATTCTACAATGGATCGAAGGATGACCTATACCATATCACATCTATAATCTGGGTTTAAATTAAGTTTCATAAAAGAGAAAACTATCAAAATGGTCTACAGTGACCCTCAATTATCTTCAATCACTTATTTAACTTGTCATAAATTACAGCGGCTGATGTGGCTTCTCAATAATTATATAAAAGAAAAATCTTCACGTTTCAGATTTTAACTTCAAGTAGCAAATGTGAATACCACGAAGTTCAATTGACGATCGACACTAGTAATATGCAAAAAGGGGATGTAACAGATGAGACTTCTGCAGTTCTGAGTGAAGCCTTATGCGCTCTCATGCGGCATCGCGTGCGTTCATTGCCTTGTCAGTGGTTAGGCAGCGGCAGCGTCAGGGTCGGTGGGCGGCGCAGCTCCACACAGCTCGCCGTCTCGGTAGCAACTCTCACGAACTTCTCTTTACTACAATTTACTGAAGTAGGTTTAAGAAAAAGGTATCTGGTTGTGTTTTTAACTGACTAATCAGGGTCTCAAAGTTAACCTTAAGCTCCGCCTAAAAAAATTCTGTCTATCCAATGAGAAACGTTATACTTTTCGTGGTGGGGCAATGTTTTTAAAGTTTGCTACGTAACAGAGACGCGTATAGTCTCACGCTAAAACTTGCAGCTGGTGTGGCCCTTTTAGTGTTATCGTAAGACCTATACCGTTCTTCTGGAGGGCTCTATCTTTTAACATGGGCTGGGGGGTGGTTTTGGCGGTCGGCTGGCGATGTGGGCGTCCGTCCCTTAACGTAGGGCCTTCTAGCCTACACGGCTCTGCTCTCGGCTTCTGCTCTCGTTTCTCCCCTCGGAAATGCGATTGTTTCATGGTTGGAAAGTATGACATGCATTTAGGCGTTCTTTTGTCAGTCTGTGGTATTCCATTTGCTCACTCATTGATCGTTTTACTTTGGTTAATTTAATGTTTGGAATTATTCGGAGCTATGTGCCATACTGCCGGATTTGCCATCATGTCAGGGTTTTCATGGAAGGTGTTGGATTTGCCTGACACCTTACAACTCCACCTTAAGATGTTCGAATCCTACAGTGTGGGTACGGTCGACGTCAATGGCATACACTCCATCATCAAGACGAGAATGTTCCATGACATGCTCCAGGTGACGGACATGGATACCACCCTCCTTTGAGAAGTGTACCCAGATATATGATTGGACATTTACAGGTACACCACCTACAGCATTCCATCTAGCGACAGTCCCAGCATGTCCACCATCCTTCTACGTATCAGCATCGAGGCTTCAGATATCACATATGCGCCATCTGCATGAGGCCTGGCCATGCGGTGGGGGGCAGCCCATATTGTCAATATCTACTGCGATGCATGGACTACCTTCAATTCGAACAAAATTGCTCCGCTTCTACATGGAAATATGGATCACTACGCCTTAGGCAGCTATTTTAATAGCGTCTTGCATGCCACAGACAAAACGCCACTCTATTCTACCTGCCCTGCACTACAGGCACTCGTGCACAAACTGGCGCTCCAGGAAATGTGACATCTCCTTCGAGTGGACTGCTGTGGCTATACATACTTCACTGACCACTACGTCAGCCGCCTCGACCAAATACACGTCTTCCAAGGACTCTGGGATGCGAAACTATAGCCGGTGGCCTTCACCGACCATCTAGCATACACCTGCTTAATCACATTCCCGTGACAACTCACACACTGAAGCCGAGGTCTATGGATGCTGAATGTTACCTGTCTGTTTGAGGACGCACGGTGGTGGGAGATCACTGTTATATGAGACCACTGCCTCCTTCCACTTTACATGGTGACTAGAGCTCACCAAGCCAGCCTGCAATGGATGCTCATGAGCTCTGGTCGTGACAGTGTGTGCTGGCGTCGGGGGACGTCGGAGGTTTATTACCCAGCACTAAGAGAACTAATGACACAGCCACTGTCATGATACAATCAGATAGCGATTAATCGCCACAAAGCTCGCATAATTCATCTCACCACGGAACAGCTTGCTGGAGCCCGAGTCCAGGTGACGGCGGAGGATATGGCCACTGAAATGGCGTCTGTATATCACGTCGTACGAGAAGGACGCCACACCTTATCACATCAGTAGCAACATCAGTGCGTGGATGCGTCGACACACAGTGTGCGGTGGCCGCGGCGTTCTTCCAGCATTACAGTACATTGTATGCCGAGGACCTGCAATCCACCCACGAGTACGAAGGTATCCTGCACGATATCCTCATCCCCAGAGTAGCAACCCAGGACGACGCCCCGCTCACTCCCACAACTGCTGAAGACTTAAAAGCTGCTTGGCGTGTGGCACCCCGAACAAGTCACTGGGAGTGGACGGCTTACCAAACGAATTCTATCACGCCTTCTGTCCCCTGGTTATTGCTCAGTGGATTCAGATGTTTCAAGCATCTTCACGACGATTGTATTCCGATGGATTTCCTGGAAGGCATCATGATTCTGGTTCCAAAACCGAGCGGTTCATGGCGTTGTCACGTTCCTAAACGTCGATTACAGGCTTTTATCCCGCATCTTTTGCGTATGTCTTCAGACCACAATCGGATGTACGATCCATCCTGACCAGACGTGTTTAGGCAGCAGCAAGTGAGTGGTGCAGACAGCTTCCCTCGAATTCCCGAGTTCTGTTTCTTCGCTTCTGAGATGTACTTGTGCTGATGGAGGCGCTCGGAACGACAGCTCGATATAAGCAACGGTGGCCGCGAAAGGGCGCGATCGGCAGTACAGCGCATGGAGCGGTAGATGCAAGGTAGTCGGGTGGAGCTGCTCTAGACAGGTGGTAGGAGGAGTTAGGACGCGACCGCCACTACAGACGAGACGGTCCCATCGTTTTTCGGAACAAGTAGGCCACATGTGTCGGTGTCCCGAGTATGGGGCTCATTGCCTGCCCTGGTCGTGTTTCCACTACTTAGTGACTGCCTTTAACGTCCGTTATTTGGTGGAGCGGCTCTAGTGATTCCAGACACCAATTTGATCCTGGCTGCGAACCGGATTTATGGCTTAGCTGTTTGTATACCCGTATTCCTGGAAGAGCACACCGAGATAATGTCGCTTTGCTGGTGATTGCGTCCTGTATATGCAATTAATCTGAAGACACTCGTGGTTTTATTGTGGATACTTCCTGACATCTTTGGGGTAACAGGTGTGTGTCATTAACGTCACCTGTAAACTGCATAAGTTACTGCCTTCTAAGTGTTGGCCTAGGTTGGGCGACTGTTTAGGTCAAACTTTGCATTTGTTGGCCACCTCTTGAGTCTTTCTGTGAGAGCCGTGGCTGTCTCGTGTTATAATTTGCATTAAAACTTGGTTGATATTCTGTGATTAGCCCCCAAACGGTTATCGCGATTGAGCTGTTATCCTCTCTCTCTCCGCGAGTCGCAGCAACTGCGTGTAGCCGGCCGGAGTGGCCGACCCGTTCTAGGCGCTACAGTCTGGAATCGCGTGACCGAATCCTGCTTCGGACATGGATGTGGGTGATGTCCTTAGGTTAGTTAGGTTTAAGTAGATTAAGTTCTAGGGGACTGATGACTTCAGAAGTTAAGTCCCATAGTGCTCAGAGCCTATTTTTTAAACAGTGTGTATCAATATTTGCACCCTTGTAGTACCTTTGGCGTCGCACTTATAGTTTCCCAGATGTGCCATGTGCGGGCAGTTGGTCGGTTGGCGTGGAACAACGAGCGAGTCTCCGTGGTGTGTGGTTGACGGGGCCGCTGGTGGCGTCCACACGCGGTCGGAGGGTGAGGGGCTGTTCCCATTGCTACGAGGTCCGATCCCGGACACCAAAATTGAGTCTTTACTTAATCTACCAGCCAGGCAAAACTGTTCACATTGTGGCGTTTAGATTTTGCTGTGGGCTGCTGGGACATTCGCGCGAGCAACAACGTGTCTTTTCAAGTTGGCGAAATTCTAGCCGCCATCCTATGGAGTTTAACTTAACTTGCCGGCCGGTGTGGCCGTGCGGTTCTAGGCGCTACAGTCCGGAACTGCGCGACCGCTACGGTCGCAGGTTCGAATCCTGTCTCGGGCATGGATGTGTGTGATGTCCTTAGGCTAGTTAGGTTTAAGTAGTTCTAAGTTCTAGGGGACTGATGACCTCAGAAGTTAAGTCCCATAGTGTTCAAAGCCATTTGAACATTTGATAGGCATAGTTACCAAATGAAAGATTTTGATAGAGAACAAACAATGTATTTACCTTAATAGTGTTCAAAAGTCATAATATATATATATCAATTCATGACATCCAATCTTACAAATTTACTTTTTCTGATAGACCCACGTCCAGATCATCTACTCTCAAAACTTCGCCATCTCTCTCCCCACATCCACCACCGCTGGCGGCTCACCTCCAACTCCGAAACGCTACGAGCTGTTCACATCCAGCTGCCCAGCACTACAATAGTAAATATTACAACAATGCCAACCAGCCACAGACTGCACACAGCACAGTCAGTGATTTTCATATAGAGCGCTACGTGGCGTTACCAACATAAAATCCTAAACAGCCTACTTACAAATATTTTAAAGCCACGTTACACAATTGGAAGCTTGCCTTGGACATATGTGTGGCTGGCCCCTTAACTGGTTGTTTTATATTAAGTGAGAGGAACCCTATTCTCAAAAAAAAAAAAAAAAAAAAAAGTGGTTGCTTTTAAATGGAAGAAAAATGTGAGGTTGATGGTTAACATTTCATTCGAGAGTTCCGTAATTGTGAACCTTCCTCAAGATTTTGAGTAGGGCTGTGGATTAGGTTACTTGTTTTTTATATCATATTTCTCGGAACAATGGGAAATTTCTAACTCAACAATTTTGTCCTTTTTTTTTTTAGATTAAGAAGTTACCAAAAGGCGAAAGATGTTTTCCCTGAACTTTGCCTAGTCGTTACACGCCCCTTTGGTCTTCTTTTTATTAAAACTGCCACGTCAGCAGCAACATCCATAGGGTGCTTGGCTTCTACTGGAACGTCACAGCACTGGCGGCGACCCGCCGCCTCCGAGGTGCCCTTTTCGCCGTCGGTTTGCCATTATGCCCTCGATATTATCGGCAACAGCTCATTTGCGGCGCGCTTCCACGCATGGGCCTCTCGCAGACGTCATCTGGTGTGATCCTATGTTTAAACCGTGGGGTGTGCTCCCGGGTTATGGTCAAGAGCCTCCAGACTGAACACATCGTTCTCGGACAGTTTGTTTGATAGTGATGTCCTTTATCAGGAGTCTTACTCGTGGCGGCCCCCGAACCCGCGCTACACGGCCTTCACCAACGACTGGAAGGCATCAGCATTCGAGATGTGGCATTACGATGCAGCGCGTTCGCTGTTGACATGGTGATCTTGGTGCAATCAGGAGACGAAATCCAAGAGACGCTGCAGTGGTTGCGTCACAACGGCGCAGTGTCTCAGGCTGTGCCGTCAACATGCGCAAGGCGACATACGTGGATGACGTAAGAGGCCTCCACCACCCAACGGCGATCCCCTTCCAGAAGGTTCCCACACTGAATGCAATGGGAGCACAGAACGCCGGCTACTACAACGGACCTGTGCACTACTCTGTTGCTGAAGATTCCACCACATGGATATGATCCTCCAGACTCATTACGTCAGACCCACAACAATGTATACCAGCAGCTCACAACTATCCGATGGAGCGGGCTGTGGCGGACCGCCCATGCCCCAAACCTCCACATGTGTGGCGGTTTCTTGCGTTAGGTGTTGGTGAAAGACAAATTAGCCACATACCAGCGCCTCCCTTACATCCCTCTCCAGACTCATTACGTCAGCACAGAACGCCAGCTGCTACAACGGACTTGTGCACTGCTCTGTGGCTGAAGATTCCACCACATGGATATGATTCTCCAGACTCATTACGTCAGACCCACAACAATGTATACCAGCAGCACCCAACTATCTGATGGAGCCAGCTGTGGCGGACCGCCCATGCCCCAAACCTCCACATGTGTGATGGTTCCTTGCGTTAGGTGGTGGTGAAAGACAAATTAGCCACATACCAGCGCCTCCCTTACATCCCTCTCCAGACTCGTTACGTCAGCACAGAACGCCAGCTACTACAACGGACTTGTGCACTGCTCTGTGGCTGAAGATTCCACCACATGGATATGATTCTCCAGACTCATTACGTCAGACCTACAACAATGTATACCAGCAGCACCCAACTATCTGATGGAGCCGGCTGTGGCGGACCGCCCATGCCCCAAACCTCCACATGTGTGATGGTTCCTTGCATTAGGTGGTGGTGAAAGACAAATTAGCCACATACCAGCGCCTCCCTTACATCCCTCTCCAGACTCGTTACGTCAGCACAGAACGCCAGCTACTACAACGGACTTGTGCACTGCTCTGTGGCTGAAGATTCCACCACATGGATATGATTCTCCAGACTCATTACGTCAGACCCACAACAATGTATACCAGCAGCACCCAACTATCTGATGGAGCCGGCTGTGGCGGACCGCCCATGCCCCAAACCTCCACATGTGTGATGGTTCCTTGCGTTAGGTGGTGGTGAAAGACAAATTAGCCACATACCAGCGCTTCCCTTACATCCCTCTCCAGACTCATTACGTCAGCACAGAACGCCAGCTACTACAACGGACTTGTGCACTGCTCTGTGGCTGAAGATTCCACCACATGGATATGATTCTCCAGACTCATTACGTCAGACCCACAACAATGTATACCAGCAGCACCCAACTATCTGATGGAGCCGGCTGTGGCGGACCGCCCATGCCCCAAACCTCCACATGTGTGATGGTTCCTTGCATTAGGTGGTGGTGAAAGACAAATTAGCCACATACCAGCGCCTCCCTTACATCCCTCTCGAGACTCATTATGTCAGCACAGAACGCCAGCTACTACAACGGACTTGTGCACTGCTCTGTGACTGAAGATTCCACCAAATGGATATGATTCTCCAGACTCATTACGTCAGACCCACAACAATGTATACCAGCAGCACCCAACCATCTGATGGAGCCGGCTGTGGCGGACCGCCCATGCCCCAAACCTCCACATGTGTGGTGGTTCCTTGTGTTAGGTGGTGGTGAAAGACAAATTAGCCACATACCAGCGCTTCCCTTACATCCCTCTCCAGACTCATTACGTCAGCATAGAACGCCAGCTACTACAACGGACTTGTGCACTGCTCTGTGGCTGAAGATTCCACCACATGGATATGATTCTCCAAACTCATTACGTCAGACCCACAACAAGGTATAGCAGCAGCACCCAACTATCCGATGGAGCGGGCTGTGGCGGCCCGTCCACACCCCAAACCTCCCCATGTGTGGTGGTTCCTTGCGGTACTTGGTGGTGAACGAAAATTAGCCACACACCTTACTTCCATCCTACGGACAGCTCCTTGTGCCCACACTGAGCAGTCGTTGATTCGGACGCGCAGCGCTTGACCTGTTCTGGGACAGGCAGCTGCTGCGATCTTGTACAATGTATACTGGCGCTCCTGTTGAGGTGAGAGCCGCAGTCTATCACGCCAGATGATCACCTACTCCCAGTTGCTGCTTACTTTCCCACCTCCAGAACGAACACCGCAACTGGCTGAAGGGCGTGGCGCTGTGTTACGTTGTACAAGCCGTGCCAGAAAGCGCTCTCCACTTGTGGTTTCATCTGACGACGTTTCATGTGGCCTTCCACCACCGTGCATTGTACCGGACACGACTAGCGAATTACTTAGGTGCACAATTCGATGATCCTCCTGCCCACTGGGGCGTTCCGAGTGCGAGGAGGTACATTTGACGACGCCTCACGGATCGTGATTGGTTCTCCGAGGAAATGGTGTGAGGGAGTCCCAACTCCACCCATTTGTGAGAAGATGACTCGGAAGCTTCAGATGGCGGTAGTAGGATCCAGTGGAGGAAAGAGTAATTAAATTATCCAAATAAAGATCGCTTGTTCCTATGAGGCCCCTTTCCTTGCTTGACTCCGGGAGGACCGGAATGGGACATTGTGGCTAAGCCTCGGAAGGCGACGCCTGCCCTCTTGACACCGACTCTCGTCTCGGGCTTCTTCCAAAAAATAAGAACAGCTGATGCTTGTCCATATTCGCAATTGCGAATACATTCAAGGTATTTCATAACGACTATAGTCGCGGAACTTCGCGTCGTAAATCGGAATAACACAGGCACTGCAGTATCGCATTTATCCGCCCACACCAGGCAAGCTACTTTCAAGGAAAATGACTCACCCGTATGAGAATATACGACAATGCAAGTTGTAGGCTTATGGTTGACGACTTATGGAAGTTTTGGTTCTGGTCGTGAGTTGTCCAGAGAAGCCAAATGGTTAGGGACTGGTCGCGATAAGCGGGAGATCCGGGCTCGTATCCTAGTCCGGCACACGTTTTGATTATTTCAATCCATTCTACAGCTGATGGTTGTTCATAGTCGCAGTTGCGAATACATTTAATGTAATTTTTGAAGAAGATATTTCTGAAGTACTAAGTCTATAGCCTACTGTCGTACGGATGCGAAACGTGTACCATATGGTGAAATTAGAAGCTTTTGAAATGTGCTGTGACAGAAAAGCGCTAAAAATTGACAGAGAAAACTACATTTTGAAGTAATAGAAAGAAATGGCGCATTTTGAAATCTGTGGAAAACGGCTTGGAGGGTTGGGTTGTTTTGGGGAAGGAGACCAGACAGCGAGGTCATCGGTCTCATCGGATTAGGGAAGGAAGTCGGCCGTGCCCTTTGAAAGGAACAATCCCGGCATTTGCCTGGAGTGATTTAGGGAAATCACGGAAAACCTAAATCAGGATGGCCGGACGCGGGATTGAACCGTCGTCCTCCCGAATGCGAGTCCAGTGTTTAACCACTGCGCCACGTCGCTCGGTGCAAAACAGCTTGGAACTACATTGCTTATGCCGCTACTATTTCAATGAATACGGAACTGGGAACAGGACGGAGCTGTAAAGTGGAAAACGCTATATTACTATATAAAGACTGCCGTAAGTAAAACAAAGTTTTAAGTACTTTTAGAAATGGAAAGGTGACAACTTAGTACAGACAACGAATGACACCATCAGACGCTGGAATGATTGACGGCTTGAAAAGAAAATTATAGTTATGCTGACAGTAAGCATATCCATACCATTTCCTTCAAAGAGCGCGTAAATATTTAAAAAAAATAGCTGTGTCAGAGATTTTAGCTATCTTACTGATCAGAATTAGCCAAGTGATTTTATTGATGGAGTTAACTCTTTCCGTCACGATCAAGAGATGAAAAGCTACCTTATCACTGGACTCATATTTTAAGTGCAGCTGTTTTGGGTGTAGCTGACTGTGATTAATGTGAGTGGAATGTGCCGTAGCGTGCGGATTGCTGACTATGGGGAGCGCTGAAACAAAGATTGAATCTACTCCTACTACTATCGAATAGCGCCAGAGGGTTTGCAGAATTTCAAATCTCCATCCGACGGACGGAAAATCGTGACACATTGTGGTTGGTTTGAAAATTAATCTACGACTTTCGCACAAAATATGGTGATTACGAGCTGTACGAAAGCACATTGCGTTTTGTATTCGTAAGTGCTTCGATTGTGTGATTACAAACCAGACTTCTCCGATTTAGCATCTTAATGCTGCACGTCTCATAAGTAGGAACCGTATGCCCCATGTTCGAGCCTGGAGACTGAAGGCAATGCCACCACTTTCAAATGATCTGCGTGTAAAAAGAAATGAGATACAGCTTTCAAACGTCGTTTAGATTATCCTATCACAAAAGAATATGGAATAATCAATTCTCTTAAAACCTGCAGTAGATTCAATAATAGCTGAAGTTTGCGATGCAAATGACAATCTGTACACAAATTACCAGGAACCATTGACAAATATTTGGACGATACAGGAAATTCTCCAACACTATAGCTATTTAACCCTGCCTCCTGTATTCGAGTTTTTTACAGCCCCTTTTCCCATACGCTTGCCCACCGTTGTCAAGTTTATTGCTCCTTGATGTCTCGGGACATGTCCAGTCTCATATTCCCGACATATTGCCGGTTGGAACAGCTATCAACGCTCTAAAAAGACATATGATTTAGTGCAAGGTCGAAACTTTTAATTTTTCCTACAGGCTCCTAATTTCGGTTCACAGTACCATCACCAGGCCACGCTCTCTCACGCTGCCTTCATGCCCGTTTCCCCAGTAGGTGTTCAGTTTCTACAGTTTGTGGTGAAATTCAAATAACAGAGTTGAAAGTTATCTTAATAAATAAAAATGATAACGAATATTACGTGAATGTGCACCTGTTTGTTTATCTTCTGGACTGTGCTTTCCTGAATGTATTGTCTCTTTATGAATGTGAGCTGTTGCCTACGAAAAAATTCCATTTATAGAAAAGAAATGTGTGCGTATGCTAACCTCATGTTTGCAGTAAAAACAAAATCTGTCTGCGAGAATAGAAGAAAATCTGACTGCGAGAGTGTAAAAGAATTATGTTCTGTCTGAATCAGGACTGTTTGCTACAAAAAAAATTAATTCTCAACTTTAGTGAGAATAATTAAACTCAACTTGGACCTGTGAAACTGAAAAGTCATATTTCCTGTATTTGGCTTACTTGCGTCGCAATGGAAAACGCCGAGCAACTGATTTCGCAGGAAAAGCAGAAAAGGCGTATCTGCTACAAACTACAGATAATCGCGGTAGTCCAACGCGATCTCTTAAGTAAATACAATGTAAACTTGGTTCTCATGAAATTTATCTACTATAAAAATGAATGTTCATTAGGTAATGAGAGCTGAATAAACACGTAGGGCAATCCGAGTTACTCTCTAGTCAAAAATTCTTCTGTAAAAACTGTATTAAAAAAAATCATCTCCAAAAAGGGTTCTTGACAATACCCGTTTACAAAATTTCATCATTCAACGCTTAGTAAGAACAAGAAAATATTTCATAACAAATTACAATGACGTAAGATCAAGACGGAGAAATACAAGAATG
The DNA here is from genome assembly GCF_021461385.2 of Schistocerca piceifrons. Lineage (NCBI taxonomy): Eukaryota > Metazoa > Arthropoda > Insecta > Orthoptera > Acrididae > Schistocerca > Schistocerca piceifrons. Next base: position 28,548,545 of record NC_060140.1, on the reverse strand, counting down.
TAACTCAACATGAAAATTTGTTGTAACGTAAGACTGTTCGTACTAATGATTCAATTCTTTAAGCCTTTAACATTGACTGTGACAAAACTTCATAAAAATATCAAGAAATTCCGGGTTTGGGCGGTCGTTTTGAACCAAGAACGCCTAACTAAATGCTTCCGCAATAAAGAACTGCCGGCAGGGGTGGCCGAGTGGTTCTAGGCGCTACAGTCTGGAACCGCGCGACTGCTACGGTCGCAGGTTCGAATCCTGCCTCGGGCATGGATGTGTGTGATGTTCTTAGGTTAGTTAGGTTTAAGTAGTTCTAAGTTCTAGGGGACTGATGACCTCTGAAGTTAAGTCCTATAGTGCTCAGAGCCATTTGAACCAATAAAGTACTTCCATTAGTTATTTTAAATCTCAGTCTTTTCGAAATAGTGTATAACTAAACACTCCTTTTGTAATAATAATATCCTCAATCAGATCAATAAAATAATCCCTAAGACCAGCATGTTCTACATTGTTCCCGTACAACCTCACTGGCATTACACCTCCACTGCAACTCCCTGCCTCCCCTCTTCGCGATCAACACTTACCAACACCCACCCATATTCTCAGAGCAAAGATGACCTGAGTATTGTAGAGACAGCGCAGCGTATCTGACGAGACGGCGTCCGCATGATTAAACGATACAAATATTACGTGGACGCCCTAAGACATCCGAAAACAAGAAAATTCCAAATGAAATTATGTACACGGACTTCTCGGAGTAAACTGACATTTGAAAGATTTTCTTCTTGATGTTGTTCTGGTCTTCTGTCGGGATACTGGTTTGATGCAGCTGGCCTGTCAAGACTCTTTACCTCTGAATAACTGGTGCAACATCCACTCATTTTAACCAGCTTACTGTATTCACTCCTTGATCTGCGCAATTTTTGCTCCGCACACTTTCCTCCAACACCAATTCAACGATTCCTTCATCAGAATATGTCCTATTAGCCAATCCCTTCTTTTAGTGAACTTGAGCTATTTCTTTTTTCTCCAGTTGCATTCACTATGTGCTTATTAGTTCTCGATCTCCCCATGTAAGCTTCTGCATTCTTCTGTAGCACCACATTTCATTAGCGTGAACTGTCTTACTGTCTGAACTCTTTATCGTCCACATTTAAATCTCACAGAAGGCTAAATTCCATATATATAGCTCTAGAAAAGTTATTTTATCCATTTTGGTTCTAACATTTAATTTTTACTCGATGTTAACGAATTCCTGTTTTTGTTCTTCAAAAATGCTTTTCTTGCCATTGCCAGTCTGTGTTTGATATCCTGCCTACATGATTCACTTTTCTGCCGAAGTACCAAAATGCGTCTACAACTTCCAGTGGCACATTTCCGCCAGAGTTATCTTATTCATTTCGACTACATCCTTCAATGCTTTTCGACTAATCCCCATAACGTCCACACTTCATATTCAACAGACCAGAGCGGTTTGTAATAACGACTTTTAACGCAGGTCTAAGTACTAGTATTGAATAAATGAATGTTTATATAGTACAGCAACTTACACGTCATGTCTCTCGCCATTTTATTGTCTCCTTGTCTCAAATCGTATTACGTTCGCGGGTGGGAGACCGCGACGATAAGGTCCACCCGTCTAGTAAGAAATGTTTTCCTATCCTTCGAACATCTGCAATCTTTCCTCTGGGAAGTGTGATACTTGTGTGATTCAGCGCATCTCGTAAGTGTAGAAAACTGTAATGGGTGTGTGTAGAGTGTGTAGGGTAGTGTTGCGTTTGTGTTGAATGACGATGAAAGAAGGGAGAGGTTAAATATCGGTGCGCGGCACACAGCCCGCTCCTCTCGAAGAGCACCGAGGGGGTCGTCCGACTGACGGACTGCCATCACCAGCGTCGCGTGCGTTCGCTTCACGAGACACGGAGGCGAAGTTCGTAACTTAAACCAGAACACAGGTAAGAAGCCTAAGGACTCTACACCATCCCTCCTGCCCTTCACCGTGAAGGCAAAGGGAAAGCAGTGAACAGCACTTTGCGTACCTTGGCCCTCAGTTTTCAAGTGCTGGCCACAATTGATGTTGCTTAACCTCGCTGATATGAGTGTAAGAGGCGAGGCCGTCGCTAGTTTTAACTGTTAGGTGCCATGACCGCTTTTACGATTTACCGTGGATGCGTTATTAGTCAAGTCGAGTGTATTATAGCGATTAGCCAGGAAGCTACGACCACCTGCTTATTGTCGATTTTTGGAACGAAATACATAATTCATTATAAGTATCAGGGGTCCGACTGCTTGGTGGTAGGTTTGTGGAGGTATGTGATATCAGATGTCCCGCATAAATAACGGGCCGCCGACTTGCGTACTCGGTGATGGCGCCTGGTGGAGACCCAGCGGAGTTCCATAGGATGTAAATCAGAAACTCGTTTCCGAAACATCAACGTGAGTTCACTTATAATGCTCCTCGAATGACTGTAGCACTCTTCTGACTCCGAGATACGGACAGTTGTCCCAGTGGTGAAAGATGACATCGGTGTCGGGGATGACATCAAGGATTAAGGATGCAGGTGGTTCGCAGCTGCCAGCTCGATTACTACCACAGATCCAATGTCAGCGCAAGAGAATGTCTCCCATAGCATAACACTGCCTGCGTCCGTACCGCGCTGCACTTTTCGAGCTCCCGTTCACCTCAACGACGGCGTTTGTGGAGACGTCCATCAGCCTAGTGTTGCGAAAATGTGATTCACCCGAAGAGCGGGCACGTTACCACTGATCGACGGCCGAATTACAACTGCCCTGTGCCTACTGCAGTTGTACTTGACGATGTCGGTGGGTCAACAAGTGAACACGTAGGAGTGGTCTGCTACGGAACTCCATGTTCAACAATCTACGATGAACACTGTGCTCCGAAACACGTGTGAGTGCACCAGCATTGTGCTCTTTCGGCAGAAATGTCACAGATCTTGGTTTTCAGAAGAGACGAGCTTCCGAACCCCAGGGACTGTGAATAATCGTAGACGCCCAACCACTTAGCGCCGGACCGAAACTCGAACTCGGGACCTTTACCTTTCGCGGGCAAGTGCTCTACCGACTGAGCTACCAAAGCACGACTCACGCCCCGTCCTCACAGATTTAATTCCGCCAGTACATCGTCTCCTACCTTCCAAACTTCAGAGAAGCTCTCCTGTGAACCTTGCGAAAGGCAAAGGTCCCGACTTCGAGTCTCGGTCCGGCACACAGTTTTAATCTGCCAGTAAGTTTCATATCAGCGCACACTGAATGAAAATTTCATTTTATATTCACTTAGCGACTGTTGGTAGTTTCACTGTCCTCCTATCTCTCTCCGTAGATGTTCACGACACTTGGACATTCCACCAGCTTCGCCGTTTTCGAGATAGTTCGTCACAGGTTCTTCGTAACAATAATCCGTCCTTTGCAGAAGTGGCTTATCAATGGATCTCCCCATTTTCAGCCCTTATCTTCGCTAGGGTGATTCTCCGTCCGTGTCTGCTCCGCTTACATATTTCTGTTACCTCGCTACCTGCCCGCAGCTCCACCAGGACGCATCCAACGTCGCGGCAGGCTGTGGTCATAATGTTACCGTTTATCAGTGTATATTTAGTACTGCAGTTTTTCCTGAAACTGACAGACTGAGAACCAGAAGAGATACAGAAGACATATGAGATGATAAAAGCAGTGGATGGAAATGGGAGAGGACCAACACCCGTAGAGAAGCACAGTGAGTGGTACGTGGAGAGTGCTAGTGGAGGCGTCGCAGGCTGAGGGATTGACACGGGCGGCAGGTGTCGCGTGTGGGCCGGCTTGCTCTTCTGCTGGCGAGAGGTCGCCGTAGTTTATTTAGGCGAGGTGTTTGCTTAAATAATACAGCGGCGCGGCGGGCACACCTGTTTATTCTGGGCCTCGTAAAGTGTGGCCGCTCTCCCGGTGTAAAAGGTGGAGGAGCTGCCTCGTCCTTCCGCGAATTGATTCCGCGGCAACTCGCGTCTGGCACCGTCGGCCGACAGGCGCTGCACTCCGCGACCGCGGGCAGCTTCCGCGAAACGACCCGGCCGGCTCTCACGGCCGGACGTGGGCGTCTCCACTTGCCGCCTCACCACACAGTGGGTGGCGGAGGGTGCTTACTGCGGCACGTGCGGGGTCGCCTTTCAAGTTTTCGAGACTGGTTCTCGCCAGAGCGAATGGACGTTAATACAAGTGAACGGACGTTCGCAAACATTTCGCCATTGTTCCGTACTGTTTATTTCTTAACTGTGAGCTACTGTTTGCACTAGAAGAAACGTAATAGAACAAGAGGTAACGATCATAGCCTATGAACCCTCCGTTAGTTGTTATTTTTACCTTTTTGAGCTAATAATAGCCACACATAATACTTCACCACGCAGTTAGGGCGACTGCGAAACTTTCGTACCAAAAGGGAGGTAGCGCACTTAACACTGAATTGCTGGCCCAGCTTTCGTTAGCATTATTCCAAAAATTATCACATATGCTGGTTGATGCTGTTCGCTGGCATGTTACAACTGAGGCGGAAGTTCACAACTAACTTCACAAGTTACTGACGACCAACATAACCTCAACCAAAGCTACCACTTACACTCTGGTTACTATCAATTCAGGCATTTAAGTGTACCGACTGTTCTGTATTTCAATTGCCGCTACATCTCAAATATTTTTTTGCGTCTGTAGTGGCATCTGCGAAGCAGTTTCAGCATTTATTAATCTCTGTGTTTAGAAGATAATGATAACAGAATATAAAGCACTTCGTCGTCAGGCCACAAGTGGCCCATCGGGACCATCCGACCGCCGTGTCATCCTCAGTTGAGGATGCGGATAGGAGGGGCGTGTGATCAGCACACCGCTCTCCCGATCGTTACGATGGTTTTCTTTGACTGGAGCCGCTACTATTCGGTCGAGCAGCTCCTCAATTGGCATCACGAGGCTGAGTGCACCCGAAAATGGCAGCAGCGCATGGCGGCTCGGATGGTCACACATCCAAGTGCCGGCCATGCCCAACAGCGCTTAACTTCGGTGATCTGACGGGAACCGGTGTATCCACTGCGGCAAGGTCGTTGCCCTAACAGGATATGCTTAACTAAATATGGAATTTACATACATCTGTCACACAGGCTACCTGATAAAATCTGAAATATACGAGTAGTTCATCAGAGAGCAGACAGCATGATCCAGGGTAAATTATTTTCATTTGTCATCAAAAATCTCCATCAGAACAGAGATTCATTGCCCCTGTTGTTACAGCTAAGGTGAACGTAAGCTAAAGTCATATTAATCCGAGGATTGTTCTGAACATCACAGTCCTTCACTAGGCATGGCACTCTGCGAGATGGTATGCCGTTGCCTTCCTCCGACCTCTGAACGGACGTGTCCAGTCTCCTACCCGGTTGACTGCAGTTTGACGTGTGTTCCAAATCATGGTGAAATTCGACATTTTGCACACCGACAAATACTGATAGAGGTAAAAGAAGTAATAACGGACAGACAAAAATCCTAGGAGTTAGTGCGGATTGAAACCGGCCTCTTTGGGTTTGAAACCTAGCAGTTTACCACTTTTTTTTTTTTTTTTAAAAAATCTCATTTGTTCTATATTGTTCGCTGACTTTGATCCTAGCGGATGTCTGATGACACTCGTTCAGCTTGTTCGTTGATCCGTTCACTCAGTTTTTTATTACAGAGGGCAGCTAAATCCTCTGACCGAACACACTGAGCTACCGTGCCAGCATCCGCTGAGTCACCGAGTCACACTGAACATAAGCAACGGAACTGATCTGGTCTCCACCGTCATTTTAAAATTTTGATCAGTATAATGGATACCCATTCGCAACAGTTCACGTACGAGGAAATATAGTGTGCTCTTCATTTTTAATAAATGGAAATACATAATTTGTACCTATTCACTCCATTACCCTCTGATCCAATAAATTTAACCTCTCTCTCTCACCACTCTGACCTTTCATTGCTTTGAAAATTTCCTGTCAAGCCTATTTATTCTTCGGCATTTCCGCTGCGGACCTTTTTGTGTTGGCAGAAGAGCCAACACCGTGTTATGAGTGGAGGCCGAAATGCACGCGTTTTAGCTCACGCAGGCTGGCGTGAGGAGGGAAGAACTATACTGACGTGAGGTCTGGAACATGACAAGGACTTATAATTCAGAGAGCGGACGTAATTAGTTTGATACTTAACTTTAATCCATTAATGATGAACGTCGCTCTTGACGGTACATGATTCACAATATTCCACGTTTAGAATACATTCTTGAGGTAATTATAGTAACTGAATATGGCGCCTTGCTAGGTCGTAGCAAATGTCGTAGCTGAAGGCTATGCTAAACTGTCGTCTCTGTTAATGAGAGTGTATGTAGACAGCGAACCATCGCTAGCAAAGTCGGCTGTACAACTGGGGCGAGTGCTAGGGAGTCTCTCTAGACTAGACCTTCCGTGTGGCCGCGCTCGGTCTGCAATCACTGATAGTGGCGACACGCGGGTCCGACGTCTACTAATGGACCGCGGCCGATTTAAAGGCTACCACCTAGACCTCTTGGTTCCCAGAAGCATCTGCGTGTGGTATGTATATTCTTCTAGCAACAGCACTCCATCACTCAATCAACTCATATCAACAACAGAAGTAGACAAGACACCAGACGAAAGCTCTACTGTGTGTACTGCTAGCGCTGATGCGGAGACGATGCGATCTTCCCTCGATAGTTCGGTAGAAGACCGACGACCAGCGGGCAGCAGCCAATCAGAAAGGATCGCGACAGACTTCAGCCGACTTCCGCACGGGACAGAATCATGGTAGACTGTATTCCTGTCCGGTGCGAACAAGCATCTACAAGCGACCACGAGATGGTACTGTAGAGACCTGACACTTCCACTGACATTTTTTGATACCCTAAATCAACCTTGTAACGGGTAAACAAAGGCATTCAAACGGAACTGGGGCGCATACAAAATATTTCATACAAAACAGCATATTACAACTGTGGAAAAGTGGATGGGACCAATGAGACACAGGCAGGAGGACGTATAAGTTACTCCATAACATCAGGGAGAGACTAAACATGAGAAGTGTTTACCTGCCGAACGGACTGACACATCATCTCACAGGTCAAGACTCATACGCTACGAACCTGTACAAAATGGAAAGTCATATTTCGTATCGGGATGGAAATAGTTTGCAAACAGACTCAGATTGTTCTCTGAGAGGACAAAGATTGCTTGTTAATGTGTGGATCCGTCCAGAGAAAGCTAGTGACCCTGGCAAACACATTCCAACAACGTTAATGTACTTTCTTCCTATTTTTCGTAGCTGATCGGTCTAAGGCGCTGCAGTCATGGACTGTACGGCTGGTCCCGGCGGAGGTTCGAGTCCTCCCTCGGGCATGGCTGTGTCTGTTTGTCCTTAGGATAATTTAGGTTAAATAGTGTGTAAGCTTAGGGACTGATGGCCTTAGTAGTTAAGTCCCATAAGATTTCACACACATTTTTGAACCTATTTTTCGCCGGGAGGAATCCATTACGGAAAGGGCTTTACTCTTCCCTCCCACCATCCTCGTTAGGAAGTAGATTTTGAGTGAACAGAGATACCGTGGGAGGATATTGTAACGCGAAATAATGAATGCTAAATTATGAATTATTAGCACAGCAAGCAACTGGGAATAGCAAGAAGTTTCAAAAAATAAAAGATTCTTGCTACAAGAGAAAGCTATTTCTTATATATATTACATAATATACCAGTCTTTTGCATCAAAGGGAATTGGCCCGACTTCTGATGAAGTCGATGGGCAATGAATCCACAGTAGTAGGGCGTTTTTTATATAAAATTAAATAAGCAAATTAATTAGTTGATCAATTAATTACCAGTACTCCCTGATGACGTCATGGGTTTCACCCAGCCGGCACTTGGGTCTGTTTCCCCACGATCCCCCCATCCACCACACCCCTAGAAATGCTGGAAAACTCATTCTACGTTGAGCTATCAGACTGTGAGCACTAGAGAGTTGCTCCAACAAGTCTAGCCAAGAGTAAAATATGGGAACGGTGGGTAATAGTGATAGGATAGCAAGCTATCACTGAAGCATAGGTGAGTAGCCTCCTACCGTTTCACAAGTGAATAACTACGGGGAGGAACATAGGGATGGTTAACAATATTAGAACAGTGACCCATTGTCCCAATAGGCCAGTAATTGCCTGCGACTACATACAGGACTCCTGCAGCACTATCATTTGAGAATGAAACGCACTTATACCTATTTATGAATCGCAAGTCACATCATAGCCAACAGAAACATGGGAAATATATTGTATAATATTTTTATAAATGTACTTACTCCCCATTACGTAACCTGAACACAGCACCTCAGAACGAAGAAAACTGACCAGTCACCTCCAGTCTTGTTCAGTGGCGTCTACTGTGTGTATTGTGTTCCTGAAGAGCCGTCTTCCCAAGAAACCACCACTCGCAATTGCATTAAGCCTCGACACCCTAATGACCAACCATAGTGCTGTCAATGGCGCAATGTGGCGTGACTCTGACTAACTGCTGTTCCAGTCATTACATAGACTCCTCAGTTTAAAAAATCCGAAAGTGGGATGACTATACATGCGCTTTCCATCGCTAAAGTATTGTTACTTGTAAAAATCCCGGCATAGGTTATATTTCCTCTATTCTCTCATGAGGTAGAAAGATATCTTTTAATGTCAGATTAATATCTGCTATGTCCTGCTTCACAGGACTATGATACTAAACTCATTTTTGGTTCACGACAGAGAGAGCTTAGATCATTCTCTAACTCACTTTCGAACTCTCTTAAAATAAACAAATGCCTCCTCACGTATGATATCTGTCAAGACAAAAGCACAGAGACATTGTAAATATCAGGTTCATACTATGTACGACTTTATAAATTCAGTAGCCCGCATCTCGTGGTCGTGCGGTAGCGTTCTCGCTTCCCACGCCCGGGTTCCCGGGTTCGATTCCCGGCGGGGTCAGGGATTTTCTCTGCCTCGTGATGGCTGGGTGTTGTGTGCTGTCCTTAGGTTAGTTAGGTTTAAGTAGTTTTAAGTTCTAGGGGACTGATGACCATAGATGTTAAGTCCCATAGTGCTCAGAGCCATTTGAACCATTTTTATAAATTCAGTAAGTTAGCTAATATCATTACGATGCCCATCTCTCTCTCTGTGTAGGTGGGAGATTGAAATTTCGTTAAAAGATTTTACTGTGACGTAAAAACGCCCGATTACCACTCCAACTCTCGAATCATCTCCATGGTACTCTCAAATTTGATTCCATCTACCCGTTGGCTTGTCCCTGATACCACATTGATAGGCTAATTAATTAAATTGATCATGAGAGTCCCTTTGCATGGTGAGTAATTTTTTCCTGCAGTCGGATTACATTCGCCAGGTAACCGTTACAGACGCTTCCATGCCGTCTCTCCCACAGGCTAGGTTGTCACATTCAGACTAAATGTCTCAGAAAGTTTCTGTTTGAGAGAGGGCTGAAGGGAAGCATTGTTCAACATCCTGGTATTTACCCCAGCGACATTTAATCGCCCAGTCCTTCTGAGAAGGGTGGGACGAATTTTGCAAGTCGGGAATCGTTAACAGCTATCAGGCATGGCAAGTGGTGGGTTGCCCGCCCAGAGTGGTATAGCCCTGAAATGTGGCCGGTACGGTGGAGGCTGTCCAGATGCCCTCCATGATGGAGGTGTTGAGGGGGGTGGAGAAGAGAGTGAAACATCCTACTGCCCCCATAGGCTGAGAGGTCTCAGCAGGATTAGTTAGAGGGCAATATACCAGAATTCTAAGATATTTACTTACAGCAGCATGACAAGGCAACCGAGAGATCGAACGCAACAACGCTGGATGTCTTCAGCTATTATCACACATTATCAGCGGTTATCACACATTTTCCTATCGATTTCAACCCCTTTTACATTATCTTCGACAATGCTACAGCTCTACAAATAGCGAAATACTCTTCGGAAAACGGTTCTGCAGCAGGTGTAAGCACATTTAAATTCATCCTGCTGAAGAGCATGACGTCTTCGATGTAATTTATATTACCAGTATTTGTAACAATACTGTCTAGAGTCCTCAGTAATAGCAGCCATCTAAGGCATCCTACTGAGTCTATCACAAATCCTTTAATAACATTAATTTATAGTGTCAACATCCACAGTGGGGGCAGATGACCAAGTACACTATTTTGTAAGCTATAAGTCTGCTGTATGGAGAGAGACAATCCTTCCTGAGTATCAGTCTTATGTACGTGATAAAACAGCACATAAGTCAGGTGGTGTATTATAGTACTGTGTTCAAATGCAAGCAGTCACTTCCAAATGTATATTCCACAGTTGAAGTTCATTTGCTCTGTCTTCTGTATTAACAGTATTACATTCCACAGGGCTAATAATTCGAAAAACTGTACGGCTCTAGCATTATAGCGCACATCCACGTAGCCCTTGGAATACGTTTGTGTTCCACGAACATTTCTCTCGCTCCGATACCTTCTCGATGTGGATGCTAAACACTCGAGCAATCTTTCAGAATTGTTAGCGCATGAGATTTATGTAAAATGGTTCAATATCCCTTTCTAAGGCTCTGCCAGAAGTTTGTTAGGTACGGCGAATACGGTGTGTACATTTACTTGACAGTTGTCCTGTTTACAGAGTTAGTGCAGTATGATGTGTAATTTCAGATACCAAACACCGCTGCTATGCATTTTTCTGTTTCCCCATAAGATGCATTTACCATTGCTGGCGACCATTTTATAGTAATGATGCGAGCATATCATAGTTCCTGAACCATAGTTGGATATGAGCACTGGTCGCTGTGCACGCCTAGAAAGCTATATTATGTGTGTACCACAATGTATCTATGTTTTTCTTTGGTGTGGAGGGAAGTTGTTTTGTCAGCTTAAAATTTGTCACCATAGTGAGTGGAATGGAAAATTTCCGGGGTAGATGTATGTGAGGTGTTGGACATACACTCCCTGCATTAGAGCGTTAAGGGCGCTACACTCCACGTGACTAGTATTTTGATAACCACATGGCTTTAACATTATAGCGTGTTTAAGTGCAGAACTATGTAGCTTTAAGGGTCCATGTGTTTATGTTCTACAAACATTTCTGTCGTGCCAATACCTTCTTGTACTGATCCCAGAAACTAGAAAAATATTTCAGAATTGATAGCACAGTTGATTTTCATAAAATGATTTAAACTCCATCTATCTTGACCTCCCTCATGTGTAAACCACGTGTTTCTTCTTAACCCCCTGTTATTTCACGACAACACTCTCATGTCTACTATACACCAATAAGGGGAGCTAACTTCCTCGACATGCATGCGTCTGGAGAGTTCTTGTGAATTTTGATAGGTGCCATCAGTAAGGTTGGTGTGGAACAATATTCGCTGAACAGCAGTTATCGACTCAGCATGCTCTGTTCCTTTACGAGGCATGGAATATGGTGGACATGGTACGCTCCTACTTCTCATCAGTTGCAAATTAAATCTGTGACGGTATTGCAGGGAGGGTCGGTAAAAGACAACGTGGGAGGTTTTTAAATCTCCAAATTTATCCTATGAATGGTGGAATACTTTGTGACTCTCTTCCACATAGGGAATGATGGCCAATTGTAATAGCAAATTCCATACTATGATCAAAGTGCTAGAAATATGTAGGTAACCTAACTGCAGCAATGTAGGATGTTTGCTGGTATGCTATGGTGCACATGTTCAAGAATTAACTGTGGATGGATGTACTGCACAGTCTCTTGTCTAGATTCACAGTCTGGTGTACAGTACTCACGAAGTAGTGGAGCGGCGGTTTAGCAATGATACAGAAATTGGGAAGTATGCTGCCATGTCATTGGTTGGCATTGAAATTACGTAAAGCTGGTAAAATTGTTAAAATTAATCGCATTGCCATCTGTAGTGTCATTACAGTACGTCGTTCCATATCAATAGTGTCTTTTCCATCTCATCCATCCATAGGTACACTGTTGATTACCACATAATAAATGACTGACACGACTTGTTTGAGGTGGAGAGAGTTGCAGAAGTCATACCTGTGGATGGCTGTTTGGAAACGCTCCACAATGCCGCAAACGCTTCCAGTTTCCATACATTGCGATGTCTTCCACATTTTTGTTAATAAGAAACACTACTTCTGTCCTTTGTTTCAACCATCCTCTGTGTTGTGGGATAGTGTGGTTTACACCATGCGATGCCCAGCTTTCTGTGAGAGCCAATGGATTGAAATGTGTTAATTTCGGCTTAGCAGCTGATACAGACATGGAAGTCGTAGTATGAAAACAAAATATGTGGCTATGTACACAGCTGTAGTCATACACTGCTCCGATGTATTACAGCAAAAAACAATGGATCAAACTGCTCATGAAACAACAGCACAATACCTCTCTCCTTGTGACTCATGGTTGGTTCAAATGGTTCAAATGGCTCTGAGTACTAGGGGGCTTAACATCTGAGGTCATCAGTCCCCTAGAACTTAGAACTACTTAAACCTAACTAACCTAAGGACATCACACACATCCATGGCCGAGGCAGGATTCGAGCCTGCGACCGTAGCAGTCCCACGGTCCCGGACTGCAGCGCCTAGAACCGTACGGCCACCGCGGCCGGCGACTCATTGTTGATATGGTCTTCCACCATTAGAGGAAGAACTTTACACAGGTCCATGGAACCTACTTTGACGACTAGTCGCGTGCTCTAGTGAATCAAAACGTCACATGTATTTATGGAATCAAGACATATGGTCAGTATCAACATGCATACGGTATTTCTCCCCCCCCCCCCCCCCCCCACACACACACACACACCATATACTGGAATAGAGGGGCATGGTTAAATCTTATTGTGTTAAGTACCAGGTGACATTACTGAAGTTTTTATTGTTTGTTGTGTGTTACAAATAAATAACGATGGGAAAGAGAGAGAGAGAGAGAGAGAGAGAGAGAGAGAGTCATTGAAGACACTGGTACCATTACACAGTCTTATTTCTAGCATGGTAATCACAGAAACACGATAAAGAAGATTAGGACATTTACAAGAGGGATATATATAGACTCATTCGATATCGATGAACTGCAGGTGTCAAGCTTCTAAATTTCTTTGTGCAACCCATTCATATTCTGCACGGTTATGAATCCTCTCCTGTACTCAAGTGTGCCAGTTTTCTCGTTGTGATAGCTCTCTACCTAGTCAGTGATGGGCTGAGGACTAGACAGCCCTCTAACTAATGGAACAGTGGTGTTGGAACATAATGGGATTTCATGATAATTAGTAAGTGTCTGTAACTGGATTGGGGACATCTCTTACTCGTCGATATCAGGTTGATTTAAATGCTATATGTCGAAGACTGGAGGATTTGTGAGAATATGGTAGGTAAGCGATATTCTGAAAAAAGGGGAGCTGAGAGGTGAGTTCTATGCCGTTTATTCTAAGTATTGTGGGCAAACGTATTACAATCTCTGTCATGTTTTGGTGCTTGCCATACGTGTTGCCTAAGTGCAGTGTGTATACAGTGTCGTCGTCCCGTGTTGCTCTCATTACTGTGAACGCCGTTTCCAATAGTCCTCTTCGTGGCGCCATTGTTTATGTCTTCGTCGAGTGTCATTTTACGTATATGCGGACTTCATGTAATTGTGCCCCGTGAAAGTACCCATTATTATGTATTTTAACTCCCATTGTTCCCCCTTCTCATGCGTAAACTTCATCTTTTATGCGTTTAACGTTTTATTCTATACAGTCTCTTGGCTGAAAAGTGCCGAATTGTGCTGCTGCCAGCCCATCCCTGCCCACGTGGGTCAGTTCTACCAGAATAAACCTGGTGTACTGGGACAGTGGGTCGCTGTTCTACTATTATCACCCATCCTCATGTTCATCCCAGCAGTTATTTACTTGCAGATCAGCAGGAGACTACTCCCATGTACTTCAGTGATAGCTTGAGGTCCTATTATTATTATCATCCGTGTTTCCCACATAGGGCTGTCGGCTAGACTGGCTGGAGCAACTCCATAGTGCTAGACTAATAGCGAAAGTATTCTCTCTACAAGCGACAATTACTGAGGAAACTGGACAGAGCTACGATATAGTGCTAGATCAATGACACAACTACCCATGCCCAACTCAAACTACTTAAATAAAAAGTACTCTGCACTCTGTACAAAATAAAGACTTACATCTGTCCTGTCTGCCAGCTGAGCGCAGGCTGAAGCTCCCAAACAATTGGAGGAGGAGAGGGAGAGGGAGAGCGGGAGTGGGGATGATCAAGAGCGTCTTCTGGTTGCGGTGTTGTGAACTAGACCAATTGATCTCTGAAACTCAGTGTGAATAAACATAATTGACAATTAATTAATTTGGTTGGTTGGTTAATTTGGGGGAGGGGCCAAACAATGATGTCATCGTCCCATCATGGATAGGATGGGAAAGGAAGTTGGCCTAGCCATTTCAAAGTAACTGTTGTGTACATAGTTCCGCATAGTCAGTGCGTACACAACTTTCCCACTAGAGCGCGCCCCGCTAAGCGCAACAGCGCAGGCGCAGCGCTCGTCCGTCTCCGCTCTACGAGATGGCGCTGTCTTAGAGACAGACCAAATTCTGCTTCCGCCGATCCGCTTACTAATATGTAACGCAGCCAATGAGATTTCTGCTAACGTAGAAACTTTTCTCCTCGCGGATCACACTCGCGCAGTGATACATGAACGCGCAAGTTATTATAACGAGTGTACAGACATCCGATTAGTCAATCTGCATTTGTCTGCATCAGTCTGTACCAGTCTGCATTTGTCTGCAACAGTCTGTACAAGTTCTACCTTTGTCTGTACTAGTCTACAGTCAAGTTTCAGTTTGCACCCAATAAGATTACCATATTCCTGTACATAGCCATGAAGATAAATGTATACACACTTTTGTCACGTATCAGAGATATATGTGAGAATAAGATTAACGTACCACTACCGAAGGAACTTCAGATTGTCAATTGTAAATAGCATCCAGAACCAATTGGTCACCGTTAATCTGCTACTCTAAGCGTGCAAGTGGCATTTCTATCGTCCGACCTAACGGCAGAAGATAAACACGCCACGGTAAGACCACGAGACAGATTGCTGACACTCGCCTACTTCGTTAGAGCGACAAGTCAAATAATCTGATGGTGTGCGTACTGAAGGTCTTACAGTATGCACACCACAGCAACCATCCTGGCTTTTGTCTCAGGCGATTTAGGGAAATCACCAAAACCTAAATCAGGACTGCCAGGTACAAGTTTTAACTGTAGTCTTCCCAAATCCAAGTCCAGTGTGGTATCCACTGTGTCATCTCCCTCAGTAGTAATTAAATTGCAGAATTAATTTGGTATCAATTGGATATGCAGCGTGGCCTATTGCTATCCACCACCTTCAGTAGGAATGCACAATTACGTGCAATCACCTGTGGAAAGTTCAAAGTAGTGAGCAATGAGGATATGGACAGGGCCTGCAGATCAGTGATGCTAGGTGGGAATGTGTATCGGCTGGGAGGTGTGCCAAGATATGCGACGCAGCTGCAATAAATACTGTGCCCAAGTGGCTCAACGGTTAACGCAGCTGCCTAAGCAAGTCTTCTTTTGCAGTGGTGAGCCGAGCACACCTTGTTTGCGTTTCGCCTGTTGTGCCGCTTGGGAGCGAGCGCCCTTTTGTTCACTTCCTCGTAGCGCCTTCTTTTGTATCCGAATTCACCGATCATCATGGAGTTTTCCTATCGAAGCCATGATTAATTCCTTTACTTCATCTACTTCGTGACCATCATTCCTGATATGAAGTTTCTCGCTGTTCTCATTTCTGTTACTTCTCATTACTTTCTTCCTTCTTCGATTTTCTCTCAATCCATATTCTGTACTCATCAGACTGCCCATTCCATTCAGCAGATCATGTAATTCTTCTTCATTTTCACTCGCGTAGCAATGTCTTCAGTGAATCATGTCATTGTTGTCCTTTCACCTTGAATTTTAATTCCACTCCTCAACCTTCCCATTATTGCTTGTTTGACGTACAGACTGAACAGTAGGGGCGAAAGACTACATCCCTGTTTTACACCATTTTTTAATCCGAGAATTTCGTTCTTGGTAGTCCACTCTTATTAGTCCCTCTTGGCTCTTGTACATACTGTATATTACCGTCTCTCCCTATAGTTCACCCCTATTTTTCTCAGAATTTCGAACATCTTGCACCATTTTACATTGTCGAACGCTTTCTCGAGGTCAGCAAATCCCGTGAACGTGTCTTGATTTTTCTTTAGTCTTGCTTTCATTATCAACCGCAATGTCAGAATTGCCTCTCTCGTGCCTTTGCCTTTCCTAAACCCAATCTGACCGTCATCTAACATATCCTCAATTTTCTTTCCCATTCTTCTGCATATTATTCTTGTCAGAAAATTGGATGTATGAGCTGTAAAGCTGATTGTGCGACAGTTCTCGCATTTGTCAGCCCTTGCTGTCTTCGGAATTGTGTAGATGATATTTTCCCCGAAAGTCAGATGGTATATAGCCAGACTCATACCCACAAATACCCACCAACGTGAATAGTCATTTTGTTGGCACTTCCCCCAATGGTTTTAGAAATTCTGATGAAATGTTATCTATCCCCTCTGCCTTATTTGATTTTAAGTCCTCCAAAGCTCTCTTAAATTCTGATTCTAATACTATATTCCCTATTTCTTCTAAATCAACTCCTGTTTCTTCTTCTATCACATGAGACAAATCTTCCTCCTCATAGAGGCCATCAGTGTACTCCTTCCACCTCTCCACTCTCTGCTCTACATTTAACAATGAAATTCCGGTTGCATTCCTGCTTTTAATTTCACCGAAGGTTGTTTTGACTTTCCTATATGCTGAGTCTTTCCTACTATCATTACTTTTTCAGTTTCTTCACAATTTCTGTGCAGTCATTTCGTATTAGCTTCCCTGCAATTTCTATTTATTTCATTCCTCAGCGTCTTGTGTTTCTGTATTCCTGAATACATTGAACATTTTTGTATTTCCTTCTTTCATCGATCAACTGAAGTATTTCTTCTATTACATTTGGTTTCTTCGCAGTTATTTTCTATGGAGCTGTGTTTTTCTTCCCAACTCCTGTGACTGTCCTTTTTTGGAGGTGTCCATTCCTCTTCAACTGTACTGCCCGCTGAGCTATTCCTTATTTTTGTATCTATAGCCTTAGAAAACTTCAAGCGTATCTCGTCATTCCTTAATACTTCCATAACCCACTTATTTGCGTATTGATTCTTCCTGACTAGCCTATTAAACTTCAGCCTACTCTTCATCACTAATATATTGTAATCTGAGTGTGTATCTGATCCTTACAATCCAGTATATGATTTTGGGATCTCTGCCTGACCATGAGGTAAACTAACTAAAAATCTTTCCGTATCACCCGGCCTTTTCCAAATATACCTCTTCCTCCTGTGATTCTTGCAGAGCGTATTCGCTATTACTAGCTGAAATTTATAACGGAACTTAATTAGTTTTTCTCCTCTCTCGTTCCTTGTCCCTAGTCCATATGGCTCTGAGCACTGTGGGACTTAACATCTGAGGTCATCAGTCCCCTAGAACTTAGAACTACTTAAGCCTAACTAACCTAAGGACATCACACACATCCATGCCCGAGGCAGACTGAAGCACCTAGAACCGCTCGGCCACCGCGGCCGGATCTCCTGTAACTTTTTCTTCTATTCCTACCCCTGCAACTGCATCCCAGTCCCCCATGACCATTAGATTTTAATTTCCCTTTATGTATTCTATTACGCTTTCAGTATCCTCATATATTTTCTCTCCCTCTTCACCTTCAGCTTGCGACCTCGGCATGTACACCTGAACTATCGTTATCGATGTTTGTTTGCTGTATATTCTGGTAAGAACAGCTTTATCACTGTATTGTTCACAGTAACACTCTCCCTGCCCTACATACCTATTCATAATGAAGCCTACTCCCGTTATACCATTTTCTGCAGCTGTTAATATTACCCTATACTCATCTGATCAGAATTCCTTCTTTTTCACTGACCACCACTATACCTAGATTGAACCTTTTCATCTCCCTTTTCAGATTTTATAGTTTCTCTACTATGTTTAAACTTCTGACATTTCACGCCCTGACTCGTAGGATGTTCTCCTTTCGTTCGTTATTCAATTTTTTTTCTCATGGTCACCTCCCCCTTGACAGTCCCTTCCTGGAAATCCGAATGGGGAACTATTCCGGACTCTTTTGCAAATGTAGAGATCATCAAGACACTTTTCCAATCACAGGGCACTTTTCCTCTGGATACACGATACGTGTATTTAATGCAGTGGTTTCGGTTGCCTTCCGCATCCTCATGCCGTTTATCATTGCCTTTTCTTACGCATTTAGTGGCAATTTCCCACCCAAGGGACAAGAGAGTGCCTGAAACTCTGTCAGCTCCTACGCCCTCGTTGGCAGAATGAGGGAGACTTCTTATGCCGGAAGCCTTCGGCCACCCATGCTAATAATTAATCAAAATTTAAGCGATGGCGGTTTCGGATTCGGGACCGAAGACGGTTTGATAATGAATTATAGACCCTACCTCTGGACCATTAACGCGAAATTTCGCCCTGTTGTCTTAACGGATAGGTTCGTGGTACGCCTCACGTTTATATCTGAGGCTATTTCAAGCAATGTTACTTTTCTGTTAGCACTTAGAATCGCCGCTGCTCTCTGTCGTTACGAGAATGTCGTCGCCCATTGCGTTGTAAGTGGTGAGTGGTTCAGACGGTTCAAATGGATCTGAGCACTATGGGACTTACATCTGAGGTCATCAGTCCCCTACAACTTAGAACTACTTAAACCTAACTAACCTGTGGACATCACACACAACCGTGCCCGAAGCAGGATTCGAACCTGCGACCGTAAGCAGGCGCGCGGTTCCGGACTGAAGCGCCTAGAAGCGCTCGACCACAGCGGCCGGCGTGGTGAGTGATAACGCCTGAAATTTGGTATTCTCGACTCACTGTTGACACTGTGGGTCTCTGAATATTGAATTCCATAACGATTTCTGAAATGGAATGTTGTATGCGTCTAGCTCTACCTACCATTCCGCGTTTAAAGTCTGTTAATTCGCATCGTGCCGCCATAATTAAGTCGGAAACCCTTTTACATGGGAGTCCAAACGACAGCTCCGCCAGCGCATTGCTCTTTTATACCTGGCGTACGTAGTAGTGCTGCTATCAGTATATGTGCGTTTCGCTCTCCCATGACTTTGGTCAATTCAGTGTATTTCAGTTGAAGAAAGGAGAAACGAAGCTGGTTTCCTGCATACCATATTACTAAAAAATCGTCAGCGAAAATATGCCTAATTACGTAGTTTTTTCTATCTCTGCAAGGCTGTGTATACAAGTTTGTTGAACTGCAGAGAAAAAAATCTGAGGAAATTTGCATCATATTCGGTGAGTAAGCAAAAACAGTCTGTGTAAATAGCTGAACATTGTAGTATCCTGAAAGATGTACGGTAGAGAGCACCAGAAAAAAAAATACTGCCGTGTCTGGTGTGAGACAAGCTACGCTGCAGCCCATGAGGAATCACTTCCGCCTATCTCCCCTCGAGTTCTGTACTTTTACAGCGCTTTTTTCTATTTTCCTTTCTGAGTGAGAGACTCCAAGGGCTATGGCCGAGTAACGTGAGACGCAATTACTTTTTTAGATAATACTGAGAGAAGCAACTAAGATACATTTCGAGTCTTACGCACTGCATTTAGGGAGGCGTAATAAAACTACGGAAAGGCTGTACCTAAACAGCTTCGAGGCAGACGCCGAGTTAAGTGTTTGATCCTTATCCGTGGAGGCAGCAGCTGTCTTCCTGACCAGAGGCGGGAACTTTGATAAGATTTACGAGTGTCTCTGCGGGCAGAAAACGCGTTCCTCTCCTTGATTTACGTGAGAAAGGGAGGGGAACTTCCAGCAGGACTCTATAGGAATACGTAAAGAAACGTATAAGAAACATAAATCGCAGGCAGTAAGTGAAAGCTATGTTTTCAGAGACAACAACCGCCAGCCAAGCGAACATGCTAAACGATTTTCTAAATTGATACAATCGGTACAGTTTTTAATGAATGTCACGAAAATGACACTATAACTTAACTATTGGCTTTATATTGTGATGTACAGTAGAAATTTAAATGGTGATCATTTTCAGGTTTATTTTTAAGAAGCTGGGCTTACGTGATTTACTGCAAGTTCATGGACGTAATGTCGGACTAGCAGTTTACGATATCTAAATAAGAAATAAACGCTAACTAAAGATATAAAAGTTGACACAGAGAATTAAAAACGCTGTAAGCTAGATGTGTAGAAATATCGCAAGCTGCATAACTTGAGCGTTTTAAGACTAATGTAAAGAAAAGCACACGTTCAGAACAGAGGAAGGATAAAGTATAAAGTAGCATGTGTGAGGTATTCCCATTGTCAAGGTATACAGGTGACAGTTATCTTCGTTGGGAAAAAAAAAAAAAAAAAAAAAAAAAAATAGAACGGGGTGGAGTGACCGAGCGGTTCTAGGCGCTATAGTCTGGAACAGCGCGACCACTACAGTCGCATGTTCGAATCCTGCCTCCGCATGGATGTGTGTGATGTCCTTAGGTTAGTTAGGTTTAAGTAAATCTAAGTTCTAGGGGACTGGTGACCTCAGAAGTTAAGTCCCATAGTGTTCAGAGCCATTTGAAAAAGAATATAGAAGCTTTAACGAAACGCACCCCTCCGACAGGTGTCAATACTACAGTTTTTCAGGGCGTAATTAGCGTCCTTCCGCCAAAGCTAAGTACTAGAGAGAGAGCCATTGCGATGAAACTGCAGGCATCACAAAGTAGACGAAGTACTTGGTGCGAGAGAAGGCACACGCAGCTCCCTCTTTGGCCTCATATGGGTTTATGGCAAAACTGATAGGCCTGTTCTACCACTGGAAGGTAACTGTATTTCTTCTTTACGGAAGTCAAGGATACACCCAAGTGATTCACTTTGATACAGATACTGGTCTTACTACTGTCCCATTTTCACTATATACGAAATGAAGTAACTGGTGCGTCGGGAATTCACAAGGAAACTATCAGTGAGAAGTGGAAGGGAGGTGCCCTATTTTTTTTGCAGATCGTTCCAGTTGTATCTTCAGTTAACTCGCACATGTCGTGGGGTAGACAAACTGCGGATACTTCAGCCAGTTAAATGCAGTACTTTAACGAGTACATTTAGCTCTAACAAAATAACAGGTGTATTTTCCCACCACTGTGTAAACGGCGTGGCCAGGAGAATCTAAAGGTGGGAGTGACTACGACGAGGTACAGCAGCTGTCGCCTGAAATTATTACAGGGAAGGATAACTTGAACGCCACCCATACAAGATTGTTCCAAACAATTCCTTGGTAACTAATCGCTAGGTTTTATAGTAGGGAACGGGAGGCAAGTGATAGTTTGAAGGCAGCGAAAACAAATAAGGAGATGGCACACACAGCTGGGTAGTCGAAGAAAGGTATCGGTTCCCGAGCATGTATACCAATGGCATGCGAACTGATAGGGAGAGGAGCGGTGAACGAACAGGCATCCGACCGACACAAAGGTAAAGTGATGGGCGTGCCAGACGAATGTATTGGATGAAAAATGCTGAAGCAACATAGTAATATAGCGCCTAACAAAAGAATTTTCTGTCAAGTTTGCAAAGGGCTCATTGGTTGCCCTCCCCAGAAATTGGAACTTGAATATGTTTCCAGTGCTGCGTTGCAGTATCAGTATGGCGAATATGCTATTGTATTTTGTTTATGCTGCTCTGAAGCGAATAAAGGTTCTTTCGTAAACATCACTGACCAAGAAGCTACCATCAGCCACATTTTTTGAATGAATAATTTATTTCGCCCTAACTAATTTCTGGCCTTAGGGCATCGCCAGGCATCAACTAGTATTTCACATGTTGTCCCAAAATGTAACAGAATATTCATGTTTTTCGTATTTGACAAAACTTTTACATTATACACAAGATCTTTATATGTCACTTACTTAGGGACAGGTTTTGCTTCATGCATCACAGCATAGGGATCAGCATCATTAGTAAGTGACGTGATGAAAATGACCTAGACCAAAGACAAGATGCCGGACACACGTGTTTACATCTGCCGTTACGTCAGCTAATGACTGGACTGACTGTACCAAAGACCAACAGATTACAATAACGCAATGCTTCTACAAATATAATATAAATTACAGGCAAAAATCTGCTTGACGTCTGGTCCGGGCGGAGGTTCGAGTCCTCCCTCGGGCATGGGTGTGTGTGTTTGTCCCTAGGATAATTTAGGTTACGTAGTGTGTAAGCTTAGGGACTGATAAACTTAGCAGTTAAGTCCCATAACATTTCACACACATTTGAACTTTTTTTTCTGCTTGATGTGAGATGCAGATAGACGTCCCTGCCGTCTTGTCTTCAGTGTAGCTAATGTATATGATGGAAAAGATTTAGTAAACAAGAAAATCATGAAAACGTTGTTATACTGTACAACAAGAATGTGGAAATTGTACGAGAAATCTGTAACGTTTATGTCTTATGCAATGTGTGATGTTTATGTCTAACAAAGAACAGTAATATGAAGTGATGTGCTGACTGCATACGTGATTACGTGTATCTCTATAATTACCTGACGTTGTGTTAAACAATACACAAATACAATGAACAAGTACAAAAGTAGTCCCTGTGCGTAAATCCATAAACTGTGTGAAATAAGTGTCTTACCTCGCATTTGTGTCGCCTTGGATAACGCGCTGTTCTGCTCTCAGCACTACTAAACTAACTACAGCTGCGAAAGTCAAAATGGAATATATTTGCCTGTGTGAGGTAACGGACGAGTTGTGCCACCCTGGAAATATTATGTGTTCTAAGTTGGGGCGCCCGCACAGGACGTTCGTCACAGCCGGGGCCCGTCAACAGACGCGTGGTGGCGAACGTTAGCCGGACGAGAGGGTAGCCGCAGCGCATGGTCCAGCCGCGTGGCTGGGAATTCCACTGTGACGAGGACGGTGCTTTGTGTCGATGAAGGAGATGTCTATGCCGGGGGTGCCAAAAATGGTGGACTTTATGAAACCTTAATGGCACACATTTCACAGTTCATATAGAAATTAATAGTAGCCAGATGAATCATGATACCTCAAAAAGAAACATGTACATTACCATTATTTGCACGACGATTCTCATGATGTGATCAGATTTTCAATATCTTTATTAGTTTAAAGTTTAGTATCTAACGATGTATTATACACCCAGCAACGAATTTCCAAAATCAGAACGGTTCTTCAGATTTTTGTCCATCGATGTGTCTTTAGAAAGCTATTAGTGTAAACCTAAATTGTTATCAATTACACGCATGTAAATTGAGTAGTACATCAGTTATTGGAGGTCAAAGTGGCCGATTACTATCGATCGCGTCAGGCCGTAAGTAGGCTACTCCAAAGTTACACGAGAAAACGGTAGCAGCATGTTTATAAATAGATTTATTCATCTATGTCTTTGTTTATGTCCCATATACACTATTCATGAAGAAATCGGTTAAATATTTACTGTGTTTTAGAAAGCACAGAGACATTAGGCTATTGGCCTAACTTTTGTTCTATTCCTTTGATAGACTACTGACTATTAAAATTGCTACACCACGAAGATGACGTTCTACAGATGCGAAATTTAACCGACAGGAAGAAGATGCTGTCATATGCAAATGATTAGCTTTTCAGAGCATTCACACAAGGTTGACGCCGGTGAAGACACCTACAACGTGCTGACATGAGGAAAGTTTCCAACCGATTTCTCATACACAAACAGCAATTGACCGGCGTTGTGTGGTGAAACGTTGTTGTGATGCCTCGCGTAAGGAGGAGAAATGCGTACCATCACGTTTCCGAGTTTGATAAAGGTCGGATTGTAGCCTATCGCGATTGCGGTTTATCGTATCACGACATTGCTGCTCGCGTTGGTCGAGATCTAATGACTGTTAGCAGAATATGGAATCGGTGGGTTCAGGACGGTAATACGGAACGCCGTGCTGGATCCCAACGGCCTCGTATCACTAGCGGTCGAGATGACAGGCATCTTATACGCATGGCTGTAACGGATCGTGCAGTCACGTCTCGATCCCTGAGTCAACAGATGGGGGCGTTTGCAAGACAACAACCATCTGCACGAACAGTTCGACGACGTTTGCAGCAGCATGGACAATCAGCTCGGAGACCATGGCTGCGGTTACCCTTGACTCTGCATCACAGACAGGAGCGCCTGCGATGGTGTACTTAACGACGAACCTGGGTGCACAATGGCAAAACGTCATTTTTTCTGATGAATCCAGGTTCTGTTTACAGCGTCATGATGGTCGCATCCGTGTTTGGCGACATCGCGGTGAACGCACATTGGAAGCATGTACTCGTCATCGCCATACTGGCGTATCAGCCGGCGTGATGATAGGAGGTGCCATTGGTTACACGTCTCGGTCGCCTCTTGTTCGAATTGACGGCACTTTGCATAGTGGACATTACTTTTCAGATGTGTTACGATCTGTGGCTCTACCCTTCATTCGATCCCTGCGAAACCCTACATTTCAGCAGGATAATGCACGACCGCATGTTGCAGGTCCTGTACGGGCCTTTCTGGACACGGAAAATGTCCGACTGATGCCCTGGCCAGCTCATTCTCCAGATCTCTCACCAATTGAAAATGTCTGGTCAATGCTGGCCGAGCAACTGGCTCGTCACAATACGCCAGTCACTACTCCTGATGAACTGTGGTATCGTGTTGAAGCTGCATGGGCATCTGTACCTGTTCACGCCTCTGTCTGACTCAATGGCCAGGCGTATCAAGGCCGTTATTACGGCCAGAGGTGGTTGTTCTGGGTACTGATTTCTCAGGATCTATGCACCCAAATTGCGTGAAAGCGTTATCACATGTCAGTTCTAGCAGAATATATTTGTCCAATGAATACCCGTTTATCATCTTAATTTGTTCTTGGTGTAGCAATTTTAATGGCCAGTAGTGTATATGTTTATTTAATTTGTTTATATATCTAATAATGTGTGTTAGAGCGTGTTTATGGTTCAGCCATAGGAACATTTATTTAATTTATAGTTATTTAACTATAACTCCAGTATTTCGTGTGCTAAAGTATGTTTGTGAGTGTACGTTAGCTTGGAGACATGGAGGGAGAGCTCTAGCCAATCACGACGCTCGTTAATAGTGAGATTGTAGCGTTTCGAGAGATGACAGGGGAGTTGGGGGCAGTGCGGCAGTTCTGGGGAGGACGGGACGGCACGGGACACGGCAGTGAGTGCTGGGCGCGGACAGTACAGCGCGGTGGGCGCACAGTCAAGGGAGAGACTTGGAGTGGAGCAGTTTGCGCGTGACGCGGCAGATAGAAATATTTTGTAGTGCCGACTTGTGCACTTGTGAGATTTCCGTGGCTCCTACAGTGAAGACGTAGTGTGCGTTCGGAAGTGAATATCTCGCGACCTGTGTTGTTGTTCATAACTAATTACGTGCTGTAGGAATCTATTATTTCCCTGTTATTCAACTTATATTTTATTTAATTGCTAGACCATCGACACCAATAAGTGTTTTGCAGAAATACACCGCATTCTCAAAAGTACTTCCACTATCGTACTTATCATTTACAGTCTTTAAGACAGTACCTGCAAATTTTATTTAATTGCAATCTTTCATTTATAAATTTTATGTTACATTCATAATTATCGATTGCCGAGTGATAGAAACCTTATACCACTCGATTAATGTGTGTACTCTTATCGTATACGGTAGACGTAGCAGTATTTGGCCTGTAATGTGGCAACTACATATCCCATCCCCTAGACAACGAAACCAGCCAAAACTTTTAATATTGCAACGCTGAGTCGGAGGGTGCGTAGTTATTTTGAAAGCCGGCAACTGAAACACATTTAGAATTTGTTTGGATAAAAACGACTTGGAACTGGGAGGCGCGACGCGACTGAGGAGAATCACTGAAATATCATACTTGAAAATCTTACTATATTGTGCAACTAACTTGCAATTGTTAAGCAATGTTACAAACATTACATTTACTCAAACAAATGATCTTTACAAAAAAAACTAAAATAAAAAAAACTTGGGGTTACATACAAAGCTAGTCTCATTCAAATTCGTTCTACAGCAGAGGCGTATAAATGCATGAATACTAATTACCTTATTGTAGATCGAGGCAACAATTTCTAGAAAGATTCTTCATCAAAATTTCGTAATAATATTTGCAACATTATCTTGATTAATTTTGCTTCAAATCGTATTTCTTCCATAAATCATCAGTACACAACAGTGAAGTTATTACACTGAATATATAATACTAAGCCACTGCCCACCCCAGAGCATCACAACAGACGCTGCGTGGTACTCCTCTTACTCCAGAGCATCACAACAGACACTGCGTGGTACTCCTCTTACTCCTGAGCAACACACTGGACTCGCATTCGGGAGGACGACGGTTCAATCCCGCGTCTGGCCATCCTGATTCAGGTTTTCCGTGATTTCCCTAAATCGCTCTAGGCAAATGCTGGGATGGTTCCTCTGAAAGGGCACGGCTGACTTCCTTCCCTGTCCTTCCATAATCCGATGAGACCGATGACCTCGCTGTTTGGTCTCTTCCCCCAAAAAACCAACCAACCAACCTGAGCAACAACTGCCCACTACTGCTCGACCTGACGTAAGGCCAGTATTACACTATCAAATTTCTTTGTCAAATATCTTTGTCCAATATCTTTGTCAAAGGTACTTGATGGTGTAACAGGGAACTTTGTCAAATGTCGTCCAATATTTGATCAAATCTAGGGCCTCGCTGTAGATGTGACATGTTACCACAAGGAGCGCTAGTATCGCTGCGGCATTGTGTCGTCTGTAGTGTTTTAATAAACATTGCCGGTAAATACAATTGGTGTGTGCCGACAACTACAAAATTAATAGAGATGTATGAATCTGATGAGGTGCTTTACAACGTGAGGCATGCTGAATACAAAAATAGATTAATAAGATTGGAGACCTGACCTGACCTAACCTAATCTGATCTAACCTAACGTAACCCTCTCCTGTAGCAAGGAATTGGAGTGTTACAGTGAGCCTCTCTTCTGCAGATGTAGCAGTTCTTAAATGAATATTGTGCTTTGTGATATGAGGATACACTTCATTGAGCACATACAGAAATGTATGCTCATCCATCCTTAAATAATTGATGTACGACTTGACGTCCTCCACTATAATCTCACGTAACAAGTTTTGTTGAAAGCTTTTATCGTGTCGTCGTAAAACCCATGGCTTCACCCAGGTATGTTTACTTTTTTTTCCCCCGCTTCTCTTCCGCATGTGCACAAAGTGCAATTGTGGTACATGTGGTAAATAAAAAGTTGTTATTGTCAGCTATCTCGAACTTCGACGAAAAATATGATGACAGTGTAATACCCCTTCTAGCGCTACGTCAAAGATCTTGTCAAATATATTTGACGGAATATTTGATCACATCTTTGATCAAATCTTTGACAAAGAAATTTGATAGTGTAATACCGCACTAAGCACCTTGTTACACATACTCTGCCTCAGCGATAGCTGCCTCGCAGCTTTCTTTCACATGTATGTCTTTGCAATCAATGTATCGCTTATGCCCTTGGATAATACATTAAAATTTACAATTTTCACTACATGTACCTATTTCAAATCGTCGATGCCGCCTGACGATGGGCCCAGGCCCAAATACAGAATTAAAGTATCACTTTTCCGGAACACCATAAATGCCTCCCATTGCCACGAAAAAGTGTGCAATTTGGCTCAACGGTGCAGACAGCATTCCTCTGTTATGGTGCAAATGCATGGCGCCCTGCGACGTAACCCTCGGACTCTTCGATTCTTCAGACGCCGAGGTGTCGACACACACCTGGTGCCAGCCACGCACCTCAGTTGAGCTCGTCACAAGTGCACCTGTCAGAAATTTCCAAACTAATTCAGCATCGCCGTTGCTCTACCGCTTGTGGGTCACAATCCCTTTATGGGGGCTTGCCTACCTTCAGGCGCCAGAGCAGCTGCGAGGTTGACTTGGTGTCGAAGTTTGTGACGGGCACATTTGTAACATGCTCAATGAAAGAGCGTGGTGGCACTGAGAGTATAATCCAATTGGTGCGTTTAAAGACAACCTTTGCCGTTTTAAACTCACACGTGTTAATGTTGCACTGTTCCATGATCACGCCAAAGATTCTACATCTACATCTACATCCATACTCCACAAGCCACCTGACGGTGTGTGGCGGAGGGTACCCTGAGTACCTCTATCGGTTCTCCCTTCTATTCCAGTCTCGTATTGTTCGTGGAAAGAAGGATTGTCGGTATGCTTCTGTGTGGGCTCTAGTCTCTCTGATTTTATCCTCATGGTCTCTTCGCGAGATATACGCAGGAGGGAGCAATATACTGCTTGACTCTTCGGTGAAGGTATGTTCTCGAAACTTTAACAAAAGCCCGTACCGAGCTACTGAGCGTCTCTCCTGCAGAATCTTCCTCTGGAGTTTATCTATCATCTCCGTAACGCTCTCGCGTTTACAAAATGATCCTGTAACGAAGCGTGCTGCTCTCAGTTGGATCTTCTCTATCTCTTCTATCAAACCTATCTGGTACGGATCCCACACTGCTGAGCAGTATTCAAGCAGTGGACGAACAAGCGTACTGTAACCTGTTTCCTTTGTTTTCGGATTGCATTTCCTTAGGATTCTTCCAATGAATCTCAGTCTGGCATCTGCTTTACCGACGATCAACTTTATATGACCATTCCATTTTAAATCACTCCTAATGCGTACTCCCAGATAATTTATGGAATTAACTGCTTCTAGTTGCTGACCTGCTATTTTGTAGCTAAATGATAAGCAATCTATCTTTCTATGTATTCGCAGCACACTACACTTGGCGCAAAAGAGGATGGTTGCATAAGCGAAAATAAACTTTGCTGCTTTTGATCGCTTTTAAAATTCGTCGAATGGTTTTAACTGTTCCTAGTGACTCCAGTCCAAAATCGAGTGCAAAATTTGTGGTCGCAGTGCACTCCACAGAGGTAAGATCATGTTAAATGTGGATGTAGGCCCGCAATGTCCTTAGAAAAGATTTGAATCGTCAGGGGCTCTCGGCAGTGTCAGAGGTTGTCAGAAACATCTTTATGTTGCTCATCACTTTTGCGAACTGCCTGTAAGCCCTAACCTTGGCTTCCACCTGTTCCGCTACCTCTTGCTTCATGGTTCCTATGTCAGCACTCACAATATTTACCTGCTTCATACATTGCTTTTGTTCCAACTCCAACTGTGAAACGTTTTCATCCAGCTTTTTCACACAGTTTATCTGCTTGTTTGCCTCCTTCTTAACATCAGTCATCTGATTAGTAATCTTCTCATGTTAATGCTCCGTTTCTTCCCTTTGTATATTGGCACTTACCGATTCTGCATCTATCCGCCTTCTGCATTCCTCCTCTGTCTTATGTATTTCATCTCTAAGTTCATCTGTCACTTGATTCAGCTTTTCTTCAGGAGTTTATCATCAAACCCTTTCAATTCTGCATTGAAATTTACCCGGACCCTTTTGATCTCCTCTACCAGTAACCTTTGAGTTTTATTACTGTGTTACATTTCTTTCATAATGTATTCATTGGATGTCTTAAGTTGCTAAATCTGTTTATTAGTTTCTTTATTAGATGCCTCAATTTTCTTAACATACACCAGAAGCTCTAGCAGTAGGTCATGCAAGTTTAAATTTTGAACTTGTTGTCCTTGTTTGGCTGCATTCGAATCTGAAATAAGATCTGCATTAGAATTCCCTACATCAACTACCATGGTAGCATCAGCAAAACTACAGTCTAGTGATGCCTCATTCTTTGACACCTCATTTTCACTATACAGTGATGCTGGTAAACCAGAGTAACTTAACACCCCATCATTTACGACTTCCATCTTTACCTTCTCTACATCTACTTCCTCAGGTTCAGATTTAAGTGACATCATGGTATCAGAATTACTTGACATGTCATAGTCATCTACCTTCAGCTTTATCCCCTTTACATTATGCTCCACATCTTCCTCATTCAACATCCTTGAGATACTGTCCATACTGACATCTGTTTCCCTGGCTACTTCTATAAAACAAATTGGTACCTTTCGTAACACTGATTTATCTGACAGAGCCTTTTCAATCATATGACAATAACACAACTCAGTAGCACCTATGTTGGCAATGCTGAAACTTAACACCATATTCCTTAATAAATAGTAAATGTACAGTAGCTGCATAAGCAGTCCTTTAAACGTTAATATGTTAAGCAATTATATTACAAGCAATCAAATTAAGATCTATTTGGGCGTGACGACAGCTATAAATAATTTTCCTTATGGGAAATAAAGATTTACATGCAACAATTCAGTCAAATTCAATCATATCCTTATTGCTGGGCACGCTACTGTTGTTAGTTTCGCTACGCAAGCAACGCGACACTTAAGCCTGCTATGTTGTGTGTCTGCCGCGCGTCGCTGTAGTGCTGTCAGCGCTGCTGCTATTCCGCGGGGCCAAGATGACGCGAAGCAATGCGGCGCGCAACGCTCCGATGTCTCCATCTCCACGCCTCGGTGCGAGACTACGCCGAACTGCTATGATCTCCGACGCTTAGTTCCGCCGTTAACGGAGATGCGCTTCTGAAACTTGCGATATTCTGTTGTCTCTGCGTCAACTCTTCCCTAGCGCCGCACTGCGAACGATGATTGAATTACATATCTTCCGTTATTTGCATCAGTGGTGGGGTTACAACACGGCCCACGCTGCACTGCTGTCTTGACTTCAAGTCTTCAGTGGTGCTGCAGTATGACCGATAATTGAACGGCTGCACCTTCACTTGTCAACATCCAGCTTCAGTCGGGGGTGGGGGTTCACGACGCGCAGTTGTTCACACGTCAGCTCACTGTGGTAATGCTGTATGCACTATTACCAACTGCCACGATTGACACTTATTCGACTAATGTTGTGGGAAGTTCATTGCCACTTCTCTGACCTCACGTTCTTTGCACCGCAGTGCCGTAATACTATCTTATGGTGGTAACACTGCGCATTCCCGTTTTTGTTCGTCACACACAAATGCACGTATGACATCACTATTAATTGAATATTAAATTAATTTTCAGTTACTGCGATCGGCACTCCTATCCGAAGACTACAAATCCTATAACACAGTCGACATGTAAGCGAATGGGAGAGGGTGGGGTTATAGTTCCGTCTGAGTTTGCTAATTTTAAACGGTAACTAACAAGGGGGACAGAGGAGTGCCAATTACCAAAATTCAGTTTATAACCTAGTATAATCCATTGATGTATTTTTTAACATTTGCGCTACAGAGGGCTGCACTGTTACACTCTTCACAAAATAACAAATATGTTTATACACTGATACATAGAGTAACACTATACCACAATACATTATCCCACAAAGCAATCCAGATGCGGCGTTCGTGGCAATATAGGTAATCCAACGTTCATTTACCAGCGCGGAAGAGATGCTCGAGGGCATCTAATCATGTTCTCGCGATTGCTCTCGTGGTTTTTGACTTCGCGAACCGCGGATTACGTCTCGTGAGGTACATGAATAACACCTTTACAGTCACAAAATTTACTTGTTCTCTTAGCCTGATTCCTTAACATCTTCACTCGAAACACACGGTTAGGAAACCACCACGTGACTCCTGTCTCTCGTTTTGGCACGAAAAAACAAAGAAGCGACCATAGCGATGTTATCATAATCGATATCAGCGCTACTCGATACATGCTTACATGCCGTCGTCGACTGCGTAACGTGTGGGAGTCAAGGCCGCAAGGAATGGGGTGATTTCATTGATGCCATTTATGCCATCCCTTGAGCCTTATTCGTGTCGATTCTGACCGGCGGTGTCACTGAAATGACTTTCTGGGCCAACCATAAGAAAGCCCTGTGATTCCAACGTTGCGTGTCGCAGAGGCATCAAAAAACGGAGTGAAGTGTGGGTAAGAGGGGCTGCAACGAACTTTTCACTGTGTGACACGTCTGCGGCGGCATTGTACAGAATTTTGTTGAGATTTGGTGCCCATGTGACAACATCAACCCACCTCAGGCGTCACATGAACTTCTATGCTGTGGCCTCTTTTGTACGTGTCGACGACACCTTGCTGCCTCAAGCGTCGCCGAAGCCGGCCGCCATGCTTTCGCACCTCAGGGAAAGGTTGCAGGAGTCTTCGAGCCACTTTCAAACTTCTGCGTCGCAATGCGAGACAATTAAGGGCTTTCGAAAAAGCGACCCTTTAACTTTGTAGAATAGTGTAGTTATGGTGAACTAAACCATTCATTCAGCAAGTGTGGCTCGTTGCAGTTTTTTCCTCAGTGACGTGTACGGTGTTCTCAAAGCTGCATTGATAAAAAAGTCGTCATTTTGTTTATTCTTTTCTATTCACGTGTTTCTTTCGCTTTAGTTTGCTTACTCTTTTCATTCTGTGAATTGGTTTTATATATTTTACTGTGTCCCAGCTCGGATAATTGAAAAATTATGCTCATATCACGGCTGAGACATACTAGTAAACTAACTGTCATGCCCAAAGGCGAAGAAACGACTCCGGAACAGTTATTCGAACGGGAACTAAACATCAGGACTCCATCAAAGTTGTGCTTTAACACATGTACTTACGCCAGAACATGTGCCTTTACAAGTACGACACAACGTGTGGTTCATGCACGATGGAGCTCCTGCACATTTCAGTCGAAGTGTTCGTACGCTTCTCAACAACAGATTCGGTGACCGATGGATTGGTAGAGGCGGACCAATTCCATGGCCTCCACGCTCTCCTGACCTCAACGCTCTTGACTTTCATTTATGGGGGCATTTGAAAGCTCTTGTCTACGCAACCCCGGTACCAAATGTAGAGACTCTTCGTGCTCGTATTGTGGACGGCTGTGATACAATAAGCCATTCTCCAGGGCTGCATCAACGCATCAGGGATTCCATGCGACGGAGGGTGGATGCATGTATCCTCGCTAACGGAGGACATTTTGAACATTTCCTGTAACAAAATGTTTGAAGTCGCGCTGGTACGTTCTGTTGTTGTGTGTTTCCATTCCATGATTAACATGATTTGAAGAGAGGTACTAAAATGTGTCCGGAAACCCTTACTTTCCATGTTAGAGCTCATGTCCACATAACATATTTTCTTTCTTTGTGTGTGAGAAATGTTTCCTGAAAGTTTGGCCGTTCCTTTTTGCAACACCCTGTAGATCGGAGCACAAGATTAAAGATCAAAATCACAACAACACGAACATACTGGTGCTACTCTTTCTTTTACTCAGTATATTTTGGGCTAAGATAAATTTTAAAACTTTATTATTTTTGTAGTAATTTTTCAATGCCTAAGTGTTTTACAAGACGGTGGAAACATTCTAGCAGTAACGCGCAAATACGCTTCGGACTGTTTTGCAAAGATATATTTTTCATTAGCAGAGACAAGGTACAGCTAACCGCCACCTGTGAACTATTTACGTAGTGAACAGAAAACGAATAAGAAAGAGAAAGTAACTTAATTTTGGAAATTCGTATAGGAATTGTGCAGATAAGAAGAGAGGAAATGAACTTCTAATCGTCAGGCAAGTTAGTATGTTGATTATTGTACATTATGTTAAGTAACAGAGGAATACGGTTGATCATGATGAGTGGACAAAGGAAGGGACAAAAACTAACCTCTTTAAAGGAATGGAATAGACGAATGGAATAAAGGAATGGAAAGAAGCAGAATTTTCTTTGACTTTGGGTAAATATACATAATCCATATTACATTCAATGCCAATATCAGTCTTGACACTAATAAGGGCTCAGTGTTCGGAATATACAGAAAATTACGAATGCAATAAAACACAGTAATTTAATTTTTAATTTTTGTCTTATTTGTGAGAGAAACGTATGCGTGCTGGAACAGAAAGGAAAAACCACATCTAATGTACAGAATAGTAGAAGTACAAACCCCTGGAGAGGAACCAGCAAAGAATTTTGTTTTGTAGTGCCCCCTCCCCCCCATGAACCATATATATATATATATATATATATATATATATATATATATATATATATATATATATATATCCCCCCGTGAACCATGGACCTTGCCGTTGGTGGGGAGGCTTGCGTGCCTCAGCGATACAGATAGCCGTACCGTAGGTGCAACCACAACGGAGGGGTATCTGTTGAGAGGCCAGACAAACGTGTGGTTCCTGAAGAGGAGCAGCAGCCTTTTCAGTAGTTGCAAGGGCAACAGTCTGGATGATTGACTGATCTGGCCTTGTAACAATAACCAAAACGGCCTTGCTGTGCTGGTACTGCGAACGGCTGAAAGCAAGGGGAAACTACAGCCGTAATTTTTCCCGAGGGCATGCAGCTTTACTGTATGATTACATGATGATGGCGTCCTCCTGGGTAAAATATTCCGGAGGTAAAATAGTCCCCCATTCGGATCTCCGGGCGGGGACTACTCAAGAGGATGTCGTTATCAGGAGAAACAAAACTGGCGTTCTACGGATCGGAGCGTGGAATGTCAGATCCCTTAATCGGGCAGGTAGGTTAGAAAATTTAAAAAGGGAAATGGATAGGTTGAAGTTAGATATAGTGGGAATTAGTGAAGTTCGGTGGCAGGAGGAACAAGACTTCTGGTCAGGTGACTACAGGGTTATAAACACAAAATCAAATAGGGGTAATGCAGGAGTAGGTTTAATAATGAGTAGGAAAATAGGAATGCGGGTAAGCTACTACAAACAGCATTGTGAACGCATTATTGTGGCCAAGATAGATACGAAGCCCACGCCTACTACAGTAGTACAAGTTTATATGCCAACTAGCTCTGCAGATGACGAAGAAATTGAAGAAATGTATGATGAAATAAAAGAAATTATTCAGATTGTGAAGGGAGACGAAAATTTAATAGTCATGGGTGACTGGAATTCGAGTGTAGGAAAAGGGAGAGAAGGAAACATAGTAGGTGAATATGGATTGGGGGACAGAAATGAAAGAGGAAGCGGCCTGGTCGAATTTTGCACAGAGCACAACATAATCTTAACTAACACTTGGTTTAAGAATCATGAAAGAAGGTTGTATGCATGGAAGAACCCTGGAGATACTAAAAGGTATCAGATAGATTGTATAATGGTAAGACAGAGATTTAGGAACCAGGTTTTAAATTGTAAGACATTTCCAGGGGCAGATGTGGACTCTGACCACAATCTATCGGTTATGACCTGTAGATTAAAACTGAAGAAACTGCAAAAAGGTGGGAATTTAAGGAGATGGGACCTGGATAAACTAAAAGAACCAGAGGTGGTACAGAGATTCAGGGAGAGCATAAGGGAGCAATTGACAGGAATGGGGGAAAGAAATACAGTAGAAGAAGAATGGGTAGCTTTGAGGGATGAAGTAGTGAAGGCAGCAGAGGATCAACTAGGTAAAAAGACGAGGGCTAGTACAAATCCTTGGGTAACAGAAGAAATATTGAATTTAATTGATGAAAGGAGAAAATATAAAAATGCAGTAAGTGAAACAGGCAAAAAGGAATACAAACGTCTCAAAAATGAGATCGACAGGAAGTGCAAAATGGCTAAGCAGGGATGGCTAGAGGACAAATGTAAGGATGTAGAGGCCTATCTCACTAGGGGTAAGATAGATACCGCCTACAGGCAAATTAAAGAGACCTTTGGAGAGAAGAGAACGACTTGTATGAATATCAAGAGCTCAGATGGAAACCCAGTTCTAAGCAATGAAGGGAAAGCAGAAAGGTGGAAGGAGTATATAGAGGGTCCATACAAGGGCGATGTACTTGAGGACAATATTATGGAAATGGAAGAGGATGTAGATGAAGATGAAATGGGAGATATGATACTGCGTGAAGAGTTTGACAGAGCACTGAAAGACCTGAGTCGAAACAAGGCCCCCGGAGTAGACAATATTCCATTGGAACTACTGACGGCCGTGGGAGAGCCAGTCCTGACAAAACTCTACCATCTGGTGAGCAAGATGTATGAAACAGGCGAAATACCCTCAGACTTCAAGAAGAATATAATAATTCCAATCCCAAAGAAAGCAGGTGTTGACAGATGTGAAAATTACCGAACTATCAGCTTAATAAGTCACAGCTGCAAAATACTAACACGAATTCTTTACAGACGAATGGAAAAACTAGTAGAAGCCAACCTCGGGGAAGATCAGTTTGGATTCCGTAGAAACACTGGAACACGTGAGGCAATACTGACCTTACGACTTATATTAGAAGAAAGATTAAGGAAAGGCAAACCTACGTTTCTAGCATTTGTAGACTTAGAGAAAGCTTTTGACAATGTTGACTGGAATACTCTCTTTCAAATTCTAAAGGTGGCAGGGGTAAAATACAGGGAGCGAAAGGCTATTTACAATTTGTACAGAAACCAGATGGCAGTTATAAGAGTCGAGGGACATGAAAGGGAAGCAGTGGTTGGGAAGGGAGTAAGACAGGGTTGTAGCCTCTCCCCGATGTTGTTCAATCTGTATATTGAGCAAGCAGTAAAGGAAACAAAAGAAAAATTCGGAGTAGGTATTAAAATTCATGGAGAAGAAATAAAAACTTTGAGGTTCGCCTGTAGGGAAGCAGCCTACTCACGCGGTAGTAAATTCACATCAGTTTCCATTATGTGCCAGCCAGGCTGCTGTAACTAGCTCTGACGTCATAAATGTTGCGCAATACCTTAAAAATCAAGCAAATGAACTAAAACTTTTCTAGCATGTCAGAAATGATATTAAATTAATGTGTGTTAAATATCAGTTCGATAACTTCAGCCATTTCCGAGATTTGGACGTTTTTCTGGAAAAATCATTGGCGCAACAGAAAAGAGCTAGAGACTTCAAAATTTATATTTAGATTCATCTTTCATAATGATTTAATAAAAACAGTACTTTGGATTTCACAAATTAAGACTTTAGTGGAAATTCATGATTTTGTGGTTTTCATCTCAAAGTGAAGGAAGCAAGATGGAGTAAGTAGGCTAGTAAATAAGGCTAGGATGTTTAGATTTAAATCGGTTGGAGGTCCGCTATGATTATGAAGATGTGTAAAGTTTCTTTTTAATACCTATAAAATTATAGCGATAGCGGATCTCAAAAGGGACAGTTCAGAGCTCATCTGCTGCGTGCAGTATAATTTAATTAATTCTCTCGCTCAAAGTATTTAACTTAGCCACGTCAAAATTTTATTATCAATACTTACCTGCGTGCTGAATGCACGTTTAAATTAAGAGCTTCTTCGGCCGTCAGCCAAAGAAGCTATAAATTATTATGTAACTTGTAGTGGTGCGTTACTAGCCCAGCGGCTAGTCGGGAGAGCGGATTTGATCAGGCGATCCCTCAGCCGTCCGCACCGCGGCTTTATATATAAGAACACTGCGCGAGGAAGCAAGGCCCCAGTTCTCTCCAGACGCTGAATGACACGCCATCTGTGTCGATAGTCGCGTCGCATCAGTGTATCTGCTACAAACAGCCTCGGGTGCCGTATTAAGTTACTAGAGATATGCGGAACCATGAAAACATTTTATGTGAAGTGTTAATTCTGGAATGATTTTCATTATCTACCTTCAGTTTGCGTTTTGTCGTATTTTCACGTGCCGTCGCGGGACAGTCATTCTACCAAATATTTAGCGTGGCGTTTGATGAAATATTTTCATCAAATTTTGGCGAGCATTCTTTTTAACATTTGATTCGGACATTTATAGTTGCATCAGCGCATTAGACTCTGAACTGTTCTGTTAGTTAGGTTGTAGGGATACTTGTGGTTTTTATTAGTGAATTTCAGAATATACTCAACTATTTTGGAAAACCGTTTTTGATTAGAAATCCCGGACAATCTCCTAATTCCTCAGAGCTATAAGCTGCAGCTATAAGAACATTCTCAGGTAAAGTGGGCACTAGGATATCTATTTACTGGCTCCAAGTTTTATTAAATCACTTTCTGGGGGTCACGGAGTAAATAGGGAGGCAGTGTTGAGAACGGCAAAAGACAGCAATAACAACATTCTAAAAGCTAGAAACTGATTCAATACGCAAGCGTTTATACAGCAATAGATTAATTATTATTACAAACTCATCCGCCGCCCCACATATGGTGCATCGGCCGGGAAATCAACTAAGTGAAAGTGATTTTTAACTATTCGGATTCGCGAGTGAAATGCGACACGCAGCTGAGTGTAAAACAGTGAAAGTGTTACGTGTGCATGTGGACGACGCAATTGGATTAACAACGCATCTGGATTGACGGAGCTGGCACTGAGTCTAGCGGTGCTGCCGGCATCGCGAGAAGCCAGTCTCGCCGTACCGCAGTCGTCCCCTGGAGCAGCCGGCGCAGAGCCTGCAATTGCGGGCCGCGCAAACACACAACAGCCGTCGGAGAGCAGTCTGCAGTTCAACGTGCCACGTCGCATCAGGAATCCTGGTACGCCGCGCCGGAACGCCATACGTCGTGCAGAAGGAACTAAGTTAAGTGAAAAGCTGTTAAAAATTTTACTAACCTGCACTAAAAGACTGTCGGCGATGGAACCGTCAAAAGAAACTGAGGTTAAACTTAAATCAGAACCTATGTCTGTTGAGGGAACTGTAAATCCAGACACCGGTTCGAGTGTAAATATGCATGAAAGTAGTAATGTTAAAGTGAAATATGAAGTATTGTCTTCTGACAGTAGTGTGGGAAGGGGCAATGATTCAATAATAGAGACTCCTGTATTAAAGCGGAAGGTAGAAATGGTAAATTTATTGGATGATAGTTTCTCTGATGAATTAAAAATGAAACAGTCATCAGAGATGGTAGAGTGTAAGAAGGAGCTGTTGGATATGACTAATCAATCAGAAGTTTCATGTAGTTTTGATGATTCTGGTATTGGAGCTAGTTTTTCGTCACCTGGGTGTGATAAAAAGCCAGCTCGGGAGCAACCCAAAGATGCTGGGGCTGTTGATTTAAATGTCATATTACAAGCAATAGCTGCCAGCAATGCTGAATTAAAATCTGATATAATTGAGGTAAATAATAGGATTGTGGCCAGTCAAACTAATTTTAATAAACGATTGGAGGTAATGGACGATACCTTCAAGGCTGGTTGCAATAAGTTGAAAGAGGATCTAGACAGTTTGAACTGTAAAATTGATTGCAATCATGAGGATATTAAGAAAAAGGTTGCTCAACAGTTTTCTGAAATGTATAAAACAGTTAAATCCGAAGTTGCTGAGGTTCGCAAAGACTTCCAAATGGAAGATGCGAAGCTGGAGCACAAGTTAACAGAAAAGATCGAGGCGGAGTCTGAACTGTGCTCAGATAGATTTAAAGATGTTAATATAAAAATAAACATATGTCAAGCAGAAGTAAAAGCAATCAAAACTGACACTACTCATATTGTACAAAGAGTAGATAATGTTGAAATGAAAGTAGAAAATATAAGTACTAACATTGCTAACATTGAGAGTAAAGTAGCTTCAGTAACTTCTGGTAATGGTAACATACAACAAGTGGTAGCTGCAAACGCCGCTTTTATCGGGTGTCGGCAGTTCTTGCGGTTCGATCCAGATAAAAATATCCACCCGCTAGAGTTCTGGAACGATTTTGAGGATGTGATTCTACCAACTTGGTCTGAGCGAGAGAAAATCTCATTTATTAGAAGCCATTTAGCAGGTGACGCCATGCGTTGGTCAGCTGATGTTATGTTGAAATGTAAAACATTAGCGGAATTTAAAACAGCTTTTATTAATGAGTATTGGTCTAGCAATAAGCAAAATGAAGTGTTGAGAGAATTTTGGAGTGGGAAACGCTTCAATGCAGGCAAGGAATCAATTAAAGAGTTTGCTAGGTCATGGATTTCACGTTTGTCACATTTGGCGGAAAAGCTAAAACCAGAAATGATTATACTAGGTCTTGAAGCCAAACTGCCATGGTATTGGCAAACTAGAATTATATCAGCCCCTAGAGACAATCTGGATCGTTTCATTGAGTATTTGGAACGTGTAGAACGTGTTGCTGCCAATGAGGAGCAAGCACGTAATAACAGAAATTCCAATAACAATAATAGTAATTTTAGGAACGAGCAACATGGCAATGTAAACATCAGAACAGTAGGTGTTCACCGTCCTAAGAGAGGTAGGAATTAGGGAAATAATTATCAGAACCAACAATGGCGTCCAAGGAGTAATAATTTTGTTCCAAACAGAAATATGCATGTAAACAACAGTACGGAAAGTAAGGCTATGCCAGCTAACTATAATGAAAATAAAGGAAACAGTAGTAGACCTAGGCAGGAAAACTAGTTCCCGTCTATGAGGACACTGGCGCTCACCAGGCGGTTACTTTTCCTAAGCCAGTAGTTAAGGGAATGGGTAAGACAGATCAGAATACTCAAACTGAACAGATGGATGAAATGTCGGTAGCACCTAAGGATACAACAGAAATATTAGATCACTCACAGTATTTGATAGATACCGTGTTAGAGACGCTTTCTAAGTGGGAAGAGAAAGAGAAGGCGCAGCAGTGTAACAGTAGGGACGAGCTACAAAATATTGAATTGTCAGGTGAAGAAGCAGAAGAAATTCATGCTTATATTTACGATGAGGATGATGTGCTCTTATCTAAAGTGCCTGTGCAGGATGTTGATAATGTACTAATAGATTTAGGACAGGAGATAAGTGAGAATGTAGAGGGTAGGCTGTTTGGGGTCGATGAACCCAGTAGCTGTGACCAGTTGTCACTTGAGAAGGAAACCGACGATAATGGTGAAAGTGGTTTAGCTGTAACTAATGTTATGCCCGGTCTGGAGGCGCAGAATCGCTCAGACTACAGTAATTTGGGTTATGTTCAGCAAACTAAATGTAATGAAGTCGTGCGGTGTTTCGATTTAAAATTAATAGACCGACTGGAAAAAGCAGCTGAGAATGTAATTCAGGAAACCCCTACACACTGTGACCTAAATGTAATGAAGACAGATGTTGATCACTTTAGTTGGAGACAAATCCAAAAGGAACTATTAGATGAATTTGAGGAACCACCTGTACAACCTAGAATAAGCCACCCTATAATAATAGTGAATATGTTGGGTATCAATGTACGTTGTCTCTTAGACAGTGGAAGTGAGGTGAGTGCAATATCTCAGTCCTTCTTTGATGCATTACCTGGTAAAGACAAGCTTACAGTAATGAGGGTATCAGGACTAAGAATAATTGGTGCTACTGGCAAGGTGTCAAAAACGGTAAAGCAAGAAGCTTTACTGCCCTTTAACATTAACGGTAATTTAATTGATCATCCATGTTTAATTGTAAACAATCTCAGTATTGAGGTTTTAATTGGCATAGATTTCTTGTCAAAATATCAGAGTGTTGTTGACTTTGAAAGAAGCCAGTTAAAAATGGTCTTGCCAATAACCGGAGTAATTATAGTACCTTTTAGTGATAAACATGTAGTAACTGATCATGAAACTTGGGAGCTGCCTATACGAGTTCAGAAAAATAGGAGGTATTGGGACGAAGGTGTTAATCTTAATAACAATAAGCTGAATACAGAAGAAGAAGAAGAAGCAATTATTTTAGACAAAATAGAAACTAAATTGCAGGAAATCGATAGGATTTCAGCCAATCAAAAGGAAGAACTGAGACAGGTTCTAAAAAGGCATCATAAAGTATTTTCAGATCGACGTGGCGTGGTCAAAGGTAGTGAATGACTGCTGTAGGGAGGAGGTTGTTCTTTAACCTCTACACAGTGTGGCAGCTGTGCAGTCCCAGCTGTGTGAGATCTTCTTTCCCATTTCAGGTCTCACTCAATCTTCATCTTTCCTATCCCCAAAAATTTCGACCTCTACTTTCCAACGCAAAATTTTCTGTTATGACTATCAAGTCAATAATAAACCAGTGAATGCTGTAGGGAGGAGGTTGTTCTGTAACCTCTACACAGTGTGGCAGCTGTGCAGTCCCAGCTGTGTGAGATCTTCTTTCCCTTTCAGGTCTCACTCATTCTTCATCTTTCCTATCCCCAAAAATTTCGACCTCTACTTTCCAACACAAAATTTTCCGTTATGATAATCAAGCCAGCATTAAACTAATGAATGCTGTAAGGAGGAGGTTGTACTGTAACCTCTACACAGTGTGGCAGCTGTGCAGTCCCAGCTGTGTGAGATCTTCTTTCCTTTTCAGGTCTCACTCACTCTTCATCTTTCCTGTCCTCAAAAA
This sequence comes from Schistocerca piceifrons, assembly GCF_021461385.2. Taxonomy (NCBI): domain Eukaryota; kingdom Metazoa; phylum Arthropoda; class Insecta; order Orthoptera; family Acrididae; genus Schistocerca; species Schistocerca piceifrons. The sequence goes on along the minus strand of NC_060140.1, from coordinate 28,506,201 downwards.
TTTCTAACTCTTCTTTACAGCATTAAACCAATGAATGCTGTAGGGAGGAGGTTGTTCTGTAACCTCTACACAGTGTGGCAGCTGTGCAGTCCCAGCTGTGTGAGATCTTCTTTCCCTTTCAGGTCTCACTCAATCTTCATCTTTCCTATCCCCAAAAATTTCGACATCTTCTTCCAAATACTAAAATTTTCCGTTATGACTATCAAGCCAGTATTAAGCTAATGAATGCTGTAGGGAGGAGGTTGTACTGTAACCTCTACACAGTGTGGCAGCTGTGCAGTCCCAGCTGTGTGAGATCTTCTTTCCCTTTCAGGTCTCACTCACTCTTCATCTTTTCTATCCACCAAAAATTTCTAACTCTTCTTTACAGCATTAAACTAATAAATGCTGTAGGGAGGAGGTTGTTCTGTAACCTCTACACAGTGTGGCAGCTGTGTAGTCCCAGCTGTGTGAGATCTTCTTTCCCTTTCAGGTCTCACTCAATCTTCATCTTTCCTATCCCCAAAAATTTCGACATCTTCTTCCAAATACTAAAATTTTCCGTTATGACTATCAAGCCAGTATTCAGCTAATGAATGCTGTAGGGAGGAGGTTGTACTGTAACCTCTACACAGTGTGGCAGCTGTGCAGTCCCAGCTGTGTGAGATCTTCTTTCCCTTTCAGGTCTCACTCACTCTTCATCTTTTCTATCCACCAAAAATTTCTAACTCTTCTTTACAGCATTAAACTAATAAATGCTGTAGGGAGGAGGTTGTTCTGTAACCTCTACACAGTGTGGCAGCTGTGCAGTCCCAGCTGTGTGAGATCTTCTTTCCATTTCAGGTCTCACTCACTCTTCATCTTTCCTATCCTCAAAAATTTCGACATCTTCTTCCAACACATAAAATTTTCCGGTATGGTTATCAATACAGCATTAAGCTAATGAATGCTGTAGGGAGGAGGTTGTTCTGTAACCTCTACACAGTGTGGCAGCTGTGCAGTCCCAGCTGTGTGAGATCTTCTTTCCCATTTCAGATCTCACTCAATCTTCTTCTTTCCTATCCACAAAAATTTCGACCTCTTCTTTCCAGACATGAAAATTTTCTGTCATGACTATCAAGCCATGAGTTATGTAACCATTCTATCTACCGATTAGTGACAAAAGAAAATACCTAATGTGACAAACCTAATAGTGACAAACAATAGAGAAGTATGACGTAATTAAGATACAAATGTATTTGAGTAACAATTATGTATAGTACCCTGGTAATATAGTAAGTACAAAGTGTTGTGTTATTGGAAATGGTCCACCAACAGTGATTTAAAAAGATATATGAATTCATGTACAAGCAGGATCTGAAGTGGCAGTGAAACTTATTGTATGCTGTAGAGCTAACTAATTAATAGTAAAAGAGATTGCTTAGTGTTAGGAAAAATATGCAGATAAGTTGTAAGATTAAACTCACCTGGTGTAGCAAGGAAAAGCAGTGTAATGGAATTGGGCAGTGTTTGTGGTTGAGACGTGAAGGACACGTCCCTGAGGTATTTATAAGGTTGGCGGTGGCCATTATTTTAGTGTAGTGTGTGACAGGATACACCTACACGTATTGAGGTTATGAGTTGGAGGCGTGAATGCGACCATAGGTACCCTTATGTTAGATGAGACAGAGCAGCTCATGGTGTCCTATAGGTTTAAGGAATTTAGCATTACGTTCGTCCATAATTATTTGATGCAGTTTAGTGGTAGGTCCGAGAGAGACTACCTGAGGTTTCAGCGTCCGATCAAGTGGAAATGGATTGTCGCGTGAGCAAACTAATCAACTGCAGTACACTATGAATATTAAATAAATGTGCTTTCTATGCTTTAAATTTAAATGGAGTGAGTATTACCTAAGTTCATACACTAGCAAAGTAAGTAAGTACATAATGACAGACGTAAAACATTATTTTAGCTCCGCATAAATACACTTCAAAGTAAGTAAGTACCTAATTGCAGATGTGGAACTGACAACAGCAGAGGACCAATAAGTGGATTTTGTAGTCAACTAAACGTAGTGTGTTTTGAACACTCACAACTGTACTATTACCAAAAGTTACTCACCTGTACAAGAAGCTGAGAAAACAACCACTAATCATACTCATACTATCTCTAAGAATAAGTGTAGTGGGACGAAATTAAACGTCACCCATCCACCAAGTCAGCCCAGTTTGCAGGTGACTATAAGCTTAATTTAGTTTTGTTTATGTGTTTTCTTATTATTTGTAATAAATGTGAATTATCTAAAAGTTTTGTATTTTTTTTATGTGTTTCATGTACGGAGAGATCGGCGCAACGAACGGGGACAGCATCTTCGTTGCCGCGACCAGAGAGGAAATTGCTGGCCGCTATACGTCGCGGGTCGACAGCCAAGGAGCAACAGAAGATCCTGGAACCGAGTTGTTGCGTCGTGTTTCTAAAAAATTAAAAATGAATTTTTATACTCTTTTTGTACAACAATGACGACATAATGAGCTTAATTTTATTGAGATGTTAGTCACTGTCTGTCAACGCTCAAGTTCACATCTGTATGTGTAGGAAGCTAATAAAATAGTGTATGCTACTAAAGTTTAAACACGTGTCTTGAAGATTTATTTATGAAGAGTTATGTGAACAGATTAATAATATATTTGACAAGATTATTGATTCAGACAGCGTTGGCCGAAACTTTGAATCTAAAAGGTTTATTTAATGTGTGATTCTGATATCGATTAGATCAAGATAACGTGTGTCGATATAATTTTCTGAGGAGAAACAAACGAACTTTAAATTCGAAAAAGTTACGAAAACCAATTGGCCCAAGTGATGTAATTCTCTGCACACGACTCAACTGATGTTTTACAGTTTCGTTCAAGAACCATTCTATGACAATTTAAGAAGAATATGAATCATTTTTGAAGTGGGTTGTAACTGACGTAGGTGACGAAGTCTACACATGGTCATACATATATCAAACGAAAACCTAATAATACGTCGTTACACCGCACCGTGGCGACCTTAGAAACAGGAATTGTGTGCAACTAAGGCACACAGGTACGAAACAAAGTATCAAGAGTCCTTCGGAAGTCAACGCGAGTTTTCGTGGAGCCTTCACCAGCCAGGGGCGACTTCGCGGGTGTGGGCATCTGACGGAGTGCAGCCAAGCAGTACGGTCACGCAGTTGTTCCACGAGAAGGCGCGTCTGTTGGGCAGCAGCTGAACGCTGCAAAACCCCGACAACCTTTTTTCTCCCTAAACTAATAGGCCCAGTACGTCAGCTGCGGGGCGTTCCTCCGGCTGATATTAGAGGTGTTGCTGAGGGCTTCGCCTGTCTACGGCGGTGCCGGGCGTGGTTGCAGCCAGCGACGTTTCCGGTGTTCGACTCAGCGTCCTGCCGGTTGCGGAAGCGGGGTCGCAGCATCTCAGCGGCTGCATCGACGGCTGTTACATCTGCAGCCCATAGCAGCACACTGATCATCGAGAACTACAAATTACAATATTAGTGTCCGGTGAGTTTGTTTCAAGTTGGAAGTGGAGTGTTGTACATAGGAAGTGTGCTTTTACAGGATTGTTGATTACAAGTCTGCGTGTGTAGATAGTTAATATTTTACAATAATGTCGGGAAGTGAAATGTCAGACGAAGAGCAATCTATGTCCGATAGGAGCATGAGATCCCTTTTTAGGGCGATCGCTAAATTAAAACAATCTAACGGGGATTTCCTAGCTGAATTAAAACAGTCTAACGAGGAATCTACTGCTAGATTAAAAGAGGAACTAAAACAGGAATTAAAACAGTCTAACGAAGAATCTACTGCTAGATTAAAACAGTCTAACGAAGAATCTACTGCTAGATTAAAAGAGGAACTTAAAGGGGAGCTAACAAAATCGACAGACAGGTTACAGGAACATCTTAATGAAACCAGTCGAGAATTAAGTGATAAAATAGAGTCTTCTAAAGTTGAAATGCAGGAAAAATTAGTAGGACTTAGTAATAAGATTGCTGATAATTGTAAAAGGTTAGAAGAACATATCCAGGAATCGCGCGAGGAAAAAGCTCGCATGCGACACGATATTACTGACTTATCCGAGAGACTAGATAGTGTCAATATCTTAGTTGTAAATGAAATACAGAAAAATAACGATATGTTACGAGATGAATTTTCTATGCAAACAGAAACTGTTCGCAGAGAATTATTGAAATCTATTAAAGAGGTCTCTACCAAACCTGTAGAGATTTCTTCAATAGATAATGTAGAATTAGAGACATTAACTCATCAAGTAGAAAAGGACCATACCGAAATCGAAAACATGAAATTTTTAATTACTGAAATATGCAGTAACCTTGAGACTGCCAAAGATAATAATATTGACGAAGGTACAGAGCGTTCACATCGTGAGCACAGCGAAGAATCGATATTAGCTAATCGCGTATCCAATACAGAAATGCGGATACAGGAAATTACTAAACGGTTATCGGAATTACATAATAACGAGAACATTTCAGGTAGCAGAGGTAATAACATAATCAGAGACAACAGTCGCATCGAATTTGCTAGCTCGGACGACAACAATATGAATAAAGCAATCACGGCAAGCCAATCCGATGCAACTCCGTCTCTACAATCTAAACAAAATCCGACTATTTCTCTCGCAGAATGTCTGGATGACATAACGACAAATTCAAATGTAGCAAGTCGATTTCCTGTATTCAAACCAGGAGGCGAACTGCACCCTATAATCTTTATAAAAGCTTTTGAAACATCATTATCTCCTAAATGGAGTAATGAAAAACGCATTCAATTTGTAATAGGACATTTAGAAGCAGAAGCTGCGGAATGGGCAGTATTGCATAGAACTGAATTCAGGGATTGGGATGATTTTGTTAAGCAGTTTAAACAAAATTATTGGTCGAGAGGAAAACAACAACACTTAACTTTAGAGTTGTTAGACCCTCCTCCATATTCTAAACGGTGGGGAGGTTATAGGAATTATTTTGAATGGCATTTAAACCGTGCTAAATTAATTGAAGAACCAATTATTGAAAGTCATTTAATACGAGTCCTAATTAGTAGGTTACCGTATTACGTAAAGGAAAGAATGATAGAAAGAGAATGGTCACAGCCGTGCGAATTGTTAGGATATTTAGAGCAGTTAGATATACTTAATAGAGAAAGGGAAGACGAGAAGTTTAGATTTGGTAGAAATGACAATCCTCGAAATAATAATAATAATTCAGAACCACGAAAAGCTAATAACAACAATCATAGCCGGTTCTGTTATATAAAACGTCAATCTAAAGATAAAGAGAGCCAACAAAATCGTGGTAATAACTCTAAAGTGCGGAAATTACACAATAACGATCATGAGATAAATCATCCTCAAGTAATTAATGAAGGTCAAGTGGTAGGTGACGTCATCATAGAACGTTCGGAAAACTAGTAAAGTCCTTTAGTACGGGTCAACTAAAGGGAACTATTGGTCAAGATTATACAAGACCCAATTGCAATTTATCATTAAGCTGCCAAAAGGACGGTGACTGGCAACAAGATTTACTTCAGGAAGACAATCAGATAAGGGAGAATGTAACTTATAAACCCGTTATTAAAGGTTATATTAAAGATACCGAAGTAAATATTATAGTTGATTCGGGTAGCGAAGTAAGTATTTTATCCCAAGAATTATTTCAGCTTAAAAGAAAATATTGGAATTTCCCGACTTTACCTGTAACTGGGGTGAAAATTATAGGAGTTACTGGTAAAAGAAGTCAAAATATTACTGAGGAAGTTTATGTAACTTTTGAAATTGCTAAACAATTAATTGCTCACTCTGTACTCGTCGTAGCCAACTTAAATGTGGCCATAATTTTAGGTATAGATTGGCTGTGTAAATATAAAGCTATATTAGATTTTAAAGATTCTTCCTTAACCATCCATAAGGAGGCATGTACTTTTAAAGTGAGGTTCTCTAATAGTCAAGTACCTGAAAATTGCTACGAATCCTTACAGATTAGGTACGCACCGACCATGAATCTATTAACAGATTTTAGTGATCTTGGGTATGCAGTATACCAATGTCAGGCTAGTAATAGTATCGAAACCGAAGTGAAAGAAAAATGTTTATCTACGAATTGTCTATCCGAGCAAGAAAAGGAAGAGTTGGAATCTTTGATGTTAGAATTTAGAGCCGTCTTCTCAGATGAACCGGGGAGAATTAAAGATTACGTTTGTAAACTTAAGATTAAAGATAAAAAACCGGTCTTTACGAAACCTTATCCCATTCCAGTGCAATTCAAAGAATCGGCTAGTAGAGAAATAAGTAAGATGCTAGAACAAAACATTATCGAACGATCATGTAGCGCTTTTAACAGTCCGTTGTGGGTAGTTAAGAAAGCCACTGGTGGGGTACGACTGGTTCTGGATGCCCGTGAATTAAATAAAATTATAGAGATGGAAAGAGACAGACCTATTCCTATGGAGGACGTACTTCTTAAGATCGCTGGTTCTCGTTATATGAGTACAATGGATTTAACCGCCGGCTACCATCAAGTAACATTACACCCGGATTCACGGCAATATACGGCTTTTCTTTTTGAAGGCAGATCATATCAGTTCCAAGTTTTACCTTTTGGACTTAATATATCAGTGTCAACTTTCATTAGGGCATTAGATTCTGCTTTGGGTCAGCAATTGTTACAAAAGATTATTTTATATGTAGATGATATTTTGGTAGCTACTAAAACGTGGGAAGAACACGTAACGATATTACGGGAATTGTTTAACCGTTTAATTGACAGAGGAATTACTTTAAAATTATCTAAGTCTTACTTCGGAAAGGAGGAAGTGAGATTTTTGGGGCATATAGTGGACAGTAAAGGTATTAGGCCAGACCCAGCACGTATTGAAGCTATTGCTCGATGCCCGAGTCCTAGAAATCGGAAACAATTGAAATCATTCTTAGGAATGGTAGGATTTCTGAGAAGATTTCTTCCAGGGCAGGATATTGTTAATCCTACATTACTAGATTTATTGAAAGAGAAGTCAGTATGGCTCTGGGGACAAAAGGAAGAGGAAGTTTTTAATAAGATAAAAGGAGCGTTAACCAAAGCCAAAATGTTATACCACCCAGATTTCGATCAGGACTTTGGTATGTGTACGGATGCCTCTGATTATGGTGTGTCTTGTGTAATATTCCAAGGTGATCTGACCAATGAAGAGGGATTATATCGGCCTATTGGATTCGCTAGTCGAACTTTAAATAAACATGAAAGAAATTATTTTGTATCCGAGAAGGAAGCTCTCGCAGTGGTATGGGGTTTTCAACGATTTAGAGGATTATTAATGGGAAGAAAAACAATTGTATATACTGATCATCAGGCTTTAATCTTTTTGAACAATTGCCGGTTACTGCACCGTAGGCTATTACGTTGGGTATTATATTTGCAAGAATTTCAGTACGAAATTAGGTATATAAAAGGATCTCAGAATGTAATTTCAGATGCTTTGTCAAGGCTTCCCGTAGGAATGGAGAATATTAATATTGCAGAAGAACCAGGAACAAATTATCATGTTTATTTCCTTTTGACTAAGGAGAACGAACATAAGGTTAAACGGATAGTAACTGCTGTTAGATGCAATCAAAGAAATGACGATCAATATAGGGACCTTATACAAAACCTTAATAATGGGGACGAAGCAGTTAACACCCGGGGTGTGTGGTTATATTTTAACGACTTGTTGTATTGGAAAGCACAGAGGGAACATCAGAGATGGAAAATCTGCATTCCGAAAACTGTTGTGGACGAGTTAATTACTTATATTCATGAAGGTTACGGGCATTTTGGAATTCATAAATGTATTAAACATCTAATGAAGTATTATTATTTCAAAAATATGTCCCGTATTGTGAGAAGTATTATTAGGGCTTGTGAAACCTGTCAAAAGGTTAAAGTTAATAACAAATCCAAGCGTTATAAATTATATGCTGTAATTCCTCGAGGTTTGTGGGATCTACTGTCATTAGATTTTTTCGGCCCTCTGCCTCGGAGTTCAGGAGGATTCACATATGTGTTTGTTGTAATGGAATGTTGGTCCAAACATGTGAAACTGTATACTTTGAAACGAGCGAATACAGCAAGCGTTATACGCTGCCTCACCCGAAATTACTTTGTTAACTGGGGCATTCCTAAACGACTTATGTCTGACAACGGTAGTGCCTTTATTAGTCAAAGATTTCAAGATATGATAAAACAATATGGAATCAAACATATCTTAATTTCGAAATATCACCCTCAAAGTAATTTAGTAGAAAGAGTCATGAAAGAATTAGGACGATTATGTAGAACTTATTGTGCACATAAACATACTCGGTGGGCCAAACTAATGCCTGAATTCGAAAAGATATTAAATGAATTGCCTCACCTAACGACGGGATTATCACCTATAGAAATTTTAGGCAAACGAATTATAGGTGAGCCTTTACTAGCTGCTTTACCTTGGCCACCAGTAAATGAGATACAACAAGATATTCCAGACGAAAAAGTTTGCGAACAGATTGTAAAAAATGCCGAACGGAGAATTAAAAGTTATAATCAACAGGCTATAGAACCCTCATTTCAGGTAGGAGATCTTGTGTTAGTACGATCTCATCCTAAAAGTTCTAAGATCGATAAGGAATGTAGAAAATTCTTCTTTATCTTTGAAGGTCCATATGTTGTACATAAGATTGTACATCCCAAAGCATTACTTCTTATGGAACCTTCATCAGGTGTAATTAAAGGATTATATAGTGTTGATCAAATGAAACTCTTCATTTCTAAATAAGTTAATATTTAGTATATGTTACACACGGAAGAGCGTTCATAGTTTATTCATGTGAAGTTTTCGTGATAGTTACGTATTATTTTAAAGAATAGAACAGAAAGCTTAAACAAGTGTTCTACAATAATCTACTGGTACTTCAAAAAAGAGAAAGATAACCCAAAGGGGGATTTATATGGAAGAAATTTTGCTCTTAGGTCAAAAGGAATTTTGCATATTTTAAATTTACTCGGATAGTAGGAACCAAAGGGGATGGTTAATAGTTTTAGGGACCATGGGCGTCCAGAGCTATATGGCTCACGAGAACATAGCAGAGTGCCTTTAATAGAGGTTTGCAATAGTGTTAATATAGAACACACCAAACGGGGCTCTCTCGCTTGTTTCTCCTAAATAAATGGCCATTACCCAACAAGGTGTCCGAAGGTAAAGAAAGCCGTGCCGAGATTCTAAAGAGAGTTTTGCTTGATTTCTTCTTGACCTCAGGCATAAATAAGGCATTAGGGAAGAGAATGACGTAAAGTAAATAGTACTATTAGTTATTGTGAGAAACTTATTAGTAATATACATTCTTGAAAAGAATAACTCTAGTAAATAAATGAAACTATAACTAATCTATCACAATTTGAACGCTCTGTCCTAATGTACAACGTTAAAGAACGTACTAGATTGGTATTTATTAGCAACTATTAACTGAAGAGGAGCAATCTCCCTATATTCGGTTACGAATTACCATAATAGCACAATTAAGAGGAAATGATAAACAGTCACAACAATATCGTATTAAAAGGATTAAATCTATCTAATAGCAAGGACTCTAGGTTACGTAAAATGTGAGGAAAATGTATTAACAGTTAAATATTGTATATTGAACAGTTTTAATTTCGGTTAAAACCTGACAAACTGAGCTTGTGGGTGGGGTATGTAGTGGGACGAAATTAAACGTCACCCATCCACCAAGTCAGCCCAGTTTGCAGGTGACTATAAGCTTAATTTAGTTTTGTTTATGTGTTTTCTTATTATTTGTAATAAATGTGAATTATCTAAAAGTTTTGTATTTTTTTTATGTGTTTCATGTACGGAGAGATCGGCGCAACGAACGGGGACAGCATCTTCGTTGCCGCGACCAGAGAGGAAATTGCTGGCCGCTATACGTCGCGGGTCGACAGCCAAGGAGCAACAGAAGATCCTGGAACCGAGTTGTTGCGTCGTGTTTCTAAAAAATTAAAAATGAATTTTTATACTCTTTTTGTACAACAATGACGACATAATGAGCTTAATCTTATTGAGATGTTAGTCACTGTCTGTCAACGCTCAAGTTCACATCTGTATGTGTAGGAAGCTAATAAAATAGTGTATGCTACTAAAGTTTAAACACGTGTCTTGAAGATTTATTTATGAAGAGTTATGTGAACAGATTAATAATATATTTGACAAGATTATTGATTCAGACAGCGTTGGCCGAAACTTTGAATCTAAAAGGTTTATTTAATGTGTGATTCTGATATCGATTAGATCAAGATAACGTGTGTCGATATAATTTTCTGAGGAGAAACAAACGAACTTTAAATTCGAAAAAGTTACGAAAACCAATTGGCCCAAGTGATGTAATTCTCTGCACACGACTCAACTGATGTTTTACAGTTTCGTTCAAGAACCATTCTATGACAATTTAAGAAGAATATGAATCATTTTTGAAGTGGGTTGTAACTGACGTAGGTGACGAAGTCTACACATGGTCATACATATATCAAACGAAAACCTAATAATACGTCGTTACACCGCATAAGGTAATCAAAGATGAGTCAGTTAAGTGCTTAAAATGCAAATGTATGAAGGATGTACCGAGCATTGGTTCAGTGTTCCGGCCCAGAAATAATAAATTCAGATTAAATATGATTTATGATTATATGCCTTAGGAGCATAAATTTTCTCTAAAGTGACTAATGGCGTTTTGAACCATTTGTTTACCGATTTTATGACAATTAAGTAACCACGAGAGTAGAATTGAAAAAAAAAATTCTGTTAACTTTGTTCCAGCAACATACTGAAGGATAAAATGTATATATCCCCATTTCATTGTGACCCACCCTTAGATATTAAGTGAACAGAGTCTGAGGCACTCTTTTTGTTTGTTCTACAGGACAAACCAGATAATGGCAGCCTGGTAGCTGCATGAAAGCGTGGAGTGACTTGGACACAACTCACAGTGACCCCTCCCCTTTCCCCATGTAATTTAGAGAGAACGTGAAGGACGCACACCATAGCAACTTCCCCTCCTCTACCCTTGTGAATGGAAGTGTAGGACGCCAGCCAAAGCGGCTACAACCACGTGTGTAAAAATTATTTGTGAACTTTTCTTTCAGGTTTAGAAAAGACTGCTAAGAGATAATCATCTGTTTATGTGTCATGTTATTTTCTTTGAATTTGTGTATGGAAGAATGTATTTAATGGATCTAAGATTTTCATAATTTTTCAATTTGTGTGTGTTTGTTTGTCTAAGGCAATATGTATGCCAAAATATTTCGTTGACTTTGCTTAAAATTTTGAGTAATGACATTGTTTAAAAAGGCAGTGAACATGCCTACAATTTAAATAATTAATGTAGGTAATAAGTTTTCTTTAATGTTTCTACAGGTTTATATTTCAATTTTGATTTTTCATCGGAAGTTAAACTGTACTCTTGCTTCCCTTTTTGTAATTAAATTTTTTTTTTCATTCATTAACATTCATAAACAAAAAATTTAAGTAGAGGGTGATGTAGGGAAGCAGCCTACTCACGCGGTAGTAAATTCACATCAGTTTCCATTATGTGCCAGCCAGGCTGCTGTAACTAGCTCTGACGTCATAAATGTTGCGCAATACCTTAAAAATCAAGCAAATGAACTAAAACTTTTCTAGCATGTCAGAAATGATATTAAATTAATGTGTGTTAAATATCAGTTCGATAACTTCAGCCATTTCCGAGATTTGGACGTTTTTCTGGAAAAATCATTGGCGCAACAGAAAAGAGCTAGAGACTTCAAAATTTATATTTAGATTTATCTTTCATAATGATTTAATAAAAACAGTACTTTGGATTTCACAAATTAAGACTTTAGTGGAAATTCATGATTTTGTGGTTTTCATCTCAAAGTGAAGGAAGCAAGATAGATTAAGTAGGCTAGTAAATAAGGCTAGGATGTTTAGATTTAAATAGGTTGGAGGTCCGCTATGATTATGAAGATGTGTAAAGTTTCTTTTTAATACCTATAAAATTATAGCGATAGCGGATCTCAAAAGGGACAGTTCAGAGCTCATCTGCTGCGTGCAGTATAATTTAATTAATTCTCTCGCTCAAAGTATTTAACTTAGCCACGTCAAAATTTTATTATCAATACTTACCTGCGTGCTGAATGCACGTTTAAATTAAGAGCTTCTTCGGCCGTCAGCCAAAGAAGCTATAAATTATTATGTAACTTGAAGTGGTGCGTTACTAGCCCAGCGGCTAGTCGGGAGAGCGGATTTGATCAGGCGATCCCTCAGCCGTCCGCACCGCGGCTTTATATATAAGAACACTGCGCGAGGAAGCAAGGCCCCAGTTCTCTCCAGACGCTGAATGACACGCCATCTGTGTCGGTAGTCGCGTCGCATCAGTGTATCTGCTACAAACAGCCTCGGGTGCCGTATTAAGTTACTAGAGATATGCGGAACCATGAAAACATTTTATGTGAAGTGTTAATTCTGGAATGATTTTCATTATCTACCTTCAGTTTGCGTTTTGTCGTATTTTCACGTGCCGTCGCGGGACAGTCATTCTACCAAATATTTAGCGTGGCGTTTGATGAAATATTTTCATCAAATTTTGGCGAGCATTCTTTTTAACATTTGATTCGGACATTTATAGTTGCATCAGCGCATTAGACTCTGAACTGTTCTGTTAGTTAGGTTGTAGGGATACTTGTGGTTTTTATTAGTGAATTTCAGAATATACTCAACTATTTTGGAAAACCGTTTTTGATTAGAAATCCCGGACAATCTCCAAATTCCTCAGAGCTATAAGCTGCAGCTATAAGAACATTCTCAAGTAAAGTGGGCACTAGGATATCTATTTACTGGCTCCAAGTTTTATTAAATCACTTTCTGGGGGTCATGGAGTAAATAGAGAGCCAGTGTTGAGAACGGCAAAAGACAGCAATAACAACATTCTAAAAGCTAGAAACTGATTCAACACGCAAGCGTTTATACAGCAATAGATTAATTATTATTACAAACTCATCCGCCGCCCCACACGCCGATGACATTGTAATTCTGTCAGAGACAGCAAAGGACTTGGAAGAGCAGTTGAATGGAATGGACAGTGTCTTGAAAGGAGGATATAAGATGAACATCAACAAAAGCAAAACAAGGATAATGGAATGTAGTCTAATTAAGTCGGGTGATGCTGAGGGAATTAGATTAGGAAATGAGGCACTTAAAGTAGTAAAAGAGTTTTGCTATTTGGGGAGCAAAATAACTGATGATGGTCGAAGTAGAGAGGATATAAAATGTAGGCTGGCAATGGCAAGGAAAGCGTTTCTGAAGAAGAGAATTTTGTTAACATCCAGTATTGATTTAAGTGTCAGGAAGTCATTTCTGAAAGTATTCGTATGGAGTGTAGCCATGTATGGAAGTGAAACATGGACGATAAATAGTTTGGACAAGAAGAGAATAGAAGCTTTCGAAATGTGGTGCTACAGAAGAATGCTTAAGATTAGATGGGTAGATCACATAACTAATGAGGAAGTATTGAATAGGATTGGGGAGTAGAGAAGTTTGTGGCACAACTTGACCAGAAGAAGGGATCGGTTGGTAGGACATGTTCTGAGGCATCTAGGGATCACCAATTTAGTATTGGAGGGCAGCGTGGAGGGTAAAAATCGTAGAGGGAGACCAAGAGATGAATACACTAAACAGATTCAGAAGGATGTGGGTTGCAGTAGGTACTGGGAGATGAAAAGGCTTGCACAGGGTAGAGTAGCATGGAGGGCTGCATCAAACCAGTCTCAGGACTGAAGACCACAACAACATATATATATATATATATATATATATCTTCCATCTCAGGCAAGATAACTGGCTGTTTATTACTGTTTAAATGTGTGTCTCACTTATTTTCTTTTGTTAGTTCAATATCCTACACCCATTAACCATAGACCTTGCCGTTGCTGGGGAGGCTTGCGTGCCTCAGCGATACAGATAGCCGTACCGTAGGTACAACCACAACGGAGGGGTATCTGTTGAGAGACCAGACAAACGTGTGGTTCCTGGAGAGGGGCAGCAGCCTTTTCAGTAGTTGCAGGGCAACAGTCTGGATCATCGACTGATCTGGCCTTGTAACACTAACCAAAACGGAGTTGCTGTGCTGGTACTGCGAACGGCTGATAGGGTAAACTACAGCCGTAATTTTTCCCGAGGGCATGCAGCTTTACTGTATGATTAAATGATGATGGAGTCCTCTTGGGTAAAATATTCCGAAGGTAAAATAGTTCCCATTTCGGATCTCCGGGCGGGGACTACTCAAAAGGACGTCGTTATGAGGGAAAGAAAACTAGCGTTCTACGGATCGGAGCGTGGAATGTCAGATCCCTTAATCGGTCAGGTAGGTTAGAAAATTTGAAAATGGAAATGGATAGGTTAAAGTTAGATATAGTGGGGATTAGCGAAGATCGGTGGCACGAGGAACAAGACTTTTGCCGGCCGAAGTGGCCGTGCGGTTAAAGGCGCTGCTGTCTGAAACCGCGAGACCGCTACGGTCGCAGGTTCGAATCCTGCTTCGGGCATGGATGTTTGTGATGTCCTTAGGTTAGTTAGGTTTAACTAGTTCTAAGTTCTAGGGGACTAATGACCTCAGCAGTTGAGTCCCATAGTGCTCAGAGCCATTTGAACCATTTTGAACAAGACTTTTGGTCAGGTGAACACAGGGATATAAATACAAAATCAAATAGGGGTAATACAGGAGAAGGTTTAATTATGAATAAAAAATAGGAGTGCGGGTAAGCTACTACAAACAGCATACTGAACGCATTATTGTGGCCAAGATAGACACGAAACCCACGATTACTACAGTAGTACAAGTTTATATGCCAACTAGCTCTGCAGATGATGAAGAAATTGATGAAATGTATGATGAGATAAAAAAAATTATTCAGGTAGTAAAGGGACGAAAATTTAATAGTCATGGGTGACTGGAATTCGGTAGTTGGAAAAGGGAGAGAAGGAAACGTAGTAGGTGAATATGGATTGGGGGGAAGAAATGAAAGAGGAAGCCGCCTGGTAGAATTTTGCACAGAGCACAACTTAATCATAGCTAACACTTGGTTCAATAATCATAAAAGAAAGTTGTATACATGGAAGAACCCTGGAGATGCTAGAAGGTTTCAGATAGATTACATAATGGTAAGACAGAGATTTAGGAACCAGGTTTTAAACTGTAAGACATTTCCAGGGGCAGATGTGGACTCTGACCACAATCTATTGGTTATGAACTGTAGATTATAACTGAAGAAACTGCATAAAAGTGGGAATTTAAGGAGATGCGACCTGGATAAACTGACTAAACCAGAGGTTGTACAGTGTTTCAGGGAGAGCATAAGGGAACAACTGACAAGAATGGGAGAAAGGAATACAGTAGAAGAAGAATGGGTAGCTTTGAGGGATGAAGTAGTGGAGGTAGCAGAGGATCAAGTAGGTATAAAGACGAGGGCAAGTAGAAATCCTTGGGTAATAGAAGAACTATTGAATTTAATTGGTGAAAGGAGAAGACATAAAAATGCGGTAAATGAAGCAGGAAAAAGGAGTACAAACGTCTCAAAAATGGGATCGACAGGAAGTGCAAAATGGCTAAGCAGGAATGGCTAGAGGACAAGAAGCTTATATCACTATTGGTAAGATAGATACTGTCTACAGGAAAATTAAACAGACCTTTGGAGGAAAGAGAACCACCTGTATGAACATCAAGAGCTCAGACGAAAACCCAGTTCTAAGCGAAGAAGGGAAAGCAGAAAGGTGGAAGGAGTATATAGAAGGTCTATACAAGGGCGAGGTACTTGAGGGCAATATTATGGAAATGTAAGAGGATGTAGATGAAGATGAAATGGGAGATATGATACTGCGTGAAGAGTTTGACAGAGCACTGAGATACCTAAGTCGATACAAGGCCCAAGAGTAGACAGTATTCCATTAGAACTACTGACAGCCTTGGGAGAGCCAGCCCCGACAAAACTCTACCATCTGGGGAGCAATATGTATGAGACAGGCGAAACATCCTCAGGCTTGAAGTAGAATATCATAATTCCAATCCCAAAGAAAGCAGGTGTTGACAGGTGTGAAAATTACCGAACTATCAATTTAATAAGTGACGGCTGCAAAATACTAACGCCAATTCTTTACAGACGAATGGAAAAACTGGCAGAAGCCGACCTCGGGGAAGATCAGTTTGGATTCCGTAGAAATATTGGAACATGTGAGGCAATACTGACCCTACGTAGAAGCTAGATTAAGAAAAGGCAAAGTAATGAGGAAGATATGGGGACCAGTTTTAGATAAAGGAGAATGGAGACGGAAGAAAAACGAGGAAACCTACCTTCTGATGCGACAAGCAACTATCCTACAGAAGATAAAGAGCAAAAGAATATAATCGGTGGGTCATGTAGCCCGTATGCCAGACGGAAGACAGGCGAAGATGGCAGTAGCGAGGAAACCAAACACCAAACGCCCCATTGGACGATCAAGGCAGCGCTTGATGGACGACCTGGCGAAGGACCTAGCAGCCCTGAGAACTGAAGACACCTGGACGAACCGGGCACAGAACAGGAAGGAATGGGGGCAGTTTGTGGAAGCAGCGCGTTTCCTGCAGGGCCTGTGATCACTGAATATCTCTCTATCTAATTTCAGGGTAACTGTTTGTTCAGCACAGTTTCTCCAAGGTCTGAAGCCTTCTTGGTACTTCCCAAGTTCCTTACCCAGCTGTTCTTTGATCGTGTTATGTAAAATCTTGGAAAAAATCTTGTAGGTATAGTCAAGGAGCGAGTTCCTCTATAGTTGTCTGGATGATGATGACGATGTTTCGGCGGTTATCAGCACCCGTACAATTTCCCAAACTTTGCTGAGTCCAATCTCGCCACTTTCAAGAAAGATGATGAAATGATGAGGACAATACAAAGTCATCTCGAGGCATGTGAAAATCCCTGACCCCGCCGGGAATCGAACCCGTGACCCTGTGCTCGGGGAGCGAGAACGCGACTTCGAAACCACGAGCTCTGGACAGTTCTCTGGGTCTCTTTTATAAAGTGGGTTAATAATAGCTGCAGTCCATTCTTCTGGAAAAATTTTCTGTTGATAAAGTTTTTTGTAAAATAATATGTAACGATGTCTCAGTTGTTTTACCAGCATACTTACACATTTCTGCAAACATTTGATTTTTCCCAACATTTATTGTAGTTTCTCATTTCTTTAAATGCAATTTTTTTTCTTGTACTGTAGGTGGGCTTATATTTTCTGATTTGGTTTTTACAGGGGTGCTTGTGTCTACTGTTAAAAGCTTTTCAGGTTCATCAGAGTTCAAGAGCTTGTTCAATGTTTCTTCCATGTTTTTTGCGTTTAGCTTTTTGTTATTGGTTATTCTTCTATCTTTATTCTCAGCAATAGTGTGGGTGGGCTGTATTACGTAATTGTTTATGAAAGACTTTGAAATACTCTCTGGAACTGGTTTTCTTCAATGGAACTCATTAGATCCTTTAGATATTGCCGCTTTGTTTTTCTGATAATTTTAGAGAATTTTTTTTCTGATGTTTCTGAGGTTAATCGCGTTTTATTCTGTTTTGTGAATTTGAAACTTTGTCCAAACTTTGTGTCTTTCATCGAGTATTTCGTCACATTCTATAGTCAGCCATGCATGTTTATTGTGCTAATTTGCTGGGACCGATTCCTGAGCGTTATGTTTTAAAATAATTATTAGTTCCTCAAGATTATCGGTTACTATTGTATTTTGTGTGGTTTTCTTATATTTATGTTTTTTGATTAATTTATACTTCATTTTATCTCCAGTTGCTTTTGTAAATAATAAACCGTAAAAAATTGCGTATGTGGCAGGAGATGTCTTCAAACAAGTAACGATTGTGCTCGTGAGCGAGAGTGGTATGAAGGAAAATTGTTATAAAGTTAAATTTAAAGAAAGACTATAAACTAAGTGGCTACACTGGAGTGGTGCAAATATAATGATGTGAAGACTGTGGTTTAAGGAAGTTTTGTTCCCGTTGTCGAGGAAAATTTTTCCAGACTTGTCACCGGTGGACAGTAAAAGTAACTAAAGTACGTGAAAATAGACATTAAGCTGTGTTATCTAGCGAGATCTAGTTCTAAGGACGGGACTCGACTTCTCTAGGAACCTTGCTACTCTTGTCTGGATGCTGTGGAAGTCGGTGCACGGAAAACCAGAATGAAAGAAAGCACTTGGCCACCCACGCTCGTTCGTAACACACGTACGGTTATTAAGTAATCCTCACTACTCAAATGTGACGAATAAGTAGAGCAGCCGCGCTGTGGTACCTTACTCATTTTTGAGTATGCACTCACGTATGCGCCAGCATTCTTGCAACCCAACGGACGTAGGGGCAATGTGAATTGAAAAATGGGAAGCGAACTCCACAAGGACCATTAAGCAAGTGCATATTGATGGAATCTGTAGAGAAACGAATAAATATATCCTCACGGAAAGCACTTGAGTTAACACAAAAGGAGAAATCTCGAGACACCACAGGGCTAGGATTAACCAATAATGAAATGATGCTGTAATAACGGAGAGCGTAGTATGAATTCTTATGTATATTTATATATGTATGTAGTGTAAGATGTTATCTATTTCCTGTTAAAATATTTGTTTCGTGCAAACTATCATTTGAGAAAGAGGTAGACATACCTCAAAAGCATTGAGTACCATGGTGAGTCTCAGGTACCAAGAAACTACGTTTTGAAGGCGTTTTCATGGATGGATCAAAGGGCTGTCCGATTACTCAACCCATTTCTGATTCATTTTATGCTCCGTCACCTAACAGAACGTATTCTGTGTATGAATGTTGTACTTTTTTCTCGTTTCCGCTTTTAACGAAAAACACTTGTTTTATTATAATACTGATATATGAATGTATAAAATATCCACAATGAGAAAAATCACCTTGTAGGGAGATAATGTGATACGAGATAAGTTATCAGTGTGATTAGATAAGTTGCAATGATTTTTTTGGGTGCTGTTGTTGTTCTTGTCCTGAGACTGGTTTGATGCAGCTCTCCATGCTACCCTATCCTGTGCAAGCTTCTTCATCTTCCAGTACGTACTGCAGCCTACACCCTTCTGAATCTGCTTAGTGTATTCATCTCTTGGTCTTCCTCTACGATTTTTGCACTCCACGCTACCCTCTATTGCTAAATTTGTGATCCCTTGATGCCTCAGAACATGTCTTACCAACCGATCCCTTCTTCTAGTCAAATTGTGCCACAAACTCCTCTTCTCCTCAATCCTATTCAGTACCTCCTCATAAGTTATGTGATCTACCCATCTAATCTTCAGCATTCTTCTGTAGCATCACATTCCGAAAGCTTCTATTCTCTTCTTGTCTATTTATCGTCCATGTTTCACTTCCATACATGGCTACACTCCATAGAAATACTTTCAGAAACGACTTCCTGACACTTAAATCTATACTCGATGTTAACAAATTTCTCTTCTTCAGAAAGAATAGAACGAAAGATAATTTCGTATTACTGTAAAAACTGATATGTTGAAGAACCGCGTACGAGGTCACCGAACCTCAAATCAACGTGGACAATAATGAGTACCAAAATTTTAAAATACCCGAGCACATTGTGGCACAAGCGAAAGCAACAAACATTTTGTGAAGTGAATCATTGGACTCAGCCGTGGAGTGTGAACTACAGAGAATACGCCCAAGGAGGCAGTGAAGAGTTACAATAAATAATGTTGGGGCCAGATGGAATATTATAATCTCTGTAGAAAAAGAATAGATACCTTAAGGTTGATTTGTTTGTCACATTCTGGTATCTTCACTTTTTCAGCTATGAATACAGTTTGAGCAGATGGAAATATGATTGTTCATTCTTTAATTCTGTGTAAACAGTTGGTATTGTCCTGTGTCATCTTTTGCTGTAGAGAAGGCGAATAAGTTTAGCTGTCCTTCAAGGCAGTACGAGGAGGTAAGTGAAAACGGATTAATTCCTGGGTGGCTTGGGCAGTGTAGATAGGAACGCATGCACGGTACGTAAAAATTGAGTAAATTCTCACCCTTCTCAAGACCTTTCAGTCTTTAACTTTCTGATTCCAAGGTAAAAAAAAAGGAATAATAATTTTCTCCGAGTCCGTTCGTGAAAGAAGCCCCCTGCCTCTTGCATGCCGATCTAAAGCGAGGCAGGTATTCCTTTTATAGATGGTGAAATTAACCACAACCATGAAATATGGCACTAGGAAATAAACCATTCGTACCTCTCTCGATAACTTAAATTCTTTTATGTTCTCCACCTATCGATTCCATCGAGAGTCATCCCCACATTGCGGAAGTACCTCATTTGCAAAATTATTAAACTGTTTTTCTCTTATTAAGCAGTCAACAATTTTTCTATTTGCGTCAGTAAACGCAAGTGACACTGATACAGATTTTACAATGACTTCATTTCTTCACTCATTTCCTAAGAAATTCAGTATTCGGCTAGACGCGTCTGTCGCGTTTGCGACGCTTGCACGGAGTGACAGTTGTACGGAGAGGGAATGTTTTGACACTTGCACGGAGGCAGGGAAACTGTAGGTAGTGGACGGGGTGTTCCGGAAGTAGAATACTCCGGCCTGTCCGCCGCTACCTGCGACGAATTCACGGAAGGCCAAAGGCCCAAAAAGCTCCATGTCTCCTCACCAGTGTGTAGTGTGTGTGGCTTTCTCCCAGAGTTCAGTATTGCAGTCTTAGTGTAGAGGTAATGAAATTCACCGAGTCCACAGAAGAGAAACCTTTACTAATTTACAGCGTGCATTAGCGTACAAACAAACAAGAAGTAACATTCTAGTGCTGAGTAACTTTAAAAAGAATAAATGCAAAGAAAGACTGTCTACAGAAAATAACACATTTTTAGGAGAAGGTAACCACGTTTGTATTTCAGATGAAGCAGTAAATGAAGTGCAAGAACGTTTCGTCAAAGCAATAAAGCAGGCAAGAGAAACATTCGCTACAGTTTCATTAGTTTAAGCTGTAGTAGTGGGGCAGCTCTTCATCAGAGGGTACGACTTAATAACAGCGTATTAGATGGAAATATATAGGAGCTACACAAGTTTCCAGCGATTCTGGAGGAATATTCTTCGTAGAAATAATTTAGTGGTGAATGACTGTAGCAATTTCTTACTTGCAAATCATAACACGGGACCGAATAACAAAATACTGGTGTTTGCCAATGAAAATGGAAAAGCGTGTTCATCAGTCTGCCAGACATCCTCTCTGGACGGAACGGTCATGGGTTCCAGCAAGCAGGTGGGCCAGTTCTTTATACTCTCGCCGACCTCAATAGTTATCGGGAGGAAATAGACATCATTCCAGTTGTTTACGCTTTTGTTGCCAAATAAAAAGTGAGAAACATATGAAAATTCTTAAAGCTATTAAAGTTAACGTGCCTGAATGGAACCCTGTATGTTTGATGACCGACTTCTAAATTGCCATCGTCCAAGCACCAAACAGTTTGATTCCGGGAACAGCGATTACTGGTTGCAATTACCATTTTAATCAACTTTTGTGGAAACAAGTTCAGGTTTGCGGCCTCGTTCCAGCCCATAAGGAAAACGAAGAAATACACTGTCACATATTAATGTGTGCTGCTCCAGCACGTCTTCCCTTGGAAATGTTGGATGACGGTTGGTTTTGTATTCGGGAGAGCACGCTTCAAAACCAAAAGCTGCAGGAGTTTTATGAATATTTAGTGGACCAGTGGCTCGATAACTATCCTATGCCGAGAGAGATGAGGAATTGCAGTGGGAGGTGCCATTGCACTGACCACGTCTCAGAAGGATGGAACCAGAGAATAAACACATTGATATTAAAAGTCTCTGCATCTTCGAAAAGATGCAGAGCGCAGCGGCCGCCAGATTGACCGAGTAATTTAAAATTTTTGATGGGAGATGAAAAAAAGTAGCAATTATTAAATTAAACTAATTTTTAAAATTCACAAATTTTTCAATGAATCTGACGTTTTCTTAGTCATTGTAACTTTTGTGCGTAGGCCACAAAGTCAGAAATAATGTTAGGATTCCGTCAGTTTTAATTCATTTCTAACTGTCTGTCAGTAATTGAAAAGTTTTGTGTAAATATAGTAAATAAATTTAATGGGGGACTGAAAGAGATTACCTTTTCGTGCTGTTCCCTGGGAACGATACAAAGTCGGTTAAATGCCTTTTGAAATTTGTGAAATATTCCCTAATGAAGGCTAACAAGACTATCTCAAATGCCAAGACTTTTGCGGGGAATATTCGCAGTATTTTCCTTGAGAGGTTCTTAGAATTGCAGTCTGCGTGGGCAGACACAGAATACAAAATCTCTGCAGCGGAATCGCAGGCAAATGACATGCAATTAAATCCCTACCTCCCCCCTGTGTTAGAGGATTAGCAAACCAGCATGGATCTGGTAAAGGCAATATAAATTACCATAAAAAGTGACTCTTCGCACTTTTACAGCCTCTCAGCCTATGTTAAACCTAATTCCTAGTGACACATGTCATAGACTACAGCGGGTGTGTTGTGAATGCGGTTAGACGAGCAACAGCGCTGACACTCGCTCACCACCTGAGTTGTGAGCGCTCACGGGAAAATGGGACGCTGAGAAGCCGTTAGGTAGCGCACGCAGCACGTCGGACTAATAGTACGGAGGTGCAAACAATTGTAAGGTGCCGGGACATGGGCACTTACACGTTACCTTACCAACATTAGTATTAATAATAAATGGACTGACAAGGGCGTCAGATCGTGACTCTATTGAATTATGGTAAATATGAGCCACTCTCGAGCAGTATTCCTTGCATGTCTGCATGACTGAGCCACTAACTTAAAGCGTTGGTGAAAAGCGTTGGAATTTGAGAATTGTGGAATGTAAGGTCTGCAGATGGCCGTAGCTCGCCGGGCCGCCGTGGGCGGCAGGTAGCGGTCACCGGAAACGCGGGACAACACGGCGCTTTTGGGGATAGCCCGGCATCAGGAGGCACCTGTGCTGGGCAACACGTGGCGAAGACGGGAATTTCGTTTGCCTAGGGGCGATATATCCTACTCGATCATTGGCTACACCTCAGAAATGCCGTTGGAGGGATTTCGACTATGATAGAGCGTTCGACATTGGCCGAAACGGGGTATTCTTCCGCCACGTTTTCGTACGCGTGTGAGACGGAAGAATTGTGGAGAGAGAGGACTTCGCTTTCAGCCATCGAGCGGTACGGACTTGCAGACGGAGGTCTTCGCTATCGTCTTCAAAGGGAGATATACGGCCTGTATCGCAGCATTGCACCAACGCGTGTTCCCTGCAGAGTTGTGCGGTTAGAGCTCTTTGTGTGCTCAGAAGCGAGATTTTCACCAACACTTAACCACTTCCAACAACTTACCTAACATTCTTGATTTGGTAGTTATCCTTGCGAGGTGCTGAGTATTTACCAACGCAGCTGCCGGTAATAGGGGCGCGTAATTGCAACTTGTTAATGTGCCGTTCTCAGGAGTATGTGAGTGGACAAAGAAATTCACATTATTTTAGTAAATTTTGTCAGTTGTGAGGGATATCAAATTAAAATGCCAATATTACAACCGAATTATCGACTTACCCTCTCCCAGTAGGCTTTAGATGTACTCTAGTCACTGCACAGCTTGCTCAGACGGGAAGGAAAGAAGGTTTGCGGTCTTCTACGTCAGCTTGCACAATGTGCTGCCTGAATACCGTATCGGGATCGGTGTCTGCTTTCATGCAAACGCTCTCTTCCGCGATGGTATTTCCTTTACAGTGCAGTGTTTTGTAATATTGTTTCCCCCTAACTATTGCTAATATCATGTCACTAATGATATTACCATCTACATCTTCTGTCACTCTAGTGCGCGGTTTGAACTCTGGAGTAATGCTGTTTATCTTATTGAAGAGGTCATGCATTTCGTTTAACAATTGACGCGGGTTTATTTCATCATAAATACTGGAGAGATACGACGTCTTGTCAGTTCGGCAGCTGCGCTGTGACAGTGCATGTTGTGTGCTTCTTCATCTTCTTTCCTCAGTGTTCTCCTTTCTTCTATCAGTGGTAGAGTAGTTTTCGAAATCCAGGGATGTTTCGCTGGAGGGATGTTCAGGAAGAGACGAACAGATAAATTCCTTCATTTTGTCCCTTGTTTGGGAACCTACTCCGTCCTCCGTTGATTGCCAGCGTTTGGGTTTTGTTTTTCCTCCAAACGCTTTGAAGCTGTTTTTGTCTGTAACACAAACCTTTCTAACACCATAGCAGTGAATCGACTACTTTTTTACCTGTGTTTACTGATTTGATATATCTCTAGTGTCGAATATCGAGACATGAAAACTAATATCTGTCACTGTACTACTTACGCAACGGAATTTTTTACGCTATTTAAAAGGTAGCCTTGTCACTCATAAATACTCACATGCAGGAGATGTTTAGAGCAAAAGTTACAGAAAAATTAACTGTTGCCCATTGAGATCTGTTCAACGTGAACTTATAAAACGGATTGTTCGAATCAGTGTGAGGTTAAACAAATATTTAGTCTCATGTCCTGCTAACACAGAGCATATACTTCCTCTGATCGGTATGTAGTAGATATAGAACATACGAACAAATTAAATCGTAGAGGGTGAGCTATCCTTCTATTAAAAGGATAAATTTTAGTCTTAAAAAAATTTGTTTGCAGTATATATTAATGAACATAAACAATATATAATTTGCAGAACATCCAGTGGACACATAAAACATGAAGTGACTGCAATAAACTAGTACTGACTATCTTCTGTCTAAGACTCCTAAGTTGTGAATACCATGAACTAAGATTCTCTGCACGGAATGACTGACTTCACTTCCGTACTGAAAAAATAAAATGAGCTATTCCAGTCACGTGACATGAAACCTCAATGGAGAATCTTTTAGAACGAGCAATTTCTCTGCCCTGAATGCCGCTGATGTGTCTATTTCACCTTCTGAGATAGCATGTTGGCGGCATTCAGGGATGACCCCAAAGTATCGTGTGCTGTGAGCATGACTGTGGGCCCTGCGATGATTTCTGTGCTGAAACCTAAATCCTCTGATGGCAAACCGCTAATAGTAGGGCAACAACGGCAACAGTGCATTGTTATTGCGGGTTGCCTACATCAGGGGCAGGTATGCACTCAGGGGCAAACCTATTGATCTCATTTCATTGACAGGCACTTAACCTGTTGTTCTCCTTTGATTGACAGGTCCTTAACGTATTGTTCTGTTAAGTGGCCTTCCACGTCACTGCACTTAACCTATTATCCCCCCCACCCCCACCCCCTCCCACTCCTCTCCCCCCTCAGGAAACTCCCCACCCCTCGCTGCTACAGTTTGACGTTCAGGTCTGAGTTATTGAAATAGGCCACCCCTCTCACACCTATCAATTTGGTTGACTTCTTAATAAAACTCATCAAATAATAAACCTCTCTGATGAGAAAGTGCCGCATCCCCCTGTGCCACACACCCAGGCAGTAAGTTCAAATTCCATCAGGACAATGCAACATACCAAGGCTACCTCAACTGACCTAAGAAAATGGCGGGAAAAAAGGCCACTAGCCTAAGTCATCTTACCACCAACTCTTCCTAGGAATTGCCTAGAAAAGGACTCATCCTATGCTGGGTAGGATGGACATAAGTCTTACTTAACCTATGGTTCTGTTATGTGGTATTTTCTGTCACCACAATTTCCTTAAACTATTGCACCACTTTTGATACCAAATTAAGTAATCAGTTATGTCATCATGCCATTCTCTGGTACACTTTTCAAATTCACATGCTTCTGAATACCATTTCAGCCACATTCTTCTTTGCCACCCATCCCCTTAAACTACTGTACTGTGTTTCACATACAAATTATTCAAATTAACTTAGTGTTGTGCACTTAACTTGCTGTTCTGCTCCATGATACCCACTCACACACACCCTCCCCTTAACTTTTGTAGTGCTAACACCACATTGATATAAAAAATTTATTCAAATTAATTAAACTGACATTCTTCACATGTATGGGGTAGTTTTTTTTAATTCACGTCATCCTATTGGCCGATGAAATCGATGGAACACAGTTTAAACCAAAGGGCGCTAGTAAAAAACACAATTCGCCACCTGACACTGACGCCAGACTCCGGCTGCACCGACGGTCCACGTCAAGCTACAACGCGACCGTTCAGGTCCTGCAAGCATCAGGTGGCAACATCTATTTCACACTTCACACCTGGGAAATTGCTATCGTAATACGTGTTGATCTAGGTACCATTGCTGGCGAAATGATGCATAGCTGTGATGTGGGTCCAGTGCCAAGAGATGATGCAATGCTTCCCAGAATAGCAAAGGGTGCATTCGTCCTAGCGATCGTCACTGAATTTACCTGTGAAACTGCAGCTGCTGCCAGTGTGGGAGCACCGTCTCAAATGACATTAGTTTTTGCTGAAGTTGAGCGCTATTTAGGACGTGAAGTTTAAGATGGAAGATAACAAAATATAAATAATGATTGCATGGAATTATGCCTATCATGCCTCATGAACTGGGTTATGGGAGCAGGAGGCACGTAACTGTGTTGGTTTCCAAAGATATATAGGACACATATCTAAAACTATGTCTCCTGCACTTTAAGAAAACCACAGACATAGCATGTGGTTAAAAAACTGTACACTGTCACAGCGGGAACAGGTTTGAGAAAAATGAATATGAAGGTTGTGAGGTAAAAATTGATTTATTTCTCATCCAACTTAAAAGTAATTTTACATTTTCATAAGCAGATAACAACAACACTCTTTTCACACATTTCCTTGAGTCGATGGAGAGAAGGACACACATAGAATTCCAGGTCTTGAATACCAGCAAACTTAGAGGTACGACGCATCCATGAGGTCTTCTCCTTCCCCTTAATGTACACATTGGTAACCATGTGATCGAATAATGTAAGCGCCATCACCATATCTTTATAGGGTATGTCAGGATCATCAAAGTGAATTCCATGATAGAAATGCGTTAACCACTTCGCACATTTCTGTGTCGTAGCACACTTCATGCACTTGAAAGACCTCGATGATGCAATGTTTACTGAGAATGTATCTATTATTCCAGGCTCTTGTGTGTACGCTACAAAGGCAACATCTTTGAATATGTACTGTCTGTGCTCACCATCATAGAAACCCAGAGTGTCCCCAATGATGTTCACACCATGAGACACCACTGTGAAATGCTGTAGGTATGGTGCAGCACCTATACATTTATACAGCTCGTTGCACAACATTGGTGAGCGGGCAGTGGTTGATCACACTGTCATGTAGAATTAGATCAGACGCGGCAGTGTGCTCTGGGAAATTTGTCGAATATTCAAATTCAATTCGCACATCTATAGGTCCAGACTTAATTATCTCGTTCTGTTTAGAGCAGTCTATTACAATGATCGGTGAAAGCTCCTTGAACTTACGTGCATTGAGTAGACACCCTCCTCCCTCTCCTTCAGCAATGTCATAGTAAGAAGCACGAAACCTTTCATACATGTCATAAGCTGGACTGTATACATTTTGATTCCACTGCAGATGTAAATTTTCATTTGTGTAGAATTCTGAGTAGAGGTAGATTTTGGCATTAGTTAACTTGTGGTTGTCGAACACGTTAGAATCATTAGCGATATTACCTCTTCTTTCAGTCTGAAACGCAAGTATGATGAATCTAGGTGGCTCCAGCTGTGAAAAGGTTTTAATGGGCCACGTTTGCCTGCTCGCAGTCGGTAACGTTGGTTACTCGAAAACCTCCCACGAGCGAAATATCAGTGACAAAAATGTACCAGAATTCAAGACTTTTAAGAGCTTCAAACACTCCTCGTGAGATACACTGATATGAGGCATTTTCCATATTATCTTTCTGATTGTGATCATATTCTCCTCTTGAGCTCCTTGAACGTATGTCGCACTCCGCGCCAGAATGAGCTCGTGTTTAGAATTCATAATAATCTGTGTCATGGCCTCAAAGCACTCCATAAGCATTTTTGGAAGTATGCACACAGTAATTCGCTTGTACTCCACAAGTGTTCTATCCTCTGGATCATCTATGAATCATCCCGCATTTTCGAAACTATGAAAATATATTTGGTGGATTTACACTTGGATATACATAGACATACATAAAACCGAGTAAACGCTCTCCAAATGTGGAGGTGACTGGATAAAATCGTGTACATTGCTGTACTATGCCTTCCAATCAGTGTATTTGGATTGAGCTATATTGGCGACACATACTATTAATGTCCCTCCAAGTGTATCTTTCCGCATATGCCACCTATTTGTTCGTACCATTGCAGGGTGGGTGAAACAACCTCATCTCAAGGACTTTGTTATCGGTAACTGGTCCTGTGAAGATGCAAAAGAAGGCCTAAAGAAGAAGAAGAAGATAACGGAATTCTCCTTCCTGATAATATATGAGCAATTATTGTAGGTCCATCCAATTGCTGGAAGACTAATGTCCTCAAGACGCTGCTAACAAATATAGGCGGAGTCAGATTTGAATATGTTTGTGTACTCTCAAAAGCACTGTTTCCACCCAAGTATCAGCTGTTAGAGGAGATACTGCGCGGTCCAGATGGTATTCCACACACGACACTCGGTGAAAGAGGTGACATCCCTCCACCTGAAAATGCAAAGCCAAACACTGTCTTTATATTTGAATAAGTAGCTGTTTAAAACCAAGACCAAATTCGTACATATTTCTGTTTCAGTCGTCGTATGGGTGCTGATGTATATTATCTAAGCCAAACATATTCCAGAATCCCGAAACAGTTTGTTAGGGATAATGCAAACCTCATTATAGCCTTGAAACCAGACAATCTGAATTTAAAACACGTTTACCAGGCACATGTCGGAACTGACATGTCGTTCAATGATTTTGTAAAGATACGTGCTGATTGCTTTAATCATTCACAGTATGGGTTTCTCGTTCTTGATAAAAGAAGAAGACTGAGTGATGTTGGGTACAGATGAATGTTTCAAGAGTTTCTGCATATATAGCACGGTAAGAGAGGATAGTACATCAGTATACGCTGGACCATGGACAAATTCGCACCCATGTCTAGCTCTAAACGCGATAGAACGGGTGTACACATTCTCTGTACATGGATACGAAAATTTAGGCTATTGTGAATGAAGTTGGAGGTATTTGCAGGGAACTAGAGACGTATTACCAGCCTCTTCTGAGAATGGTGAATGCTGCTACGCTAGTGTCGTTCCTAGTCGAGGAAAATGTTATCAAAATTCAATGAATTCGCGGTTGGTCGATGAAATCTGGGACCGCTGGCAGAGTGTGGTAACAGACGACAGCCAGAAGGCCAGGCAAGGTAAACAAGGCACTTGCGGGCTCAGAGTTGCGACGGTGGTAGTGGTTTGTTTTGAGTGGAGCAACAACGAGATCGTTGCTTTAAGTTATTGCGATGTCTGAGGCGGGGCAGTAGGCCAGAGCCAGGAGTGGCGATTTGTAAACGGCTGATGTGTGGAAATTTATAGCTGCCTTAGTTTCTGTCTCTCTCTGACACTACCTCAGAAGCGAGGGAGAAACCAATATAAAGAGACAAGCAATTTTAGCTTGACAGTGTGTGCCAGGTCAGTTGAGCATCGGGACGGACACTTATAGGGGCCAGTCTGGCAACAGTGCTATTATTATTCGGAATAAACTTGTACTTTGTTTCTTTGTACTTGTTGTAAATAATTGAGGACGTAGGTTGCAAGTGCTACTCTGAGATGAAGAGGTTAGCACAGGAAAGAAATTCGTGGCGGGCCGCATCAAACCAGTCAGTAGACTGATGACAAATTAAAAAAAAAACTTGTTCGGGCTATATTCCGCCTTCGGGAACACAATACTGTGGTGGGATGGAACGGCAGCCTGGAACTTGGAGATCGCACGGTCTACCTGAAAGAGGGCAGTGACAGCGGTCTGCAGCGGGTCCAGGAGTGGCTCGGGTCCAGCCTATGGGCCACGTTTGCTTCCCACCTGTCATACAAGGGTCCGGACGGGCATAGACTGTGGGAGGCGCAACAACTCTCCGACAGCGCCAGAGATGGTGACTGCCATCCCGCGAGCACCGCAGGCGACAAACTGCAGCAAAGCATTCAGGAGGGCGCGGCTTCGAGTCCGGTTCTGACCTTGAAGCAGGGGCGGTCCAAGGGCCACAGGTGACCAGTACGTCCACCTTCATCCAATGGTCGGACAGAGCAGGTCAAACGGGGTGGAGGACGGCGAGGACCAGGGACTGTAGCAGTCTCCGGAATCGCGGTCAGCAGCGCGGAGCAAGTCGCAACGCATCGGCAGGCGGCGTCCGGGAGAGCGGCGGGAGGCCTTGATGATGATGGCAGCGGCGCTGGCATACCAGAAGTCTGTTGAGCCGGCTGGACTCGTGGGACATCAGCGGGCGGCTCGCCGACACTGCGCTGCACCATCGAGTACTGTAAATTATTTGAATAAAGAAATGTTAACGAATACCGCTGTATCACTCTTCACTGCCCCTTGACGATCTTGAACTTGCTCGGCCTGATGACATACGGAACAGTGTGTCCCGGCATCAGTTCTCTGTGCCATTTCTCTGGCGCGTTGCGTATCCGGCACTATCGATAGCGACTTGTATTTCTGTTTCCGTCTGGTTCGGCCTGCGCAGGCGCTGAGGCGGCTGCTGCCCTCTGGAGCGTTTTTCGCGGGGGGCCGCGCGCGCTCTGCTCGGCGGTTGGATTCGCACCGAGCTGGCGGTATTTTGCCTTCCGCCCCGGCACGGAGGTGTGGTCTCGTTGTTGGCGAGCATCGTCGATTTGGCCGTTGGGCGGAGTGGCGTGTTGGTGACGTGCTGTAGTGGGCAACTGATGGATCCCCACACGCGATCGCTCGGGGTTCTCCGCCTCTGAAAAGGGTGCCACGATATCGCTTGGGTTTCCGCACCCAGGAGTTGTAAGGACCGCAGGGCATGCTTTCTGTGTGTTTGCTCTGTCCGGTCTGCGTGACGGGGTTCGTTTCACCTTACTTCAGTTGTTGTTTATATTTTCTGCGTGATTCCGTTTTGGTCGGAGTCCAGGTCTCGAGTTTTCTGCTGGTGTGTACCCGGTCGTCGGCCCCGTTTTCCCGCCCGGGGGGCAGCCGTATCTGTCGATGGGAATTATTTGGCAGTGTGTGTTTTGCGTGGACCCAGTGTGCTCACGCGCCATGATTCTGAATTGAAATTACTGTGGTCAGGCAGGCTGCAGTGTGTGTTATTAATTTTCTGGCTTGCTGGGGACTGCGCGCGCGCCTGTTCCGTTTGTCATCTGGCAGCAGTCTGATATTTTTATGTGTGCTTGTTAAGTTGCTAGCAATTTATTTTAGCCTTGTTCTTACTTATTTTTATTTAAATTGCTGGGCACTGTCATTTGTCTGTTCCTTTATCTTTATTTATTTGTAATGTCAATTAAGCCTAAGACGATGTCCAAGGTGCTAGCAATTGCCTAAGATGATGTCAGACCTTGGTATCTGTCAACCTTATTTTGGCTACTAGCGCTCAGGTGCAATATTGCCGGGCCTATCCCGGATTTTGTCATTAATTGAGATCCTTTTATACTGTACTTTTAGTAGTAGGTTTGGCAAGTGCACTTGCGTATGGTATTTATTGTGTTTCCCCCCAACCCCTCTTCCTGCTTCGTGTAAACTGATTTTCATAAGATTGCTAGGTGGCCTGTGTTCTTTTATTACCTATGTAAGTTTGCCCGCTGCCGCAGTCGTAACATGTTTTGACCGGCAAGTGGTCCATATTGGCTAGAGTTTGAATGTCGTCTGCGCTGTTGAAATCAGCAAACTTTAGTCATGTACGTGTTGTTGTGTTAAGGGTCTTAGGGCATTTTTAATTGATACAACTTTTGGAAATTTTAACACTCTTTTAAAGAAGGCATAGGACTTCGACTGAAAATTTAATTGCTAATTATACATTTGTGTTTCATATTACAAAATTTAACTGGATTAAGTGAAAGTATGTAGTTTAATGCACAATGATTATTTGTTAATGTATCGAATTGTAAACAGTTTTGTCTGGCTGTGATTCAAACGACACAAATA
This sequence comes from Schistocerca piceifrons, assembly GCF_021461385.2. NCBI lineage: Eukaryota > Metazoa > Arthropoda > Insecta > Orthoptera > Acrididae > Schistocerca > Schistocerca piceifrons. The sequence goes on along the minus strand of NC_060140.1, from coordinate 28,474,041 downwards.
AGTTTCTCTGTTCACCTGTGGCATATAACATTTTTATTACCTCATATTGTAAGCAGCTTGATTTGTTTGTATCACTGTAATTTGTAAGCCACAGTGTAATTTACTACAATTAATTAATTGTTTTGGGGAAATAAACGATGAATTGTACGTCCCCTTTTCATTAACCGAATCCCATCCAAATCGTCCGCTCACTCTCCCATCTGGACTAATGGCTTCTACACTGAACCCACAACAATGCATTAAATGAGTTAGTTAATAAAGTGGGTGAGAATGTAGCCTACTTAACTGAAAATGTCGAGGCTATTGAGGGAAAAATATATGGAGAATTCCTTGTTGTTGAGAAGGGGGACCAGGTACGTAGTAAGAGGAGGAAGAAAGTGAGCGGATATATAAAGCCTAACGCTGCGGAGATTCCTGATTAGTGTACATCGAGATGTGAACGAAGCAGAAAGAGATTCAAGCGCGGAAAGCAGTTTCTGAGAAATTACGGTTGCTGAGTTTAGGGTATATTGATCGACAGCAAACAATAAGGGAGACCTTTAAACCGCTTACTGAATCTCTCCGTCAGCTCTCAGCAAAAACAAAAACACACAATAACGATGGTGTTGCCATTGACGAATTCATTACCCGTCACGCCCCTGGTCAGATAGAAACAACATTCGGCGTTAGGAGGAAAAGACCGTACATATTGGGTACGCATCCTCTAACTGTAGCTGATGACACAATGCAGATTGGTGATAGACGGTTTGAGAGAACACCTGGCTTAATGAATCTTATTTGCCTGAGACCTACCAAAAAACCTATAAGTTATTCAGTTAACGATAGGGAAACGTAGTGTGAAATACTGCACGTGACTAATGTACATAAGATCGTGAAAAGCCTGAGCAACAAGAAATATAAAACAATTATAAAACCAAAACTTGAAGGCGAAAATGGCGGCAACAAAAACAACAACAACAGCAGCGATAATGGTATTGACATTGAGCATAAAGCAGTGAACAATCGAATCCCGCTAGTATATATACGTATTATGACGACCCCCAACGGGCTAACAGATCGACTACGGCTGCTCATGACATTAGCTGCTGCAGGTGATACAGGTCACTCGAATGAGGTTGTTTCAATAACCTCTGAGCTTAGAGAGAGAAGTATCATCGAATAAGTATGGAGACAGTAGTTGGAGAACTGCACAGACCAGCATGAAAAACATACCCTCGTATGCATGTTATGATTAAAGGTTTGCATGACGTATGGCAAGCTGATCTTGTAGATATGAGGGAACATTCATATGAGAATAATGAATTCAAACATATTTTAATGGTTATTGATACATACTCCAGTTTTGCTTGGGCATTACCTGTTAAAACCAAAACGGGTACAAATGTCGCAGATATTTTTGAGCTTTTGCTACAAACAGAAACGAATCGATGCCCACACAACCTCCAAACCGATCACGTCGGCGAGTTTTACAATAAGTATTTCAAGATCGTGATGCAGCGGTATGGAATACATCACTACTCAACATTCTCTCACCGGAAGGCAAGTATGGTGGAGCATCTGAACAAAACAATAAAAGGTCGGATGTGGATGCGTTTTAACCTTCGTGGTTCATACAAATGGGTAGATATCCTCCCAGAAATAATTGCTCAGTATAATCGAACCAAACATACCACAATATAAATGAGACCAATTGATGTTCTTGATAATGGGCTCATGGATACGGTGTACTATCACATTAAAATATTGGATCCACGCAGACAGAAATTTAATGGAGGTGATTTGGTGCGTATCTCAAAACACAAGACGGCATTTGAGAAATTATACGTACCAAACTGGTCAACAGAGGTATTTACAGTTTCAAAGGTGCAAAGAACAAATCCTAGAACTTATATATTGAAGGACAGTAAAGGTGAAGAAATTGCAGGCTGCTTCTATACCGAGGAGTTGCAGAAAACTCAGACCCGGATGTTATTTTCGTGGAGAGAGTAATAAGATGTCGTGGAAATAAAGCACTAGTCAAATGGCTTGGTTTTCCTTTACACAAAAGAGCTGGATTGATGTCGACAATTTGCTACATAATGGGGACTCATACTTTACAACCAACGCAGTAGCATAACATGCGTGCTGGGACACACATTAGAGGAGGTGGTGGTATTCTAGTCAGTCTGCCAGTGGAATTACACATCCCTACTGAGGGCCTGGGACAAAGCTTCAGAAACGCTTGGCACGAGGTGAAAAGAGGATTAATCTGCTTGACGATGCGTTTATGGAGCACGACATTGCATATGCTGCAAATAAAGATCTATCAAGTCGTCACATTGCAGACATGATTTTAGCTGACAAGGCTAAGGCGATACGGAGAAGAAAGGATATTGGTATAGATCAACACATCCCGACATTTGCCATTGATAAAACCATGCGAGGAAAAATTAAGTTGAGTTTAGGAGTGATGAATTTCAAGCGAGCTATGACGGCTGCACGTTGTACACTGAAGAAGAAGAAAAAGGACAATGGCGGGAATCAGAGCTGTTTGAAGAACTGTATCTTGACAGCGATGTATGCAGCTAGAAACGCACTGAAGCAGAAAGATGCGAGAAAAAGAGGATCGGTTAAAGCACCTCGTGTTCTACCAATACCCAAGACATCTGGCAGTTTTCTTCCATTTCTCATCCCGGCCCTCTCCGCGATCTCGGCGGTAGGTTCCCTTGCTGGTGGTGCTGCAGCTATCGCTCGAACGGTCAAGAACACGCAAAACTCCTAAGCGCAGTTAGAAGAGCCAAGAACACATAACCACATGATGAAAGCTGCAGACATCGGAAAAGGACTATACTTGAAGCCGTACAAGAAAGGGCTCGGTCTATTCATAAATAAAAACAAGGCCATTAGTGGTCCTACCAGATCGACCACTCACAAATACTGATCTTCTTAAGTTTGTTAGAAACAAATTAGACATACCAAGATTCCGTAGTGTGTTTACGGGATACATTACCGAAGACTATGTGGAGACCGGTGAATTTGGCATTCTGAATTTAGATGTTGCTGTAGCCCCGGCACCCACTGGATATCAATATGTTATGAAAGATGCGGATACCGTCTACTACTTCGACTCATTTGGTGACCTACAACCGCCAGAAGAATTGCAACGACACTTCACTCACAGAAGACGTGTGTTCTACAACTATCGACGCTATCAGGACTTTAATACTTACCACTGTGGACACCTATCCATCATGTTTCTCTTGACGCTCGCAAAGAGGATGAAGCATACTATATAAGGAGGAGCTTTAAACTTTCCTTCATCAGTAGAGGTTCAGGTGCAATGTCGTACACTTTGACGTTAAAAGAACGATCATCTGAACTGCGTGCAAAAATTACTTCCTGCCAATTGATTTGAGCATTGGTGAATGGAGTGTTGCATTGATTGGAGTGGAGACGTACAACAGCATCCCAAATATCTCTGAGACTAACAACAAACTACAACACGATATTAATGGTGAAAAAGATATTGTGGAAACAGAACTGGGTGCATGCGATATAGACGATTTAAACGAGGTCTTAAAGCAGTCTGGAAAACGTATTGACTTCATGCAAACATCAATACACTTAAATCTCGAATAAGGACTGCAAATGCAACGATTCACTTTAGCCAAAAAGGTCCAATAGGGGGCCAGCTGGGTTTCACAAAAGGGCGGGTTTTGAAGAAGGATCCAAGTAAATTTTATAAGTCAGATCACTCTGTGGACATACTTTCCGTCAGCACAATCCGACTCGCGTGTAATATTGTAACTAACTCCTGTCTCAATGTTAGTCTGATTGATACTATTTACGGATTCTTCCCCTCAGTTGCAAATGGGGTATAAGATTGTTGAGACCCTACCAATATACTTTCCAGTGACAGCTCAGACATTGCATTATTTGGAGCTGTGTACTGTGGACCAGAATAACCAACTTGTTGACTTTCGTGGTGAGTAGATCATTGCATCTAAGGCGGGAAGGGCGTACGGTATAAAACAAGTGCACGCAGTCCACAGCATGTCACCTTGCTACCAAACAGCAAAGTGATAACATGTACGAACTACGAGTTTCTTAAAATCAGTTGCCTTGAAACCACACGATGACGTCCTCACTCAATATATTTGCATAGTTTAGAAAATGCGGGATCGTTCATAGACGATCCAGAGGATAGAACAGTTGCAGAGTAAAAGCAATTTACTACATGTATACCTCTAAAAATGCTTATGGTGTACTTTGAGGACACGACACAAATTATTATGAACACTAAACAGGTGCTGATTCTGGCGCGAATTGCGACATACATTCAAGGAGCTCAAGAGGAGAATATGATCACAATCAGAAAGATAATATGCAAAATGCCTCACATCAGTGTATCTGGTACATTTCTGTCACCGATGTTTCGCTCGTGGGAGGTTTTCGAGTACCCAATGTTACCGACTGCGAGCAGGCAAACGTGGCCTATTAAAACCTCTTTCCAGCTAGAGACACCTAGATTCATCATACCTGCGGTTCAGACTGATAGAATAGGTAATATTGCTAATGATTCCAACGTGTTCGACAACTGTAAGTTCACTAATGCCAAAGTCTACCTCTATTCAGAATTCTACCCATAAGACAATTTACATCTGCAGTGGAATCAAAATGTATACAGTCCAGCTTATGACATGTATGAAAGGCTTCGTGCTTCTTACTATGACATTGCTGAAGGAGAGGGAGGAGGGTGTCTACTCAATGCACGTAAGTTCAAGGAGATTTCATCGATCATTATAACAGACTGCTCTAAACAGAACGAGATAATTAAGTCTGGACGTATAGATGTGTGAATTGAATCAGAATCTTCGACAAATTTCCCAGAACACACTGCTGCGTATGCTCTAGTTCTTCATGACCATGTGATCAACCACTGCCTGCCCACCAATGTTGTGCAACGAGCTGTATATATATGAATAGGTGCTGCACCATACCTACAGCATTTCACATTGTTGTCTCAGGGTGTGAACATCATTGCAGACGCTCAGGGATTCTATGACGGTGAGCCTAGACAGTTCATATTCAAAGATGTTGCGTTTGTATTGTACACACAAGATGCTGCAAAATAGAGTCACTCTCAGCAAACATTGTATTATCGACGTCTTTCAAGAGCGTGAAGAAGTACTAAGACACGGAAAGTGCAAAGTGGTTAACGCATACCTACTATGGAATTCACTTTGATGATACTGGCATATACTATAAAGATGTGGTGACGGCGCTTAAATTATTCGATCACGCGGATATCATTGTCTACATGAAGGGGAAGGAAAAGACCTCATGGATGCGTCGAATCTTTAAGCTTACTGCTATTCAAGACCTGGAATTCTATGGGTATCCTTCTCTCCATTGACTCAAGAACATGTATCAAAAAAGTGGTGCTGTATCTGCTTATGAAAATGTAAAATTACTTTTAAGTCAGATGAGGAATAGCTGGCCAGTGTGGCCAAGCGGTGCTAGGTGCTACAGTCTGGAACCGCAGGACTGCTACGGTCGCAGGTTCGAATCCTGCCTTGGGCATGGGGTGTGTGATGTCCTTAGGTTAGGTAGGTTTAAGTAGTTCTAAGTTCTAGGGGACTGATGACCTCAGATGTTAAGACCCATAGTGCTCAGAACCATTCGAACTATTTTGGATGAGAAATAAATGAATTTTTACCTCACAACCTGTGTGTTCTTTTTCCTCAACCCTGCTCCCACTGTGTCAGTGTACAGTTTTTTAACCAGATGCTATGTCTGTGGTTTTCTTCAAGTACAAGATTTATAATTTTAGATATGTCTGTTATATATCTTTGGAATTGGTCACGATCAGGTGCCTGCTGCTCCCATAACCCAATTCGTGTTGCATGATAGGAATTTCTCAGGCGTCAAGTATGAAAGAGATGTCGCCACCTCATGCTTGCGGGACCCGAGTGGTTGTTTTGTTGCTTCGCAGGGACCATTGGTGCACCCCGAGTATGGTGTCGGCGTTGGGCGACAGGATGTGTTTTTTACTAGCGATCTTTTGTTTAAAGTGTATTCCATCGATGTCACCAACCAACAGGATGACGCGAATTAAAGAAACCACCCCATACATGTGAAACATATCGATTTAACTAATTTGCATAAATTATTTATATCAATGTGTTGTTAGTGGCACAATAGTTAAGGGGAGGGTGTGTGTGAGTGTGTGACATAGAGCAGAACAGCAGGTTAAGTGCAGAACACTAAGTTAATTTGAATAATTTATATGTAAAATGTAGTACAGTAATTTAAGGGGGTGGGTGACAAAGAGGAATGCGCCAGAAATGGCATTCATAAGTATGTGAAATTTGAAAAGTGTGCCAGAAAATTGTCGAGTGACATAACTAATTACTTAATTTGGTATGAAAGGCAGTGCAATAGATTAAGGAAATGTGGGTGACATCAAATACTACTTAACAGAACAACAGGGTAAGTAAGACATATGTCCATCCTATGCAGCACAGGCTGAGTCCTTTTCCAGCCAATTCCTAGGAAGAGGTGGTGGTCAGATGATTTACGTTAGTGGAGGTAGCCTAAGTGCCTTTCTTCCCGCCATTTTCTTAGGTGAGTGGAGGTTGCCTTGGTAAGTTGTATTGTCCTGATGGAATTTGAACTTCCCACCAGGGGGTGTGGCAGGAGGACATGGCACTTTCCCACCAGAGAGGTTAATTAATTGATCAATTTAATTAAGCAGTCAATCAAATTGATAAGTGTGAGAGGGGGAGCGTATTACAATAACTCAGACCTGAAAGTGTACCTGGTGTAGCGAGGGGGGAGGGGGTTGGGGGAGGAAGAGGGGCAGGGGGGGAACAGTAGGTTAAGTGCCTGTCAATCAAAGGGAATGGTGGTGACATGGAAAAGCACTTAACTGAATAATAGGTTAACTCAGACTTGAAAGCGTACCTGTACCAGTGAAGGGTGGAGGGTTTCCTTATAGGGGAGGGTAATTGGATGGGGTGGGGGAGGGCAATAGGTTAAGTACAAGACAGGGAAAAGCCACTTAACGGATCAATACGTTGTAGACCTGTCAAAGGAGAAAAATAAGTTTGCCCCTGAGTGCGTACCTGCCTCTGATGTAGGCAACCCGCACTAACAAAATCCACTGGCATCCTTTTTGGTCTACTACTATTACTGTCCAGAAACTGCTAAGTCCATGTTCTGTCAAAATAGTTTCACTCCCAACAGCCAACTTAAGACGTGAAATCCCAGCCAAAGACGCAAAATTTAGAAACGTCTTGATCGTAACTGTGTAACAGAGAAAGAGCTCCCCAGAAAATTTTATGCATGACGCAAGACGGGAACTCCCACCCAAAGACACCAGATTCAAACTCGTCTTAAACGAACAAAAACGCTCTCTACATGAGCTACCGCCTGTAACGATAGTTCTATTCACCACAAGGGCTGTGACAGAAGTCTGCACAGCTCGGTGGCTCAGACAGATCTTTCTTTTTCTAGAAACTGCTGACTCTCAATTTCACCTCTGGTTTCTACTCTCCTAAGTAGGAGCGGATGAATCATAGCCTCTGTTCGTACTCCCACTCCCCTCACTCTAAAATAGCTTCGCCCAGCTGCAAACGGAAGTTTGGTTTCTCCCGTCAAACCTTTTAGAACAAATTTCATGTCCCTTGGCTTCATAAAATTCTGCCCACTGGAAACGTACGCGCTAAAATTTGCGACTGGCGGACGTGACTCAGAGCTAACGGCTGGTGGCGCTGGTCAACTGCCCCACACATTCAAGTCGACTTCTGCATTGTCCAAACAATTTTCCGGCCGTCATTGAACGCCACCTGCTCTCGCATGCTCGTCAATGCTGGCGCCATTGGCGTCTTCGGGTCGGCGAGTACTCGCTTACAATAGCCATGCCACTGTTGCATCCCTAGACACCTCCTGATACGGTGTGACAGTGGCTGAGTCGCTGCAGTCTCCCCTGTTCTCCCACTTCTGGCTGCACTCCGGCCAAGGTGCCCCAACCCCGTCTCTCTATCGAGCTCCTCACGCAACTCTACGTTTAAGACCGATCACCCAACATGCAAGTGAGATGCAATTGTTAGAGCCAAGATGTACTTGCCTATCTCAGTCACATTCTGTTTTCATAATAAAACGGCCCCGCTGCTATCTAATGACATCAAAATACAACCTAATTCGATGTCATAGTGCGCTTCGAAACCAATGTAAGGTACAAAATCTGCCACCTTACAACTTATTTTTGTCTATATAAGTAATCAATATACATGCAGCGATCAAAAACCTTTTCGTTCGAAGGTCGTAGAGTTCTGAATCGTTATGCCAATCAGGTAAAGTGAACGTGAACATTGAAACATTCCACCAACGCACCACGTTGAAGATACCAGTTTGGTAAAACATCATGCCCTGCTGTGTGAAGAAGTCCTTAACTGCCAGTTGCACGTCCTCGTGCGATAGGAATCGTCCAAACTTCAAGAGCATTTCTAAGGGGCCAAAGGCAGGGTAATCGCATAGGTACAGATCAGGTCTCTATGAAAGGTGCCCGAGTGTTTTCCACTTGATCTCGGGTAACTACCGCGTTTCAGCATTTCCAACATCAGTACGTGCGTTATCAAGAAGCAGCAGCAGCAACGCTTGGCACACCGTTACACAATCGTGGTTTTCAACAGAAGTGTTTTCCCACACGAATTCCTCACTCTCTGATGGATGTCTACTGGTCTTTCACTTTCGGCATCCAGGAAAAGAATAACATCACGTTGGACGTGTTTGGACGCATTTGGTGATAAGGTCGCCATAGTTCACGTTCTTGCATTTACCGCACGCACGTCAAGGAGACACATATGCCGCACTAATTGTCATGCCAACATCGGAGTCACGCTACATTTGCATACACGTTACAGTAATGCCCCCAAAAGCAAATTTTTGGTCACCCATCGTAAACTGAAGTGGCATAGAAACTGCTATAGGCATGCGAATACAAATACAGTGACATGTAAACAGGAAGAATACGACGCTGCGGTCGGCAACGCCTATATAAGACAACAAGTGCCTGGCGCCGTTATTAGATCGGTTACTGCTGCTGCAATGGCAGGTTACCAAACTTTAACTGAGTTTTAAAGTTGTGTTACTGTCGGCACACGAGCGATGGGACACAGCATCTCCGAGGTAGCGATGGAGTGAGGATTTTCCCGTACGATCATTTCACGAGTGTCCTGTGAATATCAGGAATCCGGTAAAACATCAAATCTCCGACATCGGTGCGGCCGGGAAACGATCCTGCAAGAACGGGACAACGGCGACTGAAGAGCAACCCTTCCGTAAATTGATGCTGATTTCAGTGCTGGGAAATCAACAAGTGTCAGCGTGCGAAACCTTCAACAAAATGTCATTGATATGGGCTTTCAGAGCCGAAGGCCCACTCGTGTACTCTTGAAGACCGCACGACACAAAGCTTTATGTCTCGCCTGGGCCTGTCAACACCGACATTGGGTTGTTGATAACTTTAAACATGTTGCCTGGTCGGACGAGTCTCGATTCAAATTGTATCGAGCGTATGGACGTGTACAATTATGGCTACAACAACATGAATCCATGAACCCTGCATATCAACAGGGGACTGCCCAAGATGATGGAGGTTCTGTAATGGTGTGATGCGAGTGCAGCTGGAGTGATGTTGGACTCCTGATACGTCTAGATGCACGTATGTAAGCATCCTATCTGATCAACTGCATCTATTCATCTCCGTTGTGTGTTCCGACCGACTTGGGCAATTCCAGCAGGACAATGCAGCACCCCACACGTCCAGAATTGCTATAGACTGACTCCAGAAACACTCTTCTAAATTTAAACACTTCCGCTGGCCACCAACCCCCCCCCCCCCCCCCAACATAAACATTACTGAGCGTATCTGAGATGCGTTGCAACGTGCTGTTCAGAAGAGATCGCCACCCCTCGTACTCTTACAACACTTCAGGATTCATGGTGTCTTTTCCCTCCAGCACTAGTCGAGCCCATGCCACGTCGTGTTGTGGCACTTTTGCGTGTTCGCGGGGACCCTACATGACATCAGGCGATGTATCAGTTTCTTTGCCTCTTCATTGTTCTTACAGTATCAAAATCAACCTACGTTGAAACACTTGCCTCACCCCACGTGTGGTATGCAGACGAGAAAGCTCTGCCCCGGGAAAAAACTGCTCTGAGAGCAGATGGGTTCCAAAGCTCCACTTCCTTATTTCATTGGCGTTGTAATACTGTGCTCGACTCACACAATATCCATGAATGTAACAAATTAGTGTAGATCGATACGTACGTTCATATCGATTTTGGTGTCTTCCACAACATTGTGTTGCTACACCAATGTTTCCAACTTGTCGATGTAGACATCACGAATGGAGAAGCGTGTAATACACAACTGGAAGACAGGCCGGGCACAGGTATCAGAAGGACTGCTGCAGCAGAAACCTTTTAGCCCTGCACCGTGTAGTGGATAACACGAGAGAGACACCTATGCCTACATCGTGTACAAGCCTGCAAGTTCTGGCCGTACCTTATGGTGTCAGGTTGGTTATGTGGTATATGCATGATGTTGCACCAGCACACTGTCATGTGCCTGTTGGGAAATATGTAGCATGAATTTCCAACAGCCACTGTACAGGTGGCGGCTCTCGAATACCATGTCCTCTCAGGTCGCCTGACTTAAGCTGTATGCCTGTCTTTGTATGGGGATATTTGGAAGCTCCGTTGTATTGCAGCTCCGTTAGTAGTGACTATGAACACCGGGAATGCACTGTGGATGAGATTCAATGCATTCGCAACATAACTGACGTTTTTGAATGTGTACTGACATCAATGAAGAGATCTTCTGGCTTCATATGAATCGCCGATACATCAACACGTGCTAATGAGTTTGTCCGTAATTGCATATCTGGAGTTTAATTCCTTGGGGACTTTGTTGTAAGGTCTTCATGTACTCAGGCATATTATGTCGTATCGGAGAACCCACTGGTTTCGAAAGTTATGTTTATTAGTTGTACTTACTTGTTTCATTACCATTCATTCGTCCCATCGGTTTGTATCTGCAGTAGTCAAATACCCGGCACAACACGCAAACACTATGGGACAGAAAATCGATAACTTTTGTGCGAAGTTACTCCTCTATACATGTAGTGTCTGTTGCGGAGTATATACACTGAAGAGCCAAAGAAACTGGTACACCTGTTTAACATCGTGTAGGGCCCCCATGAGCACGAAGAAGTGCCGCATCATGAGGTGGCATGGACTCGTCTAACGTCTGAAGTACTGCTGGAGGTAATCGACACTATGAATCCTGCAGGGCTGTCCATAAATCCGAAAGCGTACGAGGGGGTGGAGTGCTCTTCTGAAGATCACGCTGCAAAGCATCCCAGATATGCTCAATAATGTTCATGTCTGGGAAGTTGGACGCTCAGTGGAAGTGTTTAAACTCAGAACAGTGTTCCTGGAGCCACTCTGTTGCAATTCTGGACGTGTGGAATATCGCATTGTCGTACGGGAATTGTCCAAGTACGTCAGAAAGCACAATGAACATGAACGGATGCAGCTGATCTTACAGGATGCTTACGTACCAGTCATCTATCATAGTCGTATGAAGTTGTATCAGGGGTCCCATATCACTCCAACTGCACACGCCCCACACCATAACAGAACCTCCACCAGCTTTAACAGTCCCCTGATGACATGAAAGGTCCATGGACTCATGAGGTTGTCTCCATACCCATATACATCCATCTGCTCGATACAATTTGAACGAAAGTTTTCCGACCAGGCAACATGTTTCCAGTCATCAACAGTCCAATATCGGTGTTGACGGTCCCAGGCGAGGCATAAAACTTTGTGTCGTGCAGTCATCGAGGGTACACGAGTGGGTCTTCGGTTCCGAAAGCCCATATCGATGATGTTTCGTTGATTTGTTCGCACGCTGATACTTGCCGATGGCCCAGCATTGAAATCTGCAGCAATTTGCGGAAGGGTTGCACTTCTGTCATGTAGAACGATTCCCTTCAGTGGTCGTTGTCTCGTTCTTTTTCCGGCCTCAACGGTGTCGGAGATTCGATCTTTTACCGGATACCTGATATTCACCATACACTTGTGAAGTGGTCTTACAGGAAAATCCCCACTTCATCGTTACCTCGGAGATGCTGTGACCCATCGCTTGTACGCCGGCTATAACACCAAGTTTAAACTCACTTAAATCATGATTACCTGCCACTGTAGCAGCAGTAACCAATCTAACAAATGCCCCAGAGACGAGTTGTCTTACATAGGCGTTGCCGACCGCGGCATCGTATTTTGCGTTTCCATAGCTCTGTATTTTTATACGCATGCCTATACCAGTTTCTTTGGCGCTTCACTGTATGGTGTCCAGCCGGATGCGATCGTGGAAGTTCCACAATATTTTGGAGAATAATCTTTCCGCCATAGCAAAACGTTAATTTAGCAACAACTAATCATTGCCAAGAGCTTTGGCGCTTTGGCCGGTCAATAATGTCCCCATGTTCTGTTACTTCAGCGACTCAGATGACCGCCCACACAGCTGCCGCAGCTTACCACTACATCTGCGCCTGGGTAGTAATGTCCGCCGTTCCCACCTCGCTTCACTTGAGGGCATGCTTCAGCTACCGTATCTTCAGTCGATTGAGAGGTGAAATGTGAGAATGAAGCTATGGCTCCAAGAGATGGAAATGTTGGGAACTTGAACAGTTCGCTGGGTGTGGGGGAGGTTGGAAAGATGTGCTTGATTTATAACAAAATACCTCTCTCTAATTGAGATGCTTCGGAATATTACGTTAGCACGAAATACCAAGCATTGAAATTATAGTATTTTATCTTTCCCCCTTTAATCATTGCCCATATCCTGTTATGTACAAACTGAAGTTCGAAAAATTCGTACCCCTCTTACGTTTGTGGCAACTAAATCACTTGTGCACTAATTTCTTTCATGTTAGCGTCCTTAAGGACTGTGAAGCGAAGAGATATTTGGACGATACGTTTCCAGCGGTTGAATATTTGAGCAGGGTGTTGTGCGAGCTTTGCTCAGTCGGGTTCTACAATTAGGCGAGGTCTGCAGCATCCAGTATACAGAGGAACAGTGAGCTTTTATGAACTGGCTTGATCGGACAGAAGGCTGATTCACTTTGTTCATTTTGTATTTTATGTCGATCATAGTCCATCTGATCTTTAGTCAATCGAGTTTTGCTAAAGTATGTTAATCTTCACCTGGCACAGTTCTTGGAGATACGTGGTGTGGCGTGCCATGGTGTGGCTTGCATCCCAGTGACAACTGTTATAAGAAATAATCTACTGGACATTGTTACTTTAAAAGCATCGATAAGTTCTCGAAAGCTTACTTTTTGAAGTTATGTGTGTCATGTAAGCCAAAAAGTAAGAATAAAAAATTACAGATATCGGAAAAATTGGAAAACAGTGTTGTTTTTATTCTTTTAATATTAAAACTTTCTGGTGTTTTCCTATAAATCGTAAAAACTTTAAATGAGAAGTAAGAAAAAAGGTGTATCGCTGAAGTATCTATAAAAAATATTTATTCCGAAAAATAAAAGGGAGAATTATTGTGAAAAAATGATTATTCTGTTATTATCAAAATAAGGAAAGATATTATTGTTTAAAAGCAATATGCATAAGGTTTTGATTATAATACATAAGAAACAGGTTGATATAACGAAATGAAAGAAAATCAATCAAATTCACATACCTTTCACGCACATAGAAGTCACAGATAACGATTTTCGTTCACCTTAGGCGACTCCTTGCATACACGTCGAGTTCGTAGTTTATACGCCATTTAATGATTTGAATAAAGTGTTATTTACCGTGTAAAAGTGAGGCATAGTAAAAGATAGTATACTCAAGCTATTTTTCACTCTGATGCCAAAATATTCTTGAAATAAAATGCACTTAAATTTCCCATATTTTTTGTTACTTGAGACACTGGTGTGTAGGATACCCCAGTCGACGGTGGACGGTTCCCGTAGAAGTACAGACGCTTCCAAAGTAATGACACTGGCTTTAAGGATCGTGGTACTGTGCAACTCATAACGAAAGGCTCCATAAACCCGAGTTTCCCAGGTTTACATTCTTAAAATTAATGAATGTGGGCTCTCTGTGTACTACACTAACGACTAAAATCAAAATACAACATGCCGTTGAAGGCACATTGACCTGAAAACACCAGGACCAGAAAATGTAACAGAGGTAGCAATCACTGTATCTCGACATACGATTGTGTTAAGCACTAATGTATTCATGTCTCACAACTAATACTAAAGATATTTTACGTTCTGCTGGGCCCACAGCATAATATACGACATTATAAGACATAATGAAAATGCACACTAGAAAACTAGCTACATCAAAGTACTATATTTTGTTAAAAAAGTATTTTGCGCCTCAGGCCCATATCAGATTAACAGCCATTATCAAGTGATCTCCGAAAACAGCACTGGTAAGATAACGTATACGTAAATCGTGGCTGTTACATGTTCACTTTCGCATTAGTGCTTACTTGTAGTTGGGTTTGACGACCATATTACAACTATAATAGCTTCTTTTGTCGTGTCTTGGTAAGTATAATGCTTTTTCTAGTTATGAAGCGTATAAATACATTTTATCACATATTTTGACAGTTCAGTTTTGACCCATTTTTCTACGATGCTATACGTTTACAAAGAATATACAGCTTACGAGAGATGATGTTACATTTCGTTGTTCTTATTTGCCATTAAATTTTATCTATGGTTTACGGAAGTTTTGTTTACCATATGACTATTCCTTTTCATAAAAAAGTTGTTCAAATGGCTCTGAGCACTATGGGACTAAACATCTGAGGTCACCAGTTCCCTTGAACTTGGAACTACTTAAACGTAACTAACCTAAGGACATCACACACATCCATGCCCGAGGCAGGATTCGAACCTGCGCGGTTCCAGAGAGAAGCGTCTAGAACCGGTCGGCCACAACGGCCGGCTTCCTTTTCATATCCCGAAATGTGACTAAAACTTTCTAGGTGGTAATTCTATTTAAAATCTGTGTGTTCATTAAGAATTTCGTGTAAATAGATTTTTTTTTTTTTTTTGGTCATCAGTCTACTGACTGGTTTGATGCGGCCCGCCACGAATTCCTTTCCTTTCCTGTGCTAACCTCTTCATCTTAGAGTAGCACTTGCAACCTACGTCCTCAATTATTTGCTTGACGTATTCCAATCTCTGTCTTCCTCTACAGTTTTTGCCCTCTACAGCTCCCTCTAGTACCAAGGAATTCATTCCCTCATTCCTTACCTTGTCAGTCCACCTAATTTTCAACATTCGTCTATAGCACCACATCTCAAATGCTTCGATTCTCTTCTGTTCCGGTTTTCCCACAATCCGTTACAATGCTACACTCCAGACGTACATCCTCAGAAATTTCTTCCTCAAATTAAGGCCGGTATTTGATATTAGTAGACTTCTCTTGGCCAGAAATGCCTTTTTTGCCATAGCGAGTCTGCTTTTGATGTCCTCCTTGCTCCGTCCGTCATTGGTTATTTTACTGCCTAGGTAGCAGAATACCTTAACTTCATTGACTTCGTGACCATCAATCCTGATGTTAAGTTTCTCGCTTTTCTCATTTATACTAATTCTCATTACCTTCGTCTTTCTCCGATTTACTCTCAAACCATACTGTGTACTCATTACGCTGTTCATTCCGTTCAGCAGATCATTTAATTCTTCTTCACTTTCACTCAGGATAGCAATGTCATCAGCGAATCGTATCACTGATATCCTTTCACCTCGTATTTTAATTCCACTACTGAACCTTTCTTTTATTTCCATCATTGCTTCCTCGATGTACAGATTGAAGAGTAGGGGCGAAAGGCTACAGCCTTGTCTTACACCCTTCTTAATACTAGCACTTCGTTCTTGATCGTCCACTCTTATTATTCGCTCTTGGTTGTTGTACATATTGTATATGACCCGTCTCTCCCTATAGCTTACTGTGGCGTCACCGCGAGACACCACGCTTGCTAGGTGGTAGCCCTTAAATCGGCCGCGGTCCGTTAGTATACGTCGGGCCCGAGTGTCGTCACTATCAGTGATTGCAGACCGAGCGCCGCCACACGGGAGGTCTAGAGAGACTTCCTTGCACTCGCCCCAGTTGGATAGCCGACTTTGCTAGCGATGGTTCACTGACAAAATACGCTCTCATCTGCCGAGACGATAGTTAGCCTAGCCTTCAGCTACGTCATTTGCTACGGCCTAGCAAGGCGCCATTACCAGTTACTATTGATGCTGTAAAACATGTACCGTCAAGAAAGATGTTCACCAATAATGGATTAAAGTTAAGTATTCCAGCAGCTACGTACGTTTTTTGTTAGTCTCATTTCCTTGACCTGCTCCAGACCTCACGACAGCCTGCGTGAGCTAAAACGCGTGCCTTTCAGCTTCCTCTCATAGTGGGTTGGCTGTCTTGCCAATCCACAACACTTACGCCTACATTTTTCAGAATCTCGAACAGCTTGGACCATTTTATATTGTCGAACACTTTTTCCAGGTCGACAAATCCTATGAAAGTGTCCTGATTTTTCTTTAACCTTGCTTCCATTATTAGCCGTAACGTCAGAATTGCCTCTCTCGTCCCTTTACTTTTCCTAAAGCCAAACTGAACGTCATCTATCGCATTCTCAATTTTCTTTTCCATTCTTCTGTATATTATTCTTGTAAGCAGCTTCGATGCATGAGCTGTTAAGCTGATTGTGCGATAATTCTCGCACTTGTCAGCTCTTGCCGTCTTCAGAATTGTGTGGATGATGCTTTTCCGAAAGTCAGATGGTATGTCGCCAGACTCCTATATTCTACACACCAACGTGAATAGTCGTTTTGTTGCCACTTCCCCCAATGATTTTAGAAATTCTGATGGAATGTTATCTATCCCTTCTGCCTTATTTGACCGCAAGTCCTCCAAAGCTCTTTTACATTCCGATTCTAATACTGGATCCCCTATCTCTTCTAAATCGACTCCTGTTTCTTCTTCTATCACATAAGACAAATCTTCACCCTCATAGAGGCTTTCAATGTATTCTTTACACCTATCTGCTCTCTCCTATGCATTTAACAGTGGAATTCCCGTTGCACTCTTAATGTTACCACCGTTGCTTTTAATGTCACCAAAGGTTGTTTTGACTTTCCTGTATGCTGAGTCTGTCCTTCCGACAATCATATCTTTTTCGATGTCTTCACATTTTTTCTGCAGCCATTTCGGCTTAGCTTCCCTGCACTTCCTATTTATTTCATTCCTTAGCGACTTGTATTTCTGTATTCCTTATCTTCCCGGAACATGTTTGTACTTCCTCCTTTCATCAATCAACTGAAGTATTTCTTCTGTTACCCATGGTTTCTTCGCAGCTACCTTCTTTGTACCTATGTTTTCCTTCCCAACTTATGTAATGGTCCTTTTTAGAGATGTCCATTCCTCTTCAACTGTACTGCCTACTGCGCTATTCTTTATTGCTGTATCTATAGCGTTAGAGAACTTCAAACGTATCTCATCATTCCTTAGTACTTCCGTATCCCACTTCTTTGCGTATTGATTCTTCCTGACTAATGTCTTGAACTTCAGCCTACTCTTCATCACTACTGTATTGTGATCTGAGTCTATATCTGCTCCTGGATACGCCTTACAATCCAGTATCTGATTTCGGAATCTCTGTATGACCATGATGTAATCTAATTGAAATCTTCCCGTATCTCCCGGCCTTTTCCAAGTATACCTCCTCCTCTTGTGATTCTTGAACAGGGTATTCGCTATTACTAGCTGAAACTTGTTACAGAACTCAATTAGTCTTTCTCCTCTTTCATTCCTTGTCCCAAGCCCATATTCTCCTGTAACTTTTTCTTCTACTCCTTCCCCTACAACTGCATTCCAGTCTCCCATGACTATTAGATTTTCATCCCCCTTTACATACTACATTACCCTTTCAATATCCTCATACACATTCTCTATCTGTTCATCTTCAGCTTGCGACGTCGGCGTGTATACCTGAACTATCGTTGTCGGTGTTGGTCTGCTGTCGATTCTGATTAGAACAACCCGGTCACTGAACTGTTCACAGTAACACACCCTCTGCCCTACCTTCCTATTCATAACGAATCCTACACCTGTTACACGATTTTCTGCTGCTGTTGATATTACCCGATACTCATCTGACCAGAAATCCTTGTCTTCCTTCCACTTCACTTTACTGACCCCTACTATATCTAGATTGAGCCTTTGCATTTCCCTTTTCAGGTTTTCTAGTTTCCCTACCATGTTCAAGCTTCTGACATTCCACGCCTCTACTCGTAGAACATTATCCTTTCGTTGAATATTAAATCTATTTCTCATGGTAACCTCCCCCTTGGCAGTCCCCTCCCGGAGATCCGAATGGGGGACTACTCCGGAATCTTTTGCCAATGGAGAGATCATCATGACACTTCTTCAATTACAGGCCACATGTCCTGTGGATACACGTTACGCGTCTTTAATGCAGTGGTTTCCATTGCCTTCTGCATCCTCATGTCGTTGATCATTGCTGATTCTTCCGTCTTTAGGGGCAATTTCCCACCCCTAGGACAAGAGAGTGCCCTGAACCTCTATCCGCTCCTCCGCCCTCTTTGACAAGGCCGTTGGCAGAATGAGGCTGAGTTCTTATGCCGGAAGTTGGATCTTCTCTATCTCTTCTATCAACCCTATCTGGTACGGATCCCACACTGCTGAGCAGTATTCAAGCAGTGGACGAAGAATCGTACTGTAACCTACTATGAAACGTCCCCTTTGAACAATTATACAAGACTGTGCTTAACCCTGACAAACAATATTTTTAGCGCAACGCAATCTGACTTTCAAAAATCCCTACAAAAGAATGGCCCTGACTAACATTAACCTATACGTTTCACAAATCACTTACCTTACCAAAATCTTCGCTACTCAAGCTACTGCAAATCAGCGAGCGCCACTACTGCCAGGTAAATAAAAGATTCAAACTACAGAAGGCACTAACTACTGATAGGCATAGTTAGCAAATGAAAAATTTTAATAGAGAACAAACAATGTATTTACCTTAATAGTCATAATATACATAGCAGTTCATGACAAATTACAAAACTCCGCCATCTCTCTCCCCACATCCACCACTGCTGGCGGCTCACCTCCAACTGCGCAACGCTACGCGCTGTTCACATCCAGCTGCCGCTGCCCAACACTACAATGGCAGACAACAATGCAAACTTGCCACAGACTGCACACAGCACAGCCAGTGATTTTCATACAGTGCGCTACGTAACGTTGGCAATGAGAAAACATAAACAGCCTATTTACGCTAGTTCCTTTGTTTTCGGATTGTATTTCCTTAGGATTCTTCCAATGAATCTCAGTCTGACATCTGCTTTACCGACGATCAACTTTATATGATCATTCCATTTTAAATCACTCCTAATGCGTACTCCCAGATAATTTATGGGATAAACTGCTTCCAGTTGCTGACCTGCTATATTGTAGCTAAATGATAAGGGATCTTTCTTTCTATGTATTCGCAGCACATTACACTTGTCTACGTTGAGATTTAATTGCCATTCCCTGCACCATGCGTCAATTCGCTGCAGATCCTCCTGCATTTCAGTACAATTTTCCATTGTTACAACCTGTCGATATACCACAGCATTATCCGCAAAAAGCCTCAGTGAACTTCCGATGTCATCCACAAGGTCATTTATGTATATTGTGAATAGCAACGATCCTGTGACACTCCCCTGCGGCACATCTGAAATCACTCTGACTTCGGAAGACTTCTCTCCATTGAGAATGACATGCTGCGTTCTGTTATCTAGGAACTCTTCAATCCAATCACACAATTGGTCTGATAGTCCATATGCTCTTACTTAGTTCATTAAACGACTGTGGGGAACCGACTCGAACGCCTTGCGGAAGTCAAGAAACACGGCATCTACCTGGGAACCCGTGTCTATGGCCCTGTGAGTCTCGTGGACGAATAGCGCGAGCTGGGTTTCACATGACCGTCTTTTTCTAATCCCTACCTGATTCCTACAGAGTAGATTTCTAGTTTCCAGAAAAGTCATTTTACTCGAACATAATACGTGTTCCAAATTTCTACAACTGATCGACGTTAGAGATATGGGTCTATGGTTCTACACATCTGTTCGACGTCCCTTCTTGAAAACGGGGATGACCTGTGCCCTTTTCCAATCCTTTGGAACGCTACGCTCTTCTAGAGACCTACGGTACACCGCTGCAAGAAGGGCGGAAAGTTGCTTCGCGTACTCTGTGTAAAATCGAACTGGTATCCTATTAGGTCCAGCGGCCTTTCCTCTTTTGAGCGATTTTAATTGTTTCTCTATCTCTCTGTCGTCCATTTCGATATCTACCATTTTGTCATCTGTGCGACAATCTAGAGAAAGAACTACAGTGCAGTCTTCATCTGTGAAACCTTGTCTCCTGACAGCGACTAGGTCGAAGCCAGATAGTTACATTTTTACTCGCTTACTGGTTTGGCCACACGAACCAAAATCGCTGATGCGATTTCGGAACGAAAATTCGTCCCACGTTTTGTAGACAGAAGAGGAGCGCAGGTACAGTGTACAGACACATACCGCTAACCTTGCGCCGCCACGTTGCAGCGGAGCGCCGCGGCGCGGAAGGGAGGGAGGGAGGCTCTCCGGTGGCGACGCTCTGGAGCTATTTCGACGCGGCGCTCGGCGCACCGGAAGCGGGGCGAGCAGGTAGCGAGCACCCGGGCGTGCATCCTCGCTCTGCGTCTCCAGCCCTAAACTGCTGATCTCGGATAACCGGCGTGACGCTTCCCGCCCATTTGTATCGGCTCCCCTCCCCTGGTGTGACGGGCTTTGCGTCAGCTCTCCACCAATATTTACGACCCGCTGTACAGGTAAACCGGATACGCAGCCGTCCGTGCCGTGGAAAGACCCAGCTCGTCTTCAGAGGTATAAAATGTTCCAGATACTTCCCGTCATCTACGGTAAATCCGCTGTAATCCTACACCGACGCACCATGAAGGAGTTGTGCCACATAAATGAAACTTGTTAGGCGTGTTTCTACAGCTAAAATAGGTTCGTGCCGGTCACGCTAGAAGCGGCACTGTGTGGATACAAATTGTGGTGTCACCGCCAGACACCACACTTGCTAGGTGGCCGCGGTCCGTTAGTATACGTCGGACCAGCGTGTCGCCACTATCAGTGATTGCAGACCGAGCGCCGCCACACGGTAGGTCTAGAGAGACTTCCTAGCACGCGCCCCAGTTGTACAGCCAACTTTACGAGCGATGGTTCACTGAAAAATTACGCTCTCATTTGCCGAGTCGATAGTTTAACACAGCCTTCAGCTACGTCATTTTCTACGACATAGCAAGGCGCCATTATCAGTTACTATTGATCTTGTGAATCTTGTACCGGCCAGACCGACGTTCTTGATTAACGGATTAAGGTTAAGTATTCCACCAGCTACGTCCGTTTTTCTAAATACTAATTTCCTTGTCCTGTTCCAGACCTCACGCCAGCCTGCGTGAGCTAAAACGCGTGCCTTTCGCCTCCTCTAGTAACCCGGTGTTGGCTCTCCTGCCAACCAAAACACAAACCATGTTACCTTTAAATACACGGTGTAGCGGTCATGAGCGTTAGTTACCTTTGAGACTGCACGTGCTGAGTTGAAGTTAGTCTAGAATGCCCTTTAGGCCACAAAGACGCCATTATCGACACCTCAGTAAAGAAAGTCGCGTAATTGGGCTACGAAAACCTTGACGATCTGTCTGCAGAACTACATACACGTTTCGCAGGAATGTAGCCAATGTAAACAAAATTTTCAAATGTGTTTCCGGCCTGCGTGACCGAGCGGTTCTAGGCGCTACATTCTGGAGCCGCGCGACCGTTACGGCCGCAGGTTCGAATCCTGCCTCGGGCATGCATGTGTTGAAACGTCCCCCTAGAAAAATTAATGAATTACTGTGCTGATAAACCTCTTACATTATTTGCTTTTCAAACAGCTTTACCTATTCTGATCGACACTAAACTGACACACAATATTTTTAGCGCAACGCAGTCTGATTTTCAATAATCCCTACAAAAGAATGGCCCTGACTAACAATAACCTACACCTTTCATGAATCACTTACCTCACAAAAATCTTCGTTACTCGAACTACTACAATACAGTGTGCGCAAATACTGCCAGCTGAATAAAAGATTCTAACTACTGAAGGCACTAACTACTGATAGGCATAGTTAGCAAATGAAAGATTTTGATAGAGAACAAACAATGTATTTACCTTAATAGTGTTCAAAAGTCATAATATATATATCAGTTCATGACATCCAGTCTTACAAATTTACTGTCTCTGATGGACACCCGTCCAGATCATCCGCACTCAAAACTCCGCCATCTCTCTCCCCACATCCACCACTGCTGGCGGCTCACCTCCAACTGTGCAACACTACGCGCTGTTAACAGCCAACTGCCCAACACTACAATAGCGAATATTACAACAATGCTAACCACCCACAGACTGCACACAGCACAGCCAGTGATTTTCATACAGAGCGCTACGTGGCGTTACCAACAAAAAAACCTAAACAGCCTAGATACAGTGTGTAATGTCCCTAGGTTAGTTACGTTTAAGTAGTTCTAAGTTCTAGGGGCCTGATGACCTTTAAGTTAAGGCCCGTAGTGCTCAGAGCCATTTGAACCAATTTTTTCAAATGCGTGAGAAATCTTATAGGACTTAATTGCTAAGGTCATCAGTCCCTAAGCTTACACACTACTTAACGTAAAGTATCCTTTGGACAAACACACACGCCCATGCCCGAGGGAGGACTCGATCCTCCGCCGGGACCAGCCGCACAGTCCGTGACAGCAGTACCTCAGACCGCTCGGCTAGTCCCGCGCGGCCTACTGTAAACGATTTCTGCCAGCGGTAGTCACGAAAATGCGCGGTCACAGGAAGACCAGGCTTCGGACGGCCACGTGACACTACCGAGACGGACCGTCGTGTTCGGCGTATGGGTTTAGCGCGTCATATTGCATCGGCACCAGCAATTTGGTCAGCAGTTAGCACCACGCTTACACAACGAACTCCTACAAATCGAGTTAACTAAATCTTCCGTCGGGTCTTGGTATAACAACATTATAATAAATGAAAAACGCTAGTCTGCTTTTGTTCTACGGCATTACTTTTATTGTGTTAACTGGCTTTCGGCTTGCAAGGCCATCTCCTGATATTCACTGACTATTGTCGCCAAAGAAGTTACAATGTTTGTAAACGACATTGCAAAGGAATTCGAAGTAGAAACATGCAGTAAATAACATTTTAGACAGTATGGTGCTAATGCAATGTGAAATGTAAAAAGTTATACAGTAAATACATACACAGACAGTAAACAGGAAAAACGTAGACATCATATTTGAATAATTTAGTAAAGTCTTTAGCAAAGACTTGGAAACATGTGGTACTCAGGAAATCATTAACTTTATCCACGTAATCACATTTGCTAAAAAGTACAATACTGTTACCTTTATCACATTTTGTGGCAACTATATCTTGTTGATTTCTGTTAGTGTGTTTCGAAACTGCATACATGTACAGCAGTCAGAAGCAGATTTGTATCTCTCAGGGTGTATCATGTCTCACACTCAAACATTCTCTCTGTCCTCGATATTTTGTACCATTCAGAGAGAAAAACTACGAACTATTAAAATTTCGTGGCTGTGCGGTTCTAGGCGCTTCAGTCTGGAACCGCGTGACCGCTACGGTCGCAGGTTCGAATCCTGCCTCGAGCATGGATGTGAGTGATGTCCTTAGGTTAGTTGGTTTAAGTAGTTCTAAGTTCTAGGGGACTGATGACCACAGCTGTTAAGTCCCATAGTGCTCAGAGCCATTTGAACCATTTTATTAAAATTTCGCTAACAACATCTGATAGAGAACTCATACAGTTATTACCATGTACCTATCTTGCGTTATGTCGAAAACAAATACCATCTACCTGATGACACCGAGCATATGTGGCCATCTTATCAAACATATAGACTGGAGCAACTGGCTAATGATCGAAGTCGCTTGATTGGACCAGCGTAAAGTTTGGTCACCTGTACTGTATATCCCACAGACTATCAGTTACAACAGATAGTTCCTTTGTCGTTCTTTCATAATCACTTTGATACATTATTTTTCTGCTGTAACACATCCCTTCAGTGTATGACTACAGCTTTGTACACTGCCATACATTTTGTTTTTCCACTACGTTTTCGAGATGTGCATCAGGTGCTAAACCGAACTTTCGATTCATTGGCTCTCACAGAAAGCAGTACATTGCATTGCGTAAACTATGCTGCTCCCACAACATACAGGATGGTTGAAATAAAAGGTGTTTCTTATTGACAAAAATGTGGAGGACATTGCAACATATGGAAACTGGAAGAGTTTGCAGCATTATGAAACATTTCCATACTGCTCGCTGGGCTAGAAGTAGGCACTTGACACACACACACACACACACACACACACACACACACACACACACACAGAGAGAGAGAGAGAGAGAGAGAGAGAGAGAGAGAGAGAGAGAGAGCGGGAATATGTGTTTTGAAAGGAATTTCTCAGCTATGAATACGAAAGAGCTGCCACCACCTGAAGCTTTATTCTAGGTCACAAGATCAGAGGAGGGCAGCATCTAGTCCATGGGGTATCGTGGGGGGTAAGTAGGACACTGGGTAGTTTTTGGCCTTCATGGCGGCGCCTAAAACACAGAAACACGCACGGGAGACCACAAACACCGGCTACTCTACAATACTTCTTTCCGTTCCTCGGTGCTTACAGTTATTACGTCGGGGGAAGGGGGTGGGGTGTGGAGACATGAGCTCTACGAAAGTGGTGTGACCTGTCTCCCACAATCTGGTTAAACAGAGAATATGCATCCATATATTATTGACACTGAATTGAATTTCGTGAGATCCATCCTCTACAGCACAGAGTGAGTTCCTTTCCCGCAAATGTTTTCTGGGAGGTGTAGGGAGGTAGGTATCGAGGGTTGGGTGGTGGCACTGTGCACTAACTCAGTCGGTCCCTGCATGTCAAGGTGAGGCTACACACGACAATTTTCGAACAAGACAACACCTCCAATCTGCAGTAGTGAAATTATGTAATTTTGATATGTGCTTGTTGGATGTGAACTTTTGGTGGCAAATAAAGAGACTCAGCACTAGAAAATTTAAATAAACAGTATATCCTTGAATTTCATGTCATGAGATCCTTCCTTTCCAACACAGACTGAATTTCTAGCTGGTGAAGGGGATGTGGCTTGCGGATTTACCACAGAGGAAGAGATTAATTAAGTGATCGATTTAATTAATTTGGTATCAAAAACATGCTTTTATCGACAAGGGGTTGTCCCCGAGTGGTGGGGGAGGAGAAGGGACAGGGGGAGTGTGGGGGTTTCTCAGAAGGATGGACTATCCCCAGGAGATCATTAATCAACCACACTCTAGAATGGAGATTCCTGTGAATGGCGCGGTGCTTACTTATTAGACTTACCCAAATGTAAAGACTCTTGATGTGAAGCTGTCTTTCAGGAAGCATCTTCAAACAACTTCTTGGAAAATAATGGACATGCGAAACAACGGTATTCCAGGTACTCTACCCTGCTAAATGGAGAGCAGAAGCAGATACGCTTCGAAACTCTGCGTCAGTTTAATGTTTTATATGGCTGCATATACTGTCCCTTTGTGAATCAACAGCCCACGCGTTAAAAAGATAGGCACCTGTTTCAATGAAACCATGAGAATAATCTCTGAGTTCCTAAGAACTACGACACAACACTGACTTTCAACACTCAGCCACACAGCCACTCTTCTGCTGAGAAACAAGAAGCCGTTGTGAAAGAAGGGTCCAAAATAGTGAATAACATTTCATTTACCATTTATGAAGATGTTCCCAGATTGACAAGAAACCGACTTCGCTCCAGAAATCCACCCTCGTGAGTCCCCCGAAAGCTTGCTGGTAGCAACTTCGCCATTGGCAATAAACGGCATGAAACCTGAACGATTGATGCCCGCCTAGAGTCCTACATGTTATTTACCCTCCGACAGTATGAGAAGTATACTTCAAAATGGAACTGAACATGACATGGAGTTAGTGCATACAGTCTGTACAAATGGAGTAAGCAGTTTAGTCTAAGCTGTGATTGTGGAGCACCGAACAATGCCACACAGCACAGTTAACGAGTGTAAATCGAGAGTCTGCATTTGTGATTGATGGATAATGAGACCGGACATCAGGACATAGCAATATTTTGTTAGTTAAACGTATCAGTTGTATTTATATCATTTCCTTCTTGTATTTGTCACTGTATTTCAGGTGTAGTGCTACAAGAATTAAACAAATAAGTAAATAAACGACTAATATGAGTTGGTGAATGATACAACCACCCACAAATACACTCCTGGAAATTGAAATAAGAACACCGTGAATTCATTGTCCCAGGAAGGGGAAACTTTATTGACACATTCCTGGGGTCAGATACATCACATGATCACACTGACAGAACCACAGGCACATAGACACAGGCAACAGAACATGCACAATGTCGGCACTAGTAAAGTGTATATCCACCTTTCGCAGCAATGCAGGCTGCTATTCTCCCATGGAGACGATCGTAGAGATGCTGGATGTAGTCCTGTGGAACGGCTTGCCATGCCATTTCCACCTGGCGCCTCAGTTGGACCAGCGTTCGTGCTGGGCGTGCAGACCGCGTGAGACGACGCTTCATCCAGTCCCAAACATGCTCAATGGGGGACAGATCCGGAGATCTTGCTGGCCAGGGTAGTTGACTTACACCTTCTAGAGCACGTTGGGTGGCACGGGATACATGCGGACGTGCATTGTCCTGTTGGAACCAAGTTCCCTTGCCGGTCTAGGAATGGTAGAACGATGGGTTCGATGACGGTTTGGATGTACCGTGCACTATTCAGTGTCCCCTCGACGATCACCAGTGGTGTACGGCCAGTGTAGGAGATCGCTCCCCACACCATGATGCCGGGTGTTGGCCCTGTGTGCCTCGGTCGTATGCAGTCCTGATTGTGGCGCTCACCTGCACGGCGCCAAACACGCATACGACCATCATTGGCACCAAGGCAGAAGCGACTCTCATCGCTGAAGACGACACGTCTCCATTCGTCCCTCCATTCACGCTTGTCGCGATACCACTGGAGGCGGGCTGCACGATGTTGGGGCGTGAGCGGAAGACGGCCTAACGGTGTGCGGGACCGTAGCCCAGCTTCATGGAGACGGTTGCGAATGGTCCTCGCCGATACCCCAGGAGCAACAGTGTCCCTAATTTGCTGGGAAGTGGCGGTGCGGTCCCCTACGGCACTGCGTAGGATCCTACGGTCTTGGCGTGCATCCGTGCGTCGCTGCGGTCCGGTCCCAGGTCGACGGGCACGTGCACCTTCCGCCGACCACTGGCGACAACATCGATGTACTGTGGAGACCTCACGCCCCACGTGTTGAGCAATTCGGCGGTACGTCCACCCGGCCTCCCGCATTCCCACTATACGCCCTCGCTCAAAGTCCGTCAACTGCACATACGGTTCACGTCCACGCTGTCGCGGCATGCTACCAGTGTTAAAGACTGCGATGGAGCTCCGTATGCCACGGCAAACTGGCTGACACTGACGGCGGCGGTGCACAAATGGTGCGCAGCTAGCGCCATTCGATGGCCAACACCGCAGTTCCTCGTGTGTTCGCTGTGCCGTGGGTGTGATCATTGCTTGTACAGCCCTCTCGCAGTGTCCGGAGCAAGTACGGTGGGTCTGACACACCGGTGTCAATGTGTTCTTTTTTCCATTTCCAGGAGTGTATAATGAAGTACCGTCTGAAGAAATGCTGCACAAAGATTCACTGATGGGAAGATTCTAAAGTGGTGCAACGTGCTTTAAATGTTCGGAAATGCAAAACTGTGCATTTCAGAACACTAAAGAACGTAATATCCTATGTCTATATCATCAACGAGTCAATTGAAATAGGCCAATTCACAGAACTTTCTGGGTGAAACACTTTGTAGGGATATGAATTGGAACGATCACTTAGCCGCAGTCGTCAATAAAGTAGGCAGAAGGCTTCATTGGTAGAATACTAGGGACCTGCAAGTGCAAGTAGAAGCATTCTGTAAAGGACACTGCCTATCAGCCACTCACGTGGCCCATCCACCAATATTAATTAAGTGTGTGGGACCCATACCGAACAGGGGTGATCGGGATATTTAAGTTATAGGCAGAAGGGTGGCGTGAATGCTCGGAAGTTCGACTGACCTGTGGGACAGGGTCACAGAGATGCTGAAGAAACTGAACTGCAGGCTCTTGAAAATAGACGGAAGCTATCCTTAGAAAATTTAGTTGCAAAGTTTCAAGAATCAGATTTAACTGATAAATCTAGGAATACACTACAAATCCCTACTTGTGGCTCACGTAGGGATCTTGAGGATAGGACGACTTTAGTTAGAGGGCTTACCGAAGCATTCAAACAGTCGTTCTTCCCATACTCCGCTGGTGGATGGAACGGGGAAAGCACTAATAAATGGCACAGTAGCAAGTACCCACTGCCGTCAACTTATCAGTGGCGTGCAGAGTGTAGGTGTAGATGCAGATCTAAATGTAAATGCAGAAGCGATACGGTACGACTGCATGTAGTCCATACTATACCACAAAAAGCGACATCTAAGTTTCTAGTTCATAGAGGACATGATGAAATTCAAGCTTGTAATTTCAGCATTTTCCGGGAGGAAATTCTGTTCACCTTGTATGGTGTCCTTAAGGGCTTCCTGTTTTTAATTTACTTCCTTTTCGTTTTAAATAGGTTGTCAAGAACAGATTTCGTAGTCGTTTCCTTTCTTTATATCTGACGCCTCTTCTACTTGGTTCAAATTAAAGAGTTTCACCTGCAAGTTCGCTACCAAACTCCATCTTCATTTTACGCGTTGTCAAATTTATAAACACAAGGAGTCATTTGCCGCCAGCCATTACAATAAAAAAACCTTAACAAATTACCTGCCAGCAGTAGGATATTACGTATTCATTAGGTTATAACAAAAGCTTTTTAATTGTTTTTTGCCTCTTGAAAACCAGGTCAAAATATTATTCGTCATGTTTTCTGTTGAATATTACTGGCGAATTTGCTAAGTAACACCGTTATAAATCTGAGTTTCATAGCAGCGAGACTTGTAAAAGTAGAATCTGAATGTATCCCGGTGATAATTTTCTCTTAGACTTCTGTCGCCTTCCTCTTCCCATTTTCTTGCGTAATATTTTGTATGTGGAGAGACATGGCAGTTTTAATAATTACCGATGCGCGTATGTTATAGAAGTTTGTTCTTTCTCACGTTAATATATCAGCCAAAGTCCAGTTTTCTCTCGCAAACATCTCTAAATTTACTAGCAGGAGGTGTATTCCGCAGCACTTTATGACAAAGCCGTAAGTCACTTTTTTTACCAGACTCTGGGATATTTACGCCACCCGATAAAACTAAAAACGCTCCACCGTCAACAATTTTCCTAATGTCACTCTAGTGACATATTTGCTTATTTACCCCTACGTAAATAACTTTAGCTGACAGGCTACAGCGGGACGTATCAGCAAAATTCTTCACTGGAAGGAAGCATGGAGCAACTTCATTGTGTCTCAGCTTCGTCATAACATGATTTTTACTGAAATTTTGAGCTTAATTTCGGCTTGTGTTACGTTGGCGATGAATTCGCATTTCATGTAATTACACCTTACAAACATTGACTCATTCATGAAGACATTTGCCTGAGGACGACGTGTTAGATGCCGTCCATTTTGACGGGCTGGTATAGCTCCTAGTGTAACAGGTCTTGCCGTAAATGACAATAATGTACAACATGATCTATAAACACGGCTTCTGGAATACCTCAGATATGGTTGCCGACTAGAATAAATTTTTCAGTAACACAATGCTACTGTATTCGAAATACGGACAGCTGTTGTCATTGCTCGTGAGTCTAAATTATGGTGGGGCGCAGTGCAGTGACACCAGAATCCTGCCTACTGTGATTGTCTGGAGGATCACGCACACATGACAGATTCATCTGCCGGCGACTAATGTGTGAATTAATGCTGGAGAGAATTGACACCATGAATCCTGCAGGGCAGTCCATAAATCGGAATATTACGAGGGGATGGAGATCTTTTCTGAACAACACGTTGCTAGGCATCCCCGGTATGTTCAGAAATATTTATGTCTCAGGAGTTTGGTGGTAAGCGTTTAAACTCTGAAGGGTGTTCATGGAGCCACTCTGTAGCAAATGGTTCAAATGGCTCTGAGCACCATGGCACTTAACTTCTAAGGTCATCAGTCCCCTAGAACTTAGAACTACTTAAACCTAACTAACCTAAGGACATCACACACATCCATGCCCGAGGCAGGATTCGAACCTGCGACCATAGCGGTAACGCGGTTCCAGACTGTAGCGCCTAGAACCGAACGGCCACCCCGGCCGGCACTCTGTAGCAATTGTGGACGTGTGTGCTGGTGCATTGTCCTGCTAGAATTACCGAAGGCAGTCGGAATGCAAAATAGACATGAATGGATGCAGGCGATCAGACAGTGTGTATCTAGGGGTATCAGGGGTCCTATACCGCTCCAATTGCACGCACCACACACCATTACAGAGCCTCTACCTACTTGAGTAGTCCCTGCTGGCATGCAAAGTCCATGGATGCATGAGGATGTCTCCATACCCCTACAAAGCTGTCTGCTCGATACAATTTGACCCCAGACTCGTATGACCAGGCAACATGTTTCCAGTTATCAAGAGTTCAATGTCGGTGTTGACGGGCCCGGGCGAGGCATAAAGCTGTGTCGTGCAGTCATCAAGGATACACGATAGGACCTTCGGTTCCAAAGCCCATATCGGCGATGTTTTGTTGAATCGTTCGCAGGCTGACACTTGCAATCGGCCCAGCAGTGAAATTTGCAGTAATCTGCGGGAAGGTTGCACTTGTCTCAGGGTGGACGATTCTCTTCATTGTCGTTGTCTTGCAGGAACTTTTTGCGGTCACAGCGACGTCGGAGACTTGACATTTGACTGGATTCCTCGTATTCATGGTACACTCGCGAAATAGTCGTACGGGAAAATCCCCATTTCATCGCTACCTCGGAGATGTTTTGTCACATAGACTATAAAACCACGTTCAAACTCATTTAAATCCTGATAACCTGCCATTGTAACAGCAGTAACTAATCTAACAACTGCGTCACACTCTTGTCGTCCTATATAGGCGTTAACGACCGCTGGGCCTGTTTACATATCTCTGTGTTTGAATACGCAGATTATAGCAGTTTCCTTGGCGCTTCAGTATAGTACAGAACGAACACTCCCTGCAGCGGGTCCTGTTGCTTTCGGTTTTGTGAAGAACATAACAGGAACCGCATGCCTCACACACCTTGAGATATGGTTATATTCCTTTTTATAGCTACGGATATAGCTATTGCGATGATTTTGTTGATTCCAAATTCATTCCTTGTCTCTTCTTACTATCTATTGATAATTTGAGAGTGAGAAATGGACGGTCGTAGCCGGTTACGGATTTTGATGCTTATTTGATTGTGCCGTGGAAGATCTTTGACATATTCTCTTTTAATTTTCATATTATTTCCTACGGAAATTTATCTCTGTACCCTCTAGTTCCTCCTCCATTCTACATTATTGTCATGATTATTATCACTATTATTATCACTATAAAAGAAACACAGCACACGAGTTCACTATGCAGGAACTTGTATCTTACCACGAGTCGGGCACTTCCCGGGTCTGCGTGTTGTATTGGAGCGTAATTCGTGCAATTATACTACAGTGGCTTTCTGTAGTTGGCCGATGGACATTTTATGAATACCAATGATTTTCCAGAGCGTGCCGAGATCTTTCTGTGCCGTTCCTGGTATCCCCACTTCCACAGCTTTACGCCAGTGTCGCTGTAGTTCACTTTTTATAGTCTCGTATCTGGCAAGTTTTTGATTTTGCTTCTCGTCGATTCTGCTGTAACCTGGGATGGCAATGCCAGTGGTCCACACTTTCCTTTTTTCCACAATTGTGGTGTCGGGGTGCTTCTGCTCCAGAGTGAGGTTACAGTACATGGGCATTGGTGCATCGGATGCAAGCTACTGGACTTACAGGTGAGTTTCCATGTGGTGACAGTAGCCTCGTTAGTCTCTTGGAGAGAAGTCGGGATGGAGCCTGGAGTTTACAACCGCCATCTTATTTCTGTGTCGCATCATCAATGTAACGGTGTAAGGGTTACAGTAAACGTGGTGCATCGGGTATAAGCACCTAGACTGCCACGACAGGTTCCTTGCGGTAACCACAGAAACGCTAGTCCCTTGGAGAGAAGTGGGCATGGAGCCTGTAGTTTTCAATCTCAATGCAATTTATATGTCGCATCGTAAATGTGGCGGTACGAGGGTTACAATACACGAGTAGTGGTGCATCGGGTATAAGTTAATGGACTCCTAGGGGAGGTTCCACACGGTGACTGTAGCAGCGTTAGTGATATGTCTGCATAAGCAGAAGAAACTAACGATCAAAGTCCGAAAACAATTTATTTGGACTGTTCAATTGACCAAAACAAATTCTCCAAGTATAACACCAACACAAAACAGTGATCCGTCTTCGAATCACAACTACATACAAGAATAATATAGAAAACAACTGAAATAATTTCCTACTAGTCTCCACCAGAGACTTCTCCGATATACCAAGCCTAATCCAGAGATCCAAGAGAAGATCCAAGCCAGACCGCCTGGGCGGCAGCTATCCATGTCTGCTGGCGGTTGATGAACTGCCGATGTGCGCCTGAGCGCCGGCCTTCATAGCGCTTCGGCGGATGAGTACCTCGGAACTATTTTCCATCACGTGGTTTGATGTGTGAAAATAGTTTCGGGATCTGCAGCTACCTCTTCCTTATGTGGGCCGGTAGTGGCCCCTGAGGGCCTATGGTGTCTTTGTTGTTGTTGTTGTTGTGGCCGTTTATCAATATTCGCTGTTGGTTGTGTAGTGCTTTGGTGTGCCTGTGAAGCGGGCAACCCGCGGCTGCAGGCTGTCAGTTTGGTTGCTGATACTCTCGGCGCCGTGATGTCTGGTGGAGAAGGCCACAGCAGACCTCCCCCCCACCCCCCCCCCCCCCCGCCCCCACCGGCCTGAGTGGGCGGTCAGCGCATGTCGACGTCTGGCCCCGGGTCAGCGGGAGACAAGAACCCTGGCCTGGGAGAAGCATCCACGTCCGTGGGTGTAGGGACCGCCACAGGAGCGACCGCCCACGGTGATCCAGGAGACAGTGGAGGCAGCGATGGGTGCAGAGTCGGAGTCGGAGGCGGCGGAGGCGGCGGCGGCTGTGGTTTGGGCCCAGCAGTGGGAGGAGGGACAAAGCTCCCGGGATCTGGCTGCAACTGTGGAGGTGTCGGAGTGGGCTGCGTCCCACACCGAGGGCGGAGCTGAGTGATGTGCTTCCTGTAGACAGACCCATCGTCGAGGAAGACAGCTACCATCGTGCGACCGAGGAGAACTGATATCCAGGCAAGCACCCACCGGGAAGGCTTGCGGGTCAAGAAGACGAGCGCCCAGACTGGATCCTGTGGACTAAAACGTGGCCGCGCCGAGTTCGGGGGTGCTGGGCAGGGTGAAGGGGCATACAGGAGGGACAAGGTGGAGGAATGAGGGTGGTCGTGAAGCTTTTCGGCTAGGGAAGACGCCTCTCGGACAGTGAGGTCCTGGTGGCTGTGCCAATAAGTCCAGAACTCCGGAGACCACAGGTGACCGCTTTCCATTGGCCACCCCTGTTGGACATGGTTCAGCGAAGTATGGAGGGTAGGGTCCTCAGCTGTGCGACAGGCCACCAGCTTGGCATCCAACTGCAAGGCAGCGATGGCGTCGGCTTCAGCAGCATCCAGATGGAAACAAGCCATGGGGTCGGCGTCGGAAATGGGGTCAGCCCCCACCAGGAGGCGAGATAGAAGGTCAGCATAGGCATGCAGTGCCATGGCCTGAAACCGGATGTCATAGGAATAACCCAAGAGGAACAGAGCCCAGTGCTGGAGTCGGCGAGCAGACCAGGAGGGGATGGCGGACGTAGAGCTGAACAACGTGACCAACGGTTTGTGTTCGGTGTACAAGGTGAACTTACGACCATGTATGAAATCGTGCAACTTCTTGAAGCCAAATATAATCGCCAACGCTTCCTTCTTGATCTCGCTGTAGTTCCACTGAGCCGGAGAGAGCATCTTCGAGACGAAAGCCACTGGGCTCTCCACCCCGTCGATGATGTGAGACGGCACTGCTCCGATGCTGTAGTCAGACACGTCAGCAGCCAATGTGAGAGGCAATGCGGGATCGTACGGAACCAGGCAAGCCCGCGTCAGGAGAACCGCCTTCAGATGGCGAAACGCCCTATCACAAGCCAGAGACCAGTCCCAGACAAGGAAGGATATGGTTGAGAGGTTCCGCTAAGGCAGCGGCGTGCGGAATAAAACGGCGGTAGTAGTTAAGCTGGTCCAAGATAGACTTGAGGTGGGAGACGTCCCACGGAGGCGGCAGCTGCTGGATGGCCTCGATATAATGTGGTGTGGGGCAAATGCCGGAGGCGCTGAGGACATGGCCTGGGTAGGTCACCTGAGACAAAAAAAAAGACTCTTCTCTATGTTGCAACGTAAGCCAGCAGCCTGGAGGGCACGGAAGAGGTGGCGGAGGTTCCAGGACAATTCCAGGACAGAGGTGCCCATGACTAAGACATCATCCAGATAGTTCACGGTACCCAGAACATCCTTCATCACAGACTCCAGATAGCGCTGAAAAATGGCGGTAGCGCTAGCGACCCCAAAAGGATGGCAGTTATAGCGGAAAAGCCCAAAAGGATTGGAGATAACCAAAACAGCTTTGGATGGCTCCTCCAAAGGTAACTGGAGGTATGCATCCCTTAGGTTAATTTTGGCAAACACCTTGCCGCCAGCCAATTTCGACAAAAAGTCCTCAACCTTGGGGATGGGGTAAGAATCGATAACAGACTGAGCATTGACGGTGGCCTTAAAATCCCCACGAACACGTAAGGACCTGTCGGGCTTCTCAAGAACGACGATGGGTGTAGCACAACGGCTTTGGGGAACGGGGCTGAGGATACCCTCATCCTCCAGGTGTTGAAGCTCCTGCCATAACGTCACGGAGGACGAAAGGAACCGAACGGACCTTATGGAATTTTGGGACAGCCAAGGGAAGGAGTTCGATGTGGGCCTCAAACCCTGAGACACCCAGAGACGGGGTGGAGAAAACATCAGGAAATTCCTGCAACAGTTGTTGGAGGTGGTCACCCACTGAAAGAGACTGGACCGCTGGCTCCAAAACATAGACCTCCAAGCCCAATAAAGGGAAAAGATCCATGCCCAATAGGTTCGTGGCCATGGGCATGGAGAGGACCAATACCCAAGTCTGAACATCATGCGAGCGGTACTGGACCCAAGCAGAGAACCACCCTTCCTTGGAGGTTAATGACATCATTACTGTAGCTCCTCAGGGCTACATGAAAAGGCCGGAGAGGTGGGGAACCCAAACGATGGTGGGAGTCAGCATCGATGATGGTGGCGGAAGACCCTTAATCCACCTGAAACAGGTGGGGGACGCCATCAACCTGCACTGTCAGAGTGATTGCCGCCGCTGAAGGCGAAAAGACGCACTGCCCAAAGGAAATCTGCGGCGGAGGGACGGAGTCGTCCTCCAGAGAGTCAGGAGCGTCGACGGACGTGTGGTCCACGAGCATCGGAGAGAACGACCGGCACACCTTCGGCTTGTGGCCCTGTTTTCCACAGGCTGAACAGGTCACACATCGAAACTGACAATCAGCTCGCCGGTGCGAAATGGAACGTTGCCGACAGGACGGCAACCCCTGCAGCTGTTGTGGCTGGGGCGGCTGACGCCGCTGTGGCGGCGGCTGGTCCGGTGGTGGAGCGGCCGCGCCCCCTGGATCCGGGAATGGGGGAGGGCCCTCCGGACGAGGGGACCTTCGAGACCCCTGTGAGGCATACTGGCGCCGCGACGGGTGTGCAACAAAGACCCGCACAGGAGGAAACAACTCGATCGACGAGCGAGTAGACTGCTCATGAGTGGAGACAACATTTAAGCAAGTATCCAACGATGGATCCTTGGTCCGCAAGGAGTCATCTGGAGCATGTGCGAGAAGCATGTCCCGAATGAGTGCTGAACCATACGACTGTTTACACGAGAGGCACCACAAGAAAACCACCCGCCACCAGTCCCGGGAGAGGCCTTGAGGCATGGCAATCCTCTCCCTGTAAGATTGGGAGGGGAGCTTCTGACAACAAAAAAACTTGTGACGGGCAGCCGCCACGTGAACCTGAGAATCAAAATATTCCAACAAACTCGAAGTCAACTGTACGTACGAGAGAGCGTTCGAAGTGATGACCATTGGCATCTATTCAATACTGCAATCTTCTTATCATACTTTGAGAGGTATTCCTCACCACATCGGCACTTATCAAGCATATGCTCTCTCTCACATATCTTCAGGTACAGTTGGAACATCTTTATATAAAAAATGTCTTTTACGAATCCCCACAATAAAAAATCCAGAAGCGTCAAGTCTGGCGAACGATCCAGCTACGACACATCTCCTCCGCGTCCAGTCCTACGATTTGGGAACTAATTTCTACCCACCAGCGAAAAATGTGCCGAACACCCTTCGTGTCGATACCACAATCTGTTCCTTGTTCCTAAAGGCATTTCTTCCAATAACAGACCCATTGTGTCTTGCAGGAGTGAGGTGTACTTCCTACCATTATGATATCCTTGGTCGAAATAGCGGTCTATAATTCTGTCCTCCAGAATCCCACACCATAGATTCACCGACCACGGTTTTTTGTGTGCAACTTGCTGCAGCCAACAGGTATTTTTAGTTGCCCAATACTGCATGTTATGCATATTAACATTTCCAAAGTTTGTGAATATAGCTTCGTCAGAAAATAAAATCAAATTAATAAATGGTTCATCCTCTGAATCTGAAGTTGAGCCCATTGGCAAAATTCTGTGCGTCGTATACAACCCGTACCAGTTAATTCTTGGTGCAGACTGATATGGTAAGGTTGATATTTATGGCGATATACGAGAGAGAATTGTCAGAGCATGTGCTTCTACAGGGTGTTTCAAAAATGACCGGTATATTTGAAACGGCAATAAAAACTAAACGAGCAGCGATAGAAATACACCGTTTGTTGCAATATGCTTGGGACAACAGTACATTTTCAGGCGGACAAACTTTCGAAATTACAGTAGTTACAATTTTCAACAACAGATGGCGCTGCAAGTGATGTGAAAGATATAGAAGACAACGCAGTCTGTGGGTGCGCCATTCTGTACGTCGTCTTTCTGCTGTAAGCGTGTGCTGTTCACAACGTGCAAGTGTGCTGTAGACAACATGGTTTATTCCTTAGAACAGAGGATTTTTCTGGTGCTGGAATTCCACCGCCTAGAACACAGTGTTGTTGCAACAAGACGAAGTTTGCAACGGTGGTTTAATGTAACCAAAGGACCGAAAAGCGATACAATAAAGGATCTGTTTGAAAAATTTCAACGGACTGGGAACGTGACAGATGAACGTGCTGGAAAGGTAGGGCGACCGCGTACGGCAACCACAGAGGGCAACGCGCAGCTAGTGCAGCAGGTGATCCAACAGCGGCCTCGGGTTTCCGTTCGCCGTGTTGCAGCTGTGGTCCAAATGACGCCAACGTCCACGTATCGTCTCATGCGCCAGAGTTTACACCTCTATCCATACAAAATTCAAACGCGGAATCCCCTCAGCGCCGCTACCATTGCTGCACGAGAGACATTCGCTAACGATATAGTGCACAGGATTGATGACGGCGATATGCATGTGGGCAGCATTTGGTTTACTGACGAAGCTTATTTTTACCTGGACGGCTTCGTCAATAAACAGAACTGGCGCATATGGGGAACCGAAAAGCCCCATGTTGCAGTCCCATCGTCCCTGCATCCTCAAAAAGTACTGGTCTGGGCCGCCATTTCTTCCAAAGGAATCATTGGCCCATTTTTCAGATCCGAAACGATTACTGCATCACGCTATCTGGACATTCTTCGTGAATTTGTGGCGGTACAAACTGCCTTAGACGACACTGCGAACACCTCGTGGTTTATGCAAGATGGTGCCCGGCCACATCGCACGGCCGACATCTTTAATTTCCTGAATGAATATTTCGATGATCGTGTGATTGCTTTGGGCTATCCGAAACATACAGGAGGCGGCGTGGATTGGCCTCCCTATTCGCCAGACATGAACCCCTGTGACTTCTTTCTGTGGGGACACTTGAAAGACCAGGTGTACCGCCAGAATCCAGAAACAATTGAACAGCTGAAGCAGTACATCTCATCTGCATGTGAAGCCATTTCGCCAGACACGTTGTCAAAGGTTTCGGGTAATTTCATTCAGAGACTACGCCATATTATTGCTACGCATGGTGGATACGTGGAAAATATCGTACTATAGAGTTTCCCAGACCGCAGCGCCATCTGTTGTTGAAAATTGTAACTACTGTAATTTCGAAAGTTTGTCTGCCTGAAAATGTACTGTTGTCCCAAGCATATTGCAACAAACGGTGTATTTCTATCGCTGCTCGTTTAGTTTTTATTGCCGTTTCAAATACACCGGTCATTTTTGAAACACCCTGTATAAGTGCCGAAGTGATAAGGAATGCTACTCAATCCATGACACGAAGATTGAAGCACTGCATTGATACCACTGGTCATCACTTCCAGCACCTTCTGTAAATGGACGTTCATGCCACCTCTTTTTGGCCTTCGTTGATCTTCAGAGACCTTATTGTTATACGTCATTGGATTCATTTCGATAGTCGCTATTAGAAAATAAGTACCAAACTAAAGCATCCCATAAAAAAAAAAAAGGTTGACCTTCATATCTCTGATCTAGCATCGAAACACCAACGTCATATTATGGCCTCCATTGTCCCATGTAACCATCGTCCCAGAAAAATTTCCGCTACTGTCATACTTTCGGAGTTATTCTTGGTGGCAATAATTATTGACTCACCCTGTATATAACTTTAAACAAAAATTGTGTATACAGCTATTTAGTGTTTTTCTTTCTTCTTCGCAGTCGGTTGTAACAGAGTACAGGAAAGTTGTATTTCCGGTTTATCGGCATTTGATTACAATGCTGCTGCAGAATCTGAATCGTCCGAAAGTTTGTATACCTATGCCTTCGCGGATTAGAACTATTCGAAACACTGTCCTCACAGACTCAGAAACTGGAGATTATGTCATACCCTATAAGCAATGACCCGGGTCCATTTACGCATTCAGTTTCCAATCGAGATTTCGTTTGCAGTAGCAATAAATAGGGGTAAAGGTCAGTGAGAGAGGGAGGGAAAGAGGGAGGGAGGGAGGGAGGGAGGGAGGGAGGGAGGGAGAGAGAGAGAGAGAGAGAGAGAGAGAGAGAGAGAGAGAGAGAGAGAGAGGGGGTGGGCTGGAGAGAGAGTGTGTACAGATAGGTGGAGAGGAGGTAGTGGAAATGGACACACTGTGTAGGAAGCAGTAGGTGGAAGGAGATAGGGAAAGGAGGTTATAGAGAGTGAGAAGAGATAGATGATGGACAGAGAGAGGCGAAAGAGGCGGAAACGGACAGT
This sequence comes from Schistocerca piceifrons, assembly GCF_021461385.2. NCBI lineage: Eukaryota > Metazoa > Arthropoda > Insecta > Orthoptera > Acrididae > Schistocerca > Schistocerca piceifrons. Next base: position 28,434,227 of record NC_060140.1, on the reverse strand, counting down.
GAAAAGGGGTAAGAGGTGATGGACAGAGATAAGGTAAGGGGGAAGTAGATCAGACGTGTATCCAATGTATATTTAGCAATTGCGAACAATTACCAGATTTGCTAGCTGGAAAGTGAAACAAAAATTCCTCAAAGGGGCTCGATCCCCCGACCATTGTTCTGGCCGCTGCTTAGTCACAGTGCTAACATAAATAGATAATGATGCCCTTGACCCGAAACACAAACGCTATTATATTTTCATTTTTCTCTTTTTTTTCCCTTTAAAAACGTTCCCTATCTGGAGCTGCCACTTAACGTCGCTTTCATTTCTCTCCAAGATCTGCACATATCATAAATTTGGAAGAAATGTGTGACGAAGAGTAGGCGCGGTGCCTTTGTTAACGATCTTCATGCAACAACTGAGTATATGGTCAATCGCGTCGTCAACTTATTATTATTTTTTGCCAGGTTCTTCTTCTTATTATTATTCTGAAGTTCTTTCTGTGATTTTCAGATCAGGATTTAATTTGCCCGTTGTTTTTTCCTTTTAATAAGTTGTGTATGTAAATGATGTACTCTACACTTACATCTCATCGAGATACACACCTACGGACATGGCGCACACCTAAGACACTGTACTCGCATTCCGTAAAATCCCCAAAGTGTCATCGCAATTTATATCCTCCACGATTTCCCTAAATTGTTAATGACAGTTGACGGAACGCTGCGTTTGGGAAGGGCACATCTCTCGCACGTTGAAAACAAATCTTCCGCCCTCGATTGAGAGGTCCTGGCGAAAATAAAATAAAACGTCTGATGAAAAAAAAGAAATAAATAACTTAAACCTAAATAAATGAAACGTTCCCTTGACTTGCTGCTTACACACCTCTTACTGAAGAATATTATTGCAGAAGATTTATAAAATGGTGGGGTACAGAGTGTTTAGAGGAGGAGCCTATTAATTTTTTAATATTTTACATCGAGAACGTTACACTAAGAAAGTAATAGCAGTAGCATTGAACTTATTATTGTACCATAGCATCTGTATTCCGTATTGCCATTCAAAAGTTAATGTTTGTTGACATCAAGTATTTCTGAATTTATTAAGAGTACTTATGACGTCCACATCACCACTGTGTGGGTGGACTTACCGTGAAAGACCTAACTCAAAAAGTGAGTCAGGTTTTCTCTGTGCCAGACTCCTATTTTTTTCTTTCTCCTCTTTTCGACATCCCCATTGCCACCACAACATTGCCTGACTCAGCAGCATAAACGTTTCCACAACGATTGCACTTGATCTTATTGATTCCACTCTTAAGTAAATGACTTCATAGTGTCTTTACTATTGAATAATAGCTTACCTACGTTGCTGTTATTGTAAAACACAGGGGTGTATATGCGAAACTTCAGATTTTTGTGGTTACCTGACATGGTCAGACGCTGCAGGAGATGGTCTATAAATTTATACTGTAGTCTTCTCATGAAAGCGTTTATCTATTTGGCAATACCGCTGTGTTAACACGTTAGCAGGTCATTAGTTTCGGCAATATAAACTGCAACTAAAAATGCATAAAGCTAGGCAGTAGTAGTTATACAATGATTTAAATCACTCTGTCAGGAGAGGAACATGCAGTAGGCACAACAAAGTCGAGGCATTACTATACGCGCCAGATGTGCAACCATTTTTGCCTCGTTATCTGAAATTTTCCAAACTGTTCCATATTTTGTAACTACTAACTGGATCGTATTGGATAGGGTAGAATCTGCAACATTCTTTTCTTTCATTATAAACGTGGGTACAAAAACGGCTCACACTCCCCAAAGGTTGAACGAGAAAGAAACAATAGAGGTGAGTAACTTTTGAAGCTTAGGAATAGACCGCTAGCACTATGGATCTGTCCACACGTGAACGGGTAACTCGTGCGAGGGAGAAATGGCTATACCCAAAAGAGACGGTATGTGTATGCAACAATCAGAATCAAGGTAAATGATGTTGCTGCCGGAAACAATTATCTTTTGAGCCAGTAAGAGATGCTTCTGTCAGTTTGCCCACATAGTGTGCCGTCAGTATTTGGATGCCGTTGCGTCTACTCAAGGAGGAAGGCCAGCAGACGGGACAAGCGTGCTCCAAGTGTGTCGAGTGTGTCGGTAGGGAGGCGTGTCGAAGTAAAAATACCCGGCGAGACGAGGCTCATACTCCACGCCGGCTGACGCAGCTGTCCGTCTTCGTCGCGTCTGGGCCGAAGCCAGCTAAACACACACGCACGCATACTGAGAGAGGGGGAGAGTGAGCGAGAATACAGAGACAAGAACAGAGAGAGTCTTCCGAGACTTGCATAGCACAACTTGGCGCCACGATCTGGCCACAGAGAGGAACGGACGCCGAAGACAGGCGTCCCTCTGGCTGGGCAATAGGCATGCGGCCTCACTCAAACGACACGGCTAGCCGACACAGGGAAACGTTAGCCCAGTGCCGCTGCCATGAGAGCAACACCGAGGAATTCAGGGCGGTGACGCGTCTGAAGGCACTCCTGGGCTTTATTTCCATGTCGCAGGCCAAAAACAAAGGCGGGGGGAGAGAGAGAGAGAGAGAGGGAGAGGCGGCTGGGTGAGCGAGACACTCGTCAGCTTCTTAGCGCGCGGCGATCGCGTTACATCAGACCGAATTAGACACGCGGCGCTGTTTCAGCGTAAATTTGGGATTCTCTTTCTGACAGAGCGAGCTGCGCCGTTCACAAGCTAAGACTCTAGATTGGCATTCCATCGTTTGGCCTCGGCACAAACTACCGAATGGCAGACCCTGGCGTTGGGATGCGGCTGAAAGAGTCGATAACAAATAAGTACCGCACGGGTTAGCCGGGCGGTCTTAGGCGCCTTGCCACGGTTTGCGTGACTTCTCCCGTCGGCAGTTCGAGTAATCCCTCGGGCATGGGCGTGTGTGTTGTCCATAGCGTAAATTAGTTTAAGTTAGATTAAGTAGTGTGTAAGCCCAGGGACCGATGACCTCAGTAGTTTCGTCCCTCACGAACGTACCACAAATTTAAAAACAAATAAGCTGCCAGGTGCAAATTGAGTCCTATGTTCGGTTTGGCCTCTGACTTAGCTTCGATTTATCGAAAATCTCTCACCCAGCAGAATGTAGCAAGTAAAAAAAAAAAAAAAAAGCACTCCGTCTTTAGGCCACAAGGAGGGACGTGTGGTCAGCACACCGCTCTGCTGGTCGTTAAGATGGTGTTCTTGACCGAAGCCGCTACTAATCGGGCGAGTAGCTCCTCAATTAGTATCACGAGGCTGAGTGCACCCCGAAAAATGGCAACAGTGCAAGGCGGTCTGGATGGTCACACATCCAAATGCCGGCCAACCCCGACAGCGCTTAACTTCGGTGATCTTACGGGAACCAGTGCATCCACTGTCGCAAGGCCGTGGAATGTCGCAAGTGATTGGGAAAATGTACCTGTTGGTGACACTTGTAAGAAAACGGACACGCGAGTCATAGACCACTATCCTCAATGTCGATTTGCTGCATAATTCTTTAGTATACAGTAAGTTCGAATCTAATAAATTTCCTCTAGAGAGTAAAGCTTGTATCCACAAACCAACAGAGATTCGAGGTGCGTTTACACCTGTGCACCTTGCGCGTAGTCGCCGTGCGACTGTGCTTGCCCCACACGCAAGCAGAGGCACGAGTGTAGGTTGCATACCTCTTCTTAAAGATGTGCTCGCGAGTGATTCCATTCACACCTGTGCTCCCACTGGCCGCCTCTACTTCCGTGTGGGGGAAGCTACAGCCGCAACGCGAATAGTCGCAAGGTGGTCCAGTGTAAATGCACGTTTAGAAAGGATTCCTCGAGCGAAACTCAACTTGTCCGACATTTCCGGAATGCGTTTGGTTGCAGAAAGTCTGCGTAAGTCAAAGACGTTCTCTGATTTGTGACGAGCTCGAAGACACTTTTACTAACAGAACGCATCACTTAGTGGGAAACAACGGATCGTCAGGAGTGCCCCAGGGAAGTTTAGGAGGACCGCTGTCGTTCTTTCTCTATATACATAAACGATCTGACAGCAGTGGTCTGCGACGGTTGCCTGGTAATGCTGTACTGTACGGGAAGTGTCGCCGTTGGGTGACCGTAGCATACATACAGGATGACTTGGACAGAATTTTTATTTGATAGAATGAATGAAAACCTGCTCTACATGTGGAGAAATGTTAGTTGATGAAACGAGTAGTAAAAAGAATCTTGAAAAGTTTGAATACATTATCAGTGGCGCCCTGTTTGACACAGACATGTCGATGAAACATTTAAGTGTGATGCTGAAAAGCGATAGGAAACGGAACGAGCACTTAACGTGCCTTCTAGGGACAGCGAATCATCTTCTGTGCGTTGCTGAAAAAATTCTAGGGTACTATAGCCCATCTATAAAGGATATCTCCACAGAACGTCTGTGTGACCAAATCTTGAATAATGCTCTACTGTCTGGTATTCCCACCATAACGAATTAAGGAAAGATACCGAAGTAACTGAGAAACGACCTGTTAGGTTACAGTCGGTGGCATGATTCGCGAGACCCCTCGCTTTTTCTGTACGCTGGACTAGCCTCCTCTTTTACTTTACGAATTACCGTCCGTGGCAATGACGGAGACCTGAATGCCACTCTTGGCGACGCTGTTGCGCTTCAGAACGAAGATTGTGCTGTGTGTTTCCAGTACGCTGGAAACGAGATTTTTTTCCTGATGCATTACAGAGCTAGAGAAATAGCTAGAGATCTGAAGGTGAGAAACTTTCAGAACTGCACAGATGTCAGTGCCTGCATTTTTCTCCTCCTGTTGAGAGAACTTTTCAGATTTTTGTCGATAAACACATTCATTGAATAAACTGTGGCAGTCAAGAATTTGTTAATTCGGCTTCGTTATAACTCTGCATTTCAACACTTTCGTGGTAGTAGTGTGACGTTACTTCAGTGCGACTGTGGACAGCACGTATACACAGACCATTAAAGATGCCACAAGTGCTTAATGCACTGATAACTCGTCACGATTTGGGCATCATCGCCTTGTGGATGATATATTATATAAAGATGGCTTTCTCGTAAGATTATCACGATAAAATTTGCTTCATTTGCATTAATACTTTGTAATATTTTTCATTAGTTTACTGAATGCAACTGTAAAACGAAAGATGACCGTGTCAGCGTTAGTCGCTTGGAATGGTCAGGAGGCGGAGGTATTAAATCACGTCGCAATTTGTGTGTTCCATCGTCACTACGAGGGTGCGAGGGCTGGAAGAAACTTGACTCCCAGGAGAACGTTCATCCGGTGCAGATGGCTTCATTTGATCTATGGAGGGAAGTCGACTACAGACTGATGTATTGAATCGCGACGCAATTTGTGTATTTCATTGTCATCACGATACTGCGAGGGGTACAATTAAATGTCATTTTATCATCGGAAACAAGAAAATTGACTCCCAGGAGACCCTGGAGAGCGTTAGCCGCTTGGAGACTGATGTATTGAATCGCGACGCATTTGTGAGTTCCATCGTGAATACGAGGGTGCGAGGGCTACTATTAAATGACAGATTTGCGTCGAGAATAAGAAACTTGATTCCCAACAGGACGTCCGCCCGGTGACCAAGGCTCCGTTAGACCCTTGGAGTGAAGTCGGCTTTAGACTGATGTATGGTATCGCAACGCAAATGTGTGTTCCATCGTCATTACGTGTGTGCTGGGGATACAATTAAATGTCAGTTTTACTTCGCAAACACAAATCTTGACTCCCAGGAGAATGTTCATCAGGTGACCGTGGCATCGTTAGACCCTTGGACAGAAGTCGGCTGGAGAGTGATGTATTCAATCGCGACGAAATTTGTTTTTCCATCATCATTACTATGGTGCGCGGGATACAAATAACTGTCAGTTTTGCGTCGGAAACAAGAAACTTCACTCCCAGGAGAACATCCATCCGGTGAACGTGGCAGCTTAGACATTTCGAGAGAATTCGGCTGGAAGCTGATGTGTTGAATGGCGAAGCAATATGTGTGTTCCATCGTGAATACGAGGGTGTGAGGGCTATAATTAAATGTGACTTTTGCATCGGAAATAAGAAACTTAACTCCCAGGAGAACGTCCATCAGAGGACCGTGGCCGAGTTAGACCCTTGGAGAGAGAAGTAATGATGTATTAAACTGCGACGAAATTGTGTCTTACATCGTCATTTCGAGGGTGCAAGGGTTACAGTTAAATATCAGTTTTGCATCTCTACCAGGAATCTTGACTCCCAGGAGTACGTCCATCAGGTGACCGTGGAGAGTGACCGGCTGCAGAACGACGTACTCAATCACAACGCAATTTATGTGCTCCATTGTCAACACGAGTCTTCGAGGTTTGCAATTAACTGTCAGTTTTGCGTCGCAAACTCGAAATTTGACAATCAGGAGAACGTCCATCCGGTGATCGTGGTTGCGTAAGACCCTAGGAGAGTAGTAGTAGTAGTAGTAGAGGGGTTTTTGGGCGCACGACAGCAAAGTCTTCAGCGCCCGTTCAGTAACATAGTGAGACGGGTGTCAAGAAAAAACTTAGAACATTTATATAAAACGGAACATAAAACACGGGGAACAATCATTGAAAAATATGTGCTCACCCACACCGAAGCGTGGGATGAAGCAGGGTGTCAGCAGTAAAACATGGACAACACAGGAAGAAAATGGTAGAGGGAGCTAAAACAATGTAGCAGATGGAAGTGGCTGGCTGACCGCAAGCAAAAAAGGGAGGAGTCAGCCACTCTGCAATACACTAAAACCTCCAGCCTAAAAGTTTAGGCCAGAGTCCAGACACATCACAAAACTTAAAAACCCTAGACACACACGTCTCATCGTTAGCTAAAACACAGGGCAGATCCCCATCAACTTGTGCTTCTGCCCTTGCATCACGGTATAAAATGCAGTCTGTTAAAATGTGCCGGACAGAGATGTGCACACAACAGGCATCACAAAACGGAGGATTCTCCCGCCGTAATAACACGCTATGTGTGAGAGGACAGTGCCCGATCCGAAGACGTGTGAGGGTCACATCTTCCCACCTGAGAAACCAGACCCTTGGAGAGAAGTCGGCTGGAGACTGATGTATTGAGTCGCAACACCGAATGAGTGTTCCACCGTTGTTACGAAAGTGGGAGGGTTACAATTAACCGGCAGTTTTCCGTGGAAACAAGAAACTCGACTCCTAGGAGAACGTACATCAGTTGACCGTGGCATCGTCAGACCTTTGGAGAGAAGTCGTCTGGAGGCTGATGTATTGAATCGCGACGCAACTTGCGTGTTCCACCGTCAATACTAGGGTGCGATTGTTACAATTAAATGTCGGTATTGCGTCAGGAACAAGAGATTTGACTTCCAGTACAACGTCCATCAGGTGGCCGTGGCAGCGTTATTCGCTTGGAGATAAGTCGGCTGGAAGATGATGTATTGAAATGCGACGCAATTTGTGTGTTCCATCGTGAATACGCCGGTGCGAGGGCTACACTTAATTGTCAACTTTTCGTCGGAAATATAAACCTGACTCCAAGGAGAACGTCCTTCCAGTGACCGTGGTTGCGTTAGGCCCTTGAAGAGAAATCAATTAGAGACGTATTGAATAGCAACGCAATTGTGTGTTCCATCGTCATTACAACGGTGGAATGGTTACAATTAAGTGTCAGTTTTGCATCGGAAACATGAAACTTGACTCCCAGGTGAATGTCCATTCGGTGAATGTGGCAGCGTTTGACTTCTCGAGAGAAATCGCTGGATACTGATGTATTAATCGTGACGCAATTTGTGTTTTACATCGATGGTGCGCGGGCTACAATTAACTTTCAGTTCGGTGTCGGTAACCACAAACTTGACTCACGGGAGAATAGACATCCGGTGAGCGTGGTTGCGTTTCAGTTTTTCGTCGGAAACAAGAAACTTGACTCCCAGGGGAATGTCCATTCAGTGACCGTTGGTGCGTCAGACCCTTGGAGTGAGGACCGCTAGAGACAGACGTATTTAATCGCGACTCAATTTGAGTGTTCCATCCTCATCAGGAAGGTGCGAGGATTAAAAATAACTGTCACTGTTAGTGTCTGCGTTAGACAATTGGAGAGGCGTTGGCTGGAGACTGATGTATTGAATCGCAACGTAAATTACGTTACGACTGTGGGAGGGTTCCAATAATCTGTCAGCTTTTTGTCGGAAACAAGAAGATTGACTCCCAGGAAAACATCTATCAGGTGAGCGTGGCTGCGTTAGACCCTTGTAGAGAGGTCGGCAAGAAACTGACGTATTAAATCGCGACGCAATTTGTGTGTACCATCGTCAATAAGACGGTGAATGCCTTACAATTAAATGTCAATTTTTCGTCGTAAATAGAAACTTGACTCCAAGGAGAATGTCCATCCAGCGACAGTGTTTGCGTTAGACCCTTGGAGAGAACTCGGCTGGAGACTGATGTATTGAATAGCGAAGTAATTTGTGTGTTCCATCGTGAATACAAGGGTACGAAGGTTACAATTAAATGTCAACTTGCGTCGGAAACAAGTAGATTGACTCCCAGGAAAACATTCATCAGGTGACTGTGGCATCGTCAGTTTTTTGGAGAGAGGTCGGCCGAAATGTGTTTACCTCATCCTTATTATGATGGTGCGAGGATTACAATTAAATGTAAGTTTGCGTCGGAAACATGAAATTTGACTCTTAGGAGAACGTCCACGAGGTGACAGTGGCAGCGTTAGTAGCTTATAGAGAAGTCGGATCGAGGCTGATGTATTGAATCTCGACGAAATTTGTGTGTTCCACCGTGAATACGATGGTGTGAGGGCTACTATTAAATGTCAGTTTTGTGTAGAAACAGGAATCTTGACACCCATGAGAACCTCTATCCGGTGACCGTGACAGCGCTAGTCGCTTGGAGAGAAGTCGGCTGGAGGCAGACGCATTGAAGCGCGACGCAATTTGTACGTACTATCTTCATTAAGAGGATACGAGTTTTACCATTAAATGTCAGTTTGGCGTCGGGAACAAGACTCCCAGGAGAGCGTCCATCAGGTGACCGGGGCAGCGTTAGACTCTTGGAGTGAAGTCGGCTGCAGACTGAAGTATTGAATCTCGGCGCAATTTGTATTTTCCATCGTCATTACAATTAAATATCTGTTTTTTTGTCTGAAAGAGGAAATTTGACTCCCAGGGCAACCTCCATCATGTGTCCGTGGCATCGTTAGTCATTTGGAGAGAAGTCGGCTGCAGACTGATGTACTGAACCGCGACGAAATTTGTGTGCTCCATCCTCATTACGATGCTGCGACGGTTACAATTAAATGTCAGTTTTGCGTCGGAAACAACAAACTTGACTCCCAGGAGAACGTCCATGAGGTGACAGTGGCAACGTTAGTCGCTTATATAGAAGTCGGATCGAGGCTGATGTATTGAATCGCGACGCAATTTGTATGTACCATCTTCATTACGAGGATACGAGTTTTACCATTAAATGTCAGTTTTGCGTCGGAAACAAGAAACTTGACTTCCAGGAAAGCGTCCATCAGGTGACCGTGGCACCGCTAGACTCTTGGAGTGAAGTTGGCTGCAGACTGAAGTATTGAATTGCGGCGCAATATGTGTGTTCGATCATAATTACCAGGGTGTGAATGCTACAACTAGCTTACAGTTTTGCTCCGGAAACAAGAAACTTAACTCCCAGGAGAGCGTGGTAGCGTTAGACCCTTAATCGCCTGGAAACTGATCTATTGAATCGCGACGCAATTTGTGTCCTCCATCGTAATTACAAGGGTGCAAGGATAACAATTGAAAGTCAGTTTTGCGTCGAAAGCAAGAAACATGTCTCCCATGTAATCGTCCATCCGGTTAAGAGAGGCCGGCTGGAGACTGATGTATTGAATCACGACGCAATTTGTATGTTCCATCGTCAATAGAGGGTGTGAGGGTTACAATTAAATGTCAATTTTCCGTCGGAAACAAGAGACTTGACTGCCAGTAGAATTTTCACCAGGTGACCGTGGCAACGTTAGTCGCTTGGAGAGAAGTCGGCTGGGGGATGATGTAGTGATTCGCGACGCAATTTGTGTGTTCCATCGTGAATACGAGGGCGTGAGGCACGTATCCAATCAAATAAATAAAATCTGTCAGGCCTACTGCTTTACGTAGCAGTAAAACAGGTAAATTTGACAAGACCTAGATATTTACAGACACAGACTCCTTGTAGTTTCAAGGGACAAACTAAATATTGCAAATACCGATAGAAATTAAAATTTGGAGACTGACCTTCAGGACGCAACGTACATTAAAATCACCACCTATCAAAATATTGTTCTGAATTTTACATGCAAAACAAACCTCCTCTTCCTTGATTATATCAGCAGTGGTCCAATGTGCGTCCGGTACTCTATGGTGCATAAAAGGAGAATCAAGGTCAGGTGAAGAGGTGTAAATCATATTCCTCTACCGTTAACCAGAACTCCAGTGTCTTCATTGGGTGTGTCATTCACAAAAAACAACGCTATCCACATGGAAATTCGGGAACCACATTAAAAATAGTGCAAAACCCACGCAGAGACAAGCGAGTAAATTGAACATCTTGTTGCGCGGTGGCAAGAACCACCACACTTATGGCATCATCACGATACTTCATGGGAACTTGAGAACTAAGACGCAAATGCAACCAATCCACTTGCATTGCATCCAGAAACTTAAGGAGTGATACATAGTTATCAGGATCAAAATGAGCAGTATGAACTTGATCAAATGTTACATGAATTGTATCAGTGAATCCGTCATGAATCTCCAAAGAAGGCGTGGATGTGTCGAAACTAAAGCGGACTGTATGTTTTCTTGGAGCGCTCATGGAACCCATGACCGACATTATCAGTGGATTACGTCACTACCAACGTAAACACACAACAACTGTCGCTACGGACCAAATCACGGTGTGACACACACGAAGACACAAACAAAACTTAGAAATAGCAGTCCAGGCACTCTCCACGCTGCAGTTAGGAGTGAACTAACAACCTCCCCGCTCAGCACTGGAGGCGGACCTATCACTAGACGACTGGGCCGAGCAAAAATATACTTGAGATGAGACCGCTGTCTGAGTCCTTATGCCCAGTGCTTTCCTGCTTGCCATAAGTGTTAAAACAAGTGGAGAGAAGTCTCCATCCTCGAGAAAACTATCAGTGATCAGCACACTACCAGTGACCACTACTCACAGCAAGCCTGACAAAGCTGGTAACCGTGTTAGTCGGAAAAGAGTTGGCTTCCATAACCTTTAGCGCTATGTAACAGGAGGCATGAAACAGGATACTCTACTATATCCCAGCAACCCAGAAGTTCTGTTAGAAGTAGTCCAGATGGTTGGCTGTTTTCCTTTTGCTTAAGCTTTCGGCTATCAGGAACAGGTTATCTGGATCTTAGTGCAAGTAACAGGACTGCATTAACCCATAACATGTTTCGCATATCGTGTTAATATAATAAATACTGGTTTTGTCTAATACTTGTCACAAGTTCTGATGAACTCCTTCTTATTGATGCATCTAACATCCATCATAAATGTCTCACTAAAGTATTAGAATGGTTCAAATGGCTCTGAGCACTATGGGACATAACATCTATGGTCATCAGTCCCCTAGAACTTAGAACTACTTAAACCTAACAAACCTAAGGACAGCACACAACACCCAGTCATCACAAGGCAGAGAAAATCCCTGACCGCACCGGGAATCGAAGCCGGGAACCCGGGCGTGGGAAGCGAGAACGCTACCGCACGACCAAAGTATTAGAGCTGTGGCATCTCAAGTCTCACTGGTGTCTCTATTCACCGACACTGTGATGGCAGGAACGCAGGAACCGATGTGTCAGCTATGAAGAGCTTAAAATGCTGCAGGAAAATTGAAACTGCAGACCAGTAACTAAATGGGTTACGAACTCCACATCATGCCATAAACAAAACGTTCCTATCACGGAGAATGTTGTTTTTACTGACTGTGAGTTTGAGAGGTGGCATGAGCCCCCTCTCATATTTCTATCTTACTCTGAGTAATAAGATTTTCCTCTCTAATTGCATATGGTGAAAAGTCTCTATTACTTCACACACGGACTTCCCATGCAGCGTCTCTCATCATACCGGGTGGTCCGGTGACAGGCGGGTTCTGCTGAACTTGAAAGGGTTAAGCCAACGGGTGTGCGGGAGTCAAGTGGATGCTTTCCAGACGCCGACATTATCATAAGAGCGGGAGCGACATGCCCACAGGGGCCTGACGGAGCAGCTGGGGTAGAGATTCCGTTACTTTGCAGAAACCTACTGAAAACACTTTCTCGTGGGCTACCAGCGAGGCGTGGGAATGACTTGTGTTCCCAGGCAGTCTTGGCGGGCAAATTCCCGCGTTTTCTGCAAAACCATAACTGTGATTGGCTGGCTCAGGGGATAGCTCTGTGACGTAGAAAAATCGGCGCAGAAATTGGCGCCAAGTAGATCTGTTGATGGAATACTAGTGCGTCGGCAATAGAGTGGAATTTTCCGCCGGTTTTCGAGTTGCTGATTGGAACGTTTAACCACGGCCACTGTCTTGGGGGTGCGAGTGTTCTGTGTTTGGCTTGTACAGGTGCTCTTGAGAGAGTCGGCTCTCGCCTTCCAGTCGGGGTAGGTTACAAGACTGAGCTCTCGCTGCTCTGGACAGCCTGCCTTTCGTTGGCTGTCTAATGTACTCTCTTTTAATTGTAACTGTTTGACGAAGTTGCTGAAGTTTCGACTTCAACGTAACTTTCTGAGCACAGTTGGCAATTGAGCGTTCTGCGTACAAGCGGCCTATGTTGTCCGTCTTGAGCGGTTTTCGCTAAAGTTGACTGTATCGGAGTTACTGTGTGAATTCGCTTGTTAAAATCACTCACTGTACCGTCAGTGATTGTGTGGCGGGCCTTCTTCGTCTCCCTCTGAGGTGTATTTGTGTTTCTAGGAAGTCTTTAGTGTGGAGAAACCAGACAAGGAGAACTTGTTTCGGGATATACTCACAACATTATCGTCACCACGACGGGACATCGAAGCAACCAGCCATCGCCTCCGGTATGCCAGATCGTGTCCTTGGAGTTAAGAAGACAGCTTGTTAATCTACGTCCGCAGCACCAGCAAATCAGGGAATTTTGCTAGGTGATAGTCAGAGCTAAGCAGAGCGCGCCTGTTCGTTTTTTCTAACTTTGTTCTGTCTTGGCTGTTCATTGTCTGAGTTATCACTACTGTAGCAGCAATTAATGTTGGGTTGGCTGGGTGTTTCTCTTAAGATTTGAGTTGCAAGGAATTGGCTCCACATACCACTTGGTCATAAATGTCACAATCTAGTTTATGGACAACTTCACCTTCACAGCGTTTATTTGAGTATCCAATTTGATGTATTGTAAATGTTTCATGTGTTTTGTTTATTATTTTGAGTTTAGTCACAACAAATCAAATTGTTATTTTGGACAAAACTTTCATTCTGTTAAACGGTAGAGCAACCCTTTCATTTCTTTACAAATCACTTGTCAATGTGGACGGCACTCTTGGTGCTTCGACATCATCTACGAAGGGTAAGAAGAACGAAGTAAGAGGAGTTGGTAAAACTACTCAATTTGTTCTTATTCATGGACCTACTTTATTTTGTGGTGCGAGGTTAAATTTTTCTTTAGTGAAAGTTTCTTCTTCTTCCAGTTTGGGTAACGGATGGATAACTGTAGCTTTCGTTGCTTGTAACAATGCAGGAAGAGCAGGTTTGGAATCCTTTGAAACTCGTGAAATCCTAGCTTACCGTACTATACCTGTTTCTGAGATTATTATTGCTAGTGAGGGTTCCTACCTATTTCCGCATGGGAGTTTGTCTTTGTCTTGTCGTAGACGTTGTAAGATAAATTCTGATTGTAGCGTTCACTTATGGGTGAAGGCTAGTGGTCCTTCTTCTTTGGAAGATTGTCGCATTGTGGGTGATTGTACTTTATATAATCATTGAAAGCAGTTCTCAATAAACGGCCCTTTTAAGGGCCACAGATACTACACATTGATCTTGCCAAAAGCCGAGAAGCGGTTCTTCTTAGTGTTGTAGCTCTCTGGGCCACTCTGGGATGCTCAATAGATGTCGAGCACAGTCTCTGACTGGTTGTTATGATTTTGGCGCGCGATTCAAATTGCGTTGGAGCAACACGCTACCTACGTTAGTGAAACTTTCCACAATTTCTATCCAATTAAATTATTGCAGGTGCCAAACTCTTTTCTACTCCACTTGCAGGGTCGATTACAGTCAGTTCGCGTTTCTTCTTATTCCATGTTCAACAGCAAAAGTCGGAGTTAGAAAAGGGGGGCTTAGAGTATCATTTCCATATGAAGATTCGAGAAGAATTTAGTGTTAAATACACCTGGCACCTCACAAGGTCTAGACGACTATTTTCGTTCCTTGTTTTATGGTACAAGAAAATGGACGTTTTTACTTAAACCTCTTTAACTGAGGTCCAGCTCGTCCTTCACATTTTGTTTCCTGTAAAGTACAGCAGGTGTGTGATGATGGAGTGCCTCCTTCTCTGTAAAAGTCGTGTAACAGGCAAAGCATCGGCAAAACAAAAAGGTGAATGGTCTAACGATTTATACCACCTCCTGTACAATGTAAATGATGGATCTGTTTCACCACAGTAGGCTATCAGTTATATTCCTTTGATACACCATGCATATAAATTGCATTACTGACCAGTTTCAGCTTAAGTCATTATCAAATGTATGACTTGTGTGTCACATTTAAGAGTGTTCGTTCTGTGTTATGTGGACAATACACTTTCCCATAGATACACGTGTCAAATATGACACATATACTCTTAGACATACCTATCAGCTTCCCAAAACAACCTTCACAATACGTCATGCAGACGAAAGCCTTACTAGCAGGTAGCTTACTGGCCAATGCATACTCATTTAGCAGCGTACCGTGTACTTTCCCGCACTCATACAAACACATGACAGAGGCGTTGGTTGACAAGTCGCACGAGTGACTTCTTGTTCCATCAAATCTCACTCCGGAGATGGTGCTGGCCGAGGAAGTTGCTATACGTCCTGTAGAGCACGTTGAGTTTCACGAGCAGTGTGTGTGTGTGTGTGTGTGTGTGTGTGTGAGAGAGAGAGAGAGAGAGAGTGAGAATTATCCTGTTGGAGCAACACATCACTTTCCTGTTGCAAGAACGGCAAAGAAACGTGTCTAACAACATTCTACACGTACTGAACGTTGGTTAGCGTCCCCTCCAGAATCACCAAAGATGAAGAGTTGGTGTAGCTTACAACACCCCAGACGATGAGGTCTGGGATGGGGCCACTGTGTCTTGGACGAATACTCTCTAATGAGGCAGCACTCACGAGGTCTGCGTCGTATGCGCAAACGAACATCACTTGCGTTCAGGCAGAATCTGTTTTCTGCACTGAAAGTCATAGCGCCGTTCTGTCTTCCAAGTAATCCTCTGACGCCACCAGTTGAGGCGTACATATCTGTGCTGAGGCTTAAATGTAAGACGGGCTACCAGTAGTCCCACTCCTAATAACCGGTTCGCTGCAGTTCGTGTTGACATGTCTGGGTGGTAGCTGTACGAACTGCCACTGTGGCCCTTACAATACGACGATACTGGCGGGGTTCAGGTGTCAGGATGATCACGTGACCACTGATACCAGCATCGTTGCACAACTGACGCACCATGTCCAACTTGTGGGATAGTTCTCCAAAAGGATGATCCCGCCACTCGGAGGGCCACAGTTTGACTCAACTCGCTTAGATGGCTGTAGGACGCACGAATGCGTTTCCGTGGCGTGGTTGCCTACTTGCTTCACACGTCTGCACCACACTGAGCGTTTTGCCTGAGCATTGCCTATTAAAGTGTAGACACTATAGCGCTCTTGTAGTTGTGCCACTACGCTATCTGTTGGCAGACGAAGTTGAAACCATTATCAGTACATCTACCATTCCGCTGGTGGCATATGCCGTCAATCGATCGTAGTGGACGTCGTCTTTCCAGGTACACTGGCTTTTTTCGGCAGGTCAGTAACATTCCTCCCTTCTCCCAAACAACAAACCCTAAAATTACTACTTTTTTTTAGAAATATGACAATGGAATGGAATTTTGTAGCTAATAATGGGCGCTTTTCAAGGGCTCCTATACGATACTTTGTAGGGGGGAGCCTAGACATTGAGATATGGAGTAATTTTAATACTTTGGAAGAGGAATGGAGACTTGTAACGATAAGTATTGTTGTTGATAATTCTTCCGGGTTATGTGGCCGTGGTCCATGGAAAACTTCTATTCCTTACGTGAAAGCCTTCATTGTATGATTAGAAGACTCTACGGGGAGAATGTCTCGAAATCAGTTAGACTTCTGGAAGTTCCACGTAAGGAATAGAAGTATTCCATGGACGACGGTCACATAACCCGGAGGAATTATCAACAACAGTACCATTCGGTCGTGAAAGCCTTCATTGTATAACCATAAGTACGTTCCAGTTACGACCAATCTAAAAAGCTACATAATACCGACTTTTAAATCATTTTCTTGAAAGATAAAAAAAAAAAAACTACCGGTGACGCAACATACGCCGTGTACCGTTTCTGGACTGAGTGAACGCTGCCGCCGGAGGACTGGAGACGGTCGAACGATATCCACATCGCCATCCTGGGGGAATTCTCTTTTAATCCCGATAAGCATTCGGAAACCAATTCGTTTCGGCGTCTGTCACGCTCACGAACTGTAAAATTAAACTTTCCGAAATTACCCACTTCACTGCCCGCGCCATAAAGGAATTCGTTATTTACCAATAATCATAAATTCAGCTTTAATTCGGTAGTAAATCACCAGGCGGGCCGCGTCGGCGCTTAGACAGAGTGGAGGTGGCCCCCCAAAGAGCACGGCCAGCGCCGGACACGAGCCGTAAAGCAAGTGGCGAGAGAAAGAAAGAGAGAGAGAGAGAGAGAGAGAGAACATAGGAGGGGAGCGGCGGGGGGCGGTGAGACCCGGAACGGCCGCTCTCTGGAATGACAGGACGCAGTCCATTCACCTCCTGTGGCGGTACACCACTCTTGTCACCCCCCACCCCGCTTGCCCTACACTTCTTACAACCGGTGGAATTAAAACACAGTGGGGAATTATTAGAAACGACATTACTTTGAGCCCTTTCTAATAATGTAGGCGCCCAAATCCACAACTCCCGCCCACGTACTTATATTGTGGCCGTTGGCTGTCAAGTGTTGCTGCGCCACAGGTCCATTTTACCTTTAAGGTGATATTGGCTTTATAAACAACAGGGAAAAGCTCTAAGTAACGATAAAGGTTGTTTATTACTGCTCGGTGTAAAAAGAATAACACAAGAACGTCAGCATCGTCATCATTGCTACGACAGCCATTTGAAACCCTCGACGGTCTGTAGAAAATTTTTGTACTCTTTCCTGTTTAGCGCGGAATTCCTGCAATTCTGAATGCCAGTATTGGACTTCTTTAACATCTTCCTCTCACCTTTGCTTTGCACTTCCAACTGTCCTAGCTTCTTCACGCACTACTTTGAATATCGTCTTAAATCATTCTGTCATTAGTTTGCACTATGTGTTCTGTCCATTCCAGGATGACAACGTGTGGTTCATAATAGGGAGTGTATTATTCATAGTCAAATCACCTCCTCCACACACGTTACTCTAATGCTGGTCCTAGACTTCCGCTCAAGATCGTTCCTTCAAATATACCAGGCTGCTTTTCATCGAATTTCCTTAATGTTGGTGTTTCAGCACTGTATATTAGAAGTGTCTCACTAAATTCTTGTGCACCGTAATTTAAATTTTTCTGAAAAGCAACTTAGATTTAAGACTTTTTTCTGATGACGGACAATGTTCGTTTTGGATTTTAGACCTGATACGGTTCTTACAATTAATTCTGATTCAAGATAAGTGAATCTGCGCACTACATCAAAATTCTGTTAACCGGTTTCTCTTAATGCATATTCATTACGGTAATCCTTATTAGTGACCGGCATGTACATAGTTTTCCTTCGTTTATCCGTAGGTTCATCCCCCTGGCAGCTCTTTCAATGCTGGTAAAGACTTTTTTCACTGCGCTTGGATTTCTCGCAATTGGATCTATATCATATGCATACGCCACCACCTGAACTGGTTTGTAAAGGACATTTCGCATGATCATCTCTGATAATCTTCTCCGAAGCTATATTAACACCAATCTTCCTACCATAATACATATTTAGGGTTCCATACCTGAGTTGCTGAAAACGGAACGTTCATAGGATCACTTTGTTGTCCGTCTGTCTGTCCGACTATTAAGAACCCTTATTATCACATCAAATCTTTTTTTTTTTTTTTGTATTTGTTACCCGTATGTCTGATGTCTATTTGTTAAAACCCTTTTCTATCAGCAACAGGTGTAGTCATCAAGTTGAAATTGATGGCAAGTGCTAAGGTCTACGTGCCGTTGGTGGTGTGAAAGGTTTAGGGTTTTTAGTCAATGCAATCAAAAGAACTGCTATTTATTTTGCACATTTTGGTACTCGCAGACTTACTCATCCATGTCTATACGGTACTTTCACTTGACTTACAATCATTAACATTTGTTAAGCAGAAGTAAAAATCCGAAAATTGTTAACTAGTAGCGACTTCACATGTTGTTGTTGCTGTTACGGTCTTCAGTCCAGGGACTGCTTTGATGCAGCTCTCCATGCTACTCTATCCTGTGCAAGCTTCTTCATCTCCATGTAACGACTGCAACCTACATCCTTCTGAATCTGCTTAGTGTATGCATTTCTTGGTCTCCCTCTACGATTTTTACCCTCCACGCTGCTCTCCAGTACTAAATTGTTGATCCCTTGATGCCTCAGAACATGTCCTACCAACCGATCCCTTCTTCTAGTCAAGTTGTGCCATAAGCTCCTCTTCTCCCCAATTCTATTCAATACCTCCTCATTAGTTATGTGATCTACCCATCTAATCTTCAGCATTCTTCTGAAGCACCACATTTCGAAATCTTCTATTCTCTTATTGAATAAACTATTTATCGTCCGTGTTTCACTTCCATACATGGCTACACTCCATACAAATACTTCAAGACACCTAAATCTATTCCTGATGTTAACAAATTTCTCTTCTTCAGAAACACTTTGCTTGCCATTGCCAGTCTACGTTTTATTTCCTCTCTACTTCGACCATCATCAGTTATTTTGCTTCTCAAAAAAGTAAAACTCATCTATTACTTTAAGAGTCTCATTTCCTAATCTAATTCCCTCAGCATCAGCTGATTCAATTCGACTACATTCCATCATCCCAGATTTCCTTTTGTTGATGTTCATCTTATATCCTCCTTTCAATGACTGGTCATTCCGTTCAGCTGCTCTTTCAGGTCCTTTGCCATCTGCGAGAGAATTACAATGCCATCGGCAAACCTGAGAGTTTTTATTTCTTCTCCATGGATTTTAATTCCTACTCCCAATTTTTCTTTTGTTACCTTTACTTCTTCATCTCCAAGTAACTACTGCAACCTACATCCTTCTGAATGTGGTTAATGTATTCATCTCTTGTTTACTTCACATAAAAATATTCCTTTCTTTTTCATTAGTGGCCCGTCCGTCTGTCTGTCCATCTATTAAAGGCCCTTTTTCCCAGGAGTGGGTTGAGGTTTCAAATTGAAATTAATGTCAAACACTAAGATCTACGGTCCTTTGGCCGCGTAAAGATTTTAAGTCGCTGCTCTGAAAAGATACGGTCGCTTATGTCACGTATTTTAATACTCGAAAATTCACCACCAAAACCTAGACATGAAATAAAAAACCGCGCGTGTTTAAAAGCAAGAGTGATTTGGATCTAATATCGTTCTAAACAACGGTTTATTAGTCCCCGTTTCAATCTAGTCTTCACTTCTCAACAGATAACATGTGGCTCGGATTGCACGTTAAACTGTAGGTCTCGTTTCCCGACTAGGTCCAATCCGCCGAAGTGGCGAAGACTTACACCAGTCCAGAGACCCGCACGAGGTGTGTTGTCATGCGTGCTCTGAAACACTGAAACCTAAGCTGTCAAACATCTGTTACGTCCGTCTGAAACTACCTCTTTAACAATTTTTTTTTTTTTTCTAAACACTGACCCACACAATTTTCTCTGACAAATACAACTCAAACTTAACCTATTCTTTTATTACCCACAATATACAAGCCCAACGCAATCTGACTGCTATACATTGACAACATGACTTCCAATAATTAACACAAAAGAGTGGCTCTGAATTGCAAGAAATTCTAATAATAATTCCAATCCAAAAAATAAGAAAATATAGAAATATGAAACTACCGCCAATTCTGTTAATTGCCTTAACTCGTTTCAATAACGAATCCCGATAGTGAAAACCCTATTCTTTTTCATAAGTCACTTACCTCACAGAAAATCTTCATAACACAAACTACAGCACCTACAGCAAGTAGTAACAGCCAGCTAAATAAAAAGATTTTAACAACTATAGACTCTAACTACTAGGAGACATATGGGTAGCAAAAGATAGATTTTGTTGAACAGCAAACAAATTTTACCTTATTCAGTGACATTCAGTTCCAAAAATTATACGGTTGTCAACAGTTCCACTACCCAAACATTATCAGCAACATTCATCATCATACATTTCCCTGCATATTTTCTTATAAACACATCATTTCATCTCACTTTACATTGCATGTCCTACCAACACAGAGTCTCCACTAAGAATATCATGAATATATACCTTCCTATCCACTCGCTAACTGACAGTCCGTCCAACCACAGAATCTCTTGCTGAGGGCGCAGAGTGCAGTTAGCGATATTATCAACGTCCTATAGACATAAAACAGGTTTCCAGTATGAGATTTTCACTCTGCAGCGGAGTGTGCGCTGATATGAAACTTTCTGGCAGATTAAAACTGTGTGCCCGACCGAGACTCGAACTCGGGCAAAGGCAAAGGTCCCGAGTACGAGTCTCGATCGGGCACATAGTTTTAATCTGCCAGGAAGTTTCATGAAACAGGTTACTTACACGTCTTTTAGTTGGTGCTTCTGCCTTGGAACGCATTTCCCGCCATATGTCCGTACGATATTTTTTGCTCATTATCCTCTGAGTGATCGTTGGTCGCAGCTTGTGACCATTTTTCAGGTTCACCCTGTATATCGAGGTTACTGCGATGAACTCCCCATGAGCTTCGACCCATAAGGAATGAGACTCAAAACGCTAATCACTTAAGGATAGGAACGCGTCAGTGATTTTCTTCTTTTATTCCTTCTCAGAATTACAGGCTTAACTTCGATTTTGGAAGAGGTTTGTGGTCCTATAATAACTATAATTTCCAACGCAAAGTTCTTTCGCTAGGTGGGCATAGCGAAATGAATAATACTACAGAACCACACTTTGTATCTGGTGTTCAGGGCAGCGGCCAGTCAATGAACATTTAAGGCCCCAATTAAATCTTTCAAAATTTTCTCCCAGAGTAACTCTGGCCGTATCCACGTCTGCCTTTCAGAACCGAGGCAGTTCTGTCGAGTTGAAGCTGCTGACAAGAGACGCCCTCAGCCCTCCGCTGAAGTTTACTGGCAAATTCACGCTATTGGCTTAGCCAGTAGCGCCCGTGGGATGCGAACCATGCGTGTGGACGCTGGAGCGTTCTTGAGGACTCAGGCACTTCTCTGTCTTTTGATCCACACTTCGAGTGGAGCGGACGTCTTTCATGAGAGGCAGGGGCTCTGCGCTCCCAGACCGGCCACCAACAGAGTTTAGCGTGAACCGCCTCCCCTCCCTTTGCCCACTTTCCTCAGTTTGTTCAGTCTTATAGAGCGGTCTACACCTCGTATCTTCTTAACGTATGTGTGGCCCGTGTATTCTCTATACTGCAATATGTGCTCTGTACTTGCCCAAATTTCATATTTTCATTTAACATTAGCCCTGGACGGCCGCTTTCCAGTTCTGACCACTCGACTGCACGTACGCTGGACGAACAAGTCGCAGACAAGGAGAAATACCGTCACACGTCGCATGCGGTTCATCTGGTTCCATGGGAATTCCGAGCGATCAACGATCGATCGCTGCGATCTGCGAACTACCCCCACAAGTGTGATCTGTGAACAGATTACACGACATGGCTGATTTCTTACGTAATGTTATGCCGATGTTACTACAAGATGTTTCACTGCATGACAGAATGGCGATGTACTTACAACATGATTGATGTCCGGCGCATAGCTCGCGTGCGGTTGAAGCGGTATTGAATAGCATATTTCATGACAAGTGTATTGGTCGTCGAAGCACCATACCATGGCCCGCACGTTCAGCGGATCTGAAGTCCCCGGATTTCTTTCTGTGGGGAAAGTTGAAGGATATTTGCTATCGTGATCCACCGACAACGTCTGACAACATGCGTCATCGCATTGTCAATGCATGTGCGAACATTACTGAAGGCGAACTACTCGCTGTTGAGAGGAATGTCGTTACACGTATTGCCAAATACATTGAGGTTGACGGACATCATTTTGAGCATTTATTGCATTAACGTGGTATTTACAGGTAATCACGCTGCAACAGCATGCGTTCTCAGAAATGATAAGTTCACAAAGGTACATGTATCACATTGGAACAACAAAAATAAAATGTTCAAACGTACCTACGTTCTGTATTTTAATTTAAAAAAGCTACCTGTTACCAACTGTTCGTCTAAAATTGTGAGCCGTATTTTTGTGACTATTACAGCGCCATGTATCAGAAAGCCGAAAGAGTGCTCGAACTAAAACATTAATATTTCTTTACGTACTACACGAATATGTAATAAAAAATGGAGTTCCTATTTTTAAAAAACGCAGTTGATATCCTTTTGACCTATGGCAGCGCCATCTAGCGGACCAACCATAGCGCCATCTGGTTTCTCCCTCCAAGCTAGACGAGTTTCGTTCTTTGTAGTTTTTTCGTTTGATGCTTATTTCGTGAGATATTTAGCCCGGTCACTAAATGTTCAAATATGTGTGAAATCTAATGGAACTTACCTGCTAAGGTCAAGAGTCCCTAAGCTTACACTCTACTTAACCTAAATTATCCTAAGGACAAACACACACACCCATGCCCTTGGAAGGACTCGAACCTCCACCGGGACCAGCTGCCGATCACTATCAATAGACATAGAATTCACGCATGGACCGTGAAGGAAAGATAACAGGAATTGGTCTACATACGGAGGCTTAGATGCAGATTTTTTCCCTCTCTCCCTTTGGAATAGGCGGGTAGAAGTGAGGGAGAGAGTACTACGGATATGATTTGGGAGCTGGAGCGGTAATTAGGCATTTTTTTGGTGGGACAATAACTTTTAACGAAATTTCAGTCTCCCATCTATACAGGAAGAGTGTTATGTTATCGAATTTACTAAGTGAGACACATTATAAACCTGATATTTACAACTTCCCCGTGCTCTTATCTTGAGAGCCTTCATATGTGACGAGCCATTTATTCACTTTAAGAGAGTTCGAAAGTGAGGGGGCGTCCTCTGAAAGAGGAAGGGCATGCTTTTAGCACTCCATCATGAGCGAAAAATGACTTTAATATTCTAGTCCTGTGACGCAGGGTATGGCAGATTTTAGGCTCGAAAAACAGATTTTTCTACCTGATGAGAGAGTACTTATAGGAATTATAATGTGTGATTAAAACTGAAGAAACTGCAAAAAGGTGGAAATTTAAGGAGATGGGATCTGGAGAAACTGACAGATTCAGAGGTCGTACAGAGTTTCAGGGAGAGCCTAAGGGAGCAATTGACAGGACTGGGGGAAAGAAATACAGTAGAAGAAGAATGGGTAGCTTTGTGGGATGAAATAGTGAAGGCAGCAGAGGATCAAATAGGTAAAAAGATGAAGGCTAGTAGAAACCCTTGGGTAACAGAGAAAATATTGAATTTAATTGACGAAAGGAGAAAATATAAAAATGCAGTAAATGAGGCAGGCCAAAAGGAAAACAAACGTCTCAAAAATGAGATCGACAGGAAGTGCAAAATGGCTAAGCATGGATGGCTAGAGGTCAAATGTAAGGATGTAGAGGGTTATCTCACTAGGGGTAAGATAGATACTGCTTACAGGAAAATTAAAGAGACCTTTGCAGAGAGGAGAACCACTTGCATGAATATCAAGAGCTTTGATGGAAACCCAGTTCTAAGCAAAGAAGGGAAAGCAGAAAGGTGGAAGGAGTATATAGAGGGTCTATACAAGGGTGACGTACTTAAGAACAATATTATGGAAATGGAAGAGGAGGCAGATGAAGATGAAATGGGAGATATGATACTGCGTAAAGAGTTTGACAGAGCACTGAAAGACCTGAGTCGAAACAAGGCCCTCGGAGTAGACAACATTCCATTAGAACTACTGACAGCCTTGGGAGAGCCAGCCCTGACAAAACTATACCATCTGGTGAGCAAGATGTATGAGGCAGGCGAAACACCCTTAGACTTCAAGAAGAATATAATAATTCCAATCCCAAAAAAGCAGGTGTTGACAGTTGTGAAAATTACCGAACTATCAGTTTAATAAGTCACAGCTGCAAGATACTAACGCGAATTCTTTACAGACGAATGGAAAAACTGATAGAAGCCGACCTCGGGGAAGTTCAGTTTGGATTCCGTAGAAATGTTGGAACACGTGAGGCAATACTGACCCTACGACTTATCTTAGAAGAAAGATTAAGCAAAGGCAAACCTACGTTTCTAGCATTTGTAGACTTGGAGGAAGCTTTTGACAATGTTGAATGGAATGCTCTCTTCCAAATTCTGAGGGTGGCAGGGGTAAAATACAGGGAGCGAAAGGCTATTTACAATTTGTACAGAAAGCAGATGGCAGTTATAAGAGTCGAGGCGTATGAAAGGGAAGCAGTGGAGTGAGACAGGGTTGTAGCCTCTCCCCGATGTTATTCAATCTGTATATTGAGCAAGCAATAAAGAGAACAAAAGAAAAGTTCGGAGTAGGTATTAAAATCCATGGAGAAGAAATAAAAACTTTGAGGTTCGCCGATGACAGTGTAATTCTGTCAGAGACAGCAAAGAGCAGTTGAACGGAAGCAGTTGAACGGAATGGACAGTGTCTTGAAAGGAGGATATAAAATGAACATCAACAAAAGCAAAACGAGGATAATGGAATGTAGTCGAATTAAGTCGGGTAATGTTGAGGGTATCAGATTAGGAAATGAGACACTTAAAGTAGTAAAGGAGTTTTGCTATTTGGGGAGCGAAATAACTGATGATGCTCGAAGTAGAGAGGATATAAAATGTAGACTGGCAATGGCAAGGAAAGCATTTCTTAAGAAGAAAAATTTGTTAACATCGAGTATAGATTGAAGTGTCAGGAAGTCGTTTCTGAGAGTATTTGTATGGAGCGTAGCCATGTATGGAAATGAAACGTGGACAATAAATAGTTTAGACAAGAAGAGAATAGAAGCTTTCGAAATGTGGTGCTACAGAAGAATGCTGAAGATTAGATGGGTAGATCACATAACTAATACCGTACTGAATAGAATTGGGGAGAAGAGGAGCTTATGGCACAACTTGACTAGAAGAAGGGATCGGTTGGTAGGACATGTTCTGAAACATCGAGGGATCACCAATTTAGTTTTGGAGGGCAGCGTGGAGGGTAAAAATCGTAGAGGGAGACCAAGGGATGAATACACTAAGCAGATTCCGAAGGATGTAGGTTGCAGTAGGTACTGGGGATGAAAAAGCTTGCACAGGATAGAGTAGCATGGAGAGCTGCATCAAACCAGTCTCAGGACTGAAGACCACAACAACAACAGTGTGAGAAATTCGAGGTGTACTGATTTAACAACAGCTCCATTTCGGATTCTTTAAAATGAAGAGCCCATATCAGGGTTGGAAGTGCTGTACACTCCCAATTCACACTACTTTGTGCCACAGCTAGCAGAAGATGAGGTTATGAGGGTCTTGGCCTCCCGTGACTGGCTGGTTCAAAGAATCTTCTGACTTATCAATTCTTGGCCTTTGCAGCGGGGGCTAGCAAAGTGACCAGTATGTTGGGTAAGTGGTTACAGAAGTGGAGATATGTGTTTTTTGTGAAGATTCAATACGACGGGTTTGCCACAGAAGAATTCTTCCACCCATGCAAATTGATCGGTTGACTGCTTGCTAATAGTGATCATCCGAGAAGAGTTCATTACTGGAATACGCAGAGGCAGTCTGCAATCGCATTTACTCGGTGATACTCTCTGTGACATTTGATCATTCTGTACGGCATGACGTGAATGCGATGATATCGTGCTTAATTAGCGATGCAGTCAACGTGCGCAGCACAGCTGCTTCTCCGCACTGCGGTATGGTGGATGGCAGACGGCATGCTAATTGTGATCACGGGTGAGTGTGATCAGTGAGTATTTATTTGTCAGACCTGTTTAGAAACATAGTGGTTGAGGAGCAGGCTTGTTTTGTCAAACATCTAATGGTTCAAATGTCTGTGAGCGCTATGGGACTTAACATCTGAGGTCACCAGTCCCTAGAACTTAAAACTACTTAAACCTACCTAACGTAAGGACATCACGCACATCCATGCCCGAGGCAGGATCCGAACCTGCGACCGTAGTGGTCGCGTGTCTTACATCAGGGGATACAAGACCTCAGATGTATTTAGCACTACGATCTATTTCTGTCAGAAAATTAATTACTTGATTTCCATTAAGTTTACGTGTGATACTAAATCATTGAAAATATGTTTTATTACAAAGAGTGATATCGTAAAGTGGTGGTGAGTGTTTTAAGCGATCTCTTTGACACCTGTAATTTGTTAAACAATTAATTTGGTAAGGTAGTGCAAATGGACTATTTCCCTCTGTTTGGTATCGAAATTGCTTCGGCTCTCGCTTTGTCCTGGGCATTAGTCAATAGGAACACAGTATTCTGAGGAGGGATCAAAACCTCCTCCTGCATATTTGGTGACGTTAGTTCACACACGCAAACAGGAGTAACCACTTGAGAGAGACAGAAACAGGAAGCAAGTCTGGAATTTCCCGGTCAACAGGATGCCACCACTTGATGCTTTATTTGAGGCTGTAAGATCAAACGAGACCAACATTCAATTTGTGGTCGGTGTTACTTAGTACCGTGATCTGTAATCAGAAATTAGGCGGTTTTTGACCTCTGTGTCTGTGTGCAAAGGACAGACACACAGACGGGAGACATCAAACGGCGGCTACTATACGCACTTCGTTCTATTCCTCGGTGCTTATAGTTATTGTATCATGGGAAGCGGGGTTTAGGGGATGCAGACTTGAGCTCTGCCCAAGTAGACAGCCCTGTCTCCTGCAAACTGATTAAACAAAGAATGTCCATGAATATGTTATCACGTTGATTTGAACTTCCTGTCGTGAGATCTTTCCTCTCTAGCACAGCTTGAGTCTTTTTCCTGCTAACTCTTTTTGGTAGTCGTGGGGGGAAGCATGGTCGGATGGGGAGGAGGGACGACGTCTGCTGGTAGCACTATCCACTAGTCCAGTCGATCCCTCCAAGATGTATGCACATCCTCAAGATGAGCAAGCATACGAAAATCTTCCAGCAAGACAATTCCTCTAATCTGTGCAGTTTTACTGTGTAATTAAGGCATTTAGTCCAGTGTGTGAGCTTTTATCACAAAATAAAGATAGCCAACAGCTGAAAATTGAATTTTACAAATAAACAGTACATCCTCTGTCATGTAATTGATATTGTCTTTCATTTCATATCATGAGATACGTCCTCTGCACAGATTGAGTGCCTTTCCCACCAGTTCTCAAAAATGGTTCAAATGGCTCTGAGCACTACGCGACTTAACTTCTGAGGTCATCAGTCGCCGAGAGAACTAATTAAACCTTGAAACACGTATGTAACATAGCAGCGATGGCGAGGCATTGTAGCATCTGTGACCAGAGAGTATGCGCTTGACCGCGCGAGTGTTGCGAGCGGTTCTCAGTCTGTCTGTCGTTGCGAGTCTGTCAGTTCAGTCGTTGCGAGTCTGTAGCTCTGTCTAGTTGAGAGCAGTACTCAGTCTGTAGTCGTCATGCAGAGCGGTCGGTCAGTGGTAGCAGCCCAGTGCGGTTGTGTGATGTAGGCGGTCGGCAACACTGGTCAAGATGAGGAATAAGGTATACTGTTAATTAATATAATCATTAGATAATGAAAAATTTTATTTATTGTAATTATTCTCCAACAAGTCTCCCAATAATAATTTTTTATTTCAAAAGCATTTTCTCAAAAATTTAATTTTTTATTGAACTCAAGATTTCGTTGCACTTCCCATTTCATTCCACTTTTTTTTGAAGAAAAATTCCACTAAAATCACAAAAAAAGAGAATATTATTATTTGCAATGCAGTTCCTCCAAGCGGTGCGCAACAACAAGAGCAGATATGTGACATCCATTTATTCTGAGGTAAGACTTTAATTCTGATTGTTTTACACAGGGCCAAAGACCGATATTTCGGTTTAATTGAATTTTCTTGTCACTGAATGGACTTTAATTTTTTTTTTGAAGGATTTATATTTGAGTCAGATTGCGTATTTCACCTTTTTGTTGCCATTGTCAGTACATTTCATTGTGGGCAGGTTACGCATAGAGCCATGTCCATCAGCATTTCTAATTAGTATCGTCTTTTCTTTAAAATTTTTGTGGGGAGGTTACACTTGGCGACACCCAGTCCAGGATCGTATTTCGTTGAGAGTCTTTTGAACAACAGTCAGATATCTGCTCTTGTTTGCTTAGATATAATTAGGATTTAGCGCAACGCTTTTAATAATATTGTGACTTTCTCTCTACAGGTCAACGGCAATTTGTTGCTTTGTTGTATTTGTGTGTTGTTTTTGCATTGTGTTTATTTGCTTTGTGAAAAATTTTGACTATTGTAAAAATGCCGCGAAAGACTGTGAATAGTGTATCGCGAGGTATTACGAACGAAATTACCGACTTAAACAACGTGACCGATAGTAATTGTGATACGCAACGTAATGATGTCAATCCTGCGTTCACTAACAATCAGTGCATTCCAACCACTAATGATGACTTTCACCTTAATGATGAACAAACGAACTCAATTGTCTCATCTGTTAACTTGACGACAATTGATGACGCGGAGCGCTCTATTGTAATGAGCGCTGCAGAGCTTAACACACCCGATTTGGAAAACCCAAGTAACGAACAGACAAATTTGTCTAATGAAAATGAAGAGGATACACAAGGTACGACAGATTTATTTAATTCCGAAACAATGACTGATAGTATACATTTGACTGGCAAACCTTTTTCTACAATACAGAATAACCAAATGGTTACAGTAAACGAGACAATTCCAGATCCACCACTAAACAGCGCAGAGAATATAAACGCTAATTTTGACTTGGTACGAATTATGACAAGTTTGATACAACAGCAAAGTGAGAAAATAAACAACAATTTCAAACAACAATTTAGTGAACAGGATAAAAAATTTAATAAAATTAACGAAAAACTTGACAATAATGACAAAAAACAAGACAAACTTAGTGAACAAATTAGAGACGTTGCCGCGCAGTGCCATGACACTAAGGAACAGTTGCGCGCGGAAATTGAGGCTTGTTCACAAAAAAATAGCGAAGAAATTAAATCTGTTGCGAAGGAATTAAGAGAAATGCAAACAGCCGCGACAGATACACTCAGAGACGAAATTAGCGGAGTCGCCAAACAGTGCTCTGAAAAAGCTGCACAACTACGGGACGAGTTTAGAACAATGACGGTAGAACTTTCGCGCACTATGGACGCAAAGATAGACGCGAAATTCGAACAGCAGAACACTCAGATTAACGAGCGCTTTAGTCAGCACATACAGAACAGTGATACGCGTTTCCGCAGATTTATTCAAGATCAAAACAAAGTAAAACGACAAATCATGGAAACAATCACTGCACAAAGACAAGAGGACAAACGTAAAATATTCGCGAAAGCGAAGACGTATGTAGACAATAATATTACTACAGTGTCCGACAAAATTAATACCATAGAACAATTGAACGCGGAATTACGGGATGAAATTTCTGACCTTAAATCAAAAACAGATACACACACAGTAAATATTCAAACAGTGATAGATAGATTCGAACAATTAGATCTAACACAGGATTGTGATGTTATCAAAGGTGATGTTAAAAAACTGAGCGAAACTACGCGCAAGTTGCAAAAACAGATTAATGCGTCTGATTCTAAAACCGATGATCAGGTTAAAATACTGACTGAAAAATGTGATGAATTGGCCAGTCGTATTGATGCTATCGAAAATACTAATGACAATAAATCAGACGATACTGCACCGGTTTCATTTATCCAAACGCCTGAATTTCAAAATTTACAGCAGACAATTAATGAAATCGATTCATCTAACAACACGTTACGTCGGAAGTTATCAAATTTACAACAAGAAGTAACAGAAATGAAAAACATTTCAGTTAATAACATATCACAACAGACGCCACTTTATGAACATGTGTCTGACTCACGCAGCGTGTATAATGTGAATAATTTACAGAGACTACGCGAAGTAAAATCCGAAAAAGCCACGCGACTTAAATTATGAAAAGCTACGCAACTTGAAATCCGAAATGACACAGACGAACAGATTCACACACAAACCTGAACGTGTTATCAAACCGAGTGACGAGAACGTAGATTTCGAGCAATTTGTATTTGTAAGAAAATGTAAAGAACTTAATAATGACAGCGTACAGGTACACGCTTTGCACTGTATACGACAATTTATCTTTGTACATTCACCGCTATTACCTGTAATGCAAAAGCTAGCTTTGAACCAGATGCGACAATTTGCTATTGCATTTTCATCAGCATTGCCTGTAATGAGGAAATTTGAATTAGCACGGATACAACAATTTGCCTTTGGAATTTTACCGCCATTTCCTGCAACGCAAAAGCTAAAATTGATTTGCAGTGCGTAATTGACCTCATGGGATTCATTACGCTTTAATGAATATGTGCCGTAGGGAGCATAGGGCCCCGAGCTGTAGTAGTGCTGTTTCATCTTTAGTTTTCTGCACTGCTGCCTTCTCTTCTACTATCCTTTATATCTATCCAAACTGCTCTTTAACTATTGCTCTACCTAGAATTAAGAAAAATGACAAAGAAAACCGGATATGACAAATATTTTACCGAATGTGACAATTTTCAGTAGGCACTCCCGTAATGACAACTACCGCCGTAATTTTAATTACAGATAAAATCGTAATCATCAGTATGTACAAAATTTTCGGCAGTCGCAACCACATTTTGGTAACAATAGACGTTTTCCACCACAATAGCATGAAAGTCAACCGCTTAGCATACCTAACCAACAATGCAGTCTACAAGGTCAACCAGGCTTTAATGTTTCGCCGCGTGCACGTATAGTCCCAGTCCCAACAAATAGTAACGCATGGCAGCAAAGAAATAACTACGTACAGACAACACACTATTTCAACTCGCATAGCAATACGCCGTATAGGAATTACTATCTTGACAGACGTAAAATTAATGAGCACAATTTTCAGCGTACACTTAATAACAGTCGATCTTTTCAGCAGCAAGAACATCAGCAACAACACATTATCATGAATGAAACAGACAATAGGTGTCATCTATAGCGTAACAGGTCAATAAGAAATAACAGAGCAGTCATATAGTGGATATGCCACAATATTCTCCCGTAAATAATAACACATACGATAGATTTTAACCAGACACAGCACAGGTTTTATATTACAGTAACGCAAACATTACTTTTGACACGCAGAATTTTGCTCACGAGAATGTTATTTGAAAAATGCTCTGTTGAATGCACCACTTTTGTCGCACCCAGATCTTACTAGAAATTTTTCTATTGCCACCGACAGTTCCAACACCGCTTTAGGCGTACATATTTTCCAGGAAATAGAAGAAGATGGTTCAACAGTTATTAAAAACATCGCATTTGCAAGCCGCATTTTGTCACCTGCTGAGCGAAATTATTCTGTTACAGAACTTGAAACATTATGTGTTGTATGGGCTTTCACGAGATTTAGGCATTTTCTTTATGGCAGACACACCACCGTTTACACTGACCATAGAGCCATACAATTTTTGCTTTCAGCCAAATTCACTCACGATAGATTAAGTAGATGGAAGCTGTATTTACAGGAATTTAATTTTACAATAGTTCACATTCCCGGCACGCAAAATGTTATAGCAGACGCACTATCGCGTTCTCTCGGCAACAATCAGCAAGACGTAGCAACCAACTTCTGCAAAACAAATTTCAGCGTCATGTACATTCAGCAAGTTGCATTTGAAAACTTTATTTCATCGTCATTACAGGACATAGCAAAGGAGCAAAATAAAGACAATGTGTGGAAAGAAATTAAACACCTTTGGCTAGATAAGAATAATGTTACGATTAGGAACCACTACACAGTACGCAATGACATTCTGTTTCGCCGCTCTCATCCTGACAGCAACATTTGGTTATTATGCATTCCTGACGAACTGGTTAACAAATTAATTTGGTACACTCATTTAAGTTACGCACATTACGGAGCAAGAAAATGTTTTCTTATACTGAGACAGAACTGTTATTTTACCAACATGGAAAAACGTATACGACGAGTTTTAGCGTCTTGTAAAATCTGCCAGAAAGCTAAATCAGACACCACTTCACATATTCCTCCATTATATCCCATTATACCTGTTAAATTAAGACATATGGCCGCAGTAGATATTTTTGGTCCGATTCCGAGAACTAACAGAGGTTTTTGCTACATCTTTGTCGCTGTTGAGCTCACTTCAAAATTTGTTACTTTCACTCCGTTACGCAAAGCTACTGCTAAAACTGTTTCGAAGGCATTTGTAAAACATTTTCTATCTCATGTAGGGCATGTAATGAAAGTAATTTCTGACAATGGATCTCAATTTCGTAGTAGCGTATGGACACGCATGTTACGAGCCAGAAACATTTCTCCGATTTATATATCCAAGTACCATGCTTCTTCGAACCCCTGTGAAAGATTAATGAAAGAAATTGGTAAGCTGTGCCGAATATACTGCCACAAAAGACATATTGATTGGGATACACACATACTCTCATTCCAAGATGTAATTAATTCCATTCCAAATGAATCCACTATGCTATCTCCGACTGTTATACTGAAAAACGTTGAACCACCGAACAAAATTAAAGAATTAATAGAATTTCCCAAAAGTCGTCGCCTACGACACCACGAAATAATTGACATTGCGCTGAAGAACCTCAAACGTGCCGCAGAGCGCCGGAGAAGACAGCAAAAACAGGTTTGTACACGCCGCGACTTTCACGTTGGACAGAAGATACTAGTACGTACACACTATTTATCCAGCAAATTAAAAGGTAAGTGCAGTAAATTTGAACTTCTATACGCAGGTCCGTATCGGATTCGCAGCATCCCTCACCCCAATGTTGTACATGTCGAAACTTTGAGAACCAGAAAATCGAAAGGCAATCACCATATCTCAAACATTAAACCGTTTATTGAGTGAAACCACTGTATGATTCAACACACTATGATGCCATTTACTAATGCAATTAATTCACCTGACTAATTACTGATGATTATCGTATTTTTTCTTGGCAAGTGCCCGGCAAGGTAAGGTTAGCAGGTCGCTTTTCTTGTCGTCACACATCAGACCATGCATATTTTTCCAGATGAATTTACACATTTATGACTATTTCTGCAATTATATTTATGTGACTACTTATTGATGATTATCGTATTTTTTCTTGGCAAGTGCCCGGCAAGGTAAGGTTAGCAGGTCGCTTTTCTTGTCGTTACACATCAGACCGTGCATATTTTTCCAGATGAATTTACACATTTACGACTATTTCTGCAATTATATTTATGTGACTACTTATTGATGATTATCGTATTTTTTCTTGGCAAGTGCCCGGCAAGGTAAGGTTAGCAGGTCGCTTTTCTTGTCGTTACACATCAGACCGTGCATATTTTTTCAGACACACTTACGTATTTTATGACTAATTATGCAATGTTAGCTAATGACATGTTAATTTCATTACATTTTTTTTTCATTAAAGTCTTTAATTCTCGCCTTGATTAATTACACTACATACAAGCTGAACACAACGAACGTCACATTTGTCTTTTTATGTACGATTGTATTCCAGTTTTGTTAGTATGGACTATGAAATAGTTAAGATATAACACACACCAGTCGACTTTGACATTTTTTTTTTTTTGCCTTATGACATCTCAACATCGTGACTGTTTCACATTTTTTTTGCTGCTGCATTGTATTATTCTGTGTATATCTTTGTTTTTGAACACTGTCAATGTTTTTGACATATTACGTTTTCTGTCATGTTATGCTGTAGGGTTAATTATGTTACCATAAACCAGTCATTATCTAGTGGGTATATGAGTTAAATGCAGGACATTAATCTTTGTTCATCAATTTCAGAAAGGAATGATGATTCTAAGAAATAAATTTAACATAAATGGGAATTTCACCTACGGAATAAACGAAAGGAGATGCAATAACTTTATGAGGAAGAGTAAATGGATCAGGATTAACAAACATTAACAAGAATATACTATACTCATCACAGAATAGCAGTCTTAACTAATTTTTTCTTTCAGAATACAAGGTGATTGATGCAGGCTGTCAGACTGAACTACACATCTTAGTTTTAGTGATGAAATATGCTAGAGATAAGGAATAGTTATGAAATGAGTAATGATGTGATTTTTTGCAGATGATAATGAATACTGATGAATAATGAGGAAGGATATGCTGTTATGAATAATGAAGTTTTTCTTTACAGGTGATGATAATAATGAAGTTATGATAATATGGATAATGAAGTGATGGATAATGAAGTTTTTTCTTTACAGATGAGGATAATGTTGAAGTAATGTATTTATGCTACGTAGTTATTTAAGTATTTGTTGCAGTTTGCTTTGACAGCAGGTGTTACATTGCATAGTAGGATGACTGAAAGTTTTGGAAAGGACAGCTATGGAACACATTTTTATACACACTTCACTGCCTGTTAATTCGAAGTTCACTACTTTTCAGCATAGTGTGCGTTTCTTCTTTCAGGTCAATAATCCGTTTTTGTATTTTTTCCAGGAGAAGCTTTTCATGATACTTACTAAACCTGTTACTTATTATACTTGTTCTAGTACTTGCATTTTTATATTTTTACCCATTTGTGTCTATCGTTTATAAATGTGATCACATGTACTGCCTTGTTACATAATCTTGCTACAGCTGACTCATGACGAATGACGTTACCTATCCTCATTTGCAGCAATAGGTCAAAAGCAAAAAGTATTATGCCTCAGCAATTAATTATCGATCCCAACGCAATGCATTGCTAACAAAAAAAATGTATTACCAGTCCCACATAATGTCACTAGTTTATGATAATTCTGAATAATACTGATCAACTCTGAATAGCATGTCACTTGATTAATGACCTCTTAATGAGACTATATTCAAAATGATGCTTTTTCACTAGCTAATAACTGCCACTGTCTATTATAATGATACTACGTATAATGCCTGTGATTATTAATGATTTGCCTGTAATTAACTGATTTTAATAATGACTTTGTAATGGTCTGAATACTACTGAAGGAGGAACACTGTTTATTGTAATGTTACGACTTATAATGCTTGTGATCACTAATGATTTGACTGTAATTAACTGATTTTAATAATGCCTTTGTAATGATCTGAATACTACTGAATGAGGAACACTGTTTATTGTAATGAGTACTTGTAATGTCTGTGATTATTAATGCTATGACTGTAATTAACTGATTTTTAATAATGACTTCGTAATAATCTGAATAATACTGAATGATGATTTTATTCAATACTTGCTGGCCACTGAGTGCCAATAATTAATGTCACTCCACGAATTGTTATTAATTATGCCATTGATTAGCTCTTGTTTCCAATGTTGATACTTTGTAATTTGAAATGAATGTGACTGTTTAATAATGCTTTGTAATTAGGAGAAGGCTAATAATTCTTAATATATTGGAATTTCAAATGATTAATTAACGATGCCATACTTTGTTATTGGAAATGAATGTGACTGTTTCATAATGCTTTGTAATTAGGAAAAGGCTAATGATTCTTAATAGATTGGAATGACACATAATTAATTAACTATGGTACTGTTTAATAATGCTTTGTAATTAATTAAGGCTAATAATTCTTACTATATTGAAATGACAAATGATCAATTAATTAACTGTAATTAGACAAATGATTAATTAATGACAAATGATTAATTAACTGTAATTAGGAAAAGGCTAATGATTATTGGAATGAAAATGATTAATTAACTGTAATTAGGAGAAGGTAAATGATTCTTAATTATACTCTGTAACTGAAAACAATGCAATTATTTCATAATGTTTTGTAACCAGGAAAAGAAGGCTACTGATTCTATGTACAACAATTAATGAACATTTTTCTGTAATACTACATACTTGGTACAGGAATGTTCAATAACTGGGCTATGAATGCCACAAACTACTAATTAAGTCTGTAATTGTCGATATTATGTGACTTGATGTCCTTCACCTCATAAGCTGACTACCCTGAATTACTGCAATGTCCATTTGTCCTGTTTATCCTAGTGATCATGGAGCACTATCTTTGGTTTTTGCACTAATTCTACGTTGGTGTGCCTTGTAAGAGTGTGGTGTTGACACGACATGCTGTCCACCACCATGAGCGATGAAGACATTATTATGGTCCCACTGTTTGGTGTACGTAATGTACTGCCAAAATGAAAACATGGAACATTACTACGACAGTTCAGTGTCTTGGCTACAGTGATAAATTATGATGGGAAAAGAACTTCAAGTTGTGTCACTTGGTGTTGTACTTCTGTGGAAAGATATGGACTTTCAGAGCAGCTGTGTGCAATCTAAAGTGCTACAACCATGATGCAATCCTTCCCTTTCCTATCCTGATTCTTGTCACATAAAGAAAAAAAATTTTTTGGTAACATCATTTATGTTCATAGGTTATACATTTTTCGATTCGCTGAACTCCAATGCGAGTACACTTATGTCACTTGTCAACATAATATTTTTTGCCAGTCTGTTTATTTGTTCTGAATATGCTAAAGAATTTTTTCAGTGCCTGTGCACTTTATCTGTCAAATAATTTGTATATACTTTTCTGATTTGCTACTATGTTTTGTACTCACATTTTGTCTTTGTCTGATATATTTTGTACTTAGTGCGTGTGCACAACATTTAAATACTCTGTAAGTTGTAGAATTTTGTTAATTAAAGAAAAATTTTGCCGCGCTTGGCAAGTCCAAATGACTCACCATCGCTGCCAAATTTTTGCCCCCCCAGTGGAGGGTTATGAAACACGTATGTAACATAGCAGCGATGGCGAGGCATTGTAGCATCTGTGACCAGAGAGTATGCGCTTGACCGCGCGAGTGTTGCGAGCGGTTCTCAGTCTGTCTGTCGTTGCGAGTCTGTCAGTTCAGTCGTTGCGAGTCTGTAGCTCTGTCTAGTTGAGAGCAGTACTCAGTCTGTAGTCGTCATGCAGAGCGGTCGGTCAGTGGTAGCAGCCCAGTGCGGTTGTGTGATGTAGGCGGTCGGCAACACTGGTCAAGATGAGGAATAAGGTATACTGTTAATTAATATAATCATTAGATAATGAAAAATTTTATTTATTGTAATTATTCTCCAACAAGTCTCCCAATAATAATTTTTTATTTCAAAAGCATTTTCTCAAAAATTTAATTTTTTATTGAACTCAAGATTTCGTTGCACTTCCCATTTCATTCCACTTTTTTTTGAAGAAAAATTCCACTAAAATCACAAAAAAAGAGAATATTATTATTTGCAATGCAGTTCCTCCAAGCGGTGCGCAACAACAAGAGCAGATATGTGACATCCATTTATTCTGAGGTAAGACTTTAATTCTGATTGTTTTACACAGGGCCAAAGACCGATATTTCGGTTTAATTGAATTTTCTTGTCACTGAATGGACTTTAATTTTTTTTTTGAAGGATTTATATTTGAGTCAGATTGCGTATTTCACCTTTTTGTTGCCATTGTCAGTACATTTCATTGTGGGCAGGTTACGCATAGAGCCATGTCCATCAGCATTTCTAATTAGTATCGTCTTTTCTTTAAAATTTTTGTGGGGAGGTTACAACCTCACTAACCTATGGACATAACACACATCCATGCCCGAGGCAAGATTCGAGCCTGCGACCGTAGCGGTCGCTCGGTTCCAGACTGTAGCGCCTAGAACCGCACGGCCACTCCGGCTGGCCACCAGTTCTCTGATGGGGGATGGGAGAGGGAGTTTGGGTGGGAGGAGAGCGCTGGGGGATTTCCCGAGGGGGTGGGTGTAATTAATTGATAAACTTCATTATTTAGTCGATAAATGTGATATCGAAAATGTGCTTGTATCGCCAAGGATATTTCCCAGAGCGGTGGGGTAGGTGAGGAGAAGTGGAAGTGTTGGGGAGGAGGAGCTCCTCAGAAGGGCAGATTATCCCCATGGGGTCACAAATCAACCCCGAGATGGTCATAAACCACTTAGCAGGACAATATGTTAAGGGGATGGGCAGGGGTCGTAAAAGAATCAAGTTTACCTCTGAATGTGTGCAACCCACACTAACAAAATGGTCCAGAATGTACACAAACATACCAGTCCTGTGTTCAGTGAATGTTTTATTCCTGCTGAGGCACAGCTCCTGAAGGAGCAAAATACTCAAGAAAACTTCTCTCCTACAGTATTACCTGATCTATCGACAGGTGCAGTTTCTGCCACATCTTCGAATCTGGCAACATAAAGAGTGTCCTCAAAGACGTATCCATCTCTTACTCGAACAGAATTATACAAAATGCAAGACATTTTGACAGTAGATACAGCTATATCAAGACTGACATTCAGGGGTCAGTGGAAAACAATCCGCTTGTTACTTAACATTCCGAAAGTCCATTCAATAAACCTCCAGGCTCAGACAAGTCGATAATGGCAAACCTTCTTTTTGTGAGTTTCGTTTTTTCGCGGTTATGGCTTCACACATATTGTGTTAATGCGAAGCCTTCCTCTGCGACAAGAACATATGTCACTATGGAGTCGTGTGTACGTGGTAGTGGTTGTGGTGGCTTTGGTGGACTAGCGCTAATCTACCTTGCGTTTTCCCCAAAACACGCTGTTTTTTAAACATATATGAAGCACAATTATTTCAATATCCTCCGACATCAGTTAACATGAAACAATAGTTAAGAGTCATAGATGGCCATGAGACCAATGGAGAATCCATTCTTGTAGTTGAAGAAGAGAGACCCACTTTTCATAGGTTTTGCTAGATGGATATGTTTTCCAACAAGGGCTACGACACAATGAGGAAAATTGGCGACATTTAGGAAACCAGTTCTAATTTCGTTCCATTTGTCTGCTGAAGGCTCTGGCATGCGTTCTCCTCTCAACACATGTAAATAGTGGCACACACGTACCTCATAATGTGTCCAATTGTTGATGCACCTATTAAATAAGAGTGGTGGTGGTGGTTGTTGGGATGTTTAAGGGGGACTAAACAGCGAAGATCATCAGTCCCCCGTTTCAAAAACAGGCGAGCTGAAAATTTGCGGAGCAGGTAAAAAACCAAAGGGAGGACGAGACTCCCCCCCCTCCAGGCACTAAAAGAAGAAAAATGCAGCAACAAACACTACAGACAAGAAGAGTACAGAGGGACACCAGACAGAAAGAAACAGAAGAAAAGAAGATGGTCGGAGACTGGTTGACTGACCACAAGAACAAAAAAAAAGGGAAAGAGTCAACCATCTGGTGACACACCAAAACAGCAACAAATATTGAGAGACGTGAGGACAAAAGACACAGAAAGGGAAAGGTGGAGGACTGCCCTAAATTGAACTATAAAAAGGACTGCCACGGATAAAATTTAAAACGTTGTCAGCCATGGAGGCATCGTCACATAAAACAAAAGGCAAAGTGCCTGGGAGATTAAAAGACTGCCGGAGGGTGCGCAGCCGGGGACACTCAAGCAAAATGTGGGCGACCGTCAGCCGGAACCCACACCGACACAGGGGGGGATCCTCCTGACGCTAAAGATGACCGTGCGTCACGTAGGTATGGCCGATGTGCAACCGACACAGTATGACAGAGTCCCTGCAAGAAGCCCGCAGGGAGGAGCGCCACACATCAGTCGTCTCCTTGACAGCCCGCAGTTTATTCGGGGCTGTCATGCCACGCCACTCAGCAGTCCACATCCCAAGCACCTTACGGCGCAACACCAGCTGCTGATCGCGAGCCGTGAGGCCGATTTCCAAATTTGGGGCGTCGATCGCCCCTTTGGCCAGCCTGTCGACACGTTCGTTCCCCGGGATGCCAACGTGACCTGGCGTCCAAATAAAGACCACCGAACGACCAGAGCGGGTAATGGCGGAAACAGACTCCTGAATAGAGGACACCAGAGGAGAAGAGGTATAGCAGCAGTCGATGGCCTGGAGGCTGCTCAGGGAGTCACTGCAGATGACGATGGACGTACCTGAGCACGAACGCATATGCTCAAGAGCGCGCAATATGGCCACCAGCTCTGCAGTAAAAATACTGCAGCCAGCCGGCAAGGAGCGCTATTCAACATGGGCAGCGTGAGCAAAAGCGTAGGCAGTGCGACCATCAACCAGGGAACCATCAATGTAGACAGTCTCACAGCCCGAAAATGAGGCGAGGAGCGCAAGAAAACGGCGACGGAGGGCCACAGGCGGAACCGAGTCCTTGGGTCCCTGTGCCAAGTCCAGACGGACGGACGGACGGGGCAAACACCAGGGAGGAGTAGGCGCACGGACCCGGAAGGGAGGCAGAAGAGGGAATGACCCCAGTTCCGACAGCAAGGGCTGGACGCGGACAGCTATGGAAAGCCCAGACCGAGGTCGCCGTTCGGGCAGATGGAGGACCACAGCAGAGAAAAGCAGGCGATGATTGGGATGGAAGGGCGAGCAATGCACGTGGACAGCATAGTCGGCGAGCAGTCGATGGTGGCGAATCCGCAGCGGAGGAACCCCGCCCTCCACCAGTAGACTATCCACGGGGCTCGTACAGAAAGCGCCAGTTGCAAGCCGAACCCCACAGTGGTGTATGGGGTCTAACGACTTCAACACTGAGGTTGATGCAGACCCATAGGCCAGGCTCCGATAAGCAAGCCGGGACTGCATAAGGGGTCTGTACAATCGCAGCAGCGTGCAGCGATTTGCACCCCAAGACGTGTGGCTAAGGCAGCGGAGGGCGTTGAGGTGCCGCCAGTATTTTTGCTTCAGCTAAGTAAGATGAGAACCCACGTGAGCCGGGCATCAAACACGAGTCCTAAGAAGCAGCAAGTCTCCACCACTTCAAGCAGGTGGCCGTCGAGGTAAAGTTCAGGATGAGGGTGGACCGTCCGACGCCTGCAGAAGTGCATAACTCGAGTCTTGGCTGCAGAGAACTGAAAACCGTGAGTCAGAGCCCATGATGCTGCCTTGCAAACGGCTACTTGAAGCCTGCGTTCGGCGACTCCAGTAGTCGTGAAGCTAAGGGAGATGCAGAAGTCGTCGGCATACAAAGAAGGAGACACCGACGACCCCACGGCTGCAGCCAGACCATTAATGGCCACTAGAAATAAGGAGACGCTCAACACCGAGCCCTGCGGAACCCCATTTTTCTGTATATAAGATGAACTAGAGGCGGCATCCACTTGCACCCGGAAAGAGCGGCGGAATAAAAGGGTTTGAAGAAAAGCCAGGAGCTGACCACGAAGACCCCACTCATGCAACGTAGCAAGGATGTGATGCCTCCATGTGGTGTCATATGCCTTCCGCAGATCAAAAAAGACAGCAACGAGATGCTGACGTCAGGCAAAGGCCATATGGATAGCAGATTCCAGACGCACCAAATTGTCCGCTGCAGACCGGCCACGACGGAAGCCACCCTGGGATGGAGCGAGGAGACTGCGCGACTCAAGGACCCAACACAAACGCCGCCCCACCATACGTTCGAGCAATTTGCACAAAACGTTGGTGAGGGTAATGGGACGATAGCTGTCCACCGCCAGTGGGTCCGCACCGGGCTTCAAGATGGGGACAATAACACACCGTTGCCATTGCGATGGGAACACGCATTCGCTCCAAATGCGGTTAAAGATGGTGAGGATGTGTCTCTGGCAATCCCTGGAGAGATGCTTCAGCATCTGTGCGTGGATGCAGTCTGGACCTGGTGCCGTATCAGGGCAATCGGCGAGAGCAGCGAGGAATTCCCTCTCGCTGAAAGGAGCATTGTATTTTTCAGAACGACGCGTGTGGAATGATAATGGTGTCTGCTAGGCTCGCTCCTTTAGAGAATGAAGGGCGGGGGGATAAGTTGCAGTCGCAGAGCTCTGAGCAAAGTGCGCAGCAAGGCGTTCAGCAATGGCGGCAGCGTCCGTGCAGACAGCGCCGTCCAAGGAGATCCCAGGGACACCTATAGGGGTCTGGTATCCATAAATCCGCCGGATCCGGGACCACACGAGCGAGGGGGAGACACGGGAGCCAAAGAATGAGACATACCTCCCCCAGCACTCCTGCTTACGCCGTGCGATAAGGCGACAGGCCAAGGCACGGAGCCTCTTGAAGGCGATGTGGGTCTCCAGAGACGGGTGCTGCCTATGACGCTGGAGAGCCCGCCTACGGTCGCGAATAGCCTCAGCAATCTCCGGCGACCACCAGGGTACAGCCTTCCTCCGAGGGAGTCCAG
Organism: Schistocerca piceifrons; assembly: GCF_021461385.2. Taxonomy (NCBI): domain Eukaryota; kingdom Metazoa; phylum Arthropoda; class Insecta; order Orthoptera; family Acrididae; genus Schistocerca; species Schistocerca piceifrons. The sequence continues at coordinate 28,391,401 of NC_060140.1, read as the reverse complement.
AAGAGCGGGGGATGGCAGCCTCGGCCGCCTAAATGATTGACGTGGTTAAGACACGGACCACCTCGTCAATCTCACCCTGTGGGGGGGACTCAATGGTTGCAGCGGAAGTAAAAGCCGGCCAGTCAGCCCTGTGGAGAGCCCAGCGGGGCAGGTGCCCAGAAGAATGACACTGGGACAGTGACAAATAGATGGGAAAATGGTCACTACCACACAGGTCAGGATGCACTCTCCAGTGGAGGGATGGGACAAGTCCAGGGCTGCAAAGAGAGAGATCGATGGCCGAGAACGAGCCGTGGGCCACACTGAAATGCGTGGGAGCACCAGTGTTCAAGAGGCCAAGTTTCCTGCAGAGCAATGCAAAGGAAAGGATGAAGGCTGATAAGTTGGCGGAGCTCAGCTAGATGTTGGAAGAAACTGCTGCAGATCCACTGGAGGATGGTATTGGCCATGGATGGGAAAGGCATGAAGGGACTGAGGAGGCAGATTACGCCTCCGGGGCCCCTGCTGCTACTGAGTCACCACCTGGACAACAGCCATCCATGGCGTCCGAGGGACTGGCGAGATCCAGGTCCTCAGCGGACGCCAGAATCTCCACCTCATCTTCGGACGCAGAGTGAGAAGGTTGCGGTGGGACAGGTGCCACTGCAATGTCAGTATGCTTGGGAGCCTTTTTGTTGGTCTGCTTTGCGTGCTGTACCTTAGGTGGTTCTGGCTGGGATGGCCGCACCGGGTCAGTCTCAGGGACTGAAGACGACCGCGACGCCCTACGACCAGCGACCGGTGGTTGTATCAGATACTTGCGGGTGTCTGCTGTGCCGCTGGTCGGAACTTGCAAATGGAGGTCCCCAAGGGACCCCTTCCTTGCGAGAGTAGCCGAAGAAGTCTTACGCTTCTCCGGCTGAGAAGGGGGAACTGATGTTCCCGATTGTTGGGGGGGGGGGTGATGCTCCTGAAGTAGATGGAGCAGGAGCAACAGGTTGTGAAGTGCCCCCCACAAGCAAGGGGGCTGGTGGATGCTGACCGATCTTAGAGCCGAGTCGGGATGATGGAAGAACCGTCGTTGCAGCAGCGGCATAGGTTGACGTCATTGCCACAGGATGGAGCTGCTCGTATTTCCGTCTAGCCTCGGGGTAGGTCAGGCGGTCCAGGGTCTTATATTTCATTATCTTCCTTTCTTTCTGGAATATCCTACAGTCCGGCGAGCAGGGGGAATGGTGTTCTCCGCAGTTAACACAGATAGGAGGCGGGGCACATGGAGTATCAGGATGCGAAGGACGTCCACAATCCTGACACGTGATGCTGGAAGTACAGCGAGATGACATGTGCCCGAACTTCCAGCATTTAAAACACCGCATCGGAGGAGGGATATATGGCTTCACATCACAATGGTAAACCATCACCTTAACCTTTTCGGGTAAGTCATCACCCTCAAAGGCCAAGATGAAGGCACCGGTGGCTACCTGATTATCCCTCAGACCCGATGGATGCGCCGGACGAAGTGAACACCTCGTCGTTCGAGGTTGGCGCGTAATTCATCGTCGGACTGCAGAAGAAGATCCCTGTGGAATATAATACCCTGGACCATGTTGAGACTCTTATGCGGCGAGATGCTAACTGAAACATCCCCCAACTTGTCACAATTGAACAACCTCCGGGACTGGGCAGAGGATGCCGTTTTGATGAGCACAGAACCAGAGCGCATCTTGGATGATGATGATGATGATTATTATTAGTGTTTTAGGGCGCACAACAGCGAGGTTATCAGCGCCTGTTCCCAAAAGTTCAATTCAGAGCCGAATTGTGAGAGAATGGGTATTGTTCAAATTGCAATATTGGACACAGCACATCAAAACAGGGATATAAAACTAAAAATAAAATAGCAGTACAAACAGGTAAAAATAATTAACGGTGGCTGAGTGACCACTTACAAGTAATGGGTGACCAAACCACTGGACAGCACATTAAGACTTCAATCCCAATATTTTGGGAAGAAGGCCAGACATCACCCAAAAACGTAAAACTCTAGCGACACTCGCCTCATTATTAGTTAAAAGAGAGGGTAGGTCTGGTGGGAAACTGAAATCTTCCCTCAAACCCGCATATAAAACACACTCAGTTAAAATATGCCGTATCGACAACTGTGTCCCACATGTCTGACACGTTGGTGGCTCCTCACAACGTAACAGAAAACCACGTGTCAAAGGACAATGTCCTATTCTAAGCCGTGTAAGGGCTACTTCCTCAGCGCGTCGTTGGCGGAAGGAGGTGAGCCACGGTCGGACAGAATCCTTCACCGCTCGCAACTTATTATCCCTCACGTCCAGCCATTGAGCCTCCCACCAACGCATGATCTTCCGAGTCACGAAAGACGCAATGGCCTGCAGGGGGACGGAACAGCGAGCAGGACGTGGGATGGAGCAAGCCCTCTTGGCAACCGCATCTGCAAGTTCATTTCCAGGAATCCCTATGTGCCCTGGAACCCAGCAGAAAATTACATCCTTACCCTGCTGTTGCAAGAGCAGGAGTGCGTCCTGCACCTCTTGCACCATCCGATCTGCTGGGTACATCTGTTCAAGAGCGTGTAGAGCACTTTGGGAATCGGAGCAGATGATGAATTTCGTGCCACGATGTCGGCGCATATGCTCTAATGCTTGCAGAATGGCAAACAGTTCTGCATAGTAAACTGAGAACTGCTCTGGGAACCCTATCCGATGGACAGTATCGGGAAACACAGCAGAGCAGCCCATAAAATCCCCCTGTTTAGACCCATCCGTGTAAACAGTAATAAAATCGGAATGACGTTCTAAAATCTCAGTAAGTTTAATTTTAAAAAGGTGGTCCGGGGTACAATACTTCCTGTAAGCAGCCAGATCAAGAAGTAATCTTGGCCTTTGTAGTCGCCAGGGAGATCCCCTACTCCATCCCTGGTGGAGTATCTTAATGCCCTCCAGGTGTACTGACACGAGACTCTCCTTTGCACGGATGCCAAACGGCTTTGTTGCCGCCGGACGGTGGCGGAAGAGACGTGCCAGTGCCGGCTGGGAAAAGGTGTCGGACGCCAATGAAAGAGGAGTGGACTTGGCCCTGTACGCGTGCCGTACCACGAGGAGAAGACGCCGAATGGACAGCGGAGGCTCTCCCGCCTCGACACACAGACTAGCAACTGGACTCGTGCGATAAGCCCCCGTTGAAAGCCTAATACCCTCATGGTGAATCACATCCAACATTTTGAGGTAGGAAGGTCTTGCAGAGCCATAAGCTTGACATCCGTATTCCAGTCGAGGTCGCACAAAGGCCTTATAAAGTTGGAGCAGACGTGCCCTGTCAGCGCCCCAGGATCTATGACTGTCGCATTTAAGGACGTTTAAAGCCTTGAAACAGCGGACTTTTAGTCCTTTAAGTGTGGCAACCATTGTGAGCTTCTCATCAAAAATAAGCCCGAGATATTTCACTTTTTCCATAAAGGGGACAACAGCGTCTCCTAGTTTTAAAACAGGGAGATTAAAAAGAGAACGGGAACGGTTAAAATCTACACAAACGGTCTTCTCCAAAGAGAATTTAAAGCCCGTGGTCTTAGACCATTCCTCCAATCGCACGAGTGTCAGCTGTAATTGGCGTGTAGCAGCTGTGAGGGAGGAAGACGCACAGAAAATGTAGAAATCGTCCACAAACAAGGAGCACTGCACGGGCCATCGTACTGTGGACGCAATACTATTGATGGCAATTGCGAAAGCTGCCACACTGAGGACACTTCCTTGAGGGACACCGTTCTCCTGCTTAAAACGGTCAGACAGGACATTCCCAACCTTATACTTAAAATACCTGTCCGACAGAAAGGATCTGATGAGTGTGGGTAAACGCCCACGGAAACCCCACTCATAAAGCTGCCGCAAAATGGTATGCCTCCAGGTAGTATCGTACACCTTCTCCAGGTCGAAGAAAACCCCGATAAGGTGTTGCTTACGTAGGAAAGCATCTTGTATCGCTGTTTCGAGTGGGATCAGGTTATCGAGGGTGGAATGATACCTCCTGAACCCACACTGGCAGCGGGTAAGTAAGGATCTGGATTCGAGAACCCACACCAGGCGCCTATTGACCATACGCTCAAATGTCTTTCCGACGCAGCTCGTGAGACTAATGCTACGGTAGCTACTGGGTTCGGTCCGATCCTTCCCTGGTTTTAAAATGGGAATTAAAATCCATTCTTTCCACGAACTAGGAAAGTCGCCTGTCTTCCAAATTTCATTAAAAAGTTGAAGGAGGACTTCCTTTGACCGCAGATCCAACTGCTGCAGCATGCTATACGATATCAGGTCTGGACCAGGTGCGGTATCTCGAGATACGGACAGTGCAGAGTCCAACTCCCACGAAGAGAAAGGCTGGTTGTATTCCTCAGCGTTCTTTGAACGTAAATCAAAACCAGCCCTCTCCTGTGTACCCCGATAGCGCAGAAATTCTGGGTCCTGGCTAGAATCGGCCGTAATAGTTTAAAAAGATTCTACCAACGCCCGGGCGATGTTTCTTGGAGATGTTAGGAGACACTCCCACTCACGTATAGCTGCTATTGGCGGTCAAGAGTATCGCCTAGAGATCCTCCTAATGGCTTCCCATACTTTGCTTGAAGATGTGGACCTATTGATGGAGTTCAGGAACTCACGCCAAGACCTCCGTTTACTCTCCCTAACGATTTTTCTCGCCCGCGCCCGTGCTATTCGGAAAGTTGTCAGATGCGCAGCAGTGGGGCAATCTTCTCAAAGCCGCCCGCCTGTCTCTGATGGCGGTACGACAGTCGTCATTCCACCAAGGGACAGGCTGCCTCACAGGTGTTCCCTTTGACTTTGGTATGGATACATCAGCGGCATGGTGCATCACCGCCATAATGTGATCCACCCCACTCCAGGACGCCTTCACACCGTTCAAAAACAGCCAACTGCCGGTAGAGCGTCCAGTTTCCCTTCCGGAACAACCATTTTGGCGGCTGTGCGACACGACCCATTTAAACTGGCAGATGGAGCCAGATAAGATAATAGTCGCTGCCATGAAGGTCGTCGTCTACGACCCACTGAGCAATGTCCGCAAGCACAGGCGAACAAATAGAGAGGTCTATGGCAGAGGACGAACCTGAAGGGGTGCTAAAATGCGTGGTCTGACATGTGTTCAGCAGTACGATGTCGGAAGTCCTGATCAACTGCTCAATCATCTGGCCTCTGGGGCAGGTTTTGTTGGAACCCCATAATGCATTATGAGCATTAAAGTCTCCTAAAATTGTCGTATGGCCAAATCGCTGACATTTGAAACATCGTATAGGGTTAGGTATATAAGGCCGAACCCTAAGTCGGAGGAAACCAGCCAGAACGTATTCAGGTAAGGCAGGCGAATTGAAAGTCACAATGAAGGTGGCAGATTTCTCAATAACTCCATTATTCCTACGTGTCCTTGGTTCCACGTCTACAATCCCCTGTGTTGCCCATTCTTGCCTCAGCTCGTCGACATCGATATCCATTAAATCACAGCAGGTGACAACGCCTTTACTGGAGTTGAGGGAATTGTCCAACTCAACAGTAATATCATACTCGCCTAACTTGGTTGACTTTCGAAGCAGCTCCACTTACTTTGCCCTAGTACTCTCAACTAACAGGGTACCATTCCTCAGGCGTTTGATAGATTTCAGTGTACCTGCGAGTCCTTCTAAACCTTTATGTATGTAGAAAGGAGACACTTTTTCAAATGAGCCCTCCTTCCTCTTAATCACGATGAAAACATTGTCATTTATGACTCCATGAGCCCTGTTACTCTTTTCTATCTGCATATCTGGAGGACTAGCCTCCCTCATGCGCTTGACTGATTGCGAAGTTGGTGAGGGGAAATACGTGGTTGCCATGTGCGTCCCACGAGCAGCTAGGGAACTAAAGGTCCGCTCAGACAGAGCCCCGCGTGCGTGAGTAAGCCTTATACATCTTGGGTGCGGCAGGTGTCCCAGAGGTTGCCCACTTGCGACTGTTCCACCCCAACAGCCATGCATCTCATAGGCGCGGAGCACACCGGAAGATTGAGGGGTTTTTATAGAGGTTTACCGTCCTCGCAATCCAGGCGGTCAAGCCAAGATTACCATTGCCCGCAGCACACAACATTCCACCGCCGCGCCATACGGTGGTCGCTGAAGCATGTCCGATGGTTACGGTGACAGGAGACTGGCGGCGCTGACCAGTCTCCAGCTCAGGACCCCGGGGTCGCCAAGCCCGTACTCAGCAAATGAATGCTGAGCCCCTGGGGGGGGGGGGGGGGGGGGGCGCATCTTGGACAAGCCCTCCACCTCCCCGAACTTGTCCTCTAAATGCTCCACAAAAAACCGGGGCTTGGTTGACATAAACGATTCCCCATCAACTCGCGTACACACAAGGAACCGGGTCGAATATTCTCCACTGCCTTCTTTTGCCATACGTTCCTCCCATGGAGTGGCCAGGGAGGGAAATGATCGTGGTTCGTATTTCCTGCCGTTGAGGTTAGACCTCGATCGCTTAGAGACTGCTGGTGGAGGCCCACCAGCGAGAGATGATGTACCACGCTTCATTGCGGGTCATCCGCCCGGATGCCACCTACTCCGGCAGGATGGCCATTGCTGGGAGTCCTGATGCCCCAGAGAGATGGGCATCTACTCCTTGGCATACGTGGGGAGTTAACGGCGCAGGCATCAGTAGAGCGATCCCTGTGTTGTCAGGGGGCTACAACCAACAGGGTTCATGGCGGCCCCACCACAACGGGCTGGCTACCGTGCTGGATCTTAGATCCAATAAAGTCCAAGGTCGTCGTCGCAGTTAAAAGCAACACTGCAGAGTGCAGCGTGGGAATCGCACCCAGGGACGTATCCTCGCCCAAGAGATGGAAAACGAGCGGGACACCATTGCAACGACGAAAAAGCCGGCTAATGGTCTCAATGCATGACGCATACAGTGCACAATGTAAGGCGCCCTTCCCCAATTGGCTCGCTCTTCGGAATAATTTAGAAAGATGGAGGTCAAACCCGAGAGCGGACCATCACGTAAGGCCAAAACATTTGAGACTCCTTTTAGTCGCCTCTTACGACAGGCAGGAATACCGCGGGCCTATTCTAACCCCCGAACCCGCAGGGGGATAAATAAGAGTAATACAGAACCGTAGATATGGTTTCGCTTCCAAGACACCGCCAAAGAGTAACGCGTATATGTGATACTTCACAGAGGGAAGATGTTAATTCTTCTAAGCTGACATAAAATCTTAGATGTAAACCTCAAAATAACAGATACATGTATCCTCAGTAATAAAATGCTTATTGGTTTTTTTTTACTTGTTATTTCAGTTGACAAGGTCTAGACGAGATGGAAAACTGCAGGGGATGCCTATTTTAAAACCCATAGTAAAACAAGAGCTGGTCGTGCAAGATGCAGATTATGACAACGATGCACTCTGAGAAAACAGTCGACACGAAACCTGTGAAGAATAAATCGATGACGTCCGACCGAATGTAAACCCTTTCAAGAGAAAAAGGCCTATCAAGAACACAACCTTTGAAGATAATATGCTCACATTATTATCAGGTAGTCAGGAAAGGGAGGAAGACGACGACTGAGAATTCTTTGCGTCGCTGTTGCCCTATTTGATGACTTCAAATGTGGATCAGAAGCTATTATTTCGTAGTCAGTACTTCAACTGCCTATGTTGTTTAAGCAGAGTAATCAGGCTAACTTAAACATACACCCCCCAGCTCCATCCAGCTCTTTCTACTATTGACTGACCCCTTTCACCCGAGCTCCACCCTCAGTATACCAACGGCATGCTAAACAGGTTGTGCAGCGTGACAAAAGGATCCATCCGTAAAGACGCAGGTTGCGTCTCCCCATCCCCTCAGCCAAAGCGACGTCGATATCATTTTGGGAGACGTTATTATAATCATACGAGTTCTATTGTAATAAAATACAGGTATAAAACTGTATACTACCAAATGTAATACACAGTTGTAGTAAGGTTTTGAATAATTAAAGACATTATTGAAATTAATCGCCTGCCGTACACTTATTCACATTCTTACCTTCAGGTTCCTGACATTCTTTCTGGCGCAGCAGTGTTAATCTGTGCTGTATTCTAGCGACAAGCTCGTCAAGGCAACGAACAGACGTACGAAAATCTGTATAAAATTTGTGCTTGTTGTTGCGCAAATTGGAATGCAGTGTGACGAACGCTCCTTTCGCACATCTTTTTTCCACGATAAGATGAAACCAAAGCTTCTCTTCTCTTTTTGTATACCAGGTAGGCTAAAATAATTGCACCGAGCTCTATACACGCGATGAAACAGAACGATGTGTAGAGCACAGCGTACAGAACACAGTGCACAGAAGCTCGCTCGACTGTACAGAACCGAGCGCATCCGACCGTCTCCGTAAACCACCGACGTTGGTCCGCAGCCAACCGGGCGCGCAACGTGGAAGGCGTATCATCCGCAACAGGCCTTAGAGTTGAGTGCAGCAAGCAGGCCCTTCCCATGACCAGTACTGTCAGTCACCATACAAAAGTTTGTACTGTCCGCTATAATAAAGTAAATGCAACCAACGTCTTTCAGGATCGTTGAAACATCTCCTTGGAAAAATTTATGAATTACTGTGCTAATAAACCTCTTACGTTATTTGATTTTCGAGCAGCTGAGCAGAACTGAACATACTCAGACATTTCTCTCTTTACTTATTCTTATCAACACTAAACTGACACACAGTACTTTTAGCGCAACGCAATCTGACTTTCAATAATCCTTACAAAAGAATGGCCCTGACTTACAATAACCTATACCTTTCATCAATCACTTACCTCACAAAGATCTTCGTTACTGGAACTACTGCAATACAGCGAGCGCCAATACTGCCAGCTAAATAAAGGATTCTAACTACTGAAGGTACTAACTACTGATAGGCATAGTTAGCAAATGAAAGATTTTGATAGAGAATAGACAATGTATTTACCTTCAGTTCATGATATACAGTATTACAAATTGCAAATTTACTCAACCCAATGGACACACGTCCAGATCGTCCGCACTCAAAACTCTGCCATCTCTCTCCCCACATCCACCACTGCTGGCGGCTCACCTCCAACTGCACAACGCTACGCGCTGTTCTCATCCAACTGCCCAACACTACAATAGCGAATTTTCCAACAATGCCAACCAACCACAGTCTGCACACAGTACAGCCAGTGATTTTCATATAGAGCGCTACGTGGCGTCACCAACATAAAAAACTAAACAGCCTTGTTACATCGTGAAGGTGTTAAACAATGGTTCAAATGGCTCTAAGCACTATGGGGCTTAACTTCTGAGGTCATCAGTCCCATAGAACTTAGAACTACTTAAACCTAACTAAACTAAGGACATCACACACATCCATGCCCGAGGCAGGATTCAAACCTGCGACCGTAGCGGTCGCGCGGTTCCAGACTGTAGCGCCTAGAACCGTCGTGAAGGGGGCTGTACCAATTATATTACGCTGATAGCACTGTGATGTCAACATCTGACGGGTTTAGTGTTTGTTAGAATGTTTCGCAAATAGGGTGATAAAGGCAGTAGTAACTAGTTCAGTTTTCTCTTTTTAGGAAAGGCCAAAAATATTTTAATTGAAAGAACTCCGTTGTACAAGAAGACAGCGAGTGTATGTAGGGAAGGAAAAGGTAAGAAGAATAATAGCTCCCAGTGTAAGACATTATTTTGATATTTATGTCAAAATAGGTTTGAAATTTGTTCACCAGAACAAATAAAGTCAAAAGTATTATTATATATTTTGCTTCATTCATAAAGCACATTTGGAACCCATAGTATTTGTGTTACTGAGTGAGACATATGAAAGTGAATTTATAGTTCCGCATCCTGACCACAGAAGGGCCAATAGGGCCCTATCGACCGCCATGTCATCCTTTCCCAGAGGCGCGTGCGGTCAGCACACCGCACTCCCGGTCGTTGTCGGGTTTCTTGACCTTGGAGCCACTACTTCTCCTTCAGTTGGCCTCATGAGGCCGAGGGCGCCCGAAGCCAGTCCTTCCACCAGTGAAAAATCCCTGTCAGTACTGGGAATCGAACTCGCGGCTCCTGCAGGGCAGTCAGCCGCGCCCATCGCGCAGCTACGGAGACGAACAATGGGCAAATGCATTGGATAAATTAACAGGACCAATAGGAAAAACGAGAGGAATAATTTAATTATGATTATACGGCAAACGTAATTATGCAGTCAGATAAACGTTGAAAATAATTAATGAAAATGATTTCTTTTTGTAAGAAAAAGTGATTGCGTATAAATTGCTAAATAAAATTATCGAGCTGAACTGTGATACAGAGAGAAAGTTAGGTGAATAAATTAACATCGCTGATTTCTCTCTAGTTAGTTAATTTGAAAATTCTGAATAAGAGACGCTTTTAGATGCAGAGTACACGATTGGGTGAAGTAAAGCATTTTGATTTTTCATAGGTTTAATAAAATTCACGAAAGATATTAGTGCGACCATACTGTAACTTCAGATCAGTAAAAACGTAGTACTGTGCTGTGCTTCAGTTTGTTAGTTGTCGAGTAGGGTTCATACGTTTCTTTCATTTTGCTGATAACAATTCAGATGACCCCCAATATAGTTCTTCCAGTATCAACAGTGATACTTTCTTTCAATCGAGCTCAGATTAATGGATTTCTGTGAGAATGGCTGATTTTTTCTGTAAGATAAGTAAAGCAGAGGAAATAGTAGTTCCAAAAATATTATAGACTATCACCTCCTTATATATTCTGCTGTCGCCTATCTTTGAGTGTGTGTGTTACTCACAAGGGCTGACACCGCCTGCAGTTGGGTCTTAGCGCCCAAGACGACGGCGGCCACCTGTGTGTGATGTCTGCTTCTATGAGTGTGTGTGGGGTTTCTACTTCTGATGAAGGATGTATTCCGAATGCTGAAAATTTTTATCATTATTCTTCATTATGAATGTCTGTTACTCAACGTCTCCTCAAAGTGGGGAGTCGATGACTGTGTAGTCTTTACACGATTATCTGCACGCGCTTTATTGCTCACTTTGATACTTTTGGCAGCGATCATCTTGCGAGTGTATTGGCTTCAGTGGTGGTCTATTACTCTCTTTGTCGTACCTAATGGAGCAAACAGAAGCGATTGAAACGAAAAGTTTCTAAAAACAGAAAGGACCAATGAGCTTGGGTTTCAAATCGATTGTTTTGTGAGGTAATTGCGGATATGCGGTTACCAACAGTCACAGACATCGCTGTTCGCAAAAAATGGTCATGGTTAGGAGAGTACTTACTCCAGTAGTAGTCGAATTGCTTGTAGTGATCTGGAATGCAGTCCTACTACGGTACACTACAGGTTTCTCTCACTACTACTGTGCAATTTAACTTGTTACAGGAATTGTTCAGAATATCGTAACTGCAGTGGGATGGAGCGTTACATGGGTGGCAGAATTTCTCGTCCTTCTTCGCAGATAGTGATGTACTGACTTTGTCGTGATGAATTAAAATATCTCCCGAAAAGGATCAGGAACTATCGTACCTAATCTATTGCTAAATTTAACTGATTTTTAATCACTGGGTTCTTTATGATGCGTGAGATAGCTAAAACAGACCACCACGAACACATCCAGGATTAATAAATACATGGAAGTGTGGTTTTTACCAAATTGTAGCCGGAAATATTGCGGATTTTCTGGCGTTCGCAAGTAATTTTTATCATTTATAGTCGCTAATTTTCGACAACGACTTAATTTTTTTCTAATAGACGTATATTATTTGTTCTGTGGCTTTTGGAAGAAGCAACTAGGAGAAATTGAACCACATGGCACGTATGGAGCATGATGAAATTGTAAAACAACGCCGCAAACTAGCGTCTCGTCGTCAGTGAAAGAGGTTCTACAAACGCCTGCCCTATTATACTAAATGCAAGAAAACACGTAACTCACTCACGGTTCGTCTGTTTATTAACACGCCTGTCATATCAAGCTCTCAAAATATCGACCTAGAGCATTGCTACACTGTGTAAAGTGACTCTACAAAAACAACACTGCACATTGAATTTCGCCAGTTCATATGGGTTCCTCAATGACTGCCTTATGTCTAGTACGATGTTTTCCAGTACCTAGGCGTATTTAGATTACCGTCAATAAAACAGGGACTAATTCTGTGGGTTCTGACAAACGCGCAACAGACGTTGATAGACCAAGGCCGTTGTTTTCATCCACTTCTTAGAGTCAGTGTGGATTCTCGACTGAGGATAATTGCATGTTTCCAGGATTGATATGCCCGTTGTTTGTAAACGATGCTTCTTCCTTATTCGTAAGGACTTCGCATTACTTTGCACTTTTCGAAGATAACTGATCTAAGTCTTTGCCATGAAACTGTAGACGCAGCGAAATGTGAAGAGGATGGAATGTAATGTTCGCAGAAGACTCGTTTGGCTTTTTCTCGTAATCCCGAGTTTCCTCTTAGTGATATTTGCAACATGCGATACTGCGATTACAGTGATAGTTTCATTTCTTTCATTAGCTGTTCATCGTTTTCCTTGGCATATTTTATTCCCCACACGTCCAGTTTCTAAAACATTTTTTTGTAATATTTTCAAAGCCAGATCCTGAGTGTTTGGCGTGATATGGATACTCCGGTAGTTATATTTTTAGTTATTATTCTTAATTTCTTAAATGTACTTCTTATATGTGAATTTCCCCCTTTTAAATAGCCTCATGCTTAGTTATTACTAACACATTTGAAACCATGTTAAAGTAGTATGTGCTTTATTTATGCCAGTTCATGTGCAACGTTCGGTGTTTTATATAGGAAAGAGACTAAAAGAAAGTAGCAGATAAATAAATAAACAGTCTGACAGTTTGGCGACATTCCTATAAACTATATTCGCTTTTTCGGCTGTCGTACACATTGTGAATGACTCAACAGGTTTACGAGCAAGTTATCTGATTGATACAACAGTAGAACACAGACTGACGGTCTTGAAGCTCTCAGGTAAACACAAGAATCATACCTGAGCTACATGATTGCTTACATTTGCTATAATAGGATAGATATTTGTGGAACTTCTTCTCCTGACGGCGGGTCTGTGGTTCGTGGGGCTGTTATCTTGGTACTGCATAATCAAGTCCGGCGCGTGTTACGTCTTTGAAGTTGTTTTACAATTTTCTTTGAAATGCCACAGAAGAAAAAAGCAAAACGCAATGTCGGTGTCGTAAGTGGACGACAGTAAACGATAAAAATCACTTGCGAACGTCAGGAAGATTCCCATATTGTTCGCTATAAATTGGTGAAAACCGCACTTCTGTATTTTCGCTCATTCTGAATATAATTGGAGTAGGCTGTCTTAACTGCCTCACCCCATGTGCATGGTGAAGATGGTCTCCAGTGATGAATACGTGAATTCAGCAGACCTCTTTCGTTAGTGCGAAAGTACTTCCCAAACGCGACGGCGCCCACGCTACGAATTATTGCACTTTAGCAACTTGGCCGTCTTCCCTGCAAACACAAGCCAAGTTAGCGCGACATCAAATATTGAGGCTTGGTCAATACATTCCTCTAGTAGTGATTTAAGCGGACGCTCGCACACACTCTAAAACACATACAAACTCATACGCACACACACACATATACGCACACTCATACACTCGCACACACACCACACGCAACACGCGGTCTCTCTGGCGCTAAACGACTGAAATGGAAGCGAGCTTAATTGGCGTCTGCTGAGTGGTTGAGGAGATGTTGTGCAACACTCTGATTTCCCATTTCAGTTACACGACTGTCAATTCGCTACGTGAATGTGCTGAACGCCTAACGACAGCTCGTAGAATTTCGAGATTCGCTGTCTCAGGGAAAGCGATCCCGTGGAAATGAAACAAAACCGTTGCTGACGTTATATTTCAAATGTGGTGGTCTTTTCCTGAGAAAGTAATTGCGTGAATAGTCATAAAAGGTTTACTGAGAGGATATTAACGGAACGTATGTCTGATATGTGTTACTGACTTCTTCATTCCACGAACATCGAAAACAATCGAGTTATGTAGTTCATCGGGATAGCGGGAAATCAGTATTGAAACAGCAATGACCCATCAAAGAAAATATTCTCCGTAAGTCTATAGAAACGTTCCAGGGCCTAAATCACAGAAAACGCAGAAGGAAAACGTGTAACTGGTATACACTATAAATACTGTCATTCTGATAGCTGCGCGGAGCATGTGAAATTTCTTGCCTGTGTTCTAGCAGTAGTGTGCCGGAGGAGCAATGAGTTCATAGTGATTGGGAAGAAATCACAGATCGCTCCCGTTGTAAAGAAGGTCGTAAAATAGGCGCACAGAACTATTGGCAAGCGTCATTGAAGTAAGTATGATCTAGAATTTAGGAAGATGTTTGATGCTCGCGGACTATGATATATCTGGGGCCCGAAAATCGCCTCTATAGGAATCAACGTGGGTTTCGGAAACTGTTATGATCTGACGAAACTGTAATCGTCTGTCCATAACTGTGGGTTCTTTTCTCTGGGAGATGGCTCATCAGAACTACAACGAACGAAATATTAGTTCACTTTTCTACACGAACGATAAACAAGGATACTTAACTTGATCCAATCCTTTGCCACACGAGTGCATGAGAATAAAAAACTGTTATTGACTATCAAAGCATCACTAACTTAGAGACTCTTGTTTTGAAGCCCAATGTTTAAGACTTACAAAAGTACGTTACCATCTGAGTCTCGAATAACTGTTTAGTCCTACTCGATGACGTCGACTGCTTCAGCTGAGGTCACGAACTGGGGCTGAGCGCCTCTATTCTCGGCTCCATACTGACCTCCGTGTGGTTGGTTGGTTGGTTGGTTGGTTGGTTTGTGGGATTAAAGGGACCAGACTGCGATGGTCATCGGTCCCTTTTTCCAGAAAATTAAAACCGCCCAAAGAGAATAAAAAACGAACAGCAGGAAAGACGTCAGACGAAATAGGACGAGAAAGACTTCGACAGAGATCAGACAAAACAAATTAAAACACACAGAGTGTGACGGTGGTTGGCCGACCATAGAGAGAAAAAAAAGAGGAAAAGCCAACCACCAAGAACACATTAAAAACTCAGTTTAAAATCAGAGGCTAAAAGCCAGAATCAACACTAAAAAACATAAACACTCAGATTAAACCATAAAAACCCCCTGCCCGAATAAAACGCAAAACTAAGTCCACCATGGCAGAATCATCTAGTAAAAGGGCAGGGAGCGTATCAGGCAGCGCAAATGTCTGCCTGAGCACAGTTAAAAGCGGACAAGTTAATAAAATGTGCACCACCGTCAAAACCGCCCCACAGCGACAGAGAGGCGGGTCCTCACGACGCAATAAATAACTGTGAGACAGTCGGGTGCGGCCAATGCGGAGCCGGCAAAGAACAACTGAATCTCTGCGAGTGGCTCGCATGGATGACTACCATACATGCGTCGTCGCCTTGAGAGAACGGAGTTTGTTTGGCGTGGGCAGATTGCGCCATTCAGTGTCCCAAAGCGAGAGAACTGCGCGGCGGAAGACTGCCCGCAAATCAGTCTCCGGGAGGCCAACGTCCAGGGTGGGTTCAATGGTGGCCTGTTTGGCCAGGCAGTCAACACGTTCATTGCCCAGGATGCCGACGCGACCCGGGGTCCACACAAAGACCACAGAGCGGCCGCAACGCGCAAGAGTATGCAGGGACTCATGGATAGCCATCACCAGACGAGAACGAGGAAAACACTGGTCGAGAGCTCGTAAACCGCTCAGGGAATCGCTACAGATAACGAAGGACTCACCTGAGCAGGAGCGGATATACTCTAGAGCACGTAAGATGGCGGCCAGCTCAGCAGTGTAAACACTGCAGCCATCCGGCAAGGAACGTTGTTCAGAATGGTCCCCTAGAGTTAGCGCATACCCGACACGACCAGCAACCATCGAACCGTCAGTGTAGACAATTCCAGAGCCCTGATGCGTGGCCACGATGGAATAAAAGCGGCGGCGGAAGGCTTCAGGAGGGACTGAGTCCTTCGAGCCCTGTGCCAAGTCGAACCGAAGGCAAGGGCGAGGAACACACCACGGGGGTGTACGCAGAGGTGCCCGGAAAGGAGGTGGAACAGGGAAAAACCCAAGCCGGGAGAGAAGCTCCTTGATGCGTACGGCGATCGGACAACCCGACCGGGGCCGAAGGACTGGTAGGTGGACGACTGACTGCGGGAACAGGACACGGTAATTTGGATGCCCGGGCAAGTTAAAAACATGGGCAGCATAAGCAGCCAGTAATTGTTGGCGTCGTAACCGCAGTGGAGGGACACCTGCCTCCACTAGTATGCTGTCCACAGGGCTGGTGCGGAAAGCACCAGTGGGAAGGCGTATCCCGCTATGGAGAATGGGGTCCGCAGAGGGGGATGCTGAGCCATAAGCCAGGCTCCCATAATCCAGACGGGACTGGATTAACGCCTGGTAGAGCCGCAACAGGGTAGATCGGTCGGCGCCCCAGCGGGTGCGGCTCAAGCATCTCAGAGCGTTTAGATGCCGCCAACACGCCTGTTTAAGCTGCCGGATATGAGGCAGCCAAGTCAACCGGGCATCGAAAACCACTCCTAAAAACCTGTGTGATTCCACCACTGAAAGCAGTTCGCCTGCAAGATAAAGCCGCGGCTCCGGGTGGACAGTACGTCGCCGGCAGAAACGCATATCGCAGGTCTTGGCTGCTCTCGCGTCCGTCGGCCGTCGTAATTTGATATATATATATATTATTGTTATTATTATTTTTCGATTGTTGCCGACTTACGTGGTGGGCCTTAATAAAAATGATGTTTAAGCTGAACAATGTAATAAACTTTTCATATTAATTTCCTCGGCTAGTCAGTTCACTTTAAAGCATGAAATCTTAAGTTATTAATTAAAATTGCGGCCCACACACGCGCGAGAGTATTTTTCTTACCTCCGTTAACCATTGTATTGTAGTCGGAGTCCTGGCTCTGGGCCTCGGCTATGATACTGAAAATAAGAATCTAAAAGCTAAGTATTTCTGCAACTTCGTGTGGCTGTGGAGAAAAATTAATATTATGCTAATAGCGGGCGAGTTTTCAGCTTCCGCTAAATTTTCATAAGTTAATATCGCCACGTAATGGCGTCGTAGGCTGCATCGGCCGCTGCGATTGTTGAACTGTAAATTACTTGAATGCAAGTTAATTCAAGGAAGGCGGACATGAAATCGGGATCACTTCTTACAAATTAAAAGTGTACAATAATATTAAATCAGTATATTATATGCTTAACTCATACAAGTATGCTTACATTCGCCAGCACTCGCATGATCTTGTACGTACACAATAAAGACAAGAGAAGAAGTGAAGTCGACTAAAAAATTAACAAAAGAGCGTATCTTGTCGTCTCTTTAGATCATTCTGTCATAAATTATTTCTTTGCAATCTAAACCTACACAGAGAAATTATTATTTTACGGCTACATGATAAAAATTTGGCACTGGAGACGCTATATTGTTCCCCGAAATGTTTATGTCATAAAAAATGTTCGTGTTTTTTGACATAAATATTTCCACTTTCATGTCCACAGTGTCCACACGCAGATTTTTCTTTCACACATCGTATATTTAAATCGTTAAGTTACTGAGGTGTGTTGCGCACAAAGTGTAATAAAGATGAAGTTATCTACATAACAATATAACATACAATTGGTTACGTATACAGTCATGTACAAAAGGACATAGAATACAACTAGTTTTATTTTGGCTGCTTCTTCTTAGGGTTGCAACTTTTGCAGCGTTCAAAGGTATACAATCACGAGTTAGTCCATAAACTTGAAGTCCCAGGGGTGTCAACTGTTCGCTCCCCATTTGGCGCGGCCGTAGGGAAACCTGGGGAAAACCTCGGCGGAGCGACAGACTAACTGCTTTGGTCACTTTCACTTAATTGTTTCTGGAATGTCATTGGAGTACAGGATGTGCACACAAATATTTTTGTTGCACTATGCAAAAAATGTGGTCATTATAACAATTGATTGCGGTGTCGTTGATGATCTACGCCGCGACGTTTGGCTCGCGACGGCGTCGGTTGGTGTGTTCGGTGCTCAGCGTTCGCGGCGGCTGCGGAGAGGTCAACGCCCGCTCGTGTGTCTCGCCGTCGCGGAACGTCAGAATCAGCTGATCGCCTGCACGGTTGGGAATGCGCTTCTGTCTCGGCCAGGCGTGGCGGAGTGGGATGATATCCGCCTCCCGCGCTTGTTGGCAGGAGTCAGCTCTGCTACGCATCTCCGACGTAGTACATGAAACATACGCACAACCAACGTAATATGTGTTTCCCGCTGCAGATGGTTACGCTAGTGGGAAAGGAGCATTTATTAGTGCGGCAGTTGTTGTTAAATTTTCGCCAGTTTCCGAGTGTCAAGCTAGCACTGTCTTGCAGAATACATGACATGGATCTTCTCCCGTGAATGAAGTTTTGATGCGCCACTGTTTCCATTACACGTCAGTTTTTGTCTTGATACAATTATTTATGTTTTCGCCGCACTCGCAGGCACTGGTGAGTGTCCCAATACGAGCTTAGCACAAACATTCACCGTTTCTGCGGTCGCTGTTTTGCAACAGTCCACGCATCGCATTCCAATCTCGCATTATTATGCTCACTGAAACTACAGTCTGTCCCAAAAATATTGACTGTGGGTTCACTTCACGTTAACAGTTCACATTTATAAGCAAATTCACAGTTTTTCGTGCGTAATATTGGCATTTGGCGTCCTTACCGCTGTTGAACGTTCAATACTAGCACTTCACTGCCCATATCACAGTTTCACCTTCACAGTTTTTCACACTGCTTAAAGTAACTGTTTCGATTAGTTCACAAACCCTAATGTATTTCATTCAGTCTGAACTGGATTTTGGCTCGTGCTGGATTTTACCAGTCTCTCGCACTAATTATCTCTTTTCATTTTCCACTTAGGGTCGTACTTGCCTTCAGATTTTTTTTGACTATACAATTGTATTTCCGTCTCATCTGAGGTCAGTCCCCATGTCATGTCTGCCCACTCATTGCATACTTGCCCTCCAGAGCCAGGCTCGACTTTACAAAACTTTGCCTCTCGCATTATTGTAGACACTTTATAATCTAGGCCTAGCGTGCAGGTTCCTAGATTAGTGTTAGATTTGTGACTTTTGTTTACACTACAAATTCGTGCAAATCTCTGCCTTAGCAGATGGCAATATATTTTAACAGTGCTTAGCGGTAGTCGCGTTTACTGATTTGCTTTGTACCTTGTCCACAACACATGAGGTACCTTGGGTGATGTACACCCTGCACTCATATTGTTTAGTAAATTATGATTGAGCATATTTCAAGATTGGTATAGACACAAATACATGGAACAACATATACAGTATAATATTAAATTTTCATAAGTTTCATTACTACTACAGTTCAAAAATATTCATGACACACTAATGAAAAATTCTGTCATCATTACATGCTATTGAAATTTTTTTAAATATTTTTTTAGCATTTTTCAACATGAAATTTTTAAAATATTCTTAAATCTACGTTTATTTTTTTTCAAAATGCAATTGTTTAAAAATACTATTATTCCTTAACATCTACAAAATTAAATCGCACTAATCTTGTGTGCCTCATTGTCTCTAAATGTTACACTAAAATCTTAACATTTACACACAAAAAAATACACTATAAACTTAACCTATTATTCACATATGTAAAAGTCGCTCTACTGGGCGAACATGGTTAAGTCTTTATATGGATAGAGTCCTTTAATCTCTTCCGATTCTACGTCACCCAACAAATAGCTACATCCATGTGGTATGCCTATGATTTGGTAGGGCCCGGCATACACCGGTTGCCATTTTTTATTCTTTTTCGCTAACAGAGGTGACTTGGGATGAGTCCTTATTAGCACCAAGTCACCCGGTTGATACACTGTTACCTTCTTTATTTTCTTGTCATGCTTCTCCTTTCGGCGCTCCACGCACCTCGTTAAGTTATTTAGAGTCTCAGCTATAATTTGTTCGTGAGGTACAACTTGTCGTGGTACAGTTGGTAATGGTGACAGCCAGCTGTCGGTTTCATTCTTTCCAAACATGACTTCTAGTGGAGTACAACCGGTGGCTGAATGTGGCAATCTATTGTGGAGTTCCTCAAAAGTAGAAACGTATTCTGCCTACTTGGTGTGGCGATTCGGAATGTAAGTTCTCATGAACCTGTTCAACTCTTTAAAGGTACGCTCTACAAGACTGCTCTCCGGGTGAAATCGGGCTACAAAAATGTGTTTAATACCTTGCTCTTGTAGAAACGTTTTCCATTTGAGACCAGTAAAATAGGTGGCATTATCAGATAATATGATCTGTGGTTTGCCAACATTAACAAAATAACCTGTTCGTAATTTCTGAATGAGGGGTGTGGCCGTTGAAGCTTTTACAGGATACAATTTTAGAAATTTGGAAAAGGCATCATATACAGCAGGAACAACAGGATGCAATTCACTTACAGTGGGCAGATTTGTAGGTTTCGCCCTTTGACAAACTACACATGTCCTTACAACATTCTGAATTATTCTTTTCATATTCTTAAAATGACATTGTCTTGCGAGACGTGCTCTACATTTTTCAATACCCACGTGTCCCCACGAAAGGTGCACGTGCCAGATTAAATCACTGATACATACTTCCGGTACACAGATACACCACAACTCCTTGTTAACATCCTTCCGGTAATATAATACCCCATTTTGCACAGAATAATGGCTACCTATCTGATTTCCACCCGAAGATAGGAGGTCTTGTTTGACTTTTCCCCAAGCGGGATCTTCGTCCTGTAAACTAGGCAGTTGCTTGCACGTCTGCAGGAACTTTTTTCGACAAGTAGGGTCTTTCATAACTAAAATTTCGTACTCTGTTGCCTGTTCTAGTATTGTTGTTAACTCAGGCAGACCTTGCGGCAACCGTGACAAAACATCAGGTACTACGTTGTCACAACCTTTTATATACATTATTTGAAATTGATATTCCTGCAGAGCAAGCACTCACCTAGTCAACATGTCGTGCATTAACTTGCATGTCAGCAAAAAACTTAAGGCCTGATGATCACAGAAAATTTTTACATTTTTTCCGTACACATAGTATCTGAACTTCTTCATGGCCCATAGTACTGCTAGTGTTTCGAGTTCGGTGACTGTATATGATCGTTCACAACTTGACAACACTCGGCTTGCGAAACCGATTATTCTTACGTTCTTGTTTCCACCATCCTCATCGATTTGAAATAAACAAGCGCCTAGTCCGACAGTGGAGGCGTCTGTAGCAAGGCAAAATTCCTTGGACATGTCAGGATGTGACAGTAGATTAGCATTTAGAAGGGCTTGTCGTATTTGCTCAAATAACTGCTGGCACAGTTCATTCCATATCCAGGGTGCATTCTTTCTCCACAAGTTTAACAGGGTATTATCATTTAAAAGCTGGTCAGGTATGAATCGTCTGAAAAATGACACTAGACCCAGAAATGCCTTTAACTGTTTCTTGGTTCTGGGAGGAGGGAAGTTCTCAATTGCTGCCATTTTCTTCGGATCGGGCACAATACCTGTAGGTGATATTACATGACCAAGAAATTTTATTCTCTCCCTGCCAAATTTGGATTTTGCGAGGTTTGCTGTTACTCCTACCTCAGAAAATCTTTTTAGTACGCATCTCAGCGTGTCCATGTGGCTTTCCCAATCGGGAGTAGCTATTAATAAGTCATCTACATACAACGTTACTCGGTCCAACAAATCTGGTCCCAATACTTTATCGAGCGCTGCAATGAAGACACCTGCACTAACATTTAATCCAAATGGTAAAACTTTAAATTGGTAACTTCTGCCGGCAAACACAAAGGCAGTGTATTTTATTGATGATTCAGTTAGTGGGATTTGCCAATACGACGAACGCATATCGACAGAGGTCAGATATTTAACTCCATAAAACTTCTGTATCTGTTCATCCAGGTTTTCTGGTCGCGTTCTGACAGGTACAATTATTTTGTTAATATCGCGCGCATCAAGCACGAGACGTACACTGCCGTCCGCTTTCGCTACGGCCACGAGCGGACTGCTGTACAGGGATAGAGATGGT
This sequence comes from Schistocerca piceifrons, assembly GCF_021461385.2. Classification (NCBI taxonomy): domain Eukaryota; kingdom Metazoa; phylum Arthropoda; class Insecta; order Orthoptera; family Acrididae; genus Schistocerca; species Schistocerca piceifrons. The sequence goes on along the minus strand of NC_060140.1, from coordinate 28,369,247 downwards.
TCAATTATCCCCCAGTCAAGCATTTTTCTAATTTCCTTCGTAACTGCCTCCTTCTTTGACCACGGGATGGTGTAGTTTGCGTGACAGAAAGTATCGTGAGGTACCACTTCGATGTTATAGGTGTAGCCCTCGATAACACCGGGTTTTTCCGAAAACACATTCTCATAATCTGTAAGTAGCTGAGTCAATTCGTTTTGTTGTGCTTCAGTCAAATGTTCTGACTCCCTAACTTTCATGGCTATCAGTTTCCTTTTTTGCTCTCTGTCTTCAGTAATAAACTCTTTATAACATGCTTGTCTTGTACTTAAGTCAGAATATACATCCATTACCTGTATTCCTTCGAATCTCGACTGAAAGCTCCGGCAACATTTACCGTGCACTTCCCGTGTCCTCAACAATGGCAAAATTACACGTCTATCCTCATTCATAAGGCTTACTTTCCCGCACAAGAGGTCGATTTTTGTGTCCCTCTGGCGTAAAAATTCCATCCCCAGGATGCAAGCAACACCTAATCCCCTAACTACTAGGAACGAGCTTTTCATTGCTTCATTTCCTACCGTAAACTCGACTTGCACCTAGTGCTTTATGATATGAGATTGTGCACCTATTGCACCTGTTACACGACAATTCTTCACTGGCAATACTGGTATTCTATTATTTTGACTCAAATACTTGTAAAAATTTGCGCTCATGACAGTGGTTGACGCACCGGTATCGACTATTATCTGTATTGGTGCTCCATACATATCTGCTTGCAATATAGCCTGCACAACACTTTTGTCGGTTCGGTTACATGTCTGCGGTATGTCTACAAGTTCCTTTTCTATTTTTGTTCCTTCATTGTATCTCAGCATACAAAGTTTATGGCTGTCATCCGTGAATGTGCCCTCACTACACCATCCTGCAGCCAACAACGGAGAGCGTATTGTGGCTGTCTTTAGTTTAACGGATGAGCATTAGTGGGTTGACAGTTGTCTGTCACTTCCACTAACCTCACATTGTGGTTCTGGTTGTTGTTGTTGCTACTGTTGGGTTGGCCGCCCTGCCTCCCGATGGTGTATTTTGATATTGTGTATGGCTCTGGTTTTGTGGTGGTCGGTTGTAACTCCCTGACATGTTCTGTGACGGACCTGGGTTGGCGTCCCATTGTGGCGCTGTGTTTTGTTGCCACTGTGGTATCGGTTCGTTACAACCACGCCACTGGTTTCGGTTGTTACGCCATTGCGGATTGCCGTTACCATTATATCCATTACTCATGCGTCCATCATGATGTCTCTTTCGATTTTGACGATTATAACCGTTGCCGTTATAACCATTGCCATTATTTGTGCCTCGATTCTGTTGCCGGTGCTCTTGCCTATTCCCGTTGTTACTATCGTTACTGTGGCTGCTATTGTAATCGGCTTTTTGTTGATTACAGCTTGCATGGTTCCACTTGTTTCCGATTTTCATATCTTCGATCAGTAAGTCAACAGAATCCACTATTTCCATGAATTGTTCTCTATCGTATTCCGGCACATTTATGAAATATCTTTTAATATCACTGGGCAATTTCATTTTTATCAATCTGATTATGTCACGATCGGACATTGGCTCGTCCCAGTACCTGGTTTTGTTTATATACTTTTCGAAATATTTGCGTAACGTTCCCATCTTAGGATTGTACATTTCTGGACTGTACAACTCCTTTCGTAGTCTTTCTTGGACGCTATCGGGCCAGAATTTTTGCAAAAATGCACCTTCAAACTGATGCATCGTTAGACATTTTTCGGACACGTCGGTGGCCCACAGTGCCGCGTCACCTTGAATAAAGGAGACCACGAACTGTATTCTTTGTCTTTCCGTCCATGTCCTGGGAAACATTCCTGAAGCTCTTAATAAATACAACAGGGTGGACATTTCGTTTTTCGATATTGAAAGGTTGGAATGTCCTGTGTTTTATTACATTGTCCTCTTTTTTGCACGTCTGATTGCTACATTCTGGGACATTCATCACTTCGTGATGTGCGCTGCACGGTATCGCATGTTGTTCGTGCTCATAATTCGCATTAGGTTGCGGTTGCGCCCTCGCACCCTGCCTACCGTCAGCGTTACTACAGTAATCAGTACGCGAAGTCGGATTCATGATCTGTCCGCCACTGTTTACATTGCTTTCCAACGCAGACAGTCTTCGCGCGACCTCCTGTTGCCAATTTGGCAACTCCGCAGTCACACGGGATTTGATCTGTGTTAATTCGGCACGTAGTGCAGCAGCACTAGCGTCAATATTTATACTCGCGGCCGCAGTCGCTTGTTCTACAGCTGTTTTTACGTCGCTTTCAATCTTTGCAGATATCTCGCGATCCTTTACTTCTAGCCATTCATTTAATTCTTTTTCTACTTTTTGGGCTTGCACTTCCAAATATGCGTCAATACTTTTCCGTGCATCTATCTCCACATTATTCACGCGGTTGGTTAAAGTCTGGTCATTATCTTCAAGCCTAGCCTGCGATATCTGTAATTTTTGCATTTCGCCGGCTAAACTTTGCACAAGATCGGGTATTTCTTTGCACGCATCCCGCATCTCGGCTAGTTCGCTTTGGATACTGTCGAGTTTTGCTTCACTGCGCTGCTCTTGCTCAATGAGCTTTTGCGTTAATTTTTTCTCCTACTAATGCAGCATCTGAGCCAGTTTTTCGTCTCTTTGTTTCTCCCTCTGCTCTGACATTCTTTCTTTTTCCCTTTCTTTCTGTTCTCTTTGTTGCTCTTGCTCATAGAGCATGTGAGCCAGTTTCTCGTCTCTTTGTTTTTCCCTCTGTTCTGACATTCTTTCTTTTTCCCTTTCTTTCTGTTCTCTTTGTTGCTCTTGCTCATGGAGCATCTGAGCCAGTTTCTGATCTCTCTCCCTATCTCTTTCTTCTAACCTGCGCAGAAATTCTGCAAATGGGTCTGCAATCGGTGAGCATACTGGTTCCCCGCTTAATCTAGCACTCGATTGGCCCCCCTGCCCAGGCAGTGGAGTTGTTACTCTATTCCCATTCTGCTGTGGAGCGTCATTCACCGTCCACAGATCCTCGTCCCCCGCTCCGGAAATTATGTTATCCGAGGCGGTGGCTTGGGATTCGTTTACGTATTGAAAATGATCCTCACTTTCCATATTAACAAAATTTTGTTCTTCTGGTACAGATGCTTTAGCTTGTCCTATCTTACCCATAATAAATTCACTTTAAGCCACTGACAAATCTTTAACACTGATACACACACGAATAATTATCCCCTCCAAAAATAAACATATAAATACACAAAACTAATAATTATCCCCGACAAAAATAAACACATAAATACACAAATCACTGAAGGTATCTCATGTGCACATGGGTTCGATATTCCGCACAGAGCTACACAGGATGCTTGCACAATAGGCCTTACCTTACTTATTTTTCTTTCTCGCAATCCTTTTTCTTTTCTACACTTTTTCCTCTCCAGATCTCCTCAGGGTGTGGTTTTGTTGTTGTACATGTAAAAGAATTCATACAAGCATTAATATTTTACAACAATTAGACACATACATAATTACATTCAGTACAATAGAATCATATTAATCGGGCCCCACGTTGGGCGCCAATCTCGCGTCCGTCGGCCGTCGTAATTTAATAAATATATATTATTATTGTTATTATTATTTTTCGATTGTTGCCGACTTACGTGGTGGGCCTTAATAAAAATGATGTTTAAGTTGAACAATGTAATAAACTTTTCATATTAATTTCCTCGGCTAGTCAGTTCACTTTAAAGCAAGAAATCTTTAGTTATTAATTAAAATTGCGGCCCACACACGCGCGAGTGTATTTTTCTTACCTCCGTTAACCATTGTATTGTAGTCGGAGTCCTGGCTCTGGGTCTCGGCTATGATACTGAAAATAAGAATCTTAAAGCTAAGTACTTCTGCAACTTCGTGTGGCTGTGGAGAAAAATTAATATTATGCTAATAGCGGGCGAGTTTTCAGCTTCCGCTAAATTTTCATAAGTTAATATCGCCACGTAATGGCGTCGTTGGCTGCCTTGGCCGCTGCGATTGTTGAACTGTGAATTACTTGAATGCAGGTTAATTCAAGGAAGGCGGACATGAAATCGGGATCACCTCTTACAAATTAAAAGTGTACAATAATATTAAATCAGTATATTATATGCTTAACTCATACAAATATGCTTACATTCGCCAGCACCCGCATGATCTTGTACGTACACAATAAAGACAAGAGAAGAAGTGAAGTCGACTAAAAAATTAACAAAAGAGCGTATCTTGTCGTCTCTTTAGATCATTCTGTCATAAATTATTTCTTTGCAATCTAAACCTACACAGAGAAATTATTATTTTACGGCTACATGATAAAAATTTGGCACTGGGGACGCTATACTGCCGAAAACTGGAACCCATGAGCTACAGCCCAAGACTGCGCCTTGCCGATAGCGCCCTGTAGCTGACGTTCAACAGCTGCAATGCCAGTAGAGCTGTAGTAAAGGCAGAAGTCGTCAGCATACAGGGAAGCGGTGACAGAATTTCCCACGGCCGCAGGGAGCCCGTTAATGGCTATTAGAAACAGGCAGACACTTAAAACAGAACCCTGTGGCACACCGGTCTCCTGGACGTGGGAGGAACTATATGAGGCTGCGACTTGCACGCGGAAGGTACGATACGACAGAAAATTTCTGATAAAGATCGGCAGAGGGCCCCGAAGACCCCATCCATGAAGCGTGGAAAGGATGTGATGACGCCATGTCGTATCGTACGCCTTCTGCATGTCGAAAAAGACAGCGACCAGGTGCTGACGGCGGGCAAAGGCAGTACGGATGGCCGACTCCAGGCTCACCAGATTGTCGGCGGCAGAGCGGCCCTTACGGAACCCACCCTGAGATGGAGCCAGAAGGCCCCGAGACCCCAGTACCCAATTCAAGCGCCGGCTCACCATTCGTTCGAGAAACTTGCAAAGAACGTTGGTGAGGCTAATGGGGCGGTAGCTGTCCACCTCCAAAGGGCTCTTGCCCGGTTTCAAAACGGGGATGACGATGCTCTCCCGCCATTGCGACGGAAGCTCACCGTCGACCCAGAGACGGTTGTACAGGTCGAGGAGGCGTCGCTTGCAGTCCACTGAAAGGTGTTTCAGCATCTGACAGTGGATGCTATCTGGCCCGGGAGCGGTATCAGGGCAAGCGGCAAGGGCACTGTGAAATTCCCACTCACTGAATGGAGCATTGTAGGATTCAGAAGTGTGGGTGCGAAAAGAAAGGCTCCGACATTCCATCCGCTCTTTATTGGAGCGGAAGGCCTGGGGGGTAATTCGCAGAAGCGGAACTCATAGCAAAATGCTCTGCTAAGCGGTTTGCAATGACGCCGGAGACGGTACAAACTGCTCCATTCAGTGAGAGCGCAGGGACGCCGACAGGGGTCCGATAGCCATAGAGGCGTCGGATCTTGGCCCAGACCTGCGATGGAGAGACATGGAGGCCAATGGTGGACACATACCGCTCCCAGCACTCCTGCTTGCTTTGGCGGATAAGGAGGCGGGCCCGCGCACGCAGCCGTTTGAAGGTGATGACGTGTTCAATGGAGGAATGTCGCTTGTGACGCTATAGCGCCCGCCGGCGATCTTTAATCGCTGAGGCGATCTCAGGCGACCACCAAGGCACAGTCCGCCGCCGAGGGGACCCAGAGGAACGGGGAACGGCAGATTCGGCGGCAGTAACGATGCCGGTGGTGACCGATTGAACCACCGCATCAATGTCGTCATTAGAGAGAGGCTCAATAGCGGCAGTGGTTGAGAACAAGTCCCAGTCAGCCTTATTCATAGCCCATCTGCTAGGGCGCCCAGAAGAGTGACGCTGTGGTAGTGACAGAAAGATCGGTAAGTGGTCACTACCACCCCGATCATCATGCACACTCAATTGGACAGACGGTAAGAGGCTAGGGCTACAGATTGAAAGGTCAATGGCGGAGTATGTGCCATGCGCCACACTGAAGTGTGTGAAGGCACCATCATTTAAAATCGAGAGATCGAGCTGCGACAATAAATGCTCAACGGTGGCGCCTCGACCTGTTGCCACTGACCCACCCCACAGAGGGTTATGGGCGTTGAAGTCGCCCAATAGCAAGAAAGGTGGCGGCAATTGTGCTATCAGCGCAGCCAGGACATGCTGCGAGACATCACCATCCGGTGGAAGGTAAAGACTGCAGACGGTAACAGCCTGTGGCGTCCACACCCGAACAGCGACAGCCTCGAAAGGTGTGTGGAGAGGGACAGACTCGCTGTGCAGAGAGTGAAGTACATAGAGGCAGACGCCACCAGACACCCTTTCATATACTGCCCGGTTCTCATAATAACCCTGATAGCCACGGAGGGTGGTGGTTCGCATAGCTGGAAACCAAGTTTCCTGAGCAATGCAGAAGAAAGTGTGAAGGCTGATAAGTTGGCGGAGCTCAGCTAGATGGTGGAAGAAACCGCTGCAGTTCCACTGGAGGATGGTATTGTCCATGGCGGAGAAAGGCGTGACGGGACTGGGAAGGCAGATTAGGCCACTGGGTCACCTGCTGCCTCCGATGGAGCACCCGTGCAAGTGCTATCCGTTGCGTCTGAGGGACCATCGAGATCGAGGTCCTCAGCAGACGCAAGGATCTCCACCTCATCGTCAGACGCAGAGCTTTTAGGTAGCGGTGGAGTAGGTGCCACCGCAGGGGTCTTGGGCTTACGGGTCTTCAAAGTCGTTTTCTCTCGCTGTTCCTTTGGTTGCCGTTGTTGAGAGGGCTTATTGGAGTCAGTCTCCGGGACCGAAGTGGATCGCGAAGCCCGTCGACCAGCGACCTGTGGCTTCTTCAGCCACTGGTTGGTGTCTGCTGTGCCGCTGGTAGGAACCTGGGAAGGGATTGACCCAAGGGATCCCTTCCGAGCGAGAGAAGCCGAAGAAGACTTACGCTTCTCCAGCTTATAAGTGGGGACTGGTGTCTCCAGCGGTTTAGTGGGTGCTGCTCCCGAGGTAGATGGTGTGGGAGCAACAGCGAGAAAAGGGGCCCCCATCGTCAAGGGGGCAGGTGAGATCCTCTGACTCTGAGAGCTGACAGTATGACTTGCAGCTGAAGGAGCTGGAGCAGGAGTGACAATGGAGGCATAAGATGACATCATGCACACAGGATGTAGCTGATCAAATTTCCGCTTAGCCTCAGTGTAGGTCAATCGGTCCAGGGTCTTATATTCCATGATCTTGCGTTCTTTCTGGAAGATTCTGCAGTCTGGCGAGCAAGGTGAATGGTGCTCCCCACAGTTGACACAGATGGGAGGCGGGGCACATGGAGTATCGGGATGAGATGGGCGTCCACAATCTCGACATGTGAGGCTAGAAGTACAGCGAGAGGACATGTGACCGAACTTCCAGCACTTAAAGCACCGCATCGGGGGAGGGATATAGGGTTTGACGTCACATCGGTAGGCCATCACCTTGACCTTCTCTGGTAATGTATCACCTTCGAAGGCCAAGATGAAAGCACCAGTAGCTACCTGATTGTCCCTCAGACCCCGATAAACGCGCCGGACGAAATGTACACCACAGCGCTCTAAATTGTCGTGCAGCTCGTCATCAGACTGCAGAAATAGGTCCCGATGGAAAATAATGCCCTGGACCATATTTAAACTCTTATGTGGGGTGATGGTAGCGTTAACATCCCCCAACTTGTCACAAGCAAGTAACCTGCGTGACTGGGCAAAGGATGCCGTTTTTATCAAAACTGACCCAGAGCGCATTTTGGACAAGCCCTCCACCTCCCCAAACTTGTCCTCTAAATGCTCTACAAAGAACTGAGACTTCACGGATAGAAACGAGTCACCATCAGCTCTGGTACAGACGAGATACCTGGGCGAATACACGTCACTGTCATTCATTGCCTTTCGTTCCTCCCATGGTGTGGCCAGGGATGGGAACTATTTGGGGCCATCAACGTTAGCTTTAAAATGAGCCCTCGAACGCTTAGAGACTGCTGGTGGCTGGCCGCCAGCGAGAGATGATGTACCACGCTTCATTGCGGGTCATCGGCCCTGATGCCACCTACTCCGACCAAGGGCCCTCCCCACGCGCGCCACCCAGCCGCAGCAATAGCCACCTGGCAGGGTGGCCATTGCTGGGAGTCCTGATGCCCCAGGGAGATGGGCATCTACTCCTTCGCATACATGGGGAGTTAACGGCGCAGGCATCAGTAGAGCGATCCCTATGTTGTCAGGGGGCTACAACCAACAGGGTACATGGCGGCCCCACCACAACGGACTGGCTACCGTGCTGGATCTTAGGTGCAAAAATGTCCAAGGTCGTCGTCGCAGCTAAAAGCAACACTGCAGAGAGCAGCGTGGGAATCGCACCCAGGGACGTATCCTCGCCCAAAAGATGGAAAACGAGCGGGACACCATTGCAACGACGAAAAAGCCGGCTAAAGGTCTCAATGCACGACGGATACAGTGCACCATGTAAGGCCCCCTTCCCCAATTGGCTCGCTCTTCGGAATAATTTAGAAAGATGGAGGTCAAACCCGAGAGGGGACCATCACGTAAGGCCGAAACATGTGAGACTCCTTTTAGTCGCCTCTTACGACAGGCAGGAATACCGCGGACCTATTCTAACCCCCGAACCCGCAGGGGGGACCTCCGTGTGGGGGCGCTGCTGTACGGAGAGGGAAGGCGTGTCCTTCTCAGCCTCTGCCCTTCGACGCTGCGGACTGAAGAGAAATATCGCTAATGTCTGTGGTATAGATGTGCGTCGCCAACTTTGGTTTGGCACCGCGACCTCAGGACTGTACCGCATAAACAACCCAGCCCGCTCTGTTTGCCCTCGAGACTAAGAAAGCGGTAGCTGCCGGCGCCCCGCTTCGTGCTGTTCCTTGTTTCCCAGACGCCACTCGATACAGTCCCGCGCTGACACTTAATGCACAAAATACGAGTGTGCGGTTTACGAGACCAGATGTGTGGCTGTCCTGGAGATGTATTGGAAAACATAACACAGCATGTCATTTGTAATGGAGAGAAGTCATCAAACACAAACCTAACTTTGGGCGTCCCCGAAGTGAGAACCAGTATTGATCGAAAATGTGCTAATGACCTAGGGGATAACGACTGAAGTTCGTTAAAGCTTTTCGTGAATGACCAGAGAACTCGGATCATTAGAAAGTAATAGAGTAATGCAGATGGATCGGTAGTCCTTGGTACGGCGATTGGAAAGTGACACTCAACATAAACAAATGTAACAAGCTGAGCATATAGAGCAGAGGGAGCAAACACTGTAGGATCACCTCATTGTAGACTGGAAGCAATGTCATCCTTTAAACATCTTGGAGTACGGGTTAGAAGTAACATAAACTGGAACTACTAATTGTAAATGAGCGAAACTCCTGAGTGAAATAGCTTGGCAGAATCCTCGGCATGTTTACACTGCCCACAAATGGTGCAGTTTACAGAGCCTTTTTCCAACCAGTACTCGAATATGGCTCCCATACCAGATAGGACTGATAATGGGAACAGACAAGGCCCAAGCAAGAGCAGTACATTTGATTACAGGTTGGTTTAGGAAGCCTGTAAGCATCAAAGAATTACGTAGTCAGCTCTAGGCACAACAAGATCGATATTCAGCGTAACAGTGTGGTTTCGCTGTTAAAGTTCCGAGAGTGTACTTTCCTAGGAGAGTCAAGCAATATACCGTATCCTTCTGCGTATATATCGCGGAAAGGCAATGAGCGTGAAATCACAGAGGTTTGAGCTCATACGGAAGCTTACCAACAATCATTTTCCGACCTTTCGTTACTGGGACAAGGACAGTGGGAAATGATAATGGTAGTAAATACCCAGCGATAAGCACCACGATGTGGCTTTCAGGATATAGATGTAGATATAAATGTGCTGTTTTCCTGTAATGCAGATAAACTTAGAAACGAACTGAAAGGAAATGATAGATATTAACAATGAAGGTACAGAACCACCTAATGAGGTTCCTATTTACACATGAACTTTTATGACCAAAACTATTTAATAGAAAGATACATCCTGGGAATTCGTATGATAGGAAGAATATTAGATAGCTGAGTCGAGGGGAAAACTTCAGCACTATCGTAATTGAATTAAAATGGATGTGGATACGGAGCATATTCAGAAAACGTGGCTAGCAGAGGTACCTAGGAAATTCACTGCAGTTTACCAAGAGAAATGAAGACATCCAAACGACGACGAAATGCAAAACGGAGAGAGAGCAATTGAAAAGACGCAGGAGGACAACGGACGTAACTCAAAAGACCGTGATGTACGGAAAATTCTACAGGTAGTGTCTATCCCACAATGGTGAAGATCAAATAACTGCTGTCGCTGATGATGCCAATGAGGATGACGATGATGATGATGATGATGATGATGATGATGATGATGTGCTTCGATGTACTGTATACCATTTTGTGTTATATATATATATCGAACGTCCACGTATATAACAGCTTACAAATCAGTTAACGTGTCCGGTATTATACGTTATGCATGTAAAACCTCTACGTTTGAAGACACAAAATCCTAAATGTGTGAGTTTTATTAGTTTAGCACTATTCACTCATAGACTAATGAAAAAGTCAGAACCAGAAGGTAGTTTCCCATGCATGTAGAAGTATATGACATAATATCTCCTGGACGATGTGTCCTCCAGTGACATACTTTTGCAGATACATTTGATGGTAAATGTTGATTCTGTCTGGAGAACGTGTTGCACATACAATCGGTAGTGAAGAGTTAATAAATTAAAACGTCATTCCTGATGGTGAAGATTTAGTGCATTTAGTGCATTTTTGTTGTTGTTGTTGTGGTCTGCAGTCCAGAGACTGGTTTGATACAGCTCTCCATGCTACCATATCCTGTGCAAGCTTCTTCATCTCCAAGTAACCACTGAAACATACTCCTTCTGAATCTCCCTAGTGTACTCATTTCTTGGTCTCGATCTACTCTACAGGTTTCCCTCCAACACTAAACTAGTGATCCCTTGATGCCTCAGAAGGTGTCCCATCAACCGATCCTTTCTTTTAGTCAGGTTGTGGCACAAATTCCTCTTCTCCACAATTCTATTCAGTACCTCTTCATTAGTTACATGATCTGCCAATCTAATATTCAGCACTCTTCAGTAGCACCACATTTCCAAAGCTTCTATTCTCTTCTAGTCTAAACTATGTTTCGCCTCCATAAATGGCTACACTCCATACCAATACTTTCAGAGAAAATTTCATTGTACTTAAATCTATTCTTGATGTTAACAAATTTCTCTTCTTCAGAAACACTTTCCTTGCCAGAGACAGTCTACATTTTATATCCTCTCTACTTCGATCATCATCAGTTATTTTGCTCCCAAAATTGCAAAACTCATCTACTACTTTAAGTGTCAAATTTCCTAATCTAATTCCCTCAGCTCCACCTGACTTAATTAGACTACATTCCGTTATCCTCGTTTTGTTTTTGTTGATGTTCGTCTTATATCCTCCTTTCAAGACACTGTCCATTCCGTTCAACTCCTGCTCCAGATCGTTTGCTGTCTCTGACAGAATTACAATGTCGTCGGCAGTCCTCAAAGTTTTTATTTCTTCTGCATGGATTTTAATTACAATTCCTAATTTTTCTTTTGTTTCCTTTACGGCTTGCTCAATATACAGATTGAATAACATAGGGGCAAGGCTACAACCCAGTCACCCTTTTCAATCACTGCTTCTCTTTTGGCCCCCTCGACTCTTATAACTGACATCTGGTTTCTGTACAAATTGCGAATAGCCTTTCGCTCTGTATTTTTATCCCTGCCACTTTCAGAATTTTGAAGAGAGTATTCCAGTCAACATTGTGAAACGTTGTCTCTAAGTTTACAACTGCTCGCAATGTAGGTTTGTATTGTCTTAATCTGTCTTGTAAGATAAGTCATAGGGTCAGAATTTGCTTGCGTGTTCCAGCATTTCTACGGAATCCAGACTGGTTTTCCCCGAGGTCGGATTCTACCAATTTCTGGCTCTGAGCACTATGGGACTTAACATCTATGGTCATCAGTCCCCTAGAACTTAGAACTACTTAAACCTAACTAACCTAAGGACAGCACGCAACACCCAGTCATCATGAGGCAGAGAAAATCCCTGTCCCCGCCGGGAATCGAACCCGGGAACCCGGGCGTGGGAAGCGAGAACGCTACCGCACGACCACGAGCAGCGGACACCAATTTCTGCATTTGTCTGTATAAAATACGTGTTAGTTCCTTGCAGCCGTGACTTATTAAACTGATAGTTTCGTAATTTTCACTCGTATCGACAACTGCTTTCTTTGGGATTGGAATCATTATATCCTTCTCGAAGTCTGAGGGTATTTCACCTGCCTCATAAATCTTCCTCACCATATGATAAGAGTTTTGTCATGGCTGCCTCTCCCAAGGCTATCAGTAGTTCTAATGGAGTGTTGTCTACTCCCAGGGCCTTTTTTTGACTTGAGTCTTTCACTGCTCAGTCCAATTCGTCACGCAGTATCATAGCCCTCATTTCATTTTCATCTTCGTCCTCTTTCCTTAATTTTGTCCTCAAGTACATCGCCCTTATGTAGATTCTCTGTATACTCCTTCCACTTTTCTGCTTTCCCTTCTTTGCTTAGGACTGGTTTTTCATCAAAGCCCTTGATATTCATTCATGTGGTTCTCCTTTCTCTAAACGTCTCTTTAATTTTCTTGTAGGCTGTATCTATCTTACCCCTAGTGATATATGCTTCTCCATTCTTATATTTGTCTTCTAGCCATTCTTGCTTAGCCAGTTTGCACTTCCTGTGGATCTCATTTTTGAGACATTTCTATTCCTTTTCTACTGCCTCATTCACTGCATTTTTATACTCTCTCCTTTCATTTGTTAAAATCAGTATTTCTTCTGTTACCCAAGGATTTCTACTAACCCTGGTCTTTTTACCTACTCGATCTTCTGCTGCCTTCAGTATTTCATCTCTCAAAACTACCCATTCTTCTTCTACTGTATTTCTTTCCCCTGTATTTCTCAGTCGTTCTCCAAAGCTGTCTCCGAAACCCTCAACAAGCCCAAGTTCTATTAGTTTATCCAGGTCCCATCTTATTAAATTCATAATTTTTTGCAGTTTCTTCAGTTTTAATCTACAGTTAATAACCAATATATTGTGGTCTGAGTCCACATCTGGCCCTGGAAATGTCTTACAATTTGAAACCTGATTCCTAAATCTCTGCCATACCTTATATAGTCTATCTGAAATCATCCAGTGTCTCCAGCTTCTTCCACGTATACAACATTCTTCCTTGATTTTTAAACCAAGCGTTATCTGTGATTAGATGTGCTCTGTGCAAAATTCTACCAGGTGGCTTTTTCTTTCGTTCCTTAACCCCACTCCATATTCACCTACTACCTTTCGTTCTCTTCCTTTTCCTCCTATCAAATTCCAGTTCCTCATAACTATTCTCTGCCTCGTGATGACTGGGTGTTGTGTGATGTCCTTAGGTTAGTTAGGTTTACGTAGTTCTAAGTTCTAGGGGACTGATGACCATAGCTGTTAAGTCCCATAGTGCTCAGAGCCATTTGAACCATTTGAACCATAACTATTAAAGTTTCGTCCCTCTTAACTATCTGGATAATTTCTTTTATCGAGTCATACATTTCTTCAGTCTCGTCATCATATGCGGAACTACTTGGCATATAAACTTTTACTGTTCTGGTAGTGAATCTTCTAAATATAAATTTCTTACATAAACTGCAATAACTGAGAAGGTGAAACGTCTACACTGTTACTTAAATTAATTAACGCAACTGACCCTCCTAAACTACAGTGAAAGTGAACGTACTGTCTCTTTGCTATTTTTTATCGTTTCATTTCTGACCTACAGAATTATTCCTGACAAATACAACTCAAAATTTTCATTTATTACCCACAATATACAAGGATAACGCAATCTGACTATTAATTAAAACAAAAGAATGGCCCTGAATTAGAAGAAATCCTAAAAATAACCCATACATTTCATAAGTCACTTACCTCAGAGAAAAGCTCTATGACGCGAACTACAGCAAGTATACAGCCAGCTGAATAAAAAGATTCTAACTACTGTAGGCTCTAACTACTAATAGGCATGTGGTTAGCAAAGGAAAGATTTTGTTACAGAGCAAATAATGTATTTAGCAGATTTTACCTCAGTCATGTGACATCGAGTTCCAAAAACTGTATAATCGTCAATAATTCCATTACCCATATTTTACAGTCCATGTCCAGCCAATATTAATTCTCGATGACGGACACCCGTCCAGGCGTTCGCTCGCGCTAACATTCCAAAACCTCTATCACTGCTAACTATTAACTTCCAACCTCCATAACTGCCGCCTATTAACTTCTATCTGCGAGTTCTTCCAAACACATAGTCTCTTACAGAAAGCGCACAGCGCTGTCAGTGATATTAATGCAGTCCATAACGCTGCAATGCGCTACCCACATACAAACACATAAACAGGCTATTTATAGTAGGCGTGGGCTTCGTGCATATCTCGGATACAATAATGCGTTCACTATGGTGTTCGTGGTAGCTTATCAGCGCTCCTATAGTTTTATTCATTATTGAACCTACTCCTGCATTACCCCTATTTGATTTTGTATTTATAACCCTATATTCACCTGACCATAAGTTTTGTTCCGCCTGCCACCGAACTTCATTAATTCCCACTATATCTAACTTTAACCATTTCCATTTCCCTTTTTAAATTTTATAACTTACCTGTCCGGTTAAGGGATCTGATATTCCACACTCCGATCAGTAGAACGCCAGTTTTCTTTCTCTTGATAACGACGTCCTCCTGAGTAGTCACCGCCCGGAGATCCGAATGGGGGACTATTTTACCTCCGGAATATTTTGCCCAAGAGGACGCCATCACCACTTAACCATACAGTAAGGCTGGATGCCCTCGGGAAAAATTACAGATATAGATTCCCCATGCTTACAGCCGTTCACAGTAGCAGCACAGCAAGGCCATTTTGGTTAATGTTACAAGGCCAGATCAGTCAGTTATCCAGACTGTTGCCCCTGCAACTACTGAAAAGGCTGCTGCCCCTATTCAGGAACCACACGTTTGTCTGGCCTCTCAACAGATACCCCTCCGTTGTGGTTGCACCTACGGTACAGCTACCTGTACCGCTGAGGCAGGCATGCCTCCCCACCAACGGCTAGGTCCATGGTTCATGGGGGTTTTTACTGCACAGGTAGCGAAAACGCAGTAAGGGATAAACATGCTTCCTTTCATCATTTTGTGGGGGAAGTCAGCGAGTAAATTTATCGTAAACGTTAGAAATCATGTGTAAAGTTTGATGCAAGGCGCTGTGTGTTCTCATTCTCAAATACCTGAGTCCAGCTATTTACGCGTTTTCTACCTTTAATACTTGACTTACTGTATTAAGCGATTAATGTAAGATTATATCTCTCAGTGATTAGATTATCGCAGCATTATAAACTTTCAAATTCTGTTTATTATCCATACATATTATAAAACGTATGTATGTTAGAGTCTCCTCCTGAACCACTGGATCGATTTCAACGAAACTTAGTACACATATCATTTAATGTCTTGAAAGAATCACTCTGGCGTTAGAAACCGTCTTCCTACCACAGTGATGGGGGTCACTGTGAAAAATAAGTGTATCCAAGACTGGAGAATACGACGATTTCATCCATCCAGTTTTGGGAATGAGTGCACTTGGCGACTTGAACAAACTTTACACAGAATTTTAAAGTTTTACGAAATTTCTTCTCGCTGCCAACGCCCGCAAAATGAAGCAAGGGAAATAGTTTACCGCTTGCTATATTTTCGCTGTTCATCGCGCATGACGTTTTAATTTCTGCTTCTTTACTACTGACTGGATTCGGGACACATTTTGTAGACAGTGTCCTCGTGCATCTCCGAAAATAACTGGAAAATTGTATCATTGTACGACACAGAGTTCAGGAGATATGATGTCATAAACACTGAGGTGCACGAAACACTGACCCTCCATCGGTTACCTTGAAATTTCTGACTTCTTTGAGATACAGTAATGGAACTTGAATAATTACATACCCGGGAAACGCTGGGCACTCAACTAATTATACACTACCGGCCATTAAAGTTGCTACACCAAGAAGAAATGCAGATGATAAACGAATATTCATTGAACAAATATATTATGCTAGAACTGACATGTGATTACATTTTCACGCAGTTACGGCAACCTCTGGCAGTAATAACGGCCTTGATACGCCTGGCCATTGAGTCAAACAGAGTTTCGATGGCGTATACAGGTACAGATGCCCATGCAGCTTCAACACGATACCACAGTTCATCAAGAGTAGTGACTGGCATATTGTGACGAGCCAGTTGCTCGGCCACCATTGACCAGCCGTTTTCAATTGGTGAGACATCTGGAGAATGTGCTGGCCATGGCAGCAGTCGAACATTTTCTGTATCCAGAAAGGCCCGTACAGGACCTGTAACATGCGGTCGTGCATTATCATGCTGAAATGTAGGGTTTCACAGGGACCGAATGAAGGGTAGAGCCACGGGTCGTAACACATGCAAAATGTGACGTCCACTGTTCAAAGTGCCGTCAATGGGAACAAGAGGTGGCCGAGACGTGTAACCAATGACACCCCATACCATCACACTGGGTGATACGCCAGTATGGTGATGACGAATACACGCTTCCAATATGCGTTTACCTCGATGTCACCAAACACCGATGCGCCCATCATGATGCTGAAAACAGAACCTGGATTCATCCGAAGAAACGACATTTTGCGATTCGCGTACCCAGGTTCGTCGTAGAGTACACCATCGCAGGCACTCCTGTCTGTGATGCAGCGTCAAGGGTAACCGCAAGCACGGTCTCTGAGCTGATAGTCCATGCTGCTACAAACGTCGTCGAACTGTTCGTGCAGATGGTTGTCGCTTTGCAAAC
This sequence comes from Schistocerca piceifrons, assembly GCF_021461385.2. Taxonomy (NCBI): domain Eukaryota; kingdom Metazoa; phylum Arthropoda; class Insecta; order Orthoptera; family Acrididae; genus Schistocerca; species Schistocerca piceifrons. The sequence continues at coordinate 28,352,262 of NC_060140.1, read as the reverse complement.
GTCCCCATCTGGTGACCAGGGATCGAGACGTGGTTGCACGATCCGTTACAGCCATGCAGATAAGATGCCTGTCATCTCGACTGCTAGTGATACGAGGCCGTTGGGATCCCGCACGGCGTTCCGTATTACCCTCCTGAACCAACCGATTCCATATTCTGCTAACAGTCATTGGATCTCGACAAACGCGAGCAGCAATGTCGCGATACGATAAACAGCAATCGCGATAGGCTGCAATCCGACTTTTATCAAAGTCGCAAACGTGATGGTACGCTTTTCTCCTCCTTTAGACGAGGCATCACAACAACGTTCTCCCATGCAACGCCGGTCAACTGCTCTTTGTGTACGAGAAATCGGTTGGAAACTTTCCTCATGTCAGCACGTTGTAGGTGTCGCCACCGGCGCCAACCTTGTGTGAATGCTTTGAAAAGCTAATCATTTGCATATCACAGCGTCTTCTTTCTGTCGGATAAATTTCGCGTCTGTAGCACGTCATCATCGAGGTGTAGCAATTTTAATGGCCAGTAATGTATGAAATATGGACAGTAATTTTTTTTCCCAGAAGCGATTAGATACGCAACCTTCAACTGGAATTGTGTGACTCTTAGTAATATACGTTGATAAGCCTAAACATTGCCACTACTCTTCACCTCGACGTTGGATCCCGCTTGGTTGCGCTGCGGGCAGGTGACGCGGAACAAAAGTATACAAGCAGAGCAGACACAACATTGGTTACAAATGGGAAATCCATTGAGATAGGTGAATTTGAAAAAGGACAGATTATTATTAAGCAGAGCCTGTGAACGAGTATTTCGAAAACGGCTAAGCTGATGGATTCTTCACGTGCTAATGTAGGGAGCATCTACGGAAAGAGGCAGATGGACAGTTCGCTATTACCCGGTGCTAAATTGTTATATGTCCACTGTTCTTCACAGAACGTGGCGTTCAGAGGCCTCTCTGCTTTGTAAAGTAGTATAGATGGTGATCTGTGGCATCTCTGCCGAAAGAGGACAATGCCGCTACACGCTCAGGTTGTTTCGGAGCACACCGCTCACCGAGCGTTGCTGAACGTGGAGCACAACAGCAGACCATCCCTACTTGTTCACATGCTGACTCAATGACGTCGTCAATTACGACTGCAGTGGGCAAGGGACTATCGCGACTCCAGCGTCGATCAATGGAAATGTGTCGGCCATTGGGGTGAATCACATTTTTGCTACACTAGGTTTTTTTTTTATTTTTTTAAAAAAAGAGGTGGAGCCCCTCCACGCCCACCCCGGCATGATGGCCAACTCAAAAGGTCTACTGCCATCTCTGCATAAGGGTTAGTATTCACTAAAGTGAGGTGTCGCAGGATGTGGGTACTGCGATGTCTGCGTACGTCTGGTTAGGATTAACCATTAATACGCGCTCATCTGGAGATAGATTGGTCGAAATCTGACGAAGGGCAGCGGTTTGAAGGGCAGAGGAAAAAAGTGCCAAAGCAAGAGCCAAGGGAAAAAAACCTCTGCGAAAGTTAGGTCGGGCGGCAAGAGCAGTAGCGGTTGTCTTGCTGCCTGCGATAGGTTGTGTAAGGATAGGCTTTGTTGGTAGTGGGTATCATGCATGTCGATACCTTGACGTTGTGCGTTTGTGCTGCTCGGCGGCTGGCGCTGGGTGCTGGCACAGAGTCCTCGTTCAGCGTCCTGCAACCTGCAACAGTTAGGTTTGTTATCGGTCTTGTGTCCGATAGGTCATATACCGGAGGCACAGTGTGAGGGAGTGTTGGCAGATTGTTCGTGCGTCTGTGTGCGAGCTCGTCGGTGTCCCTGCTGTGGCCTGTTGGTTGGCTCTAATAGCAGCTGGTAGTTGCCAGTCAGTGTTACTGATATGCAGGGGCTTACCGGCGTTTGTCGCTGTTTGCGTATGTTAGTTTACCATAGGTGGTTATGCCCTAGCTAGCAGTGTCTTTGGCCGCTTGTGTTTCCACCTGTGGTTGTGATCGTAGTTTCCCAGAGTGAGGATGAAAGGATTGTTCGAGTGTCTCGAGTTCCTGTATAGTCGTGTGGCGTGTTTCTTGAATACTTCCTTGAGGGTATCAAGGCGATATTCATGGTGAAGATCCACGGTGCGTGTGTAGCGTGGAGCATTGCTGATGATTCGTAGCACCTTGTTCTGTGTGATCTGCAGGCGGCGCAGTCGTGTGGGAGCTGCATATCCCCAGACGGGAGCTGCGTACGTCATCAGAGGTCTAATCAGTGTCATGTATAAGGACCTCGACACCCTCCTATTCAGTGTGCTTGCCCTGTTGAGCATTGGGTAGAGCTGTTTGAGCCTCGCGTGCGCTCGGTTGGCAACGTATTCGATGTGGTCCCCCCATGTAAGTTTCCGGTCCAGCCAGACACCAAGGTATCTGACTTTCACTCGGAAACGTATTGGGCGTGTATGTAGTGTTATCGGTCTACAGTGTTGGTGTTTGCGCAGTAGCTTCGGTCTGCGTGTGAACAGAACTGCTTCGCACTTGTCGACGTTTACTTTAACACGCCGTTGCTCCAGCCAAGGCTCAGCTGTTCTGAGTGCTGTCTGTATTCGCGAGTTGATGTTCGACGGTTTCCAGTCTTGCGCGAGGATGGCTGTGACTTCCGCGTAGACGGCTAACGTCGTGTTTCGTGTCGCTGGGAAGTCATTAATGTACAGGTTAAACAAGATGGGCCCTAGGATGCTTCCTTGGGGTACTCCAGCTTGGATACCGTGTTGTGTTGATTGTTTATCCTGCACGTTAGTGTTGAAACATCTGTTCGTGAGATATGAGTGTATGAGACGCACGAGTCCGTCCGGGAAACCAGCTTCGCTTAGTTTGCGTATGAGTCCGTTGTGCCAGAGACGATTGAAAGCCTTTTCGATGTCTAGGAACAAGGCCCCTGTGGCTTTGTTCATGTTGTAGCCGTGTCTTATATGTTCGACTACGCGGAGGAGTTGTTGTGTTGTCGAGTGGTGATTCCTAAAGCCGAATTGCTCCGGTCTTAGGGTGTCGTTGGCGATGCAATGCCTTAGGTCGATGGCCTTCCCCACAAATGCCGTCATCGAAGTGAACGGCGGCTCGAAACGTGCAGCGCGCCACGGACGCAGAATAGTGGAAGTAGTATTATGCTATGGGGGAACATTCTCCTGCACTTGCATGGGACCCGTGGTAGTAACCGAAGAGACGCTGACAGCAGCGAACCACCTGCATCTCTTCATGGTTGATGTCTTCCTCGACGGCGATGTCATCTTTTAGCGGTGTAACTGTTCGTGTTTCGGAGCCAGAACCGTGCTACAGTGGTTTGAGGAGCACTATCGTGAACTCACGTTGATGTCTCGGCGGCCAAATGGTTCAGTTGGCTGTGGGCACTATGGGACTTATCATCTGAGGTCATCAGTCCCCTAGAACTTAGAACCACTGGGACCTAACTAACCTAAGGACATCACACACACCCAAGCCCGAGGCAGGATTTGAACTTGCGACCGTAGTAGTCGCGCAGTTCCGGACTGAAGCGCCTAGAAGCGCTCGGCCACCACGGCCGGCTCTCGGCGGCCAAATTCGCGTGATGTAAATCCTGTGAAGCTCATCTGGGTCGCTACTGGGCGCCATCATCAGCCGCCCGTTATTTACACAAATTACATGACCTCTTCGTAGATATCTAATGGCACATACCTCCACAAGCCTACCAACAAACTGTCGGATGACAGACATGCAGAATCGGGACAGCGACGGACAGACAAACTATGAAGCAGGTGGTCATAATACTTTGGCTCATCATTGTAAGTGTCACGTGATACCACCGCCACTTGGACCATCACCTATACGTATAAAATCGTGTTGTGTGTTCAAGTTATTTACTGATCCTCTAATAATTAAAAGTTTTTCCCTCAGGCACGTGATAACTGTTATAGATACCCGGATAGAAATGTTAGAATGCGTGCGTGAATTGCTAGATTTTTCAAAAATCTTACACGCGTTCCGCTCTGTGAACATCAATTGAAAAGCCTCGTTTCACATACTTTACTTACAGCAGAAAGCATTGCAGAAGCTCGCGAAATGCGAATATTCGTTGTACAAGATGTGCTGCATTCTGATGTGGAAAATCGCGTATGATTTTCTCTGTGCATCGCACTGGAAGACACATGCTGTATCTCTTGTACATGTAAGAAGCAACGTAGTCCATTTATCTCTCATGCTTTCACAAAAAATCATCACTACTTTCACTGTTAAGTAATAAGATTCACTCTGCCTGGCGACGGTGGATGGTACAATCATTCAGAAGCATCACAGATAAATCGGCATTCGTCATCACCCTGGTTTGATCTACGCACTGACTATTTTAACGTTACTACTGTCATGATGCGTGATAAGAGTACAGCTCCGAACTCATAAAAATATCCCCATTCTAAATAAATTAAGATATTTCATCGGAATTCTGAAACTCGTTTTGCGACGACTGAAATTTAGTTGTTAGTACTTTTAGAGCAATTTCAATTTGTCTCTCGCTCTCTTACTGCATACAAATGCCATAACTGTTTCTATGAGCAATATAATTAAGAATTGTTTGTATGAGCAATATAATTAAGAATTGAAAAATCGAAGGAAAATTGTTTTAAGCTTTGCATGAGGTTTAGGACAGCCTATGAAACAGTGTAAGAGTTTAAGAGCCATGAAAAAGAATTGATGGGCGAAATTTAAATAATGAGATACTAGAAAAGCCTCAGAAGACGAATTTTTGCAAGATCAGCTGCACAGTGCCAAATATAAACAAAAGTTACATCGTTTAAAGTGTGAAAAAGGGACATTTATAACGTACAGCACGAAAGCGACGCCTCCGCTTCTAAGGGAAAACGTAAAAATGAAGTGCAGTTCAGTTGACAAATAGTTTGTCTGTATACTCGTATACACTATGTAAAAGAGAAGTGAATGGTATAATCTCTTTTACGATCCACGCTAGAAATGGAGATTGTGGTGTCACCGCCAGACACCACACTTGCTAGGTGGTAGATTAAATCGGCCGCGGTCCATTTAGTACATGTCGGACCCGCGTGTCGCCACTGTGTAATCGCAGACCTAGCGCCACCACAAGGCAGGTCTCGTGATACGAACAAGCACTCGCCCAGTTGTACGGACGACCTAGCTAGCGACTAGATGTACGAAGCCTTTCTCTCTCATTAGCCGAGGGACAGAATAGCCTTCAGCTAAGTTAATGGCTACGAACTAGCAAGGCGCCATTAGCCTTACAGTGATTGTAATTAAAGTTTCCTGTGTATAGTCAAGAGCGATGTACCCCAATGATTGATTAAAGATAAGTATTAATCCAGCTACGTACTTTTCTTCATAGCATTAATTACGTAGCCTGTTCCAGTACTTCACGCCCGTCTGCGTTAGTCTAGCGTGCATTTTCAGCCATCTCGATCCACAAGGTGTTGGCCCAGCTGCCGACACATCAGAGATTATTTTTTTTTACATTTAGGAAATACAATTTAAGTAACAAACACTGTCTGATGCAGTGCAATGTAAAACACGGTTGTATAGTTTCACATCTGCGATGTTTACAATCCCGTGTTGACGTTGTTAACAACAAAATTCACCAGTATCCTCGTCGCTACAGTGACCAAGTTCCGTGAAGACTCAGAAAGAGATCAGTCTATTGCAACATTTAATCGTTTGGCTGACGTTCTACAGCCTTACACAGCACTAGTGGCACTAGCAAATGCACTGATAAATCAAAACGTTCTGACCATCTGCTGGTCCATCTCTGGAGCTTTATGATGGCATCCTGGACTTCACAGAAGGTGGGACACGGTAGGGCGCGTGATCACCTCGGATGCTCTGCTCCCGTGCTGGCCAGGCCAGCAGGTTGGTGAGGAGTTCTCGTGGCAGGACGTTCCATTCCTTGAGCAACACGGTCGACAACTGCCGGATGGTGCTGGTTCACGTCGACCTGACGCAGTACGTCCACCCAACGTATCTCACACTGCTCGATGGGTTCCTGTTGGGCCAGTCCATTCGCGCGAATATCCTCTCACTTCAAGAGCTCGTTGAGCTGCGCAGTTCGATCCGCTCGTGCACTGTCATCCGTAAAAATGAAATCGGGACTGAATGAACCCCTGAAGAGATGCACATGAGAAAGGAGAAGAGTGTCGCCATAACGTTGACAGGTGAGTGTACCATGATCAAAGATCTGTAGGTCAGAATTCCCTTTCAGCATTGTGCCTTCCCACACCTAACAACTGGAACACCAAAACGAAAATGTTCGACATTGTTCCTGGGGGCATTGCGTGTTCTCACCTCTCGCGATACGTCGATCAAGACAGATTTGATCGTCCAGGTGTT